>NC_132780.1:7552807-10212807 GCF_048418805.1 Vulpes vulpes
TTCAATCAGAAATTCCATCAGACAATAGCTGAGTATCTATTTAAATCATTAAACCACGGAGTATGGATTCTTATGAGGTAACAAAGATGATGTGACCTGAGCTTCTTTGTGTGTGTATGGAGAGGTGTCTCTCAAGAGCAGATTTTTAGATACAGAGACTTGGAAGGCTTGGAAGGCAGGAAGATAGGAGGTGAAGGGGAAATCACAGGAATATTCATCCTTCTGCTGTAATTAATGAACGCCTAATACAGAAAAGGCACTATTCTAGGTGATGGGAGCATAGTTATGGAAAAGACAAAGTCTCTGCCTTCATGGGGCTCTGTTCCTGTGGTTTGTGGAGATAGAGTTTACAGTTGGGGGGGAAGTCTTATTCTTAGAGAGGCATTTGTATATACCAAGGATAAAAGTTTGCCTTGATAACGTCAGAGTTTTGAGGAGTTATTTTGAATGAAGGGAAAGGGTGAGAATTGATTGTGACCCGTCCATTGAATTTAGAAACACCTAGGTTCTGATCTTTATCTCTCCTTACTGGTTTGATCTTAATGAAGTTATGTAGATCCTTTACTTTCTATTTTCCCATCTCCAGACTTGAGATATGATACCCATGTTCCAAGGGCCTCTTGACATTTTAAGAAGAGGATATCTATAAAATGTCTGACATCCCTTTGTTGTCAGGTCATTGTATTGTTTGCCTTTACCATTGTATCTGAAGTTAAGAAGATACTATTTAATTCCCAGCTGTGCTCACTTAGTATTTGAGAGACTCCAAATATTTGAATTAATCTTCCCGAGCCTTGGTTTTCTTGTCACTGAAATGACATAAAAACAGCACCTAACTTGTAGTGCTATTGCTGTTTGTCAATGGATGTTTGAGAAGCTCTAGATGCATAGGAAGAATTAAGGGTCGGGCTGTGGTCTCCCAGTCATGGTTTCAAAAATGGATTCCAGGGCAGCCTGGTGACTCAGCTGTTTGGCGCCGCCTTCAGCCCAGGGCGTAATCCTGGAGACCCAGGATTGAGTCCCACGTCAGGCTCCATGAATGGGGCCTACTTCTCCCTCTGCCTGGGTCTCTGCCTCTCTCTCTTTCTCTCTCTCTCTCTCTCTCAAGAATAAATAAATAAAATCTTTAGAAAAGTAGATTCCGTAGCTTACTAGAGATGTATGATATGGGGCCGGTTACTTAACCTCTGCAAAATAGGAATAATAAATCCAGTTAATTGTATTCAAAATCCAGCTCATGTAAGAGTTAACCAAGTTTTGATGTAAGGGTTAACCAAGTTTCAGAAAAGTTAGGTTTAAGATCAGTGCCTTTCGGGGGCAGCCCCTGGTGGCCCAGCGGTTTGGCGCTGCCTTCAGCCCAGGGCGTGGTCCTGGAGACCTGGAATCCAGTCCCATGTGGGGCTCTCTGCATGGAGCCTGTTTCTCCCTCTGCCTGTGTCTCTGCCTCTCTCTCTCCTCTGTGTCTTTCATGAATAAATAAAATCTTTAAAGAAAAAAAAAAGATTCTTCATAGGAAAATATATAATGTCATATAAAGCAATATTCATAGCTGTGAAAAGTATTATTCAAAAGCATTTTTTAAATTATTTAAGAATCTCATTTAACACTACAAAGTTATGTAAGACATCTTAGAAGGTATGTATCCAAAATGTTATTTCAATTATATATGTGTGAAGAAGACATAGGTATGTACATTTATTGAGAATCTATGTGTGCAGAACTTTGCTTTTTACATATTCAACCTACTAATTCCATTTACCTGAATTATGTTCATTCAAGAAAAATCTTGGTAGTGAAACTTTTTCATTTATACTGATGATATTATTTAAGGATTGTCCAAGAAATGGTAGGGAAACTTATTTCAATAACATTGTTTTTCCAATTCAGAGTTAGAATTCACAGTTTATGAGTGGAAAGATTCTCCCTAATTTTACTTCAAAAATATAATTTTACTTCAAAAAATATTTTGGATAATATTGGTGCTATATTTTCAGGTAGAAATTATATTTCACCATTGCAGGAGAATCCAGTAACCTAAAGAATTAATAAATAAGAAAGATAAAATTACCCACAGTCTGTTGTTACCATGTCCTTCTCCTTCCCCACTCCCCATAGCATTAATCACCAATTATATTTTGATATAGATTTTTCTAGTTTTTATCTATAAGCATATATTTGTGGTCTTGATTCTGTAATATAAAATAACCTTATTTGATGATATAAGATGACAAAGGATTTCCAACTCTTAATTATGAAAGAAATTCATGGGTTTCATTATGTCTCTGTGCATGTGAAGGCTCGTTTTCTCTTGAAAAACCTTTCTCAGTATTTTCACCTCATAGGAGCATAGATTTGTCAGTTAAAATCAATAACCAGAAAATGTGGTTATCAGTTAACATAGCATTTTTAAATCAATTTTTTAGGGGTGCCTGGGTGGTATAGCTGGTTGGGTATTGGATTCTTAGTTTTGGCTTAGTTTGTGATCTCAGGATCATGGGATCCAGCCCTGCATCAGGGTCTAATTTTTTTCCTCAACTGATGTTTAGATGCAGAATGAGACTAATAGGATGTTGATTTGGCAGTTGTCTGGAACACATTGTGCTAAATGTCAAGATAAAGCCTTCTTGAGGTCAAGAAGGCTTTAGAGTACTCAGAGCTTTTTTTTCTAAGCTCAAGAAGAGAATGTTTTAAAACTAAATGAAGTCTCTACTTTTTGGAGAATAGCTTCTTCTAACATATACATTTGTATATGTATAAATTTTTAAGTTAATATATGGCCACTGTTAAAATAATTATGAAATATATTTTAAAAAAACAACCAAGATTACACCTATTAAAAAAATCATGGTAACATAGGATTATATAATGTAACAAAATGAATAAATTACCAGACCTTTCAATCTATTGATATCCTTTTCCCTGTCCCCCACTGTCTGTCTTTTTAATGATCTAATCATGTTGTGCAATTTTTTTAAAAAAGATATTATTTATTTATTCATGAGAGACACACAGAGAGAGGCAGAGACATAGGCTGAGGGAGAAGCAGGCTCCCTGTAAGAAGCCCAATGTGGAACTCGATCCCGGACCACAGGATCATGCCCTGAGCCAAAGGCAGATGTTCAACCACTGAGCCACCCAGGTGTTCCAGCTTCTTTTTTTTTGAAGATTTTATTTATTTATTCATGAGAGACACAGAGAAGCAGAAATATAGGCAGAGGGAAAGGTAGGCCTGCTGCAGGGAGGCTGATGCAGGACTCCATCCTGGAACTCTGGGATCATGACCTGGCCAATGGCAGATGTTCAACCACTGAGCCACCCAGGCGCCAGCTGTGCTCCTATTTTTTTTTATCTTATTTTTCTTTTCTTTTTTTTTTTAAGACTTTATTTATTCATGAGAGACACACACAGAGAGAAGCAGAGACACAGGCAGAGGGAGAAGCAGGCTCCATGCAGGGAGCCCGATGTGGGACTCGATCCCAGGTCTCCAGAATCAGGCCCTGGGCTAAAGGCGGCACTAAACCGCTGAACCACCCGGGCTGCCCTTATCTTATTTTTCTATTGATAGTATATCTGTAATATTTTCCATGTCCTTAAATATGTTTTCCTATTTAGCATTTAGTGGCCACTCTCTGTTCTGTTGCCTATATATTTAGTATTTAAGTAGTCAGCTTGGCTGGACTCAAAATACAGAGCCTAGGCCTAGGCAATTCCTTGTGTTCATTTCCCACATATTGACCAACTTCAGTGGACCCTGAGGCCATTAAAGAACCTGTAGTTTATATGATGAGGCCTCTTTCAGCCTTGGAAGGTGGGAATTAAGGCAGGTGGATCCACTCATGGAAAGACTGAGCTAAAAAAAAAAAAAAAAAAGACTGAGCAGTCCAATCTTAGGACTAGATCAGCCTTCCCAACATGGGAGCTTGTCTAGGAGATCTCCTGCTCCTGTGTTTGGATCTGGCATCAGTACCAGAAGTGACTTATTCTACACAACTACCTTTGTGTAGTCTGGTATCCTGGGACGTGGCAGAGACCATAGATCCATCTTCTCCTTTTTCCTAAATTGTGTGTACAGTAGTGGGGGCTAATTTCAGAAGAAGGATGGGGGAACAAAAAGATTTTATTAAATTAAATCATATTAGGAACAATAACACTTTTTTTCTTTTCTCAGCTCTGGATTCTCTAGAATTTGAAATTTTTTTAAGTGGAAGAACACCAAGGAGCATTGATCTGGTCTTACATTTCTAAAACCATGACCTGTGTAAGTTGATTATTCATTTGATTATTCATGTCTTCCTGCAATATTATGATTTTAATCTATGTGGGTTTTTGATTAATTAACCCAAAGCTTCCTACTTAAGAGGGTCACATTCAGTTATCTGCTCTACAGTGTGTCCTAAAATAAAAAAAAAAAAAAAGTGATACCAAATAGCTCAGTTTCCTTCTAACAGGTGTTTTGCTATCCAGTTTTTGTATATATTATCCAATTTACTCAATCCATTTCTATGCTTATTCTTCAATCAAAGGCTATGATGAAGCAGTAAAAGAGTAAAATCCCATAAACAAAATATTTGAGTTTCCTTTATAGGTCTCTGACTTGATGAATTAGAGGTGTTGGTCCCATTTAATTACCACAGGTAGACTTTAAAATTCTCCATAGACCTGAATTTTCTAAGCAGATGAGATGGATATTGGTATCAATTGGTCTCAGTCTTAGCATGTGATGGTATCTCTTCTTGAGCATGTAGAATGCTTGGAAACATTTGGGTCATGCATCTTTCTAAGGAATTCTTGAGAGACAAATGTATCTATTTTGTGATTGAATATGATCTGTTGAATTTGGATGACATCTATTTAATTAAGGCTCATCCTTCAGCATACAGTTAAGAACAAGGAAACTATTGATTAACTGACAGAAGATGACAATGAATGAGAATATTATTCTAAAGGAGGATAAATATGTTGATTTCTAGAATTGATGAAGACCTTTGAAATTTTGTCCAACCAAGTATATTAATGTCAGGGATGGATTAAATCTGAGATATCTATAATAGAATGGATTGGGACACAGCCAAAATTTATTTGTCAAAACAAAGAAAAATGCTTAAACAATATGTTCTGACAAAGGATGAATTCAATGCTTATAGAAATGTTAAACTGGGGGGCAGCCCCGGTGGCGCAGCAGTTTAGCGCCGCCTGCAGCCCAGGGCGTGATCTTGGAGACCTGGGATTGAGTCCCACATCAGGCTCCCTGCATGGTGCCTGCTTCTCCCTCTGCCTGTGTCTCTGCCTCTCTCTCTAGCTGTGTCCCTATGAATAAATAATAAATAAAATCTTAAGAAAGAAAGAAAGAAAGAAAGAAAGAAAGAAAGAAAGAAAGAAAGAAAGAAAGAAAGAAAGAAAGAAAGGAAGGGAAGGGAAGGGAAGGGAAGGGAAGAGAAGAGGGAAGGGAAGAGGGAAGGGAAGAGGGAAGGGAAGGGAAGGGAAGGGAAGAGGGAAGGGAAGGGAAGAGGGAAGGGAAGGGAAGAGGAAAGGGAAGGGAAGAGGGAAGGGAAGGGAAGAGGGAAGGGAAGGGAAGAGGGAAGGGAAGGGAAGAGGGAAGGGAAGGGAAGAGGGAAGGGAAGGGAAGGGAAGGGAAGGGAAGGGAAGAGGGAAGGGAAGGGAAGGGAAGGGAAGGGAAGGGAAGGGAAGGGAAGGCCCTTTATTTAAAAAAAAAAAAAAAAAAAAAAGGAAATGTTAAACTGGGAAGCCTGGGTGGCTCAGTGGTTAAGTGTCTGCCTTTGGCTGCCTTTGGCTCAGGGCATGATCCTGGAGTCCCAGGGTCGAGTCCCACATCAGGCTCCCTGCATGGAGCCTGCTTCTCCCTCTGCCTGTGTCTCTGTCTCTCTCTCCCTGTCTCTTGTGAATAAATAAAATCTTAAAAAAAAGAAAGAAAAAAAATGTCAGACTTTTTTCAAAAGCTTTTATTTAATACAGAAATTTTTATGTTCAGTATGAGAGGGAAATCCCATCTTTGTTTAAAGGGAAAGTAATTTAGAACCTCATTTTTTTTTTAAAGATTTATTTATTTATTTATTTATTTATTTATTTATTTATTCATGATAGACACAGAGATTGAGAGAGAGACAGAGACACAGGAGGAGGGAGAAGCAGGCTCCATGCCGGGAGCCTGATGTGGGACTCGATCCCGGGACTCCAGGATCGCACCCTGGGCCAAAGGCAGGCGCCAAACCGCTGAGCCACCCAGGGATCCCCCTCATTTTTTTTTTTTTTTGAGAATTTATACATCATGCAACTAGCTGACTATGTGATTGTGCATTATACTTTATTGACTAGGAAAAAAACTTTAATTTTATCCATTCCCTAGTAGGTCTGAGTTTTTTTTGTTTGTTTGTTTTTAAGATTTTATTTATTTATTCATGAGAGACACAAAGAGAGAGAGAGAGAAAAGCAGAGCGAGAAGCAGGCTCCATGCAAGGAGCCTAACATGGGACTCGATCCTGGGTCTCCAGGATCATGCCCTGGGCTGAAGATGACGCTAAACCGCTGAGCCATCTGGGCTGCCCCAGGTCTGAGTTTTGTGATAGCCCATAACTTACAAAGATTTGTCTGTAGCAATAGGATTCTGCAGGAATATGTAGACACTCAGCTTTGAGTTTCTAGTCCTCTTGTACTATATCACTCCTTTTTTCTTTTTTTAAGATTTTATTTATTCATTCATAAACACAGAGAGGGGCAGAGAACAGACAGAGGGAGAAGCAGGCTCCATGCAGGGAGCCTGATGTGGGACTTGATCCTGGGTCCCCAGTATCACACCCCAGGCTGCAGGCGGTGCCAAACCACTGCGCCACCGGGGCTGCCCTCACTCCTTTTCTTTAATTCAGTCCTGTAATCTCCTGTTTTTACCATCTTGAAAATGTTTTTTTCAATTTCATACTACATGGGTTTGCAGTTTCAGGAATTAGTGACATTCAGGGATGTGGCCATAGACTTCTCTCGGCAGGAGTGGGACTACCTGAACCCTATTCAGAGGGACTTTTACTGGGATGTGATGTTAGAAAACTATAGAAACTTGGTCTCACTGGGTAAGTTCATTTGCCATGAGAAATTTAGAATGTGCTTTGTTGTGTGTTAACTTTCAACACAGTGAATTTCAAGATGTCAGCTGAATATTCTTTCTTTTGTTGTTCCCAGAGGAAGGCTTGAAAGCCTGTCAGTTTGTCATTGCCTCTGCCATTTACCATGGTCATTTTCTCTTTTAGTGATATGCACGTCTCCCTCTGGCTCTTCCTGTCTTTGCTTCTCCTTCTTACTTCCCAGGGGGCTAGACAAAAGTTCCTTCTATTTATTCTATATATAGCTATTGTCCAAGAAGCCTGGTTTCCCATTGTGTTCAGGCTGAATATTGCTGTGGATTTGCTGTGTCCCTCTGATCCACCTGCCAAGCAATCGTTAGATGTAGATTTGTGATTGGCTGTGGCTCTATAACTTCTATAGTGGTGGGCTGGATAAACAATATTCATTTAAAACAGAAGAGTACACATTTAACTTCCTGCAACTAATTTTATATGATTTATGGTTGAAAGTTACAATTCATGAGCTTGACATTTACAATTGAATGAATATTTTGTAAGTGAATCAGGATGCTTCTCATTTTCCTCTTAAGGAAATAGAATAATTATAACTGGTATTATGTCCCAATTATGACACTCTTCCTGGGAGGAGGAGGGGGGAGGGATGGATATATTATATAATATGTATATATAATATACATATAATATGAATATATGTATTCATACAAACTTAATCATAAAATAATCATGCAATAATAGTATTATCATATGCACTTTACTTGCCAACATTGTGGAGCAGTGTGTTGACTTCCTCAAAATTACAAGGTTGATATTAGAGGAGAAAGATTTTGTGCACAGGCCCTTAGCTCCAGTGAATGTTCTCAAACATTGTTAACCTTTTCGATCACTTTGTTAAATATTCTCTTAAGAGAAAGAAACTCAAAAAAAAAAAAAAAGAGAGAGAGAAAGAAACTCATCTATAGGAGTTTAAATTAGAATAAAATTTGATCATACCTGCCTGATTCCTTAAATCATCTCATCCTTCTATTATCTGAAGTGTGTATCAGTAACATTTAACTTTGATTTCATTACAAAGTTAAGCAAAACTAAAGATTTTGTGAGTTCTGTTTTTATTTCTATACCATGTGGCTTTTTTTTTTCTTGTAAGCAGGACATTCCATTTCTAAGCCAGCTGTGGTTGACTTATTGGAGCAAGGTAAAGCACCCTGGATGATTTTGAGGGAAGAAACACAAAGACAGTATACAGGTAAGGAAGGCAAGGAAGGCAAAGGGAAGCCGTCAGGACTGGCAGCAGCCTATGTGGTAAGAGGGAGAGCACATCTCTATGTTGTTTGTAAGGCCCTCCAAAGCACCAAGACTTGAGGAGCATGGGCTTGTGACCTCGGGAGGAAATGAAGGTCTCAACATGAGCTATAGGAGAAACTTCAACTTTACTCCATTTGCCCATCACCTATTTCTCTTATATTTCAAACCCCTTTCCAGTGACAGGGAATCTCATTTTTCATTAGCACAATATTTTACCTATATGTTGGATTCATCTGGCTCTCCAGTGCATACACACATGTATATCAATGCAATGATAATAAACAGTGACAGGGAATTCCACTGGATATTTCCAGTGCATAATTATTCCACTGGATAATTCCAGTGACAGGGAATCTTATTTTTCATTAGCACAATATTTTACCTATATGTTGGATTCATCTGGCTCTCCTTTGCATACACACATGTATATCAATGCAATGATAATAAACAAAACTTATAAGTTCCGCTCTCATGGAATTTACATTGTACTAGAGTAAGGATAAACAGGAAAATACTTAATATTAGGCAATGGAATGAGCTTTGGTGGAAAGTAAGCAGAAATTGGGCCATTTTAGATAAGGTGGTTGCAGATGACTTTACTAAGGTGGTAACATTTCAGAGGAGACATGATATAAAAGAATATTCTAACCTAAATGAACAGCTAGGAAGGCTCAGGAGATGCCTCTGTGTGTGTGTGTGTGTGTGTGTGTGTGTGTAGACTGGAGGGAGGGGGCCAGAGAGAGCTTTGTGAGTTTGCAGAGGACCATCAGAGACCAGAATAGAAGGCCTAAGGGGTGAGTAATAAGTAATGAAGCTACAGTGTTAGTTGGACTCAGATCATATGAGGTTTTATTAGATTTGAATTGCTATGAATAATAAATATTAGAATCCATTATATAATCTGCCTTTAAATTTTTAATTTTAAACCATTTTAAAAAAAATGTTAGCCAAATATGGAGAACCACATTAAACAAATGTCTAGCTCAATGAGTTAAATGCAGTAAACATCCATGTCACTATATCCATGTCAGGAAATAAAACTTTTTTTTTCTTAATTTCTTATATGAAATAATTTTAAGTCACAGAAAGACTGTAATAATGATACAAAAGATTCTTTTATACCTTTCAGCTGGCCTTTCCAAACGAGGAAAGTTTTTCACTTGTCCACACCCCATCACTTAGCAAGGGGAGTGGTGTAACTTGCTAAGTGTAGCCACTCTTCCCACTCTTCTGATTTTTTTTTTTTAATTGATTGGCTGTAGCTTGCTTTATTTATTTATTTATTTATTTATTTATGGTAGACACAGAGAGAGAGAGAGAGAGAGGCAGAGACACAGGCAGAGGGAGAAGCAGGCTCCATGCACCGGGAGCCCGACGTGGGATTCGATCCCGGGTCTCCAGGATCGCGCCCGGGGCCAAAGGCAGGCGCCAAACCGCTGCGCCACCCAGGGATCCCCCACTCTTCTGATTTTAATGGAAATCAGTTCCTTCCCTTTTTTCTCCCTCCAATTTCTTTATATGCTTTTAAAATCTTCTTTAATCTTTAAGTTTCCTCTTTATCTTTTGTTCCTAGCCATTTATTTTCTGAAGGAACATCTTTCATTCTGTTATGCTGATGCCGTTTTGAGATTTACTTAGATATGTTCTCTCACCTCTCTATATCCTCTAAATAAGTAGTGGGATCAAGAGGCATAATGAGATTTAGATTATATTATATATAACATATATTATACATACAGTATATATTTTGGCAAGACAGCTTCCTGGACAGTCTTGTATACATAATATGTTGGCAGTATTGAATGCTGGCTCCCCATATATCAAACAGAACCGAACTTATTGCTTACTGTGGTAAAGGAAAACACTACCTCTAAAGAGCTTTGGTAGTGTCTCAGAGGAGGAAAGGGAAGGATGGATCTTACTTAACATTTGGAAGTTTGGTTTAATGACAGTCTTTCAATGTGATTAGGATTAGGTGTAGATAAAGATACAACAATGGAAAATTCCATGGAAATTAGGTAAGAATTTTGAGGCTTACAGGATGTCTGGTGATCCAACCCCTTAAGTGTCTTGACTTCAGCTCAGGTCATTATCCCAGGGTCTTGAGATTAAGCCCTATGTCAGGCTCCCTGCTCAGCAGGGAGTCTGCTTCTTCCTCTCTCTCTCCCTCTGTCCCTCCCCATACTCGTGCTTTCTCTCTCTCTCTCTCTCTCTCTCTCTTCCCCCCCCCCAAATAAATAAAATCTTGGGGTGCCTGGGTGGTTCAGTCAGTTAAGCGTCTGCCTTCAGCTCAAGTCATGATCCCAGGATCCTGGGATGGAGCCCCACATTGGGCTCCCTACTTGGCCAGGAGTCTGCTTCTCTCTCTCCCTCTGCTGCTCCTCCTTGCTTGTGTTTGCTCTCTCTCTCTCTCAAATAAATAAATAAAAATCTTTAAAGATTAGATAGATAGATAGATAGATGATAGATAGATAGATAGATAGATAGATAGATAGATAGATAGAAGGAATCTTTTTTTAAAAAGGGGAAAAAAAGAATTTTGAGGCTCAGGATTCAAAGAATCCTAGAACACAAATTCTGTTGATGTTTTCATCGAAGCGTTGATAGATCTTTCAAGAACTTCTTGTAATGAACAATCAAGCCAATTGCCTGTATAAGAAACTCCAGGAAAGTAAAACTGCACTGTGAGAACAGTGGGATAGTTACAGTATGCTGATGTAGTAGACAGGAAGGTACATTGAGTGACTGGTAGTTCCAGTTGCCTGTGTCTAGGCTGAGCTTCTCACAAGCACCCTGAAAAGTATGCCTAGAGAATCCTTACATCAGACCTAACCATCTGTGGAGCAGCCCACTTTTTAAGTCTGGGTAGTGTCTTAGAACTAAGACATGAAAGTGACTGCTGGACCCCACCCAAGGGCAAGGACTGGTTGCCAGGAGAACCAACCATGTGATTGGACAGTTTCAGTCCTACCCTCAACCTCTCAGGAGGGGAGATGAGCTAGAGGTGGAATCGCCCAATGGCCAATGACTTAGTCAATCATGACTATGCAATAAAACTTCCATAAAAACCCAGAAGAACTGGTTCTTTTAGGTTGGTAAATAAGTGTAGATACCGGGAGAGTGACACACCGGGAAAGGGCATGGAAGCTCTAGACACTTTCCCCATATCTTGCCCTATGTATTTCTTCATGTGGCTATTGATTCCTATCCTTTATCATATCCTTTAATAAATTAATAAACATAAGTACCCGTTTCCCTGAGTTCTATGAGCCACTCTAGCAAATTAAAAGAACCTAAGGAGGAGGTCATTGGACCCTCCAGTTTGTAGCTGGTAAGAAGCACAGGTAACAGCCTGGGACTTGTGATTGGTGTCTGAGATGGGGGTGGGTGGAAGGCAGTCTTGAGGGACTAGCCCTTAACCTGTAGAATCTGATGCTATTTCCAGGTAGATTGTGTCAGAATTGAGTTGAATTCTCAGACACCCTGCTGGTGTCAGAGAATTGCTTGGTGTTGGTGGGGGTGAGGGGATCCCCACCACCGTGTTGGAATTGTGTCTGGGAAAGTAAAAGTGTTGGTATTACTAAAACTATATATTGGCACCAGCTCTTTTCTCATATGCTTCTACACATATGTTAACAGATACTTATATCTTAATGAGAGATGTTAGTTGAAGGACGCATTGGGCTCAGTTTAGTTTTAGTGAGTTAAGCACAGGGCCATTCCAATATGCTTCTATGCATAAGTTTACAAACACCAACATCTTAATGAAGAGATTACTTGCAAAAGACCCACAACTACATATAAGTTAATATCCTTACAGCATTGTGAAAACCCTTGGGTGATGTCAGCAAAGGGTTAACAGAATACTTTCCCATTCTGCATGAGGATCTGGTCCTACATTAACTCTGCTTCCCTAAAAACAGATGAACTGGAATGTGTCAACTATGTTAATATGTCTCATTATTTATGGTAAAATCCACCCTGGTTGCTGAATTTCACCTGGCTAGACTGAAAGGACACCATATTCTGGGTTTCTCTAAAGACAGTATTGCCAGAATCCACCACCCGCACCCCCCCCCCCGTAGGGTTTTACCAGTTTGTGTTTCCACTAGCAGTATATGAGAGTATCTCAAAGAGAGTGAACATACCTATTGCTCAGATCATAAATAAATACTCTTGAATAAAAACTCAACAACCGAATGTATTGTTATACTTTTCATTTTTTACAAATATGGTAGGTGAGAAATGGTATCCTGTTTCAATATGCATTTTCACTATGAATGAGTGAAAAATGTTTTAAAATGTTTAAGAGCCATTTCTCTCTATTTCATGAGTTATTGGGTTTGTGTCTCTCCCCCATCTTTCTATCTGGCATTTAATCCTTTGTCCCTCAAGTTTTAAGAGTGTTTTTATATATTAGGAGTATTAGCCCTTTGTCTGAAGTGTATGTTGCAAATATGTTCTCCCAGTTTTTCAATTTTTAAAATTTTGATTATGGCAGTTTATTTTTTAATATAGTCAAATTCATCAGTCTTATTATCTCTGAATTTTGTGTCTGGTTAGAAGCTATCTCATAAATATACAGCTTTTCTTCTACCACTTGTACAATTTTATTTTTTACATTTAAAATCCTAATCCATTTGGAGTTCATTCTTGTGTATAAAATAAGGTATGGATCTAAAGAAATCTTTTTCCAGATGGCTACCCCAGTTGTCCCAATACCATTCATTTAAACATCCATCTTTGCTCCCTTCATTTGAAATGACTCCTTCATCATATAATAAATTTCCATATATTCTGGGGTCTATTTCTGGGCTTTCTTTTCTGTTCTACTGTTTTATTTGTGTATCCATGCACCACTACCACCTTGCTTTTACTGTGGTTACGGTGTAGCACATTTTAATATTTGTTAGGGCTAGTCCCCCCACCCCCCATTTAGGTTTTCAGTGTTTTCTGCCTGTTTTTGAATGTTTGTTTTTCCATGTGAATTCGATTATTAAGTTTTCTAACTCCATAAAAAGCTTGTTGGTATCTTATTTGAATTGCACTAAATTTACAAATTAAGAATTGTGATCTTATAGATCCAATCCACTCTCTCTCAAATAAATAAATCTTTAAAAAATAAAGTGAACAAGTCAGTGTTTTTTTTTAATTTTTATTTATTTATGATAGTCACAGAGAGAGAGAGAGAGAGAGAGAGGCAGAGACACAGGCAGAGGGAGAAGCAGGCTCCATGCACCGGGAGCCCGACGGGGGATTCGATCCCGGGTCTCCAGGATTGCGCCCTGGGCCAAAGGCAGGTGCCAAACCACTGCACCACCCAGGGATCCCAGTCAGTGTTTTTAATGTAATCACAAGTTTGTGCAACCATCACCAATATGTAATTCCATCACTCCAAAAAGAAATCTGATAACCATTAGCAGTCACTCTCTATACCCTACCCTTAGCTTCTGCTAACCACTAATCTACTTTCTGTCTATAGATTTGAATATCAGGAGTATTTATATGGAATTATACAACACCTGGCCTTTTGCGAATGACTTCTTTGCTAGTGTTTTATATGTTTTCTCTTGATATTTATAAATTTTGGCCCATATTTTCAAGAGAAAACTTTCTTTTTATTTTTTTTTTATTTTTTAATTTTTATTTATTTATGAGAGAGAGAGAGAGAGAGAGAGGCAGAGACATAGGCAGAGGGAGAAGCAGGCACCGTGCACCGGGAGCCCGACGTGGGATTCGATCCCGGGTCTCCAGGATCGCGCCCTGGGCCAAAGGCAGGCGCCAAACTGTTGCGCCACCCAGGGATCCAAGAGAAAACTTTCTAATTCTCTTATAATTTTTATGAAAAAAAATATTAATATCTAAATCTGTTAAGTTTTCATTCATTTTCTTTTTTCTTTTTCTTTTTCTTTTTTTTTTTTAAAGATTTTATTGGGCAGCCCGGGTGGCTCAGCGGTTTAGCACCAACTTCAGCCCAAGGGTGTGATCCTGGAGACTCAGGATCATGTCCCACGTCGGCTCTCTGCATGGAGCCTGCTTCTCCCTCTGCCTGTGTCTCTGCCTCTCTCTCTCTCTCTCTTTCTGTCTCTCATGAATAAATAAATAAAGTCTAAAAAATATAAAAAAATAAAGATTTTATTTATTCATGAGAGACAGAGAGAGGCAGAGAC
This sequence comes from Vulpes vulpes, assembly GCF_048418805.1. Taxonomy (NCBI): domain Eukaryota; kingdom Metazoa; phylum Chordata; class Mammalia; order Carnivora; family Canidae; genus Vulpes; species Vulpes vulpes. Next base: position 7,567,374 of record NC_132780.1, read on the forward strand.
ACAGGCAGAGGAAGAAGCAGGCTCCCCGCAGGGAGCCCAATGTGAGACTTGATTGCTGGACTCCAGGATCATGCCCTGAGCCGAGGGCACATGCTCAACCACTGAGCTACCCAGGCGTCCCTTTATAAATTTTTTCTACTTCTTTAACTACATTAGATATAAATCGACGCAGACATTAAAATTTGGTTCAAAATAATTTCTATTTGGAAATTTAGAAAATACTGCCTTAGATTGACGGTTTTCTTTCTCCCAGTTTTTTGTTTTGAAAAATTATCAAGCCAAATGAGAATATTAAAAACATATATATAGTTAATTACCCTTCACATAGATTTAACTTTGGTTATTAACATTTTACCTTTTCTCTCTGTATATGCACCTTTCTTCTTGGCTCACTTGATGGTAAGTAGTAGTTAATCATTAAATTTCACCTCTCAACCACTTCTGTTTGTCTCTCCTAAGAATAAAGACTTTCTTCTATATAGTCACACTATTATTATCATAGCAATTCAGCTTTTACCATCTAATATAGAATCCATTTTTAAGTTTTCGAACTTTTTCCAAATAATACCATTTGTAAAATTTACTTCTAGAATCCATTCCAGATTCATACACTGCATTTAGGTGTTAGGCTTTTTATCTTACTGTTATTCTACTTTTTTTTTTTCCCCACTTCAAGTTTGATTATTTTCTAGCATCTAGTTTAGTTTTCTTGTGGAATGTGTTCTAGGCTTCATGTTTTCTTCTTATAATTAGAATAAGGTTAAACATTTTTGCCCAGAATACTACAGAGGTAGTGTGTAATTATTATTATTTTTTTTTTAGTAAACTTTATTTTTTTTTTAAAGATTTATTTAGGGAGGCCCGGTGGCGCAGCGGTTTAGCGCCGCCTGCAGCCCAGGGCGTGATTCTGGAGACCCTGGATCGAGTCCCACGTCAGGCTCTCTGTATGATGCCTGCTTCTCCCTCTGCCTGTGTCTCTGCCTCTCTCTCTCTCTGTCTCTATGAATAAATAAATAAAATCTTTTAAAAAATTAAGATTTATTTATTTTTTCATGAGAAACACACACAGAGAGAAAGAGAGGCAGAGGCACAGGCAGAGGGAGAAGCAGGCTCCATGCAGGGAGCCTGATGCAGGACTCGATCCTGGATCTCCAGGATCACGCCCTGGGCTGCAGGCAGCGCTAAACTGCTGAGCCACTGGGGCTGCCCATAGTAAACTTTATTTTGTAATGATTACAGATTTACAGAAAATTAAGATAGTAGAGACTTCCTGTATAGACCTCTCCTGATTTCTACTATCATTAAGATGCATTTGTCGAAACTAAGAAAATGACATTGGTATTAACTAAATTCTAGGCTCCATTTGTATATTTCACCAATTTTTCCATTAATGTCATCTTTCTGTTCCAGGATCCTTCCATTCAGGGTACCACATCGCATTAATTTGTCACATCTCCTGGTTTTTCCTGGTTTTTCAGTTTTTTGATCTTTTCTTGTTTTTCAGGGATTTGATTCTCTTGACAGACCCTACCAGGTATCCTTCAGAATATCCCTTAACCTGGGTCTGTTGTTTTTCTCATATGAGACTAGAGATAGGGGTGTTTAGGAAGACTGCAAAGGAAGTGAGATGTCCTTTTCATCACATGATATGAGGGGTACATGATATCCATGGGACTTGACTGGTGATGTTAACTTTTCTCCACTTCAAAGTTACTATTTTTCCTTTTCTATATTCCACTCTTTAGAAGTAGCTCACTAAGGGTAGCTCACCCTGGAGGTAGGGGTGTAGGATTGGAAATTAAGCTTCTGTAAGGATAGGAAATCTATATATTTTATCTGGAATTCTGTATAAAAGATTTGTCTCTTTCCCCTTATTTCAGTGTAGACTCATTTATTTTACACTTTGAGTTCTAATTAAATGTTATGTTCTTCCTTTTGTTTTGGACATTGATGGCTCTTTTAGTTTGTTTCCTATGACCATTAATAACTCCATCCTTTTGGGGTTTTTTGAGGATTTCTTTCCTGATACTATTTTCACATTAATTTTGTTTTTTCCCCTTCCCTGGTCCTAGAATCAGCCATCTCTCTTAAGATCCCTGGTTCATTTTATTGAAAAGTAGTATTTAGGGGCACCTGGGTGGCTCAGTCGGTTAAGCATCTGCATTTGGCTCCAGTTGTGATGCTGGGGCCCTAGGATCCTGCCCCACATCAGGTTCCCTGCTTAGTGGGGAGTCTGCTTCTCCCTCTCTCTCTGCTGCTCCCCTTGCTTGTGCTCTCTCTCTCTCTCTCTCTGTCAAATAAATAAATAAAAACTTTTTTTAAAAAAAGGAAAATCGTATCTAGAAACCAAGATCGGGATGCTAAGTGTACTCATTGCTACTGGTATGCCAATGCTTCTCTATATGACCTGACTAAGCAATAATGTATGCATATTCACTCATGCCATATAGCTGTTTTATTATCTATCTGTTTGTTTTTTTTTTTGTTTTTTTTTGTTTTTTTTTAATTTTTATTTATTTATGAGAGTCACAGAGAGAGAGAGAGAGAGAGAGGCAGAGACACAGGCAGAGGGAGAAACAGGCTCCATGCACCGGGAACCTGACGTGGGATTCAATCCCGGGTTTTCAGGATCGCGCCCTGGGTCAAAGGCAGGCGCCAAACTGCTGCGCCACTCAGGGATCCCTATCTATCTGTTTGTATCTACATTAAGCTAGACATGAGTTCATATGATGAGCTCCAACTCCCATCTAGTATTTCACAATGCATTCTAGCCTTCTTCTCTTGTTTATCCGTTACTTTTGTCTCTAACAGTGAGAAAACTGGCTACCACCATCCATTATCCATCCGTGTAAGAAACAAATTTACTAACTTGGTAGTGCTTATGTGCAGTTCCTTTTGGCTTTAATTTTCAGTCAAAACGTAGTGGGTTTTTTTTGTTGTTGTTTTTTAAGATTTTATTTATTTATTCATGAGAGACACAGAGAGAGAGACAGAGACACAGGCAGAGAGAGAAAGAAGCAGGCCGCATGCAGGAAGCCTGACATGGGACTCGATCCCGGGTCTCCAGGATCACACCCTGGGCCGAAGGTGGCACTAAACTGCTGAGCCACCCAAGCTGCCCCAAAACATTGTTTTTTAATGTTTGTAACTATTATATCACAGGATACAGTTCATGTAGTATATTGATCAACTATAAGCACTTCTTAAACTCCCAATATATGTTGATAATTGGTTGTTTTTGTAATATTGATTTCTAGCATAACTTGCGATCAGTCAACATAATCTGTATGATTTTGATCCTTTGAAATATGTCAAGACTTGCTTAGTAGCCCAGTTTATGGACTGTTTTTTTTTTTAATTTTTTTTTTTTACTACTCTTTTTTTTTTAATTTTTTAAATATTTTTTAAAATTTTTATTTATGTATGATAGTCACACACAGAGAGAGAGAGAGAGAGGCAGAGACATAGGCAGAGGGAGAAGCAGGCTCCATGCACCAGAAGCCCGACGTGGGACTCGATCCTGGGTCTCCACGTTCGCGCCCTGGGCCAAAGGCAGGCGCCAAACCGCTGCGCCACCCAGGGATCCCTATGGACTGTTTTTATAAGTAATCTGTCTGTTATTGAAAAGGAACTGAACTCTGCAATATTTGGCTTATAGCCATGAAGTTCTAGATCTTTATTTATTAAATGTTCCACCCAGTCTTTGGATTGTGTCGATATTTGGTTTATTTCATGCTGTGTTAATAGTTGAACACAAAATTAATAACCCTTATTAAGCAGTCCTCCATATACATTATAAAAAATTAGAAAATAGAGACAAAATTTTTTTCAAAACATTAAAATATCTTATTCCTACCACTGTAACACCTTAGTGGATATAATACACACATGCATATATATGCTTTTCTTTTTACCAAAGGGACACGATATTCTTACTGTTTTGTGACCTGATTTCTTCTTCTTCTTTTTTTTTTTAAGATTTATTTACTTATTCATGAGAGACACAGATTGAGAGAGAGAGGCAAAGAAACAGGTAGAGGGAGGAGCAGGCTCCCCAGAGGGAGCCCGATGCAGGACCCAATCCCAGATTCCAGAACCATGTCCTGAGCCGAAGGCAGGCGCCCAACCGCTGAGCCACCCAGGTTTCCCTGACCTGATTTCTTTATCAGTGATTTTTCTATTTTATATTTCTATTATATTCTTTTATCTTATTGCATCTTCAATACCCAAATTCTACTCATATTACCTCATTTGGCCCAATTTCATTTGTTCAAATCAGTAACTTAATGCAAGACTGTGCATTCAATCTGTTTAGCATACACTGAAATCCCTCTTAATTTAACACATTCTGTTTATTTATGATACTAACACTTTGAAGAGACAAGGCCACTTATATTGCAAAATTTGCCATCTTTTGAACTCGTCTCAATACTGTTCATGATACAATTTGTTTATTCTCTACCCTTCATATTTTTGTAGGTTAGAAATTATTTTCTGTCCTGAGGGATTCATGTTAAATATTTGTGACTGAAGTACATCACATAGGTAATTATGTGTATTCTATCAACAGACACAACATGTATTGAATTGTACTATTAGCTTTGGAATGTTAAAACTCTATTAAAAAGTTTGATTCCTGGGATCCCTGGGTGGCGCAGCGGTTTGGCGCCTGCCTTTGGCCCAGGGCGCGATTCTGGAGACCCGGGATCGAATCCCACGTCAGGCTCCTGGTGCATGGAGCCTGCTTCTCCCTCTGCCTATGTCTCTGCCTCTCTCTCTCTCTCTCTGTATGACTATCATAAATAAAATAAAAAAAAAAGTTTGATTCCTCCATTATCTTTTATTTGCTTAATATATTTATATATATAATTATAATATAAAATTATATTAATATTTAACATAATAAATTAAAATTATTATATATACATAATCCAACAATCATTTTTTTCTGCCTTTTTTTTTCCCCACACTATTGGGCAAACACAGCTTAATACTAAGAAACATGTTTTGTTTTTTTTTAACAAAGGTATAAATCTTTTAAATTTTCCTTACTTGTTTGGCCTAAGATTTGCGAGAATTATCTTGTATCTTCCCTGCCCCATTCTTGGAATTAAACAATTCTTTCAGAATTCTCTGATCAGGGACGCCTGGGAGGCTCTGTGGTTTACTGCCTGCCTTTAACCTAGGGTGTGTACCTGGAGTCCCGGGATCTAGTCCCACATTGGGTTCCCTGCATGGAGCCTGCTTCTCCCTCTGCCTATGTCTCTGCCTCTCTCTCTCTCTCTCTCTCTCTCACTCACTGTGTCCCTTATGAATAAATAAATAAAATCTTAAAAAAAAAAGAATTCTCATCATAATAATAGATATTTAAAGATAGTAATGTAAATGATCAGGGTGCTTATTGCTACTTGCTTTCTTGATCATTTTTTTCTATTTCATGAAAATAAACCTATTTCAGATTTTTGTCTTTTGTAGGATTCTTTCTTTCTTTCTTTCTTTCTTTCTTTCTTTCTTTCTTTCTTTCTTTCTTTCTTTCTTTCTTTCTTTCTTTTTAAGATTTTATTTATTCATTCATGAGAGACAGAGAAAGAGAGAGAGGCAGAGACACAGGCAGAGGGAGAAGCAGGCTCCATGCTGGGAGCCCCATGTGGAACTCGATCCCTGAACTCCAGGATCACACCTTGGGCCGAAGGCAGGCACTAAAACTGCTGAGCCACCCAGGTGTCCCTGGAGGATTGTTTCTGATCAATATGCTCCTATGGTTGTCTTTCACTTTTTTAATATCTTGTTTGTTTATCCCCTCCCCCGCCTTTATTGATTAGTTTAGCGAATGTACCATCACACATTGATTTTTTTTTCCAGGAGATACTTTTTTGGTTTTTGTTTGTTTGTTTTCTTAGACTAAGGGGGGAGGTCCCGAGGGAGTGGGTGAGAGAATCTTTTTTTTTTTTTTTTTTTAAGATTTTATTTATTTACCAGAGACAGAGAGAGAGACAGGTAGAGGGAGAAGCAGGCTCCATGCAGGGAGCCTGACGTGGGACTTGATCCCAGGTCTCCAGGATCATGGCTGAAGGCGGCGCTAAACCACTAAGCCACCGGGGCTGACCGGCGGAGAGAATCCTAAGCAGGCTCCACGCCCAGCTCCAAGCCCAACACAGGACTTGATCTTACAACCCTGAGATCATGACCTGAGCTGAAATCAAGAGTTGGATGCTCCCCAACTGAGCCACCCAGGTACCCCGAAGAGATATCTTTTTGAATTTGTGTTGATTTTCTTTCTAAACTCATTACATTCTGGGTTTTTTATCTTTATATTTTGTTTTCTTTTGGCTTACTTTGATGTTTTTTTCTAAATGTTTTCATAAATTGTTTATTTGTGTTGAGGTGACAACTTTTCTCTGGACATTGTGGTTGGATATTGTACCTTCCAAAATATAGTATTTTCATTTTTTGTTTGGTTATATTTCTCTAGTTTCACTGTGTATTTCCTTAGTATAATAAAAATATTGACTCTGGTTTTTTTTTATTTTGGACTGCTGACAGCTTTCAAGCCCCACCTCTCTGCCTCACTTTTGGGCAAGCAGATAAAAAAAAAACAAAAAACCCTGAGAGCTCCCTACTTTGGTGCCTTTGGAAAGCTCAAACCATGCAAACCCCAAGTCCAGGAACCCTCAGCCCTGCACCATACCCTAACTCTCATAAAAAGCCTTGTTAAGTCATTCTCTTCCAAATCTTTAAGTCCTTTCAAACCTATTTGATAACCACTCTGCTTTCTCTAGGAAGTCTCATTATATAAGTAATAAATCTTTTCACACCTTCCTGATGTATATGTGTCATCTTTTGTCTTGATATGCAAGTCATAGTTTGTATGGGTATCCATCCTACCTCTGCCAGTTGTCCACTACATTTATTGACTTAGCATTTAACTAATAGAGAGCCTTTAGTTTTTTAGATGGAGTGCTTTTTGTTTTCTGATGCTGCTACTAGGTTCGGTGTTATTTTTTGAGGTCACAGAATATATCATTTCAACTGTTATACACATCCCACAATTGAGTCACATACTGTTTGCCCTTGACTCATGCCCCACTCATTCTACACTTACACTCCTGAGTCTTTTCCTGAATCTGGATTGCTTTTTTCCAGCTTATATCTGATATTCCATTTTAACAGTCCTAGGCACTCTGGTATCTCAAAACTTTCCTCCACATTATAATTTCTTGATTCTCTCTAGCATCTCCAAATGGAAGGAATTTCTTATTTCATTTGAGTACGTATCTGTGAATTGTCTGAAAAGGCATCAAAATACTGGGAAGTACAAGGATGGCTGGCCATGAAAATAAAGAAAAGGAAGAGAGGATGTGAAAAAGGATATGAACCAACACAGATTTAGCATACTTAGAATGGAAGAGGAATAACAAAACTCAATTGAAGATAAGTAAAAACAATTAATTACTTAGCACCTCTGATATATCAGAACCTTGTAATTCAGTGATGAAAAAGGAGATTGTGTCTGCTCTTGAGGAAGTTTAGAGAAATGTAAATAGAATAACAAGGAGACTAATTATATCATAATTGGAAACAAAAGGATGGTGGAAGGAATGAAGTACTAGAACATAAAAAGAGAGACATGGACATACTTACATAGAGTTGGCAGGTGCAGCCTTTCTAAGCATAGGACGTTTATCCCAAGACTAAAGAATGAGAAGGATCAGCTTACAAAGTGCCCAGGTCCAAGGAGTCTTGTCAGATGAAACAGTCTATGGAAAGCATCAAGTCCTAGAGAAGGTTGTACCATATCCTAAGTGCTGAAAAGAGATATGAAAGGAGATAGGTGCAAAAGGGTCAGTGTTTGGACATGATGTCATATAAAAGGAGTCCTGGGGTCCTTGGAAAGGGGTTTGGATCATATTTCAAGAATAAAGAGAAACACTAGAGAAACTTAGGATAAATTCTTAACCTTTGATTTGCATTTAAATCAGTGGTAGATTAAAAATAAAGATGTCAAGGTTTTTTTTCCTCTCTTTTTTTTAAGATTATTTATTTATTCATAAGAGACACACAGAGAGAGAGAGAGGCAGAGACACAGGCCGAGGGAGAAGCAGGCTCCATGCAGGGAGCCCAACGTGGGACTCGATCCCCAGGCTCCAGGATCACACCCTGGGCTGAAGGCAGTGCTAAACCGCTGAGACACCCAGGCTACCCAATTTTATTAATTTTTGCAATGAAATTTACTAGCCTATATTTCATGTTACGTCCTTCTTTCCCTTGTATTGTAAGACCTAAAATTACATGTGCTACTTTGATATCTTGGAATCTTACAAGGCCCTAAAAGCTTAACCATGTGTTCCCATCAGCTCACCAGATATGCCTGCTGCCCAAAAGGAAATTCTTTCAACCAGTTAGTTTCCATTTCAGCCAGACCATCTGCACTCTATCTGGTAATCAACCTAATGGGGTTTACCTCCCAGGGACCTACAAGATTAAAATAGCCAATTACATCCCCCCAAGGGAGCCAGGAGTCACTTCATCCTCTTGTTAGTATAAATCTTGCTCCCATAGCTGCTGCTGTTTTTACTCTGCTCCCCAAGCGACAACGTCCTATAGCATGCAGTATCCTATTCCCCTAGGATATGAGGATTTGAAACTAATAAACCGCTGTCAATCTCTGTGTGTAGTGTGTATTGTGTAGGTGTCCTGTGTTCAGACGTCTCCAGAACCCTAGGACAGGACTCCTCCCTCACTAGTGGCTGACAGAACACCTTCCAACACATTTTCACCATCATTCCATGAGTTTTCAGCATCTACACTAAATAGGATTCTTATAAAGCTCAATTAACCTTCAAATAGAAGCACTACATCATGTCAGCCTGGTTTTTATGGATTGTCAGCAGTTGAGCTACTAAAAACATCTCAGAAATATGTCGGTGATTGAGATTGATTCTTGATTCTTCAGGATGGGAAAGTGGAATATTGGAATAAGGACTGAGTTAAAATGAGAAATACTGGTGGCAGAAACAGACACTGTTTCACTCATATATTACTATGAAAATGTAATGTTATAATCAAGATCAGAAATCTGTCGACCTGACAAGTTAAAATACAAACAGCAAATCCACTTTTGAGAATTTAATTTACATATAAGCCTATAAATATGTAAACTGAAATTTATGGAGGGATATTAATGGAAGATTGTAAGAAAAAATAGGAAAATTCTTAATATCTAATTATAGAGTTAATTTTTTTGGAAAGATTTTATTTATTAGGGAGCGAGCAAGCATGAGTTGGGGGGGAAGGGAGAGGGAGAAACAGACTCCCCACTGAACATGAAGCTGGATGTGGGGCTTCTTCCCTGAATCTGTGATATCATGACCTGAGCCGAAGTCAGACGCTGAGCCACCCAGGCACCCCAAGTTTCAATTCATAAAAAGCGTTCAGCTATACTACTGTGACCTACTTTGCAGCTGTTGAAAATAATGACATGCATATGTACTAATGGGAAGACATTTATGTGAACTAAAAGAAATACATATGCATATAGCACTCATAGGATTTGAAATTGCATATACATATGAGTGTATGCATATTTTATTTGAAAATAATTTATACAGAAGGATACACATCAAAATGTTGTGGACTCTAGGTTAGCTGATGTATGAAATATGTATGAAATATATGGGAGAAGAGTTTGCTCACATTTTATTTAAACCTTCTATACCTTTTGAAATGTTAATCTATGCATGTTTAAAATATATTTTAATGCTGGGACACCTGGGTGGCTCAGCTGTTGGACGGCTGCCTTCAGCTCAAGTTGTGATCCGGAATCAGTGATACAGTCCTTGTGGCGCTCTTGTGAAGAGACTGCTTCTCCCTGTCTGTGTCTATGCCTCTCTCTGTCTCGAATGAATGAATGAATGAATGAATGAATGAATGAATCTTTAATATATACGTATATATATACTGATTACTAAAATGCGGGAATCCTGGGATGCCTGGGTGGCTCAGCGGTTGAGTGTCTGTCGTTGGCCTACGGTGTGATCCTGGAGTCCACTCCCAGCATGGAGCCTGCTCCTCTCTCAGCCTATGTCTCTGCCTCTCTCTCTCTGTCTCTCATGAATAAATAAATAAATCTTTTTTTAAATAAATAAAATAAATATAAAATAAATATGGGAATCCTTTTATGAAAATTTTACATTTCTCATTTGCTGAACTTACTCCTGAATCTAAATATATAAAAACACAACTCTGATTCTTTTGATACCCCATTATTTCCAGGTTTTGAGCATTGGGCCATAATTTATCTTCACTGTCCAAACAAATGAAAAGCGAATTATTTTTCAACAAGATCTCATGACCAGGCATTAAAATTAAAACATGTTTCCCAATCTATGGGCATTTATTTATTTATTTATTTACTTATAGGAGGTTTTTTTTTTTAAGATTTATTTATTTATTTATTCATGATAGACACACAGAAAGAGGCAGAGACACAGGAGGAGGGAGAAGCAGGCTCCATGCCCAGAGCTCGACGCGGGACTTGATCTCCGGATGGCGCCCTGGGCCAAAGGCAGGCGCTAAACCGCCGAGCCACCCAGGGATCCCCTCTATGAGCTTTTATTTTTTATTTTTTTGCTTTTTATTTTTTTAATAAATTTATTTTTTATTGGTGTTCAATTTGCCAGCATACAGAATAACACCCAGTGCTCATCCCATCAAGTGCCCCCCTCAGTGCCCGCCACCCACTCACCCCCATCCCCCGCCCTCCTCCCCTTCCACCACCCCTAGTTCGTTTCCCAGAGTTAGGAGTCTTCATGTTCTGTCTCCCTTTCTGATATTTCCCACACATTTCTTCTCCCCTCCCTTATATTCCCTTTCACCATTATTTATATTCCCCAAATGAATGAGAACATATAATGTTTGTCCTTTTAAATGCAGTAAAGTCCACCAATTCATAATACAGCCGAGAGCGATAAAAAGATTTGCTTAACAGTCGATTTTGGGTGGACATAATATTGTAAAATATACTGTTTTATTGTGATAGTCTTCAGAGAACTGCAGTATTCTTGAAAAAGGGACTAAAATTCTCTTTCCCCTTTTCTACAATGAGAATATATGACGTGGTGAAGCTTCACTGTCTCCAGCTTTTCTCCGCTGGAAACACGGCTTTGCCAATAAACAGTGTAACATTATATGGCTTATGTGACCCCAGCAACTTCAACTCTAAAATGGCAATAATAAGTACCTGTGGCATTTCGAGCGGAAGGGTACATTCACCTGCACGCTCCTCACGCACACACAGTCTGGCTGGATTACGAACCTACACCTTCAGGGACTGGTGCGGGGCGACCCTCCGAGTCTCCTCACTGATTCCACAGGGCGGACCCTCACACACGCCTGAAGCCTCCAAAGAGAGGAGCTCCGCAGTCCTCTTCTCAGAACTCCCGGGCATGGGACCGGTCGGACTCACCGGACCACCGCCGCACTCGCCCCTCACCTCAGGTCCCCGCCTCCCGCAGGTCGGTGCTCTGCGCTTGCGCACACCCTGGTCGCGCGGCCACTCCCAGAAGTCTCCGGGGCTCGGGCCGGCCGGGTCGCTTTGCTTCGGGGCTTCCGCGAACCTCCGCTCTGCGCCTCACGGTGACCCGGGCGGTGTCGCTTGTTGGGCGCCGCGCGTGAGTGGCCCCGTGTGAAGAAGACGTCCGCATGAGTCGCCGCGGAAAAGGCTGTGCGGACGTAGCGAGGAGCCCGCGTGGACTGCCAGTGGAGGTGAGTGAGGCTGCGGGAGGCTTTGTGAAGCGTGGGAGTCGGGAGCGCGGGTGCCCGCCCCGCTCGGGCCTGTGGGTGCTCGAGCCGCAGAGGAGGGTCCTTGTGTCCCCATGAGAAAGACGGGAAGGGTATGTGTGTGCGAGAGGCCGTGCTGCGGGTGAGGGGCCAAAGGAAAGAAACAAAATGCAAACCATTCAGTAAAACAGTCTGAACTGAAAATGCAAAGAACTTCCCGGAAACCTCCAACTTAATAAATTAAAAACAAAGTTTCAAGTTATTATGCAGTTGTTACAATGACTATGAAGTAAACATAAAGATCTAAGTGAAAAGATTAGGAATGTTGAAGTCAAGTTCTGATCATGGCAAAGGAATATTTGGTATGTTCACTAGTCTTGATTGTTTCATGTATTGACTAAAAACATTTGAATACACAGTGATTCGTGTCTAACAGCACACCCCCCAAAACGAAACATGACCACAAATATAAGAAGGGTTAGCATATGACCATGTAAATTTCCAGACCTTTTCTGTCTTTTTTTTTTTTTTTAAGATTTTATTTTTCATGAGAGACACACAGAGGCAGAGACACAGGCAGAGGGAGAAGCAGGCTCCCCACAGTGAGCCCGATGTGGGAGTCGATCTCAGTACCCCGGGATCATGCCCTGAGCCAAAGGAAGATGCCCAACCCCTGAGCCACCCAGGCATCCCTGTCTTCTGTTTTAAGATTATCTGTCAGGAAGTCTTCTTTGTATTGATTTTTAAAAAAGATTTTATTTATTCATGAGAGAGACAGATAGAGAGGCAGAGACACAGGCAGAGGGAGAAGCAGGCTCCCTGCAAGGAGCCCGATGTGGGACTCGATCCCAGATTCTGGGATCATGCCCTGAGCCCAAGGCAGACTTCAACTGCTGAGCCACCCAGGTGTCCCTTCTTTGTATTAATAAATTCTTTTTTTTTTTCTCTTCTTTTTGAAAATTTTATTTTAAGTAAACTCTACACCCAACCTGGAGCTTGAACTCATACCTGAGATCAAGAGGGCATACTCTTATCAACTGAGCCAGCCAGGTGCGCCTAATTAATATATTCTTATATTTTATATAAATAAATGTATTGCTCAGCCTGATTATTTTATTTTTCTTTTTTTTTTTTTTGCCTGATTATTTTTTGTTGACATTTTCCGTGTAAATATTCTTCCTAACTTAACGACTGTTTCATATTGTAGTGCAATGTTGGTCTGTCTTATATTTAACTGGTAATAATTGTTAGACTCAGAATGCTGAATATTCTATGTCCATCTCTAATATTTTGAACAACTTCACCAAATTTCAAGGCCACAAAAGAGGTTCTCCTTTAGATGATGTGGCCTCTTCAGTCTTGAGGTAGAAGTGGAAAGAGGAGGATATTCTCACAGAGCTCAGGTCCACATCTTCCTTACCACATTCTGTCACATGGATCAGAAATTTTCCTTTGAAAGTGTCTGGTCTGGATTCAATGCAGAAATGACTCTGCAGCAGAGACCCATGGGAATTGAATGAAGAAATGAATTTGTCTACAATCTAACTTACTAAATTGTGCATGATGTGAGGTAATTTAAAACCTAGAATACTAGAATATAATAATAAGGTTAACTGAAGTCCAGTGGATACAGCCGAAAGCACAACTGGTCTCACAGTCCTTCTGTTCTCCCAGGTTTGGGTTTTCTAGACTCTACTTTTCTGGTAGAGGAACACAGAGGATCAATCACCTTTTGCAGATCTAAAACAATGGCTCATGTAAGTTGATGTTTCTCTTCTTTCTAAAATATGTGTGTATTTTTTAGGTCATGTAAGTATTTTCATTAATTTTCTTGAAGGAAAGGTTCTTCAAATAACCTGCTTCCCAGCCTTTGTTCCAGTGAAATGTGATGCCAAATTGCCTAATGCCCTCTCTTTTGCCCACTTTAAACTAACTAATGTTTATGTAATTACTGACCAAATTATTCAAGATATTCTTAAGTGCCCATTCTTTATTTAAGGGCATTAGAGAATAGTGAAGGAGTTAAATTCTTTCAAGTAAAGGTTAGGTCTATAGTTTGACGAGAAGGGGACAATGGTTCTTTATTCATGGTAAGACTTTGAAATTTTCTACAAACCTGAGATTTCTAGGTAAATGAGGAGGAACTTGTCACCGAATGACCTGAATCTTAATGTAGGGGAAAATCTCATGCTTTGTATGGATTCGTATACGTTTGGGGCTTTGATAATGGAGATCGTGGCTTTGATAGGGAAGCCATGAGAAATAAATAGTAAGGCTCTTTTTTTGCTGAATGAAAAATGCCAAATTTGGGTGACACCTGTATAATTAACCAGCCTTCTTCAGAACCTTTTTTTTTTTTTTTAAGATTTTATTTACTTATTCATGAGAGACACAGAGAGAGAGTGAGAAAGAGAGGCAGAAACATAGAAGAGAAGCAGGCTCCCTGCAGGGAGCCCAATATGGGACTTAATCCTGAGACCCTGGGATCATGCCCTGAGCCAAAGGCAGACACTCAGCCCTGAGCCACCAGGGCGTACCTACAGATATGTTAAAACTTAGCTTTGAGTGAATCTGCACTCAAGTTCACTCACATGATTGTTTATAGGATACAGTTCTTCATGGACTTTTGGACTAGGGACCTTACTTCCTCAGTAACTTTTGGCTGGAGGTTGCTCTTGGTTTATTGTATGTGGGCCTGTCCAGAAGGCAGCTCACAACATGGTAGCTGACTTTATCAGAGTGAGCAAGTAATACAACAATATAGGATGAGCAACAGAGAAATTATAGTCTTTTATAACCTAATGTTGGAAGTAACATTCCATCACTTTTACTGTATTTCATTTCTTAAAAAAAAGTCACTTTGATTGGGTTCAGCCCATATTCAAAGGGAGGGGATTACACAAGGACATAAATAGTAGGAAATAGAGATCACTGGTAATTAGTAAAGTGACCTACCATACTTTTTTTTTTTTTAAGATTTTATTTATTTATTCATGAGAGACACAGAGAGAGAGAGAGAGAGGCAGACACAGGCAGAGGGAGAAGCAGGCTCCATGCAGGGAGCCTGACGTGGGACTTGATCCCGGGACTCCAGGATCATATCCTGGGCCGAGGGCAGGCACTAAACCGCTGAGCCACGCAGGGATCCCAACCTACCACACTTAAAATACAGAAAGTGTTGAGTGAGAATTTGTAGGTGGCAATAAAAATTAGCCAGTAACAGAATTTTAGAATTGTGGATGCAACCTATGTTATGCACCTAAGTGTATAAATGATTAAATCTGGCATATCCATAAAATATGTTCTGGTACAGGAACCCAGAGGATCAGTCACCTCTTGCAGACCTAAAACAATGGCTCATGTAAGTTGATGTTTCTCTTCTTGCTAAGTATGTAAGTGATTAAATCTGATATACCCATAAAATGTAGTATCATGTGTCCAAAAAATACATGGATTTATTGAAACAGGTAAAAATACTTATGGTAAGATTTGAAATAGTGAAGTACTTGATGATTGAAGTAAGTCTTAATTTAGTTCAACCCAGTTATCTAAAATTTGGAAAGAGGTATCCCATGATTAAATTTTTTCTTCCCTTAAAAAGAAAAATATTCCTTAGTAGCTCACATTTATTGAGAATAGCCAACATACCGTTTGGCTATTGATCTTATAATTTTTAATTATACTTTTTTAATTTAGTAGGTAGACATTATTATTTTGTTCATTTCCAAAAGGTTTAGACATTTAGAAGTATCCCAGAGCACAGAGGATTTTTTATCTATCAGCCAGCTTCAAAATATATATACGTTCTGTTTCAGTCCCCTTTTCCATCATAGATTTCTAGCCTACACGCTTCCTACATTGCTCTTTTTCTGCATAGAAGTCCTTCATCTCTCTGCTTTTAATTTCTTCAGTAATACATGTATTTACTGTTTCAGGGATCATTAACATTCAGTGATGTGGCCATAGGCTTCTCTCAGCAGGAATGGGAATGTCTTGACCCTGTTCAGAAGTCTTTGTACCGAGATGTAATGATGGAGAACTATGGTAACTTGGTCTCACTGGGTATGTTTATTGGCGTCAGATAATTTAGATAAATTTAGAATCTGCTCTATAGGCTCTGAAAGTAACAGAATTTTAGAATTATGTTAAATTTGCTTTTTTCTCTTCCCCCAAGAAGTATCTTGAGCTTTTGTCAGGTTGGAAATGGCAACTCCATTAAGCACCTTTGTCTTTCCTTCAGTGTTATTGAGAACCCCCTCTGGTCTTTTTTTGTATTTGCCTTTTTTTCCATAATGATCAAGCTGGCAAATTAGAATTCTGTGGCATATATTGTATGACCTTGTCAAAGGATCTAAATTTCTTATTCATTTGTGCTCCAGATTGCTGTTAATAGCCCACTTTATTTTTTTATTTTTATTTTTTAAAGATTTTATTTATTCATAGAGACAGAGAGAGGGAGAGAGGCAGAGACACAGGCAGAGGGAGAAGCAGGCATCATACAGAGAGCCTGACGTGGGACTCGATCCAGGGTCTCCAGGATCACGCCCTTGGCTGCAGGCGGCACTAAACCGCTGCACCACCGGGGCTGCCCTACCCCACTTTATTTGATCCAGTTTCAGAGATAGGAGCTTGACAGAGTCCTGAATTTCTCTTATTATCAAATGAGCCTCCACAATTTATATAGCGGTGGATTGGATAATTGAAATTCATTTAAAACTGTATGAAAAGCTGTCTGTTTCCTAAGACAATGTTCATCTGCTTTATGACTGAAAGTTGTAATCCATGAAAATTACATTCAAAATGGGATGAATGTCCTATAGCTATCTCTTGTGTACTGTAGTAACCCTGAGGGCATAACAGCAATGATGTTAATAGCTAACATGATTAGTGTGTCAGTATTCTGTCAGTATTCTGAGTACATTATGTGATAAAAATAACTGAGTGTTTTTTTTTTAAATATGAACACTTCACTCCTTAAGAAGGATATGCTTTTTTTTTTTAAGTTTATTTTTTTTAGTAATCTCTGTACCCAACTGGGAGTTTGAACTAATGACTCCGAGTTCAAGAGTTATAGGTTCTTTCAACTTAGCCAGCCAGGTGCCCCTAAAGATAATTGAGAGTATTAACTGATATAATCCTCCCAACATTGCTGTTATTATCCCCATTATATAAGTGTGAATACTGAGGTATAGTGGGTTTAAGTGTTGTCCAAGGTTATACCCAGACTGGAAAGTGGAAAAGGCAGGAATTGATCCCAGGTTCCAGAGTGTGTTGTGTTTTCACCCACATTCTGCTTGTTCTCTTGAATTGGAATACATATGAATTTAAATTTTAAACAAACAGCAAAACAAAATTTTATATTATCTAACTAATCTCAGGTTCTTTAATTCTTTCTTCTCTAAAATATTCAATATTTTTTTGACCTTTCAATTACTATAATTTTAATTTTGACTTTCAAAGTTCATGTCTACAGCCTGTGGCATTTCTTTTCTTTATACTCAGGCTATTCCATTTCTAAGCCAGATATAATTACCTTATTGGAGCAAGGAAAAGAACCCTGGATGGTTCTAAGGGAAGAAACCAAAAGATGGGATACAGGTAAGAACGAACAAATCAGGCAAGGGAAGTCATTTATGAAAGTAATAGCCCGAGTGGTCAATGCACATGGTAAACACATCCTTGAAATGTTGGTTGGAAGATTCCTTTCTCAGTAAAGAAAAGGTTTATAATATTGAGCGGAAATTTTTCAGTATGAGCTACCCAGTAAACTTTACTTCATTAACCATTCAGTATGTAATTTTTCTCATTTTTCTCTCCCAATTCATTGCTAGACACTCCTTTCTGAAGTGTAGCCATTTTACCTGTGTTTTGGACCCAAATTTTTTCCAGATATTCTTTTTCAATGGGGCTCTGTTGTCTGAAATACATTCATTCCTGGGGTGCCTGGATGGATCAGTCGCTTAAGCATCTGCCCCTGTTTTGGCTCAGGTCATGGCCTTGCTGTCTTGAGATTGAGCCCTGCATTGAGTTCTGTCTGCTTCAAATTCTTTCTCCCTCTCCTTCTCCCTCTGCCCCTTTCCCCACTCTTGAGTGCACATGTGCTCTTTCAAAATAAATACGTAAAAATCTTTTTTAAAAAATACATTCATTCATGTATCTGGCATGTATTTGAATACTTAGTCTGGCACTGTACTTGGCACAGTCAATCCAGTAATACTCAGTAGGACAGATAATGTCTGTGCAATAATGCAGATTATACTGTATTAAAGAAGAGATAAGTACAAAAATAAATAGGTAATATCAGATTGTGAAATATATGTTAGGACAGACACTAGCCAAGAACACAGCAAACTTCAGTAAGGTAGCATTGTGAGGAACCATTTTCAGAGGAGGTAACATTTTTGCGGAGACATGAAGTAAGGGCTCAGGGTCTCAAAGTGTATGAGCAAAAACATTCCAAAGAGAGTGAAACACAATGCAGAGACCATGAAGGGGGAATGAGGTTTGTGTGTTTGAGGAGCAGCATGTAGATCAGATTTAGTGAGTGGTGACTAACAGGACGTGAAGCCAGTATATTAAGAAGGATCAGATCCTATAAGATTTGTGGTTTATTATAAAGAATTAGAATTGTTTTTTAAGAGTCATTAGAATCCCTGATTGGAAAAAAAGACTTACACAGAAGTATAGATAGAACCATTATAGATTGATTTGTTATTCATTTTTACATTCTTTTCAAATATTTCTTTATTTGTGTTAACATTTATCTGTTGGATTTATTCTCATATTTCTAGGTTGGTATTCATTTTTTATTTATGTGAAATTTGCTTACAAATTCTATTATCTAATTCTGAATTTTTCTAAATTTCACTTAGGCTCTTTTATAATCTAAAATATTTACTTTTCTCTTAGCATGTTTCTAAATAGTATGATTTGGTTTTTCCCTGTTTTAGGTTTGTTTTAGCATTTGTTTTAGATGTATGTATATTGTTTCTATAACTGTCTTTAACTTTAGTCATAATACTTTGTATGGAACTTAATCATGGGTTCTTTTTTTGGCTATTTAGATGCAAATTAACTTTCCTCAATTTTGAGGAAGGAGTCAAACTCTGGATTTGTGGTTTTAGAGCTTCTTCTATTATTTTTTTTTTCAATTGTTCAGATTATCATGGTTTGGGGAAGGAATGGAGGTATTCAGGAACGTAGTTTTTTATAGTTATAATTAAGTTGATAGTAATTGGTTTATTTTATTTTATTTACTCATGAGAGATACAGAAAGAGGCAGAAACATAGGCAGATGGAGAAGCAGGCTTCATGCAAGGAGCCTGATGTGGGACTCGATCCCCAGGACTCCAGGATCATGCCCTGAGCTGAAGACAGATGCTCAGCCACTAAGCCCAGGCGTCCCAACCAACTAAGATCTTAATTGTAATTCTCAGGAACACCATTAAGAAAATAACTAAAAAATTATATAGCAAAAAAACAAAACAAACAGTAAAAAGAGTGCCTGCGTGTCTCAGTTAGGCTTCTTATTCTTGGTTTTGGCTCAGGTCATAATCTCAGTTTGTGAAATCAGGTCCTGCATAGGGCTCTGCACTTGTTGGGGAGTCTGCTTGAAGACTGCCCCCTCCTCATCCCCATGCATGCATTCTCTCTCAAATAAATAAATCTTAAAAAAAAAAAAAAAAAGTAAAGAAATCAAATGGTACTCTAGAACGTAATTTTTATCACAGGAGAAGGCAGTAATTAAGAGATAGGGAGAAAAGACATAAGACATAGAAGCTAAGAAGTAAAATTTCAGATGTAAATTTAAAAAAAAATTTTTTTTTGTGGGATCCCTGGGTGGCTCAGCGATTTTGTGCCTGCCTTTGGCCCAGGGCGTGATCCTGGAGTCCTAGTTCAAGTCTCACGTCAGGCTCCCTGCATGGAGCCTGCTTCTCCTTCTGCCTATGTCTCTGCCTCTCTCTCTGTGTGTGTGTCACTTGTGAATAAATAAATAAAATTTAAAAAAATAAATTTAAAAAAACTTAAAAAAAAGATTTTATTTATTAAAAAATAAATTTAAAAAACTTAAAAAAAAGATTTTATTTATTTATTCACAAGAGACACACAGAGAGAGGCCAAGAGAGAAGCAGGCTTCCTCTGGGGAGCCTGATACAGGACTCGATCCCAGGACTTCGGGACCACAACCGGAGCCAAAGGCAGACGCTCAACCACTAAGCTACCCAGGTGCCCTCAGATGTTAATTCTATCAGTAATTACATTAAATGTAAATTGAGTACCCATTCCATTTAAAAGACCAACAGTGGCAGAATGGATTAAAAATAAAACATTCAACTGTGTGCTGTCTATAAGAAATACATTGTAGTGTCAAAAACACAAATAGGTTAAAATAAAGGATGGAAAAAAAGAGTATGCAAAATACAACCAAGAGAGAGCTGGAGTGGTTCTACTAGTATCAGAAAAAAAAGACTTAAAGTGAAAATTGTTAGTAGAGACAAACAAGAATATTTTGTAATAATAAAAGTGCCAATCTATCAATATGATATAAATACATATCACCTAACAACAGAACCCTAAAATATGTGAAACAAAAACTCAACAGAATGAAGGAAAAAATAGAACATTCAACAATAATTTGTAGAGACCACAATGTCACTTTCAATAATGGATCGGACAACTAGAGGTACCTGGGTGGCTCAGTCTTCCTGGCCTTTGGCTCAGGTTGTGATCTCAGGGTCCTGGGATTGAGTCCTGAATCAGGTTCCCCACAGGGAGCCTGCTTCTCCCTCTCCTTATGTCTCTGCTTCTCTCTATGTCTCTCATGAATAAACAAAATCTTAAAAAACAAAACAAAACAGAATACTTACTTGCAAATTTAACAAGAGAAATGCCAGATTATATACTGAAAACTACCCTATTAGAAAAGACATTTAAGAGCAGCCCCGGTGGCTTAGCGGTTTAGCGCCGCCTTCAGCCCAGGGCATGATCCTGGAGACTTGGGATCGAGTCCCATGTCAGGCTCCCTGCATGGAGCCTGCTTCTCCCTCTGCCTGTATCTCTCTCTCTCTCTCTCTCTCTCTCTCTAATAAATAAATAAAATCTTTAAAAAAAAAAGACATTTAAGTATATCTAAGGAAATTGAAATTAACCCATATTAATGAATCAGCATATTTAATACTGTTGATAGTTTCCCAGTTAATGTAAAGACTCACCACAATTCCTACCAAAATTATTTCAGCTGACTTGATTACAAGCTGATCGTATCATTTTTTGGAAATGCAAGGAAACCAGAATTGTTTACTATTATTTTTAAAGATGTTATTTATTTATTCATGAGAGATGTAGAGACACAGGCAGAGGAAGAAGCAGGCTCCATGCAGGGAGCCTGACACAGGACTCGGTCCTGGGTCTCCAGGATCTCACCCTGCGCTGAAGGCAGCACTAAACCACTGAGCCCCCGGAGCTGCCTGAACCCAGAATTGTTTTTGTTTTTTTTTTTTTTTTTTTTAAAAAGCTTTAAAAAAAGGATGTAAGAGCAATTATTCTTTCCAATTTCAAAACTTACTAACGCAACAGTGTGGTCCTAGCATTTTTTCTGTGTCTCTGTATGTGTAAAATAAAAGTATCCTGAAATAAACCAATATTATCTTTTTATTCCTTCAAATTTCTATTTTAATTCAAGGTGCCTGGGTGGGTCAGTTAGTTAAGTGTCTACTTTCAGCTCAGGACATGATCCCAAGGTCCTGTGATCAAGCCCAGTGTCCTGCTCCCTGGTCAGTGGGGAATCTGCTTCTCCCTCTCCTTCCTGCTTATGCTCTCTCTTGCTATCTCTGTCACTATCTCTGTCTCTCTCAAAAAATAAACTTCACATTTTTATTTAAATTCTAGTTATCAGATTGTGTAGTATTGATTTCAAGAGTAAAATTTAGTGATTCATCACTTACATATAATACCTAGTGCTCAACACAATCAGTGCCCTCCTTAATACTCAGCACCCATTTAGCTCATTTCCCTCCTTCCTCCCCTCCATCAGGTTGTTCTCTTTATTTAAGAGTCTCTTGGGGAATCCTTGGGTGGCTCAGCGGTTTAGCGTCTGCCTTTGGCCCAGGGCGTGATCCTGGAGTCCCAGGATCAAGTCCCACGTCAGGCTCCCTGCATGGAGCCTGCTTCTCCCACTGCCTGTGTCTCTGCCTCTCTCTCTCTGTCTTTCATGGATAAATAAATAAAATCTTAAAAAAAAAAAAAAAAAAAGAGTCTCTTATGGTTTGCTTCTCTCTTTTTCCCCCCTTCCCCATGTTCATCTGTTTTGTTTCTTAAATTCCACATCTGAGTGAAATCATATGGTGTTTATCTTTCTCTGACTGACTTATATTGCTCAACATAGTATGCTCTAGCTCCATTCCACATCATTGCAAATGGCAAGATTTCATTCTTTTTGATGGCTGAGTAATACTCCATTGTATATGTCTGTCACATTTTCTTTATCCCTTCATCAGTCGATGGACATCTGGACTCTTTCCATAGTTCAGCTTATTGTTGATAATGCTGCTATAAACATTGGGGTCCATATGCCCCTTTGAATTAGTATTTATGTATCCTTTCAGCAAGTACCTATTAGTGCAATTACTGGGTTGTCAGGTAGTTCTACTTTTAACTTTTTGAGGAACCTCCACACTGTTTTCCAGAGTAGCTGCACCAATTTGCATTCCCATCAGCAGTGTAAGAGGGTTCCCCTTTCTCTACATCTTCACCAACATCTGTTATTTCCTGTGTTAATTTTAGCTTTTCTGGTAGGTGTGAGGTGGTATCTCTCATTGTGCTTTTGATTTGTATTTCCCTGATGATGAGTGATGTTGAACATCTTTTCATGTGTATGTTGGCTATCTGGATGTCTTTGGAAATATGCCTATTTATGTCTTCTGCCCATTCCTTAACTGAATTATTTGTTTCTTGGGTGTTGAGTTTGATAAATTCTTTATAGATTTTTGGATACTAACCCTTTGTCATATATATCATTTGCTAAAATCTCCTTCCTTCTGTAGGCCTCCTTTTAGTTTTGTTGATTGCTTCCTTCACTGTACAGAATTTTTCTATCTTGATGATGTCCCAGAAGTTCATTTTTGCTTTTGTTTTCCTTGTCTCGAGAGATGTGTCTAATAAGAGATTCCTACTGTTGAAGTCAAAGAGGTTGCTGCCTATGTTTTCCTCTAAGATTTTGATGGTTTCCTATCTCACATTTAGGTCTTTCATCCATTTTGAACTTATTTTTGCATATGCTTTAAGAAAATGGTCCAATTTCATTCTTCTGCAAGTTCCTATTCAGTTTTCCCAACACCATTTGTTGAAGAGACTGTCTTCTTTGCATTGTGTGTTCCTGCTTTGTCAGAGATTAGTTGACCATATAGTTGTGTGTCCGTTTCTGGGTTTTCTTTTCTTTTTTTAAAGATTTTTAATTAATTTATCAGAGAGCAGAACCAGGGGGAACCGCAGGCAGAGGGAGAGGGAGAAACAAACTTTCCGCTGAGCAGGGGCCCAATGCGGGCTCCATCCCAGGTCCCTGGAATCATGACCTGAGCTGAAGGCAGACTCTTAACCAACTGAGCTACCCAGGCACCCATTTCTGGGTTTTCTGAGTAAACCAATAGATCTATGGCCATTGGATTTTCAGTAAGGATGTTGGTACAGTTCGTTGGGAAGTGGGATGGGGATAGGAGAGGCCTTTCAACAAATGATTCTTTGTCAAATGTGTGTATATATGTGTATAGTATACATATGTGTGTGTGTGTGTGCGTAGATATATATATGTGTAGGTGTATATATGTATATGTATATATGTGTGTATGTATATACATAATATATATATATCTACGCACACACACAATATATTTATTTATGAGAGACACACACAGAGAGGCAGAGACAGGCGGAGAGAAAAGCAGGCTCCACGCAGGGAGCCCCATGTAGGACTCGATCCTGGCACTCCAGGATCACACCCTCGGCCAAAGGCAGGCGCTCAACTGCTGAGCCATCCAGGTGTCCCTGTTAAATGTATATTTATAGGGGCGCCCGAGTGACCCATTCAGTTAAGTGTCTGTCTCTTGATTTCGGCTCAGGTGAGGGTTGTGAGATTAAGTCTTACATCAGGCTCTGTGCTGGATATGGAGCCTGCTTAGATTCTGTCTCCCTCTGCCCTTCACTTCCTTGCTCGCTCTCTCAAAAAAAAAAAAAAAAATATATATATATATTTATATTAACACGCAAAACAATGAATGCATCTCCACCTCACACCATCTACAAAAATTAACATAAAATAGATCAAATGTTAAGTGCTTAAACTATACTTTAGGGCACATAGGTGTAAATCTTTGTGACCTTCAATTGGATTTTTTAAAAGATTTATTTATTTTCAAAAGAGCGTGAACAGGAAGGGCAGAGGGAGAGAGAATCTCATGAGCATGAGATCACGATCTGAGCTGAATCCAGGAGTTGGATGCTCAACTGACTATGCCACCCAGGTGCCCCTAGATTGTTTATTAAATGTGCTACCGAAAGCTCAGGCAACTGAAGAAATAGATAAGTAGTGCTTCATAAAAAAATTTAAAAGTTTTGGGACACCTGGGTGGCTCGGCAGTTGAGCATCTGCCTTTCGCTTAGGGTGTGATCCTGGAGGCTGCGATTGTGTCCCACATTGGGCTCCCTGTGGGAGCCTGCTTCTCCCTCTGCCTGTGTCTCTGCCTCTCTCTTGTGTGTGTGTCTCTCATGAATAAATACATAAAATCTTTAAAAGAATTTTTTTTTAAGTTTTGGGATTCATAGGATACAGTCAAAAAGGTAAAAAGCCAAGATACAGAATGGGAGAATATACTTATAAATCATAGGTCTACTAAGATTCTGGTATTCCGAATTTATAGAGATCTATAGCTAAACCACAGAAAGACAAACTAACCCCATAAAAAGTTGGGCAATGGATTTGAGTAGACATTTTTCCAAAGAAGACAGGAACATTACCACAAACCAGATGATTTCAAATGACAGGAATTTATTGTCTTACCGTTCTGTATCTCAGAAGTCTGAAATCCAGGTGTCAGCAGACACTCTAGGGGAGAACCTATTCCTTGGTTTTTTATCTTTTAAGCTTTTGGCTGCTGTTAAATATTTATGGCTTGTGGCCATCACTCCAGTCTCTGCTTCCATGGTCATATTGTGTCCTTCCTTTCCTCAAAATGCTGTCTACTGCTCCCTAGTAAGAGTACCTATGATTGCATTTGGATCCCAACAGATAACCCAGGATCTTCTCAAATCCTTAACTGAGACATGGTTTTTGCTATATAAAATATTGTTCAATCACATAAGGTAATATTCAAATATAACTTGGGGGTGAGGAGTAACATGCTTTTAGCCTACTCTAATCCATAGAAGTTTCTGTGTGTCCCATTGTAATCCTTTCTCGTCTTCCTTCAACTTCCTTAGGCAAGCACTGATACACTTTATACTTTTTGTCACAATGGAATTCTTGTATTTTCTATAGTTCTCTATAAACAATAATAAAATCAGAAGTTTTCTTCAGAATTTTGAGGGAGTTTCATCCACATTGTTATGTGCATTGATAGTTTCTTACTTTTTATTCCTCAGTATTATTCCAGTATTTTGTTATAGTCATTTGTTTATCCATCCATTTGTCCATTTCTAAATGGACATTTGGGTTATTTCTAGTTTTGGTGAATAACAAAGATGCTAAGGACATTTGCTTATGTTTTTGTATAGATGTGTGCTTTTATTTCTTTTGGGCAAGTACCTAGGAGTTGAATACCTTGATTGGGTGGTAGGTATATGTTTAAATTTTTAAGATTTTAAACATAGATTTAGATAAATAAAATTATAAATTTAAATTTATAAGAAACTGTTTTATAATGTTTTTGTACCATTTCATGTTCTCACCAACTGTAAGAGACCACTGGATCTTCCATATCTTATGAACAATTGGTATGGACATCTTTTTAATTTTGGCCTTTCAAATAAGGATATAGGAGCATTTCATGGTGGTTTTAATGTGCTTTTCCATAATGACTAATAATGTTGAGTGTCTTCTTTGCTGTCTTTTTTGGCACAGTAACTTTTTAAATCTTTTGTCTGTCCTATTAGGTTGTGTTCTTATTGAACTTGTGGTATATTTCTCATATTCTACATAAAAATACATTCTTTTTGACTATTGTCTACTGCTATTTTGTTTTGCTATAGCAATATCTTTGGAAGAACAGAAGTTTTTTAACTTTGACAGGATCCAGCTCATTGATTTATTCTTTATGAATTATGGTTTTTGGTGTTGTACCTAAGAATTTTTTGCCAAGCCGAGGGTCACAAGTATTTTTTCCTGTTTTCTTCTAGAAATTTTACATTTTATGTTTTACATTCTGTCTGGTCTGTGATCCATTTTAAAGTTTATTTTTGTTCATCAGAGTATGGATTTTTTTTCTCTAATTGTTCCTGCATCATTTCTTGAAAAGGCTACCCTTTGTTCACTCTATTGCCTTTGCACAATGGTGAAAGTAACATTTCCATATATGTATGAATCTATTTCTGATTATTTATTCCATTAATTAGTGCATCTTGACATTAATACTAAACTTGCTGATTATTATGTCTTCATAGTAAGTCCCATAATTGTGTAGTGTTAGTCTTCTTACTGTGGTGTGGGGTTTTTTTTTTTGTAAGTTGTTGTTTTGATTATTCTAGGTCCCTTGCATTTCCCTGTAAACTTTAGGAACAGCTTGTCAATTTCATCATCCTTGACCAAAAAAAAAAAAAAAAAAAAAAAAACCAATCTGCTGGAATTTTTATTTGAATTACATTGAATCTGTAAATCAATTCAACAATAATTATTGACATCATAACAATATCAAGTTTTTCATACCATGAATATGATATATCACTGTTTAGATCTTTAACTTTTCTTAGTAGTGTTTTGAAGTTTTCATATGCAGGTTTCATACATATTTTATAATACTTACTCCTCAATATTTCCTGTTTTTGATGCTCTGTAAATTGCATTTCTAAAACTTGAATCTTTCTCTATTATCTAAGTGTTGGTCTTATATGTTTCACCCTTGCTATTAATAATAAATAGTTATTTTCTAGTAGCTATTTTGTAGATTACATTTGACTTTTATTGTTCCTAATATGCAGTAAGTATTCATTCTCTCACCAATAGATCTGTTGTTTTTATCAAGTATAGGTGGTAGCTTTTGTTAACTTTTTTTATCTTCAGGGGCAGCCCGGGTGGCTCAGCGGTTTAGCGCCACCTTGAGCCCAGGTCCTGATCCTGGAAACCCGGGATCGAGTTCCATGTCAGGCTCCCTGCATGGAGCCTGCTTCTCCCTCTGCTTGTGTCTCTGCCTCTCTCTCTCTCTCTCTCTGTGTGTCTCTCATGAATAAATAAATAAAATCTTAAAAAAAAAAAAAAACTTTTTATCTTTACACGCAATCCATATGGGTTTTTTTTCTTTTATTTTGCTAATATGGTGGATTATATTGATTGAATTTTCAGATATTAAACCAGTGTCTTCTTTTTTTTTTTCTTTTTAAGATTTTATTTATTTATATTTTGAGAGAGACAGAGGACAAGCAGGGGGAGGAGCAGAGGGAGAATTATAAGCAGACTCCTTTCTGAGTATGGAGTCCCATGTGGTGCTCAATCCCACGATCCTGAGATTATGACCTGAGCCACAATCAAGAGTCAGACACTTACCCAACTGAGCCACCCAGGTGCCCCACCAGTCTCTTATTTCTGAGATTGTTCATTGTTATGGTCTGAATGTTTGTATTTCTCCAGCATTCATTCATATGTTGAAATCCAAACCCCCAAAGATGATGGCATTAGGATGTTGGCATTTTGGGAGATGCTTAGGCTATGTGGATAGAGCCCTCTCAAATGGGATTAGTGTTCTTATAAGGAGATCCCACAGAGATCTCTTGCCCCTTCCACTATGGGAGGGCACAATGAGAAGGTAGTGGCTAAGGGTCTTTACTAGAATATGACCATGCTGGTGCTTTGATCTTGGACTTCCTGGTGTCCAGAACTGTGAGAAGTTAATTTCTGTTGTTTATAAGCTACCCAGTCTGGTATTTTGCTATGGTCACAAGCAGTCTTAAGACAGGCATGATATATTTTCTTTTTTGAAATATTGGTGGATTCTGTTTGGTAAGATATTGTTTAGTATTTTGCATATACGTTTACAGGGGATTTACTGTGTAACTTTCACTTCTTGTACTGTTTTTTTTTCCTGTTTGATATTCGAGTAACTGGCTACATAAAGTGATTCCTCATCAATTTTCTGGAAGTTTGTTTAGAATTGGTTCTACTTTTTTATTATATTTGGAACAATTCACCGATGAACCGGCCTGGGCTTAGGATTTTCTTTATGGGAAGGTCTTCAAGTACCAGTTTAAATTGTTTACTAGATATAGTGTTACCACACTGATGTATATCCTTCTTATGCATATGTTGTTGGTAACGCTACATGTTGTACTGATCCATATACCCAAATACCAAATTGGGAAATTTTCTTCTCTGGCTGTTTCTCTATCAGGATTCTCTTCTCACTTTCCAGTTTGGCAGTGCTTCCTCCCATTGATCTTACAGCCAGAAATACATTACAGGTTTTGTTGGAATTTTTGTAGCTCATGCTTGCCTCCATCATAACTTGGGACCAACCCTTGAGGCAAGGACATGAGAGTAAGTAAAATAGCAAGAAACTCAGCTCAATCTGGGTTACTCTGTAAAGTTTTGACTCCTTTTAAAAACCATACTACTTTTATTTATAGTCCTTATGTGGTGAATGTTTTTTGTCTTGTCAGGTATTTATAATTGAGATCAGTCAAGGTGAGGGGCATGTTGTAGGGACTTAATGCCACCATACTGGAACTACTTTTTCTTTTTCTTTTTTAAATTTTTTTTTTTTTTTTTTTTTTATGATAGTCACAGAGAGAGAGAGAGAGAGAGAGGCAGAGAGACACAGGCAGAGGGAGAAGCAGGCTCCATGCACTGGGAGCCCGATGTGGGATTCGATTCCGGGTCTCCAGGATTGTGCCCTGGGCCAAAGGCAGGCGCCGAACCGCTGCGCCACCCAGGGATCCCTCTTTTTCTTTTTTTAAAGGATATTTATTTATTTACTTAATTATTTATTCATTCATTCATTCATTCATGAGAGACACAGAAAGAGAGAGAGAGAGAGAGAGGCAGAGACCTAGGCAGAGGGAGAAGCAGGCTCCATGCAAGGTGCCCAGTATGGGACTCAATCCCAGATCCTGGGATCACACGTTGAGCCAAAGGCAAACACTCAACTTCTGAGCCACAGGCGTCCCTGGAACTACTTTTTCAACTATGGAATTATTTAATGGTGAGAATTTTTTTTCCTCTCATAAAATGTCATTGCTGATTGATGGCTTTTTATTGCATGGTTTATCTCTCACAATAATCTTTATGCTAGTAATTTTGGAGTTTTGGGATGTCATAGCTGTGAGAGTCTTTGAAGTCTTCCCTTTCTTCTGGAATAAGATCTCCAGGCTCACCTTTCTTTCTTGCTTCCTAAATCTACCCTTTATCCAAATATCCTAAATCCATAGTTTGTTTGTTTGTTTGTTTGTTTATTTATTTATTTTCTTAAGATTTTATTAATTTATTCATGAGAGATACAGAGAGAGAGACAGGGACACAAGCAGAGGGAGAAGCAGGCTCCCTGCAAGGAGCCCGATGTGGGACTCGATCCCAGATCCTGGGATCCGAGCTGAAGGCAGATGCCCAACCGCTGAGCCACTTAGGTGACCCTAAATCCATAGTTTAGATTAGATATTGAGAAAGTATAATAT
This sequence comes from Vulpes vulpes, assembly GCF_048418805.1. Classification (NCBI taxonomy): domain Eukaryota; kingdom Metazoa; phylum Chordata; class Mammalia; order Carnivora; family Canidae; genus Vulpes; species Vulpes vulpes. Next base: position 7,597,017 of record NC_132780.1, read on the forward strand.
AGGTGTTCAAGTCTGCTTATACAACTGTCTCCCTTTTTTTTTTTTTTTTTAATTTCATTTATTTATTCATGAAAGACAGAGAGAGAGAGAGAGGCAGAGACACAGGCAGAGGGAGAAGCAGGCTCCATGCAGGGAGCCTGACGTGGGACTCGACCCTCGGTCTCCAGGATCAGGCCCCGGGCTGAAGGCGGCGCTAAATCGCTGAGCCACCCAGGCTGCCCACCTGTCTCCCTTCTACCTCCCTATATCTGGCAACCATCAGTCTGTTCTCTGTAGCCATGAGCTTGATTGTGTGTGTGTGTGTTTAAGATTTCACATATAAGAAAGAAAGATCACATAGTTTTTGCCTTTCTCCATACTGTTTCCTGCAGTGGCTGTTCCAGCTTTCATTCCCACCAACAGCACACTAGGGTTCCTTTTTTCCTATGTCCTTGCCAACACTTGATATTTCTTGTGTTTTTGATTTAGCTGTTCCAGCAAGTGTGAGGTGATACCTCATTATTTTTGTTTACATTTCCCTGGTGATTAGAGAGTCTTTTCATGTGTCTGTCTGTTGTATGTATAACTTCTTTGGGAAAACATTTATTCATGTTTTCAATTGGATTGTTTAGGTTTTTTGCTGTTGAGTTGTGTAAGTTCTTTATGTATTTTGGATATTAACCACTTATTAGATACATCATTTGGAAACATCTTCTCCCACTCAGTAGGTTGCCTTTTTGTTTTTTTGATTTCTTTGTTCACTGTGTAAAATTTATTTGATATATTCCCAATATATTGGGATATATATGTATATATATATTCCCAATAGTTTAATTTTGCTTTTGTTTCCCTTGCCAAAGGAGACCTATCTAGAAGAATGTTTTTATAGCTTATGTCAAAGAGATTACTGCCTATGTTTACTTCTAGGAATTTTATGATTTCACGTTTCATGCTTAGGTTTTCTTTTTCTTTTTTTTTTTTTTTTTAAGGTTTTATTTATTTATTCATGAGAGACACAGAGAGAGAGAGGCAAAGACACAGGCAGAGAGAGAAGCAGGCTCCATGCAGGGAGCCTGACATGGGACTCGATCCCCAGTCTCCAGGATCACACGCTGGGCTGAAGGCGGCACTAAACCACTGAGCCACCCAGGCTGCCCAATGCAGTTAGGTCTTCAATGAATTTTGAATTTATTTTTGTGTATAGTGTAAGAAAGTGATCCAGTTTCATTCCTTTGCACATAGCTGTCCAGTTTTCCCAATACAATTTGTTGAAGAGACTGTCTTTTTCCCATTGTAGATTTTTGCCTCTTTTGCTGTAGTTTGGCCATAAAAGTGTGGATTTATTTCTAGATTTTCTGTTCTCCTCTGTTGATCTATGTATGCCATACCATTACTGTTTTAATTACTGTAATTTTGTAATATATCTTGAAATCTGAGATTGTGATACCTCTGGTTTTGTTCTTGTTTTTTAAGGTTGCTTTGGCTGTTCTGTGTCTTTTGTGGTTTTCATACAAATTTTAGTATTGTTTATATTAGTTCTATGAAAAATGCTATTGGGGGCAGCCTGGGTAGCTAGCGGTTTAGCGTGGCCTTTAGCCTAGGGTCTGATCCTGGGGCCCTGGGATTGAGTCCCACATCGGGCTTCCTGCATGGAGCCTGCTTCTCCCTCTGCTTGTGTCTCTGTGTCTCTCATGAATAAATAAATAAAATCTTAAAAAAAATATGTCATTGGTATTTCGATAGGGATTACATTAAATCTGTAGATTGCTTTGGGTAGTATGGGCATTTGAACAATATTGCTTCTCCCAATCCATGAGCATGGAACAACTTTCCTTTTTTTTTTTTTTTTTTGTCATCTTCAATTTCTTTCATCACTGTTCTGTAGTTTTTCAGAGTATAAGTCTTTGACTTCTTTGGTTAACTTTATTCCTAGGTACCTCATTAATTTTGATGCAGTTGTACGTAGGATGGTTGTCTTAATTTCTCTTTCTGCTACTTCATTATTAGTGTATGGAAATGCAACAGAGGGCAGCCCCGGTGGTGCAGCGGTTTAGCACTGCCTGCAGCCCAGGGCGTGATCCTGGAGACCCAGCATCGAGTCCCACGTCGGGCTCCCTGCATGGAGCCTGCTTCTTCCTCTGCCTGTGTCTCTGCCTCTCTGCCTGCCTGCCTCTCTCTCTCTCTCTCTCTCTCAATAAATGAATGAATGAATGAATGAATGAATGAATGAATGAATGAATGAATAATCTTTAAAAAAAAGAAATACAACAGATTTATATATTAATTTTGTATTCTCTGACTTTACTGAATTCATTTATCAGTTGTAGTAGATTTTTGCTGGAGGCTTTAGGATTTTCTTTAGTATCATGTCATCTGCAGACAGTGAAATTTTTATGTCTTCCTTACCAATTTGGATGTCTTTTATTTCTTTTTGTTGTCTGATTGTTGTGGCTAGGACTTCCAGAACTATGTTGAATAAAAGTAGTGAGTGTGGGCATCCTTGTCTTATTCCTGATCTTAGAGGCTCTCAGTTTTAACCATTGAGTATGATATTAGCTATGGTAAACCCTCAGTATCTTTGAGGTATTCCTATAATGTAAGGTATTTACCTGGTATTTGTCAGAAAGTTGATTGATAGACTTTTCTGGGGATTATTACAGTGGTTGGCCTTGGTTAAAAGGGAAAGCCAGAGAGGACCTGAGGAAAGAGATAAAGGAATAAAATAGATTGAACAGCTCTAAGGATAAGAAATAATAAAATCTCAGGATAAGTAAAGACCCTTGAAATCTTAACTATTATGAAGAGCAAAGGAGAACACACATGGCTATGCATGGGAGGGAATGAACCACAGTGGTGGAAATGTGTATTTTTAGGGGAGTTGTGACTGAGGAATGTTGATGTATAAGTAGTTGCCTTTTTCAATTTTATGCATGTATAAATTATATTTTAGATGGAAGGGAGAAGAAATGTGTGGGAAATATCAGGAAGGGAGACAGAACATAAAGACTCCTAACTCTGGGAAACGAACTAGGGATGGTGGAAGGGGAGGAGGGCGGGGGGTGGGGGGGAATGGATGACGGGCACTGAGGGGGACACTTGACAGGATGAGCACTGGGTGTTTTTCTGTATGTTGGTAAATTGAACACCAATAAAAATTAATTTATTAAAAAAATATTTTAGATGGAAATTATATGTTAGAGCTGGCTGGTACTGGCTCTTTAAAGACAAGATTTTCCTTTTTGTCCAGAGCCTAGGTTCCATTACATTATATTGATAACCTGAAATTACCCATGGTGGGAGTATTTATACCATAGACATTGACAAACACTATAAATCAGTGCTGGATGTGGGTGTAGAGCTGGTTGTTGCACATTATGCAGCACTCTACTGCATAAATGTTATTTCCTGAATTCTCCTTGTATGTGTTCCAGTTGTTTAACTATTTTAGACATCTTTAAATCATCTCTAATGGGTATGATTTCCTATTTTTCTTAATTCTGTAGAACCTTTTCTGATTAGGAAAATAATTTTTTTCTTATTTGTTTTAGATTTGGAATCAAGATATGAAATAATCTGCTATGGAAAAATGTACATTTATACAAAACATTCATCCCTTAGTCTGCATTCCAGAAATTATAATGAAGAGAAACCATGTGAATGTAAGGAATGTGGGAAGGCCTTTTGTTGTCATACAGACCTTAGAGTACATCAAATAATTCATACTGGTAAAAAACCATACGAATGTAAGGAATGTGGCAAAACCTTTAGTCGTCTTACAGACTTTAGAATACATAAGAGAATTCATACTGGTAAGAAACCCTATGAATGTGAAGATTGTGGGAAGGCATTTAGTGATGTTGGGACATTTAGAATACACCAGAGAATTCATACTGGTGAGAAACCCTATGAATGTAAGCAATGTGGCAAAGCCTTTAGTCAAGCCTCAACCCTTATGCTACATGACAGAATTCATACTGGTGAAAAACCCTTTGAATGTAAAAATTGTGGGAAGGCCTTTCGTCAGGCTTCACATCTTGTTAGACATGAGAGAATTCATACAGGTGAGAAACCTTATGAATGTAAGGAATGTGGCAAATCCTTTAGTCGTCTTACAGATCTTAGAATACATAAGAGAATTCATACTGGTAAGAAACCTTATGAATGTGAAGATTGTAGGAAGGCCTTTAGTGATGTTGGGACACTTAGAATACACCAGAGAATTCATACTGGTGAGAAACCCTATGAATGTAAGCAGTGTGGCAAAACTTTTAGTCAAGCCTCAAACCTTATACAACATGACAGAATTCATACTGGTGAAAAACCCTTTGCATGTAAAAACTGTGGGAAGGCCTTTAGTCAGGCCTCACATCTTGTTAGACATGAGAGAATTCATACAGGTGAAAAACCTTATGAATGTAAATTGTGTGATAAGGCTTTTAGGAGCAGTTATCAACTTACTATACATCATAGATTTCATACTGGTGAGAAACCCTATGTGTGTAAGGAATGTGGCAAAGCCTTTAGCCGTCCTACAGACCTTAGAGTACATAAAAGAATTCATACTGGTGAGAAACCCTACGAATGTGAAGAATGTGGGAAGACCTTTCGTCGTGCCTCAAACCTTGCTCAACATGGAAGAGTTCATATTGGTGAGAAATCCTATGTATGCAAGGAATGTGAGAAGGCCTTTAGTGATGTTGGGACACTTAGAATACACCAGAGAATTCATACTGGTGAGAAACCCTATGAGTGTAAGGAATGTGGCAAAGCCTTTAGTCGTCGTACAGACCTTAGAGTACATAAGGGAATTCATACTGGTGAGAAACCCTATGAATGTAAGCAGTGTGGCAAAACCTTTAGTCAGGCCTCAAACCTTATGCAACACGACAGAATTCATACTGGTGAAAAACCCTTTGCATGTAAAAATTGTGGGAAGGCCTTTAGTCAGGCCTCACATCTTGTTAGACATGAGAGAATTCATACAGGTGAAAAACCTTATGAATGTAAATTGTGTGATAAGGCTTTTAGGAGCAGCCATCAACTTACTATACATCATAGATTTCATACTGGTGAGAAACCTTATGTGTGTAAGGAATGTGGCAAAGCCTTTATTCGTTTTACAGACCTTAGAGTACATAAAAGAATTCATACTGGTGAGAAACCCTATGAATGTGAAGAATGTGGGAAGGCCTTTAGTCGTGCCTCAAACTTTGCTCAACATGGAAGAGTTCATACTGGTGAGAAATCCTATGTATGTAAGGAATGTGAGAAGGCCTTTAGTGATGTTGGGACACTTAGAATACACCAGAGAATTCATACTGGTGAGAAACCCTATGAATGTAAGCAGTGTGGCAAAACTTTTAGTCAAGCCTCAAACCTTATACAACATGACAGAATTCATACTGGTGAAAAACCCTTTGCATGTAAAAACTGTGGGAAGGCCTTTAGTCAGGCCTCACATCTTGTTAGACATGAGAGAATTCATACAGGTGAAAAACCTTATGAATGTAAATTGTGTGATAAGGCTTTTAGGAGCAGCCATCAACTTACTATACATCATAGATTTCATACTGGTGAGAAACCCTATGAGTGTAAGGAATGTGGGAAGGCTTTTAGTGAATACGGACGGCTTACTCGTCATCAGAGTATTCACAGTGGTAAGAAACCATTTGAATGTAATAAATGCAGGAAGTCCTTTAGACTAATTTCAAACTTCAAAGTACATCAGAGTATTCATACTGGTGAGAAACCCTTTGAATGTAACTAATCTGAAAAGTCCTTTAGGCTTAGTTCAATGCTTAAAGTACAAACAATGTGAGAAGGCTTTTACATATGGTTCAATTCTTATAAGGTATAAATAATTTATATTGATATAAACTGCCTAGAATTTAAATAATCCTTGAAAATTTTCAGTTATGACCCCAGTGTTGTTCACATTCAGAGAATTTGTATTGTACTTTATATAAGAAAGTCTTGTGGCATTCCTCTATGATTCACTGTTGACCAGGAGGCTAGGCTGTCTGCAGATAAGTAGCATGCAGGGAAGAGACTACTGTGTGATTTGAGGTCATGGAGAACAGCAAACACCAGGATCAAGTAATAAAATGTTCACTTAGAGGAAGAAAGGAGAGTACATAGGATCTAGCTTTTTATAATAATATGTCAGTAACCCATGGCCAGCAAATCAACTCTACATTTGATAGGAGCAGTGTACCTGCACATAGTAACACCCTTTGTGCTACACAGCAGATTGGCAACCCCTTGCCCAAGGGATTTGATATCCAGAAAACTGGGAGCATCCCTGAGGGTCCTTGACATCTGTGATTAAGCAGAACTAAGGAGTACACATTGAGTCCGACACAGGAAAAGATATTTCCACAGAAGGCAATAAGCCCAGTAGATGGCAGAGGCTATGAGGGCTCTTGATCTTTTGGTAAGGAAGTGTTATGGGCCCAACATGCCCACTCTTTTTCTGTTAACCAGCTTTACTGAAAGTATAGTTGACAAAACTATAAACTTAAGTTTTACAAGTGGTGCTCAGGGCAAAGTTTATAGCTATAAGAGTTTATATTTAAAAATAACAACCTAGGGGATCCCTGGGTGGCTCAGCGGTTTAGCGCCTGCCTTCGGCCCAGGGCGTGGTCCTGGGGTCCCAGGATCGAGTCCCACATTGGGCTCCCTGCATGGAGCCTGCATCTCCCTCTGCTTGTGTCTCTGCCTCTCTCTCTCCTTCTGTGTCTCTCATGAATAAATAAATAAAATCTTTAAAAAATTAAAAATTTAAAAAATAAAAAAATAAAAATAACAACCTAACAAATCAACAACTTAACTTTACAACTTAAGGAAATAGAAAAAAGGACAAACTAAGGGCAAAGCTAGCAGAAAGAAGGAAATAATAAAGATTAGGACAATTAAGTGAAGTGGGATAGAGTTACCAGTAGAGAAAATCTTGAAGCCAAAAATTGTTTCTTTAAAAAGATCAACAAAGTAGATAAACTTTTATCTAGTTGGATTAAGAAAATAATTCAAATTGCTAAAACTAGAAATGAAGTGAGGACATTACTACGGACTCTGCAGAAATACAAGGATTATTGGAGAGTACTCTAAATTATATGCCAAATAATTAGATAGCCAAGACTTAATCATAAAGAAATAAAAAATCTGGGTAGACTCATAACTAGTCTATAGCTAGTAAGGAAATTGACTCAGTAATTAAAAAATCTCCCAACAAAGAAAGACCTAGACCTGATGAATTCATTGGTGAATCAAACCAAATATTGGAAGAATTAATACAAATCTCTCTTAGATTTTTCTAACAAATGAAAGAAGAGGGAATGTTTCCTAACTTAGTCTATGAGGCCAGTATAACCCTGTTACCAAAGCCAGTCAAAAGCACTAGAGAAAGAGGACTACAGAACAGTATCCCTTTTGAACATTGGTGCAGAAATCTTCAGCAAAATACTAAACAACAGCTCAGTATATTAAGATTGTATACGATGAACAAACAGGACTTATTCCTGGAATGCAAGGATGGTTTAACATAAAATTGACCAATGTAATCTGTCTTGTCAAGAAAATGAAGAGAAGAAAGAAAAAATAAAATGAAGAGAAAAACCCATATGATCATCTCAGTTGGTGTGGAAAAAGCATTTGACAAAAAAAAAAAAAAAAAAAAAAAAAAAAAAAAAAACATTTAACAAACATAGGAATAAAGAGAAACTATCTCCACATAATAAAAGCTGTATATGAAGAAAAGAGATATCCAGATGGTCCAAAAACATGAGAATGTGCTCACCCTCATGAGTTATCAGAGAAAGAAATATTGAAACCATAAAATAATACATCCCCCCCAACACACACCTGCCAAAATGGCCAAATATCTTATAGTACCAGGTATTATTTGCTAAACTGTGGAGCAATTAGAACTTTTATGTGTGTTGGTGAAAATATAGTTTGGTACATCCAGTTTGGGAAACTTGCAATGTCCACTAAAGGTAAGCATATACATACCCAATGACACAGAAGTTCCATTTCTATTTACTTGCCAAGCAGAAATGTATACATGTGTTCACCCTAACATGAGCAAGGAAGTTCCTAGCAGTATAACGGATACATAAGAAGTGGTACATTCATGTGATTGGAGACTATACAGCAATGAAAAAGTTGCATTGCTAGACACAGAAACGTGTTGGAACCTGACAAACATAACATTGAGAGGAAAAAAGCCAGACATAAAAGAAAATGCTTTATAATTGTTAAAACCTTACAAACAGGCCATACTAATCTGTATTGGCAGAGGTTGGAATACTGACTACCCCCGTGGGATAGGGATTAGTGACAAGAGGATACAAGCCATGTAGGTATTTTTCTATTTATTGATCTGGGTGAGTGTATACATTTATTTATATAATTGTGATTTGTTCATTTTTATGTATATTATGCCTCAAATAATTTAAAAAATAAAGATGTACATGATGATTTTGGTATAGACTGTGAAATGATAACCACAATAAAATAACATATATATATTGTCCTTTAGTTACCATTTTCTTCGTGTGTGTGTTGAATACATTCTAAGATCTCAGCAAATTCCAAGATACAGAATTATTAACTATAGTCACTATGTGTATGTTAGATCTTAGATTGCTAGAACTTATTTAGCTTATAACTGAAAGTTTGTATCTTTTGACCATCATGTCCCTGTTCCCACCAGCCTCTGGCAACCACCTAACCATTATATTCTCTGTTTCAATGAGTGTGGCTTTTTTAGATTCCAGATAAAAAAGAAATCATACAATATTTGTTTTTCTGTTACTTATTTTTAAAAAAGATTTTATTTATCGGATATCTGGGTGGCTCAGTGGTTGAGCATCTGCCTTTGGCTCAGGGCATGATCCCGGGGTCCTGGGATTGAGTCCCACATCGGGCTCCCTGTGGGGAGTACATGTGGGTAAGTCTACCATGGATTTTACTCTATCTCCCGCCACTATCATCTCCAACTGGGACAGATGAAATAGCCTCCTGAATGGTCTTCCCATTTCCCATCTTGTCCGTATTCAATCTGTTCTCCAGAGAGTGATAATTAGAAGATAAATCAGCTTAAATGTAATGCCCCTGCTCAGAAATTTCTGGGGGCTTTCACATTTGAAAGTCCCATGCCCTACCTTGGAATAATAATCCTAATCATCCTGGCCTTCTTGCTGTTCCTCAAACACACAAAACTTCCATCTCCCAAACCAAGGCTTTTGCATTTGCTGTTCTATCAGGATTGCTCTTGCTTTATATACTCTTGTAACTAGATTATCCTATAGATATTCCTATAGCTGTTTTTTCAGGTCTCCACTCAATATCCCCTCTTCAAAAAGCCCGGAGCACCCTAAAACAAATGTGTCTACACCTGTCAACTTCTAGTCCCTTGGTCTTCTCACTTTTTTTTTTTTTTAAGATTTTATTTATTGATTCAAGAGAGACACAGAGAGGCAGACAGAAACAGGCTCCATGCAGGGAGCCTGATTTGGGACACGATCCCTTGACTCAGGGGTCACGCCCTGAGCGGAAGGCAGACACTCAACCACCGAGCCATCCAGGTGTCCCTCTTCTCACTTTTCTTAATAATACTTGTCACCACCTAACATTATTTATTCATTTACTTATTTACTTCATGTCCTTCTATTAAAATGTAAACATGGCTGCTGGAAACTAGCGCTCTTGTTCACAATTGTTCTACTGGTGTCCAGCAGTGCATGGTTCAGATTGGGCATTCAATGGATGAATACATTTTTAGCAACAAAAGACAAAAACTAATCAAAATAGAAGCCAGAAAGAAACTGGATCCTATATAGATAGATATTGCTATGGATTGAACTGTGTGTCCCTCCAAAATTAGACACTGAAGCTCTGACCACCCAATGTGACTATATTTGGGAATGGTGCTTTTAGAAGATAAAAAGGTTAAAAGAAGTCATAAGGCTCTTAGCCTTATAGGACTGGTGGCCTTCTAAGAGGTCTGTCTCTGTCTCACTCCCTCTCCTTCTCTGCCATGTGAGGACAACGTGAGAAGGGAATATCTGCAAGCTAGGAAGAGAGCCTTCATCAGAGCCCGCAAATGCTAATATCAGACTTTCAGCCTCCAGAACTATGGGAAAACAAATCTCTGTTATACCAGCCTATGGTATTTTGTTCATTCTGAGCATTATTCCATAGTATGGATGTACTCTTTACTCATTTTTTTAAAGATTTTATTTATTTGTGGGGGGAGGGGGGAGAGAGAGAGAGAGAGAGAATGAGCAGGAGGAAGGGCAGCAGGAGAAGCAGACTCCCCACAAGCAGGGAGCTGGACATGGGGCTCAATCCCAGGACCCAAGATCATGACCTGAGCTGAAGGCAGACCCTTGACCAACTGAGAGACCTAGGCACCCCTACCCATTTTTAATTGGGTTATCATTAGTGTTAAGTTACAGTACATATCGGTCTCTGTTGGATATGTTTTGCTGCTATTCTCTCTTGGTCTGTGACTCATTTTTTATTGGTATATTTTGAACAAAGTTTTTAATTTGGATAAAGTCTAATTTATCAATTTTTATTTTATTTCATTTTGTTGCTGAGCATTATTCCATAGTATGGATGTACCTTTTACTCATTTTTTTTAAAGGTTTTATTTATTTATTTATTTATTTATTTATTTATTTATTTATTTGACAGCACAAGCAGGGGGAGCAGCAGGCAGAGGGAACGGGAGAAGCAGGCTCCCCTTGGAACAGTGGGCCCAACTAAGGGCTCAATCTTAGGACCCTGAAATCATGACCTGAGCTGAAGGCAGAAGCTTAACTGACTGACCCACCCAAGTGTTCCATCTGTGACTACATTTAGCATAATGCCCTCAAAATTTTTCCATGTTGTTGCAAATGGCAGGATTTCCATTTAAAGGCTGAATAGTCCATTGTATATATACAACACAGTTTGTTTACCCAGTCAGCAGTTGAGAGACATTTAGGTTGTTCCCATGTCTCGGCAATTGTGAATAATGCTGAACATGGGGGTACGGCTGTCTTTTAAGATAGTGGTTTTGATTCTTGTGGATATATAACCAGAAGTAGGATTGTTGGGTCATATGGTAATTCTATTTTTAATGTATTGAGGAACTTCCATATTGTTTTTAATAATGGCTGTGTCAATTTACATTCTCATCAATAGTGCGTGTTTTCCTTCTCTCCACATGCTAGCCAACACCTCTTGTCTTTATGATAATACTCATTCTAAGAGGTGTGACCTGACAGTGTATTTTTGATTTGCATTTCCTTGATTAGTGATGTTGAGCACCTTTTCTTTTTTTTTAATTTTTATTTATTTATGATAGTCAAAGAGAGAGAGAGAGAGAGGCAGAGACACAGGCAGAGGGAGAAGCAGGCTCTATGCACCGGGAGCCCGATGTGGGATTCGATCCCGGGTCTCCAGGATCGCGCCCTGGGCCAAAGGCAGGCACCAACCGCTGCGCCACCCAGGGATCCCTTGAGCACCTTTTCACTTCAGCCATTTATAAATCTTTTTTGGAAAAATATCTTCAAGTCCTTTGTATATTTTTAGATCAACTTTTTCTTCTTTTTGCTATTGATTTGTATTAGTTTCTTACATATTTTGAGATTAACCCCTTATTAGATATATGCTTTGCAAATATTTTCCCCCATTCTGGGTTACTTTTTCATTTTATTGTTTCCTTTGCTGTGCAGAAGCTTTTTAATTTGATATATTTTCACTTTTATTTTATTTTTTTAAAGATTTTATTTATTTATTCATGAGAATACAGAGAGGAGAGAGAGAGGCAGAGACACAGGCAGAGGGAGAAGCAGGCCCCACGCGGGGAGCCCGACGTGGGACTCGATCCAGGGTCTCCAGGATCACACCCCGGGCAGCAGGCGGCGCTAAACCGCTGAGCCAACGGGGCTGCCTGATGTATTTTCACTTTTATTGTGTGAATAGCAGGAACCTGGGTGACTCAGTGGTTGAGCATGTCTTTGGCTCAGGTCATGATCTCAGGGTCCTGGGATTGAGTTCCACATCAGGCTTCCTAAAGGAAGTCTGCTTCTCCCCTGCCTATGTCTCTGCCTCTCTGTGTGTGTCTCTCATGAATAAATAAATGAAATGTTTAAGAACAAATCCCAATAGCAGGGGATTCAGAGAGCTTCCAGGTTGGCAAACCTGTGTAGTGGGAGAGTGGAACACACCAACTCCACAGGGACAAAAGATCCTGTGCTTAGGACCCTCCCAGACCTCTCCCTATGTATTCTTTCATCCGGCTGTTCATTTGTATCCTTTATCATCATATCCTTTAATAAACTGATAAATGTATTTCCCTGAGTTCCTGTGAGCTGCTTGAGCAAAGTAATGGAAACTGAGGAGGGGATAGTGAGAACCTCCAATTTGTAGCAAATTGGTTGGAAGTTGGTATTCTTGGAGTTCACTACTTGCAATTGACATCTGAAGTAGGGTGTTAGCAGTCTTGTGGGACTGAGTTCTTAATGTGGAATCTCACATTATCTCCAGGTAAATGGTGTTTGAATTGAGTTAAATCGTGGGACACTAGCTGGTGTCTCAGAACTACTTGTGGAGGAAAGCTCACACACATATTTAGCGATCAGTAGATGAGTGTTCATGTAAGATGTAAAGGAGACACAGAAGGGAAGAATTGCATTTTCCCCCACCTGGGAGGAAGACTGGATTAAGGTTTTTCCTTAGGTAAAGATTATGAATTTGGGGTGCTTGGGTAGCTCAGTCAGTTAAGTGTCTGTCTTCAGGTCAAGTCATAATCCCAGGGTCCTGGGATCCAGCCCTGCATTGGGATCCTCAGTGGGAAGCCTATTTCTCCCTCTCCTTCCCACTCATACTCTCTCTCCCTATCTCTTGTCACTATCTCTGTCTCACTGTCTCAAATAAATAAGTAAAATCCTTAAAAGATTATGGATTTAATAAATTAAGAAATGTTTCATGTAACTACTTATCCCTTTTTGAATTTGAATTCTTTCTGGACAAACTCTGCATATTAAAAAAAATGATGGCATCTTCATTCAGATCTCCTTAGGCGAGTCAAACATTTAATCCTTTCATGAAATTTAGTTTTATAGGTTTAGAAAGTATAAAAACTGTTTACTCAGTAATTTACATTCCTTGTTCACAATTCAAAATTGATGTGAAGTTAACAAAAGGATATCCATTTTGGGATTTTCCTATATTTTTAGTATGAAAAATTTATACATATACAAAGGTTATAACATCCATGAAATATTAATGTATTGTCATGTTAACTTTCTATTTCCTATACCTTTTGTAGTATAACTTGACAGTGTTATAAACATCATTATAATACATCTCCTAAAAAAAGACTATTTCCTACTTACCCAGAATGTCATATAATCACATATAACAAAATTGATAATAATTACCTCTTCTAATGTCAACCCATATTCAAATTCTTGTGATTTTCCCCAAAATGTCTTTTAACTACTTATTTTCAAAATGGTATCCAGTCTAGGTTTGTGCATTTATTATGACTAATTGCTTTTAATTAACTAATTTTATTTTTTTATAAAGATTTTATTTATTTATTCATGAGAGACACACACACAGAGAGGGGGGGGTGCGCAGAGACATAGGCAGAGTGAGAAGCAGGCTCCATGCAGGGAGCCCAATGTGGGACTCGATCTCAGGACTCCAGGATCACGCCCTGAGCCAAAGGCAGATGCCCAACTGCTGAGCCACCCAGGCATCCCAATAGTCAAAAAATCTTGAAAAAAGTAGGACTCATATTTTCCAATTTGAGAATTTACTATATACCAAAGGTTATGGGATGCATTGAAAGCAGTGCCAAGGAGGAAGCTTATGGCCATAAATGCTGTTAGGAAGAAAATTCTCAAATCAACAACCTAACTTTATACCTCAAGGAACTACGTAAAAAAGAATGAACAAACCCCAAAGATAGCAGAAGGTAGAAAATAATAAAGAATAGAGCAGAGATAAACAAGAGATAAACATAGTAGAGAATATAAAAACAATAGGAAAAAAATCAGTGAAACCAAGAGTTGGTTCTTCAGAAAGATCAAAGTGAGAAAACGTTAGCTAGATTGACTAAGAAAAAGGAGAGAAGACTGACTTAACTAAAATCAGAAATGAAAGAACTATAAACAATTGTATGCCAACAAATGGGGTAACCTAATGAAATCCTGACCTAATAGAAAATCTAAACAGATTTATACCAGTACAGAGATTGAATCCGTAATTAAAAACAAACAGACATGTTCAACATCACTCATCATTGGGGAAATAAAAACTGTAATGAGATATCCCCTCACACCTGTCAGTTGGCTAAAATTAACACAGGAAACAGGAGGTGTTGGCAATGATGTGAAGAAAGGAGAACCCTCTCACACTGTTGATGGGAATGCAAACTGGTGCAGCCACTGTGGAAAACAGTATGGAGGTTCCTCAAAAGTTAAAAATAGAACTACCCTGTGATCTAACAATTGCACTACTAGGTATTTACCTAAAGGATACAAACATACTAATTCAAAGGGATACATGCATCCCAATGTTTATAGTAGCATTATCAGCAATAGCCAAAATATGGAAAGGGCTCAAATGTCCATCAACTAATGAATGGATAAAGATGTGAGATATATATCTATAGAGATAAATATATATAAATGGAATATTACTCAACCATAAAAAGAATGAAGTCTTGCCATTTGCAGTGATGTGGGTAGAGCTAGAGAGTATTATGCTAAGTGAAATACATCAGAGAAAGACATACCATATGATTTAATCATATATGGAATTTAAGATACAAAACAAAGGAACATAGGGAGGAAAAGAAGGAAAACCAAAAAATAGACTCTTAACTATAGAGGACAAACTGACGGTTACCAGTGGGGAGGTGGTTGGGGGTGGATGGGTTAAATAGGTGGTAGGTATTAAGGAGGGCACTTGTGATGAGCCCTGGGTGTTGTATATACACGTTGAATCACTAAATTCTACACTGAAACTAATATTACTGTATGTTAAGTAAGTGGAATTTATTTTTAAAAGATTTTATTTATTTATTCATGAGAGATACAGAGAGAGGCAGAGACATAGGCAGAGGGAGAAGCAGGCTCCTCATAGGGAGCCTGATGCAGGACTCAATCCCAGGACCCCAGGATCACAACCTGAGCCAAAGGCAGACTCTCAACCACTGAGCCACCCAGGTGCCCCAATTAAGTGGAATTTAGAAACTTAGAAAGAAAAAAATATCCTGTTAAACAACACCAGTTCGCCTCACATTCTTCCAAAACTTTCAAGAGAAAGGAACACTCCCAAACTTACTCTGTGAGGCCATCATTACCCTGATACCACAGCCAGACAAATCCAGTGAAAGAGAAAACCACAGCTCAATGTTCCTGATGCATATTGAGGCAGAAATTCTCAAAAAAATAGTAGGAAACTGAATTCAACAGCACACGGAAAGGATTGTACACCATGACAAAATGGGATTCGTTTCTGGAATGCAACGGTGATGCAATATATAAAAATCAAGCAATGCAATACACATTAGCCGAATGAAGGGGGGAAAAAACACATGATTATCTCAGTGTAGAAACACAATGTAATAGTTTTCATAACAAAATACTCAAAAAACCAGGAGTAGAAAGAAACTGCCTCACCATAATAAAGGCCATATATGTTAGTCTATAGCTAACCTCATACTCAGTGATGAAAAACTGAAAACACTGGTTTTGTTGCATCATAAGTTTGATATGTTCTGTTTTTTGTTTTCACTTATCAAGATATTTTCTAATTTCCCTTTTAATTTCTTTGTTGTCCCATTGGCTACTTAAGTGTGTGTTAATTCCCATATGTTTGCGTATTTTCTAGTTTCCTTCTAGTTTTGTTCCTTTGTGATCAGAAAAGACACTCTCATTTCAATCTTTTAAATTTTATTAATAGTTGATTTGGGTCAAACATGGTCTATCTTGGAAGATGTTCCATGTGTATTTGAGAAGTATCCTGCTGTTGTGTGTGGAATACACAACATGTATGTCTCCTAGGTCTAGTTTGTTTAGAGTGTTGCTCAAGCCCTCTGTTTCCTTATTGATCTTCTGTGTTTTTTCTATCCATTATTGAAAGTAGAGTATTGTTATTATATTTTAGTAGTAATCAAAGCAATAAAACTTAGACTGTGCATTCTGTCCTGCTGTTTGTGGGCAGCAGTTTAATTCCCAGTTTAGTTCTCTAAGGCTTTGCTTACACTGCTTTGTGTCCTTCTCATGTATGCGTGATTCGGGTTTAGGCTAAACTTTGTACTGGTTTGTATGCAAAATTAGGGAATCTCTTTTTCAGAATGTTTCCCCTCAAGAGTTCTTCCGTTACTTTCCAATTTGGTAGTGTTTCTTGCCATGATTCTTGCAGCAAGAAATACGTCAGGGCTTTTACAGCCATTTTTTTGCCCCAATATTACTGGGACCCTCCCTTGTGGCAAGGTTGTGAGTGATAGAGAAAACAGGAAACTCACCCTAGTGTAGTTTACTTTTTAAGGTTTTCACTCCTCTCCACAGGCCTCTGTTTTAACTTATTTTTTTTAAAGTAGGCTCCACACCCAACATGGGACTTGAACTCACAACCTTGAGGTTCAGAGTCATATGCTTTATCTAATGAGCCAGCCAGGCCCCCCTTCACAGTCCTCTTTTGTCTACTCTTAATTACTGACCTCAAGTGTTTGGGTTTTTTTATTTTGTCAAGCATTTTTAGTTGATATCAGTAAAAGAGGAAGTTGACTATAAGGGATTTACAGCACAATAATGGAACTAGAACTTCTTCAATTAAGGAGTTATTTAATGGTGAAATTATTTTTCATTTCTTTTCTCTTGTATCATTGTGGCCTCATTGCTTTTTATTGTTTATATTTATCACAGTCATTTTTATACTACTATTTTCATAGTGTTTGCCAGTCACGTTTTTGTAATTCTTTGACATTTTCATTTCTTTTTGGTCTAAGATATCTAGGCTTACCTTTTTTGCCCTATTCAAAATTGTTTCTTTATCTAACCATGCTGGATCCATATAAATGACATTGATATTTAGAAATGACAATTTAGGGCTTGTAAATAAACCCTCGTGTGTTTGCATCGGAAAAAAAAAAAAAGAAATGACAATTTAGGAGTTAAAGATTACTCAATACAACTATTTTTTGACAACATTTTCTATTTCTTCTATTGCAATTGGCCTATTTAAACTTTCTCTTCTTGGTGATTTTTGATGAATTTTTCTAGAAAATTATCTTTTCCATTAACTTCAGAAGTATTAATGATGTATTCAAAGTATTCATAATACTAATAAAATTCATTTTAGTTTTGCATTTCCCCCTTTAATCATTTCTTTATTATTTTTAGTTTTTACTCTTTTTTGGTTGGTTTGGCTAACGTTGACTTCTTGACTTTTAAAGCACCAGCTCCTTAGTTTGTTAATACTACACTTTTCTGACTCATTACATTGTACTTTTATCTAAATTTGTTTTTTCTGCTTTTCTTTACTTCAGTTGTTTTTTAAGTTTTGGAATTGGTTCCTTGACTCATTTATTTCTTCCATTTTAATGGTTATAATTACTTAAGTCTTTGAATTCTCTGAATACTCAAATGAATGCCCCAAATTCAGGTATTTGCTTTTTTTTCCTCTTATAGACTTTCCGTTTTTTTGTGTGTTGTTTTTTTTTTTTTTCCATACTTACCTAGTATTTATTCTGGAGAGGATATTTCCATTTTCACATTAAACATGTTTTGGTTTTCTGATATTGTTAGTAATTCCTATTGTTACTTATTTTTGGAGAGAAAATGTATTATCTTGGAGTTTAGCACATACCATATTCTACTCACAAGATGGTATTTCTTGCCCCCCAAATCTCTTCCCATTGGTTCAGCACATATAAATTTCATCAAGATAGTCTTTCATATTGGTTATTATTCTGCAGGCTACATCAGTTCATTCTTTTTCACATATTTTCTGAAACCCTTTTTCCAGATTCCTTTACTGTATAGTTCAGTTTCACTTTTCTTCAAAGTATCCAAATGCTCAGAATTCCATAAGACTTTCAGTAAAGTCTGAAAATTCATTGACAGACTTGGAGTTAACACAGTGGTCACTCTTGCTTAAAAGGGAAAGAGAGAGGACCTGAGAAAAGATACAAAGGAATAAGACAGATGGAACATTTGCGGAATGAGTACTTAATAAGAAAAAGCTCAGTGGGGCAGCCCGGGTGGCTGCCTTCAGTCCAGGGCATGATCCTGGAGACCCGGGATCAATTCCCACATCAGGCATGGAGCCTGCCTCTCACTCTGCCTGTGTCTCTATGCCTCCCTCCCTCCCTCTCTCTCTCTCTCTCTTTCTCCCTCTCTTTCTCTCTCTGTCTCTATCAATCAATAAATAAAATCTTAAAAAGAAAAAGAAAAAGCTCAGCGAAGATAAGCAAGCAAGAACTCTCATTTTACTTAAAATGAGAACAAAGAAATGCACACATGGCTATGCACTGGAGGGAATGACACAATATTTATATTTTAAAGGGAAAATATACTTGCAGAGATCTGGTATAATTAGTTGCTTTTAATATATTTTATATGGAAACTGATACTAGAGAGAGTGCATTAAATTATAGTAACATGTAATAAATGAATTATGGAGACATGTCAATAACTATTGAAAACTGTAGAGCTAATTTTAGAGTTCTCTAAAATATCTCTAGTGGGTAAAGTTTTTAATTTTTTTAATGTTTTCAATTTTTAAACAAATTTACTGTAAAACATCCACTTATTTTGTCCAGGAAAACAAAATGTTTTTCTCCTTTCTCTTAGATTTGGAGTCAAGAAATGAAATAATCAGCTGTGACAAATTGCACATTTGTAAAAAATTTTCATCTTTTACTCTGCATCAGAAAATTCATACAAGAGAGAAACTATGAATGTGACAAATGTGGGAAGGCCTTTAGTTGGCATACAGACCTTACAGTACATCAGAGAATTCATACTGGTGAGAAACCTTATGAATGTGAGTAATGCGGAATGACATTTAGTCATAGGATAGACCTTAGAGCTCATCAGAGAATTCATACTGGTGAGAAACCCTATGAATGTGAAGAATGTGGGAAGGCTTTTAGTTGCGCTTCACATCTTACTCAACATAGGAGAGTTCATACTGGTGAGAAATCCTTTGTATGTAATGAATGTGGGAAGGCCTTTAGTCAGGGTGGAAGACTTAGAATACATCATAGAATTCATACTGGTGAGAAACTCTATGAATGTAAGGAATGTGGAAAGGCCTTTAGTCAAGCCTCTCATCTTGTGCAACATGACAATTCATTCTGGTGAAAAACCATATGAATGTCATGGTGCAGGATGGCCTTTAGTCATGGTATAGATTTTAGAGTACATCATAGAATTCATACTGGGGAGAAACCCTACAAGTGTAAGGAATGTGGGAAGGCCTTTAGTCGTGCCTCAAATCTTGTTCAACGTGAGAGAATTCATAGTGGGGAAAAGCCCTATGAATGTAAGGAATGTGGGATGATATTTAGTCATGATTATCAACTCATTCCACATCAGAGATTACATATTGGCCTAAAACCCTATGAATGTAATGAATGTGGGAAGGTCTTTTGTCATGCTTCAGCACTTACTCAACATGAGAGAATTCATACTGGTGAGAAACCCTATGAATGTAAAGAATGTGGGAAGGCCTTTAGTCGCACTTCAAACCTTGTTAGGCATGAGAGGATTCATACAGGTGAGAAACCATATGAATGTAAGGAATGTTGGAAGGCCTTTAGTCATATTGAAAGCCTTAGAGTGAAAAAAAACAAAAAATAAAAATAAATTAAAAAAAAGAAAGCCTTAGAGTGCATCCTAGAATTCATACTGGTGAGAAACCCCATGAATGTAAAGAGTGTGGAAAGGCTTTTAGTAGTGGCCATCAACTAATTGTACATCATATATTTCATACTGGTGAAAAACCCTATGAATGTAAGGAAGTGTGTATGGTCAACTTTACTTGACACCAGTATTCCCAGTGGTCAGAAACCTTTTGGATGTAACACATGTGGGAAGTCCTTTAGGCTTAGTTCAAGTCTTAAAGTACATCAGAGAATTCATATTAGAGAGAAGCCTTATGAATATAAGGACTGTGGAAAGGTGTATATATGCAGTAGAGAATGTATAGTAGTACATCAATGGATATATAACACTGAAAAACAGGGTGAATGAAAGGAATATGGGAATGCTTTTAGATATGGTTCAGTTCTTAAAAGGCATTAAATAATTTATACTGATAAGAACCCCTCAAAATGTAAATAATGTTTGGAATTTTATCATTATGATCCAAATGTTCATATTAAGAAATTTATAATGTATCTTTATATAACACAGGGAAGCCTTTGTTAGCATTTCTCTATTTATGGATTGTTAGAATATTCATAGTGGAGGAAAATTCAGAGGATGTAGAAATGCTCTTTTTTTTTAATATACTTTATTTGTAAAAGCTCTCCAGCCTTAGTCAATTATTGTTAAATTTGAAGAAATTCATACCACAGAAAACCCATTATTCTAACAAATATGCAAAAACCATAGTCATTGCCATTTGATTCTTTACAGCCTGTATGACATTGGGCAAGATATTTATCCCTGTGGGAGTCATTTATAAATGGTGAGAATAGTACTTGCATTATAGTGCTGTTTTTGGATTGTAGAAAATTAAGAAAGCTACCTTAGACATAGTGTCAGTTCAGTATTAGGTACTATTTTTTAGATACTATCTTTAATAATATATTTTGTATTATTATTAGTGAACTTAAAGAGGTCAAGTCAATATGGGTATAATGAGTTTAGAAAAGCTTTATTTCTTTCTCTTTTTTTTGAAAAGCTTTATTTCTTATGTAATTACTTCCACCTTTTTGAGTTTTAAGTAATTTTTTTCTGGGCAAAATCCAGCAGAATATGAAAGTCTTGAGGATTTAAAACATGAGTTTTGGGATCCCTGGGTGGCGCAGCGGTTTGAGGCCTGCCTTTGGCTCAGGGCGCGATCCTGGAGACCCGGGATTGAATTCCACCTCGGGCTCCTGGTGCATTGAGCCTGCTTCTCCCTCTGCCTGTGTCTCTGCCTCTCTCTCTCTCTCTCTCTCTCTGTGTGTGTGACTATCATAAATAAATAAAAATTTAAAAATTAAAAATAAAAAAACAAAACATGAGTTCTATCAGAAGACTGACACATTCATTTACATACCTTCTATGGATGCCTTCGTACTTCTCTGGCAGAGCTGGATAGTTGCAACAGAGTCTGTATGGCCCACAAAGACTAAAATATTTACTATTTGGTTCTATACAAAACAATTTGCCCACCATTTTAAACAATATCCCGGGGATCCCTGGGTGGCGCAGCGGTTTAGCGCCTGCCTTTGGCCCAGGGCGCGATCCTGGAGACCTGGGATCGAATCCCACATCGGGCTCCCGGTGCATGGAGCCTGCTTCTCCCTCTGCCTATGTCTCTGCCTCTCTCTCTATTCCTCTCTCTCTCTCTCTCTCTCTCTCTCTCTGTGTGTGTGTGTGTGTGTGTGACTATCATAAATAAATAAAAATTAAAAAAAAATAAACAATATCCCTACCATTTTTTCATCACTTTGGAGTTTTTCAAAAGATTTTATTTATTTATTCATGAGACACAAAGAGAGAGGCAGAGACATAGGCAGAGGGACAAGCAGGCTCCATGCAGGGAGCCCGATCTGGAACTCAGATCCAGTGAACTCCAGGATCACGCCCTGAGCCAAAGGAAGACGCTCAACTGCTGAGCCACCCAGGCATCCCAGGGATGTTATCAGTGTTATACTCATGGAAAACTTAATACTCATTAGTACATACAGAAAACTAAAAATGAAAACTAGAACTTTTCTGTTCTCAGCTTTATCTCCATATTGTATCTATTATCACTTAGTAGACATTAATAAAATTGATAAAATAATGAATGAGAGTTCTACAAAGCTAGATATAAAAGAACATAAATTCTAAGTCAATATAAGAAAGCAATGAATAAAGCCAAAGTTACTAGAGCTCATTGGTTATTAATCAAAATAGTATTCTAACAGCTTTGAGTTTTTTTCTGGGAAAAGCAATGAATACATCTAAAAGTAGAGTTTAGTGATTTAGAGGTGAAACTGCAATCTTGAAACAATGTTTTTTAACTTTAATTTTTTTCTGTTAGAAGTATACTAACATCAAATAAGCTTTGGTAAATCTGGTCAAGATAAAAATAAGAATGATTATATTATACTATCATTAATAAGAAAGGGGATATAATCATAAATACAGAAGAAAAAATTTGAATTATAAGTTTATTCAGTTTATTCCAGCATATTGGAACTCTAGAGAGAATATATTATGTTCCTAGGAAAAAATGTAATTTATGAAAATCAACTTTAGATGATATCAGACACTATTTAAATTAAATTTTTAAAAAATGAAAGGATAATAACCTCTTTGGTTTTTTTTTAAGATTTATTTATTTATGATAGACACACACACACACACAGAGAGAGAGAGAGAGGCAGAGACACAGGCAGAGGGAGAAGCAGGCTCCATGCCGGGAGCCCGACGCCGGACTCGATCCCCGGACTCCAGGATCACACCCTGGGCCAAAGGTAGGCGCCAAACCGCTGAACCACCCAGGGATCCCCAACCTCTTTGTTTTAAAAGCAGTACTATGGTACATACTCAGGTAAGAGGGAAGGAATTATTTCTAACAGTCTTTCTAGCTTATTGCCATATGGATTACATGATTATAACAAATCTCTATAGAATAGGTCCTAAAAATCAAAAGTGAAATGGGTTTTCCATGTGAAATTAAGCATAGAAAATCTAAATACATTATTTACCAACTGAAACTGAGGATCTACCAGAAGAAATATGAAACTAAAAAGCATTTAGAATATCCAAGACTTAATTATTCTGTTTTTTGTTTTGTTTTTGTTTTTGTTTTTAACTATTCTGGTTTATTTTTTTTAAGATTTTATTTATTTATTCATGAGCGACACAGAGAGAGAGTTAGAGACACAGGCAGAGGGAGAAGCAGGCTCCACACAGGGAGCCCAACGCGGGACTCAATCCCGGGTCCCCAGGATCATGCCCTAGGTTGAAAGCAGCACTAAACCACCAAGCCACCAGGGCTGCCCACTATTATGGTTTAATTGTAAATCTTGGTGAATGACAAAATAATTTATCTGGTACTTTCAAGATTAGAAAGCAACAAATGACAGGTTGTGGGCCAACTACGTGTTTTTCCAAGTAAAGTTTTATTCAAACACAGCCATACTTGTTCATTTACCTATTATCTAAAGCTGCTTTTTCATTTCCACAGCAGAGTTGACTAGTTGTAACTACAGACTATTGTAGACCATATGCCCCATAAGCTGAGTATATTTACTATTTGCTCTTGGCTACTGGCCTTTTAAGAAAAAGTTGGCCAACCTGTGATCTAGGTTCATTAGTTTTTCTAAATTTTATTTAACTTTAGGAATGAGTTGAATTATAGATAACAGATTTCTTCAATATTGATTGAAAACTCACTCCCCCCCATATTTTCTAAATCAGGATGCAGTTTACAATTGATAACTACTTTCAGTTCCTTTCAGCTATATAAATGTCGTAAGTTAGTCATTTAAAATAACTTCCTCTGTATTTTCTGGTATTGTCAAGAAAGTGCCACCATCAAATCATATAAGTTTTGATGAAATACTGTATTTTTCCATAATTATATTCAATCCTATTAAAAAAAAAACAATACCTTTCAAATAAGAATGATCGTGGAAAACCACACAATTACCTGGTGTCAAATAACTATCTATGATGTCACTTATAACCAATACTTCTGTGTCCATTTATTGCAGACGGAGAATCCAATATCCTATTTAGTCATTCACCATCTGACATTTAACACCATTGCCCCATACAAATTTAGGTTTGAGAACTAAATATATCACAAGATAATAACTTGAGGTCTCTAGTAAAATGTCTTTACGGGCAGTCCTGGTGGCTCAGTGGTTTAGCGCCGCCTTCGGCCCAGGACGTGGTCCTGGAGACCCGGGATCGAGTCCCATATCAGGCTCCCTGGGTGGAGCCTGTTTCTCCCTCTGCCTGTGTCTCTGTGTCTCTCATGAATGAATAAATTTTTTTAAAAATCTTAAAAATATATATATATATATGTCCTTGCAATAGGTCAGCATGGTATTTCTCCAGGTTACTATATATCCCTGTTGAATATAGAGACATACCTTTACCCAACATTTAAAAAATTATGCCCTCAAGCATACCATGCACACCATTAGTGTTTCACAGTACTTTTTAAAAAGTTATTGTGCTTAGATAAGTTAGTGAAATACTGAATACTAAATCTCTACCTTTGAGCAATGTAAAGCTTATATCCACCAAACATGGTTAGAGATCTGTGGTAATGAACATTTCAAAATGTTACTAGGGGGACACCTCTGTGGCACAGTCTGTTAAGCTTTTGACTCTTGGTTTCGGTTCAGGCCCTGATCTCAGTGTCCTGAGAACAAAGCCCCACATCAGCCTCCCTTTGTCCTTCTGCCCCGCCCCCATCCTTGTGCTGGAGCACACGCACTCTAACTCTCAGATAAATAAATAAATCTTAAATAAATAAATAAAATGTTACCAGGGAATCTCCATTCTTAATACATATTAACATCTCCAGGAAATGTTGCCTAAGAGTCACTCCCATTGGAGTGGGAGGTTGGAATTGTCAGTCATTATTTCATGTCATTAGTGATGACTGGATGGCAGACAAACTCACATTATCATTGTTTTTCTGAATGTACAGCTCTCTTTTTCTACAACCTGAAATATCTTTTAGCCCAATCCTTATATACATACACTTCAATGAATTTAAATCTTGTCTTTTGATCATGATACAGTAATTGACAATAGCTTTGCTCCTATATACATATACATGAAGGGCAGTCTCTAATTACTCAGGCATACATTTTCAGCCTTGGTACAAATTGCTAAATGGTTTATTTTTGATGTCTGACATCTGACAACTCAATCAAAGATGAAATATATCTTATGTTTCTCCTTCTAGTTTGTGATTTAGTTTTTAAGGTTCTTTTTAAGATTTATTTATTTTAGGTAGAGTGTGGAGTGGGAGGAGCAAGAGTAAAGGGAGAGAATCTTAAGCAGACTCTCCACTGAATGCAGAGCCCTATGCTGGGTTCAATTACACGATTCTGAGATCACGACTTAGGCCAAAATCCAGAGTCTGATGCTTAATCAACTGAGCCACCCAGGTGACTCAGTTTTTAGTTTTCTAATTACTGGTAAGTTGGATATTTTCCACATATTTTTATTGTGGAAAAAGTCACACTACTTATTGTGACTTTTCTAGTTCTTTTACCCATTTATTTATTTTTTCCTCCTGACTTAATAGATGCCTTAAAAAATACTCAGTATCTTGGGCAGCCCAGGTGGCTCAGCAGTTCAATGCCGCCTTCAACCCCCGGCATGATCCTGGAGACCCAGGATCGAGTCCCCCCCATCAGGCTCCCGCGTGGAGCCTCCTTCTCCCTCTGCCTGTGTCTCCGCCTCTCTATCACTCTCTCTCTCTGTTTCATGAATAAATAAATAAAATCTAAAAAAAAAAGAGACTCTTAAAAAAATACTCAGTATCTTAATCCTTTGCTTTTTTTCTAGACTTGTGTTAATTTATGCTGTTTTTTTACTATGTTCAGTACCCCTTATACAATTTTTTTCAATTTTGATGTAGTAAGTTTTTGGTCCTATCAAAAATATTCTTCTGCTAACAATTTTATTAGACAATTTGATTTTTTAAATCAGTTATCTGAAAGTCAAAATGAAAATTCCTTTTCTTAATATCTATATGGATTATTTACTTTCATTGAAAGCATATATAGCTTTGGCCAAATTGTATATTGGTAGCTGTGATGTCAATGTGATTGTCCTTTTTTTTTTTTAAAGATTTTATTTATTCATGAGAGACACACAGAGAGAGAGGCAGAGACATAGACAGAGAGAGAAGCAGGCTACCTGCAAGACACTCAACGTGGGACTTGAATCTGGATCCAGGGATCACGTGCTGAGCCAAAGGCAGAGGCTCAACCGGGAGCCACCCAGGCGTCCCATTGTGTGATTGTCTTTTATAACCAACACTGTATTTGTTGCAAATGGTGAATTCGATAATCTATTCATTTACCATCTGGTAGTTAAAACCTCTGTCCCACATAAGTTTAAGTTTGAGATTAAAGTATAACACAAGACAGAATAATTAGAGTCACACTTTTTTCAGGCTTCTAGTCTTTTCCTCCAATGTAGTGCAAATTATATCAATTATTTTGTGGTGAATATACTGTTAGCTTTTGGTTATGAGTAGATCTGTGTTTCATGTTAAATAGTTTCCTACATAGGAAATGCCTCATTTTTTCCAAATGCTATTTCCTTATTTGTTGCTTTAATCATATACTGTTCTTCCTTAATTTACTGATAAATTCATTAATACTGATAGATTTCTTGGTTTTTAACCAACCCTGGGATAATCCTGACCAGCCATGGTATATTATTCTTTATGCTGTTCAATATCATTTGTTAATATTTTATTTAGAATGTTTGCATCTGAGCTTGTATTCTAATTTATTCTTCATGTTTGATATTGCACTTATCAGTTAATTTCAGTTTTAAAGCTTAAAGTTTAAAAGATATGATAGAACTTCTCTTTGGAAACTTATGGAACTTTCTATATATGTTAATTTGATTTCTTTTCAATGTTAGATCTTTAATGACCTTAAAAGAAGTATCTTTTTACATGAGACCCTCATGTATAAGTCAAGTAGAATGTGTTTTGGCAATACTAATTGGAACACTGGAGCTTCTCTGGAAGGGAATAAAATTCAGTTTGGCTCCTTTGAAAGGTTTGGATACTTTTCAGCAACCACACTAGCACTGGTAGATTCTTTCATGTCTGGGATTTTATAAAGATTTAATAAATAGAGGGATCCCTGGGTGGCGCAGCGGTTTGGCGCCTGCCTTTGGCCCGGGGCGCGATCCTGGAGACCCGGGATCGAATCCCACGTCGGGCTCCCGGTGCATGGAGCCTGCTTCTCCCTCTGCCTGTCTCTGCCTCTCTCTCTCTCTCTGTGTGACTATCATGAATAAATAAATAAAATCTAAAAAAAAAAAAAAGATTTAATAAATAGAAATATTTACTAATTAGAAATATTAGAAATACTACTTTATAGTTACCAACTAGAAAATTACTAATTTAGGAATATTTATTATTTAGAAATAGTCATTAATATTTGCCTTTGTTTAAAGCCAATTTCTACTCTTTTAATATATCAGCATTTCATTAAACATTCAGCATTTCTCTAAATACTTGCTCTATCTATATTGATAATAAACCAGATCTTAAAGATTTAACAAATGCAATGTATTTATATAGTGATCAGTTGCATATATAAGTTCTCTGAACATCTGAAAATCATAAATTTGATGTTTTTCAAAATCACCCCAAATCTGTAAATTTTGAGACAACATTCACAGAAGATTGAAATAATCATGAAACTTATCAGTGGATTTACAGTAATTTGTATTTAAACATACTGCCATAGATTCCATTTTTTCTCTATTCTTAATGCATTTTAATTTATGTTCTAATACCTTCTCAGTTTTTCTTCCTTGGTATTTTTTCCCCTTGAGTAAAGATTTATAGTTCATAGTTTCAATACTCTTACTTGACAGACAAAGTAGCAGGATCTGAGTGATCACATAGTTGTTTCTTGGTCAGATTACTGGGACTGGTCAGAGTCAATGTGATCTTGAACTCCTTTAGGTCTTTTTTCTCTCTTAATTTAATAACACATTTTCAAACTGTGGTAAAGTACACAAAAACATTTGCTGTCTTAAATGTTTAAGTGTACAGTTCATTGGTATTAAGTACATTATTGTACAGTAATCACCACCATCTATCTCTAGAATTCATCATCTTGAAAAAGATGATACCTGTTAAACAATAACTCCTTATTTCCACCTCCTCCCAACCCCTGGCAGTCATCATTCTACTTTCTGTCTCAAGATTTGAACAACTCTGGCACCATATATAAATAGAATCATATACTATTTCCGTTTTTGTGACTAGTTTCTTTTTTTTTTAATTTTATTTATTTATTCATAGAGACAGAGAGAGAGAGAGAGAGAGGCAGAGACACAGGCAGAGGGAGAAGCAGGCATCATACAGAGAGCCTGACGTGTGACTCGATCCAGGGTCTCCAGGATCACGCCCTGGGCTGCAGGCGGCGCTAAACCGCTGTGCCACCGGGGCTGCCCTGTTTTTGTGACTAGTTTATTTCTAGCATCCTGCTTTCTTTTGGTTACTGTTTGCATGGAATATTTTTTTCCAGCCTTTCACATTCAACGTTTTTTTGTGTCTCTAGTGAGTCTAAAGTGAGTCTCTTGTCAACAGGGTATAGTTCAATAATTTCTTAAGTCCATTCTACTAAACTCTGTTTTTGATTGTAGAGTTTACTCCATTTACATTTAAAGTAATAAGTGATTTTAAAAAGGACTTATTTGTGCCATTTTGTGTGTGTGTGTGTCATTTTTCTATTTGTTTTCTATATGCCTTATAGTTTGTCTCTCACTTCCTGTATTACTGTCTTCTTTTGTGTTTAATTGATATTTTGAAATGAAATGTTTTAATTCCTATGTCACTTATTTTTGTTTGTATTCTAAAGCTATTTTCTCTGTGATTACCATGGGGATAACATTTAACATCCTAACATTATAACATTGCAATTTGAATTTATACCAACTTAAA
This sequence comes from Vulpes vulpes, assembly GCF_048418805.1. Lineage (NCBI taxonomy): Eukaryota > Metazoa > Chordata > Mammalia > Carnivora > Canidae > Vulpes > Vulpes vulpes. The sequence goes on from NC_132780.1 coordinate 7,625,889, forward strand.
GTTTGAGTCTCTTTTATTTTATTATTTTTTAAAGATTTTATTTATTTATGATAGTCAGAGAGAGAGAGAGAGAGAGTGAGAGGCAGAGACACAGGCAGAGGGAGAAGCAGGCTCCATGCAGGGAGCCTGACGTGGGATTCGATCCCGGGTCTCCAGGATCGCGCCCCGGGCCAAAGGCAGGCGCCAAACCGCTGCGCCACCCAGGGATCCCGAGTCTCTTTTAATAATAAAGATTGACAAATAAACTTGTAGGATATTTAAGGCATAATCAGTTTTTATTAACTAAAATTTTGTGTGATTTCCCCCCACTTAATAGTATATAAATATGCCAGTTTGCTTTTTAAAATGTTTTGCTTATTAAAATTAATAGTTCTTTAAAAATAATTGATAGATATTTCAACTCCTGAGAGATGAGTGATTTAGTCTGTTGTGGCAGTTTTTTTCTTTTTGAAATACTATTGAATTCTACATCTATTTGCTTATTTTTTGTGACGTTCCTCATACTGATGACCTTTTGGACCACTTCTGTGTGGTTATTCTGAGTGGTCATCGGTGCTGATCCACTTTTCCTTTTCTTAGTACAGTTCTTTTTATTTTATTTTATTTTATTTTTTATGACAGAGAGAGAGAGAGAGGCAGAGACACAGGCAGAGGGAGAAGCAGGCTCCATGCACCGGGAGCCTGATGTGGGATTCGATCCCAGGTCTCCAGGATCGCGCCCCGGGCCAAAGGCAGGCGCCAAACCGCTGCGCCACCCAGGGATCCCTTTAGTACAGTTCTTAATGCTTTCATGCCTGCTTGGAATTCCTGTATTTCCCTCCCTATTCACAGAGATAACAAAATTGGAAGTGGATATCTTCACCTTCTAAACAGACAACTGATGATGAGGCACCTGGCTGGCTCAGTCAGTAGAGCATGCAACTCTTGATCTCGGGGTCATGAGTTCAAGTCCCATGTTGGACATGGAGTCTACTTTAAAAAAAAAAAAAAAACTAATCAAGGGGCGCCTGGGTGGCTCAGTCAGTTGAGCATCCAAGTCTTGGTTTCAGCTCTGGTCATGATCTCAAGAGTCATGGGGTCAAATCCCATGTCGGGCTCTGCACTCAGCAGGGAGTCTGCTCAAGATTCTCTCTCTCCTTCTCCCTCTGCTACTCTCCGCACTCGCTCACGTGCTCTTTGTCTCTCAAATAAATAAATAAATCTTTTAAAAAATTAATCAAGTCTCTTGGCTAAACAAAACCAAATTAAACTTGCAATCTGGGGCACTCAGTCCTCAGATATTAACTAATTATTAACAGACAACTGATGAGAGTGAAAAAGTACCTGTTTGTATTAACACTCTTTAACTTGTGAATAGTACAATGTGAATGATGTGAGTAGTATAATACATGTAACTTATTATACTCATACATGTTTATATCATAACTATTTTTGTACATTTTTATATTCTCTAACCATATCATTTTAACCTGATTGTCATTTTTTACCTGATTATTAAAATGTTATTGTCATTTCATACTTAAATGGAACTTCACCTTAGCAGTCCCATTACATTGACTTCTTTTTCTTTAGCACTGTCCATGACTTTCTTGAAAGCATTACATTTTTCTGAAAATGGATGTTTAGAACTATCCTTTTGCCTGTTTGCTTTGAATTTTGTCCTGAGTCAGGCTATCAGCTTCCCTTCTTATGCTAGAGAACAACATTAGAAACCAAAGTTTGAGTGTTGTGTGATGACATGTGAAATTGAGGGAAATGGAAGAAGATAACTAGGTTTTTCTCAGACTCTCTGGAAGTGAACTTGTGTGTCCTCAATTCCAGGATCTTGGTTGAATTCATAAGTCTTTCTATTAGTAATGGTCTCCAGGAAATCACTGAGTCTCACTGTGCTTAGTTGTATTTAGTCAAAAGTAAAATTACATCTTTGGCTTCTGTAGTAAGCAGTCTTATTTATAACCTGTGTAGAATTCATTATATTCCTCTTTTGAGGTAATCCTCCAATTGTTTATTGGTGTAATGACATTCAGTTTAGGGACTTCATTTATTGCTGCTGGGTGTGGCCATAGAACAAATTACAGTCAATAGGCTGACATTGGAATTTTCTAGCAGTTTCTGGGTGACTTTCTTAAAAGCATCTTGCTCAGATCCTTTACTCCTTTTCTTCTTCCCTTTCTCAGTGCTATTGCCTGCATATATACATATCCCTGAGAACATCACATATTTGTCACATTCATATAGTTTCTCCAGACTTTTATGCGATAGGGAAATTTACTACTGTCTGGATGGAGCCACTAGTTACTTTATGGAACAAAGCTAAATAGAAAGTCTCATGAAAGAAAATAAATGTTCCTAATTGTGTTAGTCTGCTTGGGCTACTATAACAAAATGCCAGGGCTGGCTTGAAACAACAGAAATTTATTTTCTCAGTTTTGGAGGCCAGCCAATTTGGTTTCTGGTTGCAGATGGCCACGTTCTTGCTTGTTCTCACATAGCAGAGAGAGCAAGCTCTCTGGTGTCTCTTATGAGAGCACTAGTCCTATTATGAGGACCCAACCCTCATGACCTCATCTAATTCTAAGTACCCCTCAAAGGTCTCATCTCCAAATACCATCATGTTGGAGTTGGGCTTCAACATATGAATTTGGGACTGGGGGCACAAACATTCCATCCATAACACCAGTCCTTGAAAAATATAAGTATAGCAGATTTTTAAAAGTAAAATCAGTAATTCATCTGATAATATAGCTTTCAAAATCATGATAGCTGATCATTCCTTAAAGTTTTTTTCTTGTATAGATCTTTGAGGCAGGCAGACATGAGTTGCAGAAGTCCATGAAAGCATACATATATTTATCAAAAGTGATGTACTAGAATATTCATAGCAGCTCCTATAGAGTCTAAAGTTGGAAACTACCTGAATGCCCATCAGCGGTAGAATGGATAAAGTCTGATGTATTTATGCAATAGAATAATATACAGCAATGAAAATGAATCATCTGAAACTACCGTCAGCAATGTGTATGAATCCCCCAAAGAATGTTGTTGAGAAAAGGAAATCGGATACCAAGGACTACGTAATATATAATTTCAATTATGTTTTCTAACAGTACGGATTAGGAAACTAGTTTATGCTCTAAGAAATTAGGACAGAGGTTTCCTTCAAAGGTAGTGACTGGTGACGCCTGGGTGGCTCAGTGGTGAGTGCCTGCCTTTGGTTCAGGGCGTGATCCTGGAGTCCTGGGATCGAGTCCCACATTGGGCTCCCTGCATGGAGCCTGCTTCTCTGCCCTCTGCCTATGTCTCTGCCTCTCTCTGTGTGTCTCTTGTGAATAAATAAATAAAATCTTTTTTTTTAAAAAAAGTAGTAACTGGAGGGAATCATGAAATGGAAACTTGAAGGTGCTGATATTAATGCTACTCTTAATCTGAGTGCTGGTTACACAAGATTGTTTAGCTTAGGAAAATTCGTTGCAATGTTCCCATATATGTGCATGTTGAGTAAGAATCTCTGTCTTGAACCCTCAACAATTCTGCATATTATTGCTGAGTGTTTGGGGCTGAGTTGTGCTCCCCCTCTGCCAAAAAATTTTGAGAAATCATGAAGCCCAACCTCCACTACCTTAGAAGGTCACTGTTTTTTGAGTTAAAGCCTTTAAAGGAGTGATTAAGTTAAAATAAGGACCCTTAGGGTGAGTTCTTTTTTTTTTTTTTTTTCCTTAGGGTGAGTTCTAACCCAATCTCTCTGATGTTTCTATAATAAGAGATTTGGACACAAAGACATAACCATGTGAACACACAAGAAGGCAGCCATCTCTGGCATCTTGATTTTGGACTTCTAGTTTTCAGAATTGTGAGAAAGTTAATCTTTTGTGTACACCACCCAGTCTGTGATATTTTGTTATGGCAGTGCTAGCAAACTAATACACTGGGTGTACCAAAACCACAAATCTCTAATCACATTTTATCTGGACATGTTCAGGGTTGTGCTTGCAGCAGGCAAATCTCAAACATGAGAAAATATCTCACTCTAGACAGAAGCTTGCTCACAGGCTCTACTATAAAGTAGCAACCTTCTCAGGTTCAATGTTCCTTACCTGTAACGTAATCCACCACCCTGTGTATAGGCATCTGCCTAGGCTCACTCACCTGCTGCATGCCCCTAGGACTTTGGGGGCATGGAGAACTGACACAAATATGAAGCTTAAGGTTCTTGATATGCCATGAGTAAAATCCTTTGTTTTTAACCAGAAATCTCGTGTCTTCTGTCAGCTTCCATGAAATATTAATGGGCTAGCTCACTAGACATCACATAGGGTAAAATCTTAGCCTCTTCAGAAACCTTGACAGTGCATACTATAAAAATTATATACATTTTTAGGTTCATGAGAGAATAGTCTTGACTTCTGTCTCCCAAACTGACTTATTTTAAAAAGTCCCTCTACACTCCAGATATGTTGAGCAAATCTGGACAACAGCTACTCCTTCCTTCAGCACCAGGGATTTCAGTCTCTTTCTGGAGTGGAGACAGAAATTAGCCATGTATTTTCCTTCATGCATTTGCCATATTCATTCCCCCTCAAAATTTTCACAGAGGAGACTCACAGCTTCCCTTACAACAAGGAAAGATTCTGGGGATCCACATCAGGACCCCAGGAATTTCCTGAACTTTCCTGAGCATAGCTTAGTCTGACTGAACAAAAGACTGAATTTACTTCTTTGGTATTCCAAGTATAAAAAAATTTGCTCTTACCTCTCTGCATATAATAATAGTGGCATTCCCTCATGGGCCTGAGGGGGCAGAAATCCACTCATATTTTCTACAGCTTTGTTATCCATTCATTTCCCAACACTTGCAAGCCATGCTTACTCTTGTGAGAAAATAGAACTACTCCTTGGATGTTATACTGTAAATCTCAAAAATTATACTATTGCTAAAGTGATAATCAAAACAGATATTTAAAAAAACAACAGGGAAAGCAAATACTAAAAAATACTAGACGGGTTTGAAAAACGACAGACCTCAAAGCAGTTAACTGATTTAATATACCTGGGTGGTGGGGGAGGATGAGTAATTTAGGAATTAGAGAAAATTAAAAAGATAATTTAGATGTATAGATAGTAACTATGAGAGGCCAAGAAACAATATCAATGAATAAGAAGTCCCAACCTACTTGGAATCAGTGTTCCAGAGAATCAATAGAGTGAACAAGGGAGAGGAGATAAGAATGTTAACTTCTGAGAATTTCCCAGTACTGAAGAAACACGTGAATCCTCAAACAACACAATAAAAATAAATCGTTGTCAAACATTTAAAGAACTAACATCTTCTCAAACTCTTCTAAAACATAGAAGAGGAGGGAATATGTCCAAGCTTATTTTTACAAGGCCAGAATTATTCTGATACCAAAATCAGACAAGGATTCTACAAGAAAAGAAAATTATAAGCCAATACCTATAATGAAGATGGATGCAAAAATCCTCAACACAATATTTGATTTACTAATATTGTGTCATAAATTGAACATATACCCACTCATCAAGTGGGATTTATTCCAGATTTAAGGATGGTTCACCATCTACAAATCAATGTGATACACCACATTAACAAGATGAATAATAAAAATCATATAATCATCTCAGTAGATCCAGAAAAAGCATTTGACAAAAGTCTACATTCATTCAAGATAAAAATTCTCAACAGAATGTGTATATAGGGAATGTACGTCAACCTAATAAAAGCCATACAAACCCACAGATAATATCATACTGAGCAGTGAAAAGCTGAAAAGATTAAAAAAAAAAAACAAGACAAAGGTGCCCATATCACTTTTATTCAACATTGATCTGGAAAACCTAGATAGAACCATTAAGCAAGAAAAATAAAAGTCATCCAAATTGGGAAGGAAGAAGTGAACCTGTCTCTATTTGTAAATGACATGTATGGCAAACCTTGAAGAGTCCACCAAAAATCTGTTAGAACTAAAAAATGAAATTAACAAAGTTGCAGGATATAAAATATAAAAAGTCAGTTATGTCTGTATACATGAATAATAAACTGACAGAAATTAAGAAAACAATTCCATTTGCAATTGCGTGAAAAAGAAAATACCTAGGAATAAATATAACCAAAGAGGTGAAAGACCTGTTTGTTGTAAAGTATAAAACAGTGATGAAAGACATTTAAAGCCATGAATGGAAAGGTATTCTGTGCTTATTTATTGGAAGAATTAATAGTGTTTAAATGTGCATACTACCCAGTCTGCAGATTCAGTGCAATCCCTTTCAAAATCCAAATGGCATTTCTCAAAGAAATAGAACAAAATCCTAAAATGTGTATTGAATCACAAAAGACTGAATAGCCAAAGCAATCTTGAGAAAGCAGAACAAAGTTGGAGGTATCACACTTCCTGATTTCAAACTATTATAAAATGATAGTCATCAAAACAGTATAGTATTGATACTAAAACAGACACATAGATGAATGGAATGGAATGGAATGGAATAGAGCAGAAATAATCTCATGCTATATGTTCAATTTATGACAAAGGAACCAAGAATATACAGTGGGGAGTGGATGGTTTCTTTAATAAGTGGTGCTGGGGAAACTGGACAGCCAAATACAAAAGAATGAAGCTGAACCATGATCTTCTATTCTACACAAAAATCAACTCAAAATGGATGAAAGACTTGACATTAGACTTGAAGCCATAAAACTCCTAGAAGAAAACATAGGAGATATGTTCCTTGATGTTAGTCTTGGTGATTTTTTGGATTTGACACAAAAGCAATGGCAACAAAAGCAAAACCAAACAAGTGGGACTACATCAAACAAAAAAGCTGCACAGCAAAGGAAATCAAAATGAAAAGACAATCTACAAATGGGAGGAAACATTTGCAAATTATATATCTGTTAAGGGATTAATATCCAAAATATACAAAGAACTCCTACAACTCTGTAGGAAAAAACAATTCAGTTTTTAAAAATGGACAGAGGAACTGAATAGACATTTTTCCAAAGAAGATATATAATTGGCCAATAAGTGCATGGAAGGGTACTCAACATCATTAATCATTGGGGAATACAAATGATAACTCCAATGAGATACCTTCATACCTGTTAGAGCAGCTATTATCAAAAAGACATGAAAAAACAAGTGTTGGGGAAATAATTCATGAGTGTGGACTGTACACTGTTTTTGGAAATACAAATTGGTGAAGCCTCTATGGAAAACAGTAAAGAGATTCCTCAAAAAATTTAAAACTACCATAAAGTCCAGCAATTCCATTTCTGGGTATTTATCCAAAGGAAACAAAATCACTATCTTGAAAAGATAGTTGCACTCCCATGTTCACTGCAGTATTATTGTAGTAGCCAAGACACGGAAACAACCTGGGTGTCCATCCACAGATGAATGGATAAAGAAAATGTTAACACACACACTAAGGGATATTATTCAGCCATAAAGAAGGAAATACTGCCATGTGCAACAAATAGCACTGATTTGGTAGTCATTTTACAATATATACATAAATCATTGTGTATACATCTAAAACCAATATAATGCCAATTACACCTCAAATTTTACTTATTTAAAGATTTATTTATTTATACACATGCACAAATATGTGGAGGGGCTCAGGGAGAGAATCTTTAAGCAGACTCCATGCCAAGCATGGAGCCCAACTCAGGGCTTGATCTCACGACCTAGAAGATCACAACCTGAGCTGAAACCAAGAGTCAGATACCTAACTGACTGAGTCACCCAGGGGCCCCTATATCTGAATTTTTAAAAAGTTCACAATGATGGGGGTGAGTCAAAAGAATATAGGAACCAACTGAAAAAGCTCCCAATAGCACTGAACAATTAAACAACCAAATACATGAAATCATACTGAATATATAACCGAACATATAAAGTAAATATGCATGATGCAAATAATTTAATAAATAAATGGGGGAGAATAACTCTCCCATGTGGTAGAATTCCAAATAATGTATATGGATACTCAACCCTCAAGGAGGTGCATTGTAACTCTCCAATCCCTGCATTTGAGCTGTGCATAATGACTTCATTCCATTCATTCCAAAAAACACAGTATAGAAAGGGGGGAAAAGTAACTTTACAATAAAGAAGTCTGACACATACTACCTCAGCTAGGTGATCAAGTTAACTTCATCAGTGAAAATTTATGTTTGTAGTATTATACTTGATATGACTTGATAAGAATGGCGCTTTGCTTCTGTGGTCTTCCTCCCAAAAACCCATTAACCTGTAATTATGAGAAAAGTATCAGACAAACCAGGCCCTCATTTGAGGGACATTGTACAAAATTTCTAACTAGTATTCCTTAAAACTTCTGATGTCTTGATGAGAAAAGGAAGGAAAGGAAGGAAAGTTTGATACTGTCACAGCCAGAGGATCCTAAGGGAATATGACAACTAAATATAACATGGTGTCCTAGATGGGATCCTGGAACAGAAGAAAAGACGTTAGGTAAAAATTAAGAAAATCTGAATATATTTATCAAATTAATAGTTTGATAACTAAATGGGGGATCCCTGGGTGACTTCAGCGGTTTAGCGCCTGCCTTTGGCCCAGGGCTCGATCCTGGAGTCCCAGGATTGAGTCCCGCATTGGGCTCCTAGCATGGAGCCTGCTTCTCCCTCCTCCTGTGTCTCTGCCTCTCTCTCTCTATGTCTATCATAAATAAATAAATAAATCTTAAAAAAATACTTTATAATGTATCAGCACTGGTTCATTAATTGAGAGTGTACCATAATAATGTAAGATAACAACAGAGAAAACCTGGTACGGGATTTATGGGAACAATCTGTGCGGTCTTCACAACTTTTCTGTTAATGTTTACCAACAAAAATTCATTCTCATAATAAAAATTTTCAGCATACTAAAAAAAAAAAAGAGAAGAATTTCCTTAGGCTGATAAAAAGAATGTAGGAAAAACATGCATTTAATGGTGAAATTTTGAACACTTCCCCCTAAGTTTGGGATGCCTATTCTCACCACTTGTATTCAACATTGTATTAGAGATCCTAGTCAGTGTGATATTGTAATAAAAAGAATAAATATGAGAAGAGATGAAGTAAAACTTTTTTAAAGCAATTACAAGTTGAAGAATTGAGGTCTAAAAAAGCTAAGTAGCTAAGTAAACAAAAGATAGGATAAGGGTATAAGACAAATCTCCAAATTAGTCTCTGCTTCAACTGACAACAGGTGTCCTCTGCTTACTGATACAAAACTTATTTGCAAATAGCATGTTTGCATTTGAAGAGAACTCTATGGAATATTTTTAGAATATTAGTGAGTTTATCAACTTCATAGGATATGAGATTAATACACAAAATTTAATTGAATTTCTGTATTCTACCAACAAACAGAAAGTGACATGAACAATACCACTTGCCATGACACAAAATCATCAATTTCTCAGCATTAAGTCTACCTAAAAGGTGTGCATGATCTCTGTTTTGAAAATGAATTGACTGTTAGGATAAATTAAGGCAGACTCAAACAAGTGGAGAGATGCCATGTTCATTGGGAGAATCAATATTCTTAAAATGTCCATTCTTTCTAAATAGATCTATAAAATACACCCCCTTTCAAAAATTCCAGCAGCCTTCCTTGAGGAAATTACTAGTTGATTTTTAAAAATTGTTTTAAGACTTTATTTATTTGAGAGAGAGAGAATGAGTGGGGAAAGGGATAGAAGGAGTGAGAGAAGCAGACTCCTCGCTGAGCAGGGAGCCTGTTGTGTCAATCTCAGGACCCCGAGATCATGACCTGAGCTGAAGGCAGATGCTTAACGACTGAGCCACCCAGGCACCCATTGCTTTTCTTTTAAATATTATTTTGTCTCTTTTAGATCCTTTGTATTTCCATATAAATTTTCAAATTAAGGGGCAATATTGGGAAAATATTCCTTTTTTTAATGATTTGTTTATCTAATAGAAAGAGTGAGGGGAGGGGCTCAGGGAGAGGAAGAGAAGCAGACTTCACACTGAGTGCAGAACCCAACTCAGGACTCAATCTCAGGACCCTGAGATTATGATCTGAGCCAAAATCAAGAGTCTATTGCTTATCTGACTGAGGCACCCAGTGCCCTTTGGGGAAATATTCTTAAAAACCTCAATTCCATCCTGAAGTAAGTACCCAAGAGAAATGAAAACATATTCACAGTTTTGTCCAAGAATGTTCATAACAGCCTCATTCATAATAGCTCTACCTGGAGATAATTCAAATATCGATCAAATCATACATGATTAAAGGACAGACTACTGATACACACAATATAGATGCACCTCAGAAAAACATATTGAGCAAAATAAATCCAAAACAAGAGTCTGCATACTTCATTCCATTTACATGAAGTGCAAAAACAGGAAAAAATAATGTAATAAAAGAGTAGTTACCTTGAAGGAAGGAGTTGAAGAAGTGACTGGAAATTGGCACAAAAAACTGGAAAGAGCCATATGGAAATACTTTACCTTGGTCTGAGTAGTTGTTACAGGGATGTATACAATTGTCAAAACTCAGTGAACTAATAGGTTAATATTGGGATCCCTGAGTGGATCAGCAGTTTAGCACCTGCCTTCAGCCCAGGGTGTGATCCTGGAGTCCCGGGATCGAGTCCCACATTAGGCTCCCTGCGTGGAGCCTGCTTCTGCCTCTGCCTGTGTCTCTGCCTCTCTCTCTCTGTGTGTGTCTCTCATGAATAAATAAATAAAATCTTTTTAAAATAAATAAATAAATAAATAAATAAATAAATATGTTAATATCTGTACATTTTATTATATGTTAATTACACCTCAATGAAACAATTAAAATTTAAAATATACATAAGGAACCTTATATTTTATTTCAAAATTTGTGAAACACATATTCAGATCACTGCATAAACTCAGAAAACAATCACTACAGTGAACCCTAATGGTATTTTTAAAATTATGCCAACTGACAATTTCTTTAAAAAAGTAAAAGAAGGGGACGCCTGGGTGGCTCAGTGGTTGAGCATCTGCCTTCGGCCCAGGGTGTGATCCTGGAGTCCCGGGATCGAGTCCCACATCAGGCTTCCTGCATGGAGCCTGCTTCTTTCTCTGCCTGTGTCTCTGCCTCTGTGTGTGTCTCTCATGAATAAATAAATAAAATCTTTAAAAAAAAAAGTACCATATGAGCCGCAATTCCACCTCTGGATGTATACCCAAAAAATTTTTTTAAAGATTTTGAAATGCATGTTCATAGCAGCATTACTCATAATAGCAGAAAAGTGGAAGCCACTCAAGTGCCCATCAACAGATAAATGGATAGATTAAATATGGTATATATGTACAATAGAATACCATTCCATCTTAAAAAGGAAGTACATTCTGACACATGCTACAACATAGATGAACTCTGAAGACATAGACACTGTGCTATGTGAAACAAGCCACAAAGAAAAAATACTTTTTTCCACTCATATGAGGTACTTAGAGACAGAAAGTAGAATGGTAGGTGCCAGGAGTTGGGGTGTAGAGAAAATGGGGAATTACTGTATACTGGCAACAGAGTTTTAGTTTTTCAAGATGAAAAATGTCTTCTGGAAAAATGGCTGGTGTTGGTTGCACAATGTGAACATACTAAACTGTACACTTGAAAATGGCCCAAATGGCAAATTTTGTTAAAAATAATTTTTAAAAATGTATCTGCTGATGTAAATAAATCAAATTCAGTTTCTTCTTTATGGTTCTTTTGTTTCTGGGATCATAAAAAGCTTGGCAAAACTCCCTAGTGTTAAAGAAAACAAATTTCATCTTCCTGCTGTAGCAGATCTTATTATAAACTATTAACAGTTTTCCTCAGACTAAACATGATTTAATACCTTTCATTTTATTTTTCCCTCTTCTGGAAATAGGATATTTGAGGAGATATTTGATGGGGGGAGGTGCCTAGGAAAAACTGATTGGATTTTCCTTTACTCACATTCACAACACTTTGACATCAGATGTGTGGTTGTTGTTTTTTTCCCCCACACAGACCAGTTCTCCAATATGAACCTGGCGTCCTGCAATCCAATTCAGTTTTGACACTAACTAGAGTTAGCACAGATCCCACAGATTAAGGGCTCAGTCCCACAAGACTGCCCTCCATTTCAGACCCTAATCACAGGTAGTTGGTATCCAGATTACCCAGAACTGTCTGACTGGGATAGAATACGCAGGCTTTCACAATCCCCTTCTTGGGTTCAATTATTTGCTATAACAGCCCACACAACCAAAGAAAACAGTTTACTTATTATTGCTGGTTTATTACAAATGATTTTTTAAATCATACAGATGAACAGCCAGAAAAAGACATACATAGGGTGAGATGTGAAGGGGTCCTAAGTGCAGGAGCTTCTGTTCCATGGAATTGGAATGCATTACCCTCTGGCACATAAATGTGTTCACCAACCTGGAACCTCCCTGAACCCCAAACTTTTTTTAGAGGTATTTTTTATAGAAGCTTCATGTAGGCATGATTGATCATTAACTCAATCTCCAGCCCTTATTTAGAGGATGGGAGATGTGGCTGAAAGTTCCAAGCTTTTGTGCATGGTTTATCTTTCTAGTGAGCAGCCCCTTTCTAGGAGTCTACCAAAAGTAACCTCATTAGAACAAAAGTCACTCATATCTCCCAAGAGATTCCAAGGGGTTTAGGAGTTCTGTATCAGAAACGGGTCAAAGACCAAATATTAGAAGGAACCAGAGGTAAAGACTATATAAATATATATACAATATACATTATATATGTTGCATAATATATATAATGTATAATATATATTATTGTATTATAATGGTATAATACAATAATTGATTGTATAATATATAATGTATAAATATATAATCTATTATTTTACATGAGGAAATTACCTCATATATAGCTATATGTTTTAATCTTTAGATTTATTCAACTTACTCTGACCTTGCAGACTGCTTCTCTGGATTCTAGCTCCTTCTCTGGAAACTTGGAGGCTTCTTTTTTCTCCTAAACCCTTCTACCTTGCACTCTGACTTCTCTCATGAGTTCTAGGCATCTCCCCTGAGCTCTGGTTCCTCCTTCAAGGGCTCCATGGCTCCTCTAACATCAAAATCTGCTTCTTCTACTCTCCTTTCTTATGCTTTGCTGGGCATGGGATTTGTTCCCAGAACTTATTAGCTTCTGTACATTGTCAACTTCATCTATTCCCTTTGGCTCTCATACCTCTCCCCTGAGATCTGTCTCCTGCTCCAGGGTTTCTTCCCAGTACTCAAGCTTCTGATCTCCTGGGCTCCCAAACTTTCTTCCTCAGAATTTGTCACCTCCCTCAGGAGTCTGATTTCTGATGCCCAAGATCTTCTCTTGGACTTCCAACACCTTCAAGCTCTAGCTCCTCTCTTGCTCTTGCAGACTCTCTCCTTGAGCTCTATAGCCCCTCCCAAGGTACCCTCAAACTCCCTTGAGGTGCCAGGCCCCTCCTCTATCCTTCAGTTCCTTTCCTGCGTTCCCAGTACACTAATATGGGCATGCCCAGAATCTCATTCTAGCCTCCCAGTGAGCCTCATTTGCACATGATAAAGCTGAGAATTAGAATAAAGTAAACAATTGAAAAACTAAAAAAAACAACAACAACCCAATACCTGAGGCTTAGAGAGGTGAAATCACTGGCTCAAGACTACATGTCAAATTGAAAGGCAGGGATTCAAATATTCTTTGAATCTTAGACCTCATATTTTCATCTCCACACTTCAAATAGCTACATCTAAAATAAATAAATAAATAAACAAACAAATAAATAAATAAATACGCTACATCTGCCATTAAAATAGCTACCCATTAGAAAAAGAGAACTATATTCCAGGAATTGTGTTAAGAGTTTCACTGAGGTAGGCATTATTATCACCATTTTACTTTGAAGAAACTAAAAGCTAAGATTAAAGAGCTAATAAATGGCAGAAAAAGAACTAGAATGAGAGTTCTTCCAAATTCAAAGTTGGCTTTCTTTTTTTTTCCCAAAGTTGGCATTCTTAATCATTTTTTCGCTCTATTTCCCCATTATGTAGATGAGAACACTGAGGTTTAGAGACGTTCAGGAACTTCAGATCAAAGTTTATGAAGGGGCAAAATTATGGGTCTTCTCTGCTTCCTCTCAGATTAATGCTAAATAAATAAAAGCCCAACTGTGCCAGACACTCTCCCCCCTAGGGACCTTTGAAGAAGGAAATATTAACCAAAGGAAAGAGCTCAAGGACAGACTTTTCTATCAAAAGTTGATCAACTGGTACCTACCCTCCAAAGGATATAACCAACTGACTGAAAAAACAATTGGTCCAGTTAGGATAAAAGTTACTTGTTTTCTCTACCTACTTTCTATGGGGATTCTAGGCTTGGGGAGGAAGAGAAATAAGCCAAAATGTTTGTTACAAATGAGAAATGCCATTTTATTCAGTACAAGGCAAGCAGGTTTCTGGAGCTAAATAAGTACAAGTCCTTGTCTAGCCCCACCTTGAAGTGGGGAACAGGGAATGAGGCTTAAAATCTATGGCCAAGGTTATTTCCCACTAAGACCCCAAAGTCCTAATATTAGGCCAAATCATAGAGTAGGAGTAGGGATGTTGGGCAGCCTCTCAATAAGGTAAGAATTGACTTGTGGTAGGTTTTTCCAGGCAAGTTCTAGGAACCCATACTGGGCAATGCCCACAGGTTGGATAGTATGCACTCTGCTTTTCCCAGGCAGTGGTACAACGTTCTGGAACTTGAGAGGACCTGCAGGGACATGGGAATGACCACAAAACAGGCCACAGAACAACCGTTCACCAGGGACTAGCTCCTGAGTTTTCAGGGCCTTTTGGTACATAATCTCTCGGGGTTGGAGTTCTTCTCTGTGCAGCAACTCTAGTAGAAGCCTCTGGATTTGAGGGGACTTAAATTGGTACAGATCCATGAGTCGGTAAAACTGTTCCATCCAAGCAGTGCTGTCTTTTGCATATCGTTGCTGCAACATCTGCAAAACATAATAGAGTGCCACAAATGTCTCCCACTGAGGCACCTCTTCCTTTTTTTTAGAGGTGGTCTGTGCCTTCTTCAACTTAGGCAACGTGAGGGGCCTGTCTTTTCCCTTAAAAGCCCTGAGATCCTTCTGAAACATCAGTGCTAGAGTTTGTTTGTCCACAGAGGCATGGGCACCTGTGAAAATCTCTCTTGCAGCAGGATAAAAGTGTTTCATTTCCATCTCTCTGAGAGCATTGGATAACTGCTGTACCCGCGCACTCCTGTAAGGTTCTCCTAAGAGATGCCAGTGTAAATTGGCCTTTGGGGCTCGAATCCTCTTAGTGGTTGATGGTAACACTGGTGAAGGGATGGGCAGTGCTTCCCTCTTTGCCATGTGAAATTTGGGGAGCCCTCCCTTATACCTCAAGGCCTGCAAGTCCTTCTGGAATATCAAGTCCAGGGATTTCTTACCCACAGAAGGATAGACAGTTGTGGGAATGTGTTTTCTGATTGGATAAAGGTGTGGTATCTCCTTCATAGCAGAGGATAACTGTTGTGCCTGCTTCTTCCTTTGGGATTCAGCTAAAAGATGCCAATTAAGAGCTTCTGGGGTTTGAGACCTCCTGGTAGCTGATGGTAACACTGGCTCAACAATAGATAATGGCTCTAGCCAGCTCTCTTTTTGTTTTCTTCTAATTGGAGGGATCACTTTTAAGTGCACTGGACTCAAAACACCCTTAGAGGGCTGTGATATGTCTGTGTGACTTACTTCTAGGTTCTGCCTGAGGTGTTTAGCAATGGCTTTAAGACTGCACAGATGCATCCATTTCAAATATCCCTTTGAAGTGAAGTCTCTGAGATGCTGGTGCAGTCTATGGAAACTGTCCCTGGAAAGCTGCTCTCCTGCTTCCAGTCTTATTAAGGCATTGGTAATCCAGTCCTCATCTGAGAAGCTTGCTTCTGAGTGGCATGGCCTTTTGGCTGGTATAGAAGTAAGGGATGGGGCTAGGGCTGGGGCTGGCCCTGGGACCTGGCCTTCAGTTCTCCCCACTGGGGAATCCTGGTACTTAAAGAACCGCTTCCACCTCTTACCTTTGGACCTATGTGGTTTCATGGTATCAGATAAGTGGGACTCTAACCTGTGGAGGCCTTCTGGGATCTGTGTCTCTAAGCCTGCTCCCATACTCTTGGCTTTCTCCAAGAGCACATCCTCTTGTCTTCCCCAAGAACTTGTCATAGGGTGTGCTCCAAGAAGTGGACTTTCCTGTCCTTTCAAATCCAAATGAACCCCTAACACTTTCAGGGGCATTCTTTTTCTGGGGCTCCTGGGAGTGGTATTTTGAAGGGGCTCTTCAGAACTGTTGGCCACATGACCTTATCCCTTAGTGTGGGATATCTCTTTCCATCAAGCAATCTTTCTTTCGTAAAAGGCATTTCCCTTCTAGTTATACCCTCTCTTTTCTCAGCAAGAGCTTTATCTTCTATTGCTAGCTTTGATAAGCTCACTTCTTCCTTGGAGAGCTTTGTTTTCAGTACTCTCTCTTCTGAGCGTATCACCTTCATAAGTCTGCTCTCTGCATCTTTCTGCCTTTCCTCCTCCTCCTTCTCTCTTTTCTCTATCTTCTGCATTTCTGCCTCTTCCTCTTCCTCATCACTCAGGCTCTCCTCCTCCTCCTCCTCCTCACTCAGGCTCTCCTCCACCTCCTCCACCACCTCCTCCTCCACCTCCTCCTCACTCAGGCTCTCCTCCTCCTCCTCACTCAGACTCTCCTCCTCCTCCTCTTCCTCCTCACTCAGGCTCTCCTCCTCCTCCTCACTCAGGCTCTCCTCCTCCTCCTCCTCACTCAGGCTCTTCTCCTCCTCCTCCTCACTCAGACTCTTCTCCTCCTCTTCTTCCTCCTCACTCAGGCTCTCCTCCTCCTCCTCCTCACTCAGGCTCTTCTCCTCCTCCTCCTCATTCAGGCTCTCCTTCTCCTCACTCAGGCTCTCCTCCTCCTCTTGTGGGCTCTCATTTTTCTTCTTACTCAGCCTCTCTTTCTCTTCAGTTGACTTCTTTTCCTTTTTCTTTCTTTGGGTTGAACTCTCTTTTTTATGTTTCTTAGCCAAGTTCTCCTCCAATTCCTCTTCACTCAGGCTTGCCTTCTTTTTCTTCTTCCTAATCAGATACTTCCCTTTCTCTTCCCTGGGCAGAATCTCTTCCTCTTTTCCTTCCTCAGGGACACTCTCTTCCTCTTTCCCCTTCTTCTCTGGACTTTCCATTATTTCTTTTTCAGTCAAACTCTCAGATAAGCCTTCAAACAGGGTATCTCTGATATTCTCTAATAAGCACTTTAGCTGAGTTTTTTCTGGTTTATTCTTCTCAATTCTCCTCAGAAGTTTCTTTAGCTGCTTTTTTCCTAACAGATTTTGTTCCTGGACTTCCTTTAATATACTCTCTACCTGAACTTTATCTAATAGTATCTTTCCCAGGACCTTTTCTAATAACCTTTGGTTCTCCTGCAAGCTGTCTCCATCAGTCAGTGTTTTCTCTTTGGTGGCCAGTCTATCATCTACTTTTCTCTCTTCCTGATCCAGCTCCTTCTCTTGTTTCATTATTTCTCCCTGTTCCTTAAAAAATTCCCACCTCTGGCCTTCCATTTCCATTGTTTCCATCCACTTCCCCATCATGGATGATCTCTCTTCCTCAGATATTTCTGCCTTTTCCAGTGGCACTATGTTCATTTCTCTAACTATTTTAGCTAGGCTCCTCAACAGGTAACTCTCTCTCTTCCTTATATCTTTGAACCTGGAACTAGCCTCTTTGTCTTCAGAAGGAATCCCTTTCTCCATGTCCAGTTTCCTCATTGCCTGTATTCTCTCCTCTTTGGTTCGTTTCCTTTTTTCCTTGGCAACACCCATCTCCTTGGTCCTAGTGTCACAGACCAGTTCCCTCTCTTCCTGGGACAATTCCTCTTCCTTCATAACTTCTTTCTCTTCTTCAGCTTTTTTCTTTCTCTTTGTTATGCCAATTCCCTTTCTGGCCATTGCCTTTTTTTCCTTACCAATATGCCTCTCCCCCTTTGCCAGTTTACTATCTTTCTTGGTCAGTCTTTTCTCCAATGCTCTTTCCTCTTTTTCCTGGGACTTCTTCTGCATTTCACCAGCGTGTTCCTCCTCTTCTACATACAGCTCCTCTTTTTCCCAGGCCCATTGTTTTCTTTGATCACTCTCTTTCTCCTCTTTCTGACTCCATATCCTCTCTTCCTGGGATTGTTTCTGCTCTTGTAGGGCTAGTTTCTTTTTTGTGTGTGGCTGTTCTTTTTCATCAATGGCCTTCTTATCTTTCCCAACCCATTTCTCCTCTTTCTTGGCTTGTTTCTCTTTTTGGGGGGACACTTTTTCAATTTCCGTTATCTTTTTCTCCTTTTGTGGGATCAGTTTCATTTTTCTTCTGGCCCATTGTTTTTTTCCCTTAGCCTGTTTCCCCACTTTTTGAGCCAATTTCTTCTCTTTCTGTTCCCAACTCTTTTCTTCCCAGGTCTGTTTCTTTTCCTCCTGTGACCATTTCTCCATTTCCCCAGCCTGTTCCTCCTCTCCTAAGTCTGCTTTCTTTTTTTCCCAGGCCCGTTGCCTCTTTTTCTTGTTTTTTTCCTCCTCTTTCTGGGACCTTCTCTCCATTTCCACAAGCTTTTCCTCTTCTTCTAAGCCCAGTTTCTTTCTTTTCTGGGCTAACCATCTGTCCTTGGCTTCTTTCTCCTCTTTCTTAGTATGCCTTTCTTTTTGATCTTTCTCCTGTTTCCCAGCTTGTTTTTTCTTTTCTTGGATTTGTTTCTTTTTATGGGCCTCTTTTTTCTCCTTTTCTAACCATTTCTTCTTTTCTGGGGTCAATTTAATTTCTTGCCCTGTCAAGCTGCCCCTTTCTGATGCCTGTTTTCCCTCTTCTCCAGATAGTCCCTCCTCTTTGCTAGACAAATGTTCCTCTCCCTGGACCAATTTTCCCCTTTTCTGGGCCTCTTCCTCAACATGTTTCTCCATATCCTGGACATCTTTCTTCTTTTTATGGGACTTTTCCTTCCTGCTCTTAACTTGTTTCTTTAAGTGCAATATTAGTTCCTCTTCATCCCAGGTCAGTTCCTCCTCTTTCACACCTGGCTCCTCCTCTTCCTCCCCCAGTTCCTCCTCTTCCTCACTCAGCTCCTCCTCTTCCTCACAAGGTTCCTCCTCTTCCTCACCAAGCTTCTCCTCTTCCTCACCCAGTTCCTCCTCTTCCTCTCCCAGCCGCTCCTCTTCCTCTCCCAGCCACTCCTCTTCCTCTCCCAGTCTCTCCTCTTCCTCACCTAGCTCCTCCTCTTCATCCCCCAGCTCCTCCTCTTCATCCCCCAGCTCCTCCTCCTCCTGGGACAATTTCCTCTCTCCCCAGGTAGGCAACCGCTCTTCTTGGGACCACATGCCTTCTTCATGGGCCATCATAATCTTCTCCCAGTCCCACTTGCCCCTTTTCAGGACTGCCCTCCCCTTCTTTGGGGTAACTCTTTTTCTTTCCCTTAGTAGTTTTCCCCCTTTTCCAGTCTCTTTCTTTCCTCCTAAGACTAACTTCTGCTCTTCCTTGGTTGTTAATTTCTCTTGTGGAGAAGCCACTATTTTTTCATCCCAAAGTATTTTTTCTTTCTGATGGGTCAGTTTCTTCCTATTCTGAGTCAGTTTCTCCTTTCTTTGCATTAATTTCTTCTCTGTCTTACTCAGTTTCCTTTCTTCCTCAGCTATTTTCCTTTCTTGCCTGCCCAGTTTCCTTGCTTCTTTTTTAAACTTCCTTTTCTCTAAGACTAGTTTGTCTAAGAAAGCATCTTTCTTTTTCTTGACTTGAGAAAATGCCTTGTCCTTTAATGCTTTTTTACCTCTCTGTCCTCCCAATTCTGTTCTCTCTTCCTCAACAACCTCTGTATCCACCTTTTCAGTTATAATGAATGGTTCTTCTACCACCTTTTCATGCAATTCTGATGAATCCTTTAAAAGGGGGCAGATCTCTTGAAAGAGATCCCAGCTGGGATCTTGGGGAGCAAGCATCACCTGAGCCAAGTCCACTAATTCTTGACCCAGATCCCTTAACATTCCTGGACAGGAACTTGCTATCCTTGAGGTAACAAGATAGCAAATGTCATCCCGCCAAGACCTGGTATCTAATCTACCAATGCGTCCAGGCATACCAGCCAAACCTCGGCCACTCTTTCCATGTTTCTTCCTTGTATCTATTTCTTCCTCAGTAATCTGCATGCCTTTTTCCTTGGTCTCTTCTACAATTGTCTCTGAAATATCCTTCAAGTCTTTTTCCTGTTTCAACTTTGCAGCTACTTTTTCATAGCCTCTTTTTACTGCCCTTTTCCAAAGCCTATTCATAAGTTCATATTTTTCCATCTTAGGGAACACCTCCCCATGATCTTTAATGCCATGTTGACCTATGGCCTTCATAAACTCTGCGACCTCCATGTGGCCTCCTCCTTCTACTTCATGTCTTTCCACCTTAGGGAACACCTCTTCATAATCTTTCATGCCACATTGATCTATGGCCGTCATAACCTCTGTGATTGCCATGTGGCCTATTCCTTCTTCTGTGGCTTCCACCATGACCTCATTTGATTCAGCATCCTCTTGATATTTGGCTGGGCTGAAAGTACTTAATGGTAATTCAGGCTCTAAGGCAACATGCTGGGTGTCAATCTGCTCTGATCGCCTTGCCTCTCTTTGTTCATCTTTATCCTTTGAAGGTACCAACACAGAGCTAAATTTTACAAAATTTGTCTGTATTGGCTTTCTGGAAACTCTCAGTTCCTTTTTAACTGCAGAGATATTGGGAGAAAATGGTTAAGAAAAAAAAGAGGCTCTGAGTAATATCCTTTATAACATCTAGTCCAATGAACTGCCATTAGAGGCACAATGGCAGGGCAGCATGGTTGGCTCAGCAGTTTAACGCCGCCTTCAGCCCAGGGCATGATCCTGGAGATGTGGGATTGAGTCCCAAGTCAGGCTCCCTGCATGGAGCCTGCTTCTCCCTCTACCTGTGTCTCTGTCTTTCTCTCTCTCTCTCTCTGTCTCTCGTAAATAAATAAATCTTAAAAAAACAAAAAGGCAAAGGGGACTGAGGCTTTATGGTACAGAAATGCTTGCCATTTTATCCCAGCTTCCATATCCTAAAGAAATAAGGCCTTGGTATTTGTTGTGGCATATGGGTTCTTTCCCACAAAGACTATTTTCTGTGGAAAAGAATCTCTTTAGGTAATAATATTTCCCAATATCATTTTAAATACTTTGGCTTTATTGACTCTGGTACCCAAATATACCCCATATATTAACCCATACATACTAAGCTGTCTTCTCTTTGCTTGAACATGTGTCATTCTTTCCTTTGGTTTGGTGATCTTTTCAGGTACAACTATTCGTTTGACAAGTGTCTCAGGTTCGCCAGCCATTGATATGTCTGAATGAAAAGTAGGTTGTTGGTCTCTATATGACAAGGTCAAGTTTTCATTTAGCCGCTGCTTTACCTGAGTAAGCAGGCACTGGATATCTTTAGCTTGGATCCCCAGTAGCTGGTCCAGAGAGGCTTCTCCAATAAATTCTTGCCTACAAAAGTCAAGAGGAAAGAAGGATGATACCCAGCCAGTGATAAAACACGATTTGAAAGAGGATGTGGAGGAGGGAAGGAAGGGAGAGAAGGAGGAAGAAAAGGAGAAATTACAATTGAAGAGGCAGGGATGGGATCCCTGGGTGGCGCAGCGGTTTGGCGCCTGCCTTTGGCCCAGGGCGCAATCCTGGAGATCCGGGATCAAATCCCACGTTGGGCTCCCGGTGCATGGAGCCTGCTTCTCCATCTGCCTGTGTCTCTGCCTCTCTCTCTGTGTGTGTGACTATCATAAATAAATAAAAATTTAAAAAAAAAGAAGAGGAGGCAGGGATGAAGTACCCATTTAATCCAGAGTCATCTCAAGTAAAGGGTGGGTAAAGAAGAAAAAAATCAGGGACACCTGGGGGGCTCAGTGGTTGAGCATCTGCCTTTGGCTCAGAGCATGATCCCAGTCCCGGGATTGAGTCCTGCATCGGGCTCCCTGTGAGGAGCCTGCTTCTCTCTCTGCCTATGTCTCTGCCTCTCTCTGTGTGTTTCTCATGAATAAATAAAATATTTTTTAAAAAATCAAACATAGCAAAGAATAGAATTGTCAGATACAAGATGCTTTTTTGATTGGAAGATTTGTGGACTTGAGTCATGAGGAATCTTAAGGAAGTGAAGAAGTGAGAGAAGGGCAAACTAACTAATGGTCAGAGGAAGGGTAGGCATCAGGGAAAAATGCAAATGGAAACAAAGAACATAGTGGGAGAAAAAGAAGAGAAAGGGTTGTGTGAAAAGAGAATAAGCAATCATATTTTGGAGGTTAGGAGCTAGAAGAAACAGAAGAGGGAAAGCCACCAGCCAACTTACTGCATTTCTTGGAAGGTTTCTTCTTTCCTCAGCAGGCCTACCAGCATAGTCTTGGTTTGGATGCCTGTGACTCTTATCATAAGGTGTAAGGCCTTAGCCCGCACATTCTCATCACTGTCCATCAATCCGATAGCCAGTGGAACAGCAAAGAGATGGCTCAGGATGCCTAGCCTCTCCAGCCCCTCCCAGGCTAGCTCACGGATGCATGGATTGGGATGGACTGTATCTTCCATTAGGCGACAGGCAGCCTCATAGCACAATCTTGGAGATACTTGATAAGTGGCAAAAATTTGTGCCAGGACAGTAATATATGTCTTATATTGATCTACAGAACAGTAAATTGTGAGGTTGAGGATGGCCTCAATTAAATGATTTATAAGTTCTTCATCAAATTTTCTTCCTGTCCAATTTTCGTTTATCATACTTACTAGAATATCATAGAAAGTTTTTTTCCACTTCTTGGATTTATCCTCTTTTTTCATTGAGACGTTCTCTTCTAGTAGAGTCACAGGTGACAGTGTCAGGGATCTGAGAAGTTTGGTCATGTCCCAGTCCTTATCTTGGTACAGATCATAGCGTAAGAAGATTGGGGTACCATCAGGCCAAAGGCGGGCACGGATAACTGAGTTGGGGATGTAGCCATCAGGAGCGAAGGGCCATTGCTGCCCTTTACCAAAGAAGCAATGTAACATATGGTAAGAGTTCAATCCATCCCAGTCAGCAAGTTGTAACTGAGCAGGAACCATGTGTGGAGGACTATTATGCTTGGGATCAAAAGCAATATTCTTATCCCCTGAAAAGTATAATTTGGGTTCCACTTGAATCACAGTGGACATATGTCTCTCTTCCTCTACAACATGGGGCACAGTGTTGTCAAAGGCAATGACCCGTTTGTTAACAAGGGCTTCTAGACCCTGTAATTCCTGGAGCCCTTGTCCAAGGTAAACAAATTTGGGTACAAATACTTTTTCAAAAGAAAGGAAGAAACTAGGCAGAAAGGGTTTAGGGACTTCTTGTATATCATCTGCACTGCTTAGGTTAGCTAGGTGAATCAGCTGAGTAGGAGGGAGCAAATTTAAGCAGGATACCAGGTAAAGACTCTGGTTGAAAGTCAAAAGCAGATCACCCCGATTATTGGCAAAGCAGAGTGGGCCAAAATCCAATGCTGAATCCAACTCAGTTATAAGCCTACCATGGAAATCCCAGATCCGGACTGAGCCATCAATGCCCCCTGTGACAAAAAGTTTCAGGGAATAGCAGACATCAAATGAAGTTATTGCACATTGGTGCAGGCATTTTGTTTCTTTAAACACAGAACTTTGTTTTGATTCTGAAGATTTCAGAAAATCTTGGTAGTGCCAGAGACGCCAGCAGTGGTTCTCAGTGATAGCACCCACTGAACCTGGCAAGAGTATCACATGTGTTAGGGCACAAGCACATAGAATTTTGTTTATGGGCTGCAGAATTACCTTGTTCTTCTGAAGCACAGCCTCTGTCAGGTATAAAGTATGATCCATGCCGTAGGAACAGAGTAAGGAGATTTCCTGGGGACCCTCCAGGGTAGACAGTGCCAAAACTGCCCCAGAGTGAACAGTCTTTTCTATTCGGGCATAGCTATAGTGGGAGAGGATTCTCACAATGCCACTGTCATGCCCACAGAACATCAGTCCTCCTAGGCCCATACCCAAATGGGACTGCCCATAGGCCAGGCATCTTACTCTATCCCTAGAGTTTACCGAAGTACACACCAGGTACTTGGCTGTGCAAGGAGAGTGTGTTGCATCAAACACCAGCACCTCTGAACTGCCTGTTGCCACAAAGAGCTCTTCTTTGTCTGAGTCATAGGCCCAAGCCACGGCCTTATCCATGATAAGGAGAGGCCAGGTGATAATGAGGAGATCTCCTGTTACTGGATACAAGAAGCGCAACAAACCATCCTTAGTGGCACACAGGATCCGAGTCCAATTATGGCCACAGCAGACCCGCTGTACCTTCTCAGGAGCAGAACCACAGACATTGAAGAGGCTATAAAAGTAGGGCAGGTGGTGCAATGAGAAAGTGTGGGTGGTCTGGCAGAAAAAAGTGGTGTTATCAATAAACTGTAGTCGCTGCAGATCTTCATCAATATTCAGCTGCCGCAGCAAGTTCCCAAAGGCAAGATTCCATTCCTTTACTACACCTTCTTGGCCTGCTGTTAGTAAAGTGTAGGTCTCTGGCCGGCTGTGAACACATATCACTGAAGAGGAATGGGCTTGGAAGCTGTGGAGGAAGTTACCCTGGTCTAGACCCCAAGCATGGATCTCTCCATCCTTGTTTCCAGCATAGAAAGAGCCCTGAGAGACACAAGTGAATGAGCAGGTTATGGAAGAGCCACTGGCTATGGAAGTGAACTTTTTAACCTCTTTCAGCTGGCCCTGACCCTGGTGGGTAAAGACCCTCACCATATTCTCACAGAAAGCCAGGAGGGAGCCATGGGGGCCATTCAGGGAAAAGCCCTGTACAAGCTCCTGATCAGGCATAGGCATTATTTGTGCCATCTGGAGGCCCCTGCCATTTGGTATGATAAGCCAGGTAACCACAGCCCCCAAGGTACCAGACAGCAGTATATCAGTTTCTGAGTCATAGCAGAGGCAGCTGATGGAGAAACGACAGGGCACTGTGCCCAGAGATATGAATGCTCGATGATGATCTCCGAAGAGCCGCAGGTGCATGTCACCACAGTAAGCAATTAACATGTGGGAAGAACCTGTGTGGACCATTGTTTCAACAGGTGGCACTTGATCCATCACAGGAAAGTTAATCTTCTCTATGATTCCTCCCATTTCTGTATCTTTCTTCTGTACCCAAAGTACTGCCTAGAAGAGGAAGAAAGATGAAAGCCCTGACATGGAGGCAGATTATTTCCCAAGAGTGAGGCATACCAAGGGTTGAATGTTTAGATACTTGTCTCTTCCTGTCAGACCAAGGAAAGACTGCACAGCTTGATTTGGGGAATTTCCTGGTACTGGTATTCAGGTATGTAATAGAAACACGATGCTTAAGGCTCTTTCCTTGGCCTTCAGTCTGCTTTCTGGGGAATATGAATTATCTGGACCTGATGACTAGAGGTGAAAAAGGATCACTGCATCTAGGTCAGATTGGGATATGGAGATGAATATTAAAATAAGCTAACTCAGAATCCACTCTCATCATTCTGATTATGAGGGCAGTTGAGGTATGATATATGCAAAGTGAATTAAGATGGAAGGAAAAAATGAGGTAGCTTTACCTGTATTTGTTTTGAATGTGGCTCCATCCAGTTTAAGGACACAAAATAGTTGACATTGATGGAGTAGAAGCAGATGAAAGGCTTGCTCTGGGGATGGTGAGGCTCCTGGTAGAGAGTCTCAGGCCAGTCACTCAATACAATCACATCATTCTTTGGTTTTTCATCAGCCTGAAAGAGAAGAGCAGCCTGAGCTAAAAGGCTGGAGTACCCAGTCACTCATTTATTTAATAAATATTTATTGAGGGCAGCCCCGGTGGTGCAGCAGTTTAGCGCCGCCTGCAACCCAGGGTGTGATCCTGGAGACCCGGGATTGAGTCCCACATTGGGCTCCCTGCATGGAGCCTGCTTCTCTCTCTGCCTGTGTCTCTGCCTCTGTGTGTGTGTGTGTGTGTTTCTCATAAATAAATAAATAAATCTTTAAAAAATAAATAAATATTTATGAGAATTAGTGGACATTTGTTGTTTTTTAGCTAACCAACATTTATTCACCCTACCACTGGAAAGCACTATTTGGGGGAGTCATCCCTCCCTTACCCTCACCCACGTCTTGATTCAAAGTACCTTGATCACCACATCTTGATTGAAAGTACCAGCCTTTCTCAACCAAGTTTCCATAAGAAGTAAGCCCTAATGTCCTAAAGTATCCATTCTACATAAGGCATTAATTTCTTCCCTATGCATCTAGAATGCTAGTAGTTATGTACCATCCTTAAGGGTACTAAGAAAATAGCCCCTCAGATAATTTTGTTTTCCATGGTTTAGATGAGGAACATTTAAGAAAGGCTGGTACATTCTATGACAGACACTGGAGATATGATGCTGAGCAAAAGAGACACAGTCGTAGCTTTCAGAAAATAAGAGTACAATGAGGGAAACATAAATTATATGTATATAATTTATATATAATTATATAATTTAAAAATCTCTGTCCAAAACAAAAAAATACTTCAAAAGAAAGGAATACAATCCTATATGAATATGACAAAGTAATCCAACCATGGCAAATATCCCTACCTGTCACAGTTTGAACAACTCTTCAAAGTTCCTCTCTATACCCAAAGGACCATTCCTGTCACCATCACACTCCATGATACACTGCCTATGGGAAACTCATACTTTACAGACACAGAATTCCCATCACATGGGCATTAAAGCTAGACTCTTTGGCATGCACCTTTCTATTCTTATGTGCATCCAAGGAAAATGTGTGCTATTCACAACATGGAGTTAACCGTGCTTCAGCTCTAACATTCTGTGTTCTGAACCAGTGTGTGTGTGTGTGTGTGTGTGTGTGTGTGTGTGTGCGTGCGTGCATGTGTGTGTGTGGTATATTAAGAGAGATATATATCTTTTAACATGATACACAGTAGAATATGTACAACACACATGCTATCTTCCAGTGACATAATATATATCTAGGATTTAAATACACAAGCTCCTTATACTAATTAATTGAGGCTCATAAAATCTTTTAGGTCCCTCTTCTCAGCAGATGCTTGTACTATACTGCCTCTTGAACAATGTTCCATGAATCTAACTGTCTGAGTTTCTCTGCATCCACAAAGGATTTGAGAGTATACTAAGGCCATTATCAGCAACTTAGAGTCCTCTCT
Source organism: Vulpes vulpes (assembly GCF_048418805.1). Classification (NCBI taxonomy): domain Eukaryota; kingdom Metazoa; phylum Chordata; class Mammalia; order Carnivora; family Canidae; genus Vulpes; species Vulpes vulpes. The sequence continues at coordinate 7,653,225 of NC_132780.1, forward strand.
TCTCCTTATATTTCTCATATTCCAATTTTGTGTATTCTGAGAGAATACAGAATACAGAGAGCTGGAGAGCTTCCACTGTCATTGCGGGTTCAGTGACAACAGCAGAGTTGAGAGAAAGGACCCTGGTATCTGAGCTCTTAATCTCCCATTTCTCTTCATTGAATCTGAAAACTCATTTACGTACCCCTTATTCCATTAGTTAATCACCATTCTTCTCCTTTCCAGACTTTATGTACAAATAATTCGCTCGCTCACTCAACGGTATTAATGCTTTTCTCAGGAAGACTCTAAAAGACTGAGAATATCTTAAACCCAAGCAATATATCTGTGCCTGTACGTACTATTGCCTACTCTATATCAATCCCCGTCCTTCCTCATCCCCTTCCTTTCATCCCAATAAAACTCAGATCTTGTTTAAGGTAATCATGGACCCAGAAATTCTGGCAATATAGAGTGGCACTGTGGTACTCCAGGGCTGGCACAGCTCTGTACTTTCTGGCCTTATTTCTTCTTGGAATTTAAAGCCAATGCCTGGAAGTGAAGGAACTAGCTCATAACCTTAAGATGATAAACTAAAATATTAAGGATAGTGTGAAAAAAAAAGGAAAACAACATAGGTCCTTGACAACCTGTAACACAAAGGCACCTCCTGCTTGTTTAATCCATGTGAGTCCCTTTTCTGTTTATTATTATTATTATTATTATTATTCAGCAGAATGTGTTTTAATTATCACTGTTACCATCTTAATCTAGAAGAAGGAGTTGTTGAGGGGTATGGGAGGGTTCTTCCAAAGCTGCTCACATGTTGCTCATGCCACAGGCTGCCTTGGCAGGGATACTTAGTAAAAGGCCACTATATGCATACCCCTTACACACATTACCTTTATATCTTCCAGGCTATGATTTATGAGGACTTTCAAGTCCTTCCACTGAGGAATAAGACTGGGCGAAGGTGACATCTTTGTAATGTTCCTGCTCTTTACAGACATCATGGATTACAGACCCTGTGGAAGGTGAAAATGACTTATCACAACATCTGACGTTAGACTGGAAATCAAGGGAATTGAGAGAAGAGCAACAGGGAAAGAGAAAATATTAGAAAGAGGAGAAACTCTTATTTCAGAAAAATCAGAGTGACAATGAAATACTGACCCTTGCAACAACATGGATGAATCTCAAAAACATTATAAGGAGGCGAAGCCAGATACCAAAGAGCATATGCTATATGACTTCATTTTTATAAAATTCTAGAAAAGAGTCATCTAACCCATAAAAACAGAGCAAATCAGTCATTACCTGGGGCTGAGAGACTGGGAGATTCCTGAGAAGGGGTAAAAGGGAACTTTATTTAAAAAAAGATTTTTCATTTGTTTTAGAGAGAGAGAGAGAGAGAACGAGCAGGGGGAGGAACTGAGGAAGAGGCAGGCTCCCCACTAAGCAGGGAGCCCCAAGCGGAGCTTGATCCCAGGACCCCAAGATCATGACCTGAGCTGAAGGCAGATGCTTAACCGACTAAGCCACCCAGTTGACCCAAAAGGGAGCTTTTTAAAGTAGTGATGGGAACGTTCAATATCTTGGCTGTGGTAGTGGTTATATAGGTACATAAATTTGTCAAAACTCATCCAAACATACACTTAAAATGGACGTACTTTATTACATGTAAGTTATACCTAATAAATTATATTATTAAAAGAAAAAAATAAAAATTAAAGAAGAAAGGAGTGAAGTAGGATCTTTAGAAATCTAGAAACAGGAAAAACTGTCACAAAAGAAAGCTGTGAGGTGAGCTTAGGTGAGTCCGTTGCAGCATAGCTGGAAGAATACTGGAGCCTGGCTTTGCAGCCCTTCTTTCTCTTCATTGGGATGCTTATTTTTGTAAACATAATTTTTAGACTTAATTATATCTATCCTTCTTTCCTACCGAAGACTTCATGTTGTGAGTTACTTACATGTTCAACAAATATTCACTCAATATTCATTATATGCTAGGCTCTGTGCTGAGAGCTGGAGGTAAAGCAGTGAACAAGAATAATTGTCTGCCTTCCTGGAGTTTACTATCTAATACATAAGGCAGATACTGAGCAAGTTAAAATAGATGTCTAGTTCTGGTAAGATGCCAGACTAAAATAGCCTGAAATTCTCTCACTTACAAACTCCTAGAAATTATGGATAAGATAACAAGAGACTGAATTCCAGGAGCCAGAAATGAAGAGGGAGGGGAAAAAAGACACAGCAATAAGTGCAAAACTGCCTCTGTGATAGTTCTGAGGAGGTATAGTTATTAGAACCAGAATTAGGGTAGTGTTGCCATAGCAGAGAGGAGATAGGACTAGGGCTCATAGGTGATAGAGAGCTGGAACTGAGACCCCTTCATTACCTTGGAAACATACTTAACATGGACAGAGCTGGCTCATGACCAGCTTTCTGAAAGCCTTATATACCTTTAAACATTTTTCCAAGCATGAGTCAGGAACCTACATACCTCGAAATTCCAGGGGATACCCATCAAGTTCTCCAAATGATTTTCTGACATATACCTTACTTAGATTGAGAGGAAAAAGAAGAAGGAAGCGCTTCTCTCTCTCTCTCTCTCTGTCTCTCTCTCTCTCTCAGAAAAAAAAAAAAAATGCTAAGGAAGAGAGGCCCCTGGCTGCCTTAGTCAGTAGAGCATGGGGTTCTTAATCTCAAGGTTGTGAGTTCAAGCTCCACATTGGTCATAGAGCTTACTTAGAAAAAAAATGCTAAGGAAGAAAGCTTCCCTCTACTTGCTGGAAGGGATGTTGCTTGATTCATGAATTCCTTAACAGGCAAAATGTAAAAAAAATCAAATATCACAAATATGACAAGAAGAAACAGAGGTGAGGAAAAAAGAAAAATTCAGTAAAGAATACAGAATAAAAATGGATGGGAAAGGGGATCCCTGGGTGGCGCAGCGGTTTGGCGCCTGCCTTTGGCCCAGGGCGCAATCCTGGAGATCCGGGATCGAATCCCACGTCGGGCTTCCGGTGCATGGAGCCTGCTTCTCCCTCTGCCTGTGTCTCTGCCTCTCTCTCTCTGTGACTATCATAAATAAATAAAAATTAAAAAAAAAATGGATGGGAAAAACAAAGAAATAGGATTACTTAGAAAATAATATATATTTTCAAGAACTGTTGCTGGGACAACTGAATATCTACATGCAAACTAATGAATTTGGCTCCCTATCTCACACCATATACAAAAGTTAGCCCCAGCGTACCTAAAGGTAAGACTAAAAACTCTAAAACCTTTTAGAAAAAAAGACGTAGGTATAAGTCTGACCTTGTAGTAAACAGTGGTTTCATAGAGATGACCTTTAAACCACAAATAACCAAAGGAAAAAACAAATTGGACTTCATCAAAAAATGTGTACATCAGGGCAGCCCCAGTGGCTTAGCGGTTTAGCACCGCCTGCAGCCCAGGGCGTGATCCTGGAGACCTGGGATGGAGTCCCATATTGGGCTCCCTGCATGGAGCCTGCTTCTCCCTCTGCCTGTGTCTCTGCCTCTCTGTGTGTGTGTGTGTCTCCATGAATAAATGAAGAATATCTTTTTTTAAAAAATGTGTACATCAAAGGACACTATCAAAAAAGTAAAAAGACAAGTGGCTGCTTCCTGGAGACCCCAGGTGTAGAAATGAGTGTGACCTCAAGACAGACAGGCTTCTGAAGCCAGCAGGCTATGTATGTCTTCTTACATATGGTGAAAGGGACACCCTTTGAGACCCCTGACCAAGGAAAGGCTTTGCTATTGACACACGGGGAATACATGGATTACAGGCTTCAATTTATCTCTTTCTGCAAATTCCTCAGCATCTCTCCTGTTGTACTCTGCCTCCTGGCCAGCTTCTACACCAAGTATGATGTTGCTCATTTCCTCATCAACACAGCCTCATTGTTCAGTGTAATGCTGGCTAAGATTCCCCAGTTCCATGGGGTTCATCTCTTTGGCATCAATAAATACTGAGAGATGGGGCTGAGGATTACACTGGACCTAAGGGCCATCCTTTCCTTCTCCATACTGTCTTTTATATCTTAAAAGCCTGAGAATTATACAACCTTTCCCAAATTCTCAGGAAGTGAAGAGATTGGAAAATGGGGCTCCTAGACCTAGTCCTGCTAAGAGCAGGTTTCTCTGAATCAGGAAATGTGGGAAAGATAACAGCCAAATAAATCACTCTCCTCCACAGCAGGAAGCTATGTTTAGGCAGCTTGTTTGGTGATTAACTTTTCCAGTTCTTCCACCTCTACTACCTCCCAGTTCTGTTTTGCTATATATTTTCCTAGTAATAAAAAACAACCTAAAACCTGGAGAAAATATTTACAAATCATCTGTTTGGTAAGGATACAGTATCTAGAATATGTAAAGAACTGTTACAACTGAACAATAAAAAGACAAAAAACCTCAATTAAAAATAGGCTAACAATCTAAAAAAACATTTCTCCAAAGAACATATACAAATGGCCAATACCTACATGAGAAGATGCTCAACAACATTAGTCATCAGGGTAATGCAATCAAAACTATAATGAGATACTTCTCCCTCTGCCTATGCCTCTGCCTTTCTCTATCTGTGCCTCTCATGAATAAATAAATAAAATCTTTAAAAAATGTTTATATATTCAAATGGACTAAAGAAGAGTAGGAGCCAGTATGGAGGAGCAAAAATCAGTTTGATTTTGGATTTGTTGAAGTGGTTATGAAATATCTGATGACAACTAAATATGTGGGTCTGAAGATCAGGGAAAAGGTGTGGGTTGGAAACAAATATATGAAAATGACCAACCTATAGGAACAGCTGAAGCCAGTATCCAGGTATCTGGAACAGTATGCCTACATGGGGGTATGCAGCATGAGGAGACTTGATAACCAGATAATTAAGGGGGCACACATGGAGAAAGAACAACGAGAGAGAGAAAGAGGGGGGGGGGGGATCTTCCAGAAACTAGAGGAGGAGAGTTTCATGAAGGTAGATCATCTGTAACAGAGAGGTCAAGAAAGATAGTGGATTTGGCAAATGATACTGGTGTCCTTCATGAGAACAGTATCAGCAGAGTGGTTATTCCTGAAGTCAGACTGGAAGAAGCTGAGAAAATGAAAATAAGAACTTTTTCAAAAGTTTGGAGATGAAGGGAAGAGAGGGAGAAGAGGAGAAAGCAAGAGAGAGAGGGAGAGAGGTAGAAGAGTATATAGGGAAGATTTTTTTTAACTCTAGATTTTTCATTAAGTTCAATAGACAAGATTATTCTGTCAAATTGCTACAAAAGTTCCTAAAAGTTTATTCTGAATCTCTGCACTTACCTGGCTGAGGACCTAGGCAAAGAGCTGACAAGCTGGCCCCAGAGTGCTCTGGAGGACCACTCTGGGGACTCCTATCCCTAGCTGAACAATTCCAAGCATTTTTCTTGATCTAACAATAGTTACTACCTCACTTCAATTTCCACTGCAAGTTTAAACCCTCCAGAATCCTGTATAGAGTTCTCAAGGACGTGCATGGGAAGACCAAAAGACTGGCTGGCCCCTGGAGAGAAGATTTTTTTAAAATGAGATAATTAAACATATTTAAATGTCAGGAGGAAGAAACCATTAAGGAGAGAAAATACAGAAAAGAGAGAAAAGGCTGCTACATCAAGCTAATGTGAAGAGAAATGAGGGTTAGACACCACAATCTCAAAGACTCTAAAACTTCCTCTGGAAATTTAAGAGTAGGAGCTCTGATTGGAAATGGAAAATGCCTGACACTTCTGCCTAAATCCTGGGCTAACACTCCATTCCACCAGGTTTGCAGAGAGGCATTTCACTTTAATCAGTCTTGGCCTCAGAAAGGTATGCTCTTCTTTTTTCCCTACTAAAGCGTTTAAAAAATAAAGCAAAATAATAAAATTCAAAAGGCATTCTAATGAGCTGGGTGGCTCAGTGGTTGAATGTCTACCTTTGGCTCAGGGCGTGATCCCAGGGTCCTGGAATCGAGTCCTGTATGCAGCTCCTGCGGGAACCTGCTTCTACCTCTGCCTATGTCTCTGCCTCTCTCTGTGTCTCTCATGAATGAATGAATGAATGAATGAATGAATGAATGAATGAATGAATTATTTTTTAAAAAGGCATTATAACAAAAAAGTGCAATATAAATTCAGGGCGCTATTATTGTTTGAGAAGTGAAGGGGCATGCTGACATTGGGGGAGTAGAGGACAGGCAAAGAGAGAAACTTCAGGATCAAATAGACTTACATTTACAATCCTAGATGCAGCCACTCCAATGTTTCCTTTTGCCCTTTAGACTTCTCAGACTGAACAGTCTTATCTCACATACAGCCACATGTCTTAATGACCTCAGTGGGACCACTGCCATTCCATATACATTCTCTAAATTGGGAAAATCTATTACTAACACCATACAACATCATAGACTTCCTGATTCTCTCTCCATTCCCTCCTAGCTCACACACTGTTACCTTCCACAGAAGACAACATGCCCCTTATTCTGGAAGAGACAGACTCTTGTCAGTTTTCCACAGAAAGAGTGTCACTGGCTCCAGCATCATAATGGTTCAGACTCCCCTCAATACCACCCCCCCCCCATCATACACTCATGTCCAGGGATACAGCACCAACATTACGAAGAACCTGGAAATACGCACATGAATGTGCCTAGTGTGGGAGGCAGGGGGGCCGCGGCTCTTCCTTATCCTAGAGCTGGGTCAATATCCTAGAGCTCCACTGGGGTGGAGAGGGCTTAAGGACTGACCTTGTAGGACAGAATGGCTTAGAGTGCTAGCCATTTCACCTATTACATCAGACGACTAGACACACTAGTGTGGGGGGTGGCGGGGTGGAGGAGTGCCCGGTGGGAGGAGTTTGGCCTTTTTACATAAACACACATTGTTGCATGTTTGCGCCAGGAGCAGCTCTAGGGGCTGTTGCTGCATTATCTCCCATAAAGCCTTCAACCAGACTTACCAAATAAAATAACTAAATTTGAATTTGATTCCCAATTCCATTTGAATTTCAGGTAAATAATATTTGGGATATACTTATGCTTAAAAAATGATCAGTTTTTTTAAGTGAAATTCAAACTTAACTGGACGTTCTGCATTTTTATTCACTGAGTGTAGCAGCCCTCCTTAAAAGAACTATTATAGCTTTCTCCCACCACACAGCCAGAACGTGGTAGGGCCGGGCCCACTCCAGCAGGTCCTTGGCTATAAAGCCAGTCACCAGCCATGCGGGCCTGTGTGCGTGAGGCCTTTATGACAGAGGCCCTGCATCAGCGGCCCGCATGCGCAGCTGGCTCTGTGTGCTTCTAAAGGGGTCCCCAGAACCCTGTACGAGGGCAGCGCCTAAGCCCCACCCCGCCTGGAGAAGGCACAAAGCAAAACCGATCATAAAACCAACAGTGGGGCAGCCTGGGCGGCTCAGCGGTTTAGCGCCGCCTTCCGCCCAGGGCGTGATCCTGGAGACCCGGGATCGAGTCCCATGTTGGGCTCCCTGCATGGAGCCTGCTTCTCCCTCCGCCTGTGTCTCTGCCTCTCTCTCTCTCTCTTGACTCTCATGAATAAATAAATATTTAAAAGAAAATAAAACCAGTGGTACAAACAGAGCAGTCAGTACTCAAATATTTCTCCGGCTTCTTTCTGCACCCCTCCTCCCTTCTGCACCCCTCCTCATTGAGGCAAACAGGTGGACGGGGGCGGACGCAGAAAGGCAAACCTGAGAGCCCTTCTCCCCCTCTGCCTTCGGTGTAGACGCCCGAGGAAACCGATGTCTGAGTGGGTTGGTGGGGAGCAGAGACGCTGTCCGAGCGCAAGCAATCGCTCCCTTGTCCCGCGCTCGCCCAGCCCCCTGAGAAGGCCTCACCTCCGCCTTGCTGGGGCTGGGAAATACCACTACCAAATTTTGGCGGGAAAGAAAGCACGCGAGACCCACCCGCCACGCGTGCGTGCGGGCACCTGGGTGGAGCTAGGGCGCGCGGCCACCGGAGGCGTGGGATCCAGATGCGCATGCGCGCGCTGGCGAGAAGGGCTGCAGTCCCGGAGGCCCCGGAGCGGGCGGGACCCCACTTTCCGCCCCCGGAACCCTCAGGGCTCACCCTGCCTCCTCCGGGGAGCTCCACCGGCCGCCTGAGTCGCTCCCGCGCTCGTTGCCTTCTTTGGCTGCAGGGTCGCCCCTCGCCTCCGGTTCTGAGACGGACCCGGACCCTCGAAGGGAGGGACTGGGAGAGCAGCGGGAGGAGGTGGCTCAGAGGGAGGAGTGCGGCATCTCCCTCCGGAACGACACTCAGAACGGCAGGTGGCTTCTACTCTAGTTCGGCCCCGTCCCCGGTGCGGCGCCCCCTAGGCCATACTTTCTCCATCCATGCAGGGCACGGGAGAGCTGCCCACTGGATTTTGCAGGATGCAGCCACTGTCCCGCACACTGGGTCCCTCCCAAGTTCCAGGAGTTTCACCTTTGCCTTCAACGACTGCCCCATTTCTAGAAAAACTCCTGGGATATAGGACTGATGTATCTTGCTTCCGGCTTCTTTTCCCTTGTTCTCTCCTGAACCCACCTCATCAGACTTTCTACACTCATCAGGTCAGCTGAAACTGCTCTTGTCAAAATTACGAATGATCTTCGTTTTGCTAAATCTAATGGTTGACTTTAAATTCTCACTCTACTTATTAGCAGCACTTGACACGATCATTATTACTTTCTGTGATATCCTACTGTCTTTCTTAAAAATATTTTATTTATTCATGAGAGAGAGAGAGAGGCAGAGACACAGGCAGAGGGAGAAGCAGGCTCCATGCAGGGAGCCCGACGTGGGACGCAATTCCGGGAATCTAGGACCACACCCTGGGCCAAAGGTGGCGCTAAACCGTTGAGCCACGCAGGCTGTCCCAGTCTGGTAGGTTTTGTGTGTCTAGGAATTTGTCCAGTTCATCTAGGTTATCCAGTTTGGGGTGTGTAATTGTTCATACTGTCCTCTTATAATCCTTTATGTCTATTGTGTCTTTATTTGGCTTTGATATTAGAGTAATGCTGTCCTCATAAATGAGTTAGGAAGTATTCCCCTTCAGTTTTTTTTGGAAAAGTTTGAGACAGGTTGGTATTGTTGGTTTTTTTTTTTTTTTTAAGATTTTACTTATTTATTCATGAGAGACACAGAGAAAGAGAGAAAGAGGCAGAGACACAGGCAGAGGGAGAAGCAGGCTCCATACAAGGAGCCCAACGTGGGACTCGATCCTGGGTTTCCAGGATCACGCCCTGGGCCGAAGGCAGGCGCTAAACCGCTGAGCCATCCGGGCTGCCCGGTATTGTTCTTTAAATGTTTGGCAGAGCATTTAGTAATTTAGTAATGTCCCCATTTTCATTTCTGATTTTAGTAATTTGAGCCTTCTTTCTTTTCTGGGTGGGGAGAGGCTTGAACTCACAATCCTGAGATCAAGAGTTGGACACAACTTGCTGAGCCACCAAGGTGCCCCTCTCCTTTTTCTTAGTCCACATAGCTAAAGGGTTGTCAATTTTGTTGATCTTCGAAGAAACAACTTTTGGTTTCATTAATTTTCTCTGTTTTTCAATTTTCTATTCCATTTATCTCTGATCTAATATTTTCTTCCTTCTGTTTTGAGTTCAATTTGTTCTTTTTTTTCTAGTTCTTTAAATTGTAAAGTTACATTGGCTAAATAGCTTTCTTATTTTTTTAAAGATTTATTTTTATTTATTTATGAGAGGGGGGTGCAGAGACGCAGGAGGAGGGAGAAGCAGGCTCCATGCCGGGAGCCCGGCGTGGGACTCCATCCTGGGACTCCAGGATCGTGCCCTGGGCCAAAGGCAGGCGCCAAACTGCTGAGCCACCCAGGGATACCAGCTTTCTTTTTTTTTTTATGTAAGAATTTACAATTATAAGTCTTCCCTTTAGTACCACTTTCACTGTATCTCATAAATTTTTGTTTTCCAGCCTAACTTCATTTCATTAACTAATTCATTTTCCCTTGTGGTTTCTTCTTTGACCCATTGGTTGTTTAAAAGTGTGTTGTTTTCTTTTCTAGTTTTGTGAATTTTCAGTTTTCCTTCTGTTACTGATTTCTAACTTCATTCTATTGTGGTTGGAGAAGATACTCTGTATGACATCTATCTTTTAAAATCTATTGAGACAGCGTGCCTGGGTGGCTCAGTTGGTTAAGCATCTGCTTTTGGCTCAGGTCATGATCCCAGAGTCCTGGGATCAAGTCCTGCATCAGGCTTCCTGCTTCTCCCTCTGCCTCTCTATTTCATGAATAAATAAAAATCTTAAAAAAAATAAAATCTATTGAGACTTAACTAGTGGCCTAACATATGGTCTATCTTGGAAAATATTTCATTTTTCACTGCAGAAGAATGTGTGTGCTGTTGTTGGGAAGAGTGTTCTGTATATATCTGTTAGATTAGTTGGTCTGTTGTGTTAAGTCCTCTGTTTCCTTACTTATCATCTATCTGGTGGTTTATCCATTATTGTGAGTGGGCTATTGAAGTCTCCAACATGTAGAATTGTCTCTTTCAGCTCTTTTTGCTTTATATATTTTAATGGGCTGTCATTAGGCATATAAATGTTTATAATTACTATATCTTTTTAGTGTATTAAAGCTTTTATTAATATATATAATGTCCCTTATCACTTGTGTTTTTTAAAGTATATTTTGTCTGATATTAATATAGCCACCCTTGCTCTGATATTAATATAGCCCCCATTGATTACTATTTGCATGGAATAGAATATCTTTTCCCATCCTTTCCCTTTCAGTCTATTTGTGTATTTGGATTTAAATCAAGTTTCTTGTAGACAGCATATAGTTGGGTCATGTTTTTTTTAAATCTGCCGGTCTCTGTGTTTTGATTGGAGAGTTTAATCTATTTGCTACATTTAATTACTGATAAGGATGGACTTTCATTATTTTCTCTATGCCTTATTGCTCTTTTATCTCCCATTTCCTGCATTACTGTTTTGTGTTTAGTCAATTTTTTTTGTACTGAAATGTTTAAATTCCTTTTTCATTTCCTTTTGTATATATTCTATAGCTATTTCCTTTGTGGTTTCTATGGGAATTGCATTTTACACTCTAAAGTTACAAACCTCTAATTTGAATTTATACCAGCTTAACTTCAAGAACATACAAACACTCTGTTCCCATACAGTTCTGTCCTTACAGCATAGCATGGAGCCTAACACAGGGCTTGAACTCAACAACTGTGAGATCAAGACCTGAGCTGAGATCAAGAGTCTGATGCTTAACTGACTGAGCTACTACCCAGGAGCCCCTCCCTCACTTTTAAGGACAGTTTTGCTAGATACAGGATTCTTAGTTGACAGTTTTTCTTTTAGCACTGAATATAGCATCCTACTGCCTCACTGTCTCCAAAGTTCCTAATGAGAAATCTGCTGATAATCTTATCGTTCAGGGCAGGGGTGGGGGCAGAAGTCTCTTGTATGTGATGATTCGCTTCTCTCTTGCTTTTAAGATTCTTTGTCTTTGTCTTTTAAAAGTTTGATTACAGTGTGTCTTGGTGTAAATCTCTTTGGATTCATTTTACTCGGAGTTCATTAAACTTCTTGAACATTTATAATCATGTCTTTTATCAAATTTGGGAAGTTTTCAGCCATTATTTCTTCACATATTTTCTTTTTTTGAGAGTTAATTTCTCTTTCTCTTCTCCAGCACTGCATTATGTTCGTCCACTTCATGGTGTCCCATAGGACCCATGGGTCCTGTTCACTTTTCTTCAATTCTATTTCTGTTCCTCAGACTCAATAATTGCCTTTGTCCTACCTTCAAGTTTGCTGATTCTTTCCTGCCTTCTCACATAGGCCATTCAATCTCTCTAGTAAATTTTTTTTCATCAGCTACTATACTTTGCAGCCTTTCTTTTTAGTTTTCTCTTCATTGATGTTTCCATTTGCTCATGTTATTTTACTTTCTTCACATTGCTTAGCTCTTTGAGCTTCTTTAAAGCAGTTACAATAAAGTTTTTGTCTAGTATATGTGCAATCAGATCTTTTGCAGGGATGGGTTCTGTTTATTTTTTTTTTCCCTTTGAATGGTCCGTACTTTTCTGTTCTTTGTAAGCCTTGTGTGTGTGTGGTTTTTTTTTTTTTTTTTTTTTTTTTTTTTTTTGCTGGACACTGAACATTTGAATCTAATAATATGATGACTATAAATGAAATTCTTCCCTTTCCCCTGGGTTTACTGGTTTTTGTTATTTATTATAGTCATAGGCTGTCTCTGTGCTGAGGCTGACCCTAAACCTAAGGTCTTTATTTTTTTTTAAGATTTTATTTATTCATGAGATAGAGAGAGGCAGAGACACAAGCAGAGGGAGAAGCAGGCTCCATGCCGGGAGCCCGACGTGGGACTTGATCCCGGCACTCCAGGATCATGCCCTGGGCTGAAGGCAGGCTCTAAACTGCTGAGCCACCCAGGGATCCCTGGTCTTTATTTTTTTTAAGATTTTATTTATTCATGACAGACACAGAGAGACAGAGAGAGTGGCAGAGACACAGGCGGGGGGAGAAGCAGGCTCCATGCAGGGAGCCCAATGTGGGACTCGATCCCAGGTCTCCAGGATCACACCCCAGGCTGAAGGCAGCACCAAACCACTGAGCCACCGGGGCTGCCCTAAACCTAAGGTCTTTAAAGATCTTTTTTGAGCCTCTTCCTGGCATGTATGGTCACTTCCTGATTTTCTCTGTATATGCAGTGGTTTTCAAATGCCTACCATTTAATGCCTGGCTCTCAAAGGGGTAAAAATAGAAAAGCGAAGAGGGGAAATAAACACCTCTGTCCCTTTAAACCCCCTGGAAGACCTTTCAATCAGAAGGGAAGGGCTTCCAACAATGGAGGAGGTACATTGTTGAAATGGATGCCCACTTCTTTGCACCTCTGTGATCAGAAGCAGCAATCAGAGGTGAGAGCACAGATCCCTGATATTTGAAGGGTAGGGTCCTTTTTGCCTGTCCTGGCTGCTGCAATTTGTGTGCAAGCTGCTCCAAGAACACAGGCATAGCTGCCTGCCCCTGGGCTGGGGCTGCGGCTGGGGCCTGGGTAGCTGCTACTGTGCAAAGAGCTAAAACTGACCCAAATTAATTGCAGTTTAGCTTCCAAGTATTCTCTGGAAGTTGCAAACCTCAGTAGACTCCAGAGTTCCAACATAGTCCTATCAGATAGATTCAGCCAGTCCAATTGTTTTCTACCTGGGGAAACAAGGATGTTTCCTTATGTTTGGCAAAATGGGGCAGATGGTATATGGGAGCAAAAATAAATTTATAAGAATTGGAAAGTGTGAAAATCCTATAACTAAAAGCAAACTGACAGAAATGAAACTAATTGTATTTCAAAATTAATAACATAACTCTAAACGAAAAAAGGAAAGAATGGAAGGGCGAACTAGTCCAAGTATCTTACATGCATAGTATTTGAAAAATACTCTGTCTTGAGCAGGATAGGGTGTGTATGAGAAAAGCATCACAAATTCTGAATTCTTTTTAATAGGTTTATTTATTGTAGTGGTATGGGCAAAGCAATTCTGAAAACTATTTTTTTAAGATTGATTTATTTTAGAGAGAGAGAGTGTGTGAGCAGGAGAGACAGAGGGAGAGGGAAAGTCTCAAGCAGACTCCATACTGATCGAGGAACCCAGTGCTGGCCTTGATCTCACAACTCTGAGATCATGACCTAAGCTGAAACCAAGAGTCAGACAGCTAACCAACTGTGCCACCCAGGCACCCCTGAAACTATTTTAAATGCATCATAGATTTGAGGAAAAATGAATGTGTTTCTGGTGTTAGGAGTCAAGGTACTGACTATAGAAGAAAAGAAAGAAAATACATAATAATACAAAATAGGGGCAGGCAACAATGACCCCTCTGGAGATGGACTGAAATTAAAGGTATTGATATAAACTCATGGTCTCTAAAATATGTACATGTAGATAAGCATATGTGGATACGCATATAGGTATATGTGTCCATATATATGTATTTATACATACACATATTTCCTAGCTTTGTCCACTGAAGGGGCCACAGAGCAAGCAAAGTCAACCTAGTAGCAAATGAACACCCTCAGTGCCCAGATCTTGTTTCTTAGGGCCGCCGTAATGAATTACTACAAACCAGGTGGCTTAAAACAAAAATTTATTCTCTCAGTTCAGGATGCCAGGTGTCCAAAATCAAAGTGTCAGCCCATTTGGGTCCTTCTGGAGGCTCTCAGGGATAATCTGTTGGGGAACATCATCAAAAAGATGTGATGGCTGGGACAGCTGGGTGGCTTAGTGGTTGAGCATCTGCCTTTGGCTCAGGGTGTGATCCCGGTCACGGGATCCCTGCGAGGAGTCTGTTTCTCCCTCTGTCTGTGTCTCTGCCTCTGTCTCTGTGTCTCTCATGAATAAATAAAATCTTAAAAAAAAAAAAAAAAAGATGTGATGGCTGATTGATCCATGAAATAGACCCAAGCACTCAGAGGTTCCTCACCCTCTCCTCTACCCTTGGAATGGAGAGGTTCTGCTTGCCTTTTTCACCAGCTCCCAGAGGCTGCTCCAAGGACAAAGCCTAGAGATAATGATGTGGTGCTGAAAACACTGCATGGTATGCATGACTGAGCTTGGTTAGGGCTTCTTTATAAACTTTTTAAGATTTGGTAGGTGGGATCCATTCATCTTGCTGTGGCCAAAACAAATCTCATATAGAAGTTATTTCTTTCCATATTAAAATTGACACCTACCAACCTGAAAGGCCTTACATCTTTCTTCTCTCTCTCCTTACCCTTGGTGTATAGGGACTAGTTTCAGATTATACCTAGGAAGCTCCCAAGAGGGTTGTGAACCAACGCTGTGAGATATAGTCCCTTGTTGGGTTGTGAATGGAGCCTATTTAAGATTCTCTCTCCCTCTCTTAAAAAAAAAAAAAAATGAATGCCTAACTTTGATCTGTTCATGAAGAAACACCAGACAAACCCAAAACAAGAAATGTTCAACTAGGGGCACCTGGGTGGCTCAGTCGGTTAAGCAGCTGACTCTTTATTTCCACTTGGGTCATGGTCTCACAGTTGTGGTATTGAGTCCTGCAGTGGACTCTGTGCTCAGCACAGAGTCTGTTTAGGATTCTCTCTCTCCCTTTCCCTCTGCCCCTCTCCCTGCTCACTCTAAAATAAATCAATCTTTTAAAAAAAAAAAGTGTGTGTGTGTATATTTTTTTAAAATGCAATGTTATAGTCAAAATCCTAGATACAGAAAGTAGAATGGTGGTTGCTGGAGACTGAGGAGATGGGGAATAGGAGTTAGTGTTTAATGAGTACAGAGTTTCAGTTGGGAAAGATGAGAAAGTTCTGGAGGGAGGATGGTGATGGTTGCACAAGAATGTGAATGTACGTAATGCCACAGAGGTGTACATTGAAAAGTAGTTAAAATAATAAATTTTATGTGATGTGTATTTTACCACAAGTATCAATATTATTAGAGGCAAATAAAGGCTATAGAAATGTTCCATATTAAGGACATTAAAGAGACATGACAACTAAATGCAAAATGTTACTGCAGACTGGAACAGGAAAGAAACTACAAAGGACCCTAGGTCAAGGGACAACGTTGAAATTGGAAAATGGATGGCAGAGGGAGAGAATGAAAAAGGAAATGAGGTAAAATGTTAATAGTTGAATCTAAATGAGGGTATACCTGTTTATTGCATTATTTTAATTTTGCAATTTTTTTGAACTTGAAATTATTTCCAAGTAAAGAGTGAAAAAAAAAATCCAATGAGCTCATTCCTTTCATTCCATTCTCTCTTAAACCCACTCTATTCAGGCTGTCTATCCCACAACCCCACTAAAATACATTTGTCAAGATTACCAATTATGTCTAATTTACCAACTCCAATGGTCAATTCTTGGTCTTTCTCTTACTTGACCCATCACTAACATATGACACAGTTTATCACTTCCCTCTTGTTAAAATGTATTCTCTTGAATTTTGGACACCACTTTTTTGTGTTTCTTCTCTCACATTCCTGGTTGCTTCTCAATGTCCTTGACAGTTCCCTGTTATGTCTCCCTCTTCTTTTTTTTTTTAAGATTTTATTTATTTATTCATGACAGACACAGAGAGAGAGAGTGGCAGAGACACAGGCAGAGGGAGAAGCAGGCTCCATGCAGGGAGCCTGACGTGAGACTCGATCCTGGGTCTCCAGGATCACACCCCAGGCTGAAGGCAGCGCTAAACCGCTGGGTCACTGGGGCTGCCCGTGTCTCCCTTTTCTAAACATTGGAGTGCCCCGGGACTCAGTGCTCGGAGATAAGCCATCTAGGAGTTCTCTTGTGCTGTCAGGATCCATTTCACAATCTCAGTCTGATGTCTATAGTCAGTCACTTGAATTTGAGCATATAGTACTCTTCCAGGAAATGTAAGGTCCTCTTCCCTTTGAGGTCTTACCCAAGTTCAACTCCCTATTACCTATTTCCTGGTTCAGAGCAGTTGCTAGCTGTGCAAAATAGGGAAAATCTTTCACACTATCCTGAGCACATATTCTGGGAGAAAGATGTGGGGCTGGAAACCCTTTTTAAAATCCCAGAGAGATCTGAAATGTAATTGTCCCATCAAAAATGAAAAATCTAGGGCCCAGGAAAGGGAGGGTACTTGTTATAGGTCATTCAACTGATTACTGGCAGTATTTGAGCTAAAGCCCAGGAATCTTCTGCTCTTTCCTTACGTGGTGATTTAACATGTTTGTTTCAGGGACTGGAGAATCTGATGAAAGCTACAGACTCTTTCCAATGGCCAGAGAGTTGGGGGTGAGGGGGGGCGACCTAGTACATTCTTTTCCATCTAATTTCAGGAGCTTTGGGGACCCTTGAGCACATCCAGACCTCAGGTTTCAAACCTCTGCTCTATCAGAAAAACCCCAAACATGGAGAAATCTACAGGATAACTGATTGTCTTCAACAATCAATGGTATGAAAAACCGGGGAAGGGGTAGTATTAGTGTTTAAGATTAAAAGAGTCTTAGGAAGCATAATAGTCAAATTCAGTATGTAGACCTTGTTTGAATTCTGATTCAAACAAAGTATAAAAGGACGTTTTAGGGGACAACCAGGAAATTTACATAGAGTATTGAATGACTTCAAGGAATTATTAATTTTGTTAGATGTCAAATCATTATGTAAGAGAATTTATTTTTTTTAGGGAGGAGTATCAGAATATTTAGGGTTGAAATATGTCTGGGATTTATTTTAAAATACAAAGAAAAAAATAGATGAAGCAATTTTTGGAAGATGTTTACAATTAAATCTAGGAGATGGGGATCTGGAGGTTTGTTTTAATACTGTTCTACTTTTGTGATTGAAATTTTTTATAGTAAAAAAAGAATAAAGGGATGCCTGGGTGGCTCAGTGGTTGAGTGTCTCCCTTCCGCTCAGGGCGTGATCTCAGGATCTGGGATTGAGTCCCACATCGGGCTCCTTGCCGGAAGCCTGATTCTCCCTATGCCTGTGTCTTTGCCTCTCTCTCTCTCTCTCTCTCTCTCTCTCTCTCTCTTTCTCCTCTCTCTCTCTCTCTCTGTGTGTGTGTGTGTGTGTGTGTCTTTCTCATGAATAAATAAAATCTTTAAAAAAAAATAAAAAAGAATATACAAACAAGTTCTGCTCTCTGCCATTCTGGCAGAGACAAGAGGATATCTAGAGTATCACAGCCAGTACCAAGGTTTTAAGGCTCCTCTGAAGAGCCATCCATAGAATTCCTGACTCTAGGACCACAACAGCTAGACTAGTTTTCTTCGTTGTTCTGTTTGTCACAGATTCTTGTTTGTTTTTCACCGGGGGACCCACTGATATCCTGCAAAATGAGTTAGGTATTCTGGGAGTTTTAAGGAATTTGTCCATTTCATCTACATTGTCAAAATTATGGGCATAGAGCTATCCATAGTATACAGTCCTTATCCTTTTAATGCCTGTAGGGTCTTTAGTGATGTTCATGCCTCTTTCACGCCTGATCTTTGTAATTTGTGCACTGTTCTTTTTTTGACCTAGACAGAGGCCAAAAAGGAGAAATGATTTAAGTCAAGGCTGCAGAGCCAACTGGGCCATCCTTATTTCTGTTGCCTTGCCCAACTGTTGGGTCAGTCATCCTTTTTGATTGTAGGCCTATACTGCTTGGCATCTGAGATGACTCCCAACTTTTCAGAATTTTATCTTGCCCTCTATCTGTGACTTCTCCCAAAAAAACCAAACTCAGATAAAGGGAATAGAATAACAAAGGAGACGTCACGATGAAGGATGGCAAATGGCATAGACAGGCTCTTTGGTAGAAGCTAATAGAAGGCTCAGCTTACCTGGAGAAAGGCAACTCTGAAGTTTTCATGGTGGGGAGAGGAGATCAGGGAAGAAACACAGTTACTGGCAGGGCCAACTTCTTTCACTTTACTACTCCTTCCCTTTAACCCTTGTCTTCTTCATTGGTAGAGGGAAGTAACTCATGAGACACTCTCAGGGTCCCCTCAACACCCACCATACCTGCTGTTTGGGACTCCAGTCATCAGCATGAACAGGGAAATAGAGTCTGCCTCCACTGTGAACCTCTAAAAACTATGCCAGGTCCTCTGATTCTAAATTCCATTTTCTTTCTACTATGTCAGTGCCTCTTATATTCATGCCAAATATTCATTTTTGTGCCAGGTGCTTTCTTTCCCATAGTCTTTAGGGAAGGTTGGAGGAAGGCAAGGAAGGAAGAGGAAAGGAAAGATTCTTCTGCCTGAAGACCTCCAGAGTGTGAGCACCCACTGGCTTTTGGGATGTTTTCCCATTCTCAGGAGTATATATATATATATGGTCTCCCTGGCCACTCCTCTGGAGAAGCAATGTCCGAGGAACAGGGACACATTACAGGGCTGCTGCAAATGAGAACTTCCTCTTTATTCCACATATGGAAGCTGGTTTCTGCAGCTAAGTAGGGAAAGGGCTCTGGCCTGGCCCTACCTCTGTGTGGGTCCTAGAGATAAGGGTCTAGATTATGGTGACAAGGCCTTCCTCCAGGTGGGAATGAAAAGTCCTGACCTCCAGTCAGTCTCAAATTAGGGGGTGGGGGCAACAATATGGGGCATTTCCTTGGTAAGGTGAATATCAGCTTGGGGCAGGCTCTTCCAAGCGAGTTCTAAGATCCCATACTGAGCAATGCCCCTGGGAAGCATGGTACGGACATTATTCTGACCTGGGAGAGACACCACCTCCTGGAACTCCAGAGGACCTTTAGGTTTTTGAGAGCCGCTACAAAACAGATGATAGAACAACCGCTCCCCAGGAGCTAGGTCTGTGGCATTTAGGGCCTCCATGGAGGTGATCTCTTGGGACTGGGGTTCCTCTCTCAGTAATAGCTCCTGTAGCAGCTTCTGGATTCGAGGTGACTTAAGTTGGTACAGGTCCATGAGTTGGTAGAACTGTTCCATCCAAGCAGCATGGTCTTTTGCATATCGTTGCTGCAACATCCGCAAGACATAGTACAGAGCCACAAATGTCTCCCAGAGAGGCACCTCTTCCTTTTTCTTAGAGACGGGCTGTACCTTCTTCTCCAGCTTGGGCAATTTGGGAAACCTGCCTTTGTCCTTAAAAACCCAGAAGTCCTTTTGAAACATCAGTGCTAGGGTTTGTTTTTCCACAGAGGCATGGGCACCTGTGAAAATGTCTCTTGTGGCAGGATGGAAGTGTTGCATCTCCATCTCCTTGAGAGCAGCAGATACCTGCTCTGCCCGTGCACTCCGGTAAGGCTCTCCTAGAAGATGCCAATTTACACCCTTTGGGGTCAGAATCTGTTGCGTATCTAATGGGGACGTTGGTGTGGGGACAGCCAAAGGTTTTAACCAGCCTTCCTTTTCCTTTCCTTTTATAGGTGGGATCACTTTGAGGTACTTTGGATCCATGGGCTCCTTACTGGGTTTTGAGATCCGTGCACTTCGTGACTCCAGGACCTGCTTGTGACGCTGTACAATAGCTTTAAGTTGAGCCAGATGTATCCAACCTAAGTTTCCCTTTGAGGTGAGGTCTTTGAGAAGCTGGCACAATCTGTGGAAACTATCCCTAGAAAGCTGTTCTCCTGCCTCCATCTGTTCTAGGACATGGTGGATCCACTCGATATCTGAGAGTCTTACCTGAGCACCCTTGTCCCAAATTTGGGGCACAGGTAATTGTACCTCAGTCATTCCTTTCAGATATGGATGATGCTGCAAAATCCACTGCCACTTGGGCTCTAGAGGTTTGCCTTGGAGTTTGTGAGCTTCTATGGTCTTCCTCAATATTTGAAATAAATATGGAGTCTTTAAGCCTGGCTCTGGGGACTCCAAAACTGTATCCAAAAGTTGTAGAGGTCTGGGCTTATATTTCTCCAGCAGTTCTCCTTGTTTATCCCTAAACCTTGACTCTGGAAGTATCCTGGATGTCTCAAGTGCTCTGGCCTTGTCTTCCCAGGATACTTGTTTCATAGACACTGGCACTAGTATCTTCTCTTGCTTGCCCAGAGCTATGGAGATCACTTTCTTGGAAGGGATTTTCAGAACTTTCAGCTGTAGAGCAGTGTCTTTGATATCAGGGATTCTTTTTCCAATAGAGGGGATTATTGTTCTTCCTTTTTGGTCCTTTTGTTTTTCCACTGGTGACTTAAATAAGTTTTCTTTTCTTATGATCTCTTTTTCCCATGATCTTTTCTCCTCTTCTTTCTCACTCGGACTTTCCAACTCTTCCTCACTCAGACTTTCTGACTCTTCCTCACTGATGCTTTCCTCCTCCTCCTCCTCTTCAAACACTTCCTCTTCCTCCTCCCCTTCTTCCTTCTCCCCTTCCTTCTTCTCTTCCCCCTCCTCCTTTTCCTCCCCTTCTTCCTTCTCCCCCTTCTGCACCTTCTTCTTCTTTTTCTTCTTTTTCTTCTCCTTCTTCTCTTTCTCCTTCTCTGCCTCTCTCTTCTTTCCCTCCTCTTCCTCCTCCTCTACCACCTCCCCTTGCTCCTCTACCACCTCCCCTTTGTTTTCTTCCTCTTCTTCTTCCTCTTCCTCCTCCTCTTCTTCCTCTTCCTCTTCCTCAGACAAACTCTCTTGCTCTACTTCACCTACTAAGCTTTCCATTTCTTCAGAAAGGCTCTCTCTGCTTTCCTCATGACCAGGAAGTTCTTTCTGTGGTATATCCATGGTCTTTAGCTTTCTTCCTTTTTTCTGTCCCAGCAGTGGAATTACCTCCTCATCCTCTGTTAATTCCTCCTCCTCCTCTTCCTGTATGACCTCTCTCTGTTGCCTGGCCAACCTGCTTTCTTTCTCCATTATTTTCTTCTCTTTCTTTATCATTCTTTTCATTTCCTTGGCCAGTTTTCTCTGTTTCTTAGCCAGTTTCTGCTCATCTTTGCTTATTTCTGGTTGTTCCTCAGAAAAATCCCACTCTTTGGCATCAAGTTTGTTTTGTTCCTTGCTCAATTTCCTTTCCTTAGCAAAGAAGTTCCTCTTCATTTTTGTCAACTCTATTTCCTCCTGAGTCAGTTTCATTTCTTTTTTGGTAAGGTCTTGAAGTGCCTTTAAGATTTTGCTGCTCACTTTTGACTGTGGCTTGGCAGCACCCTCCTTTTCTTTAGCCAACTTCCTCATTACTTTTGCTAGCTTCCTCTCTTCCTGGGCGTATACTCTCCCTCCTCTGGTAAGTTCCAGTTTTTCCTTGGCAATGTCCCTTTGCTCTGTGGCCAATATCCTATCCTCATATCTCAGTATCTTCTCCTCTAGTGACAATTTTCTCTTGATTAGTTCTAGTTCATTCTTAGTCAGTCTTGTCTGTTTTAAGGTTTCATCAGTCTCTCCGGTGGAGAGAATTTGCTTTCCCTCAGCCAGCCTTATCTTCTCTTGGGCCAGTCTCTTAATTTCTGTGCCCAGTGCCTTTTCTTCCTTGGTGCTGTCCCAGTCTCCTCTGAGCAGTTTTAGTTCTTGAAATACTGTCCTCTTCTCCTTAGCTACTTCCATCTTCTCCTGGGCTAGATTATGCTGCTTCTCGGCCAGACTCTCCTCTAATTGGGTCAGCTTTTTCTCTGCTTCGGCCAGCTTCTGCTTCTTCCGCAAAACTTTTTCCTTTTCTTCTATCAGCTTCTTCTCTACCTGAGCAAGTTTATTCTTATACACGTCCAGTTTCTCCTTTGCTTGAACTAATTTATTTCTGTTCTGGGTGAGGTTTTCTTTGACCCAGAGGAAGTTCTCTTTCTTCTGAGCCAATTTCACTTTCTCCTGAAGCAGATTCTCCTTCTCCTGAGCCAAAGACTTCTCCCTCCAGGCTAGTATATTCTTGTTCTTTGTGAGTTTCTGCTTGCTCTGGGCCAGTTTTTCTTTTTCCTGGGCCAGTTTTAACTTGTTCTCCATCAGTTTCTTCCTTTTCTGGGCCAGCCTTTCCTCTTCCGCAGGCAGTTTCTCCTTGTCCTCGGCCAGTTTCTTCTCTTCCTGGATCAGCAGTTCTTCTTCCAGGGCCAGTGTTTTCTCTTCCTTAATCAGTTTCTGCTCTTGCCAGGCCAGTGTCTTCTCTTCCTGAGCCAGACGCTCCTCTTCCTCAGCGAGCTCCTTCAATTCCTGATTCAGTTCCTCTTCTTTCCGAGCCAGTTCCTCCTCTTCCCATGTCAGCTCCTCCAATTCCTGGGCTATTTCCTTTTCTTGCAGTGCCAGGTCTTGCTCCTTTTGGGTCAGTTTTTCGATCTTCTTGACCAATATATTTTTTACCTCAGCCAGCTTCTCTCCTTTCTTTGCTATTTTCTCTTCTTCTTGAGCCAGTTCCTCAAATTTCTTAGCCAGTTTCTTCTTTCTCTGGGCCAGTTTTTCTGCTTCCTGGCTTAGCTTTTCTTCTCTTTGGGCCAGTTTTTCCTCTTTGTAGACAAACTTCTTCTCTGCCTGGACCATTGTCCTGTCCCTCTGAGCCAGCTTCCCATATTCCCTGGCCAGTTTTCTTTCTTCCTGGGCCAGTTTTCTCTCTTCCTGGGCTAGCTTCTCTTCTTCTTGTGCCAGCTTCCTTTCTTCTTGGGCTCGTTTTCTTTCGGCCTGGGCTCGTTTCCTCTCGACCCAGGCCTGTTTATACTCTTTTTGGATCTGTCTCTGCTCTTTTGACATTGGCTCTTTTTGTTCTCCCTGTTCCTGAGACAATTCTTCTCCTTCTAGGGCCAATTTCTCCTCATCCTCACTGGGCTTGGCTTTTACCTTTTCCCAGGTCTCTGCCCACTCATCCCATCCCTGCTTCTTGTCTTCATCCAGCTTTTCCTCTTCTGAGAGTGGTTTCTTTTCATCCATTTGTGGTTTCTCCTCTTCCCCAAGACTACTCCTGTCCCAAGCTTTCTTCCATTCATCCCAGGATATCTTTGTCTCACCATGGCCCTGTTTCCACTCATCCCAGGACTTCTTCCAGTCCTGCCAGGACAGCTTCCTCTCATCTGTAACTGGCCTTTCTTCCTGCTTAGCTACTTCCTCCTTTGGTTTGGCCACTTCCTTTACTGCCTGACTCACATCCCTCTCTTCTTTGCTCACTTTCCTCTCTTTTTTATCTCCTTTTATTTCCTGCTGAACTTCTTTCCTCTCTTGCTTAAAGGGTTTCTTAAATTTCTTCTCTTCTTTCTTTGGTATTTGTTGTCCCTTAGTTAGGCCGTCAGATTTTAAAAAGATAGCTTTCTTTTTCTTGCCTTTTTTGGGAATCACCTGGGTTTCCTGCAAGTACGGCATGTCCCTTGTTTCCTCTTGCACCTGCTCTTGCACCTCTGGTATCTCGTCCTCCCTTTCGGTCATTATGTCTTCTCTAATTGCCCCTTCATGAATAAAAATTGGTTTCTCCTCTGGCCAGGCTACATCCCAGTCTATGTCCTCAAGCAGAATCTCACTTTTTTTCTCCAACAAAGGGCAGATCTCCTGAAAAAGTTCCCAACTGGGCCGCTTATCTGCCAGCACCTCCTGAGCCATGGTCACTAGCTCCATGTTTAGAGCCTCTGACATTTCTGTTTGGGAACCAGATATTCTCAGGGTCATAAGACGACATAGATCATCTCGCCATGATGCACCATCTTCAGTGGTGGCCTTGCGGCCAGGCGCTCCAGAGGCACCCCGCCCTTTGGCTTTCAGCTGCTTCACGACTGGCTCTTCCTTTACAGCAGCCAGAGATTCTTTTATTGTAAACTTAACTTCTTTTGTCTTCTTCTTGCCCCTCATTGTGGGTTTCTGAACTGTTCTTTTCTTGCCTTTTCTGTCATGTATTTTCCTCAGCAGCTTCAGGGTCAATGCAAAATGGTCCTTTGAGGTGTCTTTCTCTGGAGGTTGTTCACCATCTTTTGAAATCTTTACTAAACTGATGGTTGAAGACACTCTAGAATGGGCGGCTGTATCCTCCACCAAAACTGGTGCAGCTTCACTCTGGTCAGTTTCACCCTCTAAGGGACCCGGCTCTTTGCCAGTCTCTTTTATCTTCTTGAGGGTCCGCCACAATTTTCGGGCTGCAGGGAAGATCAGGAAATGGAGATAAGGCATGGGGGTGCCTAGATCACATTTTCCCCACTAATGGTATGAGCTAAGAGGAATTGTCATTTAAAAAAAGTAGCAACATAAGGGGGGAAGGCCTTTAAAAAAAGGATTCCCCTTACTGTATTCCAGTGCTCCCCCCCCCCCTTCCAAATCCTACGGAGATAAGCCTTGGAGTGTCCCTGAGTTTGGGTAGATTCTTCCTAGGAACTT
Organism: Vulpes vulpes; assembly: GCF_048418805.1. NCBI lineage: Eukaryota > Metazoa > Chordata > Mammalia > Carnivora > Canidae > Vulpes > Vulpes vulpes. The sequence goes on from NC_132780.1 coordinate 7,677,948, forward strand.
TCTTTCTATGAAAAGATCTGTCTACTTATCTCTAGTCCTACATGGTTGATATCTCTTCACCTGTGTTAGCCCTAACTACGTTGCCTCTCAGGGACCCTTAGGCATGAGCCAGATCACTCCATACGTACTGTGCTTTTTGCCCCCTGCTCGGCCCCGTCTTTGGCCTTTGCCAGGCTTGATGGCAACTTCAGATTCTTGGGGAATTCTGTCAGATTTCTTGGAAAGGGATAAATGTGAAGAAGTCTTTGAGACCTCTAAAGAAAAAGCAGGCTTTTTGTGTCCCTCTGACAAGGTCAGGTTTTCATTCAATCGCTGTTCCACTTGATTATGAAGGATTTGGAGATCTGTGGCCCGCATCCCCAGCAGATGATCTAGGGATTCCTCTCCAATCATTTCCTGCCTTTGAAAGTCAGAGAGGAAAGACCATGGTGAATCAAGGACCATGGTGAATCAAGGACAACAAGAAAGAGAAGGAAGGAACTGCTGTGCAACAGGCAAGGGGGCCTGGCATAGTGGCCAAAAAAAGACAGTATATGTCAAGGTAAAGGATGGCGAAGAAGAAAGAAGTCTAGAAAGCCAGGTGGCAATGAATGGTGTGTATGGGGACAAGAGGGGTAGGAGAAAAGGATGAAAAGGGGAACTCAAAAGGTAGGGGACAGACAGGAGCAAGAGAAGAAATGGAGACAAAGGAGCAATCAGGATTGTCAGGATGGTCTAGGAATGGAAAAAGACTATGAAAGATAAAAAGGACAGGAAGAGTTAATGGACAAGTGTGAAGAGATAGTGAAGGAAGGGTAAGTGAGAAGAAAAGTAGAGGCTAGTCAGAAACTGCAGAAGGCACAAAGAACTTACTGCATCTTCCGGAAGGTCTCTCGGTTCTGGATCAGGTGTAGGAGTGAGGACTTAGAGTGGACTCCAGTGTCAGTCATGAGGCTCAGGGCCTTACTCCTCACTCTTTCATCCTTGTCCATCAGTCCTTGGGCCAGTGGCATGGCAAAGAGATGAGTAATCATTCCTAGACGCTTTAGCCCTTCCCAGGCTAGCTCTCGGATCAGTGGGTTGGAATTGGTGGTATCATCCAGTAGACGATGGGCTGTTTCAGAGCGCAAGGATGAAGACACTTCGTAAGAGGCAAAGATTTGCCCCAATGCACCAATACAGCATTGGTACTTCAGTGGAGAAGCATGAATCATGATGCAGAGGATTGTCTCCACCAGACTATTAATAGCTATTTCACTCATCTTTCTCCCTAGCCAACTGCGATTTGCTGAGTCTGTAAGGACACTGTAGGTTACATCCTTGGACATTCTCATTTCTAGGAAGCTTTCATCTTCCTTTTCCTGTGTATATGGTTTGAAATCACTGAGAGCTCTTACCTTTCTGTGCCAGAAGAAGAATTGTTGGGTCTTGTCCCATTCCATCTCCTGCATGGGTGAATGCAGGTTGCATTGTAGGTATATTGGACTACCCTCTGGCCAAAGACGGGCACGAATTACTGAGTTGGGGATGTAGCAATCAGGGGCTAAGAGCCATTTCCTCCCATGACCAAAGTAGCATCGCAATATTTGGTAAGGGTTGAGTCCATCCCAAGAAGTCAGCTGTAGTTGGGGAGGAACCACGTAATGAGGAGGTTTGCTCACATCTGTCTGACTGGTTTCTTCTTCATACAAGGAGTCATATCTGAAGGCAGACAGTAACACAGTGCTCCCCTGCTCATCTTCTTCTATGACATGTGGCACTGTATGGTCAAAGGCAATGGCCCGCTTATTGACAAGTTTCTCCAGACCCACTAATTCCTGTTGCCCTTTTCCAAGGTAGATATACTTGGGCACAAACATGGTCTCAAAGGAGAAGAAGAAGCTCGGTGTGAAAGGCTTAGGGGCCTCTAGCACATCATCTGTCATGCTCATAAAGGAAAGGCGAGCCAGCAGGCTTGGGTGAAGCAGTTTTAGACAGGACACCAGATAAAGACTCTGGTTAAAAGTCACAAGCAAGTCACCCCGGTCATTTGCAAAGCAGATTGGGCCAAAGTGCAGTGATGAGTCCAGTATAGCTACAAGTCTACCATGAAAGTTCCAGACCCGGACAGACCCATCAATACCACCCGTGACAAAAAGACTCAAGGCCAGGCAGACATCAAAGGATGTGATGGTGCACTGGTGCAGAGGCAATGTCTCTATAAATGATGAGCCTTCCTGTGACTCAGAGGACAGAAAATCATGGAACTTCCAGAGACGCAGGCAGTTAGTCTCCGTGATGGCACCTACAGACTTGGGCAAGAGTATCAGGTGTCTTAGGTGACAGCTGCTGAGAATGCTGGCAAGCGGTTTCAAATGGACTTTCCTCCCCTCAAGCACAGCCTCTGATAGGTGCACGTAGTTATCCATTCCATAGGAACAGAGCAAAGCATTTTCTCGGCTACCAAGAAGCCCTCCAGATAGTGTAGTGAGTGCCAGGATAGGTCCAAAGTGTATGAATTTCTCTATTCGGGCACAGTGGTGCTGGGAAAGCACTCTTACCATACCACTCTGGTGTCCAGAGAACATGAGTCCCTGTAGACCCCGACCCAGGTGAAAATCCCCATAAGCCAGGCATTGCACCCAGTCTTGAGAATCCGGTGAGGTGCACAAGAGATACTTGGCTGGGCAAGGGCAGCGGGTCGCGTCAAACACCAGCACCTCTGCATTGCCTATCGCTACAAAGAGCTCCTCTTTTTCTGGGTCGTAAGCCCAATCCACAGCCTGGTCCAGGATCGAGAAGGGCCAGGTAAGAACCAGAAGATCCCCAGTTAGTGGGGACACAAAGTGCAATAAGCCATCTGCGGTAGTGCACAGGATCCGGAACCAGTTATCACCACAGCGGACCCGACGCAGCTGCTGGGCAGCAGAGCTGAGGACGTTGAAGAGGCTATAGAAGCAAGGCAGACGGCGCAAGGAGAAAGTATGGGTAGTCTGGCAGAAGAACGTCGTGTTGTCAATAAACTGGAGCCCGTACAGTTCCTCATCAAGTTCTAGCCGCCGCAGCAGGTTCCCCGAGGTCAGGCTCCACTCCTTGATTAAGCCTTCCTTGCCAGCTGTTAGCAGGGTGTGGGCCTCTGGCCGGCTGCGGATACAGATCACCGTTGACACATGCGCCTTGAAACTGTGGAGGTAGTTTCCCCGCGTGAGGCCCCATACTTGGATTTCCCCAGTCTTATTTCCGGCATAGAGGAAGTCCTGGTCAAAACAGGTGAAGCAGCAGGTGATAGAGGAGCCACTGGTGGTGGAAGTGAACCTCTGAACCTCTCCAAGCTGGCCTTGGCCTTGGCGCTCAAGGACCCTCACCACCGTCTCGCACAGTGCTAGCAGAGAGCCATTGGGGCCGTTCAGCCTGATGTCCTGGACAAGTTCATCACCAGGCATGGGAACCGTGTAGGCTATCTGGAGGCCCTTGCCACTCCTCTCGATGCTCCAGGTGACTACTGCCCCCAGGATGCCCGACAGAAGCATTTTCATTTCCGGGTCATAGCAGAGGCAGTTGATGTTGAAGTGACAGGGCACTATACCCAGGGGTTTGAATGACCAAAAGTGGTCCCCAAAGAGCCGCAGGAGCAGGTCACCACAGTAGACTACGAGGATATGAAAGGAACCTGTGTGGACCATGGATTGTATGGGCGGCAGTCGTTCACTCATGGAGAATGTTCTCTTCTCGACCAGGTCCTCAGATTTGCTCTTCATCCATACTACGGCCTACAAAAAATAAGATGGACAATGCCTAAAAAAGTTAGTAGAAGGGGGAAGGGCAAAATATTCAGCTATTTTCCTCTGTGCTTGTGCTGAAGAGGACTTGGAAGGCTCTCAAGTGTTTTTACCCCTTGGTTATGGGAATTGGAAATCTGTAGAAGCAGGAAGCCTGCGACCCTTTCTCTAACGTTGGCCTACTTTAGGGGACCCAAAAAATCTATTCAGGGAGAGACTGTAATTGGGAGAAGTGAGGAGAGAGAACCCTAGATCTAGGCAATTCTCATTCAAGAGGTAGATTTCCCTTTGTCAGTTGGGTGAGAGCTTAAGTGGGCACAGCCCCCTGTCGAATGAGCTAAGAAGGAGAAGAAAGGCTCGGCAGTTTTACCTGTATTTCTTTGGAGCTTGTCACCCAAGAGAGGGAGGCAAAGAAGTTGGCCTCACTGAAGTAATGGCATATAAGCGGCATGTTTTGAGGATGGCGAGACTCTCTGAACAGTATCTGGGACTGGTCGCTCAGCACAACCACCTCATTCTTTGGGTCTTCTGACGTTTCCTGGAGAGAGGCATGGCATGAAACAAAGAGACCAGGACACACGTGTGCTAAATATATTCTCACACAAGTCACAACTGAAGCATTTCCTGAGGTCATGCCTCATGTCTGTTATACCCACACACGCACAACTTATCACTTGTAGGATACTAACACCTCACAAGCAAGTAACACATGCCCAACACAAGAGAGAACCAAACTGCTACAGGGCCTAAATGGGCAAATTTCACAGTGTGGGAAAACAGATATTCTTCTCAACATGCCTGTTCACTAACACTCCCCCCTCTATCTCTACAAGGTACATAGGTCATAAAAGACACATTTTGCACATTACCCAGGCAAGTGCGCCACCGCAGACCTACATGCACTGTAACAGAGCGTGACAAAATTCAGCGCCACTTTAAAGTCTTTAACACTTAAATGTGCACAAAGTTAAGACTTTAACACCCTACCTGGCCTTTAAACTTGACAGAGGAAGATAATTTATATGCAGTATGTATTATTCCGCAGTGATAGAGCAGGTGCTAGGACACACGTGCCTGGGATGGTTTACACAGAGCAAACCAGAGTGAAACTGAGGTTGGCAGATGTCCTGTCGGTGCCTTCTCCCTTCTCTTTTAGAAAAATATCTCTCCCCAAAAGGTTGGCTCCTCTGACAATGCTCAAAAGTGTTTACCTTCCACTATCAAAATGTACTCACAAGAGATTCTTTAGGCCATTCATTTGAAAATGGATGGCCCACTTCCTACTAAGGTGACAAGTGTCTTTTTTTTGTTTGTTTGTTTGTTTTAATTTTTATTTTTTTTATTTTTATTTATTTATTTTTTTGTGACAAGTGTCTTATAGTCTACTGTGCCTGTTTCCTGTATCCCTGGAAAACCTATGCTCCTCTGAAGCGCTCATAACTATCAAGATAGATAGAGGACAATAACATGTTTATGTCCTACATATATATTACCTTGCTTTTATGTATGATGTCATTTATGAGATATTTAAAATCCTTCCACAGGGGAATGAGTCTCGTGGAAGACATCACATTGATTATTCCCTGGTCCTCCTCAGGACCGTTGCTTAAAAACCTGTGGGAATCCAAAAGAGGCCAGCTTAGCCATTACTACTCTTTGAGAAATTAGGACTCAGGAGTCAAGATCCATGACCTCTCGTGTATGGAACACTTTTTTGAACGTCAGGAACTAACACAAGACACACATTCTCATTTTAATTCTCACTGAGGCCCAGTGAGGTAGGTATAACCCCATTTTATAGATGAGGAAATTGAGGCTTAGGGAGGGTGAATAAAAGAGTTGAGGATTGAATCTTAACACTGGCTCTCATAACCCCACAGGATATTATGGGTGAAGGAAGCAGGGAGGGGGTCTAGAAAGGAATACTGTCACGAACAAATAGCATTTCTTTGCTACTGGTGGTGTGTCAAGAGAGCATTTGCAAGGGCTTGGAGTTCCCAGAGAGTGGTCTCTGGACCTCATGTACCAGGATTCCTAGGGAAAGAGTCTTTCCTAAAATACAAATCCCTAGGTTCTGTCCTAGACCTACTGACACAGAACCATGGCGCTGGGACCCACAGGCCTTCACTTCTAACAAGTCCCCTAGGTGATTCTATGGACATTCATGTCTGACTACTGAAATAGGAAATTGAAATGAGAGGGCCTCTAGGACTAAGAGTCAGACCCCACCTTGTACTACTGGAGAAAGGATTTAGCCCTCTGGCTTTGCCCAGGCTTGTGGAATCAAGTAGCTATCCTACACATGATGCATCGGCTGTTCATCATCCTCTTCCCCCTTTCCTTCTCCTTGGCCTTCATGAAGACAAACCTCTACTTTTCCTTCTTGGGTTGGGAATGCTGCTTTTATAAGCCCCCCTCTGTCAGGGGGCATTCCTGGTCTGATGATGGGCTTGTGTTCTTTATTTGTAAAATGTTTGCCAGCCTTGCCTGCTTCAAAGGATTGTTGCAAAGATCAAATAGGATAATTCCTGTGAATTCCTTTTTAAGTATACTCTGAAACAACAAACAGTGATTCCCGCTGTTTTTAGGCTGGTTTGGTTCTCAGACAATTATTTATCTTTCCAACCCATACTTTGTACTTTTCAGTTGCTCTGGAAACATGACAGCTAAATTTATAGTCTGGCCAGCAGAGGGCAATGGAGGCCATCCTTGTGCCTGCCAAATGAAGGAAAACTGATGAACTTTGGGTTTGAAGTAGCTCCTGCTAGGGTGAGACCCTAGGCCAGCACTGGGAGCTTGTTAGAAATGCAAATTATTGGGCTCCACACCAGACCTACTGAATGGGTAACTCTGACGGTAGGGCCCCCAAGTCAGTTTTACAATCTCTCCGATCTTAAACGCACTCAAATCTGAGAACCACTTACCTAGAGTAACTGGGAGTTCAGATCAGTTTGGCCTGGACCTCCTGAGGTAAGGTCAGCAGAACCTACCCTCTGGCACTGCTAAGCCCAGGCCCTCTGTTACCACAGAGACTTGGTGGCTGGATTTAGGGGAAGTAGCAGGCAAAACGTGTCGTCCTCTCATGTATAGAGTGGGTTAGATCCACCCTCCCAAAAAAGTTTTCACATCACTTCATTCCATCTCAAAAGAATTCCGACAGGCAGAGAGTATTATCTGCATTATAAATTATAAGGAATATGAATTCAGGGGGGGAAAGGGATGTGTTCAGGCTACACGGGACAGATTCAAGACTAAGATTCAATCCATTGTTCAGGATTCCACTACCACGTCAGAGGAGGAAGAGGCTCTGGCAGCTGATGCCAAGGAAGCTCTCTGACCCACAGACCCACTAATGGGAACTGGTGGCTGGCTGTCAGACACCAACATCCCCTCTGCCTCTTTCTACTCTCCCTAAGGCTGCATGCTGCCCCCCTGCCATACCTTTTCCCATTCTATTCCCCTGTACCACTCCACTTGCTGCTCCTTTGGACATTTCTGGAGCCAGTGTGAGCTGCTTCATTCCAATCTTGCACATTAGTGGATGGCCCAGTGGGCCAGGCCCTTCAGCTCACATTTACCCCACTGGCTCCTCCTTGAGGCCCCAGAGCTGCTCAGAGAGTAGTCATTTATAACACATTTGTGGTCACTGCCATCAGTTTGCATTGTTTCTAACATCTCCTCTGGATCCAACATTCTCTTGGCTAGCCTGCAAAAAGTAAGCGGTTAGGAAGGACCCTTTGGGGGCACATTCCTTCAGAGTTAGTAAGAAAGAAGGTCTTCAAACCCCAAGCCTCTGTTTATTTATTTGTTTGTTTGTTTGTTTTTTGCCATTCTCTCATTCCCTATATACTAGCTTCCTCAGGTCAGAGGAAACCTCTCTCCTAAAGTTTCCTCACATTTGACTCCCTAATCCCATTATCTGTCCCTAAAAGCTGGAGTGAGCTCCAGATGCCTTAATTCCAATAGTCTTGACTTTTTAATATCTTGATAACCCAAAGATGATCTAATGGGAGAATTCAAACCCTGCAGTCCATTTAGGGGAGTTAGTATTTGGGGCCAAGGTTTGGTATGGAGGCCAACCAGGTCTATGACTGGGCACTGCACTACATCCTTTTCTTAGCTGCACTCTCCAATGTGATGAGATGGAAGGCCAGATTCCAGCAAGTCCTGCCTTTGTAATAAAGAGAATTGGCTCTAGGGGGCACTGCACTCCGTGAGACTCTTGGGCTCCTGTGCTCCCTTAGGGTCACAGTGCGGCTAGGTGTATGATGGGGAGGGCATACAGTTCTTGCCCCATAGAGCTTATAGTTCAGCAGGGAAGGCAGACATCAAAGAGTAGTCATAAAATTGATTACAATGAGAAATTCTGAGTGATGGGTTATATTATTTGAACTTTTCTGCAACTTTTAATCTTCTCAAGGTTAAAACAGATTATGCTATTGATTTGCTTTTAAGAAGGAAAGGAACAAAGCCCTGTGAGTACATATAACAGGGAGACTTGGCCACCCAGAAGGAGGGTGATGTGTGCTCCACACATTGAGATATGTCCTGCATGAACCCCGTGGCCTCATAGGCGGCTCTCACATTATAGGACAAGGTTACAGAGAACTGGCATCAGAAGGGCCTAATTAGTCAGGGGGGCTGTAATGCCAGAGGCAATCTTGGGAACTGATTAGGCATTTTAAATATATTGTTTCATTTATTCTTTTTTTTTTTTTTTAAGATTTTATCTATTTATTCATGAGAGACAAAGAGAGAGAGGCAGAGACACAGGCAGAGGGAGAAGCAGGCTCCATGCAGGGAGCCTGATGTGGGACTCGATCCCAGAACCCCAGGATTACACCTTGAGCCCTGGGCTCAACCGCTGAGTCACCCAGGCATCTTTGTTTCATTTAATTCTTATCTGATTCTATGACTTAGCTAGCATCCTCCATTTAAACAACTTTTTTAAATGGACATGGTAAAAAATATTCAAAAGATAACCAAGGAGCGTATAATGAAAAAGTCACACAAGAGAACCTATCCCTGCTTGCCCTTCACAAAGATAGCCCTCGCTGTGTCTTTCTACAGGTGTTCTGTACATACTCAAGCATATATGTAAAAGGGATCCTTCAAATGGTAATGCACTATATATACTGTTCTGCAGTGTTCTCTCTCACCTAATATATCATAGAGATTAACTCATATTAATACATTTAGCTTGTTCTCATTTTTCAGCAGTTGCCAGCAGCATGGTATTGATCATTTATTTATCCAAACTTAATAATTAATGGACATTGGGCAGTTTCCAACCTTTTGCCACGACAGCCCACACCACAAATGAGTATCTTTGTTAATGCCTCGGTTTTAATTTTATTTCATTTTAAATGAAATTTTAAAATTGAAGCAATGTAAACATAACTACTTTGGATATATTGGGTTAAATAAAATATTAAAATTGATTTCACCCGTTTCTTTAATTTTTTAATGTAATAATGAAAATGGCATATATGGTTGCATTATAATCCTGTTGGATACTCCTGTTTAAGATAGTCCCTGTCTGGGAGTGGTCTGATAACCTCACTGGACTTAGCTCCCTCCGTTTAGGAACCCAGTTTGTCCTGACTTCCTGGTGTCCCCATAATCACCCAACCTGGCAGGAAGTAAGCGCTTAACACATTTCTGTTGAATGAATGACCCTCTGCCCTCTCCCAGGAAGAATATGTATTTCCCAGCTTCAAGTCTTAAGGGAGCATCTTCTTGGAAGAATGAATGAAGTGGGAGTGGTATTGAGTGGATTTTCTTGATAGAGGACCTTGCACTTGAGCCGATTTCCTCTTTAATCCCAATGGAGTTGGACTGGTTAACATCTTTTTTTTTTTTTTTTAAAGGTTCGGATTCGATTATGTCAGTAGGTGGACTAAATCTGAACACAATTCCCAGGCGGTCGGTACTCAACAAGCAGTAGACACCCTCAGAACGTGTGATCAGCCGGAGAGTGGCTAACAGGGCCTCCGGGCAGCCTTCTGGGTGGTGGTCCTGAGGCTCCCGTGGAAGCAAGAGCTCTGGAGCTGCCGGGGCCGGTGAGGCCACCACACCCGAGGCCCCTACACACTCGGCCGCCCGGCCCTCGGCGTGGGCAGGGAGGGCGCGCCCGCCTCTTCAAGGCTGGGGCCATCCATGCCTGTTACCTGCGACGACAGGAATCCCGACAAGGGACGGGTACGGCGTGTGTGGCGACACCCGAGAGCTCCTATGTGAAGGAGCAGACCTAGAAGGAGCGCCTGGCTAGCGACCTTGGGGATGCTGCGGGAAGACTCCGCGGACGGAGCGGTTGGCCCCCCAGCCCCGCGCGGCGCAGAGTGACCGAGGCGAAGGGAGGGAGCGCGCGTGCGCACTGGCGCGTGCCCGGTAGGAAGCAGCCCAGAGCGCGATTCCGCGCGCGCGCGCGCGTTCGAATGGGAAAAAAAAAGTCTCCCCGCGGGGGCCCGCGGCATTTAGGCCCGTGTTGGCCAGCGAGCGCGCGTGCGCGAGCGCGCAAAGACGCCCTCCTCTGCCGCTCCCCTCCGTTGGGGGTCTAGCGCACAGCTCCGCTGTCCCCGCCTCTCCCGAGGCTCGCGCCCTCGGGGTAAGTGCCTCGCGCCCGGCGGAGAAGGGCTGGTGAGTCAGCCGGAGGAAGGTTGGAGGCGGACAGGACTGGGAGAAAGGGAAAAACCGCCCTCGCGAAGCCAAGAGCTCGGCTACCGGGCTGGAGTCTGCAGAAGACACGCCTCCATCCCTCACGCCCCTCGGGGCTGCGGAAGTGCTCTGGAGACTGGAGCGGCAGCGAGGCGACAGGTGGACTACCATTCCCAGAAGGCGGTGCGGGGCTGCGCCTACTGCTCCCGGCAGTACCTGCGCGTCAGGCCTCTTTTTTTTTTTTTTTTTTTTTTTTTTTCCAGTTTGCTGCCGCCTAGGGCGAAACTACAGTTCCCAGGAGGCTTCGCGCGAAGCGGCTTGGAAGTGGGCAGCCTGGAAGTCACTCGGGCCACTGGAGCTGGCGGCGTCTCCAGCGAACAGCGCGGGGCCGGACGCCGGGTTCGTGGGGCCCGCGGGGCGGGCAGCTAGGACGCCCAGGTATGTGGCTTCGGGTGCAGGGGCGGCCTCACGCAAGGGTGGCGGCGGGAATCGATGTCCACTCGGACCCCGAGGTCAGCGCGGGCTGGAGACCCGGCGGACGGCCGGGTGTGGGCACCGGTTGTTGGGGGCGGCGGCGCCGGGACTCACGCCCTCCGGACCTGGCCGGACCTGTGCCCGCATGGCTCAACTTTCGGGACATGCTACCCGGCACTGTATGGTGGAGCATGGAGTGGGAGTCGGGTAGCGGTGGGTTCGCGTCCTGCCTCTGCCACTCGGGAGCTGCCATCTAGGGAAACCGCACCGAACCCCAGTTTTCCCTTAGATAAAACGGAAGGAAGAGTGCCTTTTGCTGGGCATTCTATTGAGATGTTGAGATATGGCGAATTAAGCATTTGGCACATGGAAGGCATTTACTACATGTTTGCGCTATTGTTGGCTCCCAAGAAATAGGGTGAAGGTATTATCTGTAGCATAAGATTAGTTGAGGGTGTGCGTGTAAGGGGCCAAGTCCATACTTAGCACTCAGTGCAGGATGGCTGCTGTTAACTGAAATTATTTTGTGAGCTTTGGTTTGGAAGGAAGAGACCCAAATTCAAATTTAGGCTCTGCCATTTATCAGCCGTGTGACCTTGGGCATCTGACTTCACCTCTCCGTGGCTCAGTTTCCCTATCTGTAAAATGGGGGTTTTGATAGCAGCCACCTCATGGAGTTGTTTTGAGGATGCAGTGAGAACATTGTGTGTAAAGTGCTTAGAACAGCAGTTGGCGCATAGTCGGCATTCAATAAATGTTATCATTTATTCAGCATTTTCCCTGCGTCCCAGAGACCCTCTGAGGGTGGGGCTCTGACTGTAGTCTCCGTCAGGCCTCCTGGGGAGACCTCCCATCTAGTTGATTTCCTCTCCTGCAGCCTCAGGTTCCTCATTTGTAAAATGGGATGGCAGCATCAGCCTCATAGGGTTGTAACATTTGCTGAGATTGTATTCCTAGTCCAGAGCCATCTCTTACTAAGTAGCAGCTCTCATGTATTATAATTGTTCTTCAGTGTTCTCCATCTGGCCTAGAGACTGTCTCACTGTGGGCTGTGACATGACAGCCCTGAGCTCCCCCACACGTTCACTCCCAGCCTCAGTGTCCCATCTGTGAAATGGTAGTCACAGGATTTTGTGCCAGGGTTGTTTTGATGATTCCAGGAGATAATTCATGTTCAGCGTTTAGCACAGGGCAGGGTGCATAATAAGCACTTAATAAACATATCTTGTTTCTCTTAATAGGTCTTGGCTGCTTTTGTTTATTTACAGAGCAGAGCAGGAATGAGATTAGTGCCCTCCCCCCTAATTTTTATTCACCAAAGATTGAATTGTGGAACATTCATACTATAAGAGCCAGAGGAGAGATGGCACTGGCCTGCTGTCAGCAGCCCTCTGCTCACCTCTCCTACACTCCTCCCCCCAAGCCAGCACGTTCACCCCAGTTCTTTATGTATCACCCCAGGGCTGCAAGTATGTGACTCTGTCTCAAGGCCATATTAGCCCCCTGAGTTCCAGCTCTAGATGCGGAGCCTCTGTTTCCTTGATGTCCCCTGATGACTGTCCCTTGGGCACCATGAACTCAGCATGTTCAACCGAAACTTCTCTTCTCAGACCCAGTAGTCACAACCATCTCCGCAAATGGGCCAACAGTGACCTAGTTGCCCAAGCCAGAAACTTGGGAGTCACTCTTCTCCCCCAGCCTTCCCAGGTCTAGCTGGTTGGCAAGCAGGATGGCGCTGCCATTTCATAGAAACGCCATATTCATTGGCCCATCATGGTCTCCCATCTTGTGGGCACCCAAAGTCCATTTTGGGGACAGGAGATGGTCTTTCCCGATGAGGTTGAGTTGTTTCTTTTAGATCAAGGATTAAGGCATGTAAAACATTAGTAAGGGGCGGAGAAGACAATGTGGACTTGGCCTGATTATGGTGGCCCCAGCTGTGGCATAAAGATTTGATTTCCAGGGGGCCCATCCCTCCTCTCCCCCACCACGTTTTAGGCGAGTCATTAATTTCTTTCTCAAAAGTTATACTCTGTCAGTGAGTTAGAATATTCTGTATGGGAAGGCAGCCATCCCGGGCATTTGGGGAGGCAGCGCACATGCCGTTGAAGAGGCTGGGAAGGGAATTTATTATATCCCTGTGTAGGTTTAAGTCTGTTGGCAGAAACCTGTCATTGTGATTTCATTTGATGATGGGAACCCGTGATCTGAGTAACATTTGTGATGGCCACCAAATTTACCTATTTTTTTTTTTTAATCCGAGGAGATAAAGCAGTGACTTTTAAAGAAATCTTGGTCTTCGTTGTTAGTGACAACAGCACATGGCTTTTTAGCAGTCTGTGTGGAATGGTCTAAGAGTTAAATGTGAGCCTGTTTTTCAGACATTGCAGTTGTCAGGTGGTAAATCAAAAATGGAATTTAGAATGTGCAGTAATTGGCGCCTTTTTTTCCCCCTGTAAAACCTATTTAGCTGATAGATTTCAAATTTAGATTTAAAAAAATGATGCCAGTTATGGTAATAGCTTAACCTTGTTATGGGTTTAACTCGCAAAATCTAAATTAAATGTATTTATGTTTTAATAAGAGAATTAAGCCATCATCTCCTTCAAAGCATCTGTTTCTAGCTTTTAGAATGAGAGGCTACTGGCCCAATTCATGCATCTGTGCTTTCTTTAAGACTGTTACTGCTCCTGTTGCTCAGGAGGGCTCTGGTCATGGACTTGATTTGTGTGTGTGAGAATGGTTTGGATTTGGCTTTAAAAAGGTTATGCACGCTTGTTGTAACATTTCAAACAACACAGAGAAGTAAGGAAAGTAGTAGTGGCTCAGCGGTTTGGTGCCTGCCTTTGGCCCAGGGCGTGATCCTGGGGTCCCAGGATCGAGTTCCACATCGGGCTTCCTGCATGGAGCCTGCTTCTCCCTCTGCCTGTGTCTCTGCCTCTCTCTCTTTCTCTGTGTCTCTCATGAATAAATAAATACAATCTTAAAAAAATAAGATAAAATAAAATCCCCTCCCTGGAAGGTAATCATTTACTCAGGCAGGGAGTATTTATTAAGTATCTGCTGTCAGGATTGGAGATACAGCAGTGAACACAACATATATGCTTTCTGCCCTTGGCAAGTTTGGTAGATGCGCTCTCCCTTGCCTTTTTCTGTGCTTGTAAGGATGTGTGTATGCATCTATTGATTGTTTTCTTCTTTCTGCCTCACCACTCCCGCAAAAGGGAATCAAGACACACATATTTGTGACTTGATTTTTTCAGTTAATAAGGGGGCATATTCCTTCAAGTCATTGCATACAGATCTGACTCATTTTTTTCTAAAGATTTTATTTTTAGGGGATCACTGGGTGGCTCAGCGGTTAAGTGCCTGCCTTTGGCCCAGGACGCGATCCTGGAGTCCCGGGATCGAGTCCCATATCGGGCTCCCGGCGTGGCGCCTGTTTCTCCCTCCTCCTGTGTCTCTGCCTCTCTCTCTCTCTCTCTCGCTCTCGCTCTCCCTGTGTCTATGATAAATAAATAAATAAATCTTTAAAAAATATATATTTTATTTTTAAGTCATCTCTGTGCCTATCATGGGGCTCGAATTTACAAGCCCGAGATCAACAGTCATACACTCTACCAACGGAGCCAGCTGGGTGCCCCTGACTCATTCTCCTTAACAGCGAGACCCACATTCTTCAGTATGAAGAGACCATGTTTTAGTGCACCTTTCCCCTGTCGCTGGACATTTAGGTTGTTTCTGGGATTTCTTTTAGCTTTGCAAAGACACATCCAGTAAGCAATCTAGTAGGCAGTAGAGCATTAGAGGCTAAAGGAGCTTGGACAGTGAACAAGACAGAAAGATCCTCACTGTCCTAGGGTTCACATTCTAGTTGGGGAGACCCGTGATAGACAAGGTAATTTTAGATGGTTTAAGTATCATAGAGGAAATAACAGGGTGAGGGGTTTGGAGTGGCTGATGGGGCAGGCTGGTGGGCGGGGAAGGGCTGGTTACTGTAACCTGGATGGTACAACCTGCATGAGCAAGAGGTACCAGCTGTGCCAAGAGCTGGGGGAAGAACATTCCAGGCAGCAGGAACAGCCTATACAAAGGCCAGGCGGTGGGAGTGAGTTGGCTACAAAACAGGATCATTGTGGCTGGAGAAAGGCGAAATCCCATTTTTCGAGTTCACACTGCTTTAATTTCTGTGAAGTAACGATAATGATAATAATAGCATCTAACATTTCTCAGTGCTTACTCTGTACTAGTTGCCTTCCTAAGCATTCCACACTTTTCCCCAGTGAGTTCCTCACAAGACTCCCATGAAGCAGATAAGTGTATGGGACTCAGTTGACAAACGAGGAGCCGATCCCAGACCTCAGACTCTGCCCACACGCCAAAGTGCCCCTCATCCTTGGCCGTCCTCACGAGGCCCAGGCGAGTTTACGGAGTGGCAGCATTTCCTGCCCAGTTGCCTGCCATACAGAGCGCTGCAGGCTGTGTTTAGTACCTCCATGTAGCAGCACGAGTGGTCTGGGGATGTTGTGGCATCGTCTCCACTGATGGATTCACAGGGGTCAGTTTCTGGTGGGGTGTGGGGTTGGTTTCAGAATTGAAGGCCTTTTAGCAGAGCCTGTCCTCAAAAAAACAAGGTTTCCCGCCTGAGGCATGGAGAGTGGATAAGGTGAGTGTCCCATCTGGGTGAGCTCCGAAAAGGAGGACTTGGGCTGGCAGGGGAGAGAGTGTTTCCAAGCACCAGGCCTACATTTTTGACTGTCAGTGTATCAAAATACTGTCTAGCAACTGCAGAGCTACTTGGTCCTGCAGGGGCCCCAGTACCCTGCTCTTGCCACCGTGACTCTGTCCACTTCGATTTGCTAAAGCCTGGGCCTTATGGGTTGCATGAATGAAGGGCAGGCCTGGCAAGGTGTGAAGACAGTAGCGGGCCCTTTTCAGACCAGGAGAAGTGTGGAGAGCCTCTTTTATCCAGCCATCTAGGAAACCTTTTTTGTCTACCTAGCCTGCATGCCAGGCACCATGCCAGACGCTGACAGTATGAAGTCGGATGAGAAGACACTGGCTTTCAAGGGTTTGCAGCAGTATTGCCCATTAGAAGTATAACATGAGCCACTGATGTGGATGGACCATACACAGAACTTGAAATTTTGTAAAGGCAACATTTAAAAGAAGAACACGAAGTGGAAGAAATAAGTTTTAATAATGTATTTCATGTGGTCTAAAACATTATCATTTCACATGTCATCAGTGGACAAATTATTGATATGTTTTAGTTTTTTCATGTTAAGTCTTCAAAATGCAATGCATGTCTTACGCCTTCAGCACATCTCTGTTTGCGCCAGGCATGTTTCACATGCTCGTAGCTGCACATCTTGGACAGTGTGAGCAGAGGGCACGAGACTCACCTGTAAATCAAGGGTGGCAGTTCACGGTGCTAGACCGAAGATGTGTTTTATCTTGGTGAATAAAGGCTGGTGCTGGATGAAAAGCATATTTAACCAGAGGTGGGTATAGCTAACCTCACAGCTGTCCTCCATCATAGGTGCCTTCTGGGCCTGGCACTGTGCTTAGTGCTTGACAGGTGTGACACACATTCTGAGGTGGCAGGGACCGTGCCTCTCCCTGTTGTATGCATGAGGAAGCTGAGGTCTGGCAACGTGAGGCCCCTCGCTCGAGGTTAGGAAGTGACGGAGGCAGAATTTGAACTCCGGTCTGGAGACCAGACTCTTAAATCTGTGTCGTATCTGCTATATTAGTGTTTGAGGAGAATGGGCTCTGAGTTTGGGGCAGTAAAAACTACAGGAAGGATTCATCCTATAAAATGGATTCACAGAGTTTGTCAGCATCGATCCTCGAGTCTTTGTTGCTGCTGGGGTAGACCTGAGTGACTGTCTCTCTTCACTTTAAGCTCTAGGTTTGGTGGAAACAGGAAAGAGGGGACTTTGGGGCCTGAGGAGGAGTGTGGCCTGGGACAGTGAGGGAGGCAAGAAAAGGACCCCAGTCTATTGAAAGCCCATTCTAATGCACTGCTTCTTTGGGGGTGCCTACGGGGGTGTTCAGTGGTTAAGCGTCCGCCTTTGACTCAGGGCATGATCTTGGGGTCGTGGGGTTGAGACCCATATTGGGCTCTTGGCTTTCTCTTGGAGAGAGCCTGCTTCTCTCTCCCCCCATCCCACCCATGTTCTCTCTCTCCTCTCTCTCTTAAATAAATAACATCTTAAATAAAATAAAATAAACTACTCTTTGGGAATGAAGCCTCTTTTCTCTTTCTGCCACTGACTCTTGTCCCTCGAGGCTGTGGCCCTCTGTGGGAGCCTGGTGGCATATCCCAGGGAGCCCAGCCACAGGGGCACTTACCCTGGCCTTTTTTGCCCTGATCCAAAGAGGTATTGCTGGATGGGGGAGAAGGGAGGGAGGGATGCCACAGTGCTTTCCTCTTTCATCTGTGAGAATCATTGTTCTAGACTTCTAATTACTGTCCCCAGGATTCAGGGATTCAGTATTCAGGGGCAGGATTAATCTGGGCCTCCTACCCAAACAAGGCAGGTACTGGAGCTTCTCAGTTTGCTCATGTCCCCAAGTAGTGGCCTGGTGCCAGTCCCTGTCCCCAGGTGGTGACTCAGGAGGGTTTTAACCTCTTCACCACTGTCTTCTCCTGCTGCTTGACAGTGCCTGGTTTGTAAAAGATGCTCAATAAAGTGTCTGTTGGCTGACCTAATGACAACTAGCCAGCCTTCACCGAGCTTTTACTGCGTATAAACATGCTGCTTTTCATGTAATTTTATGTAATTTCTCATTTAATCCTCACCATGACTCCATGGGGTGGGTACTATTATTCTTCCCCTTTCCCATGTAAGGAAACAGGTCCTGAGAGGTGCAGGTCTTAAAGCTGCCTAGAGTCCAAGCCAAGATTCAAACCCAAACCACTGGCTCCAGAGTCCAGGCTCTTAACACTCACTCTGCAGTCCCTTGTGGAAGGACAGATGGACGAATGGGGTGGGAAGGCAGGACCAGACTGACCAGTTCCAGCCTCTCTGTTCCACGTGCGGACTCTGTCTTCCTGTTCTGGGATAGCCCTGTGTCAGGTCTCAGGCTCCTATGGGACTGGAGGCTTGATCACCACTCTGGGCATGAAATTTTTCTAGGATTCTGGAGCGTGCACTCCCTCTTTCTTTAACAAAAACTAACTGGTTATTTGATATTATTAAAGAGTTCTTATTTTTTAGGTGCCATAACAATACTGTGGTTCTGCTTAAGACAAAAGTCCTTATCTTTGAGACCTATGTTCTGAAATACTTGTGAACTGTAAAGGTGTCCAGGATTTGCTTCAAAATAATATGGACGGGCTGGGAGTGAAGGGACAGTGTGTATGGGTGAATAAAGATGAGGTAAGATTGGCCCTGAGCTGGCAACTGTTGAAGCTGGCGGATAGGGGATTATTATAGTCTTTTTTTTTTTTAACCTTTCTGAGTTTGAAATGTCTCACCATGAAAAGTTAGAAACAAGCACAACAAATTTCCCTCGGAATTTGTGTATTTTGAGCTCAAGTGTAGGTATGGGGGAGCTTCCTGGTTCTGCCCAGTTTACTTGTGTAACAAAAACAGGGTTTTTGTTTTGTTTTGTTTTCTTGTTGTCATTTACGTTCTGGGAGTCAATACTTGGCTGGGGGCCTTGGAAACCCCTTTGGAAAAGCAGTGCCCGGGAGCAGTGAGGACATTGGGAAAGGTTCCAGCAGCCCCATGCTCCCCCCTGCTCTGGGCACTGGTGGTGGTGTCACTGGCCCTCGGAGCCGCTCTCAGAGGTCCCACTTCCCGAGATCCGCTTCCCTTGGGCACCTGACTGCGGTGCGCCGCCCACATTTTTTCCAAAGACGGAGGACGGGTTTCAACAGGAGGCCTCCGCTCCTCCCCCGGCCTCCCCTCAGGACAGCAGAGCACAGATCCTTCCTTTGATGGGTCTGCTAAGGCCCCACACAGAACCAGAAGCCAGCATTTGGTTTGCCTCTAGCACTGCAGCAGGAGGCAGGGAAGGTGCCCCCTTTCAGGTCTGCCTTTGTTTTTTTTTTTTTTTTAAAGATTTTATTTATTGGGGCAACCCCAGTGGCTCAGCGTTTTAGTGCCACCTTCAGCCCAGGTCGTGATCCTGGAGACCCTGGATCGAATCCCACATCGGGCTCCCGGTGCATGGAGCCTGCTTCTCCCTCTGCCTGTGTCTCTGCCTCTCTCTCTCTCTCTCTCTCTCTCTCTGTGTGTGTGTGTGTGTGTGTGTGTGTGTGTCTCACGAATAAATAAATAAAATCTTTTTTTTAAGATTTTATTTATTTATTCGTGAGAGACCCAGGAAGAGAGAGAGAGAGAGAGAGAGAGAGAGGCAGAGAAAGAAGCAGGCTCCCTGCGGGGAGCCCAATGCAGGACTCGATCCCAGGACCCTGGGATCATGCCCTGAGCCAAAGGCAAATGTTCAACCACCAAGCCATCCATGTGTCCCTCAGTTCTGACTTTTGACAACAGGAGGGGCAAGATGCAGCCTGTGACAGACAGACAGAGGGGTGGTGCCTCGGACCTGATGCTGTTCCTGGTCAAGCCAGCAGTTAAAACTCCTTTACCACATATATGCACCCCTACACACGTGTGGAGGCTCCCATTGCATTTGTTCTTTTGGGAACTATCTCTCAACAGTGAATGGGGGACAGAAATCCCTATGTGGAAACGGCAGGAAAAGAGGACCCCCCCTCATTTGGGGTCTCTGCTTATCGTCTGCCAGCCAGGGAGGTAGAGATGGCTGGCAGGAGCAGGAGCTCTGGTCTGATCCTGCTAGATAGAGGCCGGTGTTTTTTCCCTGTCATGATAAGTTCCTCTTTCCAATGCCCTGTGTCTACACCACACTCTCCGTTTGTGGGCAGGAACGCAGAATTCCCTCAGCCCCTCTGGCTTCCTCAGACTTCAGCCCCCCTCACCCTCTTCAGTTCTTTTTTCAGAGGCCCTGAGGTGAGTCCAGGGTGGAGAAAATGTTAGGAACACTGTCCCGAGCTTAGCTTGATTCCCCCATGTTTCTGGCATACACCTGCACTGTGGGGTCTGAGGGTAGCGCACCCTAAATAGTGGCTCTGCATCTGCTTTACTCAGCTTAGGCATTCAGTGGGTATTCACGGAGCCGAGCACTCTTCCAGGCACCAGAGAGACAGCAGGGAACAAGACAGAGAAGCTTCTCCCCTCCTGGGGCTCTCTTTTGGGCAGGGATCCAGACAGTAAACAAGTAAGGAAGATGTGTGCTGTGTCACATGGTAAAAAGCACTAAGGCGAGGAAACCAAACAGGGAAAGGGGATCTGAAGTATTGGGGGGAAGAGGGGGCTGAAGTTTCAGACAGGGTGGTCTGAAGAAGGGGAGGCAGTGTGAGCAGTGAGGGTGTCTAGGCAGAGGCAGCAGCCAGTGCAAAGGCCTGGGGGACAGGGGCCTTGTGAGGATTGAGGACCTCACAAGGAGGCCCTTGTGGCTGGAGCAGAGGATGAGGGCACAGAAGTGACAGCCCTACTGACCTCTTAGGATCAAACTTTTCTTTGAGATGGGAAGTTTTGCAGAGTTGATTGGTTTATTAAGTTTCATTAAATTGTGAAAACATGCATGGAACCAAAGGACCAAAAATAAGGCACTCACCTCCCTTGCGCAGAGGCCACCATCATTCCAGCTTGCTGGCGAGCAACTTCTTGATGCTGCACTGAGTGAATTTCCTGGCTTGTATTAAGTTGAGCCATATGAAATTACCTTTTTGCAGGTCAACAGTTTTTGAATATTAGCAGTTTTCTGAGGTTCAGCCAATAGCTTCCTCCGCAGAGCCCAACAGACTGGACCAATGCTTTCTTTTTTTATTTTATTTTTTATTTTTTTTATTTATGATAGTCACACAGAGAGAGAGAGAGGCAGAGACACAGGCAGAGGGAGAAGCAGGCTGCATGTACTGGGAGCCCGACGTGGGATTCGATCCCGGGTCTCCAGGATCGCGCCCTGGGCCAAAGGCAGGCACCAAACCGCTGCGCCACCCAGGGATCCCCTGGACCAATGCTTTCTTGCTGCGGGGGTTAAGGGGTCAGAGGTTAGGACCTCCTCGCCCTTTCTGCATCCCACATTGCTCTTTCAGTGACTGCAGTTGAGTACAGAACCCCTGCCCCACCCATAGCCCCATACCCAGTCTTGCTGGTAAGCCAAGCAAGAGGCAGCCTCTTCCTGCAGGGACCTTACCTGGGGGTGGCGTTAGTCATTCTTCGGCTTTCTGCATCTTGGTGCTACTAGTTTTGAAATCACAGCTAGCTCCCAGAGGGAAGGGCACTCCTGGACTCTTGCCGGAGGCTTGGCATGACTCACATGGTGGGGGTGCTCTCTGGGGCCCAGCAGAACTTCTGGGCCTTCTGGATCAGTAACTGGGCAGAGGAGCTGGCAGGGTGCCCAGCGTGGAGTGTCCGCGGGGTATCTCCTGGGATCCCAGAGGCTCAGGCTATGGGAGGAGGTCCGAGGAGAGACGGACAAAGGCCATCAACCCCTTGTGTGTGTCACACCCCTGCACTGACCAGACAGTCTCATGTTTCTAGAAGCCCAAGGCACTAGGCTGAATTCTGGGTGTAAAATAGAGGTAAAGGAGTTCTGGATCCAGTTTTGGAGGAGCTTGGTCAGGAAGTTGTGTCAGTTGTATGTCTTTGGTTGCAAACAATAGTAGTAGCAACAGCAGCAAATAGATCATTTATATAACATCTACCCTATGCTAGGCACTGTGCTAGGCGCTTCCCACAAAGTGACTCATCCAAGCCTCCCAACAACCCTGTAAGGTAAGTACTCTTATTATTTCCCTTTTTGCAGGTGAGGCAATTAAATGACTTGCCCAAAGTCACACAAGCTGGCAAATGTAGTGGCCAGATTTGGACTCAGGGAGTATGACTCCAGAGGCCTCACTCCGAACTTTTTTTTAAAGATTTTATGTACTTGAGAGAGAGAGAGAGAGATCACAAACAGAGGGGAAGGGCAGAGGGAGAAGCAGAGTCCTTCTGAGCGGGGAGCCCGATGTGGGACTCGATCCCAGGACCCCCCGGGATTGACCTGAGCCGAAGGCAGCTGCTTAACCAACTGAGCCACCCAGACACCCTCTCTCAAGCTCTTAATCACTGTGTGTTTCTGCAGTGGTTCTCAAACCTGAGCAGACCTCAGAATCCCCTGAATACTTGTTAAAACACAGATTGCCAGACCCCACCCCGAGTTTCTAATTCAGTAGGTCTGGCTTGAGAATCTTCATTTTTAACAAGTTACCCAGGTGCTACTAGTGCTCCTGGACCCGAGAGCACATTTTGAGAATTACTGATCTGGAATAGGAAACCCAGATAATATTGGCCTGAAGTCAGATTTATGATCTCACATGACAAAGAAGCCCATAGATTGGCAGTACCAGGACTGACTGATTAAGCACTTCCGCAATGCCTGTAAGCAAGCCCTTGGTGTTGTGCCACTCCGCCATCCTTGGTTTGTCTCCTGTGTCCTCGGACTCTCCTCATGGCCACAAGACGATTGCCACAACTCCAGTGGTCACACCCTGATAAGGTTATATCTTGCAGCAGAAAGACAGCATCTTGCAGCAGAAAGACAGCATCTATCTATTACTCATCATTTATCTCTAACAAGTGAGGAAACCTCGCCTAGACACCCCGCCTCTCACATTTCCCTCAGATTTCATTGGCCAGCGTTGTGGCATTGTGACCATGTCTAGGTAAATCATAGGTAAGAGCTGATTAGGATTTACTCTCAGGGCAGAGGCTGGAACCAGGCACATGACTGGTGGGAGGAGAGTGGCTAGAGGAATAACACTGGAGTCCTATTTAGGAAAGGACTTGGAGAGGGGCTTGGAATTGGTAGGCAAATGAGTGGATCTGCTGCAGAAGTCAGTAAAACAAAGTGGAAGCCTGATACCCATTCCATACATTTTCATGTCATTGTATTTACTTTGTTTTATAATTACCTGACTCAGGACATTGCTTTTGTTCTCTACTCATGTCCACCTTCGAGAAGGTATACTCAGTCCCTGTACCATAGGAGATGTTGGTCTTGTTGAGAAATCCAATATTTTGTCTGAGGATCCAGGCAAATCCAAACTAAGTGATGAGGCAGCAGCCTCAGGGGCACTGTGCAGGTTTGAGAGCATTTGCTTTGCCCAGAAGCACTTGGCTCTCCCTTCTCTCTCTGCTCTTGACCAATTGTTCAAGGTGGTCCTTGCAGAGGCTCAGTTTCCCCTCTGAGGACTGGTTCTTAGGTGGTTGGGTGGATGAAAGGAGAGGATACAGGTCAAGTCTTTACCTGTAGTCGCTGGTACGTGGTAAGTGCTCACAAGTATGACCTCTGCTATTAACAAATAGGACTTTATTTCTTTAAAGATTTTATTTATCTGAGGAGGGAGAGAGAGAGAATATGCATGAGTTGCAGGGGTGGGGAGCATGGGGAGGAGAGGCAGACACCCCACTGAGTAGAGAGCCTGACAATAACACAGGGTTCTATCCCAGGACCCCGAGATCCCCACCTGAGCCAAAGGCAGATGCTTAACTGAGCCTCCCGGGTGCCCCAACAAATGGGACTTAAGTAAGTTACCATTTAATAAGCCTGCCCTCCCCTTCCAACAGTCTTTGAAAGTGACCATTCATTTTGTAGACTGAAGTTTCCTGTGGATGCCTGTTGCTCCTGCTTATGGACA
Source organism: Vulpes vulpes (assembly GCF_048418805.1). Lineage (NCBI taxonomy): Eukaryota > Metazoa > Chordata > Mammalia > Carnivora > Canidae > Vulpes > Vulpes vulpes. The sequence goes on from NC_132780.1 coordinate 7,701,537, forward strand.
CAGTGTAAAGTTACTGCCCTGCAAGACTACAGAGGGACTAGGAATAAGTGTGGGCTCTGGAGCTCAAGTGGGGCTAGTAGTGATCCTAGCTTCTAGGTTTGTTGAGTGGATTGAGCGCACTCAAGTATGCAAAGCACTGAGAACACTGCAGTGTCTGGCCTACAGTGAGCACCTAAGACACACTGTACAGTTGACCCTTGAACAACTTGGGGGCCAGGGGCACCGACCCCCGTGCAGTAAAATCTGTATGTAACTTTTGACTCCCCCCCCCCCCCCCAAACTTGACTACTAATAGCCTACTGTTGACCCGAAGCCTTATGGATCACGTACTCACATTTTGTATATGTATTGTATACTGTATTTTTAGAATAAGGTAAGCTGGAGAAAATGTTATTGAGAAAATCATGAAATACATTTACAGTACTGTACACAAGAACTATATGAGTGGTCCTGTGCAGTTCAAGCCCAACGGTATTTTTTTTTTTTTTTTTTTTACGGAAAAGAAGGGCAGTAAGGATCTTAATTTTTTCCCCCTTTAGTTTAGCTGCCCATGATTTAAACACCATGACCACAATTAACCCTTATTTTCAAGGTAGAGGCTGAATCTGATTGAATCTGAGGGCAGCATGTCCGAACTCTAAGCTGATAGTTGTTGAGCATTTTTTTTGTGAGTTAGGCTAAGCCCTCACCCTACAGACTCCCCAACTCTCACACTCACCCCATTTTACAGATGCAGCAACTAGGGCCCAGTGTGTGTATATGTGTGTGTGTGTGGGGGGGGGGGTCTCTCTTCTTGAAACTAGACCTGGTGCAGCAGCGGTTAGAACTGGAAACCCAGCACCGCTCTCCTGGGGTTACCCCGCCACCCCACCGCTTTCTGGCTGTGGCACGTGCCCTCCAGCCCGCGACGGCTCTGTTCCTGAACTTTCTCACCGGCGAAATAGGAATGATCATAGGGGACGCCAGGAGGGTGGCGGCGAGGGCCGGCGGGGGGACTGCGGCGAGCGGCTTAGCGGGGCGCCGGGTGCAGGGGCAGCGCTCAGGCTCCAGCTGCGTCGGGCAGAGCCGCGGGGCTGTGCTCCCAGGGCCGGCGGCGGAGGGGCCCGCGCGGTGCTTAATCATTAGCTGCGCAGCCTCCGCGGGGGAGCGCGGCGGGGCCGGGCCGGGAGGGAGCCCACCTCGGACGGGAGCCTGCGGGCGCCTCGGGTCCAGCCCCGCGCGGCGGGCGGACAGGTGGCGGCTCCCGGCCGGCGCGCACGGGCGAGCCGTCTTTGTTACCCTCGAGCTTTCCCCGAGCCCATTCAGGCTCCTCAGACCACGTGTCTGGTGAGTAAGGCCCCCCCCCCCTTTTTTTTTCCTTCTTCTTCTCCTGCCTCCCCGCCGCGGGACTGTGGGCGAGACGGGCGCCCTGCGGAGCCGCCTGCTGGCGGGAGCGGGCCCCGCGCGGGGAACGCGGGGACCCCCGGCGGCGGCGGCCGCGCAGGAAGCGGCGGTGGGAGCTGGCGCGGCGGGTTCCCGTTTCCGCATTCCGGACGCCCGCAGCGGCCCGCAGGCCCCGCCCCCGCCCCGGCCGCCCGCCGCGCTCGGGCAGGTGGCCTTGCCCTTGCGGGAGGAGAGCCGGCCCCGCGGCGCCCCGGCCACCTGCCCCGGCACCTGCCCGGCACCTGCCCGGCACCTGCCGGCCCTGAGCTCGGGGCTCCCTCCCGCCGGCCCCGGGTGAGTGACGCTCGCTAAGTTTGCCGGTAACTTGTGGAGCAGAGAAAGGTAATAACGTGTTTCTTGGTTTCGGGAATTGACTGGTGGCTTTTTTGTTTTCTGTCCCCCGTGTCTCCCGTCCCCCCCCGCCCCCCGCATGAAATGTTTACCTGTCTGCTCCTCACGGTGAAGAAAGGTGGGCGGAGTGTTGAGGGAGTGAGAAGCAAGTGGAGGCTGTTGGTCTCCCCACCGCCCCCCAGCCCCGAGGAGTCCGGCGGGGCCTGCCGAGCTGAGCTGCGGGGTGCGGGGTGCGGGGTGCGGACCTCTGCGCCCGCCGGCGGGCATCCCAGGAGCTGTGCCACCTCGGGCTGGTTCCCTTTCCTCTCTGGGCCTCCGGGTCCTCATCTGATGAAACGGCAAATAAGAGCAGTACCCACTCATCTTTCCAGTGAATCTTATAAAGTGCCCACAGCCTGGGCCCCCAGCGGTGTTGAGCGTCAGCTGTCCTTGGATCCCCACCCCAACCTGCAGTCCCCCAAATTCCCTGGCCTTACCTCTGACTTCTCAACTGCTGCTGGCTGTACTCCAGCAACTCGGGCCTCCTCCTGTTCCTCCTCCTGTTCCTCCCTCAGGGCCTTTGCCCTGGCTGTTCCCTCTGTCCGGAACACTTCCCCCAGTATCCCCAAAACTCCCTCCCCCTTCGGGTCTCTGCTCAGATGTCCCCCTTTCGGCGGGGCCTCTGTCCTTACTAAATAGCACCTTCTCCACAACTCTTAGTCCTTTATTGTGCTTAATTTTTCTTCCACTTGACATACTGTTGATTATCTACCCCCATCCCCACCCCCACCCCAGCTGTAAGCTCCATAAAAGCACAGGGACTTCTGTCTCTATCCTTGTAGGCCAGTTCCTGGCATGGGGTAGATGTGGGATAAATTATTTTATGATTGAATTTATGATATCAGGAGTAGTATTGTCCAAGGATGGACAGCTGTCCCCATTCGGGGTTTGAGTCAGAACATCGCCAACCCTGCAGCTGTGGGGGAGGTGGCATACCCACACCTTCCCTTTCATCCTCCTTGGGTCTCCCTCTCTAGCTTCCTGTCCCTCAGCCCCTTCAGGCTGTACAGCCTTGGCCCTGCCAGTGGCTCATCCCCGAAGCTTAGGTTCTTGTGGCAGGGAACCGATGGCCTTGGCCTTGGCCTTGGTGAGTGTGCAGGATGTGTGCGTGTTAATCCAGGTGGGGCAGGCTTCATCGAAGACACACACCCCAATGTATATGGAAAGCCCACTTTATCGCCAGGTCCTGCTCTGTGTTCCTGCAGTAAGGTCAGGGAATGCCTTGGAAATAAGAATTAACCGCCGGGTACAGTTTATTGGTCTTCCCTGTGTTAACGGGCAATAATTCTCGTTCTGGGGCTGAACAGATTTTAATTAAACGGTGAACTCAAAGAGTCTTTGTGGTAGCTGACACCTCTTCATCGGTCCTCTGGCTCCTGGTGTCAGCAATTGGTTCTGTAAAAATATGCTGGGCAGGGCTTCCCCAAGCTCGGTGGAGCCAGGTCAGCAGCCCTCTCGGATTTCTCCCAACAGCATGAAACACGGAGGGATTGAGGTGCTGATGGACTTCCTGCTGCATCACACATCATTACACCTCTGGGCCTGCCGCTATATTAAGAATGTGCAAAGTGTCAGAGGAGCTGCTCCCACAGCATTTAATTCTGCCCTTCAAGCTCCAAGTACGGTGGTTTTGGAGTTGGGTTGAGGCCCCTCCTGAGAGGCCATTGCTCAGGTCCCAGTGCTGCCCACACTCTGGGCACAGTGCGTACCTTCTCTGGGCCTCTGCTTCCTTATCTGGAAAAGGGGAATAATTAACAGTTCCTGCCTGAAATGAGAAGTTGAAGTGAGATCAGGTGACCCAGTTAGCACTGTGCCTAATGCATAGAGAGCACTCACTAAATGGGGGTGATCATTTATGAATTAATTCCACGCCTCTTTTAAATTTTTTTCTGTCCCTATACTGTGGACTCCTCTCTGTGCCACCTCCATGTCACCATCCTCCCACAATCCTTCACTCATAGTAACAATCAAGTACTATACAGACCTTTCTATACTTTCCCCCATGGTTATGTAATCCTGTAGAGAGAAATGTTACACTGTAAGGGACAATATTACCCTCATCTTCCTGCATTTTACATTTCTAACATGGCAATACCATGTAGAAATGCTTCAAGTTCTTAAGCAGCACTTGCACTTGCTCTTTATAATAGCTGCGTAAAACACAGTGGTGTGGGTGTACCATAATTTTGGCCAGGCCATTGCTGATGCGCATTCCCTTTGTTTCTGTGCTTTTTCCCCCCCAAATTACTATTTTTATTGATAGCCTTCTTTAATTAGATTGCAGGTATCCAACCTGCTTCACTACCTTGTTAACTTAAGCTCTAAGCCTTTGCGAATGAATATGAAGTAGCATTAGCATAATGACACCTCTGGCCCAGATAGGAGATGCATTTTCTGAGGGTTCTCACTGGGTTGGCACAATGTTGAACTGTCTACCTTAAATGCCTTTTGATTATAAAAGTGATTAATAGATTCATCACCCTCAATATAGATCAGTTGTGCTTCGTGAGTACCCTTTACAAAATAAGAGGGAAGGTTCATGTTTTTTCATTTTAAGGATCTTTGTTGTCAGCATGTGGGGCTCTTGGATCCACTGGCCCGTTTCTTTTTCAGGTGGTACTTTAATTACAGAATATATCTGGCTCCGTGAAACTTACAGTGGTATACCTAGATTGAGGTTCTACTTCTCTATTGCTACATAACAAGCCACCCTAAACATAATGCCTTAAAATGACAAACTCTAGTTTACTGAAGTTCATGTGAATGGCTCTCCTGCCAGTCTTTTTTTTTTTTTTTTTTTTTTTTAGGATTTTGTTTATTTATGAGAAACAGAGAGAGAGAGAGAGAGGCAGAGACATAGGCAAAAGGAGAAGCAGGCTCTGTGCAGGGAGCCCAATGTGGGACTTGATCCTGGGACTCCAGGATCACTCCCTGAGCCAAAGGCAGAAGATCAAATGTTAAGCCATCCAGGCATCCCACCTTCCCTGATACCTTTAGCTGACTTCTACTTGTGGTACTTTGGCTAGAGAACTCCATGGTCTGACCCCCTGTCCAGGGAAGTCTTGGAAATGCAGTTTTTATTTTTTAATTTAAAAAAAAAATTTTAAAGAATTTATTTATTCATGAGAGACACACAGAGAGAGGCAGAGACATAGGCAGAGGGAGAAGCAGGCTCCCCCACAGGGAGCCTGATGTAGGACTCGATCCCAGGACCCTAGGATCACCACCTGAACCAAGGGCAGGCACTGAACCAGTGAGCCACCCAGGTGCCCAGAAATACAGTTTTTAAAGCCGAGCTTCACTCACCACCCTGAGTGAAGGATCAGTACTGAAGAAGGGAGAATGGACACGCAAGTAGGCATCTAGATGCAGTCTGTTCAGCCAGCCTAAGAAGCAGTGAGGCAGTTTGTACTCATTTACCATCTGCTTAGTAAGTACTTGGGATAGGCAACAGACCTGGCCGCCTACAGAGGCTTCAAGTGTTGGGGAAGGAAGCACATCTGGGGGTTAAAACTGATCATTTACAGACCTTGACTAGATCATTGCTCAGCTCACACTTCCCATGTAGATGTTTAAAGTTAGACTAAAATGATAATAGTAATAAGGGCTTACCTTGTGTAGAGGACTATGAACCAACCCACTGGATCTCCACAATGGCCTCCTGAAGCAGGCACCATTACCACTCTCTTGGCCTCCCTCCCTCCTGCTCTTAGGGAGTAGTGCGGTCGACGTGCGTCTGGTGGTCTGGCTCTGGAGTCCATGAACCACGGCACTATACTTTTTGAGTTTATTACAGGAGACATTTCTTGTGGAAATGAATATGTAAGTGACAGCAGCACAAAACATGAAGCAGAAACCACCTACTACTTCATCCCCTCCACTCCTGCTTCCTGCCTCATTGGCCCCATCTGTCAGTAACTTGGTGTACATCCTTATGCACCTCTTTCTAAATGTATTCCATTTTTTAAAGATGGCCTTTGGGCACACAGCATCAGATTAATCAGAATCCCTCCTTGGTGCACTGGTATTCTGGGTTCCTGCAAAAGTGCCTCTCTATTGTAACGAACAGCCATTGGCCTGTTGCCTACCCAGGAATTAGAACATCAGCAACAACACATGAACCTGTGTTGTGGTCCCGTTCCATCCTCTGTCTTCTCTCCCAGGGGTCACCACCATCTTGAACTTTTTATCATCCTTTATTTAAAAAGATTTATTTTTGAACTTTATACACATGGTATTGTACTGTATATAGTCTTGTGGGACTTGCACTTTTCACATGATACTGTGATTCTAAGATGGATCTGGACTGTTTTTTTTTAAAGATTTTATTTATTTATTCATGAGAGACACACAGAAAGAGGCAGAGACACAGGCAGAAGGAGAAGCAGGCTCCATGCAGGGAGCCCAATGTGGGACTCGATTCCGGGTCTCCAGGATAACGCCCTGGGCTAAAGGTGGTGCTAAACCACCGAGCCACCCAGGCTGCCCCCAGACTGGTTTTTGCTGCTGTGTTGGTTGAATATACCACATTTTTGTGTCAGTTATTTGCTTGCCAATGAACAGTTCATAAGTTTCTAGATTCTTTGCTATTCGTGGGCTGCTGTGAATGTTGTTCCCCACATTTCCTCATATGCATCGATGAGAATTTCTTTTGGGTTTGTACTAGGCATGAGATTGATGGGTTGGGGGATGTGAGCATCTTTGACTTCCATCAGATATTGTCAGACTGTTCTCTGAACATTATTGCCAAGGCTTGGTTTGGTAAAGCTTTTTTATTTTTTACCACACATGAGATGGGATCTCATTGTGATTTCAGTTGTGCCTCTCTGAAGACTAATAAGCCTGAATATCTTTTTCTTCTGGATGAAGCTTGCTCATCACTTTTGCTGCTTTTTCATACCAATTTGTAGGTGTTCTTTATGTACACTTGATCCTTAAACAGTGTGAGGGTTGGGGCGCATATCTACCTGTGTAGTTGAAAATCCATGTATAACTTTTCACTCCCCAGAAACTTAACTAATTAATTGCATACCGTTGACTTGGAAGCCTTGCCAATAACATAAACAGTCAATCGACACGTGTTTTGTGTGTCCTGTGTATTATATAGTGTATTCTTAAAGTAAGCTGGAAAAAAGAAAATGTTACTGAAAGAAATCATGAGAAGAGAAAGTGCATTTATAGTTAGAACTATATAGACGGACTTGCATAGTTCAAACCTGTGTCATTTTGGGGTCACCTGTACTCTGGTTACTAATCCTGGGGCAGCAGCCTACTTAACCTAATTGAAAATCTTGTGATTCTCATGTCATCATTTCCTTGGTTGTTTCCTTTACCGTGTTCACCCTCTCACCAACTCCACAATAGCTCTTGGTGTATTTTCTGCAGCTCACAGTGATTCTTCTTTGGAATAGTCCTCAATTTGTGGGTGTTTTTATACAGTTATGTAGATATAGGACCCATTCACTCTGTAGAGCTTTTTGAGCTTAGTGTATCAGTTTGATTAGGTTCAACTGCACATAATAGAAAACTGCATATAAAACAAAATGACAATGGCCTAAGCGAGATAGAAGTTTATTTCTCTATCACATAAAGGAGCCCAGTGATAAGCAGGCCAAGGCTGCATTCTTACCATGGAGCCATGCTGCTCCTACCTCTTTGATCCATCATCCTTTTCCTACCACCTCATGATGTAAGATGGCTGCTCAGGCTCCAGCCATTGCATCCCAGCAAGCAGGAAAGAAGGGATGAAGATGGGCACTCAGTCTCTCTGAAAAGACTTAATGGAAGTCGCACACAAATATTCTACTAACAGACTTGCTCAGAACTCAGTTGCAGTACCATATATGGCTTCAAGGGGTCTGGGAAATGTATTCTTTATTTCACATGGCCTTGTTCTGAGCTAAAAATCAGATTCTGCTAAATTAAACAGGGAGACTCCCCTTTTGTATTGGATTAGGCAGCCAGTAGCTTTACTAGTTCAGAAGTATTCCCTAAAACTGGCTTTTAAAGAAGTTGCTGGACACAAGGATGGTGCTTCAAGATGATGCCCCTTTTGATTCTTTGATTTATTACACAAATATTTTGTGAGCATCTGTTTTGTACAGGCACTGTTCTGAGAGTTGGAAGACAGTAACGAACAAAACAAATGAGATTTCCACCCTCGTGCAGCTTATGTTGTTAAAGGGAAGATAGATAATAAAGAAAGAAGGAATATAGAGTGAGTCCAAAAGAGATAATAGGTGTGAAAAACAATAAAGAAGGCTACGCACAATGAGAGTAAGTAGCACATGGTGTTCCCTAATTAATTTTTGAAGACATGCGGTGCTGTTTTAGAGAGTGGGGTTAGGGCAGACTGTTTTCAGATGACATTGGAGCAGAGGTGAAGAAGGGGAGTGGGGGAAAAAAAAGGGGGGAGTGGGGGAGTCATGTGGGTTTCTTGGGTAGAGCATTTGGGGCAAGATAAGGATGGGGAGTGAGGGAGGGAGCAGAGGTGGGGGTTGAGGATGAGAGAGGCCGGTAGTGCTGGGCCCAGGGGGCCACAGTGATGACTCTGGCTTTACCCAGACTGACACAAAGTCCCAGGAGGAAGACGTCATCTGATTGTTAGCCCTGGGGAGTGACAGTGGACACGAGTCTTCTTCCCAGATTCAGGCTGTCTATTTAATTGCCTCTAGATACCTTGTGAAAAAAAAAAAATAGCTTCAACTCTTCTTAACCAGAACCACTCTGGTTTTATTTGTACAAGCCTACCTTACCCTACGGGATGATTTTAAAGTTAAATAGTTCAGCTTTTATCTATAAAAGAAGGATTTTTTTTTAAAGGGCACAATGACAATACTATGGCCCTGATTAAAATAACTAGCAATAATTGCTTGACGTCATCTGGAATCCAGTTAGTGCTAACATTTCCGATCATCTCATAAATGTCTTTCTAGAATTGATTTGTTCCAATCAAGGTCCACTGTGGGATTTGGTTCACATGCCTGTTAAGTGTCATTTAATCTGTGGGTCCCCCAGTCTTCCCTCCCCTTTTCTTGTATTGTTTATTTGTTGAGAAAAGCCCTATAATTTGTTGTGTAGATCTCCCACAATCTGTGTCTGGGATAGTATTTCTGTGGTGGTGGCAAACTAGTCCTTCTGTCCCTGCTGTGTTTTCTGAAAACGGGTGGTTAGGTTTGAAGACTGGATCAGATTCAGGTTTGAGATGTACACACACACACACACACACACACGTGCACGCACACACATGCATGAACATATTTGTGTGTGTTTCGGGGGCAGGGATGGCAGAATATTCTCCTGGCTGTTGCTGCGTGTTCTGTCCATCAGCAGGTGGGTAAAGCCCGTGGCCTCTCTTGTGTCATGTTCTGTAGAGTTAATGGCTGTAAATCACCATTTCCTAGACCCATGATTTCACTTGGGGTTTGCAAAAATTCTGACATTTGTAATTCTGCCCTTCTCTTCATTTATTAGCTGGAATATTCCTCCAGAGAGAAACCTCCCTCATCTATTATTTAGGTATCCTGAGGGTACTGACTCTTTTGAACTTTTGTTTACATTAGAAATGAGTATCGAACAACTGGGCTGGTGGCTTCTGAGCTGGCCATTTTTCCTTCAGTGATTCAGATCTTCTTTGTTTTTGTGCTCATTCATTCGGCGTGTCCTGGTCTCTGCTACTGGCACGCCTGGTCTTGGATTCAGGAATAAACTGATGAACCATCACAGATAGCTCATTGTTTAGGCACAGGTGCTTCAGGCCTTACCTTCGGCCAGGTGGAGCTGTGTGTGTGTGTGTGTGTGTGTGTGTGTTACCCTGTGTAACCAGGGAGAGACGACTCGAAGCTGTTGTTGACATTTCCAGTTTTGTTCTCTCTCCCTGGCCATGTATCTTCAGACCTACAGCCTCTAGAGAGTTCTTGCTCCACACCAGGGGATTAAAACCCTTACGCTTAGGGCAAGAGGTTTTTCTGAGCATCTGAATTTCTTCTGATCTGAAACTCCATTCCTAGACAAAAGAACAAAAAAGGGCTCTGCCTCCTTGGAGAGGCTCTCCTTCTAGTAGCCTGGCCAGGGGCAAGCTCTGACCCCAGGCACTGTTGTCTGGGTCATAAATTCTTTAGAGCACTAGCACGCATGAAATCATTTGGATGCCTTGGGATCAGTTACGCATTATATTGCACGCTACCTAAGGGCTTTCTTTTCTTCTGGAGATTACAACACATTTACCTCCTCTAGGGGGGAAAAGATTTGATGTGGAATGATGTCGAATTCATTAATTCATTCAGTCACTGACTTGTTCCTTTGGCAGATATTTAGTGAGCATCATGGGCATTCTGAGGGCTGGGGTCTAAGCCTGAGAACGCCTGTCCTCCTGGCGTTGAGGCTCACGTTAAAGGACACAGAGGATAAAGTAGTAAACAAATTAATAAGATATTTCAGGTGGGGATAAACAGTGCTCCGAAGTGATTAAAGCAGAGTGATGAGAGACACCTGGAAGGTGGAGGTGGCTGTGGGAGGCTGAAGAGCTGGGGAGCTCGGAGGAGAGCTTTGCTGGGTGGGGGGGGGGTGACACAGCTGAGACTGGGGCGGTACAAAGGTGCCAGCCTTGTGAGAGATCTAGGAGAAGAGGCGTCCTGGCAGAAAGAACAGCAAGTGCAGATGTGCTGAGGCAGGAATGAGTTAGGTGTGTGGACGAACAGTAGTATAGCCCATGTGGCTGGAGCGTCATGGGGGGTGGCGAGGTTGGAGCCTGGTAGAGGGTTCAGACTTTCATTCCGAGCGTTCTCGCTGTCATCATCTTGGACACTAGATAGAGGAGTGGCAGTGGCACAAGGAGGGAGGCAGCCTTTCCTGGAGGGAGGAGAGGGGTGCGGTAACAACCTCAGTGGTGGCATTGGGGCTTAAGAGAAGTGCGTGGGCTTGACAGCTGCTAAGGTCAGTGGGTGACCAGTGGGGTGAGAGATTTTTCCAGGGGTTTCGGGCTTTGTTCTGCAGGTTCAGATGGATGGCAGTAATGACAGTCCCTAGTCCCCTTTAACAGGGGCTGAGGAGTCTTACACACACGTCTCATTTAACCTTCTTTATGGTAGACTCTTATTCCCAATTTTGCAGATGAGGAAACTGAGGCCTGGGAAAATTAAGCACTTGATCCTTGTCACTCAGCGAATGGACACTGGGTTGGAACCTGGGTAGGCTGACCTGCATTCTTTTCTTTTTTTTTTTTGGCTGACCTGCATTCTGACCATGCTGCCCCTTCTCTCCAGCCGTAGCTAGTTGCTTTTTTTTTTTTTTAATTTTATTTATTTATTCATGAGAGAGAGAGAGAGAGAGAGTGGCAGAGAGATAGGCAGAGGGAGAAGCAGGCTCCATGCAGGGAGTCCGATGTGGGACTCAGTCCCAGATCCCTGGATCACGCCCTGCTCAACCACTCAGCCACCCAGGCGTCCCAGCTCCAGCTGTTAATTCATGAAGCTGACCCAGCCTGTGCCCAGGAGGAACTGATGCCAGAGTCCCCCATTTATGAAATCAGGAGGTCCACATAGGTGGCTCTTTCACCATCCCCACTAACCTAGATCTTGACATGTCTTTTATTACAGTATTTATTACAGGGCAGAAAACAGGGACCTTCTGGGTGCTGACGCAGACATCACTTGACACGAGGGCCAGATCGGGTGTAGATAGGCCCCTGGACTTTGAGCTCCTGAGCCTAACTGATTGGGCTGAAAGTGTCCTTGCCATCAGACCCTTCTTATCTCCTCCTCCAGCGATCCACATGGACAAGGAGCTCACCCTTATGCTACTCAGCCATATGGCTTTACTTAGTGTCCTCTAGGAGAGAGGTGCACCCCGCCCCCCATCTCTGTCTTTACATAGGGGAGGTGAAACGAGCTGCTCAGTTTGGTCCTGCTTGCTGCTCAGCTCTCAGGGGGCACTGGTAGATGCTGATCACTTCTGCTCCTTTTTGTATTTAGGTTGCATGGCAGAAATTTCATATTGATCGATTTTTTTTTTTTATTGATTTAAAACTTAAAGAAGCCATCTGCTGATTGTAAACATTTCAAGCCAGAGAGCAGTATGTAAAGCAAAGCATGGCAATTCCTTGTTCTCCTGGTGACCCTCTCTCACCTGCTGGCAGTGACATTAAGTGTGCCCTTCTTGCTGTGTGTGCAGTACATTGCGTTTAAGAGCTTGGGCTCTGGGGCCACAGTGCTTGGGTTCAAACCCCAGTTTTGTTGTGTACTGACTTGGGCCTTAATCATTCAGTGCCTCACTTTCCCCATCTGTAAAATGGCAGTGATGGTCTTAACCCCTTGGCTTATAAGGATTCATTGTGTCAATATATGTAAAAGTTAGAGTGGCACCTGGCATGTGATAAGCACTCACATATTAGCCAGTTTTATTACAGACATGTGTGCTGATAGTTGTTTGTTTTACAAACATAGTCTCTAGGTATGTTGTTCTACAGATTGCACTTTCTTTTAAGGATCTGCCTTCGAGAGCCTACCGAGGCAGTGGGTCAAGGTCAGCCATGTTCTTTTTTTCCTTTTTTCATATTTTATTAACTTATCAGAGATAGCGCGCACGCACACGCATGAGCAAGGGGGAGGGGCAGAGGGCTAGGGAGAAGCAAACTCCCAGCTAAGCAGGGGGCCCCGACAAACACTACTACTTGGGGGCTTGATCCCAGGACCTGAAGATCATGACCTGATGAGCTGAAGGCAAGCAAGCACCTAACCGATTGAGCCACCCAGGCGTCCCAGCCTCATTCTTTTTAATAATTCATAATGTGCCATCCTGGCCTGCCCTAGTGCTGGACATTCTGTTCATTTCTACCTTTCCTTGTGATTATGACTCTGAACATCTCCACACAGAAACCTTTGTTTGATTCTTAGATTTTTGTTAGGACAAAGCCCTGGAGTTGCAATTACTGAAACAAAGTGTATAAAAATGTTTTTTTTTTTTTATATATAAAAATGTTTAAAGACTTGTGCTTTTCCGTTGCTGACTTGTCTTGTTTCTGAGCCATCTGCATTTCCTCCTTTGTTGCCTGTTTTTCTAGGGGGTAGATTTTAATTTTTACTGATTTGTAGGGGATCTTCATATTACTGAAGGTAGAAATCAAGTGTTAGAGGTTGCAGATTTACATCTCTAGTGAGTTGTTTACCTTTTAATTTTGTTGTTATTAACATCGTATTGAGGTTTATTGATGATGTTTGCTTTTATGCTTTGGCCTTTAAGATGAGATAAACACTCATCTTTTTTTTTTTTATTATTATTATTATTATTTTTTAAATCTTTATTTATTTATGATAGTCACAGAGAGAGAGAGAGAGGCAGAGACATAGGCAGAGGGAGAAGCAGGCTCCATGCACCGGGAGCCCGATGTGGGATTCGATCCCGGGTCTCCAGGATCGCGCCCTGGGCCAAAGGCAGGCGCCAAACCGCTGCGCCACCCAGGGATCCCCTTTTTTTTTTTTTTTTTTTAAACACTCATCTTAACTAGATATTTTTTCCTAGTTACTTTATAGCTTCTTTTTTTTTTTTTTTTTTTTTAATTTTATTTTTGAGTAATCTCTGCCCCCAACACAGGGCTCGAACTCTCCACCCTACACCAAGAATCACATGTAGAGCTTCATCATTTCCATCCAACATCTGGAATTTTTTTTCTTCTGGTGTTAGGTGTGGGATAAAGATCTTAAACCTCCCTCCTGCCAGTAGTTAACTGGTTGCCTCTTATGGCTTTGATCAAATAATACACCCTTTCCCACTGACCTGAAAAGCCAAGTACAATCCCGGGCCCGGTCTGTGTATTTTGAGCATTCACCTCTCAGTGCCCTGCCATCGCTCAGTGAAGCGAGTTGGTGACAGACAGCTCTTCCTGCCGTTCCTTGGCAGACCTTCCCTGTGTCCACCAGTGGTAGTCATTGTCAGTGATTGCTTCTGTGCTGTGGTTACTTGTGTCCGGCCTTCTCCCTACCTCGGCCAGGACATCCCTGACGGTGTTAAATGCCAGTGGAGGCCACAGGCAGGTATGGGTGCCCTGAGATGTTTTATCCTGCAGGGCCCTCCTTAATGGGGGCCTGGTGAGGCAGGGCCCACAGTTTTTCTGGGAACTCTTAAGAAGCCCATGGTGGCCACTAAGTGGCAGTGTCAATGAAGGACCCCTCTGTCCCTGCTGCTGGGCCAGACCAGGGAAAAAAGCTGGCATCAAGGGTGACGACTTGAGTATAAGCAGCAGCAGGCAACATTCGGGAGCTTTGATTAATTGGGAAAAGAAAAAGGAAGAAAGAAAAAAGTCTTAGCTGCAGTGTTGTGGAAGCTCAGCAAGAAACTAGCATAGAAAAAAAAAAAAAAGAAGCTAGTGTAGCAGACTCAGATGTGGAGAGGACAGCCTCAGAGTTGACTGCTGAGTCTCTGGAACTAGCTGCCTGCCTGGATGTCATGAGGCCTGATGTCAGATGGCCAGCTTTTACAGCTCAGCTTTGCCTTGTCTTGGCTGGGTGTCCTTGGGCAAGGAACTTAACCTCTCTGTGCCTTAGCTTCTGCATAATGGAATAATAGCTCCTACTCTAGGTTTTTGTGAGGCTTAAATGATCCATGCAAAGTGCTTAGAACTGTGGTTGGCACATAGCAAATAAACAAGTAAATGTTAGTCATAATTTCTTTCTCTGTAACCCCCACCGCCCTTTCTGCGTTTCGGAGGGTGAGGATGAAGGTCCCAGGAGATGTACTAAAGCATATGGGGGGAGATATCATCACTTAGGTATTTCCTGAACACCTACAATGTGGCACACAGTGCTAGGGCCACAGCAGGGCCCAGGATAGACACAGTCCCATGTCTGACGCTGACAATATGGTTGGAACTAGACCCTAAACAGATACAAAATGTAACGTAAGTAGTGAGATGTCCTGTGACTCAAACAGACTTGGGGACAGACAGAGTGGCAGAGGTGATCTGGACAGACCCCTGAAGAGGTGACTCTGATCAAGACCTGAATATAAGGAGCCAGCCATGGAAACATCTGGGAAAGAGCATTCCAGACAGCATAGCAAATGCAAAGGCCCTGAGGTAGGAGCTTGCAGAGCATGTTCTAAGTGCGAGGAGGCCACTGTGGCCAGAGGGCCATTAGGGCTGGGAAGGTGAGAATGGCCGAAGATGAGGGCGGAGAGAGAGCCAGGTAGGAAGTTCTTAGCCTAGGTTCTCTGAATTGAAAAATAACAGAAGCCCATGTCTGATCCATCCAGGACTAAAAGATTTCCAAGACGCCTAATGGAGCTTGGGACAGGCATTGTCTGCTGGTGTCATGATCAACAGGCTCAGGGCCCTGACAATATTGCCTCTCTATTTTCCATTTCTACCTGTGTGTTCTCTTTGCTTCCTTCCTTCTCTAGGCTTTTCAGGCGTGTGGGTGTCCCAGAGCTCCTTCTCTGGGTCTCCAGTTCCCAGCCATGGGGAAAGATTTAACTGTCTCCATTCTGGGACAGCGGTCTCATTGGCCCAGCTTTGGTCAGTTGGCTACCTCTCATCCAGTGAGCTCTGGCAAGGCAATGCGTATGACACACACCTCTCGTAAAATGAAGACTTTCTTTGCCCTTCTGGTCTAGGGCATCATTCCTCTTTTATATGAAGCATTAATATGTTGTGGTTAAGAACGGGCCAGATGGCCTGGATTCAGAGCTCAGCTGCTTGCTAGCTGTGTGACCTTGGATTTATCACTTCACCTCTCTGGGCCTCCATTTCATAACCCGTAAAATGTGGATAATAAAGGTTTCTACCTCAAGGGGCCATTCAGAGCATTAAATAAGTTTGCATAAAGAATTTAGTTTGAGCCTGGTGCATAATAGGCACTCAGAAAGTACTATTTATCATCATCCTTCTTTTTGCTCCTGGACAGTGCTGGATAGGTCAAGCTAGGATTTGGGATTAGAAAGTGTGGAATTAGAAACCAAAAATCCAGTCATGAAATGGGCAGAAGACATGAACAGAAATTTCACCGAAGAAGACATACACATAGCCAACAAGCACATGAAAAAATGCCCCGCATCACTTGCCATCAGGGAAATACAAATCAAAACTACAATGAGATACCACCTTACACCATTGAGAATGGCTAAAATTAACGAGACAGGAAACAACAAATGTTGGAGAGGATGTGGAGAAGGGGAAACTGTTGGTGGGAATACAAGCTGGCGCAGCCACTCTGAAAAACAGTGTGGAGGTTCCTCAAAAAAGTTAAACATAGAGCTACCCTATGACCCAGCAATTGCACTACTGGGTATTTACCCCAAAGATACAGATGTAGTGAAACACCGGGACACCTGCACCCCAATAGCAGCAATAACAGCAATGTCCACAATAGCCAAACTGTGGAAGGAGCCTCACTGTCCTTCAAAAGATGAGTGGATAAAGAAGATGTGGTGTATTTATACAATGGAATATTACTCAGCCATCAGAAAGGACAAATACCCACGATTTGCTTCAATTCTGGATGGAACTGGAGGGTATTATGCTGAGTGAAATAAGTCAGTTGGAGGAGGACAATCATCATATGTTCACTCATACGGGGAATATAAGAAGTAGTAAAAAGGATTATAAGGGAAAAGAGGGAAACTGAGTAGGGAAAAATTAGAGAGGGAGACAAACCATGAGAGACTCCTTACTCTAGGAAACAAAGGGTTGCGGAAAGGGAGGTGGGCGAGGAGTTGGGGTAACTGGGTGACAAGCACTGAGGAGGCCCCTTGATGGGATGAGCACTGGGTGTTATATGTTGGCAAATTGAACTTCAATAAAAACAAAAAGACGAAAAAGAAAAAAAAAAGAGAGAGTCTGGAATTGATCCCAGCTCCACCACCAACTAGTGATCTTAGCAAGTAACTTTTTTCTGCGGAGTAGGGAAAATAACAAGCCAGCAGGACTCATTCACTGGATGTGTGTGTGTTGGCTAAGGGTTAGAGTTACTGTGGAAATTCAGGTGATCCCAGGTGTCTGGGGCCCGTGCAGCTCCAACTCCTGACCTCACTCCCTGAGTGTGAACTGACAGCGAGGGTAGTGTTAGGACCTGCCTTGCCTCTTTCACAACGGCTTGTGCAGGGCAGAGCACCACACTGCTCCCTCTGAGCACATCTGTCGCCTCCTAGGACCTCCTAGGGCCTCCTAGGCTGTGAGCTCTGTGAGAGCAGGACCCAGGTCTGACCCCACCCCCGTCCCCAAGGCCCTTGGGCCTGCAGTGCTGAGCGGGACCCGGTGCAAGAATTCATTCACCTTCTTCAGTTTCTCCTCTTGTGAAAGATCTGAAACACAGCTTCTCAAGAAATGTTGCCTTTGTGTCCGATCACCCCTATTCCCTGGACGGTATGACTCTGAAACCTGGCTGGGAATCGGCACCTCCTAGGGAAGCTTATTAACAGTTGGGATTCTCTGGCTTTATTCCTAGAGCATCTGTGTGGGCAGGTGCAGTGGATATTGTCTGCTGTTTTGGCCCAGCAACCATTCATGGTCCTTTTGTGGTTTTTCTTTTGAGGATTGCTCCTCCACCATCCAGTTCATTCATTTGCTGAGCCCAACTGTGTGTATGACACTACCCACTCTGGGTCCAGGGAGAGGTGTGTGTGTGTGTGTGTGTGTGTGTGTGTGTGTGAGAGTCAATGAATCAGACAGAAGCCCTGCCCTGGAAAATGGAAGGAGGTAACTATCTTATAAGTTATAAATTATAAGTTATATAATAGATAACTGTACATTAGCTAACAGGATTATAGCACTGGCACTTTCTGATTTCAATAATTACCCTGTAATTGAGAGAATATCTTTGTTCTTAGTAGACACCCACTGACTTCTGTAGAGCTTAAAAGCAAGAACAAATTCATGGAAAAAGGGAGGCAAACCAGTATCGGCTGAACTACATAAAAATGTCTAAAATATTTTTTTCTTTTTTTCAGGGTGGGGGTATTGTCATGAAGACTCAGCCATAATGAAATGCTCTGTTGTACAGAATAGGTTTCTGCTCAGCCAGTCAGTGCTTATATGCACAATTTTGAGTTTAAAGATTCTAAAAACTTCAATAGGTAGGATGTTTGTAGATTATTTTCATTTTTTTCTTTGTATTTTGCATATTTTGGGGGAAAGAACTTTTAGAAACTGGAGTAAAAACAACTTTTAAAAAGCACCCTCCTCTTCCCCTGCCTCATGGAGCATTCTGGCCCATGTGGTTTGGATGTGGAACTGGAGCAGTCAGGGGCCTTTCACATTGTTCCGCTCCTCTCTGCCCCAGTGATTGGCTTGGGAAAGGCCTCATGAGTCACGTTAGCCTGTTCAGAATTTATACACATCTCTTGCTAGAGCTGCCAGGAAAGAGGTGCTTTCTTTCTACTGGGGTGCTAAATTGTTGGGTGGGCATAAGTCTAATGTTGCGAGTGGCCACATTTGCCCAGAGTCAGATAGAAAGGACATTGGGAATGATTGATCAGTTCTTTGGATAACTGAATATCACAATAACCCCTTAACTTTTTGGTAACATGAGCCAAAGAAATTGCTTTTCCTTTTTTTTCTCGAGCCAGTTTGAGTTGGGTCTCTGCCACTTGTAGCCAAGAGTCCTATAAGTAATATGGTAATTCTCGTGGGCTCTACAACCCGTATTTTAAAATTCTCCACAAATAGTCTGTATGAAATCGGCTGTTTGAGAAACACTTTGCTAGACTTTTCTGAGTGGTGGTCCTCAGACTTCAGTGAGCAACAGACTTGGTCTGGGGAACTTGTTAAAAATATAGAAGCTCTCTTCCACACTGACAGTGATTCCGGAGCTTGCGTTTATCTGAGTTTTGAGCAACATCCTGGGTAATTGGACGTACATCAGAGTTTGAGAACCACTCTGATATGGTGCAGGGATCATGCCTAGCCTAGGGCCTTACCCACAGAGGAGGCCCAGGGTCTTTTTCAAATGAGGGAAAGTAGTGTGAGTCTGGACCTTCTTTGGAAAATCATTCCTTTCCTGCCTGTTACCCAGCCTTGCAGCTCCCATCGTGATTTAGGGGAAATTTGGTTAAATATGTGAGCTTTATTAACATAATGGTTTTATTACTGTGTAGCCCCACAGGTAACTTTGGAAAGGGCTGGATATAGTGCATGTTGAAATGTTGCTTCAGATCCAGAACAGAGTCATCTCTTGAAGAAGAGTTTTTGGTAATAGTGGAAACTATTCAAAAGGGTAATTACTCACTGCCTTAGTCCCAAATAATTTATGGTGAATATTTCCCTCCTGTGTGTGTGTGTGTGTGTGTGTGTGTGTGTGTGTACGTGTACACACTTATACCCGTACTTACTTGAAGGTGAAGGAAGGGCCACAGCTCTTTTACTTGGGTGAAAGGGAATCTTTTGAGTTGACCCATTGGGCCAGAAAATCCTTTTTCAAACACTGTCTTGTAGCAGCTTTGCCTTTGAGGCCCCTGAGAGCAGAGAGGAAGGGGGTGTGGAGCCTGACTGGCTGCCCTGTTTGGCTCTAACCCCAGGCACGTGTGACTTTGCCATTGTCTGAAGTCTTTTCCCCCCAGGATTTGTACCCCATGCTGAGTTCCTGTAGCTCAGCCACCAGGAATGAGGGAGTGGGCTGGCTAGGATTATTCAAATTTAAACCGATCATCTTCAAATATTTTTGTTGGTGTTCCCTCAAAAGAATTTTGATAAACCGAACCTCCTTGTGCAATCTTAGGGCAACTTTAACATGTCATCATTTGTGGGAGCAAGAAAGTAGTACATACTTTGTAAGATGAGATAAGATGGGGATTGACTGCAGTTGAAATAAATATTTGACAATATGGTTAGGTAAAATACATTTGCCACCACTTTATTGTATAAAGCACACACAATCTGAAAGAAATCACATACACTTTCCCCTGGGAATTTTTTCTAGAGGACTTAGAATTTTGATGGCTCTGTAAAACATTCCATTTAAGCAAATCGGGGCCACTAACCTATACAACTTTGAGTGTTTGGAATTTAGGGGATCCTAGCTTGGGCCAGAATATCCTGTTTTTAAAGCCAAGATTCATATTTCACAGAAGGATGTGTAAGTCAGAGAAGGACAGGCAAGCCTGGGGGCTTAAGGAGCTTTATTATTCATTAAAGACAACTTCCTTCCAACCAATATTTTGATGTTTTGTGTTGTTTGGAGTCCTAGAGGCTTATATGCACCCTGTGCAGTGCTTTTTGGGATGAGGCAGGCAGCTGTACAGTAGAGGATGGACAGCTGGGCAGGCAGGCTGGTTTGTAGTCAGATCAGTTTCAGCAAGGGGAACTTGGGGCCATTGAGGGTCTAAACATTGCTTCCCTTGAAAACATTTGTGGGGCAGCCCGGGTGGTTCAGCAGTTTAGCGCTGCCTTCACCCCAGGGCGTGGTCCTGGAGACCCAGGGTCGAGTCCCATGTCAGGCTCTGCATGGAGCCTGCTTCTCCCTCTGCCTGTGTCTCTGCCTCTCTCTCTCTCTCTCTCTCTCTCTCTCTCTCTCTCTCTCTCGCTGGTCTCTCATGAATAAATAGATGGAATCTTAAAAAAAAAAAAAAATTTGTGCCCTTGGGTCCATTAAGTCTCCATAAGGGCACCTGGGTGGCTTAGTTCGTTAAAACATCTGACTCTTGATTTCAGCTCAGGTCATGATCTCAGGATTGTGAGATGGAACCCCATGTCAGGATCCCCATTTAGCGTGGAGTCTGCTTGAGATTCTCTCTCTCCCTCTGCCCCTTCCCCTCCTTTGCACTCTCTTTCTAATTAATTAATTAATTAATTAATTATCTTTAAAAAAACAAAAGTCTCCATAAACTCCTAGGGATAAGCACATTCAAGCCTGAGGACTGTCAGTTTAAAAAAATCTGGGTGTTTCTTATCTCATAGAGGAGGAAGTCCAAAGGTTACAGAGATGGTTGATTGGTTCACCACCACCACCACCACCACCACCACCACCACCACCACCACTACCACCACCACAGACCCAGTTTATCTCATTACCTGATTCTGGAGACTTCTTCCTGTGTGTAGCCCTAGCCTGATCCCCGGAGCACTCAGGCAGTGTTGGGCATCCTGGCCAGACAAGAGAGTGTCTAATTTTAGTGTATGTGCTCCTGAAGCAAGCACTGTGACAAGAGAGTGTCTAAAGCAGTAGGGAGCTGGGCACCTGTCTCCGGAAACCCTGGCAACTCTCTCCATATATCTCATTGGCCCAACTCATTTAGGCTAGCCTATCTCCTAGAGGTGAGTAACTAATATGTTAAGATGTAAAATGCTTCAAAAAAATTACTTTCTGAGCACTGAACAGTTAACATGGTGGCAAAAAAATCAGCTTGCACAGCCTTCACACCACCATTCCCCTCTGGTCAACAGCATCTTGAACTTTATCACCTCTCTTGACCTAAGTCAGCCTTTTCATGTCCTCACATGGTTTTGACCTTCGACTAAATTGTATTTAAAATGTAATCTTGAGACATTCTGCTTATCTTTGTGTTAAAAATGTTATATTGAGTTTCGAGAGTATGCAGTTTTCCCAGATAAAAATTAGATGAAGAATATGCAAAGAATTATATACATTCCACAGAGCTTGACATTAAAACCAAAAAGACATTTTACTGGGGGAAAAATATTAACCTGGAAGACATTCTTTGCAGTGGCCCCTGACCCATTGTAAGCCCCCAATAAATGTTGCTGTTGAATGAATTAGATGGTGAGTGAATTAAGAGGTAGTACAAGATAGTGATTGAATTGACAACTTTTAAGAGCCCTGGAATCAGACCTAAGTTCTAATCCTGCCTCTGCCACCTTCCAACTGTGTGTCCTTGAACAAATCATTTAACTTGTCTGAGCCTCAGTTAATATCCTAGAAAAAAGAGGATTAACCCAAAGGGTACTGAATCAGTAAGGATAACTTAGGTTCTGCTGCTTTAACAAATAACTATTATAGCTCAGTGGCTTAAAAGACTTCTCATTAAGTTTCCCTAATACCATATGTTTTTCATGGTTTGGTGATGGTCTCTGCTCTATATCATTTTCATTTGGGGATCCAGGTTCCACCATCTGGACCAGGCTCATCTATGCAGTAAGGGGAAGATAGGGGTTCGTACATCGGCTCTCAAATGACCCCACATGGAACCTGACCCCCATTGCTTCTGCTCATGTTTCACTGGCAAAAGCAAATCTTATAGCCAACTTCAGGGTGGTAAGAAAGTGCAATTCTACTCTGTGCCTGAAAAGTGAATCAGAAATAATAGTAAGAATACTATCATCTACCACAATTGCCCTACAGTTTAAATAAGGTAAATTGTATGAAGCAGTCATCATTAAGTCACAAATAAAAAGTAGGAAATGTAAGTGCTAGTTTGTTATGGTTGACAGTGATGATAGGAGAATAAGTGGTTACTACTTTCATCCTGCAAATTGCAGTGGGGGCCAGAGTCACCAAGCTCATGACTAAGGTTCCAGTCTCAGTTCCTACTTACTAACCCTGTTAATAATAAGAGTGGTTATAGTAGTGAACTCCTGATGATTTGATGTTCACGCATGGAAGAGATCAGTCCAGAGCCTGAGCTGGACACAATCAAAAGTGAGTTGTTACTCAAAAATAATAAAATGCTCAGGAATAAGCTTAACCAAGGAAGTGGAAGACACATACTCTGAAAACTATAAAACATTGATGAAAGAAATTGAAGATGACACAAACAAATGGAAAGATATTCCGTGCTCATGGATTGAGAGAACAGATATTGTTAAAATGTCCATACTACCCAAAGCAATCAATAGATTTCATGAAATCTATCAAAATACCAATAGCATTTTTCACAGAACTAGAACAAATAATCCTTAAATTTGTTTGGAACCACAAAAGACCCAGAAGAGCCAAAGCAGTCCTGAAAAGGAACAAAGCTGGAGGCATCATGGTTCCAGACTTCAAGTTATATTAGAAAGGTGTAGTAATCAAATCAGTATAGTACTGACACAAAAAGAGACACAGATCAGTGAGACAAAATAGCCCAGAAATAAACCCACAATGATATGGCCAATTAGTCTCTGACAAAGGAGGCAAGAATATGCAATGAGAAAAAGACAATCTCTTCAACAAATGGTGTTGGGAAAACTGGACAGCTACATGCAAAAGAATGAAGTTGGACTACTTTCTTGCACTCTACACAGAAATAAACTCAAAATGGATTAAAGACTTAAATGTGAAACTTAAAACCATCAACATTCTAGAATGGAGCGCAAATAATAATTTCTTTGACATTGGCCATAGCAACATTTTTCTAGATATTTCTCCTAAGACAAGAGAAACAAAAGCAAAAATAAGCTACTGAGACTATATCAAAACAAAAAGCTTTGGCACAGCAAAGGAACAATCAGCTAAAGATACTTGTAGGGACGCCTGGGTGGCTTAGTGGTTGGGTGTCTGCCTTTGGCCCAGTCCCGGGATCAAGTCCCACATCAGGTTCCTCACAGGGAGCCTGCTTCTCCCTCTGCCTATGTCTCTGCCTCTCTCTGTGTGTCTCATGAATAAATAAATAAAAATCTAAAAAAAAAAAAAGCATTAAAAAAATAAAGATATTTGTAAAGGACATATCCAATAAAGGGTTAGTATCCAAAATACATAAAGAACTTCTACAACTCAACACCAAAACCCCCAAATAATCCAATTACACAATGGGCAGAAGACATGAACAAACATTTCTCCAAAGACATACAAATGGCCAACAGACAAATGAAGAGATTTTCAACATCACTCTTCAGGGAAGTGCAAATCAAAACCACAACGTGATATCACCTCACACCTGTCAGAATGGCTAAAATCAACAACACAAGAAATAACAGGTGTTGGCAAGTATGTGGAGAAAAAGGAACCTTTGTGCAAACTGTTGGTAGAAATGCAACCTGGTGCAGCCACTGTGGAAAGCAGTAGAGAGGCTCTTCAAAAAATTGAAAATAGTATTATCATAGGATCTAGTAATTCCAATACTGGATATTTACCCAAAGAATACACAAACACTAATTTGAAAGGATATATGCACCCCTATGTTGCTTGCAGCATTATTTAGAATAGTCAAATTATGAATGATGTGGCATATATATATATTTGTATATATATATATATATATGTATATTTCATATATATGTATGGTTGCCAGAGGGGATATGGGTGAGGGAATGGGTGAAAGAGGTAAAGAAGATTAAGAGTACATTTACTGGGATAAGCACTGCGTAACGTATCTTGTTGAATCACTATATTGAATCACTGTTCAGTGTACCCCTGAAATTAACACTGTATTTCATTATACTGGAATTGAAAAATTAAATTAATAAAAATCCCTTAACCTAGGGAAAAAACAGTTATTACTATTGTTGTCACTAATATTGCTTCACTAGGTGACCTTGAAATACCCTACATCAAGTAAATTTAAAATTAGTTACTTCTCTCTTACTTCTTTCCCTCCACACTCCATTTACTCCTTACACATACCCTATAGGTTTTGATGTGTCATTTCTCGTGAGTCCTTCATTTCAAAATTAATTGCAATTTTTAAACTTTCTTTTTTTAGAGGTGGTGGGGAGGAGCACAGGGAGAAGGAGAGAGAGAATCTCAAGCAGGCTCCATCTCAAGCATGAGACTTGAACCCACAACCTTGAGATCATGAACTGAGCCAAAATCAAGAGTTGGACACTTTACCAACTGAGCTACTCAGGCACCCCAATTTTTTTTAAATGTAAGCTCTACACCCAGTGGGGGTGTAGAACTCAGAACCCCAAGGTCAAAAGTCATGTGTTTTACCGATCAAGCCAGCTAGATGTCCCTAAATGATTTGCGATTTTTTAAAAGGATTTTATTTATTTATTTATGAGAGACACAGAGAGAGAGAGGGAGAGAGAGGCAGAGACACAGGCACAGAGGGAGAAGCAGGCTCTACACTGGGAGCCTGACGTGGGACTCGATCCCGGGTCTCCAGGATCATACCTTGGCCCTAAACTGCTGAGCCACCTGGGCTAACCTGATTTGCGATTTTTAAACATCTTTATTGAGGTAGGACTTTTTGCATCTGGCCGCTGTCACTTTGCATAATGGTTTTGAAATTTTCCATGTTGCAGCATGTATCAGTATTTCATTCCTTTTTATTGCTGAGTAATACTCTATTGTATGGATATGTCCTGTTTTGTTTATCCCTTCACCAATTGATGGATGTTTGGATTGTGTCCGGTGCTGGGCTATTATGAGTAATATGGTTGTAGACATTTAGGTACAAGTCTTTGAGTGGATATATGTTTTGTTTCTACCTAGGAATAAAATTGCTGGATCATTTGGTAATTCTGCTATTTAACTTTTTTAAAAACTGCCAAATTATTTTCTAAAGTGACCACTCCATTTTATAGTTCTACTAGCAATGTATTGAAGAAGATCCCAGTTTTTCCATATTCTCACCAACACTTGTTCTTATAGCTGTCCTAGTGGATGTGCAGTGATGTCTTACTGCACATTTCCCTGATGACTAATGATGTTGATCACAATCCTTTTATGTGCTTATTGACCATATGTATGTCTTCTTTGATGAAAAATCTCTTTGAATCTTTTGTTCATTTCTTACTGAGTTTTAAGAGTTCTTCATATGTTCTAGATAACAGTCATTCATCACGTATGTAATTTGCAAATATTTCTCCTAGTCTGTGACTTTCATTTTCTTTCTTTTTATCTGGTTGCTTGGAGTTTTATTTCCCAACTGGTACAAAGCACACCTTAGGTTGTCAGGAAGGCTCATGTGTATATCTTGTAAAGAGTGGGGTTCTCTTCCTTTTTGGTGTTTTGCTGCTTTAATGTAAAAGAACCCAACTACTTCTGCTTGCTATGCCTATCTAGTCTCCTGAGTGGGGCGGGGAGGGCCCTGATGAGCCTAGTGCCTCCTGAAGTCTGGTGGCTGGTGGTGGCTATTCAGGACTGAGGGCCCAGTGTTGGTTTGCCAGGCTGGCCACCAGGCTGCTTCTTCATGGCTTCCCAAGCTAAACAGATGATTGTGCCGCTTGAGTCCTGGGGGATTTCCAAGAGTTCTGGGGACTCCAACACTATGGCCATGAACTAAAGAGTGGATTTCCTGAGAAAGAAGCTTGCCACCCACCAGTGGCCTGAGTGGACCTTGGGGAGACTAGGGTGGTGTGGAATGGCTTCCCCAGGGTACTCTGCACTTCTGTCGGCACTGTTGCTGGAAGTGCAACCCAGGCGGTGCTAGTGTAGTAGCCATGGGTGGCCACAAGGGAACCACTGGAGGGGGTGGCTTCCTTGGTGTTGCTTGTGGGCTGGCAAAGACCTGGGTCGCACCTCCCACAGCCTCAGCGTACTGGGATGGAGGAGCTAGGCCATGAAACCCATTTGCAGAGATGACCACAGGAGCTGCTCCACGACCAGGTGGGAGATGTCTTAATGATGTCTTCCGAAGTGCAAAAAGTTTTAATTGCAGTAAAATCTAGTTTATGCTTTTATGGATCCTGTTTCTGATGTCACATTTAAGAATTCTTTGCCTAATTCAGGGTCACAAAGCTTTTTTATGTTTTTTTTTTTTTTTTCCTAGCAGTTTTATAATGTTCAGCTCTTACCTTTAGGTCTGTAATCCATATGACAATTTTTGTGTGAGGTTAAGGGTCTCAGTTTATCTGCTTACATGTGACTTTCCAATTGTCCCAGCACCATTTGTTGAAAAAAAGACCACATTACTACATGGAATGGTTTAAGCACTTTTGTTGAAAATCAATTGCCTGTTAATATAAGGGTGCATTTCTAGACTCTCAATTACGACCTATTGATCTAAATTTCTTTCCTATTGTCAGTACCATACTGTCTTCATTAATTGTAAATATTTTTTATAGTCTATTGAGAAATTGGGAAGCATAAGTCCTTAATTTATTCTTTATCAAAATTGTTTTGGCTCTTCTGGCCTTCTGCATTTCCTTGTAAATTTTAGGATGGTCTTGTCAATTTTTAAATAAAAGCTTACTTGGATTTGATAGAGTTCGTGTTCTATATATAAATTTGTTGAGAATTCCCATATTAACAGTAGTCTCCCACTCTATGAACATGGGATGCTTCTCCATTTATTTAGATTTCCTTCCATTTCTCTTAGCACATTTATTTTAAAATTTTCAGTGTACAAGTCCTAACACTTTTTGTTAAATTTAGTTCTATTTTCTGATGTTATTTCTTCTTGTCAGTTGTCATCTGAAAGGACTTCTGTAGTATATCTTGTAAATCAAAATTTGGTAGCAGTGAATTCTCTGTCTGGAAATGCCTTTATTTCACCTCGCTTTTTAAAATATAGTTTTGCTGGATATAGAATTCTTGTTTGATAGAATTTTTTTTCCTTTCAGCTTTTTGAATATGTTACCCTGTTGCCTTTTGGCCTCCATTGTTTTTGGTGGGAAATAAGCCAGTTGCATTGATGGCTTCCTGTGCATCTTTCTATTTTTATGTGTATATTAAACATAATATATTTATATATATCTTTTTACCTTCTTCCTCCTCCAGGACTTCCATTATGTTCATGTTGATGTCCTTGATGGGCATGTCCCACATGGTTTTGAGGGTCTGTTTATTTTTATTCATTTTTTTCTTGTTTTTTTTTTTGTTTCATATTGGATATGTTTTATTGACCTTTCTTTAAGCTTAGTGGTTCTTTCTTCTGCCATTTCAGATCTACTGTTAGCCTAATGAATTTTTCATTTCAGTTATTGTCATTTTTAATTTTAGAATTCCCCTTTTAAAAACATTTCTGGGGATCCCTGGGTGGCGCAGCGGTTTGGCGCCTGCCTTTGGCCCAGGGCGCAATCCTGGAGACCTGGGATCGAATCCCACGTCAGGCTCCCGGTGCATGGAGCCTGCTTCTCCCTCTGCCTGTGTCTCTGCCCCCCCCCCCCGTGACTATCATAAATAAATAAAAATTTAAAAAAAATAAAAATAAAAAAATAAAAACATTTCTGTTTCTTTATTGTCTCTGCTTTAATCCTTTAGACATGATTTCCTTCAGTTTGTGCACATGTTTACGGTACCTGTTTGAAGACTTTGCCTGCTAAGTTGGACTTCCTGGCCCTCTCAAAGATAATTTCTAATAACTACTGCTTTTCCTATAGTATGGGTCATCCTTTTCTATTTCTTTGTGTGTCAAAATTTTGTTAAGGTCATATATTGCAGCAGCTCTGGATTCAGGTCCCTTCCATCCCAGGTCTTTGTTTGTTGTTGCTTTTTAAAATTTTTTTTTAAGATCTGGCTTTGTTTAATCACTTTCCTGGGCCAGCGCTTCTTTGGGATCTTTCTCTCTTGATGCCTCTGCCATTTTCTTTTTAAAAAAATTCTCGTCTGATTTTTAAGTGTAAGTTACTGTGGGTTGCCCTGGTTTGGTATGGTTTAGTGGTCAGCTAGCACTTGATCAGAGGTTGTGCTGAAAAACCTTGAGCCAATAAGGCTTCTACTCTTGGCCAGTGGATCTGTGTATGGATTGGGGAATATTTTTGAAGTTCAAGCAGTTTATGAATCTACCTCGCCATTTCTTTCTGCTGGGCTGTCCAGTGTCTTCTCTGCACACTCTCAAAGCCTCACATCACACCAGGGATGTGTGGATAGGTAGGGCCCTCTGTAGTCTCTCCAGAGTTTGTATACAGCCTTGTATGTACATACATTCTTCCAAAGAGCAGGGATACAGAGGAACTTACTAAGGCCCAGTGTGGCTGTCTCATTCTCTGGATTTTCTGTTAAATTTCTGATCTGTCTGCAGCTCTGCTGCTTGATCCACCCAGATTGTAACTACAGTCTAGATGAAAAGGTGGTCTTTCCCACTTGTTTGCCACTGAGATTGCTGTTGTTTCAGCAATGCCCAGCAGTGTGGGGTTTTTCCTTGCCCTGCTTCCCCAACAAGTGGGAAGTTTTCATGGGTTGCTCTGCTTTGGTCCAACTCTAGCACTGATGGAGCGTGTGACAGGAGCCTGTGATGGGACATGTGACAATCATGCAATGGAAACAAGCAAAGTTAAACACTACATACCTCCACTGTTCGTACTTGAAGTTCAGTGGTTTTCCTTGAATAAACGTTTCTCAGGTTATTGTATGCCTTAGACTTCTAGAGTCCTCAGATGGTTGTATTTTACAGTTTTGTTCAGTTTTATTATTGGTTTTTAGAAGAAAGAATTTTCTGAGCTCCTCATCTTGCCATTCTAGAGGTCTGGCTGTCAGTTTTGACTTTTGATTTCCTCTTTCTCTTAAGATGTATCCAGGAGTATTTACAGATTTCAGATATGTAAAACCCTGGCTGCAAAAACAAAAAAAAACAAAAAAACAAAAAAAAAAACCCTGGCTCACATTGTAATCCATTAGGGAACTTCTAAATTTTTTTGTTTGTTTTTTACATTTTACTTTTTCTTACCAACGATTACAAACATAAGAAATAAAGCATATATTACCTTGTTGTGACCAGTCTTGTCACATATATATTCTACTTTACCTACACCGCCCCCCACCCCCGGCCTGCTCATTATTTTGCAACATACATTATATACTTCATATCCTTTTGCCCACCAGTATTTCAGCATGTAGTTCTAAAAGGAGGTGGTCTCTTTTTAAAACAACCACAATACCATTATTACAGCTCAAAAAATTAGTAGTAATTCCTTAGTATTATCAAGTAAACTTGGGGAACTTTGGAAAATAAGATGCCCAGTCCAGTGAGATCAGATTCTGAGGGGAAGGTCCAGGCATCCAAATAGATTAAACTTTCCCAGTAATTGTGACATACAGCAAAGTTGAGAACTATTCTGTTAGATTTTTCTATCCCTTTCCAAGATTATCTTTCTTTTCTAGTTTAAATGCATTAGAGTCAGAGTATGGTGATAGGAAAAATTCTCTTTTGAGGGGGGATTTGAGGGTTTTTTTTTTTTTCTTTGCCTAACATAGAATCAGTTTTTATGAACATTCAGTAGATATTTTATAAAGACTGAATCTCATCTGTGTTCTGGTAAAAGAGCTTTATATAAGCCTTTAAAACCAAGTTGCTAGTTTGTGTTATTTGAATTTCTCTAGCCTTATTTTTGGCCAACTTTATCTGTTACTCTCCTAAAAGAAGTGTGTTCTCACAGTGATTATGGTTTTGTCAGTTCTTACATTTCTGAATGTTTTAAACATTTAGATTATTTCCTTCATAACTTTATGCCATGTAAAGTGAAGGAAGACAGCAGCAGACTGTCTTCTCCCCCCTCCCCCGACCCCATTGTTTGCATATTCTAATCCTTAGTTGCACTTGGAAGGTTTTCTGATGTTGGTGCCATCAACTAACTGTGTTTGGGTGACGTTAAAGGTCATTTCAGCCCTTCTGCCATAGGCCCTGTCTCTGCAGGGTTCTTGTTAGGGACCCAGCCTTCGACTCTGTCTTCAGTATGTCAGGGCGTTGCCACTTCCTGCCCACCTCAAAAGTACCTGCTGCATTTCTGATCATCATGTATGGTAGGCACTTTGAGGAAATGTGCACGTTAGAAGCAGCAAGCTGTGATTTCACACTTGATTTCCCATGGCCCGGGTGTGTGCTGGGCTAGTTCTCCACTCACTCTGTCTGTACCATTTGGGCGAGACACAGAGTCTCCCCACTCCCCTGCTGTGTGATATATGGCTCACTGCTTTTCCCAAAGTAAGTGCTAATAAATCGTTTTCAATTCCTCTTGGATTTTAATGCTGTCCTTTTCAGCCTTGGTCCAAAAACATTGATCTGTTTGAAGGAAAGTTCCTCAGGAGGGAAGATCAGCGTCACAGGGATCCAGCAGGCCCTGCCCTTCCCCGCTTGTCGCAGTAGCCCTGGGCTTCTGCCAGCCTCAGGTGCCACCTGCTTGGGCTCAGCAAGGGATGCTTTGCAGCAACTTGGTCCTGATGGCAAGGACAGGTTTGGACAGAGCTCCCTTTCCTCAAGGGAGAGTGACAGGACCTTGATTCATGAGGGCCGGTGGGATGTCATGTGGCCAGCTTGGAATGGTGGGTGGTGGACTCCTGAGCTGGGATTCAGGGGCATTCCTGTGTCTCCTGGATGACTCCTGCCATAGGCCTCCCACCCTTTGTGTGCTCAGCAGGGGCCGCTCTGTTCTCCAGTCCGCTGCAGGAGAAAGAGGCTGGATCGCATCGTGCCAGCCACTTGGGGCAGGGAGGCGATTTTGCTTTGCCTCCACCCTCCTTTCCAGTGTTTTCTTCTGCTCAGAATACCGTCTGGGATTGTCTTCCTTCCGTGCTGCCTCCAGAGGCCTGCACCTCCCAGCCGCAGCCATTCATTCATTCTCCTCACCTGCTAGGCGGAGGCGGAGGGGGAGGGGGAGGGCAGATGTCAGTCATGTGGATGGAACACAGGGGCGCATGGAGGGCCCAGGACTTTTCTAGATCCCACAAGGCTAGAGGCACAGCATAGTGGTTGGAAACATGGCTTCCCAAGGTGGGTGGACCCAGCACTTAGACTGTTGACTGGGGGATTTGGCACAAGTTACCCTACCTTTCTGGGTCTCCGTTTCCTCTTTGCAATTTTGTTTGCTAGGGCTGCCATAGCCAAGTACTACAGCCTGGGTGGCTTAAACAGCAGAAATATATTGCCCTGTAGTTCTAGAGGTTGGAAGTCCAAGATCACGGTTAGATTTTTTTTTTTAAACCTTTTTTATTTATGATAGTCACACACAGAGAGAGAGAGAGAGAGGCAGAGACATAGGCAGAGGGAGAAGCAGGCTCCATGCACCGGGAGCCCGACGTGGGACTCGATCCCAGGTCCCCAGGATCGCGCCCTGAGCCAAAGGCAGGTGCTAAACCGCTGCGCCACCCAGGGATCCCATCATGGTTAGATTTGATCGGGGTTGATTACTTTTGAGAGCCTGTGGGGAAGAATCAGCTCCACACCCTAACTACTAGCTTCTGGTGGTTTGCTGATAATATTTGGCTTTCTTTGGCTTCTACTGAATCACCTTTTTTTTTTTTTTTTAAGATTCTATTTATTATTTTTTTATTTTTATTTTTTTAGATTCTATTTATTATTTATTCATGAGAGACACACAGACAGAGACAGAGACATAAGCAGAGGGAGAAGCAGGCTTCCTGCAGAGAGCCTGATGTAGGACTCGATCCCAGGATCACACCCTGAGCCAAAGGCAGATGCTCAACAATTGAGCCACTCAGGTGACCCTGCATCACCTTAATCTCTGCCTTCGTCTTCACCTGCCAATCTCCCTGTGTGTGTATGTCTGGTTCCAAATTTCCCCTTCTTATGAGAATACCAGATTTATTGGGTGAGAGGCCCACCCTGTTCCACTGCATCTTCTCTCTAACTCAACTAACTACATCTGCAGCAACCCTGTCTCCAAATAAGGTCAAATTCTAAAGTACCAGAGGTTAAGGCTTCAACACATAAATTTTGGGGAGGACCCAGTTCAACCTATATCAGAAAAAAAGTAGCGCTGATATTACCACCCATGCACCAGGATTGTTAGGTTATTAGTTCACACCAGTAAAGCACTGGGTTCACTTCCTGTCACACGGTAATTGCTCAGTAATGTTAGTCTTGTTATGGGGCTTTGATGACCTCCTCCCGGTGGGACTGTCCTCCTGATGGACTCGCTGCTTCTCTTCCTGCTTTTTCTGTTCCATTCTCCAGAGACAGAAATGAAGTCATGTCAGACTCCCTGCGTAAACACTGCAGTGATTTCCTATTTCTAGCAGTTGGTATCTTAGGGCTGCAAGTAACAGAAAACCCAACCCAAACTGGTTTAGGAAATTGAGAGATTATTTGGTTTAACATAATTGAAGTCCAGGGGGTAATCTGCTTTAGGTGGAGCTTGATCCAGAGCTCAAACAATGTAACTACCAATACTGAGGTTTTTCTCTTGGTCTCTCAGTTGGTCCCTCTGAGCTGTTTTTACTGGTAATGCTTATGACACCAAATATATGGGGTTTTTCCTCCTACTGACTGATTCCCCAGCTCTCTGGATGCTACCTGGGTGTATGACCATTCAGTGTAATTCTGACACTAACGACCTGGACTCAGCACAGACCCTGCAAGTTAGGGACTCAGTCCCACAAGACTGTGCCCACTTCAGACACCAGTAACAGATCCCAAACTGCCACCTGTACCCCTGACCAACTGGCTATAAATTGGGGGCTCCAGCGACCCTCATCTCAGATTTGATGATTTGCCGCTAGAATGGCTCACAGAATTTAGGAAGACACTTCCCTTGTACTTACTGCTTTATTAGAAAAGATTTGACTCAGAAACAGCCAAATGGAAGAGATGTGTAGGGCAAGGTATAGGGGAAGAGGCACAGAGCTTCCATGACTTTTCCAGGCACAGTACAGCCATGCGTTCACCAGCCTGGGAGCTCTCCAGTCCTGTTGTTAAGAATTTTTTATGGGGATTTCATTATGCAGGCATGACTGATTAAATCACTGATTCACCAGCCCCTCTCCCTCCCTGTAGGTTGAGGGATGGGACTGCCAGTTCCAACCCTTTTATTGTACCTTGGTCTTTCTAGTAACCAGCCCCCATCCAGAAGCTATCTCAGGACCTCTCAGCCAGGAGTCACTTTATTAGCAGAGACTCAGGTTGAAAGAGGCTTGTTAGGAATAACACAGAGTGTTCCTATCACCCCAGTCATTCAGGAAGTTCCAAGGGTTTCCAAAGCTCTGTGTCTGCAACCAGGGACAAAGGCCAACTGTGTATATATCACAGTTTCAGTCTCAAGTTGGTTGTTCTGTGATAGTTACAAGATGATTGCAACAATCTCCAGCCTTGAATCAGGAGACACAAGTCCAGTGGGAAACGAGGGTGAAAGACCTTTTTTTGTGGGACCTTCTACAAAAGTTCTGAAATTCACTGTGAGCCAGCTTAGGTCACATGCCACAACTATTACCATCACTCTGACCAGGGGAAGGCAGGATGCCTTGATAGACTTTGTTAGGGCTGGGCCAGGGCCAGAGCTCCCTGGATATCTCGTGGCCTGAAAGCTGGGGCCATCTGAGTTCCACGTGAAAATAGGGTGCTTTGTGGGGAAAAGTCCTTGTCGTGGCATACTGCACCATGATGCAGCCCCTGCCAGTCTTGCTTACAGCACACCAGCCATGCTTTCATGTAGTTTTTCAAAGAAGCCAAGCTATTTTCCTACCTCAGGGCCTTTGAATGTGCTCTCCCTTGTCCTTAAAATACTATTCCTGTTGGCTTTTCACCTGTCCTTGTCCTTCTCATTCTTCAGACTGCAGCTGAAATGCCAGTCTTCCAAGAGCCTCTCCTTAGACCATACTGAATCCAAACCAGGGCCCCTATTATTTTCACCTGGCAAACCTTCAGAGCACTTAAAATATTTAATGACACGTTACACTCACATGTTTAATGTCTGTCTTCCCCACGGGAAAGTCAAGCCCAGGCCTATTTATATTTTCTCCCATTGCATCCCCAGTACATACTAGGTGCTCAAAAAAATAAAAATCTTTATTAAGTGAATGTGGTTGAATTGGGATAGTTTATTCATTTAAAATAATGGCTGGCCTGACATCGAACTGGAGCAGGGAATAATGACTCGCCAGAAGTATGAAAAAGCCTGGCAGCGAAATTTCAAAGGGAAAGTTTTTATGAGTTGATTAACTGAACTGCATGCTTCAGCCATGTTTTTGTAGGCTTGTTGGCATTAATGATGCCCAGACCCTCCTTTGAGAATCTTAGGGCCAGCTGATCTCTCATCTGTATCTCCTAACAGTAAAAACT
This sequence comes from Vulpes vulpes, assembly GCF_048418805.1. NCBI lineage: Eukaryota > Metazoa > Chordata > Mammalia > Carnivora > Canidae > Vulpes > Vulpes vulpes. Next base: position 7,736,106 of record NC_132780.1, read on the forward strand.
TCACCACATTAACTAGAGTAGGACAATTAACACGTGTTTTTAATTAGCCTGTTGGTCATCTTGTATCTGAGGAGGCCAGGGAGTGGAAGGCTAAGATCAGGTGTTTTAACACTCGGCTACTCAGATACCTCCAAGGAACCACGCTGCTGACGCTTCAGAATCTCTGCAGTCCCATCAAGGGTGGAATTCTTGTTCCTAGAGTCACGGTTAGCTTCCTACGCTGAGTGAGTGGTCACCACCCCGGTCTAACAGCAAAGGTGGCTGAATTGTCTCCTCTGGTGGGAGGCAGGTGCGGAGACACTCGAGGGTGTGGGGGTGCATCTCATGAAAGAATTGACTTCGGCAGTCACCAGGTAAAGCAAAAATGTGGTAAAGTGAGATCACCTCTAACCTTCCCTTAAGATACTGAGTATTGGTTGAATATGGCTTTGGCTTCAGTAAGAGACCCAGAATAGCGGCGGTGTAAATGAGAGAGCCGTTGATTCATTTCTCACGTAACAGTTTGAGCATGAGCAGCCCAGGGCTGCTGACAAGGCAGCTCCGCAGTGTTGGGGGCCTGCCAATTTGTCACTCCCCATTACTGCGATGTTGCCCTCATCAGCGTGGTCCAGAATGACTCCCCACCCTGATGTGCATTCCAGCCTGTGAAAGGGAAGATGTGAGTGAGCAAGGACAGAGTGAAATTTCCTGCCTTCTTCTCAAGGCAGGAAAATTTTTTTGACCTAAAATTCACATAAAATCTGCCCTTTTAAGTGTACATATGATTCAGTGGTTCTTAGCATATTCACAGGGTTGTACAACTGTCATCACAGTCTAACTGCAGAACATTTTCGTGACCCCAAAAAGAAACGCAGGCCTGTTCACTCCCTCTTTCCCCTTCCTCCCAACCCCTGACGACTAATCTCCTTTTTCTCTCTATGGATTTGCCTGTTCTGGATATGTCATGTAAATTGAGTAATGCATCATAGGGCATTTGTGTCTGACTTCTTTCACTCAGCATAATGATGGCCAGTACTTAATTTCTTTTTGTGGCTGGACATTCTTTTGTATGGGTCTACCACATTTTGCTTATCCATTTATCAGTTGATGGACCTTTGGATTATTTCTACTTTTTGGCTATTCTGAACACAGTGTGAATGTTCATTTATGTACAGATTTTTCTGTGAACATATCTTTCAATTTTCTTCGTTATATAACTAAGTGTGGAATTGATGGGCCATGTTTTAACTATGTTTTAACTTTTTGAAGAACACACAGGTTCTTGACATTGGTGCACCACAAGCTTTTTGACATCTACTTCTCAAAATCTTGTTTTTATTTTTTTATTTATTTATTTATTTTTTATTTATTTATGATAGGAACACAGTGAGAGAGAGAGAGGCAGAGACACAGGCAGAGGGAGAAGCAGGCTCCATGCACCGGGAGCCTGATGTGGGATTCGATCCCGGATCTCCAGGATCGCGCCCTGGGCCAAAGGCAGGCGCCAAACCGCTGCGCCACCCAGGGATCCCAAAATCTTGTTTTTAAATCCATAAAACACATAGGATTACAAAGTAAACCAATTGTGTTGAAATGCAGTTTTTGAAATGTGAAGATAACACATCTGAGATCTAGAATGGCAAAATCCAGTGATGGGTAGAATAACTACATAATTTCAAAGTACCAAAGGGCATGAATGTTATTTTGAGAAGTATATAAGAACTAATGTGATTTTTAAAAATACCTGTGATTTCTATTGTGGCAAATTCACTGGCATGAAAACCACTGTGGTTTGCCTGTGTTTGTAATTGAAGGAAACGCTGAATTTCAGTTATAGGCTAGTGAAAATAGGGAGGTCATCTCCCCCTACTCTAGATTACTGGAGCTCCTGAGTTGCATCACACTTCAAAGGGGTGACCCAGAAGTCATATACACCTCTTCCACTCCCATCTCATTGGTCTGAATTTAGTCAGGTAACCATGCCTTGCTGCAAGAGAGCCTGGGAGTTGTAGCCTTCATTCACATCAGCCATGTGTGAATGTAGGAGTTCAGTTGTTAAAGGAAAGGGGAGAATGAGTATTAGGAGACAAGAAGTCAATATTGCACTACACCTCATACAGCCAGTTTCTTCCCTGGGTTCAAAACGTGTTCTTTCTTCTGAGAAGCACCTGCCAAAGGGGTTTGCCCTTTAGAGACCATGTTGTAAGAACAGTGTCCGTCCTTCCTTCCTTCCTTCCTTCCTTCCTTCCTTCCTTCCTTCCTTCTTATTTGAAACGAGAGAAAAGCACACAAGCATGGGGGAGGGGCAGAGGCAGAGGGAGAAGCAGACTCCCTGCTGAACAGGGAGCCTGTCACAGGCCTCAATCCCAGGACCCTGTGATCATGATCTGAACTGAAGGCAGACACCCAACTGACTGAGCTACCCAGGTGCCCCTGCAATGTACTTCTTTAAACACGAGATGCTATTCAGAGTGGTGAGCTGCTCCATGCTGAACTGCGCTTGCCTGAGGGAATAGCATATGCTTGCCTCTCATCTCACATTCACACCAGAGCAAATGCTCATGAAGTGGAATGGTGGACATCTGTGCTATTTAAATTATTTGTCCTTTTTGGGGAGCGAGAGGATTGAGGGGGTCAAGTGCATCATTGAGTTTGTGTGTGGTAAACATTTGATACAACATCTTTGTACCTTTTTACTGTGCCATGAGACGTGTGGTTGGCTTCTTAAATGACTGGATGTTGGTGTGATATTGAAATCCTTGATTCAAATTGCCAGAACTCTTGGATCATCCAAAGCAGATGAAGGACTGATTTACTGGCTCAGAATCCAAGAAGGTCAGCAACAAAGAGAGTGGCAGTTTAGGTGTCAGGAGTAGGAAATCACAGGACCATGTATGGCCCATTGGCAATGTGGCCTCCCCATGGTCTTGGTTGTGTGTGGGGGTTGAAGAGTAGTGATACTTAAAAACAAAACAAAACAAAAAAACAAAAAAAACCCCTATTTATTCATGAGAGACAGAGAGAGAGGCAGAGACACAGGCAGAGGGAGAAGCAGGCTCCATTCAGGGAGCCCAATGTGGGACTTGATCCTGGGACCCCGGGATCACACCCTGAGCCAAAGGCAGACACTCAACCACTGAGCCACCTAGGCATTCCTCCCCAGTATTTATTTTTAACAATAACTTAGGAGTTTCCATAATTGTTCCATCAATGGTCCCCCTCCTTCTACTCTTGTACCCAGTGGTACCCGCCCCCTCCTTTGTGCCACCAAGTAAATGCTCAGATTGACTACCGATCTCTTTCTCCCTTGATTCTAGGCCAGCATCAGCCTGGTTTCAGGTTTTAAGAGCCACTGTTTAGCTGTCCTAGTTTTAAACGTGAATTAAAAAAAAAAAAAAAAGCAGTTGATGTGTTACTCAGCAAATATTTACAGTGCCCACCTGGTGCCAGATCTGGGTCACCAGACACAGGGACATCATTAACAAGCCCTTGCCCTCACGGAATTGACAGTCTGGAAGGGAGGCAGGGATTCAGACTCTTAACAAATAACTTCACGAACATTGATTGCCGTTGTGATAAATAGCATAAAGGGAAAATACAGGGAGCTTGGAGAGCATATTAATGTGTGGAACAGAGGGCCTAACCCAGGGATCTGGGGAGCTGGTGAGCCAGGGGTGAAGGAGGCACATGTCTGTGCCAAGCCCTAAGGCTGAATGGCAGCTTGAGGGCAGTGTCAGGGCAGAGGGGAAACAGACCACCTCTAGGGTGAAGTTAAAGGCCCTACGTACTGGTCAGAACCCTTCTGAGGAGACCACCTGATATTAAGGCTCCCTCACCTGCTAGCAAGTCAGTTTCCTCATTGTTAAGATGGGTGCAACACTGGTCATGGTGCCCACTTCATTGGTGGCTGTGAGAGTTAAACGAGTACATAAGGCCCCTAGAACTGCCCTGGCATGTAGCAAGGGCTCTATGGCTATTAATAAGGAATTAAGCCTTTTATGTTGGGGGACTTAAACAGCTAATAGAAAACCGGAATCCACATTAGGAAAGTGCTTGATAGGGGCTACCAGACATGGAAACTTGGTGTGAGGGGTCGGGGTACAACCATCGGTACCACCCCAGGAGGCATTCAGAAATGTGTGGTGTGGTTTGGCACACGGTGACCTGGGGGCAAGAATGCTGAATTTCCTGCAATGCAGAATATTGGTGTTACAAAGGATCATCCCCTCCCCCCCAAGTGCCAGCAGTAACCCCCTGAGGACAGCATCCGCTAATGTATGTCCTTGGCTCTCCCTCCTGCTCCTGTTGTATTTCCTTCCCCAGGTGGAAGAATGGCTGCTTTTGCAGGTGGAGGCCGCCCCTAAATGCCCTGTCAGTTCCACCTGCTGAAATGTTCATGAGCTACCCCTCCCCTGCAGCACTCGGGAGCACAGCCGGCTCTTTGGCAAAACGTGTGAAACCAAGTAGACAGTACTGGGTCTATCAGTTAGGTTATTGGGTTGCAAGCAACAGAAACCGCCTGGATACCTGCTGTAAAAACAAGACCGGGGTCAGGCAGCTCTGGGGCATCTTGAGGGCCACATTCAGGGCTGTCCTGACAGAGGAGGAGGCAGTGAGGTGGCAGGAAGACCTCTGACGGTCGCTGGCCTCCTGGGCGTGATTCCCAGCGTCACCACCACTGCACAAGTTTTCCAGCCTTCCCATGCCTCGGTCTGTCAGCTGTAAGACAGGGATAAACAGGAGAGTTGCAGTGAGGAGCCCACAAGGTGATACTTGGACCTTTAAACGCTCCTAGTATAGAGTGTATGTGGCTAGATAAATTTAGCCACTATTTTTATTGTTCTCATTTGGTTATTTGTGGCATTACTATATTCTTAGCATTAGCCATAGTTTTATCAACAGCTTGGGATTCAAATGCCTGAGGAGGAGCTGATTGGCCCAGTCTTGGGTCATGTGGCTTGGTGGGGCCTATGATTGGCCATCTCCCACACACACACCCCCACCTCCCTCAGCAGCTAGGAGGCACTGGGGAGGCTGGGTTATCCCCAGAAAAAGTGGGCTGCAACCATTGGGAGTTAGGGCAGACACCAGTCAAGCCCAGACTCCACATGTCCTCCATCCTGTCATTTGACCTAATAAATGTTGATTTGTCTGCTTTGTGCCATGTCTGATGCTGAACACAGAGGAGACGGTGATACACAAGGTATCTTCCTAACAGGTCTCAAAGTTCAGAGGAGACAGCTGGAGAATGAGGAGCCTGGTTAAGACCAAGTGCTTGGAACAATGCTTGGCCCTTAGGAGGTCAGCAAATATTTCTTGAATGAATAAATATACTGGGAAATGCAAGAGGTTTATGGGAGCACACAACCAAAGCATTTACTCTCAGGTCCCACCAACAATTTCAAAAGAAGCTCATGGATGCACCTGCAGCCTCCAAGTGAGGTGCAGAGGGCCATATGCCTGCATGTCCTTGCACACAGTAGGTGTTTAATAAATGGCCACAGAATGATCTAGGCACATAGCTCCATAGCCAACCCTGTGCGACACTCGGTGGCAGACCTGGAGTTGGGGAGCTGGCTGCCTTCTCCACGGAACAGGATGTGCAGACGTGGCTGCAGGGATACATCTCTGTGGAATGCGGTTGCTAATACAAATGAGCTCCCTCACGTCACAAGGCATCTATTATGTGAACAGTTGGATGACTCGCTGTGGGACTGGGCGGGCTCTTGGGGAAATCCAGAGCCACAGTTATGCTTCAGGCTTCCCTTCAGAGAAGGCCTTTTCTCCACAAAGGACTCTTAATAAGCAAGATAATAATAGCCAGCACTTTCCAGGTGCCTGACACTGTGCAAAAGGATTAGCCCATGGAATCCTCACAACATCCCGTGAGGTCAGTATTAACATTATCCCCATGGTGTGAGGCTCAGGGAGGAAAAATAACCTGCCTTGTGGGTTCACAGCCAAGTGAGGAAGCAAGTTGGGATTTTGGCCATGGTCTCTCACTCCACTTGAACTCTTCATACACAGTCTCCTTTCTCTCTGTAGTGCCAACTTTAAAATGGTATTTTATTAATTTGCATGTGGTATGTTGTTTAAAAATAGTCAACTTTCTTCCTTCCCCTGAACCCTCCACCGGGACCCATCTCCTTTGGCCCACTGCCTGTTTCTGTATGACCTGGGCGTTTATTTTACATTTTGCACAGCTGAAAAAGTCAAAAGAATATTTCATGACAGGGATCCCTGGGTGGCGCAGCGGTTTGGCGCCTGCCTTTGGCCCAGGGCGCGATCCTGGACGACCCGGGATCGAATCCCACGTCAGGCTCCCGGTGCATGGAGCCTGCTTCTCCCTCTGCCTGTGTCTCTGCCTCTCTCTCTCTGACTATCATGAATAAATAAATAAAATCTTTAAAAAAAAAGAATATTTCATGACATGAGAAGCGACATGACCTTTGGGTTTCCACATCCATGAATAAGGTTTTACTGGAGCACAGCCATGCTCATTCGATTATGTATTGTCTGTGGCTGCTTCCACACTGTCACAGCAGAGTTGAGTTGTTGGAACAGAGACCATTTTAAGTTTAAGACCAAACTTAAAAGTATTCAAAGTATTCACTGTATGGCCCTTTGCGGAAAAGGTTTGCCAACCTTTGCACTATGCAGTTTCCTTCAAGGGTGTCTTAAATCACTTTTCTTGCAAGGTGACTCACCCATTTATTTCATAGAAAACAGCCGGGCTGCAAGCTGTGAGCCAGGCCCAGGTGTGCGCCTGGAAGTGGGTTGGTTAGCGCCTCCACTCATGCTCACTCAAAGTATTTCTTGGGCACCAGCTGCATGGCAAGCCCCCGGCTGGCAGTCACAGCAGGTCCAGGCCTGCCCTCAGGAATCCACAGGCCAGTGGAGGAGTCAGACATTATCAAGACGTATTTAGGTGCTTTCTCTGACCCTCTGCCCATTATGCCTGCTTTTATTTGTGACCCTTTTTTAAAAAAAAATTAGGTCGTGCATTTATTTGCTTGAAAAATCAGTTTGTGTGTGTGTGTGTGTGTGTGTGTGTAGACATACACATATCCCTTGCCTTGTTCCTCCACCCTGTAAGCAACCATTTGTATTAGTTTTTTTGCATATCCTTCTAGAGTTTTTTTTTTTAGAGTTTTTTTTTTAAGCAAATACTTCCATCTATTTTTATCTTCCCTTCCTTATGCAAAATGTAGCATACACCCTGTCCTACACTTTGCTTTATTTTATATTTTTTTAAATCTCTCTTAGCCGTTGAACACTGAAGGATGGGTAGGAGTTAATTCAGGGGAAGAGAAAGGTGTGTATTGAGCAAGAGCATTCCAGGCAGAGAAGATAGCCTGAACAGCATGTGTGGAGGTCCTGGAGAGCAAGGCTTCCTCCAGGGTCGAGGGAGGACCTGGGAGGCTACAGTAGAGGAGGAGGGGCCTGTTGTGGCTGCCAGGGCCTGAAGGCCAAGGGAGGGACTGTGGCCTTGATTCTTAGGAGCACCTGGGTGTGGAGTTCTGCTCTGTTTCCTTCCATGCCCTGCTTTTCTCTGTGGCCAAGTACATGTGGCCTTTATCACGTGCGGCAAAGGAGAGGCCAAGAATGTCCTTGAGAGCCAGCTATTGACTGTGGTTAATAATGAAAGAAAATTTCTCTTGTGAGCTATTCTCAGGAGGTGTGATCCAGTGTCTAGAGGTTTGCAGGCCCGTACCTCTGGCCTCCATGGCCCATACCTCTCATGTGACACAGGACAAGTCCATCACCGCTCATCTTTTCAATTGACACAGTGCAGTGCCAAGCACAGGGGTTTTTGGAGAGTAACACACACAGTATCCTCAGTCCCAAGGTAGCCACATAGTAAGTACTCATTATGTGGTGGTGATGGCAGCTTCCATTTATTTTTACAGGCCTGGCTGGGGCTCATACTTTGTTAGCATAGCTCACGGTGAAGATTTTTTTATTCGACAGCCTCATCACCTGGGTACTGATAACTCCTCTGTGGGTTACGGTCTACACTGGGCAAGTAACTTATCCCCTGTGCCCTTTATTATTTCCACTTATAAATGGAAATAATAATAATATCTGCCTCTTGGTCCGGTGCTGAGGAGGAAATGAGTTAACATTTGTGTTGCACTTAAAATAGTGCGTGACAAGTGGTGACATCAGTGGACATCGGCTATTATTGGTACTGTTATTGCACACTCTGTGTTCCCTCAGGAAGTCTACGTTACACTCGGGAGAACTCAGTGGCAGTGATGGCAGTGCCACTGTCTTTCCAGGGGAACAATGCCTTTGTTACCAGGGACACTTCACCTCTTCCGGAAGACACTTAACTGCAAGGAGGGCTGGGAAATCTAGAATTTTCCTAATTGACTCTCCCAGTAGAAGAGAAATACATAATCACAGGGGTGCCCGGTAAATTTCGGCGAGCATGTGAATCCATTTACCAGTCTATCCATCACAAGGGGCCCTCCTCCCAGCACATTACACATGTCCATGTTGCTGGGGTCGATTTGCAGAAAGTGATGTGGCAAAACTGCTGGCCTCCAACCTGAGGTGCTAGAAGAAAGCTTGTGAGGGACTCTAAAGTCTCTTGAGTTGTATCTGTCTAATTAGGGAAACAATTATACCTCCTAGATCAAAGTTGAGAGGCAGGCTCTGGTAAGAGTGCCTAGAGCAGCCAGAGAAAGGCTGCAGAACCGGTTTTTTCTAGGCAAGTCTTATTTACCTACTTGTCCGATTGCCTAGAGGACAACCCCATTGGCTCTTAGAGGCCTTCCAGGTCACCTCCTCCCTTGGGCTGGGCCTCTCTCTGTAGATGGTTGGCCGCCCACTGGCCAGGGAGCACCTACTGTGTGTCAGGGTACTGTCCAGGGTGCTGGAGATAGTAATAGATAACACTTACTCTGCCCTCACTCTGTGTCAGGCATTGCAGGTGCTTGGGTTAACTCATTTAACCCTCTCATCGTCCCCAAGAGATGGGTCTGCATCAGGCCTATTGCAGATGTGTGAAAAATCAAGTTTTTTTTTTAAAGATTTTTTTATTAATTTATTCATGAGAAACACAGAGAGGAGAGAGTGAGAGGCAGAGACACAGGCAGAGGGAGAAGCAGGAGCCATGCAGGGAGCCCGCCACGGGACTCGATCCTAGGTCTTCAGGATCACACTCTGGGCCAAAGGCAGCGCTAAACCGCTGAGCCACCCAGGTTGCCCTCAAGTATTAATTAAAAAAGAAAACTGATTTTTTTATAATGTTCAGTTCAAACAATTTTTTAAATTATGGATATCCGATATCTCAGAATAACATGAATCTTTTCATTGATGGCTTATTTTGATAGCCTGATTTTGTTGTTAAATAGACTCTACTTTTTAAAAAAAAAAAAAAGAGAGAGTTTATTTATTTGTTCATGAGAGAGACAGAGAGAAGGCGGAGACATAGGCAGAGGGAGAAGCAGGCTCCCAGCAGGGAGCCTGATGTGGGACTTGATCCTGGATTTCCGGGATCATGCTCTGAGCTGAAGGCAGTGGCTCAACCACTGAGCCCTAGGCGTCCCTAGACTCTACTTTTTATTTTTATTTTTTTTAAAGATTTTTATTTATTCATGATAGAGAGCGGCAGAGACACAGGCAGAGGGAGAAGCAGGCTCCATGCCGGAGCCCGACACGGGACTCGATCCCGGGACTCCAGGATCACACCCTGGGCCAAAGGCAGGTGCTGAACCACTGAGCCACCCAGGGATCCCCTAAACTCTACTTTTTAGGGCAGTTTCAGATTTATAGCAAAATGGAGAGTACCCCCTACCCCACTCATGCACAGCCTCTCTTGATCATCAACATCACCCACCAGAGTAGTACATTTATTATAGTTGATAAACCTGCACTAACACATCGTTGTCACCCAGATTTTGTAGTTTACACACTCTTGCTGTACATTCTTTGAGTTTGGACAAACATATAATGACACGTATCTACCATTGTAGGATCGTACTGAGTAGTTTCACTGCCGTAAAAATCGTGTGTGCTCCAGGAGTTCATCCTTCCCTCCCCCCTAACCCCTGGCAATCATCAATCTCTTCACTGTCTCCATAGTTTTGCCTTAGGATATTATATAATTGGGAAGATACAGTGTGTAGCCTTTTCAGATTGGCTTCTTTAATTTAGTAATTACACTTGAAGTTTGTCCATATCTTTTTGTGGCTTGAATAATATTCCATTGTTTGGATGTACCAGACTTTATCCATTCATCTACTAAAGGATGTTTTGATTACTTTCAGGTTTTGGCAATTATGAATAAAGTTGCTGTAAACATCTGTATGCAAGTGTTTGTGTGAACAGGAGTTTTCAACTCCTTCGGTAAATACCAAGGAACATGATTGCTGGATCAAATGGTATAAGTATGTTTACTTTTGTAAGAAACTGCCAAATTATCTCCCAAAGTGGCTGTACCATTTTTGCATTACTACCAGCAATGAGTGGGAGTTCTTGTTTTTCCACATCTTTACCATCATTTGGTGTCAGTGTTCTGGATTTGACCATACTAATAGTATGTGATGGTATCTCCTTGTTGTGTTGTTTGTTTTTATGTAAGCTCTACGCCCATTGTGGGGCTTGAACTCATGGGCCCAAGATCAGGAGTCACGTGTTCTATAGACTGAACCAGCCAGACACCCCTCTCATTTTATTTTTTATTTTTATTTTTTTTAAGATTTTTTATTTTATTTATTTTATTTTATTTTACTCATGAGAGAGAGAGAGACAGAGGCAGAGACACAGGCAGAGGGAGAAGCAGGCTCCATGCAGGGAGCCCGATGTAGGACTTGATTCCTGGTCTCCAGGATCATGCCCTGGACTGAAGGTTGAGGGTGGTGCTAAACCTCTGAGCCACCTGGGCTTCCCACCCCTCTCATTTCACTTTACATTTCCCTAATGACTTATAATGTGAAGCATCTTTTCAAAAGCTTATTTATCATCTGTATGTCTTCTTTAGTGAGGTGTCTGTTAAGATCTTTGGTCACTAAAATCTTTCAATTTTAGTGAAATCCAGCTTGTCAGCTCTTTTTTTCATGGATTATGCCTTTGGTGTTATATCTAAAAAATGATTACTATATCCAAAGGCACCTAGGTTTTCTTCTAGGAGTAATATAATTTTTTGTTTTACCTTTAGGTTTGTGATCCATTTTTGAGTTAACTTTTGTGAAAGGTGTAAAGTATGTGTCTAGATTCATTTTCTTGCATATGAATGTTTAGTTCCAGCACCATTTGTTAGAATGATTATTTTTGTTCCATTCTATTGTCTTTGCTTCTGTGTCAAAGATCAGTTGACTACTTATGTGGGTCTATTTCTGGGCTGTTATTCAGTTCCATTAATCTGTTTATCTATTCTTTCACCAATACTACACTTTCTTAACTACTGTAGCTTTGTAGTAAGTCTGTTCCTCTCTTCCAGTATTTTGTTGGCTATTCTGGGTCTTTGGCTCTCCATATAAACTTTTTTTTTATGATTTATTTATTTAGAGAGAGAGAATGGGGCGAAGGCAGAGGGAGAAGGAGAGAGAGAATCTCAAACAGAGCCCTCACTGAATGCAAAGCCTAATGGTTCGATCTCATGACCCTGAGATCATGACCTGAGCCAAAATCAAGAGTGGAGCTTAACCAACTAAGCCAACCCATGTGCCCCTCTCCAGTATTAAGAATTACTTGGATTACATTGAATCTACAGATTTAAGTTGGAAAGAACTGCTATCTTTTTATTGTTTTGTTTTCTATTTTTTGAGATGGGGTTTCACTGTGGTACCCAGGTAGAAATGTACTGGCATTCATAGTCACGAGCCCACTACTGATCAGCATAGGAGTTTTGATCTGCTGTATTTCTGCCCTGGGCCAATTTACGCCTCCTTAGGCAACGTGGTGGCTCCCCTGCTCCTGAGAGGTTACCATATTGATGCTGAACTTAGTGCGTATACCTGAAGGGCATCCTCACGCCTCAGCCTCCCAAGTAGCTGGGACTACAGGCACATGTCACAATGCCTGGCTAGAAAGAACAGATATCTTGACAACATTGAATCTAACTATTTATGAACATAGAATATCTCTGTTTATTTAGTTCTTTGATGTCTTTCATCAGAACTTTCCTCATATAATTCTTGTACATGTTAGATTTATACCTAAATATTTCATTTTGGGGGATGCTTACGTACATGACATTGAGTTTTTAATTTCAAATTCCACTTTTTCATTGCTGGTATATAGGACAGCAGTTGACTTTTTAAAAGATTTTTATTTATTTATTTATTTGAGAGAGAGAGAGAGAGAGAGAGAGAGAGTGTGTGTACCAGCAAGAGAAAGCATGAGTGGAGGGAGGGACAGAGGGAGAAGCAGGCTTCCCACTGAGCAGGGAAACCCCATGCCAGGCTTAATCCCAGGATCCTGGGATCATGACCTGAGCCAAAGGCAGCCTCTCAACTGACTGAGGCATCCAGGCGCCCCAGCAATTGATTTTTTATACTAATCTTGTATCCTACAGCCTTATTATAATCATTTACTCATTCCAGGAGCTTTGTGTTTTCTTTGTTTTTTAGGTTTTCTACACATATGATCCTGTCATCTGTGAACAATGACGGTTTTCTTTCTAATCTGTATACATCTTACTTCCTTTTCTTGTCTTCCTGCATTAGCTAGGTCTGCCAGCTTGATGTTGAAAAGTAGTGGTGAGAAAGGACATCTTTGCCTTGTTCCTGATCTTAGTGGAAAAGCTTTGAACCTCTCAGATTAACTATGATGTTATGAAATTGTCTTTTCAGTCATTAGTTCACCTAAGCCAAATGTTTGGAAGGTGGGAACCTTGCATCCACTTCCCTTAGGCAAATTCTGACCATGTGAAAGGTTTTAAAAACATGCCTGAATGAATGAGTGAATGACTCTTGTGATACAGTGAACTGCTAATCAGAACTTACATGCAATGTCTTCTGAGCAAATGTCAACTCAGGCTTAGGGAGGTAGTAGAGGGCAGTTATTGAAAGCAAACCCGAGCCAGCGGTTGAGGTTCAAATCTTGTTCTGCTGCTTACCTGCTGGGTGATCTCAGGCAAGAGACTGCCCCACTTGGGACCTCATCTTTAAAGTAGAGATAGTAATAGGATGCACCCCCACGAGGTGGTTGTGAGGGTTAAATGAGTTGAAATTATAAAGTGTCTGGCACAGAGGCACACGTATAAAAGGTATTTAGTGCTATTAGGTCTCATGCAGTAGTTTTGAACGTGAAGAGTAATTGCGTCTTGGCTTTAAATACATCAAGTAATCAGCTCAATTCCAGGTGAAGTGAAGCCCAGTTTGACCAGTGACTTAAGCTAAAAATGACTGCACAGCAGTGATTTTATATTTTACATATAAAACAAAATTTGGGTGCACCTGGGTGGCTCAGTTGATTGAACATCTGCCTTCGGCTCAGGTTATGATCTTAGGGTCCTAGGATTGAGCCCTTACATTGGGCTCCCTGCCCAGCTGAGAGCCTGCTTCTCCCTCTTCCTCTTTTCCTCCCCCACTTCCCCTGCTCGTGCTCTCTTTTTCAAATAAATAAATAAAATCTTAAAAATAAGCTTACTTAGTATAGATACGATTATAGAGTTGGAATTTTGGGAGTTGTGAGCGACTATGAGTTCTTTGTGGGACAAAGACATAGCTGGGCTGAATCTCCTGAGAATAACAAGTCACTTTCCCAGATGCCTTAACATTCCAGTCTCAGGGAGCACTGCCATAAGCCCTGTGCAACGTGAGGGCTGGGCAGTGGTGAAGGGCCTCCTGCTGTATTTGATCCTTACTAAATTGTGAACTTAAGGCAAGTGGCATGGCTTTCTCAAGCCTTGGTGTCTGTCTGTAAAATGAAAATGAGCTCATTACAGGCTTAATTAATGAGCTTTGAGCTAGTAAAGCACCTTGTACAGTTCCTGGCACATAGCACATGTGTGCTAAATATTAGCCGCATTAATATTATTGTAATTGTTTTTGTTGTTTTTATTCTTCTTTAGTTGCTATGGAATACAGCCGGTCTGGTACTCCACAAATAGTGTGTCAGCTCTGGCAAACTAGAGCCTGTTGTTCTGGTGAACCCTCAAAAAAATAATCATCATTTCATTAACCTGACTAGAAATAAAGATTCATGTATCCATTCAACAAATATTTAGAAGGCTTCTCTCCTCTGTGCCAGGTACTTAACTAAAACAGGATACTGTGTGATAAGAGCAGTTGGTGAGAGGGATACTAGTGCGGTCAGGAAGGGCTTGTCTGAGGAAGTGACATTTGATCTGAGACTTGAAGGATGAAAAGGAGCCAGCCATGCAAAGAGTCGAACAAAGACGGTTCCTGGCAGAGAGGACTGCGGGTGCAAAGGCCCTGAGGTCAGAACAAGTTCGGCAAGTTGGAGGAACAGAGAGGAGGCTGGCATGGTTTGAGTTGGGTGAACGAGGTTCAGAATTTGCTGGGAGGGATTCATAGGCCTTGGGTTTGTTCCCTGAAGCCTCTGCTTTCTTCCATCCCTGGGAGTGTTTGGAGAAAAGGGCTTTTGGGGGGCCGACTCTGGCATCTAGAAAGATGTGAGAGGACCAGAGGCCTGGCACCTGCCTCGCTCCAACCTTCTGAAGGCCTTTACCCAGGGACTCAGGTCCACGAGGAAGAGGCCCTTCACCCCACAGCTAGGTTCTCTGATTTCTCAGACAAGAACGTGGTTCACATTTTTGTCCCAAAGGTGGCCCAGCTGTGCTTTGATGCTCTGTGCCTGAAGCCTACTTTCTTCTTCTCCAAAGTAGGACAACCGAAAGCTAGCTGCCCTGGAGAAGTGCCAGAAAACAACCCAGCCAAATGGAGTCTGTTTCTTGGGAGTGTGGGGGATTATTGAGCTCTTTACTTTGTGCCAAAGGTGAAGACAGTATTAAAACACCAGGGCTTGGTGGAATAGAGCAGCAGGTGGGAGCCTGGACTTAGGTGTCAGCTCTGACTGCACCACTTCCTCATCTATGTGACCTTATGACCTTAACCTGTACCTTACCTTTGCTTTCTCATCTGTAGAATGGGGATGGAAGTTCCCAAGCTCAGAATATTGCACACAGGAAATGCTAGCTATCATTATCATCACCTGATGATTTTAAGTCACTGTGAGATGAAGTCCTCTTTCCTCTAGTTTTTTGTCAACAGTTAAGATGGTCGAATTTGGTGATTCCCATTTCTTCACACATCATCCAGATTCTTGCCCAGAAGCTTGGTGTGTGGCAGCCAGCCAGGCCTCAGGTTCCAAAAGCAGCTCTGCTCCTGGGGGTGGGGACAGGTTACTTGATGCCAAGAAGCTGAGAGTTGACAGGATATGTGTCGCCAGAGATCTGTGAACTGTGTGCAACCTCCACAGTGGTGACTGTTCCTGCCAAACGGATGAAGACCTAGGAATGGAGATTTTTTTCAGAACTCCCTAATTTCCATTCACTGAATGTACCTGGGAATCACCTAGGAATCTTGTGAGAATACAGATTCTGATTCATAGGATCTGGACAAGAGCTAAGGGTCTGCATTTCAAGGAGCTCCCAGGGGAAGTGGATGCTGCTGAATGCCACTGTTCCCACCTGGACTGCTTTTTCAGACCATAGCATCTTGGGTCCTGCTCACTGAATCTGGTCTGCATTTTCACCAGATCCCTTGATGATTCACTGTTTTTTATAGTTTGAGAGCCTAGACCCAGGGTTTCTCAGCCATAACACTATTGACCTTTAGGGTGGGATCGTTCTTTGTTGTGGGGGCTGTCCTGTGCATTATGGGGGCATTTTGCAGCACCTCTCACCACAAACCGCCAGATGCCCGTAGTAGCAGCACCCCGCCCCCAGTCATGACCGAAACTGTGCAAATGTTCTCTGGGGTAGGGGTGGCAAATCATCCCCCACTGAGAACCAGTGGCCTAAAGCCCTCAAGCTCAGCTGTGCCCACAGAGGTACAAACGCTGCAGCATCTGGGTAGGGTCAGGATCCATACCAGGCCTTCCTACTCAAGATGCGTTTAACTCCTTACATCACTGCTTTTTGGCGCAGCACATCCAGATTGCACCTTGGAATTCCACCCACCAGGTGGGGGTGCATGGGCCTGATTGAGCCAGCCTTCAAGAAGAGAGGATTTGGGGTTCGCTGCTGAGTTTGTTGATGTTGCTTAGAAAGACAACCATGTAGGCCACCCACCTGGCCTTTTGTTTGGCCTGGTGTTGTCTGCACAAGGGGAGCTCATATGTTTACTTAGGGTTCTGTATGGCAGGGTCAGGGAGACACCTTCTCTAGTGTATACTCTGCAGGATTCTGGAGTGGTGTCAGCTCCTGTTTCTGTCCCTCCCCTCGCCCCTCCTCTCTTTTGGCTGCTGAGCCACCCTGGAGTGTTTCGGAGTCATTTTATACCACATCTTGATCTCTGCGACCAGATGGACTAGATCACTGGCTGCCTGGGAGCAGGGAGAGAGGCATCTTTTTTTGGTCTCTTAGGCCTGGTAGGTGGTAGGTGCTCTTGTTAAATAGATCCGAGAACCTCATTCAGTCACTGGATATCTCTTCTAGGGCCTCTTGTGTGGTGGGCACTGCCTTGGGCCTGGCATGTGAGGGGAAAGTAGCAAATCGGTGCTGGGGGAGCAGGGGTAGGGGTGGTGAGTGGGATTCACTTCACAGAATACCCTGGTCATGGAAGGAACATTTATTGAATTCCATTTCTTGCTAAGTCGTGGGGGTCTGGAAACACTAGCTTGCCTTCCTGGCACTTTCTGTTCTGATTGGGGGTGGGAACGAAAAATAAACATACACACAGCCAAACAAGCCAAATAATTGCAAGTGGACTCTAATTACTGCTGTCTCACCACTGGTCAGCAGGAACCAAGAACCCTGCACCAAATGTAGGCTGCTGTGCCCTTTGCCATTGGCAAGCCTGCAGGTCTTTTAAGAGAGTCTGCTCTCCTTTGATATATAGCTGGTGGGTGATTGCAGGGTCTTAGAGGCCCAGGGACATCTCTGCCCACCGAAGGAGGAGTGGGAGTATGTTTTATTGGGTCATGCACACTAACACATTTATGTAGCTCTGAGTGCCAGGCCCTATTCTAAGTGTTTTAAATTCCCACAACCACGTTATAACCTTGATATATTGTTATCCCCCTTTTCCAGATGAGGCACAGAGAGGGGAGATAACTTATCTGAGATCCCAAATGGCAAAGCTGAGATTCAAACCTGGGCTGTCGTGTCTTTAGAGTTTTCACTCTTACGCACTCTGTGAACACATTGGGCATTTGGACACGACCAAGGTTGCTCTCTGGTTGATCTGTCTGAGACCAGAGAGGAAGGCAGCCCTGCTGGTGCAGGAAGGCAGAGAGTCCCAGTGGGACACCTTCAAGGAAGAAGTACCTCCTCACACCCCCAGAGCTAAGGCCGTAGAGAAACACCTAACAGCAGGGCTAGGAGGAGAGAGTATCTCTGGTCAGTTATCATTACCCTGGAAAGACCTGGCCTGGCTCCTGGAGCCCCCCTGCCCATGAGTTCAGTGGGTTCATTGCTGAGAAGGGGGATGTACTGGCAGCTTCCTGGGGACCGTGCAGAGCAGTATTACAAGGAGGAGTGCAGCTGCTGAGCTCTGTCCTATACTCTGATACCCTGTTACTGAGAGGATGGTCTACCCTGTTTTCTGGGAGCTAGAGATTGATTTCTCTGAGGACCTTGCTGCAAACAGGGAGATTTAGGGCCAAGTTTGGGTCTGAGGCTATGGAGCCTTACAGCTAATGGCTGTGGAGTCACACTGTAGTTAGAAACCGTGTCCTGGCTGTACCCTGTGCTATAGCTAGGTGACCTTGGGCAGGTGACTTCATCTCTCTTGGGCTTCAGGCACTTTGTTTTTAAAATACCTACTTCATCGAGGTATACGTGTATGGGAGTGGTGGTGTTAATTCACTGAGGTCATTTTACGTAAAGCATTTAGTCCAGAACTTGGCATCCCGTGAGCACTCAGTATACGGGAAAGATTATGTTGTGGGAGGTAGTGTCACCAAGTGGATAAGGCAGGGCCTCTGGAACCACCAGTCCCACCCAGCTCATTGGCCTTGGGCCACTGGCTTTAGACTCTATGCGGCTGCATTTCCTGATCCTAAAATAAAGATACTATTAGTCCCCTCCTCGTAAGGATGCTGCCGGCATTCAGTGAGTCAGTACTTGTGAAGCATCTAGCACACGTTAGCACATGGCCGGACACTCCTGGTAAGCCCCATAAGCATTGACTGTCATGATGATGGTCATTAAGAATGTGGGCATGAGGCCCAGCAGCCAGGTGAGAAGAAACCTTCCACACAGAATAATTTCATGAATGGGTTGGTTTTAGAAAACTACTGTTTGGTCAGCCAGCCCCGCCTCTGGACGTGAGGGATGGTGATGTGAGGCTCTGAGCGTATCAAGGACTCTTTTCCTCTTCAGAGGAGAGTTGGCCTCTCAGACCTGAGTAACGTGAACTCAGAGGGGACAGTGAGGAAGCCAGGGGATGGAGGTGTACCATGATGTCCAGGAGTAAAGGAAGGTTCCATTCAGGCTGTGCTATAAGCAGGCTCCATGGTCAGTTTTGCAGGGTGAGAGTGAGCATGAGAATTGGCAGACCTGTGTCCAGGTGTCCCCAGCTACTTGACTTTAGGTGAGTTCCTCAGACTCGCTTACTCTCAGTGTTCTGTCAGCACTGAGCTTGGTCGTGCTGGCTGTTGTAGGGACAGCAGAGTAGCAAAGAGTCGGTCACCTGGATTTCACCCTGGCGTGTCACATCCGAATGATGGGACCTTGAGCAAGTGACTTAATTCCATCTGAGCCTCAGTTCCCTTATCTATGAAGTGGGGGTTATACCACCTGCTTCACTTGGTACCATTTGAAGATCATGAAGATCATGTTAATCTATGTAAAGCCCTTCAAGTGGCACCCAGCGCAGAGAAAGTCCTCGTTTCATGTTGGCTTTATTGCTGTTATCATTAACCCTTCCTAGAAGACAATGTAGGTAGCAAGTATAAACCATGGATATATGTTCCAGGGGAGCAGAGCCCTGATGAGGGAGTTGGGGAGAGATCTCAGCCTCTGGAAGGGTTATTTAGAGCTGGCATTCAAGCTTTTGTGTTTCTAGAACGTAAATGAAAGAATGTGCAGAGGAAGGGGGTAGGAAGAGCATGCTGACTAGGAATGATGTCTTACTGCCACAGGGGCAGGTTTCCCAAGGTCAGATCATACCACTAGATAATTTGAGGTGGTGTATGAATAAACACTTTAAACATTTTAATAATTGTACTTTTATTTTAATGCGTAACAGGAAAAGAATTTCAATAGCACATCAAATCCAGTGCTCCGTGGCTATTTCTGCTTTGGGTGAGGCTAACATTGGTATGTAAGCCAAAATAAAAGTGAATACAGTTAAAGAAAAATGCAAAGTAAGTAAGAGTACAGGTGGTCTGGGGATAGACGTGGCAAAAATGGTACCAGTACGTATAGATCCTAACAGCTGAGACACGTGACGGTAGGAAAAAAACAGGGCTGAGCTGGGCTTTACTCTCCTTGTTTGGCAGTGGAAAGGCTGCATGCAGCTCCCTGGAGAGGTTGCTGAGCCGTTGGTCCCCCCTTTGCCCATCTCCGAGGCTCTGCTCTTTCCTCCCCCTGTAGACCAGCTGTGGCCACCCCAGAGTGGAGCACCAGCTCTGCCAGCTGTGATCCCTTCTGTCAGGGGACAGGGCAGGGGATAAAACATGCCAAGTATTTGATGCTGGCACCTTCTCTCTCTGCAGTGGGTGTAGACACTGTGGAATGGCCTTAAGCAGCTAACCTTGATAGTGGCAACAATCTTTAACCAACACTGAGTGAGTGCCAACAACATGCTAGGCACTCAGCGTGCCCAATGGCATTGAACCCCCCCTTACACTGTGAGATGATCTGCTGGTTGGGACACATTGGGCCGCAGGTAACAAGATGCCGAGTGATTCTTGGCTAAGCAATGGAAACTACAAATTCTCTCACTGCAGAGTGTGAAGGAGACAAGCTGTATGGTCAGTATAGAGGCTCAGTGACACCTTTGAGAACTGGATGCTTTCTCTGTCTCACCGCCCTCGTGTGCATCTGTTTCATCCCGATTGTCGGTCATTGTGTAGTCATAGGATGGCTGCCCTAGCTTTATGGTCACATCCTTACACACAGCATGCCCGGCAGGGGAGAGTGGCAGGGAAAAAGGCTTTCTCTTCCTGTGTCTTTCCTTTCCAAAGGGAACATGTTCTCATAAACATTCCTAACCCCAGCAGACCTTGCTTTATCTCTTGTTGGCCATAGAGGAGCCAGTGATTGCCCCTGGTTACAAGGGAGGCTGGGAAAGTGGGTGTCTCTGTAGTTAGAAGCAGCAAGTGACAAGGGTCAGGAGTGACCATAAGCTACACAACTAAGTGTCTGCTGTCGGGGGGATACTATTACTACCTCCCTCTGTTTATGAAGAAAATCAAGGATCAGAGAGCTAAGAAGATGGCTTGCCTAGGTCTTTATAGAGTTTGTAGTGGCAGAGCAAGGATGTGAACACATCTTTCCTCCTGCGGAGCCTGCAGCATTAACTCTTGTCCAGTACTGCCTTCCTGGCAGGGGACACCCAGACAGCCACAATGCAGGGCAAAGAGAGGCGAGCACCAAGTGCTGTGGCAACACAGAGGACAGAGATCCTGCTCAGGCACGGTCGGGGGGAGTGAGCTGGAGAGGAGAGAAAAGAGTGTAGAGAATCACGCTCAGCTATTGTGCTGGCCTTTGAAGGGTAAGTAGGACTTCTGGCAGGTACAAGGGAAGTGGCATGAGGAGGGTGGCTCCAGAATGAATGAAAGCGGGCAGTGGGACAGTGCATGCTGGGTAGACTAATCAAGGCTCTTTGGGATGTAAGATGAATTCGACTTATGTCACTGAGAAGCCTGGAGGAGGGGAGCTTCAGTCCAAGCCCTGGTAGGAGGCTCAAACATGTCACTGGGTCTGTGTTTCTCTCTGTTGCTCCAGTTGGCTTCACTGTCCCGACAGGGAGGGTTAAAGTGTAAATCCTCCTGATTTATAAACTCAAAGGAAAGAGGATTTCTTGTCTTCAGCATCTTTATACAAGCCCTACGGAAGACTGGTTGGGTGTCTCAGTCCATTCAGGCTGCTCTAACAAACTTACCATAAATTGGGTAGCTTATAAACCTAGAAATCTCTTTCTCAGTATCTTGGAACCTGGGGAGTCCAGGATCAAGATGTCGACAGAATTGTTGTCTGGTCAGGGCCAGCTTCTCCGGGTTCATGGATGACTATCTTTCTGCTGTGTCCTCACACATGGCAGAAGGGGCAAGGGAGCTCTCTGGGACCTCCTTTATAAGGGCATGAATGAGATTGACCGAGTCACTTTCTGAAGGTCCCACATCATAATACCATCACATTGGAGATTAATTTCCCACATAGAAGTTTTGTGGGGGACACAAACATTCAGTCTGTAGCAGTAGGTCACGTTCCCATCCCTGAAGGTGGTGTCTGTGGTGTCTGAAGGTGGGTGAAGGATGAACACAGCCACAGCCTTGCCAGGATGGTGGAGCAGCATGGTGGAGACATACCTCCTGAACAACAAAGTAGAGATGCTAGGCACACAACACCCGTCCACCAGCACGTGTGTGATCTGTGGTAGGTACCTGCCTTCAACTTCTGTACTTCAGTTTCCTAATCTGAAAAATGGGGCCACTATGGTCATCCCCACCTCATACATAGAGTCTGGGGCAGATTGCACATAATAAGCATTCACCAGGGTGGGTAGAGAGTGCTCCCTGGAACATAGAGCAAGGGCCTCCCATGTGGAAGGCCTAAGATGCTACTTTGCCCAGGACCTGGTATTGCCACTTAAACCGAGATGGCTCGGGTTCGGATATCAGCTCTGGCACATCAGAGTGGTGTGACCCTGGGCAAACAGCTTTACCTCTCTGTGAATCCATTTTCACAACTGAACCAGGGAGCAAAGTGCTCAGGACACTGCCAGCTACATGGTAGACATCAGCAAATATATATATATATATTTTTGGATGAGTTCACGAATGGAAAAGCTGAGTCAGAAGGCACACAGAGGTTGTTAAACGTTTCTGGGTTTGTATTGCCAGGTGGCCCTCCAGAAAGCCATCACTCCCATCAGTAGAAGGCAATATGACCCATTTCCTCCCTACTCCTTTGTCACTACTTCTCAAGGGTCTTATTTCTCGGGAAAAAAGAAATCCATTTTTCTCTTGCTCAGTTAAGACACATAAGAAAATGTCCATATTTTTCAGAGTTGCTAACTGACACATGTAAAATGCCATGATGTCTGGGATATACTTCAGCAAGAAGGAAGAGGGGAGGAATAGATAAGGAATAGAAGAAGCTGGTGTGCAAGATCTTGAAAATTACTGAATCTGGGTTGGAGTACATGGGAGTTCATTGTACCTTTCCCTCTACCCTTTTCTTTGAATGTTAACAAAACCAACCCAGCCCCACTCAGTCCCTCAACACACATGTGCTCGCGGCACACGCGTGCGCGCGCGCGCGCACACACACACACACACACACAAAACATAGAGCCTAAAATTCAGTAGTGGTAAACAGCTACTTAATTCCTGCTGCACATAGGTAGTTGGAGGGCCCATTTGATAAACAGTCTTGTAGCCCCCCATGTGCATTCCCCCCCGCCATGGAACCCCTTGTGGGGAGATCTTTGGGCTCAGCCACTAGAAGGATAGTGGCTTTCAGGCCCAGAGCAGCAGTTTCTCATCTGAATTGGACATGCGACGACTTTTTCTGAAATAAAAGTTTTCTCTTCCATCCCTGGAGGGGAGACAGACTCCCTAGTGATTAACTCCTGGAAACCACCCCCCACTCCTCCCACCCCCGCCCCAGGCGGGTGTTGTTCTGCCACTGGGTGGAGGGAGTCACGAGCTGCTTTTGTCCCAAGGATCTGTGTGCTGGTGGCAAAAAAACAGAACTGGCTGAGCCTCTGCAGTAACTGGATATTGATTCTAGCCCCACTAGGCCTCTGAACACACAAGAGCAGGCCTTGCCCAGCCCTGCCAAACAGGCTTTGCCCCCAGCCCCTTCTCCAGATTGACTCAGGCTGTGAGTTTTCCAGCTAGATTTGTTCTCCATCCCGCAGGCGACTGGGAAGTTAGGGAGGGGCCTTCACATCCCATCTGGTGCTGGGTGGGATCTCAGCATTGGAGGGTGAATGACCCCGGAACTGACCCTGGACTCTCAAGAAAGGTCATCATTTAAGAATGTTTCTTATGCAGCCCCACAGGAGACCCACATGTGGATGTGGTCAACTATAGCTTCCGGCCATCTCACTTATGCTGAATTTCAGCAATTTCTCATTTCCTTTAGGAAACAAAATTAGTCTGGAGAGAAGTATGAATAATCATGATGACACACTTGGCAATAGGGACATTGGGAACCTTGCCCTGAAGCTCATAGTTGGTGTCATTGTTGCCAAGGTCTTGAGCAGTGTGGACCAGGGAAAGGGGGACACCTGGAGCCATATGTGGCCTGGGTTCAAATCCCATCATTACCACGTAACAGCCAGGTGACCTTGGGGGAAGTCACATAACTTTTTTTTTTTTTTTTTTAAGATTTTATCTATTTGAGAGAGAGCGGGGAGCACACAGGCAGTGGAGAGGGGCAAAAGGAGAGGGTGAAGCAGATTCCCTGCTGAGTAAGGAGCCCAACCTGGGACTTGATCCCAGGGCCCTAGGATCATGACTTGAGCCAAAGGCAGATGCTTAACCTTAAGACTGAGCCACCCAGGGGCCCCAGTCACTTATCCTTTTTTGTCTCAGTTTCCTCATCTGTAACATGATGATGATACCTGCCTTGTAGGATTGTAAGGATTAAATTAGAGAAAGTTTGTCAGATATTTTAAATGGCCTCTTCCATAAAAGTAGCTAATTTAATCCTGACCATGGCAGTGACTGTCATGGTCAGGCCCAGCTAGGATGGAGAACTGCTGGTCTGCAGTAGGGTTCAGGTGGAAGCAGAAATTGGAAGAGAGGAACAGCAAAGGCTCCTTTTTCCCCAAGTCTGTAGTTTAGGGAGATAGGTATAACTGCCATTTAAAAATACTATTTTTCATTTGATGTTTTAAAATCTCATAGTTAAAGCAGGTGGGAGACTTTTTTTTTTTTTTAAGATTTTATTTATTTATTCATGAGAGACACAGAGAGAGAGAGAGGCAGAGACAGGCAGAGAGAGAAGCAGGCTCCATGCAGGGAGCCTGATGTGGGACTCAATCCCGGGTCTCCAGGATCACACCCTGGGCCAAAGGCGGCACTAAACCACTGAGCCACCAGGACCGCTGATGGGAGACTTCAAAGAGAAAAAAATCTCTCCACTTCTCTTACACACACCACTCACACTAGAAAAAGAGTGGAAGGAAATAAACCAACATCTTTACAGTAGGGAGATTTATCCTTTGGTGGGGAGATTATGGATAACTATATTCTTTTTTGCACATTTCTTTATTTTCCAAGTTTTTCAATATGCTTATATATACATAAACATATACTCCTTTCATAAACAGAAAAAATATGTTAAAAATTAAGGAATCACGGGGCACTTGGGTAACTCAGCTAGGTGGCCATCTCTTGGTTTCAGTTCAGGTCATGATCTCAGGGTCCTGAGATCAGAAAGTCTGATCAGTCAGACTTTCATGCTGAGCAGAAAGTCTGCTTGAGATTCTCTCCCTCTTCCTATGCCCCTTCCCCTTCTCCCCCTCCCCATCTCTCTCTCTCTCTCTCTCTCTCTAAAATCTTAAAAAAAAAAAAAATAGGGAATCCTGTGAGCTGTGGTTTCTGGGGAGGTTGGATAGAATTCTCCCAGAATGCGGCCATCTGTTTAATATTTGTGTCCCAAGAAGCCTGTGTTCCGAACTTCCTTGATGAGGTATATTTCCAGCTCTATAAAATTTCTACCCAAAAAGTTCTTAGTATCAAAGCCGATTACTAATCATCCATCCCTCCACCTGCCTAGCCCTGCTCAAAGTATTCACACTGCCTTGCATCCTTCTCTCGAGTTGAAAGAACTCATTACTTTTGTGACTCTGACCTTGAGAAGGAACCTCATTTTTACAACCAACATAAGAGTAGTAAGTACCTCATGAGGTGTCACACATCTCAGTTCACTGCCATGAACATATGGGTGCTTACATGTCAGCTGAAGTTATGAATAGCAACAAAATTGAGAACAAAACATTTGATTTATTTATTCAGTAAACATGGATTAGAGACCTGTTCTGGACCAGGTACCAGTGAGCAAGGCAGACACAAGGCAGAGTCTGTCTCTCCAGAGAGAGAGGGAGAAGACACAAGAACAGCCCTGTGTTCTAAATGTTCAGAAGGACAGGATTTTTTTTTTTTTTGAGCCATAGAACAGGGGCTTCCCGGAGGCTCCCCAAGGAAGTGAAGTGCAAGTAACATACTCCGGGTGCAAATGGAAAAAGTGAATTTGGTGGACATCTCTAGATAAGCCTCGCTTCTGAATGTTTCCAGCTGCGGGCAGGGAGCTCCAGATGGGCGTTGCTATGGAAGCATCTTCCAGTTCTCACTTCCTGACTGAATTTATTTCCGAGTTTCCCGTGCCTGTGCCAGTTCCCAGCTGTAAATACAGACGTGCTGGGGTCCCTTCTTCCTGCAGCCTCGTAGCTGTGCAGAGAGCGGATGTGGCTGGAAGCCAGCCCGGGAGCCTCCTCCCGACAGAGTTAGTTGTGGAACCTGCCGTGTCGTGGCTTCTCTTCCATCCAGGCTCTTTTCTCTTTTCTTTGTCCTCTTGTGGGACGGTGCCAGCGTGCCCCAGCCTGTGTTTTGAAACTTTAGACCTCAGATTGTATTTGATGGAGAAATGAGCTCATGAGGGCTTCCTCCACCACCCAGCTAACCCGGAGAAGTTGCGTCAAATCTCTTTCATTCCGATCCCCCACTGAGGCTAGATTTGCCATCCTCCTGACAGAAACTGGGCTGGCTCTTCTTTGGGACTGTTTGCAAAGAAAGAACTTGCTGACCTGAACAAAGAAACAGCAAACAAGATAGGGGAGGGGTGCAGCTAATTGCTTACTGAGATTGAGACCTTTCAGTTACCCTTCAGTGCTTTAGAATAATAATTGGTAATGTGCTGAGAATTTACAATGCACGAGGTATTCTTTATATCATTTTAATCCTCTTAACAACATAGTGAAGTGTTTATCATTCTTATCCCCATTTAACAGCTGGGGAAACTGTGGCAGGGGCAAGTTCAAGTCATTGGCCAAACTGTACTGCTTTAGAGCACCTGAAGGCTACAGGTGAAAAGGAATGGAACCAGAGGGTGCTGGGTGGCCCAGAAGAACGAAAGCAAAGCCTCAGGAAGGACTGTGTACTAGTCAGTTACTTGGTCGCAAGTAACAGAAACACCATCAGCCCTCGGGGAAGGATCGGCTCAGGCAACTGGAAAGCCCAGAGGTGGGCTCAGCTTCTGGGCTGGTTGGGCCGGGAGGGAGCTCAGGGCCATCACCAGTGACCCACTTTCTGTCCCTCCATTCCTCTCTCCGATAATCGGGTCATCCTCAAACCTGGCTGCCCTGGAGGCTGCAGACCGGCTGTCAGCACTGGTCCAGGTTTAAGACTGACTGTTGGGGGTGGGGGGATCTGCCCCCCACCCTTATGTAGGGCGTCAGAGCTGCGCGCTCATTGGGCTAGCGCCGGTCACGTGACCTTCCCTGACCCAATCACTGGCCAG
This sequence comes from Vulpes vulpes, assembly GCF_048418805.1. Taxonomy (NCBI): domain Eukaryota; kingdom Metazoa; phylum Chordata; class Mammalia; order Carnivora; family Canidae; genus Vulpes; species Vulpes vulpes. The sequence continues at coordinate 7,762,867 of NC_132780.1, forward strand.
GGTGGGCTCACCGAGCCGGCTGTCCCCACCCAGAAGCTCCGAGGAAGGGCTGAATGGGAGGGAGGGCTGGGCGGCATCCAGCCCAGGATGGGGACGAACCCGAATGCCACTGTCAGGATTCTTTCCTCACGGCGTCCCCCGCCCATGTCTGCTGTATTCCACTCCCTCATATTAGTGTCTCTCTCTGCCTTTCCTCCCTCCGGGTGGGAAAGCTGGCCGTCCGCAGCCCAAGTTGTCCACCTGTACACGCTCCCAAAGAGAACGGCCCTGTGTTCTCTAGGCCCAAGCCCACCACAACCCCAGAAAGAGAAGATCCCTCCCTTTGGCTCCCTTTGGCTCATTCATCAGTACCAGGAAGGGGTTCCCAGGACAGGCCCAGCTGAAGCCAGGTGCTCTCCCTGGGGTGATCGGCTATAGGCAGGGATGGGGTCATTGCTCACCCTGTCTTTTCTTGGGTACTTACTCTGTCCTCTTCCCAGGACCTCTAAGCTGGGAGTCATCTAAGCAAGACCCTGAGGATGGTGATTGGGCCGTAGGGACACTAAAATGTCATTTCAGTCCTAGGCCACTGGAGGATGAGGTGTGTCCCATGCAGTGTCCATGTTTCTGAAGCAGCACCCTATGGAAAGGCCAACCCACCAGGCCACAGCCCCCGCCTGGTGCCTGCCCCGGCCTTATCCTGTGCATCTCTCTGCATCTGCCTTCCAGCCACCTGGCCAGCTTTCAGTTCCTCAGCTCATGGCACTTGTTCCCAGCCCCCAGGAGTGCTTCCTCTTCTCCCTGTAACCCCCTCCCTGCCCCCGCAATCCCCTCCCCACCCAATTCTGACCTGCCCATGCTGACTCTTCTTTCAGAGCTCTCCTTAAACATCACTTCCCTGACTGCGCACCGCCCTTCTTCCCCGAACTCCTCAGTTGGTATATTTGGGGCCTGTCATCCTCTCCATGGTATCAGCCCCATAAAGGCAGGCACTGCATCCATTTTGTTAAGGGTGTAACCCCTTCCGCCAGATACACACTTCACTGACTCTTGCCGAGGAAATAAACAAAATTATAATAATATAATAAAAAACAGTAGCTACTTCATAATAGGCGTACTACTAAGTGCTTTTAACATGCAAAGCTTTTAAGTGATGATTCCCACTTAACAAACATAATAATGACAGTAAGTGTATCAAGCAGTGAGTACCAGCCATTATTCTAAGTCCCTTTCCTGTGTCATTTCATTGAATCTTAACGGCAGCCTTCTGAGGCCAGCATTGCTCTTATCCCGCCTTCACAAGGCCAAGGCATGTAGTGAACATAGTGACAGGATGTTGGGCTCTAGTCCTTTTCCTTCTTTTTTTTTTTTTTTTGGTATATGTGCTGCTGATGCAAGCACAATCCTTTTCCCTTCTACTGCATGTGGAGGGAAGGAGAGAAAGGGCAGGAAAGGTAGGAGGGTTTGGAACACTGGCCAGGGAGATGACATGTTCGCCACACTGCCATGGGCAGCATCTGTAGAAATAGGTGCCTTTCAGATGTAGGAAAAGATACTTGATTGACCTTGTGGATAAGATTTGTCCAGTGTTGCTGGGAGAGAAGATGGGACCCTCACCTTGGGGACTTTGGCAGGATCTGTCGTTGTGAGCGTTGCTCACACCTTTGCTTTGCCCCAGCAGCTCTGTGTCTAGGAATTTTTGTCTACAGGTATTCCCAAGTGAGGGAAGTCATCTGTGTCCATGGGGTTCATGACAGCACTGTATGTCAGAGCAAAGATGGCAGTCGCCCTCCATGCCCATCCTTGGGGGACTGGATGGATTAGGGTGCCTGTACTGTGGGGTGCTGCTGGGACAACAGGGAATAAGTCCTAATAGGGAGCACCTTCCCTGTCGTTATCAAGCATGAAAGAGGAAAGAAAAAGGAACACCCTTTTACTAGTAATTCTCATATTAGAATCTGAGGGAAGAGTGTAGGTTTTATGAAGATGCCAATCCCAGTCAGCCCTACAGCACTCTTAACGATCAAACTCGATCACTTTAGTTTCCATAGCAGGCACTGTGGTCCCCGCTCTGGGTGTGTATGTATTTTATATACAGACAGATATATCCAAAATTACATACACGTATGCACGCACATATAATTTCGTTACTTTATTCAAGTCTCTGCTTGAATGGCTGAGACACTGCCTCCAGCAGACCTTGCTGAACACCCTGTCTAAAACGGTCCCTCCTGTCGTTTTCTGTCCCCTGCTATATTTTTCTTTATAGTACTCACCATCTGACCTTATATGTTCATTTTTTTGCACCATTCTCCTGAGCATGTGAGCTCTGAGCACAGAGATCTTTTTTTTATCACTGGCTATCATCTCAGCATCTAGAGCAGCGTCTGGCTCCTTGTAGCTCAGTAAGTCTGTGCTGAATGAATGTGAACAAGCCTGAATGATTTTCCTCTTGTTATGGATGTGGGCCCAAAGCCTCCAGAGGCCTGGCCCTCCTTGCCTGGAACAAAGTGGAGCTCACCACTGCTCTGACTGGAGAAGAGGCAAGAATAGCCCTGTACCACCATCTATGCTGTCTTTTATACTTCTCCACTTACTAACACTTCCTTGAGAGAGGTGGGTATGGGCCAGGGTCTCTTCTGCTGAGGCTTCTGCTCGTGGAGCATGGAGAAGCCTGCACAGATAGCTTGGACAGTGCTTGTTCTGGGCAGTTATTCCCCAGAGAATAGGCAGAGGGAGAAAGAAACTTCCATTCTGAAGGCCTCCATCCTCAGGAGGACCCTGTACTTCAGCCCCGTGCTTAGTATCAGAGTCCAGGGGATCCCTGGGTGGCTCAGCGGTTTAGCACCGCCTGCAGCCCGGGGCCTGATCCTGGAGACCTGGGATCGAGTCCTGCGTCGGGCTCCCGGCATGGAGCCTGCTTCTCCCTCTGCCTGTGTCTCTGCCTCTCTCTCGCTCTCTATCATAAATAAATAAATAAATAAATCTTAAAAATATATATATATATCAGAGTCCAGTTTGCCCAAGGGCCACCTCAGACTTCATTCCGTATTTCAGTTACCAGGACAGCTTTGCTAACAGCTTTTAGGCCTCCCTCTTTGCCAGGCACTTTGCCAATCACTTGATACTTGTTCACTAATTTAATCCTCCCAACAGCCCTATTGAGGGTAGAAATTACTCCCTCTCTTGCTCCCCTGTGGACTGATAAGGAAGCTTGGGACTCAAACCCCGTGAGGAATGGGGGGCACACAGGTGCCGAGAAGCGGGGTGGGGGGCTTGATGGTAGCTCTCGCTGGCTGTGGAGATGGTGTTCCACTGGCCACGTGGCCTTGCTGCTTCTACATCCGCTTTTGAGATTTTGACCAGAGGAGGAGGGTCTGGTTTCCTCTAATGTGATGTGGATTGTTCATCATGTTGCAAAGCCCTGCTGAGCAGCACAAAGCCTTGACAGGTGGGAGGAAGTGGGTGGAGAGCTTTTGCTGGTTTATTTCGCGTAGACATTTGCCACACAAATAACCAAACTTCTCTTTCTCCTTGGGATTGGTTTCCATCTTGGTCAGGGGAGAGAGTTGGATAGCGGCCAGAGGAACTCTGTTATCACCTAGTCAAGTCTGATCCTCCCTTGAGAGCCCTCCCAAGTGGCTCCATCTTACTCGGAGTAAAAGCCGAAGTCCTCACCATGGCCAACCAGGCCCCACATGATCTGTGCCCGTTACCTGTGGCTTCATCTCTACCTTCTGTTCCCTCACTTGCCCTGCTCCAGGCACCTGGGCCTCCTCGATGCTCCACGGACACCCAGCTGTGTGCCTGCCTCAGGGCCCTTGCACTGGCTCTTCCTGCTACCAGAAAAGCTCTTCTCTCATACCCATATCCCCCCGAACATCCTAAAAGCTTTTGTTCATATGTTGCCTCCTTAGGGAGGTCCTCATCTCCCTTTTCGGTTTTTCTCTGTGCCACTTTTCTAACCTATCTTTTACTTATTTTTTTACGATTATATATGTATGTATTTAAGCTTGCGGGTACACATGCATGAGCCAGAGCGGTGGGGGAAAGGGGGTAGAGGGAGAAGGAGAAGCAGGCTCCCTGCTGAGTAAAGAGCTGATGCAGGGCTCATTCCCAGGACTCTGAGATCATGACCTGAGCCAAAGGCAGACGCTCAACCGACTGAGCCACCCAGGTGCCCCTCTTTTACTTATTTTATTGTTCATCTTCCCCACTAGAATCATCAGCTCCAGGGTTCTGTTCACTTGGATCCTTAGTGCCTAGAACAGTGCCTGGCACTGAATAGGCACTTGGTAAACCTTTCTTGAAAGAAAGGCTCCCATGTACAGAATGGTCCAATCTTGTACTATTGTGCTGGGAAAGGAAATGGATGTGGGGAGTTCATGTTTCTGCTCCTCAAGCCTCAATGAGCTCCTCTCGTGCCAAGCCATGGCTCTGGGCTCCCAACACCAAGGTAAATGAGCCCTGATTCTCCAGGCTGATTTAAGCCAAGGAGGGAGGGTGCATCTGCTGAGAACACAGATTTGCACCCCTGGACTAGCTGCGGGGGAGGCTGTGAGAGCCAGTCCCTGGCCTTGGTAATATTTGATAATGGGATGTAGGCCCAGCCTTCTACTGTGGCTCCTAGGTGGGAAATTCCCAAATCATAAGAAAGATTATGATTTGCAAAAATTATACAGCCAAAATGTTTTAATTCCTTAAACATTAAACCATTGTGTATATGTATGTATGTGTGTGTGTGTGTGTATATATATGTATATAAAAAAGCAAGAGCACTTGGTAAAAATACGTAGTTAGATAAACTTTCACAAACTGAACACACTCATGTAATCAGCTCTAGAGCAATACTTCTAGCCTCCAGAAGTCCTTTTCCTGTTCTCTCCCAGTCACTCCTCCCTTCCAAGCAAAACCAGTCTCTTAATGTCTCTTGACACCTGACTTTGGACTTTATGTAAATGCTTCCCTATGTCTGGCCTTTCTAGTCAATATTACATCCATGAGACATCCATGTCATTGTATGTAGATAGATTTCATGCTTACTCCTGTATACAGTCACAGGAAGACCTGACTGGCAGGAAGAAGTTGAAAATAGCTAGAGCAAAATGTGCAAAGGCCCCTGGGATAGGGTAAGCTTTGGAGGGAAAGGGGGCCGGTGTGATGGGAGCATTTGAGCAATGGGATGGGTAAAATGGAAGGAGATGATGTTTGAGGGATTTTTAAGCAGGAAAGCAATGTGATATAGTCTCTATTTAATTTGATTGCTCTGGCTATGTGTGGAGATTAAAAATCTAGGAAGGCAAGAGTGGACTCTGGGACACCAGCAGGGAGTCTGATGGAGTTGTGAGGGTGGTAACTTGGCCTAGGAAAGAGGAGAAAAGAACTGGATTCAGGATATATTTTGGAGACAGTGGCAACAGAACCTGCCAATGAACTTGCCATGGAGGATGAGGGAGAAAGAAACGTAAGATTCCATTGTGTGTCTGCATCGTACTTTGTCACTCCTCCCTGCTGGTGGCCGCTCAGGTTGTCTTCCATTTTCCTCACTCACAGAGCCAACACCCACATGCACACACATCCTTGCTGAGCTGGCCCTCGAGGATCAGGGACAAGGGCATCCCAGGCAGAGGGAACCGCTGAAGCAAAGGCGGGGGCCTCCCCTGAGCCAAACCCAGCTCAGGCCCGAGTGTAGGCTGCAGAACGGGGAGCACATGACCTGAATCTACTGCTTGCATCGAGTGGACCGGCTGCCTGTCTTGAGATGCTTTTTCATGCCCCCCATCCCCCACCTTCCCCAGAGCTGCTTTTTCCTCCCATCCCCTCCCCTCTGCAGGTTAGTCTGGAGCTTCCATCAGCAATGGAGCAGCAGGTGCTTATGTTGGAGTTGCTGCTCTATGCAGGGGCCCTTGCTCTCTGCAGTCAGTTTTGTTCTCCTGTCTCAAGAGTCATGGTGGGGCTTAAATAAGCATTGGCTGGCGAGGCCGTTGGTTGGGGGCCAGCCGGAGAGGATGTCTGGCCTGTAGGAAGTGAATGAGAAGGCCTCTCATTTGTATGAGCCTGATTCTTTTGTGTCCTTTGTCCCATTCACTCCTGTTTCTTGTCTCTGGCCTTGTTCTTGAGAGTGTGGCTCCCTCGGGCAGCAGCAGCTGCTGCCGGCCTCCTTTGCCCTTTCGGAGAGACTTGGGGCATCTGGGAGACTGTAGGCCACTCAGCTAGGGGAGGGCAACTCAGTCAGCATGAGTTTAAAACAGTGTGACCTGCAAGCATCTGAAGAGAGAGAGCCATTGGTGCCCTCAGGTCCTGGGGGTCTGGGTCCCACCCTGGCTTGGGCTTCTCTCTCTTATGCTATTGGGAGGGGCTGGCCTTGCCGACTTGTCAAAATTAGCATCTCTGGGAGTCTGCTTCCTTGCCTGCCCAAGGGCTGTAGAATAGGAGGAATTGTGGATCACGGGAAGGTAAAATCACATGTTTCAGCTCATACTAGGTCAAAAAAAAGAGGGGGAGGTGGGAGGCAGAGAGGGACAGTCTTGAAGGAGAAAAATATAGGGCATTAATGAGCTCAGCTAAGTACTCTCCCAAGCTGCCGGAGAACCTGTGAATCATTGCAACCTCATTAGAAGGCAGCCTGAAAAAGAATTTTTATTTATTTTTTGAGTGAGTAATATATGCACGTGATAAAATATTCAAGTGGCACCCAAAAAGATATGTTAGTGGTTCCCCCACCCCCATCCCATCCACTGTAACCTAGTTCCCCTCCCATGAGGACACCCATTTCAGGTGTGTATTTAGAGATACTCCATACAAAAACAAGTGCATATTATACATTTAGTTCTACACCTTGATCTTGGAACCCATCCCATAAGATGACTATATAATACTCCATAAAGAGTCTTCAGTGCAACACTCCCACTCCTGAGAATCTACCCTATAGGGACACCTGGGTGGCTCAGTGATTGAGTGTCTGCCTTCGGCTCAGGGAGTAATCCTGGGGTTCTGGGATCGAGTCCTGCCTCAGGCTCCCCACAGGGAGCCTGCTTCTCCCTCTGCCTGTGTCTCTGCCTCTCTCTGTCCCTCATAAAGAAATAAAATCTTTACAAAAAAGAATCTACCCTACGGAAAGAAGTGGCCCCAGTACCAAAAGATGTTTATAACAGAATGGTTTGCAGTGGCAAATAAGCAAACAAAACCCTATAAATAAGATAAATACCCATTTTTTCAGGGAATGATTGAGTGAAACATAGCACATCCATGCCATGGAATATCAACTGCTAAAAGCACTACTAGTCGATTTGGAGGTATTATTGTGATATATTTAAAGGAAAGCAAGATTCAGAGAAGTAAGATGATATGATCCCATTTATGGAAAAATACAGTGACAAAAGTTGATGTGTCTGTTGTGTTTGAGCGATGGTGTCGTACCTCCATTCTCTTCCATGCCATATGGCCTGCTTAGCTCAGCATTCTGTGTAAAAGGTGCTGCAGTGTCCTTAACTGTGGTCAAATCAGACTTTGTATGTTGGTCAACATTAGAGACTTGTTGGAAGGGTGCTCCAGCCTGCAGGTGGGGGGCTGGTGAACCTCACCTGGACCTCTGTCAGACCAGGAGAGGCTAAGGTGGGTGCCTCATGAGTACTTGGAACTGACCATGACAAGCACTTAGACCTCCTTCCCAGTCTCCTAGAATGAAATATGAAGAGTTTGGTCAGCTGTTTGAAGTGTTCATATCTGCCTCTCATAAGAATAACACGGGAGAGTTATAGAAATGCTAGAGTCGAGGCATCGGGTCCCTGGCTGTGGGGCAGGCAGTACAGGCAACAGTCTTCCTTACGTCCACAACATAGCCCACCACGCAAGAACCACCCAGTGAAATGTTTCTCATGCCCTCCTCTTAAACCAGATAAAACCGGTTGCTGGGGAGAGTGGAACTGGAAGGAAGGTTCTAGGTAGGCACACTCCCACCAGACCATTGCATCGCACCCCTCCAGGGCCACCGTGTGTGCTGTGGTCTGTGATCGTGGTGACCATGGAGATGTTCTCTGCGAGACTCTGCATGCCTTCCCCTTTCCTACTTCTAGTTCCAGGGTGAGGATGCATTCTTCCAGAATTCTGGTATGTCCCTCAGAATGGATGTTGTTGGCAGTGGGTTGGGGCTGGTGACCCGTTTGGGTTATAACTTGTCTTCTGCTGGGCTTCACTTATAGTGGCAGGGAAAGCTAGAAGGGCCAAATTGAGGCTTCCTCCCCTGACTAGACCATTTGTGTTCACAGTGCTTTCTCCCCCTCTTGACCCTATCCCTTACCCCTGCCCACCCTCGCTAACAAGACAGAGGACACTTCCTGCCTCTGTCCTCTCCTACAGGCTGTTCATCAGAAGTAAGAGCTCACTTCTTGCTGGCTTATCTCCTCTGCCCCGCCTCCGAGATGGAAGGACCTTATTGCTACTGACTTAGCAGCTTTTATCCTGCATAGGGTGTGTGTGTATATATATAAAGGACAACCTTCAAGTTTCTGGTTTGAGCAGATGGGTAGTTGAGGGTGTCTAGTGGTCCACTCTCTACCAGTGGATGGGAAAGAAACAGGTATGGGTGAGGATATTATGTTGAGGGTAAGGATACATATATGTTCCTATATGTATATGTGTGTGGGGAAAGAGAGAGAGAATTTAATATCTTTATTGAAAGGACAAAAACGTGTCTCCCACAAAAAGCCAGGCAGTGATTTTGTTCATTTATTCAGCTCATTTAACAGGAGTTTGGTGACTGCTCTTGTTCTGTGCACAATCTGAATCTGGCAGAAAATCACTCTGGAAAAACTCAGGAGATGGGACACCTGGGTGGCTCAGTGGTTTAGCGCCGCCTTCAGCCCAGGGCGTGATCCTGGAGACCCGGGATCGAGTCCCACGTCAGGCTCCCTGCATGGAGCCTGCTTCTCCCTCTGCCTGTGTCTCTGACTCTCTCTCTCTCTCTCTCTCTCTCTCTCTCTTATTAATTAATAAATAAAATCTTTTTAAAAGATAATTTAAAAAAAAAAAGAAAGAAAAACTCAGGAGATCTGCATGTGTCTTCCTTCTCTGCCTCACCCTCATGGCCACCCCATCAGCAGGGCCTGTGTGTCCTTGATTCTAAATTCACAACTCTCCCAGCCTCCTCCTTTCCATCCCTCTGCCCTCACACTCGTCCCGGCAACCACCAACTCTCCTTGGGCATGGCAGTGACCACTTCATGGTTTACCCTGCTTCTTTTTAACCCTGACAGTCTCTTTGTAACAACCAGAGGGATCTTTCAGGAATGTAGATAAGAAAACATCACATTCCTGCTCCCCATCATACTTAGAATAGAAAGCATATGTCTGACCATGGCCCCCCGGCCCGGTCAGTGTCTGCCCCATACTGGAGCACTCTGACCTGGGCCTCAACCATCTAGTCACACAGGCCTCCTGTGAGTTCCCTTGACCAGACTCACAAGTTCTCCTCCATCTCCTGGGATACTTGTTATTTTGTTGTTTTTTAACTTTCACTAGAGACTTTATTATCAACACAGTCATTGAATCAGGGTAGCCTTTTGAGTGTCTTTTAATTGAGGTATAATTCACATGCCATGAAATTCACCCCTCTTAAAGTACACGATCCAGTGGGTTTTGGTGTATTCACAAGGTTGTGCAGCCTTCACCAGTATCTAATTCCAGAACATTCTCATTGCCACCCAATCCCCTGCCAAAAACTACTCATCAGCTGTCCCTCCCCCTCCTCCCAGGCCACCACTAATCTACTTTCTATGTCTATGGATTTGCCTCTCCTGGACATTTCATGTAAACAGAATCATATAATACATAGTCTTTTGTGACTGGCTTCTTTCACTTAGCATAATGTTTCCTGTGTTCATCCACGTCGTGCATGAGTCAGTACTTAATTCTTTTTATGGTTGAATAATAATCCGCTGTGTGGATGGTGCCACGTTTCATTTATCTATTCTTCAGTTGATGGACATTCTGGGGTATTCTTATTTCCACTTTTCAAATGACTTCTCCTTTCTCTTTAGTTCTGGGCTAAAATTCACCTTGGTTTCCCAAATGGTGCTTCTCATCATTTGTGCTTAAAAATGTATGTGTTTGCCTCTGTTTATTTCTGTCCTTCGTTCTGGACTATCAGGTTTGTAAGGATAGGAACTGTGCCTGCTTTGGTCTGTGTCTTACCCTACACCATGCATAGTGCCCAGCATACGGTAATGCTTAATAATTGCTGAATAAAAGACTCAGTAGACCTCCTATAATTCTTTTAAGGTTTTATTTATTTGAGAGAGAGAGTGAGAGAGAGCAGAGCACGAACTGGGGGAAGAGCAGATTTCCTGCCTGAGTAGGGAACCCGACACGGGACTTGATCCCAAGACCCTGGGATCGACCCTAGCCAAGGGCAGACTTAGCCACCCAGACCCTGGCCAAAGGCTTAATCAGCTGAGCCACCCAGGCTCCCCAATCTCCTATAATTCCTATTTCACCTCCTTGTAAGGCAAAAATGGTGGTAACCCTGTTCTGTAGGAAATTCTACATCTAGCTTTCTGCCTGGTTTTGAGGAGAGATCAAGGGTCCTCTAAAGCCTGAGGGCACTTAGGTAACAGACTTCTAGAGGGATTTCTCTGGTATAGAGACTGTCCCATTGGCCATCTGCTGTGTAAGACAACAGTAGCTTTTGAAAGTACACTTGGCTGCCTGTAGCAGAGACTAGAAATAACACCAGTATAAACTCCATGGAAGATGGTTTCTATCCTGAGTAAAATGTCCACAGGTTGGCAGCCCAGGGCCAGTATGACAGCTCCAGAGGATCCTTCTATCTTTCTGCTTCACCATCCCTAGCAGAAGGCTTTCATCCTTAAAGTGGCATCATGGTCCACTGTGATCCCTGGAGTCAAGCCAATGAGTCTAGTCCAGGTGGAAATTAGGGTGGGGGAATGGGCACAGAAATGTAATCCAGCTCCGGGTCTCTGGTGAGGAAGTTTCCTTCAGGCCCCACAACAACTTCTGCTTACTCTTGTTGGCCACCCCCAGCTGCCGGGCAAGTCAGGACGCGTAGTACTAATTGAGCACCTGGAGAAGAAAGGGAAGAATGGCTTTTGGGTGAGCAGCTAGCACCCAGTAGGTCCATTTCCTGCCCACAGGACCCTGAGTCCTGGAGCCAGCTTCTCCTCACCGGCCTGGACCTTCAGGTTACCTTCCTTCCCTAAGTGGCCAGAATCAGAACCGTGCCTTTCTCTGCAGAGAGGGGGGGTTTAAAGCTTTTCACGGGCCTTTAGTATAAAAATTCACTATGTCACCAGCAATAAGAATAATTTTATCTCACGTTTATTGAACACTCACCACGTGGATAGGTTCTGCTGTTCACAGAGTAATTTTTGCAGTGCTCACAACACCCCTATTATCATCATCCCCATTTTAAAGGTAAGCAAACTGAGGCACAGACAGGTTGAGTAATAACCCTACATGTTCTTGCTGCTAATAATGTTTTTTTTCATTCTCCCCTTTCAGTATCTTATGAATAAGAGGATTAAAAAATAAAGCTTGACCTATTTTGGTAGAGTGACCACTGTGCTATCTTCCATCTGATTAGCTGAGATCTAGGGAGTGCTTTGTGGAAAAGCACCCGGCAGTCAACCACATTGATGGGCTGTTTTTATGGAGTGCAGGAAGGGGCTTAACTGTTGGCACATCCAGCAAATGGCTGGTGACAGGAGGAAAAAGGATCCACAAGCTAGGCAGGATTTCCCTAGCCCATGAGCCGGGGGCCAGCAGAGCACAGTGCTGTTGTGCCAGTGGGCTGGGCTTGGCCCTTAGAATCACAGTCACCCCCACTGCTCTTAGAAGTCCATCAGGATAAAGAAGGCTGTTTGAAATTCAGGTCCTCTGAGGATTAATTGAGACACCAAGTCCTCTCTAGATGCCTGTGATCAGTCATGCCTAGTGGAAATCTCTGATTCCTGAAGTTCATCTCTGAGCCCAGTCCTTTTGAGACACCTTAAATGCATGTGAGTGACTGTTCTCACTCTCCAGGGTGATGGCACAGCACAAGGCTGTCAGAGCCTGGCTGCGGCAAGGTGTTTTAGTTAGGTGAGCACGTGGCTGCTAGTACCAGTCTAAAGTGGTGTTGTCATTTCAATACAAATGACATTGTGTCAGGGGTGCCTGGGTGGCTCAGTGGTTGAGCATCTGTCTTCTGCTCAGGTCATGATTCCAGGGTCCTGGGATCAAGTCCCACAACAGGCTCCCCACAGGGAACCTGCTTCTCCCTCTGCTTAGGTCTCTCTCTCTCTCTCATGAATAAATAAATAATATCTTTAAAAAAAAAGAATTTGTGTCAAATGATATGTGATTCAATGGCTTGGCTGAGGGCAGAGCACTGCTCTGACTCTCTTGCCCCCCTCATGGCCACAGATGTCTGCTGCACCCACCTTCCCCAAAGGGGCCAGGGCACCCAGAGAGCAAGTCCTTCTCTTTTGGAAGAGTAGTGTTCTGGGGACAAGAAGGACCCTCTCAGATCCAAGTATCACATCCACATTCCACTCTGGAACGAGGCAGACTAGGGAAGGGATAGAGGATTGTGTGAATGAGTCTCACTCTTTTGGTGAGGAAAATACTCTCCTAGAACCCCTGCAGGAGAAACCTTCACCTACACCAACATGAAGATAACGCTCCTGTGTTATCTTCTAGACACTTCTGTCTTTCCTTTTGCAGGCAGTCTTTGAGCCATCTGAAATGGACATCTGAATGTGGACTCAGATGGCTTTCAAGGCTGAGCCCGTTCTCTCAGCTGCTGTGCTTGGGAAGTGGCATTGGTGGTGACCCTGGAGCCAGACCCACGGGGCTCAAATCCCAGTGGATTTGTGCTATCTACTTGCTGCAGGATCTTGGGCAGGTTACCTCTTTGTGCCTTAGTTTGCTGGTCGGTTAAAAATGGGGATGCTAGCGGACCCCCTTCTCGGGGCTGTTAGGAGGGTAAATGAGTTGATGGTTAACTGAAAGCAATGCCTGGTGTGTGGGCACATTAAAGCAGAACCCTGCTTCCAGCCAGAGTGAGAATTTGCAAGGCCACAGTGGTCTGGGAACTCAGCAGGGAATCCCAGACCCATCAGTGGGGAAGTGAAGTGTGTCACTGAGGTTACCGTCTCTTCCTCTTTACAAGAAATTGCCACCCGCTCTCTCAAAATGTCTGATCCTATGTACGCTCCCACCCGCAGTGACGGAGAGCTCCCCTTAGTCTACAACTTAGTACATCTGGTCATGTCAAAGCCTGCCCTACTGGCAGGTCGGCTGTGCGGGAAATGGCCACGCACTGTGGCTTTTCCTCGGTACTTTCTCTACAGTGGGTTTGTCTTGTGCCACTCTTCTGCAGAGTCACTTCAGCTAGGCTGGAGGCAGGACAGCCATGCGGCCCCCAGGACAGTGAAATCCTGCATCATGATGCTTACCCTCTGGTGGCAGGTGGGGGATGTGAGACCCTCTAAGTCAGTGCCCCAGCCTTAGTCATATCTGTGGACTGAATCAGTCAATGAAAGAACTAGGGCTAAGTCGTTAGCGTGTTATTAATAGAATATAGGTCATAGGAGAAAACATGATTAATTGCAAGATGATCTTAGCGGCTGCCATACAGTATAGCTAGTTGAGGACCTAGATTTTCCCAAAGCAAAGTCTTTTCACATAGCAGCATTTCTTTGTTGGCAGGTGGGTAGAGGCAGTTGAATGAACAGATATTTTCCTAAAGCACTCTTTCAAAGATGGGCTGAGGATGGGTGTAATGGGAATCTTCTCTAAATGAAGGATGATTGAACCACTTTATTAATAGGTGGGTAGGTCCTTGATGCTCCAGTGTGAAGCTGTGGTAAGGTCTAGAAAGGGGAAGGCAGCTTGTAGCAAAAGGCCCCAGTGAGCTGGATTCTCCTATCAGCCACTTACATGATAGGCTGCATGGAGGAGAAAGGTCTGGCTGCCCCCCTCAGTGCTTGGTCAGGAGGGGTGCATGTAGCTGGGCCCTCTTAGAGGTTGGATGAACACTGCCCAGAGTGTGTGTCCTACTCCAAGACAGAAAACGTAACAGAAAGCTGCCATCTCTGGACACAGGGAGAGAAGAATTGATAGGTGTGGTGCTAGCCTTTGGGGCCAGTGATCCTGCCCGCTGGAAGAGCAGGTGCCAGCAGGCATAATCTCTGACCCATCTGATTAGTGGCCACTTCTTTACTTGGTCATTAGGGAGGAGGTATAAGTGGATGATCCGTTCCATATGAGCTGAGATTGAAATATAAGGAAAGAGGACCTTCTGGGTGACTCGGTTGGTTAAGCATCCAACTCCTGGTTTTGGTTCAGGTCTTGATCTCAGGGTCATGAGATTGAGTCCTACGATGGCTCCAAACTCAGCGTGGTATCCACTTGAGATTCTTTTACCTCCACCCTCTCCCCTCCTCTCTGCTCCTTACTATCTGCATGCTCTTGCTCTCTCTCTCATAAATAAATGAATAATCAATCATTTTTTAAAAAAGAGAGAAAGACAAGGAAAGGATAGAAATGTGAGGCCCAGAAGTACAGGAACAGAAAGGCCCAAGTGTGCCAGCTGCTTTGGGGTCAGGGGAACAGCACCCTGGCTGGTCGCCCCACAGAAGCACCTCCCACGGAGCCAAGGCAGTAATGCCTGCTTCGTAAGGTTTCAATGAGGATCAAAACCAAGGTCAGTAACGTGTAAATACTTTGAAATGTGATATGAGACTGGTTTTCCGTATGTTATTTTGGAAGGGGAAACTTGTCAGATGCTCCCCTGACAGCCCAATTTTTAAAGCAGAAGAGAGTGGAGCTGCTGTTGGTAAATGGGGTGTGGGGGGCTTGCAGCCTCCCCCACTGCCTCCCCTTCTCTCTGTAGTGCCCTCCTGGGGCTCTAGAGGGGCCTGGCTCTGCCTCCAGCTAGCCCTGAGCCCCAAACAAGTCATGTAAGCATTCTGAGCCTCAGTTTCCTGACCCATCAAGTGGACACTTCAAAGGAGATCAGTGTTCTTCACCCAGTTCCTACAGACAGGGGCTTCAGAGGCCTTTGGCATTTTTGAAACACAGTATTGTTTGTTTTTTTGTTGTTGTTTTTTTTTTCTGGAGAAACATGACACAGTTTTGTTTTGTCAGCTTCTTAGAAAGGATCATGTTCACCGAAACGTGAAGGAATGCGTATTGATTCCTGAGATCCCTTCCGGTTCCATCAGTCCGTTATTTCTGTTGTAAATGACAGGATCTTGCAGCTCAAACTGGCTTAAACTGCGAAGGGAAGTTAATGGCTTTGGGACCCGAAAGTCCCAGAGCTGGCCTGACTGGAAGCAATACTCAGGTATTGTCAGGAATGCACCCTTCTCCACTTCTGGGCTCTACGTGCTCAGCCTCAGCCTCGACCTCTTCTCCGGTGCCCCCCACCTCCAGGTGGCCGAGAGCCCTCAGCAGCCCCTGCCTTCCGTCCCATGCTCTCCCCCAGTGCTTCAAGCAAACTTTCCAGGGCCTACTCTGATTGGCCCTGCTTGGACCATGTGTCTCTCCCAGAGCCAGTCGCTGTGGCTAAGGGGAGGATCCATGGTCACGCTGGGGAGTCAGGCCAGGATACCCTCTCACCCCCAGGTTATGTCATCTGGGATTCTCTTTCTTGGTGTAAATCCTGGGAAGTGAGATCCATGGCCCTGTGAGTGTAGCCTGTGTGACACACAGGTGGGCCAGCTGCGCTGTTGCTCTGGCTTGGGTGCTGGGATTACTGAGGCAATTCCAAGTCCATCCTCCTCTCCCAGGTGGTATGAGGAGGGGCTCTGGGAGCTCTGGGGTCCTGGCTGGACTGCTGGCCCTGTAGTCCACCTTTGCTGCTGTTTTCCCAACCCTTCAGCATCCTCCTCTCTGCTCTGCTGTGGCCCTTCCCATGTATGAGGGACCCCAGTACTCATGGACTTGACAGCTCCCCCCAGTAGGAGAGACGTGGCACTGCTGCACATCCCGGCTGATGTGCCTTTAAAGAGCCATATACATCACTCTAGAGAAAGGGGGAAGGGGGAGGAATGAGAGTGGCAGAAAAGCAATTTCCACTGTCATTTAAAAGGTAGCTATTAAAATTTTACAGGAGTTTTATTGCAGGGGCTTCCTGATGATCCCAGGACATTTTTTTTTAATGGAAAATCTGGTGATAGAGGAAAATATTCTGGGTGCTTCTGATTCCCTCCTGCCCTACCAAGCATCTTGAAAACCACAATTGTCAGGGCTTCATAGACTAGTGTAGGGAAAGCAACTACCCAAGAGGCTATTTCTGAGTTTTTAAAGAATATGTGTTTTTCTGTGTTTGGTCTTTCTATGTATAGTAACTGTGTCTAATTTTACTTTGTGCTTTCCGAAATGGCTTGGTAGTGAGCTATGGGAATTGTCAAGAACTGCACTCTACTCTGCCCTTCTGTGTTAATCGAGTCATTGGTTTTGTGAACAAATGGAAATTCAGGTCAGCCTGCTTAAGTATCAAAGGAAGTGTTTGAACTCAAGGCCTGGGACATTCTGTACAAAATGGCTTCAGGTGTGGCTAGATCCAGAGCCTCACAGGAGGTAGCCAGGACCCCGTTTTCTTCTACTTCCTGGCTCTACATTCCTCTGTATTGGTTTTGTCATCAGATGGGCTCTGAGGCAGCTCCACATATATATCCAACCAGCTAAGCTGGGCCCCAAGAGAAACAAGCCATCTCTTTCCCTGTAGTCCCAAAATGTGTCCTGAGGCTGCTGTTTGTTGAACCTGATCACCCTGGTTTCAACACCAGAGCCACCCTGAGCCATCTCTGAGGCCAGGAGCAGGGAAGAGGAGGTTCAGTGGCTTTACTGCCAGGCCTCGAGCATATGACCAGCCTTCCCTTACCCTTACGAACTCATGGTAGAATGAGGGTCATTCCCACAGGAATTCCAGGTGCTGAGTGGGAAAGATACAGTTCAGGGGACTCAAGAAGGGAGATGGATGCAGGGTGGGCCGAAACTGCCAGTGCTTAGGACCCCTTCCCATACAGCTCACCCCTTCCCATGCTCACCAGTTGTTACCATCCCTGGGAACCTGCTCCACCTTTATTTTACCCTATCTCGAGGGTATCTCTGGCTTTGGCATTTTTTTTTTTAAGATTTTATTTATTTATTCATGAGAGACACAGAGAGGCAGAGACATAGGCAGAGGGAGAAACAGGCTACCTGTAGGGAGACCAATGCGGGACTCGATCCTGGGACTCCGGGATCATGCCCTGAGCCAAAAGCAGACACCCAACGGTTGAGCCACCCAGGCATCCCTGGCTTTGGCATTCTTGATCTCAGGTCCATGGACCCTTCCATCCAAGGATGGAATTCAGAGGATCATAAAGTTGGCTGGGGAAAAAAGTTACATCTTTATTTCCTCTGCCATCTGAAATTTAACGTTTCCTTTCCTTCCGAATGAGGGCTGCAAGCCACACTGTATTGGCAATACCTGTGACTGTGTCACCACTAGAAAGTAAAACTGTTTCCATATCACATTTTAATTGTTGCAGATACTGCGAAAGATCATTTACATTCATCTATTTCTAAATTACTCTAGTTATTAAACCCACACTAGGATCTTGTAATTTAAAGCATTCATAAAGAAGCAGGAATATTACCATCTCTCAGATTAGGTTTTATTTTACACACACTTTGATATCTTAATATAATTGGTTTCCTTTATAACCTTGTGTATTGTATTTTGTTTACTTAAAAACATGATTCTGAGGGGGCACTGGGTGGCTCAGTAGTTGGCTCAGGTCATGATCCCAGGGTCCTAGGATCTAATCTTGCATCAGGCTCCCTACAGGGAGCCTGCTTCTCCCTGTGCCTATGTCTCTGCCTCTCTCTGTCTCTCATAAATAAATAAATAAAGTATTTTAAAGAAGAAAATAATAAAAACATGATTCTGAGAAGGAATCCACACTCTTCTTTAGCAGGCTGCCCTCAGGGATCTGTGGCAAAGAACCCCTTTTAGCTTCTCTAGGAACCCTTAGGGGCAAGATTATTGAAGATATCCTGATTCCTAGATTCTGGAATGTTGGCTAGCTGCTTGTTAGGTTTTCTTCCTGGGAGCTTCTTGAAGGAGCTGGCTGGAATTTGAACTCAGCCTGGGTGGTTGGGTAGCATTTGGACATTGTGGTATTGGGGAAGTGGGGCAGAGAGGCATTGCCAGCCAGTAGTTAGCTCTCTTTTCATTGACCGCCATGACCGTTGGCCTAGCCATGTGGTCAGGAGCGAGGTCTAGGACCAGGCTGCCTGGTTTCATCCCAGCTGTAATACACTTCTGACTGGCTGGGCAGTGTGTGCCTCACTTCCCTCTTCCATAAAATAGTTGAAATCGTAGTGTCTATTTCTTAAGGTTATTCAGAGAATGAAATGAGTCGGCATGTGTCTACTAGGACAGAGCCTTGGCACATAGGGAACAAGAATCTAACTTAATGGCCATTCCTTATAAAAGGGTTCTAGATTATCCCTTCAGATCTCATCTCCCTGCCTTAAGTACCTGATCTAAACTGAAATGTGAGGGTGAACAGTACAGACAATGGCCGCTCGGCCTGGAGACGTTCGCTCATCATAAAATATCTGTATTGAACAACTCTACTAAATATTCAAAAACATAACCATATAAAGTTTTCATGAAATATCCATTCATATATGAACAACCATTCTAAATATTTTAAGACATAAATTAATAATATAAAATTACAGGTCAGAACAAGTGCTATTTCTCCACTGCTCCTCTGCTCACAGTTGTCTGAAGGAAATATCCTCATGATAGCCTTCCACCCGCCCCTGTCACCTCCCTGCCCTCACCTCCCTCCACTTGTCCCGTCACTGACCTGGTGTCAGGCACACGGGCCTCCTGCTGCTCCTAAAATGCCCCCCACACATGCTTTGTCTCAGGTCCTTTGCAATGGCCATTCCTGTGGCCTGGAAGGGTCTTGCCCAGATAGCCACACAGTCTGTGTTCCTCCCGCAATGAAGTGTCAGTTCTCATCTCAGGCTGGGAAGCAGCAGGCCCATCACTACGCTCACCCCACTTACTTTCATCAAGACACCACTACTCCCTGGCTCCACATCGTGTATTTGTTTATTGTCTTCCTCCCCCCACTGGATTGTCTACTCTCTGAGGACAGTGACTTTGTCCTGGTCGCTGACATACCCTTGGGTGCTGAGCACAAAGCAGGTATTCAGTGAGTATCTGTCACGGGAGTGAATTTGTGAATGACAGAAACTGCGGCAAGAAGGTTCAGGTTGGCCAAAGATGTAACCTCGTGTTGTTCTTCTCCGTAGATGCACAGTCTTTGACATCAGATCCCCTGGGACCCTCAGGGAGCAATAGTGCCTGGAACACACTGAGGGTGAGTACATTGTGGCTGTTTGTTGGCTTCAGTTGTGCGGCTAGTGCACGTAGGCCTCTCTTATTTTTAAAAGTTACTTTAAAATGCATCGAGGGAAAAATGGAGGTCTCCTTCACTGTCTCCTTCACTGTCCTGCCCGCCACCCACAAATGTGACATCCTCCCTTGGAGGTAATTACATCACTGGTCTGGGGCATTCCTGCCAGAGCTTTTCTGACTCATGGCCGTCCCTACTTCCGCTTGTGCACATGTCCCCAGTTTGCAGAGAACCCGTGCTGCATGCGGCTGCTTCTCCTGCAGGTTTCCCACTGTCCGCAGTAGCGGTGCGTCCTGGAGATCTTTGCTCATAGCAGACATGAATGTAGCACACTTTTTTTTTTTAATTCGATTTTAATTTCAATTTGAATTCAATGTACTTTTTAAAATGTACATGGAAAAAATTTTAAAAAAAATTTAAAATGTACATGGAATGAAATTCACTCTTTTGTGTACATTTCTTGGAGTTTAAGCAGATGCATTCAGTTGTGTATCTACCAATCCCATAAGATATAGAATGACCATCTCACTGCCCTTTGCAGATGTGCTGCTTCCCTACAGGCTGAATTCCCTACGTAATTAAAATGTGTACGTACAGTGAATACTGGTGATGTAAAGATTTTGAGTATGTTATAATTAGGTTTCTGGGGTTTTTTGCTAGTGAGCATCCTCCTTTGTTTCTTTGGCATAGACTAAACAGTGGCGTTCCAGTTGATAGTGGGGCATTCCTAAGTGAGGACATTGACCTTTGTTGGCAGGCTGCAGTGAGGGTGCTTGGGAGCAGTGGGAGTAAGGGCATTGTCTGATCCTTGAAGCACTGGATGACCCTAATAGTGTGGAAAGTAGAGACAGAAGATTCTGGCGTCCAGACTCTGCACACAGGGAGTGCTGTTGGCTGAGTTGGAGGGAGTCAAACTTTGGGAACTGAGTGAATCTGGATAGCAGCTTCTCTCTTGGCTGTTTGTTGGGTCTCTTCACATTCCTTCATCCTGGCCTAAGGCTCTGCTTGCATACCTAGAGTACATGTTTGTGGGACAGTCTCAAGGGGCCACATTTTCACCAAAGAATGCTTCTTAGCACAATTTTTTATTAACTTTTTTATTTTGGGGGTGCCTGGGTGACTCAGTCAGTTGAGTGTCTGCCTTCGGCTCAGGTCATGATCTCAGGGCCCTAGGATCAAGCCCTACATTAGGCTCCCTGCTCAGTAGGAAGTCTGCTTCTCCTTTTTGCCCTGTGCTCATGCACTTTCTTTCTCTCTCTCTCTCTCTCTCTCTCTCTTGCTCCCAAATAAATAAATAAAATCTTTAAAAAAACAAACTTTATTTTGAAGGAATTTTAGATTATAATAAAGTTACAGAAAGCATACAGAAAATTCACATATCCACCCTTCTTTCAGTGTCCCCTACTGTCCTCATTACCATCTTACACACCTTGGCATAACCACCAGAACCAGGCAATGAGCACTGGTCTAGTATGATGAACTAAATCAAAGGGTTCAGTCACGTTTTGCTACTTTGCTACCGATGACTCTCTTCTATCCCAGGATCCCACTCAGGATGCCATGCTGTGTTCAGTTGTCCTGTCTCCTCCATCTCCTCCAAGCCGCGGTGGTTCCTCAGTCTTCCCTTGTGTTTCTGACCACAACAACAAATAGGCATTTAAACACCTTCTGTTATGTTCCCTGTACTGGGACCCTCAGGAATGAACTGAACAGAAGCCTTTCCCTCCGGACACCGACATTCTCTAGAGAAGAAAACAGCAGACAGGCAAACAAGTGAATGGGGTGGGGATGAGAGCTACAGAGAGAAGAGTGATGCAGGAAAAGGGGGCTGCCTGGGAGGAACAAGCGATTGTAGGCAAGGTAATCCAGGAAGGCCTCTCTGAGGAGGGCCCCAAATGGGAGTAGCCAGGCAGGTGCCCAGCCTCACTTATCCCCGGCCGGGGGAGATAGAAACATATTATCTCACTTCGTAACACAGTTTCGGGAATCCTGGCAAGTAGGACAACGTGTTCCCTTTCTGTGGGGCAGCCCCTACTTCGCTCTCGCCCTTTGTCCCCCTGTGAAAATGCCAAGTGTTGCCAGATCTTCTGATAATCTTTTCCCCAATAGAAGGCAGAAATGAAGAATTCTTGCTAGTCCAATAAACCCAAATTATGTTACATCAGATGATTTTTAGTGATTTGTGTGGATGAACATATTTTGTTTACATTGTATTTGCTATTATTAGTTTTTAACTTTTGCAGCAAAAGATGCCAACTTTCATTTCGGTAGTAATGTAGATTCCTTTTTAAATATATGTGTATGTATATACATACATACACATATATAAGTTAAAAATGAACTGGTTTACTAGGGCATCTGGCTGGCTCAGTCGGTGGCGTACACGTGACTCTTGATCTTGGGGTCATCAGGTCGAGCCCCACACTGGGTGCCAAGATTACTTAAAAAGAAAATTTTTAAAATAAAAATGAATTGGTTTAGGGATCCCTGGGTGGCGCAGCGGTTTGGCGCCTGCCTTTGGCCCAGGGCGCGATCCTGGAGATCCGGGATCGAATCCCACGTCGGGCTCCCGGTGCATGGAGCCTGCTTCTCCCTCTGCCTGTGTCTCTGCCTCTCTCTCTCACTGTGTTCCTATCATAAATAAATAAAAATTAAAAAAAAAATGAATTGGTTTAGAGAAAATATCAAGTAAATAGTGGCACAGATGGGACTAGATGCAACTGAAAAGGAAGAGCAGAATATGGTGATGGAGGCTTGGGAAGCACTGTTCCAGCCCATTCTCCCACTCTTTCTCTCTAGGTCAGGGGTTCTCACCCAGGGACCTAAACAAAGGTTGGCAAACTATCACCGTGGATGTGTGCCCTGAGCTATTTGTGTTACGGTGGGTGCATCAGCCAGGAATGCTTTTAGCTGCAAGAACAGAGGACTCAACTCACAGTAGCTTAAACAAATGAGGATTGATTGCTCTCCCATAATAACCAACTCACAAGTACTTGGCTATGAGATTAGTTCAGGTGCTGAGTGGTGTCCAGCCTAGAGCTTCTTGGATTCACTTGGCCTTCCCCTTGTGGTTGCAAGGTTGCTGCTGTGGCTCCAGCCAGAACCAGGAGGAGAAAGTCAACCCCAGCAGCATGAGTTTTCTGGTCGTGAACTGCTTGAGCACTCCCCCCAAAATCCCCCCAGAAGATTCCACTTATATCTTACTGGCTGAAATGTGTCACCATGGCCTCCCCTAGCTCCAATGAGGGTGGGAAATTTCATTTAGGCTTTCAGCCTCTCCTGGGGAAGAAGCCAGGGGAAAAAGGACTTGAGAATGTCAGTTGGGTTAGCCAACCAACAATGTCTGGCTCCACAGGGAAAGAAAACAATAACCATTAATGTTAATGGGGACTGACTCTGTGCCCGGCCCTTCCTTGAGCACTTGACGTGAGTGATCTCATTCAACCCCTGCACTGGCCCTATGAAGTTGCTGCTGTGATCTCCCCACAGTAGTGACTTGGAAACTGAGACACAGAGTGGTGATGAAGCCACTTATCAAGTAGAGGAGCCAGGATAGGGACCTTTGCAGTCTGTCTCCAGAGCTTTTGCTCTTGGCGCTTGTACTGTGTTGCTTCATAAGAGGCCCTGGGGCCCTAGACTGCTGGCTGTATGACCTGAGTTTAAATTCTTCCAGCCCGGGAAGAATGGGACAGCAGAATCTTGCTTTGGGCAAGTTTCAGTCATTGCAAAGCTTTCTGGTGAATCACATTCCCTCCGTGTGATCACCTCACCTCTCCCTGATTCTGCTCTAGTCCTGGTGAGTAGCACCAACTACATGTCTTCTTCCTGGCTTGCAGATAGATGGCTGAGAAGACTTCTTCTTTGGCCTCCCCTTTCCAAACAAATGGTACCTGTGCTTTTAATTCATCTTCCTGGAATGAGGCTCTGGCCTTGTGTTCTTTCTTGGGGTTCTACTGGGCCGATTCAGCACACATTTAACAGGTTCCTTCTCTATGCCCATCCCTGCAATATAGTGGCACAGGGAGGCAGGCCTTCAGTGACAGTGACAGCCCAGAGCCATCAGGGCTGTATGGGGGATGCCCAGGGGCTGGTGGGCCACCAGAGGAGATGCCTGGCCAGCCTGTAGGTCAGGTGGGGCTCCTGGAAGCAGCTTTGGGCCTTAGAGGAGGAAGAGATTCATCAAAGAGCAGTTTTTCCTTCTCTGTCATGTCCCCTTTCTTCAGTGAAACTGCCACTAAAGCTCTTCGAGAGAGAAGAATCTTCCACCCCCTTCCTCTGTAAAATGAGGGGTTTGGACTCACACATTGGGCGCTTCCCATTTCCTGGTCCCATGCTGGGTGCTAGGCTTACAGGGATGCCTTCCTGGAGAGACAGTGTTTTGGGAGAGCTCTGTAGGTCAACTGCCTGGAGTGATGACAGTTCTAATATGGGAAGCCACAGGGCTAAAGAAACTTGGAGAGGACACCAAACCCTGACTTGGGGTTTCAGAGCAAGCTTCTTGAAATCAGAACAGCAAAATAAAAAATGGTTGGACATGGCGGAGGGCACAGGCTCCATCCAGAATCCACCTAGGTCCAGGGTAGGGAGGGCAACCCGGGAGCCTTCTAACCCTTCCCAAGTGACTGTGGATCTCAAATACTTAGGCCAGTGCCTGGCACAAAGTAGTTACATAATAGACAAGATCATGGTCATCGTGGTGGGTGGTGGCTTATACGCGTTAGCCTTTACTGTGTGTCAGAGGGTGGGCAGCTGAGTCTCCAGCCTATAAGGTAAGAAGCCCTCACTGGTCCCATTATGATTATTTATTTACCAAATATGAGTGTTTACCATGTGCTGGCATGGTGCCGGAATATAGCCGTGCCTGGGAACAGGACTCGTCCAGCCAAGGCCTGGGCCAGAAATCTTGTGGGAGCAGAGCAGAGCTTCTCTGGTGTGTGTGTGTTGGAAACCCACTGCTATTGGCTTCCCAGCCCTTTTCCAACTCACTAGTCCCGGGGCCTTTCAGCACTGGCCGCTAGTGTGCAGGCTGCCCTTGACCTCTGTGGCCAGAACGCATGGATGCTCTGCTCAGCCCATCAGCGGAATCCCAAATTAGACCTGACAGTGTGATTTATTCTCTGGGATGGAGCCGGGAGGGCAGAGCCCCAGTGGGTGATTCCACGGGAAGGTTGTCAACCCGAATTAGCCCAGGTCCTTTCCTGCAGCCTTGCTGCTTCAGCTTCCTCTAGCTAATCGGGTTTTCCAGGCTGTTGCTGGCTTCTGGGCAGTCTCCTCCCGTCCCCAGGGGCTGAGACTTGGCCATGATCCCTAAGGAGCTGTGTTTGATGAGGGCCCCGAGGCAGGCTCTGTCTGGAGGGAGTGGGCGCTCTGGGTCCTTTCATCCCTCACATTAGGAATTGAAAGTGGCGATTCCCCAGGGACTAGTTGTTCTGTCCCCTTCTTCTCTTTTCCCCTCACTGAGATTCAGTTCTGGCCAGAGACGGCATTGCCTTCCTCCTTGCCTCCCATCTGTGGTCACGATTCTCTTCGTCTAGCTACCTGCCTTCATTCCCAGGAATGCTAGTGATAGGCAAGATTCTGCTGCAGTAACAGGTTGATCCTGAAATCCTAGAAGTTGGACACAACAGATGTCATTTTCTTACTTGTGACACAAGGCAGGTGAGGTGGGGGGTTCTTTATATTGTACCTCAGGACACAGGTTGATGGAGGCTCCTTTCTTGAAGTCTCTGGATAACAACACGTGGCCTCCAGGGTCACCACGTCAGGACAGGGAACTAGAGAGTCACATAGCAGCTATCAGATGCCAAGGCCCCGGGGGTGACACTGTTCACTTCCGCTCACACCTGGAACTGGTCACATGGCCCTGCCTAACAGCAGGGGGCTGGAAACAGGGCGGTAGGTGGTATTCAGTGAACAGAAGTGCCCTGGCCACAATAGTCAGGTGTGGCATTTATTAAGCACCTTCTGTGTGCCAGGCACCTTCCTGGAACTCATAGTTGAGGCGGAGAGGGAGGGGGACCAGAATCTAAGTAGGTAATTACAGAAACAGCTGTGTGATTGCATCTGCGCTGAGTGCCCTGAGGCAGAAACCAGGAGGGCATATCCGAGGGGGGTGATGTGTTTGGAGAGGCCCGGAGGCCTTGAGGGGAGACCAGGGGGATAAGACCTTGGTGGAATGTGAGGGAACCTTCCCATCAGAGGGAACAGCATGAGTGAAGTTCTGGACTGGGAAGAGCTTGGTTCTGCGAAGGAGCTGGAAGGCCAGTCTAAGTGCAGGTCCTAAGTGCAGGTCAGGACCGGAGAGGTTGGGAGGAGCTGGGGATTTGGAACACCTGCCTTTTGGAGCTGTTGCAAGAACTGAGCTCAGTTGTTT
Organism: Vulpes vulpes; assembly: GCF_048418805.1. Taxonomy (NCBI): domain Eukaryota; kingdom Metazoa; phylum Chordata; class Mammalia; order Carnivora; family Canidae; genus Vulpes; species Vulpes vulpes. The sequence goes on from NC_132780.1 coordinate 7,788,648, forward strand.
CAGCAAATACCGAGTTCCTGCTCTTTGGCAGGCAGCATTTCAGATACGAGAAACAGATCAGTGAACAGGACACACGAACGTCCCTACTGTTGGAGAGCTGGCAAGAAAAAGAAATGAGGTGGTTTTACCCAGTAAAAAAAAGTCTGACCAATAAACAGGGTCCTTTAACACCAAGGGCAGAGCATGGGTGCTTTTGGCTGCAAATAACAGAAAAGCCCGTTGGTGCTGCATAAGCTGTCAGGGAATGGATAGGCCCCCCAACTCCCAAGTCCAGGGGTTTTTCTGGGCCTGAGATTTGGCAGCTCAACAGTAACATCGAGGACCCAGTTCATTCTTCCACAGCTCTGCTGTCCCTGACGCTGCCTTCACGTTAAGGCAGGCCCTGACCACAGTCCTAGTGTGGCACTTAGGGACACTGGGCAGTCTCAGTTGGGAGCAGAAGCTTTTTCAAACTCCTGTGTGCCCCAGGGACCTCCACTAGCTCACTTTTGTGGGTAATGAATTGTAGGGTGGTGGGAGGGCAGGGAGGAGGATGGAGGCTGCTAACCCAGATGAGAGACCGGGGAGAACAGAGCCGAGGTGAGAACATGGGAGTAGCAGGCAGGTGAGGAGGTGCAGTGCACAAGGCTTGCTGATGGCAAGGCTGCTCGAAAGAAGGAATGCAGAGCAACAGACGTGGACTCACACAGATGTCCACCTTGCACTGTGGCTTCTTCCCGTAAAAATCATGGTCCACATTTGCATTTTACAGGCTCAGAAATCTTGCAGGAAAGAATCCTGCTTCTTTGGCTATGGGACCTTTTATTTTCTAAGACACCTAATAACACATTTTACCAAAAAATTGGAAAAATTTTGCTTTATGCTTCTCATCCTCCTCGCTGCATATTAGAGTCCTGTGGGGAGTCTTAAGAAACCCCAAGGCCTAGACCCCACCCTAGACCAGTTCATTAGAATCACAGAGGGTGGGACTGGGTGTGGGATGTTTTTTTTTTTAAAGCTCCCCAGATGTTTCCAGGGTGCGGCCAAGGGTGAGGACTACAACTTTATCGTGTCCTTGGGTGAGCTTCACATTTACAAAGCTGTATTGTTTGCATCTCTAATCATCAAAGTAATACTTGAGTGTTGTTTAAAAAAAAGAAATGAAAGGACCCAGATTCCTCCAAGATGATCACATTTGCAAACTAATATGTTCCCCATTTTTTGTTTTTGTTTTTTAAGATTTATTTATTCATAAGAGAGGCAGAGACACAGGCAGAGGGAGGAGCAGGCTCTGCACAGGGAGCCAATGCAGGACTCGATCCTGGACCCTGGGATCATGACCTGAGCCACCCAGGTGCCCCTCTTCCCAGGTTTTTTTTAAATACTTGTACTTAAAAAACCACCCATGCCTTAAAATAAGGTGCTCTCCATCTTTTCAAAGAGACTTTTTAAAAAAGTCTCTTTGAAAAGTCACCGAGGGCAGCCCGGTGGCTCAGTGGTTTAGCGCCGCCTTCAGCCCAGGGCCTGATCCTGATCCTGGAGACCCTGATCGAGTCCCATGTCAGGCTCCCTGCTTGGAGCCTGCTTCTCCCTCTGCCCGTGTCTCTGCCCCCCACACCCATGAATAAATAAATAAAATCTTAAATAAATAAATAAATAAATAAATAAATGTTTTAGAGCCTACTTGAACTGTGTAGGGATTATAGATAACATCAGCTGTCTACTTATATTTTGAAGTTTCTTAACACATTTAGAATCATGATATAAAAGATGCTGAAATCTAAGTATTGCCTATTTCTTCTCACATATCACAAAGCACTGTTTTACTCTTTACAGGCATCCTTATCACAAGAGTCACTTTTCAGGCCATTTATACATATTTCCAACATCCATTATTTCCATCTGAAAGTGTGATATGGTACTTCTTGAACTGATGTATTATGTTTTCACCAGAAACTATATCTCAGGTCTCAGGAACCCAGTCCTATATCAGACTGATGATTTTTTAAAAATTCTTTTAGTTGTGCATTGGTGGTCTCTAAAGTATAGCCACTAACTTATATGTTACATTTAAAAAAAATTTTTTTTAAGATATTTATTTATTCATGAGAGACACAGAAGGAGAGAGGCAGAGACAGGCAGAGGGAGAAGCAGGCTCCATGCAGGGAGCCTGATGCGGGACTCGATCCAACGACTCCAGAATCCAGGATCATGCCCTAAGCAGAAGGCAGTTGCCCAACCACTGAGCCACCCAGGCGTCCCACGTTTAAAAAGTTTAAAAAACGTGGGACGCCTGGGTAGCTAAGCGGTTGAGCTTCTGCCTTTAGCTCAGGTCGTGATCCTGGAGTCTCTGGATCGAGTCCCGCATCGGGCTCCCTCCAGGGAGCCTGTTTCTCCTCTGCCTATGTCTCTCCCTCTCTCTTTGTGTGTCTCTCATGAATAAATAAATAACATCTTTTTAAAATAATAATAAAATAAAAAATTTTAAAAACAAACAAAACCCTAGGGGTGCCTGGCTGGCTTAATTGATAGAATGTGTTGACTCTTGATCTTGGGTTAGTGGGTTCAAGTCCCATGTTGGGTGTAGAGATTACTTTTGAGTAAATAAAATCTTTAGAGAAAAAAAGACTAATATTTTTAAGTAGTTACTTAAAATGAATAAATGTTTGTGAACACATAAAAGTGGTTACATAAGCACTTGTTTTTGAGTCAATCAGACTAATCATTCCAGTATGAATAAAAAATGTCCACTGAGAATTCAATTTCATCCAGCCCAGTGGCACTCTGCATCAAGACAAGTTTTGGCATTACCTTACACACAGTTTTTTTAGTTTCCAAAATTCTAGTTTAATGCCTTTATTTATATTGTAAGACTTTTATATCAATTAGCTTGTTTAAAATAAATGAATGTTGTTTACAATTATTTGTCCCTATTCCTTTGTAAAAGAATCTTTAAAAAGCCTGTTTAAGTGACTTACAGCTCTTGGAATTACCAGGTCAAGCCCTTGGGAATATTTTCTGTTATAACATATGCCTCCTGTATGTCATTACAGAAACCAGCATCGTTTAAGTCTTTAGGTGCTAATGGGTCTTTCCTAAATAGTGCTCTGTTCAAAATAAGGTAATATGAAAACTCTAAAAGACAACTCTTATTTCTGAGGATCATTTTTGGGGGAAAATCTTGCTTTCTATCTGGGCAGATCTTGGATTCAAAGTAAGTTGGTTAGGTTAAACATACAGAATTAGCTCAATGCATTTGACTTTCCTGCCACAAACAAAGATTAGCTGGAGAGCCTGAGTTCTCTGACTTTCCCAGCTTTTAATCCCATTTATTTATTTATTTATTCATTCATTCATTCATTCATTCACCCATTCAAGCATTGATTAATTTCCTGTCAGCAACCCTAAGAACTGACGTAGAAGATTATAGTAAAAATGGCCTGTGTTGGGACCCTAGCCCTCCAGTACTACCTGTGTGACTGCAGCCAAAGCATTAACCTTCCTGTGCCTCAACTTTCCCATCCATAAACCAGAGGTGGTTATACTACGTACCTCAGGAGTCAGGGATTTCATACAGATCCACGATCCCAGGTGGAAAATGATCCAAACTGACAGGTTATCATTGCTGCAGAAATAGCCATGTAAATAGATGCTTCCCCAGACTTTGCCAGGGCACACACGGGTTCTTTTGCCTGTCTAAAATCCAAATTATCCAGAATTGCAAAACCCATCTGGCCTAAGCGGTTTGGAAAGGCACTTAACTTAGCATGGTGCCTGGCACATACTAAATGCTGTGTTAATGGTACTCATTTATTATTATTGTTATTTTAAAGTGCACACCTCTCCTTCCTTGGTCATCATCGTGGAAATGCAAATGATAAACACAATGAGACACCTTTACACACCCCCTCAATGGCTAAAGTAAAAGACAGCACAAGAGGAGATGAGATGAGGTCAGAGAATTCTGTAGAAAGCCTTGTAGGGACTGAGGCTTTCTCCTAAATGTATAGTGGGAAGGTTCTGTGCACAAGACAGACGTGATCTGAGTCATGTTAGGAGTCCCTCTGGCTGTGTGTGGGAGCAGGGGTGGGAGCCAGGAAACCAGGGAGGAAGCTCCTGCCAGGTCCATGGTCCAGGCAGGAGATGCTATGTGGCAAAATAGGCAGATCCTAGTATTTTCAAGGTGGGGCTGACAGTAAGCCCAAATGGACTGGGGGTGGGGCTGGGGGGGCCAGGGAAGGATGGCACTACGATTATGGCTCCGATACCAGGTGAATAGTGAAGACATTGGATTGGGGCCATCTGAGTGGAGGTTTGCAAGGAGAAGGCAAAGGTGGCATGAAGAATTGAGAATACACCTTTAGGTCTATTAAGATAAGATGCCTTTTAGGCAGCTGTGCAAGCTGGCAAGGAAGCAGTTGGATGTTCAGGTCTGGAGTTGAGGGGAAAGGTCCGGCCTACAGAAGGAAATGTAGGAGTCCTCGGCAAAGAGACAGTATTTAAAGCTAGGAGACCAGACGGGATCACCAAGGGAGGGATGTTGATAGAGAAAAGAAAAGCTGTCTGGAGTCATGGTGAAGAATCAGCAGAGGAGGCTGGGAAGAGGGTGTTGGAGGAAGGGGAAACCAAGGGATCACAGAGCCCCTGAGACCAGGTGAGGGTAGGCGACATGAGGGACAAGTGGCTGATGGGAGCAAGTTCAAGAGAGGGCTTTGAGGGGCTTAGGGGTTTTTTTTTTGTTTTTATTTTTATTTTTTTTAATTTTTATTTATGATAGTCACAGAGAGAGAGAGAGAGGCAGAGACATAGGCAGAGGGAGAAGCAGGCTCGATGCACCGGGAGCCCGATGTGGGATTCGATCCCGGGTCTCCAGGATCGCGCCCTGGGCCAAAGGCAGGCGCCAAACCACTGCGCCACCCAGGGATCCCCCTTTTTTTTGTTTTTAAAGAACAGTTTCACATTTTTGGAAAATTGACAGGGGCACCTCAGTTGTTGAACATCTGCCCTCGGCTCTGGTCGTGACCCCAGGGTCCTGGGATCGAGTCCCCACATCAGGCTCCCTACAGGGAGTCTGCTTCTCTGTGTCTGTCTCTGCCTCTCTCTGTGTGTCTCTCATGAATAAATAAATAAAATCTTTCAAAAAAAGAAAATTTATCACAGAGTCATCCCCACCTCACAATTTCCCCTGGTCTTTACATCTCGTTTGAGTCTGGTGCATTTGTCACAACTGATGAACTAATGTTCATTATCATTAGCTGAAATCCCTCATTTGCATTAGGGTTCACTTCACGTTCCCCGCACTGTGTGACATGGATCCACCATCACAGTACAGGACAGGCTAGTTTCACGCTCCACCTGTTTGTTCCTCTTGCTCTCCCCTTCTCCCTGCAACACTGATCTTTCTCTGAGACCAGGCCTTGTGTCCACCTCCCCAGCAGACGTGAGCTGTGTGAACATGTAGCCCCGTGCGTTCTGTTTGTTGCTCTGTCTCTCATGCTCAGGCCACCACAGGAGACACAGTAGTTGCACACTAAAAGGTGTGAAATTAGTGTCTTCTCCAACTGGGGAAGGGTTAGAACTTGAAGGGCCCTTGGAATCAGCGGCTGTCACTCCAGAGTGTGGCAAAAATGTGTCCTACGGGCCTGAGCTTCTGTACCTGGTGGGCATCTTCCCTCCTCCCCCGCCATGGGTGTTAGGGGGAAGGAATTATCGGGAACATCACCTGGTCAGGTGCCCCCAGACTGGCTATTTACTAAGTGCCTGATCCCATGGCAGGACTCGCATGGCTTCCCTGCCTGTAAAATGGGATGATAGTATTGACCCCAGGGAGCTGTTGTACGGAGTCAATGAAAGAATGCCATAGGACACTGTAGGTGTTAATAAATGTGAACCGTTGCTAAAAGTAATATCATTACCATTCTTCGGATGTCATGGCACTCACCATCTAGTGGGGGATATAGATATCAAATAATCACTCAGATGACCACATCATTTAACTGGTAATTAAACTCTAAGGAAAAGCCAGGGTGCCTCAAGAGAGTAGCAGGGCAAGAGATGAGGGTCTTATGCGAAGCAGGGGCATGGGTTTGGGAGAGTCCGAGAATACTTTCCTGAAAAAGCGAATACTTCCCTGAAAAAGTGACCCACCAGCCTAGACTTGAAGGATTACTAGGAACTCACAGGGGTGAGGCATCTTGGGGAAGAGAGAAGAGCTTGTATGGAGGAACGTACAAACATGTTGGAGGAACCCCGTGTGCCCCAAATGAGGACAGGGGGCTGAATCAGCAGGTCTGTCATCTTGAGCCTGGTGATCAAGATTTGGACTTTCTTCCCACAGCCCCTGGGAGCCACGGAAAGGTTTTAAGGAGAGCAGTGATACTGTTCGGTTTGGTTTGGTTTTTTAACTCCTCTGTGTCCTCTAAAGGCTCAGTGTCCCAATTCTTTCCCCTAGGACAGTTTGTACCGGCTGTTACCAGCCAGAGGTCAGGGTCAGACGCCCCAGCCCTCCCCTGGCATGCAGCCCTATGAAGCATGCTATCCTCTGGCCACTCAGTGTGTAAAGTTGAACGGAGGTTTATGTAAGGAGAAGGTGCCCTGGTTCCAGACTCATGGGTCCCTAGGAAGGAAGCAGCTGGCCAGCCTGTGCCAGGCCACAGGGAGAGCTACAGCACAGCTCCCAGCAGCACTGTAGCCTCTGTCCCGGAAGGGCTCTGGGCCTTGCCTTCTCAAGTGAACTCTTCCTCTGAGAGAAGGGACCCAGCCTACTCCCCACAAAGATTACCTCGTTTCCTCCCCAGACCCGGAGCTGCCAACAGCACTCTCCCTCCCCGGTTCCCTGTTTCTTTTACAAGATGCCAACCAATATGTTGTCTCAGTTCTCTCTTCTAGGCCAGGCTCCAGAAAGAGGCAGGACAGGACGGGGAGGGGAGTTTCCAAATTACCTTTGTCTCCCCAGTACTGTGCAGGAAATAGCTATTTTGTGGGCCAGTTGTTTGGGGAGGCCCTAGGCCAATGACCCCGCCCTGCAGTGAGGGCCCAGATGAGTCTACCAGCACCCCCTCCCACCTGGGAATGGTGTCTGGTTCCTGGGGTGGGGAGGGGCCCAGGTACCCTGAGCAGCCACTGTGCTGGTTGCTCAGTAAGTGGAAGGCCTTGCTATCTCTTCTGCTGTGCCTGTGACTGCCTGCTTCCAGAGCAAGGGGGATTCTGACCTCCCTCCAGAACAGTTGGGTGCCTTGTGTCTTAGGAAATCCACAAAGCTTGCAAGTGTGGCTCCTTGGCTCTGCCACCCACGTAGTTGAGAGACTCTTACAGAAACTCTTAAACAGATGGGTTCCCCATCTAGGCCTGGTCCTTGATCTTAAGTGTGTTATGGGTATTGACTCCTTTGATCCTCCCAACCGCCCTAAGAGGTAGATACTGTTAGTTTTATAGATGAGGAAACTGAGGCACAGATAAGCAGGTCACTTGTCTGAGCCATACAGCTAGAAAGTGGCAGAGCAGGATTCAAACCCAGGCCACCTGGCTCTCTAATCACTGTGTCGTGACTGCCTGCCCGCACTCCCGACACCTGCACGCACTCTCCTTATCACATCACTCTGTTGATTTTCTCCTTAGCACTTAATCATAATCAGTTTGTTGACTTTCGTGTTGCCTGTCTACACCCTTTGGCATGTACAATCCTTTGGTGATATATGGTGATACAAATTACGTGTCTTTTTCGTTACTGTAAACCCAGAATAGTATCTAGGATAGTACAGCACACAGGAGCTGCTCAGCCAGTATAGGTTGAGCGAATGAACCAGAGTTGACAGTGGAAGGATGTGGAGAAACTGGATCTCTCATACTCTGCTGGTGGACTACCAAGTAGTACAGCCACTTGCCAACACAGATGGGGAATTTCTTAAAAATTAATTGTGCAACTATCCTATGACCCAGCCATTGCGTTCTTGGGTATTTATCTGTTCCAGAGGAATAAGATTAATGTTCACACAAAAACCTGCACGCGGTTGTTCACAGCAACTAGAAACTGCCTAGCTGTCCTTCTACCAATGAACAGTCAATCCCTGGTACATCCATAACATGATATCCTACTCAGCAAGAAAAGGAAACAAACTGTTCATAACATGCACCAATCTGGATGAACCCAAGGAAGAAAGTCAATCTTGAGTGTTTACATACAGTAACCATTATACAGATGTCATCTAGAACTTTCATAGCTAGAGAGGAAAAGTCAATGCCTGGCTTTCAAGCTCTGAAGGACATGCTGACTCAGGTGATGCAGCTGGTGGCTTTAGGTTGAAGCCAGTTCTCAAGCACCACTCTGAAGATCCTAAGGCCCTGAAGAATTACGCTGCATCTACTTTGCCTGCGCTCTATAAATGGAACTACAAAGCCTGGATGACAGCACATCTGTTTACAACATGGTCATGGAATATTTTAAGCCCACTGCTGAGACCTACTACTCAGAAAAAAAGATTCCTTTCAAAATAGTACTGTTCACAGACAATGTACCTAGTCACCCAAGAGCTCTGGTAGAGATGTGCAGTGAGAATCATGCTGCTTTCATGTCTGCTGACAAAACATCAGTTCTGCAGCCCATGGATCTAGGAGTCATTTTGACTTTTTTTTTTTTTTAAGATTTTATTTTATTTATTCACGAGAGACACACAGAGAGAGGCAGAGACACAGGCAGAGGGAGAAGCAGGCTCCCCATGGGGAGCCAGATGTGGGACTCGATCCCAGGACCCTGGGATGTCGACCTGAGCCAAAGGCAGAGGAGCCACCTCTGGTGCCCCTTGTTTTGACTGTCAAGCCTTATTACTTAAGAAATATATTTTCTTGGGGGTGCCTGCGTGGCTTAGTAGTGTCTGACTCTTGGTTTTTGAGGGGTTCAGGACTTCCATGGAGCAAGTTCCTACAGATGTGGTGGAAACAGCACGAGAACTAGAATTAGAAGTGGAGCCTGAAGATAGGATTGGATTGCTACAATCTTGTGATCACACTTTAATGGGCAAGGAGCTGCTTCTCATGGATGAGGAAAGGAAGCGGTTCTCGAGACGGAGTCTACTCCAGGAGAAGATGTTGTGAAGATTGTTGAGAGGACAACAAAGGATTTAGAATATGACATAGACTTAGTTGATAAAGCACCAACAGGCTTTGAGAGGGTTGACCTTTTTTTTAAAGCAGTTCTCCTGTGGATGAAATGGCTATGCAACAGCATCACGTGCTAACAGGAATCATCTGTGAAAGGAAGAGTCAGTCAGTGTGGCAAACTTCACTGTTGTCTTAAAAAATGACCCCAACCTTGGGCAGTCACCACCTCGATCATCATCAGCCACTGACATCAAGGCGAGAGCCTCCACCAGCAAAGATTCTGTACTCACTGGAAGCTCAGAGATGATGATCAGCATTTTGTTTTTAGCAATAATGTATTTGTAAATTAAGATATGTACATTGGGGATTTTTTTTTCGATATAATGCTGTTTTTCACTTAAAAGAGAACAGTATAGTATAAACATACTTTTATATGCCCTGGGAAACAAAATTCATTTGACTCACTTTCTTGAAACAGTATTGTGGTCTGGAACTGAACCCACAAATCTCTGCAAGGTCTGCCTGTATATAGCATCACGCAGTATCTTACAAGTATGTGTGTATCTACAAGTATGTGTGTATCTTACAAGTATGTGTGTATCTAAAAATTTCTGTTTAAAAAAGTTGCCATGGGGGCACCTGGTTGGCTCATTTGGTTAAGCATCTGCCTTCAACTCAAGTTTTGATCCCGGGGTCCTAGGACCAAGTCCCGAGTCAGGCTCCTTGCTCATCGGGGAGCTTGCTTCTTCCTTTGCCTGCTGCTTTGCTCCTCCGGCTCCTGCTGCTGCTCTTGTTGCTGCTGCTTCTTCCTCCCTCTCTCTCTCTCTCTCTCTCTCTCTCTCTCATAAAAAAAATAACAAATAAATAATCTTTTAAGAAAAAGTTGTCAGTGAGACTGAAGGAGAGAGGAAGTGGGAGTGGAGGGTGGCTCTGGTCAGAGAGGAGTGGCTATGGAGTGGAGAGGTTATCCGTTTATCCTGAGAAGCCTCAGAAGGGGTCCAGGTGGGGGAGGGACCTGGCCAGGTGTGCGTTTATGAATGAACCTGGCTGCTGCAGGAGAGATGGAGGTGAAAGAATCTGCTAAGAGAGAGCTGCTGCGAGGGAACCTGAACGTGAAGACAAGTGAACCTGCTGTGAGCCTTTTGGGGTGCAGCAGCCTAGTGTCCCAGGGCGAGGAGGAGGGCCAGCTCCCCCATCCTTATTGCCCGTCCTCCTCCCATGTTTGGCTGCACAAATCTGGAAAGGGACTTTGTGTGCAAGGAAGGTGTCCTGGCTCCAGCCTCATCGTTCATGTGGGAAAAATAGCTTTATAATCACCTGTGGCCCACCAGAAGTCCCTAAGGATGCATGTCCCTGTGGGACCCCCTCCCTGAGATTGAGAACTCTGGGGAAGAGAAAGGTACCCCTTAGTATGTGTCACCGGCCAGGCCCTAAGTCTTGTGTGGGGTGTGGATTACACAGGTGCAGACATGTGTCAGGATTCACTAACCTGTGCATTCAGAATGGGCCCATGTAGGTAATTATACTTCAGTAATTAAATATGTTCCATCAAATAATAACCGTAAGAAGAAAGCTCGTATTTACTGAGCCTCTGCTCCGTGCTGGGCTCCATCTAAACATTTTACATGTGTGAATTCATTTTCTCACCATGACAGTTCTGTGAAATGTGCACTTCTGTTTGTATTTTATGGATGAGACAACTCGGGTGCGACCTCTGGTCTGTGGTCACAGGACCGCCTCGTGGCTGAGCGGTGATGGGGTGATGGGCGCCCAGCACAGGCTGATGCCCCAGCTCAGGTTCTTTTGAGTTGCCAGTGGTTTCTCCAGGCCCTTCCCTTGATTCCGATGGAACAATGCTACACCGCAGCTAGTGGGGTCACCTCACGGAGGGCCCCAGCCACATGCTGTCTCCCAGAGCCCCGCTGTAGCCAGATCTTGGGGAGCCCCGATCGCGAAGTCCGATCTCTGATTCGGAACGGAGCCTTGGCAGGAGAGCCCGGCTGGGCTTTCTGGTCCTCCCTCACCTGCTCATCCAGGCAGCTGGGGATTAACCCCCTGCTGTTATCAGGAGAAAGAGACCCTGAGAAACTGGCTGCAGCTCTGCTCCTATGATGGATGAGGGCAGCGGAGCAGCGGTGGGAGGTTCCTGAGCCCTTGCGCACAAAGGAGGGCACAACTGGCTCTTTCTGTGGCCTCACGTGGGATGCCGACGGGGTGGGCGGGGCACGTGTAGCTTGAGGCCTGTAAAGAGTCTCCTTAGGGTGGGATTCAGGGGGTCTCTGAAGCCCCCATTTCCCTATTGCAGAGATGTTTCCTTGTTAACAGTCAGAAAACGGCTGCCTAGCTTGAGGGTCTCTGTTAAGGTACTTTTAATTGCAGTAACAAAACCCCAACATCATTTGGCCAGATAACAAAGAAATTTAACGTGTCCTAGATGTCCAACGTGGTGGCCGTCAGGTGGGGTAGGATCAGCAGCTCAAATGTCTCTCATCAAGGACTCAGGTTCTCAGCGCCAGCTTCATCCTAGTATGGCGAAATACAGATACAGATACAAATATGCGTGTGCCTCTTTATGCCAAGATGACTGCAGTGACAGTCAGGACCACTTGCTTTCTTGTCCACAGATATTAGGAGAGAGCGAGTAGAAAAAGCCCATCCCTCGTGGGTTATAAATATTTCCTTTAGTCTATCCCCCGTCCAGCTTAGGTCATGTACCATCCCCTCGCCACTCGCCAGGCCAGTCAGATCACCTGAGGAATGCCACACCTTGATTGCCTTTGACCAGTTGGGTCCACTATTCAAGAGAAGAGGAAAGTGGGTACGGAGCAGACAACCACATGCCTGCCGCAACTGGAAAGGGCCTCCAGACTCCATCCCTAACCCAGGTTTACTAAGTTAAAAAAAAACTGTGTCAGGCCCAACGAACGGTGGCATTTGAGAACACAGAAATATTTTTTTTTCTAGATGCTTTTCTTTGGAAGAAGTAAAGTGATTTGTGTCCTGTTTCTGCCTTCCGCCTGTTCATCCACCCTCACAGAACCCACAAACGGGGTGCAAATAAGAGTTTGTCTCCCATAGCCCACTTGTGTGTTGGCAGAAACTGGTGTGCTGCTTCCTTTCTCAGCGGGTAACTTGTTCGTTCTTTTTCCTTCATTCTCTGTCCTTCCATCCTTCCCCCACTCTGAGGTGTGTGTGGTGTGTCTATGGCTATGTGCCTATCCTTGTAAAATACATAGTGAGATTTGAATAAGAGCTTCCAGAAGCGGTTTTGGGCTCCATATATCCATCTATTTCTTCTCGTTTTCCCCAAACAGCATGTCTTTGAGATTAGCCATGTCACTCTGTGAGCTCCAGCGTGTTGTGTCCACATGCTGAGCAGCCGTACATGATGTATCACCACCAGGTCCACACCACCACAGACAGTTCACAGACAGTGAACACCCGCATACCTGTGTCCTTCTCAGTCCCTGGGGTCTATATCCAGGGGTCATGTCTCCTGACAGGCATCTCTCTTCCCCCCGGGAAATGGCAAGGTTCTTCTCTGGGAGGTGGTTCTGGCCGACGCACCCCCCAGAGCATAGCAGAGTCCAGCTTTCCCCATTGATTGGTCACTATTTGCTTCTATTCTGCTTCCTAATTTGTGCCAAGCCAGTGAAGTCTAGGATTTTAATGCTCTGATCCCTAGTCCGGCTGAGTGCTATGTCCTGAGATGAAGCAAGGCAGGAAGGGCACGGTCATTGGGGTCACACTCTGGAACCAGCTGGCCTAGACTCACATCCTGATCCTGCCACCTTAACCTGGCAAGTTACTCAACCTCTCTGAGCCTGAGTTTCCTTAAATAGGAAATGGAAATGACAATAGTATCTATATCCTAAAACATTTTGAGGATTTAATTAGATAATATACAAAGCATTGTGGACAGTATCTAGCGTAGATGTGATGTGAAATCAGCAATTATTGTCACTGTCATCATCATTACTGAGGGTTGTAAAGTGTCTGAACATTCAGATGTTTTACCCTCTCTTTTCTTTTAATTTCACCTCCGATTGTCTGCCTGTGGAGGCATTTCTGGCTTCTCTCTGCTGGCTTTTTAGGAAGCCTGAGATTTCACTTATAGTGAAATTTGTAAAAAGACAAACTGGGCCTGGATATATTCCTCTCTCCCACATTTGGGTGGGTGGTATATATTCATTTGCATGTATGTGATCTTATTTTTAATTCTTTAAAATGTGACATTTGAATTTTTAAAAATTGTCAACATTAGAAAAGTATGTAAGGTAAACATTGAAAATCTTGCTCCTCCTTTCCCTGCACCCCCCTCTAGTCTTCCTGGAGATAAAGCAGTCACTGTGACCAGTTTGCAGGTTGACTCCGTACTGTTAAAGGGTGAGGACCCTGGAGCAGAGGGACCCAGGCCTCCAACTTGGTTCCAGCGCTGACTGGCTGTGTGACCTAGTGTATCAGCTTGCTGTTGCTGTCATAACAAAGTATCACAGCCTGGGTAGCTTAAATAACAGAAATTGATTTTCTCTGACTCTCAGATTTCCAGTCTAAGACCAAGGTGCCAGCAGAGTTGGCTTCCTCCAAGGCCTCTTCCTTGGCTTGCAGGCAGGCAGCGGCCCTACTGCTCTTGTTCCTTTATGCAAGGGGCGCCCACCCACTGGCTCCCTGTGTCCTGATCCCTCCTTATAAGGTCACTAGTCTGGTTGGATTAGGACACACCCTACTGGTCTCTTTTTAGTGTATCTCTTTAAAGGCCTTAATCTCCAAACACTGTCACATTCCAAGGTGATGGGGTTGGGACTTCAGCTTCTGACTTTGACATTCTGTGCCTCAGTTTCCTCATCTGTAAAATGGAGACAGTAACTGTATTTACCTCATTGGGTTTTATGAACATAGGATATATAACGTGTATAAAGTGCTGGCACCTGGTAAGTGCTATATTCATATCTGTGCTTGCCTTGATGTTAGAGCCCCTGGGTCCACGGGTGTGCATGTTTTTCATGTAATAACTGACAAATTGCCTTCAAAGAATCTTCTGCCAGTTAGTACCCCCACCAACAGAACAGGGACCAGTTTTTTCTTGCCTGTTGGTTTTGTTTTAATAATGGAAAATTTCAAACATTTACAGAGGTAGAAAGAAGAGCGCACAGAGCCCGCAGGTACAGGCTTGTCACGAGAGCCTGTTGTTACTGGCACACGGCCAAGCGTGCTTCATCCGTCCCCCTGACTTTGGATTATTTTGAAGCAGTTCTTGAACATTAGATTGTTTTGTTTGGGAGGGGTTTAAACTCCACACTCACTGTGTGCCTGTACGTTAGGGAAGAGAGGAGGACATTCCCATAAAATAATCCCTGATTTGTGCGGTGCTTCCCACTTTCCCGCTGTATCTTCTCCCTTCGTTCTCAGATGCCCCTAAAGTGCAAACAAGACTGGTGTATCTGTCGGAAACAGCATCTCGGTATTTCTAGGTATTACCCTGAAGTATTTCAGGCCGAGGGAATTCAACACAGAATTTGGTTAAATGAGTGATGGAGGGACAGAGGAGCCAAACAAGGACAGGGAGGCAGTCCTGAGATTGGACCCAGGGCTGGAGGGACACCAGGGGGTGGGGGTGGGGGTATCACTGGAGCCCAGGGCAGGGGGTGGGGAGGGTGAGAGGGAGAAGCACCGCCCTTGGCTGACGTAACCGGGAATCCTGGGAAATGTAGTCCCCTGTGATTCAGAGCAGGGCGGGAGCTGGACGGGCAGTGGATCAATCAGGGAAATTGACACCCACTTTCTAGATGAGAAAACCAGAATGACTAAAAGGCCTGGTCGGGGGTGCGTTGCCTGGTGATGAGCACCATCCTGGACACTGGAGTCCTTGGTCTCCCGAGAAACCTGAGTCAGCTCTCCGGGCATTGCCTGCCAGCTGCTCATCACTGCTGGCCCGGTCGCGCCTCCCTCTCCCTCGGGAGGCTCGAGGCCATTTGCCTATGGTTACAGTCTCTTCTTTTGCTGGAGGAATCCTCTCCAAGCTTCCCCCACCCTGTGTTCAGACAAGACACTCCCTTTTGCTCCTGTCGGAGGACTGGGTCATGCCCTGACCTAAGGAAAGGCTTCCCCAGGAGGTCATGTCTACAAGCAGAGCGGTGCCTCTTGCCTGGAGGGTGCCAGGTGGTGGGATGCAGGGCGCCCCTGCGTGAGGCCCCGGTGTGCCCAGCCGGGAGAGAGGCCAAAGGAACACTGCACACACAGCCAGCCAGGCACTCACACATGGGGGTGAGAGGTGTACGGTGCACGCCCCTGGAGCTGCTAGCTTTCTGAAGGTGGGGGAAGCCTAGGGCACCACGGTGGTGCCAGATTCACGGGCAGGGGAGGTAAACAACAGCCGGGGAATTAAAAGTGGGGACAGTCCGTCCTACAAGAGAACCCCTGAGTAGAGCTGATGAGGATTGCTAACATTAACTGGGCGCTTCTCATAAAGCGGGCCTGTTTCAAGTACTTCACTCACATAGCTTAACTTCTTTAATTCTCACAATAATCCCGTGAGGTTGGTAGGACTAGCGATCTTGGAGAAGAGAAAGAATTAAGTAACTTCCCTGAGGTCACACAAGCTAACATTCCTGGTGATCTCCTGTCCCACGCGCTATTCTAGAGCTTTACATATTAACTTTTCTTTTTTTTTAAGATTTGATTTATTGATTTTGAGAGAGAAAGAGCATGAACAGGGACAGGGGCCAAGGGAGAGGGAGAGAGAGAATCCCAAGCAGATCAACACGGGGCTCAATCCCACAACCCTGAGATCATGACCTGAGCCAAAATCAGGAGTTGGTTGCTCAACCCACTGAGCCACCCAGGCACCCCTACGTATTAACTCATTTAATGTTCACATCAGCCCTGTGAAGGAGGTACTTCTCTTATTTCCATTTTACAGATGATATAACTGAGGCAGAGGGGGGTTAAGTGACTTGCTAATAAGGTCATGTGGCAGAGCTGGGATTCAGACTCAGGCACCCTGAGCCTTAGACTCCATGCCCTTAGCTGCTATGCCATACCAAGTCAAAGATAAAAATTGTCATTTACTTCCAGGGTGCTTTCTCCTGTACTTTTTCAGATTCTGTCTCCTTAAAGGAGAGACAGATCGTGGTATCCATTTGACGGGCAAGGAAACAGGCAGGGTGAAAGAGGCGGATGGTGATCGCAGCTAGCATACGTCCCCGGCATCATCACATCAAGTCCTGTCCAAGTGCCGCACGGCTTATCAAAGTTTCCTCCCAAACCCTATGAGGTAAATACAGATAAGGGACCTGAAGCTGGGGGAGATGAAGCAGCCTTGTTCAGAGCTGGGAGGTATGCAGCGGTACTAGGTCCTGGTGCGTCAGACTGTAGTGCCTGTGCTCTCAGAACCATCTATGGATCTCAGTCAGCATCATTCACCAGACATTGACTGCGTGCCGAGCACTGTGCTGGTGCTAAGAGACAAGCAAACAAAATTGGCATTAATACTCATCCTCAAGGAGGCGCTCACATTTATGTCTTTGGATTCAAGCAGGGCTGGCGTACAGCAGCTGCCATCCATTTTGATTGCCTTACCTGTGCCATGCTGGATTCTAAATACTTTGCATCTTGGTCTGGAATATAAGTAACAGATACTCAGCAGTTCTGGGACGCTTCAACAGCCCCACATGTCAGAAGCCCAAGTGTGTGCTTCTGAAATCATTTTTGCCTTTCCTTGTGGTTATAAGATGGTTGCTGTGGCTCCAGGTATCACATCCTGTCATAGCCACGAGGCAGGAAGCAGGGAGCCAGTCAGGACCATGTTTCTGCTCTTCTATTAGGCCTAAGGAAAAGGAAGGGTTAACATGCAAAGTACAGGGTAGTTATTGCAGGCAAAACCCAAGGCTGGGGCAGGGGTGCCGCTCCAGTTACACATGGTTGAGAATTAGTTGGGAGTCCTGGAGGTGTTTGGCCTGTGAGTAACAGATAGTTTGCATAGAGAAATTGTCTTTGAATCCAAGTTTTAAAAAAATTTTTAAAAATCATCTAGAGTTGGCAAAACCTTTTGGTCATGGGGAGAGGTCTTTGGAAGAGGAGATGCACAGCCTCCGTTTTAGTAATAATGGAATCAATTATTAGCCACTAAGTTGGACACCATGCCCTTTGCTTTATATTTATTCCTCAGTGAGCCCTCGCAGCCTCCTATGAAGGTAAGGGAGCATTCCTGTTTTCCAGAAGAGTCACTCGACCTTCCCATGCATTCAGTCATTGCCTCTTTAGCATGTGTGTGTTGAACATGCTGCTGTTCTGTGTGGTGGGCAGTGAGCAGCAGAGAGTCCACATTTTGTGGAGCTCATCCTTCTTGTGTGGGGGATGGACACGCAAACTACTAAGTAGAGAAGCAAATTGAAGCCAAGCCTTCTACCAAGCCAGTACTCTTGACTAAGATTCAGGATACTGCTATAAAGTGGTTAGGGACACAGGTTCACATCCAGCCTTATCTCTTCCTGGCTCTGTGTAACCTTTTGCTAGTGATCTCCCCTCATAGAGCTTCAGTTTCCTTGTATATAAAATGAGGATCTGGGTAGGACTTCTATTAGTCAAGGTGTATTCTGCTATAAGGAACAGGAAACCAGTAAGTAGTCACTTAAATAAGGCAACAGCTTTTCTCTTACACATAGGAAGAAAAAGAGGTATGGGTAGACTGAGGCAGGGCCACTGGCTCGGAGAGTGGGCTCCTCTGACTCCTAGCCCTGCCATCGTCAGCATGTAGGCTTTCAGCCTCATGATCACAAGATGGCTGCCCCACCTCCAGCTATCGTAGCCACATTCCAGGAAGGAGAAGGGTGGAAGGGGTTGCTGGTTGAGGTTACTCCTTTCTTTTGGAAAACAGTAGCTCTACCAGAAGACCCCTCGCCCACCCCCAGCAGACTTCCACTTAACCTGTCATTGACCAGAATGGGATGCATAGTGAGCCATATCGTCAAGGGAACCTTGGAGAGTGGATTTTTCCCATGGGCATTCTGCTTCTCCAAACAAATTCAGACTTCTCTCGAGGAAGGAGAGTGGGTTTGGATTTGAACAACACTGGAGTCCATGCAAGTGTGAAGTGTGAAGCCTTCAGCATCCGGATTAGTGCCCCGGTGGAGGGTAACTAGTCCCATACTGAGGGCCTGAGTTCTTGTTGTCTAGAAATGACGCCGCTGCCTTGTGCCCAGTCTCCTCATCTGCCCATTGGGAGTGAGGTTCCTTGCCTTCGGGCCTCCTGAGCAGCACCCATGAGTCTATGAAACCTGGATGGGAAGGACTTCGAGGTACATCCCACCCCATAGGAGGCCTGGGGCTGACTTTTGTTCAGAAAATTGTCAGTTTTTCTTAAAGCTGAGCCCAGCCAGCCCTGGCCGCTGATGGTTGGCCCAAACATACTGGCCTGAAATGGCTCGTTTATTCATCTCTGTCCTGCTCTGGTCTGAACAGCATGGGTGCAAGAGCAGGAGCAGCAGCCTGCAGCTCTGTGCCCAGATCTGGCCCCATACCCGCCTGGTGTTCAGTTTAGGATTGAATGCCATGGAGCTCCACTTGGTGTGAGGAAATGGCCAAATCCTCTCTGGTCTGTCCCCATCTGTGTCAGCACTGTCCCTGTTCTGGGCCACACCACTCCTGCCCCTCCTTGCCCCACCCCATCCCAAGGATGGCTGTCCTGCCTCCTGATGGGACTCTGTTGCCTGTCGGGTTCATTATCTACATGAGATTCAGTTTGGGTGGCTGCCTCCAAACACACTAGGGCCTTTGCACCTGCTACATCTGTGCCCCTCACCTACCACCACCCCTTTCAGGAAGCCTTCCTTGACCACCCGCTCTGCAGCACCCCTTTCTTCCCTTTATCCTCTCGTTGGCTTGCTTTCTGCTGATCCGTGTACTTGGTATAGGCCCTCAATTCACGTGTGGCTCCCTTCTCCAGCCAAGGGGCAGAGAAGGGTCCACCTCGTTCACTGCCTTAGGACATAGGTGGCTCTCTGGAAATATTCATCTAGTGAATGGAAATCAGTTACATGAATGAAAACTTTGTGCTTTGTTTCTCTGATTTTGAAAACGCATTCATTAGAGGTAGTTTGGGAGAATAGAGGAACATAAAAAAAGCACATTTTCAAAAAAATCACTAGTAGTCCCAACACCAAGAACTAACCCCAGTTAACATTTTTGAGTATTTGTTTTGAGTCTTTTTTCTATGACCGTGTGCAGACACTTAATGAATGTTTAATGTCATTAGGTTATGTGATAAGACGTGCAGCAGTTTATTTAACCATTCTCCTGTCCTTGGACAGTGGGGTTGGTTCTGTTTTTTTGTTTTATAACCCATGCCATAAGTATTTTTCCTTCATTTCCATTGTTTCTTTGGGATCAATTCCCAGAAGTAGCATTACAGGTTCATAGGGTAAGAACATTTTTAAAAGCCGTTGCCAGATTGCCTCTAGAAAGGTTCCATCAACTGTGAACATTAAAAAACAAAAAAATTGTGCTAAGAATGAGTGGCTGATTTCCTGGTGTCCCAGGCTTCTGGAGAGTCATTGTTTCAGGCTCCTGAGGGCCTAGTGCCCCCTTCCAGCCCTTCTGCCTTGGTCTCGGTCCCTGGGCAGGATGTTTGATTACGATGTTGTGCAAACAGAGCTGTAGGCTTTTGCCATCTGCCAGCTGGTCCTCAGGCTGACAAGAGGCTTTGCACCTAGTCAAGGGTCAAGACTAGAGTCTTTCTAGAGCTCACTGTGAGCTCACCGCAGGACAGAGCTAGGATACACGTTAGCCTGGCCCTGCAGCACCCTTGGTCCCCAGCTGTCAGGTGGTGAGTTGTCCCAAAACCACTGCTGTGAGTGTAGCCCTGCTCTCACCACCTCCCCTGAAGCTAGGATGAAGTGCACACTCCCCCAGCAGGCCCAGGATGTTTGTTGGGGAGGGAAGGGGCGGTGTGAAGTGGTTCTGCCAG
This sequence comes from Vulpes vulpes, assembly GCF_048418805.1. NCBI lineage: Eukaryota > Metazoa > Chordata > Mammalia > Carnivora > Canidae > Vulpes > Vulpes vulpes. Next base: position 7,808,686 of record NC_132780.1, read on the forward strand.
TTCTGGGGAGTGGAAACCTTTCTTATAGGAGAGAAAGTGAATTTTGAGCCAGGGGACCAAGAGTGACTGGGGTGGCTCTGTGTGTGTACAAACACACAGGTCTTCAAAGAGGGTCTTATCTTTTTTTTTTTTTTAAGATCTTTATTTATTTATTTAGAGAGGGGGGAGAGAGAGACAGTGCTTGCACATGAGCCAGGGGGAAGGTATCAGGTAGTGGGGGACAGGCAGAGGGAGAATCTCAAGCAGACGGTGGGCTTGATTCCATGGCCCTGAGATCGTGACTTGAGCCAAAACCAAGAGTCGGATGCTTAACCTACTGAGCCACCCAGGTACTCCTCAAAGAGGGTCTTACCTTTTTTTTTTTTTTTTTTTTTTTTTTTTTTTGACCTTTTTTTAAAATTACACATGTAATGGGCAGCCTGGGTGGCTCAGCGGTTTAGCGCCGCCTTTGGCCCAGGGTGTGACCCTGGAGACCCAGGATCGAGTCTTGCATTGGGCTCCCTGCATGGAGCCTGCTTCTCCCTCTGCCTGTGTCCCTGCCTCTCTCTCTCTCTGTATCTCCCATGAATAAATAAATAAAATCTCTAAAAAAAAAAAAATTACACATGTAATACAAGAGTACAATCTCACAGTTTAAAATGAACCAATACAATGCAAAACACTTTAAAACTTGGTTATTATGAAATATAACATTTGCACTGAAAAGCATGTAAAATGTAAATATACAGTTTAGTGAACAATTCTAACGCAAGCACTCGTGTAAACCCCCATATCAAAAAGAATTTTGCCAGTACCCCGGAACCCTCTGTGTACCCCTGCATCAGAACCCACTCTCTCCCCCAGAAGCCACTACTCTAGACTTCTGTGATCACCATTTCTTGCTTTTTGAAGGTTTGTTCACCTATGACAGTAACCCTAAGTAACGTGATCTCGTTTTGCCTGTTTTTTGAACTTTATATAAATGAAATCATATATTACACACATTGTTCTGTGTCTGCCTCTTTTGCTCAGAATCACATCTGAAAGCTGCATTCTGGTTTTGATGTCAGCACATGTCTGGTACCAAAGCTCATTTCCATTGATACACAGACAGGCTTTACAAATGTTCGTATTTGTGCGTTTTGTTTGATGAGTATTAGAAAAAAATATAATGAATCTAATAATGGTATTATTATTATTAAGGTTTTAGTAAGTGAGATGGTTGAAAGGATTATCTAAAGTAAATATTAGTACAGGTGGTCTGCGGCTGTGCCAAAGTAGAGGCACATGACTTTGGGGAGTTTTGGAGCTTCAACACTGAGGATGGGATGATCACACGCACACATACTGTCACTCCCCTCCCTGGGGTAACCACTTACAGGTAGAGATTGACCTTACAGATCTTTGCTCTGCATCAACATAGGGGGTTATATAGCTATAAAACATGTAGCATGGAGATTATTTTAATACTAATTTTTTTTAATTGTAAGAGAGAATATGCCATTCTTCTGAACTCCTGAATTCATTCTTCTTGGAGTTTCTGAGTTTATTCTCTGAATAAAGCAGCCAATTTCCTTGTATAAGATTCCACTTCAGGGTGGGGGTGAGACTGGACAAGGCCGATGTAAATCCTTCCTGGAATATGAGAAATTAGGAGCCCAAACAATGCCACACATGCTGGTGGTTCTTTCACTAGCAGACAGTTTAGGATCTGCCTCCTGAATTTTTTTTCTCTTTTTAAATAATCTTGGCCAATGTCTTAGCTTCTCTACCTTCCTGTGGATGCTGGGAACTTGGGATATGGGAGAAAGTTAAGAAGGACCAGGCAGAGGCTGCCTGGCCTGGGACACATCCTCAGTGGTGGGTTAACACGGGATTATAACTCAGGGCCCAGAAATATTGCAGAGCCATGGTCGTCTGTGTGTGTTCATGTGTGAGAGAGAGACACACACCCACACACAGGGACATGGACAGGTGTGGACAGGGACGCAGAGAGTTGGTGCAGGGAGACCTGGGATAGCCATGCAGAGAGATGTAGAGATGTAAATAAATAGAGACAAGGACACAGAAACAAGAGACCAGTTGGCCAGTTGGCTTGCTGGCTAATGGGTTGATTAACTGGATGATTGGTTGGTTAGTTGATTATCTGGTTGGCTGGCTGATTGGTTATCTGGTGGGTGACTGGTTTGTTTGGGTTTTCCTTCCTTCCTTCCGACTCAGAAAACACATAGGAAGGACTCCCCTGATCTCAGTACTGCTTTGGACTTGGGGAAGGAGTAGTGAACAGTGGCTGCAGGCATTTGGGTGTCTGACCACTGCTCCCCAGCCCTCCCCCTATGAGGGTGTTGTGAGCGCAGCTGGCGAGTCATTCTTACTGTTGTTTTAAAAATCCTAGGTAATGGGCAGCACCGGTGGCGCAGCGGTTTAGCGCCGCCTGCAGCCCGGGGTATGATCCTGGAGACCCGGGATCGAGTCCCACATCGGGCTTCCTGCATGGAGCCCTCTTCTCCCTCTGCCTGTGTCTCTGCCTCTCTCTTCGCTCTCTCTGAATGAATAAATAAATAAATCTTTAAAAAAAAAATCCTAGGTAAGAATGGATGTGCGCTTATTATATATGCGATTACCATGGGGAGTGGTGTCGTAGGGGGACCATCTCGGGCTCCTCTGGCAGTGCGACAGAGTAGCACTGCTGTCCACTCTGGTCTGCGTTGGAGTCAGGATTTGATCCCAGGATCCCAGCATGAGCCTGATTTCTGTCTTAAATCACTGAGGGATGAAGAGTGGATACTTATTGAAGCCCATCATGTTCACAGCTCTATCCTTGCTTTTTAGGGTGGTTTTGGTGGCCACAAAGCCACCTACCCGGTTCCAGTCCTACCTCTGCCTTTTACCTCATGAGTAGCCTGCCTCTCTAAGTCTCAGTGTTCCCTTCTGTAAATTGGGGAGAACAGTAGGGCCCTCGCCCGGGATGCTGCATGGGCTGAGTAGGGCCAAGAGTGAGGCCTGTGCGTCTCAGTGGGGCCGCCATTATTAGGTGTAGCTTCGGGAACTGGACTGTTGGAACAGGCCTCCAGTCTGGGTTCCTAGTGACATAAGTGCCAGTTTTTGCTCTTACTTTTGACAGCTTGTCTCTCAAGTTGGTCACAGGGCACACCCTGAAGTGAGCTAGACCCAGGTATAGACCCCCATTCCTCCTCTCATTCTCTCTGTGGCCTTGGGGAAGCAGTGTCCCCTCCCAGAAGCTCAGTTGCCCGATTTTGAAATGGAGGTGACGAGAAACACTGCCTCAGTGGACTATTAGGAGTCAGGTTCGGTGACAAGCACTCTACCCCCAGCTGTGGGCTGGCCCTCAGCTGCCTGGGGGCTCAGGGGCAGGTTATGGGGATTACAGCGGCAGATGGTGCCCCCAGGATAACAAGGTCTACTCCCTCCACTCTCACCACAGGGAGCCTTTCTGTTTCTGTGTCCTCTCTGTCCCCCTTCCCCCTGCCCCCAGCCCTCCACAGAGCTCCTCAGGTGAGGAGAAGCAGAGGCCGAGGTGCCCCTGCGGCCCCCAAGAGCAGGAGGGAAAGAACAGGGCTTTAACAGATGTTCTTTGACAAGGATTCCCTGGCTGTATTTAATCAAGATTGTCAAATATTGATTTAATCTCCGAGCCCAACAGATGTGATCTTAGCAGGTTTCGGTGGCAATTAGCTGGGATTAGTTTGCAAGTCAGGCTCCATGCTGACAAGACACCATCTTCTAAAAGAGGCTCAGCCTGGTCACAGGAGTGAGCCCATTGGGGGACACACTGAACATTTAACCACCACTCCTACCTGGGCGGCAACAGCCCTGGGAGCCGACCCCGGAGCGGTGCCCCACGCAGTGGTAATGGGGACTCTCGGGGTTCCAGGCAGCAGCTGTTTATCAAAAAGTTGCAGTATCAAAATAAAGGTCACAACTACACCAGTGCATATGGCCTGACAGTGGGCCTGGCTAGAGCCGGGGAGATCCTCAGGGACGACTGGCCACTCAGAGCAGTGGTTGTGGCCCCGCGTAAGTCTCCCCAGAAGGGGCTTCCTGACCACAGACCCTTCATCCAGCCTCCAGCCAGCGCAGGGCTGTCACCTCTGAGGAGTGCCCAAGCTCTGCTGCAGCTCGGGGCGGCTCTGGGGTGGGCCTGGCACGCGTGCCCATCCTCCGGGAGGCATCCTTTTTTAATTTTGCATTTCAAAGTCCCATTTGAAGTGAGTAAGACTATGCCCAGAATTGGAACAAGATGCTTAATCCACATGTGCTTCAGGGGAGGTAGCAACACTGTCGTCTAACCCACTCGACCCCACAGGGACTCAGAAGGGGCACCTCCCTGTGGCCCTGGCTCTTGGCCCCCCAGGAGGAGGGGCTTGTCCAGCTTCTGGTTCAAGGCAGGCCACCCTGGGTGACCTGGCTCCTGAGCCCAGAGCAACCAGGGTTCATGCCAAGGCCACATTTGGTTCAGTGAGTTTGCTTGAGGTTTCGTTTTTATTATTATATACGTAAAATGCTACCGGTTTCGTTTTTATTATTATATACGTAAAATGTTACCAGTTAATACTTGTATATCCCTGTGTGCCAGGGATATTCCAAGTCTCTACAGTCATTACCCACGTCAGCGCTAAGAGTTAAGTACTATTATTATCTCATTTTACAGATGGGAAAACCGAGATGTAGGGTGGCCAAGTGACCTGCCCCAGGTCCAGGTAATTAAGTGGTGGAGCTGGGGCTTGAACCCTAGTCGTCTTGGCTTCTAAACACTATGCTACAGCAGCCACATCAGGAAATCCCCAAGATCTGATAATAAGTAAGAAAAGCAACTATGAAGCCTGTTTATTTTTTTTTTTTAATTCATTTCTCTATATAGGCATGTAATTATACAAGCATTTAACCCACGGGACTCCCAACTGTACTGGCTTGCAAACTAAAACAAAAGAAGACCAGATTGCTGCTGGAGCATTTAAGTACAGCCTCTGTTTCCCCAAGGAGCATGTGGACACAAGATGGGGTGCCCCTTCCTTCCCTCAGTGGGTCTGGGTGCAGGCATCTTGCCAGGCCACAGAGGAAGCTCCACTTGGAAAGATGCGAAGTTTGCAGACTCCTCAGGCCCTGCTGGAGCTCAAATGAGGAGGAGGTGCCTCTCATCTGTTCTAACTCTGCTTCCCAACAGGTCAGGGCTCCCCAGGGGGGTGGCTTTCCCTGTGTTCCTCTCACATGCTCACTTTCAAAACTGAAATCCTAAAGCCAGAGACAACCGTGCCCTATGCAGTTGTGAGCATTTCCTTGGAGACACCTTCTCAGGGCGGGCTTCACAGGGGGCCTGAAGGGGGCCTTGAACTTACATGTTGGTAAGAATTCAAGCACAGACACGTAAAAAAAAAAAAAAAAAAAAAAAAAAAGTCCCATCATCTCCATCCCCAGTTTTATTCCTTAGGAGTAACCACTATTAACAGCTGGGGGGTGTGCCCCCAGATCCTTACTTTATAGACATTTGTGTTCTCTCTCTCTCTCTCTTTCTCCCCCTCCTCCCCCATGAAATCCATCCCCTTTGGGTTAAGCCAAATTATTTTGGGTTTTGGTTTTTTTTTGTTTTGTTTTGTTTTTTTAATTTTTATTTATTTATTTATGATAGTCGCACAGAGAGAGAGAGAGAGAGAGAGGCAGAAACACAGGCAGAGGGATCCCTGGGTGGCGCAGCGGTTTGGCGCCTGCCTTTGGCCCAGGGCGCGATCCTGGAGATCCTGGATCGAATCCCACATCAGGCTCCCGGTGCATGGAGCCTGCTTCTCCCTCTGCCTGTGTCTCTGCCTCTCTCTCTCTCACTGTGTTCCTATCATAAATAAATAAAAATTTAAAAAAAAAAAAAAAAAGAAACACAGGCAGAGGGAGAAGCAGGCTCCATGCACCGGGAGCCTGATGTGGGATTCGATCCCGTGGCTCCAGGATCGCGCCCTGGGCCAAAGGCAGGCGCTAAACCGCTGCGCCACCCGGGGATCCCCATGGGTTTTGGTTTTATTCTGCAGCTTGCCTCATGCCCTTGGCAGGTGGCACCCTAGAGTAAGACGGGAGAAACTCTAAAGCTGGGTTGCCTGGGTTCAAATCCCAGGGCCAGTGCCCTCCTGCTGAGTGACCTTGGGTGAGTTACTCATCCTCTCTGGACTCGGTTGCAGTGACTTTAAAATGAGGCTGGTGATAGCCCCTCCCTCACAGGGTGTCAGAAGGATTAAATGAGTTAACGTGTGTAAAACACTTGGTACTCACGTGAGCTCGCAGAAGTACTAGCTGTCCTCACTGGCTTCAGGCCCTGTGGGCCTCTTGCATAGGACAGGACGCATACCAGGTGACGCTACCTCCACCTCACTATTGATTACAGCTACACCCTGGAGTAGAGGCACCCAGACGCGCTTAGCCCGGCCTCTGTCGATGGGTGGGCCTGCGGCTCTACCCTCCTCTTCCATATTACAACAGCGTGCACTGGTGTCGTATCTGAGGGACAGATCCCCAGAAACCGAATTGCTGGATTAAAATAAAATAGCGAGCACACCTAAAATTTCAGCACATAATTACAATTCTTTCTCCCTGCTCCCCAGAGGAAGGTGGGGAGAAGCTCTACTGATGTCCACACTTGGAGGAGAACTGGCCTCTCGGGAACCCGGTTTGAGTGTCGTGGCTGTCAGATTTAAACCAGAAACACCCATTCTCTGGTTCTCTGACCTTACATATGAAAGTGCAAGTTTTCAGGGTGCAAATGAAAAATACATATTTGGTCTTTGTCCCCAGTCCCTGGCCCTAGAGCTTCTAAAACCCTTAGAATTTTCTCTTGACGTGGGTGATAGGAGCCTCTTTTGTTCTTTAGAATCAGCCCCTTTCAACCTACCTGAGTTGATGCTAATGAGAAGATTCTTGGTGGACTCCTAGATAGCTTCGGGATAGGGGCTGGTTGCCAGGGAAACCAACCGTGTGATTAGAAGGTTGGACCTTTCAGCCCCACCCCCCTGACCTCTGCGGAGGAGGGGGTGCTGGAGATTGCTCGAGCCGCCAGTGGCTGGTGATGTAATCAATCATGCCCACATAATGCAGCCTCCACAAAACCCTAGAGGACAGAGTTCAGAGAGCTTCTAGGCTGATGAGTGTATCCACGTACTGGGAAGGCGGTGCACCCCAAATTCCGTGGGAGCAGAAGCTCCTGCAGCTCGAGACCCTTCTGGACTTCATCTTGACTATCTCTTCATTTGACCATTCGCTTGTATCTTTTATAAGAAACCAGCAATAGTAGGTAAAGTTATCTCAGTTCTGTGAGCTGTTACAGCAAATGACCAAACCTGAGGAGGGAGTCCTAGGAACCCCAATTTGTAGCCAAGTCAGACAGACAGTGTGGGTAACCTGGGGACCCCTGACTTGTGATTAGCATCTGATGTGGGGAGCAGTCTGGTGGAACTGAGCCCTGAACCCGTGGCATCTGTGCCAACTCCAGGTAGTGTCGGGATTGAATTAAAGTGTAGGGTACCCAGTTGGTGTCTGCGGAGAACTAGAGAGTTGCCTGGTGTGGGAAATCCACACATCCCGTGTCAGAAGCATGGAGAGTAAAAAACGGATCAGAGTAGCAGGCCGCCAGGGAGGCCTTGGTCAGGGCCCTGCTCCTCGTTTTTTTAGGCCGATGGAGCCGTCTCTGCCTCGGGGCTTCCTAATGAGAGGTCGGGAAGTTCCATCCGTTTTGTTTCCTGAGGGAGCCCTAAAGTGGTCCTGTGTATGCTTGAATTTCCAGTAAGTGAAGGAAGACCTAGAGGGGAGAAAACAGATCCTTAACCTGAAATCTGCCGAGCTTTTGCTAACGTTCTAGAGTTTTGTCCTTATGAATTGGTTTTTGAAGATGCAGTCATTTGTGTATTCACACAACACGCTCATTCGGGTTTCCGCCTCTTGTTTAGAGTGTAGTGGTGAAGGTGTGGAAGCCAAACTGACGAGGTTTGGGGCCTAGCTGCTGCACCTACCTACCCACCGTGTGACCTGGCCACGTGACCTTTGCCTCATCTGTGAAATGGGCATGCCAGAAGGTTATTCATACGGTTATTATAACGCACGATAGTACATGCCAAGTGTTACTACTGCCACCACTGCATTATCACCCCCTACCCTGCCTGTGGGGCAGGAACACGTGTGGTAGACCCCAGTCCCCTGCAGACTTGGAGCTGCTCAAAGTCCAAGGAGGACCAAAGATACGCAGAGGCTTAAAAATCCAGTGAACTACTTCTGTAGTATAGGGTGTGTGCAGACCCCTGGGAACTCAGCAAAGGAGGATGGGAGCCATAGTGTCTAGTGTACGGTAGGAAGAAGACAGGGTAGGCCGGCAGCAGGGGGGACAAGGGGTGTGACAGGCATCCCAGAGCAGCAGTTCCCCTGAAATACCTCCTGCTGTGGTCACCAGTGCCCTTCAGACCAGTAACTGTCACTGTATGTGACCCTCTCAGCAGCCTCCAGCCCTGTGGACCACCTGCTCCTCCCCAGACCACACCCTCTGCCGGGGCCTCCTGGACACCTGCTCTCCTGCCTCTCTGCGTGGGCCCGCTCTGGCTGATGGGCTTACCCTCTTGTGTTTGCAGCAAATCGGGGCTTGGTGTCAGGCCCTCCTTTCTTTGCTCTCTGCTCCTCTGTCCTCAGCCCTGGTGGTATAGTAGAATCAGCTGCAGAGCTTTGGAAAAGGCTCTCTGGCCTGGTCCCCACCCCAGACCAGCTGATTCAGACTCTCCGGGGGTGGAGTGTGAACACCTATATTTTTACAAAGCTCCCCTGGTGCCTCTAATGGACAGTGGGGGAGAACTGCTGCCTTGGACAAGCCCACGGGGCCTCGTACACTGGCCACTCCCAGCTTTCCTGCCCATGCATGTCGGGCTCGTTCATCAGCATACTGGGTGTGGGGCAGGCGCCCTCTCTTTGGATCAGATGGCACCCCACAACGAGCCCTCCCGACTGCCCTCCCCCCCGTTGAGAGTAGTGCTCAGCGCCACCTGTGTCAACGTTTTATTCCTTTAAACTGCTGACCACCCTTTAAAGTCACCTTGTTTTCTGTCTCTGTTGACTGATTTCAGTGGCGTCCCTCTCCTGGAAGTTCAGGAGAGGGGGTGTGTGGACTGTCCTGCTCAGGCCTATATCTTCAGCACCTGCAGTAGCACATAGTAGGTGCCTGAGAAATCTGTTGAAAAAATGATCTGATTTTAAGTGCTTGGTGTTTGTGAAATGAATGGATTATACATGCCTGGTCAATGTTCAATAAAAGAAGAAGGTATTAGCACTCTTTTTATTTTTTTATTTTTTGCACTCTTTTGATTGAATGAATTTTCTGGACTAAATGATTTGTAAGAATGTGATAGGTGTTTGTTGTATGAATGAATAAGCTGGAAGGACTAGTTCTTACTGGACAAATGAATAACTTGTACGTGCCCAGAAACTACTGAATTGCCAGGTGCATGCAGTCGGGTCACCATTTCCCCCCGGGCCTGAGAGCAGCCCTCAGGCTTGGTGCCACAACCCTAAACTGACCAGTTCTTAGGTCCTCCCGGGTCCTCATTGCAGTGACTGGATCACACTTCCATGAAGGGTAGCACTTGGAGCAGGTGGGGACACCCTTGGACACGGAAGGCTGTCTAGGAAGGAAGCTTTGGATACCTACCCCCCCCCCCCCATCTAGAAACCTACGAAGGGGCAGTGTACACACACAACACACACACACACTCCAGCTTTCTGAACCTGCTTCTTCCCAGGGGCAGACACAGTGGGTCACCAGGCAAGTGCCACCCCCGCTCAGGTCACAGATCCTGCCTGAGCCAGTGTTCTTCCGGGACTGAGTGAGGTTGTGATCCGTCCTCGCATGTATTTAGCAGATATTTACTAATGGCCTCTTGTGTGTCAGGCCTGTGCCAGAGATACAGGCAGTAATAAAGACATTTCAGTGCCTCACAAACCTTACATGTGGCAAACAGTTCATTACATGGTAAATTACAGACATACATTGATGCAGGCAATCCCAAAGAGAAATGCTCTGAGAGCTCAGGTTGGGGATTAAACAAGGTTCATGAGAAGGGAAAGTCGTGTGGAGAAAGTGATGCTTGTCCTGAGTCCTAAGAAAGAACAATCTAGGCAAGGGCAAACAGAATGGCCTGTGCAAAGGCCCTGAGGCAACAAGCAGGAGAAGCAGTAAGTGGAACTGAAAGAAGGATGTTGTGGCCTGGGTTCCCACAGCAAGGAGAAGAGGAAGGTAGCCTTGAGGGCCGAGGTAAGGATTTTGAACTTTATCCTAAGATTTGAATTTATACTAAGATTCAAATGTGAATATGAATCCTACTGCATGGAAAAAGGCACTTAGGTATGGGAGCAGAAGCAGAGGTAACAGAGTGTGGTGTATAGTCACCCTGCTCAGACCAGGGGAAGTGATGGGAGGGAAGGATGGAGTCGGAGCTGCTGTGGGAGAGTCAGCAGGACGTGGTTTAGTGGATTGGACACGTGAGGTGAGTTTCCAGTGGGGCCCTTGGATGCAAGAAAGTGCTTTTCACTGAGATGGGGAAGAAGAAGGTGGCATTCCTGTTCTGACAGATATTCTGGTGTACCACTCTGTCGGCACCAGTCTCAGATGGATGACTGGATTTAGCCAATGAGATGCAAGAGAAGTGGTATGTGTCATTACTGAGCAGGAACTTTGAGGGCTGTCCTGTGGTTTAGGCATGTCCCTTACCTGTGAAGTTGGCTGGGTCTCATGGAAGGACTGGTCTGTCAGCTGGGAGTAAAGCTGGCATGAGAAGGCCCTTGGCCCACCCGTGCTGGATATACAGTATGAACAAGAAACTAATCTTGAGGTGCCTGGGTGGCTCAGTTGGTTGTGTGTGCCTTCAGCTCAGCTCATGAGCCTGTGGTCCTGGGATCGAGCTCCGAGTCCGGCTCCCTGCTCAGCGGGGAGTCTGCTTCTCCCTCTGACCCCCACCACCACCTTGTCCTCTCTCTCTCTCCTCTTTCTCTCTCACAAATTAAATCTTAAAAGAAAAAACACAGACCTTTGTTGTGTAAGCCCTTAGTACTCGGGGTCCTCTGTTACTGTGGCATAACTTAGCCCACCTGCTTCTGAGAAGGAAGAAGTTTTGTGGATGGGGACAGATCGGAGGTTCCAGTTGGGAATGGTTAGTTTGCAGTGCATCTTGACCTAACATACGTGGTGATGTCGAGCAAGCTGGTGGCTACCGGAGTCTGGAGCTCAGAGAAGCAGTTGGATCTGGAGATACTTTATGGTGTGTCACCAGGGAGGAAAAGGAGAATCAGAGGTCCAGGACTTTGCCCACTGGACAACAGAGGGCTGGTGCTTGAACTAAGGACTGCCTGACTTCAGGCATGAAGCTTCTGGATCATTCCCAACTCTGCCACCTTGTGGCCGTCTGGCCTTGGGCACAGTACTTCATCTGTTGGTTTCCTTATGTTAAAATGGAGATACCTCCCTCACAGAGTTGTTGTGGAGTTAAGAGATAACAAATGTAAAGCACTTAGAGAAGGACCAGGACTATAGAAGGATCACATTCATGGGAGCTGCTGCTATAAATGTCGTTTTGTTTTGTAACTAAAACATCTAATGGTGGGAAGAATAGTGGTGGCTTCGGGTCCACGATGACTCAGACTAAAGTGATGACAACAGCCCCCAAATGCCCCCCATTTCAGCCCCCCTCACAAATGGCTCTTCCCTCATGGTCTCAAGATGGCTGCAGTGATTCCATCCCTCATATCCTCCCAGACTCCAGGTAAGAAGAAAAAGCACAGCCTTCAGCCCCAGGACTCTTGGCAACAATGTCACTGGGTGTCACTGGTCCTAATCAGGTTACTTAGTTTGTTTCTGAGCTCAGGAAGGAGCTCCTCCTCTAGCCCACTGGGTGGGAGTCAGAGAAGACAGATTCCCAAAGGGAAATCTAGGCTGTTTCTGGAAAAAGGAGTCATAGAGGCCAGGAAGCAAACCCCGAGTATCTACCACCTGAAGGCTCGTGTTTTTCCCTCTGCCCTGGGAGGTTCTGGGAGACATCGTGGCTTCTTCACGGAAGAACAAGGCCCTTCAGAGCCAGAACATTGCAGCTGTGGTGCTCACCTACATGTTTGCTGTTCCAGCCTCCCAGGCCTGGGGGTCCTGAAAAGGGAGCACCCCTCAGCTCAGACTTCCTCATCTTCTTGACAAGTGACAGTCTGGGAGCATTTATACAGATACACTATTGGGTGCCTGGTCTTCTAACAGACTGACAATTTTTTTAGGGAGCCAGTGTGGCCAGCCCCAGAGGTAAGTCCTCACTGGCCCAAGGGCAACCCGGATAATCCCAGATTCTTGGCTTTCCCAGCTTTCCTTGCACCTGGAACGGCCATATGTGACCACATTCTGGCCAATTAGGCATAAAAGAAAGTCTGGTGAGGTAGGGGGAATGTTCTGGCAAACACTGTCCTTCCTGATTAGGGTCAGATGGGTAAGAAGTAAGAATAGTCTTATGTCATCCCTTTCTTTCCCGCTGCCCATGGTTCAGTGAGAAGCATGGCTGTGGCTGCCAGCTTGCTATTCTGAGGCCAAAAGCCAAAGATGTAAGCCAGCAGCTCACTCAGGGAAGCAGAGGATGATGGGGTGGGAGGAGAGACAGTCCCTGACGTCATTCCAGAGTGGAGTCACCATGTCTGGCCTCCTTGTTACATAGGATAATGAAATGTTGTCATTGCCCGAGCCACCAGTGGACAGGATTTTGTCAAATTACTTGCAGCCACATGCATCCCACTTGACTCTCCCACTGCCACTTGCCCGTTTTGCTGCCGTCCCCCAGTTTTTCCCATTCACCATCCCCGCTGCCTTCCTTACACACGGCACTATGTATTAGTCGGGGTCCTCCAGGGCCAGTGGCAGAAGCCACGCTGGACAGTCTTGGGCAGAAGCCCCATTTATCAGGGGCTTACAGATCACCAGGAGGCCAGAGGAGCAGTCTAGAGAAGAGGCAGGAGCCAAGGAATACTGGAGACAGAACTTGTGCAGAGAGATACAGCGAGGAACACTCAGCCGCAGAGTCCGCCCCTAGCTGTGTTTCTGTAATTGGGGGAAGGAGAAGATTCATGAAGGAAGGAACCCTGCTAATAGTAGTGGCCATGAGGGGGCGCCTGGGTGGCTCAGTGGTTGAGCATCTGCCTTCAGGTCAGGGCGTGATCCCGTGATCCTGGGGTCCTGGGATCCAGTCCTGCATCGGGCTCCCCTCAGGGAGTCTGCTTCTCCCTCTCCCTGTGTCTCTGCCTCTCTGTCATGAATAAATAAATAAAATCTTAAAAAAAAAAAAAAAAAGTAGTGGCCATGAGATAGGTGGTACTGTCCCCATTTTACAGATTGAAACTGAGTCACAGTTTTAGTAACCAGTCCATGGCATACCAGGATCAGAACCCAGGCATTCTGGCCCTCATAGTGGGCAGTTTCCCATTAGGAAGATGGGAGAGCTCTTCGGTGGGGGGAGCTCCACAGCAGGCAGCTGGAAAGGGACCAGTGTGCACCAGTCCCTGAACCCCACAGAGACTGAGTATCAGTCAGCCTCTGAGCATCACAGGGAGACTTGGCTACACCTGCTCCAGGAAGAGATCTATGGAAAGACCCCAGGACCTCAGAAACATCTGTGTGTTTTCACAGAAGGGAACAAAACAGATTGGGGGTTTCTGACTGAGCTGGAAACAAAATGCCGTCAGCAGAGCCCATCTGTCAGGAGGTGCTTGCATAAGCAAGTCAGGGTCGCATCTGGGCCACTGGTTTTCCCAGCCAGCCCAAACGTGGCCTCAAAGGGCTAATCCTCTGTGCTCTATCAAGCTGACCCAAAGGTGAGAGTGGGCTGCCAAGCGCAAGAAGTGCCCCTGGCCAATCCGGACACCCCAGTTTGGCCTGGGATCCAGGGCCCAGTAACCTATAGGGCAAGCCTCAGGCACTCGTCTCGGGCAAAGCTGCTGCACTGACGGATCACCAGAGGTCACAACCCGGCATCCCCTGCCCAGATTTGGCCCGAATACTTATTTCGTTCACCCTTCTTTGGTTTTTATTGGTAATGGTCTTAAGTATGTATTTATTGACTAGCAGTACATACAAGTAATTGCAAAGGTATAGCCAGTGGTGTACAATGAAAACTAAGGTTCCCTCCTTCCCCTACTTTCAAGACAACAGTTAGATCCTAGTATCTCACATTCTTATGGGGTGGAGATCAGGAATAAATAAGAGAAATAAGTGAGTCTATTCTTAAGTACTAAAGAGCAAAGTGAAGCAGGAGAAGGGGCTGGGAATGGGGGTAAAGAGACCTAGTTCCCCTTCAGAGGCAACCACCATTAGCAGTTTCTTGAAAATCCTTGTAGAGATCTTCTCTGCTTGGTAGTTGGTTGTTGTTGCTGCTGTTATTTTTGTTTTTCAAACTGGAAGAAATTGCATCCAATTCAAGATTCCTGGTTTCAGTTCACAAATCCAATGATGCGGCATCCACATTCCTGAAAACCTGGGTCACTGGAGCGGAGGCCCACCTGCCTCTGTAGAAATGTCTCTGCTGTGCTGCTCACCCAGCCTCACCTGGCTTTGCTCCTGTCTCCCTTAACCAACCTGACCCTGGGGGCTTTCCACTTCCCTTCCCTGCGTGCCTCCCTGCAACAACTTCAGGAATGCTCCCTTTGGAGTAGGAAGAGGAGTATACTCCTGCTCCACACTTCCCCCCCCCCCCCGCCCCCTTCTGATTCTCGCTTTCTCAGATGTTACAAGCTTGCCTCACTGTTTTGCTCCATGAATCTGCTTCATGCTGCCCCCTGGTTCTTTCTCTGCTAGCTTGCTCCATACTTACGGGCACAAGTTAGGAAATATCCCCTACACACAACACACATGGCCTTCCCTTTCCTCAGAAAACACCATTAGTCACTGGTAGGCTTCTCTTTGTAGGGAAGGCTTCGTTGAAAAGTTGACATCATGCAAGGGAGCCAGCCTGGTGAAGAACCAAGGAAGGCTATGCAGATCTCCTGGGTGGGGTTTGGTCTATCAGCAGAACAGAAAAGAGGGCCAGTGCAATGGGATCTTAGGGATGGGGAGAGGTATCAGGAAGACTGGCAAGGGTCAGAGGCCGTGGGGCTTGTGGGCCAGCAGAGGATTTGGACTGGATTCTAATGCAGTAAGGAGCCACTGGGGAGATCTCAGCAAAGAAGTGCGGGAGCTGATTTTCTGGCTCATGGTATCTATTAATCATGTAGGGTTCCAAAGACCTCCCCTCCCCCAAATCTTCCAGTGTTCATGGTGACTTATCTATCATTTTTACTTCCTTTCTGGTGGGGTGGCTGGTCAGGAAGACTGCAGGACAGATAGACAACAGGCCAGCTTCTACCTGCAGAACCCACGGAGGGCGGAGGAACGTGTTTCATGACACCACAAGGGAAAAGTCAGCCAGATTCTGAAAGTGGGAAACTCCATGGGACAGTGACCTCATTCCTTCTGCAGATGAATAGTGTCAAAATAAAGGGGAGACGTCATGGAATAGAAGAGACTTAAGAAATATATCTGCCAGAATAGAGTAGGGATCTTGTTTGGATCCTGATTTGAATAAACCAACCCTAAAATACACCTTTGAGACAAGGGGGGAAATGTAATGCAGATATATGGAGCTATTACATGATATTAAAGAATTCTTGTTAATCTAGATGGGTGTGATAAAGGTAGTGAGGTTAATTTTTTAAAGGCCTTAACTGCTAGATATACAAGCTTAAGTTTTTACAAGTGAAATGAGCTGATACTTGGGATATACTCTAAAATATTCTGTCAAATTAAAAAAAAAAAGGTAGGTTCTGAGTGGATAGATGAAACAGGAATGGGGAATGGTTAACTGTTGTTGAAGCTGGTTGGGTACTCATGGTCCTCTTCTCTGCTTTGAGTATGTTTGAAATTTTCCATAATCAACAAGTTGTTTTTTTTTTTTTTTTTTTAATAAGTATAAAGCTGTCACACAAAAGTCTGTCTTTCTCTGGGAACAGTAACATCACATCTCACCTTTGCCTTCTCTCCTTTTTCAGCATGGCAGGGAGGACAGCCCTGCAGCCTGCCGGCCCTCACCCACATCGGCTGCTAGCTCTGTCCTGTTGAGCCACTCCGTCTGGGGACCCCAGGACAGCACCTGCCTCCTGAGGTTGTCCTGGCACAGTCGTCCACAGCGATGGTGGAGAACTGGACTCCACAGACTCACAACCTTCCCGTCAGGCTTCAGGGGCCAGCATCCTTCATCCTGGGACTGGCGGCCCTGAACAATGGCTGAGGGCCACGGGACCCCATAAAATCACTCCACAGCTCACGGGGGCCAGTAGCATTCCAGCGCCCGTGGACTATGACCACCTATCGGCCCATTCCCAATGATGGTGTGGACCTGGCAGCCGGTTGTGGGGCCAGGGGGGCCGACGTCCTCCCCGGGCCCCACGCAGGGGACTATGCTCCCATGGGATTCTGGGTTCCGAACGGCGGGGTGCCCCAGCCCATGGGGGAGAGCCCCGCCAGCGCCACCACCCGCCCCAGCCCCACCACCCCCGCAGTGCCCAAGATGGGTGTGCGCGCGAGGGTGGCCGACTGGCCGCCCAAGCGGGAGGCCCTGCGGGAGCAGAACAACCCGAGCCCCTCGCAGGACGCCGACGGCCCCAAGGCCACAAAGGGGGCCCATTCCGTGAGGAGCGTACAGAACGGACAGCCCCCGGCCAGCGGCCCCGCTTCCTCGGGGCCCAGAGCCTTCCACCGACCCTCCAGGAGGAGGTCCAAGGACGTGGAATTCCAGGACGGCTGGCCCCGGTCCCCCGGCAGGGCCTTCCTGCCCCTGCGGCACCGCAGCAGCAGCGAGATCACCCTGAGCGAGTGTGACGCGGAGGACGCGGGGGAGCCCCGCGGGCCGCGGCACCCGGGGGCGCTGCCCCTCTTCCGCGAGTACGGGAGCACGTCCTCCATCGACGTGCAGGCCGTGCCGGAGCAGAGCTTCTTTGACATCCTCAGCGAGTTCCGCGGCGAGCAGCCCGAGGCCGCGGGCCCGCAGAGCCTCCGCGAGCTGCTGCAGGCCGGGCCCGGGCCCCACGCGCCGGGGGGCAGCGGCGGGGCCAAGGGGGACCCGCGCAACGGGCAGCCGGCCAGGGAGAAGGAGAAGGCCCGGAAGAAGGCGGCGCGCGGCCCGGGCGCGGACGCCGCGGACTCCTCCATCTTCCGGAAGCTGCGCAGCGCCAAGGCGGACGGCGAGGCGGGCCGCGCGCCGGGGGAGGCCGAGGAGGGCCGCGGCGCGCCCGAGGCCGGCCGCCCGTGGGTCTGCCAGAAGAGCTTCGCGCACTTCGACGTGCAGAGCATGCTGTTCGACCTCAACGAGGCGGCGGCCAACAGGGGGGCCGCGGCGCAGCGGCGCAACACCACCACGGGCGCCTCGGCCGCCTCCGCCACGGCGGCGCTGTCGGCGGCGCGGGCCCACGGCCTGGGCGGCCTGGACGCCGCCTTCCCCAGCACGGAGGACCTGAACTGCAAGGAGAACCTGGAGCAGGACCTGGGCGACGACAACAGCAACGAGCTGCTGCTCAGCTGCCCGCACTTCCGCAACGAGATCGGCGGCGAGTGCGAGCGCAACGTGAGCTTCTCGCGGGCGGCCGTGGGCTCCGCGGGCGGCGGCGGCGGCGAGGGCCAGGGCCAGGGCCAGGGCCAGGGCCGCCCGTCCGAGCCCGCGCTCAGCGCGCACCGCACCAACGCCAGCATCTCGGTGCTGGAGGTGCCCAAGGAGCAGCAGAGGACGCAGAGCCGCCCGCGGCAGTACAGCATCGAGCACGTGGACCTGGGCGCCCGCTACTACCAGGACCACTTCGTGGGCAGAGGTGACCTGGCGCGCCGGCCGCAGCGTGGCCCCGGGCACAGGGAGGGCAGGGCGGGTGCAGCGAGCGCAGCCGCGTCTGGGCGGGGGCCAGCTCGGTGCCTGACGCAGGACTGAGCTCGCCAAGGCCCGGAGCCGCAAGGAGGCCATAGAGCGTATTTAGTTAGGACTGTGTGCTGCGTTCAGCCGTGTGCCAGGCACCTCGTAGAACCTGGGGACACAGACCAGCGCAAAACTAAGATCTTGTCTTCCTAGCACTTAAAGGGGGGCGCGGGTGTAAGACAAAACTAGATTAAGGTGTAAATTATATAAGGTGTCATGGGGTGGCAAAGGCTATGGAGAAAAGTAGAACAGAGGAGAGGGAAATAGTGTCCGGTCGGAGGCTGCATGTGCGGTAGGGAAAGCACTGGGAGGGCCTCCTGGGTAGATGCCATCTCATTACTGGGCTGGAGGGAGCTGTGTGGAGACCGGGCACAGTGTTTTTGGTGCAGGGAAGAGCAAGTGCAGTAGCTCCAAAACACTAAAGGAGGAGTAAGGAGGCCACTGTTGCTGGAACGGAGTGACTGAGGGGATTTGGACAGAGCCAAGGCAGAGAGGTGACAGGGGCAGATTGGGACTTCGTGGGCCACGGTGAGGACTCTCACCTGTACCCCAAGTGAAATGGAGCCACAAGAGAACTCTGAGCAGTCGAGGGCCCTCATCTGACTTGGATGTTCATACCTCCCTCTGGGGCACAGACGTGGGGCATCTGGAAAGTGGGGAAACCAAGGAGGAGGGTGCGGCACTGCTCCAGGCAGGAGATGATGGACAAGGCTAGCTTGGGAACCCATGTATCGGGGAAGAAGGAAGAAGCAGGCAGGCTCCAGATCCCCTTTGGAGATAGAGCTGGTGACCTTAAGAAGATGTTAATAGCAGGCCAATATGGCTTCCTATGTCACTAGGTTCGTTGGTGTCCATGGGGCAATCACAGGAGGCCATATAGCATAGTGCAGACCCCACAAGGACAGGCAGGGACTGAGCAAAGGGCAGTTCCTGCTCAGCTCCACCTCACTGTCATCAGGCAGAAAATGCAGGCTATGCAGTGTTGCCAGCCTTTCTGTTTTTTTTTTTTTTTTTCAAGATTCTCCTGAAGGGCAGCCCCAGTGGCACAGCGGTTTAGTGCTGCCTGCAGTCCAGGGTGTGATCCTGGGGACCCAGGATCGAGTCCCACATCGGGCTCCCTGCATGGAGCCTGCTTCTCCCTCTGCCTGTGTCTCTGCCTCTGTCTCTCTCTGTGTGTCTCTATGAATAAATAAAATCTTAAAAAAAAAAAAAAGATTTTCCTGAAATTAAGTTTTGTGAGTTTTTTTTTTTTAATTTTTAAAAAGATTTTATTTATTCATGGGAGACACACACACAGAGAGAGAAAGAGAGGCAGAGACAACGGCAGAGGGAGAAGTAAGCTCCATGCGGGGAGCCCGATGCAGGACTTAGTCCTGGTACTCCAGGATCATGCCGAGCCGAAAGCAGCTGCTTAACCGCTCAGCCAGCCAAGGATCCTTGTTTTTTGTTTTATGTTTTTTGTTTTTTTAATTTTTTTTAAAAATGTGATTTATCCTAATATTTAATTCTGGCAGCTGTATTGATTTAGAAATGCTTATAACTGCCAGTGACAGGCTTTAAGGACACAGAAGTTTATTTCTCTGATAAAAAAAAAGTCTGGAGATCAACAGCCCCGGGCTGGTATAGTTATTCCTCAGCATCAGTGGAATGCCAGCCTTAGTGCACGGCCTCCAGTGCCCCCCCACCAGAGTAATCTCCAGGTCCAAGATAGCTGCTGCAGCTCCTGCTGTCGCATCCATGATTCCAGGCAAAGAAAAAGAGGACAAGGTAAGAGCAAAAACGTACATCTCCTGTAAAGTCAGTCCCCTTTAAAGAGCTTCTCATAAGCCCCATCCAACCGCAGCTGCTTACTGACCACCCCTATCTACAAGGCAGGCTGGGAACTAAAGGTTTTTAGCTAGACAAATTGCCTCTCTTTTCCTCCCCTAAAAGTAGAGTGTTTTTCTTGAAAAGGAGGAAGGGAAAAATATAATGAGTAGGCAGCTAGTACTCCACAGCAACTAGTTAAAAAAACTTTTTTAAACCAGTGTCTTAGTCAAACCTAACAAAATGTCGCCCAAGTCATTCCATGGGGCTCGGAGCGAATGCAGTCTCTGGAGCTCCAGCCTTGCAAGTCAGACAGCCCGGGTTTTGGGGCCATCTGTTTTATATCTTACTAGCTACGTGACACGTTTCAGTTGTTGGATTCTGTATCTTCATGTGAGGAATGGGGATGATTGTGGCAGCATCACATACCCCCAAAACAGAAAGACACAGAAATTGAAAATAAAAGAATGAGGGGAAAAATTCCAGACAGTTAACCCAGAGAAAAGAAACTCGAATAGTCGTGAGCCTTTGAGCACCTGGCACCCTGGGTTCAGGTATATAAATTAAAAACTGACAAGGCAACAGTTAGAAGAGTGAACAAATCCACAGGCAGCAGGAGACACTGACAGAGGCTCTGAAATTGACAGACCTAGTAGTCAAAAAATAAGGCTGTCGAGGATTTGAATAACCCAATCAAACCTGGTTCTGCGTTTTGTTTTGCTTTGTTTTTTATAAATTTGTACCTAACCCAATAGAGAACAAACACATCTTTTTGACTCACACATGGAAACACCACCATGAAAGACTGTGGTGAGGATCATCTAAGACTGTACATTAAAACACCTAGTTCTTCATCAGGAAGGTAGTAAGTACTCATCATGGAGCTTTAAAAAAGCCATTTTCTTTCAAAAGTGGATTTCTTTGGAGCCATGGAAACTTATAAGTAAATTACTCATTGGTCATTGTTTATTGAGTGCCTGCGGTGTTGGCAGGGCTGCAAGGTGCTGGGTCTGCATCGGTGCAAAGCAAGACAACCCCTGCAGCTGTTTCAGAAATGCACTAATAGCTGAAGAGCAGATCATCCTTCTGTTCTCTGACCAACTGCTGGGGAGATCGTTTAACCCAGTGTAGGTGCTGGTCTGACTGGTGCTGTTCATGAACATGCCTGATTGGGCCTTAGATAAGTCTTTGACTCACTGAGCACAGAACAGGAACCATCAGTTAAATATTCAGAGCACTGGGACGGGAAGGAATTCCCGGCCATGGTTAGATGTTGACCTCATGGACTTGGGTAAAGACACACTGCTGTTGGGTATCCACCACAAGCAGGAAGTATTTGGGTTATACATCAGGGAAAACTGTTTGGCTGGGAGGATTAGCCAACAGCAGCATGTTTAGAGCAGAGGGGGAGACAGCTGTTATTTAGAGAAGAGAACAGGAGGCTTGCTCTGTGATTCAAAGGTTCTATCCCCCCCGCCCCATAAGGATAGAGTAGTTTAAGTGTCCGAGGTGTATAGAAACGTGGCTAGATAAAGGTGATACTCAGAGGCTTGAATCATGGGCCCTTTTCCCTGACAAACATCATGCCCTGGGATGATAATAACATGTCTTTTGTGCTTACTGTGTACTGGGCTCTGCCCTAAGTGCTTCACGCTTACTGACCTATTTAATCCTCACAACCGTGCCGGAAGGTGGGTCTGTCCTTACTGATCCCGTTTTACTGATGAGAGTGCTGTGGAGCACCTTGGCCTGAACCGTCCATCTAACCTAGTGGTGCAGCCCTGAAAGTGACTCTCTAGAATAGAATCTTAGCCACTTCTTAGGGCTAATCGGCAGCTAAGCTAATGGTGAACATTTGCAAATCTGGGATAATCATAGTGAGACGGGGTGTTTTACATGCCAGACACTGTGCTAAGCGTTTAATATTTTGTAGCTGCATTTCACCCTCCCATCAAGTCAGTGAATTACGGGTAGCGTCAGGGCCCCCCACTTCTCAGATGAGGGAACGGAGGCTCAGAAAAGTTCTGGGACTTGGCAGGGGTGGCACAGGTCAGGTGTTGGGATCCGTCTTTCTTTCAAGCGTGGCCATGACCAGGCAGGAGGTTTGTGTGAGCAGGATCCCATGGGTCACACAGGAACCTGCCCCGGGTGTGGCACATCACCCCCCCTTCCCAAAGAGCTTACTCGGAACTCAATCTGCTCTTCCCTCTCAGAACATGCCAATTACTTCGGTGTGGACGAGAAGCTGGGACCAGTGGCTGTGAGCATCAAACGGGAGAAGTTGGAGGACCACAAGGATCATGGGCCTCAGTACCAGTACAGGATCATCTTCCGGACCCGTGAGGTAGGTCTTGTCACTGTTGTTAATTTACATCAATTACAGCTGCTCACCTCTGTGGGCTCTTAGTCTGTGCCATGTTCTGTGGGCAAGTGCTTCCCCAGCTACATGTCTCGTAATCCTCCCAATAACCTCCTGAGGGCAGTCTTGGCAGTCCCTCCATTTTACAGAAGAGAAAACTAAGTCTCAGAGAAATTAAATGACTTAATTGGGGTCAGTGAATAAGGGGCCAGGCCAGGATTGGAATCTTGGAGAGCCCAAGATTCTTACATGTGCAGGAGAGTCACTCTGGTTAGCATAAGAAATAAAAGGGAGACCTATAAGGGATTCTTTCAGGATCATGAGATGTCCTGCAGAATGGAAAGAGTTAAGGCAGCAAGCCTCCAGCAGGGCGGAATTGAGGAATCTCAGCCACAGAGGGTGCCTCTGTCAATGCTGTTCAGCTCAAAACACTCCCAGTGCTTTCAAGTCTGAGTAGAGAAACCCGTTGTCCTGGTTTGGTCATAGGTCTTTGCGTAGATTAAATATCAGCTGTGGTTAGGGAACAAGACCTGCTGGGGGCACCCTGCTTAATTAGGACTCTGAATTGTAATGGACAGAAAACTAGTTCTAACTGGTTGAAGCCAGAAATAGAATTCATTGGTTCACATCACTGCAAATCCAGGGTAGGCCTAGCTTCAGGCATAGCTGGATCCAGGCACCTAGATGATGTCAACAAAATTCTGCCCCCTGACCGCTCTGCTCCTCTAAGCTCTGCTTCTTGTTTTGCATTGTGAATGTCATTCTCTTCTCTTCTGCCACAACGAGCTGTCTCCATGTCATAGGAAACTGGAAACTGGCGGTTCAGCTCTTCTACATCTTTAGACGTTCTCCTCCACAGGGAAGAGACACTTGCTGCCAAATCTGTGGGGGAGGACTCTGATTGGCTCTGCTTGGATCATATGTGCTCCACTGGCTCCAAGGGCAGGACGGGACACTGTGATTGACAGTTCCATCAAAGCCACATGGAGGAGGCAGCCAGGGAGTTCTGCAAAAAGAGGGGAGCAAAGCCAGAAAAAAACAGTAGAGATTTCCAAAAGACCCAAGTAACAATGACCTTTACAGGAAAGGGGTGGTAGTCAGCTGGGCAGGCCCCCCACAGTGGGTCTCCCTCAGCTCTGCATTGCCCCATCCCCCTTGTTCCTGGCCTTTGCCCAGACATGGGAACCCAGCAGGCTGCCACCACCGCCACCACCGGGGGCTTTGGGTGTGGGGCCAGCCGAGCCTGGATGTCATCCAGACTGGCAGATGCTGTACCAGGGGCTCCAGCCCCATCCCCTCATGAAGACCCTGTCACTGAGGAGGAATGGGATGACAGAGAGGCTTTGTGGCAGCTCAGAGGAGAC
This sequence comes from Vulpes vulpes, assembly GCF_048418805.1. Taxonomy (NCBI): domain Eukaryota; kingdom Metazoa; phylum Chordata; class Mammalia; order Carnivora; family Canidae; genus Vulpes; species Vulpes vulpes. Next base: position 7,832,178 of record NC_132780.1, read on the forward strand.
ACAGCCCCAAAACCCCGTGTCCCAGACCACAGGTGGTCACTAGCCCCTCTTGTCTTCCAGCCGCCTCCTCCCTCTCCTCACCTTTACGGGCAGATGAGCACCAGGGCAGAATGTGAGGGGACAGCTCACAGTGCATCAGATTGTGCCGTGACATCCGAGGAGCTGCTGGGTGAAATGACAACAATCAAACACTAATAAATAATATTTGTTATAATTGCTCTTCTGTGGCAGAGCTCCTTACCGCCAGGTCACATGTTCGCTTCACCCTCTTATGTATATTCGTGCACTTAGATGTCATGACAGTTACACGATGGGAGACACTGTTATCCTCACTTCCAGATGACGAAACAGGCTCTGAGAGGTTAAGGGACGTGTCCAGAGCACCCTCCAGTAGGCTGCAGGGCCAAGAGTCCGCCTGTTCTCTAGCCCCTGCTCCACGGCCCCTGGGATTCCACTAACTCGGCTCAGACTGCACGGCAGACCCAAACTCACCTCAGTGCCAGCGCTTTTGTGTTGTTTTTTTTTTTTTCTTTTTTTAAGATTTACTTTATTTATTCATGAGAGACACAGAGAGGCAGAGACACAGGCAGAGGGAGAAGCAGGCTCCCTGCAGGGAGCCCGATGGGGGACTGGATTCCGGGACTCCAGGATCATGACCTGAGCTGAAGGCAGATGCTCAACCACAGAGCCACCCAGGTGCCCCTGGTGTTGTTTTTTCATTAATAAAAGTAGACTATGTAGAAAGAATTTTTAAAATACCAGCCTGCGTTGCACATACTGGGAGTCCTGAGGCTTAGGCGAAGTGATGCTGGCTTCGGGTGGAGTATTTCTGTCATGATTCCTATTCAATAAGTGTGAAACAAGCTTAATGCTGCTCCTGTCTTGTGCCTGCTCCCATCCACTTCCCAGCCCCCACACCCACAAAACCAGCCTCCAGTCCTCCCCAGGATGGGCAGGAGGCTCCTGATGCTCAGGGACACAGGTCTGGGGACACACATCTGCCTCTCTCCAGAGATTCACTCAGCACCGCTGTCTGCACCTGGCGCCGGGCACCTTAGGCACCGTAGTGAATAAGGCAGCAGAGATGCATGTGGGACCGCACTCTGGTAGGGGAGGCCTCAGGCAACACACATGTACTTCAGTAAATCATACAGTGTGGTAAGCCTGACGAGGTATTAAGTAAACCAGGGAAGAGCTAAGAAGCATGAGGAGTGATGGTTCAGTTTTTAGGCAGAATGATCCAGGGAGGTATCACCAGGAAGATAACATTTGAGTCATGACCTGAAGGAGATGAAAGAAGGAGCCATGTGGACACCTGGATGAGAGCATTCCAGGCAGAGGGAACAGCCAGTACAAAGGTCCTGAGGCAGGACCACATCTGGCACATTGGAGACCTGGTATGAATTCCTAGTTTGGCCACTCACTAGCTGTGAAAGTGGACCCCTGGCTTCTCCTCTCAGAGACTCAGTTTCTCCCTTGGGAATCCCTGTTTCACAGGACTGGGCCCTCTGAGGTTCTACACCTAGGCGACGCGAGGCCTGGCACTTGGGAAGAGCCCAGTGAAGTTAGTTGACGGGGTCTCAGTCTGCTGTCCCTTTGTCACATTCTAGGTGGTCCTGTGAATATGCCCCTCCCCCGCCCTTGTTTGGGGTTCACAGGCACAACCGGGCCTCCTTCTGCCACCACCCCCCCCCCCATGCATGCAGGCCACACGCAGACTCGGCCTTGAAGGGAGGGCAGTGGTGAGCAAGATTGACCTTGCCTCTTCCTCATGCCCTCCCTATCCCACTGGCAGGGTGGACAGTCAGGCGGCCCACGGTAGTAACAACAGTAGCAGTAGTAATCGCTAACACTCTCAGCACGTGTTCTTGCCAGATACTGTCCTAAGTGTTTTTATATGCCTGGAGCCTTCAGATCCTCTCCATATCTCATGATGTGGGTCCCGTTGTTCCCACTGTGCAGAGGAGGGTGGGAGGTTGAGGTTTCCTGGGAGATACTCATTTGCCAGGGTCCCCAGTGGCAGAGCCAGGATATGGACCCAAGCTGCCTGGAGCCCAAGCCCATGCTCTTTACTCAACACCCTACCTCTTGGGTCCAGTTTGGGTTCTGGCTCTGGGAACAGACAGCCCTGGGTTCGGTCCAGCTCTGCCACTCCCTGGCTGTGACTTTGGACAGATGGCTTTATCTCTGGGCTCCTCAGTTTCTTCATCTGTAAATAGGCTTTGTGCTGGTTGCTCCCTGTCTCCCAGAGCGGCAGGAAGGTTCTCCTGGATTGCACATGTGAGGTAGCCCGAGGCTACAGAGCAGTGAGTTCACGGGCAGAGTCTGTCCTGTCCACGTGCACATATATCAGGCTCCCGTCAGCTAGGGTGTGGGGTCCAGAGTGAGGGGCTCAGGCTGTTTTCCAAGCCAGCAGGCTGGCCTGCCCCAGATGGCCACCCCCAGCCGCCAAGCAGACAGTCATGTGGGCCCCCATCTCCCGGCAGATGGGATGTGAGCATTGGCAGCACTGAGCTTCCCGCCAGGGCAGGAACAGGCTTGGAGCTAGGCTTTGGCACCACACTCCTGAACGTCAGTCCCACACCACCCCCAGCCTGGACAGGACGAGCCCCGGGCCAGGGCTGCCCTGTCCTGAGCCCCTTGCTGACCTCTCTACCTCTCCCGGGACACAGGGCACCTCAGCCAGCCAGGGATGGTCTAGCCTCCTGACCCAGCAGCTTCCCCTTTGCCCAGCAAACACAAGTTTTTGACAGGCCTTGGTTTTGTTAGGGTTAGAGGTTTGGATTTGTCTTTTTTTTTTTGACTTAAAAAGTAACAGTCACTCATGAAGAATTTAAGTACGTAAGTGTGCAAAGTGAAAAAAGGGAGAGTCTCTCCTATTAAGTGAAAAAAGCAAAGAATAACAGCGTATTGACTAGGGCCTCATTTGTGTTGAGTAGGTACCTGATTGTGTGTGTTTATAGAAATAACCTCCAAAGCATATTGTTAAATGGGGAGAAAAGCCAACTGTACCTTCTTACTAAAGGTTAAATTTAAATTCTTAACTATGCATATGGCTTTGTACAAATACATTTGACACGTGTGTGTACATAATAATGGCTACCACATACTGAGCGCTCACTGTGTGCCAGATACAATGCTGAGCACTGCACGTGGATTAGCTTACTGAACCTTTACGACTCTTTGAAGTAGTTGCCATTATCCCCATTCTATACATGAGGAAACAGGCACAGAGAAATTTTTTTTTTTTAAGATTTTGTTTATTCGGGACGCCCGGGTGGCTCAGCGGTTGAGCGCCTGCCTTGGCCCAGGGCATGATCCTGGAGACTCAGGATCGAGTCCGGCATCGGGCTCCCCGCATGGGCCTGCTTCTTTCTCTGCCTCTCTCTTTCTCTCTCTCTCTGTCTCTCATGAAGAAATAAAATCTTTAAAAAAAAAGGAAAAAAAAGATTTTATTTATTCGAGAGAGAGGCAGAGACATAGGCAGAGGGGAGAAGCAGGCTCCCTTTGGGGAGCCCGATGCAGGACTCAATCCCCCTGCATCACCCTGAGCCAAAGGCAGACGCTCAGACGCTGAGCCACCCAGACATCCAGGTAGAGAGAAATTAAGCAACTTACCAGGGTCACACAGGGAAGGAGTAGAGTCAGGATTTGAACCCAGGCAGACTCCTCAAGGACCTGCCAGGAAACGTTCCTAAAGGGTGCACCCACTGCCCAGTAGAGAAAGGGATGTGTCTGAGTCAGGAGCCAACATAGAACAACCTGTGTCAATCGAAACCTCTCTGCATACATGGCCTTGAGACTTCTTACAGTTCACTTGACCAGTTACCCTCAGTGAGATGACAAGTGTCATCGAGGGTAAGACCATGCAAGACCTTGGGGACTGAGCAGGGTGTACAGATTTTATTTGAAGAGAGTTGGGAAGCCACTAGGCCCTTCTGCGCAGAGGAGAGGCATGGTCTGGCTCCAGCTGCTGCGGGAAGAATGGACCGGGCAGGGGTGGTGGTGGGGCTGGAGCAGGGAGACCAGGCGGAGGGCTAGCATCGTAGGCCAGGTAGGTGATGACAATGGACAGGACCAGGTGGCGGTTAGAGATGGCCAGTCGTGGCACCCTGCCAGTGCCCTACTTATTATCCCCAGCAGAGAAGGAAAAGCTGGGAGCTTTTCAAGTCGTGGCTTTTGGTCAAGTCTTCTGAGCCAGGATGTAAGCAAAGGCCACCTGTCTCTTGTGTGAGAGAATGAGATGCAGGACCATGCTTCCCCTTGACCCCAGCAGAGGGCGCTGCGGGCCAGTGTCAGCAGGATGCAAAAACACTGATCCTGGTGGTGCATTAACTGAAACCCACAATCCCAGGGCAAAGCATCCGTCATCGTTGCTTTTCATGATCTATTTCAAGACTCTGGTTCTTACGATAAGAGAGACTTGTTTATTAATTCCTGGGGCCAAAAAAATAAAAAAATAAAAAATTCCTGGGGCCAGAACTAGGAACTCCCAAACACAAGATCATTCCATTCCTTCCATTCATGCTTCTTGCCCGGTCCTGTGTGGCAGGGGTGGGCTGTATGCTTGGAGGCCATATCATGACATATTGTTTTTGCCACCTCCTGTGTCTGTTGACTTAGGGCAAACATGTTTTTCCAGTTAACACTGATCCTCCATAGTCTTAAAACCATAGCCTCAAGTGTATTCTGGGCTCTGGTAATAGTCCTCTCAGGGAGGGATGTTTTTCCTGGTATTGCTGCAGACCTGCCCCCCACCCCCACCCCACCAAGTTGTGCTCAGTGGGGCTGGAGCTCCAGGGCCTGGCTCTGCACAAGGCATCACCCGATGGCCCTCTCACGTTATACACAGAAGCCAGAGCTGGTGCAAGCCAGACCTGAAGCAACCAGGGCTCCCAGGGCCAGCGGGGCGTAAATTGGGACCATCACTTGGAAAACTTTGGCAGTTCGGTAAAATTAAAGATGAACATGCGGGGTGACTCAGCAGTTCTTCTCCTAGGTACAAACCCAAAAGAAAATGTGTTTGTGTGCACTAAGAGGTGCTTCGATGAGTGTTGCTAACAGCCGTGTTCATAGTTGTCAAACACTGGAAGCAGTTTCTGTGCTGAGCGGTAGAACGGATTCAATCCGTTGTGGCAAAATGTCAGCTTCTCCCAGCAGCGTGGTCGAGTCCCATATCCAGAACATTGAGAGAAATAAGCCAGAGATAAAAGAATACAAAGTGCATTGAAGCTCAAAAATAGGCAGAAATAAATTATAGAGTTAGAAGTCAGGATAGGGTTGCCTTGGGGAAGGAGGGCAAGGGCTCGGTGGGGCTGAAAATATTCATTTTTTGATTCAGTGGCGATTACCTAGGTGTTCACTCTGTGTTAATTCCTTTAGCTATGCTTACATATGTTGTGTGCTTTTCTGTATGTAGATTATTCCTCACAATAAAAAAAAATTTTTTTTAACCTTCAAAGAAAAAGGTCATGAGTTTTGGAAAAGTCAGGGCTGCATTAGAATCCTGGTTCAGTCACTTAGCTCTGACCTTGGAGAAGGCACCTAACTTCTCAGAGCTTCAGTTTTCTTTCCTTTTTTTTTTTCTTTGTGTGTTTATCTCTTCAGAGAGAGAGGGAGAGTGAGCGAGCACAGGGGGTGGGTGGGGCAGAGGGAGAGACTCTCCAGCAGACTTCCCACTGAGTGTAGAGCCCAACGTGGGGCTGGATCCCACGACTCTGAGATTCTAACCTGAGCTGAAATCAAGAATCAGAAGGATGCTCAATCAACTAAGCCACCCAGGCACCCCAGAACTTCAGTTTTCTTATCTGTAAAATAGAGATGATAAAACCTCCCCTGAACAGACCTATATACTTAACTAGGTAATTACTCTTGTACCTGGAAGATAGCATAGTCAACTGCACCTTCACAAATGTGACTTTGTTATAAAGTTCTGTCAGTTGGAAACTGCTTTGTCTGGAAACCTGACTAATCATAGCTAAAACAAATAGAAGGTGGTTTTAATTCTCCAACGAGAAGCCTGGAGGTAGGCAACTGCAGAAATTGACTTCTCTGTGGTTTTCTTGTTGTCTCTTTCCTCATGATTACAAGATGGCTGCCACAGCTCCAAGCACCTCATTCTCATACCAGTGTCCTTAACAAGAAGAAATGGGCAGGTGGAAAGGGGCTTTCCTTTAACCTAAGGGAGGCAGATGTGCCCAGAGGTCCTTCCCAAGCTGAATTGGCCTCACATTTCATTACCTGGACCTAGTCACGTGACCAGCTATTGGAGAAACTTGGAAAACACCATCTGGGAAAGAGGAATGAGATGGCCGTAATTGGTTTGACTCAAGGTTTTCAGTCTTGGCTACATATCAGAATCACCTGAGTGGCATTGAGAAGCTTGTGTGTGTGTGTGCTAGTATATTTTCATACATACGGTAATGAAGGCAGAGTGTTCGTTGAGTGCTCACCTTCTGGAAGCTGTTTTATTTGTTATTCTTCTTACTACCTGACAAAACCTGTCTCCCCACGTAAATGCCAGCTGGGCAAGTCCTGTTCACACACCTAGAACAGCGCTGTGCTTCAGGGGCACTCAGTTGGTAGTTGTTGAATGGACAAAGGTCTGCTTCATTGTCTCAAAATCTCATCAGCTTAGTCCTTCCAGCACCCTTCGGGCTGTGATACCGTCACTGTATTCATTCCACAAAAGAGAAACTGAGGCCCAGAAGTTTGGAGGCACTTGCTCAAGATCACACAAGGGGGAGGCAGCAAGTACAAGTCCTGGTCCAAACCCAGGGCTGGCCCTGGGGCCCGAGCTGCTGACCATCGCACAGGTTGCTTGGAGCATTGGACACCGTCATGGGCTCTGATCCCGTCCTGGGTCCTGAGAGCCTTTTCACCTTCCCTTCTTTCCCTCCAACAGCTCATCACCCTGCGGGGCTCCATCCTGGAGGACGCCACACCCACTGCCACGAAGCACGGGACAGGCCGGGGCCTGCCCCTGAAGGATGCCCTGGAGTACGTCATCCCCGAGCTCAACATCCACTGCCTGCGGCTGGCTCTCAACACTCCCAAGGTGACCGAGCAGCTGCTGAAGCTCGACGAGCAAGGGGTGAGCAGGGGGCCAGCATCCGGCGGGGGGGGGGGGGGGGGGGGGGGGGGGATGGCACCGGGATGCTAGCCTGCAACCCCATCCTGCTACCTCCTTCTGTCTTGGTCTTTGTTTCTTTTTCAGAGTAGAAACCCACCTAAGCTGGTTTAAGTGAAAGGAGGGATCTATTACCAAATTGCAAGGGTGCCAAGAGCAGGAATATGACTGGGTCAGGAGAAAAATGGTCTAGGGATGAGATAGCCACTGGGTTTTGCCTGCCTCTCCCTCTCTGCACGTTGGTTCCCTCTGCTTCTCTGTCCTCCCACAGCTCCCAGAGTTTCTGTGAGAACGACAGCCCCGCGCAGACCCCAGCTAGCTAACTCTCAGGCCCACACTTGGGTCAGGTGTCTGTCTAGGGTCCGGTCACCAGTGACCAGGAGAATGAGCAACAAACATGGGAATTGGGGGCCCACCCCCTAAAAACAGTGCCAACTGTACTGAGCCCCGAGCCCGTGAGAATTTGTTTTTGCAGAATCTTAGCCAGTTCCGGTCCACCTACTGTGGGCAGCCTGCCAAGACCACATTGTCTCATTCTCAAGAGAGGCCCAGCCCTCTGTGGAGAGCACAGAGCCAGCTGCATGGACCCCTCGTTGTGCCTCTGTGGAACGGGAAGGAGGGAGGGGGACAACCGGGCTGTGCTCCCCGCCCCATGCACCCTTTTCCTTCCTCCCTGGCTGCAGAGCTGCAATCCTGTGTGGCCCCAGTGACAGCTCCCAGGCGCCGCTCCTGAGAGCCCCTCTGTCCCGCTCCCTCCGCCACCCCTGCAGCTTGCCTCACAGCACCCTGTCGCCCCTGCAGCTATGCCGGAAGCACAAAGTGGGCATCCTCTACTGCAAGGCCGGCCAGAGCTCGGAGGAGGAGATGTACAACAACGAGGAAGCTGGCCCCGCCTTTGAGGAGTTCCTGTCCCTGATTGGGGAGAAGGTCTGCCTGAAGGGCTTCACCAAGTACGCTGCCCAGCTGGATGTCAAGAGTAAGTGGCCACGGGGCCCTCCTCACGGGATGCCGGTTAGGTGGCCTGGTGGTAGCAGGCCGAGGACAGGGATGCCGATAGTGTGACCGCTCAGGAAGACGCTATGGCATATTCTATGGTCTGAAGGTGCACCTACTGTGTGAGTCAGCAGTCACACTCTGAGACACGTGCTCTGAGAGCTCATGCACATGTGTACTAAGAGGTGTCCTGAATACTCATACCCACTGGTGCCTGCATGGTGCCCCACGTGCGTGGGCAGGGTCATGGTATTTTGTGCAACAGGGTGCTGCGTGGCAGTGACAATGACACCTGGAGCCACAGGCATCAGCCTGGACCAGGGCCACATGCTTGATGTTGAGTGTAGAGAGCGGGCCTCACAAGAACAGGTGTTGAATGATGCCTTTTACACAACAGTTATTTTTAAAGCACACTCACTGGTGTGTTGTCGGGGGGGTGGGGTTGCTCTCCCACAGTAAAACTCTAAAGGGGGGCAGCCCAGGTGGCTCAGCGGTTTAGCGCCGCCTTCAGCCCAGGGCCTGATCTTGGAGACCCGAGATCGAGTCCCACATCGGGCTCCGTGTAGAGCCTCCTTCTCCCTCTCCCTGTGTCTCTCCCTCTCCCTCTTCCTCTCTCTCTCTCTCTCTCTGATGAATAAATAAATAAAATCTTAAAAAAAAAACTCTAAAGGGAAGCAAGGCAGTGACAGAGCAGGCGTCCCCAGTAGGTTGCCCCTGGGGAGAGGCTGGGTCTAACTGGAAAACGATGCATCGTCATGGAGTATTGGTGGTGGTCTGTTTCTTAAGACAGATGCGAGGTACAACGTGATCGTCCTAGCATTTCCACATACACACACACATATATATGTAGTGTGTGGATTAAAGTGTTCCGTGGCAGTTTGGGGGAGATGGAAGAGCGATGTTGTGAACTCCCATCACAGCGCCCTGGGGAGAAGGCTGACTGCCCACTGTCCCTGGAGGAGGACCGTTGTTGGATTAGTTGCTCAAGCAGAGTCGGAACACCCAGTGGTGGGGCCCTGGCCTGATCACTGGCTCTTCCCCTGGCCTCGCTAAGCCTCAGTTTCCTCATCTGGAAGAGGGAGCCCAGGTTAAGAGACAAGTCTAGAGAGATGACTGAAGTGTCCACAGGTGCCTGTGGCTGTCGTCTGTTGAGGGAGGCCATAGGATGAATACAATCATTGTGCCGTTGCTGGTGTAGGGATCCTGGGCCACTGGCCTTGCCTCCCTCTGCCTCAGCTTCCTCATCTGTCAGGTGAAGCTGATAGTTGGCTTATTTCAGGAGCCCAGTGTTGAACCCGACGTACTGAGCGCTCGCTCTGTGCTGGAACGTGGACCTTTCCAGCCTCCTAGGGCTGCCCGCACCCACTCCGCATCTGGCTCGGGGGAAGCCCACAGCAGGCGTGAGCGTTAGTATTGTGGTTGTGTTGCTGATTCCTTCACCGCTGAAGGAGCAGCACACACAGGAAAAAGAACAGGAGACTAACTATCCCCCTTCTCAGACAGAGGCTGGCTCCTCAGGGCTCAGCATCCTGCACAAAGTGACAGCTGTAATTGTGTCCCCTTCCAGAGCTGCTGTGAGGATCAGATGCCCGCACAGCGCTACAGAGAATTAGCAGTCTAGGGAACATCGGCTGCTGCCATGTGGCTTCTGTGGCAAGTGGATTTTCCTCAGAGAACCCTAAGAGCACAGTGCTCCTGGCCAGTGTCCCCAGCTACCAGACTGGGATGCCCCGACTCGAGGCCATCTGGATGCCCCCTGGCTCCAGGCCTGCCTCTGGCACCAGCCAGCTGTGTCTTCAGTGCTCTCACCTGTCACAGCTTCTCCCCACAATGTGAGGCCACAGGAATGGGGATTCTTCAGTCTGTTCTTCCACTGTCTCCCCAGCATAAAGCTTGGTGGACCTGAATGCCCCAAAGGGCCAACGAATGAGCTTCCTGGGCTGAATGTGACGTCCCAGAGTTCCTTGCAGCATGGCTTATGGGTTCACTCCTGCCTTGACACAAACTTCCCAGCCTTCCTCCCTGGGCAGGAAGGAGCAATCCAAAATGATAGGAGCATGACTGGGGAACCTGATCTTATGTCTGAGTATGGAAGGGCTCCTTGAGAACGTTGCATGTGGCCTGAGAGGGCTGAGGTGGAATAGAAGGCAACAAGGGCACAGGCAAAGCATTCTAGGAGAAAGGAACAGCATGTACAAAAGCCCTGAGGTCTGAGAGAAAGGAACAGCATGTGCAAAAGCCCTGAGGTCTGAGGGCTGTCATCCAGGGAATTAATGTAGAACATGAAGTGAGGAAGGAAGGCAGGACCCACCCTGCAGGGCCTTTTAGGCTCAAGTTTAGGGATTAGATCTGTATCCTAAGAAGACTGTGAAACTTGTAAGAGCAGCACCGGGTCCTGTTAATAAAACACTGTGGAGTCAGACAGCCTGAGTCCCAGTCCAGACTCCACTGTGGCCTTGGGTAAGTCATTCCCTCCCTGCTCAGTTTCCCGTCTTGTTAACACAAAGCTGATAATCAGATGGGCTCCCTGGTCATAACCCCCTCCCAGTAGAGGTAACCAGGATCCTGACTCTCGGGATTATCATTCATAGTTTTGCTACCTACATATGCATCTCTAAATAGAGTTTGTTTTGCTTGTTTTTGAACATACTGTGAATGGAATTGTACAGTATGTGCTCCTTTTGTGTCTGGCATCTTTCATTCAACGTTATATATGTGGGATTCACCCGCGTGCTGACTACGGCTCATTTTGTGGTTTTGTACTTTTCCACAGTATGAGCATACCAGCTTGTTTATTCATCTTTTTGACTGACATTTGAAAGCACTTGTTACCCATATCCCAGAGCACACGTATGCGATTTCTCTAGGTTGTGATGCTGGGAGCCAAAGTGCTGGGTCATTAGTTAAGCCGCTCTTCAGGCTCACCAGATATTACTAAGAAGTTTTCCAAAGTTGTTGTACCAATTTACACACCTAACCAGCCACATAAAAGGACTCAGCCGTTTTCATCCTCCCAACCCTCGGTACGGTCAACTTTTAAATTTTTACCAGTGTGTTGGGTGTATAACATAAGGTTTCCCTTTTACCTAAATTTATTTAATTTTAAAGAGTGAAGTTAAGTGCAAACATCAAGCTAAAAACTTAACACAGATGGCATGTGGGATGTGGCACAAACCCAGAGGTTTGGGAAACGTGGTGCTAACTGGTGTTTCTGTTGCAGCTGACTCCACGGGCACCCACTCCCTCTACACGACATACCAGGACTACGAGATCATGTTCCATGTCTCCACCCTGCTCCCGTACACCCCCAACAACAGGCAGCAGGTGAGTGGGGCCCCACATGATTTCCAGTTGAGGCACAACTGAACCCCAAATAATTCCCCCTCCTTTTGGCTGTTAGCTGGCTGTCTAGAGGGCATTGGCTCTCCTGCTGCCGTCCCGTGCAGCAGATGATGACGGTTGGGGTGCTGTGGCCTTGGAGACCCTCTGCACCACAGTCACATCACCTGGGGGATGGAGGCTAGGTCAAGTGTCGTTTGATACCAGTTTTTTTTTCTAGCCGTTCCTTGGCCATCCCACTTGCCTCTAGCTACCCCAACTCAACAGTGTCTTGAGTCATCAGGAATTCTATGAAAAAGAAGAATGATCAGCTTATTTCGATCAGAAGTAACAGAAACACAAAGCAAACTGGCATAAGCAAAAACTGACTTTTACTGGGTTGTGTAACTCTCAAATGCCAGGACAGGGTTGGCTTTAGGTATGGCTGGATCCAGGGGCTCAAACAATGTTAGGAACCCTTTTCATTTCTTACCCCTGCTTTTTCTTCATAGTGGCCTTATTCACAGATCTTCCCAAGTAGTGGCAAAGATGCCCCCTAGCAGCCCTCTGCTCACATCCCAGCAGCAGAGCCACTCCAGGGGAGAGAGAGCTGTGCCTCCCTAGTATCCCAGAAACGTTTTGGGGCTAAATCTTGTTGGACCATTCACTTGCCAGTCCCTGGGCCCAGGGCAGGGATGGAATGGGCTGAGTGGCCAAGCCTGAAGCAAGTGCCCACCTCTAGGGTGGGTGAGTGGGGTCAGCTCAACTTGAAACATCAATAGGGATGAGGGAGGTGCTTTCCCAAAGAGGATGGACATGGCTGCCAGAAGAAGGAGAAGGTACTAGTTGGGCAGGAATAGCTAATGCCTGCTTCATGAGGCTCCGCTCCTGAACATGCCATGCAGACTCTGCCTTGAAAACAACTTTTCCTAGTTTCTGAAGAACACAAATCTCACAGACTTATGGTTTAGGAAATGCATATTTCTTCCATTGGTACAGATGATAGTGTAGATTTTATAGAACAAAAATGGTCAGATCTGAGTGATCTTGTGAGGTTAACCTTAACCTGATAGCGTTCTGTAAGAACATTGGTCTCAGGGTTAGTCCTGAGCTTGAGTTCTTTCTTTGCCACATGCTAGCTGCTTGAACCTCAGGATCCCTCATCTGTAAAATGGGCAGAATGATGGCACCCCGTGTCTTGGGAAAGGTCCCTGTACTCAGGCAGGCAACCAGAGCACAAGGCAGGGCCCAACTCCCAGGACGAGCACAGGAACCAGTCCCTAGTGCTGGGTGTGTGGTACATGGGGAAAACCAGGGTTGGAGAGTCAAGCAGAAATGAGTTCAAATCCTGGCTCTTTCTTCCGATGACTGTGTGACCACTGCGACCCTGAGTATTCTCATCAGTAAAGGGGTAGGATGAGTTCATGCCTCACTGGGTTGTTGTGATGAGATGAGCTTGCCACTTGAAGACCTGGTGGTGGGCAGCCTGGGTGACTCAGCGGTTTAGCGCCGCCTTCAGCCCAGGGCCTGATCTTGGAGACCCAGGATCAAGTTGTGATGGGTCTTGACGGGATGGAGTCCCATGTCGGGCTCCCTGCATGGAGCCTGCTTCTCTCTCTGCCTGTGTCTCTGCCCCTCTCTCTCTCTCTCATGAATAAATAAATAAAATCTTAAAAAAAAAAAAAAAAAAAAAAAAAGACCTAGTGGTAAGATGCCTAACCCAGGCTGGCCACAATAAATGGGTACTTTAGCAATTTAATGAGTTTAACACACACATAAAGTAGTTCAGTAGTGTGAGTCATGCTAAGTGTAAGTGTGCCTGGATTCCATGTTCTGGGCCGCTTGGTGTCGAGCTACATGGGATTCCCATCTGCGGACTTGACATTCCCAGCATGGATCCCTGCCAGTGACAGTCACAGAGGCTCACCTTGTGTGAACGCAGTAATGTCAGCAAATCAGTGAAACACCATGAGTACATCATCGCCTGCAGAGATAACAGTATCTTAGTCAGAGACTGTGACAGGCAGAGGGGAGAGAACCGGGCTCCTGTGGGCCAATCCAAAGCCACAGCTGCCGCAACCTTTGCAACCCAGGTGTGCAGGGTGGGGGTGGCGGCCTGGGATCAGCCCTGCCAGCGCAATCACTGTCTGGTCTGCTGATCTGCTGCAGTGCCCGTGAGCAAGGCCATAAGCAAGTCGAAGTCTGCCAGTCCTGGGCCCACCTTCATAGATGTTTGCTGAGCACCTACCATGTGCCAAGCACTTTCCTTGGCACTAAGGACACAGCCATAGGCAGCAAACAAAACAGACAAAACCCCCGTCTTCATGGAGCTGCCGTGTTAGTGAGAAGGAATAGACCAGAAACGAGAGGAAGAGGGAAAAGCCACCACGTGCTGAGTGTCGATAATCATTGCGTGAGCAGGAGAGTATAGGGGATGTTGTGGGGATCCGGCAGTCAGTTGAGGCCTCCGTGGGAGGGAGGTGTTTCAGCAAAGAAAGACCTGAAAGAGGGAGCCGTGTGGGTCCCTGCGGGAGGAAGTGTTTCTGGCACGTTTGAGCAGCAGCAGGAGGCCAGCATGGCGGGAATAGAGTGAGCGAGGGGGAGCGTGGGAGGAGCTATGGGGAGGAGTGCAGATGGCGTGGGACCCCCTGGGCCATGTAGGGACTCTTTCTTACCCTGAGTGAGGTGGAGCCATCACCGGGCTCTGAGCAGGGAGAGACATGATCCAGCCCAGCAGGCCAGGTCCTCTGAGCGGGGAGAGATGATCCAGCCCAGGTCCACAGCTCCCCCTGGCTGCCTGTGGGGACCAGATGGGGAGAGGGGGAGGGGTGGGGAGGCTGCAGTGAGGGTCCAGGCAAGGCCCTCAAGCCAACCTATGCTGCCCTTCTCTCCCCCGTTTCTGTTTACCAGCTACTAAGGAAGAGGCACATAGGAAACGACATTGTGACGATCATCTTCCAGGAGCCTGGGGCGCTGCCTTTCACCCCCAAGAACATCCGTTCACACTTTCAGCACGTCTTCATCATCGTCCGAGCCCACAACCCCTGCACTGATAATGTCTGCTACAGGTATGCATCTCCAGGGAGATGTGCTCCAGGGAGCAGCCCGGGGATGGCCCCCACCCCTGCCCTCACAGGAAGCCATGGCAGCTGATTTCCAGCCTCCAGGCAGCATGCAGGGAGCCAGCCAGCAGACGGCAGCCGGCCTGGTGGGCTGCCTCCCCTGAGGCTTGCGTGTGCCTCCAGGGAGCTCTGTCCTCTTGTTCCCACACCTCCTGAGAGAGCGGTCCTCAGTCAGAAAAGGGCATGTCACCCCAGCTTGGATAAGGAGACCGTCAGGGATTTGCATTTGCCTGGAATCTGTGGGTTGCTAGTGACAAAAATCCCTCCTCAATCCGGCTTAAGACGGAAGGGCATTTGTATCTTTCGGCTCTCCCAGGTGACAGGTTCAGGCATAGCTGGATCTGCTCCACTTTCCTGTCGGTGGCTTCATTTGCTGGCAGCTCTAAGCTTAACATCCTCCCAGCTACAAATCTAGCAAACAGAGCTTTGCTCTCCCAGGAAGAGAAGCTCCAGAATTGAGGCTCATTGACCTGGTTAGGGGGGTGAGTTGCCCATCATAGAGCAAAACCACTGACATGTCTGGGTGGCAGGCACAGGGGCTGAGGCCCAGGAGTAACGGCCCTGAGGAGAATCAGAAGATGGAAGGATGGAGCAGGGCAAACACACAAGCACACACACACGTGCATGTGCACACGCGCCACCCTGGAGATAGAGCTAAGGTTACAGTTCACAGATAATAGGTAGCATAGGCCTTAGACCCATTCAGCATCTTCCCTGAGTGCCGACTCTCACCCTGGAGAGTGGCCAGCAGCCAAAGACCAAATGGAAAGCTCTCTGGGGCGGGGGGTGGGGGGGAGGGTAGAGCCGATTGCTGACCTAGGCCCAGACCAAGGGCAGCCCTTGTCCCTAGAACAGCACCAGAGACCCTGGGGAATAGGCTCAGGAGCACTATTTTCCATTTTTTGAAAAAGGTTTAAAATTCAAAAGATACAAAAAGTAAATTAAAAAAGTAAAAAAAAAAAGTCACAGTCTCCCACCCACCCACACCCAGTTGCCCTATTAGCAGTTTCTTGCACGGATGTCCTGATATTTTATACATACACAGGCAGCTACTTGTAAGTATTCTTTTCCCCATTTTTAATACAAATGGAGCATGTCACACACGCTGTTCTACATCCTGTGTTTTTTCGCTCACCAGTCCTTAAGATCTCTCCAAAGCAGTACAAAACGTACTTTTTCGTTTCTTATGACCACATAACATTCCAGTGTATGGATGCATGGGAATCTTTCCCCACCAGTGGGCGTTTGGGTTGTTCCTAGTCACCCACTGTTCCACGCCCTCCTGCAGTGAATAATCTTGTTTATGGTCTCATCGCACATGCGTCCAAGTATATAGCTGGGGAAATTCCTAAAACTGGGGTTGCTGGATCAAAGGGTATGTGTGTAGCTGCCCTGGGGAAGATGAGAGCATCTCAGGCGGACTCCCTACTGAGCTCAGAGCCCAATGCAGGACTCAGTCTCAAGACCCTGAGATCATGACCTGAGCCGAAAATCAAGAGTTGGCCATTCAGTAGACTGCACCACCCAGGCACCCCTAAACCCTTCTTGTTTTTTACAATTTAAAGTATTTTTATTATGCAATATTCTAAACATTCTGAAAAGCACAGAAAATAATATAACAGACACCCATGTGCCTACCACCCGATTTAACAGATGTTAACATTTTGCCACATTTGCTTCAGCTCTCTTCTTTATTTTTAAAGAAAGAAAATGTTAAAGATACAACGAAAGCAGCACCCCTCCACTCCCTCTCCTTCCCCACAGGCAACTGCTCCCTGGACAGACCACACCCTGTCCCACCCCCAACCCCCCCACCCTCACCCCTATGTCCCCAAACATACCTCCATCAGAGCACTTGTCATGCTGTAAAAACGACTTCTTGGCATGGCCCTGGCCTTCCTTGAAAGCAACCCCATGTCAAGTTCCCCTTTGTGCATCTGTCGTGGCCTGGGCCTTGTTGTATAGTGGACCCTGAAGACATTTTTGCTGGCCAGACAGATGCCTGGCCCAAACATCACGGGCACTGAGGAAAATAGTTGTTGAATGAATCACCGTGAGTATTCTGGACATACCGACTGAGCTACAGTGACCAGGTGACCTGACGTCACACCATCTCCTGGTTGTGTAATGAGGTGCTGTCCTTCCCGGTTTCAGGGGTGCCATTTCTGAGTGGCACACCAGTGTCCCTGCAGCCTGTGGGCCATGACAACCCAGTCCCGCCTGCTGGGAAGTAAGGGACCAGCTGTTCTGCTTGTCCAAAAACCTTCAGCAGCTTGTGATTTCATGATTCTTAAAATCATGAATCGGGACAACGTGGGAAAAACCAGAATCTGTCACTTTAAGCAGCTAAGTGCTGACTGGAGAAGCTGCAAAGCTGTTCACATCTGTAAAGTACAGTGTGGACGCACTGTGAATTAGAAAGTCATCTCATCCATACCCCCCACCCCCCAGCAAGGCCACACCCACTCAGTTTTGCACAGAAGAAAACTTGGCTGGTTTGTGTGGCCTCAAAGAACCGCACCACTGGGAAATGCCTTCTTCTGTCAAACCTACAGAAAACCTGTACATTGGTAGAAATGTGTTTTTTCTTGATCCATTCAACTTTAAGTCATTATTTTAATCAGTAGTGAATACCTATGCTGGTGCTGGGGCATCAGCTAAGCTCTGGGTGGCATCTGCCCGGATGGCATTCCAGAACTGGAGAAGGGTCGCTGGATAGTGAACAGTGGACATGGCAAACGAGGGATCTGACCTGACTCCCCGGGTTGTGCAGGAGCTCCCTTGACGATCTCCTGCCTGCACTCTGGTCCCTTCCAGTCCTTTCTTCCTGGGGCAGCAGTGATGTTTGTAGGCCATCAGTCTGGTTGTCACTCATTGCTACACTTGTGTCCATGATGGACGCTCAAGAAGCAGATGCCCCCCTTGGGTTTTAACTGAGAATGAAGGAACAGGCTCCTCTCAGGTATGCCTGGGTTAAGGAACCAGTGAGGCATCCAGAGACCAGCAGCTCTCAGGCACCCCTTTAAACATCTTCCGGTGAGAGTCAAGTTCCCCTGCTTCTGGGTGGTGACTCTGGGAGGTGCCATAGCTTCTCTCCAGCTTCAGAAATCAGCTGCCCTACAGCTGCTGAGTCTCGACTCGATTTGGTCATTGGAACGACACCTCTGAGATGCTCATCGAACCTCCAGATTTGAGTTCTCAGCAGATCTCCCACCTCCCAGCTCAGGGCTGCTTCTGCTTGGAAGCCTCAGTGGTCGGGGAGCCTGCTCACCTCCTCTGTTCCTCCACGTTGCACCTTGGCTGCTGCTAACTGCTGGTGTCTGACCTGTCCAGGGTTGGAGCACTGGGAGGCAGGGGGAGACAGGGAAATGTCACTGAGACCATGAACACAGCTGACCGCAGCCCTCTGGGCTCTGCAGACGACCTCCCAGCCCTCGCTCCTGATCTCCCAGTCAGGGGACCCAGTGACCCCAGGTTCCTCCCGGCTACAGGATCACCTGGGCAGTGCCCAGTCCCGGCAGCGGTGGGCACAGACATGATGGAGCTCACCGCCAGCTCTCTCCAGAGATGTTCTTCCCATAGGCTTCTCTCTCCATGAGAAGAAGTTTGCATAGGGGTGAGGGGGTCCACTAGTTTGGCAGAACACGTTTTAGATCATTTCCTTTTTACCTTCTCACTCGGTTTCTAATCATTTCTGTCATAAGAGCACCTTGGTCAAAGCGGGAGTTAGAAGGGTCTCTACTAACTTCTCATTACAATGGATTTTCAAAATTATCTGTGTAGAGATGATTTACACGGTATATTAAGTAATGTTACACAGATGTGTGAGAAAAGTAAATCACATAAATAACCATATCAGTCAGGTGTTCCCATACTAATGCTGTTTAACAAACCACCCCAAAACTCAGTGGCTCACAGACGCTAATATTTCTCTCTGGCCCACACATCTGCAGGTCACCTGAGGTCTGGCTGGCCTTGGCTCTAGGTCTGCTCCAGGTGTCGCTCATCCTTCTGGGACCCCCGTGGCATGTTCATCTCAGGGAGATGGCAGGAGCACAGGAGGCAAGCCCACTGCATTCCATGCCTTGCTTAAAAGCCATTGGCTAAATCGGGTCACGTGACCAGGATCAGTAGGGTAGAGATATACCCACCCTCAAAGTTGGAGAGGGAGGAGTGAATTTTTGCGGAACTGTAATCTACCACATAGTTTGTATGTGTGTAAAACAAGGGTAACTGAAATGGAACAATGCTAGGAGAATTATTCTTGGAACATCAGCGGGTATCCTAATATCTATTGTCTAGGAAATAAAAATACATGTATCTGCCCTTAGACTGTCTCGTTTCCAGTCCAGTTAGCCAGCAACTTACTAGTTAGAAGTAGATTTCCTCTCTTAAAAAGCAAAGTCCTGTTTCTGATCACATATTTTCTTCCTAAAGGGAATCTCAAGTGCTCTTCTTTCTACCATCTATTTCTCCCTCCTCAGTATGGCTGTGACCCGATCCAAAGATGCTCCTCCTTTCGGTCCCCCCATCCCCAGTGGAACCACATTCCGCAAATCTGATGTCTTCAGAGACTTCTTGCTGGCCAAGGTGATTAATGCCGAGAACGCTGCGCACAAGTCCGACAAATTCCACACCATGGCCACCAGGACCCGTCAGGAGTACCTCAAGGACCTGGCTGAAAACTGTGTCTCCAACACACCCATTGACTCCACTGGCAAATTTAACCTCATCTCCCTGACCTCCAAGAAAAAGGAGAAGACAAAAGCACGGGCAGGCGCTGAGCAGCACAGTGCAGGGGCCATTGCCTGGAGGGTGGCGGCTCAGGACTATGCCCAGGGGGTAGAAATCGACTGCATCCTGGGGATTTCCAACGAGTTTGTGGTGCTCCTGGACCTGCGTACCAAGGAGGTGGTATTCAACTGCTACTGTGGGGATGTCATTGGCTGGACCCCAGATTCCTCAACGCTCAAAATCTTCTATGGACGAGGGGACCATATCTTCCTGCAGGCCACAGAGGGCTCTGTGGAGGACATAAGGGAAATCGTCCAGAGACTGAAGGTAAGGGAGAGCGCTTAGCAATGCAACACTTCTGGGGTTTGGTGAAGGCCTTAAGGAACACCCCTACCCCCAGCTGTCAGTCAGGCCAGGACACTAATTGGTCCCAAGAGAGTCAGAATTGCCACTTACACACAAGGGGGTCTCATGGGCCATGCCCCTGGGTTCTTTCTGGGAACAGTTTGAGCCAGGGATCCAAAGCTCTCCGAGCCATCGCCTTTGGAAGACACTAGCTTTATTCACTCTAGATGTTGCTAGAAAATACAAGTTTACGCTTATGTTTGAAATGTAAGGGTACTTCCTGGAAGATTAAAATAGAATGAAGAACTTCCAGGCCTTTAAAGGATAGGGCATAAACAGTAGGGGGAATATAAGAAAGCACGGTAAGAAAACAGTTATATAGGAAGAATAATTCCACATTAATAATCACAATAAATGTGAGTGGTTTAACTTCCTCTTTTAAAAGACAGAGATTCACAGTCTGGATAAGTTCTTACCATAAACTCCTGGTAGACAGCCCAGGCTCAGACTATTGGCCAAACCAAGAGTAGCAGACTGGTTTCAAGTTGGATGATGGTTTAATCGATGGTGGCCTGAAACGTGCTGAGAAGTACTCAGGCCACGTGTAAGCTCCATGAGAAGGAATGCTGTAGTGGGTGATGCGCCCCCAGTGGGTTTCACAAAATGACAAGTCATGCATGTGAAATAGGGAAGGAAGCACAACACAGACACAGGTTCTAGAGTCAGAGTTAGAACGCCTGGCTTCAAGTCCTGGCATTGCCACCGGCCAGCTCTGTGACTTAAAGCCAAGTTCTTAACTGCCATGTGACTCAATTTCCCCATCTGAAAAATGGGAGCAAAAATTACCATATGTCAGGGGAAAGCTTCAAGAATTAGATGAGTTATGCTTTCCAGACAAGCCTGCCTGACTCCATGGGCTGTGACCTCCAGATGCCAGCGCGTTCTCCTTTCTGGGTCTTGGCACGCTCTCATTGATTTCAGGTCGAGTTGATGAAGCCCTGCTCTCAGCTTCCCTGACCCCACAATTCATGCTCAGCCTTAGGTAGTGCCATGGATGTGAGATCTGAGAACCAGGGCCTCAGTGTATTTTGTTCACCTGCTTATGTCCTCTGCAAGGATCAGGGCTGCTGCATGGTAGGTGTTCAATAAATACCGATTAGTTGGTTAGTTGAATGGGTTTAATTGAACCCTGACTGTGCTAATAAGCAGCATGCATGTGAGAACCCACAGTCATCCTCCCCACAGAGCGTAGGCACTGTTCTTACCCCCACTTGACAGGATGAGATTGAGGCTCTGAGAGGTATAGGCACTCACAGAAGGTCATGCAGACAGCAGGTGGCAGACTGGGGTCTGAATCCAGGTTTTCCTGATTCTGAAACCCATCTGTGCCCAAACTCGAGACTGGGAGCTGACTGCTCACTCGGCATCTTCTCCCGGGTGTTTCTAAGGCTCTCAAACAACATGCCCAAGAGCAAACTCCTGGCTTTTCCCCCCCGCCCCACAGAATCTTCCTGTCTTGGTAAAGGGCAGGTCCGCTGCTCTATTCGTTGAGGTCAGAAGCCTTGGCCTCAGCCTGGCTGTGCTCCTCCTCTCACATCCACATCCCCTCTGGCATGGCAGCACCACCTCTGGTGGGCAGATTCCCTCTTCTTCTCCCCTCCCACAGGCTCCCCAGCTGCTCCTGGACTCTGCAGTCACCTCCTCGCTGGTCCCTGTTGCCTCCACCCTGACTTCCCTCTGGTCTGTCCTCAGTAAGGCAGTCTTGGGGATCTGGTCCCATTGCTGCTCTGCTCAGAACCCTCTGCCCACTCTAGGTGAAAGCCAGAGTCCCTGCAGTAGCTTGTGAGACCCTGTGTGATCTGGCTCCCTGTCACTCCCTCTGCTCTGGGGACACAGACCTCTGCTGCTTCCCGAGTATGCTAGACAGGCATCCAACCTCAGGGCCTTTGCACTACCTGTGCCCTCTCGCTGGAGCACTTTTTCTGATGCCACTGTGGCTCACTTCCTTCTCTCTTCTAGTCACATGTCACCTTGTCAGGGAGGCCTCATTATGTAAAATTGCAACCCCCCGCAACGTGGCCTTGAGCATATTCCACCCACTTACCCTGCTTTAATTTTCTCCATAGCACTTACACCATATGAAGTGTGTTCATGTATTTGTTGCTCACCGCTCTGTCCTCAGCACTGAGGCTGGCATGCAGCACGCACTCGGTGAACTGGTACTGAACGCCCAGGTGCATACCGCCCTGTAGTAATAGCACAAGTGAACATTTACGGAGGGCTATCAGACCCTGCCTGCCCAGCACCCTGCACGATTTTGCATTCTTTCCTTGCAAGAGCTCAGTGAGGGAGATACCATTCCTCATCCCTTCACAGATGAGGAATCTGGGACCCAGAGAGAGTTTGAGTGCCTGGGTTCTTAAACATAATTCTTCCTCCCAAAATCCTGACAGCAGCTCGCTTTTCTTGGGCAGTGACCATGCCAGGCACCGTGCCAGGTTACACGTTTTACCCACGTCCTCTCTGTGCCACTCCGTCCCACGCCCACCCCCGAGCCTACTGTCAGTGCAGTGTTGTACAGCCCGCCTCACAATCTCAGCGCCCCAAAGCCCACTGAGGAACCAGGTGGCCAGGAAGTGATGATGTAAGCCATCTTCTGTGAAGGGACAAGCCCGTCGTAAACGACTCATGACAGCAAGTCTGTCTGCTTCACAGAGTCTTCCAGGGGAAGGAGTCCCCGCCCTCCCCAGCAGAGCTGGGATCCAGACATCCTTTGTTTCTTAAGTCAGCGACTATTATTATGTGCTTGTCTCTGAGCCAGGCAGTGCTGGGACACAGCAGTGACCATAATGGGCCTCGGCCGCCTTCCCGGAGCTCCCATCTGAGGCAGAAATCGAACAGAGTTACAAGTGCTGAGAGGTTAAAGAGGGAGTGTTGAGGACGCCTGGGGAACCTATCAAGGGAAGAGGTCTCAAACCCACAGGTCGGATGCAGCCCCAGGATATGTAACCAGCACGTTAGTTACCAAAGATTGACATTCAGAAGGTTTCATGTGAGTGTAGCTTTCTGGGGGCTCTCCTGGGGGCTCTGGACATACTGAGCATGTTTGCACAGGGCAGTGGTCCCCTGAATCAGGACGATCGGTGCTCCCTTTACATGGGGCACAAGTATACCTTTTGGCCATGGTTCCACCAGCTTACTTCTCATTTACACAACCCAAGTACCCCAGCTTGTAAATCTGGGCCCGGGGGCTCCCTGAGGAAGCGACTTTTAAAACGAGATAAAAGCAAGAAGTCAGAGTCATCTAGGTGCAGAACGAGGGGGAAGAAACAAGGGGAGCAGCAGAGAATACAGCATGGAGGCTAAAAACAAGAGTTAAAAAAATCAGGTCTAGGGGCTCCTGAGTGGCTCAGTCGGTTAAGCATCATCTGCCTTTGGCTCAGGTCATGATCCCAGGGCCCTGGGATGGAGTCCTGCATCGGGCTCCCTGCTCAGCAGGGAGTCTGTGTCTCCCTCTCCTCCTCACTCTCCCTACTGCTCATTCTCTCTCCCTCTCTCTTGCTCTCAAATAAATAAAATCTTTTTTTTTTTTTTTAATGAGGTCTGTAATGGTCTTATACCTGTAAGATAAGCAGATTATGGACCCCTGGGTGGCGCAGTGGTTTATCACCTGCCTTTGGCCCAGGGCGCGATCCTGGAGACCCGGGATCGAATCCCATGTCGGGCTCCCGGTGCATGGAGCCTGCTTCTCCCTCTGCCTGTGTCTCTGCCTCTCTCTCTCTCACTGTGTGCCTATCGTAAATAAATAAAAATTTTAAAAAAAATAATTAAAAAAAAAAAAAAAGATAAGCAGATTAATTGTACCTGCCTCCCAAGTGAGATACTGGCGAGTTTAGGCATATGAAGGGCTTACTCAGTGCCTGGCACACAACAATCAGTCCCCAGGAAAATTAACTTTAAAAGGGGGCCTGGGGCAGTGGGGCCGCGTGGCAGGGCACAGGGTCCTCTGAACTGATAACACGTTTGGTCTCCTACAGTGTTCCCTATGCCAGGGGCCTTTCTAGAACCTTGTAAACAGCAGGAATGCTTCTGTTCTTTAGGTGGGGCTTCCTTTGGTTTGTTAGAAAAGCACAGGGGACAGAAGTTGCAGGACATTTAAGAGACAGAGCAGCCACACAGCTCCCCAGCCAGCTCTCCCTTCCATATCCAGAATGGTCCAGAGCAGCTCTAGTGGGTAGTTACAGACTGGGCTGCTGAGAAATCCGGTAGCTGAAAGGAAGTGGGGTTTATTTCTCTTGTAGCTGATGCCCAGGCTGGTCACAGTGGCAGGAATGACTCAGGGACTCCTGTCCCTTCCATCTTGTGGCACCTCCTTTTCCTTCCATATTGGTTGGTATAGCTCCATATCCACTGTCGGTGGGACAGGAGAAAGTGTGAGTGAGGAAAGTGTGAGTGAGGAGGGCAAGCAATTTTATTTGGAAGAACACAAAGTAGAAGTGCCAGCACTTCTCCTATTTTTGGCCACAACCAAGTCCTATGTGCACACCCAGCTGTGAGAGAAGCCGAGAAATCGGGCCTCCACCAGGTGGCTGCATGTCCGTCCAAGTCTGCTGTCCCACGGGAGGCTTTATTACAGAAAGCAGGAAGGGAAGAACAGAATGGAGGCAGCCAGCAGGCCCGCTGCAGCCCCCGGGGACAGTTGGGCCCTCCCCGTGCCCCCTGGGGCCGGTGTGGCCTCATGGGTCATGGGTGCAGACACACAGGACGTTTCTCTGTCATCCAGCCAGATTCTTTGGATATGAGGGTGCATATACTGCAACAGGCAGTATCTAGCCTCAGAAGGCTATATATTCTTCAGGGGGAAGAATTCGGACTCCCAAAGCAGAAGGAGTGGGCTAGGATGGAACCAACCACAGGTTCCCCTTTCGATGCACTAACCACGAGGCTTTCCTTTCCTACCAATTGTTTAAACTTGTTAATTATGGAAGATGTCAGACAGACATAAGAGTAGAAGGACTCAACCTAGGGAACTCCTAGGCCGTCACCCATTCCCCCAGCTGTCAGCCAGCCTGGGGCCAGCCTTGTTTCTTCCTACTCTCCTTTCCCTTCCCCCTGATTATTTTGAAACAAATCCTGGACATCCTATCATTTCATCTGTACACGTTTCAATATTTATCTCGACAACACATAGACTGTTCAAAAAACAACTGTTTTGTCATTATCATACATAAAGAAGTAACAGTAATTTTTCATTGTCCTGTGAACAAGCTGGGCTATGAAATCAATTGTTGGGTCTCCATCAGGAATTTTCGAGGACAGGTTAGGAAAGAATACAAAGTATCACAGTCCCTCTGGGTGAGCAAGAATGAGTACTGTGCTGTGGAGCAGTGCTCCGGTCCTGCCCCCACTGTCCAGATTCTGGCCATCGAAACCAGATGTGGTTACCTCTTCAGGTGAGTGCTTTCCCACCCACACTCTCATTTCTGGTGACCTACGCTTAGCAATGTAATTGGTTTGGATTGCAAGGAACATGTGTGTGCAAATGGACGTGTGAATGCACAAGGTGGTTTGGAACTTAAAAATTCCTCATTGTGCGTAGTGATCAGGGAAGTGTGAAAGCCCCCGCTGTGATAGGTACATCAGGCAGCATAATTTCTAGCCAGGAAATGGGTTTCCCATCAGCAATTTGAACTATTATTACACATCCTCTTTCCTTAATGCAGTTTTCCGAGAGCACAGACCGATCTCGATGTCACTTGTTTAATAGCTGTAGCTGTGGCTTGTTAAGTGAATCTTTTTCTCCCAAGAAGAGGAGGGAATTCCTCAGGACACACTGAGGGACCGGGGTTCTCTTCGGCAGGTCATCCTTTCTAGAATACTACTCGATTGTGGTGACACTCACTTCATTCACAGGTGAAGCAGGGAGTGAGTTGTAATCAAGGCCTTGTGTGGTCTAGGCAGCTCCAGGTTGGAGGTCAGTTTGAGGAGGAGATCGGGGAGGGGGCTGCGCTGCTATGAATGAGGTCGTGAAGTAAAAAGTGTGGCACGAGGCCCCAACCAGAAAGGATCCCAGGATCTCTGGTCTGCTGCTTCTCCAGCCTACTTTGCTTAGAGTCATCGGGTCAGGATAAAATATTAGTGGCTTAAAACAACAAAAATTTAGCTGTTGCCCACACTACATGTCCATCTTAGCAAGAGTCTCTGTTCCACATTGTTTTCACTCTGGGATCCCAGGAGATGTAGCAGAGGGAAAAGGCCTATGGAGGGTCTGGCACCAGCAATTAAATGCCCCAGCCTAGATGACATGACATTTCCACTCACAACTCGTTGACCAAAACACGTCCCAGAGCCCACCCACAGGAAGCCAAGAAGTATAATTCCCCCAACAGCTGGGGAAAGAGGGAGGCCAGGAGCATTTGGAGAACATGGCTCATGACTCTCATGGTCTCTGCAAGCTAATAAGCCACATGGTTACATATCCACATTTCTTCTTCAGAAGTCAGGAGCCCAGGCTGGGATTAGATGGGTGTTCATGTTTCTGTATCCTCGTGTCATCTGGGAGGGATGGGGGTCAGCAAAGTTGTAGGCCCCGAAGGAGGGAATCTGTGCAGGGGTCGTCCAGAGCTGGCCCCAAACAGCTTCTTCTGAGGCTAGATACTGTCTGTTGCCTACAGGTCATGACCAATGGCTGGGAGACGGTGGACATGACCCTGCGGCGGAACGGGCTTGGGCAGCTGGGCTTCCACGTGAAGTACGATGGGACAGTGGCCGAGGTGGAGGACTACGGGTTTGCCTGGCAGGCCGGCCTCCGGCAAGGCAGCCGACTGGTGGAGATTTGCAAGGTGGCTGTGGTCACGCTGACCCACGATCAGATGATCGACCTCCTGCGCACCTCTGTCACCGTCAAGGTGGTCATCATCCCGCCTTTCGACGACGGCACACCCCGGAGGTAAGGGCCTCTGCCCTGTAAGGTGGGAGCCAGGGGAGAGGGGGTTAGCAGCTTCCAGAGTGCTGTCACCCGAGGCCCTTTCTCAGCAGGAACAGTGCTAATGGTGAGAGGGCGAGAGTCAACATATACGAACACATGCTGCGTGCCCCTTACGGCTGAAGCTCTTCAAATGCACTCTGTCCCATATAACATCTGCAACAGCCCCATGAGGTGGACACCCTCGTTAGTCCCATTTTCTAGATGATGCACACAGCTTTGAAAGTGACTTGCCCCGAGGGCACACTGCACTGGTTCTTTTCTTCAGCATCTATTTATTGCGCCTCTACTAGGTGCGAGCTCCATTCGAAGTGCTGGGGATAGAGCGGTGATCAAATGGAGTGCCTGCTCCCTTGGAGTTTGTGTTCTAGAGGGAGGGACAGGCAGTAACTAAATAGATAGAATGCTGGACCAGGCAGTAATAAGGTTTAAGAAGAAAAAGGATAGAAACAGGGCTGCAGCATGGTGGGAGAGCTGCCTACAGGTCAGGGAAGGCTACTGTGCGGAGACAGCCACATGGTCTTGTCTGGGCCAGGGGGTCCCAGACAGAGTCTGGACAGCCTCTCCGAAGTGTGAGTGTGTGTGGCACTTCCATCCATGCAGCACAGAGACCGGAGTGCCCAGAACAGCGGGGAGAGGTGGGGCAACCTCCAGGGGAGCTTCTGGACACAGTGCCAGGCGTGGGTTTTATTCCACATACAGTGGGAAGACAACGGAGAGTTTGTTTTGTTTTTTTACAGGAAAACTTGAAATATATCAAA
This sequence comes from Vulpes vulpes, assembly GCF_048418805.1. NCBI lineage: Eukaryota > Metazoa > Chordata > Mammalia > Carnivora > Canidae > Vulpes > Vulpes vulpes. The sequence goes on from NC_132780.1 coordinate 7,859,565, forward strand.
AGTATACCGAGCCCCATTTTAAAAACATCAAGATGCAGCCAGGTTTTTTTTTTTTTTTTTCAAGCTCCGTACCTCCCTCCCTCCCTCAGATTTGAAGCAGTCCCACTGCTTAAAATGTATCTCTACTCAGTAAGAAAATTTAGAAGATTATGACTGTACTTAAATTTTTTACCAGTAAGTCAGTATCACCTACCCATCTGTTTACCTTTCTCTTGTGTCAGATCTTTTTTAAAAAGAATTGTTTTGTTAATCATGCTGCTTCTGTTGTACTTGGTTGATGGGTCTCTTCAGGCTCTTTTAATTTTTAAGTTTCACCTCCCCGCCTTTTTTTTTTCCCCTTGGAATTTATTTTGGGAAGAAACCAGGTCACTTGTCCTTTGGAGTTTCCCCCTTGCTGCATTTAGCTGCTTGCATCCCTCTGGTGTCCTTTACCCTGTTCCTCCAGCCCATGAATTTCCAGTACACCAGAGTTTGACGCAGAAGCTTGATCCAATTCTGGTTAAATCTGGTAATGACACTTCCCAGGTGTATGTCTGTCACGAGGCCCCACGTGTCTGGTTGCCCTCCATGAGTGATCCTGAGGGCAGCCAGAGGGGGTCACATGATGGTGCCTGACCCGTCATCCTACACAGTCCGCCCAACAGCCATGTGTCATTATTGTCTGAATCGGTTATGTCATCATGGGTCACGGAGTAGCAAGGAATGTTCTCAATTCCATCATTCCTTCTTCGTTTATTGGCTGAAGTTCTTTTAAAAAGAACGTTGTTTCAGTAACTATTCAGTTACTCTGAGGTATAATTTACGATATGGGGAGGGCAGGGTGAATGCAGCTTTTAGAATAATGAGTTGGCGCCCTAGCAACCTCCAGAGGTGACCGGAGACAGAGACAGAGAGAGAAGCACTACATCCCAGGTGCTGGAAACAGAGCTGCACAAAGGATAACCAGGCCTTGGCCCTCGTGGAGCTGCTGACCGGAGCAGGGGAGGCAAACAGAAAACAAGGGAATAAGATGATTTCACATTGCAAAAGAGGGAGGCAATGGAGCATCGTGGGAAGGCAGGCTCTGCAGTGAGATTACCTGGGTTTGAATCTTAGCCCTTCCTCATAGTAACTGGCCCTGGGCTAGTGGCCTCATACCCTGTGCCTCAGTTTCCTCATCTGTTAGACAAGGACAGTAATAGATCCTTGTCCCAAAGATGGTTGTGAGGTGAGGTTGGAGAAAAGCTTGGTAAAGCGCATAAAACAGCACTTGGCCTTAGGGGGCACCCTGGAGACACCAGCTGTGAGATCCTGGATGCGACAGGAGTCAAGAGCATAGCCCAACTTTGGACAAGGTGATCAGGGAAGGCCCGAAGGTGAGAAGGACCCAGAAGAAGGGCCTTGCAGCGAGGGAGTGGCCATCACAAACATGAGGACAAGACCCTCGTCTTGTTGCCAGACCGCAAAGAGGGTCTGGAGCTGAGTGAGCTAAGGGGAAGGCTGAGAGGAGGTGACCTCACCAGGCTGGTGTGACCCTCACTTGGCAAATGAAAAACTGAGGCCCAGAGTCGACCCGTCGCCTGTGCAGACATGTGCAGCTACTGAGTGGCAGTTGCACCCCCACCCAGGCTCCCCGCTGCGCGCTCCTGTGCCGCCCCAGAAAGCCGAGGAGGGCTGCGGGCATGCCCAGTTGTGTTTGCTTCGAGCTTGGTAGGGGGCAGTTCTGGGCACACCAAAACCCTGCAGCCACGGGCTTGGCCACCCCTCACCCACCTCCCTAGTCTCCCCCTGGGACTCCAGTCAGGCCCCAGGCATCTCCTTCCCTCAGCCCTCTTACGGAGCCACAGCCCAGGCCACACCCGCTCCAGGCTCTGCAGAGGCAAGTCAAGCCGAAGTAACTCCACAGGCAGCTCCCCAGCAGACCCCCCCTTGCCCTGTACACACCCACGCGTGTGCACAGGATAAGCCAGTCTGCCTGCCGGACAATTCTCTGTACACCGAAGGCCACAAAGACGTTCCTGGGCCTGCAGGTAGGGACCCAACTGAATCAAAAGTGTGCAGGCTCCCTTCCCCAGCTTTGGGGAGACTTTGGGGAGACCAGGCCAGGGTGGGTATGAGCAGACAAATGAGCCCTGTTCCCTGCCCATCATCCTACCCCCTGGGCAGGGCAGCCACTGAAATAGGATCCCCCATTTGCAGGGGCAGGTGTAGGTGGGGACTTGCATGGCTTTTGTTGGTTCTTCAAATGCAGGGATGTCCCGCTGACCTAATTTGCAGAGCTGATCACCCCAGCTCTGGGGTCTCCAGCCTCTTGCTGCAGCCCTGGCCCCTTGGCTCAAACGTCAAAAGCCCTGAGGGGAGACCACACGGGGATGGGCAGAGGCACTCTCCCCACCACCAGCCAGGCTCTGCACAGTGTGAGTGGACCCCAGACTCTTGGGACACTGAATAGTAGAGTGGATCATCTGCACACTCCCAGGCCGTAAGGCAGGGGTTCTTGAGTGAGCCCTGCACTGCTGGCCACGGCTGAGCTGGGCCAAGAAGCTGGGAGCCTGATGTCTCACAGCCTGATGAGATGATCATCGTGACCTTGGATGCTCACACAGGCTTGGGGAACCTTTTTATTGCTGTTTTAAATAATATTTGCATAGGATATCTGCGTAGAAATGACTGCATAGGATATTTTTGAACATACAAGAAACTAGGAGCTATGGTGGCTTCTGGTGGGTGAAACCAGGGGATGGGGACAGGGGACAGGGATGCCATTCTGTCCCACTTTCTCAAACTTTTTCTTCTGTCGAAATCCTCTCCAGCAGCTTGTAAAATGCAGATTCCTGGGCCCCAGCTCAAGGAGGATTCTGATTCCAGTGGGCTGAGATAAGACCCAGGGATCTGCATTCCTCTGCGGAGCTCTTGGGGTGGTGTGGGTGCTGCTGGTTCTCAGACCAGTGGGGAAGAATTTGTTCTAGAGCTCCCAGCAGGGTGTGGTTGGACCTCAGAAGGTGGAAGGGGGACTCAGCCTCTGAGCATGTGGGAACAGCGGGCAAATTGGCCACAGAATCGGCTGGAGAAGGCAGCAGTGCCAAATCCCATTTATTAAGCACTTGGAACACACCAGACTTTCTCCTGGTGCTCTAGAATGCCTGTAGCCACCACTGTCTTATAGTGAGGAAACAGGTTCTGGAAGGAAATCCTTCACCCAGGCCGTACAGGCTGTACGTGGCAAGGCTGGGGTCTGAGCTGGCCATCTGGCCCAAAAGCCCTGGCTCTCCACCACCTTATGCTGCCTTCAAGATGACTGGATAATATTTCTCTCCCAAGGGCTCCTGACCAAAGGCCACACTGTCAGTAACTGGGAGAGAAGTCAGGGACCCTAGAAACCTGCTTACTGGCTCCCAAACCACTCTTCAGTGGGCCTTTGTGCGTGGTGGTTGAAGTTGGGGCCTTTGGAGTCAAGTGACAATATTTAAATCCAGTTTCTGCCTCTTACTGGCTGTGTGACCTTGGACAGGTTACTTACCGTCTCTGTGCCTCAGATTACTTTTCTCAAAATTGTGGTTGTAGTAATCAGGATTTTAATTCCCAACACGAGAACCAACTCAAACTTGGTGAAGCAAAAAAAAGACTTTCCTGGTTTTCGTATCTGACAAACTAGGAGACAGAGCAAGATAGAGACGTGGCCAGTTCTAGGGACTCAAACACCCTCATTAGGAATCTTTGTCACCTGTCTCCTTTTCTCCATTGCTGTCATTCTCAGGCCATCTCCCATTTCGTGGGACAAAGATGACCCACCCTTCTTCACAGTTTCAGCTTAGGGTTCCCCAGCACAGCAGCCCCAGTGAACTAGATCTTTCCCACAGAAACAGTTCCAGAAGCCATACCATCTCTGATGGGCCCCACATAGGGCACATGACAGTCCTGTGCCAATCATTGTGTTAGGGGCAGGGGGTTGAGAGGGAGGAAGAGTTTCTTATTGGCCAGGCCTGGGTGACATGCTCATACCTGGAGCCAGGAAGTGGGGTCAGCCCCACAGAGCACACAGACCTGTTCCCCGGGTGAAGGGGTGTAGAAGCTGATGGTACCCTTGTCTAGCTCCGCCTAGGCCTGGCACACCTATGGATTCTGCTAGATGTTTGTGTTGTTGTCATTCCTCATATGGTGCAAGGGAGGCACGGCTACCTCCCAACCCAGAGAGAGCGCCAGAAGGAGCTCTGACCCTAATGTTGCTGAAGGGCACATCGTGTTGGGCCCAGGTGTCACCTTTTGAAGACTCAGCAGCCACGTCTTCCCAAACCCCCAGCCACAAATCCACCACATCTTTTGCCAGTCCTGAGAGTTCCCCTGGACTCCAGAGGACTCAGGAGAGCCACAGAGGATCAGCTTGATGAGGGCATGAGGGCTTCTAGGCTGAGGGCGCCTCCAAGCCCAGCTCCCACAGCTGCTAGGAGGTGGGTTTCCTGAGCACGGCCCCCTCCTTGGACTCAGGGCCCCCTCCCGTGCTGCACCGCAGAGGCGGTGGCGAATGCCAGCCTGGCGCGAGGCTCTCCCCGCCCCGAGCCAGGAACACTGCGGGGTGTGTGCCAGCCTGGTCTGGGGGGAGTCACAGGCCCTGCTGCATCTATTTCAAGGTTCTGGATTTCATGGCTTTTTTTTTTTTTTTTAAACCACCCTGCAAAGTAGGTCACCTGCTCCTCTTCTAGCTGCCTTTGAGCTTCTTTGGAACAAGGCGGATACTATCCTTTGATTCTGAGGGCATCCGCCTTTCTGCCCTGAGTACCGCTGCGGGGGTGGGGGGTGGAGGGAGGCTGAGCCATTCCATGGGGGACACTGGTCCACTTGAGGCCTGGGTCAGGGAGAAGGGAGAGGAAGAAGACGACAGAGTGAGGAGCAGAGAGGAGGTGAGGGAGAGGGCCCAAGCGGTCAGAGCCTCCGTGTCGGGCCCTATCCTGACTGACTTCTCTGAGCTGCGGTTTCAGACCAATTTAAAGGGCACCTGCTCGGCCTTTACAGCAGGCCCCCATGGTTCAGATTTGGCCACGCCACCCCGGCCCGGGTGACAAGGCAGCGGTCTCCCCCGGGCCGCAGGCATGTGTGCCGGTGCATCAGGGCCCTTCTGAGTGATGCTGTTTTTCTCCCCAGGGGGTGGCTGGAGACCTATGACATGAATACCTCGGAGCCCAAGACGGAGCCAGAGAGCGTGCCTCCCGGGAGCCGGCCCCCCTACCGCAGCAATGCCCCCTGGCAGTGGAGCGGGCCTGCCTCCCACAACTCTCTACCAGCCTCCAAGTGGGCCAACCCCGGCACCCCCGGCCACGCCCAGTCCCTGAGCCGGCCCCCGAAGCAGACCCCCATGGTCCCCTTCCGGGAGCCCCAACCCCTGCACAGCAAGAGGTAAGGACTGATAAGGGCTGCCACCCCCGTCCCTCTGTTCTGCCTCCCTCTGCTCTGCCTCCATGCTTTGCCCTTTGCTCCCTGCTTGCTCTTTTGTCCAGCCTCTTCCTCTCCTAGGTCTCTTTCCTCCCCTTCTCTGCTCCTCGTCCCTGTGCCTCCCTTCCTCCCTCCCTCTCTTCCCTCACATTTTCATTATGAGCCTCTTGTGTGAGGGCCCAGAGCTGCAGAGCTCCGTGTCTGAAGCTGGACATCCACCATACCATGGATGATTAAAACTATATATTTTTTTGAAAGATCAAGGGACCAATAAGCACAGAATTCAGGGCAGTGCTCACTTCTGGGGGAGGCAGGGAAGGGGGAAAGGCCACAGGCAGACGCGTCGTGGTGGAGCCATCCTGGGCCTCGGGTTGGGTAGTAGCTTTGGGAGTTTGTTTTATTAGGGTGGTGTGTGCCTTACAGATGAATTATTTTGAATATAGTATATATTTTAAAATAATGAAGAATTTCCAGGAAATGAAGGAATCTGGCTTGCAGAGGTGCATCTAGCTTCAGCAGCCCCTGTCAGGCCTCCATAGGCCCCAGAAGCTGAGGGGCAGGCACAGCTGCAAGGGGGAAGGGGGTGGGGGGCCCAAGGGGTATCCCTGTTCCTGGACACCGTCCTTTGCTCTCAGCAGCTATCCCTCCATCCTGATGGGAGAGTGGTGGACGAAGCAGATGGGATGTGGTTGGGCCTGAGAGAAAGATCTGTCTTCCCCCTCTGAGGGCAAGGGTATCCTCAGCTCATCCCTCCCTCCTGTTTCTGTTCCAGGCCTGTCAGCTTCCCAGAAACCCCTTACACAGCATCACCAGCAGGGGCCGACAAAGTCCCTCCCTACCGACAGCCTTCTGGGAGCTTCTCCACCCCCGGCTCGGCCACCTACACGAGATACAAGCCATCCCCAGAAAGGTCAGCATCTCTCCATTCTTTCCAAATTAAGGAATCTGATGAAAGCTGGGAATCCTTCCCCAGGAAATGCACAGACCCTAGAAGGTGATTTGCCACTTTATAGGGTTTCTGAATCCCTGGAGGTCGTCAGAGCACGTTTAGGAGGAGGGGCTGTTTGTTGAGATTTAGGGTCCAGCTGCCCTGGACATGACTCACTCCTGACTTCTTCATGGCAGGATTTCTGCTGTGTTTTCTTGACACCTGTATCACTTGGCTTAAGCAAGACTGACTGCCTTCTAGCATGGCAGCAACCACTCCAACTCTGCTCCCTAAGACCAGGCTACCAGCATTACCCAGTTTTCCTGTCCCCTTGCACCCTTCTCCAGTCTGGCAGCCTGAGGAATATCCCAGGCTCCCCCATGGCTCCCTTGTGCCATCGGGATAAACCCAAGATCTCCCAACTGCCTTCAGCCCTGGTGCCCTGTGCCCTTTGTCCTCCAGGATGCCTGCCTCCATCAGGGGCAGATTCACCATTCCCAGTCCTCAGGCCAAAGCCGTGGGCTTCATCCTGGATGTCTCCCTTCCTCCAACCCCCCTACCACAGTCCATCCATTCAGCCTCCTAAGCAGCTCTGCCTCCCACCCCCTTCTCCTTTCCCCAGAGCCCCACCCTGGCCACCTCTATCTGGCCATGTCTGTCCCTGCTTCAGACCCTCCCATGTATCCCACAGCGCTCAGGACATAGCTTGGGGACGTCCCGGTAGTCACCAGGCCCTGCCCGCCTCTCCAGCCTTGTGGAGTGCCACACATCATCCTCACTGGTCGCTTTCACTTTCCTAGGTAGGCTCTCTGAATTTCAGAGCCCTCCTCCGTGTTCTCCCTCTGCCTACACATTCTTCACACTCTTCACCCCACACTCCCCCATCCTGCCAGCTTGAGAGCTGATGCTCCTCCTCTGGGAAGTCTTCCCTGAACCTCCCCCAGCCCTAGATGAGGTGCTGCCACTCTGCCCCTTAGTTCCCTGCGTATTTCCTGACTGTGGGCTTGAGCGTTCCCCGTGCTGTTAGCCACATTAAGAGTTTGTGTGCGCGCGTGTGTGTGTGAGTGCATCTTCAAGATCCGGGACCTTCCCAGTTCATCTTTGAATGACCCTCACGCAGCACAGGGGCTGGCAAGTGGTAGGTCCTCAGGATCTATTTGATGAAAGGACAGGGTGAGCGTGTGAGTTTGTTTAAATGGGAGCCCCTGCTGTGAGAGGGATCAGCCCACTAAGCCAGTGGGTCCCAATCTTCAACATACCTCGGGATCACCCAGAAGGGGGCCTTGAAACATTTCCTGGGTCTCGCCCCTGAGGCTCCAACTTGGTAGGTCAAGAGTATAGAACGTGCAAGAGTGATGCTACTGGTCTGAGGAACACGCTGAGAGCCGCTGACCTAAACCATTGTCTCATTCTCGGGCTCTGCCATAAAATTGGGGAAAACACACTTCCTCTTCCATTTTCTGGCCCCCACCATTCAGCCTTCATTCGGCAGAGTCTCAGGCACCATCTGTGTGCCAGGGCCACAGAGGACTATTTGAGATACTCGCTCACAGTTTGCTGGCTGTGGTGGATAGAGCGCCCTGGAAACCATGCGCACCACATCGAGCACTCTCATAGACTGAGGCCTTGGAAGAGGGAGCGCAGCCCAGCCCCAGAGGTCTAGGTTGGCTGCCTGGAGGAGGCAACATCTGAAAAGGCCTTTGAGAGATTAAGTAGGAGTTTGCTACAGAGAAAAGGGAGAAAGTCATTCTAGACAGAGCAAAAGCTTACATGAGTAAGCAGAATGGTGTGGAATACAGGAGGAATGGAGAGGATCCGGGGGTGTGAGGGCACCTGGGCAGCAGCAGTGGCTGACGCTGGAACGTCAGTTGGTACCAAGTGATTGACCAAGAACAGAGGTGCTGAGAATGATGTTACTGAGAAGTCCAGGAGCATTTTTTGCTAAAGTCTTTGTCCCTTCCCTTTATTATTATTTTTTACTTTCTGAAATAATTACAGGTTCATGAGAGGTTGCAAAGAAATGTACAGGGAGCTCCATGAACCCTTCACCCAACCTCCCCCATACAAATATCAAAGCAAGGCATTAGAGCTTATTCAGAATTCACCAGTTACACATGTATGTGTGTGTGTGGCTCTGTGCACTTTTGTCACGTGCGTACAGTTGTGTAACCACCACCACAATTTACACACTCAACTGTACCATCACCACAGAGCTCCCTCCTGCTACCCCTTTATAGCTGCCCCCATCCTTAATCTCTGGCAGCCATTAATCTATTCTGCATCTCTATTGCTATTTCTTAGATGTTATATAATAAGGAATCAAATAGTGTATATCCTTTTGAGATTCTTTTTCACCCAGCATAATTTCCATAAGGTTCATTCAAGCTGTTGTGTGTATCAATAGTCAGTTCCTTATTGCCGAGCTGTATTCCATGGTATGGAACTAGCACAGTTTGTGTAACCAACCATTCGCCTATCAAAGGATATTTGGGTGGTTTCTGGGCTTGGGCTATTCTAAACATTCATGCTCGCTTGAGCTATTATCAACATTCATACTCGGAACATGTAGGAAAATACATTTTTCTTTCCCTGGAATAAATGCCCAAGAATACAATTGCTTACCGAGATATGGAAACAACCTAAGCATCTGTTGATGGTTGGATAAAGAGGATGTGATATATATACACAATGGGATATTATTCAACCATAAAGAAAGGAAGTCCTGCCATTTGCAACAACGTGGATGAACCTGGAGGTTATTATGCTAAGTGAAATAAATCGATAGAATAAGACAAATTTAAGACTAGATGGTGTCACTTAATACAGAGAATCAAAAAAAAAAAAAACAATTGAACTCCTAGAAAAGATGGAGTAGAGTGATGATTGGCTAGGGTGGGGGAAATGGGGAGATTTGGATCAGAGGGTACAAAGGTTTGGTTATAAGAGGAGTAAGTTCAGCAGATATAATGTACATAGAGGTGTGATGCCTATGGTTAAGAATTCTGGGGACACCTGGGTGGCTCAGTGGTTAAGCATATGCCTTCAGCTCAGGGGCATGATCCTGTGGAGTACCAGGATCGAGTCCCACATCAGGTTCCCTGCATGGAGCCTGCTTCTCCCTCTGCCTATGTCTCTGCCTTTCTCTCTCTGTGCCTCTCATGAATAAATAAATAAAATCTTAAAAAAATAATAATTCTGCACTGTGCATTTGAAATCTGCCAAGAGAGTAAATTTTAAGCATTGTCACCCAATTAAGGTAACTCTGTGAGATGAGAGATGTGCTCATTAACTTGATTGTGGTTATCATTTCGCACTATGTATGTACATCTATCAAATCATCACATCGTACACTTGAAATGTATTACAGTTTTATTTGTCAGCTATGTCTCAGTAAGGCTGGGGGGCAGGGAGCAATGCTTCTAAGAGTGCTACTTGCTCAGCACACGGAGGACAGTATTACTTGAGTGAATGGGTGTGCTGTTGTGCTTTGCACGTAGAGAAGTGCTTAGGGGGGAAAAACACAATTGCTTACCGTGTGGTGAGTCCATTTTTAGTTTTAAAAGGAACTGCCAGATTGTTTTCCAGAGAGCCTGTACCATTTTACACTCCGCCCGACAGTGTGTGAGTGATCAGGCTTCTCTACATCCTCCCCAGCTTTAGGTGTCCTCACTGGTTTTCATTGTAGCTGTTCTGATAGGTGTGTAACAAGATCTCATTGTGATTTTAATTTGCATTTCTGTACTGGCTGATGATGGTGAACATCTTTTCGGGTGCTTATTTGCCAGCTGTTTATCTCTTTAGGGAGGTGTCCATGCATGTCTTTTGCCCATTTTCTAATTGAAGTCAACATTTTTTCAGCTTTGGAGAGTTCTTTATATACAGTAGACACGAGCTCTTTGTCAGCTGTGTGATTTGCAAATATTTTCTCCTAGTCTTTAATTTGTCCTTTCGTCTTTTGGGGGGGAGGGTTAAGGAGGGGGGTCCTTTCGTCCCCTTAACAGAATCTGTAGCAGAACAAAAAGTCTCAATTTTGATGAGGTCCGAGTTAGATTGTTTCCCTCCTACAGTTCACAATTTGTTGTAAAGTCTAAGAACTCTTTGCCCAGATCTGGGTCCTGAAGATTTTCTCATTTTTTTCTGGAAGTTTTATTTAGTTTTTCAAAGTAGGCTGCACGCCCAAGGTGGGGCTTGAACTCATAACCCTGATATCAAGAGTCAGATGCTCTACCGACTGAGCCCACCAGGTGCCCTTCAAAGTTTTGTTTTACATTTCACATTGAAGTCCATGATCGATTTTGAGTTAATTTTTGCATAAAGTGAGAGGCTTAGGTTGACGTAACTTTTTTGGCCTACCAGCATCCAATTTGCTCCAGCACCATTTCTGGAAAAGGCCCTCCTTCTTCCATTGCATTGCTTTTGCTCTTTAAAGCAGACGATCAAAAAAAAACAAAAAAACAAAAAAAAATAAAATAAAATAAAGCAGACGATCATTGAAAGGGGAAATCAATTGGGCACATTTGTGTGGGTCTGCTTTGACTTCTCTGGTCTGTTCCATTGAGCTATACACCTGATCTCAGTGAGTGCTGCCAGGAACTACACAGGTGGGTACTTAATCATCCCATTTCACAGAGGGGATATAGAGTGAGTGAGGTGAATTCACATGGCCAGGATCACTCCTCCAGGAAGGGCCAGAGTTGCGACAGGAACCCAGGCCTGTGTGATTCTGGAGAGCAGACATTGACCCAAGAGACCTGTCCTGCCAAAGGGCTGAGTTTATCCTCCAAATCGGGGTAAAATACACGATCCCTCCTGGAGTCCCCACCCCAGTGACATATCATCTCTGTCTACATCTGGTTTCCAAGTTTTGCAAAACGATGCTAGCACAGCATATCCCCTAAAACCTTGGAAATGTCTTTCACAGCCAGTCCTCAGCATGTGGCCAGGCCAGGGCTGCTCCCGTGACCTTCAGCCTCAGCTCCTTTCCCCTTTCCCCTCCTCCCTCCACACAACTGTCCCATGAGGTCCTGGAACCTGTGTGAGCCCAGCCAGACATTCCAGCCCAGGCAGGACATCCCCCACTCAGGACTCCTCTCTGTCCCCTGCTGTCTCCAGCAGGCCTGCTACTTGCCAAATTCATCAAGCTCTTAATATTGTGAGGGCCCTTCTGCACAGAATCTGTCCCCAGGGCCCATTTTAGACTTACTGAGAGAGGGGTTGGTGAGATGGCCCACCCTTTATCAGCCATGTGAGCTCATGCAAGTGACTTCCCCTCTCTGCATCCCGAATTTGTTCACATGTGGAAGATCTGTCCCTGAGCAGCACTGAGAATCTTCAAGGAAGAAAACCCTCCAGAGCACTCAGAGCTGTGCCTGGCACTAGTTAAGTGCTCCTTGATGGTGATGACTGTACCTGCCCCCTGCAGCACCTGTCCTGGCAGCTGGGGGGCCAGAGGCCGGCACATGCTGTCCCTGTCCTCAGGAGCTTGCCACCCTCGTCTGCAAAGTGAGCAAACCACCAAACTCAGGATGGAGCATTGGGCAGAATTGTGTGCCCGGCTCAGCAAGCCTGCGGTGCGGGGCTGGCCTGGTCCTAGACATTTGCTCGCCAAGACCCCCTGGCTGGCTTTTCTTTTTCCCCCTTTTTTCTCTGCTGGCTCCACAGAGAGTGGTACATTGGTGAGGAGGCATTTGACTGCAAGTGACAGCACACCTAACTCGAGAAGGCATGAGGCACCGAAGGGATTTATCATCACACAGTAAGGCCCACAGGTGGGGCAGCTGTAAGGGCTACTTAATTGTTCCGGAAAGTCCTCAGGGACCTGGCTGTCATGGCCTCAAGCAAAATCAGTTCCTTGCAGAGAAAAAGAGGGAAGAGCTTCTCTTTGTTTTTAAGAGAAAAGGAGCTAGGTCATTTGCCTTCCTTTGAACCCGCCCCTGGCAGGTCACAGTGGACCCGCATGGCTGTCTTTTTTTTTTCTTTTTCTTTTTTAAGATTTCATTTATTTATTCATGAGAGACAGGGGGAGAGAGAGAGGCAGAGACACAAGCAGAAGCAGAAGGAGACACAAGCACAAGCAGAAGGAGAGCCTGGAGCCTGACGTAGGACTCAATCCCAGGTCTCTAGGATCATACCCTGGGCTGAAGGCAACGCTAAACCGCTGAGCCACCCGGGCTGCCCCGCATGGCTGTCTTAAACTATGAGGAGTTACTCAAGTCACAGTGGCTGAGGGATGGCCTCCACAGGGGAACCTGTGCTTAGCCAGCAAAGATGGTCCTGGTGGTCGGTGTGGCGGCCAGTAATGGTGACATTGTCCACGCCCTCCCCAGTCGTCTTAGAATTCACCCATGCCTTGTTGTATTAATCGATGTAGGAGACTGGCACAGCAGGCTGGAGCCCTCCCCTCCGGAGAGGCTCGTGCCCACGTTCACAGCTGTCTCTGTACTTTCCTCTGTGGCCGTGGAGGAAGCTCCAAGCCCCGTCCCATCAGCCCGACCCGGCTGACCCACACGCCCTCCCCTCATGGCCCCCGGCTCTGGGCACAGCAGCTTCTGCCTGAAGATGCCCGAAAACTATAGCAAGTGAGTCTTTCACCCAAGCCCAGTCGTTTATCTTTAAAGTGATGTCATCTTCCAAGAAAAAAATAGAAGACTTAAACATTTCTCAAATGGGTTTGAGGATAGCTCTGATCTCTTCTTCCGGAGATTTTTCCCCGGAGCCGTGCCTGGTAAGATACTGGCGCATCCAGATTTCCTGTCCTCTTGACCAGCACTTGGCAGAGATTGAAATGGCCCCCAAGGGACATAACTGAACCCCAAAGAATGAGCAGCATAGGCCAGTCAGTTTACGCATCAGGATTAACAAGGTTCATTAGAGAATTAGGCAATTGCACAAAACACAGGTTGTCTTCGTGGAGGACAGTAGCTGAGCGGCGAAGCATGGTGAAACACTTGCAGCTACAGGCCGTCTGTCAGTTAGGATTAGGTTTAGCTGCGGAATAGAAAAAACAGTGACTCAGACAAGATTCTTTCTTTTCTTCCCCAACGTGGTCAGAGACCCAGGCCCCTCCTCACCTATGCTCTGCCATCCTTGGCTGGTTGCCTACTGGTCTTAAGGTGGCTGCTGCAGCTTTGGCCTTAAGGACCTGATGAGGCAGAGACACCCACAGCACACTTCCAGAGATTTCCTGGAAGTCACATGTGACACTTTAATCATGAGCCAGAACTGCAAGAGGGCCTGGAAGCGCAGTCTGTTAACCAGTTACGTTGCAGTGCCGGATACAACCAGGATTCTGTTACCAAGGCAGACGCAGACGATAGATCCTGGAGGAGCCTCCACTCATACCTTCCAATTCCCTCTGGCTGACCCCAGCCACCACTGACGTTTCCTTCAGGATTCGAGATTTGATGCAGGCATTTTGAGAAAATGGGATAAACGCATCCACACTTCCAATTTCCCACTATGATGGAGCCACATTATACCAGGCATTTGGCTGCCTGATAAGTCAGTATTGGATACTGCTATACTTTTTCTTGATTGGGCTCTGTCTTCCTTCCTTGGAGGCATTAGAGGTCAGAGTTTGGGAGGGTGGGGATAATACATATTTTCTTGGCAGCTGGATAGAGATGAGTTTTCAGGAAGTCAGCGCTCCCGAGGAGCACCCCTCTGCTGCTGAGGGGTTTAGAGCTGGTCTTTGCAGAAACAGCCCTGGCTTTAGGCTGGCAGGATGACCCTGGAGACATCCGGGGGTAACATTTTCACAACACTAATTGCTCCAGGATGACCCTGGAGACATCCAGAGCTGCAAATATAGACAAAAGGAACCAAATGGAGAACCACAAAATCAGCTTTATTATTGGAGATGAAATAACTTTCCTGAACTATGGGGCCTTGTGTCACTGGAGTGCTTTTGGCTGCAAGTAACTGAAATTTGACTGGCTCAGGCATTGTAGGAACTTGTTATCTCACAGAAGAGGAATCTTAGAAGTAGGTCAGGTTCCTGGGAGGGTTAATCCAGCATTTTGACAACATCCACCTTTTGTCCTCTACCCTCAGGGTTGGTCTCATCCTCAAACAGGTAGGGCAGGGGGGCAGCATCTCGTGGTGTTCTCTCTGGATCCAGTCCTACCTAGACGAAGAAGAGAAGCCATCCTTCCTCGTCATCTCTCTTAGGAACCGGGAAGCCCTCCCTAGCACACTTCCCTCATGCCAGTCACAAACACCTGAAAATGTCAGGTGTTTAAAGCAGCAGAGGTGTATCTCGCCCCCACACCACAGCTCCACTGCTGGTTGGTAGGGCCCCCCTGGGGACCCAAGCTGCCAGAGCAGCCAACGGCCCCAAGTTACTTCCTTCACAGCTCATTGACAAGGCCAGGCCCAGACCCCACCCCGCCAATCTCAAGGGGCCAGGAAGTGCCATCCTGCTACATGCTTGTCAGGTGGAGGGCCGGAAGTATTTTCTGAGAATCCTTATAACTCTCCCATCCTCTCACATCACATCAGCCAAGATCGTGTCCTCATGTGCCTTCCCAAACCAACCCCAGGCAGGGAGAAGGGCTTCAGTCATAACTGGCTCTGATCTGATAGGATGGATGTTAGAGGTACCCTTAGGATTCATTCTGGGGCATAGAACCAATGCAGCTGGGATGTGAGGCCAGAGGAAGAACCTTCTGCCTTGTGCCCCCCTGAATCTCAGCCCTCCCTGCGGGTCAGAGCCAGCCTCCAGGAGAATCTCTGTCTAGGGGATGACTTAGGTCTTTCATCTACCCTGCAACCCTGTGAAGTAGCAAATGGCATTATCCCATTTTTTTCATATAGAGAAACTGCAGCCCAGACGAGTGAGCACTTGCCCAAAGCCACACAGCTAGTGAGGGATGACCCTGGGGTTTGAGCCCTGCACTGCCTCATTCTGAAGCCTGAGGAGGTGGCTTCTCTCCTGCAGAGGGACAGGCCCCGAGTTCGGGCCTATTGGCCAGCTGTCACAGCTGTCACAGCTGTGTGTGTGTGTGTGTGTGTGTGTGTGTGTGTGTGTGTGTGTGTGTGTGTTAGCCTCTGGCTAAGCATTGGGCGCACAGGACATCAGTCAGTCAGCTCTGGGCCTCCTGTAGCTACAGATGCTTCAGCCCAAGACAGGCCTGGGAGGTGGGGCTGCTCACAACAGCTTATCCCATCTCCCAGCCAAGAAACAGGACCCCGAGGAACCTACCAGTAGGGCCTCCACCCAAGTGGCTTCCACCTCTCCTTCCTTGAAGGACCCTGCATTGCCCTGTACTCCCTGGCATGCTTCCCAGGCGAGACTCATTCCTGACCCTCAGCTAATAGCACGTTTCCAGGATTACTCATCTCGCCTCCCCTCCACGCAGAGCCTCCAGTGCATTTAAAACCCACCAGTGAGCAAGTCTCGGGCTCGGGTGGTTTTTGACACACCCGCACTTCACCCTGTGCTTGCCCTCCTCTCACTCCCCTGCAGGTATGCAGCCGCCTCACACCCACTGCTGTCCTTCGATCCTCACTTCAGCCACGATGGGATGTCCAGCGGCGACTCCTCCTCGGGCGGCTTGACCAGCCAGGAGAGCACCATGGAGCGTCAGAAGCCAGGTATGGCCTCCCCAGGCCAGCTGTGCCCGCCTGCCTTGCCCAGCAGGACCTCTTAGAATGTGCCAGGTGTTACCCCTCCTCCTGCCAGTGATGATTAGAACACGAAAGCTGTTGGAGCCCCACGTAAGATTAGGGAGGTCACCCCAGAGAGCAGCAGGGACCGGTGAGCCTGATCCTATCTCCATCCCGCCAGGGCATCAGCAGATGGCATTCATGCAGGCGCCAGCGTCCAGATGTGTGGTGCAGGGGTGGCGACCTCCCAGGGAAAGAGCTGAAAACGAACTATAAGTGGTGCTGTCTGGGGAGCAGAACCAACTGCGTTCTGGAGCTTTTCATTGCATAAACCCTTCTGTGCTCTTTTCCCAACGTTAGAGATGTACAGCACATGCTGAGACCAGAGCCCAGATCATGAGTGTCCAGCATGAGAACATGCAAAGCAAACACGCGCACGCCCCACACTCAGGGTCCAAGGCTGAGTGTGGCCAGCCTCTGAGAGCCCCTCCCGGTCAGCACCCCCCGCGGGCCACCCCTGCCCTGCTCTTCACAGCCAAAACACTCCTTCCTGCCTCGTTTTGAATTCCATGTGTATGAAACACAGACCCCTGCTGGTTAGATGCATCTGTGTGCACGTCTGGCTTCTGTCACCCAGTGTCGTGTTCTTGAGCGTCAGCCACATGGTTGTATGCAGCGGTGTGATTCTGGGTAGTATTCTGTTGTATGAATGACCCACAGTTTATTACTCCGTTCTGGTGTGGATGGACATTTGGGTTGTTTCCAGTTTGGGACTGTTTAGCCACATGCTGTTGGGAATATTCTTGTACTTGTCTGTGATGAGCACATGTTCACATTTCTCTAGGGCGTATGCTTGGTGGTGGAATTGCTGGGTTGCAGGTTTAACCCTATAAGAAGCTGCCACACTTTTTCCCAGGGCGACAAATTATTTCCTGCTCCCACTAGGGACAGAGGAGCAGTCTAGTTCTTCATGTCCTCACCAACCTTTGCACTTTGGCTGTCCTGGTAAGCACATAGTGGCATCACCTTGTGATTTTAATGTGCCTGGCGAGACTGAGCATCTTGTTATCTGTCTGTTCTCCTGTGGAAGATGATTAATCCACACTTAGATGAATGTTTGACATACAATTTCACATAACAAACTCGGAGCCCCTTTGAAGTCCGAGAATTACCGGATAAATGGGTGGGTTCAAAAGAAAGAAAATAAATGAAATGTCAAAGAGCATTGATATTGGAGGGGGGAGATGTGGAGCTGTCCTCTTAGAATGTTCAAGAATCTTCCAGGCAGCTCCAGAGCATGACCACATCAGCACATCACCAGCTCCCTGTGGCACATTGGGGCAAGGAGGAGGTTGCCTGTCCCTGGGAGTTCCTTGGCACCCCAACCCCACAATTCCCTTAAACCAGGGAAAATGGTTGAACTTCGGGCAGACGGGTCACCTTCCCGACCTTGCCCTCCCTTCTGCTGCCTCTGGGGCCTGCACACATGGCTTGCTTCCCTCCTCAGCACACCTGATCCTGCCTGCCTCTGCCTGGAGTTCTGTGCTCTTTGCTGCAACACAGGCAGATCTGCATCTTTTTTCCCCTACCCTGATCAGGAAAAGAGAAGTGTTGCTTGGCGATCTTACAACACCAAAGTGTAAAACCGGGGCGGGGGGAACTTTTCCAGTGTTCACCCAAATAAGGTGTCGCAGAAACTCACATTGTCCTTCTCTTTCTTCTGTCTCCTAGAACTTGGTTCCTCCTTTACTTCCTTGGGACTTTATTACAAGTTGACTTAACACCCCCTGTGCCCTACACACAGAAATCAGGGCAGTCTGTGTTTAGAAATCATCATGAAGCCTAGAATGTGCTCAAGACCCAGAGATAAGGTAGTTCAGGGTGGGAGAATCCGGCCCCCTGACAGACGTGGAGATTGGCCCAGCCCTGATCAGATGATAGCAATCACAGAACAGCAGTATGGTTCTGCGAGCTTATATGCCCGGCACTGTACTAGGTATTTCTCATGCCCTCTTATTTAATCATCTCAGGAACATGCCGTAGTGGGCACTTTTTACTGCCCCATTTTAGGAATGAGGAAGATGAGGGATGCCTGGGTGGCTCAGTGGTTGAGCATCTGCCTTTGGCTCAGGTGGTGATCCTGGGGTCCTGGGATCGAATTCCACATCGGGCTCCCCACGGGGAGCTCTGCCTGTCCTTGCCTCTCTCTCTGTGTGTCTCTCATGAATTAAAAAAAAAAAAATTTAAAGAAAGAAAGAAATGAGGAAGGTGAGGCCCAGGAAGGTTGTCACTTGTGCAAGGTGCCTGCTGGTGAGAGGCACAATTGAGATTGAATCAAAACCTGTTGGGTGCTAGCACCCCTGAGCCCCCACTGTCCATAAACAGCATCCAGCCCCTCACCTGCTGGGTGTGAGCATTTCTCAAGCTTTAGGGCACCAAGATTGGGAAGGTGGCCCCTGAGTCACCAGCTGCTCCGAGTCTGTGCCTAGCCACAGTTTAGCACATCTCTCACAGCCGAGTTCATATCTGTCGCATGCCCAGCATGACAAGGGAGATAATTCCAGCAGGAGAGCCAGGAAGTCAACAGGGACTGACCCAAAGAACCAGCGTTGAGCTCAGTATCAGGACCTGCTAAGGGCAGAGCTGAGGACCCTGAGGCAGCCCCGGGAGGAGAGGAATCTGGTCCTTCATTCCTCCACTCATTAGACATGTCACTAATGGTAAACACCAGACTGGGCACCAGGGACACACGGTGTGAGCCAGACAGGCATGTTCCCTGCCTTCTTGGAGCCGACAGATGGGCACACAATGGCAAATGATCACCATTACTGCTGAGTATCCAGTGGAAACTATAACACAGTGCTGAGAGAGATGGACAGGGTTTGGGGGAATCTCTGAGCAAATCACATTTCAGGCAAAGTTAGAAAAACGCAAGGGAGTCAGCGAGGAGGAAAACATTCTGGGGAAAGAGAATAGGTCAAAGAGGTAGCAGCGGGTGCAGGAGGAACAGTAGAGAGGCCGTGTGGCCGAAAGGGTGGTGGAGATGAGGTCAGGGAGGTGATGAGGCCAGAGCATGTGGGGAGGACTCTGTCCTTCACTCGGAGTGGGACAGGAGCTCGGTCCTTCTGACCAAAGGAGGGATGGGACCTGACTCTGGTGTTCATAGGGTCCTTCTGACTGCAGATCCTTGTAGGGTGGGGATGGGGTGAGGGAGATAGGCAAGTTCTTTTTCTTTTTTTTTTTTAAGATTTTATTTATTTATTCATGATAGACGTAGAGAGAGAGGCAGAGACACAGGCAGAAGGAGAAGCAGGCTCCATGCCTGGAGCCTGATGCGGGACTCGATCCTGGGACTCCAGAACCGTAATAGGCAAGTTCTAAATGGGCAGGTCATTTGAAGGTAAAGTTGACAGGATTTCCTGATCCTCTATGTGGATATGAGAGCAAGAGGAGCCAAGAGTGATACCATGGAGCCACATGGACTGAACAGGAAAGACAGTGAGTGATGCAGATTTGGGAAAAAGATAAGGAGTTGGCTTTGGCCGAGGTGCCCAGGAGCCGCCCCGCTGGAGGTGTTGTGAGGCAACCGTATGTACAAGGCTGAAGTCAGGAGAGGTCTGAGCCAGAGATGGAAAAATGGGAGTCACCAGTGTGATAGGTGGTAGTTGAGGCTGGATGTGGCTGCTACAGGCATGGTCTCCAGCATGATCTGGCCACCTCCCAGGAAATTAGTACCTCCTGGGCCTGCAGGATGTTCCACAGAGGAAAACCATCTCCAGAGGCAGAGGAGGTAGGTAAAGTGGGCAGCCTCCCTACCACCACAGAGACAGTGACGCCCTTGACTGTGCCAACCAGGCGGTTCTCTGTGGTGGCCCTGGGAGCCATGTTCAGCATACCGAGAGCAGGAACCTTCCCCAGCAGGAACCTGGGTCCCTGGTGCACTGGCAGCAGCGGTGTGTGGCCATGAGTTCAGGCTCAAACAGGCCCTGTGGGAAGTTCACAGTCAGCCCTGTGACCTCATCTGTCCTGGCTTCAGATCCCGCTTCTGCGGTGGATATCCTAAGTGTCTCTCCTTCCTGCACGGTTTTGGGGTCCAGTGAGATCACCCTTGCCCAGCCCTCAGCACAGGCCCCAGCCCATCATTAAGAGAATGATGATTCTTGTTCCACAAGCACATACTCTCCATCATTGCCAGCGTTGTCCTTGTTGAGGAAACATGAAGAAGGTGCAAGAGTGGACAGCACAAGTCTGAGGGCCTTTCTCTGGACCTCGGACCAGGTACTTAACCTCTCTGAGTCTTGATATTCTTCATCTTTTGGAAGTGGTGTAATATCCCCCTCAACCTATTACTAGGAGGATTCAACAAGGTAATGTTCTAGTAAAACCTAACACAGGGGATCCCTGGGTGGCGCAGCGGTTTGGCGCCTGCCTTTGGCCCAGGGCGCGATCCTGGAGACCCAGGATCGAATCCCACATCGGGCTCCCGGTGCATGGAGCCTGCTTCTCCCTCTGCCTATGTCTCTGCCTCTCTCTCTCTCTCTTTCTGTGACTATCATAAATAAATAAAAATTAAAAAAAAAAAGATTAAAAAAAAAAAACCTAACACAGGTCAAGTGCATTATAGTCATCTTTATTATAATTATTTTTAATACAGCAGTGATCAAAAGTGTGTGAGCCCTGGGGTTAGACCACCAGGGTTCTGGTCCTCTGTCTCCTGTTAGTACATTTGTGTTTGATAGATACTAACTAGCCCTCCACTACAGTTGTACTTTGGGGTTTTTTGTGTGTGTTTAAGATCAGTTGCTGAGTTCAGGCATATTGACTACTTGGAAATTTAGACTCATTCAAACCCCACACCAGCCATCACAATTTTAAACCTATTTTACCTGGGACCACCAACTCCAGTTGCGGAGTCCTGTCCCAACACAATCCCACACTTGGTCAAGGCTACATGTAGGGGGAAATCCACCCAAACAGTGCGGTAAGGAAGACTTGAAAATAATCTAAATGTCCATCCGTAGGAAACTGGTTTAAAAGTGACATCTGTTCACATGACGGGATGCTATACAGCTGTTAAAAACGTGACTTTATGGGACGTCTGAGTGGCTCAGTGGTTGGGCACCTGCCTTCAGCTCAGGTCATGATCCCGGGATCCAGGATCAAGTCCCACATCGGGCTCCCTGAGAGGAGCCTGCTTCTCCCTCTGCCGATGTCTCTGCCTCTCTCTCAGTCTGTGTCTCTCATGAATAATAAATAAATCTTTTAAAAATAACTTTATATTCAATGTTGTGAAGATGTATTAGGAGGATATAAAATGAAAGGTAAGTGTAACATGAAGTGAAAAGTCACATTGTAGGACAGTGCTTAGTGTGATTCCATTTTTGTTTAACAAAATGAGTTATGAACGTTTAACCAGCAAAGGATTACTACCTTGTATATATAAAGAACCCCACTCAGCAATAAGATAAAAGACATCAATCCTAACGGAAAATGGGAAAAGGAAATGAACAGGCCAGTAAGGATGAAAATGTGTCCAGGCCTCTCTGGGAATGACACAGCGTCAATGAATTAACCCATGTAAAGCACTAGAATAGTGTCTGACACATACTAAGTGCTTAGTAAACATGTCATATTGTTATACCCCAGGTTATACTCCAAGACAAAAGTTGATGAGGTTGTGGTCCTGTGTGACCTGAGCAGACAAGCTGACAGAGGGATGGGACCATTTTGGGGGCCAGATTCCTCAGGTGGACTCAGGCCAGGGCCTGAGTCACCTCTAACTACTGATGTGTCTCCTGTCTTCCTGCAGAGCCTTTGTGGCATGTGCCCGCCCAGGCCCGGCTCTCAGCCATGGCTGGAAGCAGTGGGAGCAAGCACGCCTCCAGGCAGGACGCAGCAGGCAAAGATTCCCCCAACAGGCATTCCAAAGTGAGTCTGGGCCCCACCTGTCTAACCCTGGGGAGCCAGGGCTGCCGGAGCCAGCTGCTTCGCCTCCCTGACTGCTGTTTGCTGGGCAGTTTCACCTGGGTGTGGGCCTCTGAACACCACATGTGAGCACATCCTCTACCTTTGCCGTCCTCTGCTCTAGGAGGGGCCAACTGCTTGGTCTAGAACCAGCCAGATGCACAGCCAGGCTCCAGCCCTCACTGACCAGGTCATCATGAGCAAATCCCTGCACTTCCTTGTGCTGCAGTTTCGCGATTATTACACTGGTCATGGTTGGCTTGGCGTCTTCACCAGCTCAGGCTGGTGTAACAAAAATAATGAAGACTGGGTGACTTAAAACAAATTTATTTCTCACACTTCTGGAAGCCGGAAAGTCCCAGATCAGGACTCTGGTGAAGACCCACTTCCTGCTTCATAGATTGTCTCCTTACTTCATGTGGTGGAAGGGATAAGGGAGCTCCCTGAGGTCTCCTGTATAAGGGAATAAATGTATATACTATACATGATTTTAATAATTCCACTCATGAGGAATATGTAAATATAGAGAGATAAATATGTAAATAGAGATTTTATAATCCTCTTCATGAGGGTTCCACTTCCATAACCTAATCACCTTCCAGAGGCCCTCCTGCTATTGCCATCACAGGGTCGCCTGTGGGAATAAGTTAACTGCTATAAGAGACAGTCCCCAAATCTCAGTGACCTCACTCAGTTGAAGTCTTTCCCTCATACAACAATTGAATGTGGTGTTCAGTGAGCCTCTTTCCTGGGTTTCATGATTCTGGAACCCAGGTCTCAGACCTCTGCTGGGTCCCTGCCTCTTTCCAGCAGGTTGGGGTGGGAGGGAGGAAGAGAGGATCATGTGGGAAGTCTCTCTGGCCCTGGCCTGGAAATGACATGAATCATCTCCACTTACATTGCACTGGCCATCACATATTAAAACTCCATCACGTGGCCATATCACAGTGCAAGGAAGCTGGGAAACATAGCCCTGTATGCCTGGGAAAAGTAGGTTGAGCATTCAGCAGGCTGCCTGCATCCCTTCACTCAACGGGAGTTTGAGGGGCCCTTACGATGTGCCCGGCCCCTGGGACCCCAGTGGTGGAGGGGACAGATGAGCCTCTGTGCTCACAAAGCCGGCATCCCAGTGGGCAAGAAGCAGGAAGCAGATGAACACACAGGTTCTATAACACCAGGAACTGGTCTTTGCTGTGAAATAAAAACAAAGCACAGTTCAGAGAGAAGAGAGTATGGGTGCTGCTGTGTTAGGGTGAGGTGGTCAGTGAAGGCCTCTGGGGAGGTGACTGAAGGCCTGAGTGAAGTAAGGGGCAGTCGTGAAAACTCCTTCAGGCAGAGCATTCCAGGCAGAAGGAGTAACCAAGGCCTCAGTGCCAAGGCCCTGAGGTGGGGGGATTCCTGACAGGTGCAGGGAACAGTGAGGAGGCCCATTTGGCTGGAGCAGAGCGATCAAGGTGAGGGACAGATGAGGTCAGAGGCCAGAACGTGGGCCCAACCACTGGGGCCCAACCACCCCCGGCCTCCGGGAGGACTCTGGCTTTTCCTGTGACTGAAATGGAGCCATACTAAGGGTCTAAGCAGGGAAGGGACATGAGATGGTGAGCAGGTGCTCACAGCCTCCCTCTAGCTGCCTGCGGGGAGCACACTGGGGGCAGCAGGACCAGGGAGGAGGCTGCTGCCATGATGCAGAGGGAGGTCTGGCAGGCAGCCCTGGGGTGGGGTCGTGGAGGACAAGTGGCAGGTCCTGGATCTCTTGAAGATGCGGTCCACAGGATTGCTCTTGGGCTGGATGTGAGTGTGAGAGCAAAAGCAGGGTCCTGGGTGACTCCAAGGCTCTCATGTGGGGCAGCTGAAGGGATGGAGGTGCCTTTATCGAGGGCGAAGTAGCGGATCTGGGAGGGAAGGCCAGGAGCGCAGCTTTGTATGTGTCAAGCCTGCGCCATGGGCAGCACCTTGCCCATATCCCTGTGAGTTATCAACCACCCAGTTTTACAGATGTGGAAACTGAGGCACAGGAGAGCTATCCCGCTCATCCAAGGTACTGTGGCCAATCAGTGAGGGAGCCAGAGCTTAGGTATGGGGAGGACACAGGGAGGGGAGGGGAGGTCTGTGCCCACTGTGGAGTTGAGGATGACACACATATCTCGCCTTTCAGGGGGAGCCTCCCTACTCCAGTCACTCCAGCAGCAACACCCTCTCCAGCAACGCATCCAGCAGCCACAGTGACGACCGCTGGTTGGACCCCCTGGACCCCCTGGAGCCAGAGCAAGACCCCCTCTCCAAGGGTGGCTCCAGCGACAGCGGCATTGACACCACCCTGTACACCTCCAGCCCCAGCTGCATGTCCCTGGCCAAGGTGCCCCGGCAGACAAAGCCACACAAGCCCCCGGGAAGCATGGGCCTCTGTGGGGGCGGACGTGAGGCCACCGGGCGGTCCCACCACACAGACAGACGGCGGGAGGTCTCACCAGCCCCGGCGGTTGCTGGCCAAGCCAAGGGCTACCGCCCGAAGTTGTACTCCTCAGGCTCCAGCACCCCTACGGGCCTGGCGGGGGGCAGCCGCGACCCACCCAGGCAGCCCAGGTAAGACCCCACTCCTTACCCTGGTCCTTCAGGGAGTCCTGGACTGCCTTCTGCTTCCCCTACAGCCCCAGTAGTGCGGTTCCCCTCCCTACACACAGGCTCTTGGACAGGTGTGCTTACACACTAGCTTGCTTACAAAGTTAAGAGGCTTGTAGACATCCTCCCCCCCCCCCCCCATACTGCCCACATCATCCAGCGGCCGCAGGTATCCGGGGTAAAGGGAAAGAAACCCCTGCCTGGCTTTCATCTGTCTCTGGTTTACTCTGACCCTCTGTCTCTCTTTCCTGCTCTCTCTGCTGAGACTAGTGGTTTTATGCTTCCTGAGGGTAACTGTGTTAGGAGTGCCTTTGGCTGGAATTAACAGGAAAACTGACCTTCAAGTGGCTTAAACAAATAGAGGTTTAATAGTCTCCTGATGTGAACTCCGCAAAGGGCAGAGCTCAGCTAGTACAGCAGCTCTGGGAAGGCCTTCCTCCTCTGAGATGGCTGTGGTGCCCCTGGGGCACCCCGTCCAGTCAGAGAACCAAGGGAGATTGCTTCTTCTTGAAGCTCCCTTTCTCTGAAGAAACCAAAAGCTTTCCCAGAGCCCCTTGAGCAAACAGGCTGAAGGAAGTCATACGCATTTTTTAAAGAATATACATTTTTTAAAGTTCCTGGTAGATGGTGATGATGATGCTGGTCCGGGGACCCCACTTTAAGAAACACTGGTGGAGAGGCAGGCAGGGGAGTAAGCGAGAAAGAACTGGCATCAATGAGCCATCAGTCTGGGGCCTAGACTGCATATACTTGAGCATCTGACAAAAGCCAAGAACCGTCACCCAGAGGAATGCATAGAGGTAGAAAAATGGTTCTGCACTCACAGGGTTCTTGAGGTTCTGGTACACGTGCCCCCCTGAGGTCTGTGGCCCCAGGCAGGAATTACTGTGCTGCAGTCCCCTGTGCACAGCCTTCCTCCCCTTCCCTGACCACACCTGAGCAGGGCCTGGCCCAGGCCAGGATGTGGCACCTATGAGTGTGGCGGGGGGGGTCCTCCTCCCCTTTGGTTTCCTGATGCCTTTGCCAGGACTCATGCACCCAGGCAGTGGCCCCAGACTTTGACCACAGCCTACAGTGGACTTTCATCTGTGTCTATGCAGAAATAGCTGTGTTTAAAAGCGAAGCAAAAGTGCCTCCAAACAGTACTTAGCCTGACGGTGTGAAGCGCTCTGATGTGGTCTCATCTGTTGAGAATGTGAATATGTCTCCATACCTCCTTAAGTGATCTCATGACTTAGCAGTGGTTCCCTGACAGATTTGGGAACTGCTGTGTTTGAGAGTGCCTGTGTTGTGGGTGCCCCTCCACCCCCGGCCCTGGTCCTGGACCTCCCTGAGTCAGCAGTCCAGAAGGGTGAAGATGGTGAGGGCAGGAATCCCACTGAGCTTGGCCCACACCACCAGGCAGGTAGTTCTCAGTCATTCAAACTCTCAGACTTTTGGCCAGCTCCTTCATCCATTTATCTATCCATTCATCTCACTTACAGATATTTCTTAGGGATCTGTTATGGCGCAGACCACTGGGCTGGAAGCTGGGGAAAGATGAGCAAATGCAGGAGTCCCACACCCCTTCTCACCCATATCAGTTAAGGGAGGCAGACAACATCAGGCCAACACTGAGACAAATGTCAAAGTGCTCCCACTGAGAAGGGCTCTGTGCCAGCAGAGTCCTGGGTGCCCTGGGGGTCCCAGATCTCGACCCTCCTAGGCCCTAGGCCCTCCTAGGCCCTCCTAGGGCCATGTTAGTAAATCTGGGTAACTGCAGGGTTTTGAAATCTGTGTTAGAAAGGCAGCAGCGCTGGGGAGTAGACTGTGGCTGAAGCCAGGGGGTGGATATGAAATTACCCTGTGTCTGAGAGAAGGATTTGCTGAACCCAGAAATGAAGGAAATAAAATGGGAGAGGAACTACTACAAAAGAGGGCCCTGCGGTTGGGAGCTTTAATTTGCATACAGACAATTGATGCTAATTGCAAATCATTCTTATCTACTCATTAAGCTGCTTCCCGAAGTTTTCTCCTAGGCAACCAGGCTCTAGTGTGGAACAGCATTTCCCAAAATGGGGTGCTCGAGGTGCTTTGGGTGGTACAGGAGGAAAATGGGTTTTTTTTTAATGGATATATGTTTGCTTTAATGAGTATTAGGAAAGCGATACCCACCCATCCCCGGCTTTTACAGATACCGTCTTGGACAAGTTAAGGAAAATTAAATGAGTTGATTTAAGGAAACGTCTACATGGTAGATGAGAGTGTGGACCTCCACCAGGGTTCAGGCCCTCCCTCTACCTTGCTTTGGCTGTGTGGCCTTGGCCAAATGACTGAACTTCTCTGGACCTCAGTTTCCTCATCTGTAAAGTGGGGAATGAATCACATGCCTGCCTCCTAGGGATATGAAGATTGAATTAGCTAATGTTTGTAGGACTCTGAGCACAGGACCAGGTAATAGACCTTGAGCCTGACTTGTCAAAATCACAGGGTATTGTTCTAAAACTAAATCAGAATGTTTCTCCTAGGTGTTCCCAGTTACAGGCAGTGCTGGGACAGCCCTTCGGCTGAGACAGCCCCAGGCCTGACATCTCAGGGCTCAGAGTCCCAACTGGGAGACAAACCCATCCCCAGACAATGGCAGCCCAGAGTGGTCCAGTGCCAAGATGAGGGAAGCATCTGGGATGTGGGAGCCCAAAGGAGGGGCCAGACCCCATGGTGGAAGGGGCTTTCCAATAACCAGGAGGACTAGGAGGGTAGAGTGTCCCAGACAGAGAAGATGTGCAAGTCCCACTGTGGCCTCACTTTGCTGTGGCCCTCCCACAGCCTGACCATCTCTACAGGGCAAGTTCCCAGACAGTCACTGACACCTGCGCCCAAGAGGCCCACATGTGCCTCCCCCTGCCTCTGGTCACACTGCCCCTTGCACCGGGCAGCCCCCCAGCCTTCTGCATCCCCTGTCATTAGTCTGCATCCTTGGGCAGAGCTGGAATGACAGCCTGCTGCCCAGCTGAGCTCCTCCAGGGCAGGCATGCACACGCCAGAGCCATCCTTGGCTCTACTTCCACAGAACTTCATAGCAGAGCACCTGTGTGTGTTTGCACAGCGAGTGCCCATTGTGTGCCCGGCCCTCCACTGGGTGCTGCAGGCAGGCGGGGCCCCTGCAGTCCTAACACTGACCAAGTACCAGGGAGACAGATAAGAGGAGGGAAAAGCCTGGGGAGAAGAGACCCACTGGGATCTGAGGGTGGATCTGGTGCAGGGCTGGAGGGAATGTCTAATCTAGCCTGAGGGGCAAAGGTGGTTTCTGTGAGGAGGGGTTTGTGCAAAGATAAAAACACTAAGGAGGAGGCAGCAGGTGAGTGGTTTCTGAAGGGCTGGTGATATATTCTTGACCACATAACTGCTTACATGGTGTCTGCTTTGTGATAATTTCTTAAGTTAAACGTATATGTTTTATATACTTTACTACATGTGAGCTATTATGCAATTTTTAAAAAAAGAGGGTGGTGCCTGGTTGGCTCAGTCAGTTAAGCATCCAACTCTTGATTTTGGCTGGGTCATAATCTCAGAGTTGAGAGATTAAGCCTTGTGTCAATCTCTGCCCTCAGCGGGGAGTCTGTTTAAGATTCTCTTTCTCCCTCTGCCCCTGCCCCTCCCCCTCTCTAAAATAATAAATCAATCAATCTTTAAAAGAATGGAAAAGATGGGATGTGGAAAGGGTGTCCCTATGAAAGGGAGTAGCGTGTGCCAAGGCCCTAGAAAGGGTGGATGCCATCAGGTCGCTGAACACAGGCTCCTTGGCTCAAAGGTAGAAAATGAGGGAGCAGCTGATGAGAGGGAGGGTTTTGGGGGAGGTCAGCAGAAGCCAGACCATGCAAGGCCCTGTCAGCCACAGTACAGAGTTTAGATTCCATTCTCAGAGCTGTGGGCAGCAAAGAGAGATTTCAGCAGAAAGGGTAGTACAGGCAGGTTTAGGTTTTGAAAGTGCTGGAGATGGGACTGGAGGCAGACCTTAGGGACAGGGCTGAGGCTGAGATGTGAGTGAGAAGGAAGGGGCCCGGACCAGAGGACAGAGCAGCTGTGACTGTGTCAGCATGTGGCTTTGCTCAGACACATGGAGGAAGAGAGGGAGACCCAGGCCCAGGACGGTGCCAGTGAGCTGAGTCAGGAGGGTGCTGCAGACAGGGAGTGGTGAGGTTCCTAAGAAGAGGACAGCGGGGCAGGCCCAGCCCGAGAGGCATGTTATCCTTACTGAGCACTGAAGCACCCACCGTGTGCCCGGGTCTATTCCAAACATGGTGACATGGCAGGGAACGGGCTCAGGTGTCTCTCTTGTGGAGCTGACATCCTCCTGGAGAGAGAGCAAGACAAACTGACGGCAGAACAACCAATGATACTGCTATGCCAGATGGTGATAAGATCTGGGGGGGAGGGGACACCCAACAGGACGGAGAGCCGGGAAGGCCTCTCAGAGAACTTGGTATTTTATAGGAAGTAAGGGGTTAACCCAGGCAGAGGAAACGGCAAATGCCCAGACCGTGAAGGTGAACTCGCGTGCCATGCCTAAGAAATGGTCAGGTGGCCAGAGAGGAAGGAGCGGACAGGGCACGGCGGACAGAGGGGCAGGACGTGGTGTGGTAAGGCAGGCCAGAGCCCGGTGCTGGCAGGCTCACTGACCACAGCTGCGGGGACTTGTTCCTGAGGGACGTGGGAGCCCTGGGAGGCGTGTGAATGCATAATCTGACTTATGTTTTAAAAAGATTACTCTGGGGGGAATAAAAAAGATTACTCTGGACCATTTGAAGGGTAGAAGAATTGAGTTTGCCCGCAAAACGCGAGGACTGCCAGGAGAGGGATGGGCCAGGCCGTGCCCGAACAGGGAAACACCCACCCACTCGCTCCCTGTGCTCCAGCCCTGCCGTGGAAGCTGGTGGAGCCTGTAGCAGCTTGTGCCCATCGATGATTTCAGTGACTTCGCAGACTCTCTCCCCAGACGTTCGTCATGGGAGCCCAGCTTCCAGGCACACTGCCAGGCGCCAGCGCCCGCTGTGGGCACTGCCGTGGGCTGAGTGATCCCAGGCGGGCAGCCACCTGGCCCCCCGCCCTCTCCTGAGGCAGCACACACTCCAAAGCTTCCTGGGTTTCCAGAGCAATTTGTCAGAGCTGTGAAGGGGCGGTCAGAGGCTCTCCACTCCACGTGGAGCTGCCATAGCCAGGCAGGAAGCACGTGGCTCTGCTTCCCCGGGCTGTGCCAGGAGGGAGTCTCTGGGATACCCTTCTGGGGACACAATGCTTAAAGGTAATGCGAGGGCCTGGGGGGCCCATAGGGGTCACACGTGACCAAGACCCACTTGGAGAGTCACAATCAGTCTGGGAGAGGAGCCCAAGCCCTCTCAAGCAAAATTGGGAGTAATGCAAAGGCTCTGAGGCTAGAATATTTCTGGCTGGGAAGCGCTTCCACGTGGCTAGAGCTTGGTGGGTGGGAGGAGCTGAGGGCAGAGGGGACAGGCCAGGTGGTATGGGGCCTTGTGGGCAGAGGAAAGGCCTCTGACTCTACCCTGAGTAAGGGGGAGCCACAGAGGGTCCTGGGCAGCAGAGGGCTGTGATCCGACTCAGGTGTTTACAGGCTCCCTCTGGCTGTGTTTGGTGGGGGTGGGCAGGAGGAGGCTGCTGCAGTGCTGGGGGGCATGGGGTGAAGGTGACTGGGTTCTACATCAGGTGGAGCTCATACCCTCCCTGCAGACCTGCCACTTCTGCTCCCAGGCCCCTGGGTGAAACGTGGCCACTCACGACTGCTGCCCTGGAGCATGATAACTCCAGCCACTTGCAGGGACTGATTCAGCTCTCAAGGCCATGCTAACACCAGGCAGAGAGGGTTAAGGCCTCTCTGGTCCAGCGGTTAAGGTTGGTCCAGCGGTTAAGGCCAAGCAGTGAGGGGTGCGTGGGTGAGCAGTGTTACTCCCTGGCCCGTGGCCTCGGACTGCCAGTGTCCGGATCGCACAGCTCCACAGCTGACCCAACTGTGTGATCTCCATCAGGCTCCTTAGTTTCTCTGTGGCTCAATTTTCTCATCTGTATGATGGGGTTAATAATAGGATCTGTGGTCTCCGGCTGCCAGAATGAACCGACATCATGCATTTAAAGTACTTCACACAGGGCCTGAGACGTAGCTGGGTACAAAAATATCCCCTGCTGCTAGGTTTCGTTTGCACTTATCACGTATTTATCGTGACTGCAGTTGTCCTTGAAAGTACAGGCTCGTGGTTAAAAGCAGGGTCTCTTGAGCCAGACTGAGTTTGCATCCTAGCTCCAACCCCTACCAGCTGCATCATTCAGGGCAAGTTATTTAATCTCTCTAGGCCTCAGTTTCCCCATTCGGAACATGGAGATGGTGGCAGCTCTTGCCTCGTGGGGTTGCCAGGACAATTAAGAAGGGATGCCTGTATGATGCTGAGAGCAAGGCCTGGCCATGCTCACAAGCTGTGCACGGCCAACACTGGCCCTGCCTCCTGGAGGCAGGGGCACAGCCCCTTCATGCTTGTCGCCCACCCCGGGCCACCCACCAAGACTAGAGTGTTGTACATGTGAGTGCAACTCTGCTCTCTCCATCCAGCCTGTGGTTTCTCCGCTTTTTTTGTAAATCACAAAACCGTTTCCACCAACAAAATCTGAGCTATAAAACAGATCGCCTCTCCAGGTGAAGGTGGGGTGGGAGTGCAAAGCGGGATGCCCCCAACCCACGCCTGGCTGAGCCCAAAGCCCTGGCTTTTAGCCCCTGGGCATACCACATCCGTATATAACTTTGCACACGGGACTCATGCAGTGGTGCTGTTTTTCCTCATTTCTCAGAGGAGGAAACAGGCTCACTAAGGGGAAGGGACCTGAGCTAAGGCCACAGTGTGTCACTCGGAGCTGGGGTTGGAACCTGGGGCAGGTGAGCAGCACAGCCCACATTCTTGCCAACCACACGGCATTGCCTTGTTTTTCAAGTGTCAGCTGAGGCCCAGGGAGGACACCTGTCCATGCTGGTGCTTCAGAAAGAAATGGGTAGGTGGGGTGAGAACTCCACCTCAGGCTGGATCGAGATAGCACATTCCGGGGGATAGTTCTGTGTTGAGGCCATCCTGTGTGTGAAACACCATCTACTGCATCTCGGAGAAGCTAAAGACAGAGCCAGTCATGGGAGTGCCTCTGGCTACAAGTAACAGAAAATCCCAGCTCAGCTGAGGGACGTCCACTATCTCACAGAACACCAAGTGCCAACTTAGGGAGGGCCCCGCGACTGTAATATATTGGCTCAGAGACCTAAGTTCTTTCTGCTTTTTTTGACCTGCCTCCGTCAGCCTGCAGGCTAGCTCCCCTCATTCTCTGAGTGGCCGTCATTCACCCAGGTAGTCACGGTGTCCACTGGAAGAGAAGGTGATGTTTCCTGCAAGTGTCTTTTGTGTGTTTTTTATCAAAGAAATCTTCCCCAGAAATCACCCAGCAGGCATTCCATAGAAACGTTCCCTGAGGTCTCACCCATCCCCATCCCAGACAAGTGGCACCACCCAGTTATGATTTGCCCTCTGGGCTGACTGGTGTCAGGTCACCTTCCTCAAGCAAGGGATAAGTAAAATCCACTTCCATTTACAGGTTGAGGGGGGATGAGGCCGATACCCACAGTGTCTGTGACAGGGCACAGAGAGGGTCAGACCCATCTCTAGGAGGTGGTGGATGGAGCCGGCTGGCAGACAGAGAAAAAGGACCTTCATCTTTTCCCCTTCTTTAATCATCTCTTGTTTTTTCAGCTCACCAAAGCTGAATGATGGCAAGGTAGAGAAATGTACCATGGAAAGTAAAAGGGTTAAAATCACTAGCGATAGATTTATAGGGTGAACCCCCCACAGCCATTGACGAGAGGGGTCTTGTATGGAGTGACGTGGAGAGATCTACAGAATATGTGGTTCAAGTGGAAGCAAGGTGCACAGCAAGTTTATGATATGCTGCCATTTATTTCACAAAGAGAAGCAGGAATGATATACACTCCCTCTCACACACGTGCACTTCTGCGTGCCCACGCTCTCTGCAGAAGACAGGAAAGGATGGGTTTTGGTGGCCTCAGGCAGGGAGACCGGGGTGTCACGTTGCACTGCCTTTTTACCCTGCCCCACTTACGTGGATTCACTGCACTTATATTCTGTACGTGTTCCCTATCACTAGTAACCAGAGGTAACCAATTAGTGCACACTCACCCAGAGATTTTTCTCCAGACCTGCACCAGCCAAGTTCTTGCAATGGTTGTTGACCATTACCCAAAACAGGGGAAGCACTTTACGTTACAACCCCACACGGACATCCAGAACGAAGTTTCACAAAACACTTACCCTTACTTAGCTTGCATGCGGTACACCGATTTTTTTTATTCCTATCTGTTCAGTTTTATGGGTTTTCTCCTCCTTAATAATGGTCAAGAGCCAGTAAAATGATTTCATGACCCACAGTTGGGGAAAAAAAACTGTACAGTTCCTTTTTGTAAAAAAGACAAAACAACAAAAGCCCAGTAATCCTGCAGTATATGTGCATGTATAAAAAGAAAAAGCAGAGTCATGCTTTGTTTCCCAGCCTTGTTTCCACTCAGACATCTGTCCTTTTTCATAAACAGACCTACCTCTTTCTTTGAGCTGGGTGTATCATTTTTTGTTCTGCTTTATGTTTCGTATTTTTAAAGATTTTATTTCCATTTGGGAGAGAGCAAGAAAGAGCACAAGCAGGGGGAGGGGCAGAGGGAGAGGAAGGAGCAGGGAGCCTGATGGGGATTTGATCCCAGAACCTCAGGATCGTGACCCAAGCCCACGTGAGATGCTTAACCAACTGAGCCACCCAGGCTTTGTTTTTGATCATCAGGATGTGCCTGGAGCATCTAGTAATCTCATGTTAAAAGACATTCAAGCCAAATCTAACTTACTTTTTTTTTTTTTTTTAAATTTGTATTTATTGTCTTAAGTAATCTACACCTGACATGGGGCTTGAACCCACAGCACTGAGATCAAGAGTCACATGCTCCTCCTATCAAACCAGCCAGGCACCCCTAATTTTCTCAGTTACACACAATACCACAGTGACTGTCCATGTATGTGCCTAGAAGTACTTGTGCAGGCTTTTCTGTGACAGGGGTTTCTGAGAGATGTTAGACTGATGTTACTCATCCTTGAATTCT
This sequence comes from Vulpes vulpes, assembly GCF_048418805.1. Lineage (NCBI taxonomy): Eukaryota > Metazoa > Chordata > Mammalia > Carnivora > Canidae > Vulpes > Vulpes vulpes. The sequence goes on from NC_132780.1 coordinate 7,893,269, forward strand.
CACCTCAGGTGCCATTGCCTCCCTGGGGAGGCCCGATCACCTGAGGTCCTTTCCTAGTGTTGTACGCTCCATGGTTCCCTGGGCATCCCCCCACCAGTTCATAACCGTGGCCGAATTAATAAATGTTGCTAAATCATAGAAAGCTTATCTAGTCGGAGCTTGCTTATTTTATTATTTTTTTTTTTAATTTTTATTTATTTATGATAGTCACAGAGAGATAGAGAGAGAGAGAGAGAGAGAGAGAGGCAGAGACATAGACAGAGGGAGGAGCAGGCTCCATGCACCGGGAGCCTGACGTGGGATTCGATCCCAGAGGGAGAAGCAGGCTCCATGCACCGGGAGCCTGACGTGGGATTCGATCCCGGGTCTCCAGGATCGCGCCCTGGGCCAAAGGCAGGCGCCAAACCGCTGCGCCACCCAGGGATCCCCTATTTTATTTTATTTTAATTGTATTTATTTATTCACGAGAGAAACAGAGAGAAAGGTAGAGACACAGGCAGAGGGAGAAGCAGGCTCCATGCAGGGAGCCCGATTCAGGGCTCAATCTCAGGATCCGGGATCATGCCCTGAGCCAAAGGCAGATAGGTGCTCAACCAGTGAGCCACCCAGGTGTCCCAGAGCTTGCTTTTAATCTAGTCTATCAATCTCTTTCAATTTGGGCGTTGAAACATTCACATTGAAAGAAATTATTAATAATCAGATTTACATTTCCCATTTTGCTGTTTGCTTATGTTCACTTTCTTGCTCTGTTCCCTTTTTTTTTTTTTAAGATTTTATTTATTTGGGGCACCCCGGGTGGCTCAGCGGTTTAGCGCCACCTTCAGCCCAGGGCATGATCCTGGAGACCCAGGATCAAGTCTCATGTCAGGCTCTCTGCATGGAGCCTGCTTCTCCCTCTGCCTGTGTCTCTGTGTCTCTCTCTCTGTCTCTCTCATGAATAAATAAATAAAATTTTGGGATCCCTGGGTGGCGCAGCGGTTTGGCGCCTGCCTTTGGCCCAGGGCGCCATCCGGGAGACCCTGGATCGAATCCCACGTCGGGCTCCCGGTGCATGGAGCCTGCTTCTTCCTCTACCTGTGTCTCTGCCTCTCTCTCTCTCTCTCTCTCTCTCTCTGTGTGACTATCATAAATAAATTTAAAAAAAAAGATTTTATTTATTTGGGACTCCTGGGTGGCTCAGCAGTTGGGCGCCTGCCTTTGGCTTAGGTTGTGATCCTGGGATCCAGGATCAAGTCCTGCATCAGGCCCTGCAGGGAGCCTGCTTCTCCCTCTGCCTATGTGTCTCTGCCTCTTTCTCAGTCTGTGTCTCTCATGAATAAATAAATAAATCTTTGGGAAAAAAAAAAGATTTTATTTATTTGAGAGTAAATAAGTAAAATCCTAAAAAATAATAATAATTGGACTCTTAACTGACTGAGCCACCCAGGGGCCCCTCTGTTCTTCCTTTACTGCCACCTTTGTATTAAATAAATTTATTTTATTGTACCGTTTGGATATCTCTTTTTTTTTTTTTTTTTTTTACTTTTTTTTTAGTTACTGTAATACGCATGTTAACAGTGTAACTCAAATCTAGTAATATAATTCCAATAAAATATAGAAACTTTCCTCCAGGGATCCCTGGGTGGCGCAGCGGTTTGGCGCCTGCCTTTGGCCCAGGGCGCGATCCTGGAGACCCGGGATCGAATCCCACGTCGGGCTCCCGGTGCATGGAGCCTGCTTCTCCCTCTACCTGTGTCTCTGCCTCTCTCTCTCTGTGTGTGCGACTATCATAAATAAATAAAAATTAAAAAAAAAAAAAAAGAAAGAAAGAAACTTTCCTCCAGGGGCACCTGGTAGCTCAGTTGGTCCTGCTCTTGATCTTGGCTCAAGTCATAATCTCAAGGTTGTAAGTCAGGCTCCATACTGAACATGGAACCTGCTTGGGATTCTCTCTCTCCCTTTCTCTCTGCCCCTCCCCACCTCTCAAAAAAAAATTTTTTTTTTAATATTTTAAAGAAAAAGTTCTCTCTAGCATAGCCACATCTGGTTCCCCGTCCTTTGTGCTATTTTTGTCATTTTATTACATTCATATATGTTATAAGCCCAACAGTATAGTGCTCTTATTACTGCCTTTTACAATCTTATGTCTTTAAGGAAGTTAGAGAAGAAATAAAACCTAAATCTATGGTCTTATTCTAATACACAAATTTACCATCTTGGACCTTTCATCTCTCTGTATGGATTCAGGTCACCATCTGGAGTCCTTTTCATCTTTTTTCTTCTTTTTTTTTTTTTTAAGATGTTATTTTTAGGGGTACCTGGGTGGCTCAGTCAGTTAAGCATATGCCTTCATCTCAGGTCATGGTCCAGGGATCCTGGGATTGAGCCCTGAGTCAGGATCCCTGCTCAGCAAGAAGTCTGCTTCTCTCTCTCCCTCTACTCCTCCCCCCCATGCACTCATGCGCACTTGCTGTCTCTCTCTCTCTCTCTCTTTCTCTCTCTGAAGTAATCTTTTCAGTGTGGAGCTTAAACCTACCACCCCGAGATCGAGTCACACTCTCCATGGTCTGAGCCAGCCCTGGCACCCCTGAAGTCATTGTCTTTCACCTGGAGGACTTCTTTTATTATTTTACCAGGCAGATAAGCTGGCAGTCAAGCTCTCAGTCTGTTTATCTAGGAATATTTTTATTTTGCCTCATATGTGAAGGATAGTTTTGCTGGATACAGAATTCTTGGTTGGTGGTTTGTTTCTTTCTGCACTCTGAAAACATTCCATTCCATTGTTTCCAGTAAGAAGTCAGCAGTTAATTATATCGATGCTTATCTGTATGTGATGAATTCTTTTTCTCTTGTTTCAAGATTTTTATCTCACTGTTTGACTTTGAGCTGTTTTTCTGGATACATATGTCTCTGTATTTACCGTACTTAGGGTTTGTGGAGCTTCTTGGATGTGTAGGCAAATTTTTTTCCTCAAATTTGGGGAGTTTTCAGCCACTATTTTTTTAAATCTTTTTTCTGCTCTTTCCTGACTTCTCCTAAAACTCTCGGCGTGCACACGTCAGTATGCTTGATGCTGTACCAAAGGTTTGGGTATGTCAGAATGTCCTTTTTCATTGAGCTGGGCAGGAGGATGAGAGGAGCCCCCGCCCAAATGCCACAGATTTCCTCTTTCCATACCTGAAGTACACCGGTTTTTCAAGCAGAGATGACCGTTAGACTGCCGTATGCCCTTGGTCAGTTGCCAAAGTGCTGAAGTGGTGGTTGTGTCTGTTTTGTGCTTTGGGGGAGAGGTTTTGCCAGTCTCCTCATTTGATCATAGTCAAAAGTCCCACCCCTTCATATTGTTAAATTGACCTTCAAAAAGGATTTGTTGGCTTAAACCCCAAAGGCATTAATTTTTCCATTAAATGCCTCTTACTTGAAGTGGAATTAGAATGTTATTTAAAAGTATTAAAAGTCACATTGTCTCAGAGGAGTGAACAATTGAATCCCCAAAAGTTGGGTTCTGGTTAGCAGCATGGGTTTGTTGTACCACTGATTCCATGGGAACCTAGCATTTGGAATAGCAAGCTGTGGTTTTAGATCATTAGATCAGTGGAGATATTTTCTGATGTATAGCAGGTACTCAAAAAAATATCTGAATGAAAAGGCTACTTGGCAAGCTGTATTTTAAGTAAAAAAGAAGTTACAGAACAACTTATTAATGTGATTACAGATCACATATTAATGTGATCCCAGTTATAGAAAAATACAGTCGTTCCCCCCCCCAAAAAAAATAGTTCCTACCTCTCTAATTGTATTCGCATGCGTATTTGCAATACATAGGAAAAAGGAGAGAAAGTGCAAGGCAGCAAGAGAGTGAGCAAATTGTAAACCATGGAAACCTCTAGAGACAGGCGGGTAGGATCCCCATCTTCGGCTATGTAGGCTGTGCCCAGGAGACAGGGAATCTCAGGGTGCATCCACCCACGGTGGTGACTTTTTTAATCCCCAGAGAGGTACTACATGTGCTAGAAGGGCATTCCTGGGGTACGACGAGGGGCTGTGTAGGCAACTTCACCTTCTCTCCTCCATACAGACATTTTTTTTAAGAGTTTATTTATTCATGAGAGACAAAGAGGTGGAGAAGCAGTCCCCCGCAGGGAGCCCAATGCAGGACTAAATTCCAGGACCCCGGAATCATGCCCTTGAGCTGTAGGCAGCTGAGGCACCCAGGCCCCCTCCTTACAAACTTCTGTGCTTGAATTTTCCATTGCTGTAGTGTATTTGTACATCTCATGTGAAGAATACTTTGTGTTTCCCAAAGGTGAATTGTTTCAGATCAGTTTTGCAAAATGTGGAGTGGATTCATGCAGACTTCCTCTGGTTTTTACTCTGCAGTGACATGAGCTCGCGGGCAGGCTACCCCGCTCAGGTTTACAAAACAGCCAGCGCAGAGACTCCTCGGCCTTCCCAGCTGGCCCAGTCCAGCCCCTTCCAGCTCTCCGCCTCCGTCCCTAAGTCCTTCTTCTCCAAGCAGCCCGTTCGCAATAAGCACCCCACGGGGTGGAAGAGGACGGACGAGCCCCCGCCACGGCCGCTCCCCTTCACCGACCCAAAGAAGTAAGTGCATGGCCACCCAGCGGGGGCTGTGGGAGCCGAGCCAGGTGTCTCTGGGCAAGGAAGAGGGTGGCCCCTCGCTCGTTCGGCAAGGTGCTGGGCCAGTGACACACCATGAGTACAGTTGTGGACGGAGGTCCCTTGGCTGCCTGAGGGACATGGCCTTCAGGGGACTGCTATGCGGGAGACGAGGTTTGAGGGGGCAGGCAGGATGGGGGCCAAGGAAGGAGACGGGTGGCCTCGGGATGGAAATGCTTAAAGGGGAGCACAGGGTTTGGCCAGCAGAGTGTGTTGGGGCTGAGAGGAAGGCAAGGTTGAAGAACCCCCAGGTCCTATAACCAGAAGGGCAGACTTGCCTTGAGCTGAGATGGGGACTCAGGCTCGGTGAGGAGCAGGCTCGGTGTGGGGAGAGCCCCTGAGCTTGGTCCCCAGTGGGTTACGTTCACAAGGCACAGAAGAAACAAGGAGGCAGTTGGCTGAGGAGTCTGGAGATGAGAGAGACATCAGGCTAGAGAGGGCAACTGGGGTGTTGGGGTGTCGTCAGCGCAGGGGCATAAGGCTGGAGGCATACCCGAGGCCAGGAGTGTGGGTAGAGAGGAGGGGCAGGTGCAGGACGGGGCCGGAGAGCCCTCAGCCTCCAGAGAATAAGGAGAATCCCAGGTGAGCGATGGGTCCTGGGAGCCCAAGTGTGATGGGCTGTGCGCCGGGGTCACTGTGAGCCTCCTAGAGGTCCCTCGGGTGCAGGAGAGGAGAGTAGGAGAATCAGAGGGCGCTATGCTCGGCTCGTTTGCGGCATTGTGCTGTAAGGCAGAAAAGAGGAGAGGCGTGTGCACTGAGAAAGATTTCTCTTCTAAGTTAGGAGAATAGGATATATTTACCCGATGCTCCCTGTGTACCGGTCTCGGTTCCAAGCCCCTGTATATGTGAATGAATTTCCAGAATTCTCACAAGAACTCTGTGAGGTGGACCTATTATTCACCCCATTTTACAGATAAGGCAACTGAGGCCCAGAGTCAGAACAGCTGGTAAGGGATAGGGCAGGTCCAAGGCTCCTCTTCCATTGGGGCAGGGTGGGAGGAATCTGTCCTCACCATCCAGGTCTTTGTACCGTCTTTCAAGACCTGGATGGGCCATTCAAATGTGAGGAGGACACAGAGCTCGGCGGAAGAAAGGTGTCAGGAGACAGAAGTGAGTCCTGCAGATGTCGGCGGGCAAGCTTGGGGAGCTCACCCCAAGAATCCAGTTCCCACGCATCACGGCATGCCAGGGGCTCTGACCCTCTGCTCTCCTGATCAGAACCTCCAGCGGTGTCCCCCACGCCCAGGGTGGATGTCCAGGGCCCTGCTGACCAAGCACATCTGATGCCAGGCACTAGTACAGCGTGTACTTTGCCCAGACTCCTGCCCAGCCCCTGCGTTACCGGCCTTCTCCCCCTCTGCCCCTCCCTCTCTCTGCTCCACTGGCCTCCTGTGCTGCCAAGGCCAGGCCAACGTCAGGGCCTTTGGGAGGGGTTCTTGAACACCTGGAGTGCCCTTCCCCCAGATCTTGTGGCTGTCTCTAGTGGCGGGGGAAGGGGGGGTCTCATGCCACGTCCTCAGATGGATCTGCCCAGCTGTATGTAGCCCCTGCCATCATTCTGTCACTTTTCTCTTCTCTCCTGGAGAATAGACGCCTCTATCTTAGTCACGAGACACCCATAGACCTCCTGGCATTCTGGGTGCTCCCTCAGTTTACGCATGAGCCACGCATCTCATTTTGATCTCCCTGCAACCCCATTAGATACCACAGGCCCCCAATTTTAGGGTGGCCAGAGAGTCAGACCCTGCGACCCCGTGAGGTCTTCCACAAGCTGCCCCGGCCATCCTTCCCCTGTGTGCATACTAGGGCTGCCCTAACGAGTACCACAGGCTGAGTGGCCCAACTCCAAACACGTAGTCTCAGTCAGATGTCCAAGATCATGGTGTTGGCAGGGCTGGTTCCTTTTGAGGGCTCTGAAGGGGAATTTGTTCGAGCTACTGGCCCAGTTGCTGGTGATTTGCAGGCCGTGTATGGGATTCCTTGGCCTGTAGATGCATCTCCCCATTTTCTGCCTTCACGTGGCCTCCTCCCTAGATATGTGTCTCTGTGTTGACATTTCCCCTTTTTATAAGGATACCAGTCTTGGGTTGAGGGTCCATCCTAATTGCTTCATTTTGCTCTGGTTACCTCTGTAAAGACCCTAATTCTAAATGGAGCCACACTCAGATACTTGGAGTTTATACTTCAACATCTTTTTTGGAAGGGACCCAAAATACTGCCTCTCAGGTCTTAACACACACATGCCATTCTGAGGGAAGCTCTTTCAAACCCACACCAGGCTCAGCTTCCAAGACCGCATGCTTCTTCCTGTCCCAGGACACATCAGACCATCATTTCCTAGCAGCTTGCCTCCTCTCTATCCCCATAGTGGACTAAGAATTCTCGGGGAGCAGAGATACCGTGAGCCCCATCCAGGGCCCAGTACATACATAGTAGGTGCACAGAAAATATGCCCCGGGGGAAAAACCCTCTTTTCCCCATGGTAAGATTCAAACAAGGCTTTTTTATAGGTATGTATGTTTACTTATTTTAATGATTCCATTTATTTATTAGAGCAAGAGCGAGTACATGAGTACTCCTGGGTGGAGGGGCAGAGGGAGAGGCACACTCCCCATGAGCCGGGAACCTGATGCGGGGCTCCATCCCAGGACTGCAGGAACATGACCTGAGCCGAAAGCAAATGCTTACCTGACCAAGCACCAGGCACCCCTGGATGTGTATGTTTGTATAAACATATATAAATTAAATATATGAAATACATAAATATGTATAATATGTAAAATATATTACTATATCAATATATAAAATATTTGGGGTCACACATAATAGTGTCATGGCTTCTTGTAATTGTATTCAATAATTTAGTTACAGATATATTTTTTTATGATTTTATTTTTAAGTAATCTCTTCTCAATGTGGGGCTCGAACTTACAAGCCCAAGATCAAGAGTCGCTCCACCTACTGAGCCAGCCAGGAGCCTCATTTTTTAAATCACATGTAGAAGATGATATATGTTAATTTAGAATTGCTTTTGTTCACACACTCGCATTTCATAAAACTGTTTTATTCACACTCTCTCTGAGCATTTTGGAGATAGTGTCTTTGTCATTGTTAAAGATCCTTCTGAGTCACCTAACCTAGTTTTCCAGAAAACATCATCTTCAAGCTAAATTATTTGAGGTTAAACATACTTTTTTTTCCCTGTATATGAAGCTGTCACTGAAATCTTATCCCAAGGCACAAGAACTCACTTGCATAACTTATTTACCTACGTATATTAATACCAAGTACTGTCATAAGCCTTTCAGCTGCATTGACTCATTTAATCCTCACTATAGAACAATGAAATGCAAGTACTTTGCATCCCATTTTCCAGATAAGAAAAATTGAGGTACAGAATGGTGACATCACTTGCCCAGATTCACTCAGTTAAGGCTAATCACTGCAAATATTATGCTTGTTGGTTTTGTGATTTATCCCCCCAGGTCACCATGTATTACGAGCTCATCCCCCACCCCCACCAGGAGTAATTACCAGATCTGTCTACTTTCTTTGCTTCCCTTCTCATTGATTTCAGTTCCACGGGGAAAAGCTAATGTCCTCATCCAACACAAGGGTGTTTGCCTTTCAGCCAGGCTGCTTGGCTGGGGTTGTACAGACCTGGCCTCATTGATTCTCTGCCTGCCAAGGAATCTTGTTCTTACCCCTATTTCCAGGTGAGGAATCTGAGGCACTGTTAGAAGTATAGAGCCAGGGGATCCCTGGGTGGCTCAGTGGTTTAGCACCTGCCTTTGGCCTGGGGCTGATCCTGGAGTCCCGGGATCGAGTCCCACATTGGGCTCCTGCATGGAGCCTGCTTTTCCCTCTGCCTGTGTCTCTGCCTCTCTCTCCCTTTGTGTCTCTCATGAATAAATAAATAAAATCTTTTTTAAAAAATTTAAAAAAAAAGAAGTATAGAGCCAGGTCATGCAGCCAGAAGTGGCAGCGCTAGGATTCGCATCCAGCAAGGTAGCTAACAGAGCATCTTATATGAAAGATCCAAGGAGGACTCCTATCCAGGGCCACAACTCATGTTTCCTGAGGACTGGTCTCTTGGAGGGAACAGTTTCCTCTGTATTTGGGCCCCTGCTCTAGTTGACCAAATGACAGAGCTAGTGAAGGACAGTGAATCTATGCTCTGTCTCCCATGCTCGGCCCTTCTGCTGCAGGCCCTGGCCAATCCTTGGGGAGGGACAGGCCAGCACCTCTGTTCCAGGGGATGGCCATACAGCCCTGTTTTGACCACTTCATCCCAGGACTCATTAATTCATTGGCCTGCCTTCTCTCAGTCATGAGAGGGGCAGAGCAGCGTGTGAGGGTCAGGATGGGAATCCATTGGCTGCTTACCCTACCATCATTTTCCCTCTCTTTAAACTGGGAAGACAGTCATCCCTGGCTCCAGGATTGTGAGGATTTAGTGAGTTCATCCATTTGAGGCTCCCAGCACCACATTCTTGCTGCACAGGGCTTAGCAGGTGAGGGTGTGACTGGACTGACAGGTTTCCCTTCTGACAGGAGAGGCCAGCAGGTTGGGAGGTGGAGCCAGTAGCCCTTGGCTCTTCTGGGCACTACCTCCTCGATGGCCCAGTCTCAACCCAACTGCTGGGCTGGAGATGCCCCTGTGGACTGGCCCTTAAGCCATCCTGAGAAGCCTCCTTCACAAGGTAGGCACAACCAGGAACAGGCCTCTGCTCTTCCAGAGAATGGCCATACTGACACCACTTCTCTCTGAGTGTCAAACCAGCCAGCCACACCACGTAGGATTGTTGTGAGACACACATGCTTAGGCCCCATTGGCCCCTGGCCCCACAGGGAGGAGGCTGACCCTCCAGGAATAGCCTCTGTTGTGTGGTCGGGAGGGCCAGCCCCAGGGTCACACCTGAGGACCCAGGCCCCAAGTGTCCTTGTCCAGCACCACTGAGGGGAGGAACCAAAATGACCTATGTGAAGGCAGCCTGGGGCCCAGGAGTGGGTGAGCACTCAGGAGGCGAGGTTCATCACTGCAGTCAAGAGCAGTCCCTGCGTCAGACCACATCCGTTCACATCCCAGCTCCACCAGCACTGTGTGTCCGAACCTCCCGATACCGCCAGCCTTCGCCTATAGGGTGAAGTGACAGTAGAACCTGTCTCTCACAGCCGGCATGAGGAGAGAAAGCGGCCACACACGAGATACACCAGCCCTTGGGGAGAAGGCCCTTGTCACCAGGAGCCACTGCTACCACAAACCATGTGTATCGAGCACCACTTCCATTATAATTGAATCGAGGTGGCTCAGAGCATCTGGCAAATATGGGTTCTGAGTGTTCTCAACTCACTGTGCCTCAGTTTCCCCAGCCTCAAAAGGGGAAGACAGGAGTACCTGTATTCCAGAGGTGACATGAGAATTTCAGCAAGTCATAGGAAAACACCCAGTTGCTGTTGGCTGGGCTGACACGCACTGGCATCTAGTAGTTGACACCTCCTTCCTTCCTCAGGTTTAGGTCCAGCTCAGTACAGCTGCAGAAGGAGCAGGGGGGAATGCCTCTCCCCAACATCCCCACCCCATAGCAGGGCAGCCCCCGACTCCTCAGGCCTCTCCCAGCCATCCTTCCAGGAATAGCTGCCTGCCACCTGAGGTACAGACCTGCATATCCTCGCCAGCCTCGTTGGCACAGCCCCCAGCGCAGACAGGCTGACAGTGGTGCTAATTAGCTTAATTAACTCGGCCCCAAGGGAGCCGCCCCAGTTGGAGGCCAGAGCCCAGAGTCAGCTGGGATCAGGCCCAGCCAAGTCGGAGCCACTGGTTGCCTTCCACCTCCGGCCCTCCTGTCACAGGAAGAAAGAATCACTGTTGTCTGGGGCCTCAGTGCAGAGCCTTCTTTGTAAGTTGTCGTCTTTGTTTTCTGCTGTGAGTGGTTTAATTCCACAACGTGACAATGTCCCAAGTCCAGACAACGTGGGCAAATTAGAGATTATGTCTGGTGCTGTCGGGCAGGACCTTGAGAGAAGGCACATCCTTCCGGGTGTTCTCTTTATCTGTATCACGAAGGGTACACCAAGCCCAGCATAAAAACCAGACTAGTACCAAAGGGTTGGCAGTGCAAACCCAGCCTCTCCCTTCCCGGCCCCCAGCCGTTCAGGCCCCCTCCCCAGACGCAACCATGGCTTCATTTCTTCTGCTTCCTGCCCGAAACGTCCCAGCCATGACGAAGCACAGGTGACTGCATATGCTTCTTCCCCGCCACCCCTCTTCATCTGCAAATGTGGTGCCGTCTCTGCACCTCTGCTTTTTTGCACCTGCTTTTTCCCCTTCATATCTTGGTGACCATTCCGTGTTAGCACAGAGGAGGTGATCGCTTCCTTTTGAACAGTCAAGAGTAGTCTGTTTTGTCCTTGGGGGTCATCAGGTTTCAACAATCATGAAGACCAGAGATCTTGAGAAAAAGGGAAAAGATCAGAATGTACAAGCCCAGTCTGGTTGGTTTTGTTAACCTGGAATTAATGCTATTTTAAATTACTGCTTGGAATTTGCAGTTTAGAAATGACATTGGAAAATTCTCCCAGGAGAAAGAGAGTAAGAGCAAAAATGATCGAGTTGACTCCGAACTGAATTCCGTCGTGCTTTCCCCATTTAGACGCCTCACAGCAGCACACAGATAGCATCAGGCCAACGGGACCTACAGCAGATGAGATGTGTGTGGAGGTGAAGGTTGCAGCCGGGAGGGTGGGGGGGACAGACGGACTGTAGCATGGTTTCTTCTGGTGAGCCAGCCTTCCACTGCAGAATCAGGAATGCCCCCATTAGAGTCCTGGAGGACCTAGGAACTGAGAAGGCAATTTTAGCAAATGAACACAAAATTAAACAGAGCAAGGAAGAAATACTTGTGTTCTTTTGGCTTAACTTTTTACAATATCTCTGTACTTTTTCCTCTTTTATAAAAGTTATTTAAACTTGTTTTAAAGGAAGGAGGAGGGGGCATGGCTGGCTCCATTAGAAGAGGATGCAACTCGATCTCAGGGTCATGAGTTCAAGCGATTACTTAGATAAATTAAAAAAGAAGAAGAAGAATAGAAGAAGGTTGAAAGGAAGGAAATAGGTAGAGAAGCAGGTGGGTTGGTTGGTCAGTTGGTTGGAAGGTTGGTTCCATGTGACTCACATGGAACAGCTACTGCTGAGTGCTTGCAATGTGGCAAGCCCTATTCCCAACACAACAGAATGCAGAAGGCTGCAGATGAGTTGGGAGTGGGACCACACACACACAGTGCCCATGACAAACCACCAGGAGATGAACACAGCGAAGCAACATACAGGATTGTGTGATCACGCACACCTGGGCTGGAAGGGAACACCAGAAGGTTGAGTGGTCAGGGGAGGCCTCTCTGAATAAGCTGGATAGATGAGAAGCTGTCATTCATGGGGAATGCTGGGAAGGGCAACTCTAGGCAGCCAGAACAGCCTGTGCAAAGGCCCTGGGGCAGGAATATGCCTGGCATGCTAATGGAACATTGAGAGGCCTCCATGGAAGGGGATGAGGGCGGAGGCAGAGCAGATTGTCAAGGATTTCATGGGCTTGTGGTGAGGGTACACTTTTAGAAAATGAATCCCCCCCACCTGCCCATCTTTTGGAGCTGAGAGTTTGGTAAATTTTAATATATCAAACTAAGCAATGTGTAAGCTTTGTTTTCTGAAAATGATTTCACACTGTACCTACCACTTCCTTCATTCCTCCGACATACCTGGGACAACCTCTTTCTGTGTTATGTGAATCAGCTCCACTTCTCTTTCATAGCTAGATGGCATTATTCTGTGGGGCCTCTCCCTTCCCCTGCTGGCCAGTTCTGTGTTTGCTTCACAGGACCCCAAGAAGCGTCCTCATATCCTTGGCACACCTAGGTTCACGTGGGCCTCCCTAAGGGACACCGTCCCAGAAGTAGAGCCCCTAGGGCCAAAAGCGTACATGTTCCATAGTGTTCTGTGGGTGGCTCTGCGCCCCTCCCAGAGGGACAGCCTCATGAACAGTGTCCCTTTCTTGCCATAGACAGGCTGAAGCCCTGGCCTGCTCCCTCTCCAGGGAGCACTGAGTCACATACCCCACCCCCCTCCTTGCAGGAGATTCTGGAAAACTGTGAATTCCCTTTGGAAGGGGGAGGGGTGAGCCCTCTTCCTCTGTTTCTCTGTGTATTTCTTTCTTTTGGCTCTAAAGCTCTTTCATTTGCCCGGAGAACACACTTCAGAGAACACTGTAATGGAGCCAGAATTACCCTAGACCTGGAATTCTAATTTGGGGAAGAATACGACCACAGGGAAAAACTTGCCGCACTCTCTTGCTCCTTTTGTTAAAACCCCAAGGTGGCAGCTGAGAAAATGAGAAAGATGCAAACTTTAAAATGCTCAGGAGCCCGAGACATCTTTCTTCCTGGGTCCAAAGACTTTTTCTTTCTTGAGTTACAAAATGATGCATTCCAGGTGTCACCTGTTTTTGAAATGACTATTATTCTGGCATGTGCTTATGGTAAAATGAGATAGTCCAGAAGGGTATCAGGTAAAAAGTGAAAGTCCTTGTTTTTCTACCTCCTAAAAAGACACCTGACTTCCCAGATTTCATTTACCATTGTTCATAATTTCCCCAGAACTTTTTTCCTGCCTTTAAAAGAATATTACTGGGATGACTGGGTGGCTCAGCGGTTGAGCATCTGCCTTCAGCTCAGGGCGTGATCCTGGGGTCCCCGGATGGAGTCCCACATCAGGCTCCCTGCCTGGATGGAGCCTGCTTTTTTAAAGATTTTATTAATTTGGGGTTGCTGGGGTGTGTAGAGGCAGAGGGAGAGAGAGAATCTCAAGCAGACTCCACACTGAGTGCAGAGCCTGACATGGGGCTCGATCCCGTGCCCCCAAAGATCATGACCTGAGCTGAAGTCAGGAGTCAGACGCTTAACCAACCAAGCCCTCCAGCCCCCTCACTGTACATCTTTTTTAGGCCATGTCTGTGCTAGAAACACAGCAGTCAAGTACAAAGGTGACACCTGTAGGCTCTGCAGCCTGGTGGTCTCGGCTGGAATCCTGACTCCTCCACTCACACAGGCTATGTGACCTTGGACAACTGTTCCTTTAGTCACCTTGCATCTCAGTCTCCTGTCTGTAATGTGGGGGTGATAGTAATTGAGGCTGCTGTGCGGATTGAATGAGTTAGCATACACGGAGCCCTCGGGATGGTGGACAGGGCCTGGTACACGGGTAGCGCTATTAGCTGTCATTATTTCTCTCCTGGGACACCTCAGGTCAAGGACCCAGTTTTCACCAGGGAAGTAAGATCTGAGCCTAAAGGCTGAGCCAGAATCCAAAGGCCAGAGGAGGCCTCAGGGCAAGTCCCAGGAGTGGAGGACACGGAGTCCCTCCCAGGAGAGGGCCAGGGAGCTGGGGGTAGGGAGCTGTGATGGCCTGCGGAGCCAGCAGAGGGGTAGGGGAGCAGCCGAGGAGTGTGGGCAGCTCAGGGCCAGCCCTCGTTACCCAAGTGCTTGCTCTGTGAGGTGCCACCGAGGTGCCACTGCAGCCATCCCTGTAGTGCTGTGAGGTCAGCATGTTCTCCAGGGGATCGGAGAAGTGGTGCCACATGCCTGCAGTCCCACAGCAGGAGCAGAGAGACTCAGGCCTGTCCACCGCCACCACTCCTGCTTTTAACCCTAGGCTGTGCCAGGATGGCTTTTAGATGCCAGAGTGTTCTGGAAGGCAGCATGGGGTCAGCATCGAAGATGGTGATCCAAGTGACCTGGCCTACAGGCCAGTTTCTGAAATGGGAGCCCCAGTGGAAAAATGGGGGTGGTGAAGGGGCTCCAGGGCCCTGGCCAGGGTTTAGGTGCCTCGTCTCTAGATCTTCCCAGCCACCCCGTGATTCGTGAACTCTCTTTCCCACATGTCACAGATGAAGAAACGAAAGTTAGGGACACCTGATGACAGACTCTGGAGCACTTGGCCAGAGGTCTGCTGTCTGCGGCCCAGCATTCACCTGTGGAGACCTGGTTCCCAGGAGATGGGTCCTCTGTGAGACACCCTGAGACCCCATCCCTCTTCCGTGGCTGGAAGCCCTAGTCACCCTCATCCACCTGAACACTGCAGGAACTTGCTCATCATCTCCCTTCTGCTCTTGGCCCCACTGAGGGCCACTTTTATGTCCAGCCATCAGTGATCCTTCCAGGATGCAAATCAGGACCTCCCACCCACCAGCTCAGAATCTCAGAGGCTTCCTTCCCAGAAGCAGGCCCAAGTCCCCTCCATGGCTCATGAGTTCCTGTCCCATCCCCTCCCAGACCTCACCTTGGACCACTCGTCCCCTCACTCACCTCACCAACCTGTGGGCCTCCTCCATGCCTCTGTCACCGGGCTTGACCCCCTCACAGCCCAGCACTTGCTTCCCTCTTCCTGGAGTGCTCTTGTACCCTGCGGGCTCCCTCAGCTGTCACCCCCCGGAAGAGCCATGTCCCATCCCCACCAATCCCTACTCGATTACCTGGCTTTATCTTTCTTCAGACCCCCTCTCTGCCTCACATTATGGGATCTCTCTTTCTGGTCATTTATTCGCTGTGGATCTCCGTAACTGGGGGTCAGCTCCATGTTCACTGCTGTGTGTCCTCTGCCTGGAACAGGCTTGGTCCCAGGCAGGTCGCAGGAAGTCTTGTGGGACTAGTCTGAGGAGAGAATAGACGTGGCCCCTCTTGCTGCTTACTTCCAGCAGGTGGAGTGGAGAAGGCTGCGGTCCCTTCCGCGGTGGCGGCCTGCCTTCCTGAGGCAGGACAGCTTTGAGAAGCAGCTAGAGCCTCCCCAGGGCCCCTCTGACCCTCATCTTCTCACTCCAGGCAGGTGGACACGAGTACGAAAAACGTCTTCGGGCAGCCGCGGTTGAGGGCATCCCTCCGAGACCTCCGCTCCCCACGGAAGAACTACAAATCCACCATCGAGGACGACCTGAAGAAACTCATCATCATGGACAACCTGGCGCCTGAGCAGGAGAGAGATGCGGGAGTACGTAGAGGCCGCCTTCGCCGCACCCACACAGTCAGAATCAGGCGGGCCAGGTGGTTGTGGGAGGGCAAGGGAGGAGGACAGAGCTCCCTGAGGTCACTCTGGCCTCTCCTGCCAGTGGCCTCTATCTGTGGCACCTGCCAGCCCCATTTGGGTGTATGTAGCTTCATAGCCAGGAGTCAGGTAGTCACATTAGTCAGGGACCAAATCACAGCATAAGGCAGCCTGAGCAGGCACGTGGGAAAGCCCGTCCGCACTAGGGCAGCTCGAGCCACTGGAAAGGGATGCTCTTACTGGCTCTCATGACCCGAGCGGAGCCTGAGTGGAAGCAGCCTCCGCCCACCCAACCCTCAGGGACCGAGAGTGGAGGCGAGGGTTCCCAGGGGGGAATTCAGGCTCCCTTAGTCTGCTGCACTCTCCTGTGGGACCGAGCTGTCCGCAGTGGTCCTCATCAATGACTGGCTCCCCTAAGTTGCACTTAGGTCACACCACCTTCCCTGACCTGACCCGGTGCAGGAGGGGGGCACTGGCCTCTCAGAGGCAGGTGGTGCGGGGAGGGGAGGAGGGATCCCCAGGGGAATGAGGACGGTGACAGTGAGCCAGGCCACGACCACGCCCCATGACGGTCCCTATCTCCTCCTCAGTCACCACAGAAGAGCCTGCAGCGGACGCTGTCAGATGAGAGTCTGTGCAGCGGGCGGCGGGAACCCAGCTTCGCCAACCCCACCAGCCTGGAGCCGGGCCTGCCCAGTGACGTGCTCTTCACCAGCACCTGCGCCTTCCCCTCCAGCACACTGCCCGCCCGACGCCAGCACCAGCACCCCCACCCGCCGGGCGGCAGCAGCCCCAGCACTGTCCCCACAACTGGCAGCAACGGCTTCCCAGAGAAGAAATGTGAGCCTGGGGCACCCTGGGGCCAGTGGGGGGGGGTTTCCCAGCCTTGGGAAGCAAGCAGGGGCCGGGGGATGGTGTACACTGGAAGTCATCAGTGTTGGTGTCGGCCGAAGTGAGGAGCTGGGGCGCATGGGAGCTTCGGGAGAGTCCTGATGGTTAGGCACTGGGTGCCACCCACAGAGCTGGGGATTGTTAGGCGAGGATGGGGGGTCTCCTGGGGGGTCACCTAGCTGGAAGTCTGGACTGCCCGAAGATTAGAGTCACCTGAGGCCAGAGGGAGGGTGTCAGCCCCCGAGGCTGCAGACAGGAGGGCCCTGGGGATCGGGCTTTACATTAGCTGCTCCCCCAGCTCCCTGTTCCAGCACCAAGCAGATGGTTCCGTGAATGTTTATTTACTTACCTGATTCCCCCCCAAGTCTGCCAACTCTTGTTGGAGGGAGGAGGTGTAGGGTGTGACTCATCCATCCTTGTATTCATCCAGCGACTGTTTACCGCGCGTCCCCCACGAAGGGGGCCCCAGTGCACATGGTCCCTGTCAAAACCTGGGCGCCAGCTGGGGTGGGCCTGCCTTGAATCCATCCTCCTCCGATCCCTTATTCACAACCCCAAAGCTTCCCAAACTGAGAGGTGATTGAGAAGTTTGGGCCAAGCTCACAGCAGCAAAACCCAACCCAAACGGGCCTGGGGCTGTTTACTTACCTGCCTTCCCTGCCCCACCTGACATCATGATCACTGCAGAACGCCGGCCTGAATCCAGGGGCTGCGGGGCCTGCCCGGGTGCGGTGTGCGACAGGCAGCACCTGCACAGCTCCCTCCGACACAGACAGGGTGTGACTTCAGAGTCTACCCCAGGGGTTCCAGCAGAAGGCCATGTCTGGGTCACTGAGGGGAGCCTCCCCCAGAGCCAGGTTCTACTCCGCCCCCATCTCAGCTCAAGGCAAACGTATCCCTCACTGCATTAAACTGAGACTCAGACGTGTTAATACGTGGAAAACGCTTAGCACAATCCCTGATGCACAGTAAGCACTGAGAAGCGCTGGCTGTTTGTTATTTTGTTATATTCTTCGGTCTGGAGCAAGCATTTTAATCTGCCGTGAGTCAGGCTTGTGCCCCAGGCCGGGAGAGCGGGGTTAGAACAGAGTGTTAACAGGGACCTACTAAACCCCAAAGCCTCGCGGGGTTGGGCTTAGAGCAGGGTCAGCGGCTGACCATGCAGTTCAAAGACAAGTGTCACTGCCAACGAGTGTCATTGCGAGCCAGGCATCTCTCTCTGAGCCTCGGTTTCCCCCTCCACAACACGGGGGTTCGTAGGAGCACCTCCCTCCCACTACTAGGAGGAGGTGAGGCTGGGAGATGGTCCCAGTGCTGTACCCAGCGTGGTTGGGCCCTGCTCTGCCTGCCTGAGTCACCCCCTGACCTCTGTACTTCTTTGCTGTCCTCTGTCCCCTCCCCTTTGGCAGCTATGAGGTATCAGCAAGCTGAGGCCCGGGGCCTCCGCCCGGCACATGGGACTCAGCCCAGCCGTTGGCTGCGGCAAATGATGCAGCTGCTGGTGCTGGCGCTCCCAACACCAGAGACTCCAGGGGCATCTTTCTCTGCCCGGCCTTCCATACAGGGACCCAGCAGGTCTCCTTGCAGCGACCCTGCCACACCCAGACCCTAACTACACGCTGACGACCCTGGTTTATATCTGCAGCCTGGCCCTTCCGCCTCCATGCCGCACCTCCAGAAACAAACTTCTGGCCCACCCCAGGGCCAGCCCATCTCAGGGCCAGCTTCAGAATCCTGGTCACCCTGCACCCTTCTCTTTGGCCCACGCTCCCATCCCCTCTTCAGGAAGTACATTTGGTGGCACAAACAGAATGATTTCAGGAGCTGCCACTTGTTCCTCCCCGCTGCCCCCGCCCCTGAGGCCTCACCCAGTCTTGTCCACTCTCCTCTCCCTCCTGGACCCCAGCAGCCTCCTCACCACCTCCCTCCCTTCCTGCTCCCCACCCCTATGGGGTCCAACCTCCGCTCGCAGCCAGAGGGAGCCTGTGAGCACCCGCATCAGGTCATGTCCCTGGCTGCTCAGAGCCTGTGGCTCCATTCCACTTGGAGTAAAAGACAACGTCCTCCTGACCTGCGAGGCCCCCACAGTCCAGCCCGCACTTCTGACTTCACCTCCCGCCACTCTGTCCCTCTCACCCCATTCCCACCCACGTAAACACCTGACACTCCCCTTGACCTGCTGGTGTTTGTCATCTTCTGATGATTGTAACGTACTTACTTAATTGTATGTGTTATAACACTTAGAAGCATTACGTAAACCATACAGAAAGTAAAACAAAGGATTAATATCTTTGTTCCTTTCACGTTCTCATTCTCCCCCCATCTCCCATCTCCTCTTCCCCACCAGCCACCATCTCCACCTCGGAGCTCTCGCTGGCCGATGGCCGGGAACGGCCGCTGCGACGCCTTGACCCCGGGATGATGCCACTGCCTGACACAGCTGCTGGCCTTGAGTGGTCCAGCCTGGTGAACGCGGCCAAGGCCTACGAAGGTAGGCACCTTCCACCCAACCTGGCCCAATCCCTACCCCCTGCTCTGTCCAAGAAGGCTCAGCGGAAGAACTTGGGGCTTCGCAGTGGGACAGACTCGGGATCCAGAGTTAGAGGGGTCAGGGTTCACATCCTGCCCTGTCTCTTGCTCGCTGTGCAGTCCAGGGCAAGTGTATTGGTCTGTTGATCTACACAACAGGCACATGCCTGGGGCTGCAGTGAGGATTAGGTGAAAACATTGTGTGTAAAACACATCAGGCACAGAACAAGCCCTTACCAGACAGTACCTTCTACTATATCGCTGAGCAAACATGTGATAATCCAAATCGTATTTAGATTTGCTTTGGCTGCCAGTGGCTGAAAACCCAAATTAACATTGACTTCCAACATGCAAGGTTTTATGCGGGTCAAAATTCCTGGGGCGGGTGGTCTGGGGCAGGGGTGGCACTTGCACAGATGCATCAGGGTGCAGGCTCCTTGGTCTGGCTTATCTGGGGAGGCCTCGCCCTCATGCTCCCAGATGGCTCCTGGAGGTCAGGCCATCGTGTCCAGCTCTGAGCAGCAGGACAGAGGACATATGCCCAAGCCTGACACTACCCCCTATATTTATTTCCCCAGAGTCCAGGGCATTGCACACAGCCATACCTGATAGCTTCAGGACAGGCTGGGAAGTGAGGCCACATGCCCAACAAACATTTGGGATTTGTTCTTATGGAAAAAGGGAAAACAGATCATGAGGGATCCTGCTCTGAGCCATGCTGGGCTCCCAATAGTGACTGAGATGGCCCCGGGTCCTGCCCTCCAAGGCCAGTGGAGGAAAGAGACTCATCACTAGACAGCAGTGGCCTTGAGTGATCAGGGCTGAGGGAGCCCAGAGCGGGTGCCTAATCCAGACTGCGGGGTATCAGGGAGGGCTTCCTGCAGGAAATGGCAGAGAGTGCTAGCCGTCCCTCATTATCTGATGAGCTCTGTGACGAGTGGTTGGCCTCTGCTGCCTCAGTTTGCTCATCTGTAAAGCCGAGATAGTAGCTCCTACAGCAAGGTGATCGTAGCATTAATGGATTTACATAGACTTGGCTGCACTTAAAAATGAATGTCACCATCTATAGCACCTGCACATCCCTGAGGACATTCGAGTTTTGACTCCAGAGTCAGGATCCAGGAAGAGAATCCGAGGGCATTTATCACCTGTCCTCTCCAGATCTCCACAGGGGCCCCAGGGAGTCTCACAGGTGCCTTCAGGGGCCCTCACTGTCTGGGTTCCCTGAGCAGCTGGCTTTTTATGTGATGGGGGTATAAAGGGGTGTGCGGGCATATCCCAGGAGGAATGCCGGGAGCCAGGCAACGGGGCCACCTCCTCTCTCCTCACCGGTGTCCGGGCCTCCCAGGGCCAAGACCATGGGTTCTGTGGGAAGCAGCTGGGAGGCTCCAAGCCACTCCCCGAAGACCCAGATGCCACCAGCAACTGTAGTATTGTCTTTAGAAGGCAGAGCTGTCTAGATACCGACCCCAGTAGTGGGCTTCTGGGAGGGGCTGGGGCAGCCAGAGCCACATCCCCCATAGCCACTCCATTTAGCCCCCCTACTCCACTCCCACCCTACCGCACCCCCATGCCTGAGGAATCAGCACCACACGTGAGAAAGCTTGGGGAGCAGGCTAGCTGCCCTGGTTCTCCACCCAGGCCGCACATCAGAGTCCCCCAGGGAGCTTTCTCCTTCTCATTTATGAAATTAATAAATGAACCACAGCAACAACAGAGAAGATTAGGTAATGGGTGATGTGGGACGGTGCAGCAGAAAGGCCTGGAAGGAAATCCACCAGTACCACAGTGGCAGTGACTTCCCTGCAGAGCACGGAGAGGGGCGGCAGTGGGATGGAGTCAGGCTGGTCTCAGCTCACTGGGAGCTTGGCTTGTTTGTTTCAGTGAAGATCTATATGGGTTATCCTGTGTAATTCAAACAAATGGAAAAAAGACTAAAGGAATTATGAATTTCAGCAGGTGTATTCATGGCGTGGTAGCTTTGGTGAGGGAAGCTTCTATGAGGGAAATAGAAAGATACCTGGGGTTTATTTCAAAATATTCCAGGAAAAAAAAAAGCAAAAGGGATCACATCTTGTAGTGCTAGAAAGTAAGGAAATGCTTTAGATAGGAGGCACGCAGGGAATAGGGCATGTCAGGGGGACACAGGAGCCATCCAGAAGAGCTCTCAATGGCCAAAGTTGTAACAGTCAAACAACTAAATAATAGTAGTATTGGATTCTAACCCCAAGAATAGAATAAATGTCCATGAGTCCATACTCCTATAAGTAGACAAGTGAATAAACAAAGGATGGCTATATGACAGCTCTTCCTTATAAGAGGATTCCAGTTAATCTAGAAGGAATGAGAAAGATACGGAGTCATCATTAGAATAACAGTAGTGATTGATGGTTGCTAAAATTAGTGGGGAGACTTTAAGCAGAAGCAAGGTGTTTATATAGCCTCAAAGTATCTACCCCAAAATATTTATGATTGCTCAGTCCACAAGTTCTTTTATCCCTGTCCCTCCAGGAGGTGGAGCTTAATTCCCCTCTCTGAGAGTGGGTTGGACTCAGCCTCTCACTCCCAACAGAGTGAGTGTTGGAAGGGAACAGTAGTGACTTCACAATGGAGGAGGCTGGTGGCCAGTGTCTTATCCAGGGGATCAAGGTCCCCATTGCCGGTAACAGGACACATCAACCCCTGGGGTGCCTGGGTGGCTCAGTCAGTTAAGCGTCTGTCTTCAGCTCAGGTCATTACCCTGGGGTCCTGGGATTGAGCCCCCATAGGGCTCCATGCTCATAGAAGAGCCTGCTTCTCCCTCTGCCTCTACCCCCTCCTCCTGCTCATTCTCTCTCTCTCTCTCTCTCTCTCTCTCTCTCTCTCAAATAAGTAAATAAAATATATATTTTTAAAAGATACATCAACATTGCAGACCTCTGGTATGATGCAGTGAGTCAGACACACCACTTCTCCAGTTTTCTGCCCCTAACTCTGTCAGAACATTAAACAAACCCAAACTGAGGGACGTTCCACCAAACCTGACCAGTACACCTGAAAAGTGTACAAGTCCTGAAACTCGAACCCTGAGTAGAAACTGTCACAGGTCAGAGGAGGGCCAGGAGGTGTGGTCACTGAACACAGTGTGTAATCCTGCAGTAGGTCCTAGGACCGAAAAAGATAGGAAAATGAGTGAAATCAGATCGCGTGTGCAGTGTGGCTGATAGAAACTGGTGTTTTCGTCACCGTACCCTGGATCTGTGAGACGTTAACATCGGAGGAGCCTGGGGGAAGGGGATGCCAGAGTTCTCCGGCATCTTTGCAACTCTTCTGAAGATCTGAAACTACTTCAGAATAAGTTTTGTTTTAAGATTTTATTTCTTAAAAAAAAAAAAAAAAAAGATTTTATTTCTTTAGTTCAGACAGAAAGAGCATGAGCAGGGGGAGGGGCAGAGGGAGAAGCAGACTCCCCGCTGAGCAGGGAGCCAGTGCGGGGAGCCACTCAGGTACCTCTAAAAAGTTTCTTAAGGAAATTGGGGATCCCTGGGTGGTGCAGTGGTTTAGCGCCTGCGTTTGGCCCAGGGCGCGATCCTGGAGACCCGGGATCGAATCCCACGTCGGGCTCCCGGTGCATGGAGCCTGCTTCTCCCTCTGCCTATGTCTCTGCCTCTCTCTCTCTCTCTCTCTCTCTGTGACTATCATAAATAAATAAAAAATTTTTTAAAAAAAGGAAATTGTGTGAGGTTACTGAGGGGCACAGGGACTTGAGGGCGACAGATCATCCATGCTCCTGTCACAGTGATGGTTGCACAGAGTATAGACAAATGTGCCACATCCTGCCAAGCTGGACGCTTTCAGAACATGCAGAGTGTTGTGTGTCAGCTAAACTTCCGTAAGCTGTTGTTAAAAAGGAGAGGAGCAATCAGGAGACTTTAAAGAATAAATAGAAATTTAAAAAGCAAAGAGCATGTAGAAGAGGAAACCAGAGTATGTTGACAGTTGTTGAAACAGTGACAGGCTCATGAGGACTCATACGGTCCTTTCCCTGCACACAGGCATGTGTGAAACAGTCCATATAAAAAATATTTCCAAAAAGAATAAGTATTAGGGACACCCTAGTGGCTCTGTTGGTTAAACATCTGACTCTTAATTTCGGCTCAGGTCATGATCTCAGGTTTGTGAGATCGAGCCTCGTGTGGGGCTCTGCTTGAGATTCTCTCTCTCCCTCTCCCTCAGCCCTCCCTCTCCCTCTCTCTCTTAAAAATCTCTCTCTCTCTCTCTCTCTCTCTCTCTCTCTCTCTCTCTCAGGGATCCCTGGGTGGCTCAGTGGTTTAGCACCTGCCTTCGGAGCAGGGCGTGATCCTGGAGTCCCGGGATCAGGTCCCATGTCGGGCTCCCTGTGTGGAGCCTGCTTTTCCCTCTGCCTGTGTCTCTACCTCTCTGTGTGTGTGTCTCTCATGAATAAATAAATAAAATCTTAAAAAAAAAAATCTCTCTCCTCTCTCCTGGGCAGTGCAAAGAGCTGTTTCACTCTTCTCCCTCAACGACCCAGCTCTGAGCCCAGAGATCCCACCTGCACACAGTCCGGTCCACAGCCACCTGAGCCTGGAGAGGGGGCCCCCAACCCCCAGGACCACCCCTACCATGAGGTAAGATCTGTCTGGGAATACCTGGTGGCCCAGCAGCCTGAGTCCCTACAGCCCAGATCCCCCGTGGCGGCAGGCATGCCCAGCATTAGCAGGATGGGCATCTACTCCCGTCCCCTGACAGATTTTGGAGGAATCCACACACTGGGACCCAGTGGTGACTGAGTCCAGGTTAGCCCCTCCCCCATGGATGGAGACAACACCATAATCAATATAATCTGTACGATGACTACAACCTAAGTAGTGCCCCCCCAGTTGCACCCCCCACCGCTTCTCCCTGCCTTTCATCTCCCCTCCGTCTACTCCTGGGTTTCCTCTACCGGTGCCTGAATTATGTACGTGGTCACCTCCCCTGCGGTGGCCCAAGCTGCTCCCTGTGGACCCAGCATGGACTGAGTCCCAAGCTGTCTCCTTGTGAGGCTTCCTGGCGAGGGAAGAGGAAGTGGAGCCAGACATCTCGCATTTAGTGCAACCGGTCTGTGCTCACTTGGCAGAAAATACGATTAAAAGGTGGGAGACCAAATGGAAAGGGCACGTTTGCATGTCCGTCAACTTCAAAAGTGCACGTCACACTCCTGTGCACACCTCCCCAGGCAGGCTTATGTACATGGCAGTGGCCCTCTGTGCTTTATGGGCAAACGAAGGGATTTTCGAGGGAAAGTTTGACTCTTCTGGGGTTTCTTGATTCTCCTTCACACCTCTCTTTGACTGGCTTTGGAACTCAACTTCCACCAAAGACGTGGCCCGACTGTAATCACAGCAATGAGGTGGTTGCAGGTGGTGCTGCTGCAGCGAGGGGAAGACCCAGCAGGGTGTGGGAATGGCAGGATTGTGGCCTCGGGGCCAGCTCCTGGATTCCCTGCCTCCTGAGCGGGGGACCCTCTCCCACCTGCAACTGCGGGTCCCCAGGGTCCCCAGGATCCAGGACTGGGACGGGAAAGCAGGCAGGCCCAGTCCTCCCCCCTCTCCCTTGCTGCAGCCCACCCCAATCCTGGACCCCCTAGAGTGCCCTGTGGAGTGGGGGGGGGGGCCTCCTCCCCAAGGGGCTGGGGGGACTGCAGCTGTCCTCTGCAGGGGCCAGGCAATCCAGGGCTGCGGAGCTAGAGGAGGACCACAGGCCAGGTTCGCTGCCCTGTCCAGGGGCTAGTGACACGGTGACCTCCCAGGCTACGTTGGGCCGGGAGCTTTGTTACACTGAGACTGTGCACAGTGCAAGGCGGGCTCTCCGAACCGGTGCACTGTCATCATCTTTGTCGGCATCTTTGTCCCCATCCCCCAAGGGGCAGGCCATCCTGTTCAGTCGCCCTCTGCAGACGCAGTGCCCAGGTTTGCCGGGTGCTCCCTGGATGCCTGTGGGGCAGGTTCTTGGTATCACACCATGTGAGGTGCTCACACCTGGGAAGGTTTTCTCCCTAAAGCACACACGTGGTCCATGCCTGGGGGCAAGGCACACTTCAGGACAGACACACACAGCCTTCGACAGGCTGCCACAAGCCCCATCCACATCCAGAGGGGTACGCTGTCTGGGTAGAGCATGGCAGGGAGCAGGACTGGCTTCTGGATTCCCCAGCACCTCTTCTCCAGGAACCCCTCAGGACCCAGCAAGGAAAGGACTCCCCAGAACTTCAGGGACGACAGGGTTCTGGACCTCGTGTTCCTCCCAGCTGTGGGTCTGGAACCCCTCCCCGGGTCCTGGGAGCCCTTGGGTCTCACCCTGTCCCTTGTCTTTGCAGCGAAGAGCCTCCCCTGGATCTGACAGGCAAGGTGTACCAGCTGGAGGTGATGCTGAAGCAACTGCACACCGACCTCCAGAAGGTAAGACCACCAGGCAGCCAGCCCTCTTGTGTGCGCCTCCCTGCTCCGCTTTCCAGACACTTGGGCGGCAGGGGGGCAGCGAGGCTGAAGCCCCCGTCCCTGCCCCACCCCTTGCATTTTAGAGGAGACCGCCCAGCTTTGAATGTAGCCACAGGCAAAGAGTAGAAAGTGACAATACCAAAGTTTGGTGAGCACATCGAGGAAACTCTCCTGAGTTCTTGGAGGAAGAACAAATTGGCCCAGTCTTTTCGGGGGGCAGTTGGACAACGTTTATTTTAAAAATATGATCATGAAAAAAAAAAAAAAAGAAAAAAAAATATGATCATGTATCTTGTTGATCCAGCAAGTGGGCTGGTGGGAATTTGTCCAGAATTTCAAGCATGGGCACAGACACCCGTGAGCAGGGATGTTCACTGCTGCTCTGTTGGCAATAAAAACTTGGCACCAGGGCAGCAGTCCCTCCACGGGAGAGTGGTTTTTGTTTTTTGTTTATTTTAAAAGATTTTATTTATTTATTCATGTGAGACTCAGAGAGAGAGAGGCAGAGACACAGGCAGAGGGAGAAGCAGGCTCGATGCAGGGAGCCTGAGGTAGGACTCGATCCCGGGTCTCCAGGATCAGGCCCTGGACCAAAGGTGACACTAAACTGCTGAGCCAGCTGGGCTGCCCCAGGAGAGCGGTTATATAAAGGACAGGACACCCGTGTGGTGGAATATTCTGCAGCCAATTAAAACATTAGCCGGAGTCTGTGTATTTACTACATAGAAAAGCAGTCTAGTAGTAGGAGTCTAGTAACAGGTAAAAACTAAGCAAACTACAGAATATTTTCTAGAACATCATCATGCTTTAAGAAAAAAATCTGTGGGTCAGAGGGTTAATCTAGAAGGCACCGTTCTAAATCGTCCATTGTACTTCTCTCCCGGAAGGAGGAGGAGGAAAGAAATAAGGGCAGAGGACCTTTATTTCTTGCTTTATATACTGTTGGGTAAAAGGCAAAAAGGTGGCAGGATAAAATGTGCAGCTGCCAAGCACGAGAATCCTAGGGTCCAGGTTCTGATCCCGCCGCCCGCTCACTGTGTGAGGCTCGGTTGCCTCCCAGGAATCTGAGGATAACAGCAGTCCCTGAGTTGGGTGGCCATGAGGGTAATACGGGGTGAGAATCACAGTGAGATCTGTGTTCAAAGAGTTGAGGAAACGGGTCCAGAGAGATGAGGCCATTTGCCCAGCGTCACTTAGCTGCAGAGCAGCAGAGCTGGGATTTGAACCCTGGCCGCTGGCTCAGGAGGCCTCGGCCGGCCCACCCGCTGACGCCGGCCCCGCCCCGCAGGAGAAGCAGGACAAGGCCGTGCTGCAGTCCGAGGTGGCCAGCCTGCGACAGAACAACCAGCGCCTGCAGGAGGAGTCACAGGCCGCCAGCGAGCAGCTGCGCAAGTTCGCGGAGATCTTCTGCAGGGAGAAGAAGGAGCTGTGACGCGGAGCAGCCCCCCAGCCCCTGCGCGGGCCAGCTGGGGGCTTCTGCTCTCCGGCCCCCAAAGCTCGCTGCCTGCCGGTTGCAGGTGTGACCAAGACAACCCAGCCAGGGCCCCACTGCCCTCCTCGCGGACGTGGCCACCGGCCGGCAGTGGGCCTCACCGGGCTGGGAGCTGCAGTCTGCTGGGACCTACAGCCCCACAAGCTGGTGCGGTCGCAGGCCCCCCTCGGAACCGCCCATCTCTGGTCCCTGGGAACTGGACCACGCCCACACCAGGCCCCAGGCGGCCCCGTCTAGCCTCTTCCGAGGACCAAGCCCTCAGAAGCTGTAAGAGAGGCAGAGGGAGGGCAGGAGTGCATCTCCAAACCCCGCAGCTCCAGGAGTCCACAAACCAGGTTTCTTCACCGCGGACAACAGAGTTTGGGCTTGTGGGGCCAAGCCCCCTGCATGAAAAACCAGTGTGAAACTGGCCCGCGCTCCCCCCAGGCCCCTAGAGAGGGAAGGGCCTGTGTGGAAAGGGCCAGGGCTCTCACTCCCGGTGCACTAGCTCCAGAAAAGCACGAACATTAACCCCTTCCGACCTTATTCTTCCAAAAAGCAGCCAGGAGCACTTTCTTAGAGTTTCAATTCTTTTCTTGAGACCCCAGGATGGAGAGAGGAAACCCCAGCATCCAGAGGCAGCATCTTTGAGGGGAAACTCTATTTGCACACTCGGGACCGTTTATACAAGTCTTTTTTTCTATCAGCCCCTCACCACCAGAGGCCACAGCGCCTGGGCCACCCCCCTTCCAGCTCCTGCCCTGGCCCCAGGCGGCAAAGCCTCATCTCTCCCCTCTCCCAGCCCCACCAGCTCCAACCGCACAGACAGGGCCTCTCCCGGGCACCAGGAGGGGCTCCACGGCCCGGGTCAGGGCTGGCCAGAAGACAGCCTTCATCTCCTCTCTGGTGGTGGTTTCCCTTCTCAAGCAAGCGGACATCGGACACCCTCACTGTGTTCCCCGGGGAGTGCTTTGCTGTGAGCCCCCACTAGACGCTGCTTCTCTAAAGGCAATAAGGGGGAGCTTGCCAGTCAGCCAAGCCAGAGTGGTACTACGCTGTTCACCCAGGAAACAAGAGTTTCTTTTTTTCCTTTAAAAAAAAAAAAAGATATATATATATATATTTATTTTTTCATGTAGAGTTGCGCCAGAACAAGGCTTGTATGGCCACAATCTGTGGATCCCCCCCCCCAACCTCACGCTGAGGATCGAGGCGTGTCCCCCCATGGGCTGGGACTCAGTGGGAGGACTCCGAGGGGTAAAGTCAGGGTGGGCAGGCCGGTGGGCTTTCCCATTTGGGGAGGCAGCAGGCCGGCGGGGAGCTAGCCCCGCTCCAAGCAGCACTCTCTGGGCTGGAAGCCAGCACCAGGTGGCCCAGCCTTTGTCCAGAGACCCCACCGCTTTCTCTTGGGGGCCAGAAACCTCAGGGAAGTGGGCTGTGGGGACCGCACGGGACACAGGCACTCAGGTGCCAGGCTGGACGGGAAGGTGCCAGGCTGGGCTGGCAGGGGCAAGAGCAAAGGGCACTCTTATCTCCCTGCCATCAACCTCTGACCCCAGCAGCACTGCAGTCCCGCAGGAAGCCCTCAGACCTGCCATCGCCCGTCCCTCACCCGCGGAGTGAGAGGAGGGCCGCAAAGTGGGGCCTGCGTGGTCCTCAGCCCTGGCCAACTACTGTGATCTCTCTGCCCCTCTTCCCCACCCCCTCTCTGGAAGGGTTCTCCAGGACCACCGCGGGGCGCCCTTCCTTCAGACCCTAACCTGGAGGCTGCCCCCCCCCCTTTTTAAGTTCTCACATCTTCAGATCATTCGAATCATTTTTGGGGACCTAATCATGTACATTGACAAGTGTAAATTATGATTTTTTGGTTTTGTTTTCTGTTATTTTTTAAGGATCTCTGCAAAACTATTTAATTTGAGGTTGGTGTTCTATCTGAAGGTTTGAAGATAGGGGTTTTTTCATATGTTGATTTGTTTCGTTTGGATTTTTTTTATTCTCCATTGTCTTTTTTTTTTTTTTTCCCCTATCCCTGTCTTGAAATTTTCTGGCATGTTTCTGGAGGTTTCAAAGGAAATAAATGTTTCATAGAAATGGCTTCTGTGTTCACTAGCTGGGCAGCTGCCTGGAGTCACTGATGGGAGGGTGTGGTCCCATCATCCCCCTTGTCCCAAACGCATCTCACACACACACACACACACACACACACACACACACACACACACACACTTCCCTAAGCACCAGCCTTGCAAACTCCCTTTCCTTGAAACCCAAACGACAGAAATTCAACACTCAGAGGGTAGAAAGTCCTCAAGTTGGAAAGAGAGAGATGGCACCGAGGAAGTCCTTTCTGGCGGCCTGAAAGCCAGAGCAGGCCCACGGAGGGTGCCGGTTGGGAATCAGTGGTCAAACTTTGGGAAATCTGGAGGTTGTGCAGGCGGCCGGACCTCCAGCTCGCGGAATCGGTTCTCGGCGGCCGGGCTCGGCGCCAAGGGCCCCCGGCCTCCCCCGGCGGCCTCCCGGGCCACGCCCTCCCGGCGCCGGCTCATTTGCATGTCCCCGCCCTCGAGGGGAGGAGGCCTCCCCCTGCCCGTCGGGTTGGCGGTTTCGGGTGCAGACCAGGCCCTGCCTCCAGGCCCTCGGGACGCACAGCGAGGCGGGGGCGCCCCTAACCTCGGCCCTGGGCCCGCCCGGCCCCTGCCCTCAGGAAAGCCTCGCAGTGTGACCTGGGCATCACGGTCCGACTGGTTTTCGGAATCTCAGAACCAACCGCACGTGAAATCCAAGGTCTGGCCTCCTGCGGGAAGTCCGGACCGAGGAGCAGCCAGCCTCGTGACGGGGCCGCCAGGTGGCTACACCTCACGCCCTCACCTGTCATTGGGTCTTCCATCTCTGAGCTAAAAACCTGATGCTTCTCTGACTCAGCCTCTCCCCTCCCCGCCCCCCCCCCAAAAAATCTCTCCAAAACGGGTATATATCCTTTTTCCAGAGGAGGTGGACCAGCAATTTCCACATCTCCTAAAAATTCTAGAGTGTTCCAGACACTCTTCCAGTCCCCGCCCTCCTTGAGGCCCCATCCTCTCCCCGTGCGCCCTCCCCCCACCGGCATGGGAACGGTGGAACAAGATGTTCTCACATCCTCTCCTGGCGCCTGTGACACACACCGACGTCCAACGCCCCGCCGCTCGCACCCACACTGTGCCCTGCTGGTCCCTTCCCCATCTTGCCCCACTTTTCGACTTCCTCGGCCACATCCCGTATCCCCGCCGGCGCCCTCGGACCCTCCCCCAGTGTCCCTCTGGCGCCCATCACCCCTGGCTCTGTCCCCGGCCAACCTCTGAATCCCTCCATACCTCCATACATGTGGCTCTCTCCACATTTCTCTATTGTCCCCTAAATGCTTTGTCCTCCCCCCTGAAGCCTCATCTCTGTGCCAGCGTCCTGGGACTCCGCCTGTCCCTGGATCCTGCCTGTCGCTCCCCAGTGTGCCTCCCCTCTTCTCTCCTAATGTATGTGCCTGGTTCTCTGCCTCCCCTCATCGGCTCTCCTGCTTCTCCAGATCACTCTCTACCTCCTCCTTCTGTCTCTCCCTGGTGTGTCTGCTATTTTTTCTTACTATTATTTCCTCTCCCACTGAATCTCCATCTCTTCTGTCGCCCCCCCCCCCCCCCACTCCTGTGGCTCGCTCATCTACCTCTCTCTCCAGATCTATTTCTTCCCTCTCCTGCTCTTGTTCCGATTCTCTATAAATGTGTGTGTCTCTCTGCTGATCTCTCGGTGTCCTGGTTCTCTCCTCATCCCGCCTCACCCAAATCTGCCTCCCTCCCAGCATCCCTGGGACGGGGGACCCCAGGTGAGGTCGGGGGGTTACAGGAGGTGCTCCTGGCACCCCTGCCCCCTCCCCTAGCCCCGGAGGGCGGCCCCTTCATCCTCCCATCCCTTCCCCCCAGGCCCCAGCCCCCGCCTCCCCCCTCGCTGCCGATCGCTGCAGCTGCAGCAGCCCGTTGCCAGGGCAACCACAGCTGGCTGGGCGGGAGCCCCCTCCACCCCATCCCCCTTCTCCTTTCCGGCGAGGCTGGGAGGAGCTGGGACAAAGCCAGGGAAAGGCGGGGTGGGGGGGGGAGTTGGAGGGAGATGGAGGTCGGGCCGGCTCCAGCTGTTAACCTCGGTCAGCTCTCCCTCCACGAGGCCCCGTCTCCCCTTCCTGGCGATGCCCCCCAATTCAGCCCGCATAACGAGGCGGTCGCGGGCAGAGGGGTCAGGCCCAGTTTAATACACAGAACAAGTTAATTCACAGCAGAGGCAGGCAATAAAGGAGACTCGTGTACAAGGGGGGGCATGCGTGGATGGGGGAGACCCCCCAAGCCCACCACCTCCCCCACTTGCAGTCTCAATTTCCCTTTTTTTTTAACCCGAACAACAAACACACACAACCACAAGAAACAACCACGCCCCCTCGCAACCCCCAAAATGGCCAGCGAGGGTGGCAGGGGGCAGCCCGGCCTGGCCGGTGGGGAACTGGAGCAGGGGAAGGAGGAAAAACCAGTCCGGTGCAGAGTCTGTGCTTCTCATTCCAGCAGGCGCTGGGCGGGGGCCCGCCTGGCCCCCCCAGCCGACGCCCACCAGCCTGGGGGGTGCCCCCCCCACACCGCCGCGGCGGCCCGGCCTCGGCCACGGCGGCACGGAGCGGGCAGGGCGGGGCGCTCGGGGAGGGAGCGGGAGCGGAGTTCAAAACCATGGTTCACGTCATGCAGTATCCACGGTGGGCACCAGGAGGGGGCGAGGGTGGACACCACACCCACCTGCCCGGGCTCACGGGGGAATGGTGCCCACTTTGGGTGCGGAGGCGGGACAGCTGCAACTCCGGAAACCGGGGGGCGGGGCTGCTCGGCAGGAAGCCGCATAGACTGGTGCCCAGTGGATGCTCAGCAGTGCCCCCTCCACCCAGCCAGGCCTTAGAGGACTCTTTGTATATATTAATTTCTTTTTTTTTTTTTTAACTTTTTGACTTTTTCTTTAGAAAAACGCTGTGTCCGTGCCCCGGGCTGGCATCTGCCGCCCCTCATGCCCGCCCAGAGGCGGGGTATGGCTTTGAGGGGAGCAGAAGCCCCTGGTGCCCATTTGCCAAGGGATGGGGAAGGAGGGAGGAAGGGAGAGGAGCCCTGCTAGGCCCACCAACCCACAGGGCAAACATTCCACTTGCACAGAGGGAAGGGGGGGCCCAGCCCCCTCTCGGGCTCCCCCTCTCCCCCTCCCACGGTGGGGCACTGAGGGCCGGGAGGGTGTGGAGGAGCTCCGAGAGGCAGATGGGTCAGCACCACCCCAGAGGTCCAGGTGAGCCAGAGCCAGGCCTAGGTGAGGGTGATGTAGGCAGAGGCCTTTTCTTTCAGGTGCCGAAGACAGAGGTGACAACTCCAGCTCCCTGTGGGGGAGGCCAGGGGGTTAGGCCCAGGTCCCGGAAGGGCTGGCCCAAGTCCCTCCCAACCAGCAGACAGAGTGCCTGGTCTTCACCGGCAGGAAGCCCGCCTTTCGACCTGCCCACGCCCGTGTGGTGCCCACCTCTTCTCTCACCTTCCGGGGGCTCCGCCATGGGAGGACTCAGGCAGTACATGTGGTAACCCCGATCGCAGTCGTCACAAAACAGCAGCTGGTCCTGGGGGGTGAGACCCGCCCAGCTGGCACCCTGGGGGCACGGGCACCAGAAACCGGGGTGGGGGGGCTGGGGCAGGGGTAGGTCAGAGGGGCTGGGGAAGGTTGGTCCCTCCCACGAGAAGGGGCTCCGAGAAGGTCTTTGCATCACGGGATCTTTGCAGAACCCGGCTTGGCCAAGCTGAACACCCCTGTGGTCTGTCCGTTTGCAGTGTGTCGTCTGGGTTTGACAGAGTCTGCGGAACACTTAAAATGACACCCAGGTGGTCTGATACCAGCTCTGGACGCACTGGATGTGGGTTCGGGTCCCAGCTCTACTAATTTCCTAGACGGGTGACCTCGGGCGAGTCA
Source organism: Vulpes vulpes (assembly GCF_048418805.1). Lineage (NCBI taxonomy): Eukaryota > Metazoa > Chordata > Mammalia > Carnivora > Canidae > Vulpes > Vulpes vulpes. The sequence continues at coordinate 7,926,381 of NC_132780.1, forward strand.
TTTCCCCTCCCTGAGCTGGGTTTCTTCTCTGTGAAGTGGGAACAGGGCACCTACCTCAGAGGGTGGTTGGGAGGAGGCAGGGACACGAGGAGCCCTAAGGGCCCGGCCCGTTAAGGGACACTAACTAACATAAGGACAGAACAGGTTACCGCTGCTCCCCGGGGAGGGGCTCCAGGGAGCCGCCTGAGGCGCCCCGGCGGGCGGAGGGGCGGGGCGGGAGGTCACCTGGGGGCGTGTCCCGGGGCGGGGCGGCGCTGGGGGCGGGCCCCGGGGCGGGTCCCGGGGCGGGGCGGGCGGCCACTCACGTCATTCTCCGAGGTACCACAGAGGCTGCAGGACTTGCACTCGATGCACTGCCAGCGGTAGGTCCGCACGGCTGCCGTCATGTTCACCGTAAACTGTAAACATGAGGGGTGTCCTGGGGGCCGAGGGGCAGGGATGCGGTTAGGGGCCATCGTGCCCCCTCCCCCGCGGTGGCCGCTGAGCCCGGGGAGGACGGCCCGGCCCCCACGCCAGCCCGGCTCTGAGGCTGGGCCTGACCCCACCCCGCTCGCGGTGCCCGGGCCGCCGCGCTGCTGCCGCGGCCACCCGGCCCCTACCCAGCCACCATGGTAACCACATTCTGCTCCCCAGAACACCATGGCAACCGCATTCCATTACCCACAGTGCTGTGGCAACCACTTTCTACCACCCACAACACCCGGGCAGCCACATTCTGTTAACCACTGCGCTGAGGCAGCCGCATTCCATTACCCACAGCAGAATGGCCAACAGGTTCCGCTAACCACAGTAACGTGGCAACCACGTTCTCCCAGCCGCGATGCCATGGCAACTGCCTGGCACAGGGGGGCCCCACACCCTGGGTTCCCTGCAGCCCGAGCCCCATTACCCGGGATACCCGGCCGCCAAACTGCTTGTGACAACACCGTGCGATGCCAACCCGGTGGCCGGCCCGCTACCCCAGCGCAGAGACGCCCCCCTTGGCCACTACCCCGGTGCCACAACAGCTACCCAGTCGCCATGACAACCACATCGCACTACCCGGAATACCATGACAACCACAATTCATTACCCACTGTGCTGAGACAACCACAGTCTATTACCTACAAGTCCACCCTGGGAAACCACATTCTATTAACCACAAGTCCACGGCAAGCGCCGTCGGTTATCCACAGGACCCCGACAGTGGCCATCCATTACTCATTATCACAGTCCACTCCCCACGATGCCGTGGCAACCATCCTTCACCACTCCTCGTGCCATGATAAGCACAGGCCACCACCATCAATGCCATGACAACCACATCCCAGAGCCTCTCTGACCCCTCTGGGTTTCCCACAGTCCTCAGCAGTGGAACCCGTTGCACCACCCCTGGGTTCCCCCCACCAGGCCGCGCCTCTCCACCTCCCATCCTCCAGATCTAGATTCCTGGTGTGCCCTCCACCCAGGCCCCCCGGCAACCTCAGGTGGGGGTATCACCTGATCGCCCACAGTCAGCACAGGAGATGAGGTCCTCGGGACACCCGGTCTTCTTGGAGCCACCCAGACAGAAGTCACAGTAGCCGTTGGGGATGACAGTGCCGTCAGGTGCCTTCTTGGCTGAAAGACAGCAGGAAGGGGTTGCCGCAGGCAGCCAGGGGCACCTAGTCAGAGGCTGCTGGGGAAATAGGGGCAGAGGGAGGCATCCCTACCTGTGTGTTTCCTCTGTGCCTCAGGGACCCAGGCCAATTCTTTGTAAAACTCTGGGGTTGGGGGGACAGAGAGAGGGACTCTCACCACAGGCAAGGCTCCACCCTGCCCCCAGCCTCAGTCCCAAGGGTGGACCCCTTTTTCCAGGCCCGGAGGGAGGTAAGGAGACAGAGTAGCTCCCCTGAGCTGCGGCCAGTAGCAGAACAGAATTGGGGACCCAAATAACTCTCATCAGGAACCCCAGACTCTCTGAGGACAACCCACACATCCTCTTTATTAGGTAAAATTGCAAATAACAGCTTTAGGAAGAGCCCCCTGCTTCCCCATTCATACACACTTCTACCAGACAACCAGTGCCAGCTAAGCGCCCGACTAGATAAAAACTGGGGACGCCACTCGCCAAGATCTGATATGGAAACAGACGGACATTCACAAGAAAAATCCTGAACACAGAGGTGCCCGGGTGTGTAGAGGGGACGGGATGAAGAGACTGCCCTCTCCCACCAAGAGATGGGTGGGAAGACAGTTCCTCCACCGGCAGAGCCTCCCCAAGCCCTCCCCCACCCCTCGGCTGTCAGGGCTGGCACGGGATTGGCATGGGCAGGCGCCAAGGGCTCCCAGGCCACAGACCCTGCCCCTCAGCCAAAGCTTCGCGGAGAAGGGAGAGAGGGAGGCAGGGAGGGAGGGGAGTCATCTATCACCCCCCTCCCCAAGCTCTAATTGAAACAATAAATCAGACCCAGAAATATTATGCCCGGCCGGGAGCGAGAGGGAGAGATGGTTGGTTGCCATGGCAACCCCAGAGCCAGCATCCCCTTGGTCGGTGGGGGGAGGGGACCGCTGAGCTGGAGATTTTCCAGAAATGTCTAATGTGCCCCCTCCCTCCCCGGCTCCTCAGCCCCCACTCCCCGGGTCCCTCACTACCCCACAGCCCGCCTGCCTGCTCACGTTTATGGTTGTTTTTCCGGTGGAAGGGCAGGGCGTGGCGCTCCGCGTTCTCCTCCCCCTCCTCCTCAGCCAGGTGGGTGTGGGTGTAGTGGTAGCTGAGCCCTGGCCGGTTCTTATACCGTTTCCCACAGACTGGAGGGCGAGCAGGGAGGGGGGCCGGTCAGCCCTCCCAGCCCGGGCGGCCTCCACCCTGGGCGGCCTCCACCCTGGCCTGGGGGTCACACCTCCCCCCTCTGCCAGAGGCCTGAGCGCCCCGCCCACCGGGCTCTAGAACAGGAGGGAGGGGGCCAGCAGGGGGGAGGTCTCTAGGCCCCACTCTCTCTCTCCCCCTCTTCAGAAGGACTCACTATCACAGACATACGGCTTGTCTCGGTCCTCGAGGGAAGCGGTGTCCTGGCGTTTCCGGAGACCCCCGATGCCATATGCCTGTGGGGGAAGGGGGTGTGAGCGGCCAAGAAACGGAGGGAACCGGAAGGGCTTTCCCCTCATGGGCCTGAAAGGTGACCCGCAGCTCTGCCACTTCCTAACTGTGGGCCTCGACCAAGAGGTTCCGATTCCTCGTGTGTAGCGTGGGTATAAGGCGGCTCTCAGCCACTGGACAATCTCTGTTTTGCAAACGGTATAATGATATCTGAGCCTCGGTTTGCTCATCTGTAAAATGGGTATAAGATCCTCTACGAACCCCCTTCCCAACCCCGCCCCGTCAGGCTGCTCTGGGGATTAAATAGGGTCAAACTGGGGCAAGGCCTGACCATTGTGTGTGCCCAGTACACCGGCTCTGCCACGGAGGGGTGGGGCGATGGAGAAAAGTTGAGAGGTAATACCTTTCCTTTGGCCCTGTTCTTCCTCCTGGGAATGTCATCCTCCAAGTCTTCCACCTCGAGATCATGTGGAAACTCCAGCAGCTGCTGTTTCTGGGCATCAGGAGAAGGGGGATCGAGGTCAAGAAAATGGGGGGGATGCTGTCCTGCTTTGGGGAAGTTCTGGACGCAGCTGGAGATGGGGGGGGAGGAGGGCAAGTCAGGAGGGGCTTCTAAAAAGAGACAGGGTGTGGGAGGATGGAGATCCAGGGTGCCCCAAGGCCCGGGGAGACTGCAGAGCAGGAACAGGATGTGCCAGGGCGGGTGGCAGGGATGAGAAGGCAGCTCGGGCCCCTGAGGGGTGGTCCCACCTGGCAGTCCATAATGGTCTCCTCCTCCTTCAACTCAATCTTCTTCTCCCCTGTCTCCGCACACAGTAGCGCCTCAAGGACTGGCCCTTCTGGCAGGCCGCCCTCCTTCTTCAGGGGTGCCTCACAGTCTGCAGACAAGGGTGGGGTCAGGGGGGTATGTTGTCCCTGGAGGATTCCTCAAACAGCCCGGGTCAGGGAACCATGCCCTTTGCTTCAGGACAGAGGCTTTCCCACACTCGACCGGCAACAAGACTCAAAGACTCAATCATACATACTGGGAAGGATGCCGAGACCCTGAGAGAGACACAGCCAGACCCTCAGATCCACTCAGACACACTCAGAAGGAGACACAGCCAGACCCTCACTTACACCTGGATGCATGTGGAGAGCTACCGACACTCAAACAGGGCACACATGGAAGGTACAGATCATCTTGAGGCAGCCAGACACACAAAGGAAGAGATACACCCAGACACGCGGAGGAAACTCATCCAAGCCCTTGGATACACCCGGAGACAATCAGAAAGGGACATTAAACCATCAGCTCTACCTAGATCCACATGAGGAAGACGCAGCCAGACCCTGCCATACACTTGGACACACACGAGAGAGAGAGAGAGAGACATACCAAGAGAGAATCACTCAGATGGATACACAAGGACTGTGGATACACTGTCCCTCTGAGGCAAACAGACACACCCAGAAAGACACAGATGGACACACAGTGTCCAGATGGACACTTCAATACACCTGGACCCACACAGACCCTTGGATACACCCGGACAGGAGAAGAGAAAGAGCCAGCGACTCTGACACTACTGGTCACAGTCAAAAGGTCATAAAGCCCGACACTCTGGCCAGACGAGCACATGTGGGCAGAAATATACGTAATACACCAGCCACGAAGGGCTTCTCCCAGACATCCCAAAGCATCTGGACACTCAAAGGAAGAGGCACCCAGACGCCCTGATACACCCAGACACACTCAGGATACCCTGCTAGACCAGACACACACAAGACTAAACAGCCCTTCTAGTACTCTTGGAAACACCTAGAAAGAGACACAGACACTTTGATACACTCCCTTACGGATGGAAAGACACCCAGACACATCCAGACACACATAGGAGGCACCCATAGGAAGAAAGCCAGCGGGGCCCTGATCCATCCCAACTCGCCAGGGAAGGTACACCCAGGCACACGAAACAGATACCACTCTGCCCACGAATACACCTGGGCCGGAGGAGAAGATACAGCCCAAGTCCAAAGCCCAGTCACTCAGGGGGAACTGGAGAACGTCTGGACTACCCCAGACGCACACCTGCAGACAAGTGCTGGGAGGGAAATAAAGGCAAATGCTCAGACCCACAAGGGCCTCACCACACACGCATGAGCGGGCGCTGGGGGCACTGATAGGGTCCCCCCCAGGTCCAGGATGAAGCTCCACCCACCGATCTTGTACTCGCAGGGCCGGAGTCTGGGGTCCTCCAGGATGTTGAGTCTCCGTTTCTTTCTCCAACAGCGCGCCGGGTACGTGTAGATCTGTCCAGGGGCCAAACCTGGAGTGAGAAGCGCGAGGGGGGCCGTGAGAACAAGGGGAAGGCGGCCCGCAAAGCCGCCGCCCCGCCCCCACCCTCCGGGGCGGTACCAGGGCCGCGGTGGGTCTTTTCCATCCAGATGTAGCAGTTGTTCTGGGCCACGCCGGTCTGCGAGTCGAGGAAGGGCAGGCGCAGGCTGCGCTCGGCGCACAGGCGCGCGTTGTAGCTGCGGCAGTGCTCAATGGCCTCGCGGTAGAAGTCCTCGCCTAGGCTGCGAGGGGGCGAGCGAGCGGGCGAGTGGCTGTCAGCAAGGGCGCGAGCGCCAGGTGGCCCAGCAGCCCCCCTCGGCGCGCCCCTCGGGAGGGGGTGGGCCTACTCTCCCAACCTCACCTCTCCCCCCTGTGCCTCCGGGACTCAGGCGCCCCCAGCCCAGGGCCCAAGCAGGCCTGGAGCCAACAGGCAGATAGATACACACCATACAGAGACGGACAAAAATACACCAGGACCCATCCCTACAGGCACGCGTCAAAATACACAACACAACCAAACCACACAGGATTCACACACAAAGAGAGACATAACCCAAAACTCACAAAGGAGAAACAGACAAATCTCACATATGTGCACACACAAATATCTACTGAGAAAATACAAACATCGCCGTCCCATAGTGTAGAAACAGACACATCCCACATATACCCATGCACGAATACACATCACATATCCAAAGACACACAACATAAACAAAGCACCCGCACAAAGACACACAATGTGCAAAGAGATCACACACACAGCACTACACACACATACACACATCCAAAGACACACAGTGATACACAAATATTATGAGAAGAATGTTAAAACAAACTACCCACACATGCACTTATATACCCAAAGACACAACACAAAACAAATTACACACACACATACTCACACACACAATATCCAGACAAACTATACAAAGGAATCACACAGATTCACACAGGACACACACACAATCGCAAAGATACACAATATAGAAACCAACATCTAAAATACCGCATATCCACACAAAGATACAACACAGAAGCAGACAAATCCACCCATATTCACACACAACTGTACAAGTACATGCATGCCTACAAATCCAGACACAGAGCACAAGCGATGCACAGTTCCAAAGGACATGTACGCACACTCAAAGACCCAAATATCCAAAGATACCTAGTGTAGACTAAAATAAACACATATCCACACACATATCAAAAACAAACAGACAAGTGACACGCACTCCACATGCCAAGACAAAGGTGGTGTGGGCTTCACTCAAGTTTCCCAAGCCTCCCGCACCCCCAGACCGGTTCGGTCTCTCCCCATCCCCGGGTGTCGCCGGGCGGGACGTGACCCCCCTTCCCCCGAAGAGGACCCGAACAGGACTCCGAGTCCCCCACACCCTCCGCTCCTCCAGGAGCAGCGCATCGGACCCCGTTCTTGCCAGGGACCCACGATCACACACATCCGCACCCCCGCGCAGCACGGCCCACGGTGACAGCCCCCCAGACACCCCATCGGCCCCACCCCCGGCCGCCACACACGCACACACGCGCGCGCGCGCCCGCGCAGACCCGCCCGCGCGCCCTCTCCCGCCTCCCGCCGGCCCGCGGCACCTCAGGGGGCCGGGGATGACCGTGGCCATCTTGCTCCCCGGGTCCTGCCCCCAGCAGGTCCCCGCCGGGTCGGTCCTCCCAGCGCTCGGGCGGGCGCTGAGGCCGCCCATCCATTCATTCCCGCGGGGCGGGAGCACCGGGGCCACAGCCAATCAGGACGGCAGGGCGGGCCCGCCCGGGCCATGCTGGGAGTGGTAGTCCGGGCCGGGGGCCGGGCGGGACCCCGCGGGGCAGGGGGCAGGGGGCAGGGGGCAGGGGGCAGGGGCGCGGCCCCGGGAGCGCGCGCGGCCACTCACGCGGTCCCTCGCGCGGTCCCTCACGCGCGCCCGCTCCCACGCGCCCCAGCGTCCCGGGCACACGCTCCCACGGGCACACCTGGGCTCGCACACGCCCACCTACGGCAGTTTACACACACATTCACACGTATACTCACAGCCTCCCACGCAGACTCACGCACACCTCCCTCCCACGCCTCCACAGACTCACATACATTTACACTTACACAAACACTCCGAAGCCACGAGACTTAGAGATAACGGGCGTCCCACCCGCGCGCCTGCGCTCGCCTCACCGACACCTCTCCCTGCCGCATCCCCAGGCCCTCCCGGCGCCCAGCACCGGCCTGGCCCCCGGGGCTGTCCCCCGCACGGTGACCCCGCGCGGGCGAGCCCGTCCTGCCGCAGGCCGGTCGCCTGTAAGGAGCTGTAGCCGCACCTGGCGGGTTCGAATCCCGCCTCTGCAACTCGGTGGCCATGTGGCCTTGGGCAAATGACTGAACTTCCCTGGGCCTGTTTCCTCACCTGTAAGATGAGGATGACACCTCATTGGATTGTTGTAAGGATTAAATGAGTAAATAGAGTGTTTTTATTTTTAGTTTTTCCACATCCAGCAGGGAGCCCACCACGGGGCTTAAACTCACCACGGAGAAATCAAGACCTGAATTGAGATTGATTCGGAGGCCTAACCGATTGAGCCACCCAGGTGCCCCCCCATAAAGTGTTTTTAAAAGGTACCCGGGGTGGGCAGGGGGGAGATGCCAGGGTGGCGAAGCAGTTGAACGTCTGCCTTTGGCCCAGGGCGTGACCCCGGGATCCAAGACTGAGTCCCACATCCAGCTCCTTGCAGGGAGCCTGCTTCTCCCTCGGCCCCTCTGTCTCTCTCTCTGTGTCTCTCATGCATAAATAAATAAAATCTTTAAAAATAGATAAATAAAATAAAAGGTACCTGGCAGGTAGTAGGTTCAGTAAATCCACTCCATCAAGGAGATCGGATATGAAGTCAGGTGTAAAATGGTGCTAGCCAACCACTACCAGAAAGAATAATGCCTGGCCCATAATAGATGCTCAATAAGTATTTGTTGAATGAGTAAATAAAAATATACTGAGTACCCACCAGGTGCCAGACACAATTCTAAGTACTTCAACAGCCAGCAGCTCATACGATTCTCATAATGACCCTCCCAGGTGATGCTATGTTTACACTCATTTTCCAGATAAGAAATCTGAGGCAGAGGGAGGTGAAACCACAGGGCCCTCAGCCCCTGGTGGCGCTTGACGGTGGGGCTAACAGGATTCACTCATCTAGGTATCTGTACCCAGGTGAGTTTCACCTCCTTCTTTCTCCCTCTGTCACCAGCACAGACTGTACCCTAAGGAGTCCCCAGACACCGAGCTGCCCCAGCAGGCCACACCAACACGGACCCAGAACCCCCCTGGTCCAAAATTTGTGTTCCAGTATGGGCTCCCTCATGGATAAAACCCCCACAAATGCCCTTGTCCACCAGGGGGCTCTGCAGCAGCCAGAGAGGCAGACTAGCCTTCACCTCTTTTGTCACCTGATGCCTCCACCTACCCTCTGGTGAGAGAGATGCCCTCAAGGTCCTCCAAACTTATCACCTCTACACACACACACACACACACACACACACACACACACACACACACCCCTAGTGTTAGACCCCCTTCCACAAACTCTCCCCAGTCTCCCCAGGGTAAGGCCTTGACCTCCCTGCTTCCCCACTCCCAACAGGACACAGTGGGTCCCTGCTTCACATCTGGCCCAGAGTAGGTGGCAAGGGGAGTAAGTGAAGGATGCTGGTACCCCCATGCTCACTCTGGCCTCCAGGCCTCTATTCTGGCCACCTCATATCTCACCCCTGGTAAGCCCTACCCCTCCGCCCATCAGCTCAGCTCAGAGAGTGCCCGCCCTCGCACCTTCCTCTCTCACCTCCCACCACCCTCACAGATCCCCCAACACATTACACCTGCTCCCCACACCTCCAGCCTCAGACACCCCAGCTCACGCCTGCCCCACCCCAGAACCCTTACAACAATTTGCTCGGTTAGGAGCCTGAACATAGTACGTCATCTCCCTGGAGGCCCCTGTCCATCAGCACGACTGACCCACGACCCGAGCTGTCGCTTCCCCCCTTTCCTTGCCCCTGGTCACCTTTGCAGATCCGTCTCCCACACTTGAACTCCCCTGCCCACGTGGTCCTCCTAGCCCACCGCCCTCCCTCAACCCTGCAGACCCCTCAGAGGATGAAAGCAAAGAAGGGCACACTGGCGCTCCCACCCTAACCTTATCCTGGCCTCCAGGCCCCCGCAATGCCCTATATGGAAACAGGACCACAAGAGAAATCAATATTGATACTTCTAATAATAATCAGTACACTTAGGGTCAGGCTCTGAACAAAGATCACGACAGCCCCTGGAGGTGATAGGCAGTTATGATTCCCCAATACTCAGATGGTAACACTGAGGCTCCGGAGGCGGGTGGTGAATTAATAGCTCAAGATGAGGTCTGGAACCAGGCAGTCAGAACCCCTAGGCCTGCTCGCACCAGCCTCCCAAGGGGATTTGGCTCCCACATTCTTGCGGGAGCCGGATCCTACCCTGGACCCCGCGGACAGCTCCACGGGAGAGCAAAGAAGGGCAAAGAAGGGGCGCTCCCGCCCAGCGCTTCCTCCCGCCTCCTCCAAGGGTCCCGGCCGCGGGGTCAGAGTGAGGAGGCCAGGAAGCCTGTGGAGCCACCAACCTGTACAGGAGCCCTGTCCCGGCCAGTCTGGGGGTGTCCCTCAGAGGAGACACGTCTGTCTGTGTAAGACAGAGTGAGAGGGAAGCAGGAGGGTGTCACCGTCACACACCTCCTCCCGCTGACCCCCGCAGCCTCTCTCGCTCCCCGCAAAGCCAAGGCCCACGTGTAGGCGCGTGCCTGTGAACCCGCGCCCCCTCGCCCCGCAGCTCCCCCGCAGGAGGCCGGGCGCTACTGGGGGCCTCGGGTCGGCCGTCAGCCCCAGCCCCGGGAGCGTGGGGGCGCTCCCCGCCCCTTCCCCCGCCCCAGCCGCCAGCGCCGCTCAAGGTCAAGGCGGCGAGCGCGAGGGGTTGGGGGAAGCGGGGCTGGGGGGAGGTCGCCCCAGCCCCTTTGTGCGGCGCCGCGGGCGTTCGCCCTCCGCCTCCTCCCCAGCCCCGGCGGAGGGGGAGGGGGAGGGGAGCGCCGCGCTCCCCGCCGGGGAGGGAGGGCGGGAACGGCCGCGCGCCTGTCACTCTGCGCCCGCTGTCACCGCCGGAGGAAAGGGGGTGGGGAGCGCTGGGACCCGGGAGTCCGGGATCCCGAAGAGGGAGCGGGCGAGCGAGCGAGAGATGGAAAGAGAGAAGAGAGAGGCGGCGAGGGGTGGCGAGGGGTGGCGAGGGGTGGCGAGGGGAGGGCAGGCTTGAACCCGGGCGCCCAGGTTCCCAGCCACCGGCCCGCCAGGAGGCCAGCGCTCGGAGCGGGGACGCGGACAGGGAGAAAGGGGGGAGTCCCCCGAGATTGAGGGCGCTGCCAGCCTCCCCTCCCGAGGCATCCGGTCCCCACGGGGTGAGAGATGCTCTCGGTGGATGTCCCTGGGCGGGGACAGGGAGGAACGGTCGGAGCTGACCTGGGCGTCGGAGCTCCTAGGTCCCGAAGACCCGGGGAGGAAGCGGGCGGTCAGGACCCCGACGTCTCAGCTCCCACCCTGCGGCCGCGGGGCCGAGGGCCCCGGAGAAAGAGGGGGAAAGAGAAGGTGTTCTGGGGAGAGGGAGAGGGAGAGGGAGAGGGAGAGGGTGGCGACGACCCCGGAGCCTGAGGTCTGCACTTCGGCGTCCGTGCTCCCGCGCCCCCGGGGACACGGAGGAGGAGAGATGGGGGAGGAGGAGAGGGAAGCCCCTACCCCCACGCTGGGTGGGGAAACGGCCTCCGCCACCCCCCAGCCCGCGCCACATTCCTTCACTGACAGCGACAAAGAAGAGACGCCCCCGCGACCCCGAAGGGGCTCCCGCCCCCAACCCCAGGGGACAACGAGGGGTGGCGGGTCCCCCAGGGGTGGGGTGGGGCGCTCGGGGGGTCCCCCATTAAACTACCTCCCGCGCGCTGCGTCCCCTTCCCCAGCGAGGGCGGGGGAAGGGCCGGGGGTGGGGGGCGGGATGGAGGGACGTGGACGGCGGGGACACTCACGACTTGAGCGGGTTCTGAATGGCGGTGGCCATGGCCCGCTCGGCTGGGCCGCCTCCGGCCCGGGGCGCTGCTGCCGCCGCGCGCGGGCCCAGCCCGGCCTGCGCCGCCCGCTCTGCCGCCCAGCGCGCTACGATTTCATTCATTCTTGGGGCTGCGGCGCGAGCCGAGCGGGGCGGGCCGGGGGCGGGGCTCGGCCAATCCCCGCACCTCCCGGCGCACGACGGGACGTGGAGTCTAGGGGCGCGCGGCGGCGCCCGAGGGCGCCCCTGGCCGGACTACACGTCCCAGGGGGCGCCGGGAGGACCGCGCGCCCATTGGCTGCTGAGGATACAGGGCGGGGCTGGCTCGTCCCAGAGCATCCTCTCCTCCTCCCTGAGGGTGCTCCATTCCCAGCTCGGGCTCTCCGTCCTCCGGGAGCCGCGGGTGTGGGAGCAGGTGGTCCGCGGCCTCCGGGGCTCCCCAGGGCACGTGGATGACCCCAGGATCTGTTGTGTATTCCTGTCTACGCTTGCTGGTCTGCGTGTCTCCGCGGTGTAAGCCGGCGTGTAAACAAGCCCAGGGGTTAATCAATGCCTTTGTTCACTTATTCAGTGCCTGCCGGGTGCCAGGCTCTCTTCTAGACACCGTGGCCTACAGCGGTGACCAAAGTCGCTGCCCTCAAGGGGCTGACCTTTTCATGGAGAAAGACAGATGATAAAGGAGAAAATAAATAGACAAAAATCATCTTAGAGAATTATGAATGCCATACAGTGGCTCCTCTGAGGAGGTGACATTTGAGCTGAGACCTGAGAAGTTCCAGCCAGGCAGTAGGAGGGGAAAGGGAGCGAGCTTTTGACAAGTGCAAAGATCAGTAAGAAAGCTGGTGGGACTGGAGCCGAGTGAGTGAGGGGACAGACAAGGTTGGGGAGAGAGCAAGGACCCAGATCGTGTAGAGCCTTGTAGGACATTACAAAGAAAATAGATTTTGTTCTAAGTGCAATCAATCATTGGCTCTCTTCTTTCTCACACAGACACACACACACACACACACAGACACACACACACACACACATCAAGCCCATCAGCAAATCCTGTTATCTCTACATTCACAAAACAGATCCAGGATCCACCCGCACAGCCTCCACCTGGCGCCAGCCTCCGTTGTCTCCTGCCTGGACAGCTCCAGGTCTGTTCTCGCCCTGGCAGCCAGAGTGGGCTATCTAAAACATATGGCATCACACCGGCTCAAAACCCTTCAGGGGCTTCTTTCACAATTAGAATAAAATGCAAAGTCCCCACTCTGCCCTCAAGGCCCTACTTGATCCCCAGATTTCTGACCCCATTTCCCTCTTTTCTTCCCTTGGCTGACTTTGCTCCAGCCGCACTGGCCTCCTCCCTGTTCCTGGAACATTTCAGCCACAGGACCTTTGCACTTACTGTTCTCACTGCTTAGAATGTTCCTCCCCCAGACAGCCACATGGCTCCATCCCTCACTTTATTCAGGTTTTTGATTAAATGTCACCTCCTCAGATGCAACCTCAGCTAAAATAGCATCCCCCATAACTCTGTCCTCTTGAATGCTTTTTCTTATCACAGTCTGTCATCATGTAATAGATCTATGCAGTTACTTGACTTATTGGCTGTCTCCACCCACTAGAATATCAGCTGTGTGAGGGCAGGGATTGATGACCTGTCCACTGCTACCTGACAAATAGTAGGTGCTCGATAATTATTTAATGAATAAATAAGTGGATCAACTAGACATTATGCTCCATGTCTCTCCCCACGATCTAGCTCTGAGGCACGCAGCCCACAAGGACAGAGAACAAGGTGGGCTCCGGACTGTGCCCTCCATCCTTGGACAACCTGAAGGGGATGCTGTATTAAGGAAACCTCCCCAGAGAGGGTCTGGAGCTAAAGGCAAAGGGAAAGGCTAACAGGCACAGTCAGTCCTTTCCAGAGTATTTCGGTCCCCAGCCGCGTGCGGGCATGTGCATGTGAGCAGTGCTGGCTCTGGCCTGGGCCTGCAAGCTCACAGTCCAGCGGGATGACAGACCCATCCCCGCACGATGACAGCCAAGAGTGGCAGAAGCCCAAGCAGAGGGGTCAGGGCTGGGATAGGCAGGCACAGGAGCTGCGGGACCCCGGCTATAGGTCAGGGAGGGGCTTTATGGAGGAGACTCCAGGGGAATCCTTTGGAGCCCTGACCCCTTGCCCTCTCCGCACACAGAGCAGCTGTCTGGGGGCCCTGATGCTTGATCTTCCACGTGTTGGGAACAAACCGATCCTGAAGTCCCAGGCTTTGGTCACTTCTCCCAACCCTGGAGCCCGGATCTGGCCGCCAGAGGGCACTGCGGCCCTAGTCTTTGTCCACACTGGCTGTTCTGAATCCTCAGCCCTGGGACAGATACCCTGCTGGCAGTAGGGACACTAGTAGACTCTGGTCCACCCACCCTGGGCCTCAGGCCCTGCCCAGCACCTGGTCACTGGTGTCTGACACTCGACCCCCAATCTCCTGTGGAATCGCTAGGAGACCCTGATCCAGCCCCTTGACGGCTTCATCTGGGCCACATCCCTGTCTTCCCCACAAATCTTCAGAGGGTACAGCCCTCCCCTAAGTCTTCCTTGGGATGTTCAGACATGACCTTCAGAAGTCTCCTGACCAGGTGGGGATAATAAAGACGAAATGAGGTTGGGGGTCGTGCAATACCAGGGCAACAACAATGATGATTAACAATAATAACAACAGGGGTACCTGGGTAGCTCAGTGGGTTAAGCGCCTGCCTTCAGCTCAGATCATGGGATCAAATCCCACATCCGGCTCCTTGCTCAATGGGGAGCCTATGTTTCCCACTCCCTCTGGCCCTTCCCCTGCTCAAGCTCTCTCTCCCTCTCTCAAATAAATAAATTAAATTAATAAAAAAATAAAAGAGGTGCCTGGGTGACTCCGTTGGTTAAGCATCTGCCTTCGGCTTGGGGTCATGATCGCAGGGTTCTGAGATCGATCGAGCCCCAAGTTGGGCTCCCTACTTAGTGCAGAGGGGGGACCCTGCTCCTCCCTCGCCCTCTGCCTCTGCCTGCTGCTCCCCTTGTTTGTGCTCTCCCTCACTCTGTCAAATAAATAACTAAAATCTTTAAATCACTAAAATCATTAAATAAATAAATAAATAAATAAATAAATAAATGATAAGAGCGGTAATACATGCAGTCCCATGGGTTTAGTTCTTCCTATGTGTCAGGACCTGCACTGAGCTTTTCACGGCCTCTACATCACTGCATCACACCCGTCACACAGAAAGAAGAAATGAAATGCAGTTGAAGGGATGGATGTCAAGGCACCTGAGCTGCCCTCTCTTTGCTATGTTTAATTTTTTTGAATTGTTTAATTTTTCCCATACTTCTTGGGGTGCCTGGCTGGCTCAGTCAGTAGAGCATGGCACTCTTGACCTTGGGGTCATGAGTTCGAGCCCACTTTGGACGCAGAGATTACTTAAAAATAAAAATCTTGGGAAGCCTGGGTGGCTCAGCGGTTTAGCGTCGCCTTCAGTCCAGGGTATGATCCTGGGGTCCTGGGATCAAGTCCCACGTCGGGCTCCCTGCATGGAGCCTGCTTCTCCCTCTGCCTGTGTCTCTGCCTCTCTCTCTCTCTCTCTCTCTGTCTCTGTCTATCATAAAGAAATAAATAAAATCTTTAAAAAAAACAAAAAATAAATAAATAAAAATGAGGGGATCCCTGGGTGGCTCAGCGGTTTAGCTCCTGCCTTCAGCCCAGGGTGTGATCCTGGAGTCCCGGGATTGAGTCCCACATTGGGCTCCCTGCATGGAGCCTGTGTCTCTGCCTCTCTCTCTCTCTCTCTCTCTCTGTGTCTGTCATGAATAAATAAATAAAGTCTTTTTTTAAAAATGAATGAATGAATGAATGAATGAATGAATGAATGAATGAATAAGAATCTTGGGGCACCTGGGTGGCTCAGTTGGTTAAGCGACTGGCTTGGGCTCAGGTCATGATCCCAGGATCCTGGGATGGAGCTCTGCATTAGGTTCCCTGCTCAGCAGGGAGTCTGCTTCTCCCTCTCCTACTCCCCCTGCTTGTGTGCTCTCTGTCAATTAAGTAGTCTTTAAAAAAGAGAGAGAGGGCAGCCCGGGTGGCTCAGTGGTTTAGCGCCGCCTTCATGCACGGAGCCTGCTTCTCCCTCTGCCTGTGTCTCTGCCTCTCTCTCTCTCTCTCTGTCACTCATGAATAAATAAATAAAAATCTTTAAAAAATAAAAATAAATAAAAGAGAGAGAGAGAAAGAAGAAGAAGCAAAGAAACATTTGTGACTGAATAAATGGGTTAGTTTCCAGAAGCCTGGGCCACAGTCCACTCCCACCTGCAGTGCATGGGGGCCCTGTTCCCCAGCCCTAGGCTAGCCAGTTCATCCAGTTCACTCACCATGCATTAGCACATACTACATGCCTGCTTGCTGGTCTGTTCTGTTGGTCAATGCCACTGCTACTCCTGCCAGCACTTGGTATCACCCAGCTTTCTAATTTTTGCCTAATCAATAGGTGTTAACTGATGTCTCACTGTTGTTTTATTTTTATTTTTTAAAGTTTTTTTTATTTTTTTTTCTATTTATTTATTTATGATAGGCACAGAGAGAGAGAGAGAGAGAGAGAGAGAGAGAGTCAGAGACACAGGCAGAGGGAGAAGCAGGCTCCATGCACCGGGAGCCCGACGTGGGATTCGATCCCAGGTCTCCAGGATCGCGCCCTGGGCCAAAGGCAGGCGCCAAACCGCTGCGCCACCCAGGGATCCCTGTTGTTTTATTTTTTTTTAAGATTTTTATTTTTAAGTAATCTCTACCCCAACGTGGGGCTCAAATTCACAATACCACTCTACCAACTGAGCCAGCCTGGCAACCCTCTCATTGTTTTGATTTGCTTCTTTCAGATTACTTTTTTTTTTAATTTTATTTATTTATGATAGTCATACAGAGAGAAAGAGAGAGAGGCAGAGACACAGGCAGAGGGAGAAGCAGGCTCCATGCAGGGAGCCTGATGCGGGACTCAATCCTGGGTCTCCAGGATCACACCCCAGGCTGCAGGCGGCGCTAAACCGCTGCACCACCGGGGCTGCCTTGTACTCTTATTTTTTTAAGATTTTATTTTTTTTAATTTTTTTAAAGATTTTATTTATTCATAAGAGACACACAGACAGAGGCAGAGACATAGGCAGAGGGAAAAGCAGAGTCCCAATGCGGGACTCGATCCCAGGACCCCAGGATCATGCCCTGAGCCAAAAGCAGATGCTCAACCACTGAGCCACCCAGGCATCCCTAGATAAGTGTACTCTTAATCCCTTTTTTGAATTAAGGGTCTTAAAATATATTTTATTTATTTGAGAGAGAGAGAGCATGAGCAGGGAGGCAGGGAGAGGGATAAAGGATTCCCCACTGTGTGTGGAGCCTGATTAGGGGCTCAATCCCACTAAGATCACTACCTGAGCTGAAGTCACAAAGTCACACACTTAACCAACTGAGCCACCCAGGCCCCCCAATTAAGTTTTTAATTTTAATTCCAGTATAGTGAACATACAGTGTTATGGTAATTTCGGGAGTACAATCTAGTGATTCGACAATTCTGTACCTTACTGGGTGCTCATCAAGATCCGTGTAAGAGGGGCACCTGGGTGACTCATCAGTTGAGCTCTGCTTTTGGCTCAGGGCATGATCCTGGAGTCCCAGGATCGAGTCCCATGTCAGGCTCCCTGCATGGAGCCTGCTTCTCCCTCTGCCTGTGTTTCTGCCTCTCTCCCTCTCTCTGTGTCTCTCATGAATAAATAAATAAAATCTCTTAAAAAAAAAAAAAAAAAGAGGGAACTCTGGGTGGCGCAGCGGTTTGGCGCCTGCCTTTGGCCCAGGGCGCGATCCTGGAGACCCAGGATCGAATCCCACGTCGGGCTCCCGGTGCATGGAGCCTGCTTCTCCCTCTGCCTGTGTCTCTGCCTCTCTCTCTCTCTCTCTCTCTCTCTCTCTGTGACTATCATAAATAAATAAAAGTTAAAAAAAAAAAAAAAAGAATTCTTCCATCAGCTGAGTGCCTCTCACTTGGGGTCTCCCATTGCACCCAGAGGGCATCTAGGGCTGGGGTCCTCTCTCTCCAGGCTTCTTCACACACGTGTCCGGCCTTTGGTTCTGACTGTCTAGAACACAAAACCCTTCCATGTCTCTGTGTGCTTCCTCACAACACGGCAGCTGCCTTCCAGGAACAAGCATATCCAGAGAACCCAGCTGAAGCCCTTTCTGACCTAGCCTCAGAAGTCACTGTTATGGGGGCACCTGGGTGGCTCAGGCCCTGATCCTGGAACCCCAGGATGGAGCTGTTGGGCTCCCTGCTCACTGAGAGTCTGCTTCTCCCTCTGTCCCTCACCCCACTTGTGCTCTCCATCACTCTCCCTCAAATAAATAAAATCTTAAAAAGTCACTGTTATGAACTGAGTGGTTATGTCCCCTTCCCCCAAGATTCAAATGTTGAAGCCCTAAGCCCCAGGGTGGTGGTGTTTGGAAATAGGGCTTTGGGAGGTAACTGGGCTTAGATGAGGCCTGATAGAACTACTTGTTGTCGTAAGAAGCAATACCAGGGCAGCCCCGGTGGCGCAGCGGTTTAGCGCTGCCTTCAGCCTGGGGTGTGATCCTGGAGACCTGGGATCGAGTCCCATGTTGGGCTTCTGTGTGGAGCCTGCTTCTCCCTCCTGTGTCTCTGCCTCTCTTCTCTCTATGTCTATCATAAATAAATTTTAAAATCTTAAAAAAAAAAAAAAAAAAGAAGAGATACCAGATAGTTTGCTCGCTTTCCCTGTGAAGACACAGCAGGAAGAGAGCCATCTGTGAGCTAGGGAGAGAGTCCTCGCCTGGACCCAACCATGCTGATCTCAGACTTCCCAACCTGTAGAACTGTTAGGAGATGGATTTCTTTTTTTTTTTCCCCCAAGTAATCTCTTCACCCAACCTGGGGCTCAAACTGACAACCTAAGACCAAGAGTCGCACACTCCACAGACTGAGCCAGCCCGGCGCCCCTTTAACTCCATAGTTTCATTCTTTACATTTCGGTCTTTACTTCATCTGGAATCTATCTTTTTTCTGTTTTTTTTTTTTTTCTTTTTAAGATTCTACCTATTTATTTGAGAGACAGAGGTAGCGAGAAAGGATGAGCAGGGAGGAGAGAGAAAAGCAGGCTGCCCACCAAGCAGGGAGCCCAGCACCAGGCTCGATCCCTGGACTCTGGGATTGTGACCCGAGCCCAAGGCAGACAACCAACTGAGCTGCCCAGGCACCCTTGGAGTCTATCTGGGGGAGTGGGGGATGAGGTAAGGATCATCTTTTTTCTCTCCATATACCGAGCCACTTTTCCGAAAGCCACAAAGAACAACCCATCCTTCCCCCACCAATGGCAGTGCCACCTCTCTCATTTTATGTCCCTATACATGCCTGGCTCTGCCTGCGAGTCTGTTCTGTTCCTTTGGTGTATTCATCCGTTCTTGCAACACACTATTTTTATAACTATGGCTTTGCAGTTTGTCTCAATATTTGGTAAAGCAAGACTCCCCCCTTCCTTTTTAATGGTGACTTAGCTATTTGTATACCTTTATTCCTCCACATAAATTTTAGAATTGGTTTATCGAGTACCTCAAAAAAATCTGGAATTTTGATTAAGATAGCTTTAAATTTATTGGCTAATTTCAAGAGAACTGACATGTAGATAATATTGATAACCTATCCAAGGACATGGATGGTTTCATTTTTTTCAGATTACCTTCTGTATGTTTTACTGTTTAAGATTTTATTTATTTATTTGACAGAGGACAAGAGCACAAGCAGAGGGAGCAGCAGGCAGAGGGAGAGGGAGAAGCAGGCTCCCCACTGAGCGGGAAGCTCAACCACTGGGCTTGCTCCTAGGACCTGGGATCATGACCTGAGCCGAAGGCACAAGCTTAACTGACTGAGCCACCCAGGCGTCCCTTATTTTAATTTTTTTAAAAAGATTTTATTTACTTGTTCATGAGAGACAGAGACAGAGAGAAGCAGAGACACAGGCAGAAGGAGAAGCAGGCTCCATGCAGGGAGCTCGACGTGGGACTCCATCCTGGGCCCCCAAGATCACACCCTGGGCCAAAGGTAGGGCTAAACCCCTGAGCCACCAAGGCTGACCTATTTTAATTTTTTAAAAGTAATCTCTATGCCCAACATGGGGCTCGAACTCCCTGAGATCAAGAGTCACATGATCTTCCAACTAAGCCAGTCAGGCACCCCTAACAATTGGTATTTACACTATTGCTGAAATGATATGGATTTTCGGAGAAGCAGGCTCCGTGCAGGGAGCCCGTTGTGGGACTCGATCCCGGGTCTCCAGGATCACGCCCTGGGCTGAAGGCGGTACTACACCGCTCTGCCACCAGGGCTGCCCCAAAGGCCCTAATGTTGATCAGGGCTGGGTGCGTGCTTTACAGCAGCTGCCTCTGGAGTCTGCTCTTCTACTTAAAATCCAGCTGACAGTCCCCGGCCACCGGGGTCACCAACCCCTGGGGTGCAGTTTAAACCGACTCATAGAGCCACGAGGGGGCGTTGAGGCCTCACTTAGCTGCGAGGAGACCTGCTGCTGAGTGGAGAGAACGTGGCTACCAGGGGGCACTGTTTGGGGCAAGTACCTACAGCTGCCCACCCTGTTCCAGATGGTAGGATAGCCATGCTCAAGGCTGGCAAGGAGCTAATATCTGAAAGTCCGGGAGTGTAGATAGACAGGGGCGCCCGGGCTGCACAGTCCGTTGGGGGTCCGACTCTCTGGCTCAGGTGGTGATCTTGGGGTCTGGGATGAATCCCCCTTGGGCTCCACACTCAGCACCAATCTGCTTAAGACACTCTCTCTTCCCCTGCCTCTCCTCCCCTCATAAATAAATAAATCATTTTTAAAAAGATGATGTCAGATTGCAAGAAATTTTACGGAGAAACTAAATCAGGGTGACAGGATAGTGACACAGTGGCTCCTTACGCAAGGGGCTCCGAGATACTTCTCTGAGATTATATTAAAGGAGGATGAGGGAGGCTCGGAGAAGAGTACTCTGGGCAGAGGAGATGGGTCTGTAGTCCTGGAGGGAGTGAGGATGGGAAGGAGAGGTCCGGAGACGTCCAGACGGAGGACAGAAGGGAGACAGAGTAATGCAGAGCGGTGGCAGGTGACAGGGAGGGGTGTGTAGGGGAGGACTTTGGCTTTTGTTCTACGGCCTGGTAAGTCCACGGAGGGGTTGTGGATATGAAAGATCTCCATGACAGGTCCTTATGTGAAAAAGAGCAAAGTTAGGGGTAAAAAAAAAGAGCAAAGTTAGGGCAGTGTCATAATATAATGTTCACCTTAAGAAACAGGGGTTGGGGGCAATAGAATCGAGGTTCCCACTTGTTTGTATGTGCATCGGGAAATCCTAGAACAGGGGCTTCTCCCTCTGCCTCTGCCACACTCCCTGCTTGAGCTCTATCTCTCTGAAATAAAAAAGAAAAATCCTAGAACAATACCAAGAAACTGATTTTTTTTAAACGATGAATTGGAGGAAGAAGAAAGAGGGAACGGGGTGGGTGGAGACAAAGGCGAGTGAGGGAGAGATGTCCTGTGGTTGCCGAGTGGGGAACAGCACCAACCCTGGGAGGCAGGGGGCCTGGTGACTGGGAAAGTGGGGGGGGCGCAGCAATGCAAGGGTGGGCAAGTCGGGTACAAGTGCCCTCCGGGGCTTTGCCACATCAGAGGGCCTGAAAATCAGTGTTCCCAAGGCACAAGTTTGCTGGCCAGGGACGATGGCTTGTAGGAGCCAATGGTCCAGCAACTCCCCGCAAATCCCTACAATGGTAAGATTGATAGCGATGCTTATCACATGCCTGGCACTAGTCTATGATCTGTATATTTAAATCTCGCATCAATGCTAGGGTAGGTACTGTTCTAATTCACAGTTGAATTTCACAGATGTGGAAACTGAAGCACAGAAAGGTTTAGTGACTTATTCAAGTTCACACAACGAGGAAGGGGGACAGATGGCATTTGAATCCGGGCAAGGACCCGAGTCCATGCTCTTATCCACTGTTATGCTCCTTCCCAATGTTTTTGCTGTAGCCTTGTTCTCAGTGAAGTTGTATGGGCCTTTAGATAGGTTATCTCAGGAGCATGAGCAGTCACTAACACTTTAGTATGAAATAGTCACTCACTCACACACACACACACACACACACACACACACACCCGACACTAATGTACAGCCAACACCACTATGGTTTACAAGAGCACTGCAGTGTAGTTCGGTAGTTGGGCTCTGGAGTCATATGCCTGGGATTGGAAGCCTGGTGCCACCTCCCAGCTGTGTGACTTTGGGCAAGTGGTATCACTAAACTGGGCCTCAATTTCCTCATTCATGAAGTCCCCATTTTCCAGATGAGGAAACTGAGCAGCTCAACACATGGTGCACCCAGGACTTTAGAACCTGGGTTTTGAGCACGTATCACAGAATGAGGAACCAAAAACAGGTTCTGCAAGAGGGAAGTTTGGAGTTCCCTAAGCCCAAGGGGATGTTCTGGGAGATGTGTCCAGGTGACTGGATACCAAGAGGGCCGCCTCCATCCTCCACACATCCGTTCCCTATACATTGGGGTGGAGGAAAGGGGACACTGGAAGCCAGAGGTCTGTCTGTGAAGGGGCAGCAAAGCCACCTGCAGGGCTGGACAGGCAAGGGGCTCCTGCATGCTTCTTCTTCTTCAGTGGCATCTTCTCCTCCTGCCAGATTGGAGCTCAGCCCCCCTGGGACAGGTGCCCTGGCTGGGCTGCTGGGTGGTGCGGGGTGAGGATGGGGGCCAGGCCCCCCATGTCAATCAGTAGAGGCAAGATGCGGCGGGGGTGGGGTGAGATGCCCGAGCTGTGGCCCTGCCCCAGTCCCTAGCACGGCACAGCCCCACCCCTCCCCGGACCACAGACAGGCAGCGGACAGCTAGGTTGCTGTTTTCAATTAGCAATAATCGTGCCTCGGATAAACCTCATTGGCTACGATACTGCCACTGTGCAAAGCTCAACTAGGTTGCTGTTAAAATCCTGAAATACTTCCACAGTTAGGGAAGTATAAATAGCTACCACCCACTTCTGATGCCCTGGCCCCTCCCCTGGAACCCTTCAGACCTCCCTGGGGCCCCGGCCAGCCAGCGGCCTCCCATCCTGGCTGGTGGATGGCCCCGCCAGTATGTGCTGTCTTCCCTGGCTTAGCCTCAACATCAATCCCTCCTCCGTCCACAAGGTTTAGAGCCCTCGGATACGGGTACCCATGTCACACAAACCCCTATGCATGCTTCAAAGCCTTGCCTCAACGTCACTTCCTTCAGGAAGCCCTCCTGGTCTGTTCATGGTGTGCCAAGGTGATACTGGGTACCTTTGGTTTTGCGCATCTCCCATGGTGCAAGGACCACGGGCCATCATTACCACGGGAGCCCTGAATGGCACCCACAGGGGCCCTGAGGCTTCCGTTAGGCCAAGGCTGGGGGGGAAGCGAGGACAAGAGGAGTCCTGGGAGGGGAGGGCGGTGCGGGGTCAGCAGGGCCGGTTCTCATGCTCTCTGGCTGCAGACTGATTCTCCATCTGTCGGGCCAGCTGCGGGGCTGGGAGGAGGGAGGGAGGTGGCGGGGTGGGGGGAGCTCGGGGAACTCCATGGTAATCGGGGAGGAGAAAAACAGGCGCACGGTGTTGTAACAGAACCATCACATACAACTTATAAACAAGCCAGGACGGTAGGGAGGGTAGGGGAGAAGGGAGGGCGCCCCGGAGGCAAGGTCAGGGTGGCGCGGTCCGGGCTGGGTCCTGGAGGGGGCCCAGGCTGCGCTCCTCGGAGGGGCTGGGCTGGCGGAGGCCCGGCTGCTTGTGGAGGCTTCGTAGCTTCACCAGCAGCTCCTGGACGAAGTCCTGAGGACAGGGCAGGGGTCCTAAGAACTCGGGAGGTGGGGGGACGGGGGGAGGCCCCCTGCCCAGCCCAGGCCTCAGACCCCGGGCTCTGGCCCCCCACATCACACATCCCATCCTGCATCCCATCCCACATCCCATCCAGCATCCCATCCCGCAGCCCAGGCAGTGAGAGGGCCTGGAGGTAGTTGGGGAGGGGGTGGAAAGGCAGAGACGGTGGGGAAGGGGGGGGACAGATAGAGACACAGAGTCAGACACAGGGAGACACAGGGAGACACAGGGAGAGATCCAGAAGCTGAGACGGAAACAGAGGCACAGAGACAGAAACAGAGACAGCTGCAGAGGGAGAGACAAAAAGGACAGAGAAAGGAACAGCCATAGAGAGACATCAAGATGTTTCTCAGGCCAAGAGAGCACCACGAGGGTCCCCAGGGACAGAGGCCTTCGCTCTGGGGCAGACAGACACAGGGTGACGTTTGTCCCTCAGGCAGCCCAGAGCTGGTTGGAGAAACATGAATATTTTTCCCTTTTAAAGCAGGGAAGGAAGTGGGAGGGGCTGGGTGGCTGGGCTTCAGGGCCTGGAGGGATGGGGGCTGGGGGGCAGAGGTGCGGAAGGGAATCCCAGGGCGGCGGTAGGGGAGGGAGCCCCGGGGGGACAGAGCCCCGGGACAGGCTCAGCCCCAGGACTGGCAGCCCGAAGGGGAGGACCAAGGACCGCAAGGGAGCGGCAGACACCGGACACAGATGGGGCGCGTCTCAGCAGGGAGGAGAGGACGGGCCCCAGTGGCAGATGGGGAGAGAGGAGCCAGGGTGACAAGACAAAGACACAACTGGAGCAAAGGGCAGAGAGACCCAGAGGGCTCCCCCCAGACTTCCCTCTGCCGCCCCCGTGGCCAGACAGCTTCTCCCCTCCTCCCCGGGGACCCCCTTCTCAGGACCAGGATGCAGGGAGGGAACTCTCACCTCTGTGGGGTTGCCGCAGGATGTCAGGAGTCCCTAAACACCCCGCCCCCGCAACAAAAAAAGAAAAGAAAATAGTAAATAACTAGCACCTAGGCCCCTCGGGCCCCTTCTCTTTCCCAACAAAGCCCCAAGGCAACAAGACAAGAGGAAGTCAGATTCCAGGGTGGACTTCCCGTCATTCATCATTCAAAGTGCCAGGGAAGAAATGGCCCGAGGGTCTTAGATAGCAACCCGGGCAGGATTGAGGCAAGAAACTCAGCCACCAGGATCAGCTGGAAATCCAGAGAGGGCCAAAAGGTCACTCAGCATTTCCTGCCTCTTGGAGAGCACAGGTCCTAATTGCAAGGCCTTGGCAGTCGGCCTGCCCGGCGAGCTGTGGCCCTGTGACCCTGGACGAGTGATGAAATCATTTTCCCCATCTGGAAGGTGGAGAGTAAACCCTTCATGGTAAATCCTTCATAGTGTTTGTGAGGATTAAATGAGTTAAGTGGAAAGCAATTAAAACGGTGCCGGGCACATAGTAAGTGCTCAATAAACACGCAGGCTGTTGTGATCTTTAGGAAGGAGAGGGGCAGCTTTCCCTTCAGCCTACCTGGATTTTCCGGCTTCTGTCCTCTTCATTCTCTAATTCCAACAATTCATCAATGTTGACCTCATCAGGCATGTCTGCCTCCTAAGGCCGGGAGGGAGGGAGGGTGGTCAGAGTCCCTTGCCCGACCCTCCCTAGCCTTTGTCCAGGCCTCTGGAGAAGCCCCACCAGCCCCAGGGCCCAGCTGGCGGGTTCTGGAGCAACAATGTGGCAGTCAGGGACAGCACCGCCAAGGCGGGACATCTGGGTGGTGGGGGGAGGGGTGACAGATGGGTTGACAGTGGCCCAGGGGCCTGCACCAGCTCAGATGCCCAGGCCCCAGAGCCCTGAGAGCCTTGGGGCTGGCACAGGTCTCTCTCCTTGGCCCCAGTTCCCATAGAGGGAAACAGGCCTGGTCGAGTCTTGGAATGTCAGATTCTGGGATTCAGAAGAGGGGCTGGCTCTGCCCTTTCAAGGCAAAGTCTCAGCACTAGGTGTGGGGGAGGGGAGCAGGCGGGCCAGAGCCTGCTGGGGGAGGCCCCTTGCCTAGGGGACCGAAAGAGGGGGTAGGGCTCAGGCCAGCCCCCAGGGCCAAGAGTGCAGGCCGGTCAGTCCAGAGGGATGACCACCAACAGCCCCCAGAGTGGGCGGGTGGGATGAGCCACGAGCCCAATGTTGGGCAGCCCAGGGGGGGCTTCCTAGTACAGCCTCTTGGGGCAAGAAGCCACACGCCACACGCAGGCTGGCTCGCTATCCCTGCGGGGGGGCGGGGGGGGACAGAACCCAGCTGTCAAAGCAAGAGATCCCTGAGGCTAGAGTTTCTCCTTCCCCACCCAAAGTCCTTCTGACTTCACTGTGGGCCTCAGGGCTGGGTGGTACCGGGTTCGTGTGTGAAGGGGGTTCAGCAGTCTACAAATGTGTCACACGCCTGTGTGAGTGAGCCAGAGCCCGATGCCAGGGGGCCGGGACTGGCAGAGGCATGGGGTACCTTGGGCGCCGTCGTTGGTGTGGACTGTGGTCCTAGGACCTCGAGGTGTGTGGCTCTGGCTCTGCTGTGTTTGTCTCCCTGTCATGTGTCCTGGGAGCTGTAATGCCCACCGTCTGGAGGATGACCTTAGGGGATGCCACCTACCAAGGGCAGCTGGACTTCTCTATCCACCTATAGGAGCCTCGGGTGTGCCTGAGAACAGTGGGACCCTGTGTCACTGTGAGGGACCATGGTTTCCGTCACCCTTGAGCTGTGCCGAGGAGCATTTGTACATCCAGTCTGGGTACTGACACAACCACCAGGTCCCCGTAATTGTGTTTTGTGTGTGGCACGGTGTGACTGCTAGCAGAGACTCAAGTGAAAGGTGTGAAATGTCTGTCCGTAGCCTACGCGTCCACATGAGGCTGCCGCTTGTGTCCCGTGTGCCCACGGAGGGCTGTAGTTTCTGCCGTGGTGGGTCTGTTTGTACCTACAGCTCATGGGGTCTTCTGTCTGGGTGTGTTTTTAATTCTTTTGTGTGTGTGTGTCTGTGAGTGGCCGTAGCATCTGTCACTGTGTCTGCATGTGGCTCTTGCTTTTAGGAGGCAATGGATGGCTGTTCCTGGAATCCTCTGGTGTCGCAGGGTAGCGGCTGTAGCTTGTACCCTCCGCTCCCCCGCGGGCTACCAGTAGCTGTAACTGGAGTCCTTCTGCGTGGGTGTAGTTGGCGGGGGCGTCTGCACGAGGCTGTGCCTCGCTATTGTGTCTGTGGGTGTGTGTGGCTGCAGCACAGCACGTGTGATCCGTAGGTGACCACAGCTTGTGTCCCCGGGAGTCTGCGGAGCGGCTGCTCCTGCCGCTGGGTCTGTTGGCGGCCCTAACTTGTCCCTGTGCACGGCTGGGAGTCCCGTTCCTTCCTTTGCTGTGCGTCTGCCTCTCGGTATCCTGCCGGTCACTCCAGCCTATCTATGTCTGGCTTTAGGACATCCCCCTCCCCCAGCCTTTCTCCAGATATAGCCGCCCTGGCTCCCCAACTTTGCCTCCTCGCCCCCCACATGCTCAACCTCCGGCCTTCCCCGGGTGCTTGTGCGCATCCCTGGACACCCAAGTGTGTGTCCGCGTCCACGAGCAGAGGCCCGCGAGCCCCGAGAATGCCTGGTCCCCGGCCGTGCGCTCTCCTGTGGGACCGCGGCGGGCACAAGCCACCAGAGACCCCGAGGGTGTAAGGGGTCCGGACCCGGGGTCCGCGGGCGCGGGAGCCCCGCGCCCCGCCTTGGCCCGCGCCCCCTCCCCGCTCACCCTGCCGCGGTACAGCTCCTCCAAGCGCCCGTCGATCCACTTCTCCACGTCCAGCCGCCGCTGCAGCTCCCGCCGATCATACTTGACGGTGACACGCGCGTGTCGTTTCTGCAGCCCCCCGGGGCTGCCCCCCGGCCCGCGAGCCCGCGACGGAGACTGCAGCTTGCTCAGCACCCGCTTGCCCAGCCGCTGAGCTGCCATCGCCGTCCGGGCCCGGCCCCGCGCTGTGCGCCTTCTCCCTGCGCGCAGGGGGCCTCTTACGGGCCGGGGCGGGGCCGGCCGGGGGCGGGGGCTCCGCTCGCTCGCGGGCCAGCTCCGCCCCAGCCGCCCGGGCCTCAGTTTCCCCGGCTGCAGCGCAGGGACTGGTCGCTGCACCGCGGGAAGCCCGCGGCGGTGCACCGTGCAGGTATGCGCGCGGCCGCGGAGTCCCAGGCCCGGGCCACGCGGCTGGGGCTCCCCGGGCCTGGATCCCGGGGGGCGGGGTCCCGGGACGGGCTCTCGGGGACCGCGCCTGTCTGCGCCCCCTGGCGGCTGCAAGGGACCGTGCGGGAGCCCCCGCGCCGCCTTTCCCTGCCGGGGAAGATCCCGCCCGCCCGAGTCCTCACGGCACAGCATCTGTTCGTTCTTTCATTTTTTCACGCACCCGTGCAGCCTTTCGTTCCCTTATTTACTCACTCCACTCAACAAATATGTATTTACTCGATGTCATGACATCTGTTAGCCTCTCTCTCTCCCTATCAGGCTCCTCAAGCAGGAGAGCATCCAGAGGGTCCTCTCTCCCTGTGGTTACTACCAGGCCCCTCCTCCCCACTCCCTTCAGCGTGGGTTTCTTTGTTTGTTTGCTTGTTTAAAGATTTTATTTATTTATTCATGAGAGACACAGAGAGAGAGGCTGAGACACAGGCAGAGGGAGAAGCAGGCTCCCTGCAAGAGTCCGATGTGGGACTGGATCCCAGGACCACGGGATCAGGCCCTGAATCAAAGGCAGACGCTCAACCGCTGAGCCACCCAGGCGTCCCCGCCATGGGTTTCTTAGTGACCTGTGCAGAGGGAGACAGCACCTGCTCCCTTCAGTCCTTTCAGCTTTCTGAAAATCTCAATGACATGATAGAGAGATAGAAAGATAAAGATAGATAGATGATAGATAGACGGACACCAGGCACTGTTCTAGGCACTAGAGATAGAGCAGTGAACAGACAAGCCCAGTTCAGGGAATTGACATTCTCGTGATGGAGGCAGTCAATAAACACAACAACCATTATTATACAGTTTATTAGAATATAAGTCTATGAAAAAAAAATATAAGTCTATGGAGAAATTTGAAGCAGAAAGGAGAAATGAAGTGAAGGAGGGGTTGCAGTTTTAGCAAGGGTGATCACAGAAGTTCCTTACTTCATCAGTCTTCCTTCTTCTAATTACAAGCAGAAAGAATGATACTTTAAAACTTAAAGTTAAAAAAATAAATAAATAAATAAATAAATAAAATAAAATAAAACTTAAAGTTGAGGGGTACCTACGTGGCTCCGTTTGTTGAGCATCTGCCTTCAGCTCAGGTCATGGTCCCAAAGTCCTGGGATCGAGCCCAGCATCTGGCTCTCTGCTCAGCAGGGAGTCTGCTTCTCCCTCTCCCTCTGCTGCTCCTCCCACTCATATTCTCTTGCTCGCTCACTCTATCTCTCAAATAAATAAATAAAATCTTTAAAAATATCCAAACACTTAAATTTGGCCATAGCCCAACCCTGCTTAAAACCATCCATAAGTAGGCAATGGTTTCTTAGATATGACACCAAAAGCAGAAGCAACAAGAGAAAAAATAGACAAATCGGACTTCATCAAAATTAGTAAGTTTTGGGACGCCTGGGTGGCTCAGCAGTTTAGCGCCTGCCTTCAGCTCAGGATGTGATCCTGGAGTCCTGGGATCGAGTCGCACATCAGGCTCCCTGCATGGAGCCTGCTTCTCCCTCTGCCTGTGTCTCTGCCTCTCTCTGTCTCTGTGTCTCTCATGAATAAATAAATAAAACCTTTAAAAAATTAATAAGTTTTGTGTTTCAGAGGCACCCGGCTGGCTCAGTCAGTGGAGCTTGCAACTCTTGATTTCAGGGTTGTGAGTTTGAGCCCCATATTGGGCATAGAGCTTACTTAAAAAAAAAAATTTTTTTTTGTTTTTCAAAGGATGTCATCAAGAAAGTGAAGAAAGGGCCCACAGAATGGGGAAAGAATTTTGAAACAGGGGGGCTTGGGTGACCTAGTCCATTAAGCGTCTGCCCCAGCTCAGGCCATGATCCCAGGACCTTGGGATGGAGCCTAGCCTTAGGCTGCTTGTTGAGTGGGGTGCCTGCTTCTCCTTCTCCCTCTGCCTATCGCTCCCCCTGCTTGTGCTCTCTCTGTCAAATAAATAAATAAAATATTTAAAAACAACCTGCAAATCATATATTTTTTAAAGATTTTATTTATTTACTCATGAGAAACACAGAGAGAGGTAGAATGTACACAGGCAGAGGGAGAAGCAGGCTCCAAGCAGGGAGCCCCACATGGGACTCCATCCCCGGTCTCCAGGATCACACCCGGGGTCAAAGGCAGGCGCCAAACCACTGAGCAACCCGGGCTGCCCAGCAAATCATGTATTTGATAAGATATTTGGGGGGGGGTAGATTTTATATTTATTTATTTATTTATTTATTTTAAATATTCTATTTATTTATTCATGAGAGACACACACAGAGAGAGAGAGGCAGAGACACAGGCAGAGGGAGAAGCAGGTTCCACACAGGGAGCCCAATGCGGGACTCGATTCCGGGACCCCAGGACCACGCACCGGGCCAAAGGCAGACGCTAAACCGCTGAGCCAGCCAGGGATCCCCTATTTATTTATTTATTTTAGAGAGAGAGCAAGAGAGCCTGGGGTGGGTGGAGGAGCAGAGAGAGAGAAGCAGAGAATTCTAGGCAGACTCTGCATTGAATGCTGAGCCCCACGCAGGTCAATCCCAGGACCCAAAGACCACGACCAGAGCCAAAACCAAGGGTCGGGCACCCAACTGACCAAGTCACCGAGGTACCCCTAATAAGGTACTTGTACCTAAAACAAAGAAGCGGTGGAACTCAATAATAATAAGACAAAGAGGGATCCCTGGGTGGCGCAGCGGTTTGGCGCCTGCCTTCGGCCCAGGGCGTGATCCTGGAGACCCAGGATCGAATGCCTGCTTCTGCCTCTGCCTATGTCTCTGCCTCTCTCTCTCTCCCTCTGTGTGTGACTATCATAAATAAATAAAAATTAAAAAAAAAATAAGACAAAGAACCTAATGAAAAAATGGACAAAGGGGGCAGCCCGGGTGACTCAGCGGTTTAGCGCCCCCTTCAGCCCAGGGTGTGATCCCGGAGACCCCGGGTTGAGTCCCACATCAGGCTGCCTGCATGGAGCCTGCTTCTCCCTCTGCCTGTGTCTCTGCCTCTCTCTCTCTCTGTGTCTCTCATGAATAAATAAATAAAATCTTAAAAAAAAAAATGGACAAAGCATCTGAATAGACATTTCTCTAAAAAAGATATACAAAGGCCAAGAAACATATGAAAAAAATGTTCAACATGTTATCAGGAAAATGCAAATTCAAACCAAAAGGAGATACCACTTCACACCCAGGAGGATGCCTATAATTTCTTATATTTCTTTTTTTATTATTTATTTTTTGTAGTAACCTCTGCACCTAATGTGGGGCTTGAACTCATGATACCCCAGATCAAGAGTCACAGCCAGGTGCCCCAGATGGCTGTAATTTCATTTATTTATTTATTTATTTATTTATTTATTTATTTATTTATTTATGATTTTATTTATTTACTCATGAGAAACAGAGAGACAGAGAGGCAGAGACACAGACGGACGGAGAAGCAGGCTCCATGCAGGGAGCCCGACGTGGGACTCGATCCTGGGACTCCAGGATCAGGCCCTGGGCCGAAGGCAGCGCTAAACCTCCGAGCCACCTGGGCTGCCCTGTAATTTCCTTTATTTTTTATTTATTTATTTTTTGTTTTTGTTTTTTTTTTTTTTTTTTTTTTGTAATTTCCTTTAAATGGAAAATACCAAGTGTTGGCAAGACGGTGGAGAAATCAGAACTTTCATACATTGATGTTAGGAATGTAAAATGGTGCAGCCACTTTGGAAAACAATGTGGCAGTTCCTCAAAAGGTTAAACTTAGAGTTACCATATGACTCAGCAGTTCTACTCCTAGGAATATACCAGAGAACTGAAAACTTATGTTCACACAAAACCTTGTACATGGATGTTCATAACAGCATTGTTCATAAGAGTCAAAAGGTGGAAACAACATGGCACATCAACTGATGAATAAAATGTGGTGCATCCACACAATGGACTGTTATTTGGCAATGAAAAGAAAAATACTGACATATACATGCTACCCCATAGATGAACATGCTAAGTGAGGGAGGCCAGACTCAAAAGGCTGCACGTTCCACTTATATGGAATGCCATAAATGGAAAATAGATTAGTGGTTGCCTGGGGCTGAGAGAATGGGGGGAAAGGGGAGTGACTGCTGACCAGTACCGGGGTTTCTTTTGAGGATGATGTAATCTTCTAAATTGTAGCATGATGGTTGCATAACTTCAGTAATATACTAAAATCCAAAAACCAAACAAACAAAACCCCAACTAAAAACCACTGAATTGTACATTTAATTTAATTAATTTATTTATTAAAAATATTTTATTTATTTATTCATGAGAGACACAGAGAGAGAGGCAGAGACATCCGCAGAGGGAGAAGCAGGCTCCCTGTGGAGGGCCTGATGTGGGACTTGATCCAGGATCCCAGGATTCAGACCTGAGCCAAAGGCAGACGCTCAACCACTGAGCCACCCAGGTGCCCCTGTAATGTACATTTGACTTTACTTTGAATTGTACATTTTAAAAGGGCAAATCGTATGGTATGTGGCTTATATCTCAATAAAGCTGTTATATTAACAACAACACTGCCCATAGCTCCCCATTGTCCTGGGGCATTCAAAGCTCTGCCAAGCCTGTGATGTTCTCTGATTGGCTGGGGGGGGGGGGACCCAAAAGTGAGGCTACAATCAGATGGGGTGGGAGGCTGGTGGTCTAGGCAGTGAAAGAATTCACCTGAGGCAGAACAAAGGAAATAGAAGTTTATTGACTACACCAAAAGGGAGTTGGTGAGCAGGGCAACAGAGAAGAGCCAAAGGAGCAGGGGTGGGGGCTATATTTTAAAGCCAGAAGTGAAAAGGAAGGGCACCCCGGTGGCTCAGCGGTTTGGCACCGCCTTCAGCCCCGGGGGGCGTGATCCTGGAGACCCTGGATAGAGTCCCAGGTCAGGTTCCCTGCATGGAGCCTGCTTCTCCCTCTGCCTGTGTCTCTGCCTCTCTCTCTCTCTCTCTCTCTCTAGCTTTCTCATGAATAAATAAACGAAATCTTAAAAAAAAAAAAAAAAACTGAAGAGGAATTGGGACCCATGGAATTCCCCCTTCTTGAGTATCTGTGCCTGGTTGTACACAGCTCATTGGTCAGTTAGGGCCTGTGGATATTTTGAGGTGGGCCACCTGCTGTCTATATTCAGCCAGGGTCTTTCTGTGGGCCCTTTTGTCTGAATCTAGTTTCCATTGTTCACGCCTGTTGTCTCAAAGTAGCCTCTACAAAGCATGCTCCCATCTCAGCACCTTTGCCCTAATAGTTCTGTCAGGGAAGCTCTTCCTGAGGTTGATAATAGCAGGACTCTTTCCTTTATCTCCCTCACATGTTCACCTGAGCTGTGAGATCTTGCCTGAACATCCTGTCTCATATTGTGACTCCCATGCCTCTTACCTGGCTTGATGTTTTATCTGTAACATTGCCTTTCAACATTGTATATAATTTACTCACTTTATCATCTGTTTACCAACTAGTGATGTGCCAAAGGGCAATACAAGTGGTCTCCGGGAATCCAGGCAAAAGGGGTGTACACTGTCTGTAGAGAATTTATATTATTAAAAAAAAAAAAAGAATTTCTATTCTTTCTTTCTTTTTTTTTTTTTTAATTTTATTTATTTATTCATGAGAGACACAGAGAGGGAGAAGCAGGCTCCATGTAGGGAGCCTGACTTGGGTCTCAATCCCAGGTCTCCAGGATCACGGCCTGGCCAAAGGCAGGTGCTAAACCGCTGAGTCACTCAGGCTGCCCTATTTATCTATTTCTTAAAAAGATTTTATTTATTTATTCATGAGAGACACACAGAGATAGGCAGAGACATAAGCAAAGGGAGAAGCAGGCTTTCCACAGGAAGCCCAGTGAGGGACTCAATCCTAGGACCCCAGGATCACGACCTGAGCCAAAGGCACATGCTCAACCACTGAATCACCCAGGTGCTCCTGTCTGTGGAGAATTTAAAAAAATAAATAAATAAAATTGACCAAAAGTTGGCCCAGTTTTTCTTACACTGTGCACTGACAGTCATAAAATAATCCTCCAAAATAATCCAAAATCTTTCATTGGTCTGCTTATAAGCAATCGATGCACTTACTGTTGAGTTTTATTTTATTTTTTATTATTTTAAAGATTTATTTATTTGAGAGGGAGAGAGAAAACATGAGTGGGGGGAAGGGTAGAGGGAGGGAAGCCGAAAGCTGGCTGAGGGTAGAGCTCAACAGGGGCTTGATCTCAGGAATTTGAAATCATGACCTGAGCTGAAATCAAGTCACTGCCCAACCCAACCAACCGAGCTATCCAGACTCCCCTGTTGTTTTAATAATAGGCTTCCAGTTAGGTATTTTTATTACTGTATCCTTTAGTAAACATTGTATTTGTAATAGTCTTCTATTGCTACAGAATAAATTACCACAAACTTTGTGGCTTAAAACTTATTATCTCATGGTTTCTGGATCTGGGCCAAACATGGTTTAGCTGGGCCGTCTGCTCCAGGGTCTCCCCAAACTATAATTCAGGTGTCAGACATCTCACCAGAGGCTCAAATGGGAAAAGATCTGCTTCCAACTGTTTGACCTTGTTAGGATGAAGTCATTTTCTTGCTGGTTATCAGTAGGGGCTGCTCTCAGCTCCTTGCTATGTAGCCTTTTCCATAAGCCTTACTATGTGGCAGCTTATTTGATTCAAAGCCAGCAATAGAGAGTCTCTCTCTCTAGTCCACTAAGGAGTCTTATATAATGTAATCACAAACCTCCTTTGCCATATTCTATTGATGAGAAGCAGTCCCATGTCCTGCTCACACTTGAGGGGAAGGGATTACACAGGCCATGTGCATGGGGGCTACCCAACATGTTTGCCACAAAATCCTAGGGAAGTTAATATAGAGAACTCCCAAGTGTACAGTTGACCTCTGATGTATGAAGACTCAGCTGTATGTGTTCATTTTGAAAATAAGTTCATAATAATTTGGAATAACTTGGGCTTGTGCAGTTTGAATCTCCAATCTCTGTGATTCCATATATTCTTGCATTTAAGTAATAGATTAGAAATTAAAATGATAGCACAATGATTGTAAAGATAAACTATTCAGCCACCCTACATATTTTTTTTTGAATTTTTGTTTAAAATAGTGAATCAGGGGATCCCTGGGTGGCTCAGCGGTTTAGCGCCTGCCTTTGGCCCAGGGCCTGATCCTGGAGTCCCGGTATCAAGTCCCAGCCTCTCCCTCTGCCTGTGTCTCTGCTTCTCTCTCTCTCTCTCTATGTCTATCATAAATAAATAAAATCTTAAAAATAAAATAAAATAGTGAATCAGGGTATGAACTATGAGATGTAGTTTGTTTTGTGTTTTTTGTGGGTTTTTTTCTGGTAAGTGAAATTTTCATTCACACATGAAATTACTGAATTGAGTAATAAATTTTGTTTATTTTCAATTGTTAATTTTATGACTAAAGAACAAACAAAAAATGATTCCTACGTGATTGTTATTGAAAATAATTTTCTGGTAGAGAGGAGGAAGCATAAAAAAGTTACCCCTCCAGCTGTGAAATATGCTAGTTCTACCACTGTTCCCATTACAAAGTGAGTTCCAACAGGGCAGACTTTTGCTTTGTTCACTGTTGTTTCTTCCCCAGCATTTACAACAGTACCTAGCTCATAGTGGGTGCTCAATATATATGCTGAATGAACAGATAGATGCATGAAGCAATGAATGGACCTGTGACTCCTCTGCAGCCACAACTCTCACCACAGTACTGTCTTTCAGCTCAAGCCCAGCTTATTGGAATAGGGTAGGATTCAGGTGCTGGAGAGATCTTTCTCACATTCAGATTCTTGACCTGAGTCTTTGGACCTCACTGCAAGATTAAAGAAGATGGTGGAGGAAAAAACATATATATTTTTAAAGATTTATTTATTCATGAGACACACACACACAGAGGCAGAGACATAGGCAGAGGGAGAAGCAGGCTCCACGCAGGGAGCCCGATGCAGGACTTGATTCCAGGTCCCTGGAATCACAACCTGAGCCAAAGGCAGACACTCAACCGCTGAGCCACCCAGACGTACCCCCCCACACAATATTTTTTAAATAAAGAAAATGGTGAGGATGCTTAGTTGGCTTAGTTGGTAATAGTACATGACTTCTAAGGTTGTTGAGTTCGTGCCGGTGTAGAGATTACTTAAAAATAAAATCTTTTATTTATTTTAAGATTTTATTTGTTCATGAGACACACACAGAGAGAGAGAGAGAGAGAGAGAGAGAGGCAGAGACACAGGCAGAGGGAGAAGCAGTGTCCATACAGAGAGCCCGAGGTAGGACTCAATCCCGGGTCTCCAGGATCAGGCCCCTGGGCCAAAGGCGGAGCCAAACCGCTGAGCCACCCGGGCTGCCCTATTTTTTTTTTTTTTTTAAGATTTTTTAATTTATTCATTTGAGAGAGAGAGACAGACAGAGAGAGAGTGCACAAGCAGGGGGAGAGGCAGAGGGAGAGGGAGAAGTAGACTCCCCACTGAGCTGGGAGCCCTACATGGGATAGTTCTCAGGACCTGGAGATCATCACCGCAGCTGGAAGGCAGACACTTAACCATCTGAAGCCCCCCAGGCGCCCCTAAATAATATCTTTAAAAAAGTAGGGACGACTGGGTGGCTCTGCGGTTGAGCGTCTGCGTCTGCGTTTGGCACAGAGCATGATCCCCGGGTCCTGGGATTAAGTTCCACATCCGGCTCCCTACAGGGAGCCTGCTCCTCCCTCTGCCTGTGTCTCTGCCTCTCTCTGTGTGTCTCTCATGAATAAATAAATACAATTTTAAAATACAATAAAATAAAAAATAATAAAGGGCCCAAAATTTTGCTTCAGTTAAACACTATTTTGATAACCCAGTTAAAGCTCTTCACATATTATTATGCCAGAAGGGAGACTGAATAGTGGGAGTGGCCCTGAATCCAGGAGGGCACGGTTGCCTTTCTTGCCTGAGGACTTTTGCATTTGCCATTCCGAATGCTTGGAATGTTTGGCCATCAGCCCTTGTCATCCTCCAGGGTTCATTATCCAAGCCACCTCCTCACTCCATCACCTCAGTCCCGGATCATTCAGTCTGCGCTTCCCTGTCACATCCCCAATCATTTTTAAAAAATATTTTATTTACTTATTCATGAGATACAGAGAGAGAGGCGGAGACACAGGCAGAGGGAGAGGCAGGCTCCATGCAGGGAACCCGACGTGGGACTCCATCCCGGGACCCCAGGATCACGTCCTGGGCCGAAGGCAGGCACCAAACCGCTGCGCCACCCAGGGATCCCCCCCCCCCCCCAATCATTTTAATCACTCTGTCCTATGCTTCCATCATCAGTCATTACGCTCGGCTGTTCCTGTCTGGTGAGGAAGGGCCTAGTCTGGCGGGGTCACCGCTGGGTTTCCAGTAACGCGCCTGGCAGGCGGTCAGTGAACGGTGAATTTAATAAATCGCTCACCCTCAAAGGAGGGCAGAAATAAGCGAGCTTCATCGTCACAATCTCAGGAGCCGCGGAAGAGCGTCCCGTGCCCTCTCCCGCCACCCCGAGGCCCGGCCCAAGAGTGAAGGTGCGGGGACATCACGCGGCCCCGGCGCACGGTAGCTCGAGCCCCAGGGCTCCGCGGGCTTGCGCCTCCCCGAGGGCTAGGAGCTACCGCGGGCGGGACAATGCAGGCCCCGCCCACCCCCGGGCCAGCCCAGGTGCGCCGGGAGGCCCGCCGCTCAGGTGCGGCTCCCTGCGCCTGCGCGCCCCGCCTCGCCAGGTGCGCCCCGCCCCCTCACCGACCTGCACCTTCGCGAGCTGCTCGGAGGCGGCCGCCATTGGCTCTGGCGCCCACCGAGCGTTTCGAGGTGCGGCGGGGCTCCGAAGGGTGAGAAGGTCGCTGAGTGTCGCGCCTGGGGCAAGGGGCGAGTGCGGGGGCGGACAGAAGCCGCGCGGGCGTGGGAGGGCGACCGTCAGCCCGCCGAAGGGCCGCGGAAGACTCCGGCCGCCGCCGCACCGCGCGGCCCCTCCGCGAGCGCCCGCACCTGAACGCGAGGCTCTCCAGCGCGCGTGCGCGCCAAGGGTCTTCCCGCCCCCGATCGCGAGACCCTAACGGCCCGCGGCTCGACGCTTCGCCTGCGCTGCCGGGTGGAGCCCGTCATGGCGCAGCTCTGTGGGCCGGGGCGGTGCGGGGCGCTCCTCGCCCTGCTGGCCTCGCTGCTGCTCTTCCGGGCTGAGGCGGCCGACGGAGAACGTGGCGTCCACGGTGAGGGCCGGCCCGGGGCGGGTCCCCGGGGAGGCGTGGAAGGCCGGGCGGGGGCGAAGTAGGAGCGCGGGGGGCCTCGGGCCGGGGCTGAACCGGGCGGGTGGGCGGGAGGGAGTTGGGGGCGGCCCGGTGAAGCTCAGGGGGTGTGGCGGGGCGGGCTCTGGGAGGTGGAGCCTGGGGAAGAGGTTTGGGGGGCCCCGGGAATGAGGACGGGCGGCCGAGCCAGGGGCAGGAAAGTTTCCTGCGGGTAAGGGAGGAGACTTCGGATTATTGACCGAAGAGGAGTGGCTTTGGCCCTTCCTGTGGCAGGAAGTGGGGGAGAGGCCCGACAGAACAGCAGCCTCCTGCTGCCCCGGAGGGCCCTGGGAGGCCAGGCCTGAGAGGGTGGGTGTTGGATCAGGTGACGCTGAGGCAGCTCTGGCTTCTGGGAAGAACCCCTCACGCCCACCTCTTTGGAAGTTGGACCACAGCCTCCCGAGAGATCTTATCTGGTTCAGTTGCGGTAGAGCGCCTCCAAATGGAAAGGTGTTTCTCCGTGAAATCCAAAGGGAGAAGAACAAAAGCATTGGAGGGGAGAAACTTTGCCAAGGTGCAAGAGTGAGGGCCCTGGGGCACCTGGGTGGCTCAGTGGTTGAGCGTCTGCCTTTGGCCCAGGGTGTGATCGAGTCCCCCATCAGGCTCCATGCATGGAGCCTGCTTCTCCGTCTGCCTGTGTCTCTGCGCCTCTCTGTGTGTCTCTCATGAATAAATAGGTAAAATCTTAAAAAAAAAATGGGGACCCCTTGGTATAAGAAGAGTATTGGCATTGAGAAGCAGGGGTTGGGTTCATGGAACTGATCCTTACAGGTTGGTGGAGAATATAAGGCTCTCTACATTCTGTGCAAAGTTTGGCCTGGGAAGGCCTTTTTGAATAAATGTTCTAACCTCAACTGCTTTGGACAAGCACAGCCAGGATTTGAAAAAAAAAAAGAAAGAAAGAAAGAAAGAAAACCCTCTTTTCAAAGAAGAATTCATTGATTCAGCAAAACGTATTGAGTCCCTGTTATGTGTCAGGGATGGTCCTGGCACCGGTGATAACAGCTGTGACTCAGACATGCCAGGTCCCTGCGCTTAAAGAGCTTATATTCTAGTGGGAAGACAGAGACAGTGAGTAAACATTAAGATAAGGAGCAGTCCCCACAGGATTAAATTACTAAGAAGTAAATGAACAGGGTGAAGTCCACAAACAATGTGATGTAAGATGATGGGGCGGCTTTAGCTCAGGTGGTCAGGAGAGGTCTCTGAGGAGGGTGACCTCTTGAGCCCTAACAAGAACCAGGAGGTAGCAGGCACACAAAGACCTGGTGGGTGAGAGTCCAGTTGGAGGTAATGGAGTAAAAGGCTTTGAGGTTGGAGCAAGCCTGATGGTGTTCAAGGAAAAGACAGACGCCTGGGTGGCTCAGGAGGTTGAAAATCTATCTGCCTTTGGCTCAGGGCGGGATCCCGGAGTTCTGGGATGGAGTCCGGCATCGGAGCCTGCTTCTCTCCCTGCTTGTGTCTCTGCCTCTTTCTCTCTCTCTCATGAATAAATAAAATCTTAAAAAAAAAAAAAAAGGAAAAGACAACTATCACACTGGAGCAGGAGTCAGGGTGGGGAGAGAATTGGAGGAGGATGTGAGGGGGGAGAAGTAGGCAGGAGCCAGGTGGCTTCGTAGGCTGGCATTTGGGGTGGAGAGAAAGCAGGATGTGTAGACACCAAGTCATCACCTGTGGTGGCTTCCGAAGGCTGTTAATTTCCCCATACCTGAGG
Source organism: Vulpes vulpes (assembly GCF_048418805.1). Lineage (NCBI taxonomy): Eukaryota > Metazoa > Chordata > Mammalia > Carnivora > Canidae > Vulpes > Vulpes vulpes. The sequence goes on from NC_132780.1 coordinate 7,966,062, forward strand.
CAGAGAAGAAAAATGAGCTAATGGGCATGTCAGGGGTCAATGGGGGAGAGGATCAGCTCTGTAGGTCAAGTAATCAAGGGTGCAGTGGTCATTCTTACAGTCTAAACCAGAACTCGACAGCTCTTCTGGAGTTTTTTCCAATAATGTGATTATGTTAGGATGTGCTTTCCAGTTACCTGGCCTGGGACTTTATCAAAACTGAGTTTAGGGTTAACCTCAACTGCTTACTCTGAGCGCCAATGTGTTTTTAATCCTTGAAACAACCTGGAGCAGTGGTCTTGCCTTGGGTCACGCGATACTCTTTGAGAAAGTCAGTTGTCTGGCTTCAGAGGCTCTCTCTTTTCCTAATGGCCTTTCTGGTTGCTGCAGCTGGCTGGACCTCCTGACCTTTCAGAAGTATTCTTGCCTGGTTTTGTGAACTAATGACCTTGCTTATCTGAAGTTCTGTTTGTTTGAAAGCTTTCAGTAGTTGAATTTGAGGCGGGAAGTAGTTTTGATTTCTTTTCACCCCTTATTGCCCTTATTTTTCTCAGGAAGCGAGGTTTTCCACTAAGAGCGACATGTTTCTCCAGCCACATTGCAACTGCATAGATGCCACTAGATGAGTATGGTGAAGTGAGAAGGTGTGTAGTGAATGTGTGAGGGGGTGATCATAATGGTTGGTCAAGGAATTTAATCTGTGTGAAGACTGAGGGCACTGAGGGGTAGAGGAAAGGTGTAGGGTCAGTGAATTGTTGGAGTTAAGGTTTTGGAGAGAATGAATAGAAAGACAGGATACAGTGCACAGTGAGTGAGATGCATGAAGCTGAGATTCCAAGAGGCTGTGCTTACTGAGACAAGGTCTAGGCATAACCATTGGGGGGAGAGGCTGAGGGGAAGACCAAATTGTTGGAGAAGAGATCTAGGAACCCAAGAGGCCAAGGATGGTCCGAGGGTCACCCACCTGGGTATGGAAATCACTGAGAACGATGAGAGAGGCAGCATGAGTCATGAAATGAGGCTAGGAGATGATGCACAAGGTGGGGTACAATCTACTTTGATGATGAGATTAATAGCTGGGTTTTGAGAGGGCAGGTGTAGAAGCAGCACCAGGAGCAAGGAGACCTACCTTTTTGGAAGGGCACAAGAGAAGGCATGTCCTCAAGGGAGAACAGGAGTAAGAAAGTGACAAGAATGTTCAGAGAAGAGACTGAGGAAATGAGAGATTTTGTTTAACGTAGTTGCTAAGTTCCAAGCCCCAGAAGTTAGGGGGAAGAGAGATGGGAACAAAATAGGGTGTATATGGGGATGAGGCGGATAATTCAGGAGTCTGGGGTTGATGTGATAAGCAAATGATAGGAGAGTTACGTGGTTTCAAGACTGACAATGTTGGGCAGATACTAGGTGTTGGAGGGCAGATAGGAAGGGGTGTGGGCTGTAGTGGACATGTGGGGTCTGGACAAAGGGTGTCCTGAAACCAGACCCGTGGAGGTGGGGGAAAGCTGATGGTGCCCTGGGTGTTGGCTAGCATTCAGGGAGTCTGCCATGGAAAGCAGACATAGTATAAACTGGCCCAAGAAGCCTCAAACAGACTTTTTTTTTTTAATAGATTTTTATTTATTTATTTATTCATGAAAGACAGAGATAGAGGGGCAGAGACACAGGCAGAGGGAGAAGCAGGCTCCATGCAGGGAGCCCGACGTGGGACTCGATCCCAGGACTCCAGGATCACACCCTGGACTGAAGGCAGCGCTAAACCGCTGAGCCACCCAGGCTGCCTGAGATTTTTTTTTAATGGAAAAATTTGGCTAGGGCTCTGCATGAAAAATGTGAAAGTCAGTGGCATCAGGGCAGTGTTCCCACATAGCACCCATAACTTTTGGAAATGACATATACTGCTCTCCCTCAGTCTTTATGCACTTGGCCTGCCCACCTTATCTCTAAGCATTTGAGTTGTGACCCCCATCCCCACACATCTTAAGAATATGCCGTATTTAGTAAATGGAGGTAGAGAAAACATAACGGCTCTTTATAAATTGTATGGTGTAGGGACAGGTGTGTGTATCATTGCTGTTAGGGAGGGAAAAGCCCTTATCAGGTGGCCACAAATGTGTGTGATTTTTTTTTTTTTTAATCTCTTCCCTGGGTGGATAAGTCTTGTAATTTGGAATGCCACAATATATGTAATTTTAATTTCAGTACAAGGGCAGGTAATACAGTTGGCCCTTGAACAACATGGGGATCAGGGGCACGTCTGTGCAGTTGAAAATTCACAGGTAACTTTTGATTCCTCTGAAATTTAATCTCCTGATAGCCTGCTGTTGACTAGAAGCCTTACCAATAACACAATTAACACATATTTTGTATGTTACGTGTATTAAATACTGTATTACAATAAGCTAGAGAAAAGAAAATGTTATTAAAATCATCAGTACGAAGGTCAACTGTGTATTCTTTTTCAGAATAAAACTTCAGAAATTCCTTTGGGAAGTTTAAGTGTAGTTCCTGCTGGCAATAACTTTATGCCTGACCTTGGGCAGCAGAATTGGCGTTAATGGTTACTGGGCTCATAGTTCTTTGTTGATTGTTCTTGGGACTTTCCACTGGAGAAAAGTGCAGCAGCCTTCATGTTAGAGCCTCCATTGCACTTTCAAGTGATCTTCAGTTTCCATCAACCTCTTGGGTTGATTACAGTCTCCCCCAGAACTTTGACTCTAGGACAAACTTTCCAGCACTTCTCCAGTAAGCATGTTCTTCAGCACCACTCCTTTCTCTTCTCTTAACACCCATAGATGGTTATAATATAAACTGGTCAGAGATAGGACAAAGAACTAAAGTGCAGTTGGTGTTGGTGATCAGCTCAGCGTTCTCCAAAGTAGCATCTTCAAGTATTCTTTTTTTTTTTTTTTTAAGATTGATTTATTTATTTGGGAGAGATCATGCATGCACCTGAGTGGGGGGAAGGGCTGATGGACAGAATCTTCAGACAGATTCTGCTGAGCTTGAGGCCCCACCCCCACCTGGACACTATAGGGCTCCATCCCACCACCCATGAGATCACCACCAAACTAAGAATGTGACACTCAACCAACTGAGCTGCCCAGGTGCCCCTAGTGTCTTCTAGTATTCCTGCCACTTTTTTTGCTTGCAGTCAAAACAGTTTGGTTCCCATATAGTTTGAAATATTTATTCACTTATTTATTCAATACATTTTTATTGAACACCTACCCCGTGCCAGGTACAGTGTTAGGCCCAGGAATCAGAGAACTGAACAAAACCAATGACTTCCTGATCCTTGGCAGCTGCCTTGTAATGAAAGGACAACAGTACAATAAATAAATGAGCAATGAATAGATATCTGGTGATGAGTACCTTAAGAAAAGTAAGGCTTGGTGTGCTTACTACTGAAAATACGGCCTTTGAGGCTCAAATGGTGACACTCTTTAAAATTGAGGGCCTTGGGATCCCCGGGTGGCGCAGCGGTTTGACGCCTGCCTTTGGCCCAGGGCGCGATCCTGGAGACCGGGATTGAGTCCCACGTCGGGCTCCCGGTGCATGGAGCCTGCTTCTCCCTCTGCCTGTGTCTCTGCCTCTCTCTCTCTCTCTCTGTGTGTGTGACTATCATAAATAAATAAAAATTAAAAAAAAATTAAAAAAATAAAATTGAGGGCCTCACTTTCAGGTCCACTGAAACATTCCTTTGCCTTGGTCAGCATTTGAGAGCTCAGCCTGTGGTGTAGAAAGCAAACTTCTCCTCTTTCACTCAGCTCCCCATGCACTTCTCAGTTTTTCCATCCCCAGAGTCATTTGCAATTCTCACACTTGTCTTGAGGTAATTGGCCAGGCCTCTGCCATGTGCTGAGGCCAAATAAGTGATGAGGTAGCTTGAGATTCATGTTAGAGGGGAGAGAATCCTGAAGGGGTCACACTGAGGGGACTTCATCGACCCCAGGAAGTCTTGGTGGCCTACTGGTCACATGACTAATGCGGTTTTCACAGGGACCCCAGAAGCACTAGCGTGAGGATTATGGGTATCTTTTTGCAGTCCTGGTCACAAATGTCATTTCATGTAATGTTTCTGACATCTTTTTGAAAACTGGAAATGAATGCTGGAACATGGATGCTGAGGTCCAGTAACTTTATTTGTTTATGAACTTTATTTATTTATTTATTAAAGATTTTATTTATTCATGACAGAAGCAGAAACAGGCAGAGGGAGAAGCAGGCTCCATGCAAGGAGCCTGACATGGGACTCCACCCTGGGACTCCGGGATCACGCCTTGAGCCTAAGGCAGACACTGAACTGCTGAGCCACCCAGGCATCCCAAAGGAGTCCAGTAACTTTAGAGTTTAGTTACTTTGGAATTATTTGAAGTACATTTTTCATGATTGGAAAACCACTTTAGAAGGAGGGCAGAAAAAAAAAAAAAGGAGGGCAAAATTTTAGCTGTTGTTTTACACACTGATGTTTTTAGATGGCTCTCACCCAGCAGGGTCCTGGGTCAGTGGTTTCTGAACTCCTTGAGTTCATACGTCATATTTTTTTGTCTTTTTCCCTGGGTCTGTCATTTAGAATCTAGGGCATGCTCTTAAGGGGGTAAAAAATATTAGGTGTTATCATAGTTTGTGACCTTTTTTAAGTTGTATTTTATTTATTTGAGAGAGAAAGCAAGAGCAAGGGGAAGGGGGAGGGGCAGAGGGAGAAGCAGACTCCCTGCTGAGCAGGAAGCCTGGACATGGGGACTCGATCCCAGGACCCTGAGATCAAGACCTGAGCTGAAGGCAGATGCTTAACTGACTGAGCTACCTAGGTGCCCAGTTTGTGACCTTTCAAAAGGCCGCTCCGCATAAATATATAGTATGTATGTGGTATCGAAATTTAATGGGATGATTAAGAAAAACATGTCTAGGGCAGCCCTGGTGGCTCAGCGGTTTAGTGCCGCCTTCAGCCCAGGGCCTGATCCTGGAGATCCGGAATCAAGTCCCATGTCGGGCTCCCTGCATGGAGCCTGCATCTCCCTCAGCCTGTGTCTCTGCCTCTCTCTCTCTCTCTCTCTCTCTGTCTCTCTCTCTCTGTCTCTTCATGAATAAATAAATAAAATCTTTAAGAAAAAAGAAAAGGAAAAACATATCTTAAAAGGTTCCTCTTAGAGGAATGATAATGAAATTTTGAGAAATACTATTTGTGGGAGAAGGTTCATTAGCTTTCATCAATTTGTGAAAATGGCCCATGATTCAGAAAAGGTAAAGAGTCCCTAAATATGAGGGGTGCCTGAATGTCTCTCAGTCTCTGCCCTAAATATGAGGGGTGCCTGAATGTCTCTCAGTCTCTGCCTATGGCCCAGGTCATGATCCCAGGACTCTGGGATTGAGCCCCACATTGGGCTGCCTGCTCGGTGGGGGAGCCTGCTCCTCCCTCCCACTTGTGCTGTCTCTGTCTCTCAAATAAATAAATAAAAATCTTAAAGAAAAAAAAAAAGAATCCCTGAATGTAAATTAACAGGCAGTCCCATGAGAGACACTGAAACTGTTTCCTTCCAAGTTATTCAGATGAGCTACTGTGATTCTAGTTAGAAATTTAGCTGGAAAAAAAAAAAAAAGAAAGAAAGAAAGAAATTTAGCTGAGGGTAGAATTTATAGCCCTGTTTGATGAATGTGAGGTGACAGTGGGTAGGAGTGGTGGTTTGCATTGTGATAGTGGCTTATAAAATGTGAACTTTTATATCTAAATATTTTATATCTAAAATGCCAAGGTTTTGGGACACCTGGGTGGCTCAGCGGTTGAGCATCTGCCTTTGGCTCACAGGAACCAAGATTGAGTCCCGTATCAGGCTCCCTATGGGAAGCCTGCTTTTCCCTCAGTCAATGTCTCTGCCTCTCTGTGTCTCTCATGAATAAATAAATCTTTTTTAAAAATGCCAAGGCTTTATATCTAAAACAAAATATTATGAGTCTTATATTAGGTTGGATTTGTCATTGCAAGTCATTGGATTTGACATTGGATAATGTCATTTGTCATTCTTTCCTCATAAGTACCTAAAGTTATTTTAAAGTTTCTGAATTACTTATCCTAATAATGACAACTTCCAAGCACCCAAACCTAGAGGAGATGGTTAGTTGTAGCTTTCTGTATTGAAAACAGAAGCAGTCAAGTATGTGGAACGCAGATAGGTGGATTTCTAGATCACTTTGAAATAAGGCTGATCAAAAAGTGAATGTTAACTTTGGAATTTGGCATAGTGGAATTAAAACAGCTATGAGTGGGCAGCCCCAGTGACTCAGCGGTTTAGCGCCGCCTTCAGCCCAGGGCCTGATCCTGGAGACCTGGGATGGAGTCCCATGTTTGCTCCCTGCCTGGAGCCTGTTTCTCCCTCTGCCTGTGTCTCTGTCTCTTTCTCTGTGTGTGTGTGTCTCTCTTGAATAAATAAATAAATAATCTTTAAAAAAAAAAACAGCTCTGAGTACCTCCCTAATATTCAGGACCTCTTCATACAGAACTTCTTAAAAGATTCTCCCATTCTTTGGTGAAAAGATACTTGAAGGTCTGAATGGGTTACCAGAGCATATTCTTTCTTGTTTTCCTCAGGCTGTGGACTGTTATCTCAGGATAATGTGGGGTTGCTGAACTTTGATCTGTGTGATAGTTTGCCATTGTCTTACTCTGGGTGAAGATAAGGAAAGGTGTCACTTTAGGCTCGGTAAATGGTCACACAGCAGAAAAGGGAGGAGTGATGGTTGAATTGGTTTGATCAGCTTGGACTTGAGGTTGTACTTGGTGGTTTTCCATATCCCCTGTGTCCTGTCAGCATATTCAGTTGGACTTTCTAGTGAACTGTGGCGTCCTTTTTACCTTCATTCTCACTGGCCTCATAAAAATATATTATCTACTGTTTATTCAAAACTTTGTGCCACATGTTTTAAGGGCTTATAATGGAATACAAAACTCATTTAATCTTCATAGCCTTCTTATGTTATTGGTCTGTGTGTCAAAGAAATCCCTCCCATTTGAGTTGTTTTTGAGAAATGCATCTGTAGGGATCCCCGGGTGGCTCAGTGGTTTAGTGCCTGCCTTTGGCCCAGGGCGTGATCCTGGAGACTTGGAATTGAGTCTCACATTGGGCTCCCTGCATGGAGCCTGCTTCTCCCTCTGCCTGTCTCTGTCTGTCTGTCTGTCTCTCTCTCTCTCTCTCTGTCTCTCATGAATAAATAAATAAAATCTGGGATCCCTGGGTGGCTCAGCGGTTTAGCGCTTGCCTTTGGCCCAGGGCACAATCCTGGAGATCCGGGATCGAATCCCACGTCTCCCGGTGCATGGAGCCTGCTTCTCCCTCTGCCTGTGTCTCTGCCTCTCTCTCTCTCACTGTGTGCCTATCATAAGTAAATAAAAATTAAAAATAAATAAAAATAAATAAAATAAAATAAAAAAATAAAATCTTAAAAAAAAAAGAACTGCATCTGTACATGCCCCCAGAATTTACCTCAGTGGGGCCTATGGAGGAAAAGCTGACTAATCTCCTTGCTTTATTAACAGTGAATTCAAGTGCCCTTTCTCAGACAAGTCATTGTCAGGACAGCCTCAAGATTAATAAATAGTGCATTCCAAAGCAGGCAACATAAGTCTAGATGTCATAAAAGGAGACTTTGTGCTAACAAACTTGCCAGAAAACACTTTTATACTAATTAGATCCAGAATATGTATTAAATCACACGAGAGACCCTCACTTCAACTTGGGCTGAGTTATATTTATGTCCTCAAGACAGTTCTCTTGCTAACATTCTCAGCTTTTATTACCAAACTTATTTTATTATTATTTTTAAAGATTTTATTTATTCATGAGAGACTCACAGAGAGATGCAGAGACATAGGCAGAGGGAGAAACAGGCTCCCCATACAGAGCCTGATTCGGGACTTGACTTGATCCCAGGACCCCAGGATCTTGACCTGAACCAAAGGCACCCAACCACTGAGCTACCCAGGTGCCCCTAAATTAAATGGATTTTAAAGAGAAAACTCTGTTACTACAGAATATTTCTGACACCAGCTGAATGGACTTTTCCACAATCAAGCAGTTCTCAGTGGACACCCATTTAACTCACTTCTGACACCAACTCCCTGGAATAGCATGGACCCCATAGGTTACCAGCTCTGTCCCACAAGAGTGTCCCTCCCCCACAGTCAGGTGAAAGTCCCAGGTTGTCACCTGTACTTCCTTTTTTTTTTTTTTTTTAAATATTTATTTATTCATGAGAGACACAGAGAAGCAGAGAACACAGGCAGAGGGAAAAAGCAAGCTCCATGCAGGAAGCCCAAAGTCGGACTCGATCCCGGGACCCCAGGATCACACCCTGAGCCAAAGGCAGACACCCAGCCACCCAGGCATCTCTGTTACATGTACTTCTGACCTACTATAAATCAAGGGTTGCTACAACCCCCTTGGATTTAATAATTGCTAGAATGGCTCACAGAACTCAGGGAGATTCATTTACCAGTGTATTATAAAGGATCCCAGTGAACAGCCAGATGAAGATAGAGTGAAGTCTGGGAGGGTCCCCAGCACAGAAGCTTCTGTCCTCGTGGAGTTTAGGGTAAGATACCCCCCTTGTACATGATGTGTTCATCAGCCCGTCTTTCTTAACTCCTTCGGTTGGGCTTTTTTTTTGGAAGTTACTAGCTCAAACTCTCATCCCGCTCTCCTTCTTGGAGGATGGGGGTGGGATTGAAAATTCCAACCTTTTCATCTTTCCTTTCTTTATGGCATCCAGCCCCCATCCTGAAGCTATCTAGGGGCTGCCCAGCCACTAATAATCTCATTATCACTCCAGAGATTCCCAGGCTCTTAGCTCTTGTGTTAGGGACCCAGGTCAAAGACCAATTATTTGAAGAAAGTTGCCAAATGTTGGATCCATAATCAGAGTTTTGCCTTATCTTCCTGAGTCTTCCAAGATTTTTCCAATTTACATACTTCAAGCTTCTAAAATCTGCATGACTTTTTTTCTTAATCCAGCCAGCTCTAAATCAGTAAATATGTGGCTTGCTGAATTAAAGACTATGGAGTTTATATATTTGCCAGTTTTATTGTTAGGTTCCCATGTTATGAGTGAGGAAATGGGCATAGGAAGGTTAGGAAACAGCCCCTAGGTAAGACAGTGGGCTCATAAGAGGCAGCCAGGGATTCCTGTACACATAGGCTCCTTTATCAGAATGAGGATCTGTCCTGCACGCTTTTGCTAAATGACTTTTCTGTATGTGTCACTCCCCTATGCCAGAGCCTTTGGTCATTTCCTTGTACCTTAGGTTGGCTTACAAGTCCTTTGAATTTCTGATGTGATTGAAATATTTTTTTTTAATAAATTAATTTTTATTGGTGTTCAATTTACCAACATACAGAAAAACACCCAGTGCTCATCCCGTCAAGTGTCCCCGTCAGTGCCCGTCACCCAATCCCCCCCACCCTCCGCCCTCCTCCCCTTCCACCACCCCGTGATTGAAATATTTTACTCTGTGTGATTTTTGATCCAGAGGGTGCACTTTATGGTGACCCCCCCTAGTAGCTATTCAAACCCTTAGTGCTTAGTACTGCTCAGGATACTGAAGAATTTAGCATATTTTTAATCTCTCTTTTTTTAAAGATTTTATTTATTTATTCATGAGAGACACAGGCAGGCTCCATGCAGGGAGTCGGATGTGGGACTCGATTCTGGGACTCCAAGATCTTGCCCTGAGCCGAGGGCAGATGCTCAACCGCTGAGCCACCCAGGTGTCCCTGCACATTTTTATTTATCATGTAGTTTTAAGCTTTTTAAATGAAAATTTTAAACAGAAGGGACCATAATCCACTATCCTGAAAAAAACACTGCTGACCCTTAAAAAAAACAAAAGTAATGCATTTACAGGATTAGAATACTCAACCTGTACTGAAAGATACAGATGGAAAAGAAAAACTGTGGAAAAGCCTGTCTCCCTCCTCCAGTCCCTTTCCTTAAATTAAAGGTACATTCATACACTTACCTAAATTAAAAGTTTAGAAAGGAATTATAATATGTGAACCACCCCCCCCCCCCCAAGGTCTTATATCAGCACACATCATTTGCCCGTTTTGAACAGCGCCAAGTATTCCGTTTTCTGCATGTCTCACAAGTTACTTAACTAGCACAAACAAGATGTCTTGATGGTGAATTTTCAGCTGTTATGGGTCTATGAACAAGCCCTTTGTGGATGTGGTAATCATTGCCCCATTCTCCAAAAACACTTGAATTAAATGACTCTGCTTTCTTTGCTTTTTGATACTGAGGAGTGAGCGGTACTTTTATTTTTTTATGTATAAATAAGATTTTTCAAATGTCTGAGGATTATTCTAACAAAATTTCTCTTTGACCATTGTCCTTAAAATTCTAAGTTGCTTTAATAGAAAAGAGTAGTGCTGTTTTTAATGATGGAAGGGTGTGCTATAGAGTTCTTGGTAAGGGATAAACCTGTGGAATGCATGGTCAGTGTTGTTATAAGAAATGTGAACCCTAGGAGTTTACTTGATAACTTTTTTTTTTTTTTTTAAGATTTTATTTATTTATCCATGAGAGACACAGAGGGAGCAGAGAGAGAGAGGCAGAGACACAGGCAGAGGGAGAAGCAGGCTCCATTCAGGGAGCTCCACCCAGGACTGGATCCCAGGTCTCCAGGATCAGGCCCCTGGGGCCGAAGGTGGTGCTAAATCGCTGAGCCACCTGGGATGCCCTAACTTCTGATCCACATATAAGACTTGGTGAATTCTATAATGACAGGAGTGGAAAATCTGAACACGGTGTTTTTATAAAAAGAAGTGTTGGTTGCTGCCTGGGTATGGCCTGCGAGCTAAGTATGTTTTTTACATTTTTTAATGTTTGAAAAAAATATTTCAAGACATGTAAAAATTACATGAAATAAAATTTCAGTGTCCATAAATAAGGTTTTACTGGAATGACAGCCATGGTCATTCATTTACACGTTTGTCTTAAGGCTGCCTCCGTGCTACAATGACACAGTTGAAAAGTTAGAATAGATGGTGATCCACAAAGCCTGAAATAAAGGCAGACCTTGTTTGTGTGGTTTTCAACATGCACATATTTCAGTTACCACAGTGTATAAACTCTGGGTACTTGGGTCAAAGTACAAGTTTCAGCTATTAGCTCTTCAGTCACAAATTATGTGATTCATCACTGCACATCTGTGACTCAGTTCACACAGCGAAGCATGTGGTTGTGTTGCCTCCTTGTTTCCCAGTGATAGTCCTGTGTTAGTTTACAAAAATGGTTAATCAATAGAGAGGATTGACCAAAAAAGATGAAAAGTGCAGCAAAGAGAAAAATGGTAATGCTGGAAGCACAATTCCAATGGAATGTAAGTGGAGTGATGAAGAACTCGCTAACTTCGGGAATGTTGACACTGCCTTGATTTAGGAGACTGGATATACAATCAGAGAAGCCGAAGTGAGAGTCCATTTATCAACAAAACGATGAAAGTGGTGACAAAAAGATGATGTTCCAATGGAAGTAATGGTAAAAACCTCCGCAAAAAGTAAAGCAACTCTCAGAGTAATTGTGACACTGAAAGTGCAAAGGATAAAATGTTGGAAGGTAATCCAAACCTAGAAAGATGTATGACAGTTCATTAGGGTGAATTGAAAATAATGCTTGCTCCATATCAGAAGTTATATGGCTAAAGACCATCACAAGCATTGTTCAAGCTACTCTTGGTAATTTTTTTTTACAAAGAAATTTAAACACCTTAATTCTCAAGTTTCTAATGTTAGCCACATTGTACTAAGTAAATATTAATTATACCATTTTCCATTCTGTATATTTATAATGCACGATTTTTAATGTTTGACAAATTTAAAGGTCTTGGAAGTTAAATTTTTCCTGTTGCTTTCCACACTATCATGTAAAGCAAGTACTGTCTGTTCACTATTTGGCCCACCATAAAAAAAGTTTGCTGAGCTTGGTCTAGGAAAACAAATGGATGGGAGGAAAGGACCATTTCACGAGTGGCTTCAGACTGCTGAGATGATCCAAGGCTTGCTTTTATAAGGCAGACAATGAGGCAAGAAGTCAGGGTTTTTCAGTGCTTAGACCCATGGGAGTAAAAAGTGTATCAAGGGCTAGGCTCCTAGGAAAGTTCTTTTCACTTGTTTTAGAAGTCAGCTTACTCTGAGTGGATATAAAACGCAAATAAGGGCTGGCTAGGTGGCTCAGTCGATTAAGCATCTGCCTTTCTGGGATCGAACCTCACTTTGGGCTCCTTACTCACTGGGGGCCTGCTTCTCCCTCTGCACGTCACCCCCCCCCCACCCCCATGCTCTCTATCTCAAATAAATAAAATGTTTAAAAACACATCCAAATAAAAGAACAAGCTCTCAAGGTGGCTGTTGGTTTGGGGGAGAGAGCAGGTAGGATTAAGGGGCATATGAAGGGTTGGAATTTGATAAAGCTGAGTAGTAGATACACTTGTGTTAAGGTATTTTCTGTACTTTTCAGAATATTTGGAATAGTTTATTAAAATGACAATTTTTCAAATGACTTAATTATATTTCAAAGTATTTGAAATAGCTTATTTAAATGACTTAATTTTAAAGGCAGTAGTGGCTTTTTGGAGAATGATTAGTACTGTCTTCTTAAGCTTGTAGAGTTACATCAGATTGGTGGTGCCTGGGAGCCTAACTTTGCTGTAATGTCCTTGTTAGTGGGTGACAGCAGGTTATTCTATCCAATTGCACACGAAGGGAAGGTGAGCCATTGGCTTGTTGTCTTGGTCAAAGCTCTAGTGACTTTAGAACCAGAGGAACCTGTTTTCCATGACAAAGGCCAGGCTGTTTGGCAATTTTATAATAGCTAATGTTCAAAATGCCTGCCAGGGGTTTGTAAATTTAGGTTCATATTTCAGATAAAGTGTGATTTTTAACCATTCCTGATGCTTTCCCAAGAGAATGTTGCTGTTTCCTAAAGACAGAAATTCCATTTTTACGTATTCTGAAGTATTTCCAGTTTGGTGCTCCTCATCTTTTCTCCGTTTTTCTTCCTCTGAATTTTGAAAATTTACAGATGTATTTCATTTTGCACTAGCATTTGTGAGCATACACATAGGACCTGAGACACATTTTTCATGATCGTTTCCCAATGCTATTCTAAGGCCAGTATATAGTTTTGTCATCTCTTAGTAGTAATAGAATTATTTATTAAGGAATAACTTCCTGAAAATTTGTCCAAATTCCTCACAGCCTTGGGCAGTTGATGTGGTGTTGTCCGTGACCCTGTCTTTGACCGTGACTGTAAACAGGCCCAGGAAAGGGCCTGGCCTATTGAACCTTCAGATCGTGTTAAGCACCCTGAGGAATGTTTTGGCATTTAGGCATCTTTAGTTTCATATTTTTCCCACTGCCTGTTACTATGCTAACTTTTTCTTTCTGTCCCTCTGAGGGAGGGGTGGTTATGTTATGGCCCAGCTCTAATCCAACCAATGTAAATTCAGATTCAGCTCTGCTTCTTGTTAGCTTAACCATCCCAAGCCTCATTATCCTTGTTTGTAAAGTGGGGATATTGCTATATGATCCACAGTTTTATTTTGACTGTTAGTGCATATAATGTGCGTAGCATAATGCTTTAGTGAAGGTAATAGAAAAGTTTTCAAGAAATAAGTAATGCTCAGCATTTTGGTTCTTTTTTTTTTTTTTTTAAGATTTTATTTTTTAAGTAATCTCTACACTAGACTTGAGGTTTGACTCCACAACCCCAAGATCAGGAGTCACATGCTCAAAAAAAAAAAAAAAAAGGAGTCATATGCTCTACTGACTGAGCCAGCCAGGTGCCCCCATATAGGCTCATTTTTATTTTAACCTTGATCTACCAAAGAACAGTGCTTATTTAACCCAAAAAAAAAAAAAAAAAAAAAAAAACAGTTTAAGGAAGATGATAAGTCACGGAAGCCATGTTACATACTAAAGTGTTTCTGGCTTTTTGTGCAAGTCCATTTGGAGAAATGAGAGTGCACTGATGCTCTTTGGGGTGGAGGGGAAGAATGTGTGGCCTGTGTGTCCATTCGAAAGGACAGTGGCTCCTTTACAGCAAACAGGCAAACCATAACAAAATGCTTTTTCATGAGTTCACTTAAGCCTTGAGAGTAAAATTTCTATCATGGAGGCTTTAAAGTAATTTAGTTTGTAAAACCATATGACCAAAATGAGCATTTTCTTAATCTGACAGGGAGCTTCCAGACTCACAGAAAGGACTCTGACTTGACGCAGTCAGGGTATAGTTAAATTTCATCTTGGTGGAACCTAAGTTCAACCAATTAATCTGCTACTTGAAGTTCTTATTTTTACTCTAATCAAATGTGTGTAAAAAAGGAGATAAGCTTTTTTCTCTTTTCATTATAGAAATTTTCAAATGTACATACGGTTCTTTTTTTTTTTTTTAATTTTTATTTATTTGTGATAGTCATACAGAGAGAGAGAAACAGGCAGAGACACAGGCAGAGGGAGAAGCAGGCTCCATGCACCGGGAGCCTGATGTGGGATTCGATCCCGGGTCTCCAGGATCGCGCCCTGGGCCAAAGGTGCCAAACCACTGCGCCACCCAGGGATCCCTGTACATACGGTTCTGTGAGCCCATGTGGACCATCACTCAGCTTCACCAATTGCCAGCATTCTGTCTTTACAGGCATGCTATGTTTTTAGTCCAAGTCTTCTCCTAATAAAGAGATGTTTCTAAGGGTACCTGGGTGGCTCAGTTAAGCATCCAGTTCTTGATCTCAGCTCAGGTCTTGATCTCAGGGTTGTGAGTTCAAGCCCTGTGTTGGGCCCTGCATTTGGTGTGGAGTCTACTTAAAAAAAAAAAAAATTCTAATTCCCCTGCAACAGAAATGAAGTCCCTTCCTCCTTCCCTCCTACTACATCCAGGGAACTTAAAAATAAGGCTATTTTCTGAAATGTAAACTATGAAGTCAATGTGTGGTCGTTAAGAGCAGATGAGAGCTGCTCTCTGGGACATAATGGCCTCTCAGGCCCACAGGATTTATTGTGAAAAGACAGTCACATCTACAGGAAGAATGTTCCAGTCAGAAAGAGGCATCCGTCGTCAGTGGTGGCAGTCAGGAAAGGAAGTGTCCCAAAGGCACGCCTTGACTGTGGTATCTTGACCGAGGTGTGTCCTGGGTTGTCTACTGTGCACCCCTGGCCTGCCCGGTAGATCCTGATGGAGCAGGATGTTTGTGGGAATCCTGCAGCAGACTTTTCCTTCCTCAGACTCCCAAGTGAGTCTTTCTGAGGTGGTGTGCTGGTTGATGTGTACATCCAACCTGCTTGGCGGTGGTTTTCTCAGCGTCCTCCTGAGCGCTCCAGGCGCGCACATCCCTGCATCTGGTCAGCGGGGTTGGGGGGTGGGTGGGTGCTATCAGTGAGTGTCTGAGCTGACAGATGAGGGCCAGGTTTTCGCAGTGTGACTTCTCCAAGGGAACTGCTGTCTGGCCCTAGATAGGTTTTTACCCTCTTGATATACCCTCAGCTTTGTTTACCCGCACAGGGCGTGCACCGACACCCTTGCTTAGGGAAACCTACCACATTTCCACCCTTGATGAGGTGGTTAACCCATCACATTCTCTCTCTTTTTTAAGATTTTATTTATTTATTCATGAGAGACAGAGAGAGAGAGGCAGAGGGAGAAGCAGGCTCCACGTAGGGATCCCGATGTGGGACTCGATCCCAGACCCTGGGATCATGCCCTGAGCTGAAGGCAGACGCTCAGCCACTGAGCCACCCAGGCATTCTGACCCATCACATTCTCTGCTGTGCTGTCTGGTGGTTCCCACCTAGCTGCCTTCGGCTTTGCTAGGCATTCTCTCCGGTTTTTGTTTTAATTGAGATGTAAGGGACACATGGGTGGCTCAGCGGTTGGGCGCCTGCCTTTGTCTCAGGTCGTGATCCCGGAATGGGATGCGGATCAGATCCAGTCCCACATCAGGCTCCCTGTGAGGAGCCTACTTCTCCCTCTGCCTGTGTCTCTGCCTCTCTCAGTCTGTGTCTCTCATGAATAAATAAATAAATCTTTAAAAAAAATTAATCGAGATGTAATTCACCTGCGATACAGTTCACCTGTTTAAAGTGTATAGGTCCTCTCTTGGATTATTTTGAAAGACTGTCCCAGAAACTGCTCAGGAAGCAAGGCTACAGAGCCATCCGAGTGGTTCCCAGGGTGCTAGCTTGGCAGGGCATTGGATGGGCTGTTCACCTCTGTTGGAGCTGTTGGGCCCTCTCCGCCTTGAGGTCGTTTTCATTTGTGTATGGTACGTGGATCCCATGTGGCTCTTCTCCATCTTGTCTATATATATATATTTTAAGATTTTGTTTATTAGAGAGACAGGCAGAGGGGAGAAACAGGCTCCCTGCAAGGAGCCTGATGCGGGACTCGATCCCGGATCCCGGGATCATGCCCTGAGCCGAAGACAGAGGCTCAACCGCTGAGCCACCCAGGCATCCTCCATCTTGTCCTGGTAATAGCAGTGCTGCCTCAGACATTTGACAGCCAGCGTTGAGCAAATCGTACACCAGAGAACTCTTTTCCTACTGTGTTTTCTTTGGGCCTTGTTGACTGTATATTTTGTGGCTTTGGCACATCGTCAAAGGTATCTGCTCCAGGTGCATACTCAGCTGATTTTGGTTGATGTGTTATGGACAGGAGGTGCCCATATTTTTTTTAACTGCTTTATTAAAGTATTTACATATCATAAATTAGTTGTTTTAAGCATACAATCCAGTGATTTTTAGTACATTTACAAAGTTGTACAACCATCCCTGCAATCTAATTTTAGAATACTTCCATCATCCCCAAAAGATCCTTGTGCCCATTTGCAGTCATCACCATCCCCCAACCCTCCAGCATCAGGCAAGCACTAATCTACTTCCTGCCTCTCTTGATTTGCCTTTTCTGGACATATTAAATGATTCTATTTATATGAAGTATCGAGATAAGGTACTTTTTAATTGGTGGTTTAAAGAATGGTTGCTTTCAAATTAACAAAATTCCTTACTTCAGAATATGCTTTTTCTGTACTAGTTACCTGTGATTTATTGGTGTGTGTGTGAGAGTTCCTTGAGGTTTTGCTCATTACTACAGCCTTTTTTGTCTGTAGATCGATGTTTTATGGAACATTTGGTGTCATGCCCATTGTTGTGATGTATTTTGGGAGAAATGAGATCTTGCCCTCTGCTTTAAGAAGCTATCCCATGGACAGCCTGGATGGCTCAGCGGTTTAGCACCACCTTCAGTCCAGGGCGTGATCCTGGAGACTCGGGATCGAGTCCCACATGGGGCTCCCTGCATGGAGCCTGCTTCGCCCTCTGCCTGTGTCTCTGCCTCTGTGTGTGTGTGTGTTTCTATGAATAAATAAAGAAAATAATAATAATAATAAAAAAAGCTATCCCATAAGTTAGTGAGGTAAACCTAACCATGAAAATAATTAGGAGTAAATGGCAGCATATAACCAAGTGTTGGGCTCTGGGGTACGTTTATTTGAGATGTTTATTGAGCACCCTTCTCAGATTAGAATGTACTTATGCCAGAAGATGGAGATGGATGGAGGTCAGAGGAATAAGAGAGGTGATGTGGACTCATGATCCCAGGAAGATGATGGGGTGCCCCTGGGCAGATGTTGAGTCATGTTGTCAGGTCACTCCCTTTTCAACTTGCTTTCCATCCTCCTGATTCCTCCAGGAGAAAGTCTTATTTTGGTGCAGGTGATAGCTCCAGTACTTAGGCTTATCTCTACTTTTTAAGAGAGAGGAGATATCTAGGCCTTTTGGAGGCAAATGTAGCTGGCTGGAATTTTAGAACATTTTTGTTTGTTCCCTTTGTACTAGAGTGGGGTCAGATTTGAGGGGACCTTGAAACCCAGGCCCCTCTTGGAATGCTCAGGTGGGAGCCATTACAAGTGCCAGAACAGAGGAATACCCTTAAGCTGCCTTTGGAGGCAGAGGACTAGAGTTAGGAGCTTCTTTCTGAGGTTCTTGTGGAAATTTGAGTGTGAAGTGGCTGACCTGGTCAAACAGTGGATGAGGAAGGTTAAGACACATCCTTCCACATGGCCCTCACATTGCCAGCTCTGGTCTTTCAGTGCTAAGTTCCCCCTTGGCGCCTGGCGAGATGGGCATATAACCCAGAAGGATCCTGAAGTCTGGTATGTTTTTTGCCTTTGCCATATTTCTACACTGGATGGTGTGTGTGTGTGTGTGTGTGTGTGTGTGTGTGTGTGTGTTTCAAGATTTTATTTATTCATGAGAGACACACCCAGAGAGAGAGGCAGAGACATAGGCAGAGGGAGAAGCAGGCCCCATGCAGGGAGCCCGATGTGGGACTTGATCCTGGGAATCCAGGATCACGCCCAGGGCCGAAGGCAGGTGCTCAACTGCTAAGCCACCCAGGCGTCCCAGGATGTGTTGTGTGTCTTTAGTAAATGGTGGCAGGGACAGAATGAACATGCAACTGAAATATAGTTAAGTTGGGTGGGTTGGTATCATTGTTGTTAGAGTGATGTGTTTCTTTACTATAGGAGGAAGGAATCACTAAGCCTGATGGCAGCACTTTAGAAACGTCTCACAGAGAAGCTGTGCTGGGTCTTGGGGCTTGGGAAAACTGTGGGTTTCCTCCAATAGGTCTGTACATCTTCTCCATTGGCAGGATTGCCCTGCCAAGCCAACTGGTCTCTGTTTTGTGTTTTAGACTTTTGTCACGTTTCGAAGGTGGTGGGAAGATGCCGGGCCTCCTTCCCTAGGTGGTGGTACAATGTCACTGATGGATCCTGCCAGCAGTTTGTGTATGGTGGCTGTGAAGGGAATAAAAATAATTACATGACCAAGGAGGAGTGTCTTAAGAAATGTGCTGGTGTCACAGGTAAGAAAATGGTCCCTGGGGAAAATGGAATGACTTAGAGACAGGTTTTTAACTGGAATGTGATGCCTTTTGCATTGTGCTCATTCTTCACGGCTGAACCTGGGGGATGTTTTTAAAAAGCAGAAGAAACAGGCACAATTTGAAGGTCGCCCACACAGTGGTTTCACAGTGGTATCCTCCCTCCTCTTCCCAGAAAAGAGAGTAGGCCACAAGCTGGAGCTGGGGGAGGGGTACATGACTGTTTCTTCTCGACTTCCTTTCTCCCACTGCTAAGTGCCAGTCCCCCACCAGACCTGGCAGAGGAGAGTCCTCACAGCCACTCAGATAGGCTGCCCTTCCTGCTTCTGGGCATTTGGCTTATTTTTACCTCCAGGACAAATGATTTGAGGAGCTCATCCACCCAGCCAAGGTGTGAGTCAAATTAAAACTAGAACATACTTTCTGGAATCTGTCCTCCCAGCCCTCACCTGTGAGGGATTCAGTGGAGTCAAGATAATGTTGACTTTGTGAATCTCATGGTTTATTTTATTTTTTTAAGATTTTATTTATTGGGATGCCTGGGTGGTTTACTGGTGAGCGCCTACCTTCACTCAGGGCGTGATCCTGGGGTTCCGGGATCGAGTCCCACATTGGGCTCCCTGTGAGGAGCCTGCTTCTCTCTTTGCCTGTGTCTCTGCCTCTTCATGTCTCTCATGAATAAATAAATAAATAAAATCTTAAAAAGATTTTATTTATTTGACACAGAGCAAGCACGTGAACACAAGCAGAGGGAGAAGGAGAAGCAGGTTGCTTGCTGAGCAAGAGCCCAATGCAGGGCTCCATCCCAGGGCCCCAGGATATTGACCTGAGCCGAAGACAGACGGTTAACTTACTGAGCCACACAGGCATCCTGAGAGCCTCAATGTTTAAATACGAACTTAAAAGCCGCACAAAAGTGTGCACTGGCTCTGAACTGAGCCCTGAGGGCCTCCTTGAGAGCTACACAGTGAGACGTTGTCCTTCCAAGTGTTCTAGAGACCCAAGAATTTGGCTAGCCAAAAAAGTTCATTGGTGACTTTCCCAACACTATTAGGTAGCTTTCTGCATCCTTTCTGGATGGCTTGGCATCCCTGTTCCAACTCTGGATTATGATTTACTGGTGTCGTGCGTGCTGACCGCATGCCGCCAGCCTGTGCACCCCAGTCCAGAGACAAGCCCTGAATCCCTGTTGGGTTTTGTGTCTCCTCACTTACTGGCTATAAACTCTCTTAGCTTTGAGTTCTATGGACACAAATCCAATATGCTTATTAAAGTTCTACATGAAAAAAAAAATAAAGTTCTACATAAAGAGGGGGAAACAACAGTCGTCTTGGCTGTGGCCCACGACGACAGGGCACCTTGGGGAACATTTTCTTGATCTCTGTGTGCCACTGCTCAGCAGACATTCAACAAGTATTTGGAGACCTCAGCTGGCTGGGTATTGTTTTGGGATCATACAGGCAAGTCCTTCACCTTTTGGGGGCAATTGGCAACCTTAGCAGATGGTGACTGAGGAAAATACCACCTACTGTATGTATCTGTTGTCAGCGATGATCCGGCATGGGGGCAGAAATTAAAGGGAAATATTTTTGCAACCTTTTCTGTCCTTTCCCAGTCAACTCACTTGTAGCAAAGGGACCTGCCTTTTTCTAGTTTCTCCTTATTTTTCAAGAAAATGGTTGAAATTTTAAGAACACAAGCAGTGAAGAGTGGGCATTCAGACAGGATGTTGCTACAAAGGGTCACGGGTTGTTGTGTTTTGCTGGGAGAAGGCAGACAGCTGTCTCCCTAGGGGTGGTCCAGAGTCTCCGGGCCCAGAAAGCTCATTTGTTGGCACCCGAGTGTGGCTCCACTGCATGTCTGTTGAAGCATTCTCTCATGAGTCTGTGAGGAGAGCTAGAACTGCCAGAGCAGCCAGGCACTGGAGTCTTTTGCCAGCATATTCTCTCCCAAGCAGGCAACCTATGTGGGAAGCCACATGATAATGAGGATGTCAGTTTATTAATTTGTAATGAGAACCAGCACTACCTAGGGGACCAGACACTTGGATCTCTGTGCCTGCTGTACCTTTAGTCCAGGTAGGCAGGCCTCTTAGCCGGGTTCCCAGAAGACTGCTTGATACAGAGAGGGGAGAAAAAAGGAGCTGGTTTGTGATAGCAATGTTTAATGGCACCAGGTTATGCCAGCCCCATGCCTCTGCACAGGGTCAGCAGGGAGGCAGGGGAGCTGGCTTCTTGTCCCTCCTGGACCCTGCCCATGCTTCCTTTTTTGTACTTCTTAACTGGCTAGCCTCTCCACCCTACCGTGTGTGTGTGTGTGTGTGTGTGTGAGAGATAAAATATGTAGACCATAAAATTCACCTATATCCCACACTTAGGTGGTATTCAGTACATTCGCACGACTTGCATACCTTTTTTAATTCATTAGGTGAGTAAATATAACTAAAGAGATTATTTGGCCCTAGAAGTCATTCTGTCTTTTTAAAGTCCTTTCATACATCTTTACTCTCATTACCAGTGAGTGATCTTAGAGTTTAACCCACAAGGGCAATCTTGGTTCCCTATTTCCAAGTTCTAGCCGGTTTGTGGTCCAGCATGTACATTGAAGGACCCACATAAAGGAGAAATGGGAGTCACCGTGAGAGGCACACAGGCCCAGGGCTGCTCAGGGTCCCTGCTTGTTTTGTTTCACCAGGTGTTCTTGAAGTGCACTTTCTCACTGTGTCATTTATCCCTTTGTAGAGAACACTGTTGATGATCTGGCCACCAGCAGGAATGGAGCAGAGTCCTCTGTCCCAAGTGGTAGGTTCTGAAAATAGCGTCGGATGGAATGAGGGCCACGTGGGCCATGAAAGTATAGTTGTAATTTGGGAGTAGTATAAGGGCTTCCACCTCCTGGTCTCTTTATTCCAAATTGTCAAACAGGGGCTCTGCTTCGGCTGCCAGCTTCTGGCTCCCCGCTGGCATCCTTACACTGGGGGAGTTCACATTGTCCAGCGGACAAGAGGGCCGAGGTAGTCTGCAGTGCTTCTGGGCTGGCCTCTGCTTCCTCCTAGGGGACAAGGGATTGTGGATATTGCTGTTGCCTGTGGCTCAGGCCCCTTCCTTCTCTCTGGGCTGGCCTCAGGTCCCCTGGCCTCTTCTGCTGTGCTGTCCTCACTGCCCCACCCCACCTCTCCTTGCCTGTTCTGTCTCCTTTGTTCTCTGTTCTCCATGCCGTCCCCCTCCCTGCACTGAGTCCTCTGTCTTCTGCTGCCCCCGCTTCTGTTCCCACTGCAGTCCTTGATCTCGAGCTTTGTGTTAGCTTGCTTTGTAGTGCTGACAGCAGCTGCCCCATTCCTCCTTTATGCTTAAAGGACTCTGCATGCATCAGGAGCCTGGGGTGAGTTGTCCAGATGCACTGGCAAGTCCAGCCCAGCTATCTGGAAGGCCATTGTCCAGGCAATGGGCTCTGCTGGGCAAGACCTGCTGTGGAGGGAGGGAATCTGCCCCTATTTCATTTGAGGACAGCCCCCCAGCCAGACAATGGCTGTGCACCGCTGATAGCAGCCATGGCTTTGGGCCTCTGGTTCTGGCATCTGTGCTCACGTGAGAGAGCATTTATTAGTTCAGTGGTTGGCTAGCTCATTAGTCACTTTCCAGTTCTGCTAGGCCCAGGGATCCTGTGTCCGTCCTGGTCACTGTTTATTCCCAAGCTGGCCTCCAAGGTTATCTGGAACCCTCAGGCCCTGGCTTGATATCTCTAGTTTCCATCCTGTTTTAGAAGAGTGAATCCTCACTATGTCAGAGAGTGAACAAGACTATCTTCCTCATCACCCCAGAACTGTGGCTGGGATTAGTTTCTGTAATAACCCCTGAGGTGACAGGCAGGCCACCTCACCCAGTGTTCATTCCAGTGTGTGTGATAGAGCCCTTTAGGACTGGGAGGTAACAAACCTACCCATGGAGGGGACTCCAGTCCCAGGTGCCAGGGTGTCTGTGTTCCCTCAGTGGGCCCTATTCATCTCCGCCCCAGCCAGGCTACATGGACTGTGTCCATTCCAGCCTCCCTGACTTGGATGTTTGTGTTTTAGTTTCCAGAAGGCAGGATTCTGATGACCTTTCCAGTGATATTTTCGACTTCGAAGGTATAACTTTTAAAAAATATTTATATATGGGAAAAACATGTTTCTTACTTACTTGGGAATTTAGACACCCTTGAGTATTTCCACTAAGGAAGTTGTAGAGCAGAGCTTCCTGACCTTTCCCAGGTGATAGAACTCCCAGGGATGTCCCAGGGCAGCAGGGAGTGGATGTGCCACAGAGGCAGCAGGGAGGCTTTACTTTGGAGAGGCAGTATACTGTGTAGGCTCTGCTCTCACCAGCTGTATGGCTGTGGGCCGGTTGCTGGAGCTCTGCCTGCCAGGTACAAAGTGAGGGGCCTACGACAGAACTCTTAAGAGACCAAGTTAATACATGTAAAGTGCCTAGAGCAGAGCCTGACGTAGAGTGATCTCCTTCCCAATGGGGTCTGGCTGTAAAGAGGAAGATACTCAAAAACCTGGAGGAGTGTCAGGTGGGCCCGACTGACCACATCTATAATTTACAAGTTCCTTTAGCAGAGAGCTGTTTCTCCATTAGCTGGCAGCAGTATGACTACTTGGGAACATTCCAGCTCCATTTCACGTCTGGGCCCTGCTAATTTGTACTCCGTGGCTTGTGTCGCTCCCAGAGTACTGCACTGCCAAAGCAGTCACTGGGCCTTGCCGTGCGTCCTTCCCACGCTGGTACTTTGATGTGGAGAAGAACTCTTGTGACAACTTCATCTACGGAGGGTGCCGGGGCAATAAAAACAGCTATCTCTCCAAGGAGGAGTGCATGCACCGCTGCTTTGGTGAGCCCGCCTGATTCCTAAATGCAAGAAACTGTGGTGGGTGGATGAGGCCTCTTGAGAGGACTCCGTTCCATTTCCCCACCTCTAAAATGAAGGCCTTGGCAGTGCTATCATTTGGACTCTACCACTCTCTGGCTCCCTTGTGGGGATGAGGTGTGATTTGGGCTTGGCTGTTGCACAGGTGTGCCCTAGGTCCCCACCAGAGTGGCAAGGCCTTAGAACCCTCAGAAGAGCTGGAAGATGTTCAGAAAGAGCCTCCTGTGAACACCTCGTTGGTGGCAGCTCTGGAGGGCAGGGAGGGGGACTGTGAGCTGACCTGAGGGTTGTATATTCTTTTTCAGGCAAGCAGTTGTACTCTGTTCTACCCCATGGCACTAAAGGTAAGAGGCCTCTGGCCCTCCTCCACCTGCCTTCCCTGACTAAGCTCAGCTGCGTTTTTGCAGGCTTATGTTGTCTCTGACACATAATCCTTCACTATAAACATCTTTTCGGTTGAAAATCCTGTTTTTGCACGAGAATGGTCAGGCAGCTTGGAACATATGGTAAATGTTTGTCCCACCATGCAGTATAATAGGGGCTGGAGGGAAGCGATCTCCACCCAGGCAGCGCTGGGGTGACTGGAGGACGAGCTCTACTGTTAGGCTTGTGGGGTCTGCTGCACACAGACCTGAGACTGGCTCAAGATTTATTTTTTTTTTAAGTTTTTAAAAAATGTTTATTTATTTATCACACACACACACACACACACAGAGGTAGAGAGGTAGAGACACAGGCAGAGGGAAAAGCCAGGCTCCATGCAGGGTGCCCGATGTGGGACTCTATCCAGGGTCTCCAGGATCATGCCGTGGGCTGAAGGCAGCGCCAAACCACTGAGCCACCTGGACTGCCACTGGCTCAAGGTTTAGAGGGAACTTCTGTGCTGTGGGTTGGTCCTGGGTGACAGGAAGTTGGAGAGCCCTTGCTGTGTGTGGGCAGAGTGAGGCAGGGCCAGTGCTGTTGTCCCCAAGCAGTCTGGTCTGACAAGAGGTCTCCTCTCGCTTTTGTTTCTGATTCTGACCTTGAGTCATGGATGATAGTGTTTGCACAAAAGACCGGCCATACTGGTTTGGCCTCTTTCCACCTATTTCCCTATTCAGAAGCCCAGACCTGGCTTGCGTGACTGCTCTATTTTAGAGGAGGAGCGAAGCTAGAATCTAGTTTGCCAGGCCTGGCGCAGAAAGCATCCTCGTTCTGGAGGGCGGGGGTAGGGAAAGAACTGCTCCTGTCAATTCTGTAGCCAAACGGGGCAAGGAGCCAAGTAGCTGCTGCAGGAGGCCACATTCTTTAGGTGGAACCCACCCACCTGATGGAAAGCATCTTAGCTGACCAGTGAGATCGTAGTGGGGCAATCACTGTTAAATTTACCTGGGCAATTAAGAGCATGAGGGTCCCCTCCCGACACCGCTGCGAACACACCCTTGCCTCCTCCCTTACTTCATTCTGCAGGTGGCGGCCACCCTGGCTACTGCAGGGCAGCATCTTCTCTGGCTGGTCAGTGTGCTGTGTGAACACAAAACCTTGGGGTTTTATGTTTACGCAAGAACCAGGGGTGTGTACTTTTTACGTCCTGGTACACATTTTGTGGCTTGGGATTCCTGCACAGTTTGCCCGAGAGGTGGAAATAGAGTTGAAGTGGGATTTTTTTTGTTGTTCCAAAAGTGAACACAGATAGCCACTCGGTGCACATACTGCAGTGCCTCCTTTTCTTAGTCACCTGCTTCTCAAGACCATAGGGACTCCTTGATGACTTCCCGGTGGGCAGTGCCCCTTCTCTAGACGCTCCCAGCCTGGGGTCGGGCTGCCAGTGCTCGCCCCCGCGCCAGCCGGGGTACTCCTCGTCCTGCAGGTTCTGAGGCCCTTCTCTCCTCCCCAGTGGTGGTCCTGGTGGGGCTGTTCTTGATGGTCCTCATCGTCTTGCTGGGGGCCTCCGTGGTCTGCCTAATCAGGGTGGCGCGGAGGAGCCAGGAGCGCACCCTCCGCACCGTCTGGAGCTCTGGGGACGACAAGGAGCAGCTGGTGAAGAACACCTACGTCCTGTGAAGGCCCTGCCAGCCAGACGTCACCCTTCCTCAGGACTCCCTGTTGACGAAGAGAACCTGGGAAGGGAGGGGACACAAGTGTCGAATGTGTGTGTGCTTTTTAAAATAGAGTGATTGGATTGTATTTGTGCGATCATTAGGGCTCTGGGTCTGTTTGTTACTCCAGAAGGTAAGAGGGCTGCTTCCTGCTCTCCCGGCTGGGTCTGCCTTGGGACCCTCTTGGAGGAGGGCTCTGCCCCAGACCAGAGTCAGCTACTCTTCGGTTTAGTTCTTCACTCCAGGTATTGGTTTTCTTTGCTTACATTGAATCCTGTAGCATCCATTCCCATTACAAAAGTAATGTAATAGTTTCCTTTGTTTGATTTGTGGTTTTGTTGTTTGTTTTTTAAATAAGTGGAAACAAAAGTTTTTTTTATTAGGATTCTGAAAGGAAGAGAAAAAATGTACAAGTTTAATAAAAAGAGCCTTCCCTTTAAAATAAATTTCAGCAAGTGCTTGCTTTCTTTATGGGATTGCTGATTTAAACTCTGCCAAAATTAACACACAACACTATGTGAGATGTCCCATTGTAGAAAAAAATCTCATCTTTCAGATCTTTTTGAATGAATATCTTACATTGCAACTGAGTGCCCGTAAATAAATTTTCACCAAACAACACTTAGCCTTACCACCTTCAGGAATCTCTGGCATTTCCTTCTTCTATGTCACGTTTGATAAATTCTAGCCATATCCCACTGAATTGGTTTTTGCTTTGTTGCTGTTGTTTACTTATTTAATTTTTTAAAAAAAGATTTATTCATTCATGGGAGACATAGGTAGAGGGAGGAGCAGTTTCCCTGTGGGTAGTCTGGCACAGGGCTCAATCCCAGGACCCTGAGATCATGACCTGAGCTGAAGGCAGCCATTTAACTGACTGAGCCAGCCAGGCACCCCTGTTGTTTAAATAATGACCAATGTGGACTAATCCATACCTTGAAACACTGCCTTTGAGGGTGCAGGAGGATTGGAGTGAGGATGCATCCTGTCCAGGGGAAGACCGAGAACTTCCTGAGATTGGGGTGGCAAAATGACCAGTCATTTTGGCATCTGTGACTGTCCTCTCTCCCCTCTCCCCGCAGTTCTGCAGTCTTCCTCAGGTCTCCCACCTGCCTCTTCAGTGAAATGGGGACAGGGTACCTCCTGGCTGAATTTGGCCTCCAGGCTTGGCTGCAATTCTGCCTACCTGTGGGTGTTTCCTTCCTGTCTCTAGACTCTGGAAGCCCTTCTTTTCTTTCTCCCCATTGTCCAAACATGTAGTCCTGAACATGGAACAGCATTGGGGGAACCCATGGGATCAGCCAGGCAGCCTGGGGCCTCCACTAGCATAGGTGGGGAAGCTGGCAAGGCCTCCATCCCTTCACCCTTCCTAGAAAACCCCTCAGGCCAGAAAGATCACATTTTGTATATTGGGGAAGAGACATGCATCCCAATCCCATAGGGCTTAGAAAACTATTCCAGAGGCAAGTTGGACAAATACCTCATGTCCTCCTTTGCAGCCTTCCTCATTTATGGGAGACATTGCTCAGGGATTCTGGCCCTCCCTGCCAAGCCTTCTAGGCAACCTGGCAATCTGGCCTCAGAGACGATGGTGAGCAGATGAAAGCTGCCTGCTATATCCCAGATAGATCAAGACCCAGTTCTGCGAGAGCCTTTGGTCCAGAAAAAGGCACCAGGAAGAGACTCTCCACCCACCATTCCAGGTGTGCAGCAGTGAGCGGATCACTCAGCTCCTTTGAATGTCCCATTTCCTCACCTGTACTCTGGGTGAGCATGAGGGTTATGTGAGATCATAGGTACTGGGTCGACCAAGGGAGGTGCTCAGCAAGGGAACCTCCTTCAGGGGCTGGTGTCCACCTGTGCGTACTTGTCTGTCAGTAGCTGGCAGCTCTCCTTTGTACCCTCATGTGGGACCCTATGTGGGACTTCAGGCCTAGTGATGCCTCTGGCTGAGCAGGGGGCCTTTCTCTACCTACTCAAGAGTTCTTTCTCCATAACTTAATGTGAAAAAAAAAAAGTGGATTTTATTTTCATTTTTAAAGATTTTAAGTCCTCTCTATACCCAGTGTGGGACTTGAACTCACGACCCCAAGATCAAGAGTCGCAAGCTTCACTGACTGAACCAATGAAGTGCCCCTGTGCTGGGATTTTAAAAGAAATGGTTGGGAATCACTTTAATTTTGCAGTAGGAAGATCAAGTGAATTCTCTTAACACCATCAAGGCCATTTGAACTTTAGGTTTCTCATATAGTGTACCTTTGTGTTTCCGGTGCAGAAGTCAGGCTGACTCCCTTCTGCCAAAATGTGTCCCACTTGTCTCATGGTTTGGGAGGCCCCGTGGCCTGCTGGCTCCTGGCTGACCGACTGACTGCCTTGGACCTTTGGACCCTGCCTGCCATTGGTGTCTCACTGTGTGCGATGCTTTTCCAGGCTGTGGTGCTGCCATTCATGTCTGGCCAGCCAGCTCCTCCCTCGCCACTGTGGCCCTTGAAACTAAACTGCCTGTTTGGGACTTTCTGAACCATTTATGGGCTAACAGTGGTGCTCCTTTGGAAAAGCTGCCCAATAGTGGGCCAGTAGCCAAGGTATTCAGTGGCCATTTCACAGCCTTTGTCATCCTCAGGCTGCTCATATCATGTAGAGGTGGAGTGGGCTTTTAAAAAGTCAATTCAACAAAGACCTGTCATTGTCCCCTCCACACGCTTCAGTAAAGAGTTTGTTCAGGGGACATGCCTGTCCCTAGAAAGGGGTTATTTCTAGGCCATCTCCTGGGTAATGGTCAGGTCAAAGGGGTTGGGAGCTACATTAGGCTATTTTGAAAATTTGGGATTCTTTCTTCCTCATTCCTGTGTGATGCATCTTTCTCCCCTCTAGTGTCAAGCCCAGGCCCACCTAATTGGTGTACCCTCTGGGTGGCAGGCTGACCGGAAGGGGCCTCAGGGATTTTGAAGAGTCTGCCTGGATTCTTCCTTGGGCTGGTACTGGTCCTACATTATGAAGATAGTGATTACTGGGTTGTTGAGTGCCCTGCTTGCCAAGTCTCCCTGCAGTGATCCATATGGTGTCTGTAACTATGAACATTCACATGTGACCCTCCCAAACAGAAGGTCTGGGTGTGAGTAGGTGATAGAAGAGGTGCAGCTGTACCTGCTGGGATGGGACACCCTCGGGGAAGGAACACTTCAGATCCTGGACAGTAGGAGGTGCCACTAGGGCTCCGTCGTTTAAATCTAGCACTACAACCTGCCAATCCCCTAGTGCCCTGAGCCCTGCACCTGGCAGTGTGGCCTGTCAACATGGTCAGTCCCAGACAATTCTGCTGTGCCCGGTGCCATCAGTGGCAGCTCCTCAATGCAGGCCCTACCCTAGACATTTACAAACACATGGACCTGCACAGCCTTGTTCCAGTCTATGATAAAACTTGCACAGCCTTGTTCCAGTGTGTATGATAAAAATTACACTTCTGAAGCCCAAGCAACCCCAAGCTATGCCATAGATGGTAGTTGAGGCTGCAACTATTCAGTGGCACTGCCCATGTGGTGGTCCAAGACCAGCTTGACAAATCCTGAACTGCAGTGCCCTGTGCCCCAGTATTCTGTGTGCTTGCAGGTGGAAAAGAATGAGCCACAGTGTCTCCCCATTGGGCATGAGGGTTGCTTTGGGGCCTTGTAATTATTGGTAATGATACCGAAGAGCCACAGGTCAGCCTGAAGTCCCTTGTGTGGGTCCTAATGGATTATAGACTAGTCTTAGACTACATCCTGGCTGTCTGCAGGATGGCTGCTCCTACACAGCTGGAAAGCTCCAGGACCCTGGCCGGCAGGTTGGTGTCTTAGCAGGACTCACTGCTCCTTGGAGTCCTGTTCCTGGGTCACTTTAATTAAATGCTGTCTGAGAGGAATTGAATGAATTCGCTCTCAAGCTCTGTTAGATTTATCAGAGTGGCATTCTTGTGTGAAAATTCACCGGGGAGGAAGGAGGGCTGGATTGTTGGCAGAGACAGTCATCCAGGGGGGTCTGTCTCATGCTATCAGGCATCTTGGGTGCGCCAAAAATACGTGACCCTGACCACTGCTTACCTCGGCAGTCTCTCAGGGTTGGTTGTATTTTTTTTTTTTTTTTAAGATTTTATTTACTCATGAGAGACACAGAGGCAGAGACACAGGCAGAGGGAGAAGCAGGCCCCATACAGGGAGCCTGATGAAGGACTCAATCCCGGAACTCCAGGATCACACCTGGGCAGAAGGCAGGTACTAAACCGCTGAGCCACCCGGGCTGCCCTCAGGGTTGGGTTTGCAGCGAGCGCCTAGAGGGATGAGAGAGTGGCTCCCTGTAGGACAAAGCAGGCTTGCCTGCTTCTTACTATAAAGTGCCAGGTCCCCGGAGCTCATGTCCTGCTCCTGTGATACAACCCATTGCCCCCATGGGGCAGAGGGAACCAACACCTGCTGATGCTTAAGCTGCTTGCTGGGAGTAAGAAAGCTCTGCCTCTGACCCAGGAATCTCAAGGCCTCTGCCAGCATTTTGGAAACAGTTACCAGCTAACTTGTTAACTTGCAAATAGAGTGAAATAAAATCCCAGACACAACAGTCAGTTGGGTGGTGGCCAAGTTTGGCTTTCTGTAGCCGGGCCGTCAGCCCCTTAGCATGCCCCCAAAGGGGGGCCCATCAAGAAGTAATGATCAAGTTCCAGAATGCCCAGGGCCAGTGCCACACTTTAGTCTTGGGACAGAGGAAGCTGAGTCCCTACGTACTGCGCACTTAAAGTCATCCATCTCCTGGGATGTGGTTAAGTTCAAAGAAAACGTTTTGGTATAGGGATTATGATGTTTATAGGACCAGGGTGCTCTGTTCAGGTAAACTTCAGGACAGAGATGAAAGTAGGCCTTGCAGCAGTGCTTTTTCCTCATGTGTAGGGGTGCAGGATGCCCGTGGAAGGCTGTGCCCCAGCCACCCACTCCTTGGTCCTACCCCATCTTGGCTTCCCTAGCCACTGAAGCTGGCATCCAGCAATCTCCTCCTAAATTGCAGAGATTAAGTAAAAACTTCAGGGTTGGAGTGACCCTCCAAAGAATGTCTGCTGGTGAGACGTTAGAGAAAGAGAAAGCCAGTCTAGTAGTGAATGGCAGTATTGCAGGCCAGTTGGGAACACAAGTCCCTTCTTCCTACAAAGAAGGCGTTGCTTAGGACCAAGTCAATGAGGAAGCAAGCAGAGGAGGGCAGAGGCATTACCGGTCAGGGGCAGGCAGGGCCTGGGGAGGGACAGAAGCTCTTGTCCCTGCACCTGGTGGCACCTAGATGAGTACTGAACAGCAGGGGGTGTTTTCTGAAGAGCAGAAGGCTGGACATACTCGCCTTAGGCCCTCACACCATCTTCCCATTAAGCATCTGGGTTCACCTTCCCAGCTCTAATCTGGCCTCCATTTGTTTTTTGTTTTTTTAGATTTTATTTATTCACGAGAGACACACAGAGTGAGAGGAGGGAGCAGGGAGCCCAATGTGGGACTCGACCTCCGGTCGCCAGGATCATGCCCTGGGCCAAAGGCAGCACTAAACCACTGAGCCACCCAGGCTGCCCTCGCCTCCGTTTGTAAGTCTTCTGGGTTAGAACAAGAGAATGGGTGTATATTCACTGCCCCCAATGGGGAGTAGTGACACACAGGCTCCCGTGTCCATATCCCCTTCTTCCTTTCAGTAAAGTCCCCAGGTTTTCTCTAGGTACACAGCTGCCCAGCAAGGTGCTGTAATTTCCTAGTCTCTTCAGCAGAGGGACGTGCTGCTTCCAGGTGGGGTCCTTAATAGGAACTAGTGTGCCCTCTACTCGCCCTTTCCCTTCCCAAGAATCCAGCTCCCCTGTATGTTCACAGGCAACACCCAGGAAGGATGCAGAGCAACCAGAGTTAGGAGCCCAGGTCCCTGGGTGATTTTATGGGAGAAAAAGTGAAGCTATGTTGTTAATCCTCTTTCTGGCCTAACAGCAGCCACCTCCTAACTAATACAGGAGTGAATAGAGGGGAATTTGGAGCATCAGGCGTGCTCTTCTCCAGACCCCCTCACCCTTTCCACAATCTTAGCAAAGTAGTAAAGAGCTACTTCATCTTGGGTCTGGAAGGTCTCCCACTACCGCTCTGCGATCTACTAGCCCAGTGTCCTTGGGCACGAAACCTTCTTTTTGAAACTCAACTGCCTCATACAGAACATGGGATCCTACTGCCAGCTTCACAAGTAATCATATGAGGTTGTGCTTGTGAATATGAATAATAAAACTAACATTTACTGAGTATCTATTTACCTTGTGCCAGGCAGGCTCCAGACACAACCCTCACCTTATGAGTGGAAGTCTTCCATTTTACAGAGGACAAAACTGAGGTATAGGGTGGCTGACTTATTTATTCATAGAGCAGTAAGAAGTAGAGGGAGGATTCCAGTGAGCACCTGACTCTCCACACCCCAAACTCTTAGGCACTCTGTGCCTGCTGTAACCTGCCATGACGTTAGCAGAGTGCCTGGTATCAGGTAACCTCACTATTTCACCAGATGTTAGTGAGCACCAAATTCCAAGTCCTGCTGTTCTGGATGCTGAGCAAAAAAAAAGTCCCTAACCCTCAGGGAATTTGTTTTGCCTGGAAAAACACGTTTTCTCATATCCTGCATCCAGTTGTGCATAAAGCCAGTCATCATTCACCACCTCTTTTCACTCGGAGTAAGGATCGAAGGTCTCCGATGTACAAGCCCCCTGCTCCACCCCCACCATCCCTCCCTCTTCATCTCCTATGTCTTCCCCTCCATTCTCACCACCACTCTGAAGCCCTTGTAGTTCATCACTCAGGTACATTCCTGCCTCAGGATCTTTTGCAGTTGCTATTCCCACTGCCTAGAACACTACCTCCCTGTGTTTGCATGGCTTATCTCCTCATCTTCAGATCTTTATTCAAAAAAGACTTGAGTGAAGCTTTCCTTGGCAACTAAAATCCAACCTCTCGGGCAGCCCCAGTGGCTCAGTGGTTTAGCGTCTCCTTCAGCCCAGGGTGTGATCCTGGAGAACCGGATCGAGTCCCACGTCAGGCTCCCTGCATGGAGCCTGCTTCTCCTTCTGCCTGTGTCTCTCCCTCTCTCTCATGAATAAATCTATCTTAAAAAAAATAAAATCCAGCCTCTCCCCAACATACCATGTAGTTATTACCTAGCCCCCTTTCTTGCTCTCTCCTTAGTGCATATTGCTTTTTAAAATACAGCCTTTATTGAGGCATAAGTTACATAAAACTTACCCATTTCATTTTTTTTTTTTTTTAATTTTTATTTACTTACGATAGTCACAGAGACAGAGAGAGAGAGAGAGGCAGAGACACAGGCAGAGGGAGAAGCAGGCTCCATGCACCGGGAGCCCGATGTGGGATTCGATCCCGGGTCTCCAGGATCGTGCCCTAGGCCAAAGGCAGGCGCCAAACCGCTGCGCCACCCAGGGATCCCAACTTACCCATTTCAAATGTACAGTTTAGGGGTTGTTAATTTTTTTAAAGATTTATTTTCAGAGAGAGCGAGCCTGGGGGGAGAGGGAGAGATAATCTTAAGTAGGCTCTGCGCTCAGTGAAGACATAGGGCTTGGTCCCACGACACTGAGTTCACAACCTGGGCTGAAACCAGGAGTGGGATGCTTAACCAATTGTGCCATCCAGGCGCCCCCAATTTTTTAAAAAATTTTATTTATTTATTTATTTATTTATTTATTTATTTATTTATTTGAGACACAGAGAGAAGGGCAGAGACACTGGCAGAGGGAGAAGCAGGCTCCATGCAGGGAACCTGATGTGGGATTTGATCCCAGGACTCCAGGATCATACCCGGGGCTGAAGGCAGGCTCCAAACTGCTGAGCCACCCAGGGATCCCGTGCCCAGTTTTTAATAATTTTACCAAGTGGTGCAGTTATCACCATACATCAGTTTTCGGATGTATTTTCATCCTCTACAATTAGTTAATCCCCATTCCCCACGCAGTTCCCAGCAACCCCCCACTTGCTGTCTCAATAACCCTTCTCTGAACACTAAAGGCAAACACTCCTACAGTATGGACTCCTTGGTGTCTGGCTTCGTTCACCTCGCAGAATGTTTTTGAGGCTCAGGCACGATGCAGTCTACGTCAGTTCATTTCCTTTTTATGGCGGAGTAGTGTCCCGCCACGTAGATATTCACATTTTGTCTCTCCGTTTACCAACTGACCAGACACCTTAGTTTCCTGTTGTTTTCTAACATTCCGTACACTTGTTTCCCCCACTAGAGAGCTAATCCCGTGAGGCTGGGATGTTTGCTGGTTTAGTTAACCTTTGTATCCGCAGCACCTGAACCGTCCTGGGCACCTAGTAGGTACTCAACAAACATAAGCTGAAGGAATGGACCATAAAGATAACATTTTATTGTCTTTAAGGGCTAAGCTGGTCATCAAGCAGGGGAAAGAGGTGAAAGCGATAGGCCGTGTGGAGCCAGCACCCAGGGGAGGCCTCTCCCAGGAATGCACTTTGGACCAGAGACCGGAGTACACATGGTCATCATCATCCCCAGGCGTCAGCCATGAATGACTCCTGCCTGGACGGCAGCCCAGCTGCTGGTGGCAGAGCTGTGTGGCAGAGGGACTCGCGAAGGACACTTAGCCTCACAGCAATGGGAGCAAGTGGCTCGGGGCTCCCCCTCCCCCACAGCCTGCCTGGCTCAGGCCAGCATGGGGAGGGCAGGCGGGGCTCACAGCTACCCCTGGGACTGAGCACCCTCCAGGGAGAGCCCCAGGGGCCAGAGCCCTGGACCCGAGTCTGGCTGTGGATCCCAGTTCTAGGCATTCACACTACATTTGCCCCCCACTGTCTTACTTACTTGTCCCTCAGTTTTCTCATCTGTAAAATAGGGGTAGTAATGATACCTACCTTCTGATTAAAAAACCCCAAGCCTTCCCTTGCCAGGCATGGCTCTAGAAAATTAATTCATTACGACAACCCCATATGGTACCTGCCGTGTACAGATGAAGAAACGGAGGCACCGAGAGGCTAAGTCTTTCCTGAGCTCACCTTGCTACTAAGTGACACGGTCCTCAAATTTAGGAGGACCAGCTCCTGCTCTTTGCCCCTTCAGGGGTTGTGAAGGTGAGTTACTGTGCGAGCAGCCCTTGGAACAGTGCCTGGCCGACAGTGAGTACAGTGTCAGCATGATGACGGCACGGGGCACGGGGCACGGGGCACAGGGCGGGACCCTCCCTCTCGGTTCTTCCAAAGCAGGCATCAGAGCCTCTTGGGGGGAGCAGGTGACAGCTGCAGCCCTCTCCCCAGAAGTCTACAGCTGCCCACACAGTTCCCCCTCCCTTGCCAAGGCTGGGGGTGGTGGTGGTGGTGGTGGTGGTGGAAACTTAGCCCTTAACTGTCCACCCCCCCACCCCCGTTTCCCACAGAAGTTGGGTGGTGCTGGGGAGGGGCTGTGAGTCAGGCTAAGGAATCTGGACAAGGTGGGGTGGGGCTCCCCAGAAGTCCCTGGGCGGGCAGTTCCCACTGCTCCTCCCCACGGCCTGCCCCCTGCCCTCGGGCACTACCCAGGCCCCCGGCGGCCTCCCCACAGACCTCGTCTCACCACCATGGAGTTCGACCTGACCGCAGGTGCGCTCCTGGGAAGACGGGCATCCGAGGTGCAGGGGGCCGGCTGCACCCCAGAAACCTCCTCCAGGGGCGCATCCCGCCCACCGCACCCGCACCCGCACCAACCCGCCCGACTTCTCTCCACAGCCCTGGACTCCAAGAAGCCCCACGGGACAGGCCAGGAGGGAGACCACAAACACAGCGCCCCCAAAGCTCAGGGCGCGTCGGCGGATAAACCGAGGGTAAGTCCCCCCTGGGGCGGGGCGGCTGCCCGGGGCCGGGCCGGGGTCCTGGCCTCACCGCCGCGCCTCCACCTGGCAGGGCCACGGCCACCGCAGCTCCTCGGACTCCAGCAGCAGCAGCGGCAGCTCCTGCTGCTCCGACCATGAAGGGAAGGTAGGAGCCCCCCGCCCCCCAGCAGGCGCCCCGGGGAGGGCACAGGCCCGGCCCGGCCTCCCCGGCCCAACCGCGCTGTCCTCTCCCCCGCCCGCGGCCCCGCAGCCTCGCGCCGCCGCCCCGGGGCAGCACGGAAGGTCGCCGGGCCAGGCGGAGAAGCGCAAGGTGAAGAAGAAGAAGGAGAAGAAGGAGAAGGGGAAGGCGAAGGAGGAGGCGCCCCACTGAAGGGCCTGGGCGGGGCTCAATAAACCTCTCCCCCCTCTCCTCCGGTCCCGGTCGCCTCCCGGTCGCCCCCCGGTCGCCCCCCGGTCGCCAGGTGGTGCGCGCGCCCCGCCCCCCGCCGGCCGCCCGCGCCGCCAAGGAGACGCCGCCTCGCCGAGCCCGTCACGGTTTATTGTTTCCGGAAGCGCGCGAGCGGCGGCGGCCCTCACCGCACCAGGTGGAAGGTGAGCCAGTACATGAGCAGGGGCTGCGCCGCCGCCACGGCCATGGTCAGGTACATGCGCAGCTGGTTCCGCGCCCCGCGCACCGGGACGCCCTCGGCCGCCGCCTCCGCCAGGATCTTCAGCCGCAGCGTCCGGATCTGGGGGGCGGGGGGGGGGTCAGCCTTGAGTCCTCGGCCGCCGGGCCCAAGTCTCCGCTCGTGGGGAGCCTCGGATCCCCCCACATCTCTTCTAACGGCCGGTGAGGCCTTGCTCCTACCCGAGCCTTGGGGGAGACGGGAGGGCGTGGGACGCGCGCGCCGCGAACCCCGCCTGAGGGGGGCGGGGCGGGCCATGGCTGCTGCCACCCGCTGCTGTTGGCGCGATGACAGTTTTTCGACATAAGCCAGAAAGGCTTTTTTTTTTTTACTTTTAAACAATGACATCTAGGTCAAAGTTTATCTGAGGGTCAGATTTGGCCAACCAGTTTTTGCCCCCTGCTCCTCACACAGGCTCACGCGGCCTCTTCCCAGGGCCCTGAGGTGCATTTATCATCATTCCTCTTTTCTACAAAAGGGGAAACAGGTCTAAAGATTTAAAGAGAGGAAGTGATTTGCTTGGGACCCAGAGAAGCTACTTCCAGGGATACCAAACCCTTTTCATCCTGACAAATTCTGGCAGGAAAGGCCACCATGTCACCACCTAAGAGTGGAGTGAGGGGGAGAGCCCACCCTAACAGCCCAGCTGGCTCCTCTTCCTTCAGACCCCAGACTGGACACCCCCTCTTCCAGGAAGCCCTCCTGACCCCCCAGGCTGGGACAGCCACTTTAAGGCTGCTCAGTTGGGCAAGGTGGCTCTTAACTCCTAGGCTGACATGCTCTGCTTGGATGCCTCCAGGGGACCCCAAATCTGAGGGCTTGTGCCCTCAAGCCCCATCCTCCCCTGAGCCCCAGCTCACCATGAACACAAAGATAGACACACAGCACCACCCCAGCACCACGTAGTAGCCAATCTTCCCAAAGAGCAGGCCCATAAGGACCCCGCCAATCATCCTGAGAAGAGAGGGGAAGGCCGGTCTGAGGAAGAGGCCTCGGGGCTGGGGCTGGGGCTAGGGGGGGCGGGTGGGAGGTACTCACCCAACGTATTTATAGCCCAAGAAGGCCACCAGGTCGATAGTGGTGAGGTCAGTGTTGACAGTGACCAGGTAGAGACTGAGCAGGATGGCCAGCACCTCCAGTGTCAGCCAGGCCAACGCAGAGCTTGCCTGCAGCCCAAGGAGGTCTGGGGAGAACCTGCCGGCACCAAGCTCTGTCACCCCAACTGCCGGTTCACCCTCCCTGTGTTGGGTGGGGCTGGAGACTCAACAGTGACCAAGATGGATCTGGACCCTGTCCTCGAGGAAATCTCACTCAGGGAAGGCAGGCTTGTCCTCAGTGACAGCCCAGAGACGTCAGGGCTGGGGTGAGGGGAGCACAGGGCAGGGGAGGTGCCTGACCCAGTTGGGAGGTGTCAGGGCTACCCAGAGGAGAGGCCATCTGAGCTGAAGCCAGAGGACTAAGGAGCTCACTGGGAAGAAGGACCGTGGTCTCTGCCCCTAGTGCCTCAACAATGAATTGACTCCAATGGCCATTGTTTTTCAATGCCACAGAAGAAATGAATTGGGACCTAAGAGTGAGACGTGGGGGTTTGACCCATTTGGGGGGTGGTAAGGCCTCCCTGAGTAAGTGACGCCAGAGTGGAGACATCACAAGTGAGCAGGTGCTCAGCAGGTGATGCAGGGGAGGAAGAGACTCCTGAGCTAAGGGAACTGGGTGTGCAAAGGCCCTGGGGCAGGGGTCAGGCACCACCAGGCCCTCTGGAAGATGGAAAGAGTCCTGGAGTGGCGAGGCAGAGTGAGGAGGAGGGGCAGAGAGCAGCTGCATGGAGGCTGTGCAGTGGGAGACTAAGGAGCCAGGGCTTGATCTGGGGACGGGAGAACTATGGGCAGCTTCTGAGCAGGGTGGACGTAGCCAGGCCCACACCTCAGACAAGATCTTCCTGGCTGCTGTTGGAGTCAGGGTGCAGAGGGTATGTGGGCAAGGCAGCTGGTTAGGAGGCAGTGAGGATGAGCTGCATCTGCTAAGGAGGCCAGAGTGATGGGCTCACATGGGTGGAAAGCGAGGAAAGGGTGACGCTGGCGGTGACACCGAGGGCTCTGTCCTGAGCCCACTGGGAGTACGGTGGGGCTGTTCCAAGACAGGAGATCCAAGAGACCTTCCTGACTGCCCCTCAGCCCCCCAAGCCTCACCCCGCTCTGGCTACTCCAGGCCTCCCTTACCTATCCTGGGTCCCCAGCGCCAGGCCAGCCACCAAGACATAAGTGATGAAAGCCATAGCTGTGGGAGGCAGACACACAGACACTGGTCAGAGGCAGACGGACCATCCTGGGCCACTGGGCACCTACACCTCTGCCCTAAGCGTGCCCCCCCAGGGGGAGAAGGGGCAGGGATAGGGAGGGGGAGACCTGGAATGTAGAGGTCAGGAGCGTTGACATCAAAGCGGGGGGCCACGGGAGTGTCCTGCTGGTACTGCACTTCCCAGTCCTGCAGGCAGAGTGAGGGGAGCAAGCAGGACCCCCAGAGCTGAGCCCGCTCCTGGGGCAAACCCTGTCCCCCAACCCTCCACCCCCAGAGGCGTCCCCCCTCCTCGGACTCGGTTCCCCTCGGTGGGGGCAGTGCTGACCTGGTGCAGGTAGGGGAAGAAGAGCAGGCCCAGCTTTTTGCCCACATACATGGTGTCCACGGCAAAGTAATACTTGAGCTTGGTGACGGGGATGAAGCGGTCAATCTGGAGGGAGGCAGAGCCCAAGCCTGAAGCCCTGGCCTCCTGGCCCCCGCCTCCCCCCAGCCCACCCGCCCGGCCCACTCACGTTCTTATCCACCAGCTCCTTGCCCTGTGCGGCCAGGCTGCTCCCGTAGGCCATGGCCATGTTGGACACAGGGTCAGCCAGGAAGGTGGCCTGCGGGGACGCGGAGGCTGCAGGGTAGCCCAGGCCGCTGGGAGCCCGCTGGGCCCCGTAGCCCCGGCTCTGGGCCGAACTTGTGTCATCGAAGAGCTGGTGGGGGTCAGCCATGCCCGGCTGGGACACGGGGATCCTCCGCTTCGACGCTGCAGGGGAAGAGGGTGGGGAGCTTCGTTCATTCTGTGGGTGCTCTCCTGCCGGCGGTGGTTTGGAGGTCGGATGGGCGCCTAGTCCAGTGCGGGCGGCTCTGTCGGCCTGTCCTCTGTCTGCCCGTCCAAGTACCAAGAGCGACGATGCCGTTGACAGCGACTATGTTACTCGGCCTACTGTGCCCGGAATCCTGTCCGCATCTCCCCTGGGGCTCCCCTCACCCGTGTGCTCCAGCCACGTGGGCCTTGATGTTCAGCGCACACACTGGGCGCGCTCCCACCTGGGGCCTCCGCACTGGCTGTTCCTTTGCTCTGGTGCTTTTCCCCACCCCAGCCCCAGCTCTCTCCCGCCCATCTGTGGGGGCTCCCCTACCACCTTGTCTACAACCTCAGCAGCACACCCCACCTCCCTTCCCTGCTTCACGTGTATCCAGAGCTCCGCACAAGCTGACAGCCTACCCGTTTTATTTATTTTGTTCAGTGTCTCCCCAGTAAAATGGGAGCCCCCCCCCCACCCCAAGGTGGGGAGCTTTTTACAGCTGAATCCCCAGCTCCTCACACAGGGCTACAGTAGGGTGCCTGATAAAACCCTGAGGAACAACTGGGTGACGGGCACTGAGGCAGGCACTTGATGGGATGAGCACTGGGTGTTATATGTTGGCAAATTGAATTTAAATTAAAAAATGTAAAATAAATAAATAAATATTTAGAGCAAGTAAAAAAAAAAAAACAAAACACCAAACCAAAACAGAAAACCCCGAGTAGACGGCCATCCTCACGTTACAAATGTGGCAACCAAAGCTGCGACAGAGGAAATGACCTGTGCACAGGGCCACACCAAGTGAGTGTCGGGGCAGGACTCTAGCCCAGGTTGGCCCGGGCGACGTTACAATAATTAAACTCCCAGTGAGCACTTGCCACATCCGGGTCTGTGCCCTAACACTATGGACTAACTCATTTCATCCCCATTTGTGTCAGCGCTATCACGCCCGCCTTCACAGACAAGAAAAGCCAGCCCCCGAGGGGCTCAGGCCCTTACCCCCGAGTCATTCGGATAGCATGAAGCAGAGCCAGGTTTCCAGTTTTTAAAAGGTCCTTCTTGGCTTCCAGTGGGGGTGGGGGCAGGAGGAGGGATGGAGGGGTGGGGAGGGGGCTGCTTCTGGACAGATTCTGGAGGTCCGAGGGACAGGACTCGCTGGGGGCATGCTTAGCTGTGGCGGGGTAAGGAAGAGAGAAGAGAAGGGGAACACAGGACGGATTTGAACCCGCACTCTGGCTGCACGGCCCCCTACCCCTACCCATAAGCAATGTCACCAGATAGTTACTGAGCTCCTCCTGTGTCCCAGGCACCACTGTGGGCACAGGGAATGAGTGAGGGTTACAGTGGGATGGGGGAGAGGAATCCCGTCCTCTTTGTCCCGACTCTGTCTGTGCCTCAACTCTCTCTTCTGTGGAACAGTTAGTGGCCCAAGGCCAAGTGACGCTCATAAACTCCTCAGCCCCTGGCCTGACACATAAAACGTGTTGGTCCCTGTCCCCCATGGCCAATTACTAGTCCCTTGACTCTTCCTCTCAGTTATTTGCAGCCTGAGAACAGAGCCAGGTGTGCTCAATCCTGAACCAGCAGCACTGGGCGCGGCCCACTTTCCTTTCCCTCTCCCACTTCTGAAAGCTTCGGTGCAAGCCTTCCTTCCTCCCTGTCACACCCCCCCCCCCCCCCCCCCCGCTCAGTCCTCGATATTTGCGGTTCTGCTCCCCACTACTGGCCTCCTAAATGCCCCTCTGCACTGCCAGGCCGAAGCCTGGCCACTGTCATTTGACTCAAGCAGCATGTGACTCCACCGTCTCAAATGCCAACCTCCAACTGGCCCACCTCCTCCCTTTCCTGAGCCCCACAAACACCTCCGAGCACCCCTGTGTGTTAGGCTCGCCTGCAGGCATGGTGGATACACAATGATCAGAAAGACAAAAACTCCTGTTTTGATGGGGCTGATGGTCTCTGGATGGGTCCCTCTACACCCATGACTTTTTTTTTTTTTTTTGGCTCCCTGACACAGTGTGGCCCAATTTTCCACATTTCTGGCTTCACCTCTCACTTAGAGCAGTCTCACCCACCCACAGCTTTCACAGCCGCGGCGCGCCCTGGGCAGTGGGCTCGGTCTCCAGCCACCACTTCTCTCCTGGCCCCACATCCAGGTCTGGTCAGCTCCCCACGGTCTCCAGCCACCACTTCTCTCCTGGCCCCAAATCCAGGTCTGGTCAGCTCCCCACGGTGCACTCTGGCTGCGCCTGGGCCCTCACCCCAGAGTCTAAGCCCCTGACTCCCCTTCTTTCTTGTGTCCAATTGCTAGTTCTCACCCACTGTGTCTCAGTGTGTACCCTCCCCCTTCAGACTTCGTGGTCTTGAACCTGACTTAAAGGTCCTCCTTCAGGGGATCCCTGGGTGGCTCAGTGGTTTGGCACCTGCCTTCGGCCTGGAGCGCGATCCTGGAGTCCCGGGATCGAGGCCTACATCGGGCTCCCTGCATGGAGCCTGCTTCTCCCTCTGCCTGTGTCTCTGCCTCTCTCTGTGTGTGTCTCATGAATAAATAAATATTTAAAAAATAAATAAAAATAAAGGTCCTCCTCCTAAATGCGCCTGCCCATTCTTGCTCCACCAGCCTTCTCTCCAGTCAGCAGCCAGCATCATCTTCGTAAATGCAAAAGGGAACATTTCACGTCCCCTACCCAAGACCAGTACCCCCCGTGCTGAGAATAAAATCCATGTGCCTACAAGGCCCTGCATGACCCCAGCCCCTCCAACCACCCTCGTTGGCTACCTCCCTTGGGGCTCACCGAACCCAGTCACACTGGCCTCTTGGGCCCTGGCTCTGCCAAGCGTCTAGCCCACGCAGGCTTTTGAACATGCAGTGCTATCACCCAGGAACATCATTCCGTGATTAACATCTGCCAATATCGCACTGAGACCTCAGCTCCAGAGTTTCCTCCTCCGAGACCTCCCTCACTCCTCAGTATAAAGCACTAGCCCCACCTTGTTCTTTCTCACAATATCCAGGGGTTCATTTCCCCTCTGAGCACTTAATCACATTTCCTAAGTATATATTCATCTGTCCACTTGTTTACTTGGCACAGACAGGCGTCTCGCCACAAATCCTCTTCTCCAAGCAAATTCCTCATCATTAGAGGAACCTTTCTCCGGAAGCTTCACCGACAGGCCCCGTCTGGGTCACATGCCTAATCTGGGCTACCACAATCCCTCCACCCCGGCCCTGACCCCTCTGCCTGGCCTTCCCTCCTCAGCACATCATCGCTCTAGACTTTGCTGTCTTCTGCTCTGTCCCGGTAGCTCCCTGAGGACAGCAACCAGGGCTGTCTGGGCACTGCGGGAGCCCCAGGGTGACCCACCACCAGGCCAGCCAGGCACCTCATTAGTGGCTGAAGGGAGGGGTGAGCACATCAGGCCTCTGAACCTCCATCACACCCTGGATTTTTTCTTTTACAGCCCTAATTACTCCCCAGATTGTCTTGCTGATTTGTTTGTTCCGAGTTTAGTGTCAGTCTCACCACTAAACTCTGACTCCTATGTTAACGAGGACTAGTGCTGGGCTGCTTACTACCAGGTACCCAAATTCCAGCAGGGGCCTGCCGGCCGCAAGGGCAGCTGAGGCAGGATCCGCTGAATGATTACATGAGATGCAGCACACTGGCCGAGACCAAGAGGAACTTAAGGAGCATGGCCCTCTCAGCTCCCGAAGGGCTCTGAACGCTGTCGTAGGGAGCGCGGGCGACAGCCCGAGGCCACCGAAGGGTGGGGAGAAGGCTGATCGGTAACTGCAAATGAATGAAAGCCGCGTTTTCCTGCACATCACACAATATCCTGCCCAAAGTTGTTTTCTTCCAAAGGGATTTCCTAAAGAAAAGAAGAATCGTCCCCAACGCGCCCCCTACCCGGACCTGGCATCCCAGCGCTGTGCACACCCCGAAGCTCCAGATCCCTGACCCCGTGACCTCCGACCTGCAGCGACCTCGCTAACCGCCGCGGCGGCCCCGCCACGCCCTCGCCCCCCCCAACCCCGTCCCCCGATCTCCTTGCCCGGCCACGTACGCCACTTACGCTGCCGGGGCGTCCCCGCCGCCGCCAAGCCTGCCGGGTGCATCCTTCACCGTCGCAGCCACCACGGCCGCCGCCGCCGCCCCAGCCACGGTTCGAAATGTGCCCGCCCGGCTCCCGTAGCCACGGCCCCCCGACGACGCGACAGCCAATGGGAGTCACGATCGCGCGGAGGCCACGCCCCTCGCGGAGGCCCGTACGAGTTGCCAATGGGCATTGGGCGTGGACTGGTGGCCGGTGGGGGAAGGCGAGAGTCAGCACTAGCGGGGCAGGAGGGCAGGCCGGAGAACCAGCCCAGGAGCCGGCGGTCCTGTGCATCACGGGAAATGTAGGCATGGCCCGATGAGGCCGATGGGAAATGCAGTTCTCGCTGGACAGACGCTCAATTAGGGTGGCTGAGAGCATTGGGGAGCCAGGGAAGGGTGTG
The DNA here is from genome assembly GCF_048418805.1 of Vulpes vulpes. Classification (NCBI taxonomy): domain Eukaryota; kingdom Metazoa; phylum Chordata; class Mammalia; order Carnivora; family Canidae; genus Vulpes; species Vulpes vulpes. Next base: position 8,010,074 of record NC_132780.1, read on the forward strand.
GGGCAGGGGGAGAGAAATCCGTTTGTGTTCTCCAGGGGCTGGGCGGAGTTGTGCGGACTCTTAACGCTTTAACAATTTTGGTATTAAAAAAAAAAAAAAACAATTTTGGTATTAAGCTGAATATTTAGAGAAGAGGGCTCCTGAGAAGTTAGGTGGGAGGAACCAGGTGTCTTTCTTTGAAGATAACTTTTTTTTTTTTTAAGATTTTATTTTATTTTATTTTATTTTATTTTATTTTTTTAAAGATTTTATTTATTTATTCATGAGAGACACACAGAGAGAGGCAGAGACATAGGCAGAGGGAGAAGCAGGCTCCACGCAGGGAGCCCGATGCGGGACTCGATCCCAGGTCTCCAGGATCGCACCCTGGGCCTAAGGCGTCGCTAAACCGCTGAGCCACCCGAGCTGCCCTGAAGATATCTTTAGACATTTCCCCAGATTTATAAAAACGCTCCTGCGTGGCGACCTGGCTTCCCCCGTCTGCCAAAACCACTGTGCAGCCTCCAGCAATGCACAGCACACCCAGGCACACCTGCAAGTGAGGAGCCCTAAAAATGAAGTTTCCTTAGTCTCTCTCTGTCCCTCAGTCTCCCCCTTTTCTCCTCTTCTCTGTCTCAGGCAAAAATAATGGTAGAAGTGACTTTGGGGCAGTGATAGTTCTCCGGAAGGATGTCAGCAAGTGACCCTGTCACTGTGGCTTTCCCTTTCCTCTTCTGAGAAGTTGTCTTTTCCAGGGACCTTGAGGACTGTTCTGGTCTCTCAGTTATGAGTCCTGGCTCAGTCGCAATCCTTTTTTCATGACTGAGGTACCCCCATTCTTCCTCTGCACCTCTAGCTTAGCATCCATCCCTTGGGCTACATCACCATTTTTTCACCCTAAGCTCACCCTCTCTAAGTTCTTCCATGAATATATATGATTTTTAATTTTTATTTATTTATTTATTTACTTATTTATTTATTCATGAGAGACACAGAGAGTGGCAGAGACATAGGCAGAGTGAGAAGTAGGCTCCCTGCGGGGATCCCCATGCGGATCTTGATCTCAGGACTCCGGAATCACACCCTGAGCAAAAAGGAGATGCTCAACCACTGAGCCACCCAGGTGCCCCTCTTCCATGAATATTTTGTAATATTCACAGTATTTTATTAAGAAAGCAAGCGTTGGGCAGCCCGGGTAGCTCAGCGGTTTAGTGCCGCCTGCAGCCTGGGGCCTGATCCTGGGGTCCCGGGATCGAGTCCCACGTTGGGCTCCCTCCATGGGGCCTGCTTCTCCCTCTGCCTGTGTCTCTGCCTCTCTCTCTCTCTCATTAATAAATAAATAAAATCTTAAAAAAAAAGAAAGCGTTTTTGGCTACCTGGTGCCCTCATATGTGCCCCTTGCCAGTTGTGTGACTGGACCCTTTTTCAGCCTAAATGTTCTCATCTATTTAATGAGAATACTGTAGGAGAGGCTGAGTATTCGCTGAAAGCCCACTGTGATCACAGGACCTGGCATATTGTCAGCCTTTGATCACTGGCAGTTGCCTTTACTGTTTTTTTTATTATCAAGTGTCCCTTCCTGTGGGTTGTCAGCCTCACGTTGAGCTCTGCCCCTAAACTGTCACAGCTTCTTAGAACCAGCTGGGGTGTGTCTGAGCTGGGCCCAAGCGCCACTCCGCTGCCATTCTGATGTGGTCAGGTATCCTGGCTGCCCTCCAGGAGGGCTGTTAAGGAGAGTGCTGAGTTACTGCTGCAGGGGTATGTGGAGAACAAACAGGGAACAGGGAAGAACCCCTTTCCCCCCTTAAATAGAGGGGTGTGTCTGTGGTTCTGCTGGGGGAAGGAGACCCCTGCTCACTTCTATTTTCCCTTAAAAATAGGGATGTCTCAGCTTAGACATTCCCTTCCCCAGGAAGCCCTCTTGACCTCCCTAAGCTGGATCAGTTACCCTCTCTGGGTTCCTGTGGGCGCCAGTGTCCTTTCAGTTCCTCCATCCCAGATCTGGTCACTCTGCCTGTGCTTCCCCTGACCTTCTGGGCTGTCGCTGGGTTGAAGGCCTGGAAGCCACCACCCCCACACCACCCCCCTGCGGCAGGCAAGGTCTAGAACTGTCTTGGTCACTACTGTGTCTCCAGCATCACCCACCAAGGGGCCAGGCACAAAGTGGGCGCTGAGCAAAGATTTGAGCTAAGGATCCCTACTCTGTCCATGAGGGGACACCTGCCTCTTTGGTGTCCCTTATTGTGAATTATTATCATCATTATTATTTTTTAAGATTTTATTTATTCATGAGAGACAGAGAGAGAGGAGCAGAGACATAGGCAGAAGGAGAAGCAGGCTCTCTGTGGGGAGCCCCACGCGGTACTCGATCCCAGGTCCCCGGGATCACGATCTGAGGCAAAGGCAGATGCTCAATCACTGAGCCACCCAGGCGCCTCTATCATTATTTTTATTTAAATTTAAGTTAGTTAACGTATAGTATATTGTTCATTTCGGGGTAGAATTTAGTGATTCCCAGTGTTCATTCCACTCCCCAATTACCCCATCCCTTCACCCACCTCCCCCAGCAACCTCCAGTTTGTTCTGTACAGTTAACAGTCTCTGGATTATTTTTCTTTTTTTTTTTTTTAATTTTTATTTATTTATGATAGTCACACACACACACACACACAGACACACACACACACACACACACACACAGGCAGAGACATAGGCAGAGGGAGAAGCAGGCTCCATGCACCGGGAGCCCGACGTGGGACTCGATCCCGGGTCTCCAGGATCGCGCCCTAGGCCAAAGGCAGGCGCTAAACCGCTGCGCCACCCAGGGATCCCTATTTTTCTTTTAAGATTTTATTTATTTATTTGAAAGCGAGAGAAGGCGAGAGCGGGAAAGCACAAGTGTTGGAGACGAAGAAGCAGGCTGCCCATCCAGCGGGGAGCTCAGTGCGGGGCTTGATCCCAGGACCCCGGGATCATGACCTGAGCCGAAGGCAGGCGCTCAACCCACTGGGCCACCCAGGCGTGGCCCCCCTGAATTATTTTTTAAAGATTTATTTATTTGAGAAAGAGAGCGCCCCCGGAGTGGGGGGGGCGGCAAAGAAGGGAATCTTCAAGACGTCCCCGGGGCAGAGCGCTGTCCAACCCGGGCTCGATCCCACAACCCAGGAGACCACTACGTGAGCGCGAACCGAGGGTCCTGAGCCCCCGGGCGCCCCCTCGGGGTGACGTACACAGGCGGCCCCTCCAGGTGCGCGCAGCCCCCCTCCCGCGCGGACGTGGCGGGCCGAGCAAGGACTGGATTTCAGTTCGTCCCCTCGTCCCCTCAGCCTCGCGCCCCGAAATCTTAGCCACCCTGCCCGGTGGCCCCGCGGGCTGGGGGCCTTCTCCGTCCGCCAGAGGGAAAGAGTTCAGATTTTCTCTAACGTCGGGAGGACGGAGGGAGGGAGGCGGCGGAACCGAGCAAGCCCCCCCCCCCCCCAACCTTTCCATCCGGTTGGTGTCCAGGATCCCGGGGCTCCGCCCCGCCCGCTCTCACACCTGGCGCTGGGGCGTGCCTCAGTTTACCGGAGGCGGGGCGCTCCGCCCCCCTCCCGCCCCTCCTCTTTTCCCTCTTCCTCTTCGGGGCGCTCGCAGCGGCGCCTCGAGCGCGGCCGGAACTGCAGCTGGGCCCGGGCGGCCGGGAGGCGGGGGCCACGTCAGCGGGGCGGCGGGCGCCATGCGGCGGGGCGCAGTCCTGGCGGGCGCCCTGGCGGCGTACGCCGTCTACCTGGTGCTGGGCGCGCTGCTGGTGGCGCGGCTGGAGCGGCCGCACGAAGCCCGCCTCCGCGCCGAGCTGGAGACGCTGCGCCGGGAGCTGCTGCGGCGCAGCCCGTGCGTGGCCGCCCCCGCCCTGGACGCCTTCGTGGAGCGGGTGCTGGCGGCCGGGCGGCTGGGGCGCGCCGCGCTCGCCCACGCCTCGGGGCCCGCCAACGCCTCGGAGCCCGCCTGGGACTTCGCCTCGGCGCTCTTCTTCGCCAGCACGCTGGTCACCACCGTGGGTACGTGAGCGCCGCCCCGGCACCCCGCGTCCGCCACATGCTCTCACCCGGCGATGCCCCTCTGGGAAGCCCCCAGCCGAGCCCTTCCCGCCAGCGGGGACCCCCCACCCGGCCCCTCCGGGCCCGGGCTGCCCGCAGAGTGGCTTCCAGGGAGCACTGGGGACCCCATTCCTCCACCCGAACCCCCGCGGAGACCCGTGTCCGTCCAGTCCCCTCTGGGCCCAGGACTCCGCTCAGAACCCCCGCCGCCCCCCGAGACCCGCACCCCCTCTGGCCCCGGACCTCAGACACGCAGGGACCTCTGCCCTGCCCTCTGGGCCCAGACCGCCCTTCCCTCCCACAAGGTCTCCTGAGTCTCCAGATAAGCCCTTCGAGGATGCCCCTTGGGAAGCCCTGCCCCAGCCTCCTCCTGACCCTGGTGCCCCACTGGGGACCCTGAATCTCCACACCTTCTCAGGGCACCTTCATGCAGATTTTAGTGCCAGTACAGATCGCTCAACAAGGACCCGGGGCCCGGATCGGTGGCAGAATTCCAGCCCCCTGGACCTAGACCACTCCCCAGCAAGGGCCCCTGTCCTCCTGCAGACCGAAGACCACTCCTCATCCTCATATTTGGAAGCAGGTAGCCCATACTCCCCAGCAGCCAGCCCTGACTGCAGACACAGGGCCCCTCCATGTTGACATCACCCCTGTGTTGGGAGCCTTCCAGGCAGGGGTTTCCTTCCAACAGGACCACCCCCACTGCCTCTGAACCCAGGGCTGCTGGGTCAGCAGCTCCCAATTGTGGATGTGTGAGAGGGACCCATCGTGGAGGGAGCTAGAGCACCCTCCAGGAAGGACCACTGACTTTCCAACCAGAAACCCCTGAGCCAGGACTTCCACCTCTCCAGCCCCAGAAACAGCTCCAGCAAAACTTCCAACACTTTCCAAAGCAGGGACTTCTCCATAGGGGGCCTTTTTGAACCCAAGGACCCCCAGATGAGACTCTCACCACTCTCTGGACCCTGGCACCCTCAGTTAGAGCCCCAGAGCTACCTGAACCTTCTATCAGGGAGAGACCCCAGTGCCCTCCACACACACTGTTGTTGAGAGCAGAATCCCGCTTCAACCTCCCACCACGGCATGCCAGCTGAGGGACTGTGTTCTCTGCACCTGCTACCCCTGTCCTGAGACCCCCCCTCCCACCCTGGATTCCCTAAGAATGGGAATCTCCTGGGGACTTGACACCCCTCAGTCTTCTCCAGACCCCCAAGTGGGACTTTTCTCTCCACCCCAGCACTGCTCCAGCTGGCTTTGGACCCAAAATTCTCTCCTCCATCAAAGACACACCAGGTCCTCAGCACCCAGGAACCCTTCCCAGTACCCACTCATGATCATCATCATGATCATGATCATTCAACCCTTCACACTCTCAGCCAAGACCTGGGACACCCACCTCCTGCCATCATCTCCTTAGCATTGTCTACCCCTATCAGGTCCCCTCAAGCATCCGGGGGCTCAGAAGCCCCCTTGCCTGAGGATTCTGCTCCCAGTCCCATCTGTGGTCCACAAGATGCCCCCCCCCCCCCACGGTGCCTGTCTCCTCCTTCCTCGGGACTCAGGACCTCAGGACCCCAGCCACAAACCAGGATCCATTTCAAACCAGGACAGTGGGCTCTGATTTCAGATTATTGACTTTCCAGATCCCCTTCCCTGAACACCTCCCTCCACTAAGTGGAGCCGACCTCCTCCCCACAACCCTACTCTGAAAGTCCCTTCCCCCTTCAGTGCCCAGACCTGGGAAATTCCTTTGTTGTCAGGTCCCTCTGGTCTTCCTGCTGCCCTTCTCTAGCCTCCAAACTTCCCCTTCACCTCTATGGGGGACTTGCAGTGGGGAAAAAGGTGGGGACAGGCCCAGACTCTTAACTCCCCCTCATGTGGGAAGTAGTGGGTGGCCTAGCTTTGGGTGCCCCATTGTGTGGACCAGCAAACCAAGACCACAGGCAGCAGGACCAGATGCTTCTCACCACTCTGTTCTACACAGCTGGCTGGGCCTGCCCGACCTGCTCCTGGCCCTCACTGGGTCACATCAGCGTCTCCCTTGGCCTCCTCCCAGATCCTGGCTTCTGAGAAATCATCTCAGCCAGGACAGGTGCAGAAGCCAAACTGAAGGCAGGCACAGCTTTGTTTTGGGTGTCTGCTTAGCTGCTGCTCCTCTGGGCTTCGGTGTCCTCCCTCAGCAATGAAATGGAGATCATAATGGTCCCTCCTTCACAGTAATAGTGAAACTTGTAGCGGATTCAGCACATAAAGCCTTTAACACGGTCAGGAGACTGGCCTTGTGAGGTAGGTACGACGTGTGGCCCTGTTTTTTCAGCAATAGAAACTGGAGCCCAGAGAGGTTGAACACTTGGCCCAAGACCACCCAGCTAGGGAGGTGTAGAGTGGAGATTTGAACTGAGGCCATGAGGCCTCAGAGTTCTGTGCTTTTAATCAGCACATATGCTGATGAAGGGGGATACTTGTGTGTCGGGTGGAAGAAAAGTTTATTCTGACACTCGTCAAAAACGGGAAGTTACTGCTAGAGGGAAGAGAGACTGACCTGGACTCCGAATATAGGGGAGGCAGCTGGAGATTTAGAGCTGAGGGTGGAGTGAGAGGTCAGTGGATAGAAGAATGACCAGGAGGTGCCATAGAGGGGAGAGAGATTCTTACTAAGTTGGCTTAGGATCCCTGGGAAAGCTGGGCCTAGATCAAGACGAGTGCGCAGAGGAACCCGACTGATGACTGACGTTGGGTCAAGGAGGGAGTCCTCATCAGCGTGAAGTGCTGGTAATAACAGGTTTACTGAGCCTGGGTTGTCATTACTGTTGGTGAAGCCGGGAACCCTAAATGTATCTAGAGAAGCAGAAGGACCAGATGTGATTCAGAGACCTTCCCCACGGTGTTGCTGGATTTGTCATAGGCCCGTGTCTTCTGAGGAAGACCCGGGGCCTAGACTGGATCTGCGCAGCCGTACTGCAGTTAAGGCCCAAGTGGAGGAGTCAGCCCACCCGGGAGGGGAAGTGAGCGTCACAGTCCTCTTAATTCTTTCCATGCCCTGGCTGGGTGCTGCGCTCTGGCCCAACCTGGGAGGATTGATGATTGTAGTTGTACTTGAAGAAAGGATTGGTTATGAGCCCATTTTGCGGTACTCAGGGGGCAAACTAAGGCTCAGCGAGGAGAAGGGATGTGGCCAAGGTCAAACAGGGAATACATGGCAAAGCCCTGACTTGGACTTGGCTCTTTGAGGTAGTCAGTGGAGGCACAAGCCTCCGTTCTATGAGAACTCTATAGTTTTTCTGTTTACAAGGCTTTCGAGTCATTTGCAAACCTGTCATTTCAGCTGGGCTGCTGGAGTTTCTCCATCCAAATCCTTGTAATTAATGAGGGTCGGAGCCATAAGTGATAAATGTCAGATGAACAGTTGCTTAAATAGATGAAAGTTTTATTTGTCTTTTTTTTTTAATTTTTATTTATTTATGATAGTCACAGAGAGAGAGAGAGAGAGAGAGAGAGGCAGAGACACAGGCGGAGGGAGAAGCAGGCTCCATGCACCGGGAGCCCGATGTGGGATTCGATCCCGGGTCTCCAGGATCGCGCCCTGGGCCGAAGGCAGGCGCCAAACCGCTGCGCCACCCAGGGATCCCTTATTTGTCTTTTTAAAAAAGATTTTATTTATTTAGTTGTGAGACACACAGGGGGAGGCAGAGGCAGAAGCAGCCTCTCCGTGGGGAGCCTGATGCAGAACTCGATGCCAAGACCCCGGGATTATGACCTGAGCCAAAGGCAGATGCTCAACCACTGAGTCACCTAGGTGCCCTGAAAGTTTATTTCTTACTCACATTAGAGGTTGTCAGTCCAAGACTAGAGTGGTGATGCATGGTCAGAGACCCCTGTGCTCCTCTGTGTAATTTCCAGTCACAAGGTCATCTCATGGTCCAGGATGGCTGCTCAACTCCAGCCTTCGTGTCTGTGTTCCAGCCAGCAGGAGGAGGGAGGAAAGAAAGGGGATAGGCATCCGCTGCTGCTGCTGCTGCTTCTTTTTAAAGACTTTATTTATTTAAGAGAGAGAGAGAGCATGGGTGGAAGGGAGGGTCAGAGGGAGGAGCGTGCAACTCTCTTGGGGTTGTGAGTTCAAGTCCTATATTGGTCAAAACTGGGGCGCCTGGATGGCTCAGTTCGTTAAGCAGCCAACTCTTGATTTCTGCTCAGGACATGATCTCAGGGTCATGAGATCGGGCCCTGCACAGGGCTCTGCACTGGGTGCAGAGTCTGCTTGGGATTCTCTCTCTCCCTCTCCCAGCCATGTGTCCTTTGTTTTCCCTGTCCCAGACTCCATTGGGCACCACCACTGCCTTCTCCCCCCGCCCCCGCCCCCCGCCTCTTCGCTGACTCAGCTACTCTTCACCTGCCCATTCTAGCAGCTAGCAGGCTCTGGGCCCACCTCCCCCACTCATGTGTGCGAGTTCTCTCTCTCTCTCTCTCTCTAAAAAAAAAAAAAAAAGAGATCTCTGGGTGGCTCAGCGGGTTAGCACCTGCCTTCAGCCCAGGGAGTGGTCCTGGGGCCCTGGGATTGAGTTCCACATCAGAGTCCCTGCAGGGAGCCTGCTTCTCCTTCTCCTGTGTCTCTCTCTGCCTGTCTCTCTGTGTCTCTCATGTGAATAAATAAAATCTTCAAAAAAAAAAAAAAAAAAAAAAGAAAGAAAGAAAGAAAGAAAGAAAGAAAGAAACTGAAACTATACCCATCGAACATTATCTCCCCATTCCCCGTTCTCCCCAGCCCCTGATAACCACCGTTCTAATTTCTATTTCTCTGTACTTGCCTACTTGAAGTACCTCAGATAACTGGAATCATACGGTATTTGTCTTTTTTTTATGACTGGCTTGTTTCACTTAGCATGATGTCCTCAGGATTCATCCATGCTGTAGCATGGGTCAGAACTTGCTTTTTAAGGCTAGATAATATTCCATTGGATGTACATACCACGTTTGAAAAAATATTTTACTTATTTATTCATGAGAGACACAGAGAGAGAGAGAGAGGCAGAGGCACAGGCAGAGGGAGCAGCAGGCTCCCTGCGGGCAGCCTGATGCGGGACTTGATCCCAGGACCCCGGGATCCCGACCTGAGCTGGAGGTAGACGCTCAACCACTGAGCCACCCAGGTGCCCTCATACAACATTTTGTTACCATTCACCTGTCGATGGACACTTGGGTTGCTTCCACCTTTTGGCCACTGTGAAATGCTGTCATGAACATGGACATGTCTTCAAGGCCCGGCTTTCAGTTCTTTTGAGCATAAAAACACCAGGGATCCTTTGTGTAGAAAACAGGCTCAGGTGAATGCCTGCACTTGTTATTTTCAACATAGACCAGGGCCCTTACTACCCCAGTCATATCTCTGACCCTTGAGTTTTATTTATTTGTGGAAAAAAAAAGAGAGAGAGATTTTAAATTACACCTTGCCAAAGTGTGTCGGTGTCCCCAGCACCTGAATTCCCCTCATCCTCTCTCTGTCTGCAGTGCTCACACCCACACTGACCCTCCTGTGTTTCCACAGTCCCCCAGGAGCCCAGTGGGGCTTGTTACACCCATTTTAGAGAGAGGAAAACTGAGGCTCTGAGCTAAGTTTAGAGCCTGCCCCCTTCACTGATTATTTCAACTATTGGTCAAGTGCCCACCTTGTGCCAGAAACTGGGGTTACGGCAGTGAGCAAGACAGACAGAAGCCCCTGCCCTCCTGGAGTGGCAGCTAGGTGGAGAGAGGGACACTAACCAAATAAGTAAGCCACATAGTATGCAGGAAGGTTGACGTGCTCTGAAAACCAAAATAGAAAAAGAAAAAAAAAAGTTGGGTAAAAGGGTGTAACAATTTAAATAAGGTGGTGAGGGAAATCCCCAGTGAAAAGCTGACATTTCTGACATTTGAGCAAAGACTTCAAGGAAGGAACGGAGGGAGGAAACCAGCCCTGGAAGAAGAGCTTGCCAGGGGGGTAGGAACCGCCAGTGCAAAGGCCCTGAGGTAGGAGCGTGCTGCCCTGGTTGGATGGGGGATGGCGGCTCATAGATCATGATGAGATTTTGTCCTTTTGCTTAAATGGGATGGAGCCACAGGGGGGCTCTAAGTGGGGGAGCATCATGACCTTGCTCAGGTGTTCACAGGGTCCCTCGAGCCGTGGGGGTGGTGGGGTTGGCCATAGACTGGAGCCGAGAAGGGAGGGAGGAGGCTGCTATGCTGGACAGGCCCAGAGCGGGGCCCTGGGGCTGGGATGGGGTGACGCGAGCGGGTTTAGAAGCTACTCGAAGTTTGAGACAGCAGGATTCACTGGCAGACAGAAAGTGGGTGTGAGAGGAGAGGATGACAAGGCTCGGGGCCTGAGGGTGGGGTGGGGGTGGAGGTGCCATCACGGGATGAGAGACCGTGGGAGGGACAGGTTCCAGGGTGAGATTGTCATTTAGGGTGGCCACAGACCCCCATTGGGAGGCGCCTGGCGGGCGACAGGATTTCCCCTTCGCCCCCAGGCTACGGGTACACGACGCCGCTGACCGACGCAGGCAAGGCCTTCTCCATCGCCTTCGCGCTGCTGGGCGTGCCGGCCACCATGCTGCTGCTCACGTCCTCGGCCCAGCGCCTGTCGCTGCTGCTCGACCGCGCGCCCCTGTCCTGGCTCACCCTGCGCTGCGGCTGGGACTTCCGGCGGGCGGCCCGCTGGCACCTGGTGGCCCTGCTGGGAGTCGTCCTGACCGTGTGCTTCCTGGTGCCGGCCGCCGTCTTTGCGCACCTGGAGGAGGCCTGGAGCTTCCTGGATGCCTTCTACTTCTGCTTCATCTCCCTGTCCACCATCGGCCTGGGCGACTACGTGCCCGGAGAGGCCCCCAACCAGCCCTACCGGGCCCTTTACAAGGTGCTGGTCACAGGTGAGTGGGGCGGCTGGCCGGGCACCCGGGGCAGGGAGGGGGGCACAGCCTGGGCATCTCAGGGGGGCCTGGCCCGGTCCCGTGGCTCTGAGCACCCCCCTGCCCCCCATCTCCCCGCAGCTTACCTCTTCCTGGGCCTGGTTGCCATGATGCTGGTGCTGCACACTTTCCGCCGCGTGTGTGACCTGCACGGCCTCACACAGCTCATCCTGTTGCCCAGCCCATGTCCCGCCAGCTCCAGAGAGGATGAGGATGACCCGGTGGACGCTGTGGGGCCCCAGCCAGAACCGCACCAGCAGCTCACGGCTGACTCCCACCCTGACTACGCCTCTATCCCCAGGTAGCTGGGGCAGGCACTCCGAGGCTGGCTGGACCCGGCCTGCTCAGGGGCCCATGTGACTGGTGCTGCTATACTGGACCGGCCTCGAGCGCAGGCCCGGGTTCAGGGGGGTTCGAGGGGCATTGCCACCAGCCATCCGTCCTTCATTTTCCCTGTCCCAGACTCCACTGGGCACCACCACTGTCTTGTCCCCACCCCCCTTCTCTGACTCAGCCACTCTTCTTCACCTGCCCATTCAGGCAGGCTCTGGGCTCACACCTCATCTCAGGCACCCGATTGGTCACTATACTTTGGGCAAGTGGCTGCCCCTGCCTGAGCTTTGGTCTTCTCATCTGTCACATGGAAAGAACCTACTCACTATCTCAAACCCCCTCCTTTGCGCAGGCCCCAGGCCAGGCAGTGCTAGGGACACAGCAGTGGTTGAGATGGCCCTGGCCCCTGCTCTCATGGGTTCCTATTCCAGCGAGGAAGACAGACCTGTCCCCCCACAGTGGCAGCCCAGGACAGGCAGGGACTTCAGTGGAGGAGGCAGAGAGATCAGCAGCGTATTAGAGAAAGTACAGGCAGAGAGGTCAGGGCTAAGGTGGAGGAAGCTCCAGAACTGTGCCCTATCCAGCTTGCAAGGTCAGTGAGGGCTTCCTGGAAGAAAGGGTAACACCTCAGGGGAAAAAGGTGGACCTGACTTGTTTTCTTCAAGTGTCTTTATGGAGCAAGATCTGTGTGGAGAGCCTGGGGTAGGCCTGTAGAACAGAGCCCTCCTCAGCAGCCTGGCAGGCAGGAAGCTGCTACAGGACCCCGCCTGGTTCCGCATGGCACCGACGGCTCCGCTCTGAGCCGGGACACCATGGTGACAGCTGTTCCCATTTGCCGAGGACAAATTGCATAACATACACTGGGCTCTGGAGCCAGCCTGCTTGGGCTCAGATCCCAGCTCGGCTGTGTCCTGCCTCTGACCCCGGGCAGTCACTTCACCTCTGTGATTCTGAGTTTCCTCGTCTGTAGAATGGCCACAGTAACTGTAGTTGCTTCAAAGATGATGCCACAGAGCCGGCCACGTTATTCCGCGATGCTTTCTTCAGCCAGGTCCTCTTCTGGGTTCTTTACATAGGACTGATTTTCTCTTCACTGCCCCCAGATTTGCCTCCTCCCCAAGTGGCACCTGCTGCCACCTGCTGTCAGTAATGGCACTTGCTTCCATACGCCCATCTGGTGAACCATTCCCTCTACCAGGACGGGTGGGAGTTACACAGAAGGGATGGGCATTTGAGGGGGACCTGGATAACATTCAGGAAAAAAGGGCATGAGAGGCCTCCAGGCAGAAGGTACTGTGCAAGGTACTGTGCATGCATAGGGAGGTAGGAAAGCATGTCGAGTGTCAGCTTCTTACAGGTCATTTACGGTGACTGGCCTCCGGGGTGAAGGGGGGAAGGAGGGGGCGGAGCGGTGGACATAGTTGCATCTTCAGTGTCCTTAAATGACCATCTTGGGACCTTGGCCTCTTTCTAGAGGGCCCTAGAGAGCCATGGAAAGGTTCTGAGCAGGAGAGGGCTGCGGTTAGGTTTGGGCTTGAGCTGCTGTGAGGAGGTAGACTAGGTGGGGAGATTGAGGCTGTGTGCGGTTTATGGGGGCTGGGGGAGTGGGGGCTGTGCTGGCACAGCCACAGAGCAGGAAACTGAGGGCCTGGGCAGGGCCAAGGGAAGGGGGGGCAGTGGAGGTCATGCTCAGGAAGCCAAGCGGACAGGCCCTTTGTAGGCCTTACAGTCTTGAGAGGGACAAAGCCAGAGAAGCGAGGATGGTTGGCTGCCCCTGAGTTAGGAACCTGAGAGAATAAAACAGGCTTGAGGGGAGATGTTGAGGCTTGTTTGGCACATGGTGGGTGTGAGGGGCTAAAGGGACATACAGAGGAAGGCGTCAGAAGGTCACAGGAAACTCAGGGCACAGCATCAGGGTGTGGTTGAGGCTGGCGACAGGTGGGGAACGGAGGCCACGAGGGTAGGTGTGGCAGCCCTGGGTGGGAGGAAAACACCAGCCTGGGGAAGTCAGCTTTAGGGTATTTATATATTGATACCAGTAAGGAAACATTTGTGATGAGCCCTGGGGTTTTCTGTGTAAGCAATGAATCACTAAATTCTACTCCTGAAACTATTACACTACATGTCAACTGACTAGAATTTAAATGAAAACTTGAAACATTTAAAAAAAAAAAAAAACTAAGGTAAGATTTGGGCTGCAAGGAACAAGATCCTGACTAGCGCGGGCCGAAGCAATGAGATGATTGTATATTGCCTGTCCCCAGAGTTGGGGAAAGCTCTGGGCATGAGACCACCCACAGCTCCAGCAAGGTCTTGTGGCCCGGGGTTCCCAATCTCACTGTTTTGCCACCTTCAGCTGAAGGCTTGGCTCCACATGGGCTCTCCTCATGGCCCCAAAGTAACTGCTGCAGATCCAGGCAGCACAACCAGACGTGATAATTTTTAGTGCAAGAAGAAGGGGGTGTCTCTTCCCAGATTGTCTCTTTGGAAGCAAGGAAACGTTCCTCCAGAGCCTCCCTGAAGACTTCCTCCATCTCATTGGCCAAAATTGGTTCACATGCCCATCCTGAACCGATCACTGGCCAGAGTGATGGAACCACCATGATTAACTTGGATTCCTCAGGATTCCCCCTGCCACCTGAAACTGAAACTGAGGCTGAGATTTTGGTTTGGAGGCTGGTGAATGTGTGAACAAAACTGGACTTCTATTAGAAAGGCAGGAGGGGAAGAATGGGCAGACATGGATCAACGAAGCAGTCAAGGTCATCATGTACAATTGTGCAGGTCGGGACCAACACAAGGGATTTCCGGCTGGCAGGGTGGAAACACACAGGGGCTGAAGTTCAAGGCTGAAAATGACCCAAAGGGGCTTCTTTTTCTAGTTAACATAAAGGCTCCATCTGCAGGCAACTGGTGTCCTCATACCAGAGAGAATAGTTTATAAAGGAGACAGAAAAAGAGTTCCAGGGGAGTAGGAAAAACGAGAGGGTGGGGAGAATCGGTAAGGGATGAGAGAATTTTAAAGAAAATTCACCATTGTCAAAAGTCATGCTAAGAAGTCACCCAAGATTGTTTCGATAACAGTGATAAGAAAACACTTAAAAAGGATTTACTATGTGCCAGGCACGGCTCCAAGCTCTTGGTGTGTAATTTGTTTAAGCTCAGCAACTCTATTAGGTACATTTTCTACATTTTACAGTTGAGGAAAGGCCCAGAGAGGTTGAATAACTTGCCCAAGGTCACGCAGGAAGTGCAGAACTGGGATCTGAGCAAAGTTTTGTTTGGTCCCCTTGTCCCACAGGAGCTCAGAAATCTCTGTCGTCAGCCTCCCAGCCTTCCTGGCTCCTCACGGTTGTCCCCGCTGCTAACGTTCACAGCTGGTTGGGGGAGACGGTCGCTTCTCACCTTGCAGGTGGTGCCTGTGTGATCTGGCTTCTGCTCCTCACTGCTTCTTCCAGATTCCACTAGAAAAAGAAACCAGGCCCTATTTAATTCAAATCACGGGGCGGGGGTGGGGGGACTGCAGGCTAAAAATTCAAAAGGTACAAAAGAGTGTACAGTGGAAAGTCCAGTTTTCTCCCACACTCAGGCTGTGTTGACTAATTTCTCAGGGCTTCCGGGCAAATAACAGCAGTATGTTTGTGCATGTGTGTCATTTATTTTTCCTTGATTCTGCTCAAGTAGCATCGAGTATGGGAAGGTGGTTACAATCACAGACCCTAGAGGCAAAGTCCCTGGGTGTAAGTCTGAACGCTGTTACTCCCAAGCTCTGTGGCTTTGGGCAAGTGATTTTACCTCCCTGTGCCCGAGTTTGTTAATCTGTAAAATGGGATGATAACTGCACCTACCTCATGGACTTGTTAGAGAATTTAGCAACTATTATCTGTAAACCTCTTAGACTAGTGTCTGGTACTCAATAAATTGTTGACTAATTATTTTTTAAAGATTTTATTTGTTCATGAGAGACAGAGAGAGAGAGGGGCAGAGACACAGGCAGAGGGAGAAACAGGCTTCATGCAGGAAGCCGGATGTGGGCCTCGATCCCGGGACTCCAGGATCACACCCGGGGCTGCAGGCGGTGCTAAACCACTATATCATCGGGGCTGCCCTTGTTGACTAATTATTATCCTCATTTCTGCACATTATACATTGTAGAAGATATATATAGTGTATGTATCTTACATTATATAATAAATATAGAATACACGGATATACTTTTTTTTTTTAAAGATTTTATTTATTTATTCATAGACACACAGAGAGAGGCAGAGACACAGGCAGAGTCAGAGAGGGAGAAGCAGGCTCCATGCAGGGAGCCCAACGCGGACTCATCCCAGGTCTCCAGGATCAGGCCCTGGGCTGAAGGTGGCGCTAAACCGCTGAGCTACCTGGGCTGCCTCAAGAGGGAGAACGTTGTATAGGATATATGTGTATAAAAAAAAAAAAAAAAAAAAAAAAGGATATATGTGTATATACATATGCAACATATATATAAGATATATATTATATGAGATATATATACAGATACATAGATATACAACTTTTTTTTAATTTTTTTTAATTTTTATTTATTTATGATAGTCAAAGACAGAGAGAGAGAGGCAGAGACACAGGCAGAGGGAGAAGCAGGCTCCATGCACCGGGAGCCCGATGTGGGACTCGATCCCGGGTCTCCAGGATCGCGCCCTGGGCCAAAGGCAGGCGCCAAACCACTGCGCCACCCAGGGATCCCTAGATATACAACTTTTAAAAAGTATTTCATTTATTTATTTGAGCGAGAGAAAGCACAAACAGGGGGAGGGGTAAAGGGAGAGGGAGAAGCAGACTCCCTGCTGAGCAGGGAGCCTGATGTGGGACTGGATCCCAGGACCCCAAGACCACATCCTGAGCCAAAGGTAGATGCCTAACTGAGCCACCCAGGTGCGCCCCAGATATACTACTTATATATGCTTTTTCTAGTACTATTCTCATTTCTGCACCTTGTTTTTTTTTTTTTTTTTTTAGATTTTATGCATTTGGGGCGTCTGGGTGGCTCAGCAGTTGAACATCTGCCTTTGGCCCAGGGCATGATCCTGGAGTCCTGGGACCGAGTCCCACATCAGGCTTCCTGAATGGAGCCTGCTTCTCCCTCTGCCGATGTCTCTGCCTCTCTCTCTTTGTGTCTTTCATGAATAAATAAATAAAATCTTTAAAAAAATTTATGTATTTATTTGAGAGAGAGGGAAAAACAGGGTCCCTGCAGAGTAGGGAGCCCAATGCAGGGCTCAATTCCAGGACCCCAGGATCATGACCTAAGCTGAAGGCAGACACTCAACCTATTGAGCCACCCAGGCGCCCCATGTGCACCTTGCTTTTATCACCAACCCAATATAATTAGGAGATCATTCCAGAGACACACAAATAGATTTCTTTTTTTTTTTCACAAATAGATTTCATATCCTTTTTTTCAGTCTGCAGTGCCTCCTTTAGGACACACATCTCAAATTATTTCAACATCTCACTAATGGACATGTGGGTGTTGCCAATCTTGCTGGCATAAATGATGCTACAAGGTGCACCTTTGCATCAAGATAGGAGCAAATTCCCAAGGGGAGGTGGGGGTGTGTGTGCCATGAGGATACCAAAGTCTCTCTGACTCTGTTCATCAGTCTAGAAGGGCTCAGGTACTTAGCTGGTGGGTTTCTTCTCTCAGATGAAGTCACTCCTCCATGACCTGTGGGGCTGGAGCCAGCTGGGGTGGGCCGGCATAGACTTCCATCAACTGTTCGTTTACACAGAACACCTCTTCTGTGCTGTGTTGGACAGAGTTAGAAACAACAGTGATGGAGAAAGCACTAGGCCTTGTCCTCACGGACCCTATGATTCAGTGGGAAACAGTCATGGCCTAGTGTGTTCAGGGGAGGGATGGGATCGATTGTATATCACAGACAAAACTCCGGGTGAGGAAAGTGGTCAGCCAAGTAGACAAAGTAAGGAGTAGTGTTCCAAAGGGTGTTACTGCATGTACACAGCCTGGAGGGGAGAAAGAACAAGCCTGATCAAGGATATTCAAGTCCCTCCATGAGACTGGGCTGTAGACCATGCAGGTCTATAAGGGAGACAGGAGATGAGCTGGGTAGGAAGGACAACTGGCAGGAGATTGTGCAGGGCTCTGGAAACCAACTGGCTATTTACCTGAGGTCCTAGGGGTACACAGAAGGCTTTTTCAAATTTTATTTTTTAAAAGATTTTGTTTATTCATGAGAGACACAGAGGCAGAGACACAGCAGAGGGAAAAGCAGGCTCCCTGTGGGGAACCTAGTGCAGGACTAGATCCCAGGACCCCAGGTTCACGACCTGAGCCAAAGGCAGCTGCTCAACCATTGAGCCATCAGGTGCCCCCAGAAGGCTGGTTCTCAAGGTGTGGTCCCCAGACCATCAGTATCAGCATCACCTGAAAACTTGCCAAAATACAGCTTCTGCGGCCCCACGTCTGACTTGCTGAATCAAACTCTGGGAGGTGGAGCCCAACAACCTGTTTCAACAAGCTCTAATGCACCTTAAAGTCTGAAAATCACGGATGTAGGGTAAAGTCAGCTTTGCCGTTGATCAAGAAGTCATGGCCTGAATCCTTAACTGTTAGGCATCAGAATATAAACGAAAAGTATTGATCTACTGAATATTTATTTCCGCCAGGCAGTCCTCACGTGTTATAGACTCCCCACAACCCTGTGAGGTGGTTGCTTGTGGCCCTGGTTCGTAGGAGGAGGGTGGTAAGCTGCTGTCAGATTAATTCCCACGAGGAGACCAAACGTTTTCTCGGGAAAATTTTTTATATAAAAGCCCGATTGGAAAAAAAAAAAAAAAAGAGCCCGATTGGGCAGATGACGAGTAAGGGCTGCCTGAACAGCCCGTGGGAACCCCTTGAAGACTTTGCTATCACAAGCTCCGGTCTCCAGCACCCTCGGTCCTCCAGGCCCCGGGCG
Organism: Vulpes vulpes; assembly: GCF_048418805.1. Lineage (NCBI taxonomy): Eukaryota > Metazoa > Chordata > Mammalia > Carnivora > Canidae > Vulpes > Vulpes vulpes. The sequence continues at coordinate 8,028,365 of NC_132780.1, forward strand.
CCAGGCGGTCGAGCAGCGCCTTCACCGCGTCGCCCAGTGGCGGGCGCCTTGGGGACGAGCGTTCCCGTGGAGACCGGCGCGAGAGGTGCCGGGAAAAGCGGAAGTCGGTGGTGGAAGCGTGGGCGGCCATTTTGAAACCGGGCAAGAGGGGCGGGACCGGAGCGGCCGAGTGACGGTTGACCGGTTTCAGCTAAGCGACTGGTACCGCGGGGCGGGGGAGAAGGGGGAGGTGCCTGGGGTCACCCCAGGAAGGGATGCGGGGGGCGGGGAGGGCAGAGAGAAGGGGAGGGAGGGGAGGAGGCGAAAAGGGGAGAGGCCAGAGAAAGGGGGGAGGAGTCGAGGGACCCAGCAGAGGAGGGGAGGGGCGGAGAAAGGGCGGGGCGACGGCCGGGGAGGCGAAGACGCGAGGAGATGAGCAGGGGCGGGGCTCCAGGAGGCGGGGCGCAGAGCCGCTAGCTGTCGGCCCGGGGCATGGAAAGGGGTCGCGACAAGGGAGAAGGGGGTCAGAAAGTGTCGCGGTTCGGGGGGAAGGTGAGGACCGAGCAGGCGCTGACCGACAAGGTAGCGCCCGCGTGGAACGAGGAAAAGGTGCAGGGCGGGGAGAAGGCGCGGAGCGAGGGGAAGGCCAGTGGCGAGGAGAGGTCCCGAGGCAATGAGGGGGCCTCTGAGGGGAAGGGACGTGGTTCTACGAAGGGGCGGGGTGAGGGGCAGGTTCGAGAACAGCTCTCCAAGGACCCGGCGAAAGGACGGGTCTTTAAGGGTCGGATCGAAGAACAAGGACGGGTCCAGGAGCAGGGGCGGGGCAAGGAGGGGAAGCCGAAGGCAGAGCCAGCTCCCGCAGAGAAACAGGGGCGGGGCCAGGGAAGGGGGCGGGGCATGGAGAGGGGCCCGGTCCAGGACCCAGAAAAGGGAAAGGCTAGATACGGGACCCGGTACCAGGGCAGCGCCCGGGCCAGGAGAAAGGGGAGATGCGAAGAGAAGTGGGAGGGCGGGGCAAAGGGAGGAGGCGGAACCAGGTGCACGTGCAAGTGCAAGTGCACGACCAGAGAAAGTAGCAGGATTGGGGAAAATAGATGGGGCATGGCCAAAGCAAGAAACAGAAACCGAGGCTGGGCCGAGAGTAGGAGCCGGATGCAGAGCAGAGGCGGAGCAAAGAACAGGTGTAGGGCAAGGTTAAGGGGTGAGGCGAGGAGGCGGGGCGAAAGTAGGCGCAGGGGCATGTCCAGGAGCAGCAGTAGAGGAGGGACCTGGAATATTAGTAGAAGTGGGGTCCCGAATAGGAGCAGATGCAGCATCTTGGTCAAGGGCGAAATCTGGAGCAGGAGCGGAGCCAGGAGCAAGAGCAGGGGCGGGTCCAGGAGCAAGAGTGGGGGCGGGTCCAGGAGCAAGTGCAGGGGCGGGTCCAGGAGCAAGAGCGGGGGCGGGTCCAGGAGCAAGAGCAGGGGCGGGTCCAGGAGCAAGAGCAGGGGCGGGTCCAGGAGCAAGTGCAGGGGCGGGTCCAGGAGTAAGAGCGGGGGCGGGGCCCGGAGCAAGTGCAGGGGCGGGGCCAGGAGCAAGAGCGGGGGCGGGGACCGGAGCAAGTGCAGGGGCGGAGCCAGAAGTCTGAGCAGAGGTGGAGCCAGGAGCCAGGGCTGGGCGAAGGGCAGGAACTTGGTAGGATCTCGGAAGGCTGCTCTCCCGCGCAGTCTGGCTCGCGGGTGTTGACCGCCGCGTTCTCCAGGTTCGAGCCACGTTTTGCGCTGCCCCGCGATGTACCCTGATGGCCTTGCGTGGCCGAAACTCCCGAGTCCTGCCGGCGCTGTGGGCACTACTGGCGGTGCTATTGGTACCGTGGAGGCTGTGGGCGATCGAGGATATCGAGGAGTGCACCTGGCAGGTTGTCCTGAACAAGTTTGAGACGGTAGGCAAGAACGGCATGAGCGACCGCTTCTTCAATCAAGAGCCCCTGGAGACAGTGGACAATGTGTTCAGACCGCTGGTGGATGCACCCACCGACCAGGATGAGGTGAGGGTACTGGTATCAGGTGACCGGGACAGGTCATAGAGCTGCACCCCACTCGGCTCTGGACATTTGCCCAACCTCTTCTTGCAGAAATACCTGAGCTTCCCATACTACCTGAAGATCAACTACTCCTGCAATGGAGAGGTGAGTGAGTGCAGCGGGGGTGGGCTCATTCTGCATGGCCCTCAGTTTCCCCAGTCTCTAACATTTAAAAAAAAAAGATTGATTTATCTATTTGAGAGAGAGAGAATGAGCAGGGGGAGGAGCAGAGGGGGAGAAGCAGACTCCCCGCTGAGCAGGGAACCTGAGGCAGGTTCTATCCCAGGACCCCAGGATCATGTCCAGAGCCCAAGGCAGCCACCTAACCGACTGAGCCACCCAGGTGCCCCAATCTCTAACATTTTAATAGTGGTGGTACTACCAGACCCTGGGGACCCTACAGATTCAAGAAGATTCCCAGTATCCCACCAGGCACATAGTAGGTGCTCAAGTAAGATGGACTTTTTGTGTTTTTTGCCATTAAAAAAATTGAGATGGGGTGCCTGGGTGGCAGAGAAGGTTGAATGTCTGACTCTTGGTTTTTGGCTTATGACATGATCTTGGGGTCCTGAGATCTAGTCCCACCTGTGCTCCACTCCCAGTCCACAGTCGGCTTGGGGCTCTCTTCCTCACTCTCTACCCCTCTCACCTTCCACTCTCTCCCTCTTTCTCTCTAAAACAAATAAATCTTTTTTTAAAAAATGAGCTGTAACTCATATCATAAAATTCACTATTTAAAGTGTACAATTTAATAGTTTTTAGTAAATTAATGAAGTTGTGCAACAATTACCACTCTCTAATTATACAACACGTTGATCATCCTAAAAAGAAACCCAGTACCCTCTTCCTTCAGCCTCTAGAGACCACTAACTTACTTTCTGTTCCTATGAATTTACTCCTTCTGGACGGTTCATATAAATGGAGTTGTCCAATAGGTAGCCTTTTGTGTCTGGCTTCTTTCACGTGGTATGTTTTCAAGGCTTGCCTATGCTGTACGTGTATCAGCGTTTCTCTTTTATGGATGAATAATATTTATGTGTAAGGAGGTGCTACATTTTGTTTATCCATTAATTGATGGACATTTGAGTTATTACCACTTTTTGGCTATTATGAACAATGCTGTTATAAACATATGTGTACAAGTTTTTGTGTGGACATAAGTTTTCAGCTCTCTTAGGTCAATACTTACAAATGGAATTGCTGGCTCAAACGTTAACTGTTTCACCTCCGAGGAACTGCCTGATTATTTTCCAAAGCAGCTGCACCATTTTCTATTCCCATTAGCAATGTGTGAAGGTTCCAGTTTCTCTACATCTTCACCAACACTTGTTCATCTTTCGGTTACAGCCAAAAGATGTGGGTGTAAGGTAGTATCTATTGTGGTTTTGAGTTACATTTCCCTCAAGACTCCTGACATTAAACATGTTTTCGTATGCTTACTGGTCACTTATCTTCTTTGGAAAAATATTTATTCAAATCCTTTGGGATCCCTGGGTGGCTCAGCGGTTTAACGCCTGCCTTCGGCCCAGGGCATGATCCTGGAATCCTGGGATCAAGTCCCACATCGGGCTCCCTGCATGAAGCCTGCTTATCCCTCTGCCTGTGTCTCTGTCTCTGTCTCTGTCTCTCTCTCTCATGAATAAATAAATAAAATCTTAAAAAAAAATCCTTTGCCAAATTGGGTTGTCTTTGTACTGTTGCATTGTAAAAATTTCTCTATATATTCTGGACACTGGTTCCTTGTCAGATGTATGATTTGTAAATATTTTGTCACATTCTATGTCGCAGGCTTGTCTTTTCACTTTTTTTAAAGATTTTATTTATTTATTCATGAGAGACAGAGAGAGAGACAGAGACACAGGCAGAGGGAGAAGCAGACTCCATGCAGGGAGTCCAATGCGAGACTCTATCCCAGGTCTCTGGGATCATGCCCTGAGCTGAAGGCAGATGCCCAACTGTTGAGCCACTCAGGTGTCCCGTCTTTTTACTTTCTTTTTTTTTTTAATTTTTTTAACTTTTATTTATTTATGATAGTCACAGAGAGAGAGAGAGAGAGTGGTAGAGACATAGGCAGAGGGAGAAGCAGGCTCCATGCACTGGGAGCCCGACGTGTGATTCAATCCCGGGTCTCCAGAATCACGCCCTGGGCCAAAGGCAGGCGCTAAACCGCTGCGCCACCCAGGGATCCTGTCTTTTTACTTTCTTGATGGTGTCCTTAAAGCACAAAGGTTTTATGTTTATTGAGGTGTAATTCACAGCCCGTAAAATAGCACCAAAGTTTTTAATCTTAATAGAGTCTAATTTATTATTTTTTTTCTTTTGTTGCTTATGCTTTTGGTATTGTTTAGGCCATGAAGATTTACTTCCATGTTTTCTTCTAAGAGTTTTTAAATTTTAGCTGTAAGTTTAGGTCTTTGATCCATTTTGAGTTAATTTTTGTGTATGGTGTGAGGTAGGGGTCCAACTTTTGCATGTGAATATCCAGGTATCCCACTGCCATGTGTATAAATGAATTCTCTTGGCACCCTTGTCAGAAATCAATTGACCATATTGTAAAGGTTTATTTCTAGGTATAATTCTATTCCATTGCTCTATATATGTCTGCCCATATGTCAGTATCACGTAGTCTTGATTCCTGTGGGTTTGTAGTAAGTTTTTGAATCAGGAAGTTTGAGTCCTCCAACTTTGTTGTTCTTTTCCAGAGTTGTTCGGGCTCAAGTAAGCCTTTTAAGGACAGTAGGATGTTGTGGTCTAAAACTGAAGTTCTGGAAGCAACAGACCTAAGTTTGAATCTGCCACTGACTGACATTTACTTGGAGGAAGTGTACCAGAGCATGATAGTTGATACTTTGGGCTCTGGAGCTAGGCTGCCTGGGTTCAAATCCCAGCTCTGCTACATAGTAATTATGATCTCTGGCAAATAACTTAACTTTTCTGCATTAAAATTTCCTCAGCCTTAACGAGGATTCAATAATCATCATACCCACTTCACAAAATGATTAAACATGTGTGAAGCACTTAGCACAGTGACTGGTTCATAGAAAGAGCTCAAGAATGCTAGCAATAAGTGTTGAGTGTCACCCTGGGCAGAGAGTTTTGCTCCAAGAACCTTCTCTCCTTATCTGCAAAAGTATGATAATAATACCTTTATCTGGACATTCAACACCTACAGTGAGTTAGATTCTTTTTGATTATTTGCTTACAATATGGGGGATTTTTTTTTTTCAATATGGGGGATTTAATGATTAACAGCATGGCTAGGTTTTTCTTATGGATTCAGACCAACAGGGAAGCTATCAGCTATCAAGTAAATACATAAAATCATTTCTGAAGAATGATTAGTGCAAAGAAGAAAACAAAATGTGATATATTAGAAAGGAAGGTGTTACGGCATGTTTGGGGGAGGTCTCAGAAGAGGGTTGAGCAGAGACCTGAGTGATAAAAGGGAACTGAGGAGATGGGGAAGGCACCCTAGGCCAAAGCTGAGGCTAGTGCGATGGTCCTGGAGTAGGACAGAAGCTACAGTGTGTGAGGAGGCATAAGTGAGGGCACAGTGGGAGGAGATGGGGCAGGGAGGTGAGGAGGGCTCAGGAACCAGGGTGAGGACTCAGTCTCTGCCCTGACTGGATGGAGCCACCAGGAGATTCTGACCCAGGTGTTCCCAGGCTCCCACCTGCTGTGTAGGGGGCAGGGTGGGGGCAGGGAGACTGTGAGGAGGCAGTCACGTGGTCTAGGCAGGAGTTGGGGGTGGACAGGACCAGGGCCACTGTCGCCCCTATGGGAGAGCCCTACCTCACTGGTGCCCACTGCTCTGTGGTTGAAAAATCCACAGGGCTCCTGGGTGGTCCAGTCAGTTAAACATCCAACTTTTGATCTCAGCTCAAGTCTTGATCTCAGGTTCATGAGTTCAAACCCTGTGTTGGGCTCCATATTGGATGTGGAGCCTACTTTTAAAAAAAAAAAAGAAAGATCCAGAGGTAGGGTGAAATTAAAATTGGTGTAGTTGCCATGGCTGAGGTGATAAAGGCCTATGCAAATGATCTGACTCATTATTATTTTTTAAGGTTTTATTTATTGGGACACCGGGGTGGTTCAGCGGTTGAGCGTCTGCCTTCAGCTTAGGGTGTGATCCCCGAGTTCTGGGATTCAGTCCCTCATTGGGCTCCCTGCATGGAACCTGCTTCTCTCTCTGCCTGTGTCTCTGCCTCTCTCTGTCTCTCACCAATAAATAAATAAAATCTTTTAAAATATTTTATTTATTAATTTGAGAGGGAAAGAGCATGAGCCAGTCAGGGAAGGGAGAAGCAGACTCCCCGCTGTTGGGAACCCTGTGTGGAGCCCAAGCACATGACCAAGATCATGACTCAAGCTGAAGGCAGACACTCCACCCGAGTCACACAGGTGCCCCTGGTCAGACGCCTTAAATCTCCGTCCCTGGTCTCACAGCCTATCCCCCACCCACAGTGGCTTGAGTGCTGCCTTCTCTTGAGGATGCCTCTGAGCCTTTGCTTATGCTGTTCCATACAGCTGGCCCACCCTTCTCCTTCCCTCCTTTCTTTTTCTTTTTTTTTTTTAAAGATTTTATTTATTTATTCATGATAGACACAGAGAGACAGAGAGAGGCAGAGACACAGGCAGAGGGAGAAGCAGGCATCATACAAAGAGCCTGACATGGGACTCCATCCAGGGTCTCCAGGATCACGCCCTGGGCTGCAGGTGGTGCTAAACCGCTGCGCCACCGGGGCTGCCCATCCTTCCCTCCTTTCATCTCCACTGTAAGCCTGCATGCCTGTCTCCACCCAGCCTGGGCCCTGGCATTTCTGGGAGGCTGGCAATCCCCCGCTACCCACCCCTGCCCCCTGTCAGCTGTCTTCTCTTGCACCTTCCCTGTTCCTTTCTGTGTATAACTGCCCCCTCCCACCCTCGTCCACAGGCTCCAGCTCCAAATCCTGGGACTGACAGGGGTAGCAGAGAGTCAGATTTCTGGACTCTCTGCTACCCCTTCATGGACCTGGGAGCCATGAAGTGAGGTATGAGGCCACTAGCAGCTCTGAGTGCCACTTTCCCACTTTGGCTCACCCCGTTTCCTGGTGCCTTCCCTACATCCAAGTCCTGCCTGAAGACAAATTGCCCAAAATGGTGATTTTGGCTTCCCAGGGACCATTTATGCTTACTTTATGGTTTGTGTTAAGGTTGCCCAACAAGTAACTTCAAATTTAGCAAGGTATTAGTACGTTAAATATGATATAGGATTTTTAAAAAGTATATATTAGTGGATGGCATCTGAATTCCTCTTAGGGAGACACATGTTTTTGAAAAAGGAGACTGCCTGGGATCCCTGGGTGGCGCAGCGGTTTAGCGCCTGCCTTTGGCCCAGGGCGCAATCCTGGAGACCTGGGATCGAATCCCACGTCGGGCTCCCGGTGCATGGAGCCTGCTTCTGCCTCTGCCTATGTCTCTGCCTCTCTCTCTCTCTGTGTGTGTGTGACTATCATAAATAAATAAAAAATTTAAAAAATATATATTAAAAAAAAAAGAAAAGGAGACTGCCTGTGGTGTGGAAGAGGGCTCCAGCCTCATCTCCTTCTGCGACCCCTCTCACCGCCCCCTCCCCCCATCCCCTGCCTGTCTCTCAGCCTGGCCTGTCCCCGCCCCAGCCCCCAGCCCCCAGGCCAGACCACTGTTTTCTCGCAAGGTGTCCAAGAGGCTGGGCTGCCAAAGGGAGGCTCAGGGTAGGGGAACCGGTGTCTCTCTTACGTACACACCCCTTGGGGGGGTCATCTTGCCTTCAGTCCTCCGAGGCCCAGGTCCGCAAGGGCCACCTGACAGGGCTGAAGCCCGTGGTGCTGGTGACCTTCCAGTCCCCAGTCAACTTCCATCGCTGGAAGATAGAGCAGCTGCAGATCCAGATGGAGGCGGCCCCCTTCCGCAGCAAAGGTGGGCCTGGGGCACACGTGGAGGGGCCACGGCCTGGCGAGGGTGTGGGGAGCGTGCAGGGGGCCCCAGTGGGGTCTACGGCCTGGGGGAGGGACGTGGGGGGTTGCAGGGAGATCCCAGGGAGACTGTGGCCTGGGGGGCACTACTGGGAGACCCCGGCAGCCTGAGTGCCCGCTGCCTACGGCAGACGAGTGCATCGCAGAGGAGGTGTGTGTCATGAGCTGGTACACACCCATGCCCATCAAGAACGGCAGCGTGGTCATGCGTGTGGATGTCAGCAGCAATGGCCTGGGGCCCTTCATTCACGATAAAAGGTGCCTTTTCCCAAGCCTGGGATGGGTGGTGGACTCCGGGAGGGCCTTCCTAATCTCCAGATCCCCAGAGAAGCCAGGAGGAGACCCAAGGGAGGGAAGCCGGTGGGGGGTGTGGAAGCGGTCACCCTCACCTGTGCTTGCCCACACCTTCTGCCAGGTTTCAGGTAAACATCAACGGCTTCTTGCAGAGACAGCAGGACGACACACTGCAGTTCACCGTGGGAAATGAGGTGAGGGGCCCAGACAGGAGAGAAACAAGGTAGAAAATGAGGGTGAGGGGATCCCTGGATGGCTCAGCAGTTTAGCGCCTGCCTTTGGCCCAAGGCGTGGTCCTGGAGTCCTGGGATCGAGTCCCGCATCGGGCTCCCTATGTGGAGCCTACTTCTCTCTGCCTGTGTCTCTGCCTCTCTCTTTGTGTCTCTCATGAATAAAAAAATAAAATCTTTTAAAAAGTAAAAAAAAAAAAAGAAAACGTGGGTGAAAGAACGTGGGCCAGGGTTATTTCCCAAACAAGTGGCAGACCTTACAGAGGGCTTGCTTTGGGCCAGGCCCCAGGTGAGGTGCTCCCCTAAATATGTGGTCACGTTCAGGCTTTACAGGGACCCCGTGAGGGAAGGTACTCTCACAAACCCATTTGCGGGAGGAGAACACTGAGGCCCTAAAGGGACGGAGCCATTTGCCCACAGTCTCCCAGCATGTACATAGGGAAAGGGACTTGAAACTGCGTCTAACTGACTCTTGCACATCCAGTCATTCATTCAGTGGGTGCAGTGCATTCATTCATTCAACGGGCACTGACTGAGCCCACGGTGTGGAGGACATACCAGGGACACACGGACAGAGCTAACAGACAGACAGCACACAGTATACACGATGTCAAGGGGATTCCAGAGTAGGTGAAAAGGTGGCAAGTGCTCCGCAGAGAGTGCAGAGTGAAGGGGCTCTGGCCTGGGCAGGGAAAGGATTGCATAGTCGATGGAAGGGTCAGGAAAGGCCTGAGAAGGTGGCCATTTGAGTCGCGTCCTGGAGTCGGAGAGGAGGGAAGCACGTTGGGTACTTGGGGAAGAGCATTTCATACACGGGGAACAGCCAGTGCCAAGCCTCACAGGTGGGAATGTGCCCGGTGAGTCTGGGAAGCAGTGAGGAGGCCCACATGGCTGGGAGAGAGTGAGCTGGGGGGGGCGGGTGATGGCACATGGGGTCAGAGAGGTGACAGGGACAAATTATATGTAGCCTCCCAGGTCAGAGGCGAGGACTTTGGTTTTTACCCTAAATGAGATGGAACCATGGGAGGGTGGGGGGAGTGGTGAGCAGCCCTCTGGCCACCCCCCCCATCCCCGGCCCCCCGGCAGATCTTCAATCTGATACCCCGGTACTTCGTGAATGTGCCATCGAGGCCCCTGTGGCACACTGTGGACCAGGCACCTGTGCTCATCCTGGGCGGCATTTCCGATGAGAAGTTTATCCTGCTTACCGACACCAGCTTCAGGGACTTCTTTCTCGTGGAGGTGAGCGGGACCCAGCAGGCAGTGTGCTGGCACCTCTTGTAGGGTACTGCAAAAATATGACCCCTAAAATATGCTGGGTCCTGGGGCCATGGAAAGAGTCCCTAAAGACATAGCAGCTCCCTCGAGGGACAGGTAGCAGGATGGGGAGACGCTCTGGCTTCAGATCCGGGTTTGGCCACCACCTGGCTATGTGACCTTGGGCCAAGTCATTTCACCTACCTGGGCCTCAGATTCCCCATCTGTAAAGTGTGAATAATCTTTATATTCACCTGCTAGAATCATTGTGAGTGTGGTATATAAGTTCACATCAGCTGGACACAGAATGAGTACTTGACAAAAACAAAAGCACAATGGCACTATGATACACCCAGCAAAATTAGCTAGAAGCCTTTCATACCATCTAACAGGGCCAGTTTACCCCAGTTGTTTAAAAATGTCTTAAAAATACATTTTTAAAGATTTTATTTATTCATGAAAGACACAGAGGCAGAGACGTAGGCAGAGGGAGAAGCAGGCTCCCTGCAGGAAGCCCAATGCAGGACTTGATCCCAGGGCCCCCCCGGATCACAACCTGAGCCAAAGGCAGACAACTGACCCACCCAGATGTCCCAAAAATGTATTTTTTATTTGAATAGAGTCAACACACAATGTTACATTAGTATCAGGGGTACGACATCGTGATTGGAGAAGTTTATACGTAGCGCTGTGCTCCCCCCAAGTGTAGCTACCGCCTGTCCACACATCACTGTTACAGTACCCCTCACTATGTTCCCTGTGCTGTGCCTTTTAGCCCCACGACTTACTCATTTCCTAACCAGAAGCCTGTATCGCCCACTCCCCTTCACCCATTTTGTGTATCCTCCCATCTTCCCCTCTGACCACCATCAGTTTGTTCTCTGTATTTATGGGTCTGATTCTGCTTTTGTTTGTTTCCTCATTTGTTTTTTTTTTTTTTAAGAGTCCACATATCAGGAAGATCATATGGTGTTTGTCTTTTTCTGTCTGACTTATTTCGTTTAGCATAACACCCTCTAGGTCCATCCATGTTGTCACAAATGGCAAGATCTCATTTTTTATGGCTGAGTCATAGTCCATTGGGTGTGCACACCACATCTTCCTTATCCATTCATCAGTTGGCGGACACTCGGGTTGCTTCCGTATCTTGGCTATTGTAAATAATGCTACAGTAAACATAGGGTTGCCTATATCTTTTCGAATTAGTGTTTTCATGTTCTTTGGGGGAAATACCCAGGAGTGAAATTACTGGATCATATGGTAATTCCACTTTTAATTTTTTGAGGACCCTCCATACTGTTTTCCATAACTGGCCACACCAGTGTGCATTCCCACCAACACAGCAAGAGGGTTCCTTTTCTTTTTTAAAATTTTATTTGTAAGCAATATCTACACCCAGTGTGGGGTTTGAACTCACAACCCTGAGATCAAGCGTCACATGCTCTACTGACTGAGCCAGTCAGGTGCCCCTGAGGGTACTTTTTTCCTCCACATTCTCCTCAACACTTGTTTCTTGTGTTGTTGATTTTAGTGACTCCGATTGGTATGATGTGATAGCTCCTAGGAGGTTTTGATTTGCATTTCCCTGATGATGAGTGATGTTGAGCATCTTTTCATGTGTCTGTTGGCCATTGTGTGTCTTCTAAACGTGCCTTTTCAAGTTGGTTTGAATCAGGATTAACATTGCGTTTGGTAAAGTCTCTTAATACTCACTCTCGGGACGCCTGGGTGGCTCAGTGGTTGAACCTCTGCCTTTGTTTGGCCCAGGGGGTGATCCTGGAGTCCTGGGATCGAGTCCCACATCCGGCTCCCTGAGTGGAGCCTGCTTCTCCCTCTGACTCTGTCTCTGCCTCTCTCTCTCTGTGTATCTCTCGTGAATAAACAAAATCTTTTAAAAAATTTTTCTTAAAAAAAAACCTCACTCGCTTCACCTGTAAGTCTGCTCCTGACTCCACCTTCTTCCCTTCTTCTATCAGCTTTCTTCAGTCAAATGGAGAAACCAGGCCTTTTGTCTTCTAGAATTTTGCTGCTTGCTTCTTCATGGAATTAACTTGTTCCTTTGACCCTATGGTAATAGTCTGCTCAGGCTGCCATAGTAAAATACCACAGACAATATGGATGAAAAAAAAATTATAGTCTTACAGTCCTGCAGGCTGGAAGTCCAAGAACTAGGTGTCAGGAGGGTTGATTTCTGGGGAGGCCTCTCTTCGGCTTACAAGTGCCTTCTCACCGTGTGCTCACACAGCCTTTTCTCTGTGCCTACAGGTGGAGAAAGAGATCCTTTGGTGTCTCTTCCTCTTCTCATGAGGACACCAGTCCAGTAGGATTAGGGGCCCATCCTTATGACTTCAGTGGACCTTAATTATCTCCTTAAGGGCAGGGTTAGGGATTCAACATATATATTGGGAGTGGGGACACAATTTGGTGCATAGTACCCCATAGAGTTATTGCCTATAAACTGGTACTGAACTCAAGAAGCTTGATTAAATGTAGATATTTTTAGGCAAGAATCCTTCATTAATGGTGCTCTCCCACCTTTAGTCTATGATATCACCAGTGTTAGTGATTAGTTAGTGAGATCAGATGGGGTCAGCCTGATAGCCAGTTGTGTTCAAGGTCAAATAGGGTTGTTAAAAATGTACCTTGGGGTGTGCCGGGGTGGCTCAGTCCACTAAGCCTCTGCCTTCAGCTCAGGTCATGATCCTGGGGTCCTGGGATCAAGCCCTGCATCAGGATCCCTGCTTAGTGGGGAGTCTGCTTCTCTCTCTCCCTCTGCTCCTCTTCTGCCCCCCTTCCCTGCTTGTGCTCTCTGCTGTCTCTCTCTCTCTCTCAAACAAACAAATAAAATATTTTTTTAAAAATGTGCCTTGGGCCAAGCATGAGATCTTTGGGACCTGTCTGTGGCCTGGGGAATCAAGATTGCTCTGCACTGTTGAGTATGCTGTGCATTGCCAAGCTCTCAGGAGCACACTGGCTCTGGCTTGGGTCATCTGCTTCCCTGGCCCATATTGGGGAAGTGTGGCCACACGATACTGCTTCACAGTGAGAGGGGAGGGTGCCCTGGGGGTGGCTGCCTGTGTCCAAGCAGTTGTCAGAGCAGGTGCCTCCCCACAAGGTGGGATGTGGGGGCTGAAGCCAAAGTGAACCTGCTCACTGTGGACTCTGCCTCCCTGCAGTTGAACATTGACAGTTGCTGGGTCGGCTCCTTCTACTGCCCTCAGGCCAGTTTTACTGCCACCATCTATGATGCCATTGCTACGGAGAGCACTCTCTTCATTCGGCAGAACCAGCTTGTCTACTATTTTACAGGCACCTATATTACCCTCCACGAGAGCAACCACGGCAGTGGTGAGGGGTCCCTGGCATCTCGGGGGGAGGGGTGGGTCCTGCCTGTGGGAGCCCCACAGAGGGCACCCCAGTGAACCCATCCACCGAAGCCCTGGAATTTCCATGAGTGGGGAGGGAGGTGTCAGAAGGACTTTCCAAGGTCCTTAATCATCACCGCCCACCCTTCATGGCCTTCTCCTACCCTCTGTATGTGGGGGTGAGGCTTTCCTCTGGACCTATGAACCAGCAGAGGGGAGAGGGGAGTGTGAGAGGGAAGGGAGGGAGCAGAAAGAGAAAGGCACGCGTGCACGCATGTGTGCATGTATGTGCTCGCACACATACACAGTGTCAGACAGAGAAAGACCTGCTAAGACACGTGCATAGCAAAAGAGAAATTTAGGGGGTTGGGAGAGTGGCATGGAGAGTCAGAGAGAAAGGCAGACCGAGAGAAAGTGGGATGAGCAGTTGGAGATGAAAAGGCACAAAGGAGACTGGTCGGAGAGGAAGAAGAGACTTTTGATTCAGCCTTATCTTTTAAATGCCACCCAAACCCTCCTGAGTCTCACCCCCACATCTAAATGAGAGATGTCATTTTATAGGGTCATAGAAACACGTATTATAACCTATATTTTATTAAGGCCTGTTCCTGACAGCTTCGTTTTTATCCCTTTCTTGCTTGGGACATTTGACAATAGGAGGAACCAAATCAAAATGGACTTAAAAAAAAAAACAAGCAACAACAACAAAATGGACTTAAGTCAAAGAAAAGGGTGTTTATTGGCTTAGATAGGTGAAAAACCCAGGAGCATTTTATTTCAGGTTCAGTTGGATCTAGGGGCTCATTGGAGCTTAGACAGGCCCCTCCTTGGGATAGCCATGGTGATTCCCCTCTTCACCTAGCTATTGCAGACTTTTATCCTCCCAAGGGGGCCCCAGGTAAGAGCATCTCTTCATTAGTAGTTGCAAGCTGGGACTGTCTCTGATTGGTCCAGCTTGGTCTTATGCTCAGTTGAAACCCATTGCTCTGGCTGGGGGAATGCAATCTGTACCTCATGGACAGAGTAAGAGTGAAGGAGATTTTCCTCAAAGGCAGTTGGGCCCTATGCCAGTGGCCCCTCAGACATCACACTGAATAGCCATTAAGGTCATGGAACTATGGATGGGGGTCAGGTCCCAGGTCTGGGTCTTAGGTTCCATCCTGGCCCCCACAGGGAGCTGGGTTCGTGTCCTGGCCAACGAGTGCATCAAGAGGCTGTGCCCTGTACATTTCCATAGCAATGGCTCAGAGTACATCATGGCCCTCACTACTGGCAAGCGGGAAGGCTATGTTCACTTTGGGACCATCACAGGTAAGGGTGGGAGGCCTTTGGCAGCCCAAGAGACCACTCCATACCCTCACACCTCCCAGAATTCCAACTTCTGGCCCTCATCCATCACCAGGTACCTTCAAGTGGGGTCCCAAGCTGGAGGTTGTCCTTGTGAGTGGGGATGGGTTTATGCATTTATAGGAGTAGGACTTGAGTGTGTTATATATATATTTCATGATGTGTTTGGTTTCAAAGCGCAGAAGCCCAATTAAAAAATAATTTAGGTATATTTGTATAAAGGGCTTATATAAATAAGAAGACCAGACTCTAACTTCAGGCATGGCTGGATCCAGGGGCCTACGGGTATATCAACAGGACTCTATCTCTTGGCAAGGTAGTGCATTGTGATTATAGCAGAGAGAGATCGCTTGAACACACCTAACCCAAGTCACCTGGGCTTTGGACAGGTGACTTAACCTCTCTTTTTGGTCTCGTTTTCCTCATTTGCAAAATGGGGCTAATGACGATACTAGTACCTGCCTCACTGGGTTGATATAAAGATTAAGTCGGCATGTATAAAGGTCCTAGAACAGTGCTAGGGGCATGGTGGGTGCTGTAAAAGGGCTTATTATCATGAGCCCTGAGATTTGGCTTCATTTTCAGGTAGAGACTCCTCTAGGGGTTGAAGATGGTCCCAGGACCTTGGGGCTCACATCTCCCACCAGTCTGAGTCATCCCCAAAGAATGAAAGCAGCCTCTTCCATTAGCTCTAGCATGAACCCAGGGTGTACTTTGGCCCATTCTGAATCAGTGCCCAGACCTGAGCCAGTTACTGTGACCAGCAACAGGCCCACAATGGTGGGCCAGGTGTGAGTGACTGGCAGGTCAGAGATGAGACCCACCCCCTGAAGTCCCACCACTAAGGGGGCAGGAGGTACTACACCCTGGTCAATCGGAGACCTAGTGGATACCAGATGGGCTGGGAAGGGTCTGAGCACGGACCTGCTCTGCTTCGCAGATGGCCATGTGTCCTTCCAGTTGCTGCCCAAGCAGCGGTCTGTGTGCGAAGGGATAAAAGGTACCTAGCTCCCAGAGGGATCTATGGTGGGCAGGTGGGGGATCAAAGGTGTGGGAGAGCAGGGAAGGGTGAGAGAGGTCATGGGAAGGAACAGTAGTGTCTGGGGAGGGGTGGAAAGTCACAGGGATAGGTGTGACAGTTACAAGAGACCATGGGGAAGGTGGGTCCAGTGCTGTTCTGGACCTCCTCCTTCCTGTCCAGTTGTCAACTGCTCCATAACCTGGGCCGTATTCATTGCTGATGACTACAATCTACTGATGCTGGTGGAGATCAAAGCCCCCCCCACCAGGAACTATTTCCAGGTGGTCAGCTACGACCTGGGTAATTGGGATGCTGTGGGGGCTGAGTGGGAAGGGGCAGTATTGTGAACTTTGTGCCTGTCTGTGGGGTCTGTGCTCAGCAGACAGTGGGAGGGAAATGTTCCTCACATCACTCTTGGGTAAAGGGGTAGTGGTGGAGAATGGGCTTGGTGGGACGAAGAAACAGGAGAAACAAATATGACTGGAACAGAGGGAAAATATGGTGGGAGGGAGATTGAAGAGGTGAGCAGAAGCCAATCTGGAAGGGCCTTGTGGCTCACAATAAGGAGGTTTATTATTTAATTTAATTTAATTTAATTTAATTTAATTTTATTTTATTTTATTTTATTTTATTTTATTTTATTTTATTTTATTTTATTTTATTTTATTTATTTTATTTTTGTCTGAACAGAGAATAGGGCTGCCATGTACAGTTGTATAGACCGTGCACTGTACTCACTAGCCAAGAAGTCAGAGGAGGAAGTCGTGTGCTCTAACATATTCCCATAAAGAAACTCTAAGGGCTAATAGGCCCAAATCAGAAACCACTGGAGGGTTTTTTGGAGGGTTTGGGAAGCTGGTGACTTACCC
Organism: Vulpes vulpes; assembly: GCF_048418805.1. Lineage (NCBI taxonomy): Eukaryota > Metazoa > Chordata > Mammalia > Carnivora > Canidae > Vulpes > Vulpes vulpes. The sequence continues at coordinate 8,044,782 of NC_132780.1, forward strand.
AGTTTCAGATTTTGAAAGCTCAGAGCCTCAGAAGATTTTGCTGTGTTCTCCCCGCCTGTAGTCCGTGATAACCTGGTCATCCTCTACACCATCCCGGAATTCATCCCTGATGGTAGGTAGGGAAAGCAGGGGCGGTCTCAAAGGTGGATGAGGGCCAAGAGGGGCCCAGGTGACCCTTCCCTCACTTCTTTGTCCACTTTGCCTCTTTCCCAACTAGCTCGTGGCCTGGAGTTTCTGATGATCCTAGGAACAGAGTCTTATACCAACTTCCCAATGGTACCCAAGGGCATGTTCTACAACCCGTATAAAAACCTGCTGCTCATCTGGGGCAACTTCCTCCTGCAGAGGTGTGGGGCTGGGCCTATATGTTCTGTTTCTGGTCCCATCAGGGTGGGGGCCCTTTCTGGAGTCCTCAGGTTTTGAGAGCATGCGCAAGTCCAGAAGTTATCAGAACTGTGATGGGGGAAAAGCGGGCTGGGGTGGTCAGGGCTGGGATGGGGATGCTGACATTTCAATGAAACCCGATGTAAGGACCCAACTTAGGCGAAGGGCATCGTCAGCGGGAAAGGTTAGGACACTCTGCACTCCTCGGGAGCTTAGCCGGCTCCAGGGGCTGTTGGCAAAGTGCTAGGTTGGCCACATGCTCCTGTCTACAGGTGGGCAGGTCACCCAGGCTTTCCTGTGTGTTCTCACAAGGCTAGCAGAGAACTGAGTAAATGGGTCATGTTAGGGGTCTTGGGATATGTTAGGCCCGGGGTTGGGGGAAGCGGATATCCTGCGGGGACTTTGCCTGGGTCCCTAGCTCCCATTTCTGCCTGTGCAGCTACAACTATGAAAATTTCATCTACCTGGCGGATTTCCCCAAGGAGGAGTCCATTAAGTACGTGGTCAACTCATTCCATGGGGACATGGCTATTGTCACAGAGACTGAAGAGGTAGGCTGCCCTGCTTCTCTCCCGTCTCCCTTCTCCCCCTGTCAGGGTAAAAGGGTTCAGGGGAGGAAACATCCTCAGGGATCCCAGAGGAGGGCAACAGAAGCTCCATTTATAGCAGAGCACCCTGGAACTCAGAAGTTTATTTGTCCCCAGTCTTTTGGCAGAGTGAGAGTCCTGATCTGATTTCCACAGGGGGCCCTCTTTCATTCCGTCCTGTGGTTCACTTCATAAACATTGAGCACTTACTGTATAGCTGACCCCATGCTGGGGATACACTGGTGACTGAGTCAGCTCTGGACCTCACCCTCACAGGGCCACAGTCCAACTGGGAAGACCGAGTCTTTCCCAGAAAGTGATAGTTCAGAGTAGTCAGGGCTGCAGGGTGGCGGGGGGGGGGGGGGGGAGATAGTACCTATAGAAGTTCAGAAAGGGCATGCAGTTGAACTTCCTGTTCAGTCTGGGGGTGTGTGTGTATCAGGGAGGGCTTCATAGAGGAGGCTGCATGGAGGAGGGACATCCTGAAGGCTGGAAAGGCTCTTCCCGGCTGAGTCTCAGAAGGGGATGAGGTCTTGAGTCAAATGTGTTGTGGGGTGGGCATCAGTGCAGAGATGGGAAACTGAGACCAAGGGGATGGTGAGATCCTGGTGGGTGCAAAGAGTGAGGAGAAAATAGGGTGTGCTCCTGGGAATCCTGGCCTGGAGGGGTGTATGTATTAGGGACGCTTCAGTTCAAGTAATAGCCACTCAAGCTGACTGAAACCCTAAAGATGTTTATCATGGCGAGTGGGGGCTGGAAGCAGAGGCGGGCGGGCTCTGGGAAGTAGGTATGTGAGCTCACCTGGTCCCGGATGGGGACCACCCACCTCGAGCCTCACCTCCAAGGTACCGGACCATCGCTCCACACAGAGGGAGACGTGGGGTCACACACACACACACCCGCTGTGACACCTGCAGATCTGGTACCTCATGGAGGGCAGCTACCGGATGTACAAGCTCTTCCCATCCAAAGGCTGGGGGATGTACATCAACCTACAGATGATGCACCAGTCCTCTCTGTACACCTCCAATGAAACCATGGTCACCCTCTTCTACGAAGACAGCAAACTATACCAGGTGCAGGGCTTGGGGGGGGGGGGTCACGGGAGACACCGGGGAACCACAGGGTGGCTGCCTGACCTGGCCCTGCCTTCCCACCGCAGCTGGTGTACCTTATGAACAACCAGAAGGGCCGGCTTGTCAAGAGGCTTATGCCGGTGGAGGAGCTCCTGATGTACCACCAGCTCAGCGATCACTACCTCTTGCATCAGCAGGGGTGAGAAGATGCTGGGCCACACAAGTAGCCGGGGTTTCTGGGGCTGCAAGGACGAAAGCCCCTACTCCGAGAGGGAGATGAAGGCATCCCCAGTGACCACCTCAGGGCTGTGATGGAAGCCCATGGAGGCTCAAGGGAGGCGCCTGGTGGACACTGGGGGAGGTGGGTGCCTCCGGGAGAACTTCAGAGAGGAAGAGATGCATGAGCTGTGAGCTGAAGGGGGAAGAAGAATTAGCCAGGTGGTAAGATGGAGAAGGGGTTCCGGGAGGGGGTGAGGGGGTGGGGGTGGGCGAGCCACAGGTGCCCAGGTCTTGGGGAGGAAAGCAGATGGGTGTTCAAGACTGCGAGAAAAGTAGAGCCGCAGAGCGCGCTGCTCGCGTCAGCGTGCACAGACGAGCCTGGTGATCGCAGGGAGGAAGCCGGGCCTCATCTTGCCTCCTGGGGAGCCCTGATGTGCTGAGGGAGGGACGCAGGGCCTGACTTTACTGCAGTAACGCTCCTTCTGGTGACCTGCAGAAGGGCCTGGGAGAGGAGGCAGGCGGGAGAGGAGAGGAGGCAGGCCGGAGAAAGCGGAGGTGGAAAAGGTTGGTGGGGGGCAAGGCCTAGGGTGGGGTCCCCAGCTCTAGTCTGACGGACCCAGGGACTCCAGGGGAATTGTCCAGGGGCACCAGGGGCTGAGGCTGAGGCCACAGGTCAGGGCTGGATTAGACTGGACTAGGCAGCAGCGCAGAGGTTGGGAGGAAGGCCTGGGGGTGGGGGTGGGGGTGCGCCTGGGGCGTTAGAGTCAGAGCCCCCCTTCCCCCCAGGAACCAACTGACGCTCGCGTTCACCAACTTCTGCCCCTTCACGGTGATACGCCTGCGGGACCTGCCCAACCCGCAGGTCTACACCCGCCAGGAGCGCTACCGGGCGCGCCCGCCGCGCGTGCTGGAGCCCTCGGGCTTCCACGACGAGAACTCGCTCGCCGTCTACCAGGGCCTCATCTACCATCTGCTTTGTCTGCACTCCGAGTACCTCAAGGTGGGCGCCCGGGGCGGGTCTGATGGGAGACGGGACTGAGGAGGCCCAGCAGGCAAGGCCCGCGGGCCTCGACGGCACCGGTAGAGGCTGCAGCGCGGCGGAGCTCGCCTGGGAGAGTCGCGGCGAGGGGGGCTGGGGCGCGGCGAGCAGGGCTTGGGAGACGCGGCTTTGGGAGGGTGGCTGTTGAGCGGGACGTAGGGCTTGGGGGCGGGCCAGGGTCTGTTGGCTTTGGCTTGGGGTTAGGGTTAGGGGCTGGGCAGGCCACCGGCGGGGCTGCCTCCGCACCCCACTCACCCTGCCGGCGTCCCCCAGCCTTACGCGGACCCGGTGCACGACTCCACCTGGCGCTGGTGGAAGAACAAGAAACTGAACCAGGTGCGTGGAGAGGGTTGGGGGTCGGGAGAGCGGCGGCGTCCCCGCCGGGGTCCGACGCTGCCGCATCCGTCCCCCAGGATTACTACTTCTATCTGGCCAGCAACTTGCAGAGCGCGAGCAACGTGTACATTGACATGGCCAGCTACGAGAAGATCTACGACCTCAAGGCCAAGCACGAGCTGCCCGAGCGCATCTTCCTGGACAAGGGCACCAGCTACAGCTTCTCCGTCTTCTTGACCGTCCGGGGCCACTCGATCAACTTCCAGGAGCGCGGTCTGTGGGCGAGGCCGGCCTGGAGCCCGAGGGGCCCGGGGGCGGGGTCTGGGGAGCGGGGGAGCGTCCCCGGCCGAGGCCCTGACCCCTCCTGCCCTTGTAGTGCTCGCCGCTGTGGACCTGGGCAGCAAAGTGGATCTGGGAGTGGTGCTGGCCGACCCGGGCTGCCTGGAGGCGGAGGTGAAGGAGGAGGTGCTCACTAATCGCAACTCGGTGCTTTTCTGGGTGAGATAAAGCGGAGAGGGGGTGCCGAGGTGGGAGGCGGAGCTACCTGGGTCGGGACCGTTAGAAGGGGCCCCCACCCCTCCCCCGGGTCCCCCGGCAGGTCTCTTGACGCTTTCATTTCTATCCCCCATCCCAGGTTACGCTCAGTGATAAAAGGTCTTGCTTCGATCAGGGCATTAGTGGACATCACCTCTTGAAGACCTCCATGTTGGTGAAGGTTCGGTCCAAGCCTGGAGGGGAGGCCCGCGGGGGGAGGGGGAAAGGGGGTGGGGTGGGGGGCGACCATCCTCACATGCTCCTTCCCGCAGGTGGTAGGCACGGTGGGCCGCTGCTTCCAGAACACACACCAGGGACCCCGCATGCAAGTATTGGACCTTGGGGTACTGGGATGGGCCCTGTGTTGGGAGGGAGGGGATTAGGTCGAATCTCAACACTGCTGATTCTGATTACTCGCCCCGGAAATCCCACTAGTGCATTCATAATTTCTTCCTTTTCATTCACCCACCCACCCACCCACCCACTCCTTTCGTCCATTCATGTTTGCCTTTATGGTTGTGTACATTGCACCCATGCTTTTATGTCCCTTCTAATATATTTCTGCAGGGGAAAGTAAAGCATCTGTGACATAGGACTTTTTGTTCCTAATTGGCACGAAGCGGGCCATGTCAAAAGAGTTCAGGGGGTTATGGAGAGAATGGCTCTGTTTCAAAGTCCAGAGACAACAGGATGTCGAGATGGACTGGCTGTGGGTGTGAGCAAAAGAGAGGTTTCCCGGGCGAGGCTTTTATCCTGAACATGGAGAGATGAGGTGCCATTAACCAAGATGGGTTGTGGATAGACTGAATCTGGGGTGTCCATTGGACTGCCCAGTGAGTGAGTGGCTGATAGGTGTAAAATCTTGGGCCCAGGCCTAGCAGGGGGAGTGCTTAATCTCTGGCCATCAGCACCTCTCCACAGTCACAGTCAAGCCCAGGCCATGGTCTGTGGATGCCCACATCCCTTTGACAATTGGATGAAGCCTTTGGGCCCTACCCCTGAAAGGGGCCTGAAGCTGTTCATCCTGAAAACAAGGTCATAGGAATTCCCTGGTTCCTAACCCCCATCCTGGGCTCGACTTCCCTCCTATATCCCAGGCTCCTCCCAGATCTATTATTTGACGGGCCCAATCTGAGCCCTGTGCAGTCCACCTCTGAGTTGGCCTCTCCGTGGGTGTAGGTGTTAGTGATTTTGTGTGTCTTTTTCTGGAGGCAGCTGGAACCAAACTCCCAGCTCCCACTGCAGCTCTACCACTTCAGATGTGGCTTCGGATAATTAATAAATGGCTGGACTTCCCTGTGCCTGATTTTTGCCATCTCTGTCATGGAGATATGAAGAGTCTCTACCATACAAGGCTCGCTTTTTTGAGGATTAAATTTGAGTCTGAAGCGCTTAGAACATCACCCAGTGCTTTGACACATGCATAAATGCAGTTATTAGAGTATTGTTTTAATGATAATAATGATCATATGGCAATGGTGAGGGTGAGCCTGGCAGGAAGAGGTGGTGTGTGTGGGAGGAAGGGTGTCTCCCCGGCCCTGCCATCCAGTGTAAAGTTTCTCCTCCCACTTAGGGCAACTTCATGGTGCCAGTGCTCATCGGCTGCCCCCTAGGCAAGCGCCTGGCATTTGACATCACCTACACGCTAGAGTACAACCGCCTGCAGAACAAGCACTACTTCGACTGCGTGAATGTTGACCCCGAGATGCCCTGCTTCCTCTTCCGTGACAGTGCGTGTCCAGTGCCCTCACCTCATTTGTTCACTGTCCTCTGTCCCCACCACTGGGCCCGCCTTCCCTCACTGCTCACTCAGTTCCTCACTCATCCTCTGCTCTTCCCTTTGGTCTTCTCAACTCTCCTTCCTCCCCTCTCCATCCTCCTAATTCTGAGGCTAATTTCTTCTCCTCCTGACTCCCTCCAACCCCACAGTCTTCTACCCTTTCTTCTTGATCCAAGATCTGGTGACAGGAGATTCGGGCAGTTTTCAGGGCAGGTAAAGACATAGCCAAATCAATGCCTGACGGGAGTTTGGTTGGCAGGGAGGGAGTGGGTAGGGGGATAGAGTACGGAGCGGTAGAGGTGAGGCAGGACTCTGGATCCTGAAGCCAGTCCATGTGCCCCTCTGCACCTGGCAGCTACGTGCTCAAGGTGATAGGCGGCGGGCCCACGATGGACACCATCAGGGAATACAGCGAGGAGGAGATTTACCGCTTCAACAGCCCATTGGACAAGTAATTCCTGTGGGACCCTGCCCACAATCTGCCCTCTCTTCCCTGCAGACCCCTCTTGCTTCCCAGCCACGGACCACATGCTCACCCACAAGCACCACTCACCTGGTATCTCAGCCTCCTAGGATAGCACAGATGCTTGCCCTACCCAGGCTGAGGCCCCACCCCTCCCTCTGCTCCTTACCCCCAACTGTTCATACTGTAGGCCTCTCTACACCTGCCTCCTACCTGCCAAGGACCACCCCCACACCACCCCCACCCCCACCCTGCCCTGAGGTTACTCGGTCCTGTGCAGGACTCAGAGCCTCATCTGGACCACCAAGAACACAACGACCACCAAGGACCCAGCCTTCAACATCATGACCCACCAGAGTTTGGGCATCGAGTGAGTGCATGGCCTGCCTGCTGGTCCCCTTATCCCCCACCTGTCCACAGTCTGCCTGGGCTGTCATCCCTTCTCCTCAGGGAGACCTCTTGATCCTCAAGCCAGACTGACCACCTTAGTGTTCCTCAAGTGGCTGACTCTTAGTCTTTCTTCAGGCCTTAATTCAGATGTCCCTTTGTCCGAGGGGACATTCGTTCCCATGTCCTCCTGTGCTTCTCCTGTTCTCACCCTCGCCTCTCTATACTTGTGCCTCCCCAATCCCAACCTGCCCTCTGGGCTGTTACTCTCGTGGGGTCTGTATGCTTATACATCCAGGTCCTGATAGCCTAAACACAGTATTTGTGAATGAGACAATGAATGAATTCATTCACTTACTCATGGTAGGCATTTATTGACATTTGAGTGGAGGTCATAATGAATAAAACAATGGAGGAACAAATTATTATTATTTTTTATTTAAAAATTTTTTTTAAAGATTTCACTTATTTATTCATAGACACAGAGGGAGAGAGGCAGAGACACAGGCAGAGGGAGAAGCAGGCTCCCTGCAGGGAACCCAATGTGGGACTCGATCTCGATCCTGAGTCTCCAGGATCACACCCCAGGCTGCAGGCGGCGCCAAACCGCTGCGCCACCGGGGCTGCCCTGGAGGAACAAATTAGTATGAAGGGGCTCAATAACTATTTTTGATTCAGTGAAAGGAAGATAACAGTATCATGAGCAAATGAAGGAGGTGAATGAATGAATGGGGCAACCAACTTGCACCTAATCAGTATTCAACTTGTATTTATTGAATAAATGAATAAAGGAAAGCATAAATGAATGGAGATGTGACTTTGTACCTAGTAGGTACTCAAGGTATATTTGTGGGATGAAGAAATGAAGGCAGCAAGGAATGAAAGAGGAATTGGCAAATGATAGACATATACTCCATAATCTAGATGAATGCATCGTAATGGAGGAATTGACAGATGGAGATGGTAAGGCAGGAGGACATGAATGAGTAAACAGCCTGTCACATGGGTAGACATGGAGTCAGCCTTATTGGATGAATGAATGAAGGAGTGAATCAGGGAAGAAGGGATGAGATTGCATCTAGTTGGTGCTCACCCAGTTTGTGGGCTGGAGGGGGAGATCAGAGATTGGCACATGCTAGGCATGATGTGTAGCACATTGTCTGAACTTGGGTCCCCAGGTGGCTGTGTCTGAGGAACTCCCCATGCCATGACACCATTCCCCATACCATCTTCGCCCCTGAATTCTTCTTCAAGGTGTTGGTGAGCAACAGGTGAGCCAGGCATGGCACCCAGATAGAGTTGGGGGTTCCTATGGGATGCCTGACTCCTCCCCAATACTGAACCCCATCTCAACCCCCAGAGGTGTGGACAAGAGCACATACTGTGACTACCAGCTCACCTTCCTGCTGCATATCCATGGGCTCCCACTCAGTGCCAAGCGGGCACTCTTGATCCTCATGGTGAGTGGATACCCAGGAGCTTCCCTGTTAGGGGAATGGGGCTCTCAGGCTGCCCACCCATGCCTGTTGTATGGTGTCTCCAGGTGTCATCCAGCGTGTTTATTGGCCTGGTGATCCTCTATATCGTCTTCTGCCTCCTGCTGCCTGTTGTGGTGAAGGCCTGCAACACGCTCCGCTGGAAGATAAACAATATCATCACATCGGAGTCCTACTACACCTACACTTCCCCTTCTAGAATCTTTAGTGGGACATCTGAGACCAAATCCAAGGTCAGCTCCAGGGTCAGCTCCAGCGTCAGTTCCAAAGTGGTGGAGGAGAAAGAGGAGGCCCCTATGGAAACCTCGAAGAAGCGTTCTATTACCTGAGCCTCTTGCCTGCCCACCCCCAACCAGTGCTCTCCCCTTACTTCCTGCACCATCTTGGAAATGCAACTATCCTCCGTCCCAGGCATTTTTTTTTTTTTTTGGTTTTGCTTCAATTTTCACTTCTCCTTTACACTTAAATCCTCATTTCAGGACCAGCTATGGGCCCCTATAAGGGCTCATGTTCAGTTAGTTTGTACCACACAGCCATATGGGTCATTAAAATCAAAATCCTTCTGTGCCAGTTGGTAAATAGCAGCTTCTCTGTGTACCTGCCAACTCTGCCCCACCCTGGGCTGCCCCAACCTCCCTACAGCCCAGTAAGGACTTCTATGACCCAGGCCTGCTGCTGTGGCCTACAGTACATTCTGATTGTTCAGTGCCCAGGTTTAGTACCAGTCATTAAATATTTTGAATTTCCATACCTATCTAGCGTCTAGCTTAAGGAAAGAACTCTAGAGAGAAGGCTTTTTTTTTTTAGTTGCAAGTAGCAAAAATTTCATTCAAATGGCCTGCATAGAAGTGGTAATTTATGGGCTTTAATATAGGCTTCAGGCATAGTTTGATCCAGAAGTCCTCAATGTCTACAGGATGTTGGCTCCATTTCACTGTAGCTTTCCTTGACTTGCCTTCCTCTGAGTGTGGTCTCTAACGTCAGGCCAGCCCCCTTCACAGCCTGAGGCTGCTTGTCCACATATCTTATTGTCCATAGAAAGGGCTGGAGTCCAACATTCCCAGGCAAGTCCTGTCAGTCACTTTGATTGGATGGGGGAGGATCCTGAGCTCACCCCTTCACTACTCACACTGCCAGAGTTAAACCAATTGAGTTCACCCCTGGAGCTGAGGGCAGTCCTACCCAAATCTCTTGATTATGTGTGAGGAAGGACAGTCTTTGTAAGGAAAATGTGCTGTCAATAAGGGGGAAGGCTGAAAGGCAATAAAAACCAGCCCCCCCCCAAACACACCTTGTACACTACCCACTGTCCACGTAATAAGCTTAGCACCAGTCCCCCACCAGAGATCTTGGGTGAAATGACTATGGAGGTTCTCTAACCACTCTCCTCTATATACTCTCCTACTCTGGGAGTAGAGACCCAGGGGACACAAACTGAGGGGACATCAGGGCAGACAGCTGGACCAGCTTGTCCATAATGACATAGCTCCAGAGCAGGCAAGGGTGCTGAGGTCATGTTTTGATGCTTGGATATTACCAGAAGAGTACTCAGAGCTGAGAGGCCAAAGGACATGGCTCAATGTAGAAAGATGCTCCTGTAGAGGACAGCTCAGGACTGGAGCCAGAGACCCCAGGGAGGCAGTAGGCCAGAGACCTAGACAGAAGAGGATGGGGCTAAAACTAAAAAGCCCGGTGTAGGGAGGGGAGGAGGCAGCAGATGGGAGAGATGCTCAGGAGGCCTAGTGAACAGGCCATGGGGCTGGAGGACCATGAAGGGAGTAGGAACAAAGGAGGCATTTAAGAAAAGATCCAAGGCTGGAGTGCCTGGGTGGCTCAGTTGGTTGAGCATCTGACTCTTGATCTTGGCTTAGTCTTCATCTCATGGTCATGAGTTTGAGCCCTACACTGGGCTCTGCACTGGGCATGAAGCCTACTTGAAAGAGAAAGAAGAAAGAGAAGAGAAGAAAGAGAAGAAAAAGAAAAAGAAAGAGAGAAAGAAAGAAAGAGAAGAAAGAAGAAAAAAAAGAAAGAAGAAAGAAAGAAAGAAAGAAGAAAGAAAGAAAAGAAAGAGAAAGAAAGAAAATAAAAAGAAAGAGAAAGAAGAAAGAAAGAAAAAGAAAGAAAGAAAGAAAGAAAGAAAGAAAGAAAGAAAGAAAGAAAGAAAAAGAAAGAAAGTCAGTCCAGGCTCTGCCCTGCAGACTGAGGGACAAAGAGGCTGTCCCTGAAGACCAGGGAGAAGGCGAGAGTTTGGGGGACTGACTGAGGCCTTTGGCGTCATGGCAAGTGTGGGAGGTCTGAGAGACTTCTGGAGGAGGCCGTCCAAGAGGCTTCAGGAATGTCCGATCTGGGATTCAGGAGGGAGGTGAGGGATGGTCAAGCAATATGGCACAACAGTCAGCAGGAAAGACCCATCGAAAAAATTAATTGCAAATAAGGAAAATGTGATAATACCTTGTTTTGTCCTGTCTTAGTCTGTTCAGGCTGCTATAACAGAATACTATAAACTGAGTGACTTACAAAGAACGAATTTTTTTTTTAAGATTTTATTTATTCATGAAAGACAGAGTTAGAGGCAGAGACACAGGCAGAGGGAGAAGCAGGCTCCATGTAGGGAGCCTGATGTGGGAATCAATCCTAGAACCCCAGGATCATGCCCTGAGCCAAAGGCAGATGCTCAACCACTGAGCCACCCAGGCTCCCCAGAAATTTATTCCTCACTGTTCTGGAGGCTGAAAGTCCAAGATCAAGGTGCCAGCAGATTCCATGTTTGGTTAGAGCCTGCTTCCTGTTTCATAGATGGTCATCATTTTGCTGTGTCCTCACTTGGTGGTAGAGGTAAGGGAGGTTTCTGAAGTCTCTTATAAGGGCATTAATTCAATTATGAGGGTTCCCAAAGGCTCCATCTTTTAATACCATTACATTGGGGGTTAGATGTCAGCATATGAATGAGGGAGGGAGGGAGGGAAGTGGAGACACAAACATTCGGTCCATGGCAGATCTCTTTTCTTCAGCAGAATACACTTTCTTCTCAAGCACATGGAACATTCTCCAGGATAGAGGATATGTTAGGTCATAAAAAATGTCTTAATAAAACTAAAAATATTGGGTTAAAGTATCCTATTAAAAGGCAGAGATTGGAAGATTGAATTAAAAAAACGATAATATATATATATATATATATATATATATATATATATATATATATATAGAGAGAGAGAGAGAGAGAGAGAGAGAGAGAGAGAGAGAGAATATGCATTTGGAGGGCAGGGCAGAGGGAAAGGAAGACAAGCTGACTTTGTGCCTAGCGGAGAGTCTGAGATCATGACCTGAGCTGAAATCAAGAATCTGCCACTTAACTGACTGAGCCACTCAGGCACCCCAAATTTGTAATTTTATTATTTTTTTATTTTTTTTCCAAATCTGTAATTTTTAAAATGTTCCAACAGAGGCGCCTGGTTGGTTCTGTCAATAGAGCACGTAGACCATGTGACTCTTGATCTCAGGTTTGTAAGTTTGAGCCCCACGATGGGTATACAGATTCCTGAAAAAATATTTTTAAAGAATGTTCCAACAAAGAAAAGTCTAGGACCAAATGTTTTTACTCGTGAATTCTACCAAACTTTCAAAGACACATTATCACTAATTCTTATCAGACTCCTCCAAAAAATCATAGAGAACATTTCCTCTTTCTTACCCTCATATCTTTATAACAAAGCCAAAGACATCACGAGACAAGAAAACTAAAGGCCAATATCCTTCATGAATATAAATGAGAGAATCCTCAACAAGACAATACCAAACCAAATTCAACAGCACATTCTAAGGATTATACACTAAGACCAAGTGGGATTTATCATTGCAATCCTTGGAATGTAAGACTCAACATACAAAAAGCAATCAGCGCAATATATCACATTAGTAGAATGAAAGAAAGAAAACCATGATCATCTCAATTGATGCAGGAAAAAACACTGACAAAACTCAACACTCTTTTATAATAAACATGCAATAGGCTAGGATTAAATGGGAACTTCTTTAACAGGGTAAAGGCAATATATACAAATCCCAAAGCTAACATCATACACAGTAGTGAAAGTGAAAGCCTTCCCCTAAGGTCAGGAACAATCAAGGATGCCCACCTCTATTAACATAGTATTGGAATTTCTAGCCAGATGAGTTAGTCAAGAAAAAGAAAATAAAGGCACCCAATTTAGAAAGGAAGAATCGAAATGATCTCTGTAGATGATAAGATTTTATATGTAGAATAAACACACATGCGCGCGCACACACACACACACACACACTGTTAGAGCTCATAAGTGAATTCAGCTAACTTGCAATATGCAAAGTCAACACACCAAAACCAGTTGTATTTCTACACACTTTCTAATGAAACACTTTCTAATGAACAATCTGAAAAGGAAATTAAAAAAAAAAAAACACCCCACAATACTATTCACAACATCAAAAAGAATAAAATATTTACAAATAAGTTTGTACAGAAATGCTTGGTTGACTCATTCCATGGAGCATGCACCTCTTGATCTCAGGGTTGTGAGTTTGAGCCCCATGTTGGGTGTGTAGAGATTACTTTAAAATCTTTAAAAAATTGGGATGCCTGAGTGGCTCGGGGTTGAGTACCTCCCTTTGGCCCTGGGGAATGATCCTGGAGTCCCGGAATCAAGTCCCAGGTCGGGCGGGCTCTTTGCATGGAGCCTGCTTCTCCCTCTGCCTGTGTCTCTGCCTCTCTCTCTCTGTGTCTCATGAATAAATAAATAAAATCTTTAGAAAAAAAATCTTAAAAAATTAAGTTTGTACAAAGAGATGAAAACCACAAAACTCTGCTGAAAGAAATTAACACTTAAACAAATGGAAAGACATCCCATATTTGTGAACTGGAAAACTTAGTTTTGTTAAGATGATAGTTCTGCTTGTATTCATTTGCTAGGGCTGCCATCACAAAATACCATGGATTGGGTAACTTCCACAACAGAGATTTATTTTCCTACAATTCTGGAGCCTAGAAGTTCAATATCAAACTGTCAGCAGGTTTGGTTTCTGTGGCCTGTCTCCTTGGCCTGGCAATGGCTGCTCTTTTGCTGTGTTCTCACATAATCCTTCCTCTGTGTGGTCATATCCCTGGAGTGTCTCTGTGTGTCCAAATTTCCTCTTTTTTTAAGATTTTTTTTTTTTTTTTTTTTACTGGGGCGCCTGAGTGGCTCATTCAGTTGAGCGTCTGCCTTTGGCTCAGATCATGATCCCAGGATCTTAGGATCGGTCCCTGCATCAGACTTTCTCCCTCTCCCTCTGCTCCTCCCCCTGCTCGTGTGAGCATTCTCTCTCTCAAGTAAATATTTTTTTTTAAGTGTAAAAAATAAAAAATATTTTTATTTTTTTTACCAGAGAGAGAGAGAGAGAGAGAAAGAGCACGGATGAGGAGTGGGAAGGAGGCAGAGGCAGGAGGAGAGGGAGAAGCAGACACCCCATTGAGCAGGGAACCCCACGTGGGGCTTGATCACAGGACGCTTGAGCAACTAAGCCACCCAGGCACCCCCAAATTTCCTCTTCTTATAAAGACTCTTGTCAGACTGGATTATGGCCCACCCTGATAGCCCTCATTTTAACTTCATCACCTCTTTGAAGTCCCTATATCCAAATACAGTCACAATCTGAGGTACTGGGAGGTCAGGGCTTCAACATATCTTTTTTTTTTAACTTTTTTTTTTAACATTTATATCTTGAAGGGATCTCAGCTCATAACAAGACCCAAAGTGATATACGAATTCAAAAACAATCTCAAAATCCTAGTGGCAAATTTTGCATACATCGAGAAATCCATCCTAAAACTGATATGGAATTTCAAAGGACTCTAAATAGCCCAAACTATCTTGAAATAGAAGAACAAAGTTGGAGGGCTTATACTTCCTAATTTCAAAGCTGTAAAGCTACAGTAATTAAAACAGTGTGATACTGGCATAAAGACAGACATATAGACCAATATAATAGAACAGAGAGCTGAGAAAATAAGCCTTTACATATATAGTCAGTTGATTTTTGGCCAGGATGCCAAGATCATCTCATGGGGAAAGGACATGCCTTCCAACAAATGATGCTGGGAAATCCAGATATTCATATGCACAAGAATTAATTAGAACCCGACCTTATATCATACACAAAAATTACCTTAAAATGGATCAGATTCTTAAATTTAAGACCTAAAACTAAAACACAATTGACAATCTTGACATTTGATTTGGCAATGATTTCTTTTTTTCTTTTTTTTTTTTTTTTAAGATTTTACTTATTTATTCATGAGAGACACAGAGAGAGGCAGAGACACAGGCAGAGGGAGAAGCAGGCTCCACGCAGGGAGCCCTACACGGACCGATCCCGGTCTCTAGGATCACACCCTGGGCTGAAGGCGGCGTTAAACCGCTGAGCTACCCGGGCTGCCTGCAAAGAGATTTTAATATGACACAAATGTCTTTCATTTTGGTTAGAAAGTGATAGTTTATTTAACAAATGATTCTGGAAAAATTGACTATGAAGATGAAATAAGATTTTAAGATTATTTATTTAGAGAATGTGCCCGTGGGCGAGGGGAGAGGGGCAAAGGGAGAGGGGGAGAGAGAATCTCAAACCGACTGTGCTGAGCCGGGAGCCCAAGGCAGAGGGCAATCTCAGGATCCTGAGATCATGACCTAAGCTGAAATCCAGTTGGTCGCTGAACCGACTGAGCCACCCAGGTCCCCAAAGATGAAATCAAATTTTAGATCCCTACACCATAGCAAAAGTGAATTCAAGATTAATTAAAAATTACAAGTAGAAAAAAATAATAATAAAAAAAAAACAAAAATTACATGTGGAGGGACGCCTGGGTGGCTCAGTGGTTGGGCTCCTGCTTTTTGCTCAGGTCGTGATCCCGGGATCCAAGATCGAGTCCGGCATTGGGCTCCCTGTGAGGAGCCTGCTTCTCCCTCTGCCTGTCTCTGTTTCTCTCTCTCAGTCTGTGTCTCTCATGAATAAATGAATACATCTTTAAAAAAATACATGTGGAAAAACACAATTATTTTACCAAAAAAAAAAAAAAAAAGAATATTTGTTTTACTTTGGCATGGGAAGAACTTTCAAAGCATGACAGAAAACACAAGAGCCACTTTATTTATTATTTTTAAAAGATTTTATTTTTTCATGAGAGATACAGAGAGAGGCAGAGGGAGAAGCAGGCTCCATGCAGGGAGCCCGATGCAAGACTCGATCCCCGGACCTGGGGATCACTCCCTGAGCCAAAGGCAGATGCTCAATCGCTGAGCCACTCAGGCATCCCAGCACAAGAGCCCCTTTAAAGGAACAGTTGCACAAATTGACTAAAAATTTTGCATAGCAAAAAATAAATAAAAAATATATATTCACAAAATAAACAGTAGACCAAAGAGATAGTTGCAACAGACATAACAGAAGGTTGTATCTCTACTATGCAGAAGTGAAATGTATAGGGAAATGTAATGACCACACAGAAAATTTCAAAGAGGAAATCCAAATATTCAATAAACACAAAGAATGCTCAACTTCATTAGTACGTCAATGCAGGCTAAAGCAACTAAAAACTAGTGCTTGTCCCTTATTAGATGGCAGGAAAAAGAAGCACATTGCTTTTTAGAAGATATGGGTAGCAGGACTCAGTTGTTTTTTTTTTTTTTTTAACTTTTTTTCTTTTTAAAGGTTTATTTATTTGTTCATGAGAGACACAAAGGCAGAGACACAGGCAGAGGGAGAAGCAGGCTCCATGCAGGGAGCCGGATGCAAGACTCGATCCCCGGACCCCTGGATCATGACCTGAGCCAAAGGCAGGCGCTGAATGGCTGAGCCACCCAGGCGTCCCAGGACTCAGTTTTTTTTTTTTTTTGTTTAAAAATTTTAAATAGGGATCCCTGGGTGGCGCAGCGGTTTGGTGCCTGCCTTTGGCCCAGGGCGCGATCCTGGAGACCCGGGATCGAATCCCACATCGGGCTCCCGGTGCATGGAGCCTGCTTCTCCCTCTGCCTGTGTCTCTGCCTCTCTCTCTCTCTCTCTGTGACTATCATAAATAAAAATTTAAAAAAAATAAAATAAAAATTTTAAATAATGGGAATCAATCCCTGGGTGGTTCAGTGGTTTAGCGCCTGTCTTCGGCCTAGGGCGTGATCCTGGAAACCCAGGATCGAGTCCTGCATGGGGCTCCCTGCATGGAACCGGCCTCTCTCTCTCTCTGCCTCTCTCTCTCTCTCTCTCTCTCTCCTCTGTCTCTCATGAATAAATGAAAAATCTTAAAAAAAAAAGAACACTTTAAAGACAGGTCATTTTACATATTCATTCATTCAGTCAGTTAACAAATACTCATTGTACCACATGCTGGGAATACAGAAAAAAGAAAATTGATAAATATCCCTGCTTTTGTGGAGGTGACATTTTAAAGGAAAAGGCAGAGAATTGGGTTTGAGGAAAAAAAGGGGAGATGTTGAATAAGCAGGTGTGATAGGAATAGAGATTTAAAAAATGGGAACCCTCTGTTCAGACGCTGCATTTAAGACAGAAAGCCCTACGTTCAAATCTCAGCAGACAGTCACAGTCTTCAAAGCCTGTCTATAGAGTGGAAATAATGGCACAGCTTTCCACACGGCTCCGCTACCGCCCCCTTTTGGCCTAGGGAAGCTCCTGTTAAGGTTGGAACCTCGAAGGCACGAACGTACCGTCGCGAACGCCTAGGCTGAAGCCAGGGCAGCCATATTGGTTCCGGGAGGACGGGAGGCGTTGCGACCGCTGCCATTTTCAGTTAGGGCAGTAGCGGACTTCCGGGCACCATCTTGAGTGACAGCAGAGGCGGAGCTCTGCTGACATGTTCGTTAAGGGCCGGACTCCCAGGGCACCTCCCCGAGAGCGACTAAACGCTAACGGCGGCGGGCGGAGGCCTGCAGCCGTAGCCCCGCCCCCTGCGCTGGGCTCCACCTCCCGGCCCCACTTCCGCCGGGTGAGCGTCTGTCGGCGTCGCTGCCGTAAGGCGGGCCGGAGGTTTGCCGCATCACGGAAGATGGCGGCCACGGCGGTAAACGGGGCGCCGGGCGCCTCGGGCTCGGGCCCTGCGGCGGCCTCGGGCGCAGTCCTGCAGGTCGCGGCCGGCATGTACGAGCAACTCAAGGGCGAGTGGAACCGTAAAAGCCCCAATCTTAGCAAGTGCGGTGAAGAGCTTGGCCGTCTCAAGGTAGGGCTCGGCGGGGGCGGCTACGAGGGGTCTAGACCTAGCCGAGTTCCCGGCCGCGGGCGAGACCGGGGGGGGCCGGGGGATCCTGTAGGGCGGAGGATTCGGAACCGCCAAAGTGCGGGCTTAGAGGGGTGAAGAAGTGAGAGGGGCTTGGGAGGGATCACACACGCCCCGCGGGGGGCGACGGGGGGCCGGGCAGTGATGGAAATGTTGAGGCACAGCCGAGGGAGGGGTTAAAGTTTTGGTGTTTGGGGAGGCCTAGCTGGCTGGAGCGGCAGGATGGGAGTGTTGGGAGTTTTTCTGATGGGGGGTTCTTGACGAGAACAAGTGGGGAGTGAGGACTGGACAGAGTGATGAAAGAAAGAAGGCTGAGATGAAGGATTGTGTGGTTAGGCCAGACCAGATCAGGGTCTGAGAGATCTGGGGCTTAGGGGCACATGAGGGGGGCAGCCGAGTTTTGAGGACAGGACTGAAACTAGAAAAAATAGTCTCATAGGAGAGGACCAGAATGGTGCTCAGGGTGCTTCAGACCAAACGTGTTTGGAAAAGAGTACAAGTATTGTGGGCTGAGCTAAGTCCCTGTGTCTGATAAGTGATGTGTGGGCTGGGCAACTGGGGGATGGATGGTAGCTCCCTTTCCTTCCAGGTGTAGATTTGGGGGTGGATGGGAGGTGTATTTGGGCCCAACCCAATAGCGTGTGGAAAAGATACGCCAGGAATTGAAGATGCTAGCATTTTCAGGCATGGAGTGTGTCTGCTGTTTACCCAGTGGGGCTATTAATATTTGTAACATGAAAAAAAAAAATATTTGTAACATGAGGTCATCGGGAATGGGCACTCAGTGTGCCCAGGCCGTGTTCTGAGCGCTTTCTGAGGACTGACTCCTTTAAAACTCGTAACAGCTTTGAGTCAGGGATGATGATTAGTTCCATTTCCTAGGTGGGAAAACTTAAAGCTTAGCAAAGGTGAGTAACCTGTTCTTGAGGTCCTGTCTTCTTTCTTTCCTTCCTCCCCTGCTCTCCTGTAAGCTGGTTCTGCTGGAACTCAACTTCTTGCCAACCACAGGGACCAAACTGACCAAACAGCAGCTCATTCTGGCCCGTGAGTGTCTTTGGGGCTGGTGGGGGGTGATGGGATGACCACCAGGAGTGGTGGTTGGGAAGGGACTTGGGCACCTCCTAAGAACTTGCTCTGTCACTCACAGGTGACATTCTGGAGATTGGGGCCCAGTGGAGTATCCTGCGCAAGGACATCCCCTCCTTCGAGCGCTACATGGCCCAGCTCAAATGCTACTACTTTGATTACAAGTGAGGATGGGGCCTGTCCCGATTGGGTAGGGGTAGGGGGTTATATGGTAGATTTTTGGGTTTTTTTCTTCGGTCACTGGTTCTCCAGCTACTCAAGTCATCTTCCTTCACCTAGGACCTCCCTCTTCGCCTAGTTCTGTCCTCAGAGGCTACAGAGTCTAGGAGTGGTCCTGGAGGTCCTTATCCTGGGATTTACCGCCTAGTCTCTGTTGGCCTCCAGTGTGTTCCCCTCTCCACGTTCCTGCACCACATTTCCACTCCCCACTGAGCTACTGTTACCAAACTTTCCTGCGGCCTCCAATGCTGTATCAGCCCTGACCTCTCTAGCTCTGCCTCCCCTGTCCCAGCCCTGACCCCTCCTGCCTGTGCTCCTCCCATCCCACCCCTGTCTCTCCCATTGGCCTCCTAAAGTCAGAGGGGTCTTGGTCACTGCTGTGTTTCAGTACTGCCTAGCACAAGGGTGGGCCCAGAGCAGGGATTCAGTGAATATGGTTGAATATAGAACTTAATGGTTTTGAACTCAGTTGTGCTTGCATGGGTTAATGATTAATGATTAAGAATTTGGCATCAGAAGTGAGACAAACCTGAGATTGAAACTAATTTTGCCCCTTCCTATGTGGTCTTGGGCAAATTGCTTCACCTCCCTATGCCTCAGTTTCCTTCATAAAGTGAGGGTGATAACTCTAAATATCATAATCCTAGCTAACACACAATATTTATTTGAGCCAAGTACTATTCTGATCACTGTACTTGGGTTAAGTCATTTAATTCACTTAACTCTTACTCTCTTGACCTACCTTCTAAGAGATGGACGCTGTGGTAATACTCATTTTATAGTTAGGGAAACTGAGGCTGAGTCAGTTTACTGAAGTGAGGTCACCTACTTGGGCCCATATGACTTGTGATTTCTTCTTGCCTCTCTGGGCTTCAGTTTCATTTGAAAACCTAGGACCCAATACCTCTCCAAGGAGATAGCATGGGGCAGTCAGGGTCCCTGGAGCCTGGAGTGTGGTGGCTTGTAGGTTCGTAAGCCCTCCTTATGTTGATTCCCCCACCCTGGTCCACAGGGAGCAACTCCCCGAGTCAGCCTACATGCACCAGCTCTTGGGCCTCAACCTCCTCTTCCTGCTATCCCAGAACCGGGTAGCTGAGTTCCACACAGAGTTGGAGCGGCTGCCTGCCAAGGACATCCAGACCAATGTGTACATCAAGCATCCTGTGTCCCTGGAGCAAGTGAGGCTGGGGAATGGGGGGAGGGGAAGGATCTGAAGGGAGAGGTGCAGGTATAGACATTAGGGAAGATTTCTTGGAGGAGTGGGCAGGGTTCACTTGTCTTTTAGCCCGGGGACTCATTTATCCAACAGCTCTTGAGCTCCAGCCACATAGTATATACTGTGGTTGGTTTTCAGACTGTACTGCAAACAAAACAGATTAGAATCCCTGATCTGGCGGGCGTGATGAGAAAGCAGACAGTAAACAAAAAGATTAAGTAATCTATGTGGTCTGTCAGATGTTAAGTGCTATGGAGAAAAAGGGGAGAGTTGGGGCAGGGGTGAGTTTTTTGGTAGGGTGGTCAGGGAAAGCCTTGCTAAAAAGGTGAAATTTGAGAAAGATTTGAAAGGGGTGATGAACCCAACCACGTGGACATCTGGGGGTGGGTGGGAGTGAACCAAGTAGAGGAGCAGCCAGTCCAAGGTCCCAAGGCAGAAACATGCCTGTTGTGGCTGAGGGTAAACAATGAGGACAATATTTCTAGAACAAGGTGAGCATGGTCAGAGAAGAGCTTTAGTATGTACTCTAAGGTTAGGAAGTAGTTCCTCAAGTTGAGGTCTCATGGGAGGATTTTGCTATGGTGAGGATGGGAACGAGCAGTTATAGCAGGCAGCACAGTTGGGCAAAGCTCTGTCTCCCACCTGTGATTGGAGAATAGATAAGATAAATAGCTACCAGCCAGGGCAGGTTGGAGAAAGAGAGTGTGTGTGTGTGTGTGTGTGTGTGTGTGTACAGATCAGGGAGGGCTTCCTGGAAGAGGAGGTGCTCAGTCTGCATGGGGAATGCATGACTGTATGCTAAGAGTGTTCTAGCAGAGGGGATTATGGAGGCACTAGGAATGTGGTGAGCCCTCAGCTTGTAGGCCCCTTGTGCTACCTCTTCCTCATCCTCTTTTTCCGCCCCACCCTGGCCTCTACAGTACCTGATGGAGGGCAGCTATAACAAGGTGTTCCTGGCCAAAGGCAACATCCCTGCTGAGAGCTATACCTTCTTCATTGACATCCTGCTTGACACGATCAGGTATGTGGGGAGCAGGGTCCTGTGGTGGACAGAAGGAGCTTGGACTCTGGAGTCAGACAGCCCTGAGTTGAATCCCGTTCTGGCCTCTTATGGTCTGGAGAGGCTGGGCACGTCAGTTCTCTTTTTCTACGAACTGGAACTTGTCATGAGATTGTGGAAAGCAGCTCTCATCTCACTGTGGGCTGTTTATCTGTATGCCCATATGATCCAGGGATGGGCTTGGCACCCAGACAGCGCTCAGCAGACAAGAACCAAGCTGCCTGTCTTAGAAGTACTCCAGTGCACGAGGCATATGACCTCACCTCAGGTCACCTAAGCTCTGCAACCCTCAGTTTCCTCTTCCTTAGAGTGGGGCCATGAAGTCCTGCTCAGAGGTGGAGCCGTGCACAAGTGACATGGCATGCGTAGGTGGATGACATTTACACATCCCTTGAGGAATAAAAGGGCCTGGGTGGTGGCAAAGCTAGTTCATGGAGGCAAAGTGCCAGACGGAGATGAGTTTCCATTTCTTGGATGGCAAAACCAAGCCCGGAGATGTGGTGGGAGTGACAAGGGATAGTTTAGTGAGTTTAGGTTATTTATTTTTTTATCTCTGAAAAGTTATTTCAATTCAGTTAATTAACAAGTAATGTATTATTGGTTTCAGAGGTAGAGGTCAGTGATTGGTCAGTCTTATATAATACCTAAGTTATTTTTAATTAAGTACTTTGGCTTTCCAAAATGAATAGAGAGTAATATATAATGTGTGTCTGCATACCTGCCACTTGGTCTAAGAGATAAAATACCTCAGAAATGGATGCACACTCCCTGTTACTATTTTTTTCCCCAGAGCTAACCCCTTCTTCATTTTCAGTGACTTGATCCTTTTTCTACTTCAGTATTGATCTTGATGCCTCGTAACAGGTAGCAAGAAACCCTCTCAGGATCAGATCTAGAAATGGGGTACAGCACCCTTGTGTGTGTAGCAGGGGAGGAAGGGTTCTGTAAAGAGATCCCTTCATGTGAATCCCAGGCGGGGTTTCAGACAGCCTAAAGTCCTCCTGGCTGGGGGTGGGATTCAAGAGTTTGGGCCCAGTAGTCTGAGAGATCTGGACCCTGCCGTGGCCCTGGGTTTGCACCTCTGCTCAAGCTACTCTCTCTCCCCAAGCCTTGAGCAGGGCAGGAAGCACGTACCAGCCATCGGTGCTGAACTGAAGGGTCATGCAGGTCAGACCTGGGAGGACAAGGCCTGGAGAATTGTCGGTGCTCAGTAATGAGAGTCTCATCTTTCCCCAGGGATGAGATTGCTGGGTGCATCGAGAAGGCCTATGAGAAAATCCTTTTCACTGAGGCCACCCGGATCCTCTTCTTCAACACACCCAAAAAGATGACGGACTACGCCAAGAAGGTGGCTGGGATGCAGGGCAAGGGGCCGTGGGGCCAGGGGTGTACTCGCAATGGGGGGGAGGGGGGAGGAACGCTGGAGCAAGACTGCACATTTAAATCCAGCTGTGTGACCTCAGGCGGGTTGCTGAGCTTCTCTGAACGTCAGTTTCCTGATGTGTAGAGTGGGACTAGAATTTAACATGTGAGATGAGCTTAGCACAGCACCTGGCACGAGGTGGAGATGGACGCTGATGCTCAGTACCTGTTGAGCTGTTGTCCTTCAAGGATTCCTGAGAGGTTGCAGCTTTTCTCCATGAGACTTTGCCTCATTTGACCTGGGGTATTTATGCAGGAGTAGTGCCTCTGGAGATGCTGGGGCATGGGGTATAATGACCCCAGTGACTGAGGAGGGTCAAGACCAGACTAGAAGAGGTGAAATTGAACTTGAGCTATGGGCACAGCTGATATTTAGTGATCATTTACTCTGGGCCAAACTCTTCTCACCTCATTTAGAGGTGTTGACTCACTGAATCGTCACAGCAGACCTAGAGAGGTGTGTGATTAGAGTCCTTGTCTCAGACATGAACTGAGGCTCAGAGAGGTGAAGGTACTTGTCCAGAATTGTGTGGGTCAAGTAGGGTTGGTGAGGAATGTGAGGCAGGACCCGCGTGGGCAAGCGCTGGTTCTACAGGGTGGGGTGGGAGCCTGTGTGATCACCCCACCCATCTGTCATCCTTCCCTTTCTGCAGCGAGGGTGGGTTCTGGGCCTCAACAACTACTACAGCTTTGCCAGCCAGCAGCAGAAGCCAGAAGACACCACCATCCCCTCCACGGAACTGGCCAAACAGGTCATCGAGTATGCCCGGCAGCTGGAGATGATCGTCTGAGTCCACCAGGCCCAGGGGTGGGGCAGGGCTTGCAGTATTTAAAGCAGTGGCAGTGCAGGGCTTTCTCCAATAAAGGTGGATTGACATTCTCTCTTCTAGGCCCTTGTCTCCCCGGGTGGAACGGTGGGGAGACAAGTTCCTTATCTCTGAAGAAAGACAGTTGAGAGCCCTCTGGGGTCTGAGATAACCCTCTGTTGGGTCAGCTTCCATCCAGTGGCCACTGCTCAAGCTCTCAAATGGCTGCCCATTGCGGGGCCCCAGATGCAGGAGAGCACAAGTTCCAGGTAGAGGGACTGTTGAAGGTATGGACGCACACAGGAGGGCCAGGCCAAGGCACGAGCTTTTCAGTGAAGGGGGTAAAGCATCACAGTTTAAAATGTTTGCGATTAAACTGGTTTGTTAAATGACATGTGAAATGGAACCCTGTGGTTCTGTGGGCTACCAGTTTGAGACCTCTGGAACGGGAGTTGTGGGTCCTGGCATGGGCTTGCCCTGATTCCCAGCCTTCCTGAGACAATGCTGTAACTTCCGCTCTCCTGCACCACCCCCCGCTTGTGCTTCCTGCCTTGAAGTTCTCCAGAAGGTATTTAAGGCAGAGTCCAGATCTGGCTGAGCCATTTGTGGGATGTGGGATTTTCAACCAAGTCTTCTAGGGTCCGTTTCCACATCTGTCGTAGAAGGAATGATCACCCCTGCTCCCCAGAAGGATCTGTGCTAACAGCTCAGCTTGGCGTCAGCTTGGCTCAGCATTTGGGCTGACGTTACTAAGGGTAATGAGACTCACCCCTGGGCCTGTCAGTCCAGGTACTGGATAAATAGGACCTCTGTTACGCTCTTCTGGGTCCAGCCTCCTTAACTGTATCCAAGAAGTGCTTTCATGGAGACCTCTGCCCTAGCCCACCCCCTCCATTCAACCCTAAGCAAGTGACTAACCGGTAGACATCTGGATGGTTATTTTATTGTCAAGGGGGAGGCAGAGGGCGCTGAGCAGACTGCACTCAGTTGGAATGGGTGGCCTGCAAGTCGTAGTGCTCCAGCCCGGCCACCAGGGAGCCAGCCAGCTTGATGGTGGCAACCCAGGGTGGCTCACTCAGGTGGTTGGTGGGCGTGCTCAGCCTAGGGGGAGGGTAGAATCAGCTGGACTTGGCCGAGTGGCTGAGCCCTTACCCCATCTAGGTGTCGGCTTCCCCATCTTTATGAGGGGCCATGTGTAGGTATCACAGAGGCAGCCTAGGGCAGGGCTGTACCCACTTACATTTAGGAAAGGGGGCTAAGGGTTGGTGGGGTCTGTGTCCTGTACCCCCCCTTACCCCCACCCCTATTGAACCCCCAAGGAGCACAGAGCAGAGGGTCTCCTAGTGATTCAGAATCTGGGAGCCAAGGACAGATGGACCCTGGTGACCAGATTGAGATTTCTGTGTGTGCACGTGCTTGTGTGTAGATACAGGGGAGAGGGTGTAACTGAAGGGTGCACTATCTTCTCTGGATCTGAGGACTCAGGTATAGCCTCTGCTGCACAGGGACTGTTGCATCAGTGGCCTCTGGCTGCCAAAGCTCTGGGATCCAGAGTCCGAGAAGGCTGGAGGGGTCAGGAGTGTAAAGGGCTAGGCCAGGGACTTTGTTGGAGGTATGTGTTCGTCTCCTCTACTCCTGTCCCTGAAAAGCATGGGATGTGGTCCTTGGTGCCCTCAGGGACAGGGTTAAGGCTGTGAATAGTGGCAGGCCAGCTGGCACCAGCTTCCCTGATGACTCCAGAAGGTCACAGGGTCAGGAGTCAGCTTGGAGATCTGTATACCAAGAGGCTGGACCAGGGTGTTCCCTGTCCCTGGTCAGGGCTTTCTCTTGATCCTGAAGGATTGGAGCTCAGCTGGGTTTGAGATACAGCCAAGGAAACGGTCGAGGGTCAGCTGGGGTCAGGACGCCCAAGGGCTGAATGGTACTCTCTACCCGGGAAGGTCGGGTTCAGGACTTGCAGGGGTATACCCTCCCCTCCCTACTCCCGACGACCTCCCCTCACCAGGCAGACACGTTGCGTGGTAGACGGCGATGACGTGGCTGGTGGCGGCAGTAACACTTGCAGGGACAAGAGTTAAGCACCTGGAAGGGTGGCCAGTGGCGCCTGGTGCCCGCATTAACCATCCCCACTGGAGGAGCCCCGCCGCCACCACCCCCTCCATCGCCACTGTCAGTCACGGTAGCTGCAGTACGTTCTCGAGGACCGTCTCCGGGTGCGCCATCCTCACGGGTCGCGCCTCGGGCTGCGCGGGGGCCCTTGCTCCTGCGCGTGCGGGCCTTGATGGGCGCGGGCGCGGGCGCAGGCAGCGGTGGCTCCTCTGTGGTGGGAGCCGGGGCCGGGGCCGGGCCCGGGGCGGGGGCCGGAGCCGGGGCCGGGCCCGGGGCGGGGTCCTGGGTAGGGGCCGGGGCCGGGGCCGGGGCCGGGGCGGGGACCTGGGCCGGGGCGGGGGCCGGAGCCGGGGCGGGAGCCGGAGCCGGGGTGGGGGCCGGGGCGGGGGCCTGGTCGGCAGCCAAGGCAAGGGGCAGAGTGGGAGCTGGGGCGGGGGCCAGAGCCGACTTCAAGTGGCCCGGGTGTGGGGTGGGAGGGCGGGCCACGGGGAGCGGCGTGGACTGGAGCACCCGCGGCTGCGGTGTCGGCGGCGGCGCGGGCGGCGGCGGGGGCGCCGGCGGGGGCGGCAACTCCTGTGGGCGTCCGGGCCCGGGGCTCACAGGCTCGCCGTTGGTGGGCGCCGGGAAGATGAACATAGGCGGCGCCAGCAGGGCTGGTGCGGGCCTCCGGGGCCCCGGGGCTGGGTGCGTGTGTCGTGGCGGAGGCGGTGGGGAGCCCCAGGGCCCTGAGAGCGCGGCCGAGCGCCGTCGGGGCACCCCGACACCGCCACCGGCTCCGTTGAAGCGGAAGTGGCGTTCAGGGACGTCGGGAGGGCTCACCCAGTCAAATTTGGGCTTCGAGCCTGGAAAAGTGGTGTAGGGTGGCGGCGGAAGGGCCCTGGCGTGGGACACGGGCGCCGAGGGGGGTCCAGAACACCCCTCGCCGTCTCCATCACCGCCTTCTGCTTCCTGAGTCCCCCGAGGGACCTCGCCCGAGGGTCGCGCGGCCCCGGGAGCCAGGGGCCCCTGCTTCAGGACCTCGGCGTAAGAGATGGAGCCCGGGGCGGCAGCGAAGAGTCCTCCGCCGCCCCCCAGCGAGGCTTTGGCCGCCAAGGAACTCGAGGCTGCCGGAGGGGCCAACATGGGCCCCGACTTGAAGGTGACTTTGCACAGCAGGCTCAGGCCGGACTCGGACACCGCGGGCCGGGCCGTCTCGCCCTCGCCCGCCTGGGGAAGCGCCCCCCTGCGGGCTCCGCCGGCCGCCTGGCCCTGGCCGCAGTACCCGACCTGGCTTTCTGCGGGGGCTGTGGCGCCTGTGGCCAGAGCAGGAGTGAGTCTGTGGTCCGGAGGCTGCCGGTCGGAAGGTGGCGGCGGTGGCGGCTTCCGCGGCTCCAAGCGTGGCGGAGTAGGGGATGGGGCCCTCGGGACGGAGTTGGGGTCCTCTCCAGGTAGTTGCCGGGGCGGCGGCGGCGGCGGCAGCGGACGGAGGCTCGGAGGATCGCCCTGGCCGCGATGGCTCGCCTCCAGCAGACCGCGGACCCGAGGCACCGGAGTGCCCGTGGGTTTTCGCCACTTAGACGGCGCGGGCAGCAGGGGCCCCACGGGGGGCGGGGGCTGTGTGGAGGTCGCGGCCGCAGCCGCCGCCTCCGAAAGGGGCGTCGCTGGCGAGGGCAGTTCTAAGGCCTGGGGCTCCGGGGGTACCAGGATTCCCGGGTGCGCGGAGCTGCCAGGGAACCAGACGCCCAGCCCGCGAGCCAGGCGCATGGCCGGGGAGGAGGGGGTCACCTCGGGCTCCACCAGGGACGTCCGGCGGGAGTCAGAGGAGCGGTCCGAGGCCTGCTCTTTTCGGGAGCCCCCGCCCGCGGACGGCTCCGACTGCACGTTCCCCATTTCTGACGGAGGTCGGGGACTGTGGTCAGAAAAACTTGGGCCAGTCAACCTGCCAAAACTATGGGGACCCCACGAGGCTGGCGGTATTTGGTCCTACCGGTCCGCCCCGCCCCGCCCCCGTGTTCCAAGATCCACGGAGGCACTAGTCGCTAGCCGCATTCCTGTTCCCTGACTCTTGAGGCTCCCGCGTTCTTCCCCACGGCCCCATTCAGCGACTGTCATGCCTCCTTCCTCACGGCCCCATTCAGCTGCTGTTCAGACACTTAGGCTACATCCATCCTCAGTGTACTAAGTCGGTCCCTGTCCCCTCACCCCACCGCGGCTTGTCCCTACACTTTGACCATAACCCCGGTCTTGAGGCCCCAAGACGCAAGGCTTGCCCGCCTTCCTGTCACTCGGGCCACATCACTCATGATGATTGTGCGCAGTGACCTATAAGGCCCGCAAGGGGTTCAAACCTCTTTCGGGATCTTCCAACCTGGCTCGGGAGGCCCAGGCCCCGCCCCTGCTGTCCGGTCCCGCCCCGGATTGTCGGTACCGGCCTCATCGCCCGCCCCAGGTCTAGCCCCGCCTCCGCGGTATTCTTGTCTGGCTAACCCTTCAGTCCTCACCTCCAACCCAACGGTCCCTCTCTCTGTGTCGATCATTTGAGTCTCGCCCTCTTCCCAGGCAGCGGCAGGTCTTCGGGCCTCACTCCTAAACTTGTCCGGCTCCTGGTCTACCGGCCGGCTTCAACACTCAGGCCCCACCCCTTTCTCCAACTCCGCCCTGGCCCCGCCTTCGCCCAGGGGTTCCCACTCACCGACTCCTCCAGCAGACCAGAGTTCAGACCGCGGCCCCCTGGGCCCAGGGCAGGGCGGGGAACGGCCGTAGCAGAAAATAACCGAAAAGAACGGGGGTGAAGCGGGTGGTGGCAAGTGGGCGAGACAGCGGGGGCGGACCCTGAGACCTAGGCCCCGCCCCCGGGCTCGAGGCACCGCCCTCCCGTGAGCCTACGAGAGGCGGGCTCCTTACTGAACCTGGATCTTCCTTTGAAATATTCCGACGTCCTCTTCCCCGCCCCCAAGTCCTTGTAGGCCCAGGCCCCACCCCCTCAGAATGTTATCCTTAGCCCCTCCCCTTTATAAGATGCTCCGCCCCTCGTCGTTAGCCCCGCCCCCGAAGCTCCGCCCGTTACGAACGCTACCGCGTAGCTCCTCCCTTCGGCCCTCTCATGTGCCCCGCCCATAAAGCAATTTACTCCTAAACTCCACCCTTTTAAGACCCACAACATCTCTTCCCAAGACCCTCTCCTTCCTCGGGCCTGCCTAGAAGGCCCATCCACCGTGGATCCGCCCCTTCCATGACGCAAGCGCTAGTCCGCGCCCTCGGCGTCCTCGCCGACTCTCCTTCCCCAGGCCCTCCGACCCCGCCCCCTTGCGAAGCCTCCCTTCTCGCCCCACCCCTTTCCGAACCCTACCAGGTACTCAGCTCCTCCCATTTAGGACCCAAAGCGAAGACCCTCACCTCTTTAGAACCCTGACACCAGGCCATGCCCCGAACCCTTACCCGCATCCTAAGGGATCAATGACGCGGATGGGTGGGAAAGTGGGGGATCCTCTCTGGATCCTGAGAAAATGGGGGCTGGGGGGCTGTTTTCTGGAGCCGTGACGGGCTCTAGGACCCAGCGGGCAAGTACGCCCGCCTCGCGCTTACCCCTCCCCCAAGCCGCCCCCTCCCCCTCACCCATCTTCCAGGTTCCCCCTCCCTCCCCCGTCGCCCCGGCTCCCGGTGCCCGTCTCTAGCGCCGCCGGAGCCAGCGAGGGAGCCGGAGCGAACAGGAGGAGGAGGAGGAGGAGGAGGCCAAGTCGCCGCCGCTCGGAGCCCGGCCGGAGCCTCCCAGGCAGGTGCCAAGGGGGGCGAGGGGGCGGGGGCTGACAGACTGCCGGTCCTGGTGAGGGGGCGGCCAGGACCGCGCTGCGCCTCCTGCCCACCGGGGCGCCCCCCAGACCGCGGCTGCAAGGACAAGGGGTTGGGGGCCCCCAAACTGCGCGGCAGCCATTTGGGGTACCAGTCTCCATTTGGGGGCCTGCACTTCTCCGAGGACGCCCCATTCATAAAATTCCGAACTGGACCCCCACCACTGAGGAACTCTGGGGACCACTCCCCCAGGGAAACAGATGTGCGGGGAGCATAGGGCATCCAGAAATCCCGGCGTCCCATCCCAGCTAGGCCCTGGGGGACCCCTGCCCTCTTTCTCTGCTTCACCTGTTGTCGGGGGAGGCGGGCGGACAAAGGAAGCAGCATCACGTGACTGCTCATTCACAAAATCCCATCCCATTGAGAAAAGGGGGCTGGGGGCGCTGCGACCGCCCCTTCCCCTCCCGATGGGCCGGGGAAAACCGGCAGCCTGCAGGTGGGGGGAAGGGGCTAGAGCTCGTTGCCTGGGTCCCTAAGGTTGAGACGCCAGGGTCCCTGCGCTGGGTGGTAGTGAGGGGCTGGACGCTGATCCCGGTTACTGGGCGGAGGGCTACGTCCCCTGAGCTGGGGGGCGGGGTAAGATGGTTCTGAAGGATGCTGGGGCGGGGAGGGGGAGGAGGAGGGATCAATTCTCCACCTCCCCTCAATCTCTCCCCCTTGCCTTCCCTCGGCTGGGACCTGAGGGAGCAGGCTTGATTTTTGTGAATGAAATGCGCTCTGGTTGTGTCTCGGTCGCCCGTTTCTGGCTTCTTCTGCCTCCATCTCCCTTTCGGCCTCTCTCTGGCCATTTCTGGTTCTCTCCCTGCTCCCTGCCCATCTCCCGTTGCTGGGTGACTCAGTGAGCTTTGCATCCGGTCTCATTCATAAATCCGGGAAGGGGTGGGGGGAAGAGAGCCTGGGTTTCTCACCCAGCCAGTGGCCTGGGCGGCAGAGTGTGGAGGCAGTGTAGGGGGGATCTGGAGCTGAGTTGATGGGCTCTAAGAAAATACATATGCGCAGGCACCCAGCTGTGAGGGGGAACGATGGGTGGGGCTGTGGGAATGTGCTGAGGGAAGGGAAGGAGACTGGGTTGGTAGGGGAAGAGCCGGAGGGGGAAGGGAAGTGGAAAACCGAGGCTGTGGGGGTCAGGATGGGAACGATGGGCAAAGAGACGAAGGTGGGTATGGAGAGGAGAGGTAGATGTGGAGAAGGTAGGCACGGGAGAAAAGAGGTGGCATGAGGAAGAAAGAAGCCATGCTGGAAGAAGGTGGGCATGAGGGAGCAGGCAGGTATGTAAGAGAAAGTGAAAACCGGTGCCCGAGGCCGCAGCGGAGCCAGATGTGAGGGATGAAGAGGGGAGCTGAGGGTTGAGGGCACACTGGGCAGGAGAGCAGGGCCGGAGCCCACTGACTGTGCTGTGCCTGTCTCCCCACCCCCTCCAGGTACATGGTTCAGGTCCGAGCCGTGGTGATGGCCCGAGATGACTCCAGTGGGGGCTGGCTGCCTGTGGGGGGCGGGGGCCTCAGCCAGGTGAGCGTTTGTCGGGTCCGAGGGGCCAGGCCCGAGGGGGGGGCCCGCCAGGGGCACTACGTCATCCACGGGGAGCGCCTTCGGGACCAGAAAGTGAGCCACCCTGGGGCGTGGGGGTAGGGTGGGGGCGTGGGGAAGTAAGGGGATGGGGCTGGGAGTGCAGAGATGAGGTCAGGTCATCTCCCAGCCCACAGGCGATCCGGGGTGTGGGATGTAGTTTGGAAGTGTCTATCTGTGTTACGGAGAACAACTGGGAGCTTTGAGAATATCTGGGGTATCAAGCAGCTCCTGTCCACTGCCGTGGCCTGATGGACGACTGTCACAGCAGCCTCCTCACAGGTCTTGCCATGCTCCTGCTCTGTCCCCCCCAACCTCAGTCTGTTCCACAGGGGCCCTGCTAACACCTGACTCAGATCATGTCCCTCCCTCTGCTCAGAACCCTTCTGTGGCTCCATCTTGCTCAGAGATCCTTACCAGGAGGCCCTACACCACCAGCCCCTGTCTGCTCTAAGTATATATGGAGGCATTTGGTGGGGGACCGTCTGGATGTGTCAGATAGAGTTTATAATCCTGAATGTGGGTTCAGCAGGAATATTCGGGGCTGCCTGGAATGATGTAGAAGGACAACGTTGAGGCTTCAGCTAGGGATGTAGTAGAAAGACTTGGATTGTTTGAAAAGGCTTGGGGGTCGGGTTGCATCTCAGAGCAGGGGTCAGAAGGAACAATGTAGGGGGGTTTGAAATGGTGTGAAGATACATGGTGATATTGGGTGAGGATGTAAGGAAACCTCTAGGGTGTTCACCAGCATCCGAGGGGAAAATCTATGGGAGTTTGATAAGAATTTGGGGGTAGCATTTTGGGACGTTATTGGGGCATCAGAAGGAGATTAGCTGTAATACTTTGAGCTGTTCAGGAGAGTTTGGGGAATATCGAGCCAAAAGGAGGAACACTGGGTTATCAGAAGGGGATATGGAAAATATAGGGATCAAGGGGCTTGGGGGAAATATTGAGGGTATCAGAGGTGTGCTCAATAAAATTGGGGAGTGGTGTTGGGTGTTGACCAGGGTTCAGGGGTACACCTAGGATTGACAAATGAAGTTTGTGGGATACTGAGGTATGCAGATATGCTGAGGGTTGACAGGAAGTCACCAGCATGGCTGGTAGGGGGTGTCTGACCTGGTCCCCCTCCTGCCCCCTCAGACCACCTTGGAGTGTACCCTGAGGCCAGGCTTGGTTTACAACAAAGTGAACCCCATTTTTCATCACTGGAGCCTGGGTGACTGCAAGTTTGGACTGACGTTCCAGAGCCCTGCAGAGGCTGATGAGTTCCAGAAGAGCCTGCTGGCCGCACTGGCTGCGCTGGGGCGAGGTAAGTGGCTGGATGGCGGGCACTGGAGGATGGGGTGGAGGGGTGGTAGGGGGGCAGGGGCCCAGGGGACTCACTGTCTGCCTCTCTCCCTGCCCCAGGCTCGCTTACGCCCTCTTCCTCCTCCTCTTCCTCCTCCCCTTCCCAGGACACCGCAGAGACTCCCTGCCCTCTGACGGTGAGTCTCCAGGATGCAGCTCTGCTGGGAGGGCCGGGGTCTGTTTCCATTCTCCAAACATTCTTGAGCATCTCTTGTGTATCAGGCACCATGCCACATGCTGGGGACACAGATTTGGGCCCAAACTATTGGTGTCAACTTAATGCCAGTTATCCTAGTTTTCCTGTTATGTGGTGGGTCACACATTCATCCCAGAGTATTTATTGAGCACCTTCAAATAAGTAGTGTTTTGGGCACTGGGGATACATCAGTGAACCAAACAAAGTCCCTCTCCTCATGGAGCTTCTATTCTAGTGTGGGAAGGCAGAAAATTTAAAAATAAAATAAAAGATAAGCTATACCTTTTATAGTGAACAAATTAATGACCAGCCCATCCTTCTAGTTCCTCAGGGTTGCAACCTTGAAGTCATCCTTGATGTTTTTCCTTTTTTATGCTCCTCATCCAATCCATCATCAAATGTTGGCTTCATTTTCAAAATGATTAGAATCCCCTTCCAAACCTGGTACTGTCCAACCCCATCTCCCAACTGGAGCATCTCAGTTATTGTCAACTGCCCCCCTCCTCCTACTCCCTACTGTCTGGAAGTTCCCTACACGTAGCCAGAGGGACCCTATTGACATCTAAGGCAGATCATGACCATCCCTCCACTCAGTCCGTCCAGGGGTCCATCTCACTCAGGGTAAAGGACAAAGCATATAAGGTCCCCTACCATTTGGCCCCCTGTTCTCCTTTTTGCTCACTCTGCTCCAGCCTCACTAGCCTCCTCATTGTTATTCAAACACGGCAGGCAGTTCCATCTCAGGGCTTTTGCACTGGCCTTCCTTCTGTTTTGGAATACTCTTCCTCAGATTTCCACGTGGCTCACCCCCTTCTGGGTTTTATACACATATCACCCTTTCAGCGAGGCCCTTGCTGAGTAAGCTGTTCAAAACTGTGATCTCCCGATGCTCCCTATCCTGTTCTAATTATTCATCTTCTAAGATAGTTTCCTAATATCCTTTCTATATAGACAGTTTTCTTATCTGTTAGTTTATTGCCTATCTCCTGTGCTAGAATGCCAGCTCCAGGAGGGCAAGGATCTTTTTGTTGCTTTCTTGATGCATCTCCAATGCCTAAAACAGTGCCTGGTATACAGTGAGTGTTCAGTAAATATGTGTTGAATAAATTTATTGAATGAATAAATGCACATAATGTCAGATGCGATTTGGCATTTGCTGGGAACAGTGGGAGTTGCTGAGACTTAGAAGAATGAAACTGGTTCCCGGGGCAGAAAAGCGGGAATCGCAGGGTAATGGGAGATGTGGGTGGGGCTACAGAAATCCGTGCAGACAGGTCCCACACATTTCATGCTTCCTCAAGAAGGATGCCGTACTTTCCATGCTCCATCTTACATCCTCACAATGGCCTTTGTGAGCCTGGCATGTCGTTGGTGCTCAATGAATGTTTACTGAAGATAGCAAATGGATGAAAGCAGAATGACCCCCGAAGTTACAGAAAAGAAACCAAGTGTCTGAGAAGTGATGTTTCAGTGTGTAAAGGACTGTTGGTTTGGATGGGAAGGAACCTCTTCCTGGTGGGTGGAATTGCCCCAGTGAAGGTGTGGTGGTGGGAACGAGTCAGGACCGTGGCTGTCTGGCCAAGGGAGAGGGCTTCTTCTTTTTCTTCTTCTTTTTTTTTTTTAATATTTTATTAATTTATGAGAGACACAGAGAGGGAGGCAGAGACATAGGCAGAGGGAGAAGCAGGCTCTCTGGGCAGAGCCCAATGCAAGACTCATTCCCAGGACCTGGGGATCACGACCTGAGCCAAAGTTAGGTGGTCACCCCCCGCCCCAGAGGGCTTCTGAGAAGGGAGAAAGCTAGTTTGATGTTCTGTAGGTTAGCCAGCTGAGCAGAGAAGAAGAGGGGGTCCAATAATAAAAAAAAAAAAAGAACCATTTCCAGCTCTTCCTGTACTTCAGGCATTGTTTTTGCCCTTGGCAGTGGGTCCTAACCACATCCTTATGAATAGACACTATTATGATCCCCATTTTACAGAGAAGGAAACTGAGGCTCAAAGAGATGAGGTCACTTGCCGGAGGTCACACAAGCAGTCAGTGGCAGAGCCGGGGCTTGCCCCGAGGCCTGTCTGGCCGCAGAGCCCTCGCTCGCCACGGGAGGGGGTCTATGTGAGGGCATCGGCTGTGCCCGGTCCGGCTCTGAGGCCGCCACTCTCCCCCAGTCCCACGTGGACAGCGAGTCCTCCTCCAGTCACAGCCGCCAGGAGACGCCTCCCACCACCGCGGCGGCCACTATCATCACCGTGGAGTCCACTTCTGGCTTCGGGCCGGCTACGTCCCCCCAGCGCCGCCGCTCCTCCGCGCAGGTGCGACCTCCCACCTCCCACGGGCGTCGGGGCTGGGGGGCCTCCGGGTGAAGTGGGGGCAGGGTGCCGGGGTCCCGAAGTAGGGGAGAGCTGAGACCCCAGAAGGGCCAGAAACCACAAACAGATCCTAGAGGCTGGCTGGCTGGAATTCAAGGCGGTGGTGGTGGGGACGGTGCTTGGGGACTCCGGTTCCTCGGAGGGTTGGTGACGGCTTCCCGCGTCTCCAGCGCTCAGGGAGATTGTGGAAAGTTCTGAGCTCTGAATGCAGGGGGTTTGGGGGACGGCTTGGACAATGCTTCATATTAGGGAGTTTTTCATGCTCGAGGAAGGGGTTCCTTAGACTGCTTAATTCATTAGGAGGGGCACGGGCTCTAAAGGAGTTAAGGCTCCTTGGGGACTGGACTCCTGAGTCCTGAAGGGGTGCAGAGCTCCCAGATTTGGGGGTAGAGGGTACTGGGTGCTGGGACTTCTTGCGTCTTGAGAGCGGACAGGACTGAGAGCCTGGATCACCGGGTCCTTAAGGAGAGGGCTTGGTGCCTGGATTCTTCGGTCTATTCTTGGATTGGAGAGGAGTGGGCCGGGGGCTTAGAAGCCCGAGTGCCAGACGCAGGCGCTCAGGA
This sequence comes from Vulpes vulpes, assembly GCF_048418805.1. Lineage (NCBI taxonomy): Eukaryota > Metazoa > Chordata > Mammalia > Carnivora > Canidae > Vulpes > Vulpes vulpes. The sequence continues at coordinate 8,080,162 of NC_132780.1, forward strand.
TCCCAGCACGGCGTCCTAGGACGCACGAGGCCTGAAGGCTGGGTCTCGAGCCTTCCGAGACTGGGATGGATTGCGGTGGAGTGTGGGGGTTCACCGACCCTGCTAACCTGTTCTCCTGTCCCTTCGTCCCACAGAGCTACCCTCCGCTCCTACCGTTCACGGGGATTCCGGAGCCCTCAGAGCCCCTGGCCGGGGCAGGGGGCCCGGGCTGGGGCGGCCGTGGCTATGAGGATTACCGGCGCGCCGGGCCGCCCGCGCCCCTCGCCCTGTCCACCTGCGTCGTGCGCTTCGCCAAGACCGGCGCGTTGAGGGGCGCAGCGCTGGGGCCCCCCGCCGCGCTACCCGCCCCTCTCGCCGAGGCTGCGCCCCCAGCGCCCCCCGCTCGCCCACCCCCGGGCCCCGGCCCTGCCCCTGCGCCCGCCAAGGCCTCCCCCGAGGCGGAGGAGGCGGCGCGCTGCGTGCACTGCCGGGCGCTCTTCCGCCGCCGGGCCGACGGGCGCGGGGGCCGCTGCGCCGAGGCCCCGGACCCGGGGCGCCTGCTGGTGCGCCGGCTCAGCTGCCTGTGGTGCGCCGAGAGCTTGCTCTACCACTGCCTGTCGGACGCCGAGGGCGACTTCTCGGACCCGTGCGCCTGCGAGCCGGGCCACCCGCGCCCCGCCGCGCGCTGGGCCGCGCTGGCCGCGCTCTCCCTGGCCGTGCCCTGCCTCTGCTGCTATGCGCCCCTGCGCGCCTGCCACTGGGTCGCGGCGCGGTGCGGCTGCGCAGGCTGCGGGGGGCGCCACGAGGAGGCGGCGCGGTGAGGACTGCCTGGTGGGTCCCGTAGCTGCACCGAGGACCCCAAATTGAGGGTCCAGGACCCTGGACTCCGCTCGGACCCCCAAACCCAAACCTAGGCACACCCGGAACTTGGAGCTTGAGTTTGGATTGAGAGACCCCAGACCTGGAACCTGGACCCCAAATCTAGGACTGAGAGACCCCAGACCCAGCTTCATTGGGATGTCTGTCCAAGAGGTTCCAGGCATCCTGAGTTCTGGCATCCCCATCCTGCCACCACCCCCTCCCTGACCTAGACTAAGGAGATTCCAGGCATCCCCAGACTCTTCACCTCAGGCAGGCCGGGGAGCACATGTATCCCTGAGAGTCACAGGGCCGGGACCCCCGACTCCCTGTTCAAATAACCAACCCAGACCCGATCATGCCTGATACCATGAACCCTCAGACTACAGTTCCGGAGTTAGTCAGGAGTTGCCAATACCTGACCCTGCCTGCATACAATTATTCCTGCATACAATTAGATCTTGAGACCATAGAACCCAGATTCACCCCAAATGGTCCCTGAATGCTCACCTCAAACTTGGGGCACCCATATCTGCGGTATTCTTGTAGCCCCCAGGACCCTGAGGCACCAAACCCTCTTGAGATGCCCCGAGTCCTTAGCTATGCCCAAACAGATGTTCTCCGACCAAAATGACTTGGGAGACCCATCTCAGGGCCTCCATCTATGCCCCCAACCAAACTCTAGATGTCACACTCCCAAGATGCTCTGGGAGCCAAGGAGTGTAGACCCACCCACCCCAGACCAGTGTTCCCAGAACTTTGGATCTCACATATAGGACTCTGAGGTGCCTAGTACTCCCAGATGTAGTACTGAAGGCCACCAATATATTAGGGCCCAAGACACTGGTCTCAAGTCCTCAGATAACCCTCTTTCAAAACCCCTTAGACTTGGGATTTCAAGCCCCAGAATGGCCTGGAATCTTTGGCTGCTTTGTACCCATAGATCCCCAATCCCCTATAAAAGCTGGAAGCCCAGTTCCCAGGTGATGGGATGTTCATGGCAACCCAGACCTCTCACCCCCCGGCCCCCAGCTCCTGAATGACCTGGAAGTACTTTGGGAGTACCAGTTCCAAGACCCCAAGGTGCCATCGGTCCCTCAAATTCAGGGCTTAACCCTATACAACATTGGGATTGTCCCTGACTCAAGACCTTGGCCCCTCCATACAAGATGGAACTAAGGTGCTCCAGGACCGTAGCACCTTCAGATCCCAGATTCTTTGGACTTAAATCTCTTAAGGCTGATATTCCCGGAGATTTGCTGCCCTTGAATCCTACTGGCCATAAGCCCCTGAAACCCCAAGGTCCCAGACCTCTGAATTCAAGCCCCAGCCCAAGCCCCCAGCATCTCACAAAATTACTCGGGTTTTTTACTCGGGTACAAAAACAAACAAACATCATTTTGAGCTCATGTTTCTGGATTCCAGGACCACCCCAGATCTCCCCCATTCCCATTTCTAGGACCTGGCACTGTCCTAGATGATTGTGCAGGCTGTTTACTAGGCAAAGACACACAGTCAAGGTGGGGGTGTGGCTGGAATTCACACCGCACTCTGCTGGCTGCACTGTGCATGGAGTCACTTTTTAGGCTAGCTGTGGCTCTACACACACACACACACACACACACACACACACACACACACACACACGCCCCTCTTGCACTCTGCCCCAAGCCCTTAAGCCCCAGCCTCCTAGTCCAAGCTTTTTATGTTCGGCCCTGTTAACCCCTTCCCTTCCATCTCAGAGTTGGGGGTTTGAAAGCCGGATTCATGGCCCTCTGTGATGCCACAGTCTCTTTTCCTGAGTGGAAGGGGACTTTCAGGGTACCTCAGATCTGATGGCCTGAAGTGGAGGATCAAGGTCTTGGAGAAAGACAATCTCAATGCTGTATGGGCTTGGGACCTGCATGTGGTCCCAAGCATCTGGAAATGTGCACTTACCTTTCTTCATTACCCAGACTTGGATGGCCTTGTAGGGGTTCAAGGGATAGGTCAAGGGGGTCAGAGGGCTAGATCCTTCTGTCACTTCCTTTAAATTATTAACTATTTATTACATCCGGAACCTGTGAGATTCCGCTCTCCCAACCAGACCCTGGGATGGGTGAGAGAAAAGGGGGATGTCCCTCCCATCCCCACTCTGCCCAGCTCTCGTCACTGTCAGACCCACCAGAGCTGAGGGCGGAGGGACCAGGGGGCTGGGGCAGCCTGGGTCCCCATCCCCCTCTCTGTGCCTCGGTCTCCTCCCTTCCGTGGTGGGCGGGGGGAAGCTCCATTCTTAACCTACCTCGTTTTGGGGAGGGGTGGGACGGGGACCAGAGTGCTGTAAGGTGCTGTGGGATCTGCGGATGAAGCGGTGGGAGCTGGGGAAGGTTCCCCCGGCCCCCACCTCCCAGCACCGCCTCTCCCAGGTCCCCCAGTCCTGCTCCCTGCTGATACCCACCTCTGATCCATGATTACTCTTCATCACCCCCAAATCAGGGGTGCATGGAGGGCTGACCCTGGGAGCCAGGAAGACCTCAGACCCTGGAGCCCCCAGGCCCAATTTCCCAGCTGCTTGCCCCTCAGATTGGATGCTTGGCCCCCAGACTTGGGGGAGGCACCCCGATATTTATCTTCCTGATCTTGATTCCAAGCCAGTCTGTGACCTCAATATTGTTATCGTCAGTGCAGGCTGCCGTGGCGGGGGAGGATGGGGGCCAAAGACCCAGCCTTGTCATTGGGGAGGGGGCATGAGATATTCGCTCCAAGAAATGTCTGTGACAAAGTCTCAGCCTGTGTCCTTTATTCACATTGGTGCTCCCCATCCCCTCACCATCCTGAATCAGCAGAACAGTCTGCTACCCAATTCGTCCTTTCTCCTTCAGATCCTTTAGTCCCAAGCAGACCCTCCAGCTGAGTTTTATACATTCAGTCACTCAAGTACACTTACTGAACACCCATTATATGCCAGGCCCTGTTCTCAGCACCCAGGATAAAGCAGTGAACAGAGCAGACAAAAATCCTTTCCCACGAACAGCTTATGAACTTTATAGGGAAGGAGACAATAAAGGACACGTTAGAAAGGGTATGTACTGTAGGGAAAAGCCGAGTGGAGATGTGGGATAGTCATTTTTAGCCAGGGTCTCCAGGAGGCATCAATGAGCAGCTGGCATTCGAGTAAAGCCTTAAAGGAGGCAAGGGGGTCCCGTGGATGTCTGCGGGAGGAACTTTCTAGGTAAAGGGGAACTGTCCAGGCAAGGCCCTGAGGGAGAAGCATGTCTAGGTAATTCTGAGGGACTTCAAGGGTGTGAGTGTCTGGAGGAGAGGAAGCCAGGAGGAAGATACTGGGGGCAGAGAGGTGACAGGGCAGATCTGTGGGTCCTTGCAAACCATTGCATGGATTTTAGTGGTCATCCTGAGTGAGGTGGAGATACGGGACAGCTCCATGCGTGGGAGGGCTGTGACCTGACTCAGGCGGTTTACCCATTCCCTCTGGTTGCCTGTGGGGAAGAGACACGGGGACGGGTGGGTAGGGAGCAGGGAGGAGGCTGCTGTGATGGTCCAGGAGGAGACAAGGGCACATGAGATCAGGGTGAGAACAGTGGAGGCAGAGAGAAGTGGGCAAGACAATGGATCTATTTTCAAGATAGAATCCACATAATTAGATAAAGACTTTGCAAAAAAAAAAAAAAAAAAAAAAAGGAATCAAGGCCGTGATTCCAAGGTTTTGACTTGAGCAATTTTTAACATTTTATTAAGGTCAACAAATAATGGTCCTGAGTACCCCAGCCTTGGGGTAGGCAGCACCATGGAGGATTATAATTTTAACAAACTGCAACAAAAACAGCAGCAACGCTAACAGTAGTAACAGGTTAAGCAATTAAAAGCATGGATTTTGCAGATCAGATCTGAATTTGAGTCGGGCACCGCCCCACATTCACTCCGATTTATCGTGTCTGAATCTCGGTTCTCCTCCCTAAAACGGATCTAAGATACTTAAGCTAGTAGCACACACAAAACGCTCAATATATGTTAGTTATTGAGCACCCCTGTATGCCTACGGAACACACACATGTATGACTCTCATCCTCACAATCCTTAAAAGTGAAGTTTTATCCCCGTCATCCAGATAGGAAGCTATTTGGCGGGGACAGAGATGGGGAGTGAGTCGAGTCCTACCCCCCAGGGTGCAATCTCTTAATCACGACAGCATGTTGCCCCTGCTCCCTCTCCAAGGCCTCCGGAGAAAGAGGGGTGAAAGCCCGACTGGTGCATCGTGACGGATGGAGGCGGAGGGCGTAGCTGTGTTGGGGGGAGGGTTGGGAGGGGGTGAGCCGGCCTTCCTGAGTCCCTGACGTAACGCCAACCCCAAGCTGGAAAGGAGGAAACAAGTTTCTGCGTTCGGAGCGGAGTTGGGAGAACGACCCTCGGTCTGGGGTGCTTCAAGAGCGGAGGGAGCCTGAGAAAAAGAAATCCGGTTTCTCAGTCGCAGCAACAGCGCCACCCGCTGGCCTGTCGCGACGGCTGGGATCCTGAAGGCACGCGCTGGATTCACCGGGCTGCGGCTTTTCCACCGTCTGGACCCGGTCACCCGAACCGCGGCGCCCGAGCTCCCCGCGCCCGCGGACCTGGGGGCGGGCTCCGCCGCCTCCTGCGCCAATCAGAACGCCGGAGGCCCTCGGGCGCTGATTGGTCGGAGCGCCGCGGGGCCGACTGCGCACGCCGCCGCGGGGGCGGGGCCTCTCGCCGGCCGGCAGGGGGCGCGCGCCCGGCGGACAGGACGCTTCCATGGAGGGGGCGGAGGCGGAAGCGCTGGAGGGGGCCGCCGTGGCCCGGGACCTGCAGGCCTTGGGGTGAGGGGGACGGGGTGCGGCTGGGGGCGCGGGCGGGGGGCAGGAAGGGACAGGCTTGCCCCCAGCAATCCCTCTTCACCTTCCCAATCCCCGCCCGCTGCCTCGGCCCCGCCACAGGTATGAGGGCTTCTCGGGGGCGACGTCGCGGGGCACCTCGTGTCCGGACTTCAGGGCGCTGTGCGCGCGGCTGGCGGCGGAGCTGGCGACGCTGGGCGCCCTGGAGCGGGAGCGAGGGGAGAGCGCGGAGGCGCTGAGGGCCGGCGACGGTACGTGGGCAGCGCCCGGCCCGGCGGGGATGGGGCCGCGGGGGCCGCCGCCGCGCCCTGACTTCTCCCGCCGCCTGCAGGCCCCGGCGCCGAGGAGGAATTCCTGCGACAGTTGGGCGGCCTGCTGCGGGAGCTGCGCTGCCCGGACCGCGCGCTCTGCGGCGGAGACGGCGTGGCCGCGCTGCGGAAGCCCGGCGCGAGCCTGCGCCTGCTGCGTGAGCCGGGGATGCGGAAGTGGGCGGGGCTCGGCCTCCGGAGGGGCGGGCTCGGCACCGCCAAGTGGAGCCGGGGTTCGCGCCCCCCGGGGGCGTGGGCCGGGCCGGTGGGGTTAGAATTTTGCGGGGGGCGTCTTGAAGTTCCAGCGGGTCGCACTTGACGTAGCCAGCCAGGTGGTTCCCCTGTGAGCGGGGTTCGAAGTCCGGGCGGGACGCTGGGTCTCAAAGTGGGTGGGGCTCATCTTGGAGGTAGAGCCGGGGTTTGGGGCGGAACTAGAAGGGCGGAGTGTTTGAAGCCTGGAGTGTTTTGTTTTGTTTAAAGATTTTATTTATTTATTCATGAGAGACACACAAAGAGAGACCGAGATTTAGGGAAAGGAGAAGCAGGCTCCCAGCTGGGAGTCTAATATGGGACTGGGTCCCAGCACCCAAGGATCACGAGCAGAGCCAAAGGCAGATGCTCGACCACTGAGCCACCCAGGAGCCCCTGGGCCTGGAGGTTTTAAAGCAGATGGAGCTTTTTGGCCCTGGTGGGTGAGGTGGTGGCCCTCCTTGATTGCACCGCTCCCTTTCCCTTTTAGGCTTTCTCTGCTCTGAACTCCAGGCTGCCCGCCTCCTCCGTCTCTACCCCCGGCTGGACCCCAGCCCCGCACAGCCCTGTGGGGAAGAGGCCGAGGAGGGAGCTGGCATGGTCCAGGAACTGGTCCTTACCCTCCAAGCTCTGGGGCTGCCCAGACCGCCGCCTGGGACCACCGCCAGCCGGCTGCTGTGGGAGTTGCATGACAAGGTAGAGCGCTGGAGCCCCTTCCGCGCCGGGCCACCCCACTTTCCTTGTAGGGGGAGAGTTCTTTCTCCAAAAGTGGTTCTGGGGGCAGCCCCGGTGGCCCAGCGGTTTAGCGCAGCCTTCAGCCCAGGGCCTGATCCTGGAGACCCGGGATCGAGTCCCGCGTCAGGCTCCCTGCATGGGGCCTGCTTCTCCCTCTGTCTGTGTCTGTCTGTCTGTTTGTCTCTCTCTCTCTCTCTGTGTGTCTCTCATGAATAAATAAATAAAATTAAAAAAAAAAAGTGGTTCTGGCAGGAGTGCTCCAGCCACGGGGATGTTTTTCTTTCTTTTTCTTTTTTTTAAGATTTTATTTATTTATTCATGAGAGACACAGAGAGAGGGGGGGGGAGAGAGAGAGAGGCAGAGACACAGACAGAAGAAGCAGGCTCCATGCAGGGAGCCTGACTCAGGACTCGATCCCAGGTTTCCAGGATCACACCCTGGGCTGAAAGGCTGCGCCAAACCTCTGAGCCACCCGGGCTGCCCCCGGGGATGTTTTTCAAGAGCCGTGGCCACCGTTCTTGATTCCGAGGCCTGGGTCCTTGGGGCCAGGGGGAACAGGAATCCACAGAGAGTCTATCTGGTTTCTGCCCTGTCAACCTCAGACTACCTTCTCCCATCAGATCTCTGAGCTGCTGCCTTCCCTGCCCCCAGGGTTCCTGCAGCCCCTCCTCAGCTCCCCACTGGACGCCCCCAGATGGGTAAGACTGTGTACCACTGTACTTGAAGAGCATGCTCGCCCGGAGATGGGAGCGAGGGGAGATCCTGGGTGTGACTGAGACCTTTTTCCTAGGAGGCATTGGAGTCTCTGTGCCAAAGGCTGGGAGATCAGTACTGCTCTCGCCGCTGCCTGCTCCTGAAGCGCCTGGACCTCACGACATCTTCTTTCCACTGGAGTGATAGGGCAGAGGTGTGGGCAAAAGACCCTGGCAGGACCAGGGAGGCCCAGCTGTAGGGGCTCCCACTACAAGGAGGAAGAGTGAGAGCCAGGAATATTACCTGAGAGCAGGTTTTTAGGATCGTGTAAGGTGTGGGGCTCTAGAATTCCAGGGCATTCTAGAATTCTCAGCTCTGAGCTGGGAGGGTCTTCAGAGCAGCACCTCTTATTTAGACATGTGGGAGGTGAGGCCCTTTCTGGAGAGTGAGACGCTTCCCGGGTGACAGATCCCACCTGAGGAGGGCTCTTAGGCACCTTCTCCATGCCTCTCTCCCCAGGCCCAAGGAGAAGCCATGAAGGCAGTGCTGATCCCAATTCGAGAGGCTCTGACCCCAGAATCAAATGTCTCCATCGCACATGTCCTGGCTGCCCGAGAGGACCTGTCTCGTCTTATCCCAGCCACCAGCAAGGCTGTCCGCCGAGGGACCTGCTGTGCCATCAACAAGGTGGGCACCTGGGAGTGGGGAAAGGCCTCCACAGCCTTGGCCTTCAGACTTGGCTCTCTGGCCCCCTTGTTCATTTTTTTCCCTGACACTCAAGTCTGATCAACTCCCAGGTGCTTATGGGCAACGTGCCAGACCGGGGGGGCCGTCCAAATGAACTGGAGGCTCCCATGCCCACCTGGCAGAGCAGAAGAGAGGATGGTGGTGGGCGGAAGGCAGGCCGCCAGAGCTGGGGTCGCAAGAAGAAGAAGAAGTAAAGAGGGACTGGTGGTTGGGTGGGGGGAGGGGTCCTCTGTGATGTGCTTGATGCCATTGGTAATCCTTGGGGAATCGCTTTGAGTTTCTCTTGGCATCTGGCTCCCAGGCCCCACGTCCCCTGTTCCTAAGGTCCCAAATGCCTACCATCACCACCACCCCCCCAGTCTATCACTCAACAACAAAGACCATGTTCTCTGGAAAATAAATTTAATTTATGACAGCTGTAGGACCTATCTCTGTGGGGGCCAGGTCAGGGGTGCTCAGGTTTGAGGACAGGCAGGGACAGCTTTGTCCCCTGGGTCTCAACAGGCCCCTGTTGCTCTGACCCTTACAGTCCTCTGCTCTTTAGCAACACATCTTTCCTTCCTGGGGACATGGGGAAGGAGACATGCAGGCATCGGACAAACAGTTCTCAGGTACGCACCAAGTGCCATCCCTGTTCTGGGTGCTAGGGATACGGCAGTGAAAAACATAGATTATAAAAACTCCTGTTCTTCTGGAGTTGACAATTTCCAGTGTGAAGAGGAGCAGACATTCAACAAGATAAATAGGTAAAAAGTACAGTTTGTTAGATGGGTAAAGGGCTATGGAGAAAAACAAAGAAGGAAGCCAGGAGAAGGACTGGGGCTGGATTGCAACTTTGAATATGGTCAGAGGGGCCTCACTCAGAAAGCGACATTAGACCTAAGTCCCAAAGATGGAGCCATGTGGGCCTGTGGAAGAGCATTCCAGGCAGAGGGAACTGCCGGTGCAAAGGCCCTGAGGTAGGAATATTTTTGGCATGTTCAGGGACCATAGAGGCCAGTGTTGGTTAAGCAGGATGAGTAAGGGGTGGTAGGTAAGGTCAGAGAGGGGACGGAAACAGATTGTGGGAGGTAGGCCATAGTGAGGACTCTGGCTTTTCCCCTGATCAAGAGGGAGGCATGGATTACTCCGAGCAGGGGAGGGACTCAGGTGTTCACAGGCTCCCTGTTCCACCTCTACTCTAGCCTTCTCTCCTGCCTCTGGAACCCTAGAGTTAGGAATATAACTGCCCAGCCTATCCCCTCCGTGTCCTGACCCATGCTGACTGTCAGTCTAGCGTATTGGTAAGGAGCGTCCGTTTTAGAGGCAGACAGAAGACCTGGATTTGAGTCCTGCCTCCAACACTTAGGCGCTCTGCCACCTTGGAGAGCAGCTAAACCTCCATGGGCCTCGGCTTCCTCGTCTATAAAATGGAGATGTAAGGAGTTGGAGAGATGATACTTAAGTCTAGACATAATCCAGTGTGAAATCTCATAGATACAAAGTGCAGGAAGATGGAGTACAGGTTGTAGCCACTCTGATGCAAAAGAAAAAAATAACTTTCCGGGTAAGAGATGATGAACTCTTCACTGAAGGTGGTGTGGATGGGACAAGGCCGTGCCTTCAGGGGTCCTGCTGGCGGTGGAATAACGACTTGGGACTGACTCTGAGGAGGTGAGAGAGAACAGACCCAAGGCGGGTGCAGTCCTAGGAATTCAGTTTGGAGGATTGGGCAGGCGGCGAGCCTGTCTTTGGGAGGGGGACCTGGAAGGAGGAAGACATCGGGTCACCTGGGGAGAGTGTGGTGTCTAGGAGCTTGGCCGCTGACAGGGGCAGAGCCTCACCCAGACTTTGTGTAGTAGATGAATGAAAACTCTGGTGGGTGTTCAGTCGGAAGGGCTCTACCTTTGAATAGTAAAATTTCCTCCACTGACACTAATGATAGCTCCTGAGGTATGTGGCCTTATCCTTGCTATTCTCTTTTTCCTTTTTCCTCCTTAAAATCCTTTTTCTGTTCCATTTGTGGCTACCCCGTCCTCCCACCCCAGCGTATCGAAAGTTTTATTTTTCTATCTAACTGCCCAAGCAACTGAGAACTCTTGCCCCTTTTTACTTTCCTATGCTTCCTCACATTGGCTTGGGTTCCCCCAAGCAAATGGCCTGGTCTCCCCTGTATCTAGTTGATGGTGGGGGCAGGGGGCAGGGGCAGTTCCTCCTCACCGTCTCTGGTTCCCAGGAAGGGTTTGGGGGTTCGGTCTGGGTCCAAGCATGGCAAAGGTGGCACCCTGTCTCAGGTTCCAGGGATAATGTGTAGGAGAGATTATCCTCTGAACCTGTTTTGGGGGTGATAGACGAGAGGGATGTGGGTGTGACGGGAAGGGCCTCATGACCTCGGATTTAATCCCCATGTATCAGACCCCCTTCCCAGGACTGCCACACCCTGGGTCTTACCACAGCTAGCATGGGCAACTGGGGTAGGTGGGACAGGGGCTCCTGGGGGGCTCACATCACCCTTGGCCCCCGGCCTCTTCTTACACTCAACCTTCACACGGTCCCTGCAGTGTTTATGGCAACACAGCCCACAGTCTGGGGGAAGGTCAGCAGTTAGTGGCCACAGGCCCAGCCTGGGCCCCCCTCCATTCATCCAGCTTGTAGGTGCTGGATTCCCTCCCTACCACCAAGGCCTCACTTACCCCGACAGCGGTAGCCTTGCTTGGTGACGCCCCAGAGCTGGGAAGAGAAAGCAGAATTGGTTATGTAGGCTAGGGGAGAGAGGGCTGTGGACGGGGGTGGGACTGGTCTCTGGAAGTGTGGAAACCATCTGGCTTGGGAAATTCTCACAGCTAGAGGCTTAAGTGGGAATCTGGGGATTAAAAGAATTTGGGGTTATTGCAAGTTTGGGGAGTCATCTAGGTGAAATCCTGGAATTAATAAAATATAAATTCTGTGGGCAAGGATTGCGTCTGTTGTGTTTTTGCTGTGCGTCCCCCTCCCCAGCCTTCAAGTCCAGAACAACCTGGCACACAGGAGGTACTCTGTAAATAGGCAGTGAGTGAGAAAGTGGGTTTGGGAAGTAATCCAAGGTTTGTGAATTAGTCTTGGTTTGGAGATTGAGAGATCTGTCCATTATCTAGAGTCTGAGGAGTCCTTGAATTTGAAAATTATCCAGGGTTTGAGTTATCTGGAGTCTAAAGACTTGGAAATTGATTCTGTTTGGAGATAATCTACCCACGTTTGTAGATGATCTAGGATTTTAGATATCCATAGTTTGGCAGTGATCCAGGATGGAGATCATCTGAAATTTGGGCATTATTCTAGACTTTGGGCATACCCAGTATTTGGGGTTTATATGGGATATGGGGATTATTTGAGACTGGGGATTTTCTGGAATTTGGTGGTCATCTAAGGTTGGGGACTGTGAGCCCTACAAGGCTGGGCTGGCCCAGCCCTCTGAACCCAGGCTGTGAGGAGTCAGGACTCGGGACTCTCCAGGCCCTCAGGTGGGGCCTACGGCTGATAGAGGGGCCAGGTGCTCACAAAGCCACTGCAGCTGTCACAGAAGGTGGGCTTGCGGAAGGTGACCTCATGGAAGCTATGCAGGAAGGCCAGGCCCAGCTTGGAGCAGATGGCGCTGGCCCGGAGCAGGTACCCCGTCAGCTCTTCTCGGCTGTAGGAGCCATTCCTGGGGGCAGAGATTGCACCTCAGCATGACTGGCCCCTTTCTCCCAGACTCAGAGGAGTCCTGCTAGCCCCAGTATCCTCATCTTTGGGGGACCCGGCAGTCAGGAGTACTTACCCCTGGTGGGGGGGTGGGTGAAGCCCATGGCAGGCAAAGGGGAAGTTGCCTGAGAGTCGCTCAAAGTCCTCCTGAGAGATAGTTCCTCGGCCTTCAGGGTCATAATTCTTGAACACAGACTTCAGAAGAGTATGGGAAGGAGACAGTAAGGCCAAACCATGATCCTCATGATCTCAGATCTCCTCTTCTGGGGCAGGACTGTACAGATACCTTCCTTCCTGGACCCCAGTGGCCAGGCCACAGTCCCCTCCTTACCTCCACCAGCTGCTCCACATGCCGACCCAGGGTGACCCTGTCGGGTTTGGGTGTCACGCCAGGGGCCCACTCCACCACCAGGGGCGCCTTGAAGGGGGAGGGTGGCTGGGGCAGGGACAGAGGGGTACAATTAGTCAGGGCATGGGCTCGGGCTGGTAGTCAGAGGTCAGGGGCCAGTTCTCACCAGACTCTTGGGACAGCGGGGTTCTCGGGCGTAAGAAAGTTCATAGATCTCATCCTCCGTGTAGAAGAGATCCAGGGAAAGCTGGGGGGTGGGGGAGGGCGTTACAGATCTTCATCTCCATCCTCCTACCTACAGCCTATGCCCTGCTTGCATCTCCAGTCTCATCCTCTTCCCAGAGCCCCTCTTCTCTGGAGACTCCCAGGGTCTTCTCTCCCACCCAGCCACCATTCAGTCTCCCAACAGCCCCGTCCCCCAATCCAGAAATGCCATCTCCTCACTGAGGCTTTTTTGGGTTCTATTTAAAACTAAACCTGTTACTTTCTATGCCGGTTTCTACTTTAGTTTTCACTATTAGCACTTACCCCTGAAAGACCATATGATTTACTCATTTACTTTATTTTATTGGCTGTCTCCCCTACTGGGAAATCAGCCCCACAAGAACAGCAGTTTTTTTCCTGACGTGCTCACTGCTGTGAGCCTAAGTGCCTAAAGTAGTGTCTGGCTCATAGCAGGTGCTTGATAAATATTTGGGCTTGATGGCCTTCTCGAATCAGCAAAGCATAGAACCTTGGGCACCAGTCATCTTAGGGCAAGGCCAGCTTTACAGTCAGGCCCCATACTTTGAAGGGCCTCACTTCATTTAATGCCCTGCTGTCACCATCTTGAAAGTCTTAAGAATTTTAAAAAAGGAACCCCACATTTTCATTTTGCATGGGGCACTGTGAATTATGTAGCTGGTCCTGTCTTGGGGTCCAAATATCAGTCTTAGACTACCTGGCCTTCAGAATCCCAGTCTGTCTCAGTTTATAGCTCTTTGGGCAGGGTGGGAAGATATACATATTATTATTTATATTATATAAATAGAATATAGCCAGAATCCCACATTCTCAGTCTAAGGATGCAGTGTGGTGGTTAACATATGTCTAACAGGTTCTGAGGCCGACCTGCTTGGGTTCAAATCTAGGATTTTTGTTTTTGTTTTTGTTTTTTAAGATTTTATTTATTCATGAGAGACAGAGAGAGGCAGAGACAAAGGCAGAGGGAGAAGCAGGTTCCATGCAGGGAGCCCGATGTGGGACTCGATCCTGGGACTCCAGGATCACGCCCTGGGCTGAAGGCAGACACTCAACCGCTGAGCCACCCAGGCATCCCTCAAATCTAGGTTTTACTGCAGTGGGGCAGTAGACAAATGATGGCACTTTGTGGGCCTCAGTTTCCCAATCTGTAGGATGGGCACGACAAGGGTAGAGACCGTCATGCACCCAGGACCCTAAATCTCTACACCCTCCAGGTTCAGCCTTCCAAGCATCCAGCCTGGGCAGGGCGGGGCAGCTCACCGTGAGCAGATGCAGCAGGTCCTCGCTAGCACTGCAGGGGGGGTGCTGCCTCTGGAGGGCTGCTAGCTCCTGCAGCCGCAGGTAGAGGTTGTTGAGTTTGGGTAGGTGCAGGCGGCCATCAGGCAACCTATCAGGCTGTGCCTCGTGCAGGGACACCAGATCTTTGAGATGCACACCGAGGACAGGCAGCCGGAAGCCCGTGCAGTCGGCCCAGGTGCGGCGGTAACGGGCATAGTTGTTGTGGGCAGCAAGAAGCTCAGACAGCTCCAGCAGGGCCTGTGGGGGAGAGCATATTATGGGAGGGAGTGTTTCGAGGGGGGCCATTTCTGCTCCCTTAGCCTCCTTTGTGGGTTCCGGACTCCCAGGGGCCCGATGGCATTTTGGACATCTACCTAAGCCCCTCCATGTCCCACAATGGCCTCAGCATCCCCCTAAACTGCTCTTCTTTTTGGGTCCCCATCTCAGAAAAGCTCCATATCCCCCACTCTCCAGGCTAGAGTGATGTTTCCAAAACTGAAATCTGATCATGCATGCTGTCATCATTACCTAACCTTTCCTAGCTCCCCACTGCCCTCTGGATAAAGCCCAGACACCTTAGTTCAGCTTGCAAGTCTCAACAGGATCTTGCCCTGGGCATCTCCAGCCTATTTCCTGCCAGATCCTGACTTCACACACTGGACTCATGAGTAACTCACTCTCCCCGTACACTTCCCAGGGTATGCCGAGCTGTGCTCCTCCCATGGATGGCCTGAATTTGGTGCCTTAGGGGCATCATTTCAGTCCCTACCTGGACTGCAGGTTCTCGGCTACCATCTCTCATCTGTCTCCTTCCAGTCCTGCTCAGGACTGGAAACACAGAGTAGAGAAGGGTCAGCATGATGCATGCATGGTTGAAGAAGGGCCCAGAAGGATAGTCTGGGGTTCTGTCCCATTTGGAAGAGCAAGGTCTTCAGGTGGCTCCAGGGCCCCTGGGTAGGGATGGGAGGCATTGGGGAAAAGTGTGGGGGTTGAGGATCATTGACCACTGGAACTTTGGGGGAGAATAGTGGGGGCTCACCTTGGTGCTGTCAGGGCTCAGGTGGGCATGGGAGTCCTTGAGTCTGGAGATTGCACTGTGACACAGGCCCCCGGTGACCGCCATCAGTGTGTTGAAATTCTGTAGCTGGTAGAGCCTCTAGGAAGGGAGAGTGGTGGGTATACATGGAGGATGGGCAAAATGGGAGTTCACATGACTGCAACCCAGTTGAATTGAGGTGTCAGGTATGTGTGGGTATGGGCCAGGGTGGGCATCAGGTGAGAGGGGTCAGGCAGGAGGGTGTGTCAGGAAGGAGTAAGCCACAAGCAGGTATATGGGCATTACATGGGGGGGGGGGGGTCAGGCAAGTGATTGATGGGAGGTCAGAAAAAAGAAAGAGGGAGTCAGAGAAGTGTGAGGAGTTAGTCAGGTTTGGGGACAGGTGTGGAGGATTTAGACAGATGTCAGGTGACAGGCACCTGGGGGTCGGACTGCTCTGGGAGACAGGTGAAGGGAGACAGGTGGCCTGGGCTCTGGGCGGGAGTTAGGCGCCCGGCAGAGGTGGAAGGGGCCAGAGTAAAATGAAAGGGTCAGAAGCCCGGGAGAGACACGTGGAGGGTCAGCTGGGCATCAGGGGCAACTGCCCCATCCTCTCCTTTTCCGAGTCTGCAGGGGAGAGGTCGCTGTGGGGAGGGAGTAAGCCAGAGAAGAGGGGGAGACCCCCAGACCTAGAGACCCGGGCAGACGCTAGAACCCTGGGTCCGTAGGGCCGCACTGGAGAAGCCAGAGGATGGAAGACGCGAGAGGAAGGGCGTGGCCTGCGAGGAAGTACGCAAGGGGGCGTGGCCACGGTGGGGGACGGAGGCTTCCTTTTTCTCCAGAAAGGAGGGAAGGTATCTATTTAGGGAAGGGGAAGAAAGGGTTGTGACACGGTGGGGCTGGGCCAGGGAGAGACCCGACGTGATGGGTGACGGGGAGGGGGGCAGTCTGTGTCGAAGGGACGGCTGGGGCCTAGAGCCTGACATGGGGGCACGCAAACTTGGGGGCTTGCCAGAGATGCTTTCACTGCCCTGTGGACAGAATATTTGGGCATAGGGTTTGGGAGACGGACAAAGGGGCAACGTCATCAGCAGTACGTCTGGGACCAACTGGGGGGCCAGGCGGGTCCGACGTGGTGACACCAAGGCCAAGGAAGAAGTGCGGTCCCAGTCCGGGATTAGAACCTGAGGACTAGGGACACCTGGTGGCTCAGTGGTTGAGCATCTGGCTCCGGCTCAGAGCATGATCCTGGAGACCTAGGATCGAGTCCCACATCGGGCTCCCTGCATGGAGCCTGCTTCTCTATCTGCTTGTGTCTGCGCCTCTCTCTCCCTCTCTCTTTCTCTTTCTGTCTGTCTCTCATGAATAAATAAATAAAATCTTAAAAAAAAAAAAAAAAGAACCTGGGGACTGGGACCTTGGGGGCGGGGGTGGGGGCGGAGTCGGGGTGCGCGTGACGCGGGGGGCGGGGCCAGGCAGGTGGACTGCGTCGTCCACAGTTCCCTCGGCCCCTCGGGACCCGCCTCACCTGTGCCACCTGGATGAACTTGTCCAGCACTTGCGCGCGCTGTGCGGGCCCGGGACGGCTCAGCACCATGACCTGCACCCAGCGGGACACGCTGTTGCTGAGCCCTACGGATCCCTCCAGGGCCGGGCAGCCCCGCACGGAGCCCTGCAAAACGTAGCCCCGCAGGTCCTGGGGCTGGGGGTGAGGTGGGCGTCAGGGTGGGCAGTGGCGCGCAGGCCTTGCCCTCACACGCCCATCCCCCTAGCAGTTGCGACCTCTGAGGCCCTAGTCTGGCTGTCACATGTCCTTGACGTCACCGTGGCCCTCTCCCTCTGAAGAGAAATATTTAAATAAAGTCAGGCACTGTTCTGAGCCCTCTGTCCTATTATTACCTAATTTAATCCTCACATCAGCTCTGCGAGGTGAATACCGTACTATATGACTTGCATTTTAGAGAGGAGGCCGCGGAGGCGCTGAGAGGATAATTTGCCCAGGGTCACGCCAGTGTGAACCCCGTCTATTGCTCCTGACTGTCCTGACAGGTACACAGTCAGCAAAAGGAAGGATGGCAAAGAGGACATGAAAGTAATTTCTATTTGTTCTGCTCAAGGGGTCAACATCCCACACCTACATGTACAGCAGCCTGTGTGCGTGTATTTGTGAACAATCAGATTTCCACATTAGGGAACCGGATCACTGCCTTCCCTTGAAGTGGTGACGGCAATAGCTAATACTTATATAGATGTTGAAGCATATGAAATTATCACGTGGGTAGGTAAATATGGCAATTTCAGATCGTTCTGACAGGTAGCATTTACTTTGGACCAGACACTGATCCGATGAGGCAGGAAGTGTTAAATTCCCCTTTGTACAGATAATGGAACCGAGCCACAGTGAACTTAAATGCTTCTCGAATAAATGAGTAATTGATAAAATATTTTGAGCACTTACTATGTGCCACACACTATGCAAGCATTTTTTTTTTTTTTAAGTAGGCTCCCCGCCCACTGTGGGGCTTGAGCTCATGTCCCTGATGTCAAGATGTGAGATCAAGAGTCAGTCAGATGCTCAACTGACTGAGCCACCCAGGCGCGCCCCCAAAAGCATTTTTAAGTGGACATATTAATTTAATTCTCCTAGCCATCTAATAAAGTACTATGACCTCCATTTTATAAATGAGAAATCTGAGTCTCAGGTTGAGAAACTAATTCAAAGTTATACAGATAAGGAAGGGCTGATGGATTTGAACTGAGGGGTTCTATTAGTCAGCTCAACTCATTTTCCTGAACCTTCTAGCATTCATGTTTGAGAGCTTGAGATCCCCGCCCAATGCCCATGTAGGGGTCCTCTGAGTCTTGCCAGGCTCCAGCCCACTCCAAGCCCTCCCCAGCTGGGGGAAGGGAGTCCTCACCGTGATCGCCTGGAAGGACCGGAACTCCAGATAGGTGAGATGCTGGGCCAGCTCCCCCGTCTCCAGGTGGTCGAAAAGCAAGGACACTTTGCGCTTTTTGCCTAGGCCTGGGCTGCTCAGGGGGAGCGGGGGGCCCGGGCCACCTGGGCTCAGGCTGGGAGCAAAGAGGTGCAGAGTATTTTAGGGGTACAGGGTGGAGGATGTGGGATGAGGAGGGAGACAGCAGAATGGGGTGCAGGGGGATTGACTCACAGGTTGGAGGAGTCTCCCAGGCTCCTCTGGGCAGAGTTGCCCTTCTCCTCCACAGTGGCCCAGAAGCGACCTATAACCTCTTCTAACTGAGGCTCTTGGTGTACCGTCTCAGGGTGTCGGGTCAGCCAGTATCTGAGTGTGGTTTTAGAGATGGTGGGCTGAGGCTGGGCGTGCGGAAGCTCTCTAAAACAGGTGTCTTGGGCTGAGGACTCTCTAGGTGTGGACTTGGGGTCTCTGGAAGGTCAGGGTTTGGAGAGGCACTAGCCTGGGGCTGTCTCTAGGGGTAGGACCGGGGGGGACTCTTACCACAGGCTGGGGAATCAATGGGACATAGACATCCTCCTCTTGGAGGTGGAAGTGCTAGGAAGCAGGATAGTGGGGGGGTGTCTCAGGAAGTAAGCTGGGGGCCTCTGAGGGTGAGACTCTTGGGGAATAAGATGAGGGGGCCTTAAAAGTTAGGCTAGGGTATGTGGGGGTTTGGGGAATCGGAGCTGGAGGTCTCTGGGCATCAGCTAAGAGACGGTCTCTAGGATCTGGTCATGGGTCTCTGGTCATGGTAAGGGTTCTAGGGAGCAGAACTGGGAGGGTCCTGGGAGCCAGACCAGAGCTGTCTCAGAAGTGGTATCTAGGGGAGCAGGGCTTGGTGAGTCTGTGGGGAATCAGTCTGGGGAATCTCTGGGAGGTGTTTTTTGTGAGAGGCAACAGGCTGGGGGTCTCGGCCCCACCCTACCTGACCAGGTGACAGATCTGCAGCCGCCTCAGCTCCTGTGTGTCCCCTGTGGCCTCCTGGTACTTGAGTTCTGGTCAAGGCTCTGCTATCCGGCATCCCAGACCTGCCTGTTCACCCTGTTCCCAACTCCCAGACTCTGGCGTCTCTGTCCCCTACCCTCCCCCCACTGCTCGTGGCCCTGGAAGGATATAAGGTCAGCAGACGGGCAGCGAGGTGGGCAGAAGGCAGCACCCAGCTGTGCATGGCCAGTACCATGTTGAGAATGTGGTCCCCACGGCGCAGGCTGCCAGCTGAGTCTGGAGGCGGGAGAAGGGGACTCTGTGTCAGAATGGCTCCTCGGCAAGGGACCGCACAGTCTCCAGAGCCAGTTGGATTGGCTGGCTCAAGCTCCAGCTCTACCTGCGTGAACTAGGGCAAGCAACTTGGCCTCCTTAGGGTGTCTCGGTTTCCTTGTCTATACTGGGCAGAGACCAGCACAGGACCTGGCAAGTCATGTTGTAGATGGAGATAGCACCCCACCTCCTCCCCTCATCTCAGGAAAAAGAAATGCATGTTTCACTGCATCCGGAATAGTGATCGAGATTCATTCCACACACCCTTGCTACCATTTTATGCGCCTCCCCCCACTCCCCCCCCCAAAAAAAAACCCCTGAGACCTAGACAGAGGTTGGCTGCTTTACCGCCTTAGGACTGGGCACGCTGGCCAGGGAAGGGGACACTCACCGAAGGACTGGATGCATTTCTCCAGCAGCTCATCTTCGCTGCAGCCGCCCTCGTTCAGCATGCCCAGAGCCATGGAAGCCATGACCTTGCTGATTTCCCGGGGGCTGGGGCACGTCTTGTGGCGCCGGGCCTGTCGGGGCCGGCCCCGCCCTGCTGTCTTTCCTGGGCATTCCTGGTGGGACTTCCTGTGGGCACACCCCCCAGGGAATCATGGGAACCCCTTCCTTGGGGCAGACCCCCAGAATTCTTCTTAACCCCCCAAGCCCCAAGGCATCATGGGAGAAAACCCCTGGAATATTCCAGGTCATGGGAGCTTTCTACAGGTAAACTCAAAGGGTTACTCCTGCCCACTTCAGGGAATCAGGGGAAAAGACTCTCAACACCACCCTGAACCCCCAGGAAATCAGGAAATCACAGAGAAGACCCCCAGAATTACTAAGGGAATCATAAGAACTCCTTCCTCCGGGCATCAACCCCATATTCCCCTTGACTGTATACTCCCCAGGGCACTATGGAGAGACTTCCTGTTGGCAGGACCCTAGGATAACTCTTGGCCTCCCAGGGGATTATGGGAGAAGACCACCCCTCCACCCCTCCTACCTCCACCCCCGTCATTCCTGTCCTTCCCAGGGCCTGCCTTCAGAATTCCCTTTTTGCTCTCCAGTGCTGGTCCCCCAGCCCTCATGAAAGCAGCAGACCCCTGAGATCCCATCTGTCCCTCCTCCCTGAGCCAGACTCCCTACTAAGGTGACAGCCCCCTCCCCCAAGCCAGGACTTTGTCAGGATCCGAGTCTTAGCCACCAGCCTGGGTCCCTCGGTTTGGAGAGAAGACATGGGTGCAAAGTGGCCTCACCAGGGCTTTTCAGAGCTGGGCAGGGTCCCCGGGGTGAGGCAGCTTCAAGGAAAGTTTAAAAATAACCGTCTGCTCAGTCTTGTGCCTCTCTGAGGCTCGTGTTCCAGTTGGGGAAAGGTGGAAACAGAGACAGACATGGTGGAGGAAGGAGGGAGCAGAATCCAGGCTGAATGGCCTTGGCTTCCGCGAGGGTTAGACCACGCGGGGTTAGAGAGGTTTACGTTGGCTGTGTGACTCTGTGCTAGTCACTTAATGCCGCTGGGCTTCAGTGTCCTCATATGAAAAATGGGAGTCATCCTTGGACCTTCTCCAGGAATTTATCATGAACATTCAATGCCTTGCTTCTCAAAAGTGCCAAATACGGGACTTGGTTTGGGGCGCCTGGGTGGCTCAGTCATGTAAGCATTTGCCTTGGGCTCAGGTCATGATTTCAGGGTCCTGGGATCGAGCCCTGTGCTGGGCTCCCTGCTAAATGGGGAGTCTGCTTCTCCCTCTGCCCCTTCCCCTACTTGTGTGCTTTTCTCTCTCAGATAAATAATATATAATATTATTAATATTAATATATTAATAATATATATATTTTAAAGGGACTTAGTTTGCTCAGGCTGTTAAGTGGCGGGAGATGGGAAAGTCGAATTTGACATCCAGAGAAAGTGATGAGGTGAACTAGAAACTGGGCCTGGGGTACGGAGCGAAAGCAGAAATGGGGACACCCTCATCACAAGGGCACTGACACGGCCCTGGTGCATCCTAAGGGTTCAGGAAATCAGCCCTGAATGTTCTTGAGCTGAAATTTACTGAGTATTGGGATCCCTGGGTGGCTTAGTGGTTTACGGTCTGCCTTTGGCCCAGGGTGTGAAACTGGAGTCCCAGGATCGAATCCCACATTGGGCTCCTTGCATGGAGCCTGCTTCTCCCTCTGCTTCTCTCTCTTTCTGGGTCTCTCATGAATAAACAAATAAAATCTTAAAAAAAAAAAAAAGAAAGAAATTTACTGAGTACTGAATGTGTTCCAGGCAGAGGCTTGAGCCCCCGTCTCCATCAGTGGTTCTCAAAGCGTGGTCCAACCCATGCCAACGGCACCACCTGGAAGCCTGATAGAAATACAAATTCTCGGGTCTCACGAAGAGACCTCCAGAATCAGAAGCCTTGGAGGTGGGCCCAGCAATCTGTGTGTGTGTTTTAAAGATTTTTTACCTTTAAGTACTCTCTATCCCCAATGTGGGGCTCGAACTCACCACCTTGGGATCAAGAGTCACATGCTCCACCGACTGAGCCAGCCAGGCGCCCGACAATCTGTGTTTTACAAGCCCTCTAGGTGGTTCTGATGTGTGCCCACGAGACCGGCTCACTGCAGACTTCTGAGCCTCTCCGAGGAGGGACTAGGATTATTCTATTAACAGCGGAAGATGGGGCGCCTGGATGGCTCAGCCTTTGGGCGTCTGCCTTCACATCCAGGGCATGATCCTGGGGTTCTGGGATTGGGTCCCTCATGGGGCTCCCTGTGTGGAGCCTGCTTCTCCTTCTGTCTGTGTCTCTGCCTCTCTCTGTGTGTGTCTCTCATGAATAAATAAAGAAAAGAAAAGAAAAAAGATAAAAGAAACAGAGGAAGAAACTGGGGCACAGAGCAATCAAGTGGCTTACCTAAGGTCACACAGCCAGAAAACGAGACAGCCAAATCTCTACCACTAAACTGCTGGATATTAAGGGGAGGGGACCCCTTTGCCCATCAGAGACACGCCAGAGGGAGGCGGCTGGAGGAGCTACCCAGGCTAGGGACCCAGCCACCGCCGCCCCGGGAGCACAGCAAAGCGGCTTGTCCAGGCGCTAGGAAGCCGGGGCCAGAGGCCGCCAGGCCCTCACCTGTGACTATCTGCTCTCTGTAGTGCCGGGAGCAGCCAGGAGGGGTTTAAGGAGCAGGGGAGCCGCCTGGCCCTGCGTCACACTCCCCTCCCCCGGGGCAGGGCCCTGCAGGAGCCTGGAGTTTCCAGCCCGGGAGCAGGGGGCAGCAGCAAGGGAGCAGCGCTGATGGGGAACCGGGAAGGCCCCCCGGGAGGACGGAGACACCCCATCTAGGGGGCGAGGACGAGCGGGGCGGGGCAGAGGGGATACGAGCTGCTCGAACTGCAAAGGCAGATGCTCCAACAAGCAGCCCCAGCAGCTCCTCAGTCCCCGACGTATATGGGTCACCTGGTGCCCCTGCTCGTGCGGCTGCCCCCGGCGCCCCGGGCTCCCCCGGCTTCCCTCGTCCTCCCCAGCCTTCCCAGGCAGCGGGGGCCCAGCGGCTGAGGGCGCTCCCGCTCTCCTTGGGGGGGGTCCTCTCACCTCTTGCTGTCTTTCCTGTTCATGCTTCCTGGTGCGGGGGAGGGGGTCTTGCAGGAGTCTGGCTCTGTTCCTCCCCCTTCCCAATGCTCCAGCTTCTTAGCCCCTTGGGAGCTGGGGCCTCCTCGGTGCTTGGGAAGGAAAGAGGAACTGCCCCTCCCCACCCAGCCCCAGGCCAGGGGGAAGGAAGAGGCTGGGGAGAGACCAAAGGTCCCCCCTCCCCCACATGGGGATCCCTTCGGGCTGAGGTTTCCGGTGCTGCCGGCCCCCACCCCCAGGCGCCCAGCGGGCTCTCTCTCTATCTCCCCCATCTTTCTGTCTCTAGACCCGTGGTTCTCTGTTCTGCACTGCTGTTCTTCAACGAGGGCTGGTTGTTTTGTTTTTTAAGTCTCCCTGTTGTGACACATCTAGGTAAAAACACATACTCAGAAAGTCTGTATTTCTGTAAGGATGTATTCATGTATATGACACACAAGGGCTTGAATGGGAAGGCCCAAGACCTAAGACTTTGTACATTTCTCCTTCTTTTTCTTTTTTCTTTTTTTGAGATTTTATTTATTTATTCATGAGAGACACAGAGAGAGAGAGAGAGAGGCAGAGACACAGGCAGAGGGAGAAGCAGTCCCCCGGGATCACGACCTGAGCCAAAGGCAGACGCTCAACCACTGAGCCACCCAGGCGTCCCATCCTTCTGTTTCTTTTACTCCTGGTTTCTTTTTAATGATGCCATGTGTATCCCAGGAAACATTTTCACTGTATTGTGTTCTGTTGTAACAAAGCCTTATGTAGTGCCTACTGCATACCACACAGCGTTCTAAGGGCTTTTAAAATATTAACTCGTTTCATCATCACACAATCTTAAAGACTGTTCTCTTATTATGAAAAACATTAGAGAAGGAGGTAAACCCTCTGGGGGCCTCTTCCCCGGCCCACTGTCCCTCTTAGGCAGTGGTGACCAATATCGAATATTGTTGGGTTTCATCTGACCTGTTGGCTGTGCATTTGTTTAGGTATATAAATTCATGCTCATAGAAACACAGACTTTTCTTTTGAGTATGTGCGTTTGTTTCCTTTTACTTAAATGTGTCATGCTTGACCTTTTTAAATTGAAATACAAAAAAAAGCACAAATCCTAAGTGTTTAGGTCGATGCTTGTGAAAAACGGAGCGTATCTATGTGGCAGTGACAAAATCGAGAAACAGAATGTTTCCATCTTGCCCAAACCCCCTGCACAAGCCCCATCCCAGCCCTACCTCCCGAAAGTTACCACTAGCCTGATTTCTAGCAGGGTAGTTTTGCCCGGGGTTTGAGTTATTTATAAATAGAATAACTGATTGTGTCTGACTTCTTCCACTTAATAACCATGTTTTTTTCTTTAATTCTTTCATGTTTTATACTTGGTTGTAATTATTACTTTTTTGGTCCTGCATTGTGATTTACTGAGCAATTTTCCTGTAATGGACAGGTGAGTTGCTTCCAGCGTGGGGCTATTGTGAGTAAGACTGCTGTGAACATTCTAGCACCTTGTCTTTTGCTGAACGTTCAAGTGTGCAATCCTGTAGGTGGATACCCAGGAGTAGAATAAATGGGTCATAGTAATTAATATGCTTCTGCCAAACCTCGTGCATTAGTCAATTCAACCAGAACTCTCTTAGAAGTATGTTTTTACTCTCTCCTTTTTTTCACCAAAAGAAGTCACCATGGATTTTTTTTTTTTTTTTACATGCCAGAACATTTCATGTCTAAATAGACAAGAACCGAGCTCAGTCTGTTTAACTTTTCCATTACGTGGCATACCCCGAATAGTCTCAGGCCTTCTCACTCTTTCTCTTCCTCTCCCTGCCTCCTTATTTACCCCCTCCCTCACCCCATCAAGTTTCAAATGGTGCTGTCCACGATGTGGCTGTCTGTCAGCCCATCTCCCCAGCACCTGCATCACACGAGATGATGTAACACTGCTGGCTGAACCAAGCTTGGTTATGCCTCCATGTACCCTCAAGCCCCCACCCCCGGAGACCCAGAGAAGCCTCAGGGAGGGAGGTGAGTAAAGGCCCTGGTACAAAGTGCCACCCTCAAGGCCAGCAAGGATGGTTAATACCACCAATAACACCATCAACCACAAAGGAAAAGACTTCTGAAGCAAACCACAGAAACTCATAAGGAAGAAAAAGGATGCACTTGCTAATATCAGAATAAGGATTTCTTTTAATGAGGACACGGGGGGACGAATATCAGATGAGATGACAGAGCAAGAACAGGTATTTACAACATCTAAAATCAACGAGAGAATAATCTTTAGAAGGTGAAAGGCACAGCTGCAAACCAGCAAAAAAAAAAAAAAAAAAAAAAAGACACCAACTCTGATAGAAAAATGGGCCAAGAGAGTGTGAGCAAATGACCAGGAAACCCCAAGACTCTGATAGGCACCTGAGAGGATGCTAGAAATTCTTGGTAACTGATCAAGGAAGTGCAAATTAAAACAACAGTGAGTCACCCCATCGGTCTGGCAAAGACTGGAAGTTGGAAAATGTCAAGTGGAAGTTGGAGATGTGGGGCCCTGGGAACTCTGCTACTGTGGGGCCATTCCCAAGGGCCACTTGGCACTACTTAGTCAAATTCAGTGTGTGCTTGGAGCTACCACCCAGCAGTTAGCTCCTGGGTGTGTGTACTGGGACATTCGTTCTCAGTCCCGTGAAGAGACATATAAGGATCCTCACATGAGCCAGGGGCAGCCCAGGTGTCACCCCAAGAGGATAGATGCCAGGCAGTCCTGCAAAGCCCCCGTAGCTGCAGAACAGGTGTCCATAGAGCAACACGGGTAAGTCTCAAAACACATCATGATGACTGACCAAAAAAACCCAAACACTATTAATATCTTATGATATAATGCACAATGACACAGAATAATTTTATATTATATATAAAATTCTAAGGAGAAATTTAATATTTAATATACAAGTGTGTGCTATAGAATGTATATAAACATAATTACATTGGATTGTGTGGCTATATTAGCCTAAATATAGAAGTATATAATTACGCATGATATAATTCAAGAATATGGTACAACCTTATGTGTTGTGTTATGACAGTTGTATCAATATATCAATATTTAACTATGTGACACATACCAACCTATTATACATTTAACATTTTATGTATAATTTTATTGAGCTGTGAGATATTGTTTTGTTTAGTTTTTAAGATTTTACTTAATTGAGAGAGAGCATGAGTGGGGAGGAGGGGCAAAAGGAAGAGGGACAAATAGACTCCCAGCAGAGTGGGGAGCCGGATGCAGGGCTCGATCCCAGGACCCTGAGACCATGACCTGAGCTGAGGGCATATGCTTACCCGACAGAGCCATCCAGGCACCCCTGCAAGATGCTGTTTTGTATAACTTAATAGATACCATTACATGCTATTGATAATTTTAAGATTATCAAGAAGTTACATGTGTCAATAAGTTATCATATCATAGGCTCTAAAAAGTTTCCTTATGGGATCTTTCCCATGACCACCCCTCCCGTGTGAGGACTATTCCAAATGAGCCCAACTGACAGATGAAGACACTGAGGCCCAGAGGCACGAAGGTGCACGACTGGCAGGAGGCCCAGGTATGTGTGATATCCTGCACGGGACCTCCAGGCCGAACAGCTGCCTGTTTTAGGGAACTGCAGAGGGCCTCTGCCCAAGCTTCCCAGGGCGGGTGGGGAGCCAGAGGAGCCAGTGCCGCCTCCAGGCCTCAGGCCAGAGCAAGAGGTGCAGCCCTCTGCAGTGGGGTGCTGCATAAAGGGGCAGTCCAGGTGGGGAGAAGCTGGGCCTGGGTCTGAGGAATTGAGTTTTTGTTATAACTAGATTTTATGCAAATATCAAGACAATAAAGTGCAATGAGTAAGAACGTAACTCGGGGTTCAGATCTTTTGCTCAGCCTCTGCATGGCCCTGGGCAAGTCATGCCAGCTCATGGTCCTCTGCTTTCCTTATCTGGAAAATGGGCACCATAAGTCTCCTGACTTCACAAGGTTGTTGTGAGAACTACATCATTCATTCCAGTCCTGAGAATTACATGTGGTAAGAACCATGCATTTTTATGTCCTCTTCTAAATAATGTGAATAATAGCAGCATTGTTGGAACAACTAAATGAGATGCGGTAAAAATATCTTTGGGGCCTCAAATACAACAGGCACACAAAAGACATCTGCTATGGCTATTATTTCTGCCTTAGAAGACTTTAAAATGGTGATGATGATGATGATGTAAGCAACACTTACATAATATTTACTATGCATTGGTACTAAGGGCTGTAAATAGGATGGCTCAGTCAGGTAAGCCTGTGCCCTTGGCTCAGGTCATGATCCCAGGGTCCTGGGATTGAGTCTCCCATTGGGCTCCCTGCTCAGCGGGGAGTCTGCTTCTCCCTCTACCCCTCTGCCCTGCTCGTGCTCTTTCTCTCTCAGATAAATTTAAAGAAATCTTTATTTTTTTAAAGAAATCTTTAAATATAAAAATTTTAAGTTCTATAAATAAATTATCTCATTTAATCCTTGCAAATGTCCTGTGAGGTAGGTATTATTAATAGTCTCCTTACCAGTTGGGGAAACTGAGGCACGGAGCGGAGAAGTGACTTGTCCAAGGACACTTGCCACTGCAAGACTAGGATTCAGATCCAGACTGCCTGGCTTGCACAGCCCTTGCTTTTAATCACTGACTATGGTGGTTTTTAAAGTCGGGAGGCCTTGGCGTGCACCCCAGCTGTGCTGTTCTACGTGAAGCGGAGGCTTCCGGCCTCAGAGCCTCAGTTTGCTTCCTGTGAAATGGGAGAATGAGGGCATCTTCCCTACCAGGGAGGTGGAGAGGGGGCAGCTACCTTCCAGAAGCTCCGCCTACAACCTCCAGGCCACCCACGCCTACCTCTGGCCCAGGTTTGGGGTCTGGGGGCGGGGCTCCGGGAGGGGGCGTGGCCCTGGAGGCCTGGCCCAATGGGAGCCGGGGGGCGGGGCCCTCCTCCCAGCTCTGTCCAGCACGCGCATCCTCCTCCTCGCAGTTCCATCGACCCCGCGGGTGCCCCAGAGGTCTCCGACCCCAGCCCACCCCCAGCCCACCCGCCCCGCCTGCGGCCCCCTCCTCCTATTCCCTGACCTCAGCCCGCGCCCCTCGGGCCTCGACATCATGGGTGACGGAGGAGAGGGCGAGGATGAGGTCCAGTTTCTGCGGACGGTGAGTATCTCTGTGTTAGGGGTCTCTGGGGCTATCTCTCGGGGCCCTCTGAGTGTCTCTTTGTCTCGGGATGTCTCTGTCCTGATTGCTGGTGGTCTCGGAGTCTATTCCTCTGTCCCTTTGGGTGGCTGTCACCCTTTGTCCTTTTTTGTCTCTCCTGCTCGCACACCTTTCTCATCATAGAGAATTAGAAGAATTTGGGACTGCAGAATGGGGAGGGGGATCTTCGGCCACCCTCTCTTCTGACTTTAGCTGTTTGTCCCAGAGAAGAGGGGCCGCGAGGGAGCACCCCCTCCCACCACCCTGGAAGCCGGCACTTGGGGAAGGTGGTTCTAATTCCTGAGCTTAATTTAGCTGTTCCCCCTCACCCCCCCCCCCCAACCTAGGCCTGATTCTCTTCTTGTTCCAGACTCTGACCTAATTTAAATTCTTGGGAAGGGGGCTGGGGTGGGCTGGAGGACCTAACTTCTTTGAACTCCCAGCCCTTGAGGGTCTGGGGAGGGGGGACTCTAGGGTTCTGGGTCTTCTTTCCTCCCTCCTCCCTTGTGGGTAGGAGGGCCAAATATGGCTGCTAATGGTCTCTGGGTGGTGTCTCTCCCTAGCCATCTCTCTGGGTTGTCTCTGTGTTGCTGTCTTTCCATCTCTGTCTCCCTGTCTCTGTCTCTGTCTTTGTTCTTTGACTTTAGGCCTTCTGCATTTTGTTCTGCCTCCCTAGCTCTGTCTCTCCTGGCCTCTCTGATCCCCTGCTGGGGGGCAGGGATGGGAATTGGAACAACAGGTGTCCCTCCCAGAATAGCCGGCTTTTCTGGGGCCTGGGCAGGGGACAGGGAGAGGGTGGGGGGGAGGGGCTGCCCATCTCAGAGTCCTTCCCACTTTTCCCTCCAGGGGCTGAGCTGCGTGTGGGGCTGCCAGTATGGGAGGGGATGAGTATGGGAGGGGATGTTCTCTCTTGGGGCCAGGTCTGCTGACCCCGCGCTAGCCCCTCCCCTCCTCCTCCCAGGCCCTGGGAAATGCTGACACAGCATTCCGGGCCCCAGAATAGGACCCTGGTGAGCTGGGTCCGGTTTCCTGGGAGGGAGGAACTAACAGCTGAGACTGGTAGTGAAAGATAGAGACAGCTGGACATTCGGCCACAGGAGGAGGCCTAGCTTCACCCTAGACTCTTGCCCCGGCTCCAGCCCCTTAGCAGACACCATGGGTTGGGCTTTCCCCTCCTCCCTGGCCCTAATAAGACCATGGCCATGGCCATCAGCCCTTGAGCAGCCACTCTACATCAGGCCCCATGCCCAGGGCCTCAGTCTCCTGAGACATCTAATTATATCCTCGCCTGCCCTATCTTCTGAGGTAGGGCCCTATCTTTATCTCCCTGGGAGATTTGAGGGAAACCAAGGCCTGAGTGGTAGAGTCACTTGACCAAGGTCAAGGCCAGGAAGTGCCATCTCTGGATGCCCC
The DNA here is from genome assembly GCF_048418805.1 of Vulpes vulpes. NCBI lineage: Eukaryota > Metazoa > Chordata > Mammalia > Carnivora > Canidae > Vulpes > Vulpes vulpes. The sequence continues at coordinate 8,109,647 of NC_132780.1, forward strand.
TGGGACCCAGCCCTCTTGCTTTCACAAGAGAACTGAGCTCAGACTTGCCAGGTTAACCTGCACTGGCTTCTAGAGCTCTGGCCCTGGCATCTCTTGGCCCCAGAATAGGTCTGTTTTCCTAAACTTTATTGAGATTGTGTAGCGTTTTTCTTACACTTTTGGGACTTCATCCCACCAATAAGAAATAGATTTTATCTTGCAATCCAGTCCATGCAAATACACACATGTTATTTTTATTATTTATTTTTTTACAAAAATATTTTATTTATTTATTCGTGAGAGACACAAAGAGAGAGAGAGGCAGAGACACAGGCTGAGAGAGAAACAGGCACCATGCAGGAAGCCCAATGTGGGACTTGATCCCAGGACCCCAGGATCACACCCTGGGCCAAAGGCAGATGCCCAACCGCTAAGCCACCCAGGCGTCCCACACACGTTATTTTTAAAACCCAACTTTATTGAGGTATAACTGACGTCCCATAAATTGTACCCATTTTAGGTATCATAGTTCAATGAGTTTCGACAAACTTTACACACCCATGTAACCACCATCATAAAGACCTAGAACATTTCCTTTACCCCAGAAAGTTCCTTGTTGCTCTTTGCAATACTTGCCCTGTCCATCTGCTTTATGTCACTGTGGATTCTATCAGGCATTTTCTGGGGTTTCATGTACAATATATGCTCATTTGCCTTCCTTCTTTCACTCAGCATGTTTTTGACATTTATCCATGTAGCGTGTGTCAAGAGTTTCTGTTTGTTGCTGAGCAGTACTGCACTGTGTGGATGTGCCACATAATTTGTTTATCAGTTCACCTGCTGGGGGATTTGGGTCACTTCTAATCTGTGCTATTACAGACAAGTTGGGTGCATTTGCACACAGCTATTTTTTACCGGAAATAAGTTTCATAAAAAGTAGATAAACCTTAGAACAGGAGGGGCATGTTTCTATGTTCTGCTCCCGCTCTACTGTATTTCACTGTTTTTTTAAAGATTTATTTATTTTATTATTTAATTATGATAGACATAGAGAGAGAGGCAGAGACACAGGAGGAGGGAGAAGCAGGCTCCATGCCGGGACCCCGACGTGGGACTCGATCCTGGGACTCCAGGATCATGCCCTGGGCCAAAGGCAGGCGCTAAACCGCTGAGCCACCCGGGGATCCCTTATTTCACTTTTTAAAAAAAAGATTTTATTTATTTATTCATGAGACACACACACACACACACACACACACACACAGGCAGAGACACAGGCAGAGGAAGAAGCAGGCTCCATGCAGGGATCCCGATGTGGGACTCGATCACAGGTCTCCAGGATCAGGCCCTGGGCTGAAGGCGGCGCTAAACCGCTGAGCCCCCAGGCTGCCCCTTATTTCACTTTTTAAGCATGGTGGCCTTGGCCCCCCAAAATGACTTCATTTCCATTTGATGGGTGGTGACCTCTAGCCCTACCTGGGCTGGGGTTTCTCAAAGCATGGCCCATGTCAGTGCCTCCTGGGGGCGGGTCATGGTCCGGATTCCCTGCTCACCTCACTCCAGAGCCGCTGAATCATGCTCTTGGTGTTGGGTCGGAAACTAAGGCAGCAAGGCAGCTGCATGTGTAACCAGGCCACCTCCGCTCATTGTGTGGCAGGAGGAAGTTAGAGAATCTTGGTGTAGTGATTAGGCCTCCAAGTCTCTGGTTTATATCCTGGTTTGTCATTTACTTGCTTCCTAGTGATTTTAATTTTTCTCTCCGAGCCTCAGTTTCTGAATCTGCAAAATGGGCGCAAATATAGATACCCTAAGGATGCAAGGGATCCATGCAAAAGCTCTCTGGGCTCACTTCCTCCTGCTTTCTCGCTCCTGCTGCCATAGCCTCCTGTGACCCTTGCTCTTCCTCCGCACCTGTGGCTCCCTCCGGCCACAGGTCTCTGCACAGGCTGCCCTGACTTCCAAAACATTCGTCCTGCAGAACAGACCTGATTCCCTTCTTGTTATTTGGATGAGGCTCAAATGTCACCTCCTTGGAGAGGTTGCCACTTCACGCCCTCACTGATGTCACCCCTGCCCCCAAAGCCACTCTCTTATATCAGCTTGGGTTATTTTTTTCATAGCACGGATTGCTGACATGAAAATTGTGAATCTGTTCGCTTGTTTGTTGCATGTCCCCCACGAGGATATCAGCTCCACGAGGACAGGGGCTTTGTCTGCTTTATTTGCTGCTCTGCCTCCAGTGTGTAGATCAGGGCCTGGCGATCGCTGATTCAATAATTGTCTGAATGAATGTAAAGCCCTGAGCACAAGGCCTAGCAGACACTAAGTGACACATGCAAGCTGTCCATGCCTAGGAACACACAAGTGGCCAGGGTGCACCAGGGTGTCGAGGTTGGAGGTTTCAGGGCAGAGCAGTTGTGGAGGCCTCCTGCCCCACAGATCAAACCTCTCCTTCCTCCCTGGCTGAGCAGCAGATTGAGGGCCGCCTGTGTGCTCTGGGGGCTGGAATGCGACAGATAGAAGGGCTGGAGGCTGTGTGACCTCAGGCGGGACACTGAACTTCCCTGAGCCTGTTTTCTCAGCTGTGAAAGGAGATAACCACTGCCTGACTCAGTGGTGAAGAGCTGGGGTCTCTATCATTTTTGACTGATGTCAAAATGTTGGGCATTCCCCTATGAACTTTTATATTAGTTAGAATTGTAGACATGGGCTACTTGACTAACATACGGTCTAGTGTCCTAAGAGTGTGGCATATAGATCAAATCCCAGCTAGGTCGTATGACAGCTGTGTGACCCCAGGCAAGTTACTTGACCTCTCTGGGTCTCAGTTTCCAGGGGTTCACATCACAGAACTCATCTTAGAGGATTCAGTAATGAGTTCATACGTGTTAAGTTCTTGAAATGGGACTCAGCACATAGAAAAGACTTTTTTACCTAAAACTTTAGCATCTCATCTTGACATCGTTTCCAGCCTAGAGCGAAACTGCAAGGTTACTTGGAAGAACTCCCACGTGGCCTTAAGTCATTTTCCCCACGTGTGAAGATTTGGCACATCTGCCAAACATTTATCCTTTTCTCTCCCCATTCCTCTCTCTGGTCACATTTTCCTCCTAAACTGTTTGAGGATGAGTTGTGGCCAAGATACTCAAGACCTAAAATACTACAGTAGCTGTTTCCAAAGAAACAAGGGTTTCTTACCAAACTGCAGTATAGTTACCAATGTCAGGAAATGTAGTGTGGCTCTGATGCCATTATCTGTCACCGTCCTGCTTGGCTCTCACCAGCGGTCACCAGGAGTGCCTTGTTGCATGTCCCTTCCACCCAGGATGCAGTCTGGGCTCTGGCATTGCAGTCACGTGTCATCAGCGAGCACTCCTTGGGGGCACCTGGGTGGCTCAGCCGGTTAGGCATCTGCCTTCTGCTCAGGTCATGATCCCGGGGTCCTGGGATCAAGCCCCGTATCAGGCTCCCTGCTCAGCTTCTCCCTCTACCCCTCCCCAGCTTGTGCTCTTTCTTTCTTTCTCAAATAAAATAAAATCTTAAAAAATAATAAATAAAAAGCACTCCTCGCAGCACCTGAGTGGCTCAGTCAATTAAGCATCTGACTCTTGATCTCAGCTCAGGTCTTGATCTCAGGGTCATGAGTTCAAGCCCTGCATTGGGCTCCATTGCTAGGCATGGAGCCAACTTAAATAAAAATTAAAAAAAAAAAAAAAAAAGGGGGACGCCTAGGTGGCTCAGTGGTTGAGTGTCTGTCTTCGGCTCAGGGTGTGATCCCGGAGTCTCAGGATCGAGTCCCACATGGGGCTCCTGCATGGAGCCTGCTTCTCCCTCTGCCTGTGTCTCTACTTCTCTCTGTGTCTCTCATGAGTAAATTTAAATAAATAAATAAATTTTAAAAAAGAGAAAGAGAGAGAAAGCATTGCTTAATGGATAGCTGTTACTGAAACAATACACAAAAGAGCAACTAAAGAAGGCTGAGCTTAAAAGCCATTGAACTTGGAGTGCTTATAGTTTCCACCTCCAGTGGCTCACCTTGCGGACCCCACTGGAGCCAGCAGGACGGGGGTTCAAATCCCAGCTCCTCCCCTTATCAGCTGTGCAGTCTTCGACAATCTGTGCCCCCTCCTTGTGCCTCAGTTTCCCCATTTTAACATGGGGATGACACTGGCTTCTAGCTCACGGGACGTTAGAAGCATGTGGAGCCCGCAGCGCGGGGTGGGTTTTATCAGGCGCCGTCTCTTTGGCGAGGAGAAGGGTGGCGTGGTGGTCCGCAGTGTCTGCGGGAGCCCTGACCCCACAGTCTGCTCGCAGGATGATGAAGTGGTTCTGCAGTGCAGCGCCACGGTTCTCAAGGAGCAGCTCAAGCTCTGTCTGGCCGCCGAGGGCTTCGGCAACCGCCTCTGCTTCCTGGAGCCCACCAGCAATGCCCAGGTCTGCGTGGGAGCCGGGGGGGGGGGGCAGGGTCCAAAGAGGAGAAGGTCTGGGTCTGAAGAGGGGGTTCCGAGAGGAGAGAAAGGGCTAGGAGGGAAAGGGGGCCAGAGGTCTGGGGCAGGTAGCGGTGGAGGTCTGCGGAGGGAGGGGCAGGGGCTCAGGACTCTCAGGAGGCAGGTGTCTAAAGGGGGCAGGGGGCTGGGATCCAAAATTAAAGGGCCTGGAGGGTTGAAGGGATGTTGTTGGGGGCAGGGTGCTGACTGGGGATGGAGTTAGAAGCTGGGAGTGCAGGGAGCCCAGGTCTGAGGGTGAGGTGGACTCAGGGTCAGAGAGTGGAAGAGAGTGGAGGTGACCGCGGCGGGGATGGGCAGGGGGGCTGGGAAACAGGGGCTGTGGAGTCAGATGGCGGAGGAGGCTGAGGCTCTGAGGGGGTCAGAGAGCCTTGGGTCCAAGAGGGAGGGTGCTCAGGAGTCTGAGGTGGCTGGGTAGGAGACCCAGGAGGTAGGCACAAGGTTGGCCCCTCCTGTGATTTGGAGGAGTGTTCACCGGTGTCTGAGGGAGGAGGCAGGAATGGGGACAATCTGATGGTGACGGCAGGGGTGGGGCTTCCTTGGAGATCGCAGGGGAAGGCCGGCGGAGTCTGGCTGTGTGCTAGCAGGTGCCCCGTGTCTGAGAGAGGGCCGCGGCTCCCTTTGAGATTAGGTGGGGTGTGGGGTACTCAGGCGGGGAGGTGGTGTGGAAGCTTCTGTGAGCTTCGGGTGGAGTTAGGTGTTTGAGGGAAGAGGCATATTTTCTGTGATGTTGGTGTGGATTTGGGGGGTCTGGAAGGGTAGCAGAGGGCAGGGGCTTCTTGGGGTGCTGGGGTCAGGTCTGAGTCTCCAAGGGGTTGGGTATGTAGACCAGCACTCAGGAGCCCTCAGGCCCCCCACTCATATCTGCCCACCCCCAGAATGTGCCCCCCGATCTGGCCATCTGTTGCTTCGTCCTGGAGCAGTCCCTGTCCGTCCGAGCCCTGCAGGAGATGCTGGCCAACACGGTGGAGGCTGGCGTGGAGGTGAGGCCCCCAGTCCGGGCGGGCCAGGTGGCGGCCGGGGGCGGGGTGGCACGGGGAGGGGGGCGTCTGGGCTTCCTCACCATCTGCTCTTCTTCCTCTCTCTGCCCCGCCCCTCACAGGCCCTCAATTTGGATAAGTGGGTAGGTCTGGCCTTGGGTGTCACCTGTCCTTCCACCTCTCCTGACCCCAGGGCCCGCCTCTTGGGCCCACATCCTGCACACCGGGGCTGGGGTTCTCCCCACTCCAGTTGTCAGGGGCTGTGGAGCCCAGACAGGCCAGGCAGGCAGGAAGGAAGCAAAGGGGTGGGGGCTTCTGAGCCCCTGTTCCCCACCCGCTCCTTTCTCCTCTCGCCCATCCTTTCCTCCAACCCCGATCCCAGCTCTTCTCTGCATGGGACTCCCCCCTCACCTCCCCCTGCCCCAAGTGTGGGTCCCCTCCGCTCCCAGGATGGGTCTGCCATGTGATCATGGGCCCCATCACATGGCCCCCTCAGAGCATGGGCATGTGACAGCCAACACAGGAGGCATGATGCCATCGAGAGACCGGGTGTCACCCCTGTTCCCTCCCAGGAGGGGCCGAGTCTCCTTGTGCTTGGGGGTGCGTGTGTGTGGCAGCACAGGGCAGGTCCCTACGGGGATGTTCAAATATTCAACAATTGGTAGGACTACACTGGTGTGTACCGGCTGCCGCTTAGCTGTGTTATGACAGGTTACAGCAAAAGCAGCCAAGGTCCCCGGTTTATGAGGTCCTGGGGCTTCCCCGAGAGTCCCCAGGCAACTGGAACAAGGGTTCAGCCTCCCTGAGTGACTTTGGGACTTGGTTAACCAGATAAAGGAGGCAGGGAGGACAGAGTGGGCTTTGGGGAATATAAAATACCCTATCCACGGCTTCTCCAAGACACAGCCCCTACTTTGTGAATGGGGAAACTGAGGCAAAGAATCTGTTAAGGGTCCGAGCTAAGGCTTCCTTGTGTCCAGGCCTGAGCATGGGATTTTATAGGGGAGCATCCTGCCATCTGGGATAGGCCAGATGCCTTTGGGGGTCCTGTCCTCATTCTGTGCCCCCTCTCCCCCCGCAGTCGTCCCAGGGCGGGGGCCACAGGACACTCCTGTATGGCCATGCCATCCTGCTCCGGCACACACACAGCGGCATGGTGAGTGCCAGCATGGGGGCGGGGGGGGGGCAGGGGCAGGGGCAGGGGACGCAGGGCCTGCCAGGAGGAGGCTGACTGCCCTCCCCACCCCTAGTACTTGAGCTGCCTTACTACCTCCCGCTCCATGACTGACAAGCTGGCCTTCGACGTGGGACTGCAGGAGGATGCCACAGGTGCGGGGCTGGAGCGGGAGGGCGGCAATGGGGAGACCGCAGGCAGGGGTCGGGGTGCAGGAGGTGCAGGCGTGGCGGGGCGCAGCAGCCACAGCAACGCTCTGGGGACAGGGGCGCAGGCGACAAGGGGGTCAGCGTGGGGAACCCCAGGCCGAGGGGCTGAGGGCAGGAATGGAGGCCACGAGGCCAGGAGCAGGTGGGGGTAATGGGAGAATTTGGGGCAGAGGGCTGGGGAGGCTCGCGGGCTGGGGATCCCTTGGGGAAGGGCATCGTGGTAGCCCTCGTGCTGACGGCACTCCCCGCCCCGCAGGAGAGGCCTGCTGGTGGACGGCGCATCCGGCCTCCAAGCAGAGGTCCGAAGGAGAGAAGGTCCGCGTCGGGGATGACCTCATCCTCGTTAGTGTCTCCTCAGAGCGCTACCTGGTGAGCAATCCCACCCCCAGCACAGCTACTGCTGCCCCAGGGCTGGGGGCACACGGGACCGCCCACCTCCTCATCCCCGGTCCCCACTCTCTGGCCCCAACATCCTGATCCCGAGTCCTGGTCCCCTGACCTCTGACATCCGTTTCTGGTCCTCGGTGCCCCATTTCCCAGTTTGATCTTGCTTTCCTGACCTGTGATTTCTGATTTTCTGTCTCCTGTCTGCCGCTTTCACGGCTTCCACCTGTGGCTCCTGGCCTCTGACTCTGGATCTATTGCTTACCCCACCGTCGTCTCTGACTGCCACATCCTGGCTGCCCCCAGCACCTGTCCACGGCCAGTGGGGAGCTCCAGGTTGACGCCTCCTTCATGCAGACGCTATGGAACATGAACCCCATCTGCTCTGGCTGCGAAGAGGGTGAGGGGCCCAGGCCTCCTGCCCCTAAGCTGAGACCCCTCAAAACAGACCTCCCGCATTGCCCCTCAAACATGTCCATACTGAGCATTGGAGCCTCAGACCCCAAACCTAGCTCTCCAAATTATGACCCTCATACTTAGATATCCAACATACCCCATATCCAGAACCCTGGAGCTCAGACCCCTAACTCCAAACTCGGTATTGGACACCCAAATCCAGACCCCAAAGCGCTCACGCCAAACTCAAGTCCTGGAGGTCAGACCCTTAAATCCAAAGCTGAACATATCACATCTGGAGCTGATCCCTGAGATCCTGAGGCCTCAGATGACAAGCACAGATGGAGACTTCAGATTCCCACACCCAGACCCCCAAATTCAAACTCAGATACCCAAACCAAGATCCCTAATTCAGACCCCAAACCTCAGCCAACGGACCTCAGACCTCCAAGCTTTAACCTCGAATATCTAAAGTTTTCCAAATTCAGGCCCTCATGCTAGGATCCCATAGCATGACCCCAAAACTTTGACCCCAGTTCTAACACCCATAGCTCACACTCAAACTGAGACTCAAACCACAGATCCTGGAACTCAGGCCTTAATCTCAAACCCAGCAGCTTCTAACCCTGAAGCTCAGATCTCTCTGACTTCAGACCCCAAACCTCAGATACCACCCTCAGACCTCCAAAATCAACACTCAAAGTTCAGACCCTAGCCCCAGACTTCCAACCCCAGACCCCTGGAACTCAGAGGCCAATATCTGGGAACATTAGACTCAAACCTCTGACCCAACCTCAAAATCCAAACTCAAACCCACAAACTCCCCCAACCTCAGCCCTGTACACTCAGACCCACAAACTTAGATTCCCTATCTCAGACCCTAAAGCTTATATCTTCACTTTCAGGCCTCAAACTTAGCCCAAATCTCAGACTGCCACTTCGGATCCTGAAACTCAGATCTCCAACTGCAGACCCCCAGACCCGGCCCCAGCCTCCCACAGGAGAGAAGCAGGACCCCTGGCCTCCACTTTGGCTCCCGGGCCTCCCCAGGGCGCCAGCCCCACAGTGACCACTTTCCCTTGTTCCTCTCCAGGCTACGTGACCGGGGGCCATGTCCTCCGCCTCTTTCATGGACACATGGACGAGTGTCTGACCATCTCCCCCGCTGACAGTGAGGACCAGCGCAGGTCTGGGATGGGGACCAGGGGCCCTGGATGTCAGGCAGGGGGAGGGGTAGAAATAGGCAGGGGGGATAGCATCTCATGGGTGGGGCTGGGGATCCCATCCTGGGAGTCCTGGGAGGCTGGTGACTGAACCTCTGACTTCATTTTCTCTCCTGCCCGTAGACTTGTCCACTATGAGGGGGGATCTGTGTGCACCCATGCCCGTTCCCTCTGGAGATTGGAGCCACTGAGAATCAGGTGGGGGGTTTGGGGCTAAGAGCTCCTGGGGGGCCTGGGAGGGGAGAGACAGTGCTGAAAGAAGATCTGAGAAAGATACTAAAGAGTTGTGAGGGAAAATCTGGGGAGCCCAGGACCCTGAGGAGGGTCTTCAGGGTCTTAGAATCCCAGAGGAGAAGGTCTTAGGGGAGGGTGGGCATTCCTGAGGGAGAGATTGAGGGTCCCCAGTAAAAATGTGGGGAGTAGCCCCGCCCTGGAAGAAGGCTGGGGGCTCAGGGCACCTGGGTGGCTCAGTAGTTAAGCATTTGCCTTCGGCTTGGGTTGTGATCCCGGGGTCCTGGGATCAAATCTTGCATCTGTTTCCCGGCGGGGAGCCTCCTTCTCCCTCTGCCTGTGTCTCTGCCTCTCTCTCTGCATCGTTTATGAATAAATAAATAAAATCTCTAAAAAAATTTTTTTTAATTAAAAAAAAAAAGAAGGCAGGGGCTTGATGAGGTTTGGACCAAGCCTGTGGTGTCCAAGGGAGGACTGGTGGGCGGTCCTCTGACCCTCCACGCCCTCCCCCTCTGCAGCTGGAGTGGGAGCCACCTGCGCTGGGGCCAGCCGCTTCGTATCAGGCATGTCACCACTGGGAGGTACCTGGCGCTCACCGAGGACCAGGGCCTGGTGGTGGTTGATGCCAGCAAGGCCCACACCAAGGCCACCTCCTTCTGCTTCCGCATCTCCAAGGTCAGTGGGGTCAGGGTGCCCTCCCTCACTTGGAACCCCAAATCCAGCCCCAGTCCCCCACTCTGCAGGTTCTCAGGGGAGCTCCCCAATTAAATGCACAGGCCGAGGAGGCTGACCTCTGTCCCCTGCCTCTGCAGGAGAAGCTGGATATGGCCCCGAAGCGGGATGTGGACGGCATGGGTCCCCCTGAGATCAAGTACGGGGAGTCACTGTGCTTCGTGCAGCATGTGGCCTCGGGCCTGTGGCTCACCTATGCCGCCCCGGACCCCAAGGCTCTGCGGCTTGGTGTGCTCAAGAAGAAGGTGGGTGTCTGGCAAGGGGAAGGGGTGGGAGTGCCAGCAGGGGACTGGGAGGTGGTCGTGCTTGAGCCTTCAGGAGTTTGAGGGCAGGACTGAGAGAGAAACTGAGATTGAGAGAAACTGGAAAAAAGAAAGAGGGATAAGTAGGGGGAGAGAGAGGCAGAGAGGGAGAGAGAAACAGAGAGAGAGAGAGAAAGGCAGAGACAAGAAGACATGGAAACAGAAAAACAGAGAAAGACAAAGGCAGAGAAGGAGAGATGGAAAAGACAGAGACAGAGACAGTGGCAAACTGACCAAGAATAACATTTGGCAAATTATTGAGTACCCAGTTATTCTAGATGTGTGTGTGGGAAAGTAGGCGAGCTATGCAGATCTGTCTCCTGCCCTCCCAATTCTGAGATGTGGTCAATGAACTGCCTTTAATGCAGTACATAGCCACTCTGGACAGAGGGTACAGCATGTGCAAAGGCCCTGAGGTTGGAATGAGATTGGCTAATGTTGCAAGACCAGAAAGGAGACCCAGTTTGGCTGGAGCACAGTGATTGAGGGATGAGTCTTAGAAGATAAGGACAGAGAGGAGATGTGAGCAGATCATGTGGGGCCCTGTGGGCCAAGGGGAGGGTCCCAGCTTTTCCTTTAGTGAGATAGAGCCCCAAGAGAGTTTTGAGCAGGCCAAGGAGGTGACCTGACTCAGGATCATGGGGTTCCTTAGCTGCTTGTGGGGAGAGATGGGGCGGGGGTGGGGAGCAGAGCTGGAGTAGGGAGCCCAGGGAGGTGACTGCTGCCCTGATCGGGTGGGGAAAAAACAGTGGACAGGACCAGGGTCGGGACTGAGGAGTGGGGAAGGTGGCCGATTCTGGCTGTATTTTGAGAGTGAAGCCGACAGAACCTCCTGATAGACTGGATTTCGAGGTGAGAGGGTCAGGGGTTGAAGATGATGCCATGATTTTTGTCCTGACATTTCCCACCTGGGAAATGCCATTAACTGAGTCAGGGACAGTGAAGTGTCAGCTCAGGATGACAGGGATCCAGGGACTAGAACAGGGCCCCTCAATATAGAGTGAATGAGTCAGAAGAGTAAGGAGACATCTGTTTTGCAAAAAATGAGGCTTGGGGTTGGATACCCGATCTGAGGATGTAGGGACGGGCCTGGCCCGAGGGGAGATGTGGGAGTTGTGAACAGTGGGTGGTATTTACAGCCACAGGACTGGATGAGGCCCTGGGAGGGTCAGCCCAGGCGAAAGCTGGAAGCCCCGATGGTCTCATCTTACAGAAATGTGGTCAGGCACTCAGTCTGAGACATGTTAAGTTAGGGGTGCCATTAGAGCTCTCCAGTGGGGGGATGTTAAGTCAGTAGTGGGTACCAGGTGGAGAGGGTCTGGCCTGGAGATAAATAAGACAGCGTCAGAGATGAAGAGAGGCAAACACAAAGGGGGGTAGGGACAGAGGCAGAGAGAGATGGAGATAGAGACAGAGAGGGAAAGGGAGAAAGAGACAGGCATGGGGAGAGATGTGAGAGAGCTAGGGCGGGAGACAGAGACAAAAAGGGGGACAGAGAGTGGACACAGATTGGGGAAAGAGAATGGAGTCAGGTGAAGAGGGATAGAAGGGGGTGTCTGGCAGAGAGACTCAGTGGAGGACAGGGGGCAGCTTTGGGGCTGGAGTTTGGATAGAGGTCTGGGGCTGTTGCCCTTGGTGGCCCGGCCCACCCCTGCCTTCTCTGTTCTCCCGCTGCCAGGCCATGCTGCACCAGGAAGGCCACATGGACGACGCATTGTCGCTGACCCGCTGCCAGCAGGAGGAGTCCCAGGCTGCCCGCATGATTTACAGCACTGCTGGCCTGTACAACCAGTTCATCAAGTGAGCCACCTGCCCACTCTGCACCCCCCCCACCCCGGTGCCAGGCCACACCTTGACCCCCAAGCTCCTGGGGGTCACACACCTGACCCTCTTAATCACCTCTAACTTCCACACCGTGTCTAACATACACGGGATCCCTAACCTCTAAACCTCTGAGCTCTAAACACTTGACCCCTGATCTGACCTTGATGACCATGATTTTGACCTCACGTCCCCGATCACCCCTGACACCCAGACCCTTGATCCTGGACCTCCCCAGCCGGACACCTGCTTCCACACCCTCCTGTGCTTACACAGGCGTGAGTCCCAGTCCTAGCTCTGTCCTTGGCCGCTGTCTGACGTCGGGCCAATGTCCGTGTCTCTCCGAGTCTCAGTCTCCCCGAGTCCTTTCGGGGGCCAGGGGGCAGAGACTCGCGAGCCCCCCACGGGAGTCAGCTCTGGGGCTCACTGCTGACGCGTGCGCCTCCCTCAGGGGCCTGGACAGCTTCAGCGGGAAGCCGCGGGGCTCGGGGCCGCCAGCCGGCACGGCGCTGCCCATCGAGGGCGTCATCCTGAGCCTGCAGGACCTCATCGGCTACTTCGAGCCGCCCTCCGAGGAGCTGCAGCACGAGGAGAAGCAGAGCAAGCTGCGCAGCCTGCGCAACCGCCAGAGCCTCTTCCAGGAGGAGGTGAGGCCGCGGCGCGGGAGGGGGCGGGGCCTGGGGCGCGGGGCGGGGCCGGGCGGGGCGGGGCGGAGCCTGAGGGACCCGGGAGGTACGCAGTGGCCGGAGAGCGGGCGGGGCCGCAGGCTGCGGGGCACAGAAAAGGGGCGGGACATCGCGGAGGCGGGGCGTTTGGGCTGGGGGCGGAGCCTCGGGGGGCGGGGCCTTGACGGAGGGGCGGAGCACTGGGCAGAGCAGGGGCGGTGCCTGTGAGCGCCGGACGCCTCCAGCTGCAAGGGGGTGCGGCGTGCCTCGTTCCTTCACCCCGGGAAGGAGGCGGGGCCCGAGAGAAGGCCGGTGCGGCTGCTAGGGCTGTGGAGGCTGTCAGGCCTGGGAACAAGTCAGGGGAGGCTGCGGGACTCACGAGGCCGTGTCTGTGGGGGCTTGGCCTGCAGTTGGGAGGACCGAAGCAGAGGGGGGCACGGGGATGGGGGCAGGGCCGGAGGTGACTGAGCATCAAGGGTGCAGTGCAGGGACGGCCCTCAGTTGGAGTCAAGGGCTGGGGGTCAGTGCGTTTGAGATGTGGGGGGGCCTCCGCTTAGCACCAGGACTAAGGGACTGGGACGTGAGGAGTGGACTGGACAAAGGTCTGGAGATCTGAGGTCTCCACAAGGGGATGGGGGGTATGTTCATTTAAAGGCTAACGGCCTGGGACGCCTCAGTGGTGAGCATCTATCTGCCTTCAGCTCAGGGCGTGATCCCGGGGTCCTGGGATCGAGTTCTGCATCAGGGTCCCCGCAGGGAGGCTGCCTCTTCCTTGGCCTCTCTATGTGTCTCATGAATAAATAAACAAAATCTTAAAAAAAGAAAAAAAAAAGCTAACAGCCTGGCCCTCCTCCTCTCCAGGGACCCCCATCTGATTCAGAAATGATAACAGAACAATAGCAAAGCTTACTTATGGAGGGAATTAGCATATGCCAGCCCAGTGCCAGCACATAGCAGATGCTGTGTAAGTGTTAGTGGTTATTATTACCTTGAATGAAGAGAGGTAGCCTAACTGTTACTCAGCCATTAGAAACGACAAATACCCACCATTTGCTTCAACATGGATAGAACTGGAGGGTATTTTGCTAGTGAAGTAAGTCAATCAGAGGACAAACCTTATATGGTCTCATTATTCGGGGAATATAAAAAATAGTGAAAGGGATTAAAGGGGAAAGGAGAGAAAATGAGTGGGAAATATCAGAGAGGGTGACAGAGCATGAGACACTCCTCTAACTCTGGGAAATGAACAAGGGGTAGTGGAAGGGAGGTGGGTGGGGGGATGGGGTGACTGGGTGACGGGCACTGAGGGGGGCACTTGACGGGATGAGCACTGGGTGTTATGCTATACGTTGGCAAATCGAACTCCAATAAAAAATATACAAAAAGAAAGAGAGAGAGAGAGAGAGAGAGAGGCAGCCACATGCCCCCTGGGGGAGGGGCAGAGAGGAGATAGAGGGGAGAGCAGGTGCACAGGGAGTGGGCTTGGTGGGTTCCAGAACCATAAGGAGGCCAGGCCACAGCTGTGCTCACCTGGAGCAGGGTAAGCCAGGCGCAGAGTGGGAGGAGACGAGGGCAGAGAGGTGACAAGAGTCAGACTATAGTGAGGATTTTCACTTTGGGAGCCACAGGAGGGTTAGGTCTCCTAAGGGCACAACTAGTTGGTGGCAGAGCCACTCTGTGTGACTCTCACCTGGTTGTGCTCTCCACCACGATGTCCTGCCTCTCTTACTAGTGGTATGGTCCCCACGGTATAGATACAGCAATTGTCACAGCAGCGCTATATATGATGGCCAAGAGCTAGAACAGTCCAAATGTCCAGCAGCCCCAGAATGAATCCACAATGTGGCACGCCCACACAACGGTGACAACGGGTGTGGATACTACTCAGCAAGGGAAATGAGCTACAGCCACATGAAACAATGTTCTTGACTCTTTTTTTAAAGATTGTATTTATTCGCGAGAGACACACAGAGAGAGGCAGAGACATAGGCAGAGGGAGAAGCAGGGTCCCTGTGGTGAGCCCGATGGGGGACTCGATCTTGGACCCCGGGATCATGACCGGAGCCAAAGGCAGATGCTCAACCACCGAGCCACCCAGGCGTCCCTTAAAAATTTTTTTTTAAGAAATGAATTAGCAAATCCAAGAAAGGCAAGGAAGAGAGGGCCTGGGACTCCTGTGGTGAATCACCCTGTTTTCCCCAGGGGATGCTCTCCCTGGTCCTGAACTGTATTGACCGCCTAAATGTCTACACAACTGCTGCCCACTTTGCGGAATTTGCAGGAGAGGAGGCAGCCGAGTCCTGGAAAGAGATTGTGAACCTGCTCTATGAACTCCTGGGTAAGGCGCCCCATCCTGACTCCCCTAGGGCTCCCAGAATCTCAGTTCCATTGGGTCTGACCCCCTCTTTCCACCCTCAGCCTCCCTGATCCGTGGCAATCGTAGCAATTGTGCCCTCTTCTCCACCAATCTGGACTGGCTGGTCAGCAAGCTGGATAGGCTGGAGGCCTCGTCTGGTAGGAGAACCCCAGGGGAGGGGATGGGGACTGGGGCGGGGGGGGGCCACATTCCCCTCACCTGTCACTCTGCCATCTGCACAGGGATCCTGGAGGTGCTGTACTGTGTCCTGATTGAGAGTCCTGAGGTGCTGAACATCATCCAAGAGAACCACATCAAGTCCATCATCTCCCTCCTGGACAAGCACGGGAGGAACCACAAGGTTGGCCCCCACACCCCGACCTCTCATCCCCTGAACTCTGAACCCTGACTTTTCCACATACCCTGGAATGCTCCACTTTGCTCCCCAATCTTATCTCTTACCTGGACTCCTCTCCACACGCTTCCATCTCAACACGAGATGTACGTTTAAGACTTACAGTTCTTAATGGATTCTGGGCCACAGCTGTGCTTCATTAGATCTCTGAAATATTTTTTTAAACTTCTAATTTTGTAGCATGGAGGTGGGCTGTGTCTATACTCTCCAGTTTGCCACAGGGTCCTACCCGTCCCCAGTGCATGATTTCTGACCACCTCACACATGTCCCACTTGTCCCCCTGCTGACCCAAAATCTTCTCTTGACCCCCATGCTCTCCCTAACCAACCCTTTCTCTCCTCCCTCTGGCCCTCGCCTCCTCCTCCAGTCTCTCCTTTCTTACACTGCTGGTGCCTTATCTCAGCTCCTGTGACCTCTAGCCTGACCTTTCCCTTTGACCCTTGACCTTCCTCCGTGAGCCTTGACCTCCCACTTTCACCACCTCCTCACAGTCAAAAATCTCCATCTCCCATCCTGGCAAGTTATCCTTAACTTCTGGTTTCCCACGGTAGACCAGCCATAAACTCCCTGCCCTGGTGCTCTCGCAACCTGACCTCTGACCTTGACTTCCAGGTGCTGGACGTGCTGTGTTCCCTGTGTGTGTGCAATGGTGTGGCCGTGCGCTCCAACCAAGATCTCATTACTGAGAACTTGCTCCCTGGCCGTGAGCTTCTGCTGCAAACAAACCTCATCAACTATGTCACCAGGTCTGACCCCTAAACTCTGACCCCAGCCCGGCCTCACCCTGACCACAGATCTCAGAACCTCTCAACTCTTTCCCAGACTCAGAGACTCCACATTCAGGTGGATGTCCCTTCCAATGTCTGCCACCCTAGGACTCAACATTCGGTCCTCACAGATGTCCACTCTTGCCCGAGCTCACCCCTGGCTCCCATTCCTCTTGTCTTCTCTCCCTGCTCCATTTCTGCCTCTGTCTGTTCCTCTATCTCTCTTCTTGTCTGTCTCTGTTTCTGTCTGTGTCTGTCTCTATTTCTTCTCCATTTCTTTTTTCTATCTCTCATTCATCTGTCTCGTTTCTGTTTTTTTGTTTTGTTTTGGGGTTTTTTTAGAGACAGAGAGTGGCAGGGGGAGATGGAGAGAGAGAGAGAGAATCTTAAGCAGGCTCCATGCCCAGTGCAGAATCCAACACGGGACTCAATCTCACAACCCTGAGATCATGATTTGAACCGAAATGAAGAGTCAGACACTCAACAAATTGAGCTACTCAGACACTCCTCTGTTCTTTTTTTTTTTTTTTTTTTTTAAGATTTTATTTCTAGGGGCGTCTGGGTGGCTCAGTCGGTTAAACATCTGCCTTCAGCTCAGGTCATGATCTTCGGGTCATGGGATTGAGCCCCGCATCAGGCTCCCTATTGAGCAGGGAGTTTGTTTCTCCCTCTCCCTGGGCCTCTCCTTCTGCTCATGCTCTCTCTCAAATAAATAAATAAACAAAATCTTTTTAAAAAAAGATTTTATTTCTAAGTAATCTCTACATCTCATGTGAGGCTTAAACTCAAAACCCTGTGATTAAGAGTCACAAGCTCTACTGACTGAGCCAGCCAGCCACCCCTCATCTCTCTCTCTTTTTTTTTTTTTTGTCTCTGTCTTTGTCTCTGCTTTCTCTCTGTCTCCATGTCTCTGCCTTCTGTTTTTCCTGTGTATATCTCTCCTCCTCTTTCTCTCTTTCCCATCTTCACCCCTGTGACAACCTGGCTCTGTTCCCAACTCTCCCTCACTTGCTCTCCTGTCCTGTCTCTCCTGCAGCATCCGCCCCAACATCTTTGTGGGCCGAGCAGAGGGCTCCACGCAATACGGCAAATGGTACTTTGAGGTGATGGTGGACGAGGTGGCTCCATTCCTGACAGCTCAGGCCACCCACCTGCGGGTGGGCTGGGCCCTCACTGAGGGCTACAGCCCCTACCCAGGGGGCGGCGAGGGCTGGGGCGGCAATGGGGTCGGCGACGACCTCTATTCCTACGGCTTTGATGGGCTGCATCTCTGGACAGGTACCTGGACCCTTCCGGGGGCTTTCATCCTTGACTATTGTCCCCAGAGTTTTCAAGACTCTCACCATGTATCTTGGGGTTGTTGGGATCCTGATCCCCAGAATAGGCCAACTTTTGACCCTTTACTCCTAATTTCCCAAGATTCGAACCCTAAAGCTTCCAGAATCTTGGCCTTAACCCATTTCCTCATAGGCTCCTGAACTCTGACCCCAGGAGATGTACGATTTCTGGCCCTAGATATCCTAGAGAACTTCCCAGATTTTTATAACTTCTGATCTTTGACTTCTGACCCCAAAGGTTCAGAGAGAACTCTAACTCCAGAATAACTTTAATCTCTGACCTCACAGCTCTCAAGAGCCTTGGGGGAAATTTGACCTTCTCACTAATCTCAGAGCTTCAGGGTCCTCCATAGGAACATTTGACCTTAGGGTTGCTAGGATCTAGATCCCGTAGGATCTTCTAATATCTGCCTCTTGTCTCTTGAGACCATTGGTCTCTGACCAATGAGGTCTTGAGACCTCTGACTTCTGACCCCTCCCTGATGACCCCAATGCAGGACACGTGGCACGCCTGGTGACTTCCCCAGGACAGCACCTCCTGGCCCCTGAGGACGTGGTCAGCTGCTGCCTGGACCTCAGTGTACCGTCCATCTCCTTCCGCATCAATGGCTGTCCTGTGCAGGGTGTCTTTGAGGCCTTCAACCTGGATGGGCTCTTCTTCCCTGTTGTCAGCTTCTCAGCTGGTGTCAAGTGAGGACTTGCCCTTGCCCCATTGCCAGGCCCCTGACCTGCAACTGTTCCAAGACAGCTTCCCTAGTCACAACATGACCTCCTGTAAGGCCAGGATCTATAGCCTGCCCTCAAGACTGACTGGTCAGATCCATATGTGAAGGTCCCAGTGACCTCTATGTGGTCTCAGACACTTTAGTGTCCTCCCAATGACCCGAACCCTTCTAGTGACCTCAGCTTCTTCCCAACCCCATATCCTTTCAGTGACCTTCAAGTGTCCCCCAAGTTGCACAATGACCTCAGAGCCCCAGACTCTCCCATTTAATTCCCAAATGACTCTTCAATGACTCTACGCCATTCCAGTGACTGCCAAATGACTCCAGAAGTGACAGCTGTCTTCCAGTAACCCTGGACCCTCCCAATGACCCCCGGATAATTTTGGACTCTCCCAGTGACTTCAAGCTCTTAACAACTTCTCATGACTCCAGCAACTCCCAGTAATCTTCCAATTGCTCTATAATCCCCCAGTGACCACAATCCCTCACTGAACCCAATTATTTCAAAGACCTCTCAATAACTCAGTCTTTTCCTAATGATCCCAAGCTCTATGAAGGGCTCCCCAGTGGCCATTCAGTGGTGATTAGGGTTATTTCATAGTTACATCGGATTCTCAGTCATTTCCAAATGACCTTCTTGGTCTCCCAGAAATCTTCTGATATCCCCCAAATACTCTGTTGAGCCAGGGTCTCTTCCAGTGGACCTTCCCATGACCTTGCATTAACTGCTCAATGACCCCACACTTTCTTATTTTGATTCTCCAGTGATTCTCATTGACCTCAGACATTCTCTTTGACATTGTACTTTCCTTTATGACCCTAAATGACTTCCATGACTCTATGACTGCCCAGTGATTTTTCCCAGAACTTTCCATTGATTCCAGGGTAGCTCCCTTACCCCCACGGAACATAGATTCTCCCTGTAATGTGTCCCACCAGTGACCCCACTCTCCCACTTAGGGTGCGGTTCCTCCTTGGTGGCCGCCATGGTGAATTCAAGTTCCTCCCTCCACCTGGCTATGCCCCATGTCATGAGGCTGTGCTCCCTCGAGAACGACTTCATCTGGAGCCCATCAAGGAGTATCGGCGGGAGGGGCCTCGGGGGCCCCACCTGGTGGGCCCCAGCCGCTGCCTCTCGCACACCGACTTTGTGCCCTGCCCTGTGGACACTGTCCAGGTAGTGCCTGCTCTACAAGGGTTTCCTGGTGAGGCAGACCCCCTTAGGAGCCAGGGAGACTGGGAACTGAGCTGGAAGTTGGGAACCTTGTTGTTTAACAGATGGGGAAACTGAGGCAGGGTGGAAGCAAAGAACTCTTAAGGCAGAATCCCGGTTTCCAAGAGCCCTCAGTATAGCCCCCTAAAGAGAAGACGATTATTGTCCCAATTTACAGTTGAGGAAAGTGAAGCCCAGAGAAGTAACCAACCTGTGCTAGCCACAGTCGCTGATTCCAAAGCTGGAGATCTTTTCTACTAGTTTCTTGGCATCTCTTCCATCTGGGCCTTCCCATGCCTCTTGTCCCAACCTGAGCTCCCCACCATCCCACTCAGACATGTCCCTATCAGAGACCACAGAAGTCATGTTCAAGAGCCTGACCTTGAAAGTCTGATTTTGAGTGTGTTATAGTAGGCATGTGGCCTCACTCTTCTGGGCCTCAGTTTGGTCATTTGTGAGGAAAGGAGGATAATACACCTGGATAGAGCCTACCTGGGAGCACGGTCCCAAAGGTTAGATGAATTAATATCTGTGGAGTGCTCAGCCCAGTCCCAAGTAAGTAGTAAGTACTCAGTACAGTTCCTATTATTGGGAGCATTAGTGATATTATTTCACAGTGAATTACCACCCCCTTGTAGCCAAGCCAGAGCCTGGGCCTCCTTCTGGATGTCTCCCTCCCACTGTTCCCAGCTTGTCAGCCTCATGGGCTGTCCACCTGGACTATTGGACATGCCTCCCTGCCTCCTCTCCTCCCCATGGCCCACCCTGATCCAAACTATCATTATCTCTTCTCTGAAGAACCCTAACGATGTAAATATTTATTAGGCACCTACTGTGTGCCAGGCATTTATATAAACTATGTAAGATTTAGGAGTTTATCTAGGTTATATCACTGAATCCTTATGAGGTAAGTATTGTTTGGATCCTCACTGTACAAAGAAGGAAAGACTCATCCATTCATTCAGCAACCACTTCCCGAGCATCCCCTCCAGGCCTGGCTCTGGACTGGGATGGGCAAGGCTGGGAAAGTGAGGCAGCCTTAGGCCCTGGCCTCATGGAGCAACCAGTCCACAGGGAAGTATAGTCCCACTCCCAGATAATTCCTTAATTCTGTGATTCTAAAACCTTACTCAGCAGGGTGTCAACTCTGCAGTCAGGGTGAGATGATGAGGAGCAGGGCTCAGAATAGGAGGAAAGGTCTGGGGGAACTGTTTAGGGCTCATACATGTTCTTTGAAAGAAGGGTCACAGGCTGGAAGGAATGCAGGGACCTCACGAACGTTCCTTACCCTCAGATTGTCCTGCCTCCCCATCTGGAGCGCATCCGGGAGAAGCTGGCAGAGAACATCCATGAACTCTGGGCGCTGACTCGCATTGAGCAGGGCTGGACCTACGGCCCGGTGAGGGGTTGCCTGCAGCGTGAAGGCGTTAGGCTAGACCTGCTGTTGGTGGAATGAGCAGGGAGGGGCCAGTGGTTGGGGGAAGGGACTTTAGGGCACCAGGGTGTCCTTGGGTTTCCTGTGGCAGAACTAAGGGCAGGAGGTCAGGGGTCATAGCCTAGGAGTGTTGGGGGGAAGGACGGGGACCCTGAGGGGTTGACACTGGGTTTCTCCAGGTTCGGGATGACAATAAGAGGCTGCACCCATGTCTTGTGGACTTCCACAGCCTACCGGAGCCCGAGAGGAATTACAACCTGCAGATGTCGGGAGAGACACTCAAGTGAGGAGGGTACCGGGGAACAGGGGCCAGGGCCTGACTGCTGGTGAGGAGGAAGGCAAGGAGAGGCGGGGATCGTGAGGCAGAGACTGACAGAGGACGAGAGAGAGGCATAAAGAGGGCTGGTCAGTAAGAGAGAGAAAGATGTGGAATCAGGGAAAGATGGACACAGTCAAAGAGATATAGAGACAAAGAAGCAGGGAGAGACAGGAGTCAGAGAGACAGAGACCAAGACAGAGAGATGGGGACAGACCCCCAGAAAGCTAGAGCAAGAGACATGGAGGGCCAAAAGGGGCCAGGGTAGGAGGGGGGCCGGGCTTGGGGAGAGGAGGCCAATGGCTGGGAGGCCGTGTGGGGTGACCCTGTCTCCCCCACCCCAGGACTCTGCTGGCGCTGGGTTGCCATGTGGGCATGGCGGATGAGAAGGCAGAGGACAACCTGAAGAAGACCAAACTCCCCAAGACGTGAGTGTGGGTGGCCCCAGTCCCCTCTGGGGAGTACAGTAGGTGGCTGGGGATGAAATGGTGAGGGCTGGGCAGTTGAGGGAGTCTTGTAGGGAGGCTGAGGTCAGAGATAAACGGGCCACAGGGTGAAGGTCATAGGACCAGGGTGTCAGGGCTCTGAAGTCAGTGGGGAGTGTCCTGGAGAGGTGTCAAGATTGCAGAGGTGGGAGTTCCAGAGGGACGATGGGTATGAGTTGGGACCCAAGGCCAGGGTCAGCCATGGGATCAGGGAAAATGAGGGAACAGAGGTAATATCTCCAAGTCAGAGGCAGAGGGTCAATGGAAAGAGATGATAGGTTGTTGGGAGTCCTAAGTAAGGGACCCTAAAATTATAGGTGAGCGATCAGAGGTCCTGGGGATAGGGGCCAGGGTTCAGAGCTCAAGGACTCCAAAGCCAAGAGGTTGAAGGGATAGGGTCCTGAGGTCAGAGGTAAGAAACCTCAAAGCTAGAAGTGAGAGGTCAGAGTTCCAGGGTTGAATTTGAGTCTACCGAAGTCACAATGCAGGGGTCAGAGAGGCCAGAGGTCAGTGAAGCAAAAGGCCTTGCTGGGGTCACAGGATTCTGCATTAAGAGGCCAAGTATCTCAAAGCTTCTTCAGGGGAGTCATGGAACCCCGATGTCAGAGGTCAAAGGTCAGAAATTCCAAAACTCGGAGCTGAGGGTCACAGGACCCTGGGAGCAAGGATCAGAAGTCAGGGATCCCATTGTGCAGAGCCCAGCGGTAGGGGTGAGGGTCTCCCCTCACCAAGCTCTGCCATGCCCACAGGTACATGATGAGCAATGGGTACAAGCCGGCACCGCTAGACCTGAGCCACGTGCGGCTGACGCCGGCGCAGATGACGCTGGTGGACCGGCTGGCAGAGAACGGGCACAACGTGTGGGCACGAGATCGCGTGGCCCAGGGCTGGAGCTACAGCGCCGTGCAGGACATCCCAGCACGCCGAAACCCTCGCCTTGTGCCCTACCGCCTGCTGGACGAGGCCACCAAGCGCAGTAACCGGGACAGTCTCTGCCAGGCCGTGCGCACGCTGCTGGGCTACGGCTACAACATTGAGCCGCCTGACCAGGAGCCCAGTGAGCACTAGCCCTGATCCCCTGCTCGGCTTCCGGACCCCCAGCTGTGACCCCTAACCCCTAACCTCTGGATTATAGCGACAGACAACACGGAGCCACCCACCGACCAAGCACTCAGGGGGCCTCCACCCCTACCCGTAACCTCACCCCTGACCTGTCTCTGACTCCCAAGCCCAGTCTCCATTGGCCACCCAACCCCTGGTCCCCAGCCTTCAGTTTCTCTGCCGCTGGCCCCAACCCCGATTTCCGTCCTCTACCTGAGTCTGACTCTGCCACTCTCTCCCAGGTCCTGCTCTCAACCCTTGAATCTAAACATTGACCCTAATCTTGACCCTTAACCCTAGACCATAACGGTGACTGAGCTGCTTTTCTGTCTGTGTTAGCATCTCTTCTCTGAGGCTCTGCCTGCTAAGGAGACGGTGTGGTGGTCGGGGGTGGGCAGGGAGGGGAGTCTCTCTTCGTAGGTTCTCCCCACCTCGCTGACTAATCTGAGATTCCCCAGCTCATCTCCTGTGACACCAGGAAATCATCCCTCTTCCCCCAGCACCCCCCCCCGCCCAGGTCCCAACCTCTCAGTACTCCCCATCCAGCCCCTGACCCTGCCTGGCCCCCATTTGTAGGTCAGGTGGAGAGCCAGTCTCGCTGGGACCGGGTGCGCATCTTCCGGGCGGAGAAGTCCTACACGGTGCAGAGCGGCCGCTGGTACTTTGAGTTTGAAGCAGTCACCACCGGGGAGATGCGCGTGGGCTGGGCGAGGCCCGAGCTGCGGCCCGACGTGGAGCTGGGAGCTGATGAGCTGGCCTATGTCTTCAATGGGCACCGCGTGGGTACCTCCCTGGGCTCCATTCTGCGAGGCCCTGGGGTCCCTCACACAGCTTGCACACTGTCTGTGCCCCACTGTCCACTCATCCCGGAGTCTGCCCTACTACTCATTCATCCATCATCCATCCATCTATCCACCCATCCCACCCTCCCTCCCTCTCTCCCTGCCCATGCATATATCTTTTTTTTAATTTTTATTTATTTATGATAGTCACACAGAGAGAGAGAGAGAGAGAGGCAGAGACACAGGCAGAGGGAGAAGCAGGCTCCATGTACCGGGAGCCCGATGTGGGATTTGATCCCGGGTCTCCAGGATTGCGCCCTGGGCCAAAGGCAGGCACCAAACCACTGCGCCACCCAGGGATCCCCCCCTTTTTTTAATAAAGATGTATTTAGTTATTTGAGAGAGAGAGAGAAAAAGAGAGAGAGAGAGAGAGAGCACAAACAGGGCGAGGGGCAGAGGGAGAGGGACAAGCAGACTCCCTGCTAAGCAGGAAGCCCAACATAGGGCCCCGTCCCAGGACCCTGAGATCATGACCTGAGCCAAAGTCAGATGCTTAATCAGCGGAGCCACCTAGACACCCTTGTCCATGCATGTATCTATCCATCATCCATCTCTCTATCCAGCCATCCTTCTGTTCATCCATTCATCTACCCACAGATCCAACTATCCCTCCATCCATCTACTCATCTGCCAGATAATCACTTAACCATCCACATTTCCATCTGTTTGTTCATTTATTTGTTAGTTCAGCCTTTCACTTATTTGTAATTTCATTTATTTATTGAATCATTTAATGCATGAATCCATCAATTCATTCATTTACCCACCCACCCACCTGTCCGTTCACCCACCTGCCCTCTTATCCATCCATCATTCTGTCTGTCCTTTCTTCTTTCCCTATATCAACCCATGTAGACTCAATTTCCATCCATTCCATTTTTCCATCCAGCCATACACCCTGCTTCCCATCCATCCATCTCATTACCCGTTTATCTATTCTGGGGGCATATGGGTATATATGAGTCTGTAGAGGGAACACTGGCAGGCTCATTTTTCCTTTCCAGCCCTCCCGTCCCACCCCCAACTCCCCACTACCATTTTGGTGGTCTGTATAACCCCAGCCCCAGCCATGGAAACAGTACAGAACTCAGGCAGAAGAGATGGGATACAGAGATCATTGGGAAGGGAAAGCATGAGAGCCTATCCCTTATATTCCAAGGATCATCGATACAGATGTGGAAAAAGATGGGGACCTTGTGGGAGTGACCCCTCTTCTGACCCCCACGCCCTGAACCCGATGCCTTGTATATGTATCTTTACATGTCTCTCCTTGCTTCTGTATATCTCTGTCTCTCTATGTGTCTCTGCCATGTCACATCTTCCCCTCGCCTCTTCACAGGGCCAGCGCTGGCACTTGGGCAGTGAACCATTTGGGCGTCCATGGCAGTCAGGTGATGTCGTGGGCTGCATGATCGACCTCACAGAGAACACCATTATCTTCACCCTCAATGGCGAGGTCCTCATGTCCGATTCAGGCTCTGAGACGGCCTTCAGGGAAATCGAGGTTGGGGATGGTGAGGACTGGCCTCATGGCCCATTTCTGGTTTTCTTTCATCTCACCTGACCTTACACTACATCCCTAGCCTTGTGCTTTTCCATCCCTTCCTTCCATGGTACCTCCTCCCCTCCAGCCCCTGCCCTGCCCACCTGTCTTCACCTCTGCCCATCCATCCCCTCCCACCAGGCTTCCTGCCTGTCTGCAGCTTGGGACCCGGCCAGGTGGGTCATCTGAACCTGGGCCAGGATGTGAGCTCCCTGCGGTTCTTTGCCATCTGTGGCCTCCAGGAAGGTTTTGAGCCTTTCGCCATCAACATGCAGCGCCCAGTCACCACCTGGTTCAGCAAAAGCCTTCCACAATTTGAGGCCGTGCCCCTTGAGCACCCCCACTATGAGGTGAGGACTGACCCCACTCAGTACCTACTTATCTGCTTCCAAACCTCATTCTTCCCACAGTTCTCTTCCCCAAATTTCTCCTTTCCTTCTGTGATAGCCCGCGAACAGTGTAGAAGGGCATATCAGGACAGTAGTTCCCAGGGCTGCCTTGTAGGGTGTAATGTCAGCAAACCACAACCTATCTGACCTCCAGGTTGCCTTGCTTATTAAGTGGGGAAGGGAAAAAAGAGGAGCTGGGTTACGTGACCCCAGTGGAAATTTCCAGTCCTTAGCACTAGCTCATCTTACAGCAAGGTTTAAAGACATATAAAGCTCTTGGTACGTTTTGGCACCATCCTTACTAATTGCTATCCGCATACACATATTTTTTTTAGTTTATTTGTTTTTAGCAGCTCTTCATTAATTTCAGTATTCTAACTCTTAGGCTCTAATGTCTTTTCTTTTTTAAA
The DNA here is from genome assembly GCF_048418805.1 of Vulpes vulpes. Lineage (NCBI taxonomy): Eukaryota > Metazoa > Chordata > Mammalia > Carnivora > Canidae > Vulpes > Vulpes vulpes. The sequence goes on from NC_132780.1 coordinate 8,135,583, forward strand.
AAAAATATTTTATTTATTTATTCTTGAGAGACAGAGAGAGAGAGAGAGGCAGAGACACAGGCAGAGGGAGGAGCAGGCTCCAGGCAGGGAGCCCAACGTGGGACTTGATCCCCAGGCTCCAGGATCATGCCCTGGGCTGAAGGCGGCGCTAAACCGCTGAGCCACCTGGACTGCCCTCTAGTGTCTTTTCTTTACCAGGGTTAAACTTAGCATCAGATGCTGACCATAAAAAAGACCAAAGTTATAGTCCTTTTCTCAACCTGGAAAGAACCTGAATCCTGCATGGTTGAGCTTCAGCGGGTTCTTCAGAAGCAGCCAGACCTGGGTTGGCCTCTTATCTGCTCTGTGGCCTTGGTCATGTGACTATTTCCTCCTCAGCTGTGTTCCCATCCATGGCATTGTTCACATCTCCTCACATAATCCTTCTTCCTCTCTCTCTCTTATGAATCATTTGGCTAAGTTGGAGACATCATGCCTGTTTTTTTAATCTGTGTAAGCTCTGTATCTAACACGGGGTTCAAACTCATGACCCTGAGATTGACAATCACATACTCTACCGACTGAGCCAGCCAGGTGCCCCCATCATGCTTCTTTATCCCTAAACATTTCAATGTGCATTTCCTCAGAACAGGCTATACTTTTAAAGAACTACAGTCATGAAAATCAGGAAATTTAACACTAATACATACTATTACCTAATTCATAATCCATATTCAAATTTTATTAGTTGTGGTGATCATGTGAATTTTATTTTTCTGGTCCAGGATCCAATCCAGGATTACATGTTGCATTTAGTTGTTGTGTCTCTTTCTTCTTCTTCTTCTTCGTCTTCTTTTTTTTTTTTTTAAAGATTTTACTTATTTACTTATTTGAGAAAGAGAGAGATGAGCATGAGCAAGTTGGGCAGGCGCAGAGGGGGAAGGAGAGAGACAAGCAGACTCCACACTGAGCGTGGAGCTCTATCTCACGACTCTGAGATCACAACCTGAGCAAAAACCGAGAGTCAGATGCTTAACCGAGGCGCCCCATGTCTCTTTATTCTTTATTTTTTTCTTTATTCTTTAATGTAGAATGTTCCGAGTCTGTCTTTGTCTTTCATGCCATTACCATTTTTGAAGAGTACAGACCAGTTATTTTGCAGAATATCTCTCATTTTGGTTTGTCAAGTGTCTCCTCAGGATTAGGTACAGGTCACATGTATTTGGCAGGAATACCAGGAGGTTGTGTCCTGCTTGATGCAGGATATCAGAAGGCACATAATGTTGCTATGTCTTATTACCAACTATGTTAATTTTGACTGGCTAAGATGAAGTCTACCAATTTTCCCTACTGTAAATTATTAGTTTTCTCTTTGTAATTAATCAATAATTTGTGGGGAGGCATTTCAAGACTAGGTGAGACTGGATGGGTTTTAAGCAGGGGAATGTCTGATTTAGATCTGAGTTTTGGAAGGTCCCCATTGAGAGTGGATTATAGGGGGTGACAACAGAGGCCTCATGGCCCATTTCTGGTTGGCCAGAGAGGTGCCAGGGGCCGGAGAGGCTGGTGAAACAGAGGCGAACCTCCTAATTCCTGCTACTGCCAGATGTGTTCTCAACCCAAAGAACAGAATACTAGACAGTGGTGAGAATGAATAGACTGACCTGCGCACAACTACGTGGGTGAATCTCACAGACATAATGCGGAGTGAAAGGAGCCAGAGAGAAAAGAGCCCATCCTGTGATTTCGTATTCATAGAAAGTTCAAGAACAGGCACAGCTAATCTGTCATGTGTTCAATCACATGGTGGCTCCGTGGGTACTGGGTTTAGGACCAATGGCCTGGCCTGCCTGCCTGGCTCAGCTTTCCTGCTCCCCCTTAGGTGGCCCGCGTAGACGGCACCGTGGATACCCCGCCTTGCCTGCGCCTGAGCCACCGTACCTGGGGCTCCCAGAACAGTCTCGTGGAGATGCTCTTTCTCCGGCTCAGCCTTCCAGTCCAGTTCCACCAGCACTTCCGGTGCACTGCAGGAGCCACCCCCCTGGCTTCTCCTGGCCTGCAGCCCCCAGCTGAGGATGAGGCCAGGGCAGCAGAACCCGACCCCGACTATGAAAACCTGCGGCGTTCAGCGGGGCGCTGGGGCGAGGCTGAGGGGGGCAAAGAAGGAAATGCCAAGGAGGGGGCACCCGGGGGCAATGCCCAGGCTGGGGTGGAGGCCCAGCCTGTCAGGGTGGAGAATGAGAAGGATGCTACCACAGAGAAGAACAAGAAGAGAGGGTGAGTCAAGGATGGGGCCAGGGTGGGTTTAGGGAACCCCAATAATGTAAAAAACCTGATTGTGTCCCACAGGGCCCCCATATATGTTTAGCGGAGTCAGAATGCTAAGGGAGCCTATTATGCCTCAAGTGAATCCCATTATCTCCCGGGATGCTCTCATTTCCCTGAGAATGTAAAATTGGGGTACACCACTATATCTATGGAGGACTCTACTATCCTTGGGGTACCTGGTAGGCCCCAAAGCATTCACCCAATGGACTTTGTTGTCTATAGACACTAAAGTGGACAGACATTGAAGTGTCTTGAGAGAGTTGACTGTACCCCAAGGCATCCCAGTGAACACCACTGATCTTCTAAATTGGAATCATTTCTGTGTCTCAAATGTGCACCCCAAAAGCTAATTTCAAAGGAGACCCTCAAAAAGGCATTAAACCTGACTTGAAACTAAAAGTTCTTACCCCCTACTAGGGCAGTGGTTTTCAGTGGGATATAGTTCTGTGGCTCTTGGCGGATGTTTGGAAATGATGGATGATTTGGGTTATCACAGTTTGTTGGGGAGGTGCTGCTGCTACTGAGGGAGTCCAGGGATTCTAAAGGCTTTCAGTGTATAAGACAGCACCACATGATGAAGGATTATCCTCTCCTAAATGCCTTTAGCACCTATATGAGAAATGCAGCTGTGGGGGACCATGTGCCCCCAAAGGAGCCTCCATGTCCCCAGAAGCACCTTTAAATTTGGGCATCTGCAAGCACAGAGCACAGCATCCCCAGGAGGGATTATGCTGATGCAGTTGGGAATTTTATCCCTCTAGAGGCAAGGGCTTGGGTATTAGAAATGAGATGTATTTAGGATGGATGTGGGAATCATGAATGTTGTGGTGGACAGGGCTGGGGGGCTGGGCTTGACAGCTGGTTCTCACAGTAGCCTCTCCTCCCCATCACCAGGTTCTTATTCAAGGCCAAGAAGGCCGCCATGATGACGCAGCCACCTGCCACTCCCACTCTGCCCCGCCTCCCTCGAGAGGTGGTGCCCGCAGACAACCGTGATGACCCTGAGATCATCCTCAACACCACCACGGTGTGAACCTGGGACCCTCAACCGAGACCCCTCAGATTTCCAAATTTCATGCTGCAGTCCCTCATAATTGCCCTTACCTGGGGACACCCCAATATACACTGAAGACCACAAAACAGAGCATATACTGATTTAGTCCTTTGAAACCCTAAGTTCATAGAGCTGGGGGACCTAAAAATTGCAGGAACACAATGAAGTACAAGGCACACTGATAAAACTCCTAGGGATCCCAGAATCCAGAGGATATACCAATGTAGACTTGGGACCTTCATATTTGGGTTTACCCATATAAACTCAGTACCCCCAAATTTAATAGCTTTCTGGTATATTCTTGGGAACCAACATTTAACAATTATCGCAGTAGAGTTTGGGATTTCCCAAATCTGGAATGTTTTCTGAGACAGAGAGCCTCATGGTTAGGATTATGGGCCACCTGGATGCTAAGTGGGTACGTCACTTCACTGCTCTATGCCTTCTCCTTTATGGAAGTCTTATGGTTTTCCCGTCTGTAAAATGGGGATACAAATTGTACCCTCTTGATGGTGATTATAAATTAATTTGTGAATTATTTGTTAGCTATTATTTATTGATAACTTTATAATTTGGAGAGGGATCCAAATTTGGGGCATCACAAATAGTCCCGGAGCATTCCCAAGTCTGAATATATAGTAGACACAGAAATAGAGACACATAGACCTGGGGTGTGTATGTCTCAAATCCAGTAATTTTTTGTTGAACTTCAAGGGGACTCTGAATCTAGAGAGACCAACTTAAGAGTCCCAAGGAAGCCCTGTGTCCCCCACCTTCTGGGCTGACCATTGGTCCCCCTCTGCCTCTCCAGTACTATTACTCTGTGAGGATCTTCGCTGGCCAGGAGCCCAGCTGCGTGTGGGTGGGCTGGGTCACCCCTGACTACCATCAGCACGACATGAACTTCGACCTCAGCAAGGTCCGGGCAGTGACGGTGACCATGGGAGACGAACAAGGCAACGTCCACAGCAGGTGCCAGGGAAGGGTGGGAACCACGGGAGGTGAGAGGTCAGCGCTGGGCCCCCGGCTCAACAGCTTCTCTCCCCCTCTACTTCTCTCCTCTCCCTGTTTACTTTCCTCCTCTGGGTTTTTCCTCCTCTTCGGTTTCTGTTTGGTCTTTTCCATTTTGTTTTCCTTCTTCCTCTCACGCTGCCCTTTCTACGTTACCTCCTGTCTTTGCTCTCTCTTCCTGCTCCCCTTCCCTCTCTTCCTCCCAGAACCCCAGCCAACTTCTAAGAACTCTCACTCTGAGGGGCTTGGGGTGTTGGCACTTGGGTGTGCGTGCAGGTGATGGGGGGCTTGGGGATGGAGCTCTGAAGTCACAGTATTCTGGGAGTTTGGGCAAGGGAGCATCCAGTGTCCAGAGCACCTTGGCTAAGGCGCCATGCACTGACCGCCCCTGTTTCCTCCAGCCTCAAGTGCAGCAACTGCTACATGGTGTGGGGCGGGGACTTCGTGAGCTCCGGACAGCAGGGCCGGATCAGCCACACAGACCTTGTCATTGGCTGCCTGGTGGACTTGGCCACTGGTCTGATGACCTTTACTGCCAATGGCAAGGAGAGCAACACCTTTTTCCAGGTGAGTCCAGCCCTCAGCAACTTAGCAATAGTGTCCTCATGTCCCAGGATGCTGGGAAGACCCTTCCCAACCCCCCACTGAGGACAGACCCCAGAGAGACAGGACAAAACAGCTCCTAGCCTGTCCTCAGGGAAGTCCCTGGGAGACCACTTAGTTAACTGTCCACTGAACTGACACCCAGAAAGGAGGATACGGAGCACTGTCTTGACCTTGGAGAAGGATCCACAGTCCCTCTTGGTCCAGGTGATACCTACTGCCAACTTTTCACCAATCAGGGAACACCCTACGATGAAACCTAGGGTGGGCTTTTCTTTCTTGATATTTTATTATGAAAGGTTTCAAACATACAACAAAAATAAATCCTTTTTAAAGAATATTTTATTTATTTATTCATGAGAGACACAGAGAGAGGCAGAGACATAGGCAGAGGGAGAAGCAGGCTCCCTATGGGGAGCCCAATGCAGGACTTGATCCCAGAACCCCAGGATCATGCCCTAAGCCAAAGGCAGCTGCTCAACCACTGAGCCACCCAGGCGTCCCAACATAAAACAAAATTAAAGAAATTGTACAGTGAACGCCCATATACCCACTGGCTTCATCACAAGAACCTACCACTCACACTGGCTTTATCACCTATTTATCCACTTATCCATCCATTAATGCGTCTAACTTGGAATTTATAAAACTTTATTTTAAATGGAGAATTTAAAAATATGCAAAAATAGTGTCTTAGACCTCTATGTCCCCACGCTCTAGCTTCTACTATTACAGCTGATCCTACTTCATATTTACCCTCCATGCCCACTGGATGATTTTGAAGGAGACCCCAGATATCATATGTTTTCATCTCTTTTCAATTTGTATCTCTACAAAAATAAGGATTATTTTAAAAAGCATAACCAGGGGTGCCTGGGTGGCTCAGTGGTTGAGTGTCTGCCTTGGGCTCAGATCATGATCCTAAGGTCCTGAGATCGAGTCCTGCATCAGGCTCCTCACAGGGAACCTGCTTCTCCCTCTGCCTATGTCTCTGCCTCTTTGTGTCTCTCATGAATAAGTAAAATATTTTAAAAAATGATAATAAATAAACACAAAATAAAAACATAACCAACTATACCATTTGTATCTTTAAAAAAAAAACCAATAATTCCTAATTAATTAATCAAATATTTAGTCCATGTTCACTTCTCTGGTTGTTTCAAAAAATGTCTTTTTCCCATTTGTTCATTTGCATTGGAATCCATTAAGGTCATGTATTTTAGTTGGTTGCTATGCCCCTTGAGTCTCTCCTATGTAGATTTCCCTTCTCTCTCTTCTCTGAAATGTGTTTGCTGAAACCAGGCTGCCTGTCCTGAAAAGTTTGCTTCTCAAAGTCCTGGACCAGCAGGATCTGCGTCACCTGGGGGGTTGTTAGAAATGAGGAATCTCAGGCTTCCCCCTAGACCTGCCCAATGCGAATCCAAAACTTAATCCTGGGGAATTCGTGTGTCTTCTCAGCCTGCGTCTGGTTGACGCATCCCCCATGGTGTTGTTTTAACGTTTTCCTCTGTCCCCTGTATTTCCTATCAACTGGCAGCCAGAGGTGAGGTTAGGTTCAGGTTCGGCAAGATGGCTTCACAGATGATGGTGTTTGTGGTGATAGAGGCTGGGTGGGTCCACTGCGGAGATCAGAGGGGCTGGAGGGACAGTGCAGTCAGAAGACCTTCCTGAGTTTTGAAGAATGAGTGGCATTGCCACTTGAACACAAGTGGCATTCCAGGTGGAAGGCATGATTTGCACAATGACCTGGAAGATACGTTGCCACCGAGGGAGCAGGAGGAGGTTGGTGTATCTGGATCAGAGGTGGTGCAGCTCACGAGCAACCTCGGTGCCTAACTTTGGATATGTAGACACCAGGAGGATCAGGCTGGGGCAATCGACCCCAGAGTTCAGGAGCCAGAGTCATCATCACCTCCAGTTCACCCTCTTCCTCACCCTGGCCTCTTCTCCCTTGCCAGGTGGAGCCCAACACCAAGCTGTTTCCTGCTGTCTTCGTCCTGCCCACCCACCAGAATGTCATCCAGTTTGAGTTGGGGAAGCAGAAGGTAGGAGTACAGTGATGGGGCAGGCTGAGGCAGTAGGCGTGGGAGGTCAGGCTGGCAGAGTGGCTGAAAAGTGGGGCAATCCAGGAGGTCTCCCTGGAAGCAGAGTGGCAGGACAGAGAGGCCTGGGAATCCTGACCTGTGCACACCTCCATGCCCCCAGAACATCATGCCACTGTCAGCTGCCATGTTTCTGAGTGAGCGCAAGAACCCGGCCCCACAGTGCCCACCTCGGCTGGAGGTGCAGATGCTGATGCCCGTCTCCTGGAGCCGTATGCCCAACCACTTCCTGCAGGTGGAGACACGACGTGCGGGCGAGCGGCTCGGCTGGGCCGTGCAGTGCCAGGAGCCGCTGACCATGATGGCTTTGCACATCCCTGAGGAGAACCGGTCAGGGCCAGCCCGGGCTCATGGGGGTGGGATGGGTGTTGCAAGTCTTCTGGGGTCCGGAACCCATTCAGTGCCCCCCTCCATCAGTACCCCAGGGCTCCAGACAGCACCCCAGTGGGCCCCAGACCTACCTCAGGGAACCCTGACTCAGCTCGGGCATCCCCAGATAAGACTCCAGGGGACTCCAGACCCACCCAGAAGGCCTTGGGTCCATCTTTGGGACCTCCAGGGACCCCAGACCTACCCTACAGGGCTGGCTCCAAGCCCATCTCAAGGAGCCCAGATCCACACTGAGAAGCCACACAGACTCCAGGAGCCTCAACTACACCTCAGAAGGACACAAACATTACTCAGAGAGGCCTGAATGCACCCCAGGGTGTCTTGGGCACACCCCAGGAGACTGAATGTATCCCTTGGGGATCTCAAACCTCGTCCAGGGGACCCAGACACAATCAGGGTACAGATGGGTTCATGTGTATGGCATGAATGCTCTTAGGTACCCAGAACAGACTCCAATCCCAGACAAACCAGGAGGCTCTGATATGCTTCATCTGTCCTTTATTCATTCATTTAACAGATAGCTCTGAGCTCTTCCTGTGTGACCAGCAGCATTCCATTTTTTTTAAGATTCTAATTTATTTATTCATGAGATCCAGGGAGGCAGAGACACAGGCAGAGAGAGAAGCAGTCTCCCTGCAAGGAGCCTCATGTGGGACTCAATCCTGGATCCTAGGATCATGCCCTGATCAAAAGGCAGACCTGATCAAAAGGCTCAACCGCTAAGTCACCCAAGCGTCCCAACCAGCAGCATTCTAGGCGGGAAACACCAAACCCTTGTGAACGGACATTCTAGCGATGCCCACATATAACTCAGGGGCTCAGACTTGTCCAAGAGGACTCAGACCCATCCCTGGGGAATCCCAGATACACTCACTCACTCATTCTATCTATCTATCTATCTATCTATCTATCTATCTATCTATCTATCATCTGTCTAGTATTTATTGAGCACTTACTATGCTAAGTCCTGTTTAGGTGATGGGGATATAGCAAAAAACAAAACAAAACCCCAAAAGGCAGAAATGTCCTACCCTGGTGGGATTACATTATAGTCTTATTCAAACATAGCCAGGTTACTCAGGCCTGCCAGAGGGAGGTTCAGTCCCAATCTGGGGATCCCAGACATATCTTCTGGTCACCAGATCTCCTCCACCGGCTCTCAGATACCCCAGGGTATCAGACCATCCCAAGGATTCCAGATACATCCCAAGTAGCTCCCAGACCACTTAGGGACTTCCAGAACTATTAAAAGATTCCTAGACCCAGCTGCGCAGACCTCACAGAACCTTGCCCAGCAGCACACTGGGATTCCCTGCTGGGGCGGCCGTCGCTCACCTTAGCATTTCTTTGCCTGTCTGTGGTCTGTGCCCGTCTCCCTCCTCCTCTGTGGGCTCTGTGCCTGTCCGTGGCCCACCTCCGCCGCAGGTGCATGGACATCCTGGAGCTGTCGGAGCGCCTGGACCTGCAGCGGTTCCACTCTCACACCCTCTGCCTCTACCGCGCGGTGTGCGCGCTGGGCAACAACCGCGTGGCGCATGCTCTGTGCAGCCACGTGGACCAGGCGCAGCTGCTGCACGCGCTGGAGGACGCGCACCTGCCGGGCCCGCTGCGCGCGGGCTACTACGACCTCCTCATCAGCATCCACCTCGAAAGTGCCTGCCGCAGCCGCCGCTCCATGCTCTCCGAGTACATCGTGCCCCTCACGCAGGAGACCCGCGCCATCACTCTCTTCCCACCTGGGAAAAGCGCGGAAAACGGCCCCCGTCGCCACGGCCTGCCTGGCGTCGGCGTCACCACCTCGCTGCGGCCCCCACACCACTTCTCGCCGCCCTGTTTCGTGGCTGCCCTGCCCGCTGCTGGGGTGATGGAAGCTCCGGCCCGCCTCAGCCCCAGCATCCCTCTGGAGGCCCTGCGGGATAAAGCACTGAGGATGCTGGGGGAGGCCGTGCGAGATGGGGGGCAGCACGCACGCGACCCTGTCGGGGGCTCTGTGGAGTTCCAGTTTGTGCCCGTGCTCAAGCTTGTGTCCACCCTGCTGGTAATGGTTTCCTCCTGCTTCCCTCTGTCCCATTCTTCTTCCGCATTCCAAATCCTCTATCCATCTGTCCCCCTCTCATTTGTGTATCTAACCACCCATCTGTCTCTCCATCCTCCACCTTTCAATTTATCCTTCTATCCTCTACTCATCCTTCATTCACTTTTCCTCCCATCCATTCATCTGTCTTCTATTAATCTGTTTATTAATCTTTTCTCCCTCCTTTACATTCATCTAGACAACCAACCATCATTCGTTTATCAATCCATCCATCCTCCACCCACCTTCCCATCCATCCATCTATTCATTCAGATACCCCCATCTTCCCATCCGCAAGTCCACCCATTTACTTATATTTCCATTCTCTGCCCATGTATCTCTCCATCCATCCATGTATCCATGTATCCAATTTTTCTTTTCTTTAGATTTTATTTATTTATTTATTTATAGAAATATTTTATTTATTCATTCATGAGAAACAGAGAGAGAGAGAGAGAGAGAGAGAGAGGCAGAGACATAGGCAGAGAGAGAGGCAAGTTCCATGCAGGGAACCCGATGTGGGACTTGATCCTGGGACCCCAGGACCACGCCCTGGCTGAAGGCAGGTGCTCAACCACTGAGTCACCCAGGCGTCCCAGATTTTATTTATTTATTCACGGGAGACACACAGAGAGAGGCAGAAACACAGGCAGAGGGAGAAGCAGGCTCCCTAAGGGGATCAGGCCTTGACCCCAGGACCCTGGGATTTCGACCCGAGCCAAAGGCAAATGCTCAGCCACTGAGCCACCCAGGTTTCCCCCTCCATCTATCCAGTTTTCAATCTAGTTGTCCATTCATCCTTCCATTTACTCATACACGAGCACATCCCTGTTCCATCTATTTATTTATCCACCTATTCATTTATTTATTAAGCTATCTCTCCTTTCATACATCCAGTTATCATCCTCCTTGCACCTGTGCATTCATTCATCCACACATCCATCCACCCACCCATCTACAGATTCATCTGTTCCTTCATCTTCCGCCTACCTATCTGTCCACCAATGCATTTCTCAGTTCATATATATATACATTCATCCACCTACCCACAAATCTATCCAACCATCTACACCCATTCATCCACCCACCATCCACTCATTCTTCATCCTTTACTGCATGTACCCTTTATTCACATACTCATCTAATGACTCACCCACATATCCATCCATCCAAATTTTTATGCACAAACCTACCCACCCATCCATCATCCAACCATCCCACCCTCCCCCCTACTTCTTTGCCTATTTATCTATTTACCCATTCATTCATTTACATACTCATGCACTTATCAAATCATCCATCAACCTACCCACCTATTCATACATTATATATCCTGTCATCTATCTACCCATCTCTCCCTCAGCTTTTACCTTCACCTCTCTATCTACCATCTGCCCATCAATTTCTCTCCCCTTCAAACCTCTACTATTCCATCTATTGATTCAGCCACCCAGTGCTCCCTCCACTTATCCATCTCTCTTTCCTCATTGTTTTTCCCTTTCATCTATCTGCTTTCCCTCCATCTGTCAGCATCTTCATTATGTTTATTGAGTGCTAGCATATACTGGGAGCTATGAGGGCATCTATCAGAGTAAGGGGTGTCCTGCTCCAGAGTCACATATGCTCAAGCTTAGGAGAAAGGACATTTACTAGGCAAGGGAAAGATGCTAATGTTTGGCTACATGGTCTGGGCCAGGTTAGGTGGGACACAGATATGGACCTGAGGGGATGTTAAGGAAAATGGGTGGCAGGGCAAGGAGGTGCCATTTCTTTGTGTAGGAGGAATCATATCTAGCCCATGCAGGAGTGAATCTGACATGTGCAGGAGAAGCAGGTCTGGGGAGTGAGGCTGGGACTTGATTTGGGGGTCTCAAGGGCCACAGTGAAGGACTCAGGTTTTGTCCTGTAGGTGATGGGCATCTTTGCTGATGAGGATGTGAAACAGATCTTGAAGATGATTGAGCCTGAAGTATTCACTGAGGAAGAAGAGGAAGAGGAAGAGGAGGAGGAAGAGGAGGAGGATGAGGAGGAGAAGGAGGAGGATGAGGAGGAAGAAGCACAGGAGAAAGAAGATGAGGAAAAAGAGGAAGAGGAGACAGCAGAAGGGGAAAAAGAAGAAGACTTAGAGGAAGGGCTGCTCCAGATGAAGTTGCCAGAATCTGTGAAGTTACAGGTGGGCTCATTCTTCCTGTTCTCCAGCCACCATCTATCTGGGCTGAGAGACAGGATCTGGTGCAGCATGAGTCTGGACTTTGTTCCAAGGAAGTGGGGAGCTGTGGAAGTGCCACAGATGATTGGAGTGCTGCTGGCTTCAAATGATCTCTCTGGTTGCCATGTAGCAGGTGGATTGGAGGGATGAGACCATTGAGAAGGCGGGCATAAGGATCCAGGCAGGAAATGATGGTGGCAGATAGGGCAGGGCCATGAAGAGGAGGGAGGAAGCAAGAAAAGTTTCAAGGATGGTCTCAGCACCATCATTCCTACTGCATGGTTGTCCTCCCATAGATGTGCCACCTGCTGGAGTATTTCTGTGACCAAGAGTTGCAGCACCGTGTGGAATCCCTAGCAGCCTTTGCGGAGCGCTATGTGGACAAGCTCCAGGCCAACCAGCGGGACCGCTATGGCCTCCTCATGAAAGCCTTCACCATGTCTGCTGCTGAGACTGCCCGACGTACTCGCGAGTTCCGCTCCCCACCCCAGGAGCAGGTACTCTGACCCCTGACCCCAGCTAGCATTACTGTCTAAATCCCAACTTTAACCTCTCCCCCTACAGTGATCACTGATGGTGTTAAATCTCTAAACTCATGCTTGACATCTGACCCTATTGAAATACTTCTCTCTTACTCTTCTACTTATCTCCAAACCAATTTGTCCTCTTCGTCACCTCAGACTGACACTGACTCCATTCAAAACTCTAGTCTTCAGACGGTCTGCATCAACTCATGACCTTAGACAGGGTCTCACAATTGAATCTTTTTTTTTTTTTTTTTTACAATTGAATCTTTGATCCTTGACCTCAGAGTTTCTGCCTTGGGTCTCTGACCCTCATTCTAATAACTTTTGACCTTCCTCTAGATAAACATGCTATTGCACTTCAAAGATGGTGAAGATGAGGAAGATTGTCCTCTCCCTGAAGAGGTTCGACAGGATTTGCTCGAATTTCATCAAGACTTGCTGGCACACTGTGGTAAGAGATCAGAGAACCCATCTCCCAAATTTTCTCTTGAGACCTCTCCTGAAGTTTCCCTAAGATTTCCTGATCTTAAATATTTACAGTATTGGTGCAATGTAATTTTTGGTTGAATGAATGAACAAACATATTAGTGAACAGATAAAAAATGAGTGGAGGGATATTTGTACTGGCATTTGAGTATATTATACATGGATGGATGTCTATAGGCAAGTGAATGGTGAGTGTAAATTGGTAGATAGAGAGATGAATGAATAAAGAAATGGATGAGTAGATGGCTGGGTGGATGGATGGATGGATAAAGAGAAGGATGATGGTTGGATGGGTAGATGGAGAATTGAAAATTGGATGGAGAGATGGTTGGGTGGCTGGAGGGATGAATGGATAACCTCCATTGTTTCTGATAATAAGGCAGCTAATAATCTTTTTTAAAAGATTTTATTTATTTGTTCATAAGAGACACAGAGAGAGGCAGAGACATAAGCAGAGGGAAAAGCAGGCTCCCTGCGGGGAGCCTGATAAGGGACTTGATCCCAGGACCCCAGGATCAGGACCTAAGCCAAAGGCAGATGCTCAATTACTGAGCCACCCAGGTGCCCTAGGCAGCTAATAATCTTACAGAGATTCTTTTATATGTGACGAGTGGTTTTTCTCTGGCTGCCTTTCAAGTTTTCTGTTTGCCTTTGCTTTGAAACAGTTGGGTATAATGTATCTAGGTGTGGCACTCTTTGCTTTTATCCTACTTGAAGTTTATTAAATTTCTTAATGTGTAGATTAATATTTTGCATCAAATTTGGGACTTTGGGGCTATTATTTCTCTAAATATTTTTTTGCCATTTCTCATCACTCTTTCTGGGACTCCCATTATGCATATATTGATATACTTGATGATGTCCCACAGGCTCTGAGGCTCTGTTAGCTTTTCTTCATTCTTTTTTTTCTTCATTCTTTTTTACTCTTCAAACCGATAACCTCTATTGTCCAACCCTCAAGTTCACTGATTCTTTCTCCCACCAGCTCAAATATGCTGTTACCTCTCTAGTGATTTTTAAATTTCAGTTATTGTACTTTTCAGCCCCAGAATTTCTATATGGTTATCTTTTATGTGGTCTACCTCATTATTAATATTCTCTATTTGAGGAGTCATTGGCATCATACTTATCTTTAATACTTTCTACATGGCTTCCTTTAGTTCTTTGAACCTACTTATAATAGCTTATTTTTAAAAATATTTTATTTATTTATTAATGAGAGACAGAGAGAGAGGGAGGCAGAGACATAGGCAGAGGGAGAAGCAGGCTCCCTGCAAGGAGCCCAATGTGGGACTTGATCCCAGACACCAGGATCACACCCTGAGCTAAAGGCAGACACTCAACCACTGAGCCACCCAGGCGTCCCTATAATAGTTTAAAAGACATTTAACATGCTTCAAAGAATGAATAAATGAATAAATATGTGAATATATGGAGAAATAAATGAAAAAACCCAAGAATGTACACAAGAATGAGGAATGAATGAACCAGTGAATGAGTTAAGAAGTGAATGACTAGAGCACCTGAGTTGCTTAGTTGGTTAAGTGTCTGCCTTTGGCTCAGGTCATTATCCCAGGGTCCTGGAATCAAGTCCCATATTGGGACTGCTTGCTTCTCTCTCTCCCTCTGCCCCTTCCTCCCATCCTTACTCGTGCTCAATTGCTCACTCTCTTGTGTTCTCTCTCTCAAATAAGTGAATAAAATAGTTTTTAAAAAAGAAGTGAATGACTGAATAGATGAAGAAGCACACAGATGAATAACACCCTCTCCCTTCTTGACCAACTCCAGGAATTCAGCTGGAGGGGGAGGAGGAGGAACCAGAGGAAGAGGCCACCCTGGGCAGCCGCCTGATGAGCCTGTTGGAGAAAGTCCGGCTGGTGAAGAAGAAGGAGGAGAAACCTGAGGAGGAATCCCCTGCTGAAGAGAGCAAACCCCGTGAGGACTCGGGTCTTTAGGGAGGGGACAGGGATGGGGCAGGCAGCCGTGTGCTTGAGGAGCCAGTAGGTCCCAGATAGGCCAGGCCATGAGGAGTAAGCAAGGGAGGGGTATATTGATGAGAGAGGAGGAGTATGGGGTGCGGTAAGAGAAGAGGTATGTTGGAAGTGTGGCCCAAATATGGCAGCTCTACAGTATGTGTGTTGGACCAGCATGCTGTATGGCCTGCCAGCACAGAGATATACATCCCACCCTGGGGTGGTGGCAGCTCCTGTACCACCACCACGGCTTCCGTGTCCTCATGGCTTTTCTTTGTTTTTCTCTTCTTTTTTTGGTGAAATGATTACTATGATGAGGGATTAGAAAAACAGTTATGATAAATGTTGGTCCAATGGGCCATTATGCAAAATATATTTAATCTCCAACCAACAAAGACAGGTCCCTGAAGTTGGTATAGAGTTTATTCTACAACATTCAAGAAACTGTTATTGGGCCAGCTCTGAGCCAGGAACTGTTGGCAGGGCTGGAGAATGCTGTGGGGAGAAGGAGTAAAAATCTCTACCCTCCAAGAGTTTAGAATATTATAACAGATGCACATATACATATACCATAATGTCAGGTGGCCATGGCTGGCTAAGGAAAAAAATCAAGCTGAGTAATAGGAGACAGAGGGATAAAGATGGAGGGGTCAGAATAGGGGAGTGAGGTGTGCAAAGATCTGGGGAAGATGATTGTTACAAAGGGAATAGCCAATGCAAAGGCCCTGAGGCAGGAACATGCATGGGGTATTTAGAGGCCAGTGTAGCTGGAGCAGAGTGAGCAAGGGGAGGGGGGCAGGAGATGAGGTCAGAAGTGACAGGGCCAGATTGCATAGCGCTAGAAGGTCATGAATTGACACCATCGTTTAGTGCCAGTGCATGGAGGTTTCTCCTAACCTGAGAACATGAGACATCTCTTTTCTCCCAAAATCCTGGGAATGAAAAGGGTTGGGAGAGAAAGAGAGACACAGAGAGAAATGGATGCTGGATGTAGGAGAGATGAGTCCCAGGGAGATGGCCAGGGAAAATAAAACAGTTAATTTTGACATCATTTTCAAATGATGCCAAAGTCCACCAGGTATTCTCGGTGTCTGTTGTCTCTCTTGATGAAAAATCAACAGTGTTTTTATAGAACAAGTGGAATTGTGACTTGTGCTTTCAAAGGTACATTATATATTTCAAAGGTGCTTATAATGTACTCTGGTATTTTGAAGTGATACAAGTTCTTTTTACCTCTTGAAACCTTTAGGGAGCCCTGACTGTCTGGGTGTTAGGGTGAAGAGAACAGGGGAGCTCTTAAGGCAATAAAACGAAATCTTCCAGAATCTGCCTACTCCTGGCAGGTGGAGGGTCAGGGCAGTTAGTAACTGAGAAGCCCTCTGGGAAGAGGGGCCTTTCTGCATTGTTTTGGCTCCAGGCCTCAACCTGGGAGTGTTCTGACACGCATGTCCCCTTCCCAGAGTCATTGCAGGAGCTGGTGTCCCACACAGTGGTGCGGTGGGCTCAAGAGGACTTCGTGCAGAGCCCTGAGCTCGTTCGGGCCATGTTCAGCCTCCTCCACCGGCAGTACGATGGGCTCGGGGAGCTGCTGCGTGCCCTGCCCCGGGCATACACCATCTCACCATCATCCATGGAGGACACCATGAGCTTGCTTGAGTGCCTGGGCCAGATCCGATCGCTGCTTATTGTGCAAATGGGTCCCCAGGAGGAAAACCTCATGATCCAGAGCATTGGGTGAGGCTCTGCCCCCTCTCCTGACTTTGCACATCCCCCCCGGGAAGGAGGGGAGCCCCCACAAGCTCCAGCTTGTCCCCCGGGCTCATGTCCCGTGGATGCAATAATGCCTCCTTCCTCCACTTCTGCTTCATCCTTGTGGTGATATATACTTCTCCCAATAGCTAGCCCATCTCCTTGGCTAATGGCCCCTCCTCTCACCTCTCCATCCAGACCCTGGGATAACAGCTCTTACTCACCTCTTGGCACAATAGTTACCTTCTTTGAGCTTCAGTGTTCATCTCTAAACAGGAAGAGCCATGCCTACCTCATACAGTCATGGCAAGGCTTCCAAGGGCTTTTGCACATCGTAATGATACTGGTAATGGTAACGATAGTACTAAACACTCACTCAGTGTCAAGAGTGTCTCATTCATTCACCCAGCAAGCATTTATTGAGCACCTAGTTTGTGCCAGGCCCTTTCTAGACACTTGGGGATACCACATGCAGCATGGTAAGGATCTCCACCCTAGGGGATCCATGCCTCAGTTTCTTTTTTCTGTAAAATAGGGATAACTATAGTTCTTGGCTTCTAGAGTGGAGATAAAGATTGAATGAATTCAGATCTGTTAAGGGGCATGGTGCCAGGCATGAAGGAAGAACTCAGTAAATGTTGACTGTTATTACAGTGGTGGTGACAGCTCTCCCAAGGGCCTGGGGCTGTCCCTGAACTGGGGCTCCACCGGGCCCCTGGCGACCTCACGTTCTTTACCTGTTCACAGGAACATCATGAACAACAAAGTCTTCTACCAGCACCCGAACCTGATGCGGGCACTGGGTATGCATGAGACAGTCATGGAGGTCATGGTGAATGTCCTCGGGGGTGGTGAATCCAAGGTAAGGGGTCTGTGTGGGCTAGGGAGCTCAGGGCAGGGGGCCATGGAGGGGCAGGCATTGACCACAGGCCCACTCTGCCTCCCCAGGAGATCCGCTTCCCCAAAATGGTGACAAGCTGCTGCCGCTTCCTCTGCTACTTCTGTCGTATCAGCCGGCAGAACCAGCGCTCCATGTTTGACCATCTGAGCTACCTGCTGGAGAACAGTGGCATTGGCCTGGGTGAGAATCCCTGAGCCCGGGGTGGCGGCCTGTCCCTCACGACCCACTCTTGGCGGTCCATCCAGGCATCCATCTCTACTCCTTCAGTCATTCAACAAACACTTATTCTCAACCCACCCTGGCTGTAGCCCTGTGATGAGCAGTCCTGGGGATACCCAGACAGCCCTGGCCCTGGCCCTCACAGAACTCACGGTGCAGCATGACAGATAGACAGTGACAGCCCAGAGTGGTCAGGCCTCAGATGGGGAAGCACAGATCAGAGGACGCACTTGACCTAGGCTGTAAAAGGGGGTGGTCAAGGAGGGCTTCCGAGAGGAGGTGAGATGAGCAGCAGTGAGACTGTCAACTACATACCTCTGAAGAGCTTTCTCACTGCCTCTCGCCCTCACAGGCATGCAGGGCTCCACGCCTCTGGATGTGGCAGCTGCCTCTGTCATTGACAACAACGAGCTGGCCTTGGCATTGCAGGAGCAGGACCTGGAGAAGGTGGGGAAGGAGGAGGCCTGGCCCCTACCTGGCCCCTTGGGGCCCCTGCTGACTTGGGACCCACTCCATGGGATGGTCTAGGATTGAATCAGAAGGGGGATAATTTGCAGGGGAAAGAACAGGAGCCAGTCACATGGGGCTGAGTGCAAATAATCCATACCTCACCCTCCTGCAGCTGCATGTCCTTGGCACATTTCTTGACCCTCTGTGCCCCCCTCCCTCCTCTGCTTCTGTACTAGTGTCAAAGGGCATAGGCTCTGGAGTTCAGCAACTTAGGCTGAACCTAAGTGAGATGGTGCTCTCTCTTGTTGTGTAGCCTTGGACAAGTGACTTAAATTCTCCAGGCCTGTCTTCTCATCTGCAGAATGAATATAATAATAGAATAGGGTTATTCTCAAGATGAAATAACTTAATCCATGAAAGCATTTGTAATACAGCAAGCACTCAATAAGCGTTATCTGCTACTATAGTGTTACTCATTCAACAAATATTTACCGAGCACCTACTATGCGCCAGGACCTTGTCCAAGGCAGTAGGGGTGTGACAGTGACTGAGACAATCAGAAAATCCTTGTCCACATGAAGCTGACATGTGGTTGGGAAGATGGATAATAAACAAGACGAATAAGTAAAATACATAGTGTATTAGCTAGTGACAAGTGTTATGGATGAAAAAAGTGAACAGGGGAGAGAAATATCAAGAGCCAGGAGGGTGTCCAAGTTTAGATACGTGTGATCAGAGAATGCCTCACTGAGAAAGTGACATTCGGGGAAAGCTCTGAAGGAAGAGAGGGACCATATGGACATCAGGGGGAAGAGCATTCCAGGCAGGGGAACAGCCAATGCAAAGGCCCTGAGACAGAAGTGAACCTCATGAGTTTGAGGAACAGCGAAGAGACCAGTATGGTTGGAGCAGACGGAGTGAGAAGTTAGCGGTGGGAAGTGAGGTCAGGAGGTGGCAGGGAAGATTGTGCAGAGGGTCTTAGTGGACCACTGTGAGGGCTCTGGGTCCACCCTAAGTGAGATGGTGCCCCAGGAAGGTTCCAAGCAGGGAAGGGATGCTTCTGTGTAGGAGGAATAGACCGAAGGAGCAGGGAGCCCAGGAAGGAAGCCCCTGGCATGGTCCAGGTGGGAGAGGAGGGTGGAGGATGACGATTATTGTTTGCTGAGAGATCCAGAAATGCATCAGATTGCAGAGCTCCAGGGATGGGCAGGGACATGAGCCTTGGGGAGGAGGTGGTGCGGGTCTGCCTCTGGCTGAGCCCCCTCCGCCCCCAGGTGGTGTCCTACCTGGCGGGTTGTGGCCTTCAGAGCTGCCCCATGCTCCTGGCTAAAGGGTACCCAGACATCGGCTGGAACCCGTGTGGCGGCGAGCGCTACCTGGACTTCTTGCGCTTCGCTGTCTTTGTCAATGGTGAGTCAGGAGCTGGTGGTGGCAGGACAGGGGGCTGGGGCCACTGACCAAAGCCTCCCTCGGGGTGTGGGCCACACCTTGAGCCACTGGCCTAGCCCGGGATTCCTCCTGGTGGGCTGGGGCAGCACGCAGAAGCCAGTGGGGGCCTGGCCTTAACCCTTGGGGCGGGGTCCCTGGGCCGTGGCTCATGAGGCCTCCTGACCGCCGGAGCCGCCAGGTGAGAGCGTGGAGGAGAACGCCAACGTGGTGGTGCGGCTGCTCATCCGCAAGCCCGAGTGCTTCGGGCCTGCCCTGCGGGGTGAGGGCGGCTCGGGGCTGCTGGCTGCCATCGAAGAGGCCATTCGCATCTCTGAGGACCCGGCACGTGATGGCCCAGGCGTCCGCAGGGACCGGCGGCGTGAGCAGTGAGTCTCCCACCATCTCGGCAGAACCGGCCCCCCTTCCCAGTGCCTCTGGCTGCCTCCCCAACGCTGCCCACTTTCCTCTGCAGCTTCGGTGAGGAGCCCCCGGAGGAGAACCGGGTGCACCTGGGACACGCCATCATGTCCTTCTATGCCGCCTTGATTGACCTGTTAGGACGCTGTGCACCAGAGATGCATGTGAGACCCAGAAGTCCAGGGATGGGGAGGGGCACACAGGGCCACCCTTGAGCCTCCTCAGTCAGGCACTGGACAGCACTGATAGCTCTCACTCTGCGGGTGGTCTTAGGAGAGGCAGTTCTGAGGACAGACACACTGGTGACCAAGACAGCCCCAGGCCCAGCTCTCACGGAGCTCCCGGACCAGTGGGGGTGACCAAGCAAGGTGGGCCAGGGGTGGCCAGGGCTGCAGTGGAGAAGCACAGGCCGAGGAGTCAGGGCTGGGGATTCTAGAGTTTGCCCTGCGAGGAGTCCTGGTCTACCTGCCAGTAGATCAGGAAAGGATGGATGGGGTATTGAGCAAATGGGGCACAAGGTGCCTGATGATGTGGCCCACACTTCCTTCTTCCAGCTAATCCAAGCTGGCAAGGGAGAAGCACTGCGGATCCGCGCCATCCTGCGCTCCCTCGTGCCCCTGGATGACCTTGTGGGCATCATCAGCCTCCCACTGCAGATCCCCACCCTGGGCAAAGGTGCGGAGGGGGCCGGACTCAGCAAGGCAGGGAGGCTGAGGAGGGAGCGGATGGGTCCGAAGGGCATCCCTGACCCCCTGCCCTCCTGGCCCACAGATGGGGCTCTGGTACAGCCAAAGATGTCGGCATCTTTCGTGCCGGACCACAAGGCATCCATGGTGCTCTTCCTGGACCGAGTGTACGGCATTGAGAACCAAGACTTCTTGCTGCATGTGCTGGACGTGGGGTTCCTGCCTGACATGCGGGCGGCCGCTTCGCTGGACACGGTGAGCAGCCCGCCCCGCCTAGCCACCCTCCCTGCCTCCAGAGAGGATGCGAGATGGGGCGTGGGCATAGCAGCCGGGCTTCTGTTTGTTCTGGGCTTGTGTACGTATCAAAATCCTCCCTCCCCACCCCCCTCACCCCTGTCAAGATAGAAAACAAAACCAAGATAAACTCTGAGTTCTGGGAGAGGGTGGGTGGAAATCTCCAACATCTCCTCATTCTTATTTAAGAAATAATTCTCAATGATGGCTCGGCACCAAGGAGACAGACCTGCGCACGACAGCAGCAATAATGCTTATATAGATATATAATAGCTACACAGTTAGATTGCCGTAGGGGACAAAGTCAAGTAAGATGAGGACAGAACTGACCGCTGGTGTGGCCACATGGAGGCCACTGGTGACTTGCTAAGCACTTTCAGTGAAGTGGTGGGGGAAGAGCCATACCGGAGGGGGTTACGAGGGTCTGGCAGGTGAGGTATTGGAGTGTCAACAAGTCTTTACACAAGTTGGTGACAGAGGAGGCAGAGGAATGATGGATATGCTGGACAGGTGACCTTGTCCCGGAAAAGACTCTTCTCGAGATGAGAGGAAGAACTGTTGGCTACTTGCACACTTGAACTTGCTAGTACTTGCTACTTGAACATGGCAACTTGATTCTGTAAATACCAGTTTATCAGAAATACTGAGGGCAGGGGCGCCTGGCTGGCCCAGTTGGTGGGGAGTGCGACTTTTGATCTTGGGATTGCGAGTTCGAACCCAGTGCTGGGTGTAGAGGTTATGTAAAAATTTAAAAAATCTGGGAATCCCTGGGTGGCGCAGCGGTTTAGCACCTGCCTTTGGCCCAGGGTGCGATCCTGGAGACCCAGGATTGAATCCCACATCGGGCTCCCTGCTTGGAGCCTGCTTCTCCCTCTGCCTATGTCTCTGTCTCTCTCTCTCTCTCTGTGTGTGACTATCATGAATAAATAAATAAAATCTTTAAAAAAATTTAAAAAATCTTAAGGAGAGAGAGAGAAAGAAAGACAGACTGAAGGCAGAAGAACAAGTTCAAGGACACCACCAGGACCAAAATAAAAATGTAGGCAACTCCACTGGATAAGTTGATCCAGTTTTTTTTTTTTAAAGATTTTATTTATTTATGAAAGACAGAGAGAGAGAGAGAGGGAGGCAGAGACACAGGCAGAGGGAGAGGGAGAGGCAGGCTCCATGCCGGGAGCCCGACGCGGGACTCGATCCCGGGGCTCCAGGATCGTGCCCTGGGCCAAAGGCAGGCGCCACACCACTGAGCCACCCAGGGATCCCCTGATCCAGTTTTTCCAGCAAATAAATAGCATTTAAAAGAATAGGAAAGGAGACCATTACAGATGAAAGGACCTGAGATCCAGCAGCCAGATACAAATGGTTTGGGGGCCTTCCTGGTGCCCTGATCCAAACAATCCCAGCTAAATGTACAGCAATTTTTGAGACAACTGGAGAAAGCTGATCATGAATTTTACACACTTGTTAATTCTGTTGGGTGTGAAAGTGGCGGCCCGGGATGTTGAACAGAAGCATTAGTCCGAGTGGAGATACATATTCAAATTTCCATGGGTAGAGCCGTCTAGGGCTGGGGTTGCATAAAAATATTACAGGAAAAAAGGGGAGCTTGGAGAGGAAATAAGCAGCACAAGGGTATCTACAGGAGACTCTACTCTGGGTAAGGAGGGCTCCTTCTTTGGTTCCTCGACTTCTGTAAGTTTGAAATTTTGCACAGTTCACAGCGGTGACAGAGGCGGGGCGGGGGACAGTGTTGGCGGGAGGTGCGACCACGGCCACCCCGGGAGCCCGAAGCGGGCCTGATGCCCCCGCTCTGCGCCCCAGGCCACGTTCAGCACCACGGAGATGGCGCTGGCGCTGAACCGCTACCTGTGCCTGGCGGTGCTGCCGCTCATCACCAAGTGCGCGCCGCTCTTCGCGGGGACCGAGCACCGCGCCATCATGGTGGACTCCATGCTCCACACGGTGTACCGCCTGTCCCGCGGCCGCTCGCTCACCAAGGCGCAGCGCGACGTCATCGAGGACTGTCTCATGGCGCTCTGCAGGTGCGGCGGGGACGGGGGCTCTGCAGGTGCGGCGCGGGCGGGGGCTCTGCAGGTGCGGCGGGGACGGGGGCTCTGCAGGTGCGGCGCGGGCGGGGGGCTCTGCAGGTGCGGCGGGGACGGGGGCTCTGCAGGTGCGGCGCGGGCGGGGGCTCTGCAGGTGCGGCGCGGGCGGGGGCTCTGCAGGTGCGGCGGGGACAGGGGCTCTGCAGGTGCGGCGCGGGCGGGGGGCTCTGCAGGTGCGGCGCGGGCGGGGGGCTCTGCAGGTGCGGCGCGGGCGGGGGCTCTGCAGGTGCGGCGCGGGCGGGGGCTCTGCAGGTGCGGCGGGGACGGGGGCTCTGCAGGTGCGGCGGGGACAGGGGCTCTGCAGGTGCGGCGCGGGCGGGGGCTCTGCAGGTGCGGCGGGGACGGGGGCTCTGCAGGTGCGGCGCGGGCGGGGGCTCTGCAGGTGCGGCGCGGGCGGGGGGCTCTGCAGGTGCGGCGCGGGCGGGGGCTCTGCAGGTGCGGCGCGGGCGGGGGCTCTGCAGGTGCGGCGGGGACGGGGGCTCTGCAGGTGCGGCGCGGGCGGGGGCGCCGGGGCGGGGGCTCTGCAGGTGCGGCGCGGGCGGGGGCGCCAGGGCGGGGGGGGGCTCTGCAGGTGCGGTGGGGACGGGGGGCGCAGGGGCGGGGGTCGGCGGGGGTCTCTGCAGGTGCGGCGCGGGCGGGGGCGCCGGGGCGGGGGTCGGGGCGCTCTGCAGGTGCGGCGCGGGCGGGGGCGCCGTGGCGGGGGCGCGGGGGGCGGCCGGCCTCCGGCTGAGCCCGCGCGGCGCGGTGCGCGTCTCCGCAGGTACATCCGCCCTTCCATGCTGCAGCACCTGCTGCGGCGGCTGGTGTTCGACGTGCCCATCCTGAACGAGTTCGCCAAGATGCCGCTCAAGGTGAGGGCGAGCCCCCTCCGGCGCGCGGCGACCCCGGGCCCCGGGGCTCGTCGGTACCGCCCCGCCCAGTTAGCCTGCAAACCCGAGGGCGGCGTCCCCATGGAAACCTCTCTGGCCTTCTCATGGGCACACTGGGATTTCCAGGACGGTCGCTGGGCGGCATTGGTACCTCTGACACTCCCTCATCAGTGCCTGATTTGCCTAACAGAGAGCCAGGCCTCACCTGAATTAGCACATATTTGCATGGAGTACACTGCTTTTCCTAATTAGCATGCTTACTGTCTGCCCAGACCACCAGCCTTACTCTTTGCAAATGAGTGCATTTATTTCAATAAATAGCACCACAGCTATTCTGCATATTTGCACAGCGTCTCCTATAATTTTTTTATTTGCCTGCTGGTTTGCATAAGGAGATACCTCCAACTCAGATATCGACTGTTTTACATGATACATCTAAATCAGCCCGTTTCAAATTTGTGTAGTGGATATGGAGGCCCGCTTCCCAATTACCATATATTTGCATGGGGTTCTGCTTATATTTGTGTGCCATGGTCATTCATGGGAGCGCAGACTACTCCGTCCATATGGCCATTCGCACTTTGCACACAGTCCTACTCATGGATTAATATTAGCACACTTATTTGTGTAAAGCGACACCAGACAAATCCAGCTCCAGTTGAATACCCATCCTGACTCTAAATTGGAATGCTAAATTTGCATAGTAAATGGGCCCAGACCACTCTCCAATAAGCATACCATTTTCTTTCATTAGCATCATTTGCAAAATCTGCATCGCCTTCGTAATATAAAAGCCCTGGCACCCCTGGCCTCCTTGGCTTTTCTTTTGCCCGCCACCTACTATGTGCCTCTCATTTATGTGTCCCCCTCCTTCTCCCACCCAGCTCCTCACCAATCACTATGAGCGCTGCTGGAAGTACTACTGCCTCCCCACGGGCTGGGCTAACTTCGGAGTCACCTCAGAGGAAGAGCTGCACCTCACTCGTAAACTCTTCTGGGGCATCTTTGACTCGCTGGCCCATAAGGTCTGGGCACGTGGTGGACGAGGGGCTGAAAGGAACCTGATTGGAGGGTTTGGGGCCCAAATTTGGGGAATGCACAATGAAATTCCCAAATTTGGGGGTTCAGAGAGGGAGCCAGATGTACAGCTTTAGAACCAGTAGAATCTATGAGTTTGGTCTCTGGTTTGGTTGTAGTGCAAGAGGGAATGGGCCTCTAGTTTGGGGGTTTAGGGAGGGGTGATAGAGGGTGGTTTTGAGGGTCCAGGTGGGCTGAGGTTTGGGTTTCAAGAAGAGAGACGATAATTGATGTCTGGGGACCAAGGGAGGAGGGTTAATTATTGGAGGGGTGAGTTTGAAGTCCTAGGGCTCCAAGATTTGAAGGCGCAGCCAGGCCTGCAGTGACCCCCACCCCTGGCGTCCCCAGAAGTATGATGCAGAGCTGTACCGCATGGCTATGCCTTGTCTGTGCGCCATCGCAGGGGCCCTGCCCCCTGACTACGTGGACGCCTCATACTCATCCAAAGCTGAGAAAAAGGCCACGGTGGACGCTGAAGGCAACTTCGATCCTCGGCCTGTGGAGACCCTCAAGTGAGGCCTGGGGGCAGGAGTGGGGTGGGGATGGGGGCTAGGAGAAGGAGAAGAAGGTTTCAGACATGGAAGGAGGGGCCAGCCCCAACATCTGCCCACCCTATCCCCCTAATAGTGTGATCATCCCAGAGAAGCTGGATTCCTTCATTAACAAGTTTGCTGAGTACACACATGAGAAGTGGGCCTTCGACAAGGTTGGTGCCAGGGTCCCCCCTCCCCAGCGACCCCCATTCCTGCTGGCCTTTCTCAAGAGCCCAGCTTTTCCCTGTGGCCCTGGATTTCCCTGAGACCCCCAACTGTTCCTGGGACCTAAAGTCTCCCCTGGAACTCTCAGCCCCTCCAGGGTTTCCCTTGTGTGTGCTCCAGACTGCTGTCTACCCCTCATGCTGCCCCCTGCTCTCAGCTCCATAGTGGCACTACCCTTACCGGTCCCCTCTCCACCTCCAGATCCAGAACAACTGGTCATATGGGGAGAACATAGATGAGGAACTGAAAACCCATCCCATGCTGAGGCCCTATAAGACTTTTTCAGAGAAGGTGAGCAAGTCTTTAGGCCCAGTGCTAGGGTTCCAATATGTAACCTCCAAATTTGGGCATTCAAGGAGGAGGGAGGCCGCTTCATCAGCTTGGATCTAGCTGGGACTGCAGGCTAGGGCTCCTCATCCATGGACTTTGCCTTCTCTCAAAACATAGTTGCCTCCCCTACACCCCGAACTCCCTAGGTTCCTTCTTAGAGTCACAGATACGGGGTTTTATTCCTTGAGCCTACAACTTAACTCCTCTGAGTCTCATGTGTAAAGTGGGATATCGGAATGAGTTTGTTTGGGAGGCCCTGTTACAAAGCAAGTTAAGAGACCTGGGTTCGAATCCAAGCTGGAACACTTCCTCCTAGCCCTGTGGTCGAGGCTTTCCCCTTCTTAGGACACTGGAGGCCAGGCAGTAAGGCTCCTACCTCCGCCTCCCTCCCATCTCATCCCATCCCACCAACTCCCCGGCTTCCTGTCCACCCCAGGACAAAGAGATTTACCGCTGGCCCATCAAGGAATCTTTGAAGGCCATGATTGCCTGGGAATGGACGATAGAGAAGGCCAGGGAGGGCGAGGAGGAGAAGACGGAGAAGAAGAAAACGCGGAAGATATCCCAAAGTGCCCAGGTCAGGGGAGGGGCCTGGGCAGGGGGCGGGGTCACAGGGTAGTGAGCCGCTATCGAAGGGGCGTGGCCAGTAGGGGGCGTGGCCAGACCAAAGGTGGGGTTTGGGAGAGTTGCCCCGCACAGGGAAGAAGGTGGGGTCAGCGGAATGGGGGGGCGGGGAGCGGGGTGCTGGACCAGGCTGAGCGACCTGGGAAGGCGGGGCGACTGGGTCTGCAGAACCGCAAAGGGCAGAGAAGAGGAGGGCGCGGCTTAGAGACAAGGCCTTAGGGAGAGGGCGCAGAGCGGGGCCCAGGGCCAGGTGGAGGGGGTGAGCTGTGTTGGGGCCCGGGCTTCCTGCCAGCCCATCAAGCCCTCCCGTCCCTCCCTCGTCCTCCCAGACCTACGATCCGCGAGAAGGCTACAACCCCCAGCCGCCCGACCTCAGCGGAGTTACCCTGTCCCGGGAGCTGCAGGTGAGCCCCCTGACCCTTCATCTAGGAGGTATGCCTCCTAGGCATGGACGTGTTTGTTGGGGTTGGGGAGGACATCCCCTGACTCTCTCACCCACTCCCAGGCCATGGCGGAACAACTGGCAGAAAATTACCACAACACGTGGGGGCGGAAGAAGAAGCAGGAGCTCGAGGCCAAGGGTGAGGGCGCCCATCGCATCCCCGCACAGACCCCTCTTCACCAAAGTCCTCTAGGCACAGGCTCCAGAGTCATAGGGGTCTAGATTAGAGTTGTGTCACTTTGAACAATTGCTTTCACCCCGCCCCCCCCCCCCCCCCCCCATAACAACACCATCGACTACCCTAGGGTTTTGCTGAGACTATGAGGATCATCCAAAAGCCATGTTTTGGTTATTCTTATCTCTGTTTTGGTTACTATAATTATGCATGCCAGCAGCTGCAGGAGCCACCAACATGAGCGTGGCCTGGGTCTCCCCAGTCCTCTGATTTCTGGTCTTTGCTGCTCCAGGTGGTGGGACCCACCCCCTGCTGGTCCCCTACGACACACTCACAGCCAAGGAGAAGGCGCGAGATCGAGAGAAGGCCCAGGAGCTGCTAAAGTTCCTGCAGATGAACGGCTACGCTGTCACCAGGCACGTGGGCTGCGAGTCTGGCCGGGAGGGGCGGGGAATGTGGGAGGAACCAGGGAGGCAGAAGCCGGGAGAAGCTGGCCTGGGGCGAAGCAGGGCCCGAGAAGGGAGGAGGCTGCGGGGGCGGGGCCTGGAGGGTGAGGGAGGGGCCAGAGAGGAGAGGAAGCCCAGAGGGGTGGGGCCTGAGGGGGCGGGGCGCGGCCAGGGGGAGGGGCTAAAGGGGCGGGGCCGCAGGAGCCGGGACTGAGGCTAAGGGGTGTGGTCAAATGGGCGGGGCCTGGGGAGGGGAGAAGGCCACGAGGGGTGGAGCTTGGGGCCAGAGAGGGGAGGGCTCAAGAAGCGGGGCCAAAGGAGGAAGGGGCCGGGGTGGGGAGGAGCTAGGAGGGGTGTCTGGAGTGGGGGCGGAGTCAAGGAACAGACAGGAACTTGAGGGGGTCTTGGGGTGGGGCCGAAGCCTGTGGAGGCTGGGCCTAGGGGAGCAAAAGGGGAGCTGGAGAGGATTGGGAAACAGGGTGGCCGTCCCTCCGGGCTGACCCCCTCTGCCTGTCCACGCAGAGGCCTTAAGGACATGGAGCTGGACACGTCTTCCATTGAGAAGCGATTCGCCTTTGGCTTCCTGCAGCAGTTGCTGCGCTGGATGGACATTTCCCAGGAGTTTATCGCCCACCTGGGTACGGAGGAGTCCCTCCGTCAGCCGGCTGTACCCGCGGTTTCACCTCAGGCCCCACTTCATGCATTTGTCCTTCCCTCCCCGTATCTCATTATTGTGCCAGACACTGGGCCAAAGGTGTTGAGAACATAGCAGCGAATGAGACCAAAGTCCCTGTCCTCCTGCATTGACATTCCTGTGGTGCATTCAGACAATTAACATCGGATAACTTAGGTTTTTAGAAGACAGTTAGTGTTTTGAGAACAAGAATACACTAGAGTCAGCTAAGGAAAATAGGAGTGGGATGAAAGTGGAACTGGTTAAAAAATTTTTTTAAAGATTTTATTTATTAAAAAAATTTTTATTTATTCATGAGAGTCATAGAGGCAGAGACATCAGCAGTGGGGAGAAGCAGGCTCCCTGCAGGGGAGTTAATGCGAGAGAGACTCTCGATCCCAGGCCTCCAGGTGTTGGAGGCAGATCACATAGAGCTGTGCAGGCATGGGGAGTGCCCTGAGGGGAATGGCACCACAGCAGGGTTCTGAGCCAGAGGGGGCCCTGACCTGCCTCAGGTGTTCACAGACTCCCCTTGGCTGCACTGGGGATGGCATCTGGACGTAGGGGCCAAGAGGGTGAGGACTGGGCAGATTCTGGAACTCTTTTGAGGCTGTTGGTATTCCCCGCACATGTCTCTTACATCCTACTAAGAATCACAGTTGGCCCTCGTATCCCTCCCAGCTTCCCCCAGAGATCCCAGCGTGTCCCTGAGAGCCACCCACGGAGCCCCTCAGATGAGTGGCACAGCAGGACTCACTCAAACATCTCGCCTTGGGTCCCACGTGCTGACTCTGTGCTGAGCACCTCGCCTCTCTGTGCCTCAGTTTCCCCATCTGTCCATCATAACTGGCCACAGTTCTGTCCCTTTCTTGTTGGGTGACCCAGGCTGAGTTATTTCACCTCAGTTCTCTCATCTGTAAAATGAAGAGGGACCCACTATACAGACCTCCAAGTTGGGAAGAGATTGTGCAAGCACATTTCTCACATTTGGCAGGGACGTTGCAAATGTTTGACAATGGGAGCCAGCATTACTATTTTAGTTGTATTTACTAGTAGTAATTATTACGGTCACTGTTATTATTTTCTGAAATTGATTTCCACTCTAAAAGCAATTCTAATCTGTCTGCAGTGACTTCTTGTTTTATTCATTCGTTTATTCATTCCAAACTGATTCAGTGTCAAGTATCAAAGTTCAGGAAGAAAAGGGCTTGTGAGGAAGGGGATGTCCCATGGCCTTACCCTATCTGAGTTTATCCTCCTCCCCATTTTCAGCCTCAGGAAGGGTTTGATCAAGGAGTTAGGGGATTAGATGAAAGATCGGGGAGAGAGGTTCACCTCAAAGCCAACAGAGGGGACTTTATACCAAGAGTTAATCTCTCATCTTTTCCTACCTTTACCCTGGTGTCCCCTCTCTCCAATGGAACACCCTGAGTTCCCCAGCCTTGAACCCACCATGACCCCTGTTTTCCCTCCCCCACCAGAGGCTGTGGTCAGCAGTGGACGAGTGGAAAAGTCTCCACACGAACAGGAGATTAAATTCTTTGCTAAGGTGAGAGGTGGGCTCAGAAAGCTGGAGGGGGCTGGGGACCGGGTGGCCTCCCCCACCCTTCACCCAGTCCCCCTCATCTCTTCCTCTCCCCACCCCCCAGATCCTGCTCCCTTTGATCAACCAGTACTTCACCAACCACTGCCTCTATTTCCTGTCCACACCGGCCAAAGTGCTGGGCAGTGGCGGCCATGCCTCCAACAAGGAGAAGGAAATGATCACCAGGTGGGCTCTGCTTTGACCTCTGACCCAGCCCCCTGACCTCACAGGATTGTGATTCTGGACCCTTGCTGCCCAACTCTGGACCTTAGGGGCTCTGTCCTGGGTGTTGGGCACCAACCACTCCACCTGCAGAGGGAACTGAAGGCTGAGGGTGACCAATTGTCCTGTTGTGCCCGGGCCCAAGGGTTTTCCCAGGTCATGGGACTTTCATGGATGGACTGGCTGCCTGGTCAGAAAGACAGACCAGTCTCCCCAGCCCCCAGCCCCCCCGGTTCTGGTTTCTGCCCCTGACTCTCAAACCTGCTCATCTCCCTGGCCCCTCCTCACCCTTCCTCTCTTTCGTTTTCTTCCCAACCACTTGACACCCTCCTGGCTCTGCTTCCTGTCCCTCTGTCCCTCTAATTGCACCACTGCTGTCCTGGTCCCTTGGTGTCCTCACTCTTTCCTCTGTCCTCCTGTCCCTCTTTCTTCAGCCTCTTCTGCAAGCTTGCCGCTCTTGTCCGCCACCGAGTGTCTCTCTTTGGTAAGTAGCTCTGTTCCCCGAGCTCTTCTCCCTGTCTTTCCTCTTTCCCTGCACTCACCCACCAAGCTCACCCTAAAGCGTTCCTGGTTCCTGGTTCCTGCCTCGATTGGCACAACCCTCACTGTGTTCTTCTTCCA
This sequence comes from Vulpes vulpes, assembly GCF_048418805.1. Classification (NCBI taxonomy): domain Eukaryota; kingdom Metazoa; phylum Chordata; class Mammalia; order Carnivora; family Canidae; genus Vulpes; species Vulpes vulpes. The sequence goes on from NC_132780.1 coordinate 8,166,390, forward strand.
CACCTGGGCGCACCTGGGTGCACCTGGGCATAGGCTGGGTCATCCTGGGGACAGGGCTGGGACTGGGGCAGCGGCGGGCCCTGACCTCACAGAGACCCTAGGCTGGGCACTGATGGCCCAAGGGGTCAGGGCTGGGAAGGGGGAGGCACAGCGGGTTTGGGGAAGGACAGGGGCCTATGGGGTCCAGGTGGAGGTGGGGTTCGGGACGAGATAGATGTAGAGGAAGGCACTGCCCTCCAGCCCTTCCTTTACCCTGGCCTGTCCTCCTTCCCCAGGGACAGATGCTCCAGCTGTGGTCAACTGTCTTCACATCCTGGCCCGCTCCCTGGATGCCAGGTACGGGGCACGGCGCCCACTCCCACCCCTGTTCCCCTCGCTTTTCTGAAATCTAGAACCTCAGATTCTAGAACGGGCGCACCCCGGCTTCCCTCCTAGGACGGTGATGAAGTCAGGCCCCGAGATCGTGAAGGCCGGCCTCCGCTCCTTCTTCGAGAGCGCGTCGGAGGACATCGAGAAGATGGTGGAGAACCTGCGCCTCGGCAAGGTGTCCCAGGCGCGCACGCAGGTGAAGGGTGTGGGCCAGAACCTCACCTACACCACCGTGGCCCTGCTGCCCGTCCTCACCACGCTCTTCCAGCACATCGCCCAGCACCAGTTCGGAGACGATGTCATCCGTAAGGACCCCTGGCCCCAAGGGCGGGGGGTCGGGGGCCAATTGGGCCAATGCCAGCCGTCCTCGCGTGCCTAACCCCAGGTGTTTGCGAGTGTGGATTCAGGGCTCGAAGCCAAGCGTGCACTCAGTGAGTTGGAAGTAACAGAATGAGTTAATGAGGATAGGAGTTCAGCTGCTGCTCTAACGGAAAGACCCTAAACCACTGCAGCTTAAGCAAGAAGAACGTATATTTCTTTCTCATGTTACGTCTAGTTATAAGTGGCTCATTATAAGTGGCTCATAATGTCAGAAGCCCAGGTGCCCCCCACCTTGCTACCCTGCCATCTCGGAAAGACTGCCTCTATCCGTGGGGTCCAGGATGGCACGTCATTGCATCCTCAGTCTAGCCTGGAGGAGAAGAGAAGCAGCAAAGAGGAGGGCATTGCAGTTCTTCTGAAGGAACGACCCAGAAGCCATCTGCATCACTCCTGCTTACCTCCGTCTCATTGGCTCAATTTAGCATGTGGCCACGTGTCACTGCAAGGGAGGCTGGGAAAGTGGCCTTTATTCTGGGAGGTCGTGTGTCCAGCTAAATATCGGAGGTCTGTTAGTAGAAAGAAGAAAAGAGCAGAAAAACGTTAAGAGCAGGTACTGGGAGTCCGTTAGCAGCGTGTACCCTGTTTATGCTACCAAACGGCACGTATGGTGCGAGACCCAGCCCCTGGGGTCTTGGGACACATGGCACACAGGGTGCAACATGCCTTTGCTAATGAGACACAGATAAGGTGTTACACCCGGGGTGGTGTCGGGTACTCAGAACAAAGGAGCTTATGAGACGTGGGCTGGACTATGGTGGAGCAAGGGGGAAGGACAGGAGGAGGTGGGAGAGATGCTCAGGAGGCCGAAGGGGTGGGCTGTGGAGGGGAGGCAGGCAGAGTGGGGCCCACGGCCCTGGCCCGGGCCCTGCGGACAGTGGGGCTGCCAGGGGACAGGGGGTGGAAGAAGTAACCAGTTTTAGGGAGATGCTGAGGTCAGTTCGAGACTTGGTGGTTGCAAGGGACCCAGGGAATACCCTGGAAAGTGTCCAGGATGGGCTGGAGGCCCCATGGGCAGTGGGAACTGGCAGAGAGTAGGGCCATGTGTCAGCTCACGGTTTATTTGAAACTAGAACCTCTTGATAAAAGTAAGAAAAGTTGTGCTTGGGTCGGGTACTTCCCCCACCCCTACATTTTATTTAGAAATTTTTATTTATTTTTCTTAAAGATTTTAGTTATTTGAGAGAGAGAGAGAGAGAGAGAGAGAGAGAGAGAGAGAGAGAAAACAGAGGAAGAGTAGAGGGAGAATCAGACTCCTCACTGAGCAGGGAGCCCAACCTGGGGCTCCATCCCAGGACCCTGGGATCATGACCTGAGCCAAAGGCAGACGCTCAATCACTGAACCACCCAGGTGCCCCTATTTAGAACATTTTATTTTATTTATTTAAAAAAAATTAAAAAAAAAAAAAGATTTTATTTTGGGCAGCCCAGGTGGCTCAGCGGTTTAGCGCCGCCTTGGGCCCAAGGCCTGATCCTGGAGACTCAGGATCGAGTCCCATGTCAGGCTTCTGCATGAAGCCTGCTTCTCCCTCTGCCTGTGTCTCTGCTCCGGTCCGCCCCCCCACCCCCGGGTGTGTGTCTCATGGATAAATAATAAAATCTTTTTTAAAAACTTAAAAAAAGATTTTATTTATTTGTTCATAAGAGACACACAGAGAGAGGCAGAGACACAGGCAGAGGGAGAAGCAGGCTCCCCGTGGGAAGCTCAATGCAGGACTGGATCCCAGGACCCCAGGATCATGACCTGAGCCAAAGGCAGACGCTCAATCACTGAGCCACCCCGGTGCCCCTCTTTAGAAAATTTTAATGTATCCAGGAAAGTCAAAGAAAGAGAATTGTTAATAATTTGCCCCATATGCTTAGCCTTTCACTTTCTGGGTGAAAGTGTTTATAAACCATTTTCTCAAACTTTTGAACGTGAGTTGCACACACGGTGACACCTCATCCCTAAGTACTGAGTTTGCATCTTCTGGAATGAGCACCTTTTCTCATTTAATTGCAATATCATTATCACCACGTAGCCTGACTACTTCAATTTCCCCCATTACCCTCAAAATGCCTTTGCTTTTCCTTTTTTTTTTTGTTTTTAAATCAGAATCCAGTCAAGTTTCTCTCATTGCGGGGGCAGTTATGTCCACATAGTCTCTTCAATCTAGAACCTGCCCCTTATCCTCTTTTTGCCTCATGACATTTGTGAAGTTGTTGAGGTTCGTAACCTAGTCTTCCCGCAGCGGGGCGGGTGGAGGACGACAGTGGATGACCTAAAGTTATAGTCAGGATTGGATGTTTGCTTGCATTTTTCCGGAAAGAGTGCCCATCACGTCATTAAAGAGATCCAGGACTCCTCTCTCAGGAAGGAACAACTAGCTTTTGTTGAGTGCCTGCTCTGTGCCATGTTCCAGTTGATTTCCAACCATTAACTCTTTTTACAAAAATATTTTATTTATTCATGAGGGACAGAGAGAGGCAGAGACACAGGCAGAAGGAGAAGCAGGCTCCATGCAGGGAGCCTGACGTGGGACTCTATGCCCGGTCTCCAGGACCAGACCCTGGGTTGAAGGTGGCGCTAACCGCTGAGCCACCCGGCCGCCCTCATTAACTCTTTTGATTCTCACAACCACCCCACAAGGAAGATACTATAATTATGCCCATTTTACAGACAGGGAAACTGAGGCCAAGAAAGTGTTAGTACTTGCTCATATGACAGAGTGGTAAACAGCAGGCCGGCTTAGAGCCCTGCCCTTACCCAGTATCCGGAGACTGGGAGGAGGGCGGGGAGAACTGGGATCGCGGCTGCATCCCCCACCCTCACTCTTCCTCTCTCCCTCAGTGGACGACGTCCAGGTCTCTTGCTACCGAACGCTGTGCAGTATCTACTCCCTGGGAACCACCAAAAACCCTTACGTGGAAAAGTAAGGAGACAGAGTAATATCTGGGGTTGCGGTGGGTACCGTGGGGGCTCAGGGACAGGGGGGAGCAGGAGACGATGGGGGGAGTTCAAAGTCCACAGACCTGCTTGGCGGCAGCTGCAGTTCACGGAGGCGGCCACGTGAGGGCGCTCAGGGGAAGGCCAGCGAAGGAAGTGGCGGCCTCGGCTCGGAGGCCGGATGGGCACCAGGCCCGCGGGATGCCAGGTTGTGCCTCCCTGGGGGCCGAGCTTGCCCTGGCAGGGGGCGCACAGGAATGGGGGTGGCACGTGGGAGCCACAGCAAGCTCGGGGCACCGGGGAGGGCTCTCCTGGGCTGGGATCACCGGTTGGAGCAAGAGGGCACTTAAGCCCAGGGTCGGGCGCCGGGGTGGCTCAGCGGCTGAGCGTCGGCCTTCGGCTCAGGCGTGATCCCGGGATCGAGTCCCGCATCGGGCTCCCTGCGTGGAGCCTGCCTCTCCCTCTGCCTGCGTCCCTGCCTCTCTCTCTCTCTCTCTCTGTGCCTTTCATGGAGAAAAAAAAAAAAAAAAACAGGGACAAGGCCACACCTGTGCCCTCGGGGGACCGCAGTTCTGCTCCCAAGAGTTCTGGGGAGAGGCACTTCCGTGGGGACAGAGGCTGGGACCCAGGACCAGGCAGCAGGCAGGGGCGGTGATGGGAGCTAAGTCGCCCCCTCTTCCAGGCTGCGCCCAGCCCTCGGGGAGTGCCTGGCCCGCCTGGCAGCGGCCATGCCCGTGGCCTTCCTGGAGCCCCAGCTGAACGAGTACAACGCCTGCTCGGTGTACACTACCAAGTCTCCCCGGGAGCGGGCCAGTAAGTTGTGCGCGGCGGGGGACTCCAGAGCTTGTGGGGGGAGAACACTGAGGTCACTGTGGACACTGAGGTCTGGGGGTGATGGGTCGGGGTGCCTGACTCCTCCCCGCACCCCAGTCCTGGGGCTCCCCAACAGCGTGGAGGAGATGTGTCCTGACATCCCGGTGCTGGAGCGGCTCATGGCAGACATCGGGGGGCTGGCTGAGTCGGGGGCCCGCTATACAGAGATGCCACATGTCATCGAGATCACGCTGCCCATGCTGTGCAGCTACCTGCCCCGCTGGTGGGAGCGCGGGCCCGAGGCCCCCCCGCCTGCCCTGCCCGCTGGGGCCCCCCCACCCTGCACAGCTGTCACCTCCGACCACCTCAACTCCCTGCTGGGTAACATCCTGCGAATCATCGTCAACAACCTGGGCATTGACGAGGCCTCATGGATGAAGCGCCTCGCAGGTGGGTCTGGGGCACCAGGCCCCTGAGGACTGGGCACTAGGGTCCTGGGGCTCGGGCCCTTGATCTGATGGTCCGAGGAGGAGATTCCAGGGTCCATGGTTTCGTGGGAGTTGGGGGGAGTCTAGGTTTTCTCAGGGTCAGAAGGCCAGGGGTCATCACAAGGGGTCAGAATCTCAGGCTCATAGGTGGATGGATGGGCCCTGGGCTGGATTCTGAATATCTGGAGCCTTGGAGAGGTGAGGAGCTGTGTCAGAGACAGGCTCCTTACACAAAGGGTCAGAGAACCAGGTCAAGCATCAGGGTCCCTGCTATGGAGGGGGCTGTAGGTCAGAGGTCAAGAAATGAGTCTTTAAAGGACTGGGATTCTTGGCTCAGAAGTTCTGTGTCAGGCGTTGGCTCAAGATAGATTGGGGGCCAGGGCCAGAGGTCAGGGCCAGAGGTCAGAGGCTGGAGTAAGAAACCAGGGGTCACAGAATGAGGTAGGGGTCTAGGTATGGGCTAGGTCAGAGGTTAAAGACTAGGGTGAGAGGTCATGGGCTAGGGTAGGTATTAGGTTATGATTCAGTTGTTGGGGTCAGAGGTCAGGGGCGGCTCTGAGGCCGGCATCACAGGTTCAGCTCAAGGGATATGGTTGGGCCCAAGGCTCAGGGGCTGGATCAAAGGTCAGGGCCTGAGATTAGGAATGGGATCAGAGGTAGAAGCTGAGGTCAGAAAGCAGGGTCAGGCTGGGGTCAGTGATCACTGCTGGGTCACAGGTCCAGGTCAGGCATCATGGGCTGGGAACGGAGGTCAGGAGTGGGATCAAGGGTCACAGGTCAGAGGCCAGCTAGCAGCAAGTCCCCGGCCACCCGTTGTGCCCCTGCAGTGTTCGCCCAGCCCATTGTGAGCCGGGCCCGGCCTGAGCTCCTGCACTCACACTTCATCCCCACCATCGGGCGGCTGCGCAAGCGGGCGGGGAAGGTGGTGGCCGAGGAAGAGCAGCTGCGTCTGGAGGCCAAGGCCGAAGCAGAGGAGGGCGAGCTCCTGGTGCGGGACGAGTTCTCGGTGCTCTGCCGGGACCTGTACGCCCTCTACCCACTGCTCATCCGCTATGTGGACAACAACAGGTCAGCATGTCCCCAGGCGTCCCCATCTGCAGTCAGCCTGACCTCCCGATTCCCTGAACACCACCTGGCCCCCCCACCTTTTGAGTTACTATTAACTTTTTCGACCTCTCACCTGATCTCACCCAACCTTCTGACCACATCCCCTACTGACCACTGCTTCTGGCCCCACAAAACCCAGCCCGCTGGTGTCTGCCCCCCTCTGCTCCTTTATATCTCCTGAGTCGAAGCCAGTGTGAGGCTACCGTGTTGGCTATAAGGAGCCCCGCTTTCCCCTCCAGCACTGTCTCCAGGCTCGGGTGGATGGGGGGTCTGATCTTCGTGGTGAAGTCCAGAGGTCAGGCCTTCTTCCATCACCGAGAGGTCTGGCCAGCCTGCTTCTCCTCAGAAACGGGTCTTTAATAAAAGCCGGAGCAGCTATCAGCCAACTGTTAACACCCCCCTTAAATCAGAAGCACCATTTAGAGAATTATTAACTCCTAGGGGCAGCCTAATCCAGGGATCCTGAATAAATTTCAACTCCAGGTTCCATCCTGGTTGAAAGATTTTTTTTTAATTTATTTTTTAAAAAGATTTTATTTATTTATTCATGAGAGACACACACAGAGAGAGAGGCAGAGACACAGGCAGAGGGAGGAACAGGCTCCACGTCCAGGCCTGACGTGGGACTCGATCCCGGGCCCTGGGCTGAAGGCGGCGCTAAACCGCTGAGCCACCCGGGCTGCTGGGTTCAAAGGTTTTAAGGTTGCATCAGTCAGGGCTGTGTAAGAGAGGGGGCTCGGATTGGTAGCTATGTCTGTCGGAGCAGACATGGGAAGCCGTGGTACGAGTGCTGCGGACATCCGGGCCCACCCGTCCTCCACCCACCCGAACTGACCCCTTCACCCAACCAGCCTGCCCTGTCCCAGTCCCAGTCCCTGCAACTGTCATAGTGCCCCCTCTCCCTCCTCCTGCCGCCCACCCACCCGGGCCCACCCATCCTGCGCTGATGAGCGGGTATTGCCATAGGGCAGGTTCCCAGGAGTCGGAGCCCTGGGTCAAAGAGTTGGGGTCAAGTAAACTGGGGTGCCTTCACACAGTGGAATACTACATGGCGACGAAAATGAGCCAACCCTGGCAACACACAGCAACATGGGTGAATCCTGAAAGAAGGCCGGAAAATTAAAAATGGAATACAGGGCAGCCCCGGTGGCGCAGCAGTTTAGCGCCGCCTGCAGCCCGGGGTGTGATCCTGGGGACCCGGTATCGAGTCCCATGTTGGGCTCCCTGCATGGAGCCTGCTTCTCCCTCCGACTGTGTCTCTGCCTCTCTCTCGCTCTCTCTGAATAAATAAATAAATCTTTTAAATGGAATACATATTCCACCATCTATTTCTGTAACATTCGAGAAAAGATAAAAATAACGCACGTACAGGATGAGGGTCACCTGAGAGGAGGGAAAGAAGAGTGGCTGGGAGGGGCGGCGAAGATACCTCTGGGTTCTAGAAGTGTTCTATTTCTCTCTTTTTTTTTAATCTTTTTTTTTTTTAAAGATTGTATATATTTATTCATGAGAGACACAGAGAGAGAGAGAGGTAGAGACACAGGCAGAGAGAAGCAGGCTCCAGGCAGGGAGCCCGATGTGGGACTCGATCCCGAGTCTCCAGGATCACACCCTGGGCCGAAGGCAGGCGTCAAACCGCTGTACCACCCAGGGATCCCCGAAGTGTTCTATTTCTTGACTTGGGTGGCGGTTGCACAAGTGTGTGCATTTTGTGCTTGTTCGCCAAGTTGACACTTTGTTACCCTTCAAGGAAAAGGGTAGAGATAGAAAAAAGGATCCCTTATTTTATGATAGTCACACACACACACACACACACACACACACACACACACGCACAGAGAGAGAGAGAGAGAGAGAGAGAGAGAGGCAGAGACACAGGCAGAGGGAAAAGCAGGCTCCATGCACCGGGAGCCCGACGTGGGATTCGATCCCGGGTCTCCAGGATCGCGCCCTGGGCCAAAGGCAGACGCCAAACCGCTGCGCCACCCAGGGATCCCCGGGTCCCTTATTTTAAAGGAATGGTTAAGATTTTAAGATCACCTGAATGGCCAGATTGTCCCAGAAAACTACCCCCCCCCCGACTGGGCGGTCCCCTCCTCTGGGAGCTCCCTGTGCGGGTCCCTGCCCCCAGGGCTCACCGGCCCCCTCCGTGCCCACCCAGGGCGCACTGGCTGACGGAGCCCAATCCCAGCGCCGAGGAGCTGTTCAGGATGGTGGGCGAGATCTTCATCTACTGGTCCAAGTCCCACGTGAGTTCCTGTCCACTCCGCCCCTCCTTGCTGTGACCCTCGCCACCCGGTCTGATCCCGACACTGCCCCCCCCCCCCACCAGAACTTTAAGCGAGAGGAGCAGAACTTCGTGGTCCAGAACGAGATCAACAACATGTCATTTCTGACTGCCGACAACAAGAGCAAAATGGCCAAGGTGGGTGCTTTGCTCTGAGAGGACTTGGCGGGGAGGGGGGAGCACCCTCCAGGACTTCCTACCTGACCCCTTCAGCCAACCAGCCTGCCCTGTCCCAGTCACATTCCCTGCAGCTGTCATAATGCCCCCTCTCCCTCCTCCTGCCTCCCCATCTCCCTCCTCCTCCTTTTCCTTCCATTTCCCCCTTCTGCCTCCATCTCCTCCGTCCTCCCCATATACCTTCTTGTCCCCATCACCCTCTTTCCAGGTCCCTCCTCTCTCCTCGTTCCTCCCCATCTCCTTCCTCTCCCTCCTCCCCATCTCCTTCCTCTCCCTCCTCCCCATCTCCTTCCTCTTCCTCCTCCCCATCTCCTTCCTCCCCATCTCCTTCCTCTCCCTCCTCTGCATCTCCTCCTCCTCTCCCTCCTCCCCATCTTCCTCTTCCCTGAGATCTCCTCCTCATTTCCCTCTTTTCCCTCCTTTCCCCTCCTCCATTTCCCTCTTCCACCCCGATGTCCTCCTCTACCCATATCTTTCCTCGTATCCCCACAGCTCCTCTCCCCTTATGCTTCTCAGAACTGCCCTCTTCAGGGTCCTAAAGAACAACTCCCCCACCCCTCCCTGTCCTGAATCGGGGTCTGGAGTGCCCAGCTAGGGGATGTGTGTCAGGCTGGGGCAAGGGAGCTGTGGTAGGACCCACTTGGAGTCGGGCCTGGGGTTCTCTGAGGGACGAGGGTAACCCTTCTTGTCTCTGTCTGCAACCTGATGAAGCAGGCGGGAGATGTACAGGTCAGCCCCACGTCTGGGACCTCCGCATGCCTCTTGGCTTAATACCCTGTCCTCCCCCTCAGCCCAGCTTCTGCGTCCCCTCCGGAACACCCTGCCCCCATTCCCCAACCCCCACCCTTGGCTCCCAGCCCCCAGCCTATTTCTCTCCCTGATCCCTGCCCTCAACCATCCATGCCCTTCCCAACACTCAGCTTTTGGCAATTTACCTTTTTTTTTTTTTAACTTTTGTTAAAAAAAAAAAAAAAAAAAAACAACCACCCCTGAGCTTTCCTCAAAGCATCAAAGCGTTGTGGTCTGAGGTCATAGGGAATGGGGATGGGGTGGGAAAGGCACGCGCATGGTTGGGTTTAAGGCTTGGGCTCTGGAACCAGATAGACTTGGGTTCGGATCCTGACTCTTGGCAGTTGGCTGCGCGATCTTAGTCAGGCGTCTTATTTTTTTGAGCCTCGGATGGCAGCTGGGTGGCGGCCCCAGGCCCTGAGGCCCCGCGAGGACCCAGTGGGATGCTGCATGTGTGGCCTCGGCGGTGTCTGGCACATACGTGGGCCATGCTCCACGCCCTGAGCTGGAGTGGATGTGGCCAAAGCTTGTCACTGGGGCTTCTCTTTGGCATGACTGGGGTGGCCTTGGCCATGGGTCTGCACCCAAGGCTCCAGAACATGGCTGTGGGGCTCTGTGCCCCGTGTTTCTGCTTCCGGATCTTTCTGGATCTCTCTTCCATCCTCTGTCTTCCTGTCTCCTCATCTGTCTCAATCTCTCGGTGTCTCTCTTTTTCTTCCAACTTCTTTTGTGTCTTGAGACTCTTTATGGCTCTGCATCTTTATTTCATTCTTGGGAACTCACTCTTGGGATGTAAAGTATAGGGTTGTGCATAGTGTAGGGGAAGGGAGGTGTTGGACTAAAGTCATTAGGGGTTCCAGGGAGAAGACTACCAGAGAAAAGCCTGGAATTTGGGGAAATCTGGGAGGGTTTGGGGTAGAGGTTGGGAATTTGAGATAGAGGCTGGGTTCTGGGAGGATCTAGGGTGAGGGCGGGGGCCTGAGGTCAGATCAGCAAGGTCCAGGGTGGAAACTGATGCAGGCTCTAAGATCGGGAAGGGATGCCTGGCACCCAGGTGTTGGGCTGGAGTGTGGACAACAGCGGAGGTTGGGGCTGGGTCCTGGGGCTGGGTTGGGAGTTGGGCTGGTGCTGAGCCCCCTGTCCCCACAGTCAGGTGGGTCGGACCAGGAACGCAGCAAGAAGAAGCGCCGAGGGGACCGGTACTCTGTGCAGACATCCCTGATTGTGGCCACGCTCAAGAAGATGCTTCCCATTGGCCTGAACATGTGTGCACCCACGGACCAGGAACTCATCACGCAGGCCAAGAACCGCTATGCCCTGGTGCCTGCACAGCCCCCATTGTGGGAACCAGCACCCACCAGCCCCTGAGACCCTCCTGAACCCCCAGGACCCCACTGGCAGCCCTCTCTTAGGACCCTAATGAATCTTTCTCCAGGACCCTGAGGACTCAAGGGGTCCCTAGGATGTCCTGAGCACTCCCCACCCCAGGATTCTGAGGACTGCCCTCAGGATACTCCCAGAACCCTGGGACCTAAGGACTCTAACTGGAACCCAACTGAAACCCAGGAATACCATTAAGATCCCTGGGACCCGCGGATCATATTGAGCCTTCAAGGACCCTACTGAACACCGCCCCTCTCCCTCAGGACCATGCCTAACTTATTAGGACCCTGAGGGCCCTGCCAAGACACCATGTCCCTCCCAAGACTCCTCTGAGTCCTCCACCAGGACCTCCTCAAAATCCTTGGGACCCATCAAGTCCCCCATGATCCCACTGGCTCTCCCCTGAACCCTGGAGGTCCCCTGAGCCCTCCAACTCACCACCTCTTTCCCCCAGGGCCCTGCTGGCCCCACCCTCCTGACTCTGTTAAGACCCAGCAGAGGCCCCAAAGACTCTCAGGGTGCCAGTGAGTGCTCTGTGATCCTATGTAGCCCCCCAGGATCCTAATGGTCCCTTTCCCAGAACAACACCCAAGCCTCTGATGCATCAAGATTCCTAAGACCAACTGATCCCACCACCCCCAACCCTCTTAAGTCCCCTGAGACTCCACTCCAAGGAGGCCTCCCAGGATCCCACTTACCTTTTTTTTTTTTTTTTTTTTTTTAGATTTTATTTATTTATTTATGAGAGACACAGAGAGAATGAGAGGCAGAGACACAGGCAGAGGGAGAAGCAGGCTCCATGCAAGGAGCCTGACGTGGGACTCGATCCCAGGTTTCCAGGATCATGCCCTGGGCCGAAGGTGGTGCTAAACCACTGAGCCACCCGGGCTGCCCCCACTTACCTTTTAAGGGATAAAAATCCCCATCCTTGTCAGCCATAGATCCCCACAGAGGGATCCTAAGAATCCCTCCCCACCCAGGACCTGCTAAGCTCCTTGACAACCTATTAACTCTTCTGGGGCCTTGACGACCACTGGTTCCCCCTGGTATCACAAACACTCCCTTTCCTGGAACCCTAAAGACACTTTCCCTCAAAACCCCAAGCTCCTCCCAGGACCTGTTGAGTCTTGCCAAGAACCCAAAGAGCCCTCCAGGCCCCCTCTGACTCCTCAGCTTGGTTTTTGAGGGTCCCAGTCTCCTGGGACTCTTCTAAGAAATCTCCCCTACTGATCCCTCCTTTGGCCTCCATAGAAATCCCACCAGTGACTTGAGCTGCCCAATCCCTCATGACCTGTTGATCTGGCCTCTCCCTTATAACCCCCTCACCTCCTCTGGTCTTCAAAAACTCCCTGCCCCCAGCCCTGCTTTGACTCTCCTCTGACTCCCAATCACCCATCGGTGGCCTTACTTGACCTTCGAGAATATTCTCTCATCATCCCCTACCTCTTCTCACACCCCAAGGCCCCTCTAATCCTCACTGTCCCTTCAGGGTGTGACTGTGGCCTCCAGAACTCCCTTCTGACCATTCCTGGCCTTTGGAACCTTTCTGTTTCTCCCAGAATCCACCCCACGCAGCCCTCCGCCAGCTGCTGGGGTGATAGCCTGGAAGGGAAAGGGGTGAGGGTTAAGGAGGACGCTGGGACATCACAGTGACCCAGCCTGGCCATGTCTCCCCAGAAAGACACAGACGAAGAGGTCCGGGAATATCTGCAAAACAACCTTCACCTTCAGGGAAAGGTAACTTCCTTAACCGGCAAACGGAAGGGGCATGTTAGGACCAGAGCGACAATGCCAGCCAAGGGCACTTACTGTGTACCAGGCATCCTGAGGGACCTTAACTTGTGCTCACCCACTGAATCGTCACAGCACCGAAAGGGGGGCGGGGGGCAGCCACAGAAGCCCACCCGCGGCAGAGGGGCCCTCAGACGAGCCCGGCTGGGGAGCGGGGAACGGGGAACCGGTCGGAGAGGGGCCCTCACGTCTGCCACCTGTCCTTCCTCCCTCAGGTCGAAGGCTCCCCTTCTTTGCGCTGGCAGATGGCCTTGTACCGGGGCCTCCCGGGCCGCGAGGAGGACGCCGACGACCCCGAGAAAATCGTGCGCAGAGTCCAGGAAGTGTCCGCGGTGCTCTACCACCTGGAGCAGGTGGCTGGGGCTGCAGGGGTCTGACCCGGAGCCCGCGAAGCTTGGGTCTCGGGGCGGGCAAGGGGCGGGGCAGGGGCGGGCCTTGAGGCTGTGGGCGGGGCCTGAGCTGAACCGCAGGCATCTGGGCGGGGCAGGGGGCGGGCCTTGGCGCCGTGGGCGGGGCCTGAGCTGAACCGCAGGCCTCTGGGCGGGGCAGGGGGCGGGCCTTGGCGCCGTGGGCGGGGCCTGAGCTGAACCGCAGGCCTCTGGGCGGGGCAGGGGGCGGGCCTTGAGGCTGTGGGCGGGGTCTGCGGGTGAACCTTCGGTGGCCTGGGGTGGAGCCTGGAATTGAACTGGAGGCTTGGAATGGAAACTTGGATCTGGGGCAGGACCTGGTGCTTAAATCTTGGACCTAGGGGTGTGGCCAGGGACAGAATTGAGGGGTCTAGGGTGGGGCCTGGTGAAGACACCTTGACTCTGGCCAGGGCCTTGGGTGGGTCTTGGGATTGGGGGTGGGGGCGGGCCTGGATTATGACCCTGGACCCGTGGACGTGGACGCGGCCTAGAAGAGACAGTTTGGTCTGGAAGGAAAGCCCAGGTCAGAACGTTGACTCTGTTGGCGCAGAGTCTGGATGTAGACCGACAGTTTCGCCCCGGGACTGGGAGTGGGAATCAGGTCAGGGGCAGGGTTTGGGGACATGACAGATTGCCCCCTCCCCCAGATCGAGCACCCTTACAAATCCAAGAAAGCCGTGTGGCACAAGCTCTTGTCCAAGCAGCGCCGGAGGGCGGTCGTGGCCTGCTTCCGCATGACCCCCCTGTACAACCTGCCCACGTGAGCCGCCCCCGGGGAACAGGGAGGCTTGAGGGCCGGTGGAGAAGGGTTGGCTGAGGAAGGGGAGGAGGGCGTGCCAACACGACGGGGTCTGGGGGATGGCTGGGGAAGGTAGAGGTGTGGGAGCACGGGGAGGCCTGGAGCGGGAAAGCTCTCGGTGACGCCACGCACCGCTCCCCTGCAGGCACCGGGCTTGTAACATGTTCCTGGAGAGCTATAAGGCCGCGTGGATCCTGACTGAAGACCACAGTTTTGAAGATCGCATGATAGATGACCTTTCAGTGAGCTGGGGCCTGTCTGCGAGTGTAGGGGGCAGGGCTGGATAGGGGTGGGGAGTTGGGCGGGCTGCCTTGGCTGCTGGTTGCACTTCCAGGGGTCACCTTTCACATTGAGGGGTAAGGGGAGGTGCAACATGTGAGGGCTGATGAAAAAAAATCTAGCCCATCAGGGCTATGGGCGAGGGGACTCTAGAAATCCCTTTCCAAAGCCCCACACCTCCCCCAGAAAGCTGGGGAGCAGGAAGAGGAGGAGGAAGAAGTGGAGGAGAAGAAGCCAGACCCCCTGCACCAGCTGGTCCTGCACTTCAGCCGCACGGCTCTAACTGAAAAGAGGTAAGGACCCTTCCTATGTCCTGGGGAAGGAATCTGCATCCTCCCAGCCCCACAGCTGATCCTTCAGTGTCACTTTCCCCAAACAGGCAAGGCCACCGGGGATGATTTTGCAGGCTGAGCACTCGGCAAGGCTCGCTCTTCTGTAGGGTTCGCATCATAGGCAATATTGATTGAAGCTATTCTGGATGAAAGGGTCTTGCTTGAACAAATCAGTAGACCACGAGAAAAAACTCAACATGTTATAACAAATTTCCAATAGATGGAAGAAAGGAGGGGGCTTTTCTGAATGTAATCAAAGGTTTCCTGTAGGCTAATAACAGGCTTGGGAATGAATAGAAAGAAGGATACTGCTGGGAAGGATAACAGGCAACATTTATCAAGGGCTTATTCTGTGTCCGGCACCGTGCTAGGCACTGGACATATCTGTTCTCTCACTTAATCTTCTTCACACTACGAGATAGATACTAATATCAACTCCTTTTTGTGGATGAGGATATGGAAGCCTAGGGACTTATGATCCTCACACATGTGTCAGGAGATAGAAAGTCCAGGGCACAGTGACGGACGGGGCCCCCGGGCTCACTCGGGCTTTCTGCCCTGACATTCTGAGCTTTTGTCTTGTGGTCCTAAGATGGACTGTGGAACTTCCAGACAGGACCACAGGCCGGGCAGAAAGAAGGAGAAAGACTTTTTTCACCCCCCTCTCTAATCAAGATCAAGATCTTTTTTATCCAAGAAGGGCAACTCTCCTTGCCTGGCCTCTGCACAGAGCTCATTGGCTAGAATCCTGACATCTGGCCACCATGAACTACAAGGGAGACTGGGATGCAGTGTCCTGTTTTCTATCCTTTGGAAATCAAGGACTCTGGTGTTAGATTATGCAGGGTTTTTTTTTTTAAGATTTATTTATTTATTCATGAGACACACACACACACACACACAGAGAGAGAGAGAGAGAGAGAGAGAGAGAGAGAGGCAGAGACACAGGCAGAGGGAGAAGTAGCCTCCTGCATGGAGCCTGATGTGGGACTCGATCCTGGAATCATGCCCTGAGCCAAAGGCAGACACTCAACTGCTGAGCCACCCAGGCATCCCAGATTATGCAGGTTCCAATCACAGTACAAGCTGTGTGGCTTGGCCAAGAAGATCTCTGTGCTTCAGTTTACTTATCTGTAAAATGAGGCTAACTATCTAATCTACCTATGTGATCCTATTAAGGATTACAAATCCTTAATTTGTTAAGACATATAAAGCACTTACAATAGTGACTATCTTAGTCTAATCTATTATTACTTAGACTAATCTATTACTTAGGTTACTATTATTACTAATTAGACTAATCTATTACTTAGATTACTATTATTACTAATCTATTACTTACTATTACTATTATTACTTAGACTAATCTATTACTTAGACTAATCTAATCTATTATTACTTAGACTAATCTTAGACTAATCTATTATTACACTTACACTTAATTTGTTAAGACATATAAAGCACTTACAATAGTGACTAATCAACAGTAGGCATTGGCCACTACTTCTGTTATTATCATTATCATTATCATTATTGCTACTAAGGACACCCAAGAAAGTGGTTGATCAAAGGTGTCAAATGAGCCAACACGTGACAAGATGGCCCTGGAAGCTCCAGGCGTCCATCACACTATTTTAGCAACCCCCATGGAAAGGAAGCACCTCTACCAATAGCTCCAGCAAAACTCCCAGAATGAATTCCAGGGGACCAGCATGAAGCCCATGACCATCTCGTACCTATTGCTGTGGCCAAGCAGATTGAAAGTAGTGATTGGCTCAGCCTCTATCACCCGCCCACTCTGGCAGTGGACAGTCTACCCCACCTGAACCACACAGCCTGAGCGTGGGGAGGGGTGGCTCTCCAAAGGAATACCGGAAGCAGTTATAGGATGGGGGTCCTCTCCCCTGGGCCCTGACTATCTCCCCCCTTATTTCTTCAGCAAACTGGACGAGGATTACCTGTATATGGCGTATGCTGATATCATGGCAAAGGTGAGACCCTGCCCCCATCCAGGGCAGGTTCTCTTCTTCCCAGCAATGCCTGGCCACTGCAAGGGCTGGGGGTGGACTGGGGTATCTCCTCTGTGCACTGACCTCATCCCTAACTGATGTCGCATCCCCAGAGCTGCCACCTGGAGGAAGGAGGGGAAAATGGTGAAGCCCAAGAGGAGGAAGTTGAGGTTTCCTTTGAGGTAGGTGGGGTCAGGAGGTCCCTGAGGAATGGGATTAGGGACCCTGGCTTCCATCTTGCCCTATTTATTCATTGTGTGTCCACAGAGTAGTGCTCTGGGCCCAGTCCTGTGCTGGGTGATGCTGGGGACACAGCAGTGGCTGTCAGTCTATTGGGGAGACAGATACACCAGCCAGACAACAGCAGAGTATTCACGATGGTGATAAGGAGAGCCCAGACAAAGTGGGCAGGGCAGGATGGGGGGGAGGCATGGGCAGAGGGGTCAGGGCTGGGGAACACAGAGCAGTTCAGGGGGCTCTAGAAGCCCAAGCAAGGTCCCTCCCCCCCGGGGAGGGGGAAGGGTGTCAGGGGGATTTCTCGGAGGAGGGGATGTCTGAGCAGGAGGATAGACGGAGTGTGCTGGATGAAGAAAAGGAGAAAGGTGTTCCAGGTTGGGGGGGCGGGGGGACAACGTATGCAAAGGCCAGGCAGTGAGAAAGAGCTGGTAAGCCATAGTTAACCCATCCATTCCTGGTTAACAGTAATACCTGCCCTTCTTTATCCATCCATCAAATGACACAATCTCACAGTGGACCCAGTAGCTACAGTATTTGATGAGTAGTAATGATGAACATAAGCAATATTTCAAGATGGCTGCAAAAATAATGTGATATGGAAACATCTGTGGTTCTAACTGGTGACCCACCACGGGTTCTGCTAATATTGCTATGATTTATGTCCTCGTCCACGATGGAAGGAAATGCTACGTTGCAGTCGGAGGGCGATAAACATAAACATGTTATTCCCCCCCCCACCTAAGTTCACAGACCTCTGACCTCCTAGATTTTATCTTCTGACCCCTTGGAGGTCCATGGGCCCAGGTTAAGATTGCTCCATGCCTGGCCCTGCACTGAGCACAAGAGACAAACCATGGACTTCAGTGCCAGGGAATAGAGGGAGCCCACAATTAAAGGAATGAGCCAGTGGGCGTGGTTGGGGAGGGGAAGGGAGGGGAGAGGTGAGGAGGGGTGAGGGATGAGGCTGTGAGGGGAAAAGGCCGGGCTGGTGAGCCAGGACTCACTGGGCCCTGCGGGCCTGGCTCTGCTGCAGGAGAAAGAGATGGAGAAGCAGAGGCTCCTGTACCAGCAGTCACGGCTGCACAACCGAGGAGCCGCGGAGATGGTGCTCCAGATGATCAGTGCCTGCAAAGGTGCCTTCACACAGGCACTCCTCCTGAGCACACGCGCCCTGTCCCCACTGCCCCTAGGCCACCATCTCCTGTGGACCTCGTGGCGCACGCTCCCACCCTGCACACCTGTGCTTCTCACGCTAGCCCTCACACGTTCCACTTGCCTTGCAATTTCCCACTCTTCCTTCCCCCTGGTGCTACGTCACTCCCTTCTCCCCACACCCTGGGGCCTCTGTCTTCTGGGGGGTGGAAAACACAGCCCCCAAACTGAGGGGGCCATCTTTTGCCCCCCACCCCTCCAGGAGAGACGGGCGCCATGGTGTCCTCCACCCTGAAGCTGGGCATCTCCATCCTCAATGGAGGCAATGCAGATGTGCAACAGGTGACAGATGGGACTTGGGAGTTGGGCTAAGAGGGGTGGGAGGCTCCCATGTGACTCCCAGTTCCCCCTCCCCTCCCGCCCCCTCTGTAGAAAATGCTGGATTATCTGAAGGACAAGAAGGAAGTGGGCTTCTTCCAGAGTATCCAGGCGCTGATGCAAACGTGCAGGTGGGTCTAGTGGACATGTCACAGTTAAGCCACTTGGTGTGGCTGTGGCCTTGTCCCCGTACGACTTCCAGGAACAGAGACCTCCTCAAACGAGCTCAAGAGCTCAAATACCGGGGAGGTGATTATAACAATAATAAGAGGCTTTAAAAATGGGCAGCTGGACCCAGAAGGTGGTAGAGAATTCAAGGGGCTCTCAGGCAGCAGGGAACTGGGGCTCTGATGACCCGGCTCATGTGACCACTACCGTCCGCCTTTCTTCTCTTCTGTCAACAGACTTTCTCTCCCCCTCTGGCTTTTGCTGATTGAGGGTTTCTGTTTCCTCCTGATTCCAGCTTGTGCATATTTCATCCCAGCCCCATGTCACTTGACAGCTGCCACCACGTGGCTTCTCCCAATTCTGTGTCCACTTCCTCTTGATTTCAGCTCATGCATGGTTTACTGTGGCACTCCGCCTGATGGGGGGGGGGGGGGTCCTGAAGGTTCTGGAAGAGCAGGCCAGAGGTCTTAGCCCATCTTCCCTATCTTTCCTTTTCTTTCCGCTCTCCCAGCGTCCTGGATCTCAACGCCTTCGAGAGACAGAACAAGGCAGAGGGGCTGGGCATGGTGAACGAGGATGGAACTGGTGAGGCCCTCTCTTGGGCTTCTCTCCTGGGACGTCCTCTTCCTTCCGGATGGCCCCCTCGCCCACACTGCCCAGAGCTCCCTTCCTCCCAGACACCCCCTCCCGCGACCATCCCCAAGGTCCCCATGTGTGGTGGTCCCCAATCCTGCCTGCACATTCCTCCAGAGCCTCCCTCCTCAGGGTCCCCACCCCCAGCTGTCCCTCCGTCCTGTGTTCTCCAACCCCACCCTGCGCCCCCATCACCACACGGACCCCGCCCTCCACATGCCCCGCGTCTCCCACCCTGGTTGCTGTTCTCATTAATGTCCCTAATCCGGGTTAATTGAGTCTCCTCTTTGCCGTGTTGTGACGTGTCTAACTTTTCTGCCCCGACCCCGCCTCCTGCCTCTCCACCTCTACCTGCCCATCTTTCTCTCCCCTCTTCTTTCTCTCCCTCCGCTTTGATCCCCATTTCCTACTCTTCCTCGGTTCCGTCCGTCTCCTCATCGCTCTGATTCTCTGTGATTGTTCTCTCCGTGTTGATGTCTTCGTCCCTGACTGTGTCACTGTTTTTCCGTGTCTCTCTCTGTCTCCTTCCTGTCTCTCTTTTTCCCTCTTTTCTCCTGCTTCCTCCTCCCATCCTGTTGGCTGCCCCAGTCATCAACCGCCAGAACGGTAATTCCCCCAGCCCATTCCCTCTTGCTGTGCTACCGCGCCCCGCTCCCTTCTAACCCCCAAGCACCCCCTCCACCTGGGGGCTGAGGATCTGGGACATCCAGGGTGGCAGGGCCCCTTCCGTGAGGCGCCAGGCCCGCGCAAGGTCTTGAGCCGGAGCCCGAGATTCGGGTCCCAGGTGAGCCACTAACAACGTGGGAGACTACGCGCAAGTCTCTTACCTTCTATAAATAAGCCTGTTTCTCACTGTGTAAAAAAGAAGCTAGAGGAGCTGGCAAAGATCCCTTTCCGGCTACCTGCTCTCAGACTTCCAGACCCAGATTCGCAGTCCCGGGGTGGGGTCGTCCCCACGCGTCACCCGCCCCCCCCCCCCACTCCGCCTGCTCTCTGCGCCCGCGACCCCAGATTGGTCAAGGCTGCGGTTCCATCCGCCAACCGGATTGGCTGCCCCACTCCGGAGCACCCACTCCGATTGGTGCGCGTGCCCCCCCCCCCCCCCCCGCGCCTGCTCTGACTGGCCCGTCCCCGCCTCGCGGCCCTCCCTCTCTTCCCGCCCTAGAGCCCGCGGTGACTGGCTGCTTTCAGATGCCCATTCGGATTGGCCCAAGTTTGCACGCCTTCCCCTCGCATCCCCCGGACTGGCTGCTTTCAAGGCATCTGAGCCAATTGGCTGGCTGCGACCCCACGCCCTGCCCAATCCCCTCCCGCTCCGAGCCTTTGCGTGAAAGTGACTCTGATCCCCTTAATCCATTAACCCCCACTCCCACCCACCCCCCAGGCCCTGGATGGGGGCTAAGGGAGACCCCAGCAGCCTGAACCTCTGCGGGGTGGGCAGACATGCCCTGACAGCTCACAAGTGGTGACGTCAGTGGGACCCTGATGTTTAGAAAGACGCTTGAGGCCCCACCTTCATGACTCAGGGCCCTCGGGTCTTCATCTCCCCATGACTCTGAAGCCGGGACTCCCTGGTGTCGTGGATGCGCGGGGCCCTCACAGCGTCTTTGAAGTGGCGGCTGCTCCTCCCTGCGCTTTGTGCATGCGTGTGCAGTGTGCAAGGGCCCTGTGCATGCGTGTGCTCTGTCCTGGCGCGTCTGACCCCTTCTGCGCGCTGTCCCCCTCCTCCCCACCAGGAGAGAAGGTCATGGCAGATGATGAATTCACCCAAGACCTGTTTCGATTCCTGCAACTGCTCTGTGAGGGGCACAATAATGGTGAGGAAGAAGGAGTGGGGGGGAGGGGGGAGAGGAGGCCGGGGTTGCCTGAGTTCATCTCCAGGCCCTGCACCCCTTATCAGTAGTGGCCTCACCACCCACGCTTGGCCCGACTGTCCTTCATCCTTCCTTTTCAGCCATTATCAAGCCCTGTCCACCCTCCTTCCTAAATGCTTTTCTAATTTCTGCAATCTAGCCACTTTGCTACACTTGCACCTCTTCTGGCCAGGCCAAATCCCCCAAAGGCAATCCGCCCAAAACCAGTTTGCCCCCACCCCCTGCCTCCAATCAATTTGAACAGATGAGCACTTAGCCACGTGCCTTTTTTTTTCCACCACAGGCATTTTGTAGCAGCAGACCAAAAAGTTAAGTAGATGTGGTAGATTTCCATACTTTGGTTCTGCAAAGGGGGCAAAAACCGCATGGCATTTTAAAATGAATTTATCAGAATCACTTCTTAATTTTGCTTATAAAATACTTTGCCAAGAGGAAGGCCTTAGAGATTCTTTCCCAACCTAAACAAGAGTTTCCCCAACTTTCCTTCTGGCGCAGGCAGAGGATGTGCCAAGGATGACACAGAAAGCGAAGGAAACCCATCACTGATGAGAAAATATAACCACCCGTGTTGCACACACAGCTCACAACATTAAATAATGCACAACAAACATTCTACCCAAGGCTGTTTCCTATAACAAATATGCACAGTCTCAAGGTTGAGGTTATGACACATAGCAGATGATTGTGAAACCACAGACTGCCCAGAAACTAACCTTTAGCACTAGAATGGAAGTAATTGTAAATCTAACTTCCACAGAGCTTGCACCTCGTTTGGCTGGTGTTCATTAGGTGAACTCATCTGTAAATTCCTTTCATCTTCACCCTCCTCTGTTCCACAAGGGGTACAGCGTGATCCATTGCTTTGCACTCTCAAAAGCTCTTATGTCCACAGCTGGTTTTCCTTCAAGGTTTATGAAATACCTTTGTGCCACGGGACTAGGATTTTCTCTCTTTAATTTTTAACTGAGGTAGAATCAGTCTTTGGGGCTTTGAAGGAATTTTATTCCCTGGATCTCTGATTTCTTGGAATGTTCTAATGGTTTAATTCCTCTCCCCTACCAAATTTGCAATCCCGTCCTCTGCATAAATGCGTGGGTTCATTTACTAGCCCAATCAAAGAACTATTTGAAACGGCTTTCAAATCTCAGATGCCTTGCATGTCTTGAGTATTTGGTACCATTCAAAGTAGACAAAAGGTTTGTTTCTTGTACTTGTCTATGTCCATGTTCTCAGTTGACAGTTCTCAGTTCTCTCTCTTTACAGGAGAGGGGAGCTGTGTATGTACCCATTTAGGCATGCGGGCCAATCTGAATTAACACAAAGGAGTTAGAAATGAGAGTTGAGAAGAATTGTGTACATTTGCTTATAAAATTTGAGTGTAATCTTCATCTGTAATGTACAACCAGGCAAAATGGGCATTCAGCATGAGGCAGTGATTGTGACATAGAAATTAGATGGACAGTAAAACTTTGGGAGGGGGGAACCTTTCTAGGACGGGTAAAGCCATCCTTTGCAACATGACATTGCCATAAACATTAAAAGGACTTAGCAGAAGCCTGTTTTTGTTGCCTTGATAATTTGATGATTCAGTCATTTGCCAAAGCGTGCCTCAGAATCACTTGGAGGCCTTGTTAAAATACAGACTTCTGGGCCCCATCCCTAGGATTCTGATTTAGTAGTTCTGGGGTAGAGTCCAGGAATTTGTATTTTTGAAAGGTTTCCAGGAGATGCTGCCGCTGCTGGTCCGGGGCCCACACTTTGAGAATCACTGCTCCAAAGTGCAGCTCAACCCACTCTTTAAGACCCTTTAAGAACAGCTAACGTTTATTGAACACTACATACCAGATGGCTGTCCTAAATTCGTATGCATGCCAAGGCATTAAGAACTTCCAAGAGCTCCATAAAGTAGGGTCTCTTGTGACCACCAAATTACATATGGGGGAACTGAGGCACAGTCTGTGCCACACAAAGATTTAACAACTTGTCCAAGGTCACACAGCTGGGAATCCATACAGCCCAACCCTACTTACCTTTCCTGTCTCAGTTCAGAGGTCCCCTCCTCCAGGGAGCTTTCCCTGGCTACCTCAGTTGGGTCAGGCATCTCCTCCTCTGGGCAACTCCAGCCCCCTGGGTGTCCCACCTCACAACCCTGATCATTCTGCCCAGTATTCTTCACCACCACCCCTACCAAACAGTGGGGTTTTAAAAATTATTATTATTATGAACTTCTCAGCCACACACCAAAATTGAAAGGATGGTCTAATAAGTCTCCATGTACCCATCACTCCGCTGTAACAGTTATCGGCTTTTTGCCATAGAACATTTTTAAACTAGTGGGAACCAATTCACCAATGGCTCATGAATCAGTGAATTGCAGAGGCTCACGTCTTAATTCCATTGATATGTCCACGGAGCATATTTTTAAAATATTCTAAAGCCCAGGGTTCAAGCTCAGAGATTCTAATTTAATTGGTGTGGGGTGAGGCTTGAGCCTGGGGATTTTTTTTAAAGTCTCCAGGTGATTTTAATCTTCAGCCAAGGTTGAGAAGTTGAGGACTACAACTGTAGTGGGTTGAAATCAGAATTCTTTTGTAGCTAACTAGACTAGCACAGGACAGAAAGTACCAGAAGATGCGGTACATATGTGGGCATGTGAAACTTGTTTCAGGTATATGTGGATATAATTTCAGGTTAAACAGGGGCACTAGGTCTCAATGTAAAATGGATTCCTTGCTGTAATTTGCCGTTAGAAAAGATTGAGAAGTTACTACTCAAGAATATAAACCTCCCTAACGCAGGGACTTTATTTTCTTTTCCTGCTGTATTCCCGGGGCCTAGAACAGTGCCTGACACATAGTGAATGCTCAATAAATTTGTAGTACCAAAGAGTAAGTGTCCAATCTTCATCTCACATTAGCATATAGTATATGCTCAGTAAATAAATATTGAACAAATGAACAAAAGAAATGACAGATGCTTATTTCTTCTGGCTTTGGGCAGGTGCTCAATAAGTATTTGTTGGGTAAATGAATGAATGAATAACCAATCTTCAGTCTTCCCCAGCACATAATAGACATTCAATAAAAAGTTTTGGAAACAAATGGAAGACTGAATCTCCATTTTCCCGTGCTATACTGTAGGTATTCAAGAGACATATTTGGGGGGAAGAGAATGAATAAATGACTGGCCCTCCACCATATCCAGCATGTATTAGGCCCTCGATAAATTGTTACTATATAAATGAATAAATGATCCTCACCTTCCTCGGACACACAGTAGGTACTGGATAAAGACTAAATAAATAACGATGATGATGATATGCCTTTGGCATACAACAGGCACTCAATAAACACTCATCGCATGAATGAATAAATGACCCGCTGTCCACCTCCCCTAACACCACTGTAGACTCTCGATGAACGAATGACTTTTCATCTCCCCAGATTTCCAAAACTACCTACGGACACAAACAGGGAACACGACCACTATTAACATCATCATCTGCACGGTAGACTACCTCCTGCGGCTGCAGGTGAGGATGTGAGCCGTCCAGGTGTGACCTGGTGGGGGCCTGTGGGGCCCTGGTCGGCCCCAGCACCCCTTCACCCCCTGTCGCCCCACCCCGCACCCCAGGAGTCCATCAGCGACTTCTACTGGTACTACTCCGGCAAGGATGTCATTGAGGAGCAGGGCAAGAGGAACTTTTCCAAGGCCATGTCGGTCGCTAAGCAGGTGTTCAACAGCCTCACTGAGTACATCCAGGTACGGTCCGCCGGCTGGGGCGGGCAAGGCGGCCCCCCCGCACCCCGCAGCCCACCTGGCTCTCACCGAAGCCCTCTGTCCCCCCCCCCCCAGGGCCCCTGCACCGGGAACCAGCAGAGCCTGGCGCACAGCCGCCTCTGGGACGCCGTGGTGGGATTCCTGCACGTGTTTGCGCACATGATGATGAAGCTCGCTCAGGTGCGGGCCCCTCCGCTCTCCCTCCAGCCGTTTCGGGGCATCCCCCAAGTGGCCCGTTCCCAACTCACTTTCGCACCCAAGTCCTCGCGGCATGTTCCAGACCAGTTCCCTCGCGGTGGCCAAATCCATCTTTCCCTCTGGATTGGCTCTGCATGGCCCCGCCTCCTCCTCTGCCACCACCAATCGGCTGGCTTCCCGTCCACACTTCCATTGGTCCGGTGTGTAGGCCCCGCCCCCTCCTACCCGGAGCCCCTCTATGATTGGTTGGTGTTCCTAATCCGACGCCCCGGGGATAGAAAGCGGGCAGCTTTCTAGATCAGGGGCTGGGGCTTGAAGGAATGTTCTGTTTCTTGTTTCGGCCCGCGGCAGATGACGCCCATCTCGGGCATCCATGATGTAAGGTCCCTGTCGAGTCCTCCCACTTCTAGAATCCTGTGCTCCCCCCCCCCCCCCGACCCCTGTGCAGCCTGGTCGGTGTCTCGCCTTGTCCGTTTGCTCTGCTTCTGTCTGGTCTACACATCCAAGGCGGCACCGTCCACATCCTGAACGTCGTAGGTGCCGCAGCTCCCCAGCAGATGGCGCTACCCTGCATACTGAACTCTAATTGCCCAGCAGGAAGCGTCTGGAGGAAGGAGGGAGCCTCTTTCTAGCTACTCAGAGCTGCCACCGGGGCTGGAGGAATCCTGTCCGGTGTCCTCTGGAGTGCAACTTGGAATGCCACTCCGCAGTGTCAGTGCATTCGAAGTTGTGTCGGTGGTGTGACCTTAAAAGTCTAGAGAATATTGGTATTTTAGTGTAGAGCTTCCAATCCTGCAGTGTTAATTCGTTAGCCAAGGACTAGGGCTGGGGTGCGTGGGCGAAATCCAATGCAAAGTGGTGGCTTGAGGTGGGGGCGGGAGGGGAAGAATTTATCAGTTCACAGCAGAGATCCAGGGGCCCTAGAATGATGTCAGCACAAACGCCTGTCCTCTCTCTGGCTTCATTCTCAAGCAGGCTCTCATACTGGCTGGAAAAATGGTGCCCCACGGGTCTGTGCACCCCACTAACAAATCCAGAGGGCAGAGAACCCCTCTTTTATGAGACTTCGGACCTGCGATTCTCAGAGTGGACTGTTGGGGTCACATGCTCACCCCTGAGCCAATCGGCGTGGCCAGGGGAAAGAGCTCTGATTGGCCAGACCTGGTCATCTACCCCCTCCACCCCCAAACCAGGAAAGTGGGGTTAGCCGTGCATGTGTGATTGTCACGCGAAGCAGGGTGCTGGCTCAGGCATCACCTGCAGACACACACCACAGGCACCCACCCAGATTAGGATCTTGAGATTCTGGTATATTGGGATCTTAGAGTCAGAATGCCGAGTTTGGAACTGTGTAAGAATTAGAATCAGCACCCCCAGAAGGAGCATCACTGGGGTAGAGGAGCTTTACATGCCCTTTGTCTGGTATCCTTCCCCCTTCTCCATTATATTAGGTAGAACCAGATGAAATGACCACTCGGTGGTCAAAAATGCTTGATATTGACAAGTTTTACGTAGATCAACCTAATACAAATAGGGAACGTGAGGCAGGTCTCTGACCATGTAGGAAGCTTCTGTAGGCCCTACATGAAGCACTGTGACAGGGGAGGCAGTGAGCCCCCACCTTCTCCCCAGGTTGTTTACTGAAAGCCACCTGGCCAAGTCCTCCAGTCTTTCTTCTGAACCCAGCATCCAGCTTTTTCCATTGCACATTCATTCAACAAACATGTGTCAAGCACCCACCACCCACGCTTCTGCTTTCCCAGCCCCCTCATCTGCCAGCTCTTGCTCCCACATATCACTTGTTGAGCCCGCTTCCCCAAAGTGCCAACCCCACCCCCACAATCTTGTCTCTCTGCCCCTTCCCCTGCTTCCGAGGAACATGTCTGGACTCGGGTCCCCTCGGAGGTAAGAGGAGAGTAAGAAGGGGTCTCAGGCCCTGAAGGTGGCTGGGGAGGGGTGGAAACAGATGGAGGTGGGGGAGGCATCTCTACAGAGACCAGTCATCACATAACCGGGGTGTGGGGTCTCTAGGACTCCAGCCAGATCGAGCTGCTGAAGGAGCTGCTGGATCTACAGAAGGACATGGTGGTGATGCTGCTGTCACTACTAGAAGGTAAACACCCAGCAGGTGGGAGGCAGGGTAAAGACAAGCAGGGAATGGCCCTCAGACCCAGAGACCCTAACTTCAACTTCATCTGACATCGTGTCAGAGTCAAATGGGTTGGTGAAGGGGTCACAGTAACAAGCTCAGCAAATATGTATTGAGCACTTACTATATACCAGGCCCTGCCTGTACGTACCTTAGTTTATTGAATCCCAAGAGAGGGATCCCTGGGTGGCGCAGTGGTTTAGCGCCTGCCTTTGGCCCAGGGTGCGATCCTGGAGACCCGGGATCGAATCCCACGTCTGGCTCCTGGTGCATGGAGCCTGCTTCTCCCTCTGCCTGTGTCTCTGCCTCTCTCTGTGACTATCATAAATAAGTAGAAATTTAAAAAAAAATCCCAAGAGAAATCCTAATAAGGTGGGTGGCCCCGATGCTTTTTAAAGTTTATATACCTAATAGTTATTGATGTATTTATTTGTTCAGTGGGTCAGTTTTTGCTGCCTAATGAGTGTCCTCAAAGCTTAGTGATCTAAGTGATTTAAAACAGCCATAAGTTATTGCTAATTAATAAGACAATTTGGGGCACCTGAGTGGGTCAGTCGGTTAAGCATCCAGCTCTTGATTTCAGCTCAGGTCATGATTTCAGGGTTGTGGGATAGAACCCGGTGTGGGGCTCCACACTCAGCGGGGAGTCTCCTGGAGAGTCTCTCTCTCTCTCTCTCTCTCTCTCTCTCTCTCCCTCTCTCTCTCTCCCCCTCTCCCTCAAAATATATAAAGAAATATTTTTAAAAATAAAAATCTATATAAATATATAAAATTGAAGGGTACAAAAAGAAGCTGGAGCCAGTTTGCTGTAGACTGGGGTGGGATCCCACTTTACCACAGTCTCCACTTCTCCCTGCTGTCTTTACTTTGGCCCTACCTGGCTCACCTCTGGACCTGCTTGGCCTCAGAGGACTAGCAGAAGGCTTGAGCATGTGAGATCTGAGGTCATGCATCTCTGGCTTCAAATCCTCCTCACCCCCTTGCTGGCTCAGTAACCCTGAGCGTGTGACCTTCTCTGAGTCACTGCCTCTTCATCTGCACACAAGGACAGTAACACCCCTCCCCTGCTAGGGTGAGGGCACAGCCCTGGGCACGGCCTCCGGGACCTGCTGGTACCTTCTGGCAGTGTTATCTTTATTGATGCCCCCCCCCCCCCGCTCTCAGGGAGGTGGACCAGGTGGACCAGCCAGGTCCACACCTGATGCTGATGCAGGTCAGGAAACGAGCCGTGTCCTTGGAGGGGAGGCGTGGGAGCTGGCCAGGGAAGCTTCCACCAGCACAGTGGATCCTGGGGGCTCCCGAGCCGGAGAAGGAGGCAAATGAGGTGGGGCTCCAGAAAGGAGGCTTTGCCAGCCCACACTGACCAGGCCCCTGCCCACAGGGAACGTGGTGAACGGCATGATTGCCCGGCAGATGGTGGACATGCTCGTGGAATCCTCGTCCAATGTGGAGATGATCCTCAAGTTCTTCGACATGTTCCTAAAACTCAAGGACATCGTGGGCTCTGAGGCCTTCCAGGACTACGTCACTGATCCCCGTGGCCTCATCTCCAAGAAGGACTTCCAGAAGGTGAGTGCTGGAAGGCAAGGTGGGGTGCAAGCGGCAGTCCTGCCCTGCCTGGCTGCCTGCCTTGGGCAAGACTTCTCTGTGAGCCTCAGCCTCTTTACCTGTAAAATGGGGATAACACCATCTTTGGGGTTATCTTGAAGGTGAAATGCATCAACACAGGTGAGAACCTTTATTTCTATTATCATTATTCATAGTCATAGTATTATCATCGTTACAGATAACAGTTATTCAGCTGATAAACATTTGCTGGATTTCTCCTCTCTGCTGAGCCCTCTGCTGGTACCAGGGACATGGCAATGACCGAGACAGGCACAGTCCTGACTTCATGGGGCTTATAGTCTAACGGGAGAGGCAGCTACTGATGACCATTATAGGTCAAATAATGAGGCTTTTAGGAGGGAAGTGCAGGAACCGGCTTTATGCAGGGGCCCCCTCATCTGCCTCTGTCAATCCTCCCAGCCCAGCTCTGCCCTCAGTCCCTACAGCACCCAGGGTGAGTCACTCGTCTGCTCTGTGCCTCAGTTTATCCCTCCGAGAAGTGGGACTAGGATAGTAACATTAACTGTCTCCCAGGACTGCTGTGAGGCGGACAGTGTGTGGACAGTGCCTGGGACACAGGAGCACTCAAGACATGCTCCCTACTATCATTCCTGCCGGATCGCCCCCCTTACCACTTTGTTAACTGGTTTTTCTTTTTTAAGATAACTCATGGCCTATAGAGAAGCTGCGAGAACAATACATAGACTCTCTGATCACCTTTTCACCCAGATGGCCCAGAAGTGCACTTTTTCCCACATTTGCTCTACCATGATTCTCCCTTTCTTCTTCAGTGTGTTTCTCCCGAGAACAAGTTCATTCCCTCCCGTAACCACAGGACAACTATGCAAGTCAAGAGCTGAGCATCAGTATGACTCTGCTCTCTCCAGATCTTAATTGAGTTTCCAGTCAGGGAAGACATTGTTTTCCCTGCTAAGGAACCCGATCCAGGGTCAGGGACCACCTTTAGACACTATGTCTCTTTAGCCTCCTTCAATCCCGAACCTTTCCTCGATCTGTCCTCATCTTTCATGACTTTGACATTTTTGAAGAATAGAGGCCAGTTTTCTCGAAGAGGTTTCAGACTGTGGGTTTGCCTGAGTTTTCCCCATGGCTCCATTCAGATTGTACGTCTTTGACAGGAGTATCACGGAAGTGATGTGTCCTCAGTGCGTCCTATCAGGTGGCATGCCGCGTTGGGTCTTCCATCGCTGTTGGCTTTAGCTTGGCTCACTTGGTTCAGGTGGTGTTTTGCAGGGTCTCCGCTGCAGAGGTGCCATCATTCCCTTTAATATCCTGTAGGATGTGCTTTGAGACAATGTAAATATTCTGCTCCCCCTCTCGGGCATTGCCATGTCCCTGGTACCTGGGTGGCGTCCACTGGTGATTCTTCCTGAAACAATGAATACTGTGGTAGTTGACAGATGGTGGTATTCTTATTTTTTTCCTTTTTTATTCTTTTCTAACTTTTTAAAAGATTTTATTTATTTATTTGAGAGAGAGAGAGCACAGGAGCGGGGAGGGGGGCAGAGGGAGAACTAGACTCCCTGCTGAGCAGGGAGTCTGGCATGGGGCTCAATCCCAGGACCCTGGCATCATGACCTGAGCTGAAGGCAGATACTCAACTGACTGAGCCACCCAGGTATCCCTCTTTTTAACATTTTTTAGGGATTTTATTTATTTATTCATGAGAGACAGAGACAGAGAGAGAGAGGCAGAGGGAGAAGCAGGCTCCATGCAGGGAGCCTGACATGGAACTTGATCCTGGGACTCCAGTATCACGCCCTGAGCCAAAAGCAGATGCTCAACCACTGAGCGACCCAGTGCTTCAGATGCCTCAAAAGAGGCATCCCTCTTTTTTAATTTTTTAAACTTTTTTTTCTTTTTTTAGAGAGAAAAGGAGGGGAGAAGGGTAGGGGGGAGAGAGAGAATCCTAAACAGACTCCATGCCCAGCACAGAGCCCAACATGGGGCTCCATCCCATGACCCTGAGATCATGACCTGAGCCAAAAACAAGAGTGTAATGAATGCTTAACTGACTGAGCCACCCAGGTGCCCCAACAGGTGGTGGTTTCCCAACTTCACCATACCCTTTACCTTTATTAGGTACCATTTTGCTATATTTGTCCATCCATTTATTTTTATGTATGAATATAGACTCATGCCTTCTTATTTTTTTAAGCCTTCTTATTTTAATCTAGGAGTTGCAACTGCTGCTGCCCATTTAAGAAGTCATTTAAATAAGTTCAGGGTCTCCTCAGTTAAAAATAAGGTGTCCCCAACCTTCCAGGTGTCCCAAGAGCCTCCCTGTGTCTCTCCCTCTTCTCAACCATGCCTCCTGAGGGCTGAGTACCTCTGCTCACTCCTTTCTCACCTCCCACCCTGTCCCTGACTCAGAGCTTGCTGGCTTAGAGTCTCTGTCACTCTCCTAAAACTACCCTGACCAAAGAGGTCAGTGACCTCTTCACCCCTGAACCCTCTCCTCTGTTGTCTTAATATCATTTGCCACTGTCTGTCATTTCCTCCCCTCTGCAATGTCTGCTTCCCTGGGTGTCTGTGTCATGCCCTCATGGGACCCCCCCCCTTCCCTGCCAGCCTCTCCTGGTCTCTTCATTGTTGCTGCTCCTGAGCCCTCCACCTACCAGAAGAAGAGCTGATCTTGATCATGTTCTCACTCTGTGCCAGGTCCCATGTGCAAATAACTTAGGTCATGTTGTCCTTAACAGCAACCCTAAGTGGTAAGAACTATTTTTTATTCTCATTTACAGAAGTGGAAACTGAGGCACAGGGAGGTGAAGTGACATGCTCAGGGTCACGCAGCTAATAAGTGACAAAGCTGGGATTAGAACTTGGACAGTAGGGGATCCCTGGGTGGCTCAGGGGTTTGGTGCCTGCCTTTAGCCCAGGGCGTAATCCTGGAGTCCCGGGATCAGTCCTACATCGGGCTCCCTGCATGGAGCCTGCTTCTCCTCTGCCTGTGTCTCTGCCTCTCTCTCTCTCTCTCTCTCTCTCTCTCTCTCTGTCTCTCATGAATAAATAAACTCTTAAAAAAAAAAAAGAACTTGGACAGCCTGGCTCCAGATTCAACCATTGACCTAGTCCAATAAATTGTCAGTGAACATTACCTGGGTCCCAGGCCCTGGCTGAAAGTCCCAGCCCTACTCTCGAGAGTGGCAGGTTTAGGGAGAGAATCTCAGTGAGCTGGGGAGCCGAAAAGCAACACACAGGAACTAAAAGACACATCATTCATAATTTTTCAATGATTCTTCCCAGAAAGGGAAACTATCAACAAAATGAAAAGGCAATTTATGGAATGGGAGAAAATATTTGCAAACCACAGCTATGATAAGGGGCTAATATCTGGAACATGCAAGGAATACACAATAGCAAAAAAAACCCCAATAACCTAACTTTTATTTTTTTAAGATTTTATTTATTTATTCATGAGAGACACACAGAGACATAGGCAGAGGCAGAGAAGCTCCCCAAGGGGAGGCTGATGTGGGACTCGATCCCAGGACCCAGGATCACAACCTGAGCCAAAGGGAGACACTCAACCATTGAGCCACCCACGTGCCCATAATCTAACTTTTATTTATTTATTTTTAATTTATTTATGATAGTCACACACAGAGAGAGAGAGAGGCAGAGACATAGGCAGAGGGAGAAGCAGGCTCCATGCACCGGGAGCCCGACGTGGGATTCGATCCTGGGTCTCCAGGATCGCTCCCGGGCCAAAGGCAGGCACCAAACCGCTGCACCACCCAGGGATCCCCCATAATCTAACTTTTAAATGAACAGAGGACCTGAATAGATATTTTTCAGGAGATGTACAAATGGTCAACAGGTACATGAAGAGGTGCTTGAGCGGCACAGTCGGTTAAGTGTCTGACTGTTGATATCAGATCAGGTCTCAATCTTAGGGCTGTGAGTTCGAGCCCCACATTGGGCTCCACACTGGGCATAGAGCCTTCTTAAAAAATAAATAAATAGGGGCACCTGGGTGGCTCAGTCGATGCCTTCAGCTCAGGGCGTGATCCTGGAGTCCTGGGATCGAGTCCCACATCAGGCTCCCTGCATGGAGCCTGCTTCTCCCTCTGCCTGTGTCTCTGCCTCTCTCTGTGTATCTCTCATGAATAAATAAATAAAATCTTTTTTAAAAAATAAATAAATAAAGGGTGCCTCGACATCATTCATCATCAGGGAGATGCAAATCACACCCACAATGAGATACTACTGCACACCTGTCCTCACAGAGATAGACAAGAGATAACAAGTGTGGGCGAAGATCTAGAGAGAAAGGAACCCTTGTGCACCCTGGTGAGAATGTAAATTGGTGCAGCCACTAAGGAGAACAGTATGGAAGGATCCTCAAGAAATTAAAAATAGAACTGACACTTCGAGGTATATATCCAGAGGTAACAAAACCATTATCTCAAAGAGATGTCTGTGCTCCCATATCATTACAGCATTATTGACCGGAGCCGGGGTATGGAAATAACCTATGAATGTGATATATAATAGAATATCATTCTGCCTTTAAAAAGACGGAAATCTTGTCTCTTGCAACAACACGGATGAACCAGGAGGGCATTATGCTAAGTGAAATAAGCCAGAAACAGAAAGACAAATACCGCACACCATCACTTACATGTGGAATCTTAAAAAAAAAAAAAAAAAAAAAAAAAGTCGAACTGGTAGAAACAGAGAATAGAAAAGTGAGTGGTGTGAAGGGCTCGGGGGTGGAGGAGATAGGGTGAGGTTGGTAAATGCTGAGTTATAAGATGAATTGAAAAAATGAAATGGGTAGAGATCCCTCCCGACTGTTCAGAGCTTCACACATAACAAGATTTGATGTCACATGCACAACGGTTTGTAGCTCAATATCTCTGTTTCACAAAGTTACAATCTGTAACTTGAAAAGTGCTGTTTTATTTTGTAATAAATAATACAACCACATGATTTAAAAACCAAAATGTAACAAGGTACGAAGTGCAGAGTCTCACTCCCACTGCTTTCTCAGCCTACTCCCCCTCCCTCCCCACTGCTGTGAGTAGCATTAATTTCCTTCATATCCTTGCATCCTTTTGGGGGTTTTTTTTCTTCCAGATTTTATTTTCCTCCTCTTTTGCATAACAGGCAGTGAACTACATACACTGGTCTATATCAATTAATATATTCTGGAGAGGGACAACTGGGTGGCTCAGTGGTTGAGTATCTGCCTTTGGCTCAGGTCATGATCCCGGAGTCCTGGGATCGAGTCCCACATTGGGCTCATCATAGGGAGCCTGCTTCTCCTTCTGCCTATGTCTCTGTCTCTCTGTGTCTCTCATGAA
Source organism: Vulpes vulpes (assembly GCF_048418805.1). Taxonomy (NCBI): domain Eukaryota; kingdom Metazoa; phylum Chordata; class Mammalia; order Carnivora; family Canidae; genus Vulpes; species Vulpes vulpes. The sequence goes on from NC_132780.1 coordinate 8,200,234, forward strand.
TAAATAAATAAAATCTTTTAAAAATAATAATATATTCTGGAGATCAGGGAGTGACCTCATTCTTTTTGTACAGGTGCCCAGCTTTCCATTTTCAGTATATTTTGACGATTCCTTTCTGACAGACACTTGCTTCATTCCTAGTCTTTTGGTTTTATAACTCATGGATAGTTGTGCAAGTTGTGCATTGTACAGAGATACAGTTTTTAGCACAGATATTGTAACTTTGTGCTGCAGATTTCCAGCAGGTGGGACTAAGTGTGCTGAGGAAGGCTCCATTTGGACCACTAGCAATGCTGGCTACAACAAATACCCTTACACATATATCATTCTTTATGTGCAGTTTTATCTAAGAAGACACTTCCAAAAGCGGGATTTCTGGGTTAAAGAGCAAATGCATTTGTCGTTTGGAAAAATTCTGCCCTCTGTTTTTCCCTCTCATTAGCAGCATGTGAGAGTACCTGTTTCCCCACAGCCTCGCCACCAGACCGCACTGTCAAATATTTGGACCTTTGCCAATCTGATAGGTGAAAAACAATATTGCTGTGCAGCTTAAATTCACATTCCTCCTGGTATGGGCGCAGTGAAGCATCTTTTTATGGTATTTCTTTCATATTACCTGTTCAGTGAACTGACCATGTCCTTGGCTTCTTTTTCTATTGGGCTGTTGGTATTTTTCTTCTTGATTTTTAAGAGCTCTTTATGTATCCGGATGATTATAACTTTGTTAGTGATAGGAGTTGCACCTAGGTTTCCTAGTTCATTTTTTGTCTTTTGACTTTGTTTATGGTGTTATAATATATTTTTGACTATGTGGAATTAAATATTTAATTTATTTTTAATGAAATAGGTAATACAAGAGTACATTCTTCTTGTAAAGAAACTCAGAACTTATCACTATGGTTGAGGTCACTTTTGGCCCCCACCCCCAACCCTGTTCTCATCCTACCTTTCCAAAGACTGCCACTGTCATCCACTTTGGTGTACATCTCTCCAGATGTTTATTTCTTTTCTTTTTTAAAAATATGTTATTTAGGGGATCCCTGGGTGGCTCAGTGGTTTAGCGCCTGCCTTTGGCCCGGGGCACGATCCTGGAGTCCTGGGATTGAGTCCCGCATTGGGCTCCCGGCATGGAGCCTGCTTCTCCCTCCTCCTGTGTCTCTGCCTCTCTCTCTCTCTCTCTCTCTCTCTCTCTCTGTCTATCTATCTAAATAAATAAATAAATAAATAAATAAATAAATAAATAAATCTTTTTAAAAAAAATATGTTATTTATTCATGAGAGACACACAGAGAGAGGCAGAGACACAGGCAGAGGGAGAAGCAGGGTCCCTCGGGGAGCCCAATGTGAGACTGGATCCCAGGACCCCGGGATCATGATCTGAGCTGAAGGCGGATGCTCAACCACTGAGCCACCCAGATGTCCCTCCAGGTGTTTATTTCTGCATTTCTGTCCATAGATAGATCTGCATTTTGAAAATATAGCATTGTTTGGGGCACCTGGGTGGGGGTGATATATATATATATATATATATATATATAGCATATAAACCATAAAAACAATGCTATATATATTTTTAAGCAATGATATATATATATCACCTATATTATATATATGTATCGCCTGTATATGTCACCTATATATATATGTATATATATAGCATTGTTTTATGGTTTCCCCAAGTCCGTCATGGTAGACAGAGTTTACACTTTGCAGAGCATATCTTCATTAAAAAGTACTTTGCAGATCCTAAAATATCTACTACAGTTTAGAAGCCCTCTTTGGTGGCTGAAGACACATTTCAGGCTATTCACTTATTCTTGGTCAGTACTGTTTTGAGGATCCCCCCTCTTTTTTTTCAGACTGCAAATATTTTTGTATGTATCTTGAAAGGTCATCCATCTAAAATGTATAATTCAATGGCAGGTTTTTTAGGCATATCCACAGAATTGTGCAACTATAACTACAATCTAACTTTAGAACATTTTAATCACCCCGAAAAAGAAACCCTGTGCCCTTCAGCAGTCACTTCCCATTTCCCCCATCCAGGCCCCTGGTAACTGCTAATCTACTTTCTGCCTCTATAGATTTGCCTATTCTGGACACTTTGTATAAATGGAATTGTCTAATAGATGATCTTCAAAAGGCTTTTCTTTTATAAGGAAAATTACTTTTCCTTTTGTAATAACAAATCACAATGTCATTATCACTCCTAACCAAAAAGGGAATAAAAACAAAACTGAAAGTATCCACAAATTCTTTGAATCACCAAATATTTAGTCAATGTTCACATTTCCAAACCTCAGAAATTTCGCTTATAATTTAAAAAATATTTTCTCAGGGCATCTGGGTGGCTCAGTTGGTTGAGAGTCTACTCTTGGTTTCAGCTCAGGTCATGGTCTCAGGGTAGTGAGATCGAGCCCTGAGCCAGACTCTGCCATGGGAATGGAGCCTGCTTAAGGTTCTCTCTCCCTCTCCCTCTTCCTCCCTGTTCCCCCCCACCCTACTCTCCAATAAATAGGGGCACCTGGGTGGCTCAGTCTGTTAAGCAGTCAACTCTTGATTTCGGCTCAGGTCATGATCTCAGGGTCCTGGATGGAGCCCAATGTGAGTCTCCACACTCCATACTCCATGGAATATGCTTGTTCCTCTCTCTCCACTCCTCCTCTGGCTCTCACTCTTTCTCAAATAAATAAATGAATAAATATCTTTTTAAAAATAAATAAATCTTAAAAAATAAAAAATGTTTTCCGAACCAAGATCCAAACAGGGTCCGCCCATTGCAATTGGCTGATATTTCTTTAAACCTCCTTGTATCAACTGCTTCCTGACTAGCACTTTTCCTTTACCTTGTAGTTGATCTGCTGGAGACCCAGGTTTTTGGCTCCTATAGAGGAGCACTCTCTGATAGAAATACAATGTGAGCAGGGAGCCTGGAGGGCTCAGTTGGTAGAACCTACAGCCCTCGATCTCAGGATTCTGAGTTTCAGCCCCACCTTGGGGATAGAGTTTATTTTTAAAAAACTAGAAATGCAGGGGAACCTGGGTGGCTCAGTGGTTGAGCATCTGTCTTCGTGATCCCAGGGTCCTGGGATTGAGTCCCGCATCGGGCTCCTAGCATGGCACCTGCTTCTCCCTCTGCCTGTGTCTCTGCCTCTCTCTGTGTGTCTCTCATGAATAAATAAAATCTTTTTTTAAAAATAAATTAATTAAAAAACCTATTCAACATCTTACATTCTTTTTTTCATGCTAAGTCTTTGAAATCCAGTATGCAAATCTCAATTTGCTCCAGCCTCCATTCAAGGACTTAGCAGCTCAAGTGGCCCTTGGCTCTCATTGGAAAGTGCCTGTCCTGTTTGTAGAGTTTCCCACAGTTTCTATCTGGTCTAGATAAACTTGTAGTGTCACTTAACGTGCTCCTTCTTCCCCTCTGTTTCCTGTAAACTGAGACTTAGAAGCCCATCAGATGCAGGTATGGGTTGGTTGGTTTGTTTTGTTGGCACATCCTCTGTGGAGATGCATACATTCAACAGGAGGCAAATCTTTTCCTGTTATTTCACCTTTGGTTTGGTCAGCAGCTACCCATGTTCAATACCCAGACACATTAGTGTACTAGAGATCACAAAATGACAATATTCTCTCCCTCTCTCTTTTTTATTTTTATTTTTTAATCTTTTTTAAGACTTTATTCATGAGAAATGGAGAGAGAGAGAAGAGGCAGAGACACAGGCAGAGGGAGAAGCAGGCTCCATGCAGGGAAGAGCAGAGACACAGGCAGAGGGAGAAGCAGGCTCCATGCAGGGAGCCTGATACGGGACTCTGGGTCTTCAGGATCACGCCCTGGACCAAAGGCGGCGCTACACCGCTGAGCCACCCAGGCTATCCCTCCCTCTCTCTTTTTAAAAAAATATTCTCATTTCTAAGTGTTTGACCGTTTACCAAGCATTGCATGGTTTTGTAAACACAAAGCTTCATAGGATGCCCAAATGCTTTACAAATATGTGTTTCACAACATGCTTTTTGATTTCTTTATGGTTTATTTTTTTAAAGACTTTATTTATTCATGAGAGACACACACACAGAGAGAGAGAGAGAGAGAGAGAGAGAGAGGCAGAGACACAGGAAGAGGGAGAAGCAGGCTCCATGAAGAGAGCCCAAAGTGGGACTCGATCCTCGACTCGAGGATCACTCCCTGAGCCAAAGGCAGACACTCAACTGCTGAGCCACCCAGGCGACCCATCTTTATGGTTTAAAAGGCAAGTTCAGGATTTAAAAATTTTTAAAAGATTTTATTTATTTATTCGTGAGAGAGATAGAGACATAGGAAGAGGGAGAAGAAGGTTCCCCACAGGGAGCCCGATGCAGGACTCAATCTCCAGACCTGGGATCAGGCCCTGAGCTGAAGGCAGATGCTCAACCACTGAGCCACCCAAGTGCCTCAAGTTCAGGATTAAAAGGACTTTTTAATTTTCAAAAATTATAATAAAGGGACAGACTCTTCTCTGATTTCAAGATACTTAATTCACTTGAATAAGTGTGTCCTGAGCATCTACTGTGTGTAACAGCAAGTAAAACAGAGTCCCCACCATCAGAGCAGACAGCCCAGTCGGGGGTGAAAATAACTAAAGAGGGCCTCCTGGCTGGCTCAGTGGGTTAAGCATCCAACTCTTGATTTCAGCTTGGCCCATGATCAGGGTTGTGAGGTCCAGCCCCGCAGCTCTGGGCATGGAACCTGCTTAAGATTCTCTCTCTGCCCCTCCCCCTCCCTCTCTTTAAAAAATAAAAGAACTGAACAAAATAATTTCAGTTCTGAAAGGAATTTGCAGTCTGAATGAAATAAGCAGGGTGGCATGCGAGAGAGCATGGGTAGAATAAGCCCAGTAAACTGGGTGGTTGGTGAAGGCCTTTGAGAAAAGGACATTGAAGCTGAGCTGAAATGTGCCACGTGGAGGTGGGGGAGGGTGTGGCATCCCAGACAAAGGGACAGCAAGTCTAAATGCTGAAAGGTGGGAACCAGAGGGACAGCAAGAGGGCCAGCATGACTGGAGAGGGCTGTTGATGGGGACAATGGGAGAGGTAAAGTGCAAGAGGGGAGGGAGGCAGGCAGCAGGCGTGCAGTGCCAGGTTGACTGCGTGGAACACTGAAATTTTTAACCTGAATGAGATGGAGCCAAGGGACGATTCTGAGCAGGGAGGGGTATGTCCTTAGATGTTTATAGGGTCCCCCTGGCCCTGTGTGGGGGAACAGACTGGGGGGTAGAGGGGGACCAGGGACAACAGGGAAGAGGTTGCTGTGAGAGTCCAGTGGGAAACAGCATGGGACAAAATCAGGGTGGGGCCAGAGAGGGGGCAGATATGTGTGGGTTCTTGATCTGTGAAAGCAGAGCTGACAGATTTGCTGATGAATCAGGTGTGGGCGGTGAGATTAAAAAAGAGGAATCAAGGATGACTCAAAGGTTTTAGCTTAAGCAGCTGGGTGGGTAGCAATGCTATTCCTGAGATGGGTAAGACAGTGGGAGGAGAGGTTTTGAAATCAAAAGTTCAGTTTGAACCATTTCCAGTTTGGGGTATAGATCCACAAAAAAAAAAAAAAAAAAGTTGGGTAGGGGCTTCAGCTGTTAAGTGTCTTTATTTTGGGATTTTGGGGAGAAGTTAGGGTGAGGTGTAAACTGGACAATCATTGGTGTGGGATAGTGTCCATAGAGCCTTGGGCCTCAATGATATCTCCATGGAGAGTGTATGTCTCAAGAAAGGGGTGCAGATTCCAGGCGTGGTGCACCCAACCATTAAAATTCTGGAATAAAGGAGGACTCCAGCATAGGAAACTGATAGCAGGCAGAGAACGAGGGGGAGTGGGCATATGGACGATGACAAAGAGGGAGCCGCAAATCACAAGAGCAGAGTCCAAGACTGAATGGAGGGGATGGAGTCCCAGGCTTCCCCCTAGGGAGAGGGTCTTTTAAGAAGGGGCAGTGTCACACTGCATCATAAGGGGAGGAGGCAGGTCGGTGCACTGAGGGTAGATGGTGAGGAGTTCCTGTGTGATTATGTCTCCACATTCTGTGGTTTCTAGAGCCCTTCATGATTTGCAAAGCATGTTACTCATTTAGAAAGCATTTTGCAAAGTTCTTGGCTACAAAGCACTTTTTAGAGCCAGAAGATTTCGCTTCTGTTCATACCTCAGAGCAGCATTTCTCAAACTGCATGCTGCCATTCATCTGTGGGCCACAAAATTAAGTCATGACCGGCATCCTTAAAAATAAAATAGACTAGAACACTGCAGAATGTGTTGCATAGTGAAAGTCAGAATTGTCTCATGAGTCCCCTTCTTTTGAGTCACACCGTAAAATGCACTCTTACTGTGAGTGCAGTCAAAACATCTGAAAAATTGCTCAAGGGAACTTCTTGTAATAAGTACATGGGAGAGCAATACAAGACTGTTCAATGAAAGTGTTGTCTGTAAAACAAAACAAAACAAATAAAACAACAACAACAACAACAAAAAAAACCCACACAAAACCAAAAACTGGAAACAACCTAAATGTCCAGTATCAGAAGGATATATATAGTGTTAGATCTATAAAAAATACTATACAGCAGTTAAAATAAATTCATTTGATATATTTATCAACATCGATAGATATTGAAAACCAACAATCAAATGAAAAAAGCAAGTTTCAAATTATATGATTATGATAGCAATTCTTTAAAAAAATGCACAGGATACTATGTATTTTTTTGACAAAAATGCCAGGATTTAGGTAGTAGAAGTACTGACACAGGTTTGGAAGGATATTATCAACTCCAGGATCGTGGTTACTTTGGGAGAGGGTGGGGGTGGCCAGGAGGGGAACGGACCAAAAATACACAGAAGGCTCCAATCATACCTGCAATGTTTTAGCTCTTAAATATATAGCATTAAAAAAATGTATCAGCATGAGCATTTAAATCTGGGGTGATGAGCATGATGAGCATATGGCTATTTGCAGTTGAAATTCAGAGCTCTCCCTGGTGTCAAGTGTCAATTATGTACTTGCTGGAAGGGGGTGGGGGTAGCACAAAAGGGCTTCGGGGAAGGTTTGGGGTGGGAAGTGACGTGTGTATCAGTCAGGGCCCTAGCCTCAAGGGCCTGGCCTGCAGAAGAGAGGAGTTACCTAACTTGGAGATAGAAGCAGCTGTGCGGGCAGGGCTGCAGGACTGACTTTGAGGGAGACACAGGACCAGCTCAGGGAGGAAGTGAGGGAAAGAAATGCCACAGCTCCATCCTCTTCCTGTTCCCTGACCCCAACTGGATAGACCCTGCCTACGCTCTCAGCGTCCCAGAGAGCCTGTGGGGCAGCCCATAGGTGCCATCAAGCAGGGAGGGTAGACAGCAGGCCTGCAGGGCACATGGAGAGCCTAGGGGCAGCATTTCTTTTTAAATTTTATTTATTTATTTATTTATTTATTTATTTATTTATTTATTGCGCACAGAGAGAGAGGCAAAGACATAGGCAGAGGGAGAAGCAGGCTCCATGCAGGGAGCCCGATGTGGGACTCAATCCCAGGACCCAGGATGGCGACCAAAGCCAACCACTGTGAAGCCCCCCTTTTGGGGATCCTTCACACAAAACCTCTCCCAGGAAACTGAATCTCAGGACAGTCATATAGCTTGACTCCTGGGCTCTGCGCTGCCCTTTGGATATCAAGTGATCACTAAGGTCATCTCTCAGACCACACACTCAGGCGTCCCGGGGGGGAGGGGGGGGCAGCATTTCTTTACCAATTACTACACAAGTGCTGAGTCTCCTCAGTTCACATCTTGCCATCTCTGAAAAAGGAATGTGTCTTACAGGAGACGGTGGCTCAGCTTTGTGGAAATACAGCCTCCTGGTATTTTATTTTATTTTATTTTATTTTATTTTATTTTTATTTTATTTTATTTATTTTATTTTATTTTATTTTATTTTATTTTATTATTTTATTTTATTTTATTTTGGCCTCCTGGTATTTTAATAGCTGGGACAGCCCCATCTGTGCCAACCTGCCGGGTGTCGGCCTTGGGTGCTGCTTATGATTCTGGAATTTTCTGTCGTTATGAAAAGTCCACAACTGGGGCAGCCCCGGTGGCTCGGCGGTTTAGCGCCGCCTGCAGCCCAGGGCGTGATCCTGGAGACCCTGGATCGAGTCCCACGTCGGCCTCTCTGGGTGGAGCCTGCTTCTCCCTCTGCCTGTGTCTCTGCCTCTCATCCTCTCTCTGTGTCTCTATGAGTAAATAAATAAAATCTTTAAAAAGTCCACAACTGTTTCGAGAAGAGCACTGAGGCTCCCGGGGCCACCCCGGTGACCTCTCCCGCTCACCCCGCCCGCCCCAGGCTATGGACAGCCAGAAGCAGTTCACAGGCCCAGAGATCCAGTTCCTGCTTTCCTGCTCCGAGGCCGATGAGAACGAGATGATCAACTGCGAGGAGTTCGCCAACCGCTTCCAGGAGCCGGCCCGCGACATCGGCTTCAACGTGGCGGTGCTGCTGACCAACCTGTCGGAGCACGTGCCGCACGACCCGCGCCTGCGCAACTTCCTGGAGCTGGCCGAGAGCATCCTGGAGTACTTCCGGCCCTACCTGGGCCGCATCGAGATCATGGGCGCCTCGCGCCGCATCGAGCGGATCTACTTCGAGATCTCGGAGACCAACCGCACCCAGTGGGAGATGCCCCAGGTGGGCGGGCCTGCACGTGCATGCTCGCCTCCCCCGCTTCGGCGCACGCTCCTCGCACGCCTGGGCCCCGCGTCGTGGGTGCCCGCTTTGTGCACCCGCTGTGAGGGCCCTGGGGGGGCCCTCGCTCCGCCCATGCAAGCCCAGGCCCGCCCCTTGCACACATGTTATGGGCCCTACTGTGCCCTTGCACGTCCCCGGGTCTCCCCACCTCTTGCAGATTTACCCCTCGCACATGCAGCAGCATCGCTGTGCCCTCACTGGCTGCTTGAACGCCATGCCTGCCACTCGCACACCCACTCCGGGAGCTCTAGCGTGTCCTTATAGTTCTGTTGCAACCACACCCACACGGTCACATACTGGAACACATTGGTTATACATGGTTATACGCCCCTTGCTCATCTGCGCTGCAGCTCCCCGTGTGCCCTCTCTTGGCTGTGGCCTACCCATGCCCTCTCTTCTGTACACTCACCTTGGGGGCTCCGGGGTGCCTTGCTATGCTGGCCTGCCCCTCACCAGTCAGCACATGGGGCTGCAAATGCTCTCTAAGGTCCTGGCACACGACGCCCACTTCTTTGGGGTTCACTCGTGGGTGTACATCCCTTGTACACTCACCCTGAAGATACAGTCCTGGCATACCACATGGTTGTCCACCCCTCACTGATTCACTCCTCCCCCACATGCCCTCTCTGGCATGCCCATGATCACCTGTGCACACTTGGACCACCCTCCTGCTCACCCACAAGAGCACCTGAGTATTGTTGGCGGCCAGGCCTACTCCTCGGCCTGATATGCGCTAACTCAGCCCGTCTCATGCCCGCCCACTAATGTCTGAATGCCTCTTACACACTCGCCCCAAGAGTGTGCTCATGTAGCCGTGGCAGGCCCCCAGCCCACCTCACACTTGGCTTGCTCATAGCTCCTATTCCCTTTTCTCTGGGACTCTCAGGTGCCCCTCACACATTCAGCCTTTAGCCCTGACTCTGTTGCCCTGGTGGCCCTCCTGCTCACACACACTGCATGCCCCTTACACACACACTTCCCGTTTGTTCCTCACCTGCACATTCCTCCACATGCTCTTGCACACTGCTTCCCATCTCACACTTGTAGCCCATGAGGCTTGCACTCCCATCACCTCTTCAACAACTGGGCTGCTCATGTCTCCTTGGTGACACCTGGTTCAAGCACACTCGGGCTTATGTACCACACTGAACCCTGTCCTCATATTCTGGGTCTTACTGCACTGGCTCCCGAGTCCCCGTTGCACACTCATGCTTGCTTCACATGCACTGATGCTAGGAATCGTAGGCCCCTCCCACACTAACACTACCCTCTGGTTTGGGCCCCAGGCCCCCTGCATAGCTGCCCTGTGTGCCCATGTCCACCGTGTACACTTAAGCCCCACATGGCCACATATTGTCCAGATCCTTCTCTATTGCCAGCCAATTCCTCCCTTAGTCCCTGGTGCCCTCTCACAAGGCTCTTGCACGTCAGCCCCCTCACATACTCCCAGGATCCCTCCAGACTTTGCACATTCCCCTGTGTCCCCGGGGCCCGATTGCATACTCCCCACCATCACCATCCTGGCACTCAGGATGTCTCCCACGTCCCTTCATCTACAGGAAGCCCGGGCTCACCACCTGCCCTTCACCCTCTGGCACCTGCCGTGGGAGCTCCACCCACCTCCTCCCGGTCCCCACCTCTCACGTGCTCCCCACATGCATCCTCTTTCTCTTAGTGTCCTTCCTCCAGACACCCGCCGCTGCCTGCTTGCCCCCTCCTGTTCCCACTTTCTCCTTCTGGTCAAGTCCACGCATGCGGAGTGCACCGCCCCCGCTCTGCAGCCACGGAACAGCGGGCTCTGTGTGGCGTTTATTAGGCACCGGGCGCTGTTGTAATCCCTGGGCATCTATGAACCCATTGAATCCGCACACCAACCCTATAACTGAGGTCCCACTATTATCCCCCAGTTGTGGAGGGGGAAACGGAGGCCCCGGGGGTTACGTCTGAATCACCCGGCGACTCCGCGGCAGCGGGGTTGGAGCCCAGACGGGCGGGCTGGCTGCAGGGCCTTTCCCTCCACGCTCCATCTCTCGAAGGAGCGACCAGCATCGAACCCCTCGTCCGCCACCCCTGGGCCTCGGCCCCCCGGGGACGTGACTTGCGAAGGCCCCGTTCCCCCGGCTGCGAAGTGGGGATCCGAGCCCGGCGCCCAGGAATGCTCGTGCCCGCGCGCTCACCCCGCGCCCCGCGCCCCGCGCCCCCCGCCCCGCGCAGGTGAAGGAGTCCAAGCGCCAGTTCATCTTCGACGTGGTGAACGAGGGCGGCGAGTCCGAGAAGATGGAGCTGTTCGTGAGCTTCTGCGAGGACACCATCTTCGAGATGCAGATCGCCGCGCAGATCTCCGAGCCCGAGGGCGAGCCCGAGGCGGACGACGACGACGGCGCGGCCGAGGCGGGCGTCGAGGGCGCCGAGGAGGGCGCGGCGGGGCCCGAGGGCGCGGCGGGGCCGGCGGCGGCGGGCGTGACGGCGCGCGCGGCGGCCGCGGCGGCGCGGGCCCTGCGCGGCCTCAGCTACCGGAGCCTGCGGCGGCGCGTGCGGCGGCTGCGGCGGCTGACGGCGCGCGAGGCGGCCGCGGCGGTGGCGGCGCTGCTCTGGGCGGCGGTGGCGCGCGCGGCGGGCGCGGGCGCGGGGGCGGCGGCGGGCGCGCTGCGCCTGCTCTGGGGCTCGCTCTTCGGCGGCGGCCTGGTGGAGGGCGCCAAGAAGGTGACGGTGACCGAGCTCCTGGCCGGCATGCCCGACCCCACGGGCGACGAGGTGCACGGCGAGCAGCCGGCGGGGCCCGGCGGCGACGCGGACGGCGAGGGCGCGGGCGAGGGCGCGGACGGCGAGGCCGAGGGCGCGGGCGACGAGGAGGCGGCGGCGCACGAGGCCGGCCCCGGAGGCCCCGACGGGGCGGTGGCGGTGGCCGAGGGCGGCCCGTTCCGGCCCGAGGGGGCGGGCGGCCTCGGGGACATGGGCGACACGACGCCGGCGGAGCCGCCCACGCCCGAGGGCTCCCCCATCATCAAGAGGAAGCTGGGGGTGAGCGGGCCCGCGGGGGGGGGGGGGGCCGGGGCTGGGAGACAGGGGGCGTAGGAGGGAGGACGGGGCACCGCCGGGGAGGGAGCCCCAGACGGAGAGCCTGAGACATAGGCCCGCAGAGACGACCCAGAGACAGACAGGGGCCGGCGGTGGGGACCCGCGGAGCGGGCACCCCGAGATGGAGCCCCGCCAGCCGCGGCGAAACAGGGAGTACTGCTGGGAGAGGTGAAGAGGGAGGAGGGACCCCGAAACCAAACCAGACGGGAAACGGGGCCAGCGCCGAGAGCAGCCCGGGGTGGAGTCAGGGGGCTGGGGGAGCCCCCCTCACAGAGGCACATGTTGTGAGGAATCAGTAGCCCACCTGCCCAGGCCCTCCGTGCCCCTGGGGTGCCCCGGGGAACAAGAGCTGCATTGGAGTCCGCCTGCTCCTGCACAGGGCTTTGGCAAGGCGCTCCACCTCTCCGAGCCTCAGTTTCCCCTCTGTGAAGCGAGTCTCATAATCCCTCTTCTGATGGGAGGAGAGGAAAACGCAGGGGGAAATGACCAGGAAGGGACCCCGAGAGAGAGAGAGAGAGAGAGACAGGCAGATCAGCTCTGAGAGGCGCTGGGAGTGGGGGCTCCTCCCTGACGCTTGCCCTGCCGCCAGGTGGATGGAGAGGAAGAGGAGCTGCCCCCGGAGCCGGAGCCTGAGCCCGAGCCCGAGCCCGAGAAAGCCGAGTGAGTAACCTTGGAGTCCAAGGGGCCCGGCCCCTCTCATTGCCTCCCTCCTGGACTGGGAGCCTCCTGAGGTCACCTGTGCCCTCAGCGTCACCCAGACGGGGACGGGGCCCAGAGGATGGGCTCTGTCAAAGGGAGAGGAGAAATGAAGGCTCCTCTCTTACCCGCAAGCCCTCCTGGGGGCTGTTCCTCTGCCCGGAATGCTTTCTCCCATGTTCATCTCAGTCTTTCTCTTTCCTGTTTTGGCTCACCTGTCTCCTTCTCCAGGAAGCTTACCTTCACACACACACACACACACACACACACGCACACCAGCCACCAAGTCGAAGAGGTGTTTCTGGGCCCTCACACACCCCTGAGCTTCCCTCATCCCAGCCCGGACCTCTCTGGGCTGTGCTGCCTGGTGACCATTGGACTGAGCCCCATGAAGGCAGTGACTCCTCACCATGTCCCCGACACCATCTAGACCCGGGCCAAGGATGGGGTAGGCCCCCAGCACATGGCTCTGAGTGATTGAAGGGATTGCCCCGGGCACCTCCTCACTTTCCATGTCTTGCCCTGCAGTGCTGAGAATGGGGAGAAGGAAGAAGTCCCCGAGCCCCCACCAGAGCCCCCCAAGAAGACAGCACCTCCTCCACCCCCTCCAAAGAAGGAGGAGGCTGGAGGCGCAGGCTTGGAATTCTGGGGAGAACTGGAAGTGCAGAGGGTGAAGTTCTTGGTGAGGACCAAGCAAGGGCTTGCTGACACTTCCTTTTCCAGGGAGACCCCTCGGGGCACTCACACCACCTCTTCTCTGCACCCCACCTGTGAGCTCACCCATGCCAGGCTGATCTCTCAGAAGAAGCCAGACTGGCCTGAGGGCAGAGATGTCCCCAGACGGAGTCAGGACCTGGTCACAGGGCAGCATTTTGGGTGGTCCCCCGCTTGGCTCCTCAGCCTCTCCTGCTCAAGACCCTTATTCCAGCCTCCATACCTTTGCTCACTCGGGGCCACCTGCCCAAGCTTCCCACCCCCATCCACTCTCCAGAGCTAAACCCAGCCGAGGCCTGTCTCTTGGCTCTCAGCCTTTGGGTCAGAGCCACCACACCAGTCCCAGCCCCTCCTGTTCGAGCTTGAGGGGAGAACTCCTCTCCTCATCCAAGCCAGGAAGAAGGGAGGGAGTTTAGGGTTCAGGGCTCCACCTGTCCTGCCTCCTGTCCAGGCCCAGCCTGACATGAGGGGCTGAAGGAAACACGTTGGGAGGAAGGTGTTCCAGCGAGGACGCATGGGAAGAACGAGGGGCAGGGAGAGCGCTGGAGAGAGACAGAGAGGGAGCCAGAGATGGAAGTAGGTGTCCTCTGCCTGGGGTACCGCAGACGGGGCAGCCTCACACAGGAAGCAGCATAGCAGGGTGGTCGGGAGCGCGGACTCTGGAGGTTGAGTGCCTGGCCTCAAACCTCTGGTCTCCCACTTCTTGGCTGTGTGGGCTTGAGCAAGGCCTCTCACCTCCCTGAGCCGCGGTGTTCTCATCTGTAAAATGAGCATATGGACCGTGCCCGCTTCATAGGGATGCGGTGAGAGCCACACAAGTTCGTAGATCTTGGTATACAGTAAGCACTCAATAACCACGAGGTTGTGGGACCAGATTGTGGACTGTCGGGTGGACGATGGGGTGAATTCCTCAGGGAAGAAGGTGGACTGTGAGCTCTTTCTGTTTCTCTCCTCATCTTAGAACTACCTCTCCCGGAACTTCTACACCCTGCGATTCCTTGCCCTCTTCTTGGCATTTGCCATCAACTTCATCCTGCTGTTCTATAAGGTGCTGGTCACCAGGGGCCAGGAGGATCCGGCGCTTATCCGGGCTGGGGGAGGGGCAGCTCACCCCCTACCAGGTTCTCCGGGCCCTCGCAGTGAAGGGACAAGGTGTTGGATTAGGGGGTCCTAGGGAGGATACTAGCTGGACACCTGGATCTTGGGGCCCCCAAAGGAGTGTGTGTGGGTATCTGGGTGCATCTGGGGCAGGTGCTTGGGTGGGTGCAGGAGTTACAGCAGGGAACCAGTTCAGGCTTCCATGCCCAGCTCTGCCACTTACCAGCCCCGTGTCCCTGGGTGCGGGCCTTCGCTCCCCCTTCCCCCCCCCCCCCCCCCCCCCCCCGCAACACACACTGAGTCAGTTAAGCCTATTTGCTTTCGCATAAGCTAACATTTGTAGGGAGGAGGAAAACGGGCAGCTCATGGAATGGAAGGAAAGGGCTAAGAACCAGGCCTCCTGAAAGACACAGCGCCCCATGGGGTCTTGCCAGAGATCTAGATACCAGGACAGAGAAGCAGTTCAGCTGGCTTCTGTGGGGTCGAATCCTGGCTCTACCACCCACTGGCTGCATGATGTTAGGCAAGGGACTTAACCTCACCAGGCCTCAATTTCCTCATCTGCAAAATGGGACAATGACAGTGTCTACCCCGGAGAGCTGTAGGGATTAAAAGAGGAGCAGCATGTGTAAAGCACTTAGGACAGTACTTGGCATATGGAAAGTGCTGTGGAAGTGTTAGCTGTGACGAATTTTAGGATTCACGTTAATAGTGGTGGTCAGTCTCTTTAAGGCTCCAGTGTCCAGTTGAATCAGCTGGAACTTAGTAGTCCCATCAGTTCAATAGTCAAATTCCCAGGTCAGAGCCTGATTGGCTAGCTAGGGTTCCAGGCCCACCCTTCATCTTGATTGACAGTCTCATTGAGATTGTATCTGACAGGGGCCCCCAGACCAGCCTCAGGTGTGGAGGCTGTTAATTTTGATCGTGGGTTCTGGGTGAGACAGACCAGGGGCCAGGACGCCAGGGTCCCCGCCCTGACCCACCTCTGCCCCCCTGCAGGTCTCAGACTCTCCACCAGGGGAGGACGACATGGAGGGCTCAGCAGCTGGGGACCTGTCAGGTGCAGGGTCTGGTGGCGGCTCGGGCTGGGGCTCGGGGGCCGGCGAGGAAGCAGAGGGCGACGAGGATGAGAACATGGTCTACTACTTCCTGGAGGAGAGCACGGGCTACATGGAGCCCGCCCTGCGTTGCTTGAGTCTCCTCCATACCCTGGTGGCCTTTCTCTGCATCATCGGCTACAACTGCCTCAAGGTGGGTCATGACCGTGGTTCTGGGGCAGGGGCTGGGTGGGTGGGGTCTCCTCTGGTGGTTGGGACAGGGGACCTGGAGCCAGAGTCAGGGCCAGGGATCTGGGTACAGGACTGGGGTCTTCGGCAAGGACAGCGTTCAAACTGGGAACGAATGGGGGTCACAGCGGAGGAGCCAGGTCTTGTGACTATGGTAATTTGTGGATCAATTTGTGGCCAAATCTGTCATTGCAAATATTACTTTCTGTACACTGATCAGTTGGTGAATGGAGGCCCGTGGGTGTCTGTGGGGTCTCAGACATAACATGGGTGCTAACAGGGGGAGAGTGGATTCCGACACAACGATGCCTGAGGTTTGTGATGCCCCCGAGAGCTTCAGTTTGGGGTCCACGGGGTCTATTTCAGCAAATCTTTTTTTTTTTTTTTAAGATTTTACTCATTTATTTGATAGAGAGACACCACAAGCAGGGGGAGGAGCAGAGGGAGAGGGAGAAGCAGGCTCCCCGCTGAGCAGGGATCCCGATATGGGGCTCAATCCCAGAACCCTGAGGTCAGGACCTGAGCCAAAAGCAGACACTTAACTGTCTGAGCCACCGAGGTGTCCCTAAATTTCAGCAAATCTTGATACTTTGCTATGGGATGAATAGAGTTCTTTTGACTTAGGACTTTGGCATCTGCTGTTCCCTCTGCCCGGAATGCTTTGCCTTGCTTCCAGATCCTTTTACCTGGCTCTGTTTTATACATCCCCCTCCCTTGGGAAGCCCCAGAGTGCATCAGACACCACTTCTGGGCTCTCCTGACTTTCTCCCACCCCAGCCCTGATCCATCGGCCTACCTTTCCCCATTGCCACCCTGATTGCTTTGGGGAAGCTCCTCTGACCTGGGGTCTCACACTCGCTCCGGCAAGATCTCATGGTTCCCACTGAGGCTTTGGTCTCCTCAGGTGCCTGACGCCCACCTCTGTACCTCCCTGCACAATCCAGGTGCCCCTGGTGATCTTTAAACGGGAAAAGGAGCTGGCCCGAAAGCTGGAGTTTGACGGCCTCTACATCACGGAACAGCCTGAGGATGATGACGTGAAGGGGCAATGGGACCGACTGGTGCTCAACACACCGTAAGGACCGGCCCCCCACCTTGGGGCGGGTGGGGGCACAGAACTGGGGTTCTACTCCAGGCCAGGCCTAGTCGTCAGAAGACTGAGGTTCCCTATCACTGGAGGCCCTGACTCAATCTCCCCAAGCCTCAGTCTTCCTCTCCATAATGCTGACAAACTTCTAGTGTGTTAAAGTACCTGTGGGGGTGCTGGTGACACACGGGGATCCCTGGGGCCCAGACCCTGGAGATTCTGGTTCAGTGAGTCTGGGGTGGGGCCCAGGAACCTGCATTTAAACTCCACCCCTGGGGATCCCTGGGTGGCTCAGCGGTTTAGCGCCTGCCTTTGGTTGGGGGTGTGATCCTGGAGTCCCGGGATCAAGTCCCACATCGGGCTCCCTGCATGGAGCCTGCTTCTCCCTCTGCCTGTGTCTCTGCCTCTCTCTCTCTCTCTCTGTGTCTCTCATTGATAAATGGATAAAATCTTTAAAAAAATAATAATAAACCCCACCCCTACGTGTGATTCCTACCCAGCTGCCATGAGTAAGCAATAGGAAATCATTCGGTTTTTAAATTGACCCCAGAGAGGGAATGAGGGTATGTAAGAGCAATGGGGTGGGATTCTGGACTCCCAAACTGCTCTCCCAGCCCACTCTGTCCCCGCCTCCCCCCCCTCCCTGCCCCATCAAGTCCCATTTCATGTGTTCATACAGTGGGGCCTCCTCATTTCTGGAATAAGAACACCAGATCAGGTTCAAAGCCTGGTAATTCTTGGTCAAGTCACAGCCTCTCGGTGCCTCAGTTTCCTAATCTGTGACAGTAATAGCAC
Organism: Vulpes vulpes; assembly: GCF_048418805.1. Taxonomy (NCBI): domain Eukaryota; kingdom Metazoa; phylum Chordata; class Mammalia; order Carnivora; family Canidae; genus Vulpes; species Vulpes vulpes. The sequence continues at coordinate 8,217,741 of NC_132780.1, forward strand.
CAAGGATCTTTTTTTTATTATTCATGAGAGACACAGAGAGAGGCAGAAACATAGGCAGAGGGAGAAGCAGGCTCCCCGATGCGGGACTCAATCCCTAGACTGGGATCAAGCCCAGAGCCCAAGGCAGAGATGCTCAACCTCTGAGCCACCCAGGCGACCCGAGCACCAAGGCTCTTGTAACAATGAAATGAGCTCATGTAGTTTCTGGGCCACAGTGAGTCCTAAATGAGCATTGGAAGTTATTTTATGATGCGGTCGTGCCCAGGAGAAGTGGTGTGAGGAGGGACAGAGGCCACACCAAGGACATCCTGTGCTCTGTCACCATCCCAGGCACATCTAACTTCTACACATTCAAGTACACGTGCTTAACAGAGTCAAGGAGAAACATGTTTATTTTTTTAAAAAATTTTAACATTGTGTTTATTTATTTGAGTGGGGGGGAGGAGCAGACTCCAGACGCAGGGCTCCATCCCGGGACCCGAAATCATGATCTAAGGGGAAACCAAGAGCTGGTGGCTTAACCAGCTGAGCCGCCAGGGTGCTCCAGAAACATCTGTTTAAAGTTGTGTCTGCCCAAGACCTTGACTTCTAAATACCATTTCCCACAAAAAGGAGCCAGGCTCCTTGGAGAAGCAGCTTTCAGGGCTGGGGCAGGGAGGTGCCATCGCCGAGGTCACCCTGTGTCAGAGAGGGCAGCGCGAGGGCCTGCTGAAAGGACCGCCTGCCCGTGGAAGCGGCTCCCGCTGGAAAAACCAGGGGACAGTGAGGAGCCACGCTGAACCCGTGGATCCATGATAACTCTCCACTCCAAACCCCACAAAACCCACTGGCCACCCCTGCAGGATTTGAGGGCCTCCACTTGTGGGCCAGAATCATCCAGTAAGGTTCCACAAAATGGTGTGAGAAAGCACAGCAGTGCCCCAGAGGAGCCGGAGCATACAGGCTGCTGGCTGGGAGCCCTCCCTGCCCTCCCTGCCCTTCCCACGCAACAGCTGCCCCACGGGAGGGCCGTGTGGGGTCTTCCGCACATCCTGGCCCCGAAGGCACACCTGAGGCCTCCCCCAACATGGCGGCCTCCCCAACATGGCGGCCTCCCCCAACACAGCAGGCTGCCCTCCAACATGGCGGCCTCCACAACATGGCGGGCTCCTCCAAAGATGGCGGTGGGGGCAATGGTTGACCTGGGGCAAACTTGACCTTGCAAAAGGTTTTTTTTTTCCTTCATTTTTATTTATTTATTTGTTTGTTTGTTTGTTTATTTATTTATTTTTATTTTTTATTGGTGTTCAGTTTGCCCACATATAGAATAACACCCAGTGCTCATCCCATCACGTGTCCCCCTCAGTGCCCGTCACCCAGCCTCACACACACACACACACACACACACACACACATGCCCACCTCCCTTTCTACCACCCCTAGTTCGTTTCCCAGAGTTAGGAGTCTCTCATGTTCTGTCTTCCTTTCTGAGGTTTCCCACTCATTTTTTCTCCTTTCCCCTTTATTCCCTTTCACTATTTTTTATTTTTTTAATAATAAATTTATTTTTTATTGGTGTTCAATTTACCAACATACAGAATAACACCCAGTGCTCATCCCGTCAAGTGCCCCCCTCAGTGCCCATCACCCAGTCACCCCCACCTCCCTTCACTATTATTTATATTCCCCAAATGAATGAGACCATATAATGTTTGTCCTTCTCCGATTGACTTATTTCACTCAGCATAAGACCCTCCAGTTCCATCCACGTCGAAGCAAATGGTGCGTACTGTGTTGTTTCTAATGGTTGAGTAATAGCAAGAGGTCTTTAAAGCCCGAATCCAAGTGAGATACAGCCGTACTGTGCAGGGTCCCCAGTGAGAAAGCCATGGGAACTGCGACACCCTGGCCTGGCTGGCGACTCCTGCCCTTCCTGCCCTAACATCTTGGTCTCTCTATCTCTCTCTCTCTCCCCCCCCCCCGCCCCCGTCCCCCGCAGGTCTTTCCCCAGCAACTATTGGGACAAGTTTGTCAAGCGGAAGGTGAGGGTGACAACGTGGATGGGAGGGTGGAAGGGCCTCCTGGGCTGGGTCCCATGCTGTGCCACCTGGCCATCCCAGCCCCACAAGGGCTCGCTTTGTGTGCGACCTTGGGCAAGGGGCTGTGGCTCCCCGGGCAGCACCTCAGTTTGCCCATCTGGAAATGGGCGCAGTAATCACACCCCTTCTGTGATGACGTGATACGTGCAATGGGCGTAGCATAGAGCCTGGCACGGAGCGAGTACCAGTGAGTATCAGTGAGGAGGGAAGAGGGGGAGGTGAAGCGGACCGTTCGGAGCGCACAGACTCTCGAGCTGAATGGCCTGCTTTAACCTCTACCTGTGTCAGCCTTTCTGTGCCTCAGTTTCCCTCAGATTCAAAGTAAGGTTGTAAGGGGGCTGACCCCATGAAGCTGTTGCAAAGATTATATGGCCCACTGCATGGGCAGTATCTAACACGTAGGAAAATCAGATCATTCGCTCAACAAGCATTTATCAAACACCTGCTGTGTGCCAGGAATCACTTTAGGGAGCTGGAATCCAGCAGCAAGCACGACACTGGAGCTGGCAAGACAGATGATGAGCACATCCGTAGGGGGTTAGGCGATGATAATGTGCTACAAGAAGAAAAAGCAGTGAAGAGGGGAGCGTGTGCGTGTGCGTGTGCATGAGTGTGTGTGTTGGCCAGGAGGAGGCAGGAAAGGACACACTAGTTAATGAGGTGAAGGGGTGAATCAGGTAGAAAACTGGGGTAAGGGAAGCCTGGGTGGCTCAGTGGTTGAGCGTCTGTCTGTCTTTGGCTCAGGTGGTGATCCCGGGGTCTTGGAATCCAGTCCCCCATCAGGCTCCCTGCATGGAGCCTGCTTCTCCCTCTGCCTGTGTCTCTTCCCCTCTCTCTGTGCCTCTCATGACTAAATAAATAAAAATATTTTTTTAAAAAGAAAGAAATATGGGATCCCTGGGTGGCGCAGCGGTTTGGCGCCTGCCTTTGGCCCAGGGCGCGATCCTGGAGACCCTGGATCGAATCCCACATCGGGCTCCCGGTGCATGGAGCCTGCTTCTTCCTCTGCCTATGTCTCTGCCTCTCTCTCTCTCTCTCTCTCTGTGACTATCATAAATAAATAAAAATTAAAAAAAAAAAGAAAGAAATCTGGGGGAAGTGTCCTAGGCAGGGGGAACAGCCAGTGCAAACCCCCTGAGGCAGAAATGTCTGGTATATTTGAGGAACTGTGAGGAGGTCTGCGGGTCTGTGTGGCGGAAGCAGAGTGAATGAGGGAGGTGAGTGGGAAAAGTTCACAGATGACAGAGGCCCGATTATAGAGGGTTCCTCGACTACCAATCTAATAATAAATTATCCCTTAATGTGGCCAATGAATCAACTGAAACTTTATCACGTTTGGACCCTCCCCGAGGATCTGAAGAAAACTGGCCCTTCTCTCCAGGAAAAAATGCACCCCTAGTTTCTCACACCAAGTTGAGAGTGTCTCCAGAACCCCCCAACCCCATGGAGGCTGGGGCCCTCCCCCACTCCAGCTGCATCCCCACGGCCACATGCTCCCCTGTGCAGGTCCTGGACAAGCACGGCGACATCTACGGGCGGGAGCGGATTGCAGAGCTGCTGGGCATGGATCTGGCCACGCTGGAGATCACGGCCCACAACGAGCGTAAGCCTGAACCACCCCCTGGGCTGCTCACCTGGTGAGTCAGGGACTGCCCTGCACAGCCCCGGGGTGGCCAGGGAAGGTGGCCAGGGCCTGAGCCTCAGGCATCCCCTTCTTCCCACCCCACACAGGCTCATGTCCATTGATGTCAAGTACCAGATCTGGAAGTTCGGGGTCATCTTCACAGACAACGTGAGAAGGGGCCCATCGGTGGGGGAGGACCTGCAGGAGAAGGGCCTTCGGGGGGCTGAGGGCTCCACTCCCAGGTGTCTCTGACCAGGGACTGACTCCTGAGCCCCTGTGCACCCCTGCTCCTATGAGACCCGCTGCCCCCCAAGGCCCCCTGTCCCTCAGGTGCTCTTAAATTCTCAGACCGTGTCCTTCAGCAGAGGGTTCCCCAGCTACCCCTAGGATGGCTTCGCCCCCAGAGTGCTTCATTACTGCAGAGTGCTCCCGATCCTCTAAATACTCAGATGGCACCCCGACCCCAGAGCACTGGACCCGTGTTCCCAGAGTGCTCCCTAACCCCCCAAATGCTCCTTGACCTTCATGAACCCTCCCTGAACCCTGAGTGCTCCCCCATGAGTCCGCTCCCTGACCCCTGACCCTGTGTGCCCACAGTCTTTCCTATACCTGGGCTGGTACATGGTGATGTCCCTCCTGGGACACTACAACAACTTCTTCTTTGCTGCCCACCTCCTGGACATTGCCATGGGGGTCAAGACGCTGCGCACCATCCTCTCCTCCGTCACCCATAACGGGAAGCAGGTGTGGAGAGGACCTGACTGTGGGCTGTGAGCCTGGCAGGGAGGAGCCTGCGGTCTGAGCGGGGGTGGGGGGGAGGGTTGGGCAGGTCCCTCGAGGAGGGGCGAGGCTGGGCGGGCTGAGCCAGGGTGGGTGTGGGTCGTAAGACGCTGGAGGGAGGGCCACACTGACGGTGAGGGCCGGGGAGGCCCAGCACGGAGCTGACGGCCCTGCACGCCCCCCAGCTGGTGATGACCGTGGGCCTCCTGGCAGTGGTGGTCTACCTGTACACCGTGGTGGCCTTCAACTTCTTCCGCAAGTTCTACAACAAGAGCGAGGACGAGGACGAGCCCGACATGAAGTGTGATGACATGATGACGGTGAGCCCCTCCCCGGGCACTCTCGGGCCGGTCACTGACCATCCGACCCTCAGTGCTCCCATCTGTAAAGGGGGTTAATGGTGGTACCCACCCCGTAGACTCATCGCGAGGGTTCCGCGAGCTGAGACTCGTGAGGGACTTTGAAGAGCGCCAGGCTCCTAACCAGTGCTCAGTAAGCGTCAGCCGCCTCTGGAATGCTACTTGAGCCTTTAAAGCTGGTATGAAACTATTATGGGAAGGTGCTGAGGCATGGCGCACCTGTCACTCATGTGCCATGAGACCTTGGGTGGTCCTCTCAACCTCCCGGTACTCTGGTGTCCTGCCCTGCAAAATGGCTGTGTAATAACAGTGCCTACAGCCTACAGCTGGTTTTAGGGCTCAGTGGAGCTCCCTTAAAAGTCATAAAATGGTAATGGCATGAATTAAGATTGCATAGGTGTAGCTGCTCTCATCGTTAGCTATAAAAGTTTCACCCAGGGGTGCCCCGTGGGCTCAATAGGTAGAGCAAGTATGCGACTCTTGATCTCAGGGTTGTAAGTCCAAAGTTCCACATCAAACATAGAGATTACTTAAAAAAATATATATATATAGGGATCCCTGGGTGGCACAGCGGTTTGGCGCCTGCCTTTGGCCCAGGGCGTGATCCTGGAGACCCGGGATCGAATCCCACGTCGGGGTCCCAGTGCATGGAGCCTGCTTCTCCCTCTGCCTGTGTCTCTGCCTCTCTCTCTCTCTCTCTCTCTCTCTCTCTCTGTCTCTCTGTGACTATCATAAATAAATAAAAATTAAAAAAAAGTTTAAAAAATATATATATACACATATATATAAATTTCACCCAAAGTATCAGCATGCCATGCTTGTTTACACTTTCTCTTTTACTCCGACCGTGGTGGTCCTAACCCAGATGGAGCTGGCTCAACTGGAGGCATAGGTCACAGTGGAGAAGAATTATCTCTGGGCTATCTCACGAGATGTCCGGTACCCTGGTGCCATGTTCTCAGGACCCAGTTCAGCTCCTCAGCATGACATCTGAGGCCCCGCCAGACCTAGTCTTGCCCCGCATAGCCCTGTTCCCACCAGTCACCAGCCTTGGCTCTTAACCAAGACGAGGGGTCCTCTCACTTCCTGGGGATGCAAAGAGAATAAGCATAAAGTCTTTTCCAAAGGCCAGGAAGACCTTGCCCCCGTCCCTGCTCAGAACCTTCTGGTACCTCTCCAGTGCTGTGTGATAAAATCGAATCCCTCACTGTGGCTCACAAGGCCAGGGAACAGCCAGCTTTGCCTGAGTCTAACCACAGGCTCTCTTGCTTTCTGCTCTCTGGCTGCCCGTCTTCTTTCGGTTCCCCTAAGACCATGTGTTTCCTCCCACCCAGGCCCTTTGCATCTGACATTCTCTCCCTCCGCCACCACAGGCCCCAGGTCCACGCCTCTCTTTCATTGACACGTCACCTTTCAACTCCAGTGCTGCCTCCTACAGAAAGCCCTCCCTGACCATTGGCGGGCCTCATTTTTCTCCCTGCTCTTGCTCACAGGAGCTCTCATTTCTAGCCTCGCTGAAGCTCTTTCAGTTCCTCCCGGGAGCAAAATGTCTTCTTCGCTCCCCAGTGGTGACAGAACACATGTGGTTTCCTCTGCCTGGAACACTTTCTCCCACCTAACACCTCCTTCAAGTTCCAGCTCCCACGTGTCCCCTCTTCTAGGGAAATCTTGCCTGGTCCCCCTGACTGAGGCAGGCCTTCAAAGCTTCAGAGCTTCCTGTGCTTCCCCCACCCTGGCTCTGTCCCTCTGCCTGTGTTCTCCCTATCACAGCCCTGATCATTTCTGGGCTGTCACTATCTGATGCCATGTTCGTGAACCCTGAGAGGGTGGGGCCCAGAGCCATCTCAGTCCATTGCTATGTCTCCTGTCCCCTGCTCGGTGAATGTTGAGTCACAGAACGCATGACCAGTATGCTTCTCACCCAACCCCACAGTGTTACCTGTTCCACATGTACGTGGGTGTCCGAGCTGGTGGCGGCATCGGGGATGAGATTGAGGACCCAGCGGGCGATGAATATGAGCTGTACCGGGTGGTCTTCGACATCACCTTCTTCTTCTTCGTCATCGTCATCCTGCTGGCCATCATTCAGGGTCAGTGCTGGTCACGGCTGTGAGAGTGGGGGACCCAGTGCCCAGAAGCACATTAGCTCCTTTTAAGAGTGCAGACTGCCTGGACTCATATCCTGGCTCTGTCTCTTCCTACTGTGAGACTTGAGGCAAGTGACCTCTCTGGGTCTCAGTTTCTCCATCTGCAAATGAGGAAATTAACAATCCTAAAACCTCGCAGGGTTATGGTGAGAAGTAAGTCACTTCCTAGGTGTTTTGCTCATAGCAAGTGCTCAATAAAGGCTACGTGTTATTATCTCTGGGAAGCAAGGTGAGATGGGGGAGATGGGGGACGGGAGGCAAGGCTCAGAGGGAGGTAGCCGGAAGAGGGAGGAATCTGAGTTGGGTCAGAGGGTGGGCGCTGACTTGCACCTGCCACCACAGGTCTGATCATTGACGCTTTTGGCGAGCTCCGAGACCAACAAGAGCAAGTGAAGGAAGATATGGAGGTAGGTCAAGTCTGGGGGCGACCCCGAGGGAATTCGGGATCGTGGGGGGTAGGGTGTGAATGGGCCTGGATTCTGATGTCCCCCGTCACCCACAGACCAAGTGCTTCATCTGCGGCATCGGCAGCGATTACTTCGATACGACACCGCACGGGTTCGAGACCCACACGCTAGAGGAGCACAACCTGGCCAATTACATGTGAGCATGGGCCCGCTGGCCAATCAGGGGGTGGGGGCGTGGCCGCCGACCGCGAGGGGCGTGGCACTGAGCCTTGGCCAGTTAGGTGTGGTCTCCAGGTGGTGGGTTCCCAGCCGGCCAATCAGAAGGAGTAGGGTAGTCCTGACCTATCTCCGCTGCTCTCCCATCCCCAGGTTTTTCCTGATGTATCTGATAAATAAGGACGAGACGGAACACACGGGCCAGGTAACGGGGTGTTAATGGGAGGACAGTGGGCAGGGTCTTGGGGAGTCTAAATTTAAGGTCAAGCAGCAGGTGGCAGTAAAAAGCTCGCGTCAGCATGAGCGTTGGAGGATGTGACCATTCTTCCCCACGCCCCAACCCTAGGAGTCTTATGTCTGGAAGATGTACCAAGAGAGATGTTGGGACTTCTTCCCAGCTGGCGATTGTTTCCGCAAGCAGTACGAGGACCAGCTTAGCTGAGACACCCCCAGCTGGCCCTTCACCCCCCACCTCAAGTGCCTTAGTCTTCCAAGTCCCTTGGCCCCCAAACCCGCCCCCAAAGGCAGCTGGGGGACAGGTGACCATGTACTGGAAAAATAAAAGTCTGTGCTATACCCCTGACATCATTGTGTTGGATTCTTGATATTTGGGGTGTGGGTGGGCCTCCGGGAACTCTGCCCTCCCCTTTCCCTGTCCAGAAGAACAAGATGACAGCAGAGGCTGGAGTCATGTTTATTGGAAGATAAGTTCATGTCATGACCACTAATGTGTATGTCTGTTGGGGATGGGGCTGCGGGACCAGTTCCTGACACCGCCACCCCTTCCCATCCTGGGCTCATTCCTGGATGTAGAGGTTGCTGGGGGCAGTAGGATCATCTGCTGGGCGTGTCTCCACCACCACAGGCCTGGGAAAGGAGGAGAGAAGTCAGTTCATTCATTCATCTGTTCATTCATTCATTCATTTATTCATTCGCAAAGGAGTTAACAGAGGCTGTGCCAGCACAGTGCTGGGCTATCACGGTAATGAGCAGACAGGGTCTCTGCCCTTGAGGAGCTCAATCTAGAATGGGAGACCAACATGAATTAGTGATATACAGGAGTGCAAAACAGCATGGGGCGTACTGCGTGGAAACCTATCCTGAAGGGTCAGCCAAGGTGGCCCAAAGAATAGACGGTGGAGCTTCCAAGAGGCTCAGGAGGGAACTTGGTGAAAGGTCAGAGAAGGGCCTAGGGGAAAGGCCTTGAGGTGGGAGAGAGTTTGGGACTTGGTTGCAGAAGTCAAAGTCTTGTGTGCTGTGGCCAGGACTGGGTATTTATCTTGAGGCCACAGTAGTTTTAAATGGGGGTTGGGAGGGTAAGTGACATAATGGGACTTAGATTTTAAAAGACCTCTCTGGCATGTCGAGAGGTCATGAGAGATCCCTGAAGGGGCCCTCACTGGTTAAATGTGGGAGTTCTTGCATCTCAAAGTAAAGAATGGTAGTAATAGATTTTAACACCCAGAATAAAATGGAAATCCATGAGGCTGTGCTGAAATTACACACACACACACACACACACACACACACACACACGGCGGAGAAGGGACAAGCTCCTCCACAGGAGCATGCCAACTAATAAGTGCAGAAATAGGAATTCACCATTTAGTAACTCTCCTCATAATATATTCAGGCAGAAATCATTAATAGATGCTAAAACCAGTGGGTGAAAGTCTGATGAGAAAGAGTATATTTACACATTCACAACAAATCACCCCAAAAGATACTTATTAATACAAAGAGTAGCTTTACAGCAGGTTTCTCTGCTGTAAAACCTGCACCCTACCCAATGCTCAAAGAGAACATCACCCATAATGGGACAAACAGACATGTGTTGATAGGATGCACTGAGAAAGACAAGCCATCACTTCTGGGAGTATTCCTACCCCGAATGCTTAACCTCAAACCTCAAACCCAACTGAGGAATATTCTGGAAAACAACTTTCCTGTACTCCTCAAAAGTATCAAGGTCCTGAAAACCAAAGAAAGCCTGAAGAATTGTTCCAGGCTAAAGATTAAAGAAACCTGACCCTACATGCAGCCCATCATCCTGGATTGACTACTGGACCCCCCAAAAAAGTACTGTTTTTTGGTTATAAAGAGTATCATTGGGCCAACTGGTGAGACTTGGGTGTGTGGATAGAAGGCAGTGAGAAGTCTTAGTGCCATTTTCTTAATTTTGACAGCTGTGTTGTGGTCTGCAGGAGTAGGTCTTTGTTTCACACCCAAATGGTCAGAAAAAAATCATATACATATGAAAGAGGAAGACAAATCAAACATGGCAAAAACAAAACACACAAAATACCCCCAAAACAGTCAAAATGTTAATATCTGGGGAATCTGGATGAATGAAGGGGATACAAGGATTTAAGAATTTTTACATTTATTTTTGCACCTTCTCTGTGAGTCAAAAGTTATGCCAAAATAAAAAGTGAAAATAAAAATTAAGAAACAAAAATGTCCCCTTGGCTGCACTGTGGAGAATAGACTACAAGGGGCAGAGATAGAAGCAGGGAGACCAGGAGAGAGAATGTCCAGGCCAAAGATACAGGTGGCTGGAGACATTGCAAGACACCTCTCCACATCAGAAGCCCCCCTCCCAGGCTCTGTGTTCCCTTCCCCAAGTCCATACCTGGGGGAGCCAAGCAGACGGAAGGTGAGGGTAGGGTCTCTCAGCTCCTGCAACAGCTGGGGAAAAGGTGTGTGTGTCAGTATCTAGAAGACTCTTCCCCTCTCCCTTAAAGAGAATGGGGTGGAGAGGGGGGGTCTCTGAACTTCTAGTCCTAGGTCCAGAAATAATCATTCTTGCTAACACCATTCACCAGCTGTGTGACCCCAAGCAAGTTACTTCTCTGTGCCTTGGATTACTAACCTGTGAAGTCACAGGACCTTCCTGATAGGTGATTGTGGGGATTAAATAAAATACAAACATATAGGGGCAGCATCTGAAACATAGTGTTCTATGAGCTAAGGAGCATTTTTCACTCCATTTTCCAGATGAGGAAAGTAAGGCATGGGAAAGTTAAGTCATTTGCTTAAGGTCCATCAGCCGGATTCCAACCCAGGCAGTCTGTGCATGCTCTTAACCACCCACGTAGCTCTTTAGTGACCCCCCACCTTTGATAGTTGGAGACTGAGGCTCAGAGAGAAGCAAAATCTCTTGCACAAGATCACACAGTGGCCTGTAATGACCTCTGGACCCAAGAGACTCTGGGGTATAGACGAGGACCTGGCCAAGGACGCATGGGTGGCTCAGTGGGTTAAATGTCTGCCTTTGGTCAGGTCATAATCCTGGGGTCCTGGGATTGAGCCCCATGTAGGGCTCCCTGCTCAGTGGGGAGTCTGCATCTCCCTCTCTCTCTGCCCCTCCCCCTGGATCATGCACTCGCTCTCTCTCTCAAATAAATAAAATCTTTAAAAAATACCAAAAAAATTAAAAAGAAGAGGACCTGTCTGAACTGAGACTAGAGGAAGCTTCTTGCCAGGGCTCCACACCCTGACTCAATACTTCTGCTCCATCTGCGGAACCAGAAGACCCACAGGGGAGGGGCAGGGTTGGGGGTGGTCAGATGGAGAAGCTTACCTGGTCTGAGCCTGGAGCCCACACCTGTACTCCGTGCTTCCAAAAGGCCTGGAGCCGACCCCCGACCATAGCTGGGAGGAAAGCAGTGCCCATTACCCTTGGGTATCACTAAGCCTCCCCTCTGGGCAGGGGGGTGCCTCCCAGCCCTGCACATACCCACGGCTTCCACCGCTTCAGTCATGGGGATCTCCGGAGTTCGAAGCCCTGGGACTGGGGCTCCCTCTGGGGTCACCAGCTTCAAAGATCCTAGAAGAGAGGAGAGAGAGAGAGAGAGAGAGAGAGAGTTTTGTTTTTTATTTTTTCATATTTTTTTTAAAGATTTTTAATTTATTTTTGACGCACGCAGAGAGAGAGAGAGAGAGGCAGAGACACAGGCAGAGGGAGGAGCAGGCTCCATGCAGGGAGCCCGATGTGGGACTCGATCCCGGGTCCCCAGGATCATGCCCTGGGCCAAAGGTGGCGCTAAACCGCTGAGCTACCCGGGCTGCCCAACTTTTGTTGTTTTTTTAAAAAGATTTTATTTATTTATTTGAGAGAAATAGAGCGCACATGCAGGCAGAGCGGCAGGGAGGGAGAGAGAGAAGTAGACTCTCCGCTGAGCAGGGAGCCTGATGTGGGGCTTGATCCCAGAACCCCAGGATCATGACCTGAGCCAAAGGCAGACACTTAATGACTGAGCCCCTCGGGCACCCCAAGAGAGGGCTTTAAGAGTGAGGGTCAGAGGGGATCCCTGGGTGGCTCAGCGGTTTAGCGCCTGCCTTTGGCCCAGGGCGCGATCCTGGAGTCCCGGGATCAAGTCCCACATCAGGCTCCCTGCATGAAGCCTGCTTCTCCCTCTGCCTGTGTCTCTGCCTCTTTCTCCCCCTATGTCTATAATGAATAAATAAATAAAATCTTAAAAAAAAAAAAGAGTGAGGGTCAGAAGGATGGAGAATAAATTCATTGAGAAGCAAAGCAGAAAAAAAAAAAAAAAAAGAGAGAGAAGCAAAGCAGGACCCCGTCAAGGCCTGGAGGGGTTCAGCATTTCTGAGCAGCACAGGGTCTGCGAGGCAGATATCCAGGAACAGTGGAGGAAAGGAGGGTCCTTACCGTCCATCAACACCATCACCTTGTCTTCCTCCACCTGGGTCACCTGTACCGGTCCCCTGTGCTCTATTTGACAAGAGGAGGGAGGTTCGAAAGCCAGTCCCGCCGATCCTGCCTTCCTCCGCTAGGCGCCCTCTCCACTCCCCGGCCCGCGGGCCAAAGCCGCCTATCACCGCGGCCCGACGGGCGGACAATCTCAGCAGGTGTATAAATTCCACCTCTGCCCCGCCCCGGGTTCAACCCCTTTCGCAGTCACACCGCAGGCTAGAGCCCGCCCCGCCGCCAGCCCCGCCCCGCAGCCCCGCAGCCCCGCCCCCTCACCTGTGCTCATCTCGCCCAGCCAGCAGGAGAGCGCGCCGAAGCGCACGGTGTGGAAGAGCACGGACTTCGCCGGCTGCCCGGGGCTCACGCCGATGCAGACGGCGGGCAGCTCGGAGCCTGGCCCGGTCAGCAGCGCGAACACCGGAAGGGGCGTCGGCAGCGGGAACAGCACCTGCTGCAGGCCGCACGGAGAGGGGCGGGCTCAGGGGAGGGGGCGGGGCCTGGGTGGGCGGGGCCTCGGGTGGAAGCGGGGCTCCCCGAAGCTCTCAGCAGAAGCGTAGTAAGGAGTGCAAGCCCCTGGCCACTGAACCTCAGAATCCCCAGCCTCTACAGACCCCCTACCCGGACCAGCAGGAACTTGTTCATGGGCTGGTACCACTGAAGCAGGACCACGGACGTCTCCAATGCCCCGCACAGGAACGGGCCCCCCGAGCTCGCACCCTCCGCTGTGGGGGTGGGTAGGGATGGGTTAGGGTCAGTCCTCTCTCCCCTTCCCCGACCCGCTCCTCCCCCCCCAAAGGGCACACATCTTTCCCCAGACTCTGGACAGCCTGCCTTAACCCCACCATCCTCTCCAGTCAATGCAGCCCGAGCCTGCCCCCGGCCCAGCACACCCTCCCCCCTTCAGGTCCACCCAGTAGGGATTCTCTCTCACCCACGCAGCAAGCTCGGCACCCTTTGGTGTCCTGGATCTTGGTGGAGACCATGTTCTTCCTGCAGAAGAAAGTAGGTGCGTAAATGCAGAGGGACGGCAGGAAGGGGGGATTACAGGGGTCTGCGGTGCCCCTGGGGGCTGGTACCTTGCCAGTAGCCGGTGGGGGCTAATGTGAGCGATGGGGCTTCCTGCTCTGGTCTCCTTCCGTTCCAGCAGGCCCAGGATGCTATGAGAATACAGGTGGGGGGTCTTTCCTGCAGTGTGTGTGTGTGTAGGGGGAAGCAGGCAGTTATAGGACACCAGACACTCCCACCTTTCCCTGGCCCTTCACTTGGCCCCATCCCTTTGAAACTCCCAAGGCTTCAAGTCTCAGCATTTTTATTTGTTCATTTCTCGCTCAGCGTATTTTAAATGCCCGCTGTAGGCCAGGCCAGGCACTGTGCTTGGCTCTGGTGATTAATGAGTAAGGTGAAGATGTTCCCTATCTTCCCGTGCTTGCTCAACCACGGGAGAACCTATGGACATTTAACCAGTCAGATGAAGTTATGCACGTTACTAAGTTTAAGGAGAAACCTATCTAGAAATTCTCCTAAGATTTGTCGTCACAGACATGATAACTAACTCAAGAAGCCCATTTGCTTGGTGTTTCTCCTATACATTAGAAGTTCTTTTACACCAAATGTTTCTAAAACAGCAACACAAAATTTTAATTTATAACCCCATTTCAGTAACGTGTGGAATAAGTTCTCATTGGCATCTATACATCGAGGAAATGTCAAGACTCACTGTGGATCTTACCTCAAAACTGGCTTGAGGTGAGACTATTGTGAACCCCATTTTCAGATAGGGAAACACAGATAGAGTCCCACCTCGAAAAGAGGGCTGAGATTTTAACTGTGGGCTCTGTAAAGGGGGAGCCTACTTTTTTCTCCCCCAGCTGTGCCCATGTATCTCCCAACCCCCGGGCTCTCAACCCCTTAACTTCTGACCCCACTCCTCCCACCCAATCCACAGCCAGACCTGAGAGAGACATGAGGACATTGTTGATGGAATACACCCAGGTGGTCCGGCTAGGGAAGAGCTGCAGAGAATGGAGGAGATGGCTCCCATAAGACCCTGGGAACCCCCAACGCCAGCCCCCCCACCCAGGCTCTGGCCTCACCATCTCCAGTGTGGCCTCTTGATCATTCCGGTTCAAGATGAAAATGCCTTCCTCTGCCCCCAGGAGCAGGTGCTGGTCTGTGGGGACAGACACAAGGACACTAGGACCTATGTCATCTTGGGGGAGGCCTCCCAGACCCCCACATGACTGACCCCAAACACTGGTAGTCTGTTCCCCATCCCTGACCCTCAATTCTCTCTTACTCCCACACCTGACATCCCCAGCTCCTGTTTCCCCATATGTGAACTCAAACCCTGACCCAGTTCCCTGAGCTGGTCTCATTCTCACCTACCTCTCGGGCTTGCACCCACAAATCCTGCAAATCCTGACGCCCCCACCCCACGACCTTTGACCCAAACATCAGTCCTGCTTCCCTAAATAGCCCTCTACTTCTGTTCTGTCCATCTGTCTTCCCAGTTCTGGTCTCCAAAACTAATCTTGTCTCAACAGGGATCCTCAAACTTGGGCCCTTTGAAATGTGTTTTTTTCTGTCCAATGCATCCCCTGTACATCCTAATGGTGTTTTTTTTTTTAAATAAATTTTAGTAATTTTTTTAAGATTTTATTTTCAAGTAATCTCTACACCCAACAATGGGGCTCGAATTTATAACCCTGAGATCAAGGGTCGCATGCTCCACCGACTGAGCCAGCCAGGCGCCCCTGATGCCATTTCTTTAACATTTACCCCTCACTGACCTTGTCTCCACATCTTTCACCCTCGAACTCTTCCCTTTCTGCATTCCCACCCCCAAACTCCTGACCCCAAATGCTGACCCCAGCCTCGCTACCATTAACCTCTAACTGAGGTTAGAGGGTTGCAACTGCCCCCATCTTAGATCTCAAACTCTGACTTTTCTGTTATATCTGACACCCATGGCTCCTAGACTCTTATTTTCCTAGTTTCCACCCTCATACTCATCTCCATCCTACCTGTATGTGATCCCCAAACCCCAACCCTGGGCTCAGGTCCTGCCTCAGCTCTGCCCGTCCCCGTCTTATGAAGACCCTCCCTTGTTTCTGCCTTTGTGCCTCCACTAAAGCCCCTGCCCACCCACCCCGTTGCTCTCGGAGACCCTCTGAATACCCACCCTTGGTGGAGGGGTGCGTCCAGGCAGCCGTGCTGTGGATCCGGAGCGGGCAGCCATTGAACAACTTCACGAGCAGGGCACATCCCTGGGCAGGCCCCGGGGGCAGAGCAGCAGATCCAAGGAAAGGAAGGAGGGGATGGGAAGGTGCAGGGTCAAGACTCTGTCCCAAGAGTACCAGCCCTCAAACCCTGCCTCCACTTCCTCAAAGGTTTATCACCTTGGCAAGCTACGGATCCCTCTCTGCCTCTGTTTCCCCATCTGTGACATGGGAATAATGTCTATCTCTGTGATATTACCCCCCATGAAGGCTTACACCCCATAAAGACATGAGGGCAGTGTCTGGTGCAAAGGCACTGCTCACCAAGTGTCACCTCTCATCACTATCACTCTGCCCCTCCCCACAGCCCATCCCAGCCACCGCCCCCCCCCCAGGGTGTGAGTCCTCAGCACAGCCGAGCTCACCTTTCTCTTCATCTTTACTTTCTTGGGGGGTAACAGTGGGGGCTGATCAGGCTGCCGGGTGGGTGGGTTCCAGAGTGAGGGTTCTAAGACGGGGTGAGGGAAAGTCAGCCTCCAAAGGCCCCCCTCCCCTACCCACCCACATTCCTGCCTGCCTCCTGTCCCAGCCCGCCCCGTTACCTGAATGGGCAGTTAGGTGGGGGCTTCGGGTGGCGGGGGGAAGCCCGAGGTGGGGGGTTCGTGGGGGAGGCCCACTGGCACACCGGACCAGCACCCCCGGGCTCAGCTGTCCCTCATCCCCAGTGCCCCCAGTGGGCCCCTCGTCTGATGGAGAACGGAACTTGGGCTAAGGAGATGGAGGAGGAGCAGAGGAAAGTACCTTAGAATATCTCGGAGAGGGCGCCCAGCAGTCCCAGCCCTGCCTCCACCAGGCCTGACGTTGGTCATGGTTCTGACCCTCCCCACAGTGCCCTATTACCACTCCAGGCATCAACCCTGACCTCCCTCTGCCCACCTCGTGCCATCATCATAGTCCAGCAATTAAAGGATTAATGCCGGATAGCTTAGAGCTGGGGTCCCTAAGACCAAGGCCCACCTGGCTAAGACTTTGAATCCCGCCCCCTAGGTTCAAGGAGGCTGCTCCCAGATCCCCACATGCTCATCATCCGGTCTCCCAGACTTCAAGGGACCTGGTGTCCCAGATTCCAGGGTTAAAGTGTCCAGTATTCCAGCATCTAGACCCATCCAGATCCTGGCCTCCTGGCCTCCAGCCCCCAGCTCCAGTAGGGCCCAGGGCCTTACCTTGGGAGGCAGTGGAGGAGGTGTGTCCTCTGCAGGGGTAGGGCTGGAACACAAAGATGAGGTGAGCAGGGGCAGGGAGTGAGCATGGGGGGGTGTGGGTAACAAGGCCGGGGAGGCAGATGGGATGGTTTGGGACTGGAGGTCTGAGGTCAAGAGGATCGGGGGTGACTGGGTCTGGGCTGGAGCTGAGGATTAGAGCACTCATGATACTGGCAACAGCAGCGCTGGATATCAAGTGTGGACAATACACCGGGCCTGAACTGTCGTGGCCACCTAGTGATGCGGGTCACATGGGCTCCCCCGGGGTGGGGCAGGTTCTCACTTGGTGCTGGGCACAGCCTGTGAGCCTACTGCAGCTGGATGTGTAGACCCGACAGGTGGGCGTGAGGCTGACGCAGGCCTGGGGGTGGGGCTGACTGCTGGGGCCAAGGTGGGGTCTCCGGTGGAGGGTCTGGCGTGGGGGAAGTTCCCAGGGGGAAAGATGCAGATGAAGTCTGGGCTTTGATGGTTAGGGGTGCAGTGGAAGTCTGGGGGTCCGAGCAACATCTGGGAGTGGTGGGGGGCCTGGGACGCAGTGGGGGGGGGTCCGGAGGTCAGATAGGATGGAACCGGGGTGTTGGCTTGGGGGGATAGTAGGGGCTGGGCCAGGGAGGGGGTGAAAGAAGGTTGAGGGGGCAGGGGGAGGCCGTAGGGTCTAGTCAGGGGTCCGGGATGAGCAGCAGAAGGAAAACAGGAGCTGAGGTTGGGGTAGGGATGGAAGGGGACGGTGGTTGTAGGAAGGTGGGGGCGGTGAGGGCCAGCGGGGCTGGGGGCCACGCCTCTCTTACATGTCCACGTCATCGTAGTCATCGTCAGATTCCGACAGGTGCCTCCTGAGGAGTGACACCCATGACCATCGGGCGGTTCCCCCACAAAACCCAGGCCCCTCCCCACCACACCGAGGGTCCCTGACCTGGGACTGCTGCTCCGGAAGTCTCCGGGGGGCTGTAAGTGGGCCTGCGGGATAGCAAAGGGTCAGCAGTGCCCAGGGGGAGGGGAGGGCATCTGGGGCCAGCAGAGGGAGGCACCTCACCGTGTGGGTTATGGGTCTGGACTCCATTGCTCTGAGCTTCCGGAACTCCATGTGCCGCCCTGGAAGGGAGGAGGGTGATGCAGTGAGCAGAGGCAATGGGTCTGGGAAAAGAGGAGCCTTTGGGGGGCCCGGGGTCAGGATCTTAGGACCGGGGCTGTCCCCCAGGGGGAAGGATCTTGGTTTGCAGGGGTCTCATCTGGGGGTCAGGGTTTGGGATCAGGGAGGTGGGGGCTCAAAGTTACATAGTGTTTGTCTTCATGGTTCCATCCTGGGGGTGTGACAGAGATTTCTGAGATCTCTTTGGGGGTCCTGGTGTTATGGGAAGTCTCACTGGGTCTGTTTGCAGGTCAGAGAAGTTGGGGGGGTCTCTATAGCCATTTTGAAGTTCACGTGAGGATGAGGTTTTCTGGAGTCTCTTGCAGGGTCAGATAGTGAGTAACAAGGGTCTCGGAGGGTCTGTGTGGAAGTGACGCGGGTCTCGGGGCTCTATCGTGAGATCAGATGGTGCTGAGGGTCTCTGGGAGAATCACTGGGGGTGGAGTGGGTCTCTTGGATCTAGTTTATGGTCAAGGATCTCCAAGCTTAAGGAATCTCTACTCACGACAGCAATCGGCATCTGGGATCCCTAGAGAGCTGGATCGGTGGGTGGACCGGATCCGCCGGGGGACGGCAGGGGGCACCTGGGCAGAGCGGCAGCGGCATCAGGCCATGGCCCCCTGGCCCCCCTACCACCCTGTGGGCCCAAGTGGGAGCCCATAGCCCTGTGCCAAGCCCCCCTACACCCCTCCCCTTTTTCCTTTTAAGAGAAGCAGCAGGAAAGCACTCCAGGCGGTGCGGGGTGAGGGAGGGCAGTTACAGCTTGAGCAGGGGCTGGGAGGTTCCACCGCCTTCTCAGCCAGGGCTCCCTCACCTCAGGCTCCTCATCTTCAATCTCGACCACAGAGGCCCCCTTCCCTGGATTCCTCAGTTTGTCAAGAAGATCTAGGATCAGGCCTCTATGTAGCCTGGGCTGGGATACCAGCTGATGCTAGAGAGGAGAGGAGGGGGCTGGTGTGGGGGAGAGGTTGGGACAGGGGCTCGAGGACCTGGTGGGGAAGGTGCCCACTGAGGGAGAGGCAGGGAACTCTGGGGAATGGAAACTAGGGGATTTTAAGGGGTTGGAACAGATTAGAAGAATCTGGGGTTCCCAGCAAGGGCAAATGGAGAACTTTGAGGTGTCTTAGAGGAGACGAGGCTTCCCCAGGATTCCAGAGCGTACCCAGGAATGGGTCTGGAGACCCTGGGAAATTTGTGAGTTTTAACAGCTCGGGGTATCTTGGCCAAAGGTCTGGGGTACAATTTGGAGAGTCTTGGGGAGTTCCTGGGGAATTCTGGGCAGGGGGCGGGGAGTTAGGGAAGGGCCTTTCAGGGAAAGGAGGGGAGGTTTACACTGAGCATCTTGGTGGCACAGGGTCGTTTCTTGGGGTTCTTAGTGAGGGTGACTTTGACAAAGTTGTGGAAGGCAGCCGACCTTGGGAGGAAGAAGCCAAATCCTAGGTGAGGAGACCAGAAATTCTCCCAGCAGACCCTCCATCCTGGCTCTGCTCTCCCTCGCCCTGTCCTACCATTTGCCTTTTTCTTTTAGCCTGGGGGGCTGGTAGCCACTCTTCGTCATGAGGAAGAGAACTCTAGAAGAGTAAGGAGAGAACGTGGTGGTCAGACTCCCAACAGGGGTCAGACCTCGCGGCTTGAGGGGTCCCCAATAGCACTGAGGTCAGCAGAGAGCCAAGCAAGGGACAGAACAAGAATGAGGTTTAGGTTTTACAAGGCCCTGGGATGCCACTTCTGGGGGGCTCTGTTTACCACACAACAGAGCTGCAGCAACCTCCACGGGAGGCTTCAGATCAGGAATCCTGCCTTGGGGGTTCCCACTGGGGGGGCCTGAAGAAAAGGCTTTCTGGGTTGAGAGGTTCTTTGCAGGGGGGGTCTCAGATTTCACTGTGAGGATGGGGTGTCTCCTGGAGGGGGCCTCCAAGCGAGGGAAGCAGGTGGGGGCAGGGGGTGCTCTGGGTCAGGGCTGGGCAGGTCTCTGGGCCCAGCGGGGCGGGGGGGGGGCTTGTCAGGCCTGCCTACCTGAGAGGGTGCACGTCAAAGAGCGGTGGTTGTAGCTCCGCTAGTTCAATGGCTGTGATGCCCAGGGACCAGATGTCACACAGCTCGTTGTATCCCCCCTTCAAGGCCACGGCCGCCACTTCTGGAGCCATCCTGGGGACAGAGACCCTCAGCGAGCCGGGGGTGACACAAGGAGGGGAAGGGGGCGACTCCTTGGCGTGCAGGTGGGGGCAGGAGGGAGAGAGAGAGAGGAGGAGGGGACAGAGAGCGAGCCAGATGCTGAGAGAAACATCAAGGTGAAGAGAGAGACAGCAATAAAGACAGACACACGGGGACGCCTGGGTGGCTCCGTGGTTGAGCAGCTGCCTTTGGCTCAGGGTGTGATCCCCAGTTTGGGGATCGAGTCCCGCATTGGGGTCCCCAGAGGTAGCCTGCTTCTCCCTCCGCCGGTGTCTCTGCCTCTCTCTCTCTCTGTATTTCTCATGAATAAATAAATAAAAAAATTTAAAAAGACACGCAGAGGTCAAGAGACAGAAAATCAGAATAAAAACCAACACAAAGAGACATCAGTAAATGTAATACTCGAGAGAGAGCCAAAAAGTGAGCGGAATATTCAACAGAGAGGCCGACACAGGGAAAGGAGCTGGGAAGGAGAGTCCTGGTGACCCAGGTGGGGACGGCCACTGCCCCCATGCACCCCTAGCTGCCCGCCGGGCATCCCTCACCAGTAGGGCGTCCCGATGAAAGAGAGGCGTCGAGCCAGCGTTGCCCCAATCTGGGCCGAGATACCAAAGTCGGCTGGAGGCAGAGAGAGATATAGTGACCTGGGGCCCCCACCCCCTTGGCCCCCAGCCAGTCCGCTCCCACCTCCCCCCCATCACACTTACCCAGTCTGACCTCCCCAGCATCATTGATGAGGATGTTGGCTCCCTGGAGAAAGAGGGGAAATCAGAAGCTTGTCAGAGACACCCCCAGCCTGACGCTGCCTCCACACCCTGGCCCTTCCCAACCCCACAGCTCAACACCACCCTGAGTCCTGCAAACACTACTTCCACCTCCTGCCCTCCCCACCCCCCCACAAAGCCACTTTGCTGCCCCAGACCACCTTGATGTCCCGATGTATCTTCTTCTGTGAGTGCAGATAGGCAAGTCCCTAGGGGAGAGGGTGGACATGGGGTGCTGTGAGTCCCCAGGGGCTGGAGCAGGACCCTGCCCCAGGCCCACCGGGTCTCGCCTCACCTGGAGCACTTCCCGGCAGACATAGCTAATCTGGAGCTCTGACAGGGGGCCTGTCACTGCAAAGATCACAGCAGTAGTGTTGGGTGGGAAACAGGCAACCTGGCTCCCCCACACACAGGCTGAGAAGGTGCCATACGGGGACGGGGAACAGATGGGACAAGTGCAAGAGGGAGATGGAGGGATGGTCAGCAACCAAGGCAGGGGACCAGAGGGAGATAGATTCACTCAACAGATATTCACTGTGTCTACTGGGTGCCAGGCACTGCTGTGGGCACTGGGGAGGTAGCCGTGGACAAGAGACAGCGATCTCTGCCCGCGTGGAGAGAACATTCCAGTCGGGGCAACAGACGGTAAACAAGACAACTAAAGCAGAGGGCATAAGATGCTAATAAATAGTAAGAACTAAAACAGCAAGAAACAACAACAGGAAATATGTGTGGGAAGGGGTATGACATTTTATAGGGTGGTCGGTGAGGTCTACTCTACTCGGAGAAAGCAGCAGCGAGAAGATGTGATGAGTCCGGCCTGGAGGGGAACAGAAGAGCCAGTGCAAAGGCCCAGAGGTGGAGACGGCCTGGTGGGTTTGGAAAGCAGCGAAGTGGGTGGAGCGGAGTGGGGGTGGGGGAGAAAGTGGAAGGAGGTGAAGTCTGTCAGCTGGGGTGCAGGTGGGGGCCGCACTGGGCTCGGGCTTGTCTTTGGAGGGAAATGGAAGCCACAGGACTGTTCTGGGCAGGGGGCAATGGGACTTGGCCAAATGAGGAAAGGTTGGGGTCACAGACACCGACACACACACACACACACACACACACACACACACAGATAATGAGAGAGAGAAACGGGAACAGATTCAAACTGAGACCCAAAAGCGCAAAGAAAGACAAACTGAGAAAGACAGAGACGCAGAGATGGAGGGGGAACGATGGAGAGACCACACACACACACACACACACACACACACACACACAGAAGTGGTCAGAGACCAGGTCGGGCAGCCTGGCTGTGTGAGCCACTTCCTCTGAGGGCCTCAGTTTCTCCCCATGTTCATTTATAATGAATGTCTTCCTGGTCTCACCTCTGAGATCTTGAGTTCAAGGACACAGAGAGATGGTCAAAGGCAGAGGTGGCCATCAGAAACTGAGAGGTGATCAGAGGTCCCCCCCCTTCATCCCCACCCTCACATTTTTCAAAAAAAAAAAAAGTAGGGAGAGACAGAGAGAGAAAGAGAGAGGCAGGCACTCATTCACTCGGTCAACGAAAATGGGGACCTGGCCTATGGGCCCAAAGTATAGAGATACTCAAATACCTGAACAGACACATTGGTGAGAAAATGCAGACACAGGGAGTTGGGAGGGGATCACTGCGTGCAGAGGGATTGGGGCCGGATCATCAAGTCCTGGCCCAGGGCCCACTCCATCACCACAGTGTTCCCAGCAGCAACCAGGCCAGGCCTGGGCCCAGAGAGAAGCTTGTTGCAGGAAAGACGGTTCCAAGAAGACACAACCCCAGAGAGACAGTGGGGGTGGATGGGAGGCGGGGAGGTATCCGGATCCCCTTGCCTTCCTCTCACCTTGGTAGATGTCCTGGAGAGAACCAGCCCCACAGAACTCCATGCATATCCAGAACTTCTGAAGCCTACAATTCAAGAGTAGTGATAACAGCAGTAAGAACTTATCACTTGGGGGACAGCCCCGGCTCACCATCTGTCTTGTCCCAGTTCAACAAGGACTTGAATGTAACAGCTGTCATCCTCCTCCCCTTGTCCATCAGAGTGAGATCACCATGTCCATTTTACAGGTGGGGAAATTGAGGCTCAGAGAGGAAATGTATGTTCAGGGTCAACCAAACTCGAACCCGGGTCTTTGGACTCTTAACCAAGGGGACTCTGAACTCTGCTATCCTGCACTAACCCAGAAGACAGAGGAGACATCTCCCAGGTTGGGCAGGGAAAGGGGGTGCAAAGGGGCCCAGGGTTCCAGGTCTGGGGGACAGAGGTCATTACTGGGACACCTGGGATATTAATTTAGGGGTCCAGAGATTTAGGGAATTAAAAGAGCAGAGAGTAGAATGGGGGACCTGAAGGGCAGGATGAGGAAAGATTAGTTTTAGGGGACTTGCTTTCAGGTTTGGTTACTACGAAGGGACTGCCCAGAAATGGGAGTCCTGGATTGCAGATCACATCAGAGAATACTCTGGTCAGAAAGCTGGGACTTCAGACTGGGGATCGAGTTGGGCAGGGGGCCCCAGTTTAAAATGGGGCTCCAGGACTGGAGGTCAGGAATGGGGGTTCTGGACCAGGGGCTGGGCAGGGTCCCTTGGCAAGTTTGGGGCTCATCACCAGAGATAACTCCCATGGTAGGCCACGATGTTGGCATGCCGGCAAGTTTTCAAGATGAGGATTTCCTTCTGAAGTGTGGAAACATCATCGTCTGTGAGGAGGAACAGGAAAGAAAAGGCCACTGTGGAAAGGGAGTGTGGGGGAGGCGATCCCAGTGTCCGGAGAGGAGGCGTAGGGGTGAGGGGAAGGAGCTCCTGTGTCCTCACCAGGCTCCATCTTCACCATCTTCACTGCCACCAGGTCCCCCGTCACCTTGTCTCGAGCCTTGTAAAGGGGAAGTTGGCAGTCAGGCAGGCTCCATTCGCCTGAGTTCCTCCTCAGCATCCCTGAGCCAAAGCCAGGGACTGGGATCCTCTCTCATCCCCTTCCTTTCTTGGGCCCCGTCCCAATGGCTCGCTGGTTTGAGGGTGATGGAGAAGGAGGGGTGTCCTCACCTTGAAGACTTCTCCATAGGTGCCGCCACCCAGCCGCTGCAGCAGGTCATAGTGGTCCCGGGGGTCTCGATTAAAGATGTCGGGGTCCACGAGGTCCATCCCTGGGCGCTGGAGCTGGGCCTGCGCCCAGGGGCCAGCAGGGCCTCAGGGCTCGAGTGTGGCACCTCCCTCCCTCCCCACACGTCCTGCGCCCTGCACCCGCCTAGCCTTGCCTCCGCTGGCTGTGGCCTCCCCCCTCCCCACTCTCGCTTCCTGCCCCAGCACAGGGCTGTGCAGCCGGCTCCACCCCCTATCCCCTGGGCCCTGAGAGCCTGTGAGGGGTAGCTTGCCTTGGGACCCAGGGGACCCCCCCCCAGGACCCGGGGCTGAATGTAAACCAGATGCAAACTATCTTATGATCTGGGGGGGTTGCTCTGGCACCCCCTCCCGCGTTCTGGGCGGTGGCTAAAAACCACAGTTGAAACTCTGCTGAGTGCTTGAGGGTTTGGCCACCATCCGGAGATGGAAGGCCTGCACAGGAGCGGCCATGCAGTGTACGTCCCCGTTCTCCGGGGTACATGTACACACTTAGCACCCACCTGTGTACCCACTGTGCACAGACCAGTAGCCGGACACATGCCTGGATACCCATGTGCATACATGCGGTTGTACCCAGAGCACATACCCCCACGGATGTGACACATGCTTGTGCATTCACGCCTAAAGTGTGCAGAATGGTACACATGTAACTCATGAGAGCACACACAGGGGTCTCTCCCCTTCTGCAAGACTG
The DNA here is from genome assembly GCF_048418805.1 of Vulpes vulpes. Taxonomy (NCBI): domain Eukaryota; kingdom Metazoa; phylum Chordata; class Mammalia; order Carnivora; family Canidae; genus Vulpes; species Vulpes vulpes. The sequence continues at coordinate 8,242,450 of NC_132780.1, forward strand.
GAGCCTAAAGGGGCCTGAGCGCCCTGCACCTCAGCCCCTGCACGCCAGGGCATCACAGCTTTCGGGGTGCCTACCCCTGGGGCTGGGGCGGAGGTTGGGGAGAGGTTCAGGGCTCCAGAGCTCAGGATCTTGCCCAAGAGGCCGAGGCCTGGGGCAAAGGAGACCTCAGAGAGCACCTCCCTGGGGAATCTGGCCAGGGCCCAAACGAAGAGATACGGCGCGCATATCGGCACATTTTTGTGAGTTCACGACCGCGCGCAACACGCCGCGTGCACGACGTTAGGGAGCCGTGTCCCCGCGGGCGAGCTCGCGCTCACGTCCCGGGGGCTAGAGCTCGGCGCCCGGGGCCCGGGAAAAGCCTCGCCCCGCCTCCTCGCCCGGAGACGGCGCCTGCGCACTGGGTTACATTAAGCCTTTTCTCACGCTGTCGGTCCAGCTCGGGGGGCGCTTGTGCGCACGCGCCAAATGCGCCCGCCGGGAAGAAAGTCACGTGGCGGCCGCCGCAGGCGCCGCGGAGGAGACAACAACGTAGTTTCCGCTTCCGCCACCTCTTCCTCTTCCGGTCCTCGAGGACGCCGTACCGGCTGGGTCTCCTGCTCCCGCCCGGGTGTGGGAGGCGACGTTCGTCATGGCGATGTTTGAGCAGATGAGAGCGAACGTGGGCAAGTTGCTCAAGGGTATCGACAGGTCTGAGCCCGGCCGGAGGAGCGCTGCGGCCGCGCGGCGTGGTGGGCGGGATTTTGTAGAGGCCGCAAGGGGTGGTCGGGTCCTAACTTGGCCCGGGGGAGGCTTTCCCGCTTCTGGAGGAGTGTGAGGAAACGGCCCCACAGGGGCCTACCTCGCAGTGCTCGCCTTTTTCATTGCTTTAAGGTCTCCCTCTGCTTCTCCGCGCTCTGCTCCTCAGCCTCTCACTGCGTGTGTCACGCCTTTTCATCTCCTTTTTTCTTACCTCTCATGCCATTGCTTTAGCACACGGCACTGAAATCTATTCCATCAGCGCTGGGCAGTGCTGGGGAACCAGAGGTGACCAAGACAGCCCCGGCCCATGCTTTCATGGGGGTTCCCAGTTCAGAATCCATACTAACCGGGCAATAGGCAGTGATAGCCAGCAATCGTCGGGGCCGGGATTGGGGAAGCCGAGCCGGAGAGGATGGGGATAAACCAGGATGGGGGCCTGAGGAGGGGAGAAGGGGATGAGTGGCAGAGATGTCCAGGAGGCCTGGTGTACAGGTTGTGAGACATCTGGGAAAGACCCAGGGCTCTGATGGGGGTCAGAGCTCAGGCTTAGGTGTGTAATGTGGATAAGTGTTATTAGAGGTTATGGAGCTGATTCAAGACTTTGATACAGGGGCAGCCCCGGTCGCCCAGCGGTTTAGCGCCGCCTGTAGCCCAGGGCGTGATCCTGGAGACACCGGATCGAGTCCCGCATGGGGCTTCCTGCATGGAGCCCGCTTCTGTGTGTCTGCTCCCCTCTCTCTCTCTCTGAATGAATGAATGAATGAATAAATAAATAAATCTAAAAAAAAAAAAGACTTTGATACAGTTGCAGGTTACAGTGGCCTTCTCCTCTCTACCCAGAGTGACTGGCCTCAGCTCCTGTTTCTTCTCTGCTCACCCATCTTGATTCTTCTGTAGGTACAATCCTGAGAATCTGGCCACCCTGGAGCGGTATGTGGAAACACAGGCCAAGGAGAATGCCTACGATCTGGAAGCCAACCTGGCTGTCCTGAAGCTGTGAGTCTCTGCCTTCACCCCCGCCTGCATGACAGTGTAGCCCGCAGCGTGCCACTCTCAACATTGGATGAGGCCAGAGTTGGGGGGTAGTCTTCGGGATGTGACTTCTCTTGGTGTGTAAGACAAGGAAGCCAAAAGAGTTGGGGCAGAAGGAGAGGTAGTTTTTTAAAAAATTAATTGCAAAAAAAAAAAAAAAATTAATTGCAGTTTGCACGAATAGGTTGGTACAAAACACAAAAATATGGCTAAATAAGTATAAGTGCAAACCTGTGTGGACATCACACTTATTACAAAATTGAGTGTTGTCAGGTTCCCAGGCTCTTTGCCTTGTGTGCTTTCTGCCAGCCACCTCACCCCTGCCCTGGTAACCACTTTTATGCTCTCATGGTCTGGCTTCATGTGAGTTGACCACACAAGCATGCATCCTGATTAGCTTGGCTCAGGTTTGCCTGCGTTGGATATGACATAAATAGTATGTGACGTGAGCTTTTCTGCATCTGGCATCTTCTGCTTAGCACCAGGGTTGTGAGATGGATCCATTTTTTCCTGCAGCTGCAATTTGTCATTTTAGTATAGTGCTTCACTGTGTTTTAATTACCCTTTCTCCTGCTGATGGGCATTTGCATCCTTTCCCCACAGCCTGTATTGTCATGCTGTCAGTTACATAATTTTTATACATTGTCTCAGTTTGGGTGTCTGTAAAGGGGAGATAAGAACACTTTGTATTTGTGAGGTTGTTAAGATTGTTACTGGTGTAACTGCTGCTTAATGAGCACTCATAGTGTGGTAGCTACTGCGCTGTAAGCTTTGTATGTATTAACTCAGATGTCGTACTGTCTTTGTGAAGTAGATAGGGTTGTTATTGTCCCTTCTTGGAGGGGACTGATGCACAGAGAATTTAAAAGAACTAGTTCAAGGTCACTTGTCAGGGAAGTTTGAACCCAAGCAGTCTGGCTCCAGAACCTCAACCACTGCTTTAGACTATACTTAGGTATTGGTTTGTTTGTGACCACTTAACAGCATTTGCCTTACAGAATGGTTGAGAGGATTAACTGTTCCCATCCACAAACAGGAAAGTGGGTCAGGGAGGTTAAGGTCACAGAGCCAGAGTGCTGTGTTCGGGGTTGGAGCCCAGGCACATGCCAATTCCTGAGCTCTGAGCCACACAGTACTGGGTATCTGGTGAGGCCCAGGGACATGAAGAGGTCTGGGCCTATTGCTCTGTCTCTTGTTTCCCTTCTCAGGTACCAATTCAACCCAGCCTTCTTTCAAACTACGGTCACCGCCCAGATCCTGCTAAAGGCCCTCACCAACCTGCCCCACACCGACTTCACACTGTGCAAGTGCATGATCGATCAGGCACATGTATCCTTCCAGCTTATCCGTCCGGCCGGGTGTGTAGGACGGGGTGGGGGCAAGGTAGATGAACTCCCAGGGAAGTGGTCTGTGGGTTCAGCCACAAACTCCTGGATTTGGTGCAGTACTGGGTGGGACATTTTGGTGGCTGCAACAGACCCGGCCCCTGCCCTCACAGGGCTCACAGTCCAGTGGCGGAGATGAGCCCTCTGTCATTGACAGCCTGCAGTAGTCAGGGGTTGGGGTTTAGGGAAGCCGGGGGAGGCACCTCTTAGGAAAGGCTTCTTGGAGGAGGGAATCTCTGAAAGGAGGGAATGTCAGTTAAGGAAGGGTGATCTGGGCGGAGGGAATAAATATGTAAGGAGGCCTGGAGAAAAAAGATGAGGTCAGTGCTCTTTTAGAGGCAGTAGAGGAAGATTTCAGCACGGATTTCAAAATGCAATTTGAAGGGCACTGGGAAGCCATAGAAGGCTTTGAAACCACACAGTAAGATGGGTAGATTTATGCTTTGAAAGGATTCCTGTGATGGTTGTAGCTGAGTGAAGGCCACCAGGCAAGAGGCAGTGGGCAGGAAGAGCTGGATCGTTAGCTGAGCTTCATTGTGTGTATCTTCTGTGTCTGGCTCAGTGCTGGCCTTCAGTGAATAAAGGTTCAGTGAAAATAAACTGGCTCCTTCCCACCACCTCGCCCCACTTTGCTCTGGTCTGCTGTTTGGTAACTTGTCCACCACTTGGCCAGGTGATCCTCCCACTGTCCTGTGATTACCTGACAAGCTTGGCAGAGTCTCCCTCCATGCTAGGCCCTGTCTTCTAGCGCTCGCAGTCCCAATGCCATCACACTTAACCTGCCCATTGATATCTGAGTTGAGAAATGATGGCTTCCTCTTTGAACCTGCTCTGCCAAAGTGGGTCCGTAGAAGTACCTGCCTTCTGAGAGATTGTCTACCTCCCCCAGGGGTCTTTTCTGGTGGCTTTTCAAAAACAAAACAAAACAAAAAAAAGCATACAGTACACTGTTAGAAGTGTGGAGAAGTATACAGTGGAAAAATGACAAGGCTTCATCCCTCCCCTGTCCCACAGCCACCCTATTCCCCTTCCAGGAGGCAACAGATGCTTGCAGTTCTTGGGTACGTTTCCACAGATAACCCTAGAGTCACACAAGTAGTGTGTGTTCACATACACATGTGTGTCCATCCCCACCCAGATGGTGGGCTCTTATGCATGTTGGTCTGCATCTTGCTTTTTCGTATCCCAGTGTGTCTTGTCGAGTCTCCACGTTGGTTCTCTGAGAGTTGCCTTGATCCCAGTGTGTGGATGGGCCAGCCATTGGTTTAATGTCTCCATCGCTGGATTGTCTATTGCCTTTAGCAGCCGTGTTGCGATGAACCGAAGGTGGGCGGCAGGAGGTGGTGGGCCCAGCGGCAGCCTCCTAAGGTTCAGGGCTTTTTTCCCTTAACACTCTCCCCTTAGCAAGAAGAACGGCCAATCCGGCAGATTTTATACCTCGGAGACCTGCTGGAGACCTGCCACTTCCAGGCCTTCTGGGTAATTTGGCTCCAGGGGCAGGGTGGGTGGCTGGGCTGAGTGGGGCAGGCTGCTGAGCTGCACAAGAACGCACATTTGTCATCTGCCTGCATAACTGTGAGCAGTCCCATGCTCAGTCTTTACAAGTGTGACCACATGGACTTGTCATCCTCGCACTGAGCCAGGATTCCCATGTTGTCCTAGGGCACACATGCATGAACCCTGTCTGTCCTTCCTGTTGAAGTCCTCCATCCTCTGGATGCTCCCTCCCTTTCTTGCTCAAACTGGAGTCCCATCCTCCACTTCTGTAGTTTTTCCCAGTGGGGTGCCAAGGGTCCTTCTCACCTGTCGTTCCCAGACCCATCTCTCTCCCACTGAAACCCTGCAGTCCTGAAGCTTGATATTGGCACTTCCTGCCCCACCTAGTTGGTTTGAGCCCCCTGACCACCGCTCTTCCTTTCATGAATAACAGCTCCAACTCACTGCCACTTGCAGGACCTTAGCGTCCGTCCTCCTTGTGACCTTGGCCCTCTCCCGGTCATGCCCTAGAGCAACTCTCAGTGCATTGGATCCCTGAGGAGTTAAACAAATTGATAGTTGATTCCGAGCCTCAGAGTCTGATATAATTGGCCTGAATGTGGTCTAGGTGTTGGGATATTAAGCAGTTACCCCCAGTGTTTCTGATGCCCAGGGAACATGGGGAGCCACTACCCAGTTCCTGTCTTCAGCAGTGATTGCTCCCTTCTCTGCCCACGAATGTCAAACATAATCCACCCTTTGACTACTTCCTCCTAACATTCTAGCTCACCCCTGTGAGGTCTCCAGCCTGGTGTTCTTGGGCCTGACCAGCGGCCCTGGTCCTCTGTTGGGCTTCCTCCTCCAGCATAAATCTGTACCTGAGACCGTGAGAGAGAGAGAGGCTGGAGGAAGGCCTGTTAGATCCACTGTGCTCCTCATCTCCTGGCCTAGTGTCTAGCTCGCTCCCATCTCTTCACACTCTTCATCCCCTCTCCTCCCTCCCGTCTCAATCTCAATTTGAGCTCGTCTGCCTTGTTTTGTGGGAAAAGAGAAGCAGCCAAAGCAGAACTCCCACGCATTAGTGCTCTTGGCCTCGACATTGACTGGTAGCTGACTGAACACTTTTCTGTTTGAGAGGGTGAATCGGCACTCCCCATCTCAGGCCACCCCTCAACTGGTGCACAGTTCCCCTTCCCTCTCACCCACTCAGCAGCATAACACCAGCACCTCTCCCTACTCTCACAGGGCAGCAAATTTGGCCTTCCCTGATTGTTTCTGTCATCAGACCACGCCTGCTGTGTAGTTAGTTCTACACTACAAAAAGAGAACTCTCCCTGAACCTCCACGTTCACCTTTGTCTCTTGCTCTCTTTCTCTGTTCCCCGTTGAGCAGAAAGTCTCCCATCCCAGGAAATCCCTCAGGGGTTGGGTGGAGGGGGACTGTTGGTTACTCGTGCTCGCGGGAGGGGTTGCCTGTGCTGTCTCTCTTCTCCTTGCTCACTTGAACCCACTGCACTCACTTCATTCAGGCTTTTGTGATCAGCCTTCTTTCCCCCAGTCTCCAACATAAACATGAGCACGCATGCACCATGATACCCATACTGTCTGCCCTGTTGGCCTCCTCTGATGGGGATGCCACACTGTTCTCTCAAATCCTTTTATCATCTGGCCCTCATGACAATTACTCTCCTATATATCCTTCTGTCTCACTGGCTGCTCCCCTTCATTGTCCTTGTAGGTTCTTCATTTCCTGCAGTACTGTTGGAGGGAGCTCTTGTTGGGAGGGTGACCTTAAAGTGGGCGTGTGCATGGTGTGTCTGATGAGGAGCAGCGAGGAGTCCCCCATGGCTGGAGCAAAGGGCTGAGGAGGGTGAGGTGACGGGCAGATCCTGTGAGGCCTTGTAGGCCAAGGTGGGACACTTGGCCTTTTCTCTGAGTGAGATAGGAGCAGGAGGAGGTAGGTGAGTGCAGTTAGCTAATCTGTCTCTGTTCCCTCTTTGGATGTGTGGTTTCTGCCTGCCTGATTTAAACACCAGCTCTGAGGTTTGGGGCAAGTCACTTAGCTGCTCTGAGCCTTACTTTTTTCATCTCTAAAAGTGGACAAAAATAGTACCTTACATCATAGGGTTGCATAGAGAAAAAAAGCTGGCATGTGGGGTGAATGCCCAAGTGTCAGCTTCTATTGCTAATTTTGTTAACTGTAATAATCTTGATGTTACTAACATTATCATTGCCCTCCAGCAAGCCCTGGATGAAAACATGGACCTCCTGGAAGGTATAACCGGCTTCGAAGACTCTGTCCGAAAATGTAAGTCCCTCTCGGAGCCTGGGCTCCCCAGGGGGAAGGGGTAGGGAGTGGCAGCAAGGTCCCAGGAATGACCACCATCTTCGTTCCTTATCTCTGCAGTTATCTGCCACGTTGTGGGCATCACTTATCAGCACATTGATCGCTGGCTGCTGGCTGAGATGCTTGGGGACCTGACAGGTAAGGCCTCTTTGGGTCTCTGGTGCCAATCGAGGAGGCTGGTCAGGGGCCGTGGGCCTCAGTCAGCTCCTCAGATGGACTCATCCCTGCCTCAACAAGTCATTGACTTGACAAGTCAAGTCAATAACAGCCCAGCTTGTTATTGAGGGAGTAAGAAACTGGTATAAAACATACCCTTAAAAAAAAAAAAAGTACCATTCCTTGGGGGGAGATGCCATGGCATTCATTTATTTTATTCTACGTAAGTTATTTGAATGCCTTCTGTGTACCAGACTGTTCTAGGCCTTAGGGATACAGCAGTGAACGAAACAATGGCTCAGATTTGTTCTCACAGAAGTAGCAAAACAGATAACAAAATGAGATGTATAAGTCTAATGTCAAGTCATGCAAGACAGCTCAAGGGGCTAAGGTGAATAGATGCTTCGGTGGAGTCAGGCAGGCAGCCTGAGAGCTGAGCAAACCAGAGAATGCTGAGACAGGGGCGTGTCTGTCTTGTTTACAGAGCCGCCAGGGTACCTGGTGGGAGCACAATGAGGGAGGGGCAGAGCTGAGGGTGGAGAAGTGGTAGGAGGGAGATCCTCAGATACTATGGGGCCTCCTGAGGACTTAGTCCTTTGTCCTGAGTGAGCTGGAGCCGCAGGGAGGGACATGATCAGATTTGTGTTTTTAAAAGATTCTTCCAGGGGCACCTAGGTGGCCCAGTGGAGTTAATCGTCCAACTCTTGATCTCAACTTAGGTCTTGATCTCAGAGTTGTGAGTTCAGGCCCTGTGTTGAGCTCCATGCTGGGCATGGAGCCTACTTTAAATATAATAAGTGGGGATCCTTGGGTGGCTCAGCGGTTTAGCGCCTGCCTTTGGCCCAGGGCGAGACTTTGGAGCCCCAGGATCGAATCCCATGTCGGGCTCCGGTATGGAGCCTGTTTCTCCCTCCTCCTGTGTCTCTGCCTCTCTCTATGTCTGTCATAAATAATTGAACAAATAAATCTTTAAAAAAATAATAATAAATATAATATAATAAGTAAAAAATTAAAAGATCCTTCCAGAAAGAAGAAAGGAAAGAGAAGCATGTTTGTGTATTTATTCATTTTTGGAAAAGATACACAGGAAGAAAAATAAAACTAAGGAAAATGGTTACTCCTTGGGAGGTTGGGGATGAGCACAGGGAGAGAGAGCTGTGGGTGGGGGGTGAGATTTGTCTAAGTACCTTATTTGGATAGGTTTGCCTTTTGATCCAGTAGTTTGTGTGTATGCCCCCAGACACAATTTTTTAGCAGAAGCTAACTTTTATTGGACACTGTGTATCAGGCTGTGTTTTAAGTGCTTTACATCAGGTAGATGTTTTATATCCTGAAAAGTGAAATTATCCTGAAAAGGAGTGAAACAACCCTTAGACTTGAATCAGAAGAGAGGGAGATGAATTTATCAAATTGCTCAGGGTCACACAAAAGAGTGACTTCAAGTAGTAGGATATTTTTTGGCTGTACCTTCTACCTTCTTACTGGCATGTTTTTTAAGAGCAAAACGGCCCGCAAATAAATTCTCAACTGATGCTTTGGGCTTATGGTTAGTGATAGTGATGGCATAATTTTAAAACCATCTCAACGTTGTGTGGCAAAGCAGAGAAGGGAGCTGTTGGAAACCAAGACTTGTGCTGGGAGAGAAAGGGGGCAGAAAAATCAAAGAAGTGGTGACAAAAGCCCTGCTCCATAACTGTGGGAAAGCTGGCAGGCTCCCTCTGGCTGCTGTTTGGAGAATGAATTGCAGAAATGCAAGCCTGGCAGCTGGAGCTCCTGGTGGCCCCTGAAGCAGTTGAGTGGGGAAGGCACCCTGGCCTTCAGCTGCCTGGTACTGGGGGATTGGGGTGACTGAGCCCCTGCACGGCCTGTGTCACCCACAGACAGCCAGCTAAAAGTGTGGATGAGCAAGTATGGCTGGAGCGCAGATGAGTCAGGCCAGATCTTCATCTGTAGCCAAGAGGAGAGCATCAAGCCCAAGAACATCGTGGAGAAGATCGACTTTGACAGTGAGTGGTGGCCCCACGCTTCTGGCTGTGGGACTAAGGAGGTGCCTGTTGACAGGAACTTTCGTAGATACAGTCTGGTTCAGGGCCAGGAAATTTGCATCTGCCAGAGTCCATTGACTTCTCTCACAGGGCTGCCTGCAGAGGCTGAATGACAGTGGAATGATGGGTGTCCTTCCCCAGGACCCTGCAGGGCTTGGACAGGCCTTGCAGGGTGTCTCCACACCCTTACTGGTCCCAGGGGCTCTGTCGTAAAGTGAGTGAGAACCCAGAGCCAGGGGGTAGGCTGCTCCCATACAACCGGGGTCCCCTCTCCATCTCTTGAGTGATTCTGGGGTCTTAGAATGTCTTGGTACAGCGTGGCTTCCTGGTCCAAACCAGCTAATTTGGTACTGATCTGGGGATCAGGACTCAGTGGGCAATCATCTCTGTGCATGGGGCCTGTGGACCTTTGTTGAGGTTCTGGGTGAGAAGTCACTGTGGCAAAAGGCTCTACAGGAGGAGATGGAAATCCAGTGCTTAGAGTGTCTTGCAAGTGGCACGTAGTAAATGTTACTGTGATGGTGATGAGAAGAGCAAAGAATTGTGCCAGGCATTGTTCTGAGCATGTCACTTAATCCTGGGACTATGTGGGGTAGATGCTTCGTGCAGATGGAGGAGCTGGTGTTAATGAACTTGCCTGAGGTCACCCACCTGGGAGGAGGCAGAGCTGTGATTCGGATGCAGGGCTCCTTGCTCCAGAGTCGAAATTCTTTTTATTATTTTAAGATTTCATGTATTTATTCATGTGAGACATAGGCAGAGGGAGCATCAGGCTCCTTCTGGGGAGCCCGATGTGGGACTTAATCCCAGGACCCTGGGATCATGACCTGAGTTGAAGGTGGATGCTCAACCACGGAGCCACCCAGGTGCCCCCAGAGTCGAGATTTTTTTAAACTACTGCCCCAAGTCGGGCACCTGGCTGCTCAGGAGAGCATGTGACTCTTATTCTCAGGTTCGGGAGTTCAGGCCCTGTGTTGGGCACAGAGATTACTTTAAAAAGAAACCAGGGACGCTTGGGTGGCTCAGTGGTTGAGCATCTGCCTTCAGCTCAGGGTGTGATCCCGGGATCCGGGATTAGTACTGCATTTAGCTCCCTGCAGGGAGCCAGCTTCTCCCTCTGCTTATGTTATATCTCTGCCTCTCTCTCTGTGTGTCTCTCGTGAATAAATAAAATCTTGGAAAGGGAAGGGAAGAAGGGAAGGGAAGGAAGAGAAAGCAAACTGCCTTTGTGAAGGGGACCAGGGTCCAGAAAGGGGTTTGTGATATGCCACGCTTGAAGAATTGTGAGTGCCATGGTTGGTGGTTGGAGGCTGGTCTCCCAGTCTTCCCACGTTGACCTGCTCCCCTCTTCTCTTCTCAACAGGTGTGTCCAGCATTATGGCCTCCTCCCAGTAACCTGGCAGGTGTTTAATAAAGATTTGTTGATTTATTTTTTTGTCTCCCATTCCTTTTTTTTTTTTTTTTTCCGCCTCTGCCCTTTTTTTTGCCTCTGCCCTTCGCCCACTAGAGGGAGCCCGGGAGCAGGCCTCCGCCCACTCTGTGCGGGATCCACCTCCATTCCGCATTACACACACACACACACACACACACACACACACACACACACACACACAGTAGGGCTTGGCTTCCGGCTCCTTTCTTCCCTCCTACTTCCTCCCCTGCCCCTTTCCAGCAACCGACCTTCCACTCCCACCTTCCTGACCCATCAGGTCACCAGTAGGGAGCTGGCTGTGTGAATCAGCAAGGAGGAGGATGTGACTAGGATGTAGGAGTCCAGCCCTGCCCCTGGGTGCGGCCCTATCTCTTCTGCCCTCTGGAACACCTAGGTGGACAGGAGTGGGTTCCTGGTAAGGGGAGGCACAACCTTTGCCCCTTGGCCTCAGATGGGGGCACTAGTGGCCCCACAGTGGGCGGAGGAGTGAATGGGAGGGGTGGTGGGATTCAGCCTGCCTCTTACCCTGGCTACTGCTCAGCCCACCAAGCTGTGTGTCCTTGGCTTGGTGACTGCCTCCGTCTCAGTTTCTTCACCTGTGAAAGGGGGATGACACACCCTTGTCAGTTGTGGGGGATTCCATGATCTTCCAGCTAGGCCCCTCATTAGAGCCTAGCTCAAGGTTACAAACTAGTCCTCACCATTCTGCTTGGGGAGACTTTACCAAAAAATCAGGATTTTCAGCCAGGCCATTCCCCTGTCCCTCCCCATCCCCAAGTCGCAGCCTACAGTGGCCAGGAGGCCTAGCTGATGTTCCTTAATCTGCAGCTGGGTTGCTTCTCTGTCTTACACGGTAGGTATTCCAGAGTCTGGCAGGGTGACTTTGGTCAAGTGTCTTCACCTCTGATCCTGCTGTCTGCAGGAAGAAGGGGTAGAGACCACAGTGACTGCCTTTGGGGAAAAATAGAAGAAAAGACAAACCATCAGAGATGTCCAGCCCTTAATGTAAAATGAGGGAGTGTTACATTTCTGTAAGCCTTTACACATGAACTTTGCCTACGAAGAGGGCATTGACAGTGTCTGAGCTGTGCCCCCTTGGCCCTCCCTCATGTGTTTGCATTCACACCCATCATTCTTTTGAGGACACTGACAGGCAGGGCAGGGCAGGATAAACTTTGCCCTGAGTTCCAGACCTGAGCAGGAGCCAGGAAGCAAGATGTACCCAAGCCCTGGGGGCAAAAGGTGTCTCTAGCTCACAACTTGGGAGCCAGCTCTAAAGGAGGGGAGAGGGGCGTAGGACAATACTGGGACGCTGTTTGATTGTGTAAATTAAGGAAAAGGCACCTGCCACCCCATGTGAGTACAACTCCCACTCACCTACTCAGCAGGTGCCTTTGTGTAGAATACAACCTGCACAACTAACTGTGGCTGCTCAGCACCACGTCTTTTCCCACTTAGCCTGCTTTTGCTCTAGGTGGATCCTTTGAGCAGCTAAGAGACTTGGCTCTGGAGTAAGACAGTTCAAACCTCAGCCTACCAACCTGTTGGCAAATTGGTTAACCTTGTGCCTCAATTTTACAGCCAGGGAGAGTACCCACTTCAGAAGTTGCTGGGAGTTCATGCATCCGAAGAGTTGAGAACAGTTTGGCGTTTAGTAAGAGAATACGCTTGGTGCTTGTCTTGTTCACGTGGACTTGGGTGTATTTAGTTGCTTCCATAGTCTCTTCTTGGCACCCCAGTGTCTGTTCATGTCCCACCCTAAGAGGACACAGCCCTTTTTTGTTCACTAACTAGAATTAACAGTGGACTACAACAGGGGCGCCTGGCTGGCTCAGCCAGTAGAACATGCGACTCTTCGTCTTGGGGTCATGAATTCAAGCCCCACATTGGGCATAGAATTTACTTAATAACATGTCAGAAATGAAGGGAGCTTTTAATTTAAACCTCCCTGACAAGCCATCCACTTATCTCAGCCCTTCGTCTGGGAGGTATTTCAGTGTCCCCTGGGAGCCGTCAGGGTGGAGTCAATGACCCATAGCCCCAGTGGCGCTCTCTGCCAACTAGGCCCAGCACAGAAGTCCTGGGTTTGTTCTCCAGGTCACAGCTAACATTCCTGGATCTTTGGCCAGGTCCTGGCATCCCCTGGGAAATTGAGCCGTGCCCAGGCCTCGTCCCCTTCCTTTGCATGCCAGTGGATCTCTTCCAGTGCCTTTGAGAGAGGTGGGGAGAAATCCATGAGTTCCTATACCTGGAGGAGCCATGTCTTCTCATCCCCATCCCCAGTAGTTGACTCCGACACAATCTCCTTTGTTCATACTGTGGGCCAATTCCTGCTCTACTCTAACTCAAACCCTTAACCTTCCTACCTTTCCTGACCAGTCGATTTCACCTTCCCGTCGCCCAGGTCCAAACCTTGGGAGCCATCTTGAGTCTGGATTCTTCATTCTCCTGGCCACCCCCTCCCCCCATCCAATCCATGACAGTAAGTCCCGTCAGCTCCACTTTTCCAAATCCTTCCACTGCCCATCCTCCATGGCTGTCTCCTCTTCCAGGATCTTGGTCCTGACCACATACATCGGGACCACTGTGGCCACTCCCTGGCTGGTCTCCTTGCCCTCCCTCTACCTACAGTCTGTTCCCCTCCTGTGGCCACTGGATCCTAGAACAGCTGCATTGGATCCCAGCCCTGCCCTGCTTAGGGTCCTCCCTGAATTTCCCATTGCATTTTCTTTTTTTTTTTTTTAAATATTTTACTTATCTATCCATGAGACACACACACACACACAGGCAGAGACACAGGCAGAGGGAGAAGTAGGCTCCATGCAGGGAGCCTGACGTGGGGCTCATCCGGGGTCTCCAGGATCAGGCCCTGGGCCAAAGGCAGGCGCTAAACCACTGAGCCACCCGGGCTGCCCCCCCCCCCTTTTTCCCCATTGCATTTTCAATAAAATTCAAACTAATCATGGCCTTAAGTCTATCCATTCACCTAAGATATATTAAGCTTCAATCTTGTGCCAGACACTGCTTCAGAGACCAGGGAAACAGCAGTGACCAAAGATCCCCATTTTCACGGCTGACACTCTTGGAGGAGGAGACAGATAAACATGGTAAATAAGCCAATCAGGTAGCCAGTATGCTGGAAAAAAATAAAGCCAAGGACGGAAGGTGTAGGATGCTATTTTAACTAAGGTGGTCTGGGAAGGTCTCACTGAAGGGGTGATATTTCTGCAGACCTGTGGGTGAGGAGGCTGTTGAAGCCCTGGGCTTCCAGTATGTGGGGAAAGCATTCCAGGCAGTGGTAACAAGGCATCACACAGTACAAAGACCCTGAGGCTGGGAAGTGCCTGGTGCATTTGAGGACCAGCAGAGAAGTCGGCAGTGTTGCAGAACCTCAGAGACTGAGAGGGAGAGAGGGCTGTGACCTGGGAGAGGAGATGGGGACAGGATGGGGAAGGGCCTTGGGGGTCTGGCTGAAGCCCCAGGAGTGTCTTGTTTCAAAAGCAAGGCTGGGGGATGCCTGGGTTGCTCAGTGGTTGAGGGTCTGCCTTGAGCTCAGATTGTGATCCCTGGTCTGGGGATTGAGTCCCACGTGGGGCTCCCTGACAGAAATATAGGCAGAGGGAGAAACAGACTTCTTGTAGGAGCCTGATGTGGGACTTGATCCTGGGACCCTGGGATCACAACTTGAGCTCAAAGCAGACCCTCAACCACTGAGCCACCCAGGTGCCCCACCAAGGAGGGATTCTGAGCAGAGGAGGGAGAGACTTAGGTCAGAGATTTGACTCAGGTGTTCACAGGCTCCCTGGGGCTTCTTGTGGGAAAGAGAATGGGGTAGAGGAATGGGAAAGGAAGCAGGGAGATGGTAAGGAGCCTACTGTGGTGATCCAAGTAGAGATAAGGCAAGAGTGGACAGAGCTAGAGTGGGGCGTGGCAGCAGGAGAAAATGGCTGGATTCTGTATATACTTTTTTTTTTTTTTTTATGATAGAGAGAGAGAGAGAGGCAGAGACATAGGCAGAGGGAGAAGCAGGCTCCATGCACCAGGAGCCCGATGTGGGATTCAATCCCGGGTCTCCAGGATCGCGCCCTGGGCCAAAGGCAGGCGCCAAACCGCTGCGCCACCCAGGGATCCCCTGTATATACTTTTTAAAAGATTTATTTATTTGGGAGAAAAAGAAAAAGCACACACAGTGGGGGAGGAGGCAGAGCAAGAGGGAGAGTCTTAAGCATACTCGGCTTAAGCAGGCTCCACATGGGGTTGGATCTCACGACTCTGAGATCATGACCTGAGCAGAAACCAAGAGTCCAGCACTTAACCAACTGCGCCACCCAGGCAGCCCCCATTTATATTTTTAAGATGGAACTAACAGAATTTCCTAAACTGGATGTGGGGTGTGAAGACAAAGAGGAGGCAAGGATTGACCTATTTGCCCCACAGCTGGAAGGATGGAGGTGCCATTAATTGAAATGGGGATGACTGTGGGGGCAATCAGGTTTAGGAAGATCAGAAGCTTAGGTTTGGATATTTAAATTTGAGAGGCCTGTTAATATGGCAACATCATGGGACACCTGGGTGGCTCAGAGGCTGAGCGTCTGCCTTTGGCTCAGGGAGGAATCTCGGGTCCTGGGATGGAGTCCGCTTCTCCCTCTGCCTATGTCTCTGCCTCTCTCTCTGTATCTCTCACGAATAAATAAATAAAATCTTCAAAAAAAATATGGCAACATCATTTATCTGTATTTGTTTATTTATTGTCACCCCCCCACCATGTGAGCCATTTGAGAACCAATCCTGCTTATCACGCTCAGCACTGTATTGCCAGCATCCAAGAGCAATTCCTGGCACACCACAGATGCTCAATAAATGTTTGATGAATGAATGAAGATTGACAAGTCCCCAAATTCTTTTACCTTCTAGGTCAGCCAGTATCAATTCCAATCTACCTAACTCTCATGTGCATTTTGTGAATCCTCCAGGTCTGGATTCAAATGTCCTCCTTTTCTGCAAAGCCTGCCCTGACTACTGTTTGACATTCCAGCTCATGCTTAATTTTTCTCTTTTTTTTTTTTTTTTTTTTTATGCTTAATTTTTCTCCATAACACTTACCACCCTGGCATACATACTTCCTACGACTCTGTTACCTTCCTTCACTAGAAGGTAGTTCCAAGCGGGCAGGAATTTTTGCCTATCTTGTTTAGTGCCAATGGGTAATAAAACATGATCTGGCACACAGTAGGCGTTTAATAAATACTTGCTGAGTTTGTGTTGCTGACCGGGAAGACACGTTCCAGGCCCGAGCAGGTTAAGGCTTGAAGGCGAGACCCCGCCTCATGAATCATTCATGACCTGGCCCCGCCCACACGCAGAGGACGCGCGCGCTCACGCGGGAGAGAGGACGCGGCGCGTACCTGAGCTGAAGGCGCGGCAGGGGAAGTGGGCTCTGCGCAGGCGCCGAACTCCCCGACGCGGGTCTCAGCGATTTCTGGTTAGGAGGTGCGCGCGCGCGCGAGAGGGCGGCGGCGGCGGCGCAGTGCGCAGGCGCGGCAGGCAGTGCGCAGGCGCTGCGGGAGGGCGGGCTGAAGCGGCCGAAGCGGCGGCGGCGGCGGCGGCGGCGGAGGAGGCTCGGGCAGAGGGGCGGGAGCTGAGGCGGGAGCGGACGGGCTGGTGGGCGAGCGAGAGGCGGCGGAATGGTGGACTACCACGCGGCGAACCAGTCGTACCAGTACGGCCCCAGCAGCGGGGGCAATGGCGCCGGCGGCGGGGGAAGCATGGGCGACTACATGGCCCAGGAAGACGACTGGGACCGGGACCTGCTGCTGGACCCGGCCTGGGAGAAGCAGCAGCGCAAGGTGCGCGGCCCGCGGGCCGGACGGGCCCAAGGGGGGGGCTTCGCAGGGAGGTTGGGGCGCTGGAAGGGGGTTGGAGGTCTCGAGAGGGAATTGGAGGGTCCGTGATGGGAATCGGGGGGTCAGGAGAAGGAATTGGCGGGACCGGGAAGGGATTTGTAGTCCTGAGAAGAAACTGTAGAACTTGAGCAAGGAATTGGGAGCCTGAAAAAAAATAATTGGCGGCCGAGTAGGGAATATGGAAGTCAAAAACAACGACAACAAAAAAAAACCCCAAAACCAAAAAACGAAATCAGCCCGATGGAGGAATTGGAGGGTCTGGGCGGGGAACTGGGGGAAACCGAGATGCTTGGAGGCTCTAAAATGGAATTGGGGTCTGAGGCGGGATGGAAGGGTCAGAGGATGGTTGGGGGTGCGGAGACGAACGGAGGAGTCTGGAATTTATGGGCCAGGATGGAATTGATGTTTGGGGGAGCCTGAGGAGGGGCTGAGAGGTGGAGGGGGTTATTTGGAGTGCAGAAAGCTCTGAAGAACCTTGGGGTTGGGGGAGTTCTAAAGGGGGTGGAGATTCTGGAAGTCTGAGGATGGAGTAGGGGGGTACTAAGAGAGGGATGTGGAGTCTGACGAGTAGTGGGGGCACCTGGGAGACTTGGAAAAGGAGAGGGGCAGAGGAAAGAAGTGGGTGTGAGACTGGGGTGTGGGGGGAGAGGGGGGGCAGGGGTGCAAATGAAAGAAGGTACGGAGTCGTAAGAAGTGTTTGAAGAGATTTATTTGGGGTGTCCTGTTCTGAGTGGGAGGCGGGAGGAGTAAGAGGAATTGATGGAGGGATGGAGAGGTGGAAGGGGGGATGCAGAGGGAACCTGGAGTGTTTTGAAGAGGGGATTCTGAAGAACTGATGGAAGGTTGAAAAGCTCAGCCAAGAGTTTGGAGGAGCCTAAGGAAAAGGTAGTGTGGAAAAGGTGAGCATCCTGGAAAGAAACAATGGGAGCGGCGGAATGGCGGGTAATGAGGGAGATTAGTTTAGGAAAATGAAAGTCTCATTAGGAAGGCAGTGTGTGATGGATGGACTGAGAAAGGAATTTGGGGGGGAGGGCTTCTAGAGGTACAGTCGCAGGACTACAGAGTGTGTTTGGGGGTGGGGGACAGGGAGAGGGTCAGGGAAGAATTGTGTCTTTGGTGGGGTGGGGGGTGAATGGACCCTGAAAGCAGGGTCTGTTCTCAGGTGGTATGTTGGGGTGTGGAAGCTGCTTAGCGGGGGAACCACAGCAGTGAAAAGGAGACCAAGAGGAGTGGGAGGCCCAGAGAAGGTGTGTGTGTGGGGGGGCTCTCCAGTGATAGAAGAGAGGGCTTGTGCGCAGAAAGAGCTAAAGAAAGGAGAGTGTTGAGTGGATGTGTGTGTTTGGAGAGGTGGTTTAAAGTGTGTGAAGAGAGTGGGAGGTACTCGAAGTTAGAAGCTTTTAGTACGTTCAGGAGATCTGAATTTTCTTCCCAGATTTGTCACTAATCAGCTTTGTGGTCCTGGGCAAGACCCTGCCTTTCTCTCTTAGTACAGGTCTGTCATCTGTAAAATGAGGGTTGGGGGTGTGGAAGCAGACCCTTCTGCGAGGCCTACAGAAGTGGATGTGTATGGTGTTGGGACTTAGGGAGGGCGGATTTGGTGGAACTTTTTCAGGAACATAGGGCAGACTCAAGGGGTTTGAGTGAGAGCAGGAGTGTGACTGGAAGCCTCTTAAGGGTATGAATTGGTACCCTGGGGGCCCAAGTGCAGAGAGCCCAGTGAGGAGGGGAAGGGTGAAAGGGGCAGCTGTTCCAGGGCGGCCTGGGGTGGGGCCTGGCATGACCTTGGGTAAATTCCCAAGCTCTGCTTGAATTTCCTCATCAGGAGTGGGGGAGTGGCAGGTTGGTGGTGGTGTTCTTCTCCTTATCTCCACCTATCTCAGGGTGGCCAGGTTGAGATGATCTGATGTGAAAATGCTTTTTGAGGGGAGAAGATCTAGCCTGTAGTCCCAACAAGAATTTGTTGCCTGAGGCCTTGCCAGGGTGGCAAAGGTTAAGGGTCGCCAAGACACTTGGAAAGTTGGGAGGGGAACAGGGGGCCATGGGGTTGTTGTTAAGTATTTTTGGGATCTGACTTCTCCAGCTCCAGGTGCTTGGGAGAATGAGGCTTTTTCGGTCAGGTGGTGGGAAGAGGGGGGGAAACCTTCCTTTTCCCTCCCTTCCTGTCTTCTATGCCTCCCCAGGTGACTCCTTTTGCTAGCTCATTTCCACTCCCTTCTGGCAGTTAGGGTGTGTGCTCCTTCGTGGTTAAGTCTCCCTTGCGCACAGGGTGAGGCCAGAGCACCATTCAGGCCCTGGGTGGGAGCGAGGACTCACCAGAACCCCAAGGCCCTGCCTGCTGTGTATTATTTTTCCCTCTTCCCTTCCTCAAGGACCAGGCAAGGTTGAGGGAAAGGGTGGCTCACAGTGTTCTCTAATACAAGCCGCTTTCAGTTCTCAATAAGGGTCAGATTCTAGCATGTCCTGCTTTATACCTACCGCAGCAAATATTTACACATAGCTGTTCTTTGGGGGAAAATATTGCTTCACCGCTGTGCACTTTCCTATTATGGAATAGGGATCCTTTATGAAATGGGGGAAGGAATGATGGAAAGGAACATGTACACAAATTTGTGCTGTTCTTTTCCTTCTAAGAAGAACTACCCCCCCAACCCCTCAAACAGTCTGGGCGAGTTTTTCTGCATTACAGTGTCGCTTAAGTGAATGACAGGTTGCCCTTCTTGCCTTGCTGAGCCATTGGCACAGGGAGAGTGAGTGGTAGTCCTGTGAGTATCTTGTGCACACTCACGTATCCTGAAAATCTGTTTCCAGGATCACTGCAGTCCCGTAAAGTGCTTGGAGTTGTATTCCAAGTTCCAGGAATTAGGCCAGGGTTGGTTTGTGTCAGGGTGTATGTAGCATCTGATGGTTCTCACTTTGACCTGAAGCCATTTGCTCTGACTTCTAGGGACCCTTGTAACCAACCTGCTAAGTAGGTTATAGAACAGTTCTGACGTGGAAGGCCCTGAGTGTCCTCCTGGGAGATAGGAGAAGGACTGGCCTGGGTTTTGAGTAAATGCTCCAGCAAGTACAGTTCTCTGCCACAGTTCCTTTTCCCAGCGTCTGAGAGGGTCCTGGGTAGCCTTGGTATTATTCCTTGCTCTCCTGGACAGGAGCTGTCTCTTCATAGCTCCTTCAGATGGATCCCCTCTCAACATAGCAAGAAGGATCGCCTCCTTCGCTAAGCTTGCTTGTTCCTTGAAACATCACTGTTTGCAGGGCCTCAGGTTAGATCCCTGACCTTTAGCTTGGGCTCTATCAAGGGTGAGTTAATTATTTGAAAGTTCTGATGGTTCATTTTTCTCCAGGTTTTTTTTTTTTTTTTTTAAGCCTGACAATAGGGGCCTCAAAGTAGCCATCTGTTATTTTGTTCCATTACTGTAATTGCTTTCCTCTTGGGTTCTGGCTAAGATTGACAGGTCCTTAGCGGCTTTCAGAATTAAATAATATACCTAAAAAAAATTAATAGTAATTTTTAAAAACCCCATCAAACTTAATTATCATCTAGAAGTAAGACTATAAATATGAGAGGGGGACAGCTATACTCAGGAGAGGGATAGAGAAAGCTACTCGGCTACTAGCACTATTCCCTCCCCAATCGCTGAAAACGTGTCTTAGAACATGGTTTTCTTTCCTGGTGACTGCCAAAGAGGTGAGGTCTGGGAGGGTGGCCTGGGAGTAACTGCACCCCTTGTAGCCATTCACACTTGTTCAGTTGAAAGTTGGTACCATGAAATGGGAGCGGTGCCTGTTGTTTCATCTAATCCTAGGCGGTCCTGGGCGGCAACCCAGAATTGCCCTCTGCGTTTTGAAACACCCTCCCTGGTTCCGGCTTCCAAGACCAACAAGGAGGCTAGTTAGCTAAGCTACCTGGCGGCAGGGAGCTGACTCATTCTTGGGTTGGAACTGGTGGTAGATGGTTTTATTTAAGGCAGCTGATTGCCTGGCCTCAAGTGGGCTTCATTGTGGCGAAAGTTTGGTGAGCACGTTGGAGGAAACAACCCAGGAAATGAAGGGTAGTGCTATAGTATCCTGGCGAATGCCCTTGCTGCCAGGGAGGTCAATTAAGACACAGGATGGCGCTCTCAAAAAGTCTTCTTTTTTTTTTTTTAACTTTTTAAAAAATTTTTATTTATTTATGATAGTCACAGAGAGAGAGAGAGAGAGAGAGAGAGAGAAGCAGAGACATAGGCAGAGGGAGAAGCAGGCTCTATGCACCGGGAGCCCGACGTGGGACTCGATCCCGGGTCTCCAGGATCGCACCCCAGGCCAAAGGCAGGCGCTAAACCGCTGCGCCACCCAGGGATCCCTCAAAAAGTCTTCTTAATCAGATTTCAGGACAACAGGGACAAGTGTGGATTCTAGTGTTAAGCCTCTGGGATGGAGACTTCTGTCATTTACTTATTTATTTAAACTCCCCCCCCCCTTTTTTTTTTTTTTTTAGAATTTTATTTATTCAGAGAAAGACACACACATAGGCGGAGGGAGAAGCAGGCTTTATGCAGGGGGACTCGAACCCAGGTCTCCAGGATCATACCCTGGGCCAAAGGCAGATGCTCAACCACTGAGCTACCCAGGCGTCCCGACTTTTGTCATTTAAATGTAGACTTCAGTTGCGGCACCTGGGTGGCTCTGTTAGTGAAGGGGCTGCCTTCAGCTCAGGTCATTATCCTGGGGTCCTGAGATGGAGCCCCTCCATGGGCTCCCTGCTCAGCGGGGAGCCTGCTCTTCCCTCTGCCTCTGCCCTTCCGCCTGCTCATGATCTGTCTCTCTCGAATGAATAAATAAATAAATAGATAAAATCTCTAAACGTAGACTGCAGTCCTGGTGGACTTTGGCCAGACAGCACTGTTTTTCAGAGTTACCCTGAGTGATTGTACAAGTTACCTGGCAGTGCTGTCTAGCAGATGACAGAAGAGAGAATGGAATAAAAAAAGAATTGATTTGAGAAGGCTGAAGGAATTTCTAAGACTGTTGAGGTGGACACCTTCAGCTTGTGCTGTATTGATTTGTAGTGTGCTAGGAATTGTACAAACCTTTGACCAGATCTTAAGGCTTCTTAAAACAAGGATTCCCTGCTGCTTCTGTTTTTTTGGGGGGAGGGGAGGAAAGGAGAAGGGCAAAAATAATTAGCGAACACCTGTTTGTCCCAGGATCACTTGCTCAGGTTTTCTGAATAGCCAAAATATCTACATGTTTCTCTCTTCCCTGGCATGGAGTATATTCTAGACCAGTGTCTTGCTCAGCTTTGTCCCTCTTTCCTTCGCTTAGTGATGTCCAAGGTCTCATCTCATCTCATCAGTCAGGTTCAGGTCCCTTCCCCCAGATTCCCTTCCACTGCCTTTATTTATGGATTTATTTTACAGAATAACAAAACACTCCTGTTACCTGGTTCAAATTCCTCTCCTCCCCTTTTCTTTTTTCATGGAAATGGAAGGCAAGCGACAGCAGGTTGGTCATTCAGTGACAGTGGTAATTGAAACACCTAAGAAAGGGAAAGGTAGGCAGACGGAAGTTTCTACTTGAGCGGATGCAAATTCTGTCATCCATGGAGGTTTGAAAGACGTCTTTATATCATGGGTGGTGTGAGAGCTCAAGACAGTATCCTTTAGGATGAGTTTAAAGTTTAAAACATCAAAGCACAGTTACAAGGAAACTTAGTTTTACAGTGTTGGCAGTCAAGGCGCCAGAATTTGTTATAAAGTGTCTGAAAGTGGCACACTAGCACTTGCTTTGTTTCAAGAAGGTTTATGAGTTACATTTTAGTCAGTATTCCAGGTATCAAGGAGTATGTAAGGGTCAGTGAATCAAAAGAAACAATCATATTAAATTCCGGACTCTGTAAAGAACGATCTTATTTGGGTGGGGGGGTGGGGTGGTAGGAGGAGAAGGATCTTGCATCTCCCAGAAAGTGAAATCTTTCAATGGGCAGGGGTGTCTTTACATCAGTGCTGGGAAAGTTTTATCCAAGTAGCAGTCTGCCTGGGATTATAAAAATCTCTGAGACATTCGCCTTGGTGTTGTGCCTTTTTTGGTTGTGGTGTTCTTTCACGTCCCTTCCCCCTCCCCCTTCCTTTGTAAACAATCGATGCATTAACTTGGAATGTCCAGGGAAAGTTTTGAAAAGCTGGTTGGTGTAACTTGGTTGCCTTCTCTTTAGTTGGAGCTGCAGTTACTCTGGGAGAAGCCAGTGGTCTTTTTCTTGGGCATAATTTATTGAAGAGTTATTGGAAAGCCAGTGGATTGAGTTTATTGGAGATTTGATATTTGCCACCTATTTCTATGCTGGCTCCTGCCTTCCTGGGATGAGCCCCCATCTCCCCAATAGTGAGGGCCCATCCTGAATTTCTGGAAAAGACAGTGGCTCCCCAGCCAGAGCAGCATTCCCCCTCATCCCTCAAAATCCTTGCTTCTGTGATTTATCTCCCTGTTTCCTAAACTTCAGCCATTTGTGACTTTTCCATGCCCATTTTACTTTTATATAATTAAGACTTTTTTTTAGAGTTAATTTGCCTTTCTTCAGTTTTAAAAGGAAAAGTTATATAAGTATGATAAATGAAAAAGTCAGCCTCCCTGGCCATAAATAGAAGGAAACTGGGAAAATAAACATGCTGAAAACAAAACTGATGTCGTTAAATTCCAGCTAGGTGTTATTCCTGCTGAAGGCTCTGGGCCTGAGCTCTGCTCCGTTTGTTAAAAAGAGAATTTGGCAAGTATTAGTGAAGTGCTAAAGACCCACAGTGCCAAGCAGAGACGTTCTCTTTGAAGTAATCAGAAGGTTTACAAGAGAATCAAAGGAATAACCTCACAGTGATTCGAGGATTAATGTAGGATATGAATAACCCTTAAAATCTCCCATATGTGCCTGCCACTTTTGGAAAAAACTATCTCATTTGACCCTGGAAAGATTCCATGAGAGTCAGAGCAGAGTGACTTACCCAGGAACACACTGCCTATCCTGCTTGCCCTATGTCCCACATATCACTCAAAATTGGATGACACTGGATATATCTTTGCTTTCTTTTTTCTTTTTTTAAATTAAAAAAAAAAGATTTTATTTATGTATTAGGGAGAGAGAGAGCTCACATGCACACAAGCAGGGGGAGCAGCAGGGAGAGGGAGAAGCAAACTCCCCACTGAGCAGGGAGCCCAATGCAGGGTTCAATCCCAGGACCGAAGGTAGATGCTTAACTGACTAAGCCACCCAGATGCCCTATCTTTGCTTTCAACTGTTAGGTTTTGTTTGTTTGTTTTTTAAGAAACCTGGGCCACGTTGTAAATATAAGAATATATGCTCTTTTTCTTTTTAAGACTCCAGTTTTCGTACACATACACTCTGGAAGTTTGGCTGCCCCCCATGAATACAGTGCTATGCTGTTTGGGTATTTGAATCTGAGATCCTGAGAGGAAAGCAGTGCCCTCCTGCCGAGTTAAGAAAGGCTTATTTAAATGTTTTTCTTCCAAATATCAGAGCAGAACAGATTCTTTGTTTTCCAGTGGAACCATCCACACAGGGCAAGAGTAGTTGAAAGTGGCAGTTACTACTCGCCCAGCACAATGAAGTCATCTTGGGAAATATCGTTGACGGTGTTGAAATGATTGAATGGGATGCTAGAACACCAGCAATACAATAGCA
This sequence comes from Vulpes vulpes, assembly GCF_048418805.1. NCBI lineage: Eukaryota > Metazoa > Chordata > Mammalia > Carnivora > Canidae > Vulpes > Vulpes vulpes. The sequence goes on from NC_132780.1 coordinate 8,266,635, forward strand.
TTTGTGTCTTCAGCTTCGGGCAGGAATAAAGAAGACATTGTGGTTTGTTTTATGCTTTTTAAAGTTTCCCCCCCAAAGGTGTGGGTCTGAGTGATGTCTGTCACTGGCTTTCTAGTGGGTTTTTCTTTTCATCTTCTCCCCCTCCCCGATGGCTGTTGACAGTGGGTGGAAGCCACATTCTAGGTGGATGGGAGGCAGTGCGGAAGGCAGGCAGTCGGCTTTGCTCCTTGTTCTCCATGTGTGAGAACAGTCTGGTTTTTTAATCTCCAAAACCCCTAAGATTAAGAGTTTTCATGTCGTACCTCCTGAACAATAATGACTGATTTAAAAATGTCTTAACCATCAGCCATCCAGGCTGGAGGCACAACAGGAAGTAGTATGAGTGCATTTTTTTTCTTTTTTAAATACGTATTTCATTTCGATGGCCAAGAAGGCCAATTTGCGAGTAGAAGAAATGTCACGGGTGGAAGCTTGAAGGTGATTCAACAGCCAGCCTTGCTGGGAGGTTGTTTGAGGGACTGTCACTCTAGAAGGCTTGGTGGGTCTTCAGCTTGTGTTATTGAAATGATAGGCCTTCTTTCACCAAGTGCCAAGGCAGTGCTGGAAGCCTCCTTCTGTCAGGGTCATTGTCCTAGTCCGTGTGTGTGTGTGTGTGTGTGTGTGTGTGTGTGTGTGTGTATAAAATAGTCAGCATATGAATGCCCTATGATCTGTCTACATCTGGGTGTGAGTAAAAGGTATTTACTTGATATCACCATGGGAACTGAGTCGCCTATTTATTGTTTTGGGGAGTGCCTCCACACCAGAGGCAGCACTAACGTTGGAATGTTGGGCTCTTGGGCAGAAATATGATGCCAACTGATTTCCTAGGAAAATATCCAGGGGCATGGTGGCCATGCTGGGTAGGTGGACGAGGAGCCTCTGTTGTGCAGGAATCACAGGAATCACACCGACCAGTCTGGTCCCTCTTATGGATGAGGGGTGAGGGTGTGTGTTTGTGCAGGAGAGAGAAAGAAGGAAAAGCTTACAGCATGAAAGCCCCTGTTGGCTTTGTGGCTGGGACGTGTGCTTTTTCTCTAGGCATTTAGAGTTGGAATTTCAGCTATGTGACTTCTTAATAGCAGGGCAGAATGTGCCTGCATCTTTTGCCTGCTTTCACAAACACTGACAAATTAAAAAGAACTCTAAAGTTTCCAGCAAATCCCAAGTGCGGTTCATTCCATGATAACATTAAAAAAAAAAAAAAATCCACATCCTTCCTACCCCAGCTCCGACAGTAAATAAACTTTTTTCTCCCTGTTGCTTCCCCCTCTTTCCTTTAAGGAATTGAATATCTTTACAGTAAACTCTGAGTCTGATGAAAATTTTAAACATTTTTTACAAAGTGCTTATTTGGCTCCTGCTACCGCCATAGATTGTGTTTGGAAGTGTCAGGTTGTCTTTGCTTTTGGTTTAAAAAAAAAAAAAAAAAAAATATATATATATATATATATATATATATATATTTATTTATTTATTTTTATTTTTTTAGTTTTATTGGTTAGTGGGCACCTGGGTGGCTCAGTGGTTGAGCATCTGCCTTTGGCCCAGGTTGTGATCCTGGGTCCTGGGATCGAGTGCCACATCAGGTACCCCGCAGGAAGCCTGCTTCTCCCTCTGCCTATGTCTCTGCCTCTCTCTGTGTCTCTCTCATGAATAAGTAAAATCTTAAAAAAATAATTTTATTGGTCTGTATGATCTAGTTCTGGCTTATGATATAAAATCAGCATCAAAATTCAAAATGTCTGGAAGCAGCTGGTTTTCCAGGCTGGTTCAAGGGGCAGTCTGATTGATGAATCAACCCTTCTTACAGGCGGGGTCTGCTAACCAGTCCTGGAAGGTATCCAGACAGTAAACATCACCAGGATTGTGAGGCTTCTTTTCTTTTCTTTTCTTTTCTTTTCTTTTCTTTTCTTTTCTTTTCTTTTCTTTTCTTTTTCCTTTTCTTTTTCCTTTTCTTTTCTCTTTTTTGGGGGAGGGGTGGATGTGGGGAGTCATTTGAGCTATGCTGCCAAGCCTGGTAGGATTTGGCTTTCTGTAAAATAGAAAGGTCTGTATCAAGATGTCTTTTTCAAAGATGTCAGGCCTGTAGTCATCCAGAGCTGTGTCTGCTGGGTACAGTAAGAGGAAATACCTAGACGGGTTTGGGGGGCCTTCTTGACCATTTTGGAAACTTTTTGTAATTTTCTTTAACTCACACAAAGACGATCCGCGGAAAAGAATTTGATCCATTGAGAGCTGCAATCCATTTTAGGGATGGTGGGTTAAGGGATCCTGGCCCAAAGCTGCATCAAGGAGTGGCACTCAGCTCTTACCTGCTGCCCAGAAACAGCTTAGAGATTCAGAGGGAACAAGCTTTGATCTTAAAAACAGAAGACTCAAAGTGCATTCAGTTCTCTTTGCAGCTACCTTAGACTTGGGAAAGTTCTGGACCTCTTTAATAAGCAACCACAAAGCAATTCTTGCCAAATACGGCCTGCTCCAGGGCCACAGGGTTAGCTTAGGAGACAACTTTCTTGCCTAAAAATAAGTGCATGTTCCTATCAAACATTCCAAGCATTGTTTAAACATGAGACTTCTGAGTAGCAGTTCAGGCTTTGTGGGTTCAGTTATGTCAGAATGTGGGCAATTTGGGGAGCTCGCTCCCCATTTTGGGATTGGCCAGTAGTCACCCAGGAACTCAGATGACCAAATGCAAACCATCTTCCATCTCATTTCTGTATGTTCTTGGTCTATTTATAGGCTGGTGGGGAAGACAGAGAGCAAGCATGTAAATAAAACAAGGCAATTTCAGATAGGATTGTGTGTTGTAGTGTGAATTAAATACTAATTAATAATCGCTAGTGTGTTACCCTGTGCTCAACTCTATTCTGAGTGCTTTACCTGGACTCACTTGTGTAATCCTGTGAGGTAGGTGGTATTACCTTTACAGGACAGGTGTAAAAATGGAGCCATGAAAGTTTAAGTCACTTGTCTGGACAACAGTGCCAGGGCTTGAACCTCGAAGGTCTGGCCTTCAAGCCTGTGCTCTCATATCTACAAACACTAATCTAGTGATTGGGAATGGCTTGGGGGGGAGGTGGGTGAGGGGAGTAGGGTGCAGTGCAGGTACTTTAGATCAAGAGGAAGATTTCTTTCTTTCTTTGATTTTTTTTTTTTTTTAAGATCTTATTTATTCATGAGAGACACAGAGAGAGAGAGAGGCTGAGGGAGAAGCAGGTTCCACACAGGAAGCCCGATGTGGGACTCCGGGATCACATCCTGAGCTGAAGGCAGATGCCCAACCATTGAGCCTCCCAGGCGTCCCTCTTTCTTTCTGTTTTATTTACTTATTTGAGAGGAGAGGAAGAACAGAGAGAAAGAGAGAGCTCTCTACCTTGCTGAGTAGAGAGCCCAATGCAGGGCTCAATCCCAGGACCCTGAGATCATGACCTGAGCCACCCAGGTACCTCCAAGAGGAAGATCCTGGAAGACAGAACATATTGGCTGTTCCCTAAGGGATGGGAAAGAGGGAGCCAAGAGAACACTACAGGGAGGCTCTTTCAAGCAGGGGGGAAGAAAGTGTGGAGGCCATGAGGAGGAGAAAGAAGGCCAGAGTGGCCAGAGCAGGGCATGTACAAAGGATGGTCCCAGCCAGATCTCTTAGAGCTTTTTTGTTGGAAATGGTGATGAGGCCTAGAATCTGCAGATTCAGTGCCTCTTGGACTCCCATTAGGCCAGGAATCTCCTACTTCCAGAACTCTGGCCCTGTAACCCTTTCCTCTCAGAGTCTCTGGACTGGCCAAACCAGAACTGACTTCTAAAGTGGGAACCCTGGGACGATGGAGCATTAAACTGAACAAAAGCTTCAATTATCCCTCTGCTTATTGCTGCAGTAGACACCTGTGTTTGATTAAAGCACTGGTAACTTTTGAATCTGGAGTTTTACAGCACTGCGGGCTCATGTGGCTTTGTAGTGTCTCTCTTACAGAACTCAACTCTTACCCTCTGAACAAATTCCAGTCCCCTTCAGTCCCATCAAGAGGCTGCTTGATTTATAAAGCATCTTTGGTAAAATGTGGTTCCCTCTTTGAAGTGGGAAGCCAGGAAGCCTGATTTTTTTAACTGGCTCTTTTCCTAGGACCTCCCTTTCTCTGTAAATCCGTCTTCCATTTACTCAATATTTCCCCCTTGTTTCTCTTGGTCAGGTTGAGTTATAGCTAGCATGGTTCTAATTCAGAGAGACATACATGCAGGCTGATTGAGGCGTTCAGCCTTCCATACCCCACTGGAAGCCAATCCAGTGACATTGGATTTCATTTGGCCCATGGCTCCCCATCTGAAGGCACACCTTGTCAGACTAGTTATGTGGCTTTTACTCAGGGAGGAACAGCAACAGCTCTGGGCTATCCATAGACACTCCTGACTGTATACACAGCACTCAGCAAGAAGCTAAGTTCACAGATCATAAGGTGTCCATCGTGAATGTGGGCTGGAATTCTCTCGCCCTGCCCTTAATGCAGCTCGGCTGCAGAAATCATCCCTGTTGACAATATAAAGGAGTGAATGAGTATGAAGGTGTCCTGTGGTAGCATGGCCAGCCCAGCTGCTTCAGCTGGAAAGAAGATGGTGAGGTTTCCATTCTCCTGGCAGCATACCCATGTGAACTTGTTAAATCTTTTAAGTAGCTGTATAGGAGGAGAGATAAGTGTGTGTTTATCTTTATCCTCTTAAATACAAACATAAAACCTCCCCTTTATAAAACCAGTTCAGAGTGGGAAGAAAGTGTATGGAAAATGGAAAACGTGGCCGATTATATTGAGTCCTACTCCACGTTTGGGATACAGCTGTAAGTTTCCACGGTGGGTGGCTTATTATGCATTTATGCTGAGCTGAACCTGCTCCAGGCTGTTCCTGCAGATAGAAAAGGCTTTCTTGGGGTGAGACGGGGGAGGGGTGTGGGGTGTGTGTGGGGGAAGCTGTCTCTTTCCATTGCACTGTAAAGACTTGGAGGAAGGTCTTTTGAGAGACTTCAGCAGCTGTCACTTGGGTAGCAGAATTGGGGGCTGCTGACCAAAGTGTGTCTGCATTTTATAGCCAGCCAGCATGTTGTGTAACATGAGTTGGGGCTTCATGAGCCCTGGAGTCCAGCACTCAGGTAGAAACATGACCGCCAGGGCCAGACAACAACCCTCACTGGGCCCCTCTGCAGAGCAGAGCTCTGCGCCGAGCCTTTGGGGGTATGAAAGAAACCGGAGACCCAACCCACTCTCAAGGAGCTCACGGTGTAATTGGGGAGAAAGCAAAGCCACATGAGACGTCAGGAGGACACTAAGCGGCACACCGAAAGGCCTACAGCACTCTAGCTGTGTCCTGGGAGAGGAAAGGGGTGAATAAGGGCAGGTGGGGTCAGTCATGGAAACTTTCATAAAGGAGGTGAGTGTGCAGGAGGGGTGGGCCTTTGCCCCAGTGGTGTGCAGGTTTCTGGGAGAAGTGTTAGGGGGTCTCTCGTGTGCAATTGAACAGTATTCCTGAGATGTCTCTTTCGAGCAGTCCTGCCTGTTCCTTCCCCTGATGAGCACTGTCTTGTGGGGAGTTTCACATTTGAGGTACCATGTCTGGTATATCTTAACTATACCTTGGAAGCTCTGAGTAACCAGACCCCAGGGTCTGAATCCATAGCCATTGGCAGGTCCTGTCACTTTCAGAACTATTGTAGGCAGGCTGGACCCCTCCCTATGTGGGAGTCTGCCCTGAGTACTCTTTAAGAGTGCTTTCAGCTTGCTGGTGGTCCCTTCAGAATAAGCGCAGGCTTTAGGAAAAGGAACAGAGAGACTTGGTTCTTAGATCTAAGAGTCTCTCCAAGCCTTGTGCCTTACAGCCTCTCCGGGTGTGTGCTGCTGCATAGTCCAGATGACCACTCCAAGCTGGAAGAGGCAGTTCTGTATTGAGATTGCACAAATGAATGGGGTTGACTCCTGACAGCCTGGTTGGCTTGGTGTGCCACAGTTAACATGCCATCCCTAGAATGAGGGTAGCCTGGAAGTGTTCTTCCTTGAAAGTTTATTCTTGCCTGCCAAGCTCGGCTTACAGGTGCTATTCTTTAAATAAATGCCTTAGAGCTGGCTTGTGGAACTTAAGAGTTCCCATCCCCGGAAATACTCCAGTGTGTTTTAAAAAAAAAAAAAATTCATTCAGGTGCTCACGGCCAAATGTGTGACTCAGATAGTACAGTGCCCTTGATATGCTTTTCCAAAATTGACATACTTGAGTTGCACTCTGGCCCCGCTGCAAGATAAGGTTCGGGTAGCTGGCCCATGCTTCTTTCTTTGTGTGGTTTCAGGTTGGGTTTTTCTCCCTTTAGATGATGCTTGAGACCTGTGACATAGATCAACTCATGAAAGTAAAGTAGCGACTGCAATCACCCAGCAGAAGCTGGCTTGCTTGCTTGCTTCCTTCCTTCCTTCCTTTATTTATTTATTTATTTATTTATTTATTTATTTATTTATTTATAAGATTTATTTATTTATTCATATGAGAGAGAGAGAGACAGGAGGAGGGAAAAGTAGGCTCCATGCCGGAAGCCTGACGTGGGACTCGATCCCGGGACTCCAGGATCACGCCCTAGGCCAAAGGCAGGCACCAAACCCCTGAGCCACCCAGAGATCCCCCCCCCCTTTTTTTTGGCTTCCATCTTTTAGACTGCTGGGGGAGGGGGACCAGTAGGTTTGCTGTGGAAAGATTGGTGGCGGTGGTGAAGGTGGAAAGTATTACCTGGAGCGAGCCAGACTTTGTATCTTGGGCACCAGAGCACTGCTTGTGCTGTTAGGGAGAAAGTGCTGCAGACTATTAGCATTAGCCGGTTTCCTTTCCTAGCTTGTTACGGCTTTGAGGCAGACTCTGCCTCATAATCGTTAAGAGATGCTTTCTCCCCCACTTCTGAAAGGCTGTGATGTTAGGGAGGTGGGCTTTCTTGGTGGAGAGAACCTGGGGTTCATTGGTTGTAGTGGGAGAATGCTTGCTCTACCCGTGTTTTGGGAGAGCTTTCTCAGGGAGAAGTTGCAGAATATACAGGGTCACAAAGTTTCTTGCACAATCCCAGGCTCTGAGAAGAGATGCCTGCTCAGCTAGTGGGTTAACCGATAGCACCCAGCCTACCCACCAGACCAGAGAAGGCGGCTCAGATGTCACTGGGATTCAGGCTGTCTCTTGGTCCAAGCAGCTGCAAGCCTGGAGGGGGTGTTGAGAGTGCTGAAGCTCCTGTGGGAGGTGTTCCTGCACTGCCATCTCCAGGCTTGGTTCTGGCGACAGAACCGGGAGGTGGTGGAAGGTGTGTGGTGGGAAGAGGGTCAGAGCACAGCCTTTAGAGGGAGACAGACCTAGCTTCTGCACACATTCCTTCCACCCACTGGCTGTGTGACCCTGGGCAAGTGATAGGGGTTAAGCCTTAGTGTCCTCCTTTGGAAGGGGTCATCATCCTACCTCACAAGATGATTCCAGGATTCAGTGAGATAGTGTATATATAAAGCATCTGGCACAGTGCCTGGCACGCTTCTCAGAATTATTTCAGCGGCTCACCAGCCTGCATCCAGGTGGGCTCAGCTGCTTATGTCTTCTCTCTCTCTCTCTCTCTCTCTCTCTCTTAAAGATTTTATTTATTTATTTGACAGAGTGTGCACAAGCACAAGTAGGGAGCGGCAGGAAGAAAAAGAGGGGGAAGGAGACCCCTCACTGAGCTGGGAGCCCCAATGTAGGCTCCATCCCAGAACTCTGGGATCATGACCTGAGCCAAAGGCAGATGCTTTACCAACTGAGCCACCCAAGCACCCCGCATCTTCTCTTTAAAGGAATTGAAGGGATCCCTGGGTGGCGCAGCGGTTTGGCGCCTGCCCTTGGCCCAGGGCGCGATCCTGGGGACCTGGGATCGAATCCCACGTCAGGCTCCCGGTGCATGGAGCCTGCTTCTCCCTCTGCCTATGTCTCTGCCTCTCTCTCTCACTGTGTGCCAATCATTAAATAAATAAATAAATAAATAAATAAATAAATAAATAAATAAATAAAGGAATTGAAGAGGTCTGCTGAATTGTGCAGCTCAGTGAAAACCCAGAACATGTACCCACTTTCTTCAAGTCTTCTCTTAGGGAGCTCTGAACTCTGAAACCTAGCCAGCACCTTCAAAGACCAATTCTCTGTCAAGTATCTGGGCCTCATTACCTAGGGAGGTAGCTTATTTCAGAGTTGCAAATCCTGAACAGTTTCATGTCTGGATGAGCCATAGGTAGTGCTGGCAAGGCTTTTTCATGAGTAAGACAGCTTATTATTAAGTTTGGGATCAGCCCAGGGGCTCTTTCCCTAGATCCCCTTCTTGCCCTATCCTCTTTCCTCTAAAGAAAAAAAAATCTTTATCCACTCAAGTTAGAAACAACCCACAGCCTCAGGTCATGCTGCTATCCCTCAACTGGTAATGATGTAGAAAGAGGAAGAGCTTCTCACTGATAACCCCAAAAATAACTTGCAGAAATGCTATCACAGGGTGTAGAGGTGTTCCAGTCATTGACCTGGAACATGGGACCTTCTAGAGTGCTTCACAGAGCCATGCTTCTTCCAGGGTTCCTTCCCCAGTGCTTCTCACTGCCTGCTCTTCCATCCTCTGTACTGCCTTCCTCCGGGGGAGCCCCCCCTTCCGGAGGTCACTTCCTGATGCCATTCCTCAACTTAGCCCCTATCCCCCCCAAAAGCAATCAAATCCATAACCTAATAAGGCAAAAGAATGAGGAGAATGTCCGCCTCCCAGCCTCTCCCCTAACAGGGCGCAGGCCCGCAGCAAATTTGGAAATTGGAAAATGTTACAATGGAGGGACAACTGACGATTGGGGGAGTAGTGGGGGTGCAGGCAGACCCTGCTGGAGGGCCACCCGGTTTGCGCTTTCCAAATCTGGCCCACACATCCCTCTTGCACAGAGAAGTGTATGGAAAGGAACTGCCTGAGTCAGCCGTACCTCCTTTTGGGATTCACGGGCCAGGAGAACCTGAAGCATACATAGGAAGAGTCCTCGGTGGGAGCCCCCTTGGAGGGGCACTCCTCCGTCACTCCTGGGACTCACAAATCGAAACACGTTCTCCAAGATGAGCAGTTTTCTTCCCCTTGACTGTGCCAGGGTTGAATTAGCCCGGGCGTTAATTAAAACTTGTCGGCACTTAGAGTAGGGCCCCCCAGAAACCTGTCACCCCTCCTACATCATTATCCCAGGCGAATCAACCCTCTCTGACGCAGTTTCCATTCTCCACTCAGAAGGAGGAACAGCCTCTCTCCGCCTGGGAGCCCAGGTGGAGGGGGGCTGACTGGGCCAGACCTACTTTGTTTTGGAAGGTCAAGCTTAGTAATTAACCTGAACGCTTCTGGGAGGGGGTGAAGGAGAAGGAACCAGCGCTAAAGATGTGCCAGGTCTTTCAAATTGCTAATTATCAGCAGGCATGAGGTCATCCGTAAATATATCTAATTCTTTAGCTGTAATTAAGGTGCTCATTAAAAGTGCAGGGAAGTTTTGGTTTTTTTTTTAAAGGAAAAAACACAAAAAGCCTTTGTTTCAACTTGACAGGATGGTTCAAAACAGGCGGAGGACTCAAGGCACAGGACTAGTTTCCTGCCTTAAGAACCTTTACAGGAAATCCACTGCAAACAATATTGGTGACCCTGCCAAAGAGGCAAACCTGGGGTGATGTCATTGTTCGGAGCTGTCATTGCGAGCCTGGCTTTGGGGGAGGAGGGTTGGTGGGATTAAAAAAGGAGTTTGTGAATGTGTGTGTGTTTAGCTGTCCTCAGAAGAGGCAAATCAATTGAAAAGCAGGGCGGGGAGGGAAATCATAAGTGGGGGGGGGTCTTTGAAATATTCTTAGCTGGGTTCAACTTCTCCAAGTTTAAAAAATTCTCTCTTGCTATTTTTGCTCCTCAAAATGCTGCTGCCTTTTTAAGAGACAGCCTTTTCTGAGCCATTCCGCATTTAGTGCTTTTCTCTATAGTGGGATTTGTGGCCCACAAGGCAGGGTGCTAAGTTCAGCACTAGGTGAACGCTGCCACTCCTCTAAGAACGAGAGGCTCCGTTGTGAAGTGTGGAAACTGAGACACAGGCCTAGTTTTGTGTGTCTGTTTTTTCCACAAAAACCATTTTGGAAAACCACCCATGCCATGAGTTGGCACCTGTAAGTTGTTAATCTTCCCATGTGCCTCCAGGAACCGTCTGGAGCATCTCTGAAAAAAGGACAAGCTTAGCATCTTGTCATTTTTCTTCTGGCTGGAAGTCTAACAGAGAGGCATAAACACAGTCTTAAAATGAAAGCAACAAAAATAAACTCAAACCAGCCCTGCATGAAGACATTAATGCAAAATATGCAAGCTGGCTTGCTATTTATACGGCAGAAGGCAGTCATAAGAAGATCCAGGCCTGGTTAAGGAGAGTTATGTCTTTTGAGGTGCTTGTTACCCAGAATTCCAAATAAACCATGGATGATTTACTCGGAGGAGGTTCTAATGCGGGGTCTCCTTTCATGTTTGCACAGTCTGGTCTCTTGATGAAAGCTCTGAAATGCTAATGCAGGATCAGGATACAGTTTGGAGTGCCCCCTGCACCTTCCTCTCCTTAGAAAACATCCTAACAGCTTTAAAAGGAAGTTTGAGGATTAAATACAAGAGCCATGTAAGTTTCCTGAGGTTCATATCCTGTGATCGGTTAGTATTCCCGCCCCCCCCCCCCCCCCCAACTGATATTTACCCAGACACCATGTTAGAAAACTAACCTACCTCCTCTCCTCATAGCATTTACATTCTGGAGGGGAAGATGGTCAATGAAATTAATGGCAAAAGTGAATTGGATGTTAAGGTGACGTGTACTTATGAATGTGACTTTTGGTTTACTACTCTCTCATAAATTGACCTCCGGGTGAGTCCTGAGCATTTGGTTCCTGCTGTGTGGGTTCATAAGTTCCCCAAGGCTGAGGGATCACTGTGGGATCCAGCTTTTCTTAGAACTGTCCTGGCTTGAGACACACTGCTGGAAAGAGAATGATGTGGGCAAAAAGGATGCTTCTCTGGCCAAGGAAGCCAGAGTTGCAGTTGTCCACCATCAGTGGCATCTAGACTTTGTATGTGGGAGAAACTTCAGTGCCTCCTCAGTCTGGTCTTAAGTGAATGGGTAGAGGAGTCTAGAAGCCATAAGACTGCTGTTTTTATTTACATTGTGTGTGTGTGTCAGCTGGGGAACTGGTGGAGATCATGGTGGGGTGGTGGCAAAAACCACAGCCAGTGCCTGAGAAGATGGCTGCCCTTGGATTTGTTCGAGCTGCAGCTTGATTCTAGATCTGCCTTGGGCATCAGGAGCCATGTTTTTTGTGGTAACCACCAGGAAGCTGAGTCCTATGTGGCCTCAGGAAGTTGGTGAGGTTAGCACCACTTTTTGATGGGCTCGTAGCAGTCCCAGGGCTGACATCCTCATGGTTGTAGTCCTGGGATTTTGTTCTTTGGGAACACTTTGGAAATCATCCCTTGGAATGCTAGCTCACTTGCTAATTAGGTGGAAGCAAGAGTTGAGGGAAGGAGAGAGAGGCAGTTGCAGCCCAGCCAAAAATCTCAAGGCTTGATCTTCAGTGTATGGAAACTTTAGCGCTTTTCTGATCTTTAGTGGAAATAGCTGTTCACTCTTAGCACCAATTGGAAAGTGTGGGCAGCCGAGGGGGGTGTCATTCCTCTTGGGCCCCGTAAAGCCAGTATATCCTGTTTCTAACATTTTCCTGACCATACCTTTGCCCCATGTCAGCCTCCCAGCCCCACCATTTGGACACAGTGCCTGGAAAGAATGGCTTCGAGGTCCCCCAGGGAATTTGATGTTTCCATTCTGGAGTTTGGGGACCACAGAACACCCTCCATTCCCACCTGGGATTTCAGGTTGTCTCTGGGTCTCTGGGAGCATAGCACAGTGGGATGGTGGCCAAAGGAAGCTGGAAGCTGAGTGGGGGTGGTTTTGTCACCCTGGGTGGGTGGTCCTGTCACTTGGGCCATTGTGAGGGGAATGGATGTGAGTGCTTCTGGTTTTCTTCTGGAGCTGAGGGACTGTGGTCCTGGATTACCATAGGGCAGGTGACAAAAACCAGTGAAGTAGCCTGGGTAGGGCTGTGGCAGCCACTGTTCAGCTTCATCTGATTGTGGCCAGGTGGGAATGAGTGTCTGGGATTTCATGTTCCAAAAATTTGGAATGGAGTTTTAAGAGGCAATTAATTCAACTTAAAAAAAAAACAAAAACCCAAAACACAACAACTAGCAAGCTGAACAAAATGGGGCCTTTATGGCTCCTAGAGCTACCCATTTATGACATCTGACCTTGGACATTTGCATGCTCTTGATCCTCTCTGCAGTTTCCTTCAGAAGTTCCTTCTTTCCTCTTGACTGGATTTCTACTGCTTAATCCTCTTACCAGGAAGGAGAAAATCCATTTTCTTTTGCTCCTTGTTGACAGCTCTGATAAAAGGTGGCTGAAATGAATGGCAGTGAAAGCGGGTTGCCTTATCTGTGGTTTTCCATCTTTGGGACCCCCCCCCCCCCCTTACCATAGCTAACAAATAGTTGGCTCCTCAAAATTCTCACAATGTACATGTTTTAGGATCTGGCTCCATGTTTCTGTGAACAAAAATAGCAGAAAGGTTTTTATTGTTGTTTTTGTTTTAGAAGGTCCCGAACCACACTTACATACAAAGGCAGCTATTCTGCACACACAATAACCTGGTGAACAATGCCAACGTTCAAAATTAGCTGCCAGTTCAAAATTTACACCCAAGTGGCAGGTGTACAGAAATACTCATTTAAGAACGATCCCTTTAATTTGACTTCTGGAAGATATTGGTAATCCAGATTTTGTGAAAGAGACCAATTCTAAGATCTTTTCTTAGAAAAACCACAATGCAGCACTAATTACTGATGAGGGTTGATGGATTTCAGAAAAATGGGATGTACTTGGTGTGCAATAAATTTGTTAACTTGAAAAAAATTTTTTGACGCTGATTCCTGAAAAATTCACATAATTTTTTCTAAGCTCCGATCGAGGCTCCTGTTAATTGTATGAATGGTCCCACAGAAAAGGATCCTTGTTGAACTTTGAATTTGGACCTTCTGTCTGGGAAGAGCCAGGAAACTCTCCAGAAAGCCATCGCCCTCAACTTAACTTTTTTGGGCTCTGTTGCCTCCGCACTGGCTTGAGTATTTCCTGGCTCAATTGTTTTCTCAAGCTGGCCTTGAGTCCTTACATGTTATTTGTGTGCCTAGAAATAGCTAGAGGAAAAATGGTTGTAATGCTTTGCATTGCTCACTGCCTCTCCATGGATGGAAAGTCTCTCTGAGAGGGAAAGCACTTTCCACCCAGAAAAACAGCTGGGTGGAGGAGACTTCGTCACCCTCGTAGGCCCGTCACATCAGTCCAGCGGGGTTCTCACACTACCACAGCAAGGAGGGTGATAACGTTCTAGCTCTCCACTGATCGTCAGGCCAAGGTTCATTAGGTAATAGGAGTTCTAAGTGGGTTCCGCTGCCAGCCATTTGGACCATACATGGGTGTTTGTTTTTTTAATCTCTGTCCCTTTTGGTGGATTTGGGATGAATAAAGGAGGAAGGGAATGAATTATGGAGAAAGGAGAGGTAGAGCAATGCATTGGGGAAAAAAAAAAAAAGAGAGAAGGTGAAGCCTCCTCACCCATTTTAGGTAATTGATCCCACTGTGGTTGATGAAGGAGATGAGGTGGTCTACGCATTCACTGTAGGCTGAGCATTTATTCGGTATGTGCCGGAAGCAAGATACTGAGTAAAATGAGATATTCCTTCCTGTCCTCATCAGGCTTACAGCCCAGTGGGGAAGATAGGCTTTCAAAGCAGCAACAACAAAAATCCCAAATACTTAGTGTTCCAAAATGTGATCACGTTTATAAAGAAAAAGCAGATCCCTTTAAGAGGGTGCAGAGGGGAATTCGCTGTCATTAGGGGATGGTGACAGGGAAAGGAGACTTGGATGGTAAGCAGGAGTCAGCCCGGGAGCAGAGTATGGGAAGAGAGAGAATGGGACCGGGGTGGCTGGGGCCCAGTGGGGAAAGGAGTACAAAAGGAGGTCAGAAAGTTGACAGCGGCCTGGATGTGCATCTGGTCAGGATCTTGGGTTTGATTCTAAATGCAATCAGAAAGCATTGATTCTATAAATACATATTTCATGCCAGTCACTGTTTGAGGGCTCTGAGTACACAGCTGTGAAAAACCCCAACAGAACCAGCCCTGCCCTCATAGGGCTCCCAGTCAAGTGGAACACCATGGAAACATGTCCTTTTTTGATGCTGGGACAGGTCCCATGACACCTCATAAAGCATATGGCACTTTTCCATCTTTCCTTAGTTTTATTGTCACATCAGCCTTGTGTATTTTTTGTTTGTGTGTTTTTTTTTTTTTAAATTTTTTTTTTATTTTTATTTTTATTTTTTTTTTTTATTTATGATAGTCACAGAGAGAGAGAGAGAGAGAGGCAGAGACACAGGCAGAGGGAGAAGCAGGCTCCATGCACCGGGAGCCTGATGTGGGATTCGATCCCGGGTCTCCAGGATCGCGCCCTGGGCCAAAGGCAGGCGCCAAACCGCTGCGCCACCCAGGGATCCCTGGGTTTTTTTTTTTTTTAAGATTTTAAGTAATCTCTACACCAAAATGGGGCTTGAACTAACAACTCCGAGATCAAGAGTCGCATGTTCCTCTGACTGAGCGAGCCCGACACCCCTGCATGTTTTGTTTTGTTAAGATTTTAGTTACTTATTTACTTGAGAGAGAGTGTGCGTGCGGGTGAGCATGCACACATGAGCACACACACACGTGCACACACGCACACAAGCAGAGGTGCAGTGGGAGGGAGGGGAAGATGGGGAAGGAGAGGGTCAGCTGACTCCCTGCTGAGTGTGGACCCCCTAGTCACTACCCTAGTCACCACCCTGAGATCACGACCTGAGCTGAAACCAAGAGTCGGGTGCTTATTAACCAACTGAGCCACCCAGGTGCCCTTGTTTGTGGGTTTGTTTGTTTGTTTGTTTGTTTAAAAAGGATTTTATTTAATTTATTCATGAGAGATGCAGAGAGAGAGAGAGAGACAAAGACACAGGCAGAGGGAGAAGCAGGCTCCATGCGGGGAACCCTACATGGGACTCAATCCCAGGACTCCAGATCACACCCTGGCCTGAAGGCAGGTGCTAAACCGCTGAGCCACCAGAGATCCCCGGGTTTTTTTTTGTTTTTTAAAAAGATTTTATTTATTTATTCATGAGAGACAGAGAGAGGGGGGCAGAGACACAGGCAGAGGGAGAAGCAGGCTCCATGCAGAGAGCCCGACGTGGGGCTTGTTCCTGGGACTACAGGATCACACCCTGGGCCGAAGGCAGGCTGCAAACCACTGAGCCACCCAGGGATCTCTGTGTTTTTTAATAGAAGTATAGTTGATGCACAATATTACATTAGTTTCAGGTGTACAGCAGTAGTGATTGACAAGTCTGTATATTATGATGCTGTGCTCACCACAAGTCTATCTACTTGTCTACAGTCTATCTGTCCTCACACAACACTATTACAGGACCATTTAGTATATTCCTTATGCTATAATTTTTATCCCCATAAGTTATTCATTCCCTAACTGGAAGCCTGTATCACCCACTCCCCTTCACCATTTTGCCTGTCCTCCTACGCCTCCCCTCTGACAACCTCAGTTTCCACCATTTGTGTGTTTCTGCTGTTTATTCATTTTAGTTTTTCAGATTCCGTGTATAAATGGATATTTGTCTTTCTCAGTCTGACTTATTTCACTTAGCATCGGCCCTTTTAGGTTCATCCATGTTATCACAAATGACAAGATCTTACTCTTTTTTATGGCTAACATTCCATTGTCTGCATGTATGTGTGTAAATATACCATATCTTCTTTATTCATTCATTTATTGATGAATACTTGAGTTGCTTCCAACATTGGCAGTTACAGATAATGTTGCAAAAAATGTAGGGTTTCAGCCTAGTGTTTTTATTTCCACCTTACAGATGAGGGAACAGATTTGCAGAGGTTATGTACTTGCCCACGGGCACTCAGCCAGTAAGCCGCACAACCAAGAATCAAACCGTGCTCTTCTCTTTCTGATTATTTCTCCCATGTCAGGGCTGAGCGATTGGTTCTCTTCTCTGTGACTTCATATGCCTAAGAGTAATACTCAAGGGCTCTTGGTGATCCTTCATGGACTTCAGGCATGTGTTGGCATCAGACCACCTACGATTTGGGTCCTGGGGAATGGGAGAGGACAGAGTTGGTGATGGCCCTGCTTCAGTAGCCTAGAGTTCTGTGAGTCTGTGGGCATGTCACCTTCACCTCAGCACCTTAGATTGGAGACAAGCATTTGACAGAGCAGGACTGTTGAAACGGTGGTGTGATGTTGAAGAGTTGACTTAGCTCTCTGGCCAAACCAGGTGATGGCAATAGAAGTTGTTTTCTGTGTTGCTGGTGGGAGGTGCCCAGCTACATTCCTTTGCAGGCAAGCACAAACTAGATATTTTTGAAATTGAAGGTCTAAAACCAGCCAAAGAATTAATCCTGGTCTGAAAAGCATATGGTGAGACTATAGCCAACCTGACTTGGGTGTTGCCTTTTCAGCTTTGTTGGTTTTTAATAAGTCTAAAACTATGTCTCAAGAGAAAGGACTTTTGCGAACATCTTAAGCCATGTTCCTTATGGCTGACAGTGGCTAATAGTGAGGCCTGCAGCCATGAAGGGTTCAAGTCCATCTTATGTTCATGTGCACCTTGGCTGATGAGGTGCTGAGCAGATGTTTCAGCTGCTACCATGGACTTTCCTGATGATAGGTCAGCTGGATTGGCCCAACTCTCTATCACCTAGCTGAGAGGCCTTGTAGCAAAGTGAAAGCAGGCCCTGGACATTGGGCGCTCCCAGGGTCCACAGCGGTGCCAAGCAGAGGCTGAAGCTGGGCCTGGTGTCTTCTTAGGCTTTCTCTTGCCTTGGAGGCTGTAGCATGAACATAGGCTGTGAAGCCAGAGAGGCTCCAGTTTGGTCCTCACCCAATACTTACTGCCCAGGGCACCTTGGGGAAGGAAGCGTCAACTTCCTCATCTATAGAATGGGTCCAATAACATATCTATGTCCTGGTTGTCAGAGTCCAGTGAGGTGATGGTGTGGGGCTTGTCTGGCACATTGTAGAGTTCAGTACATGGGGGCTGTTTTAATAACTGCTCAGTCTCCTGGTTTGGGGGTTGGGATGGAGTCTTTCTGAGGTCTCATCCTGTTGGATACGGAGGATCCTTTGGAGGTAGGAGGTTGGGAACTGTTCAACTAGGGAACTGCAGGCAAGAGTGCTGTCTTAGGTCTAAACTTGCAGCCAGCTCCTCTTTGAAGATTGTACTTGAGTTCTAGAAAGTTCAGTTGCTAGATGTCAGCATTAAGCATTGAAGGGGTCTTCATTGAAGCGGAAGTGAGATTCCCAGAAAGAGGTACCAATCTATTATTCATCCTGATTATCTCAGACCTGGCATGGTGGATGGAGCCTCTGTGGCTCAGGGGCAGACTCAGTATTGCTGGGTGAGAAAGCCAAGGCGGGAGAGAATGAGTGCTTTGTATAGCAGTGTCCTGTGAGGGGGCTGTAGACTTTTCTGAGGGAGGCAGGTGGGCCCCCCCAGGGCTCTGAGGAAGCTAGATGAGGTATTATGTGTCCTACAGAGCACCACATGCGTCCTTCCCTCTGGGAAGCCTTCCACCCAGGCAGGGCAACTGTGGCCGGATGTGGAAGGTAAACAGGCAGCCCTTCTGCTCTTTACTATAGTCAGGCCCGGAAAGGCCCGAGCTGTAGCTTTTCATCTCAGGAAGCCCTGAGGTCCGCCTGGCTCTCCTGAAGCAGCCTCATTGTCCCTTTGCAGGAGCATAACCAGGTGCCCCAGCTTCTGCGGCGCCAGCATGGCCAGGTGCCGATGCTGAAGTTTGAGCAGCAACCCTGGGCCCTCTCCCCTCCATTCTCTACTTGGGAGCCAGAGAATATTCTGCTTGAAATCTTGATTGATAACCCTTGCCCTTGGGATCAAATCTGGAAGTCCCCTGGGCCCTGCAGGATCTTCTCACCCCTTCCCATCCTATCACCGTGCTCCAGGCACACCAGCTGCCTCTGCTCCATGCTCTTTCCTACTTGTGGAATCCTTTCCACCCCCTCCTGCTGCCAAATCCCCAGCAATCCCAGCTCCTGCTCATTCATTAGATCTGAGTTTATACTCTTCTTTGTAGAGAAATCATACCTGACCCCTCTAGCCTAAGGTTCAGTACCTTTCTTAGGGGCATGTCTGTCATCTCTATTTCTCCTTTTTTTTTTTTTTTTAATTTTTTTTTTTATTTTTTATTTATGATAGTCACACACAGAGAGAGAGAGAGAGAGAGAGAGAGAGAGAGAGGCAGAGACACAGGCAGAGGGAGAAGCAGGCTCCATGCACCGGGAGCCCGATGTGGGATTCGATCCCGGGTCTCCAGGATCGTGCCCTGGGCCAAAGGCAGGCGCCAAACTGCTGCGCCACCCAGGGATCCCTCTATTTCTCCTTTTAATTGGAACCATCCTTTGCTTTCTCTGCTCACCATGAGACTGTGAAGGCCTTGAGAACAGAAACTGAATCCGTTCTGTCCATGGCTGTGTCCTTAGCGTGATGCCATCGCATGTCTGGCAGATACAAGTGTTCAGTAAATAAATATTTATTGGATGAATGCAGAAATAGCCAATCAAGCAGGTAGAATGGACCTGCCACTTCTCCATCCATCACTTGTTTGAGTGTCTTCCGTGGGACAGTGTCTCTCCTTGATGTTAAGGGTAGAGATTGAGTGTCCACAGGCCCTCCTCTGAGAAGGCACTGTCACTGTCCAGAACCAGGCCGTCTCTGCAGGCCAGTTGAATCCCATCTAAACGCGGCCTCTCTGTTAAGCTCTGCGCTCTGGAACGTCCTAAGAAGTCCTCCCTTGGGTCACTTCCAGCCTCAGTAGGGTAGCCAGCTGTCCTCACAGAGTTGTGCATCAATGCCTGTAGTGATGAGGCACAAATAGGATGCTTTTCGAGTGGGGAAAGGAGGGAAATCATAGTTAGAACAGAATCCTATTCTGTGGAAATATTTAACAAGTTAGATGTCCGCACGTTGTGTGCCAGGCACGGGTCTCGGCAGCGGGACACAACGGTGATTAGGACAAGAGGAAGGCCCCTGCCTTCAAAATGACACAGGTGGCTAAATGCAGGAAGACCTGTCTTTCTTTTTTTTTTTTTCTTTTCTTTATTTAAACTTCGTCCTTTTATACAGAAATTGCTACCTATAAGTCAAATTAACTTATATGGTAGGAGAGCGAAGTGTCTTGTTTCTAGGGATAGCTGGAAAAATCAAAACATAGCCCCATGTTTTAGCAGGCTGGCCACCTTCCTGAAACCCAGCTCACTATTGTACCGTGGTCTGGGGCAGCCCACTCGTCTCCACATCCTGAGCTGAGCCTGGAGACATGCAGGACCAGGAAAGGAAGCTCAGTCGGGCTATCCTTGGTGGCCATTGTTATTTATGGGGCATTGGCAGAGAAGCCCAAACCACGGAAAATCTAGAGAAAGATAGGCTACACGGTGTGGTTGAGCAGAATTTGATAGCTCCTCGTTGCTCTCCAGGCCATGGGACCCAGAATGACAGTCTGCCCTGTGTCTGCTGTCAGGCCTGGCCTTGGGCTTTGTCTGCCTCATCCCTCCACACCTCTCTCACTGTCCACGAGAGCGATGGTGGGGGAGCAGCCACTCTCTGTTCCGAGTCTGTGCCCCTGGGACCTCTCTGTTCGGGACACAAAACCTGAGACTGTTTTTCCTTCTAAATGCAACTTTGTTCTGCAGGAGAGGAGAAAAGCGAGAAAGAGATTATTCGTTTGACTATAGGGAGGTGTGCTCTGATATGCCTCTGAAAAGGGCCCATTTGCCCCAGCAGCCTTTGCTGGGTATAGTGAAAGGAGAGGAGCCCAGGGAACTTAGTGGGAAACCAAAGCTGGGGGCAGTGGACTCTATGTCTCTCTCATAGGAAAACAGAATGGTGCTGGATGGTTCTGTCCTGGGAAAAAGAAGTGGGCTTGGATATTGGCCTTGGTGATTTTAAAAATGTGTAAGCCTTTGCTTGCTGATTCTGTTTCCTCATTTCCCATATACATTTCTGGGCCCCACGGCTGCTCTCTTGGCAATCTCTAGAGACTGGCTAATTTCCACCCCCAAGAGGGGATGGATTTGGCGCTCCCCCTGCACCAGGCACTGTGTTAAGTGCTGGGGATTCAGGTGGTGGTGGCTGCCCTCCTTTCTCAACATCTATGCAGTGCATGATCCTTTTAACACACACACACACACACACACACACACAGGAACAGGAACATTTGCAAACAGAATCCGTATGTACCCATCACCCAGCAGGAGCGATTATCATTTTGCCAAACTTGTTTTCAGCACCGTCCAACACTCCACTTTAGAGTATTTTAAAGACAACTCCAGACGTCACCCATAAATGCGCCTTATGTTTAACTGATAC
The DNA here is from genome assembly GCF_048418805.1 of Vulpes vulpes. NCBI lineage: Eukaryota > Metazoa > Chordata > Mammalia > Carnivora > Canidae > Vulpes > Vulpes vulpes. The sequence continues at coordinate 8,287,269 of NC_132780.1, forward strand.
GGATGTATGTTTTCAGTATAACCACACCACACCCTGTCACACTTGATGCTTCTGACCTTGCCTTAAGAAAAAACCAGAAACTCCTCCCCTTTGCCTTCCTTGACATTACCGTCTATTTCTTGACTTCCTCTCATCCCCGTCTCTGGCTCCTTTCCCTCTACCCATCTCTTAAATGTGTGTCCTTTTCCCTGGAGGATTTTTAAGATTTTATTTATTTATTAGAGAGAGAGAGAGCAGGGGCAGGGGCAGGGGCAGAGGGAGAAGCAGGCTCCCCGCTGAGCAGGAAGCCTGACTTGGGGCTTGATCTCAGGACCTGAGGATCCCAACCTGAGCTGAAGGCAGACACTTAACCTATTGAGCCACCCAGGCTCCCCTCCCTGGAGGAGTTTATCCTCCCTGGCCTCTGGTCTTACCTCCCTGTGCAGGACTCCCGTGTCTCAAGTCCCAACATACTCGTTATTCTCCATGCAATGGTTTGCTCACGTATCACTGTCACCTGTTAGGCTCTGAGGTCTTTCATGGAGGAATGTGGCCTTACCTCTCCGTGAATGCTGGGCACCAGTACCACTCCCGGCCATGGGAGCAGCTCAGGAGATGTTTAAATGAGTGACCAAGGGAAAACGTGACCCTTCAGTTTCTGAGTGCTGGCTGCTTGTGCAGCACATAATTCACTTTCAGCATAGCCTAGACTGCGCTCATTCTGCAGGCCCTTCCCTCTGGGGCTTTTCTGCCCTGGTTGGCCATTGCCCTGCCCGTGGGTCACATCCAGCTCAGAAGCCTTGGAGTCATCTTGTGACTTCTCACCCTGCCTGGAGGGGCATCCAGGTTTGCTCATTTCTGTCTCTCAAGTATCTGCAGATGCTCACCTTCCTCCTTTCCTTTGCTACTACTGGTGCCCTAGCTCGGGACCACACACGGGCTGCTTCAGGGTGCACATTCCAGTCAGACTGTCTGGGTGCGGCTGCAGTGCTGCCATTCACTGTGTGGCTCCGGTGAAATGCCTTAACCCCTCTGTGAGGATAGTGCGTCCAGGGGCTGTTGTGAGACCTCCGTGAGTTAATGCTCGTGTGCCCAAGTCTCCTCAGCAGTCTCCCAACTGTCTTCACTCCAGGCCCCTGCTTCATCGCGTGTTAGCCCTGTGAACGTTATCTTTCTGAGACTCATATCTAATCAGGTCACGAAGAAACCTGCCCCTCATGGCCCAAAGAATAATTTTGGAGTTCTTCAGCCTCTCTGCCTTCTGGCCCCATCTCCTCCCACTTCTCAGGGGTCCCTGGACATCTGCCCATTGTTTTTTACGCTCTTGACGTTTCCACCGCTCGGAATGACCTTCTTCCCAGGTCATCCCCTATCAGAACACTGCTCCTCTTTCACAGCCTGGATTGGGTGTCGCCTGACCTCTACTGTACTCAGATCACACTGCCCAGCCTATAGTGTCCCTCTCCAGCCCGACCACACACTCCTTTGGGGGGGGGGGGCGGGGGGGCGGGTAGAGCTGTCAGATTCTGTAGGTCTCCCCAGACTCTTGCTTGTGATTCTCTTTACTTGTCCTGAATCTCAGCTCCTCCAGGAGATGGGAAAGTAACCTGCAGGCCAGTTTTACCTTAGTAGTTGTTTAGTGAAAGAAACTGAGGATTTTTCATCCCCTCTGCCTGTAGTTTGTTTTCTTTCTTTTCTTTCTTTTCTTTTCTTTTCTTTTCTTTTCTTTTCTTTTCTTTTCTTTTCTTTTTTCTTTTCTTTTTCTTTTCTTTTCTTTTCTTTTCTTTTTTCCTTCCTTCCTTCCTTCCTTCCTTCCTTCCTTCCTTCCTTCCTTTTTTTTTTTTTTTTAAAGATTGTATTTATTTATTCATGAGAGACACAGAGAGAGAGGCAGAGACATAGGCAGAGGGAGAAACGGGCTCCACGTAGGGAGCCCACAGGGAGCCCGACGTGGGACTCAATCTCCAGGACCAGGTCCTGGGCCGAAGATGGCGCTAAACTGCTGAGCCACCGGGGCTGCCCTGCCTGTAGTTTTCTTGTTCGAGAGGAGAGTATGCTGTGGAAGTTAGAATTCACGGCAAGGGTTTGCTCCCCCCAGGAAGAATGGCTGCCAACTCCGGCAACTCCGCTGTGGATTCAGGCTGCCTTTCTCTTGTCCTCCCCGTCAAATTCTATCTGTGGGCACCAGGCCAGACACTGAGGGAACTTTGGGATCTAGGCCTTCTTATCTTCCCTTTGTTTGTTGCTCCACCTTCCAGAAGGGAGCAGGCCTCCACCATCTCAGACTGGAATGGCAGCACATGTGGTGTCTGCCTTCTCCAGTCGCCTGCCACCCACGGAGCAGAGAGGATCAAAGGCTTTAGCAGAGGAGGGGAGGGAAGGGAATTCACGTCAGTGGTACCAGAAACCCCCCTTTCCCCTTCCAGAGCTCCACAGAGCCCTGTCTTACACTCATACTGGATCCGGTGGGATGTAGCGGCTACCATGGAAGGGCCACAGCCACTTGGAATAGATTTCACACGGAGGATTTGAGACTTAACACCATGGTATTTTTCAGCAGCACAACTGTGTTTCAAGTTGAGTTTTGTGTATCTGCCATTTTTATAAAATAGACAAAAAGAGCTGCTGAGGGTAAATTTGAGTAGGGGGCACCTGCCCTCATCACTGGCACCCCTCAAGGCAGAGCTCTTTTGGGACTGCTGTTTGAAAATCACTCCTTGTTCACTTCTCCACTCTTGTTGGCCTTGTTTAATCCCAGTGCTCAGAATAGTAGGTGGTGTGTCATAGATGCCCAATAATTTGAAAATTAGAATGATTGCAGTTTGGTTGGGGCTCAGAGCGGTGTCTTCTTCTTGGGGGGTGGGGAGGTAGGGGCTAGGGGCTGCCCAGGAGGGGGGTTGTCTGATACCAGCATTTTGGGCCCAACCTGGAATGAATGACTCTGGAATCCTGGAAGGCCTAGTCAGTCACCTTCTTTGGTTCTCAGGCAGTGTCAGGGAACTGACACCTAGCCATTTTGTTCTCTGTGGACCTGAAAGGCTGTGCCTCCCAGTGCAGCTCCTGTTTCTCCTTTTTGAACTCCTCTGAGACAGAGCAGGTGGTTGGGGCTCTCTGAACCCATAGAGGACTGGCTGTTCTGCTCCAGCCTGAAATCAATTTCCTCCAGGCCCTGCACTGAACCAGGCCCTGTGAACAGAGGGAGGGGTCTAAGCCAGGCCTCCCCTGCCACGTGTGAGAAGGAGAGTGATAGAGCCACTTGGCCTGTGAGCCACCAACCTTCCCCCACTTCTCTAAAGGGCACAAAATGGCAGTTGGGCTGCACCTTTGTTTTATGAGTCACCAGTGATAGCCTGTCATAAATTGTTATTTCCTATACTTTCAGAGCTTTATCAAGCCTCTCCTCTGCAATCCGGGAACAGATTTGATGCAGGGTCAGTTAACACATTGTGTTGAAATCTGTCATTGTGCCCATATAAGGCAAACTCCTCAGGTTACTTTTTACCTTGGCAGAATCACAGGAATGTCAAGGTAACCAGGCCACCTCAGCATAGCTCTGATTCTCGTTGGGTCACCTGACTTGCCCTCCCTCTCCCATGACTCACCCTGCAGCCCAGCGCGAGGCCTGCGGTGCTTATGGTAGATGGAATTGGCCAAGGGCCTCTGGGACTGCACTTGGTTTTGTGTCTTCCTTAGAGTGGGTCAGGTGAGAAAAACTACAGGAGGCACCTTATGTGGTGTCTGACAGCAAGATCCACAAACAAAGCAGTCTTGGTCAGACTTGAGGCTGGTTAGGAGATATGTGGATCCCAGCTCTGACACCTTCCAGCTGTGTGACCATGGGCAGATTGCTTCAGCTTTTGGAGCCTTATCTGTAAAATATAGAGCACTCAGAACAAATTCTGGTAAGCAGTAAGTGTTCAATAAATGTGAGTCATTTGTACAGTTAGATTAGGGGAAGCCTCATACCCCACCCAGTCATAAAAACACCTCTTGCTCTCTCCTCTGAAAGACCCATAGCAGCACTAATGGGTCAGAGAGAGCTGGAGCACTTGAGTCCTCCCTGGAAGACTGACCCCACACCTTCACGACGGCGCTCCATTACCTCTGCGCTTCCCAACACACACGCACAGACAAAGCCACTCCTCTGTCCTGACAGGGCCAGGAGTCAGATCTGCCCCTGAGAGCAGCAGGGGCCTCCTCCTTCGCTGACGTCACACTGCTCCTGGAGACAGTTGCCCCTTACTGCTCTATGGTTTGGCCAGGCCTTAGTACCAGCCCCAGGAAGGCCTGTAGGTGGGGCGAGCCGGAGTGGGAGCCTAGCCCTGTCACTCTGCCAGGGCAGACGGTTTCACCATTTTTAATGGAGCGATTATGAGTCAGAGGTTTCACTCTCTCTCTCGACTGGTTCCTCCCAATCCTGTAATTACCCTTTGGCTATAGAACCTTATTTTGGTTTTTCTTTTTTTAAAAAAATCCTTTCAAGACACTGTTGATACTGTCCTTTTGTGTTCAAGAGATCTAAGACAGAGTGAATATAGCAAAGGAAAAAGACCCCCAGAGCCTGCTTACACGAGGCTAAGGGTTAGAGTGGATAACTCTGAACACCACCAATTACCTCTTGGCAAACTCCGAACTCTAAGCCAGGAATGTTGGGTCTGAGGCACCTCCCAGATTGACGATGGATTCATTCACTCCCTCACCCAGTATTCACTGAGCCTCAGCAGAGGGTGGGCAGGCTGAGGAGTACTCAGCACCTCCTTGGGCCCCCTGCCAGTGCTGGTCCACTCAGGGATGAGAGGAATTGATCATGCAGATAAATGCCCTATATTCTCTTGGCCTCTGAACTCACCCTTCTTCTCGAAGGGATCATCTTACTCCCGGGCTCTGAGTGGGAAGCCAGTGGGACAGAGTACATCTGAAACAAATTTATGTCTTGAGTGTTGCCCCAGGCTCTAGTCGTCAAGAGCATAGATTTCTAGACCAACTAAGTTCTGCCCTAGCCATGTCACCCATCCCCAGACACCCCTCCCAGCTTTCACTGGAGTAGGAGAAGGCTTCTGACCTGATTGGTGGACCATTAAATCAGAATGTCCCAAAACAAGAAAAAGGAAAGAATCACCAAGGAGGAGTTGTAGTTGTCAAAAGCAAAATCTGCCCCACTGTTAGAAATCGCTTGTAGGCCTGGCATAATTACCCTTCCCCTACCACAGCCCAGTTTGTGGATCATGTAAGTTCCAGCAGGAATCAGGCTGTCTGCTAGAGGGTGAACAGAGGGAGAAATGGTGGTATTTGCCCTCCCTCCACATGCCACCTGCCTTTTCACTTCTCAGTTCTGTCGGGGAGTTTCTGGGGTGGGCCTTGGTGGCTCAGGGCAGAAGTAGCACTTGCCTGAATGAGACCGGAGTCTGCTCAGTGCCCCCTCTTGCTTTTTCTCCCCCAGTACCAAATGCCTGTTACCTAGGTAAGCAAGTCCATGGGTGGATTGTCCACGCTGAAATGATAAATCTAAAGACTTGTTTCTTAGGCACCTGTTAGGATTCCAAGCCACACAGTCTCAGGGCCAGAATTGGCTCACTTGGCTATCTTTCTGAAGGATCAAAGTTTAAACCAGACGATCTTTAATCTCTCTTCCTACACCGAAACCTGAGCTCAGCTGTAAGCTATTGAAAGTAAATGGGGTTTTTGTAGTTCAGACTCCCTGTTCTTCAGGTGAAGCGCCCCTGTGCCTGATGGTTTCACAGCAAAATGCCAGGTTGGGTGAGAGGAGGCGGAGGGCATGTCCCCAGTCTCTGCTGCTGCCCTAATTTAAAAACTGCCTTTTGGGAGTGGAAGTTTTCTCTTTTAAAGGTAGCTATTTCAGGTAGGCCTCACCCATCTCTTCTTCCTGCTGAAAAGCTTTCTTTTGAGAGCTGAGTGCTGCCTCTACCTCAACCCTGTGGGCCCCAACCGCCTTTAGTTGAGACCCTTATCTCCCTGTGTACTCTGTGGAGAGGGCAGCGTCTTCCCCCTTGGGGAGGACTCATTTCTTTTGAGTGTAATCTGAGTAGCTTTGGGTTGGCTGGTTGGTTGGTTGGTTTTCCGTGTGTGGGATAGCTCCGGAAAAGGTCCATTTAAGAACAGAAACAAGTTTAGACTGGAGGACCCCCTCCCCTACCCTGGGTTGCCTCTCCCTGCTTTTCTGGGGGGTTTCTTTTAGCTCCATGGTCCGGTTCAGTTCGACAAATCCAGGGGCTCCTTAGTTCTCACTGGGCCTTGGATTCCTCACTTACAGAATGAGGGAGTTAAATTAAAGTGGTGGTTCTTAACCCTGGCAACATGTTAGACTCAACTTGGTAAGCTTCTTGAATTTCATTATTCAAGACCCATCTCCAGGGAATCTGATTCATTTGACCTGGGGTGAAGTAGGCATTTTTATGAAACTCCTAGGTCCCATGTATTTATTGTCAGTTAATCTCCATCAAGGGTGAAAGACATACTAAACAGGGAGAGTTTTCTTTCAGTTTTTTTTTTTTTTTTTTTAAGATTTTGTTATTTATTAGAGAGCACACACATAAGCAGAGGAGGGACAGAGAGAGAGGGAGAAGCAGACTCCCCGCTTAGCAGGGAGAAGTATCTGGAGCTTGATCCCAAGACCACTTGAGCCGAAGGCAGACCCTTAACCGACTGAGCCACCAGGCACCCCAAAAGAGTCATCTTTTCAATAAATAGTGCTGAGACAATTGCATATGCACATGCAGATAATGGAGTTGGACCCCTATTTCAAACCATATACAGAATAATTCCAGCTGGATCAAAGACCTGAAGGTAAGAACTAAAACTATAAAACTTAGAAGAAAATGTAGACATAAGTCTTCATGACCTTGGATTGGCAGTGATTTATTAGATAGGACACCAAAAACACACATAACAAAGAAAAATAGTTATCTTAGACTGAGTGAAAATTAAAAACTTTTTTTTTCTTCAAAGGACACTCAGAAAGTGAAAGTAAAAAGACCTCAGAATGGGAGAGAATACTTGCAAATCATGTATCTGATAAGGGTGTAGTGTCCAGAATATATAAAGAATGCCTACATACAACCAATGAAACGACAAATAGCCAATTAAAAAATGGGTGAAGGGGGGATCCCTGGGTGGCTCAGCGGTTTAGCGCCTGCCTTCAGCCCAGGATCCTGGAGTCCTGGGATCGAGTTCCACATCCGGTGCCCTGCATGGAGCCTGATTCTCCTTCTGCCTGTGTCTCTGCCTCTTTCTCTCTTTCTCTGTGTCTCTCATGAATAAATAAATAAAATCTAAAAAAAAGAAAAAATTGGGTGAAGGATTAGAAACCTTTTCCAAAGAGGTTAATACAAATAGTCCATAAGTACATGAAAAGATGCTCAACATCATTAGTCATTAGGGAAATGCAAATTAAAACCACAGTGAGGGGATCCCTGGGTGGCTCAGCCGTTTAGCCTCTGCCTTCGGCCCAGGGCATGATCCTGGAGACCCGGGATCGAGTCCCACATCGGGCTCCCTGCATCGAACCTGCTTCTCCCTCTGCCTGTGTCTCTGCCAATCTCTCTCTCTCTCTCATGAATAAATAAAATCTTTAAAAACGAACAAACAAAACCACAATGAGATGACACCTCACAACCACCAGGATGACTGTAATCAAAGCGTTCAATAATAAGTGTTGGCAAGGATGCGGAGAAATCAGAACCCTCATACATTGCTGATGGGAATGTAAAATGGTAAAACCTCTTTGGAAAACAGTCTGGTCGTTCGTTAAATGATTGAACATATTGTTGCTGTATGTCCCGGCAGTTATACTCCTAGATGTATATCCAGGGGCGCTGGAAATGCACATCCACTCAAACTTACCCATGAATGTTTGTAGCAGCCTTATTCACAGTAGCATCGGTAGAAATGACCCAAACGTCATTCAACTTGTGACTGAATGGGTAAATAAAATATGACACATCCAAACAATAGGATAGTACTTGGACAAAAAGTAACAGAGCACGGACACCCAGTATAACGTGGATGAACCTTGAGAACATTCTGAATGAAAGAAGCCAGACACAAGGCCACATACCACATTATTCCATTTATATGAAATGTCCATAAAAGGCAAATGCACGGAGACAGAAGGTAGACTAGCAGTTGCCAGGAGCTGGGCGTTGGGGGGACAGAGTGCTCACAGTTTGGAGAAAATATTCTGAGATTAGATAGTGATAACTGTATAGCCTCATGAATAACCTAAAACCTAAAACTCACCGATTTTTTTTTTACTCCGATTTTTTATACTTTAAAAGGGTGAGTTGTATGGTATGTGAATTCTAACTCAATTTAAAAAAAATGGTTCTCCAAACTATGCACCTCCCTCGTTAAAAAGAAGTACGGGCACACCTACGATCCAGCAACTTTGCCTCTGTGTTGCATTAGTCCTCTGCTGTTGGCTAACAAATTCCCTCAAAGCTTAGTGGCTTCAAACAGTATTTGTTACTGTAAAAATTGAGAGAAAAAAACACCAGAAGAGCTTAAGAGTAATTCTAATATACAGCCAGAGGCAAAAACCTCTGGGCTTAAAGGGTCTCTGGAAGCATGAAGAACTAGGTCTGATCATATAGTAAAGGAATACCTTTACTCATTTGGTAGTCAGATAGCCAGGCTAAAGGAAGGGAGGTTTGGGGAAAAGTATGTGGTGTCAGCCACTAGTGTATAACCAGCAATGTGGTGAATCCTAGGGGCGGGGGTGTGGGGGAGCTGGCTTCACCAGCTGCAGCACTGATGCCGTGGGTAGCACCTTTTGGAATAGAAAGGATGCAGTGATGAATAGAGCATCAACTGATCACTTACTGCACACTGTGTGTGTAGCCCTGTTGTTAAACATTCACATCATTGTCTGTTATCCTCATTTTACAAAGGAGGGAGTGGAAAACAAAACAAAAAAAAAAAACAAAGGAGGGAGTGGAAGCTGAGAGAGGTGACTTTGTTTTCTATGGCCACACACAAGTGGCGAAGTGAAGGTTTGAACCCATGTGTGAGCTTCGAGGGCTCTTGCTCTCTGGAGCACCATGCCACTTTGTCCTCTCCTTGGCTCGCCTCCTAGTCTGCTCATTGCTACAGTGTCCCGGCCCAGCCCTTGAACCTGGGTCTCAGCAAGTCCAGTGGCCCCGATGCCTAGGCAAACAAGGCACCTGAGGGCTCCCGTTCCCCTTCCATTGGAGTGGCAGGCCAAGAGCGTGTCTTCCCTGGCTCGTTTTTGGAATATGTACAGTTCCAGGATTTATTTTTGTGAACTGTTGAAAGCAAGCAGTTTTATCCCTAAGTTGGGACTCTCACCAGTATAAAATGGGATTAGAAACCACGAAGTCATCCGTGACTGGACATGAGAAGCCCCCAAACCATTCTCTTGGTTCTAGGGTTTACTGAGCACCAGCTGTGCAATGCGGTGGGGCCCTGCAGCCAACAGGACTCGGCTCTCACGGAGATTATGGTACACTTGGGAGGGACACTGGTTATGGACAGAGGACATAATTTCTGAAAGTAACAAGTACAGCAAATACGACGTAACAGAGTTAAGTGATTGTAGGGTGCAGATATCAAGATCGGAGAAGGCTTTCTGAGATGATGTTATCTGAAGAAAGTCCTGACTGATAGGCAGTAGCCAGCCCTGTGAGGAGCTGCAGGAAAGTTTTAGACTGGTGCTTCTCATGAGGTAGGGACTGCACTCCAGAATCAGCCTGTTGCAGCAGCAGCAGCACATGTGTTTCCGAGAGCTTCACAGGGTGATTGGCTGGGGCGGAACATTGGCTACTGGGGAGGGGGTGTGGGGGAGAGATGGTTTCTGGAGAGACACGCAGGACCTCTGGAATGCTCACTACTCCGCTCTGTGGTATTTATACCTCTCCTTCAACTGGGAAGTCAGAGCTTTTTCATGTAGGCTGAGAAAACTCCGAATAAGGCAACGTCAGGCCAGGACCTAAGAAGCATTCCATATTTCTCTGTAATTGCTTTCAAATTAGGTTATGTCATCATGGGGCAGGCACATGCAGCATGCCCGCTTTGCCCTTGGCTAGCTGTGGAATTGGGTTCTGGGTGGGCAGCTCATTGTGTCCCCCATGCTACAAAACCACCAGCCTTAATTTCCCCCCTCTGGCTGGCCTGCATCTGTCTACATGGTAGCCCTGTTATCATGAGTGGTTCATCTTCTTTTCTCAGCCTGCTCCCTGGTTTCTGTCCCCTTCGGCTGTGGTCAAAGGCAGTGGGTCTTCAAAACAGTACTTATGTGTACAGTCTCAGAACTGTTCCAGAGGCTCACAGATTCCCTGGACAATCCATACAGCTGTTGCCAGGGTGATTGCCTTTTTGCTGGGCTGCTGGCAACCCAGATTCCAGTAGGCTGAGGCATCGGGCCCTGAAAGGGCCTTTATAGTTGGTGGATGAAGCCCAGAGGCCAGGAGAGCAGTTTCTGCTTTCAGGAACTGAAAAGGTGCCCCACTGGGGCCAGGCCTCATCTGAAGCCTGGCAGTAGCCAGGCAGATAGGTGATAAGAAGGGTGGATGCCTATCCTTGGGATAAATAGCTGTCCCTCCCTTGTGTCCAAGCCCCAGACACCCTTCCTGAGGACCCGTGGAAGCAGGAACCATGGGCAGCATCAGAGGCCACACCAGGCAAGGTGGGAGTTCAGGAGGTGGGACGGCGCCCTCCCCCTCAAGGCAGCTGATGCCCCAGCGGAGCGGCAAACCCAACACGGTATTGCAGAGCTGAGGTTTGAAAACTCCCAGCACCTGTCTTGCCTCCGTGTATCCTGGGGGAGTTTGCTATGGCCACTTCCAGTCAGTCCTGGGTCTGGGGAAAAGATGCAGCTGGTCCTTGTAGGTCAGGCTTTTGGCCTGCCATGTGCTGCTAAGGGGGTGGGCAGCACACACAGCAGAAGGCGGGGGATGCCGCATGAGGCAGCAGAGAGTTTTTCCTAAAATTCTGTGAAGCGTGGTGTCAATGGAATCCACATGTGAGGATCTGCCGCGTGAGTAGGAATACTGCAGCCTCCGACCCTGGTCCAGGAGCCCTCCTTGCCAGGGCTGATCATCAAAGCCAGCGTGCTCGCCCCAGCCAAGGCACTTGGCCGAGTCTGTTTGTAGGAGACTGACTTGCAGGAGACTCCCTTTATTCTGGGTTTAGTGGAATTCCAGTTTCCAACAGATACTTCCCTCCATACCACCGCCTTCAGTATTACGACCATGTTTTGTAACAGGGACCTTGTTTTGTAACAGGAAGTCGTTGAGAGAAAGAGTGAAGCAAAGTTTTTCCAGCTGGGTCAGCCGCATCCTGCCAGAACCCTTTCTTGCACTCACCATCACTCTGCCCGCTGGAATACCACTTGGTTGCCCTGGGTCTTCAAATGTTTGTTTCTTATTCAGTGACTGCCCCCAAGTAGAGTTTAACTCTTTGGGGTGGGGGAGGGAGTCATCGATGAATGGCTCATTAAAGGGCCTCCCCCCCCCCCCCCCCCGCCACATTCCTGGCTGCTTAGGTCACCTCCCAAACAATATCCATCATTCATTCCCCCTGCCGCACCGACATCCTGGCCACTGGGAGGGGTCCCTGTGACACAGGAAGGACTTTATGACCAGCATGCTAGACCTCCTCTCCCTCCCCCCACACACAGAGTGACAAAGCAGAAACAGCCCAGGGGCCCCTCTGAAGCCTGCCTTCCCTGGTGCACCACAGCACTGGGAGTGGTGACTGGATCCCAGCAGAACCAACAAGCCCATCTTTCTCCTTCTACCCCTTCCTCTCCCCCACTCACACCCTGTGCTATTTTAACAACCAGAGAAGAATCTTGAACAGGCTGCCAGTGTGCAGAGGCAGGTTCTAAAGCCTCTTCTCTGTGGTTTTCTTCACATGTATTCTCAAAGACAAGTCCACATCCTTCCTTCCTCCCTAGATAGGTCAAGGGCTGGGTGCAGACTCCCTTCTCAGAATGGCAAGGACAGGCGGGAAGCGACAGAGCCACCACTGGTGTTGTTTTGCCTGCCTTGCACTGGGTCCTGGCCACCCTTTAAGAAGTAGGCGAGCTTTGGGAGGCACAGCTCTGCCTGCTTCACTCTGTGAGCTCCCCTCCAGCTCGGGGGCTGGGCTGAGGCTGGGACCCTTGGGACCCTTCTTGACTCCATCCTGCTGGCTCTGACAGGACCCGGCATCCCACTAGGACATTGTGGATGCTCGGCTGCCCTGTGTTTGTGTTGACAGGCTCTGTGACCTTGGGCAAGTCACTTCACCTCTCCCTGCCTCAGTTTCTTTATTTATAAAGTGGAGATGATAATTTACATGATCATGAGGTTGGTGGTTTTAAAGCGTTACTATGTATAAAGAGTAAGAACTAGTAATTAGCAGTTCTTGCATAATTACCTTTGGCATGCCCCTCCCCCCCACATGTAAATTCTGTTTTGCTTCTTCCCATGCCCAGTATCTAATAGGGGTTCCAAGTCAGGATTTGGGATTTATTGGCCAGGTGAATGCACTGAGCGCCCAGGGACATGGCCATTGCTCAGAGTCAGTGCTTACCCTGAAAATGACCTTAACAGTAAAGCCCAACAGAGCTAGATGCCTTGTGCCTTTTCCTCCTCCCACAGAGTGCCTGCCAGTAGCTCTGGATACCTCTCCCCTCACCACCACCCCCCCCCCCCCACCAAGTGAAATGGAAACCTTGAGCTTGCCTTTCTCAGGCACGGCAGTCCATATCTCCAACCTGGCTCTTCTACCTTCCTTCCGCAAGGTTCTCTCAAAGGCTCTTCATTCTCTCTTCTTCCTGGTGGTCCAGCTTCAACCCTCATCCCCTTCAGCTCTCCCCTTACACAGCAGCTGGGGTGACCTTCCCAAGGCCCAGGGAGGTAGGCCTGGCCAGCCTCCTGGCACAGCTTGCTCCCTTCTTCCTGCTCCAACCTGCTGGAGGGCCTTTGCACAGGCTGTTCCTGTTATCTGGAAAGTCTCCCATATTTTTGTCTTAACTCTTTCTTGGTTGTATCAGAGTCTGGGGATCACCTTGTTAGGGAAACTTCCCCGTGTCTGCCCCTAACCACTGGATCAGGAGCTAGCATGCTGAACAGTCTTCAGCTCCCTTTCCGAGGGCAGCAGGGAGGAGGGCACATACCTGCCACCTCAGAGTGGGGCCTCTGGGATTTAAGTCCAGCTCTGTAACTTTCCAGGTGCATGATTCCTGGGGGGGGTGGGGTGGGGTGGGGTGGGTGGGATGTCAACACCTCTCAGACCCTTGGTTTCTTCTGTAAAATGGGGCAGTGGTGGCAACTACCCCACAAGATACTTGTGAAGATGAGAGAAGCTAATATGTGACACGGTGTCCAGCACACAGTGAGCTCTGTTGGAAGTGTCTATGCCAGTTGTAACTCTTACCATTTCCCCTGCGGGTGTTACCTCTGTAGTTTAGTAGTTGTTTGATTGATGAGACCCTCTCCCTGTTCAGACTGGGCAGTCCATGAGTGTACAAGCTGTGTGCAGTGTGTTCACGCCTGGGTAGTCAACCCAGGACCTGGCCTGGGGTCGACACCCAGCAAATGCTTGTCAAGGGAATGGATGTGTTCCAACCCCATGGACCTGGGACGTTGTGGAACGGTGGGGCCTGTTGGTGCTTGGGCTCTGTATTGCATGCTCTGAGAATTTTGCATAGCAGAAGGTGGTGTGGTGGGCACACACGGCCTCTATCTTTTTTTTTTTTTTTTTTTTGGCCTCTATCTTTGAAACCACCCCTCCACACTATCCACCTCACACATCTTAGTCTAAACTGGGTAGGGAGGGGAAGTGTATAAGTAGAGAGTTATTCTCATACCCAGCTAGAAAAAACTGAATCTTTAATATCGTGTTCAGATTCCAGCTCCTACTCACCAGTCACTATGTGAAAAAGTGGCAGTCTCTGGTTGACTTGTTCCCTGAGAATGGCCTCATGAGGTCCTGTTCTCCTTGTCCATGAGCCTCTGGTGTCAGTACCTGCCCCTCATCTTCCAGAAGGAGAAAATAGAGCTGAGCAGGGCATGGAGTGGAAGGGTGGGAGGCCTCTCAGTGGGGTTTTCATTCTATCTGTGGCAGATCCAGGAAGAAATCCTTCCTTCTCACCCCTAGGCCAGGCAAGTGAATATTCTGTGTTCTGCTTAGGACTGTGCCTGCTTCCAGCTAGGGAGACAGCAGTGCCCAGTGCAGAGATACCATTTATCTGTAATACCTCTTTTCCTTGACATATGTATAATACTGAGTGCTTACTTAATCTGTGCCAGGCACAGTCCTAAGTGACTTACTTGAATTACTTTGTTTAATCTTCATTTAAGAGGAGAGGTTACTGTCCCTATTTCATCAGTGAAGAATCTGAGTCTCATTGCTTGCCCAGGGTTATCCTGCTGGCAGGTTGCCTCACTGGCAGAGGCAAGACTTGAATCCGGATCTGTGTGAGTCCCAAGCCCCAGAGCTCTTGTGTGGTCGCCAGAGAATATGAGCAAAGGATGGTGTATGTATTTGGAGGGCAGATAGTACAGTGACCTTGTGAGGATGGATAGCCTGAACCCGACAAGGTGAGATTTGTTCACAGCCTCCACAGAAAGAGGGTCTCCTGCAATTTCCTTTCCACTCCCAACCATGGTGCTGGGGTAAGGGCCTCTGCAGAGGGAAGCAGCCACTGTGCACGCAGATAATTCATCTAGCATTTACTTGATGCCAGGCACTGTGTCAGATGCTTTAAAGCATGTCCATCTTTTAATGCTTACAGCAGCTACAGGAGGTAGGTTCTGATAAGACCATCCTACAGAGAAGAAAACAGGTATAAGTAGGTCAAGGAGCTGGCATTCAAACCCAGACCCTCTGCCCTTTGAGAGCATGTGGGCATAACCCAGGCAGGCCAAGCTGATGAGGGCTGCCGTTAGACAGATCTGCAGGCCCTGCCTGCAGATCAGGGGCCTAGATCTTGGCCCCAACAGCACCAGAGCCCTAGGGGAGGATGGGATTGGTCACTTTGCTACTCACCAGCATGTACTCTCTCAGATACATGCATAAGCAGAGGCCTGGCATTCCCGGCCCGCTGCTGCCCGTGGCTTTGTAGGATGGTTGAATTGCCTACCTGCTCACTGCCCACCACTGCAGTCGGCTGTGCCTTAGGCGTAATGGCACGTGAGATGTGAGACCTGACTCCTACCCCCTCAGAGCGTGCACACATGCAGGCAACATCCAGTAAAACAGAATAACTGGAGAATGCTGCTGAGAGCTGCAGGGGTTTTGTGGTGGCCAGGGCAGGCAGGGGACCGAGAAGGCACTCTGGAAGAGGTGGCAGAATTTCGGGAGAGGAGGAGGTCTGGAAAGGCCCAGCGACGATGACCAGGGACCTGCTATTGACTGAGCACCTGCCATGTGCTCTACAGACATCACCATCGCGAATTGTCACACAGACTATGGCTTGAGTTCTGTCCTCACCGCTGTGTTGCAGATGAGGAGGCAGATGTGTCCACATGGGTGGCATAAGCAGCAGTCTAGCCCTGGTTTGTCTGAATCGAGAGTTGTGGAAGGGGGAGCTGGGAAATGAGGTAGGAAGGCGCATTCCTGTGTTCCTCAGTGAGCACCTGCTTGGTGTCCAGAGCTCATACATGTGGGGAGGCAGAGGATGACACTTAACTGTAAGAGCCCAGAGGGAAAGGTGCCGTGATGAGAGCTGCCCAGAGGAGGTTCAGAACATCTGTGTCAGAATCGGGTTGAGACAAGCAGGTCAGTGTGGGTGTCCCCAGGGAGCTGCACTTGAAGCTGATTTTGAGGGATCAGTAGGTGCCAACTTAGGAAAGGCGGAAGCAGGGCCCAGGCACCCTTAACTGAGGGGACAGCCCCACACGTCTGTGTCCCCCATGCAGAGTGGCGATAGGTGGGGTGGGAACCCCTGGCCCACCCACAGTCTACCCTTCAGATTTGGGTCTGGAAGGCAACCCTGTGCCCATCCTTGCTGTGGCACAGCATGTTAATTAGGCGGCTTCTTTGTCTGGGAGGGGCCTTGTGTTGAGTCTCTGAATGAGCAGGAGTGGTGACAGTTATGAAAACACATGGTGCCCCGCCAGAGGCTCCTTGGAAGCCCCTCGCCCCCCACCTGGCCTCTGCCTGTGCCTGGGCATGGAGTGTGCTCTTGTGTGCTCCTGGCCCTCTGCCCACGTCCATCCTGGCCCCTGTAGATTGAGGGGGCAGGGCGGGGCACAGGGGTTCCATGAGAAACAGAAGTGTGGCATTTTTCCCAGACCCTGCTGTGGGACGCTAAGTGGGCCGGTTTCCCCAGAAGGTGTCTGGACACGTCCATCTTTAACTGATGTGACGTACTTTCTGGAGCTGATGTCTGGTGACATGCCCAGCCAGTGGCGGGCTGAGTGATGGAGGCCCTATGCTCAATATTCTGTGTTGGGGTTTGGGACTTGGGCTTCTTATTTGTGGCCCTTTCTACCCAAAAGCATGTTTTCACCTCTCAGCATCTGCATTCTCTGTGTTTTACGGAAACTTCCTCAGAGACAGCTGCCTAACCCAGGTGGGAGGTGGGTCCCTGCCTCCCACTTGCCTTCCAGCCCCCTTAAGATTTGGAAGAGTGGGATATGGAATGTTCTCCAGGGAACAGAGGATGTCTGGCCTGCTGGGAAACAAACTAGGCTTGCAGAGGGCTCCAAGGGTCTGGGCTCCTGGCCTTTTAGGGTAGGTGTTTGCTGCCAGGCCAGCCAAAGCTCCAAGAGAGACCGATTGAGGAAACCTTGAATTTATAGACAGCTTTTATTTTCCAACTGCTTTCCTGCCCCATGTCATCTCTGTGCTTGCCCCAAACCCCTGAGGGGCAAGGAAGCCAGCGCCAGAGGGGCCCTGTGGTCTCATCCACTTGCTCTCAGGGAAGAAGGGCTCAGTGTGTCTATCCAAGAGAATGTAAGGTCCATGAGAGCAGGGACAAGGCATCTCATTTCCATACTCGGTGTTGGTGAGGGGGTGCTCAGTCACGTTTGCATGACTGGGCTCTAGTCCGCGCTCTGCAACTCACTACCTGGCTGATCATGTGGTGGGTCTATCAACTACCCTAAGCCTCAGTTTCCTCAGATCAACTTGCCTAGGTCGCTTAAGATCAGAAATAGTAGTGCCCACGTTGTCCCAGGGTCAGGGCTGTGGCCTAGCCCTTGTGCTAGGAAGCCCTAACAGCTGTGCTGATCCTCCAAGCCTCTCTGTCACGTTTCCCCAGACATTCACAGCCTGGTGCAACTCCCACCTGAGGAAGGCTGGCACACAGATAGAGAACATCGACGAGGACTTTCGAGATGGGCTCAAGCTCATGCTTCTCCTGGAGGTCATTTCAGGTGAGGCTCCTTTCCACCGCAGCTCAGCCCACACCTGGGACAGGTGCCCTGTAGCAGATCCCAGGGACCTACCGTACTGGGCCTGCTAGAGAGGAGGGTGACGCACAAAGGGCTGCAGTGTGTCCAGGCACTGCTGTGGTGGGGTGGACCAGAGTGCCGTGGTGGCTGGTTCTGGAGAGTGGTGGGGACACTAAAGCTTCCCTTTCCCTCCCTTTTTTTCGGTGTGTGGCTCTCAGGAGAGCGGTTACCTAAGCCGGAGCGGGGCAAGATGAGAGTGCACAAAATCAACAATGTGAACAAAGCCCTGGACTTCATCGCCAGCAAAGGAGTCAAGCTGGTCTC
The DNA here is from genome assembly GCF_048418805.1 of Vulpes vulpes. NCBI lineage: Eukaryota > Metazoa > Chordata > Mammalia > Carnivora > Canidae > Vulpes > Vulpes vulpes. The sequence goes on from NC_132780.1 coordinate 8,304,935, forward strand.
CATCGGGGCAGAAGGTGAGCTCAGATGAGGCAGCACAGTTCCTGACCTGTAGGCTCTGAGCCTCAAGTTCTGTGTTCTGAACAGAAGCCGTGTGGGTGGTAGAGAGAACACTTGGGGGTGTGCAGAGCACCAATATATATCCAGCAGCGACCACAGTGACTACCCTCAGTGTGATCACTGAGCCCACAACCTCCTCCGCCCCTCCACTTGCAGAATAATCTCCTGCGGGGTGGTGGGGGTAATGGCTTTGACTTGAACCCTGGACACCCTCATCACCCTGCTTGTGCTGAGCCGGGGAGACACTGACAGACATGTGACCTGGCATCTCTGTGTGCCTAGAACACCTTTGCCCTTTGGCCCTGCCTGCTATCTGTGGGCAGGAGGGAACAGAGAAGAGGGGGACACTTAAGGCCCAGTGTCAGGGCTCTAGGGTGGGGAGGTGCAAGTCCAAAGGTCAGTAAGTAGACTTTCCTGGCTTCATGACCTGAGGGTTACCCAGGACACTCTGTGCCCCGTGAGGACACCCAGGACTGCGGTCCTTCATTCTAGACCCTCCCACTAGATCAACAACATGCTGTCCCCTCCAGCAGCCAGCTTGTCTTGAGCTCACAGGCGCTTTTGGAGATGAGGTGAGGCCTGATGGAGCCCAGAAGCTCACCATCAGCTTGCACTCACAGTTCAGCTCATTAGAGCAGGATTTCCTACACCCTGACATCCATGTTGTCCCAGCTTTTAGAAAAACAAAGAAAACTAATTGCCATTAATGACAGGGCTCTGCGAGTTTGGCGAAGACTCTAGGCCAGAGTGTGTATGCTGGGTTCCAAGGCTCTGGCCTTGCCTGGGACCTCTTGGGGAGGGGTGCCAAGTGTCATATGCCATGTCGAGGTAGTTGGTGTTTATTTTTAAAAAAAATCGAAACCCAAAAAATCAGTTGGGCCCTCAGATTTTCTGTTCTTAACATGGATCTTTCCTTCTGGCTCCACTCCAGCCTTCTGCTTCTCACAGCTGCATTTATTTTGCTCAAATGCTAGCCTGTAAATACAAGTAGGGGTTAGAGGAGAAACCTGGTGGCACTCATCAGTTTTCATTTGAAGAAAAACTCCGTCGAAAAATGTTCTCTGTTCCTGCCCAAATTGGTTCACTCCCAGTCCCTGTGACTGCTGGGCCCTGAGACAAAGCTGGAAGGCAGCCCACTGGAGGCACCCCAAGGGCTCCAAAATACTTGAGAGCCTAGCCCCTGCCTTGCCCCCTGCCCCTCCATGCAGTCTAGGCTGGAGCAGAAACATGGCTTCGTTATAGGGGCGCAGCTGGTGCATGTGTCACCAGAGAAGAGGTGTTCCCTTCCCCCAATTCCCCCGCCCCCACGGTCTCTCCCTGCGTGACTTGCCCGATGAGGGAGCTGCGGCCTCCTCTCCAGCTGGTGTCCGTCCTCCTGCTCTGGAGTGCCCAGCACTTGGGGGGGAACGCAGTGTAGATTTCCTGACTGGGTTGCCGCCCTTGCCCTAGGCTGGGAAGACTGCCTGGTTTCCGGGTCTGGGGTTCTGAACCCTGGGAAAGGGCCCCACAGACATTGTGTCCTTCCCCTGCTCCAGCCAACAGGCTATGCATGTCTCCTAATCCCAAAACTCTACAGCGGAAAGCTGCCCTCTGCCATTAGCCGGTGGCTTTGCTGTGGAGAGTATCTCTATTATGGCTCACGAGCCCCTCCCTTCCTTCTCCAGTGTGCCCTTGGGGAAGGCTGGGCCTCATCCTCTGGGTGATGATGGCTCTACATTGAGCCCATCCCAGAGGTTTCTGTTCTCCAGGGTTAGTGGACAGGGTCTGTCTCCCTGCACCTGCTGTGCTGAGATGTCAGGGGGATGGGGTGGGCAGAAGGCATTCACGGGACCACCACGGCCCATCCGGCTGGCAGACTGAGGGATGAGGCCACTTGCATGCAGTTCTCCTACCCAGCCCTAAACACATGGTGCCCCTGAATGTTACAGAGGTAACTTCTTTCTAAGCCCCTGAAGCTGAAGAACATGTGATACAGACCCTTTTCTCTCACTCCCGGAAGTTTGAGAGTGTAGTTGGTCTTCTGTTAAGAAAGCATGTCCCTTCCCAGCTGGGCCTATGTCCCCGCTCTCCCTGTCCTGCATCATCTTCCACAAGGGTAAGGTGCTGGTACAGCAGACAGTAGTGCTCACGAAGGCAGGCAGAGAACAAGTTAACCCACAAACCCACAGTTTTATAAATGATGGTCAGTGTGTGAGGGGGAGGGCAGGCTGCTGGGGGGAGGCCCTGGGCTTGTACCTTCTGATTGATGGTTGGAGAAGCCGTTTCGGGGAGGTGACGGCAGAGGCTCAGAGGGTGGGAAGGCCATCTGATGAGAGAGTCCAGGGGTGCACTTGGTGGGTGGGCAAGAAGTGTGCGCTCTTTCGAGCAGGAAAGACCTGGCTTTCCGAAAGGACACAGCCCGAGTATGCCGGGGAGCAAGGGGCTGGGTCACCCCGGGCAGGGTTTGTAAGTGGGATTCAGGAGCACAGGCTTCATTTTAGATGTGGTAGAGCATTAAGCAGGTGAGCAACACAAATCCGATGTACTTTTTTTCATTTATTTTGTGCGTGTGTGTGTGTGTATATACACACACGTACATATACATATATATATTTAAAGATTTTTATCTCTAAATTGAGTGAGAGAACACAAACGGGAAGGGGCAGAGGGAGAGGGAGAAGCAGACTCCTCACAGAGTAGGGAGTCCTCAATCCCAGGACTCTGGGATCATGACCCGAGCTGAAGGCAGATGCTTAACCACCTGAGCCACCCAGGCATTCCCCACCCCCCCACCCCCGCTCCCCACCACCCCGTACCTTTTAACGTGATCTCCCTGGCTGCTGCGTGGTGGTGGGTTACATGAGGCACTTAGGAGGCAGTGTGTCGAGCTCTGGGTGAGACCACAGTGGCCTGGAGAAAGGTGAAAGGACGTGGACAGATTCTCAACAGACAGTAGTACTAGTCCAGCATGCACCTGCCAGTGGAGAGATGTGCCTGTAACAGCATGAGGGAGAGGCTGACAGACAGCTGGGGGTGCCAGCCCGGCACCTGGGATAAGCCTCAGGGAGGAGCAGTCTTGAGCTGGGTGAGAGAACAAGCTGGCCAGGTAGGAAGAGGCTTGTGTGGCCCACAGCACATGTGCAGAGGCTAATCAAAGCTGATCTACATAGAGGCAGAAGGAGTTCCCTCTGGCTTTAACAACCTTCTCACCGTCTGCCCCCTTCCTGCTTGCAGAGATTGTGGACGGCAATGCAAAGATGACCCTGGGAATGATCTGGACTATCATCCTCAGGTTCGCCATCCAAGACATCTCTGTGGAAGGTGAGAGCCCACGGATTGGCAGAGTACAGCCTTTTTGCCCCACCCTGCTTCTAGGTTGGGGCAAGTTAGATGACAGTGTTGGGGTTTTGTCTTCTTGCTTGAGGCCCTGCCCTGTTTCCCGAGTCCCTCACAGGGCCCCTGCCCTGTACAAGAGTGGTTAGTGAGATGCTGGCCCCGGCTGCAGGGGAGGGGGGCCCCAGCAGCTGCCCAGTTCTGGTACCCACGCAGAACCCTTTGGCTCCTGAGGTCTCCGTCTCAGTGGACCCTCACACAGTCTTCGTCAAAGGGGCATAATTGGTCCCATTTTACAGTGGTGGAATCTGAGACACAGCAAACTAGTGATGGAGTCAGGCCTGGCCTGGTCCTCCCCGCACATCAGCACCTTCGTGTTTCTGTTTGACACCCCCACCCTCAGACCTTTGCCTCCGTGAACCTAGGGCCAGGCCAGGCCAGCCAGGAATGAGCTGCTTAACTTTCCTCCGAGCACTTGTGTGTGCCACAGCATGAGAAAAGTTCTCCCAGCCAGTGCGTGGAGGGAGCTCCTGCAGCAGGCCACAGTGGTGACCAGAACAGAAGTGTACCCTGTCCCCAGCACTCCCAGTCTGTCGAGCACAGAGCCATGTGTGGGGAACAAACGACCTGGCCCCCTCCCACTCCACTTCTCTGAAGCAGCCACATCTGGGAGACCCTGAGTGGGCAAAGCCAGCATCAGAGGCTTGTTTGGCACCATGTTCTGGCAGATAAAGGCACAGGCTTTGTGGTCAGAAACATGGCACAGGTTCAGGCCCTGGTGCTCTCCTGTCACTGCCACTTCCTGGGCAAGTGACTGCTCAGGGTTCTGGGTGCAGGTTGGTGGTTAGGACCAGCAGAGGCCTGCCAGTGCTAGGAACAGGAGGAGTTCTTACTACTGGCCGTGCTCCTATTCCGTCTGACTCCTGTCCTTGATCTGAAAGTATCCTTCGAAAGTATTTGAGCCAGTGCTCACTGTCCTTGTGTGTTCCTCAGAGACCTCTGCCAAGGAAGGGCTGCTCCTGTGGTGCCAGAGGAAGACGGCGCCATATAAGAACGTCAACGTACAGAATTTCCACATCAGGTAAGCACCCAGCCAGAGCATCCCAGCCCATTTCCTTCCCTCGCTGCTCCCTAGGACGGAGATCTATTCTGCCACCTACTCTGTTTTCCTGGTTCTGCCCCATGGGTCAGGGCCACCAAGGCAGGAAGTCACGTAGCACAGGCACTGGTCTCCCACAGTGGGCCATCTCCCTCCGCAGTGGGCTGTCCATTCAGGGAAATCTTGCAACGCAGTGTTCAGCAGGTTATGCTGTCCCAGTGGCAAGCACTTGCTCATAAAGTATTGGTCACACATCAGAGGCTGGTGTAAGTGTTTACATGTATTTACTCCTTAATCCTCACAACAATCCAGTGGCGTGTAGGTGCTGTTACTACCCCATTTTACAGACATGGAAACTGAGAGAGCAGGAGATTATGAAACTGGCCCACGGTTACACTGACAGTAAGTGAGAACTGAGATTTCACCCCAGACCATCCAGCACCAGCAGTCACACTCACGGCTTCTCTACCATTCTGTCTCTGGGCAGTGCCTGATGCACGTACACACACACACACACACACACACACACACACACTCTACCTCAATAAATGGGAATTAACCATTCCTATGAATTTCCTGGGCCATCAGTGCTTGTGTGATGGTGAGAGGGCCTCGTTTTAACCTTTACCTTTCCATCCCCAGCTGGAAGGACGGTCTTGCCTTCAATGCACTGATCCACCGGCACAGACCAGAGCTGATCGAATATGACAAGCTGAGAAAGGTTTGCTTCTTGCATTCTCCTTAATGGCCCAGAGATACATTGAGTCTGACCCTGACCCTGGGACGCCTTCCCCTAGTTGGCATCTGTAGCTGGATTCTGTGCTCAGATGAGCTGGGAGAGCCTGTGCCAGCTATCACCAGACCCCAGGCTCTGATTCTTACCTCCCTTGCTCCCCTGGGGGACTATCTCCTTCTCCCTTTATGGCCATTGCGGCTGCCCACAGTTATTTTAGGGCCTGGCCAACCATGCCATCTAGCTCCCCTCCCTTAACCTTTTAGATTCTAGAAGCATTTTCTCTCTGCCTAACGGAGAAGAGTGGTAAGGAATTTGAAACTGTCATTGCTGGCAGGTGTTTCCCGTATAGGGTCCTGTTCTGATTTGCCTGTACAAGGCTTGTGATCCTGTAAGACCAAAGCCCTGCCCTGTAGGAGCTCCCAGCCAGTGGAGAAAGCAGGATAATGTGTCCAGAGCAGACCAGCCCCACAAGGTCCTGTACATGTGCTCAGGCTGAATGGGGGCAGGAAGGGAATAGGACCAGACAAGTGCTGTGGAGGAAGGATGACACATCTGAGCTGGCATGGTCAGGCAAGGGCCCCTGGAGGAGGGGACATACTCACTGGGGGTGGGGGTATGAGCCTGCACTTGGCCTGTTCATGCTCTGCCGAGTAACCCGATTGAGCTCTAGCTGGATATTGACTAAGGCACGTGAGGGAAGATCTTTAATTCTGTGGATAGTGGGGAGACAGTGTGAAGGATGCTTCAGGAAGGCTGGACCTTGGAAGCTCTCAGTTTACTCCCTCCCCGCCGCCCCCCAGTGCTCTCTTAGGTGTGGAGCACACATTTTCTCAAGTTGCAGGACAGAAGTCTTAATCTGGAGTCTGGAGGGCTGGAAAATGTAATAAAAGAGCACACCTGCATTTTCTCTGGAGAAGAGGTCGACAGTTTGCCCCACAAAGATTTCCAGAGGCGTTCTTTTGAGTGGGAGTTGACTGTACCTGGGTATCCCCCTCTAGCCCCGACAGCAGCACAGGGAGCTGAGAACTGCCTAAAGAATGCTTTTAGTCCTACCCCTTCCCAAAATGCTTCCCTTCCGGGCCAGCCTTGGCCCTGTGCTTCTACACCCTGCCCCTGACAGAGTTCTGCCTCCTTCCTTCACCTCCCTCCCGCCAGGACGACCCTGTCACCAACCTGAACAATGCCTTCGAAGTGGCCGAGAAATACCTGGACATTCCCAAGATGTTGGATGCGGAGGGTAAGCACATCCCTTTGTTCAGTCACCACCCTGTTCTGTGAGCATGTCTTGCAGTAACTTGAGGTTAGCTGGCGGTGCCAGTGCGAAAGGCTGAATGAAGCTGGTCGAGCCAGGGACAGGGTGCTGCCTGGGAGCCAGAGTGGGAGCAGCCCGAGCAGACCAGACAGGCTCGGGTAGGGCTGGGGGAGGACTGGGGGAGTGAGGGAAAGGAGAAGCTTGAAGAGGACCAGTTCTGGGGGCTGCATCTCTGAACAGAGCCCTGCCTGAGTCCTGCTGCTCCCCTGGAATGGGCAAGCCAGGTGGCCCTGGAGGGCTGGCTCCTGCAGACAACCAAGTCCGGAGCCCATCAAAGTGGAGTGTTTGTTTTTTCCTTTTCCGGCTTTGCTCCATTTCCCAGCCGCGCACCACCCCCAGCCAGGACCCATGGCTGTGGCCTCTGGTGGCCCCTGGGCTTGACTGTCCGGCAGCCCCTGGAGGCCATTCTCAGAGAGAGGAAGTGGCCTCATTTTAATCCAGTTCCCACAGCCTTGGCCTTTCTAGAGACCACGGGGGATAGAGGGGCTGAGGGTGTGGACAAGCCCACTGGAGTCACCGGGGGTCACTGAACCCATTCTGAGGGTCCTTCTCCTGGGATGCCTGTGGCCTTGGGAGACTTTGGATCCCAGTGAGCGACCACCCCTCCCCCCGCCCCTACTTGGGCAGTTTAACCCTTGTCGTTCACTTACAGACATCGTGAACACGGCCCGGCCCGACGAGAAGGCCATAATGACCTATGTGTCCAGCTTCTACCATGCCTTTTCGGGAGCGCAGAAGGTACCGGGCAGGGCCAGGCCGGCCCACCTTGCCGCCACTGCCCAATGCCGCTGCTGCCTCTCGCCTCCCACGCTCACCTCATTTCTCTTGCAGACGGCAGTGGCCTCTCTCCGACTGGAAGCCACCCCCCCGACTCCAGGCATCACTGCCCATTTAGTCTTTGCTTACGCTATCTATTGAGTGCCTGATATGTAACAGACTCTGTTCCAGGCACCGAGGACACGGTAGTGACTGTGTCAAGCGGGATCCCTGGTGTCACGGAGCTTATATTCTGGTGGGCAAGACAGGGGGCAGGCATGTCCACAGATAAAGTCCTTTCATGTGCTGATGAGCACAGTGGAGAACATGGAGCAGGATGGCTATTTCAGCTGGGGGCCACGCCAGAAGGCTTCTGAAGGGTGCTTGGGATTTATGGCAGGAGCTACCGGATGAAGATCAGCAGGAAAAGCATCTCAGGCTGAGGGTAGAGCAAATGCAAAGGTTCTGAGGCAGAAATGAGCTGGGCTAATTCAAGGAATAGCTGAGAGGAGAAAAATGAGGTTGGAGATGGTAACAGGGCCAAGATGTTAGAATCACAGTAGCCCGGGATCAGGAGTTTTATTCTAAGGGCCCCAGGAGACCACTTGGCAATCTATTCTGGGGTGGTAGGTGGTTACATAAGACATGATCTCACTGATGTTTGCAGAAAGATTGGTTAGCCTTTGACCCGTCTGGCCCTAAGCAAGTCTTCCTTTCTAAAGCCAGTAGCTCATGTCACAAAGCCAGCTCTGGTTAGGAAAGGAATCCTCCTATTTGGACTTCCCTCTCGCCCTCTACAAAACCTTAACGAAACATGCCCACACCGCCGGAGCCGGGGTTTGGCTTCCAGTCCAGAGCAAGCGCTATTCCTCCCGCATGAGCCTAGGGTCCGGCCCCGGCCGCCCTCCCTGCAGCTTTCACTCTCTCCTGCCTCTCTTTCTCTCTCTCTCTCTCTCTCTGCGCAGATATTGTAGGCACTCTGAGGCCAGATGAGAAAGCCATCATGACTTACGTGTCCTGCTTCTACCACGCTTTCTCGGGGGCTCAAAAGGTGAGCTGGGGCGGGAGCACCCCTCGCTGCTGTGGCTGGAGACTCACCCTTGCTGTCCCCCTTATGTCCCCACCACCATTTGTGGTTAGAGCCCTGGCCAGAGGACAGGCCCAGTCAGGAAGGGTTCTCGTGATCATGGGCCCCCAGTGCCACCACTGAGCCAGCGCTGATCCGGTGCTGACACGCCATGGATATTCTCTGTGGACACAGCCCACCCTGTGGGGTGGTGGCATCCCAGTGTCTCAGGATGGTTGAGTCCCACCAGAGCCTCAGTTTGCACCCGTGCTCCTGACCCCTTGGTCACCCTCCCCTTCTTTTATGTAGTCCACACTGGCCACTTTCCTGCTGCCCTGGCTGTGCTCTTTCACAGGGGAGCATTGACCATTTTGGCTCTCTTCACAAGCTCCTTCCTCCTCCCAAATGCCCCGGGAAAGGCTTGGCATTGCAGGTTAAATCCTCTCTTGGTCCGCCAACCCAGCCTGTCGGGCTCCAGTCTCCAGCAGGGCTGCTGACACAGGCAGAGCAGTTGGAAGTGTCTGTTTCCAATAGCAGCTGTCCTCTTCCACAAGAAGGTGTCTGGCTGCCCCTGGGGAGAGAGGCCTGGGCACCTTTGTCCCCTTCATCTGCCTTCCAGTCTCTGGTCTTGGGCAGTATCCGTGTACTCCCAGTGACTTGATACTTGTGTCACCAATTAAAACTGGGCAGGGCGGAGGAGGGGAAACTAGCTCTCACTAATTGAGCACTTACTACATGCTAGGCAGTTCTCCAATGACTCTGCCTGTACAGTTTCTAGGCGAGTTCTGTGTACACCCCAGGGCGGGTGGGTGCTGTTACCTTCATTTAACAAAGGAGGAAGCCAGAGTTCAGGGAGGTAAGGAGCCATTCCTGCAGTCACAGGACAGGGACTATACCACCTATCTTGTCCAGACCACCTTCTCCAGGGCCCCAGGCCCAACGGGGGCCTTCTGTGGGCGGTCTGCTTTGGTACCTCTTAGCAATACGACCTCGAATGAGTCCCTTCCCCTCACCTTCCCCATCTGTAAGACAGGGATCATCCCATTCCCTGTCTTAAGATTGTCCTGAGGATGAAATGACCTCAGGTTGGTAAAGGGTTTAGTTTAGAATAGCGCCCAGCCCCATGAGTACTCCGTCATTGAGCTAGTGGTCAGCAGCCTGTGGGGCTTGCCCCTGTCTACCATCATCCCTCTAGCCCCGTGGCCACAGAGTGAGTTTCGTGGCCTCTCACTATCTATCTGGTGTGTGTGGTTGGAGCTTATGTTTGGAGTGTTCTGCTGGGGGGCACAGGCAAGGGGAGCAAGGGTGGGCAGTGCTGGGATTCCTGGACTCACACCCAACCCGACTAACAGCACGTTTGCCGTGGAACTCACTACTCTGCAGGCCCAGGCCAGCCTCACTGCCTACCACTTCACCAAACTGCCCTCCTGGGCTGAGCACTGGACTCTGCTGTGGTGGGGGCTGGGAGGCCTTGAGGGATTTGTGGGAGCGGATACTGGCAGGAAAGCTCAGGCCAGAGCATTCGGGGGTTTTGGAGGCAGCTGGGCCCCTCTTGTGAGAGAGGAAGTAAAGGCCAGGCTGTTGGGAGCCAGCGGCTCACCAAGGGACGTGCAGCACTTGGGCTTCTCCAGCTGTGGGTGCGGCTTCCCCCAGCCTGTGTTTACTTCTCAAGACAGCAATGCGATGCTTCTATTATTGCTGCTTTTTGTCCTCAGAGACTCAATCCTGTCTCTTAGAAGAGTGCTCTCTGGCATTTGTTTTGTTTTATGAGCACAAGGCGAACTCCAGACCTAGCATGAAGCATGCCCATTCTCTCCTGGAGAGTTTATTTCTGGTCACTAAGCATTTGCTCCTTATTCCTTTGTTCACTCATTCATCAGTGCTGAGTACCTAAAACATCCCCAGCCCTGAGCTGAGTGCCAGGAATTCAGTGGTGAAGCAGAGCACTGGTGATTAGCAGCTCGCACCTTCATGGGTCTGCCCAGCAGGGTGGATTTGAGCGCTGGGGTGCCCCTTGTCTCTCTGAAGTCAGGGCTCAGGGACTGACCTCCACGATGCCCTCACAAAGCTGTGACCTTAGTTCTGTTTCCTGCACTTACTGGGGCTGGGTATTCATCGGCCGAGGCCCTCCTGAACCTCGTCTTTGAGGAGCACTGCCTGGGGCCATTGATGTGTGTCCTGCAGCATGATGCACAGTGTGTGCATGTGTGGGCACGTGTGTACGCACCTGATCTCGGCTGGCCCCCACTCACCTCCCCGTCCATCCCAGAAGCAGCGTGTTGATGGGAGAGGCTGGGCGTCAGTGCCCGCAGCCAGCGGGTCTGGAGCCATCCCCAAGCCTCTCTGTTTTCCTTCCCCACCGCTCTGTAGACCCTCCTCACTATTTCTGTTCCTGTTCTGTTGCCGTTTCAACTTCTCCTCTTGGACTCTTTCTGTGCTTCCTGAAAGGTACCTAGTCTCTTCTCTCCCCGTGTGGCACCCCCTCACTCTCCTTCTTCTCCACTCCTTGAATTTCCACCCCCACAGCAGGACAAGGCAGCACATAGTCCTGTAGTTCTGAGCAGAGACTGGTCACAGTCTTCACTGCTCCTGCTCCAGCCAAATCCCTGGCTCCCTTCTGCCCCCTGGATTGTGACTTCTGCCCAATGAGCCATCAACACCCACCTCCGAGGGGAGGATTAGGAAGGGGACACGTGTACTTTGCCTATGCACAGACTTCTTGGGGGCACCAGCACCTCCTCTGCCACAGCTTCCTGGTGCTGGCCTCTCTGCAGTAGACCTTCCCACCCAGGGGGAGACTCCTTCAGGGCTTGGCCTAGCTGAGGACCCCACCTTGCGTCACTACTCAGCCTTCCTCTCTGTGGGCCTGTTAATCCATTTTTGTCATAGTGTGAGGGGCTCCCTGGCCCCCTTCAACCCCTCCAGGGTCTGGGCCAAGGGATCCAAGGGGCCCAACTATCTGAGGGGCAGGGGGTGTGCCTTAGCCGTAGGCTCTGGGGACATCGGCAGAACCCATCAGGACACAGCTACTCAGGGTGCCATCTTGCTGGAGCTGTGCTTCTCTCCTTCCTTCCTTGGGGAGTGCTGTGTGGGCTATGGATGAGCCAGCTTATAGGGGATGAGCCTGGCAGGAGGGAGGGTCACTAGCTCCCAGGCAACCCTGACTGTGGTGCTTCCCCTGCCCCAGGCCGAGACCGCTGCCAACCGGATCTGCAAGGTGCTGGCTGTCAACCAGGAGAATGAACACCTCATGGAAGATTATGAGAGGCTGGCCAGTGACGTAAGTCTGCTACTCACTCCACGCCGGGTGGCCCCACCAGAGCAGGAGAATTGGGTTGCCTCTTGTTACCCTTGGGCAAAGGTCATGTGACACTTGCAGAGGATTGAGCAGGTATGGCAGTGACACTTTTCTAGATAAGGGCGTAAGGTTCCAGACTGGACTGTGGCCAAGCCAGTATGTGACCTTTCAGGCGAGTCTCACAAGGCTAAGGGGTCAGGGCGGTGTGTCACCATGTTCCCTGGCTCCTGCAGTCCTGAGCTTGGGTTCCTGCAGAGGTACTCAAGGACAGAGTTTGCTGAACACCCCACCACCTCAGAAGTACTGGGGGAGGTCTTTAAAAGCTTCCCATGCCCTCACTATGCAATGATCAATTCTGTAGGATGGAGTAGGACTCCGGAGCTGATAGGGTGACAGGACTGTGGTTTGTCATAGGGGGCCATGTGCCAGCACTTCTAGAAAAGGATCTGTTGTCTCCATAGCAGCCCCAGAAGGAGGGAACTCGTGTTATCCCTTTCCCGAGGGGGGAAACTAGGACCCAGAGGGTCAGGGACCAGGCACGCAGCTAACAGTAGAGGAAAGAGCTGGGTTCAAACCCAGGCAGCTCCACTCCAGAGCCTGAACCTAGAAACTCAGTTGGGAATGTAGTACCTCTCTTCTGGATTCTGAAGCTCCTCGAGGGCAGTGGTTTGACTATTCTTTGAGACTGGTGGAAAAAGCTAGCAGGGCACCTAGCTGGCTGTCGGTAGGGCAGCGGACTCTTGATCTTGGGGTTATGAGTTCAAGTCCTAATTTGGGGCAGAGATTACTTAAAATTTTTTAAAAATTAAAAGAAAAAGCTACCATCTGTTAACCACCATTCTAACACCATGGAAAAGTTAAGATTCTATCTTGGAATCCCATTGCTTCCTAAGAACGGGCAGCTGGCACCATGCATCAAGATGTAAAGACCTAGATACCCCTCTCCTTGGTTTTCTCATTTTGTCAGAGCTTGACATTTGGGAACCACTTCTTCAAGCATATCTATACTGGGCAAGAACTGATTTTCCTCTCCTAGGATTGTTCTGGAATGTCTAGTTTGTTTGCTTGTTTGTACCTTGGCCTCATTGTATGAGTGGCTCATAAAAATACGTGTCACTTTTATCCCCCCAATTTTACTGTTGAATTTTTTACATCCTAGGCCCTTGAAGTGTATGCTGGTCACCTTCAAGTGAGCCCAGCGTGCTGTGGGCCCTGCCCTCGAGGCGCTTATAGCCCCTGAACAAGAAGCAGTGAGATGTCTCTCTCAGTGCTGAGTTCAGCAAGCATGGCAGCAGTGGGCCCGTGTGGTGGGAGGGGCACTTGAATGAGGCCACTTTGCTTAGATCTGTGGAAAAGGAAGCCCAAGAGCAAACACATGAATAAGAAGTGACCAGAGAATAGCGCACTGGTTCAGAGGGGGCACACACAGCCATAGAATCCCAGCGGGAATCCTGGAGAAGTCAGGCTGGGGACCAGGGGTGATCCCCAAGGCGAGGCCCTTGAAAACCCACATCCCTGGTGCCTGTGAATGGGGCCAGACCCCTCCAGCACTCTGAGACGTCTCATGGGCCCACAGCTCCTGGAGTGGATCCGGCGCACCATCCCGTGGCTGGAGGACCGTGTGCCGCAGAAGACCATCCAGGAGATGCAGCAGAAGCTGGAGGACTTCCGGGACTACCGGCGCGTCCATAAGCCGCCCAAGGTGCAGGAGAAGTGCCAGCTGGAGATCAACTTCAACACGCTGCAGACCAAGCTGCGCCTCAGCAACCGGCCCGCCTTCATGCCTTCCGAGGGCAAGATGGTCTCGGTGAGTGCCTGGGGCTGGCCAGCCGGGGTCCAGGGGGTGTGGCCCAATGCCCCAGCCAGCTACAGAGGAGCAGCTTCACGCCACCACCAGGCTTACTGTTTGGCCAACATAGGCTTTCTTAACTGGAAGGCATAGCCTCTGGGGTGCAAGGGTGTGGTAGGGGGTTGCTTGACTCTTTACCACGTTCCTCCTCCCCTCATCACTTCCTGGAATTTTATAGTCATCCCCAAACCACACCTTATTTTGTGTGGCATTGTTTGAATTTTGACCCCAGTTGGCCATGATTTGAGGACGGCCACGTGCTCAAGGCCCCTTTTCAGAAGAGGGATGGTATTCACTGCACAGTCACCTGGCTCCCATAGCGCCGGCCATGGCATTCCTTCATTGTCTCTCATTCATTTAATGCAAAAAATGAATTGTACCCGGCATGTGCAGGGACCCTGTCTAGGCATGTGGATATAGCAAAGCAGAGGCTAGATGTGACCCAGCCCATCTCTGCTGCCTGCCTTGCCATCAGCATCCCTCAGGAAAGTGTTGCCCTGCAGGGCGCCCCAGCTCCCCTTTTTGAGCCTTGATCTCTCTTGTCCCCACAGGACATCAACAACGGCTGGCAGCACCTGGAGCAGGCCGAGAAGGGCTATGAGGAGTGGCTGCTGAATGAGATCCGCAGGCTGGAGCGGCTCGACCACCTGGCAGAGAAGTTCCGGCAGAAGGCCTCCATCCACGAGGCCTGGACCGACGGTATGGTCCTCTAGCTCCCTCAGCATTCCTGTCTCTCACACACGCACACATGTGTGCACACAGCCCCTTCTGTGTCGTTGATCTGTTTGTCAGGCCCTCTTTCCTGCTGCTTGGGTATGTGGCTGTCAGAAATGCTGCTTTGGGCTCACCCAGCCCCAGGGAGACGGAACGCTTCAGAGCAGAGTTGCCTAGTCTGCTCTGGCCTCAGAGAGTGTTTACAGGTGGGCCCCTTCTAGGTGGTCGGAGGCTGTCGTCCAGGAACACTGGCCAACCTTGTCCCAGCTCCATCGAGAAGGGAACCCTTGTCCCTCCACTGCCTTCCCTGAGGATGGTGCCGCTGCCAGGCTAAGGGGGAGAGGGGGACTTTCTGCCTGCCTCCCCGCGCCTGCACACTTTGTGACCATGGACTTCACACAGAAGAGCCCGTGTGCCTGAGCACAGTCCTTATGGGCAAGGCCAGGGAGCTGCCTCCTGGTTTGGCTGCCTGGCCTGCAGCTGGTGAACACTGACCCGCAACACCCACCCAGGAGCTCTTTCTCCCCTTCTGAGGCCCAGGCCCCCTGAAGAATGGCTTCTCCCAAAAGGGTGGCCAGCGGTGCCTGTTTCTCAGAAGCTCTGCAGCTGCCTGTTCCCTTGGCTCTAGATGTGGAATTCCATCATGTCCCTGGCCCTCGGTCAGGACCCACACAGTGGCTGAGATTCCAAGTCCCAGGGGTCTGAAAGCCTTTAGAATTCGGCCAGTGCCTGGGAAAGCCACGAGCCAGGACGCCTGTCCTCCCACTGCTGGCCACCTCCTTCCCGGGTGTGTCCTGCTGCCCCCACTCTGCCTGGCTGGTCACACTCTTTATGTGGCTTAGTGTGACATCCTCCCACCCCACAGTCTCCCATGAGGTCCTCATTGTGCCTCTGAGAGCTCCTCTAGCTGTTGGGCAGGCAGCCCCAACACAGGCCAGAGGCTGAGATCTACCTAGATGCCCCTGTACAGACCCTGCCCCAGCCCTGCCGGCCCATGAACACACAAGCCTGCAAGATCTACAGAGCCAGGGCCCATGTCCCACACATCCCTGGCTGCAGTTCAGCCAATGCCTGCGTCACATTGTGCAGGCTACTGTTTTCTGGCAGCAGCTGCCAGCCCGAGAGAGATACCCTAATCCATCTGCTGGGGAAAACATGCGGACCAGGTAATGAAGAGTTGGCTCAAGAGTCCACTGGGCCCAGGGGTGGGGGCCACTCTCCATCTTGCAGCAGCCTGTGGATGCCAGAGGGAGGGGGGGGTGCCCTTTAGTGCATTTGTTCATTTATTTTTTCATTCGGCTCTTCCTGAGCCCAATACTTTCCCAGGGGGGGCGAGGCCCCTGCCCAGGGAACTCACAACCCCACAGACTCTGGCTTTTCTCTTGTCAGAGGGTTCTGGGGCGTGTAAGTGGGTTTTATAGCATCCGTACTCCATTCCTGAACTCCGCTGTCTCCTCCTTTCATCATCCATGTCCTGCTTCTCCACTGTCCTTCCATGGACTCTGGGCACCACCCCCATGCACTTCCTTTCTCGGGCCTCATGGCCCATGTGATCAGCTCTTCAGCCCCCACCTGGAGCTGTAGGAGGTCCTGGCAGGATGGTGTCCTGAGGCTGAGGGGTGTGGATATGATGGCCCACCAGAGTTCCTCTCCTGGGAATGACTAGAGTTGGACTTCACCCAAAAGGCGTTTAGGAGAGGTTGATTCAGTCTATAGCCAGGGCCCAACTGGTTCAGAGGCCTCCACACGCCCCTGCCCCACCCCTGCCTCCCTGCAGGCACTTTGGCATCTGGCCCTGCCCCTCACGTCAGCCTGGAGCCCCCAGGCAGGCTTGCCCACTCTCGTTCCCAAGACCTAAAGCTTCTGTCCTCTGAACCACTTAGTTCTGCAATGCAGGAGGACAGACTGACTCTTGGCCTCCTTTACACTCCTAGGATCCCACGCTAGCAGCCTCCTTTCTCTGGAGGGGTGGCCCCAGAGCCTGGGTTGAGCTACCATCATTCTGTGCCTCCTTCACCATCCCCCACAGCCTGCAGGGGCAAGGGTCCGTGTGGAGGCTGTGCAGAGGGTTTTGGATCGTCTGGGTTAAAAAATAAAAAACGAGCCTCTGTATCCCTACTGTGGCTGCCCCTTGGCCTAAATCCACAGCATCCATGGCCACGGGCCAGTCCTCCTGACTCTCCCCATTGCACCCCTTGCCAGCTCCCTTACTGAAACTCTGCTGAGGCAGAGAAGCAGTAACCTACTATTTCTGGTTCCCACCCTTGGGAGAAAGCAATTTGGTGAAGGGAATTGCAAGCTTGCCTTTGTGGTTAAGCCTCCTGCCCCAGGGCTGGGGCGGCAGGGCCAGTGGAGTCACTCTCTGCCGCCTCCTGCCCACCAGTGTCAGCCCCATCCTCAGCACGGCTCAAATGCGGATGGTACCAGCTCCGTGCCTGCCCTTCTCAAACACCACCTTATTGAGACTTGAGACTGGGCACTGGTGTAGGCCCCATTTTACAGATGAGGGAACAGGTGGGGAAAGGCTGCGTGCCATCCCACCACTAGGAGTTGCTACGCCAGGCAGGCAGCTGTTGGTCATGGGCTCCGACGCCAAGCTGAGCAGTAGGTCTCTGAGCTGCCACTCCAGGGGTAGCCCCCAAGGGAGCTTACCTGAAGCAGAGCACCTTTGGGTGCCAGGGTTCCCAGCTACCTTCACAGACTGGCCTTTTCTCGTCCCGTTCTCTGCAATACCACCGCATACTTCCAGGGCCTACTTGAGCTTCTGTCCTGGGGTATATAATTAGCCAGGCTCCAGGACTAATAATAGTGTTCTTCTCTCCCTTCAAAGGGCCTGACAATGGGCCCCACCTCACTGTGTGTAGAAGGCCCGTAGGGTGGCAGAGGACACAGAGGTTTGTGATAGGGCCCCACCCCGAGGGAACCTGGCCCCCATGTGCCAGGAGGCAGCCACAAGGGGTTGGGCCCATGGAGAGCTCTGACCAGAACACTCCCCCTTGCCCACACACCACTGGGGCATGGGCTGCAACCCCAGTGGGGCTGGTCAGCTTGTCCAAATGCTGACCCTCCACAGATGGGTGTCTACCTTTCCAGCAGTGGTGGCACAGTTTAGTTCCTACAGTCTACTGATAAAGAGCCCCAAGTTAAGAACACACAGGTTGAATTGGGGTATCTGTCTCAGGCCCCCCAGCCCCACAATGTCTCCCAGCTCCATCCAGGTGAGAGTTGGGTTTAGAGATCCCTTGAAAAGGCAAGGAAAACAGTTCTGGGGGTTTCTAGTCTTCACAGCACCGTCCTCGTGAGGCAGGATGTGGAGTCTGTATCCCGTTTTCTGGGGCTGGACAGCCCTCTGAACTCCCGCGGCCCTGTTGTCTAAACACCTCCTGCCCTCTGCCTGCCCCCAGGGAAGGAAGCCATGCTGAAGCAGCGGGACTATGAGACGGCCACCCTGTCGGATATTAAAGCCCTCATTCGCAAGCACGAGGCCTTTGAGAGCGACCTGGCCGCCCACCAGGACCGTGTGGAGCAAATCGCGGCAATTGCTCAGGAGCTCAAGTATGTGTGGTCTCGCGGTGCCCCTGCCCAGTGGGAGGGCAGCATCCCGAGGCGCAGCCTGCTTCTCGGCCTAAGTGGGGGGTGTCCCGCCCCTCACCCCCATCTCCTTTCAGGGGCCAGGGAGGGGCCTTATGGAATGATGCCTTTTGCCCTCTTGGTCTTAACCCCTAAATGAGAAACAGCAGAATCTATATTCTCAGGCCGAAGAGAGGTCTCTGATGCCCTAAGCTGTCGGGGTCTCTGGGCTCTACCTTTTGCCTGCCACACCAAGGAGAGCCCCCCCTAGCCCCCGCTGCTCCCACCCGCCCCTCCCTGGGGGAATCGGGCGCACAGAAAGCCCATTGTTCTGCCCAGCCCCTTCCCTTGCTCGCTCAGAATACATTTATTGTACGAGCTTCCAGGCAGCCGGGTTCTTGGCTCCCCCTTCCCCGCCCCAGTCAGATAAACTTGTGCACACAATTAGTACACTGAACCTCCAGGAGCCAGTGAATGGGGCCTTATTCTACCAGCACAGCGGCCAGCAGCAGGGAGGGCCGAGGGAGTGGGAGGCCTAGGCCATTACTTCATGGAAAATCCACAGGCCTTGGAGGGGCGGCAAGGCTCCCAAAATAGCTGTCTGCTCAAAAATAGGATGCTTGGCTGGAGCTGCCCTTTCCACAGACATATCCCCCCCCCCCCCCCCATCATCCCTGAAGTTCTGCTTATTTCTACGAGGCTGGGGCCCAGCTGCAGTGCCTGGTGGAGCCCCATGCCAGGCAGGACCAGTTTCTTCCCTGACTCACCCCCTCTGCACCGCCCAGTTGCTTTGGGGGTTGCCCCGTTCTTTCAGCCAGAGGCAGAAGTGCTCAACTGCTCGCCCACGGGGCCTTCACGGTAGTGGGAAGACAATGTCCCTGTTGGTCACTGTTAAGGGCCTCCCTTGGGGTCTCGCAGCCTCTTGTAGGGTTGAGCCTCTGTGCCCGGCCTGCCCAGGTGAAGGAGAGGTCACACATGCAGATGTCCATAGGGACCATGGGAGGTGGGGTGTGGGCATATTCCGCCATGGACTGGTGAGCCCCTGGAGGCAGACAGGAAGCCGGCTGGGGTAAGTGCTCGGCCAGCCTACCTCCCAGGCACAGAGGACAGATGTGTGGCACCCACTCTCCAGAGTGAGGCAGCAGGCAACTGCTGAGGTAATTTTTCTGGACAACAGCCCTGGAGGAGGAAAGGGCTGTTTGGGGTTGCTGTCTCTTCCCCCAAGGATGAGTCAGAGGGCCAAGTGCTGGCCAGAGTAAGCCTGAATAGACAGACCAGCTGAGCGTTGGTGAAGAGCACCAGAGCTCAAAAACCCAGAGCGCCCTGTGTTCCACACACTCCTTTAATGGCCCAGCAACCCCATGTTATGGAAGGGGAGCTGAGGCACGGAGAGGCCGAGAGGCTTGCTCAAGGTGACACTGCTGGGGCGTAGTTGAGACGGGAACAGAGCTCAGGCTGCCTGGCCCCTCTCTGGAGCACAGCCTTGTGCCTTCTCCCAGTCCTTGCCTGTCCCTGTGTCCCACCTGCCTGGTGGAATCACAGGTGGTCCCTGGCCCCCACGTCCCGTTCCTTCCAGACTCGTTTGCTGCTCCCCATCCCTTACACCAGGCCCCCAAGATTTTGCCTGTACATCAACTCCCTGGGAACCTCCTTCTGAGAATATCCAGAGTCTAGAGCCCAGGAGGAAGAAATCTTGGAACAGATGGGAAGAAAGTAGGGGCAGGAGGCATGCTGGTGGCAGAGGGGCCAGGAACTGTTAAGGCACCCACTTCTTTCTTAGATGTATTATTAATTGCTAAGAATGACATTGCAGGCTCGTTACTCAGTTTTTTAGTGTTCATTAAAATAAATCCCTTTAATTTGTGTTGCTACATTTACCTGCTGAGTACCAAGGACTGCTGTCAGCACTTCACGTGCACTCAGTAACTGCATCTCCACAGTGACCCCATGCCCATTTCACAGATGAGAAAACTGAGCTCGAGCTCTCTGGAATAGGGAATTCACGCCCCTGGGATCACACAAGTACAAAATTAGAGCCTGGATTCAGACCTAGGGAACTTTTCCCAGGAGTCCATTCTTTAACCAGTATGCTCTGCTAGACTTCTGAGTGACAAAATCAGTCCCAATACAGGTGTGGTTGAGGGCCACACTCTGGGGACCCCTGCGTTAGTGTGTCATGACAGCAAGTCTAAAGTAAGTGAGCAGGAGCCTCCCCCCACACCTGCCCCGCTTTGTCCCCCCTCCCCTCTACATTCCTCCTGTCTTGGGTGGAGGGGAGGCACTGAGGGGGGTGATGCAGAACGGATGACCTTGAATGTTGCCTGCTGCCTGCCGGGTCTCACCGCCATGTGCCCACCCACAGTGAGCTGGACTACTACGATTCCCACAATGTCAACACCCGGTGCCAGAAGATCTGTGACCAGTGGGATGCTCTCGGCTCCCTGACCCACAGTCGCAGGGAAGCCCTGGAGGTGAGGGACGACATCACCCATGGAGCTCTGTGCCCCTGTGGCTCTCAGGGCTGCTGGGGTTGTGTGGATGATGCCCAGACTCCCGAGCTTCTCCTGACCCACCCCGAGGGGACGCTTTCTGAGCCCTTGATGCCCTGGACCAAGGGCAGGCCAACCACCTGCTCACTGATCACCATCCCTTCTCTGTCTTTGTCCCTGCCGACACACACCAGAAAACGGAGAAGCAGCTGGAGACCATCGACCAGCTACACTTGGAATATGCCAAGCGGGCAGCCCCCTTCAACAACTGGATGGAGAGTGCCATGGAGGACCTCCAGGACATGTTCATCGTCCACACCATCGAGGAGATTGAGGTCTGCTCCCACCCGCTTTTCTCTTGGGACCTCTGTGAGACTGGGCTGCCCCTTCACTCCTCTTCTCCTCCTTCCAGGGCCTGATTTCAGCCCACGACCAGTTCAAGTCGACACTGCCAGATGCCGACAGGGAGCGGGAGGCCATCCTGGCCATCCACAAGGAGGCCCAGAGGATCGCTGAGAGCAACCACATCAAACTGTCGGGCAGTAACCCCTACACCACCGTCACCCCGCAAATCATCAACTCTAAGTGGGAAAAGGTAGGTGGGCTTGTTGCTAGGGCTGGGCCGGGGCTGGCCAGGTGAGGAGCTGCCACCCTGACCACTGTTGCTTGCTCCTCCCTCCCCCCACTGTCCCCCAGGTGCAGCAGCTGGTGCCCAAGCGGGACCACGCCCTCCTGGAGGAACAGAGCAAGCAGCAGTCCAATGAGCACCTCCGCCGCCAGTTTGCCAGCCAGGCCAACATCGTGGGGCCCTGGATCCAGACTAAGATGGAGGTGAGGGCCCGTTGCCCCAGCCTAGAAGATCTAGGTGGGTCTCTCGGGGGAGAATAAAGAAGGAGTCACTGTGAGCAGGAGGCCGCGCGCCCCTTGTGCAGGTCCCCAATACTCCTGGGTCCCTGCTCTGGGAGCAATGACAGCCTCATAAGATTGGAAAGGGTCAGTGATTGTTGATGGAAATGGCAGCACCCTCCAGAGGGAAACTTGGCAGAGGAGTCAGGTAGGGGAGGGTTCGAGTCTCGGGTTTGCCATGCCCGCTGACCAGGAGGTCAGGTACAATAGAACTTCTGCCCTGAGCTTTCTCATCTGCCAGAGGGGTTGGAAACAGTCCTTTCATTGCCTCAGCAAATGTTTTGGGCCCTGCTCTGTGGCAGCCTCATTACAAGCACGGTGTAGCTGGGACCAGGGTGGTCCGAGTACAGACCCTTCTGGCAGGCTCACCTTTGGCACCCAGCCCTGGAAGGTGTGTCAGGAGGCTGATGGCAGCTCTGGGCACGCCTTAGAGAGTGCTCACTCCCTGCCAGGCACCAAGCTGGACGGGGGGGGGGGTGTTGGACCCCATGCTGGCTGTGCCACCCGGCCACGGTGGGATCCCACGCTTCGGGTACTCATGCTTCAGGAGCACAGATGCTGAAGCTGGCCAGGCCTGGGTCCCGATCCTGGCCCTGCCTCTCACTGTGAAGAGTTGCTCTCTTTGGGCCTCAGTTTCCAGGCCTCCCAGGGAGTCCAGGGTGCACTGAGGTTAGGCCTGGCAGCCTCAGTCCAGAAACTCCCCCACAGCTGCTTGTATAGCGGAGAGTAGGACTGGAGGGGACAGTCTGGGAGTGTGGGGATGCCAGCAACAGGTCTCCTCCGCGTGGCTGGTCATGGCCGAGCATCTGGCCACCTCCTGCATGCAGTAGCACCTGCCTTCTGTGCAGGAGATTGGGCGCATCTCCATCGAGATGAACGGGACCCTGGAGGACCAGCTGAACCATCTGAAGCGGTACGAGCGCAGCATCGTGGACTACAAGCCGAACCTGGATCTGCTCGAGCAGCAGCACCAGCTCATCCAGGAGGCCCTCATCTTCGACAACAAGCACACCAACTACACCATGGAGGTACACCCGCCGGGCGCCCCTTCCTCCCCTCCTGCCAGCACTAAGGGAGGTTTATGCAGCTGGCGCAGGCCGGGCCTCTCTAACCCAAACAGGTTTTGCCCAGCAGGAAAGGTGTTTGCTGTTGCCTCAGACTGAAAAGACTAGATTAAGTGTTTACACACTTTTTAAAAATCACACTTTTCCTATCATTTTTTCCATCACTGTGATGACACAGTGTCAAGGACCCACTCCTGGGGGGGTCAGGGGGAGCTGGGAGGGCAGCATTTGCCCCATTGTGGCCTCAGCTGTGTCACCCTCACTCGAGGACCCAGAGCCAGCCAGTGTGTGCATCCTCTCGCCATGGCCAGGTTGAAGTGTCAGGGCTGGTTGTCACCCTTTGGGCAGCCTGAACTTGTTCACAGTGACACAGTGCAAGTGCACTGATACCACAGAGAAACCTGGTTTTTTTTCCCCTGGAAGCTGGTTAAACGTTGCCCACTCTACTTGTGTAGTTTCCGCATGCATGCTGCACATGTTGGGCCCTGGCCCTCAGCTGCTTCCAGCACCAGACATACACAACATGATGTGACCCTGCTGCTTGGCAGAGGCAGTGGATAGGGTGCCATGCCTGTTCCCTGTGTGCAGAGGAGGTGCACAGGAGAGTGTGGGGCTGGGTTGGGGTTTGGGAGAGAGTCAAGGCCTGGAGTGCAGGGAGAGCCAAGTTCAAAGCCTCCTCGCCGCCCCCGTCGGCTATGGCTGTGGTGGTGCCAGCAGCTGCCCAGCCCACACTCACACCCTTGCTCCGCCCACAGCACATCCGTGTGGGCTGGGAGCAGCTGCTCACCACCATCGCCCGCACGATCAACGAGGTCGAGAACCAGATCCTTACCCGTGATGCCAAGGGCATCAGCCAGGAGCAGATGCAGGAGTTCCGGGCATCCTTCAACCACTTCGACAAGGTGAGCAGCTCCCTCTGCCCCTGGCGTCTTCCCTCCCCACTGTCAGTGTCCCATCCTGCCCCCTCCGTCTTTGCATCTGTCCATTCACCTCACAGTGCTGAGTATCAGCCACCACTCACAGGGCCCAGCAGGCTCCCCACCACTGAACCGGGTGCAGAGGTGCATTACCTTGACCCATGGCCTGGGCACGTTTCCTCAGGAGGAGAAAGTGGGGTGGGGGTCCCAAGTCCTGCCTCTGAGGCCATGTGTCCTCACCAACCTGCCAATGAGACCCTGGGGCAGCCTAAGTCCCAGCATACCCAAGATTTGTGACCTGACTGTGTGTCTAGTCCACGTGTACGCAGAACATTCTAAAGATTCAGAAGTCTGGATCTCGTCTGGCAGGCCCACTAGGAAGGCGCTGAGCTCCTGAGTTTGCTGTGGTCCCACCCGCCCTGCTGGGCCCAGTGTGCTATCCACCTCCCCTCTGTGGGCGCACGCTCAGCTCCACCGTGTCAGGCAGGGACCCTGGTGTCCCAGATAGGACAGTGTCAGCTCCTCCCATCCCAAATCCTGGAGGCAAGGAGAGCTCCCTGTTCCCTCCCAAGAGCCCTGGGCCTCGGTCTTCTGTTCTGCACCACTCAGCCCCATGCCTGCTCTGGCCAGGCGGCGGGCTGGCCTCCGACCGCCCTCCAGGCCGCCATGCCCGTCCCCCTGCTCCACTGTCCCTAGCCATCACCTTGTCCACGTTACCTCTAACTCTGTGTTTTCCCCCGATGTGTTCCCCTTCCCCTGTCCTCTGCATGTGACCCTGGCCCCTCTCCCCATGTCTCTGTGCCGGCCTGGTCTCCACACCGCCCCTCGCACACTCCTGCCTTCGGACGCCCGGCAGGACCACGGCGGGGCGCTGGGGCCGGAGGAGTTCAAGGCCTGCCTCATCAGCCTGGGCTACGACGTGGAGAATGACCGGCAGGTACGCGTTCCCTGGGCCCCAGAGGACTGTGGCATTAACTGCTCTTCTTTCTCTCTCCTTCTCTCTGTCTTCCCTCCCTCTCGCCATTCCACCCCTTGCCATGTGTGTGCCATTTCACCGGCTCTCTTGCCTCCTCCCTGCCCTGTGTCTCTCTGGACACCTGCCCCCTTACCTGGTCTCTCGGGGCCGCCTCTGTCTCCCTGGCTCCCGCCACTGTCCTGTTTCCCTGCTGTGCACATGGGGCGGCCCCTCTTGCCTACTCTGGGCCTGGCCTCCTCTGCTGTCCCTGCGTCCTCGAGCAGAAGCAGACAGGCAGCATGGACTCCGATGACTTCAGGGCTCTGCTTATCTCCACAGGATACAGCCTGGTATGCAGCCTCTGCCTCCCCCTCGCTGCTCTGCCTCTACTCCTCCTCCCTCTCCTCCTCACCGCCTCCTCGGGGACACTCCCCCACCAGAGCAGCGCAGCCTTGCCTCCTCCTCCTCCTCCTCTACCTGTGCTGCTTCTGCTGGGCTGGGGTCTCTCCGATGACTCCCTGAGCCACCCACCTCCTTCCCTGGAAGTCTCCCGAGAGAGGAGGTCAGGCCTCTGGCTCTCTCCCCTTTTTCTTTCTCTTTCTCTCTTTCTCTCTTCCCCACCCTCCAGAGCTAAATCGTGAGCCTAGGGCTGAGAAGCAGTAGACCTGTTTGATCCATTCCCCAACTCCCCCACTTCCCAAAGACGTGGGTGGGGAGGAGCAGAGGGAGCACATCCCAGTCTGGACGAGTGGGGCCCTTGGCCTGGGGAAGCCAAAACCCCTGGAGGCAGACTGACAACAGGTGGTTTGTCCTCCGGCGCCGGGCCCCGCTCTCCTGGCTCCGTTCCATGGGGAGAGCATCCACCAGGCCAGGCCTGGCAGTCCTGCCCTGCTCAAATGCTACCTGTCCCCCACCCCACTCCCCCTCGCAGGGTGATGCCGAGTTCAACCGCATCATGAGCGTGGTTGACCCCAACCACAGTGGCCTCGTGACCTTCCAAGCCTTCATTGATTTCATGTCAAGGGAGACCACCGACACAGACACAGCTGACCAGGTCATTGCCTCCTTCAAGGTTCTGGCAGGGGACAAGGTAAGCAGGATACCTTGGAGGCACCTCGGGGGTTGGTGCGGAGGAGCCCTTGCAGCCAGGACTGGTCGTGAGGGGCTGGGCAGGATGGGTGTGGGTGTGGGTGGCCCAGAGTCCCACCCTGCCACCCCCAGAACTTCATCACGGCTGAGGAGCTGCGGAGAGAGCTGCCCCCGGACCAGGCGGAGTACTGCATCGCTCGCATGGCTCCGTACCAGGGCCCTGACGCTGTGCCCGGCGCCCTCGACTACAAGTCCTTCTCCACAGCCCTGTACGGGGAGAGTGACCTGTGAGGCCCCTGCTGGAGAAACCCTGACCGAATGCCCCCTCCTCACAGCCTCCAGGAGGGGCTGGGGGAGCCCTCTGCCCTCCTCCCCGCTGTGGGGGCCGCCCAGGTCCTGTTCCTCTGACTCTGTATCTATGCAAAGCACTCTGTCAGTCTTTTTTGGGGGGGGGTGGGCAGGGAGGGGCTGGGGCAGGCTCTCTCCTCTCTCTTTGTCAGTCGGCCCTTCCCCCTGGAGAGGGGTGAGGGAGACACAAGGCGTCAGCGCTTCTGGTCTGGTAAATATATATGATGTGTTGTTTTGTTTTTTAACTATGTGGAGGGGACAGTGGATTCCCACAGCAAAACAGGTCCCTTCAGGCCCTAGGAATGCCCTCCCCACCTCATCCCTCCTTTGCCTGCCCTCCCCTCTCCCCCTACGAGGTCCCTTCAAGGCCTCCCACATCCAGGCCAAAGCCCTACGTGCCTTGTCCAGGAGCTGCCCGGGCCTGCGTGGGCCCCACAGTGGGCCCAGCAGAGGGCGACACAGCTGCCCGACAGGAAAGAGGACCCCGCCCCTCCCTTCTTCCCTTCTTCCCCCACTTGGCGATTGCCAGGAGGTGAGGGGGTGCAACTCAAACCCCCCGTTTTCTGCCACAGAGGAGTAGGGTTGGGCAGACCAGCCTCTCACCCCCACCCCCTGCGAGCCCCCACCTTGCTTTGTCCAGACACGTGTATCTCGCAGATTTTCTAAGGACCACAAAACAAAAACAAAAACAAAAAAACAAACAAAAAAACCATAAAACAACAAAAACAAAAAATACACAAAAAAAATCTATAAAAAAAAAGGAATTAAAAACTTTCAGAGAATTACTATTTACTTTATTAACTTACGGATTTATTATATAAATATATATTCACCTAGCAACATATCCTCGCCGCCTCTTGCTCATAATGAAGACATAGCTGATTTGCTGCCCTCCCGCCAGCCCCTTACTGATTTCTCTCTGTTGTCTGTCGTTGGGCATGGGTCTCTGGGGACCCTCCTGAGGTGGAGGGTGGGCTGCTGGCCTGGCTGCCTGTTAGTTGATGGGTTTTGCTCCCTTCCCCTCCCCCCCTTTTTTTGAGTTTATTCTGATTATTTTTTTTCTCGGTTTCTGGATAAACCACCCTTCTGGGGACAGGATAATAAAACATGTAATATTTTTAAGAAGGATTCCTATAGTGGTCTCTCTTTATCTCTCTCCTGTGTCTGTTCTCTACTTCTTAGGAGAGCCGCAGGAGAACCTCTTCCCTGAGCAGGGCTGGGCGTGGGAGATCCCTGTCCCCATGAGTGTGTAGACATGAGGGTCTCCTGGGGGGCTCGCGCTAAGCCAGGTCCTGTTCCGAGTGCTAACTGGTGTAGCCTGCGCGAGAGAAGCGCTGTAACCGACCGTCCTTGTTTATAGGTGAGGAGGGCAAAGCACAGAGAAGCGCAGGGAGCTCACCCTGCTGCTGAGTGGTGGGGACGGAAACCCCCCAGGCTGGCTGGCTCCCAGGGCGGTGCTCTGAATGGCTGCTCAGCATCAGAGCATCAGCCCCACGTGCCAGGCAGAGAGGCAGAGGGGTCGGTTCTGCTCAGGCCCCCTCCCTGTGGAGGAATAAACCCCAGGCCAGGCTGGGAGAGGAGAAAAGGCAGGGCTCCTGGCAGCTCTCCCGCCTCCAGCCACAGGTGCTCCGCGCGGAGATCCTAGGAGAAGGTGGCCACCTCCATCCACTGCGGGAGAGAAGACCGCCGGCCTGAGGTAGAGGTCTCCAAGGGCTCCTGCTTGGCCACCTGCGTGCCCCCAGTCCCCAGCCCGGCTCACCTGTCTCCGGGTCAGGCAGATGACCCCCTCACCTCCATCCAGGTGCTGGCTGCAGTGGCCTGTGCAGAGTGGGCCGGTTGAGCGCCCACGGTGGCCCGTGGGGGACCCCACCCCACCCATGCAGGGGCAGCACTCACGGAAGATACAGGTGAGCTGGGCTGCACAAGACACGAAGCGCTCGAAGTCCACCCGCAGACGACTGTCCCGGTAGCGGCTAGTGAGGGCCTGGGTCAGCTGGTTGTTGAGGTGGAAGCCTAGGGCAGGCCACCTCTGAGCCGAGGCTGTCCCTGTGAGCCCCACCCCAGGGGCCTGCTGCCACCTCTCTGATCCCAGCTGTGCGACCACCCGCAGCTCCCTTCACTGCGCTGTTTTCTCTCCTGGGTCGGCCCTGACCCCATAGGTTGCGGGACGCTGTTAGATGGAGAGCCTAGAACGGCGTCTGGCACGTAACGACTGGGTGCCTGCTTTCTTACGCCTCTAGATTCTGGCCAGTTTCTGCGCATGGGCACGGAGAAGATTTCTGTGCAGTTGAGAGCCTTTTTGTTAGCCCTACATGGCATCAGTTTCTTCACAGGAGACAAGGTCTAAACTTTAGAAATCACCTCTGACGAGAAATCTCCATAGGCTTTCGAAAGCCGAAAACCATGGCTCCTCCTTCCCCCACGTGTGCAGATAAACACGGTTCTGAGGCTGATTTCCTGGGCTGCCCCTGGCCCTGGAGCCCCTCTGTGCCCCTGTTCATCGAGCAGATCTCTGCCTGGTGCCATGGACAGCCCCACACTGGCACAGTGACCTCCCGCAGTCCCTCCAGCTTCACCCACCTTAGGGGGGGCCCTCAGCTGCCCCCTCAAATTCCTGTCAGCCTTCGTGCACACTGTCAGCTTCCTCTGGTCCCTCTGGTGTGTCCCCTGCTGCAGGGTCCTGCCCAGGAAAGCCCTCCCCTGGGGTACTAGGTGCTGGTGGCCTTCACAGACCATGCCTCACCTACCCCTCCTCCCCTCCTCCCCTCCTCCCTTCCTGCACTTGGGCTCGGTGCTGTCTTGCCTCCCTTGCCTGTGATGTTCCTTCTGCCCAGAAGGCCCGGTCCTCCCTTGGCCCAGAACATTCCTACTCCTCACGTGGGCCCCCTGCTCTTCCCACCTGCCGCACGGGGCACCTCCTGGGGCTCCCTGTGCCAACCCTGTCCCCACCCTGACCCCTCTGAGCTGTCACCATCATGGGTGGCTCTGGCACGGAAGCCGTGGGCGGAGGAAGGGAAGGGTTTCTGGCCACTGCCAAATCCCCAGAGTCCCCAGCCTCAGAGGCACAGCCAGGAGCAGAGGCAGTGTTTGGGGGACAGTGGTGCCGCAGAGCAGTGCGTGGCTGAGTTGCAGCACGTTGCTTTTCTTGCTAATTCCCCCGTCCCGATCCTGCCCATTTCCAGGGTCTCTGGAACCTGCTTCCTGCTGGCCCACTCCCTGGTACTCCCTCCATACACAAGCGTGACCCTTCCTTTGCTGTCACCTGTA
Organism: Vulpes vulpes; assembly: GCF_048418805.1. Taxonomy (NCBI): domain Eukaryota; kingdom Metazoa; phylum Chordata; class Mammalia; order Carnivora; family Canidae; genus Vulpes; species Vulpes vulpes. Next base: position 8,333,739 of record NC_132780.1, read on the forward strand.
GTCCCCCCTCTCCCCCACCAGCTGGACTTGCCTCACCCTCCTCCCTCTCATACATTTTTAAAAAAAAAAAATTTTAAGGCCCCAGGTATTCATGAGGTCTCATGGGGCTTTACTGACTCCCTGCACTGACGTTTCATCTCTGACCGCCGCCGTCCTCCTCTGCATTTCCTGGCCCTTGAAGCTGGTCCGGCAGGGCTCATGCTCACCTCAGGGCCTCTGTGCTGGCTGTTCCTTCTCTCTATACTGCACCTGCCCCCGTGTCCCCAAGGCTCAGGCCCCCTCCTCCAGGTCTGCTCAAACAGCACCTCCGACCTTCCCTGACCACTGTCTCAAGCCACCTCCTCCCACACGTACACACCTGCTTTCTCTTCCTGTCGCAGCATGTATTACCATGTGGCCCAGACGTTCTGTGTGCACCGCAGTACATTAGCTCCCCACCCCTCTCAACCCAGCACGATCTCAGTCGTCTGGCTAGAATAACAGCAAGAATGTACACACCAGGTGCCCAGTGACATCGATGAGTCGGGGCAAACCTTCCGTCCTCCTCCCTCTCTGGCCTCTGCTCTGTGCGCCCGGGACTCCCCGGGACTCCGTTTCTGTCTGCGTGCGCCACCTCCCAAGGTTCTACTCTGACTCCTCAACCCCCCTGGCTCGGCTTCTTTCCGTGCACATCTCTGGACGCTGCAGCGCCTCCCTGGGGCCTCCCTGCCTCGCAGACGGGGTCAGAGCCAGGCGGCAGCCTCCTGCCTCCCCTGTCTCACCCTTGGAGCCCCGGGTGGGGGGTGGGGATGTGGGAGTTCCCTTCCGGTCCCAGCCCTCCACTCGGGAACTTCCTTGACTTGCCCCAGAGCCCGGGAGAAGCTTAGCTCCTTGGCTCCGTCCCTCGTCCCTCGGGTAGGGCTTTGTGCTACACGGAGGGATGGGGCTGTTCTGCCTCTCCTGGAAGCCTTCGGAAACCTTCGCCGGCCGGGCACGCCGGGCACTCCGGGCACTCCTGCAGTAACGCAGCTGCGTGCCCCGCAGCGCTGCCCCCGCGGCCCATCCCGCAGGCCCCTCCCAGCCACCCCGAGGAGTGGCCAGTTTACACTGAGGCTCCAGGAGGTGGACTCGCAGGCCCGGGGCCCCCAGGGAGTAAGTCCCGAGAAGCAGGATCCAACCCAGGCTCCTGGGAATCCAGGCCATTTTACCACAGTGCCCTGGGGCCCGGGCCTCTCACACCAGCTCCCAGGCTCTCCCCATCTTCCTCCCTCCAGGAGGCCCGGCTGGCTCCCGACAGCCAGGCCTGCAAGAGTATGGCAGGTGTGTGTGGGGGGCAGGTCCCCATGACACCTCCCCAGCGTACCTGCTGCGTTCAGCGCTAGCCTCAGCTCATAGGAGTTCATCGTTCCAGAGGCGTCCTCGTCAAACTTATCAAATGTGGCCTGGGCCGGGAGGTATAGGTCAGTCTCACCTACCCCCCCCCCACTCACCCACCGCCGTTCACCCTGAAGAGGGCTGAGAGGGGGCCTCGGAGGCCAGTCAGCCAGGGTTCCCACCCCAGCTCCCTTTCTTCCTGGCTTGGTTCCCTGGGCGCGCAGCTTTACCCCTCTGAGCCTGTTCCGCAGTCTATAAAGTGGGAATAATCGAACCAGCTGGAATAGGGCGGTGAGGACAAGTCGGGATCCTAGCCACAGGGGGCTTGGTGAGGGCTCAGCAAACAGTGGCTCACCGCTCACGAGTATAGTGGGGCCTCAGACCATTTCCTCACGGGGATCCAGAGTGGTGGGGATTAATGCCTCCCACTGGTAGACAAGCAAAGGCCCCTCAGAGGGGAGACGACTTGCCTAAGGTCACACTGCCAGAAAGGGGCTGAACCGGGGCTGGGATTTCACCCGAGGACCAGAGCCTGTGCTTTCCATCCCTGAGCTATTTAGGGCCCCAAGAGAGACCACAGAAGGGTAGATGGGGCAAGGACATCCCAGCCGATCCCTCCAGGCTGTCCCTCCAAGGTATGATGTGGCCCACCTTCTCCTGCCCCCGGGGCCCTGCTAGCCCACAGGGCACCTAGGTCCTTAGTAGTAAAGGTGCCTCACCCTCCGGGAGGAGAAGGCCCCAGCAAAGCCCCGACCTTACCTGCCACTCCAGGAGATGGCCCCAGAGCTGCTGGAAGTGGTGCAGGGTGAGGCTTTGTCCGTTCTGGGGATGGGGCATCTGGTTAAAATCTATCCCCAGAAGGGAGACAGAGACGCCAACATCCCCACCCAGGTACTGCCCCCTCATGTACCCCAAAACACCGCAGCAACTGCTCGCAGGTCCTGAGCCCGATCTCTCGAGGGGTCCGAGTGTCTCGAGGGGTCTGCGTGCGGGCCCTGGCTACAGGAAACAAAAAACCCCGGGGGACTTCCTGTGTGCTGGCCATCGTTGTAAGTGCTGGGGATTATTGCTGTCCCCACTGTTGGAATGGGGGTACAGAGAGCCACGTGACAGCTGGTGGCCAGCAGAGCAGGGGTCTGAACCCAGGCGAGGGGGTTCCGAGCCGCCTCACGGCAGCTACACTCCCTGCCTCCCTTAGGGGAAGAGGGGGCCTTATGGTGGCAGTGGCCTGGTGGGGTAACACACACGGGGGGCGGGGGCTCTGTGGGGTCCACCTCGGTCCCCAACTCACCAGGCTCCAGGGCAATGCTTAATAAGGTCTGGAGCTGAGCGGCACTGAGTGCTTCCTCCTGGTCAAGGAGAGAGTCAGTTGTGAGGCCATTGGCCCGGGCAGTCTCAGGGCTGTGCTGGGGACACAGCGGAGACAGGTTGGTGGGGGGGGAGGGGGGACCTGTCCCCAGGGCGGCAGCCGGCAGCAGGGAAGCACCGAGCTGTGGGAGTCCGGGAGTCCACAGTGGGAGGCCGCTGACCAGCCTGGGGGAGAATCCGGGAGGGCTTCCGGGGGGAGGCATATGAGAAAGATGAGGCCTTAGGCAGGACAAGGGACGCGAGGGGAGAGCAGGCGCGCCAGGCAGAGGTGCAGACAGGGCAAAGGGCCTGAGGCAGGGTCGAGCTGTGAGCACTGGGAGGAGAGTCAGGAGATTTAGGCACCTGGGAGTGCCGCGAGCCCTCACCTCTCCTGCCAGCTCCTGGAACAGCTGCTCCAAGCCCAGCTCCAGGGGGACGTAGGGGACCTGTGGGGCGGGGCGGGGGGCTCAGTGCGGGGGTGCGAGAGGCCCCAGCCCGCCCCCCTCCGGCCGCCCCGCCCCGCACCAGGAGCGCGTGCAGGTCGGCGCTGATGACGTCGTCGATCTCCCTGCGAGGACAAGGGAGGCGAGTCGGGGCGCGGCCCGGGCCGATCCCCGCGGGGAGGGGGCGGCCCGGGGACCGCTGGGGAGGGGGCGGGCGCCCGGCTCACACGGCCGCGTGGCGGCGCTCGGAGAAGACGCGCAGCGTGAAGTCGGCCTCGTCGCCGGCGCGGGCGGCGCTGGGCACCACCAGGTAGTGGCCGGGGCGCAGGCGGCAGCGGCGGCTCACGTCGCGGCGGGCGCAGAAGGGCGAGCGGTCGGCGCGCAGCAGGCCCGGCAGGAGCGCGCGGCTGCGCGGGGAGTCCCACAGGCCCAGCAGCTGCGGGCCGGGCGGCTGAGGTCACCCCAGGCTCCTCCTGCCCACAGCCGTCTGACCCCGATCCCGGCTCCCACCGCCTGCAACTGTCAGGGCCGACCGCCCCACAGCCTGTCCCAGCCCCCGCCCAGGGTGCACCTGCAATCCCGGGTCCCGCCGACACCCACCTCCTCTGGGATCTGCAAGAAGGGAGAGCGGCGAGTCAGAGCCCACAGCGGGGCGGCCACCCTTCAGAGCCCCCACCCCACCCCCTCGTTAAGCCCCCACACCCCTGTCTCTGACCGGCCACGCCCCTCCCGGCCCCTCCCGTCTGCGCCCTCAAGGCCCTTCTCTGCTCCGTGTCCCCTCCCTGATCCTCCAAGCCTATGACTCTCCTCTGACCCCTGGTCCCCTCCGTGGGGACTGGCCCCCGCCCCCGGGGGCCCTCCCCACCTCAGTCTCTCCCTGACCCTCTCCCCGGCAATCTCCCGTCTCTGACCCCCCCAGGCCTCCCCCACCTCGCGGCCCCCACCCCCTCTAAGCCGGGACCACCTGGAACACATGGAAGCCCACGGTGAGGTAGGTGAGGCCCTGGGCCCTCAGGCGCCGCCGGTTGCGCTGGATGAGTGACAGAAGGACAGTGCACTTGGGGATGCGCCCCCCCCTCGCCGGGCCCCACGCTCCTGCTGCCCCCCAGCCCCCCCAGGGCCCCTCCTCATCATCATCCTCCTCGTCAGGCTCCAGCAGCGTCAGTCGGAACTGGGGGTTGGTCCAGAAGGTTTCTAGCAGGAAAGAAAAAGACGGGGTTACCCGGCCTGCGGGGGGCACCCCCTTGCTCACCTCTCGGGGCACCCTCCGAGGCCTCACCAGTGCCAGGCTGGCTCCCGCCAGAGTTGAAGCCGCGCACCCAGCGGCCCTGGAAGGTGTGGATGTGCCAGCCGCCTCCCGCCGGGCTGGGGCCCAGCACCTCGGGGCTCAGCGAGCAGATCTGCACGGTGTTGAAGTGGCGGAGGAAGTCCCTCAGCTCCATCCTGCGCGGTGGCCGGCGGTCAGGACCCCAGGGCCGCTCCCGAGGATCTCAGCCCCAGATCACAACCCCGCCAGTCCTTAGACACTGCCGAGCGCCCGTCGGCCCACCACATAGTACCGCGTCTCCGGAAGTGACCCCCAGTCACTGAGCCCTCCAGCTCCCCCAGATTGCTCCAAGTCCCCAGAAAGGCCCCACAAATAGCCAAGATCCACGCACTGCCCCCACCTATCATCAAATTGCCTTCAGCCCCCAAATATCAAGACCCTCAGACTCTCAATGGCCAACAAGTATCCTTCAGCCCCCCAATATTACCAGATCTGAAGAAATGCCCCTGATGTCACCAAGCCTCCCACAATTGTCCTAAATATTACCTGTTACCCATGCCCCCTCGACCCTCCCAACATGCCTGTGGCTCCCAGTTCCTCTATTACTGCTGATTGTTCCTCGACTCCCCCGAACAGACCGCAACCCCAAACCCCAAAGCTGCCGCCTTACGGACAGCTTCTCGCAATGCACTTGTCCCAGTCCCTGCAGGCAGGCCTCGGCCCTCCCCACGCCCCTGTGGCCTGGCCCCAGCGCAGAGGCAGGGCTGGGACCCTGGGCCGCTCACCAGAACTCGCCATCCTCCTTTTTCACCAGCAGAGCATCTCGCCACTCGGTGGGGAGCGCATCCCAGCGGGGGCAGCTAGGGAGACGTGGGGTGGGGGCGTGAGGGCTGAGCAGGTGGCGCCGGGCCCCCCCCAACCCCACATCCATCCCACCTGTCGCTCCAGGCCCCCGTCCACTCCACACGGCCCCATGGGTTCCGAAGCCGCAGCAGCCGCACCTTGGTGAAGCCCAGGGTCACCTGGAGGCAGCATTGTCAGTGGGGGTTGGCGCTGGGACACCCCAGCAGCCCACTCATGGGGGGGCCACTCACCTTGTACGTGCCCGTGACTGAGTACGCGTGTCCCTTCACCAGCCCGTCTTCTGTGCGGTACTCGCCCCTATCGCTCTGGGCAGAGGACAGGGGACGGTGAGGCCACAGTGGGGAACCAACTGCTCCTCTGTGTCCCCCCCAGCCTCCTGCCACCAAAGCAGGAGTCAACCAGGGCACCCAGCTGAATGACACAGGGCTCCAAGAGGGCATCGGATGGGTGACGGAAGGCCAGAGAGGGAGACGGACACAGGACAAAATACGTGGGGAGGGGGCCCGGGTGGCTCAGAGGTTGAGCGTCTGCCTTTGGCTCAGGGCGTGATCCCGGGGTTCTGGGATCGAGTCCCACATCAGGCTGCCCGCAGGGAGCCTGCTCCCCCCTCTGCCTGTGTCTCTGCCTCTCTCTCCTCTCTCTCTGTCTCTCTATGTGTCTCTCATGAATAAATACATAAAATTTATTTTAATAAATTATTATATTAATAATTAATTGGGATCCCTGGGTGGCACAGCGGTTTGGCACCTGCTTTTGGCCCAGGGCGCGATCCTGTAGACCTGGGATCGAATCCCACGTCAGGCTACCGGTGCATGGAGCCTGCTTCTCCCTCTGCCTGTGTCTCTGCCTCTCTCTCTCTCTGTGACTATCATAAATAAATAAAAAAATTAAAAAAAAAACAAATAAAATTTTAAAAAAATAATTAATTAATTATTATCATACACACACAGAGGCAGAGACACAGGCAGAGGGAGAAGCAGGCTCCACGCAGGGAGCCCAGCGTGGGACTCGATCCCGGGTCTCCAGGGTCACGCCCTGGGCTGAAGGTGGCGCTAAACCGCTGTGCCACCGGGGCTGCCCAATAAATAAAATCTTAAAAAAAAAAAAAAAAAAAAAAAAACACAGGGAGGACAGAGACACGGGCAGAAAGAAACCCAAAGGACAGACAGCCCACAAATGAGCACGGGGTTAAGCAAAGAACGAGAGCAAGAATTAGATCAACTCCGTGAACGACGGGGCGTGTGACTGGGTCACCACCGATGAACGCATGACTCCGGCTGAGCCCGTGGGAATCGATCCTAGGCCTTTTGCTGAAATTCTCAGAAAGAGGCTTTGCCTTTACTACTTTTTTTTTTTTTTTGGACCCATTGGGGTGATGGGAGGGCCCTGCAGCTGTGGGGGCCCCTTTGGTGCCCATGAGGGGAATGCCTGCCCGAGGGTGAAGCTAAGCCGGAACCAGGAATAGAAAACCACATTCTCCGCGTGCGCTAAGCACCTGGATTCAGCTGTGCCTGAAGCTTGTGTAGCTATGAGAGCACATACATCGCCTTTTGACTTGCTCGAGGTTGACTGGGGGGGCGGGGGGCAGAGCAGCCAATGGGGAACACAGAGGAGGACGCGGCCCCCCACCGCAGCCCTGGCTGGGCTCTGGTCCTGGCGGGGGCTGTCTCACCAGGGCGGTGGCGCCCACGAGCGACTCCTTGGCCAGGGCATGGCGCAGGGCCGAGAAGAGGCCCGGGATGTCCTGCCTCAGGTAGAGCACCTCGCCCACGCCGCCTGTGAAGTCCACGAAAGCCTCGTTCATGTGGCCGCCTCGCATCACCTCATAGGAGCCGTGGAGCCTGTGGGAGCGGGTGTCGGGGGCGCGCGTGAGGCGTGTGCGGGCAGCTCCCACGCCCCCTGGGACCCGGGGGCCGCTGTCCCGGGGCGTGGGCCCGGGGCTGCCCCTGACACCTGCGGGCCCCTGAGGTGGGCCGTGGCACACTCTGGAAGCCCTCGGAAATCGGGCCTGCGGTCCCCGGGCCTCCAGGACTGTGGCATTCAGGGGATCCCAGGGGAGCTGTGTCAGAATTGGGGGCACCCAGGGGGCTATGTCTGAAACTCCGAGTCTCCGGGAGATGTCTGCTTTGGGGGTCATCTCTATGGGGCTTGTCAGGGATTTCAGAGCCACAGGATGGAGGAAAGCAGAGATGGAGGGTCCCGGGGATTACACTCCATATTTGGGAGGCGTGGGGCGCCCGGGGGGCTCAGGCGGCTAAGCATCTGCCTTTGGCTCAGGTCATGATCCCGGGGTCCTGGGGTCGAGCCCCGCGTTGGCTCCCTGCTCAGCACAGAGTCTGCTTCTGCCTGTTGCAACAACCCCCTCTCGCTCGTTCTCTTTCTCTCTCTTTAAATAAAATCTTAAAAAATAAAAAATTTGGCAAGTGTTTTGGGTTTCTCAATGGAGCAAGAGGTCTTCTGAGGTTAGAGGTCCCCCAAGGGGGTACATCTTAGATATAGCGGTTCCCGGGTCTGATAGATGAGATTTCAGGGATTGTGGGTGTTGGCGGGGATTGTGGGTGTCGGCGGGGCCCTAAGGAATGTTCTGTGTGAAATGTCCATAGAGGGAGGTATTTATGATTTGGAGGCCCTCAGGGAATGGTGACATCAGACGGTGTGACATCCTGGGCGCTGTGACGTGGTTGGGGAGGACCCTTGGCAGGGTGTCTAGAGGATCGCAGAAGTTGGGGGGTCTCGGGTTCCCTTGGGGCTTGGGGCCTGCTGGCCGGCGAGGTGCGCCCGGGTCCTTACTTGGCGTAGGCCTTTTCCAGGAGCGGGGCCCAGAACTCGTTCCGCTGATCCGAGCGCACGAACATCAGCTTCCCCTCACGCACCGGCAGCCTGTCGTCCACCACCACGTCCACCCAGCGGCCAAACTGCCAGAGCTGGGGGGGCAGGGGGCTGAGGGCGGGCCCCGGCTTCGGCCACCAGCCTCCAACCGCGCCGGACCCCATCCTCCGCCCCCTCGCCCTGCTGTGCCCGTCCAAGAATGACAGCCCCAAGGGGACAACGTCAACTCTGAAATCCGTGTCACGAGGGGGGAGACTGAGGCACGAGCAAAGGAACTGGGCTTTACCTGGAAGTGGAAGACACCTGCATAGCCATCTTGGAAGCCTTGTCCAGGGGGGACCACCCGGCTCAGGAGTCGGGGGTACAGAGTGAGGGAGGCAGCGGCCGCAAGGAACCAGCAGTTACCTGGGAGGAGAGGCGAGGATGGGAAGAGGGACACTGAGGTGCGGGGAGAGGCCGAGGGGGCACCCAGGGGTGGAGCCGCAGGGTCCCAGCCGCCGCCTGCCGGATCGGGGGGCCAGATGGCTCCGTGGTCCTACCGAGGCGCCCCTGACACACGTCTGTTCGGCTCATGTCCTCGCAGATGAACTGGGGCTCCGCGCAAAACTCCTGGGGGCGACGGGGGATTCCAGGCCTCAGCCAGGGAAGGGAGGGAAGGGGCCACCTAGAGGTCCCCAGCCTGGGCCCCCGGCCCTCGCTGCCCCCCAAGGAGATGCTGGCAGAGCCTGCGGGAGGCACCCGGCTTCCTTGGGCCTCTCCACACCCAGCGGGGAACTCCCAGCCTTCCTGCTCATGTCCAGCCCCCCAGCCCCTCCTCCCTCACACTCAGGGGCCCCGTCCCCCCAATCCCCCCTCCCTCAGACCCAGGGGCCCAGCCCCCCAGCCCCTCCTCCCTCAGACCCAGGGGCCCAGCCCCCCAGCCCCTCCTCCCTCAGACCCAGGGATCCAGGCCCCCCAGTCCCATCCTCCCTCAGACCCAGGGGCCCAGCACCCCCCCCACCACACATTACATGGGGCCTCATCCATTCCACCCCTTTGGCCTTCTCGGAGTCGGGACCCAGCTCGTTGTAGCCAAGGGCGTCGGGGCCAGCAGGGAAGTAGGGGTCTCGGAACAGGATCCCCTCATCCAGGCAGGCTGCTCGGATCGCCTCGTATCTCTGGCCCCGAAAGGGCTTCGGGCCTCTGGTTCCAGGCCCTGCCTCTTCGTCCACCAGCTGGATGGTGACCCTCCCGCTGCCACACGCCATCCGGACACTCTGGGCTCCCGGGCGGCCCCAGGCTCTTTAACCTCCTGAGTCACGGGGGTGGGGCTTCCCCTCCATCTGAGCCCCATCTGCCCTGATGGGGGTCTTTAGGCAGCCAGGAGCCTTCCTTTATAAATACTAATTGATGGTTTGGGGAGCCACAGAGCAAGGGACGCCTCGATGGCGGTTTCCTCCCCAGGGCGTGGGGCCTTCAGTTGTGGCCGGGGCAGCAGCTTAATGGGCTTGGCCCACAGCAAGAGGGAAGGCGGGCAGAGCTGAGGGAGGACCGGCTGCCCCTGGAAGGAGGTCAGTGTGGGGGTGTGTTCCTGCCCTCTGGTCCCTGCCTCTCTCTCTGGGGGGTTGGGGGGGGGGAGGGTACGGGGCCGGGGCGGTGCCTTTACACTGTATCTCTGTCTCTCCATGTGACAGTTTCTTTCTCTATCTGCCATCGTGTCTCTCTTCTGTCTCTGTCTCTCTCTGTCCATCTCTCTTGTCTCTTCCTGTCTTCCTCTGCTGTGTTTTGGGGTTTTTCTTCTGTGTGTGTTTTGGGTTTTGTCGCTGTAACTACCCCCCTCCCCGTGTCTCCGTCCCTGTCTCCGTACCTCTGCGTGGCTGTCTCTCCCGCACCTTCTCTCTTGTGCACCCCCCTGTCTGCCCCTCTGCACCCTTTTCTCTGCCCTGTGGCTACTCGGTCCCCCAGCCCCCCACTGCAGCTCCCGGGGCGGGGGGGCCCAACCTGCCTCCCTCGTCCTGAGCCACCAGGACCCTGCCCCCTCTTCCCGGACAGACAGCGACCTGCTCGCCAGCACAGCACTGAGTGTGGGGTCCGCCCTACACCCCCTGGGCTGGGAGCCACACTCTCCAGTGACCTTGACACCTGATCCGACCCCCTTTCAGGGTTGGGGCCCCCAGGGGAAGCCAGAGCCCCTGGAAGCAATGACAGAAGTAGGTTCTGAGAGGCCAGAGACTCACCGGGTTGGGTCCCAGCAGACTTCCACCCCAGGAGCGGGGCCTCTTGCACTGGCCGAACCTTGTCGCCTCTGCGACAGACGTCCCTGAGTCCTCCCACGGCCTTCCATCCAAATGGACCAACAGATCTTGTCTGGGCCCCCCTGCTGTGTGGCCACCAAAACGGGGTTGTAAACAAGATGCCTTCCTGTAGAATTGCCAAGGCCACCCCCCACCCCTGCCATGTGAGGTGACAGTGGTCTGGAGCACCTGCCAGGGTAGGGGCCAAAAGGCCTGGATTCAAATCCAGCCTCTGCCACTTAGCACTGTGTGTCTTGGGCAAGTCGCTTAACCTCTCTGTGCCTCAGTTTCCTCAGCTCTACAGTGGGGGCAGTCGCAGGACAGCGGACCTGAGGGACCGAGGTGGTAGGTGGGGCACGGTCAGAGCAGCGCCTGACACCCAGGAGGTGCCCCGTCCACATCAGCTGCTGGGACGACGTCTGAGGCCCGGTCCACAGCCACTTGTCACCTCCTGCTGCCGTCGCTTGCACAGCCGCATCTGCCACCGCGCTCCCCTCCGGGTCACAGCCCTCCCCCGTATTTGTCCCCGAGGTACTGCACGAGGACGCGAGGAATGACACCGGCCTGACAGCCTGCAGCGGGCAGGAAACAACTACCTGTGACCCCGGCCCTTCCCCGCCTCCGTCTTCAGGTCCCCGCGGGCTGCTGCTCTTCCCGGCCTGCCTCGCTGGAAGGTTCTGCTCACACCCCACGAACAGGACCCCCGCGATCATCCCTCCCCGCCTCCCGCCTCACATCCAGGATCCCAAATATGCCTCCGGGGCCAACCTAAGAAAAACGCACTGAAGCCAGCGTGGTGGGTGTCCGTTGCTTTGTGAGCCCAGCACCCCCTACCTCCTTTTCTAGAATCAGCACCCCCATGGTTTGGGGGATCCACGGGTCCTTAGCCTCAAGCCCCGCCCCCTCGCTCCGGGAAGACACTCCAGCCAATCAGAGAAGCGCAGCCCTGGCCACGCCCCTCCGTGCCCGGGACTCGGGGCGGGGCTTCTCTGTTCCCGGGACCCCTGAGCCGTCCGACGTCATCCCTGAACCCCGGCCACCCGGTCGGGGGACCCGGCCTGAGGAGGAGGGCAGCGCCGAGCGAAGCGGGGCCAGGCCTCGCGGGCAGAAAGATGCCGTGAGCCGCGCCCCTCGGTCCGGGCGCCGGAAGCCAGACTTTTACATCGAAGGAGCCAATCAATCCTGCTCCTCTCTTTCCCAGTTTTAATTTCAATTTAATTGGGTCTTTTGTTTTTGTTTTTGTTTGTTCGTTTGTTCGTTTTTTTGTCACTAGCAACCGAAAAAACCCTTCCCGATTTGGTTGGCGTGAATGATACCTGCACCCATGCACCAGCCGGAATGTCCCCACATCCCTATGGGGTGAGAGCTCCCCCACAGCCACGGAGTAAGGGATCAGGGGCCAGTCTGCACTGTGTCTAGCCTGCCCCCTCATCCAACCCGCACAGGGTGGAGTGTTCCTGCTTCACCAAGGCTGCACCTGAGCCACTATAACAACAAAAAATCTACTTAAAACACTATCACGAGGGGCACTTGTGGCTGAGTAGCAGCTTCTTGATTTCAGCTCAGGTCACGTTGTGGGATTGAGCCTCTCAGTTGTGGGATTGAGCCTCTCATCAGGTCAGGCTCCGTGGGGAGTCTACTTCTCTGCTGCTCCTTCTGCCCCTCCCCCTGCTCGTGCGCTCTCTCCCGCAGCCCCAATAAATAAATCTTCTTCTTTTTTTTTTTTTAAGATTTTATTTATTTATTCATGAGAGATACAGAGAGAGGCAGAGACATAGGCAGAGGGAGGAGACTCCATGGGGGGGCCTGATGTGGGACTCGATCCTGGGACTGTGTAATCACATCCTGAGCCAAAGGCAGATGCTTAACTGCTGAGCTACCCAGGCGTCCCCTAATAAATAAATCTTTACAAAAATAAAACATTGGGACACAAACATAGTCATGGCCAGCGGTAAGGTGTACAGATGAGAGAGTTGAGGCCTAGAGGAGCGCGGTGCTTTTCCTGTGCTCTCACGGTTTTAGAATCAGGATTTGAATCTGATGGTCCGGCTTACTGACTCTACTATATCGTCTCTCAAAGATTAGTATTCAGAATATATAAAGAGCTCCGATAAACAAACCACAATTGACTCCATAGAAAATGGGCAAAAGATGTGAATAAGCAATCACAGAATCAGTGTCCAATAAGCATGTGAAAACATGCTGCTAATTAAGACCATCTGAAATTCCATCACACCCACTACACTAGGAAGAAAGTTAAGAACCCAGAAAATGGGGGCGCCTGGGTGGCTCAGTCAACCATCTGCCTTTGGCTCGGGTCCTGATCTCAGGGTCCTGGGATAGAGCCCTGCGTCAGGCTCCCTGCAGAGAGTCTGCTTCTCCCTCTTCTCCTGCGTCCCCCTTGTGGGTGCTCTCACGCACTTTCTCTCAAATAAATAAACAAAATCTTAAAAAAAAAAAAAAAAAAAAAAAAAAAGGAAGCCAGAAAATACTAATTGTCAACAGGGATGTGGAGCAACAGACACGCTGATACTTGCAACTTGGTACACGTGAGAAGACGAACTGGCTTTCCTCGGTAAATGCCTACCCCATGACACAGCGACTCCACTCCCAGTTATGCATGTACTAGAGAAATGCGCGGGGTCGCCTGGGTGGCTCAGTCAGTTAAACATCTGACTCATGATTTCTGCTCGGGTCCTGAGTTCGTGTGATCGAGCTTTACGTTGGGCTCCTTGCTCAGTGGGGAATCTGCTTGGGATTCTCTCCTCCCTCTCCCTCTATCCCTCCCCCCACTCACACTCTCTCTCAAATAAATCAACCTTTTTTTTAAAATAAATCTTTAGGGCAGCCCTGGTGGCGCAGCGGTTTAGCACCGCCTGCAGCCCGGGGTGTGATCCTGGGGACCCGGGATCGAGTCCCACATCGGGCTCGCTGCGTGGAGCCTGCTTCTCCCTCTGCCTGTATCTCTGCCTCTCTCTCTCTGTGTGTCTCTATGAATAAATAAAATCTTTAAAAAAATAAATAAATAAATAAAAATAAAATAAAATAAATCTTTAAAAAAAGAGAAAGAGAGGAAGAAATGTGTGTACACATAGCCCAGGAGATGCCTGCAGAGATGTTCATAGCAGCATGGTTTGTAATAGAAAGAAAAAAAAAAAAGAACAAAAAACAAACTCAAATATCCATTGTCAACAAAATAAGAAAATCGTGCTATATTCATACAGGGGAAGACTACACAGAAGCGAAAATTGGATGAATTGCAGTTACAGCACAGGTAAATCTTGGAAACATAGCATTGAATGAAAAAGCAAGCCTCAGAAGAATACCCGCAGTGCAATATTATTCTCTAAAAAGGTATTTTGCTCCAGAAAATTGAAAGCATCAACAAAAGTAGACAGGATGGTATGAGGAATCCCACATCCCCCTCACCCAGCCTCAAAAATTATTAACTCTGGAAATGCAGCCTCACTTATACCCCACCACTACCACCTCCCTCCCCTCCCACTACCCTTCCTTCATATATTATCTCAGTAAATATTTCTTAAAAAAAAAAAGATTATTTAAGAGAGACAAAGAATGGGAGGGAGGGGCAGAGGGAGAAGCAGACTCCCCACTGAGCAGGGAGCCTGACATGGGCTCAATCCCAGGACTCTGGAATCATGACCTGAGCTGAAGGCAGACACTTAACTAACTGAGCCACCCTGGCATCCGTCCCTCAGTAAATATTTTAATACATTGCTCTAAAAAGTAAAACTCTTCTTTTTAAAAAAAATATTTTTATTTATTTATTCATGAGAGACACACAGAGAGAGGCAGAGACACAGGCAGAGGGAGAAGCAGGCTCCTTGCAGGGAGCCTGACACGGAACTCGATCCCGGGACCCCAGGATAACCACCTGAGCTGAAGGCAAATACTCAATCACTGATCCACCCAGGTGCCCCAAAAGGGAAAAACTCTCAAGGAGCACCATAACTAATCCAAATACCATTGCCACAGAAATAAAATTAACAAAAAATTCCTTAATATTACCAAATACCCAGTCAGTATGCACATTTCTGTCTCTGAATGTCATAAAATTGTTAGCAATTTATTGGAATCAGGACTCAAATAAGATGGATTTACTGCAGTTGATTGACATGTCTCTTAAATCTCTCTTAATCTACAAGTTTCTTCTTTCAGCTCTTTGTTTTTCTTATAATTTTTGGCTGAACACCTCGATTATCCTGGAGACTTTGCCAAGGTCCGGGTGAGGCTGATGCACCGCCCCCCTAGTGGCATTTCACATGTGCCTCTGTCTCCTGTAATCCCTGTAATTGGGCATGAAATCTAGACACTTATCCATTGCAGTCTCCGTTTTTCGGCAAATGACACCCCAGGAGGTGTTTGGCTTTTCCATCTGGCTGTCTCTGCATTCGTGATGCTAAGCAGCAGGTGCTCGCTGCCTACAAGTGCTGATGCCAGATGGGGACTGCAAAATGGTGACATTGTGCTTCTGTCATTTCATCTTCCTGTAGTAGCTGGAATATTATACAAAGGGAAACCTCCTTATCTGCTGTTTATTGGCCCTAAAGTACAGTCATAAAAGAGAGACAGGGCTGCCTGGATGACTCAGCCTTAATAGACTGCCTTCCGCTCAGGTCAGGGTCCCGGGGTCCTGGGATCGAGTCCCACATTGATGTAGGGCTCCCCGCAAAGACTGCTTCGCCCTCACCCTCTACCCCTCCCTGCCCCTCCCACCCCTGCACTCGCGCTCACTCTCTCTTGTGCTGTCTCTCTCTCAAATCAATAAATAAAATCTTTGAAAAAAATACATAAAAGAGAGGATGCTTCCTTGATTCTTTCCTTTTATTTGCCAGTTTTTGGAGCATGGCTTGTGTGTGTGTGTGTTTAAGATTGTATTTATTTATTTATTTATTTATTTATTTATTTATTTATCTATTCGTGAGTGAGTGAGTGACTCAGAAAGAGGGGCAGAGACATAGGCAAAGGGAGAGGCAGGCTTCTCATGGGGACCCCAATGTGGGACCTGGGGATTAGGCCCTGAGCTGAAGGCAGACGCTCAACGGCTAAGCCACATCCCTGTTTTTTGTTTTTTGTTTTGTTTTGTTTTTTAAGATTTATTTGTTTATTTATGATAGACAGAGAGAGAGAGAGAGAGAGAGAGAGAGAGAGAGAGGGGCAGAGACACAGGAGGAGGGAGAAGCAGGCTCCATGCAGGGAACCCAATGTGGGACTAGTCAGGGACTCCAGGATCCTGCCCTGGGCCAAAGGCAGGTGCTAAACCACTGAGCCACCCAGGGATCCCCCTTGTTTTTGTTTTTTAAATGTTCTTACATTTGCTTGAATTCCTTTGGAGAGGTTTTGTTTAACAGATTACTGAGTAGTGAGGTTGTGTGAAGGGAAAGCCCTGCCTCCAATTCTTGGCAGCCACTGATACCTCCCCCTAAAGAACTGGTATCGGAGCATGATGCATTGGCTTGAACATGATGCATTGGCTTACGTCAATTCGCATCAAGAGGCGAGTGTGCTGGAGAACCAAGCCCACGCCAAGGGCAGCAGAGCTGAGACTTGCTTAGACTCGCTGAGACTCAGCCTAGACTCGCCAGAGACAAAGCAGTGGCTGATGACGACTCATAGCACCAACAAGAATGGCCTCCCAACCTGTCCTGTAGGTTTGACGAAGTCCCAAGAAGCTGTCTCTTTAGAGGTGCTCTGAACTCACCCTTCATGAAAGGCTCACTTGAGGTGCACCTGACCACATCCTTGAGGACCACATTCAATTAGCCTTGTGAGCTGGTGTCAGGCAACCACAGCCCTTCTGGGGTCACTGACCCATCAGGGGATCATTGAGAACTCATGCTTTGGGCACCATACCCCCAAGTGAGCAGTGAAGGTTCACTAGATTCTTATCACTGTTCAAACAAGGGTGGGAAGTATCGGAGATCTTTTAGCCAACGCTGCTTGTTACCAATTTCACCAATAGCAGCCCATTTTTAACACACATTATGCTAATTTTTTAAAAGATCTATTGGGACCCCTGGGTGGCTCAGGGCGTGATCCTGGAGTCCCAGGATCGAGTCCCACATCGGGCTTCCTGCATGGAGCTTGCTTCGCCCTCTGCCTGTGTCTCTGCCTCTCTCTGTGTGTCTCTCATGAATAAATAAAATCTTAAAAAATAAAAAGATCTATTAATTTTAGAGAGAGAGAGCACATGCGCTTTGGCAGGGGGAGTGGAGGGAAAGTAAAAAAGAATCCCCAGAGAGTCCCTGCTGAGCACAGGGCCCCACACAGAGCCAATCTCACAACCCTGAGCCGAAACCAAGACTCAGATGCTTAACTAACTGAGCCACCCAGGCACCCCAATAATTTTTTATTTTTATTTTTTTTATTTATTTTTTTTCCCAATAATTTTTTAAGTAAACTCTATGTCCAACATGAGGCTTCAACTCACAACCCTGAGACCAAGAGTCCTATGCACTATCAACTGAACCAGCCATGTTCATTAGCTAAGCTAATTATTAATAAGCCACTCGATATATAAATGAAAACCCATTGCTTTTTTTTTTTTTCCCCCTGAGTAGTCTCCACACCCAGCATGGAGCCCAACACAGGGCTTGAACTCATGACCCTGAGATCAAGACCTGAGCTGAGATCAAGAGTTGGTTGCTTAACCGTCTGAGCCACCCCCAAAACCCATTTCTGACATTCATTGTGCTAATTTTTTTTAAAAAGATTTTATTTATTTGAGAGAGAGCATAAAGAGGGAGGGGCAGAGAGAGAGGGAGAAGCAGGCTCCCCACTGAGCAGGGGCTCAATCCCAGGACCCCAAGATCATGACCTGAGCTGAAGGCAGACCCTGAACGGACTGAGCCACCCATGCGCCTGCATCATGCTAATTAATGAAGCCTCTTGTGTTTCTCAAAAGTAAATACTTGAAGCTCTTGTAGTAATTGCCTGTTTGGCTTTTCATCAGATGCTGGCTGACTATTCTGGAAGTGAGTCTTCCAGCTAAGGCCACCCGAGGGCCCCTGGACTGTACCTAATGCCACATATATTTATATCATCCTGTGTCTTAGGTTGAGTTCCTTAGAAATGGAGCCAGAGGGGATCCCTGGGTGGCTCAGGATTTTAGAGTCTGCCTTTGACCCAGGATGTGATCCTGGAGACCCAGGATCGAGTCCCACGTCGGGCTCCCTGCATAGAGCCTGCTGGTCCCTCTGCCTGTCTCTGCCTCTCTCTCAATGTGTCTCTCATGAATAAATAAATAAAATCTTAAAAAAAAAAAAAAAAAAAAAAGAAATGGAACCAGAGACAAAGGGCTGCATGCAGAAGGGCTATTGTGGGGTGGCCTCAGGTGACACTCTCAAAAGGAAAGGGGGACAGGATTGGACGGAGGGAAGATTTGACACACAATCTGGTTGAGATAAGCCCAGACAACACTATGAGGAGATCTGGAGCTGGGGTGGCTGCTCAGAGTTGTTCCCAGTGAAAACAAAGGGGCCAGGGCTTTGTAGCCCAGTAACCATCTGGTCACTGGCATGGGCCACTCCCTGGGAAGGACATGACATTTGGTGAGGCTGTTCTCTGTGACAGAGGGCACGTCCTTTGAGGGACACAGTCGTGAGATGCAGCGGCCCAAAGCCCAGCATTTCCCAGCTCTGCCCACCTAGAGTGTCTCTATGAGGGAACTTCTCCATAGGTTTGTGATTATTTCAAAATCAGAACAAATAGTAGCTAATGACTGCATTGGCTATAGATCGGGCTGGCCTTTGTCCTCTCCTTGCTGTTTTGGTGGCCTCATGGAAACCAAACACTGGGAAAGGAGAGGCAAAGAATAATAAGAAAGCCCTAAAGTATATCAACAAAAACCAGAATAAGTTACCGGGAAGAAGGATTAATTATATCATCTCCCTTGTATTACCTGGGGAGAATTAACAGATCACATTTAATTCTTGACATCGTTAATTAAGAAACCACAGGTTCAAGTATAAGCTGAAAAAAATTTACATGTGAACTATACTTCAAAAAAAAGAAACAAAAAGAGGGACGCCTTGCTGGCTGAGTTGGTAGACAGAGCGACTCTTGATCTTGGGGTTGTGGTTTGAGCCCCACATTGGGTATAGAGATTATTCAAAAATAAAATCTTAAAAAAAAAAGAAAAAGAAAAAGAAAATCTGTAACCATTAGTGGAATAAGAATAGGACATATAAATTTCAAATTAGTAGAGCAGTTTATTTTTTATTTTTTATTTTTAAAAAGATTTTATTTATTCGTGAGAGACACACAGAGAGGCAGAGACACAGGCAGAGGGAGAAGCAGGCTCCCTCTGGGAGCCTGATGTAGGACTTGATTCCAGACCCTGGGATCACTCCCTGAACCAAGGCAGACACTCAACCGCTGAGCCACCCAGATGCCCCATAGAACAGTTTAAAACGAAAAAAAGGGGCAGCCCTGGTCACCTGGCAGTTTAGCACCACCTTCAGCCCAGGGCGTGATCCTGGAGACCCTGATCGAGTTCCACGTCGGGCTCCCTGCTTGGAGCCTGCTTCTCCCTCTGCCTGTATCTCTGCCTCTCTCTGTGTGTGTCTCTCATGAATAAATTTAAAAATAAAATCTTAAAAAAAAAAAACAAAAAAAATACAATCAATTGGCAAAGGTCAAAAAACAGGAAAATGTGGAGATCATACAAAATAAAAACAGAAAAGATGAGACAGTGATCAAAGTAAAGCTAAGTTGTGCAAATGTGTAAAACTTAGGAGAGCAGGTAAACAAACAAAATCAACTGTACTTACATCAAAACACTCTCCAAAAAACCAATCTGATTTAAAACTGGGCAGAGGACCTGAATAGACATTTTCCGAAGAAGAGATACAGATGGCCAACAGACACATGAAGAGATGCTCAACATCACTCATCATCAGAGCGATGCAAATTAAAACCATAATGAGATATCAGCTCCCACCTGTCAGAATGGCTAAAATCAACAACACAAGAAACATCGGGTGTTGGCAAGATGTGGAGGAAAAGAAACCCTCGCGCGCTGTTGGTGGGCACGTAGACTGGTGCCGCCGTCGTGGAAAACAGTATGGAGCTTCCTCCAAAAATTAAAAACAGAATTATCATAGGATCTAGCAATTCCATCTCTGGGTATTTTTCCAAAGAAAATGAAAACACTAACTGGGAAAGATATCTGCCCCTCCCCCTTGTTCATTGCAGCTTTATTTACAATAGCCAAGATATGGAAATAATCTAAGTGTCCATCGATAGGTGAATGGATAAAGAAAACGTGGTACATATACACAATGGAATATGATTTACCATAAAAAAGAATGAAATCTTGCCATTTGTGACAACACAGAGAAACCCACGGGCGTTATGCTAAGGGAAACAAGTCAAACAGAGAAAGACAAATACCACATGATCTCCCTTTAATGTGGAATATAAAACAAACCAACAAAAAACTCAACCTCATAGAGAACAGATCAGTGGTGGCCTGAGGTCGGGGGGATGAGGGTGGGCAAAATGGGGGAAGGGGGTCACAAGGTACAAACTTCCAGTTGTAAAATAAGTAAGTCCTGGGGATGTAATGTACAGCATGGGGACTGCAGTTAATGATTCTTTGTGGCAATTAGTACGTTTTTTTTTTTTTTTTTTTTTTTTTTTTTAGATTTTATTTATTTATTTGACAGAGCAAGAGAGCACTAGCAGGGGGAGCAGCAGAGGGAGAGGGAGAAGCTGGCTCTGCTGAGCAGAGAGCCGGATGCAGGGCTCCATCCCAGGACCCTCAGACCATGACCTAAGCCAAAGGCAGACACTCAACCGACAGCCACCCAGGCTACCCTATAAGTTCTTAGGGCCGCCTGGGTGGCTCAGTCGGGTAAGCAATGACTCTTGCTTTTCCCTCAGGTCACGATCTCATGAGTCGTAGGATCAAGCCCTGCATTGGGCTCTGCATTCAGCGAGGAGTCGGCTTGAGATTCTCTCTCTCTTTCTCTTCCACCTCTCTCTGTCTCTCAAATAAATAAATAAGACTAAAAAAAAAAACGAAAGTGCATCTTAAAAGTTCTCATTAAAAGAAAAAAATTCCATGACTCCGTATGGTGATGGCTGTTTTTTTTTTTTTTTGTTTTGTTTTGTTTTGGTGATGGCTGTTTAACTAGACTTATTGTGATGATCATTTCGCAATGCACACAAATATCAAATCACTGAAACACTTGAAACTAATATATTGTTATCTGTCACCTAGACCACAATTTTAAAAAACAGGACCTAAGACCAGTCTTATCTAGTTCTGGTCCCCAAAAGAAATAAAATCTTGAACAACAATATAATTTTAAAACAATCATAATAAAGTAAAAATATATACAAAAAATCTAGAACTTTTTGTTAAGTTACTGGCTTCTAATAAAAATGATTTTATAAAAAAAAAAAAAATGATTTTATAGGGCAGCCCCGGTGGCTCAGCGGTTTAGCGCCGCCTTCAGTCCAGGGCGGGATCCTGGAGGCACGGGATCGGGTCCCACCTGGGGCTCCCTGCATGGAGCCTGCCTCCCCCTCTGCCTGTGCCTCTGCCTTTCTCTCTCTCTCTCTCTCTCTCTCTCTGTGTGTGTGTGTCTCTCATGAATAAACAAAATTCTTTTAAAAAATTGCTGAATCATTGTATTAAAAAAAAATGACTTAATAGGGGAGTCTGGGTGGCTCAGTTGGTTAGGCCTCTAGCTCTTGGTTTTAGCTCAGGTCATGATCTCAGGGTCCTGGGATTGAACCTGCATGGGGCTCCCTGCTCAGCGTGGAGTCTGCTTCTCCCTCTGCTCCTCCCCTGCTCATGCTCTCTTTCTCTCTAATAAATAAATAAAATCTTTTTAAAAATGACTTTATTAAAAAATGACTTTATTAAAAAATGACTTTATTGTTTCATAACTTTATTGACTTTTGCAATGTTGGTATCTAAAGGTAATGTCATAAAGGCACCTGGCTGGTTCAGTTGGTGGAGCTAGAGATTCTTCTTCTTTTTTTTTTTTTTTTCTTTTTTTTAAGATTTCCTCTATTTATTCATGAGAGACACACACACACAGAGAGAGGCAGACACACAGGCAGAGGGAGAAGCAGGCTCCATGCAGGGAACCTGACGTGGGACTCGATCCCACGTCTCCAGGATCATACCCTGGGCTGAAGGCAGGTCCTAAACCACTGAGCCACCCAGGGACCCCCATGGAGCTAGAGATTCTTGATCTCCATGTCGTGACTCTACATGTTGGGTGTAGAGATTACTTAAATAAATAAAACTTAAAAAAAATAAAGATAATGATACAATTTTTGAGGTTAAAACACCCATGTGAGATGACTATTTTTTTTCCCCAATGATGGACAGAATAACTCTAAACTTGGTAATCCTGTGTTTGCTTTCTTTTATTTTTTTTTTAAATTTATTTATTTATTTATGATAGTCACACAGAGAGAGAGAGGCAGAGACATAGGCAAAGGGAGAAGCAGGCTCCATGCACCGGGAGCCCGACGTGGGATTCGATCCTGGGTCTCCAGGATTGCGCCCTGGGCCAAAGGCAGGCGCCAAACTGCTGTGCCACACAGGGATCCCATGTGTTTGCTTTCTTTTATTTTTTTATTTTATTTTATTTTTTTTAAAGATTTTATTTATTTATTCATGATAGTCACACAGAGAGAGAGAGAGAGGCAGAGACACAGGCAGAGGGAGAAGCAGGCTCCATGCACCGGGAGCCCGACGTGGGATTCGATCCAGGGTCTCCAGGATCGCGCCCTGGGCCAAAGGCAGGCGCCAAACCACTGAGCCACCCGGGGTTCCCATTTGCTTTCTTTTAAATGCGTGTTGTATATTTTATTTGGCAAGTCAGTTCTTATAAAACCCAAACTCCCTTGCAATTCATCTTTGCAAGCAAAATGTTTTTCTTTTTCTTTGCTGAAAAAAAACTTTTCAGTAATATGATTAGTAAGGTTAATTTAATAACTATATATATATATTTTAAGCATCTATCAAACATTTACAAAAACTCTATTTTTTAAAGATTTTATTTATTTATTCATAAGAGACATAGAGAGAGAGGCAGAAACACAGGCAGAGGGAGAAGCAGGCTTCCTGCAGGGAGCCTGATGCAGGACTCAATCCCAGGACCCTGGGATCACAACCTAGGCCAAAGGCATTCGCTCAACCACTTGAGCCACCCAGGTGCCCCCAAAACTCAATTTTAAAAATAACAAGCCATGCAGGCATCCCAAACAATTGTGTTTTAATTATATGCATTATTTTATAGATAGTCTCTTCACCTATGGAAGTTATGAGTGTTTTTAAATTTCTGCTTTTTGTCAGATTTTTGCTTTTCTAATTTTTGCTAATTTCCAATTCTATTGTAATCACTATACCTGCTATGTCTCGTTTATATCTTATCACAATATCTAATATTTCCAGAGTATTGAATGGTAGAGATAGTAGCCAAATTGTCTTTTCCTGATTGTAGTTGGAATTTATCTATTGTTTTACAAATCCCGATACAATTCTTGTTCTTTTTTTCTTTTTCTCTTTTAAAGTAATCTGTACACCAGACGTGGGGCTTGAAGTCGTGACCCCAAGGTCAAGAATCACATGTTCCACTGATTGAGCCAGGCAGGGACCCCTGACTACTATTTTTAAAAATATTTTTTTTTATTTGAGAGAGAGAGAGCGCACGCACAGGCGACAGGGAGAGGGGCAGAGGGAATGAATCTTGAGCAGACACCCTGCTGAGCACTGAGCCTGGAGCCCTGACATGGGGCTCAATCTAACAACCCTGAGATCTTGACCCAAGTGGAAACCAAGAGTCAGCAGCTTAGCCAACTAAGCCACCTAGGTGCCCCTGCTTATTATTTTTAAAAATGAGTTTTGGGGCACCTGGATGGCTCAAGTGGTTGAGCGGCTGCCTTCGGCTCAGGGTGTGATCCTGGAGTTCCAGGATCGAATCCTACATTGGGCTCCCTGCACGGAGCCTACTTCTCCCTCTGCCTATGTCTCTGCCTCTCTCTCTGTGTCTCTCATGAATAAATAAATAAAATCTTTAAAAAATAATAAAGCACAATTGTTAGAATAAATTATAATCAGGAATATGTTAGTAGACTTAAATTATTTTGTTATTAAATAAGAAAGCATGGTGTTCTAGGTGGCTCAGTCGGTTAAGCATCTGCCTTCAGCTCAGGTCCTGATCCCAGGGTCCTGGGATGGAGGCTTGTACTGGGCTCCCTGCTAAGCAGGCAGTCTGCTTCTACCTCTGTCTATGGCTCCTCCTGCTTGTGCTCTCTCTCTCTTTCTTACTCTCTGTTAAATAAATAAACAAAATCTTTTTAAAAATAAGTAAAAAATAATGGAGCAGTAAACTAAATATAGGTAAGTTTTAATTTTTTTATTTATTTTTTAAAAGATTTTATTTATTTATTCATAGAGACAGAGAGAGAAAGGCGCAGAGACACAGGCAGAGGGAGAACAGGCTCCATGCACGGAGCCCAACGTGGGACTCAATCCAGGGTCTCCAGGGTCACGCCCTGGGCTGCAGGCAGCGCCAAACCGCTGCACCACCGGGGCTGCCCTAGGTAAGTTTTTAAATAAAATAAAATAGGTGGAAAAAGTAAACACAAAAGTAAATATAAAGAATTAGATAATCAGAGAAGCAATATAATGGATACAGGCACTGTTGTACACAGTTACAATTTGTTGTTACAAAATATTGTTGGAAGAAATTAGAGATGTCAGTAAATGGGAAGATAGCCCATGTTCATGGATTCAAAGACTTTTTTTTTTTTTTTAAGATTTAATTTATTTATTCATGAGACACAGAGATAGAGCCAGGCAGAGAGCCAGGCAGAGGGAGATGCAGGTCCATGCAGGGAGCCCGACGTGGAACTTGATCCCCCATCTCCAGGATCACGCCCTGGGCTGAAGATGGCGCTAAACCGCTGAGCCACCCGGGTTGCCCTCAAAGACCTTTAATATTATTAAGATGGCAATCCTCCTCAAATTGATCAGCCTGTTTCAGTACAATACCTATCAAAATCACCGCTGATTTTTTTCTTTGAGAAACTGACAAAGTGATTCTAAAGTTTATTTGGAAAAGCTAAGGACTCAAACTAAACAAAGCATTTTGAAAAAGAAAAAAGTTGGAGGCGTCAAAGTTTCCAATTTCAAAATCACAGTAATCAAGATGGTGATATTGGGATAAGGATGGACATGTTGTAGATAGTAAACGGAATAGAATTGAAGATCCAGAAATAAACACAAACATCTATGATTAATTAAATATTGATGAGTGTGTCAAGACCATGCAATGAGGAAAGAACAGTGTTTTCTTTTTTTTTAAGATTTTTAAAATTTATTATTTATTCATAGACATAGAGAGAGAGAGAGAGAGAGACACAGGCAGAGGGAGAAGCAGGCTCCATGCCGGGAGCCCGATGCGGGACTCAATTCTGGGACTCCAGGATCGCGCCCTGGGCCAAAGGCAGGTGCTAAACCGCGGAGCCACCCAGGGATCCCCAAGAGCAGTGTTTTCAGTTGGAAATCCATGCACAAAAAAACCAAAGTTGAGCCCCTACTTCACAACATAGGAAAAAATTAACTCAAATGGTCTCCCTCTATATGTATGAAATGACATTTTTTTTTTTTTTTTGAAATGACAAAGTTTTAAGTACAGCCCAAACTTTAATAATTTTGACTGAGCCGCTTAGGAGTAAGTTGCCAACTTTCTGCCTCTTACTTTCAAATACCTTCTTAATATGTAGTAATGTTTTGTGTGAACATGAACATTCTCCACTGTATATATAAGACAGAAATGAAAAATCAGGAAATGAACACAGATGGATCACTACCGTCCAACCTAGTTTACCAGCTCTGCCAACAGTGTCTTACCTTCCGCTGTCCTCCAAATCTGTAACCTATGGGTAGGTACAACTTAAAAAAAAAAAAATGCTCGGAAACTACATGACACAGATGAATAAAATAAAAAATAATTCACTTAACGAAGAGCCCTGGTGTACCAACCGATGTGAGATTTCTCAGGTCTCCCACTGCGAGAGGAGGACCCACCCAGAAATATACAAAGAAGGGCCCAGAATGAAGAGCGGCTGCACCCTGCGGGAGCTCCGAAGGTGCAGAAAAAGTTGTCCTGCAAGGATCCGAATTCGCCGGATTTGGAGGTCGTACACATTCTTTTGCATCTGCCCACGCTCCTTCACCAACTGCCGAAGCTGCAGCATCCGCAGGAGCCACGGGGAGGCGACGTGCCCACGCCGGGAACCGGGCACATCCCTCCAGGGGCCTGACTCCACGACCCGACCCAAACCCCAGGCCGTCCCTGGATCCGTCTCACAGTCAGGACCACGGCCACGGCAGAGGACCCTTCCTGACACCTCCCGCTCAGAGCCGCGACCTGCCTCCCTCCCAGCCAAGAAGTCACCAGCAGCCGCCGCCTCCGATCGGAAACGCGCCGCCTGGCGGGCGGTGACGGCGTCTGCGCGGGCCCCCACCCCGCCCCCGAGGGCGCTCGCGCAGAGCCAGGGCCCGGCCGCCCAGGCGCCCAGGAGGAAGGAGCGTGCGAACGGGGCGGGGACCGCGGCGGGGCCCGGGGCCTGAACGCCGCGTCTCCGTCGGCTCGGCGGGGAGAGGCGGCTCCGGCTCCGTGCGCGTCTGCCCGGCGGCGCCCGGGCGGGGCCCGTCCCGACGCCCCCTCGGCCCCCGCCCCCCGCGCCAGCCGCCGGCCGGCACCCGAGGGCAGCGGGCGCACAGCTGGCGGGGAGGCAGGCCGCCGGGACCGTCGGGGCGCAGCACCCGTCTCCGTCCGCTGCGGTCGCGGGGGCCAGGCGAGCGGGCACTCGTCCCCGTCGGGCCAGCCCGAGCGCGCTGCAGCCTCCGGGGCACCCCGCACTCCGGCCCGGCCGCTCCGCCAAGCGCGGCGGGAGGACGCGCCCGACACGCCCGCCCGGACCGCGACTCCCGACGCCTCCCGGCCCCGCCGTCGGCCCAGAGCGGGGCTCGCGTCGCGCCTCGGCCGCGGAGCCGCGCGGCGACCCCGGCAGCCTTCGCCCCTCGAGCCCGCCTCCCGCGTGGACGCGCAGGGGACACACACGCACACGAGGCGCAACGCGCGGAGGCTTTATTTGCGCTGCGGGGCGCCGGCGCCTGCGGGCTCAGAAGACGCTCACGGACTCGAGCTGCAGGTCCCCGCCCACCTCCAGGAGGCGCACGCGCGCCGGCGGGATGCGGTAGCGGAAGTGGTGGTACTCGGAGTCGCCGACCACCGCCTGCGGGGCGAGGGGCCGCGCTGCAGGGCCGCGCCGTGACCCGCCCCCGCCCTGGGCCCTGCCCCCTGCCCCGCTAGGGGACCCCGCCCTGGGCACCGGGCCTCGCTCGCGGCTCCGTGCCCTGCCACACCCCTGCCCTCTGACAGCGGTGCGGATGCGCCGGGGGAGGGGAGGGGAGGTGGGGAGGGGAGGTGGGAGGGGGCCCACCCCGCCCTGCTGGCTGCGCTCCCCCCTCCGCCCGCAGCCGCCCCGGTTCCCTGCGGGCGGGGCCTGGGCCTGGGCCTGGGGGGCCGCCTGGGGGAGCAGGGACCCACCTTGAAGCCTTCCTCCGTGGCGATGAGCAGCACGTCGAAGGGCTGCCCGCGCTGGAAGGGAACGCCCGTGCCTCGCTCCTCGCGGCCCCACGCGCCCTGCTCCAGGGTGTTGAAGACCACGGTGGACTCATCCAGGCGGGGGTTGAAATGCAGCGCAGCCTCACTCCCCGGGGCCTCGCCGCACAGCAGGTTCACGTAGAACCTGGGGGGGGGGGGTGCGGAAGGACCTCAGGGGCCTCGGGCCTGCCTCCCCTCTACCAGAGCACGGACCAATATAGAGACCTGGAACGGCGCACACCACAGGGAGGGCTGTAGACTGCGGCCAGGAACCCAGATTCCAGGGGACCCAGAAACTTCTAGCTGGACACATCCACCACACGAGGGTCACCGTGCCATGGCCTGGGTCCCCCTCGATTTCCAAAGCCTCTGAGAGTTGCCATGAGTCATGGTACCAATGGCCAGGGTGCTCCCCATTCCTACACTATCCCCTTTCCTACAAGGCTGAGAACAATACCATGGACCCCATCATTCCTGGTTTCCCCAAACTCCTACTGCAGCCGGACCCCGATATCACAGGGCTGACTGCGTGGCTTTCCCAGATGCCCCAGGCACCCCGCATCACAGGACATATTTGCAGAGTTCCTGGGGATTCCGGCTGGGAGGTAGAGGACTACAGGCAGGAATCCTGAGATTGCCCTGAAACCCCAGTTTCCTAGGGACACACGGGCACCCCAGCTTGTACACAGCCATGGGACACAGAGTGAAGACATGAGATTCCAGAAAGTCAGCCAAGGTCTGGGGATTCCAAGCCCCTGGGGGACAAAGGTGGCCCTGGCATCCTCGGGTCTGGGCTGGAAGTGTCGGGGTGAGCTGAGCCTGGACAACTCCCACCCCGACTGCTGGGCCTGGGCTCTCACCTGCCAGCCTTGTTCGGGACCACACCCCGAATCCTCATCACAGTGCCGACTCGGATGCCCTCGGGCAGCGAGGTCTTGTGGGGCACGTTCTGCAGGAGCAGCAGCGGGGGGGGAGGGTCCGAGGGGAGCAGGGGTGCAGGGGAGAGACGCACATGGGTCACCCCAGGGAGCAAGCGACCAGGACCCCGATCAGCACAATCAGGGAGAAAAAAGGCCCCAGAGAGACAAGGGAGAGGCAGAGGCAGCGGCAGAGGTGGAGAGAGACATGGGATCAGTGGAGACAGGGACACCCGGAGGGAGCCTCCAGGGGCACTGGGAGCCCTGGGACGGGCTGGGTCAACCCAAGAGCCACAGCCCAGGCTCTTCAAGCACCCCTGGCACCCGCTTTCTCCTTCCCAGCAGGCCACCTCAGGCGGGCCCAGGCCCTCCCCTAGTCCGGTGGGGCCTTGGGTCCAAGCCCCCCCAGCCCCCCAAGCCCCCGGCCCCGGGGCACTCACAGAGCTCTCTGCCATGGCTGGGGCGCGGGGCAGGCAGTGGCGCTGCTGGGGATGGCTGCTGGGACCTTATATGAGGCAGGGTGTGGCAGGCCTGGCTGACTCATCCCCCCCTTTCCACGCCCACCACCCACACCTGGCACAGACCCTGGCCCTGGGGCCACCTGGCCCAGCACCCTGTCTCGGGGGACCAGGATTCCCCTCGCTCCCCGCTCCTTTGAACTAATGGTCCTAATGACAGATCCCAGGGAACCACCAGGGCCAGAGGGGACCCCGGGGAACCCCGTCCAGGCAGCCCCCTTCCTGCAGCTTGGCAGCCAGAAGAGAGTATTTTGCCCATTTTATCTGGGGAGACTTGGCCCAAGGGGCCGCGCCGGGGGCTGGAAGCGCGGGCCCCCTCCCAGGCTGGACCTCCCGCCCATGGCTGGGCTGCACCCCGACAGGCTACCTCTGCCCCCCCCCCCCAGAATCCTGACCCCCCCCGCACCGACAGCCCCAGCACAGGGGCTCCCAGGGGCCTGGGCTTCGCCTGAGGGGCGCCTGTGGCCCGGGGGCCCAGAGCATAGGCCCGCACCCAGGAAGTGCTCCCGGACTGCGGCCCAACGAAGGAGTCAGACTTGCCAACTGGGGCCACTGCCCAGCGTCGGGGCGCGCCTGCGCACTCGGGACCCCTGCGCTCAGCCCGGCCTCAGGGGCATCGGCGCCCCCATTCCACACACAAGGAGCCGGGCTCAGAGCGGGAGGCTGATGCCCAGAGGCCCTGGCCCGGCCTCCGCCGTCCCTGTGGCCCTGCCTTCCCTCGGCCCAGGCAGTGTCTGTCTTGTGCCTCGTCCCCAAGGGTGCTCTGGGCCCCAGCCCCGGCCGCGCCTCTGGCTCCCACTGCCTCCCCCAGGTGTCCCTGTCTGTCCCTCCCTCCCTCCCTCCAGAGCTCTATCCTGTTCCACCTCCCAGGGCTGCCCGCACTCTCCCAGCCAGCCAGCTCCCAGGGGCAGGGACGGCAGGGGACCGCTGTCCTAGGCCGCCCACACCCAGACCCAGGAGGATGACAGCAGCCAGGGACCCTCCACCCCAGCCCACTGCCAGCCCCACAGCCCGAGCCCCACAGGAGCACTCCAGGATAGGAAGGGTGGGGTCAGAGGGAGGAGCTGACAGATGGTTCTGGAAGGCAGGGAAGAGGCAGGTGGGGCAGCTGAGCAGAAACCCCTCCTAGCAGCCAGCAGCCCTCCCCCCACCTGCACCACCCTGCTCCCAGCTCCCACTCCTGCCCCACCCCGCAGAGGCAGGAGGCCTGGGGCAGGGAACTCAATGGAAACTCTGGGTGGTGACAGCAGACCCAGAACCTGATCCACCGCCTCACTGTCCCCCAGGCCTCCCAGACTCTCCATCCTCCCACCACGCGAGGCACCCAGGTGGGGCACAGCTTGGGAGCCAGGGCCTCGGAGAAGGAGGCCGAGTACTTGTGTTTGGGGGACCCACAAGCACCCCCAGTTTACAGGGGAGCCAACTGAGGCCCAGAGAGGGGCAGCCTCTCAGCCCAGGCCACAGGGCAGGGAAGCGCCCCGCGCTGGGTGGGGCCCGGCATGGGCCAGGCCAGGGCATGGGGACTCCCAACCCAGGGCCCAGGGGCCTGAGGTGTCCCAGGGTGATGGGCCCACCACCCACATCAGGGTGTCCACTCTCTGGGCCCCGCCTCTGGGTCCCCCCGTCCTTCCCCCTCTTCGCGCCTGGAGATTTCTTCCCGTGTGGCCGACCCGCGAGTCCCAGCTTGACTTGGGTGCTTGGCCCAGTGTTTGCACGTGATCCCTTATGGGATCCTTATGATCCCTTATGGCTCTGAGCTGGGGCTCAGAGCGGCGCGCCCCGCTGCCTCCTTGTTCTCCTCTGTGGATCATCCTCCCATCAGTTCCGGAATGATATTTTCGGGAGCAGTTTTTTCATTTCCAAGGAAGTAGTGGATGTGTTTGTTTCTCAATACTCTCACTCCCCCCGCCCCACCAGCTGTACTTCCCAGGGGGAAACGTGCTCAATGCGCAGGGTGTTGCAGATTGTCGACCAGGGTTTGGGTTTTTGTTTTTGTTTTTTTTTTTTTTGAGATTTAATTATTTGAGTGAGTACAGAATGAGAGACACAGAGAGAGAGAGCAGGATCGGGGGCGGGGTGCACAGCAGGCTCCCCACTGAGCAGGGAGCCCAATGTGGGTTCCATCCCAGAGTCCCGGATCCTGACTTGAGTTGAGGCCAGACGCCTACTCGCCTGAGCCACCAGTCGCCCCTGATGGGGAGATCTGCTGAGTGTGCAGACGTCAGCCACTGCCACCCCCATGGAGACTCCTGGCGCCCCAGACAAGCCAGCTCCCCTCCACTGCCCAGGAAGCCACCGCCACCCCTTGGCAGTTCATGGCCACAGGGTTCACTTGCCATGACCCTCAAGAGGAGGGGTGAGCAGACTGAGTGGCCCGTCCCTGGCCTCCTTGGGGAAGCTACTGGGGTCAATGCAAAGGAACTCACTGTACCCCAGTCCCTGTCCCCCTGGTCGTGGGCACTGAAGATCCCAGGCTCTGCCAGCGGCAGCTTGTTGGGGGCTCGGGCTTGTTTGTGGTTCCCGGGGAAGACCATGCAGGGGCTTCTTGGTTTTGTACAGGGCCATTCAAATGCGGGAAAGGACACCTCTCTAGCCTATTTCTGTTTTTTCTTTCTTTTTTTGTTTTGTTTTTGTTGTTTTTTCTTTTTGAAAGAAAATTTGTTTATTCCTGAGAGACACAGAGAGAGGCAGAGACACAGGCAGAGGGAGAAGCAGGCTCCCTGCGGGGAGCCCGATGCAGGACTCGATCCCAGGACCCCGGGATCACCCCCTGAGCCCAAGGCAGCCGCTCAACCACTGAGCCCCCCGGGGGCCCCGGCTGACTAGGTCTTAGGCCAGAATCCAGTGCAAGCCTCTCAGCTATTTATAGACAGTGCATTTCCCCTGGCGGGTCCCTGCAGATGGGAGGCAGTTTCTGTCGCCTTTGTCCCATTGATAAACTGAGCTCAGGGAACTCTCTTCCATATTCGAAGCTGCACCTGGGAGTTTACCATGGATTCAGGTCTAAGTGTTTCCACTTGTTCCAGCACATTCTTCCAAGTCACAGGAATTATGTATCCGTGCCTGAGCTGGAGATACACTGACTTTCTCTTTCTCCTCGTCTCTTTCCATCTTTCCTCTTTCTTTCCTCCCTCTCCCTCTCTCCCTCCCTTCCTCTCAGACTGCTTGAGATTCTTCCTCCCTCTGCCTCTTCCCTCTCAAACTGTAAATACGTTTTTAAAATAAATAAATAAATAAAAATCCCTTCTGAGCAGGGAACCCAATGGGGGATCAATCCCAGGATGGAGGATCATGACCTGAGCCAAAGGCTACCACTGATTGAGCCACCCAGGCGCCTCAGTAAAATCTTTTAAAAATCTTTTTTATTTTATTTTTTTAAAATTTTTTATTATGATAAAACATACAAATATAAAATTACCGTGTTAATTGTGTGTTTCTTTTTTTTAAAAGGACTGTATTTGGTTGAGAGAGAGATGGAGCGATAGCAGAAGCAGGGGGCGGGGTAGTCGGAGAGGGCTAGGGAGAAGGAGGGGGACAAGGTGACTCCCTGCTGAACGGGGCTCCATCCCAGGGCCCTGAGATCATGACCTGAGCTGAAGTCAGACACTTAACCGGCTGAGCTGCCTCATGTTACTTGTTTTTTAAGTGTACAGTTGAGTGGCACAAGTACATTCATGTCATGTGTGGCCACTGACTCCTCACTCCCACAGCCCATGGCCCCCAGCCTTTACTCTCTGTCTCTATCAATTTTTTTAAAATATTTATTTATTTATTTATTCATGATAGACATAGAGAGAGAGACTGAGGCAGAGACACAGGCAGAGGGCGAAGCAGGCTCCATGCCGGGAGCCCGATGCGGGACTCGATCGCAGGACTCCAGGATCACACCCTGGGCCAAAGGCAGGCGCTAAACCGCTGAGCCACCCAGGGATTCCCTATCTCCATGAATTTTTAAAAAGATTTAGTTATTTATTTGAGAGAGAGAGAGATTGAGGGAGAGTATGAGCAGGGGGAGGGTCAGAGGGAGAAGCAGGCTCCCTGCTGAGCCAGGACCCCTACTGATGTCGGAAGCTTAACTGGCTGAGCCACCCGGGCACCCCTGTCTCTATGAATTTACTACCCCAGGGACCAGGTAGGAATGCAGTCACACTGTTTGCCTTTCTGTGACAGATGAGTATTATTATACACACAAAAGTTAAAGAAATACAGGTGTAAATACGTGCGTGTATGTTGAAGGGTGTCCCATGTGCCACCCCAAAATATGCCCCATTAGTGTAAGGATTATTTTGAACTAATAGCACTTGCAAAATAAAAGAGGCAAGAAGGCCACTTAAAGTCCTATTTGCTTCCTGAGAACAGGGGAGAAAATGTCCCCTGTGCCAGACACTAACCCTGGGCCAGTAGGAGAGTCACATTCTCCACCCCAGTTGAGACCTAGAGAATTCTATACAAACAGACCTTGTAAAAGTAATTCCTCTCTCCCTTTACCCACCCCACAAATTAGGGACTTCTCTGCAATTACCCCTGTTGTTAGCTTAATATAAAAGCACGAGACTTTAGGGTCACCTGGGTGGCTCAGTGATTGGGTTCAGGTCATGATTCCAGGGTCCTGCGGTCAAGTTCCACATCGGGGTTCCCGCAGGGAGCCTGCTTCTCCCTCTGCCTGTGTCTCTGCCCCTCTCTGTGTCTCTCATGAATAAATAAATCAAATATTTTAAAATAAAAAGCATTAGGGTTTAGCGATTTCTTAGAGGCTTTGTTTCCTGAGGAGGCCTCAGGTGGCCGGTGACATAAGTGCAGGTGCCTTTCTCCTGTCGACCTGCTGGATACATCAGTTCGCTTCTTGGGCGCTGCTGAGAAACCTGGGAGGGCAGAGGCACAGGGTCGGGCCCCCCTCCAGGTGCAGACCCATGTCAGGATTCCCACATCCCCCGCCCGGGTTCCCTGAGAGGTGCCCCAGGGGACTCTGCCCCAGTCTTGGTGCCTAAGGCTTGTGCCTTTCCCTACAACAGAAACTCCTAGGGATGGCTGTTTGCGAGCTCCCAGGGAATGTGCCAAGGCAAAAGATGTGCCAGGGAGAGCTTCCTGTGTCAGAGGAGAAGGAAGCTTTCACAGTGCTGGGGACTCCCACAGGCTGATGGGGGACAGGGAACGTCATGCGGAATGACACCGTGAGTAATCCCGAAGCC
The DNA here is from genome assembly GCF_048418805.1 of Vulpes vulpes. Taxonomy (NCBI): domain Eukaryota; kingdom Metazoa; phylum Chordata; class Mammalia; order Carnivora; family Canidae; genus Vulpes; species Vulpes vulpes. The sequence goes on from NC_132780.1 coordinate 8,367,406, forward strand.
CTCTGTCCCTACTGATATGTCATCTTACCCTGTCGGGGATGCTATGACCAAAGTACCACCAACCGGGGGGCTTAGAAAAACCACAAATTTATTTCTCGTGCTTCTGGAAGCCTGCAGTCAACACCGGCATATGCGGTGTCCAGTGAGAACCCGATTCCTGATTCATAGATGGCCTTTTTTTTTTTTTTTAAGATTTTTATTTAAAAAAAAGATTTTTTAAATTTATTCATGAGAGACAGAGAGAGAGAGAGAGAGAGAGAGAGAGAGAGAGAGAAAGAGAGGCAGAGACACAGGCAGAGGGAGAAGCAGGCTCCATACAGGGAGCCCGACCTGGGACTCGATCCCGGGACTCCAGGGTCATGCCCTGCACTGAAGGCGGCGCTAAACTGCTGAGCCACCCAGGGATGCCCCATAGATGGCCTTCTTGTCCTGTGTCCTCACATGGCTGAAGGGGATGAAGTTTTGGAATATGGGTGAGGTTTAGTGGGGTGAGGTCCGGAGCCAGCGACCAAAAAAGAATTCTTGAGACATCTTCGGTGCAAAATGGTGGTTTTATTAAAGCCCAGGGACAGGACCCGTGGGCAGGAAGAGCTGCTGCCCGGGGCCTGGGAGGGGTGGCTGATTATGTACCCTGGAGTCGGGAAGGGTTTGAGGATAGTGCACTCTCGGGAATTTCGGGAGCAAGGTTTCCAGCACCTTGAGGGGGTAGCTATTGTTGGGAAAAGGGCACTTATTACCCTCTAATAAAGCCGGAGTCATCAGACCCTTCAGATGTATGTCGGTGGGCCACGTGCTCGGGGGACGATTGCCAACATGTATCTTGGGGACTTAGAGATAAAGGAAATTTCTAAAGGAATTTTTATATGTGAAAGTAGACTCACAGGATCCTGAGGGTCTGGCTTAGGTTGCCTTTTGGCCTTAGCAAAGTATGAAGATAGAGGCAGTTGAGGAATGTCCTTTTGCCTGTTTCAAGGACTTGTCAATGTGCCACCCTGGGCTCATGCTTTGTCCTCAGCTAGTCCTTTGTTCCTCCATCAAAGGGGCAAAGGAGCTCCCTGGGGTCCTGGTGTAAGAGCACCAGCCCCAGTCATGGGGGCTGGGCCTTCATGACCTCATCACCTCTGAAGGCCCCACCTCCAAATACCATCCCACTGGGGATGAGGCTTCACCCTAGGAATCTGGGGGGACACAGACGATAGCAGATGTGAATGATGAAATGATAAAGTTTAGTGAAGATTGTGACATTTGCATCATTTCCCAGCACTTTCCACAAAACGCTGACTAATGACAAAGAACAAATGGGTGATTTCATGGTGGGCCAGGCTGGGAAGTACCACTAGTGACGTGATCTAAGTTAATCCACCCACCGCAGGATACGAGGAGGTGGTGGGCACCTTGATGGGATGCACACGGTGTCCCTTCTGTGGGTCCTCTGCCCAAAGCTTATAACCTGACTCTACTGATGGGGATACCTCGACCTCCAATCTTCCCAGGTGTCCTGGTCTTCAAGACAAAGGAAGACTAGGGAGTCATTCCACACTGAAGGTGACAGAGGCCTGACTCCAACATCAACACCGGGTTCTGAATTTCTCCCCCACTCCCATCCCAGGTGCAGAGGACCACCCTCTTCTGAGCACCCTTGTCACCACCTCTGACGCCACAATGGGACAGCAGCCCTCGGCCCACTACTGTCGCCCCAGAACCCTCCCCCAACGGGGGACCACGTGAGCAGCCCACCTGATGGCTGTAGGACCCAGTCCCTCAGGGATGGAGAGAAGGAAGGAAGGGAGGGAGGTGGGGAAGCAGGAAGGAGGCAGGAGGGAGGCAAGGGGAGAGGAAGGAAGGAAAGAGGAAAGATGGAAAGAGGAAGAGAAAGAAGTCAGTGTATCTCCAGCTCAGGCACGGATACATAATTCCTGTGACTTGGAAGAATGTGCTGGAACAATTGGAAACACTTAGACCTGAATCCATGGTAAACTCCCAGGTGCAGCTTCAATAGAGAAGAGAGTTCCCTGAGCTCAGTTTATCAATGGGACAAAGGCGACAGAAACTGCCTCCCATCTGCAGGGACCCGCCAGGGGAAATGCACTGTCTATAAATAGCTGAGAGGCTTGCACTGGATTCTGGCCTAAGACCTAGTCAGCCGGGGCCCCCGGGGAGCTCAGTGGTTGAGCGGCTGCCTTGGGCTCAGGGGGTGATCCCGGGGTCCTGGGATCGAGTCCTGCATCGGGCTCCCCGCAGGGAGCCTGCTTCTCCCTCTGCCTGTGTCTCTGCCTCTCTCTGTGTCTCTCAGGAATAAACAAATTTTCTTTCAAAAAGAAAAAACAACAAAAACAAAACAAAAAACAAAAAAAGAAAGAAAAAACAGAAATAGGCTAGAGAGGTGTCCTTTCCCGCATTTGAATGGCCCTGTACAAAACCAAGAAGCCCCTGCATGGTCTTCCCGGGGAACCACAAACAAGCCCGAGCCCCCAACAAGCTGCCGCTGGCAGAGCCTGGGATCTTCAGTGCCCACGACCAGGGGGACAGGGACTGGGGTACAGTGAGTTCCTTTGCATTGACCCCAGTAGCTTCCCCAAGGAGGCCAGGGACGGGCCACTCAGTCTGCTCACCCCTCCTCTTGAGGGTCATGGCAAGTGAACCCTGTGGCCATGAACTGCCAAGGGGTGGCGGTGGCTTCCTGGGCAGTGGAGGGGAGCTGGCTTGTCTGGGGCGCCAGGAGTCTCCATGGGGGTGGCAGTGGCTGACGTCTGCACACTCAGCAGATCTCCCCATCAGGGGCGACTGGTGGCTCAGGCGAGTAGGCGTCTGGCCTCAACTCAAGTCAGGATCCGGGACTCTGGGATGGAACCCACATTGGGCTCCCTGCTCAGTGGGGAGCCTGCTGTGCACCCCGCCCCCGATCCTGCTCTCTCTCTCTGTGTCTCTCATTCTGTACTCACTCAAATAATTAAATCTCAAAAAAAAAAAAAAACAAAAACAAAAACCCAAACCCTGGTCGACAATCTGCAACACCCTGCGCATTGAGCACGTTTCCCCCTGGGAAGTACAGCTGGTGGGGCGGGGGGAGTGAGAGTATTGAGAAACAAACACATCCACTACTTCCTTGGAAATGAAAAAACTGCTCCCGAAAATATCATTCCGGAACTGATGGGAGGATGATCCACAGAGGAGAACAAGGAGGCAGCGGGGCGCGCCGCTCTGAGCCCCAGCTCAGAGCCATAAGGGATCATAAGGATCCCATAAGGGATCACGTGCAAACACTGGGCCAAGCACCCAAGTCAAGCTGGGACTCGCGGGTCGGCCACACGGGAAGAAATCTCCAGGCGCGAAGAGGGGGAAGGACGGGGGGACCCAGAGGCGGGGCCCAGAGAGTGGACACCCTGATGTGGGTGGTGGGCCCATCACCCTGGGACACCTCAGGCCCCTGGGCCCTGGGTTGGGAGTCCCCATGCCCTGGCCTGGCCCATGCCGGGCCCCACCCAGCGCGGGGCGCTTCCCTGCCCTGTGGCCTGGGCTGAGAGGCTGCCCCTCTCTGGGCCTCAGTTGGCTCCCCTGTAAACTGGGGGTGCTTGTGGGTCCCCCAAACACAAGTACTCGGCCTCCTTCTCCGAGGCCCTGGCTCCCAAGCTGTGCCCCACCTGGGTGCCTCGCGTGGTGGGAGGATGGAGAGTCTGGGAGGCCTGGGGGACAGTGAGGCGGTGGATCAGGTTCTGGGTCTGCTGTCACCACCCAGAGTTTCCATTGAGTTCCCTGCCCCAGGCCTCCTGCCTCTGCGGGGTGGGGCAGGAGTGGGAGCTGGGAGCAGGGTGGTGCAGGTGGGGGGAGGGCTGCTGGCTGCTAGGAGGGGTTTCTGCTCAGCTGCCCCACCTGCCTCTTCCCTGCCTTCCAGAACCATCTGTCAGCTCCTCCCTCTGACCCCACCCTTCCTATCCTGGAGTGCTCCTGTGGGGCTCGGGCTGTGGGGCTGGCAGTGGGCTGGGGTGGAGGGTCCCTGGCTGCTGTCATCCTCCTGGGTCTGGGTGTGGGCGGCCTAGGACAGCGGTCCCCTGCCGTCCCTGCCCCTGGGAGCTGGCTGGCTGGGAGAGTGCGGGCAGCCCTGGGAGGTGGAACAGGATAGAGCTCTGGAGGGAGGGAGGGAGGGACAGACAGGGACACCTGGGGGAGGCAGTGGGAGCCAGAGGCGCGGCCGGGGCTGGGGCCCAGAGCACCTTGGGGACGAGGCACAAGACAGACACTGCCCGGGCCGAGGGAAGGCAGAGCCACAGGGATGGCGGAGGCCGGGCCAGGGCCTCTGGGCATCAGCCTCCCGCTCTGAGCCCGGCTCCTTGTGTGTGGAATGGGGGCGCCGATGCCCCTGAGGCCGGGCTGAGCGCAGGGGTCCCGAGTGCGCAGGCGCGCCCCGACGCTGGGCAGTGGCCCCAGTTGGCAAGTCTGACTCCTTCGTTGGGCCGCGGTCCGGGAGCCCTTCCTGGGTGCGGGCCTATGCTCTGGGCCCCCGGGCCCCAGGCGCCCCTCAGGCGAAGCCCCAGCCCCTGGGAGCCCCTGTCCTGGGGCTGTCGGTGCGGGGGGGGGGTCAGGATTCGGGGGGGGGCAGAGGCAGCCTGTCGGGGTGCAGCCCAGCCATGGGCGGGAGGTCCAGCCTGGGAGGGGGCCCGCGCTTCCAGCCCCCGGCGCGGCCCCTTGGGCCAAGTCTCCCCAGATAAAATGGGCAAAATACTCTCTTCTGGCTGCCAAGCTGCAGGAAGGGGGCTGCCTGGACGGGGTTCCCCGGGGTCCCCTCTGGCCCTGGTGGTTCCCTGGGATCTGTCATTAGGACCATTAGTTCAAAGGAGTGGGGAGCGAGGGGAATCCTGGTCCCCCGAGACAGGGTGCTGGGCCAGGTGGCCCCGGGGCCAGGGTCTGTGCCAGGTGTGGGTGGTGGGCGTGGAAAGGGGGGGATGAGTCAGCCAGGCCTGCCACACCCCGCCTCATATAAGGTCCCAGCAGCCATCCCCAGCAGCGCCACTGCCTGCCCCGCGCCCCAGCCATGGCAGAGAGCTCTGTGAGTGCCCCGGGGCCGGGGGCTTGGGGGGCTGGGGGGGTTTGGACCCAAGGCCCCACCGGACTAGGGGAGGGCCTGGGCCCGCCTGAGGTGGCCTGCTGGGAAGGAGAAAGCGGGTGCCAGGGGTGCTTGAAGAGCCTGGGCTGTGGCTCTTGGGTTGACCCAGCCAGTCCCAAGGCTCCCAGTGCCCCTGGAGGCTCCCTCCGGGTGTCCCTGTCTCCACTGATCCCATGTCTCTCTCCACCTCTGCCGCTGCCTCTGCCTCTCCCCTTTCTCTCTGGGGCCTTTCTTCTCCCTGATTGTGCTGATCGGGGTCCTGGTCGCTTGCTCCCTGGGGTGACCCATGTGCGTCTCTCCCCTGCACCGCTGCTCCCCTTGGACCAACACCCCCCCCCCCCCCCCCCCGCCCCGCCGCTGCTCCTGCAGAACGTGCCCCACAAGACCTCGCTGCCCGAGGGCATCCGAGTCGGCACTGTGATGAGGATTCGGGGTGTGGTCCCGAACAAGGCTGGCAGGTGAGAGCCCAGGCCCAGCAGTCGGGGTGGGAGTTGTCCAGGCTCAGCTCACCCCGACACTTCCAGCCCAGACCCGAGGATGCCAGGGCCACCTTTGTCCCCCAGGGGCTTGGAATCCCCAGACCTTGGCTGACTTTCTGGAATCTCATGTCTTCACTCTGTGTCCCATGGCTGTGTACAAGCTGGGGTGCCCGTGTGTCCCTAGGAAACTGGGGTTTCAGGGCAATCTCAGGATTCCTGCCTGTAGTCCTCTACCTCCCAGCCGGAATCCTCAGGAACTCTGCAAATATGTCCTGTGATGCGGGGTGCCTGGGGCATCTGGGAAAGCCACGCAGTCAGCCCTGTGATATCGGGGTCCGGCTGCGGTAGGAGTTTGGGGAAACCAGGAATGATGGGGTCCATGGTATTGTTCTCAGCCTTGTAGGAAAGGGGATAGTGTAGGAATGGGGAGCACCCTGGCCATTGGTACCATGACTCATGGCAACTCTCAGAGGCTTTGGAAATCGAGGGGGACCCAGGCCATGGCACGGTGACCCTCGTGTGGTGGATGTGTCCAGCTAGAAGTTTCTGGGTCCCCTGGAATCTGGGTTCCTGGCCGCAGTCTACAGCCCTCCCTGTGGTGTGCGCCGTTCCAGGTCTCTATATTGGTCCGTGCTCTGGTAGAGGGGAGGCAGGCCCGAGGCCCCTGAGGTCCTTCCGCACCCCCCCCCCCCCCCCAGGTTCTACGTGAACCTGCTGTGCGGCGAGGCCCCGGGGAGTGAGGCTGCGCTGCATTTCAACCCCCGCCTGGATGAGTCCACCGTGGTCTTCAACACCCTGGAGCAGGGCGCGTGGGGCCGCGAGGAGCGAGGCACGGGCGTTCCCTTCCAGCGCGGGCAGCCCTTCGACGTGCTGCTCATCGCCACGGAGGAAGGCTTCAAGGTGGGTCCCTGCTCCCCCAGGCGGCCCCCCAGGCCCAGGCCCAGGCCCCGCCCGCAGGGAACCGGGGCGGCTGCGGGCGGAGGGGGGAGCGCAGCCAGCAGGGCGGGGTGGGCCCCCTCCCACCTCCCCTCCCCACCTCCCCTCCCCTCCCCCGGCGCATCCGCACCGCTGTCAGAGGGCAGGGGTGTGGCAGGGCACGGAGCCGCGAGCGAGGCCCGGTGCCCAGGGCGGGGTCCCCTAGCGGGGCAGGGGGCAGGGCCCAGGGCGGGGGCGGGTCACGGCGCGGCCCTGCAGCGCGGCCCCTCGCCCCGCAGGCGGTGGTCGGCGACTCCGAGTACCACCACTTCCGCTACCGCATCCCGCCGGCGCGCGTGCGCCTCCTGGAGGTGGGCGGGGACCTGCAGCTCGAGTCCGTGAGCGTCTTCTGAGCCCGCAGGCGCCGGCGCCCCGCAGCGCAAATAAAGCCTCCGCGCGTTGCGCCTCGTGTGCGTGTGTGTCCCCTGCGCGTCCACGCGGGAGGCGGGCTCGAGGGGCGAAGGCTGCCGGGGTCGCCGCGCGGCTCCGCGGCCGAGGCGCGACGCGAGCCCCGCTCTGGGCCGACGGCGGGGCCGGGAGGCGTCGGGAGGCGCGGTCCGGGCGGGCGTGTCGGGCGCGTCCTCCCGCCGCGCTTGGCGGAGCGGCCGGGCCGGAGTGCGGGGGTGCCCCGGGGGCTGCAGCGCGCTCGGGCTGGCCCGACGGGGACGAGTGCCCGCTCGCCTGGCCCCCGCGACCGCAGCGGACGGAGACGGGTGCTGCGCCCCGACGGTCCCGGCGGCCTGCCTCCCCGCCAGCTGTGCGCCCGCTGCCCTCGGGTGCCGGCCGGCGGCTGGCGCGGGGGGCGGGGGCCGAGGGGGCGTCGGGACGGGCCCCGCCCGGGCGCCGCCGGGCAGACGCGCACGGAGCCGGAGCCGCCTCTCCCCGCCGAGCCGACGGAGACGCGGCGTTCAGGCCCCGGGCCCCGCCGCGGTCCCCGCCCCGTTCGCACGCTCCTTCCTCCTGGGCGCCTGGGCGGCCGGGCCCTGGCTCTGCGCGAGCGCCCTCGGGGGCGGGGTGGGGGCCCGCGCAGACGCCGTCACCGCCCGCCAGGCGGCGGGTTTCCGATCGGAGGCGGCGGCTGGGTCCCCTCCGCACTGGCCGCGGCCCCCGCTGTGGATGGAGCCCACCCCGGTGCGGGCGGCGCGCATTGCCTCCCTCTCAGGGCGGTGGCCTGCGGTCCGCGCCGGCCCGTCGGGAGCCACGTCCCGGACAGACGCTGTGGCCCGGAGCCCGCGCCGGCAGCCGGACCTCCCAACCCGGGCCGCGCGGGCGGAGCCGTCCTCGCTACCAGCGGCGCCCTAGGTTCTGACCGCGCCCGACCTCACATGAAGGGAGCGAGCGTAGGACCTGAGTCTGTTCAGGATCCCGCGTCTGCCCCTGGAGATCCTTTAGGGAAAAGCCCCCCCTCCCCGAGCCCTTGAGACAGTGTCTCCGGGTGGGCCCTGTAAGGAAGGGATCCCTCTCGCCGGGTGGACTAGAGAAAGTCTGAATTCCCTCACGGAACTAGGGAGGTCACTGTCGAATGACTTAGTGTTTATTTTTATTTGCCCGTTCAAGTGCTTGTAATTAACTACAAATTTTATAGATATGACACATTCCTAGGGAACAAATTTCAGAAGTAATTGGTGGAAAGGAAGAGCATTTATTGGCACAACTGGTAAAGGTAGTTGGGGTTTTTATTTTTTTATTTTATTTATTTATTTTTTTTTTGTTTTTTTTTTAGTTGGGGTTTTTAGATTAGACCGTAGTGATCCATCCCAGCTAATTTTATCTATCTATCCTCTATCAAAGTCTTATTTATTTATTTATTATTTATTTAAGAGAGAGAGCAAGCGACCATGAGAGGTGGGGGGAAGGACAGAGGGAGAGGGAGAGGCAGGGTCCTAGCTGAGCGGAGCCGAGCTCACCACTTGATCCCAGGACCCTGAGACCATGACTTGAGCCGAAGGCAGATGCTTAAGGGCCTGGGCCACCCAGGCGGTCCCCTGTTAATTTTTAAAATTTTTTTTTTATTTTATGAAACTTTAACATTTTAAGTAGGCTTCACGCCCAGTTTGGAGCCCAATGCTGGGTTGAACTCAGAAACCTGAGGTCAAGGCCTGAAACTGAGATCCAAAATCAGATGCTTAACCAACTGAGCCACACAGGCACCCCTGTTAATTTCTTGATTTTCTTTCTTTTTTTTTTTTTTTTTAATTTTATTTATTTATTCATGAGACACACAGAGAGAGAGGCAGAGAAACAAGCAGGCTCCCTGCAGGGAGCCCAACGTGGACCTTCCGGGGTTTCCAGGATCAGGCCCCAGCCAAAGACAGCACTAAACCACTGAGCCACCCGGGCTGCCCATTTTCTTGATTTTCACCTTTGTCTTGCAGCAGACAAGCAGAATGTTCTTTTTTTTTTTTTTTAAGATTTATTTATTTATTTATTTATTTATTTATTTATTTATTTATTTATGATAAACAGAGAGAGAGAGAGAGACAGAGGGAGAAGCGGGCTCCATGCTGGGAGCCTGACGCGTGACCCAATCCCAGGACTTCAGGATCGCGCCCTGGGCCAAAGGCAGGCACCAAACTGCTGAGCCACCCAGGGATCCCCAGAATGTTCTTGTTTGTAGAAAATACACAATCAGGTATTTGAAGGTGATAAGGAAGCATATTATCAACTCATTCTCAAATGCGTGTAGGAAGAAAAATTGCTTTACAACGGTTCACATGACAAAAAAAAAGTATTTTTATGCAAAATTTTAGAGCAGGTGAAACTATGTTGTAATGAGAATAGAGAGCCGATCACTGGCTGCCAGGTGCCAAGGGTGTGCTTGGGAAAGAGGATGAGGGACACATTCTGTGCCTTGACTGTATGACCAAGGGGTCATGCAACTATATGTTTTGTCAAAATTCATGGACTGTACACCTAGAGAGGCTGAATTTTATTATTGTGTGTATTATAAAGAAAATTGATATTAAAAACAACCTTAATAAGATTAATTCAAAAAACATGGGGCACCTGGGTGGCTCCGTGGTTGAGCTCCTGCCTTTGGCTCAGGGCGTGATCCTGGAGTCCTGGGATCGAGTCCCATATCGGGCTCCCCGCTGCGAGGCTGCTTCTCCCTCTGCCTGTGTTTCTGCCTCTCTCTGTGTGTCTCTCATGAATAAGTAAATAAAATATATATTTTTAAATGGGGTGCCTGGGTGGCTCCATCAATTAAGTGTCTTACTCTTGGTCTTGGCTCAGGTCTGGATCTCAGAGTGATGAGTTCGAGCCCTGAGTTGGGCTCCATGCTGGGTGTGGAGCATACTTGAGAAGACAAAATGAAACCTGATTTCCCGGTGGTTTATTTTTTTTATTAAAGATTTTAAAAATTTATTCAAGAGAGACAGAGAGAGGGGCAGAGATATAGGCAGAGGGAGAAGCAGGCTCCCTGCAGTGAGCCCTATGTGGGCTCAGGACTTGATCTCAGGACCTGGGGATTACGACCTGAGCCAAAGGCAGGAGCTCAACCACGGAGCCTCCCAGGTGTCCCTTGGGATCTGTTAGTATACATTTTTACTTGATACATATATTTGATATATTTATTATATGTGTGTATATATGTGATGTATTGTCCATTTTATCACTATGAAATGTCCCTCTTTGTCTCTGGTACAATTTCATTCTTTCTCTTTTTTTAAATAGGCTCCATGCCTGTTATGTAGAGCTTGAACTCATGACCCTGAGATCAAGAGTCACGTGCTCTACTTACTGAGCCTGCCAGACACTGCAATTTATTATTTTTGTTTTTTAAAATATTTTATTTAGGGATCCCTGGGTGGCGCAGCGGTTTGGCGCCTGCCTTTGGCCCAGGGCGCGATCCTGGAGACCCGGGATCGAATCCCACATCAGGCTCCCGGTGCATGGAGCCTGCTTCTCCCTCCGCCTGTGTCTCTGCCTCTCTCTCTCTCTCTCTCTCTGTGACTATCATAAATAAATAAATAAATAAATAAATAAATAAATAAATAAATAAAAAATATTTTATTTATTTATATATTTGAGAGAGAGAGAGAGAGAGAGAGAGAGAGCAAGCCCATGGGAAAGCCAGGATAGAGGCAACGGGGGAGAGAGAGGGAGAGAAAATCTGAAGAAGACTCTGTGCTGAGTGAGCATAAGCCTGACTCTGGATGGATCCCTCCACTATGACATCATGACCTGAACCGATGCTCAGAGTCGGATGCTCGATCCCAGGACCCCGGCATGATGACCTGAGCCAAACACACACACTCAACCACCAAGCCACCCAGGCGCCCATCCCCATTTTAAAGATTTTATTTATTTATTCATGAGAGATACATCTTTTAACATCTATTGTGTCTGATAGTAATTTTGTCCTTCTTACTCTCTTATGGTTATTGTTGGTATGGTATATCTCCTTTTAAGTTTTTTTTTTTTTTTTTTTTTAAAGTAATGCCTACACCTGACATGGGGCTCAGACTCATGACCCTAAGATCAAGAGTCCCACACCTCTCAGACTAAGCCAGCCAGGTGCCTCCATGGTTTATCTTTTCTCATCCTTTTACCTTCAGCTTATTGGTGTCTAAGATCTAAAGTGTGTTTTTATGGACAGCATTCACTTGAATCTTGCTTTCTAATCCAGTCTGATGATATGTTACTAATGGATTGCTTCATAATCAATTACCCAATAACTTAGCACCATAAAATTTTTACGATCTTACACAGTTTCTGAAGTTAGGATCCAGGAGGGCCTCACCGAGGTGGTTGTGGCTCTGATTTTTCCACGGAGTTACATTCAAGCTGTCTGTGGAGTTGCAGTCATCTGAAAAAAGCTTTCAAAAACTCTGGCTGTGGCCAAACCCACTCTTTGCCTGATTGGGTATGGCTCACAGGCTAATAGGTCGTACATTTTTAAATAGCTGAAAACAATAAAAATAATATTTCATAATACTAAAATTTATATGAAATTCAAATCTCAGTGTCCATAACTCAAGTTTTATGGGAACACAGCCAGGCTCTTGCATTTCTACTGCCTAGTGGCGGCTTTTGGGCCTCTTCAGTGGAGTTCAGTGGCTGTGGCAGAGGCTAGATCCCTAGATCACCATGGTGGCCCTTACAGAAAAGGTTTGCAATCTCTGAGCAGAAGGCTTGACTCGGACTAGTGGAGCATCCTCAGGGGAGGCTCACACACATGGCTGTTGGCAGCAGTTTTCAGCTACTTGTCACATAAGCCATTACACACGACTGTTCCAGAAGTGAGACTCCTCCAAGAGGAGCGATCCAGGAGTGAGAGAAGCGGAAGTGTCTCTTACAATCTAACTTTCTGCCGTATTGTTAGTTACACACATCAAGCCAGGTACAGCTTAGGAGGGGAGTTCTCAGGCATGTGAGCACTCTTGGAGGCCACCTTGGTTGCTGACTATGGCAACAGTCTCTGCCTTTTGATTGGAATGTTTATTTCATTTACATTTGATGTAATCATTGATATAATCGGCTTCCTGGTTACCTTTTTTGCTATTCGTTTTTACTCTGTTAATCCCTCACTAACAGGAGCCCGAGTGGCTCAGTAGTTGAGCATCCGCCTTTGGCTCAGGGCGTGATCCTGGGGTCCTGGGATTAGTTCCACATCAGGCTTCCTGCAGGGAGCCTGCTTCTCCCTCTGCCTATGTCTCTGTCTCTCTCTGTGTTTCTCATGAATGGATGGATAAAATCTTAAAAAAAAAAAAAAATCCTTCACTATCTTCTTTGGTGTTAAACAATTTTCAGTGAACAATTTAAATTCCTCTACTGATTTTTTTTAGCAGTATTTTTTTGAAAGCTGGTTTTTAAGTGGTCATCCAGGGGTTACAATACACATCTGAACAACTTTATTTATTTATTTATTTATTTTTAAATGTTTTATTTTTAAAAATACAGATTTTATTTAAAAAATAAAGATTTCTGGGATCCCTGGGTGGCACAGCGGTTTAGCGCCTGCCTTTGGCCCAGGGCGCGATCCTGGAGACCCGGGATCGAATCCCACGTCGGGCTCCCGGTGCATGGAGCCTGCTTCTCCCTCTGCCTGTGTCTCTGCCTCTCTCTCTCTCTCTGTGTGTGACTATCATAAATAAATAAAAAATTAAAAAAAATAAAAAAATAAAAAAATAAAAAATAAAGATTTCAAAAAACAATTTTTTAATAAAAAATAAAGATCTCATTTTTAAGTAATCTCTGCACCCAGCGTGGGGCTCAAACTCACATCCCAAGATCAAGTTGCATGTTTTACTGACTGAGCCAGCCAGGCGTCCCACTTACCACAGTCAAATTTAAGTTAATACTGCCTTAATTCCAGTGGAATATAGGACTTTTGCTCCATATATCTCTATTTCCCACCCCACTGTATGCTATTATTTTCAAATATATCACATACAGATATGTGATATACTCTACAACACAGTATTATAGTCTTAATTTTATACAATCTTTTTTAAAAGAAATCAGAAGAGGAGCACTCAGTCAGAAGAACATGCATGCAACTCTTGATCTTGAGGTCATGAGTTGGAGCCCCACATTGGATGTAGAGATTACTAAGAAAAATAAACCAAAAACTATAAAGAAATAAAAAATAAGTAAACAGAAAAATATATTTATTGACTTAAAAAATATTTATCTACATACTTGTACTTCCTGAGGCTCTTTGTTTCTTCCTGTGGATTTAAGTTTTTGCTTGAGGTCAGTTTCTTTTGGTGTGAACGACTTCCTAGAGAGCAGTTCTACTAGCCATGAATTCGCAGCTTTTGTTCACCTGAGAATGTCTTTATTTTGCTTTCATTTTGAAATACATTTTGTTGAATATAGAATTTTTTGTTAACAGTTTTATTTTTCTTAGCAGCACTTTGACTAAATCATTCAATTACTTTCTGACCTTCACTGTTTCTACAAAAGTTAGCTGTTAATTGTACTGCTGTTCCCCTCTATGTGATGAACTGTTTTTCACTTCCTGCTTTCAAGATTTTCTGTGTCTTTTATTTTATTCCAGCAGTTTTGTCTATGATGGATCTAGGTGTGGATCTCTTTGTGTCTATCCTATTTGTAGTTCATTGAGCTTCTTGGATCTATAAATTAATGCCTTTCATGAGTTTTTGGTAAGTTTGCAGCCATTATTTCTTCAAACATGTTGCAGCAGTGATAGAAAACTAAACATGACCCCTCCAGCTTTTCTGGGAGGAGCTCCAGGCTGGCCCCTCCAGGCTATGCTACTGATTTGTCTCTCCACTGCCATCCCAGGGGCAAAAGGGAGTAGTCTCCCCTCCCGTGTGGCCGAGAAGGAAGAAAAGAACATCTCAGACTGGAGGCTGCCCAGGTCAGCCCTCATCCTTTCCCAATCTCCTCAGCATCCATTCCAGGTCTGAGGGCCTACAGTACATCCTTGACCAGTGTTTGCCAAAGAGGCAGAATCATCTGGAGAGTTTAAGAAAAATATTGATCCCTAGGACCCACTACTGAATTACTAGGCTAGAACATATGAAATTAGTGACTTTTAGTCTACAAAAAAAATGGCATATTTATATGGCTTAACTTGATAATGGTCTGGGTTGCGGTCAGGTATCAATATTTTTTAAAAGCTCCCCAGATGACATCCAAGTTTGAGAATTAGATTAGAAGAATAAATGAGAAAATAAACTGAATGAATGAAGGAAGGAAGGAATAGACACCGAGAAATGCCTGAATAATGGCTATGTGAATAAGTAAGTGAGTGAATGAATAATAAAGAAACGAATGAATGAGTGAATGAAAGTGTAAATAAATCAACACATGATTAAATCAACCAAGAATGACTATGGGAGGCCTGGGTCGCCCAGTGGTCGAGCGTCTGCCTTTGGCTCAGGGCCTGATCCCGGAGTCTGGGGATCAAGTCCCATATTGGGTTCCCTGCGTGGAGCCTGTTTCTCCCTCTGCCTGTGTCTCTGCCTCTCTCTCTCTCTCTCTCTCTCTCTCTCTCTCTCTGTCTTTCATGAATAAATAAATAAAATCTTAAAAAGAGTGACATTGTAAGAAGACAATTGAATGGATGGCAGATGGTTATGGAAGGAGGGAGAGATGAAATGAGAGATAAATGCACAGACAGTTGGAAATGGATGGAAATGTAGTTCCTAAAGAGATGGATGGATGACAGGATAGAGAATAAGGAAATGGATGGCTGAACAGAGGGATGAATGGGCATATGGAGGAGGGATGGATGGATGTGATGGAAGACAGATTTGCATGGACAAATGGAAGAATGAAGAGATGAATACGTGAATGAGAGCTGGATGTAAGGACAGCTGAATGGAAAGACAGATGGATGAGTAAATACATGAATGGTTAGATATTTGTTGTTATTGTTGTTTTTAAGATTTTATTTATTCATTCATGAGAGAGAGAGGCAGAGACACAGGCAGAGGGAGAAGTAGGCTCCCTGCAGGAAGCCCAATGTCCAGGATCCCTGGACTCCAGGATCAAGCCCTGAGCCAAAGGCAGATGCTCCACTACTGAGCCACCTAGGCATCTCATGGTTAGATATTTGAATGGATGGATGGCCAGATGAATGGTTGAAGGGTTGGACGGCAAACGAATGGACAAATAGCTGGATAGGTGGAGAGCTAGATACACAGGTGAATGGATGGATAGTGGATATTTTTAAAAAGATTTTATTTATTTATTCATGAGGAACACAGAGAAAAGCAGAGACATAGGCAGAAGGAGCAGCAGGCTCCTCACAGAGAGCCCGATGTGGGACTCGATCCCTGGATAGGGATCATGCCCTGAGCCAAGGCAGATGCTCAACTGCTGAGCCACCCAGGAGTCCCTTTTAATTTTTTTTTATGTTTTAGATTAAAAAAAATTAATCTCTACACTTAAGGTTTGCACACTCCACCAACCAAGCCAGCCAGGTGCCCCTGGTTGGATGTTTAGATGGATGGATGAACATATGCTTGGATGGATGTTTGGAGAGTTTAATGGGCTTTGAAATGGATGAATGGAAAGCTGGGTGCATGTATAGATGGGAAAATGGGCTGTAGAACAATTAAGTAAGTGTGGAGCCAGACCACCTTGATTTGAATCCTCATTTTGCCACTGGTGGGTGATTTGCCTTATTTTAATTTGCCTGTTTCCTCATCTTTTCCAGAGGGATGATAATAATAGTTCCTATCTCCTGGTGTTTTTGTGAGGACTGAATGAGCTGATACATATAAAACCCAAGATCTGTGTCTCAGATATTCCTAGATTTATTGTGATGGGAGGATGGATGCACAGATGATTGGATGGCTGAATGGACAGTGTATGACCAAATCAAGGAAGGAAGAACAGTGAGGGAGGTGAATGGAGTCATGGACACTCATGAGACACCCACAGGCATTTTATTAGGGCCTTAGGAAGGAGTCCTGTGGAATCTTTCCCTCTGTGATTCCAAGGGTTATGGCCCTGGGAATAGGTTAGACTTGGATATAGGACAAGGTGACATCACCCTTAATCTCCAGCATGTCCACGTTCTGGAGGGCTGAAAGGCGATGGGAAAAGTCGAAGAGATGCTGGCCGTTGGCGTAAACCTTGAAACGATCCGTGCCACAGCGAATGGACAGCTGCAGGGAGAGGGCAGGCTTGAGGCCAGGGCCGGGACAGAGGCTCTGGAGAGAAGGGGGGTGGGAAGGAGACCCCAGACTCACATCAAAGAATTGCCCAGGACTAAATGGGTTGTAGGAGAGCTTCCTGTCCTCAGATCCCCATGAACCATTCAGACAGCTGTTCCGAACCACAAGACCCTCGGTCAGGCGAGGGTTAATGTGCAGAGCCAGGTCCCCGGAGGATTCCACCATGAAGTTGATGACAAAGCTGAAGGCAGAGAGTGAAGGAGGTGGGAGTTGGATGGGGGGTCAGCACTGGTTCTCCCAGGGAGGTGATGGGGGCCCAGACTCCTGGGTCTGAGGGAGGAAGGGGGCCGAGGACTCCCACCTTGGTCTAGATTGGGTACCTTTTGCTTGTGAAGGGTACGAAGCCCTTGATTATGACTGTTCTTCGGACTGTAAGCCCTCCTTGCAATCTCTTCCTAAATGGCACAGGCTGGGGGAAGAGAACATGAGGTCCCATCATCCTCAGGTCACCAGAACCCAGGCAGGGACACATTTTCAGAGATGAGTGCCCACTCCTAAGAAATGTCCCCAATCTCCATCCCCTCCCTGCTCTGGCCACCAACTCCACCCTCTCGCTACCTCCCAACCCCACCCCCCATTGGTTCCCACTTCCCCACAAACTACCCACCACAGATCCCTAAGCCCCATAGGACACTTTACCGGGTTGAAGACTGGGGGTCCCTCCATGGTCTGTGAAGTGAGGAAGGAGAGAGATTACTCTGTAACATTCGACACATATTTACGGCACACCAACAACATGCAGGCATATCTCTGGGTGCTGGACTGGTACGACTGGGACCCAACCTCCTTGACTCCGTCCCACTTCTCGCCACCCCCCCACCAGGTGGCCCCACAACCTTCCCACTTACAGGCAGGCTACTTGGCTGCTGCTGGGTGTGTCCAGGACCCTACACAGACAGATGGAAGCACGAATGATGAGGGAGTCTGGGGGTCCTTCGGCTGCCCCAAGACCTCCTCACACCACCAAACCCCTGCCACAAGGAGAAACCCCTCAGCCATCAGTAGGGACTTCCTGGGTAAGCCAGAATTCTCATGTGTGTCTGTGGACACAAAGGCAATGTATGAAGGCAGGCAGGCAATGAGGGAGACCCCAAACTAGGGCCTGGAGGGTGTCAAGGATGCCTGCCCAGGGTAGCCCCACCACCACCATCTAAGGGAACTCTGAGGTCAAAGAGCGGCACTAGGTGGCTTATTAATGGAGCTGAACTTGCCATGTTTAGAGAACTCCAGTGCGCGGTGACACTCACTCCACCCCTTTGGGACAAGTCTGGCAAATGCTATTCTTGTACTCTCCCTTATCCTGCTTCCTCCTGCCAGGGAGCCCCTCATCGCCCCTCTCCCCACTGCCCCTCCACCTGGAAGCTTCTATAAAGCCTGTGCTCCTCAGATCATCTCCCCAGCCCACACCACAGGCAGCCCTGCTCAGCACCCTGGGTACTCGCCGCTGGGGCTCTGGGGAGCCCTGTCTCTCCCCCATCGGCCTCAGGCTCTCAGCCTGCATGGGGCGCTGATCCTGGGTCTCAGGCTCCGTGTCCCTGTCTGTCTCTGGGTCTCTCTTGTCCGCACCTCCACGCAGGCGCAGCAGGAAGGCCCAGCCCTACATCACTGAGAGCCGCCTTTCTGCCTTGACTTCTATTTTCAGCCTGCTGTTCTGAATAGGCTTATTCAAAAATAGACTTATTGTGGGATGCCTGGGTGGCTCAGCGGTTGAGCATCTGCCTTTGGCTTAGGTCATGATCCTGGAGCCTCGGGATCGATTCCCCTGTCGGGCTCCCTGCATGGAGCCTGCTTCTCCCTCTGCCTGTGTCTCTGCCCCTCTCTCTCTCTGTGTCTCTCATAAATAAACAAAATCTTAAAAAAAAAAAAAAAGCCTTATTGTCCTTTCTCTCGTTCAAATGCTGGTTGAGGGGGATCCCTGGGTCGCTCAGCGGTTCAGCGCCTGCCTTTGGCCCAGGGCGTGATCCTGGAGTCTCGGGATCGAGTCCCGGTCGGGTTCCCGGCATGGAGCCTGCATCTCCCTCTGCCTGTGTCTCTCTCTCTATGTTTATCGTGAATAAATAAATAAATAAACCTTAAAACAAAAACAGAAACAAATGCTGGGTGAGGATGAGTGTCGATAGTACACGTGAGCACCCGTAGGCCCCGGGCCTCCTGTCAGATGAAGACATTCCTGCTGTTCCTTCATCTGGGAGGCAGAGGGGCCCCACTGAGCGCACACACACACACACACACCCCGCTTGTGTGTGATCTGTGGCTCTGCCACCTGCCAGCTCTGTGACCTGCGGCAAGTTATTTAAACTCGGTTCCCACATCTATAAACCGGGGCGCCTAGGATCATCAGAGGGCTCCCCTGTCCATGGAGGTGGGGGCCTTACAGGTTGGGGGTTGTAGAGCCCTCAGCTGAAGGACAGGGTGGGAGTCCGGAGTTTGGGCGTCTCTAAGTGCTCCCGGGGCTGTTCTGGTGGCTGGCTGTCCACTGAGGGCCTGGGAGCGGGGTTCCTAGGTGGCCGGGTGCGTGTCTGCCCAGCGGTCACAGAGGCCGCCGGGTCATTTCCAGGGGCGGGTGGGCCGGCCCCCAGCCTCGCCAGCAGTGGGTATCGTGTGCCTTTCTGCCTGTGGGTGTGCAGCGGGAGCTCATTGCAAATTGAAGTGGGTTTCTCCGCGATTAGGCGAGGCAACTTCTCGTGAACTCATCTGCTGTCCCTGTGGCTTTCGAGCCTTCTGATCTAGACCTCCTGACTCAGCTTCCCGCCTTCCTCTTCCTCCAGGAAGCCCTCCCTTTAGACTCCCCAAACCTGCCCTAACCGCTTGCACCCAACACCATCCAGTGGAATGTCTGCCTTCCGAGTGGACTGTTGGTTGCCTTGGGGTCTGTGGCCCAGCTAGCAAAGGGGCTGCCCCTGAGCAGGTGCCCCGGAAATAGACGGGAATGAATGACGGAGAGGAGAGGGCACACAGGGAGGGAGACACCACACACCTGGCCCAGGGGCTGGGTGCCGCCAATGAAATTGATCGATTGAAGCTCCACGTCCCCTTCCACTTGCAGGTGGGTGACCAGCTGTAGGGGCAGCCGGTGCCCGAACTCATAGAAGGGATTTCCATTTACGACCACCTGGAGGGCAGAGGAAAGGGCAGAATCAGCACCCGTGACCTTGGGAAGGCAGAAACAGGAAGTAGGGAGCAGTGATCATTTTAACTTGGAGTCCAGTCTTGGAGGTGAGCTGGATGGCCACAGTCAGGAATCTTGGAGTCTGGGGCACCTGGGTGGCTCAGTGGTTGAGACTTTGGCTCAGGTCGTGATCCCAGGGTCCTGAGATCAAGTCCCAGATCAGGCTCCCCACAGGGAGCCTGCTTCTCCCTCTGCCCGTGTCTCTGCCTCTCTTTCTCTCTCTGTGTCTCTCATGAATAAATAAATAAATCTTAAAAAAAAAAAAAAAGCTCACAGATTGGAGGACAGAAGAGAATGGAGATATTAGTCAGGATAGCAGTAAGGAAAGAATCAAGTCTGAGTCCTGGTTTGGGCACCAAATAGGTTAGGGCTGAGTCTGGCTCTGACGTGTTGGTTGTCTGACCTCAGATAAGTCACTTCATCTCCCTGAGCCTCTGTTTCCCCGTCTGTAGAATGGAGGCTGGCTCTGGTCTGGGCTTGTTGGGAACTTTAACCCCCCCCAGATAGGCATGTCAAAGGCGTTCTGGAAATCCTGTGTAGAGTCTTGCCTTGTTATCATATCTAAGTGTCTTTCGTGTCATTACAGCTCTACTTAGAGTGCTAAGCAGCGGGCACGGGGCTGACAGCAGCTCCGAAGGCCTGGGTGCTTCTCGCACACTAAACACTGCGTGGTCATAGCAACCTGGTGATTCTCTCTTTAGCCCCATAAGCTGGGACAGGGGATTGTCCCCGTTGTTCAAGAAAGCAGAGTCTCCAGGTGGTAGAGTGACCAGCCCAAGGTCACACACTGGGAAGTAGCAAAGCCCAGACCTGAGTCCTTGCCAGTCCAACTGCAAACCATGACGTTAACCTCTGCTGCTAAGGCCAGGAATCTGGGTGCCTGTGTGAGGGCAAATAAAGTCCAGGTAGGTTCTCTAACCCCATGATCCCCCTCCAGGAGATTCCCTGCATCGTTCCGCAGAAGGGAATGTATACAAGGATGTCGCTGGAGTGTCATTGAGGGGAACCAGAGGCAGGAATGCAGGCAACCCAGAGCAGGGATGCAAGGAGGCCCACACTCTTGTGTACACAGGTCACACATTTTTAAAATGCTGGCATGGTAGTAATCAATCACGTGTGGGACTTATCCAGAGCCTGATTCCAAGTGTAGAAAACAACAAACATCAAGGTATTTATGGGATGACAGGACCGCTGACTAGATGTGGGGGCCCGGAAAAGAATGGCCAATGTCTTGGGTGTGGTAATGGCATCGTGACTGTGCTCCTGAAAATCAAAAATGTATGAATAACATGATAGATTTGGGATTTGCTCTTAAATTGGATGGGAAGGGAAATGTGAGAGAAGGATGACAGCAGAGGGACCTGGAGCTCACGACCACCGAAGTTTCCTTCTCTGTGTGTTCAGAGTTCGCCATAAGAAATAGGAAAATTAGGGGCACCTGGGTGGTTCGGGTGACGGTTAAGTGTCTACCTTGGGCTCAGTCCTGGGACCAGCCTCACCTTGGGCTCCCTGCTGGGTTCTCTCGCTCTCTCTGCCCTCGCCGCCAAGCTGGTGCGCTTTCTCTCTCTCTTTTTAAGATTTCATTTAATTATTCATGAGAGACAAAGAAAGAGGCAGAGATACAGGCAGAGGGAGAAGCAGGCTCCATGCAGGAATCCCGATGAGGAACTGGATCCGGGTACTCCAGGACCATGCCCTGAGCCCTGAGCCGAAGGCAGACCGCTGAGCCACCAGGTGTCCCCTTCTCTCTCTCAAATAAATAAATAAAATCTTAAAAAAAAAAAAAAGCAAAAATACACATTTTGCAAGAACACAGAGGAACAAGGTGAGACACATGCAATCTTGGCCGTTCATGGTGGAGGAATAGGAATGAGAAACGAGAGGGGAAATTTTTGTTTTTTTTTGGAGAAAAATGTTTTCACAGGCAGGAAAGGAGGAAAAGAAAAAGGGAGGTGGGAAGGGTGGCGGGGAAAGGGAAGCAGGGCGGGGGCGGGACGAACGGAGACCCCGCCCCCGAGCTCAGACCTCATAGGGCTCCGCGGGGAGGGGGCGGGGCGGAAGGAGAGGGAGGGGCGGGGCGAACGGAGGCCCCGCCCCGAGCTCAGACCTTGTAGTGCTCCGCCAGGACCATGAACACCAGCTCGAAGTGGGTGCCCTTGCGGAAGGGCATGCTCCTCTTCTTCTCCTCGCTGCCCCACTTGCCGCCCAGATGCGAGTTGAACACCACCTTGTCCCAGCCATCAAAGCGGGGATTGAAGTGGAAGGCAATGTCGGAGCCCGGGTGCGCCCCCGCCACGAAGTTCACGCAGAACCTGGCCAAGAGACAGGAAGGGCCGTCCCCTGCAGGATCCCGCCTGCCCAAGCAGAGGACCCTCCTCCGGGAAGCCCTCTCTGACCTACCCTGTTCCAAGGTTCCACAACAGGTCCCTGAACTGGGCGGGAGGGGGGTAGGGCGCCACGACTAAAAGGGGACAACACATTAGGCACTGTTGACCCAAGAGCGGAGGGGTGGGTAGTGGTCCTGAAGTCCAGGGGCAGATTCCCACCGCAGCGCGTTCCCTCACTCCGTTTCCCTACCAGGCCGCCGTGCCCCCAGCCTCTCCCAAGTTTGCAACTGAGACTCCTGCATTTCTGCGTTCACCACGGGTCAGACACTGTCCTAGGAACCCTACATGGATGGGTTCAGGTCTCTCTGCTCCCTCCCTGCCCCACAGGCCACTCCCCACCTGCAGCCAGGGGGGTGCGGAGTGAACACGTGGGTCAGAGCACCACCCTCATGCCAGCATCCCTGAAGTTATTCCAACTGGGCAAACACACCCCCGTCAGGGCCTTTGCACTAGCTGTACTTTCTATCTACTGGCTCCCTCTCTCCCCTCCTTTAGTTCTTTGCTGAAGTGTTCCCTCCCCAAAGAGGCTTCCTCCTCTATTTAAAGGGACAATGCCACACCCCACCCTGCCCCACATCCAGTCCCCATCTCCTTTCCCTATTTGTCTCCATAGTGCTTAGAACAACTGGACCCCGCATATGTAATTTTTATCTTTCCTCTCTCCTCTCTACTAGGATGTTCGCTCCACGTGGGCAAAGGTCTTTGTCCTGCTGACTGCTCTGCCCCCAGTGCCTAGGCACATAGTGGGCACTTAGTGAGCAAAGAAACAATGAATAAAAAAACAACAGTGCCTTGAGTTCAGTTCAATTGTCATCACCAATTTAAGGCCACAAAAAAAAAAAAATGCTAAGACTTATTTTAGTCCTTACTTTCCAGTACTACATGTTTCACACATTGAATCCTCAAAACAATCGCATCTTACAGATGGGAAAGTAAAGCACGGAGAGGGACAGGAGCTTTCCCAGCCGGCGGGAAGGCTGTCAGTGGCAGAGCTGGCCCGGCTCTGAGCCTGCGGGCTGAATTCATGCTATCACACCCGTCAATTCCAATCCAACATCCCAACTCCTGGGCTGCTCCCTGACCTCTTCCAGGCCCCCATACTCCCTGCTCTTGGTCACCAAGCCCCGGACATCCCAGGCTAGAGCAGGTCTTTGGCCATCGGGTACAGTGGCCCAGAGCCCCCTTCCCGAGCAGGGTGAGGAAGAGAAGGGCTCCTGCATTAGAGTGGAAGCCCCTCTCTGCAGCCCCCTCCTAGCCTAGCCTGGTGTGGGGGAGCGTCTTACCTCTTCATGTGCTCACTGGTCATTCCTTGGATGTACACAGACATCCCCACACTGAGACCTCCCGGGATGGGCTTGTTGTAGGGCAGAGTCTGTGGAAGGGAACTGGTGAGGCTTTACCCCTCATGGAGAAGTCCCCCCACTCTCATTAGCAAGGGAGAGGACATCAGGGGTGAGGGATCAGCAGGAAGGTGGAGAGAGCCAAGAGTCAGGGATAGACATAAATAGCCTGAATGTCAGGGTGGGAGTTCAGTCAAGCTTCAGAGTCAGAATTGGCTACATCAGATTTGAGGGTGGGGTGGGTGCCTCCGAGGATCAGGGTGAGAGTAACTGGTGTGTGGGGGTCAGGGTGGAGCTAAGCCAGGACCTGCAGTTAGATCCTGGGTCACTGTCTCACCGGATTGTAGGTGGGCTGGTAGCCGGGTGCAGGGACATAGGCCATCTTGAGAGGCTGGGCTGGTGGCTAGTCCAGCGAGAAGAGATGCAGGAGCAGGGAATGGTGGTAGATGGCAGGTAGTGGGTGGCTCTTATACCTGAGGAAAAGGGAGTGGCTGGCAGGGCAGGATCCACGGGTCCCTCTTCTGGGTACCCCAGGCTCACATCTTTTTCTAGGGTACCCTCTGTGTCCCTTCTCTTGCTAGCCTCACTGGTAACCAGCCAGGACCTGGATCGTCTGGGCTGGGCTGGGGGGACTCAGGTCAGAGACCCCTCCTTTAGGCCTTTCTACAAAGAGGAAGTGCTAGTGAACTTTGGTCCTGCCAGAGCCTTATCAGAGCCCATAAAAGCCTACCCAGACCTTTGTTAGCAGAGGGAGGGTGAGATCAGGAAGGTTGGGCCGGGCAAGACTGCAGGAGTGGCCCATGACAGATGGGCAATGTTAGGAAGTGAAAGGAGGGAGGAACCGGGTGCTCTGGACACCCCTAGGAACTACAAAAGCACCTACATTTATTGCACGCCCGACCCATGTACATTAGACTATCTATAGTGGCTTAAAAGATGATTTCTGGAGCCAGATCTTAGGGTTTCAGATCTTCCCTGGGCCACTTCCTGACTGTTTTGTCTTGGGTCAGTGCCTCAACCTCAATTTCCTCATTTGCCCATCTGTAAAATGGGATTTTAATAGTTCAACCTCCTAGAAGCCTTGAAAGGAATCACTAAGCTAATAATTGCTCAGAACAGGACTTGAGTATAAAAGGCACTAAAGTGATCATTGGCTTCTTGCACTCATTTCAAACATAAACCCAGGAGGTTGGGATTATATTGGGACATGAAAACCGTAAGGTTGTTTTTTTTTTTGAAATCTTAAGTTTAAAGAAATGAGGCAGGGATGTCTGGCTGACTCCGTTGGTAGAGCATGGGACCCCCTTATCGTCAGGGTGGTGAGTTCAAGCCCCACCTCATGTGTGGGGCCTACTTAAAATAAAAAATAAAAGAAAAATGAGGCAGTTGGCCAAGACTGGGTAGCAATGGAACTCTAGCCAGATGCCAGCGTCAGATCCAGCAGGCTGTGCAGTGAGTGGGTGCCAGGCAGGGCGCACACCGCCCTCCAGTCTGGAGCAGCAGGGAGGCCATCTGGAGCCTTCCAGCCCAGAGGCAGCCATGTGACTTTTGCTTGCTCGTGCCGCCAGGCGTTCTGCCGGGCCTGGCCCGCCCACTGCCAGCTCTGAATGGGCATCGCCTTCCGGTTCCATTGGTCAAATCTCCATATGGAGCTTGGAGCCCGCAGGGCCATCCTGGCTCCTTTCGGCTTCCTCTCTCTTTCCAATACAGACACCAGGTTCATTAAGTTGCTTTATTGTTCGGGTGATGATAAGTCAGTCCCTGGGCATAAGGATCAGTGTCATAATGTCAGAAACAGGGAGACCAAGGGAGAAGGCACGGGCGACCATCTTCACTAATCCTCCTTCTCTGCCCATGAGGAAATGGGAAGGAGGTAAGATAAGTCCAGGCCCCAGGCCAGGCCCTGGGCCGCAGCGGTTCTCAGAGCTTGGAGAAGGTGACGCTCTTCAGTTCCTTCTTCTCCATGGCAGCCTGGACCGACTTAATGATGTCCTGGGTTTGCAGCATGCTCATGTTCCAGGTCGCCTGGATGAAGAGGGTAGGGGAAGGCTGGAGTCGAACCAATGAAAAGCAGGGAGGAGGCAGCAGCGCACCAAGCAGAGGACAAGGCCTGCAGAGGGCTGCTGGGACCTGACTGGTTGCTATGGGATCAGAGGAGGGCTGTGATTGGTTGGACGCAGAGCCTTACCATGTAGTTGAGGCCCTCAGTCACCGGATGGTTGCGCGAGTAGTTGAGGTTGATCTTGGTGCTCTGCACTGCCACGGGGCTCTTGGTGGAAATCTCGGCCGCCAGGGTGAAGGCCGCATCAAGCATTCCTTCCTTGTCTGGGAACAACCGGCTGCCGATGAGGGGAACCCGTAAGTGGGGCGCAGGGGGAGACGCGGCCGGCCGCAAAGGACTGTTTCTCTTAAGATTTTTTCAAAGATTTTTATTTGAGAGAGAGAGGGAGCATGAGCAGGGGGGAGCGGCAGAGAGAGGGAGAAGCAGACTCCCCGCTGAGCAGGGAGCCCCAACGGGACTCGATCCCACGATCCTAGTAGGACCATGACCCCAGCGGAAGGCAGTCAGTCAAGGGACTGAGCCACCCAGGCGCCCGAAGGGCTGTCTCCCATGGATGCATAAGTGGCCAATCACAGTAGAAGGCAGAAAACCCGCCGTGAAATGAAACAGTCAGAGCAGCCGCTGGAGCGCAGACTAAAGAACTGACCACACCGAGAGAGGAAGCCCCGGGAATCTGCGAGGATGCACACCCGCCCGAAGCGCCCGGCCCCGGTTGCCCCTAAGCTGTCAACCAGCGCAGGCCGCGGCTCCTACCTGACCAGCCCACTGCCCAGGGCCTCATCAGCCATCATTGTGCGGCAAGTGAAGGCCAGCTCGTTGACCAGACTGCAAGAGGACAGGGTGTATCAGGGGGACAGCAGTCATCCTGGGCCCAGGACACGCCCTGCGGTCCCCTCCCTGGCTCCTCCACCCACCTCTGGTTTCCGATGATTTTGGGTAGTCGCTGCAGCGTTCCCACATCTGCCGCCAGACCTATGTCCACTTCCTGGGGGGAGGAGGGGGGGCATCATGTCAGTCCTTGGTCTGTGGCTTTACTGGCCCCCACCATGCAACCTCAGTGGCAGCGAAATTCTGCATATATGGCAGAGGTCCCACTCCACAGCCACCTCAGAGACTGCCCCCACAACACCCCATTTCATTGCCATCTACCTGCTTTTGCCCATGTAGGTTCCTTCAGCCTAGAACCCAGCCCACCTCCCAGTTCCTCTGCCCTCCCAGCTCCTCTGGGTCGGCCACATCTATCTCCAGATGGAAGCCCTCAAACCCTGTCCATCTGACCCTCTTCCTGCCTCTATGGGCTCCATCCTGGCTCAAGTCCTCTCCAGCACTGATCCCAGCAGCAACCCCAGCCTCACCCCCACCCCCATACCTTTACTTACTCCAAACCCCATGTGGACAGCATGGCCTACCCTTGACTTCCTTCATGGCCAAAGTGTGACTTTTTTTTTTTTTTTTTTTTTTAAAGATTTACTTATTTATTTGAGAGAGAGAGCAGGGGGAAAGGCAAAGGGAGGGGAGACTCCCAAGCACACTCCCCACTGAACATGGAGCCCAATGCATGGGGCTCGATCTCACCACCCTGAGATCATGACCTGAGCTGACATCAAGAGTCAGATGCTTAACCCACTGAGCCACCCAGGCGCCCCCAAAGTGTTACTTCTTAAGGTTCAGAATTGAACCTCACTCTCACTCCCACCCTCTTAACCTGCTCTGTGGCTGCTCGGCTCCCGCCCTGCCAACCATCGCCCACCTCTGAGCAGGATCCCAGGAACTGGAAGCTCAGGAAGGCTCACCTTCACCTGGAAGAAAGCATCCTGGGCACAGTAGCGGATGTCACAGGCAGTGATGAGGTCCACACCTGCGAGGTGGAGGCCAGGGGGGTTAAACAACCACAAGCACCGACCCCTCCTCCCAGGTAGTGGTGTTGTGCCTCTGGGCATCGTTTAACTAGCGATTGATCTGAGGCTGGAGGTCACTGGCTGAGGCGGAGAGGCAGCAGGCAACAGGCACCCCCGCCAGAGCGAGGGCCCAGATGGGTGGTGGATGGCTGACTCACCCGCACCGATGCAGGCCCCATGGATGGCAGCGATCACTGGCTTCGGACACTGCAAGGGAAAATAAAGGGTGGTGTCAGGGCTGGTCCACAGGAGATGGACAGGGTTGGGGAGGGGTACCCTGCCAGCCCCCCAGAGAACCTTCTCGATGACACTGAAGGTCTCTTGGTATCTGGTGATGAGGTTACGGAGATTCCAGCTGATGCGGGCCACATCATCTCCTTGGGGCTGAAGGATTTCTGAAGCCATGTCCATAAGGTCGATACCTGGTGGGGAGGCGTGAGGAGGACCCTGGAACCTCCCAGGCACCACCCTTCCCACTTGCCCCACCCCAGCATTACCCCCACTAGAGGTCAGAACTTAGCTTTAGCAGATTCGAACCCCCAAACCACCATGGGAGAAAGCCGCTTGACACAGGACCTAGCAACGGACTGCATCTTGGGTGTGAAATAAATAAAAGCTAGCATTTATAGGGTCATGATTCACTTTATTCTCACAACAACCCTATGAAGTGGGTCCTATTACTATCTCCATTTTACTGGGGGGAGGGTAAACTAAGGTACATGGAGTTTAAGCCACTTGCCCAAGGTCACACTGGCTTGTGAGTAGTGGCACGGGGTAAGCCCAGAACCATGCACTGGTTCCAGAGGTCACGCTTTTCACCATGGTGTCAGGTGGCTTAGGAGACAAGGGTTTTTGGCATGAGTCAACGGTGATGACTTTCCTCAGGAAGATTCAAAAGATGGAGCAATTTTTGTGGCTCCAACTGCAAGACGATCCCAAATCTGACCTTTCCTCCACTAATCATTCTCCAGGACCCCTACTCTACCGAAAATTGTTTCCCCTGATCTCCCCACTCCCACCCCTGCCCTGACTTTTCTCCACAGCAGCCAAGCGAACTTGTGAGCACATCAGGGTCTTCTCTTCTTCCCACCCATCGCACTTACTTGGAAGAAAATACAAGGTATGTGCCAAAACTTTGCCAGCCCTCATGGACATCGTTTCCAGCCTGTTCCTTTGGGCACAGAGGCCTCCAACAGCTGTTTCAACAACATCATATAGTCCCTTCCCGGGACTTTTGTTTTCCTACCTACAGGTCTCTGCCTAGAATAGTTCCTCCCTCTGTGGTGGTCAGAAGATGGACTCCAGAGGCGTCTGGGTGGCTCAGTAGTTGAGGTCTGCCTTTGGCTCAGGTCCTGATCCAGGGACCTGGGATTGAGTCCTGTATCGGGCTCCCCACAGGGAGCCTGCTTCTCCTTCTACCTGTGTCTGCCCCTCTCTGTGTCTCTTGTGAATAAATAAAATCTTTTTTTTTAAAAAGAAGACTGACTGCATCGTTCTGTTCAGGCCACAGCTCCTCAGAGAGGCCTACTCCGCTACCCTGGCTAAGTAGCATTCCTATCACCCTTTATATCCCTGTTATCACATAATTGTGGGCTTCTCGCACTTAGGGCCTGTCTCCCTCTCTAGGATGTGAGCTCCAGGAGGGGAGTTTTGTCTTTCTGCCCACTACTGCATTTGCATGCCTAAACAGAGTCTAGTATACAGCAAGTGCTCAATAAGGGAACTACAGACAGCAATGCCCACCCTCATTGAGCAGGGGTGCACGGGAGGGAGTGGGGGTAGCGTGGGAGGAGAGGAGGAGCAGAGGGAGAGGGGGAGAGAGAATCTTAACCAGGCTCTATACTCAGGGCAATGCCTGACGAGGGCTCGATCTTACAACTCTTGGGATCATGACCTGAGCTGAAATCACGATGAGTCTGATGCTTAACTGACTGAACCACCCAGGTGCTCCTGACAATGTGACTGTTGAGTAGAGATCTGAAGAAAGAGAGGGAGGGAGCTCTAGGGATATCTGGGATTAGAGCTCCAAATGTCAGGAAGAGCCAGTGCAAAGGCCCTGTGGTAGGAATGCTCCTGATCTGTGTGAACAGCATGGAGGAAGTGGGCAACCAGGTACGTGGGGCCTCACTGGCCAGGGGGTGGACTTTGACTTTTACTCTGAGTAAGACCTTGCTATGAGATGGTTCTAAGCAGAATCATCCCTTGCTTTCTTCCTCCTGGGGTTAATCATTCTCATCCTTTTGCCTCTGAACAAAGTTATTTGATAAAACTGAAAAACCGCTCCCATATCTGGCCACACTTGGGGGGGGTGGGTGTGTGTTTGCGGCCTCCAGGGCTTGTTTAAATAAGAGGGACCTGGAGCACCTAGGTGACTCAGTCCTTAAGCATCTGCCTTCAGCTCAGGTCGTGATCCTAGAGTCCTGGGATTGAGCCCATACCGGCTCCCTGCTCAGTGGAAGTCTGCTTGAGATTCTCTCTCCCTCCCCCTCTGCCCCTTGGCCCCATTTAGATGCTCGCACTTCCTCTCTCAAGTATATAAATACAATCTCTAAAAATAAAGAAATAAGAGAGACTTGAAGATTTTTGGCTCAGGGTATAGCTGAATTTGTGCAAGGTAAATACAGGTAAGACAGGACTCCCCTGTGACCTCGGCCAGGCCACTTCATCCTCAGGGCCTCAGGCTTCTTCTCCACAAAATGAGGGTAAAACCCTCCCCAGAGGTGATAGAGAGGCCAGGCCTGGAGGAGACAGAGCCCCAGAGGTGCTTCGCCCTGGGCCTGCCCTGTCACAGGGCATCCCAGTTACTTCATGTGCCCCATTTCAGCGGAGGCCAGAAGTGCCCGCCGGCATCTGCTGGCTTCCACAGCGGGTCTGTGAAGCCTGTGTGACTCAACAGAACCCACGCTGGCTCCCAGAACAAGCCCAGCCTGGAACCTTGCAACACCTCCTATCCCTGGCTTTTCTGGTTTACCCACACCGCCCAGACCTGCACACCTGGGCTTCTGCAAACGCTTGAAATAAAGGACCAGACCATGGTACGAGGTGTCCTCCTCCCACCTAAGAACTGCTCATTGCAGACAAGCCCCCCATCGGGCTCCCCTGGGAACCTCGAAGTGCTCCAGATCTCATTCATAAACCTTACTCTGTTATTCATTATTCTAAGTAATAATGGCTCCAACAATAAAAGGTCTACACGTTTTAAGGGTGCCTCGGTGGCGCAGTCGGTTTAAGGATCTGACTCTTGATTTCGGCTCAGGGCATGATCTCAGGGTCGGGAGATTAAGCCCCACGTTGGGCTCTGTGCTCAGTCTGCTTAAGGTTCTCTCTCTCCCTCTGCCCACCCCCTCCTGCTCTCACACTTCCTCTCTCTCTCTCTAAAAAAAAAAAAAAAAAAAAAATCCTAGCTCTGCCATTTTCCACTGTGAGAACCGGGCAAGTTTCTTCCTCTCTCTGGGCCTCAGTTGCTTCACACATAAAATGGGGGACGATAATTGCACTTATCTGGAAGGGTTCTGGGGAGAATTAATTAATATGTGGACAGGTCCAGACACTCTGCAGATGTTAAATACGTGTGGGCTACTTCCCTCCTTTTATTTATTTATTTAATTAGTGGTTCTATTCTATCACTGGAACTACTAATTATATTGGGTTTCTTCTTTCTGGCCTTGCAAGTCTTGCTGTTGAAATGAGAGCAGACGGCTTCAGCCAGTTAGGAACT
Source organism: Vulpes vulpes (assembly GCF_048418805.1). Classification (NCBI taxonomy): domain Eukaryota; kingdom Metazoa; phylum Chordata; class Mammalia; order Carnivora; family Canidae; genus Vulpes; species Vulpes vulpes. Next base: position 8,398,194 of record NC_132780.1, read on the forward strand.
GAGATGATAGCCCCAGGCCTGACACAGCCACTGACGAAGCCTAGTCTTTCATTTCTCTGGCACGAGCTCCGTGAAGAGGAGGGCTGAGAACCAGGGGCTACCTTCCTGTTTCTAGGTCCAGGGCCCCCAGGAAGGGGCTTGCGCTGTGGTGTCTGTTATCCAAACAGATCAACGAGAGGAGAACGAAGAGAGGGGACATGTAAAAATGTTAAGAGGGGAGACAACGAGAAATAGCCTGTTTACTGTCTGTCTTCCCCACTGAGCTGGCCACTCCGTGATGCCAGGGCCTGGGGCTGCCTCGGTCACCACTGTGTCCCCAGCAGCGGGCTGGGCCCTGTGCAGAGAGCAATGTACCCACCTACTGCTTCACTTCTGGAATGGAAGCTGCCCACATAGGACAACTAGCATGTTTTGGGTTGACAAGATATAAACCACCACCTGATGGCACAGGGTAGATTCTGGAGGAAGTTGTCACTTAAAAGAAGGGACTAGCACCGTGAGAATTAGCTGGAGTTCTTTAAAAAAATTTTTTTTAAAAAGATTTATTTATTTGTTTGAGAGAGGGAGAGAAAAAGAACATGAGTGAGAGGGGCAGAGGCAGAGGGAGAGAGAATCTCAACCTGACTCCACACTGGGTTTGGAGTCTGAGCAGGGCTCAAGTTTGCAGTCCTGATATTAGGACCTGAGCTGAAACCAAGAGTCATACCCTCGATCGACTGTGTCACCTAGGCACCCCGAGAGTTAGCTATTTTTAAAGTTTCTAGACTAAGGGGAGGCTGGAAGTTGTGCCTGAAGAACCAGAAAACAGAGTCCAGGGTAACCCTAGCTGCTGGAAAGTGAGGCGGGATATTCCAGAAAAGAGAGAGCCAGAGAAAGGAGCCCCAAATTCTATGGACCATCTCTGCCCAAATCTCTTGCTGACCCATGAACCATGCATGCAGCCCAGCAAGAGATTTAAAAACTGATTCCAGGGATCCCTGGGTGGCGCAGCGGTTTGGCGCCTGCCTTTGGCCCAGGGCGCGATCCTGGAGACCCAGGATCGAATCCCACGTCGGGCTCCCGGTGCATGGAGCCTGCTTCTCCCTCTGCCTGTGTCTCTGTCTCTGTTTCTGTCTCTCTCTGTGTAACTATCATAAATAAATAAAAATTAAAAAAAAAAAAAAACTGATTCCAACTAAGCTGCTAGAACAGGAAATTCAAGTCTCCAGAGGTAGAGAATAGGACCCAGAGTTTCCACATCGTCTTTCCATATCCCAATATCCAGGATACAACCCAGAATTTATTCCAAATGCAAACAAACAGGAGAATGAGACTCAGTCTTTCAAGAGAAAAGATAATGAACATAGACTGACCCCAACGTGACCCAGATGTTGGAACCAGGAGACAAGAGTTTTAAAGCAGTGGTTAAAACTAGGAGCAACAGTGCAAAGAACATGCTTGTGATCAATAACAAACTACAGTAGAGAAACAGCAAATATAAAAAAAAGAACCAAGTGGAAATTTGTGAACCAAAAACCACAGTATCTAAAATTTTTAAAATCACTGGATGGGCTTCACAGTAGAATAGGATGACAAAGGATTCAGGGAATTTGGTCAATGGAAATTATCCAGCCTGAAGAACAGACACGTGGGACAATTAAAAGTCCTAACAGACATGTAACTGGAAATCAGTGCGTGTGTGTTGAAAGCATGTTATTATAATACACTTTAGTGACATTAAAAAACAAAAACAGACTGATAAGTTAAGGGCCTTGGTCAAGGCCACGGATCAGACTTCAAAGCTCATCATTCAGTCATGTTCTATTGGACTCATTTTGGTATTTGAATGTTTTATTTTTATTTTAAAGATTTTATTCATTCATTCATTCATTCATTCATTCATTCATTCATGAAAGACACAGAGAGAGAGGCAGAGACATAGGCAGAGGGAGAAGCAGGTTCCCTGCAGGGAGCCCGATGTGGGACTCGATCCCAGGACCCCGGGTCATGACCTGAGCTGAAGGCAGATGCTCAACCACTGAGCCACCCAGGCCCCCCGTGGTATTTGAATGTTTTAAATTAAAGAAAGAAAAAGATAAAAGTGGAAGTTAGAAGCTGGAACCCTAGTTAGGAAGCACTGCTCTAATGCCAGGAGCAGGGGAGACTGGCAGGGGTGAGGGTGGAGAGCAGCTGGTACCTGCAGTGAATACTTTTCCTGCACCAGAGATCACCACAGCCCGACAGTCAGGGTCTTGTGCTATCTTGTTGAAGCACTCCACCATCTCTCTGGGCGGGGCAAGGAGAGAAGGGCTGTGTCTTGGAAGGGTATCCCGTGCCCTCCTGAACCCTGTCCCCCACACCCCACTCCTGCCCACTCCCTCAGCCTCCATGATCCGCAGGCCCTACCTCCAGAAGGCCTTGTTCATGGCATTCCTCTTCTCAGGCCGGTTCAGCTGCACGTGCAGGATGTGCTTCTGAGCAGCTGTCACCCGAAGGGACTCATAGTTGTGGCCTGGTGCTTCTCTGGGGGCTGCTGTGGAGGCCTCATCTTGCGCAGCGGAGCTCAAGGGGCGAAGGCAAAGGCTGAGGCCCTGCGGGGTGGGCGCCACCAGTCCTGGGGAGATAAAGGAAAAGAAGAGGCTTTGAGGTGAGGACCCCAGGTTGGGGACACAGTGCCTTCAAGAGCAGAAGGGCCCCATTTCATTTCAGTGATGTTAGACTGGGGAACGCGGGTCCCTAAGAAACCTCAGTTTAGGAGGATACAAACTTTCAGATTAGGAGGGCACTTATCAGTGGCCTCAGTGAGAGGACTTCTTCAGACCCTTGATCGTGGGGCTGACCCCACAGGGGGAACGCGAAGCGACCCAATTGTAAGGCACAGGCTTACAGAATTAGGGCGCTCTTTGGTTGGGAGCATATGCACCCCCTGTGTTTAAGGTGCTCAGCCCGGCACCCGCGACAGGCCTCCCCATCCTATGGCGCTTATGACGGCACGACGGAGCAACGGACTCCAGAGGTCGAGGTGACTCACGCCGCATTAGCAGATCTCGGAGACTGCGAGAAGCCACCATCGCTGCCGCCATCGCGACCCAGGAGCTAGCGGAACTAGCCCGACAGACAGGAAGAAGCCAAGGGGGCGGGTACGACGCCACCATGTTTGGCGAGGGCACCGATGCCGCAGCCTGATGGCGCTGGCGCCCATACCTCCGCCATCTTTATTAAGGGCAACCGGAAACAGCGTTTAGTAATGCGCCCTTTGCCCCAGTGGGAACCTGGCGTATTGTTGTTGCTGCACGTTTCAGCCCAGCGCTGTTGCATAATGGTGGGAGACACCGGGGACGGTTGAAATGTTCAAGGACATAATGGCAGAGTAACTGCAGCCTTGCAATTTTGTCATCATGCACTGGGAACTTGTTAACTGAAAAAAAAAAGTTATCTAGTACTGAGCTTACCCTTGTAAGAGAATGAAAATATAGAGGAGCCAACATTGCGCGCTTTGCAATCTGTTTGAACTCGCACACCACCAAGAGGTCGCACTATTTTTGATTGTGCCCTGAGGAAATTGGAGCTTGGGGGAGGGAAAGTACTAGTTGAAGGTATCTGGGCTTCAGGAGTGCCAAAGAGGGCATCTATGCGGCTCTGAAGTTCATGTGCTTAAAATAATTTCTTTAAAAAATAAAACTACTTCGGAAAAAGCCAGTTACCCAAGAACCTCAAAAGTGCCATAAAACTGCTTAAGCATGCTCTTTAGGGAATTGTGCACCAAGACAGAAGCCTCCAGGCAAATGGAATTATAGGAAATACCTTGCCTTCTTAAATGTGTCATAGACGGGTAAGTTCTTTTGGAAAACTTCCATCAACAGAGAACTGTTTATGGTTATTGGAAAACTTCCATCAACAGGGAACTGTTTATGGTTATCTATATAATGGGAAGCTCTGAAGCCACTGTGCAGACGCCAGCATAGGAAACAATTTTAAATTTTAGAATTTATTTCTTAAGATTTTCTTTGAGAGCAAGTGTGTGATAGCACAAGCAGGAGAGAGGGAGAAGCAGACTCCCCACTGAGCAGGGAGCCAGATGCTGGATCTCAAGACCCCGGGATCCTGACCTGAGCTGAAGATGTTTAACAGACTGAGCCACCTGCTGGGTGGCCCCTCTTTAGGATGTTTTAAAGTAAACTCTATACCCAGCATGGGGTTCAAACTCACAACCTGGAGATCAAGAGTCCTATGCTTGACCAATTGAGCCAGCCAGGCACCCGAATAGAATTAGCATGATTGGTTGGTGTAAAAAAGATGGTTATATATGGCTGTTTGTGCATGGAGTACAATACATACACAGAGGATCTTCAAAACTGACAAGGGATAAAACTGGGTGCTGGGGGATCCCTGGGTGGCTCAGCAGCTTAGCGCCTGCCTTTGGCCCAGGGCATGATCCTGGAGTCCTGGGATCGAGTCCCACATCGGGCTCCCTGCATGGAGCCTGCTTCTCCCTCTGCCTGTATCTCTGCCTCTCTCTCTCATTGAATAAATAAAATCTTAAAAAACAAAACAAGACTGGGTGCTGGGAGACAAAACGGGAAAACATTCTTACCCCCATGATTTACTTGAAAACAAATCCTAGAGGACTTAGAAGTTTATGGCTGCAAGGCAACTGTAGTTTCTCCTTTGCAAAGGTTGTTTGAAACCCTGGTGAAGCAGTTTGTTCGTTCCATAAATGCCATGTGACTTCAGATGTTAATAATCAGTTTAAATAACTTCACAGCAAATTACCAAAGTGGGTTTTCTTTTCTAAGATTGTTTTTAAGAAATCGAACTCACAAGCCTGAGATCAAGAGTAGCATGCTCCACTGACTGAGCCCACCAGGCGCCCCAGTGAGCTTCCAGGTGCATATGCATCAAAAAGGCACAACGAACTGACCTTTGCACTTGTTCTCTGCAGACTTTCTTCCTTCCAGCATGAATCAAGGTCTTTAAAGTAGGTTCCTTCCACCTACAGCCCTCCCTCCCCCACGCCCCACTCCAACCATATACACATGTTCCCATTTACCACAATCTCAAGAGTTCTGTCACATTGCAATTGTTAGCTTTCTAAAGTAGACTCTGCATCCAGTGTGGAACCCAACGCCAGGCTTGAACTCATGACCCTTGAAACCAAGATCTGAGATCGGGTCTGATGCTCAACCATCAGACTGAGCCTGAGCCACCTAGGAAGTATCTTTTACGTCAGCAATTCCAGTGTTAGGAACTTACCTCCAGATGAGTATGGGGAAGTTGGCTTGAGGTATTTGCATGCATATAGCAATGGTTTACAATAGCAAGAAACTAGATTTTCCCTTTAGGACCAGGGAAATTAGGACACAGCCCCGACACACTGCAGGGGTAAAGATAAGGAGAAAGCTCTGTATGTGATACAAAACACTGTATAAAGGGTTTTGTTAAAAGTAAAACTTTGTGGTGGGAAGCACACCAAAAATTGTTAAAGGGGCTGGGTAGCAGAATTTCACTTTTTATTATAAGGTTGGAAAATAAAACCTCATAAAAGTATTTACTTGACAGGATTAAGGCTTTTTTCTTTAATCTCTTGAAGTTTTTAGTATTTTCAGCACCATTTATCTTTTAAGTGACTCCAACTAGATTCAGCTTGCTTGGGCAGGGCCCATGAACACCACCAGACCTCCCAAGATTTTCAACAGACTGCTTAATTGCCAGCAGCATTCCCAGGGCTGCGACGACGGCCTGGCCCACCGGCTGGGCCTGTATCTCCCAAGGGCCTGCAGCTGTGCTGTGTCCTGGCCTGCCCGCTCCTCCACAAGAGACCAGGTGGGAGGGAAGCAGACACACCCTAGGATCCCAGTAAGCACGATGTTTATTTTCCAAACAATTTTATTGAATTGTGCTAAGAGTACACGGGCAGCACAAATGTATGAACAGGAAAAAAAAAAATCACATGTACAATAATTCTTTAAAAAGTGAAGGTTAATCTTGGGAGATATCAGGTCCCCTTCCCCTCCCCCTCCAGACTTCCAGCGTTTCCGTTATGGTTAAGCCCACTAACCTAGCATTTAAAAAAAGGAATATAGGAACTTTTGCAAAGGAAAAAAAAAAAAAAAACAGAAACAAAACAAACAGCATAAAGGAAAAATGTTTTCCTGCTCAGATGGGACTCTTCCTGGGCACCTATTAGGAGGCGTGCTGAGCAGTGGAGAAACACAACTTCAGAGTGTAAGGGTATGGACCATCTGCAAAGGAGAACAAAGAGAGGTTTAGCTGGGCTCCCCTCCATTTCTGCAGTTTGACCACAGGGATCTAACTGGTCCCTGGTCACTGCCCACCATGAACCTCGCAAACAAGCCCAATAGTGAAGGCACTTCCCCTCCCCTTCAACTCCATGGACAATCCCATTCCCAGTTCCTCAGCTGGCCCAGGGCCTAAGTGGGCAGGTGTTCCCTCCTGCCAGAACAGCCCCTTCCTGGGTACTATCTGAGCCAGCCTCTGCGACAGACAGTGTTGAGTGTTTACTGGCAGCTTCTGACGCACAGAATGCCAGTCCCTGGAGGAGGAGTCTCAGTAACCCTCAGGCTGGCAGTGGGTCGTGGCAAGCAGCCAGGCTAGCCCTCCCTCCCATGGGGACCATCAGGCTAATCTCCTGGTGACCAGGTATCGCCTGCCCATGTCAGCAACAGTGAAGAGATCTCTGGGGTCCTATGTTGATAGCAGGAGGACAGCTCTGGCTTGAAGCCAGACCACCATTAGGCCACGAGGGGGATGACTACAGGACACACAGATACTCACTTGGGTTTTTCATCTGGTAATGATTCAGGAAGCCCAAAGTCTCCAGGGCATCGCTCTTGGATTCCCACTCCAGCAGCCCAGAGGAGCTGCGTTCACCTGATCAAAATGCACAAGTTTTAGGCCAACCTGAGCAGGAAGCAGGGGGCCACCGACCTACAGCCAAGGAACAGGGAAAGGTGGGGACACTTTACTCACTTTTGCCTGAGAATACTTTCACAGAAGATGGCCGTTTCACTCCCAGCTCATCGCAGATCTGCAAGACACAGAAAATGGATTCAGAAACAGGAACATCACGTGGCAGGACTCAAACAGCCCATGACAAAGTACTTACATTTTCCTGGACATTTTTTTTTTAAGATTTTACTTATTTATTCATGGGGGGGGGGGGGGGGGGGCGCAGGCTCCACACAGTGAGCCCGTGGGACTCAATCCCAGGACTCCAGGATCATGCCCTGGGTTGAAGGCATGCGCCAAAACAGAGCCACCAGGGATCCCCCTTCCTGGACAGTTTTTAAGCTCTGATCACACAACATACTCTAAGGTATCCCCATGACTAAAAAAAGGTTTAGAAACACTACTCTTAACCGTGTTCTCACTACTGCTAACTACCATCATTACAGTAGAAACTGCTTTCTGAAATTCTCACCTGGGTGTACTGGCAGCAAGTGTTTGCTGAACTCATGTGCAACACCCCGGGCCAGAGCAAGGTCTGAAGTCCAACCCTGCCAGTCAGCCAACCTCCCCCTCAGTGTTCCAGTTTCCTCTGATGAGGCCTTAACAAGAGCCTCCCTTCTGATGTTATCTAGGCATGGGAGGGCCTGATTACGTAGACACTCTGAGACTGGACTCTGATCACCCCTCTATCACCCAGACACGGAGAAACCTTTTTCAGCAAAGATGCAGCCATTCTCACTTGTCAATAATAAAACAGTATAGCAAACTTCACCATTGCTAGAGGTTTGATGCCCTTCTCAGCCACTCCATCCTGGTCCCTGCTGCAGCCCTGGGATCCAACCCAGGGCCTGGCAGGGCCGGGGCTCAATAGGAACTGGTTGAAAGACAAAACAAACAAACAAACAAACAAACAACAAAAAAAAAAACGGCCCACCCAGATGGCAGTGGTGAGGGACCACCTCCACCGCACCCACCTCGAAGAAGTTCTCCTCGGTCACCTCCAGAGGTGCATTGAAGAAGTGTAGCACGTTGCTAGGGTGCTGGATACGATTCTTGGCTGCCTGCTCCGGAGTAGAGAACCGATTGTTCCTGGATTCGCTGAAGTCTTTATAACTGCAGGACCCGTCCTCTAGCCCATAAGACTGTCCGGGCATGATAGCCGGTTGCTTGGAGACACTGTGCCAGGGGAGGGGAGCTCTGTTAGACCCCAAGCCCTCCACGCTGGCCCCGTTCCCAACTGAAACACTGTGCGCCTCAGGGGCATTGCGCGCCACAGCTGAGGCGAGGCCAGCTCTCTCCCCCTGCTTCAGCTGAAGGCTGGGGAGCCTGCCCGCCACACCCAACTCCTGCCTGAACAAGCACCCAGTTGCGCTATGCTCCTGCCGGGCCCTTGCTAGAGCTGCCCCATTCCACTTCCCTTCTTTCCTCGGCCCCTCTCCAACGCTCCCAAGCCTGAGGAAACGCAGAACCTACCAGACGTTCAGCTTCTGGCCGAACATGAAGTTGTTGTTGAGGTGAGTGATGGCCCGGTCCACAGCATAGCCATCAGCCATCTCCACCATGGCGGCCCCCGGCTTGCTTTTCATGAATTTCACCTTAAGGAGAGCAACTGTGATCAGCACTGCTGCCCAGCTCTCAGAGACCCTTCTCCCACCACGTCTGAGCTAGTTAAAAACAAGGAACTCCTGGCTCTGGAGCGAGGCTTCCATTTCCTCACTTGTGAAAGAGGAATCCGGAGCAGAGAGAAGAGCATCTGGCCCACAGTAAGGGCTCAGCGCAACGGGCAGTGTTGTCACCTCAGGACGTAACCCATGCGTGCAATGCTTAACGGAGCCCAACAAAAGCCGGGGGCACAGGGAGAAAACAGAGCAGCTACTTCTGTCGTCTGTTCACAGACGCACACGGTCTACGGAGGGCGGGCCACAATGGGACACACCGCCGTGGGTGACAGTACCGACGACCGCGAGAACCCATGCCAGAGGCGCTAAAGCCAGCTTCTGTAGCCTGAAAGCCAGCTTCTACGTAAAGGTCTGTGAACCTGGGCAAGTTATTTACCCTCCGTGCCTCCGCTGCCCTGACTTCTCATCAAGGATTCTAGGAACGGGCAAGTTGCTACGCTTCAAGCCCTTTCAATGCCACGAACGTTTGACCTGTGCTAGCTGTCACTGCTGTGAGCCCCAGGCTAAGCCAGGGGCCAGGAGCTCTTTAGACGCTTTCAGGACTCAGCTGGGTTCGAGACAAGCCACCCGGTCAGAGGTGCACAGCCACCTTTCCTACAGGCACAGCAGGAAGGCCAGTGTTGCCAGATCATCATAAGTTTTCTGAAGAAAATCCTCACACGATGATCTTCGGCCACAATAGTTTTGTAAGTCATAAACGTTCGTGTTAACGTTAATATTTCCACATGAAGAAGTCCTGGTTAACACCCCCGGTTAAAAAACACAACGCCGACGGTGAGGACAAACCAAATGTCTGCAGCTGGCCGCCTGCTTCAGCGAGCCACCCTCTCTGCATCAGCCTGCTCCCAGCCAGGCTCCTTCCCCCACCGGGACGTCTGAGGTTCAGCCCGCTAGGTCTGTAAGGGAAGCAACGGACCTGACAGAGGCTCACCTTCTCCACATTGCCATACAAGCAGAAGACATTGAAGACCCGATCACAGTTCATCTTAGATTGATCCAAGCCATAGACCATGAGCACAGGGCTGTCGGCGTGGGGGCCATACTCGGGTGGTGGGGGAGGGGGTGGGGGGTGCCCATACTGGGGGCCGTAGCGACTTGGGCCCCGACGGTGACCCCCCACTGGTGGGCCCATCCTTCTCCCTTCGTAGTGAGGTGGGGGGGGCCCGTAGCCCTCATCATGGTAATGGCTGTGGTACCCACCGTGGGGCCCTCCTGGGGGGTGGGAAGGAAAGAGAGGGAGGACGGGTGAGAATTTGCGCGGCGGGCGGCGGGCAGGGGCACATGAGCCACGGGAGTCCACGGAGGGGAACCCCCTGCCCTCACCATATTCTGCGGGATGATCTCCCAGGAGAGGGGGCTGTCTCTGGCGTTTGTTAGGGTTGCTGCCAGGGTCACCTGTGGACAGAGAAAGCAGTCAGAGGCTAACTTGGAACAAAGAGGGTCACCCTCCTGACTAGAGGCTAACCTCAAAGCCCTTCAGTTCCTGCAAGCCTTAAGCAAACCCTCCCTTCCTCACTGGAGCTGCTGGGGCCTCCTTCCTGTGGCCTGACCCAAGGTGGGCATGAAGCCCATCCTCAAGGATGGAGCCTGCTTCTCTTCCCCTGCCCATGCCAAATAGCAGATTTCCTTTCTCTGGGAAGGATGAGGCCAGCTTCTGGGCTTTCTCCTGCCCTGGCCCAAATGGGAAGGCCAGCTCTTGGGCCCTCTGGGGAACCTGCAGATGCTACAGAAGCTGTTATATTATGGAGCCAAGAACAGATTTCTAAAATAACTCCCAATAAAGGGAGAGGAGCTTGAGCAAGAAAACCACCAAGATAAAGCAGGACAGAAAGATATAACCTGGCTCCCAAAGTTCCAAGGTTCTAGGAGCTCTAGGCCCCACTTTCTAGGCCCTTTCTTTTGTCAACCCTGATCCCCCCTCCCACCCCATCCCCTCCCCTCCCCCATGTTACATCCAACCCGAGAGGGGGACTGTAGGAAAGGACAAGCAGGGCAACAACAGAACCAGTTCAATTGAGCAGTCATGTACAAGGCATCAACATTCTCAGACCCCGACAATGGCGCAGATCCACCCCAGACCCCAGCTGCAATTCATAGTCACTACATGAATTTAGCGCTCGAGTGGCAGACACTGTTGCTAAGCGCTTTACAGACATCACCGCTTCTAAAATTCCTCACAACAACCCTATGAGGTAGGTACTATTTTACCCCCATTTTACAGATAAGGAACCTGAGCACTCAACTTTTAACTGAGTAGTTAAAAGACACTTTGGCCCAAGGTTACAAAGCAAGTTAGTGGCCGAGCCAGGATTTGAACCCAGGTCTGGCTGACTCCAAAACCCAGGGCTCGAGACCACTGCCCTTTCCTGCCACCCGGCCTGGGTTTTGTTTTCAACAATCAGTCATTACAAAGATGGAAAAGGGCTACTTACAGCAGAAGTACAGAGTACAATGTCCATTTGTCACAAAAAACAAATCTGTATTTTCTCTTACCATTGGACGCTTCAACAGTGAGTTAGCACAGTTCTGAAAGATGGCGTCCCATCAAACATACACTGCGACCCTGCATCACATGGTTTTACAGTCATAAATACAAGTTACGGTACACATCCGCTACAATTTTTCTTTTAAGAATTGTTTTTTAAAAGTCAATGTTTTGATTAAATCAAAAATGGCTCACAGATGTTCTGTCCTCAGAAGATACCAGAAAGTGGAAAATAAAGGTGTATGAAGTGGGTAGTGTCCCTCCATGTTGTCAGCTCCTCACATTGTGTGCTGCAGTGCGGTGGTGCGGTGCTTCTGGCTGTGTAGCGCTCCGTGTGCGTGTCTCCTGGTTATGAAGTGTGCCAGTGGCCCCACTATGCCCGCGCTTTTGGCCTTGGGAGCGCGCCCGGTTACCCACCAGCAGGTAACTGTGTACCTCTGAGCTGTTTGGCTGTCTGGTTTTAGGTCTGTTTGGTTTTTTTGATTTTTTTTTGTTGTGGTTTAAGTTTTTTTTTTTTTGTTTTCTGATCTCCAGTTGGTGCAGATTATGTTGGCAGCCGATGACTGCGGAAAAAATAAAAATATCGAAACAGAAAAGAACAAAAAAAAGGCCCTCCCCAAACCAAAGGACTTAAAAAACCAAAAACCAAAAAACAACCCATATGGCGAGGAATGGAGAGAGGATCCTATTGTCTTGGAGGCCCATGGAATCTACTTCGGTCTATGAAACGTTCTCCGAAAAGAGCGCCGCTGGCTGGCTGGGAGAGCTCTGTTCTCTGTGTTTCCTACTTCTGTGTACATTCTCGGGTTCGAGTTTGCTTGGATTTTGACTTTTTTTTTAATGTTTAGTAAAAAAGCAGTGTCTGCTGCCATGTTGCGTCTCTTTCTCTCTTTGTCTCTGTCTGCCTCTGTCTCTGTGCTTGTAGCTGTTCCTTGGAGCGCGGTGTGGTGTTCTTGATGTAGTGAGCTCAAGTCTGCGGCTGTTTCTGGGGACGTGGTGGAGGCTGCGTGTTCTGTTCTCTCCAGGAAGAGCTAGTGGTTTCTACCCTGTGTGTTGGTGAGCAATGTGCAGAGGCAGAGCCGCTGAAGTATGGTTCCCGAGGGGTGGCGAAGCACCGCCCTCACTCCAGGCCACCTCATCAGCTCTCGTTTTTGCCCCCCAGCCTCGGGGCGGCCAGAGCTGAGAGGCATCAAAACCAATGCACAGCCAGCCCCTGCCACTAGCCCCTGCCGGTCTGCACATCTTCTATTATGTTCCTTGGAGAAGAAATGGTTGGTTGCCATGTTTCTGTTAGCAGTCATGTAATGCCATTGCCCGCTCTGGTACATTCACTCGGTCACCAATTTGCCTCTGACCTCTGGAGGGGCAGCCAGGCCCACAGTGCCCACTGTGAGGGTCCTGGGGAAGAGTCTAGCCCACCCTGCCCACTGCTTCCCAGCTGTGAGGGCGAGCAAGACAGGCCCGCCTAGGAATGGGGGCCTTTGGCCTCCCAGGGCCCGTTGAGAGGTCAGCAACCGGCCTCCTCCCTCAGCCCGTGGCCTAGTCCGACGTATCAGACCAAGATAGACAGAGATGGACGGTCTTGCTGAGGGGGTGCCGCTGTTTTTCAAAGGCAATCCTCGACCTCTCCCTCCTATCCAAGGCAAACCATTCTTGACAGATTCTAGGAAGGGGGTTGTCCATTTGGGCCCCCTGTAGAGATGTTGAGTCCCCGCTACAAGGGAGGTGAGGCATGTCCGCCCTGCTCCAATCCAGGGTGTCTCACCTCCACAAAGTCAACTTGCTCAAAGGCTCTCCTCCAAGGGCCCGGGAGCCCTCATCGCCTCCCCACTCTGCCCCCGCCCTTCCCCCAGCAGACCCTCTCGATAGTGGAGAGCAAGAGAACCATTCCTGGCCCAGTGAGGATGGAGAGTCAGTGACCCTAGGCAGGCTCCTAGAAGGGAAGCAGCAGAATCCATTTGGGAGCTGCTGCTGGTTTATGTAAGCCATTGCCTCACCCTGTGCTCAACGAGGCCCTGCTCCCCCACCCCGTCCAAGCCTCTGCCCTGGCTCTATACCCTCAGGCACATCAAAGGGCCCCCAGCAGCAGCTAGAACCTAGAGACCCCCTCATTCAGCCTCTCCCACTAGGGCATCTTTTCCAAGAGCTGACCACCCCACCGCCCCAGGCCCTCCCATGTCCACAGGGAGCCCAATGGCATTACATAACCCTGAGCCCGGGTCTATGGAGTGCACTAGTCGAGTGAAGGCAAGGCGGGTGTGTTTAAAACAAAGTGGCCATCAGGATTACCTTGTCCACTGAGATTGGGATTTGTGTAGTCCCAAGTATCCTGATCGTTCTTGAACACATTCAAGCGTGTGGGCTGCAGGGACAAGACAAAGCTTGAAATTAGCCAGGCCCCAGTTCACCTGGAAGGTGACAAGGGGCAGTCACTTCCCAGACCTACCTTCGCATATTCAATCTTCAGAGTGCAACAACCCGAGTAAATATCAGCCCCATTGAGCGAGGCCTTGGCCCGCTGGGCACTCTGCACAGAGTCAAATGTGCGTAAAGTTAAGGAAAGCCCCGAGACGGGTGTGCTTTGGGAAGGGCTTCACGGGAGGACGACGAGGGAATCCCCAAAAACCATATACTGCATGTGCACTTAGCTCACTGCCCGGTCACTAGCCGCTTGCAGGAGACGCGCTGGAGCGCTGTCCCAGATGGGCAGTCACTGTCTGGAGTTCCTGTCATCTACACTCACAACCCAAGACCCACAGGTGGCAGCACCTCCCTCTGCCACCATCCCAGGCCAAGCCACTTTTCCTTTGCCCACTCCTCTCTCCTGTGCCATGTCCTTTGACTAAGCCTGGACAACCCCCACCCCCCACGGCACCCTAGACTCTGAGCTTTCACACTACACGCCCCATTCTTTAACGATCCCTCCCATTAGACCAGGGGCTCTGTGAAGAAACCAGGCACATGGCAGGCATCAGGAGCTCCATGCTGGTTGAAAGGATGCACTCCTGCCGAGCCTTGAGAGCACCCCCAACTCTGAGAACACCCCCTTTCCCATCAAAGGATATTCCACCATGGCCTGGACTCCATTCTTCCGGAAAATAACGATTCTCTGGACAGGACCACAAGGGTTGCAGATAGTGTAAAGAACATCCTGTAGAAAGCATACAAGCAAGATGAAAAGGCACTGGCAGGTCAATCTGGCTCAGGGGAGAGGAAGGGAGGAAGAGAGGCTCACGAAAGCATCTGAAAGGCGGCTCATTGGCACATACCGTGGTAATGGAATAGATCGGGTTCAAGATGGTAAAGAGAAGCACGCTGTTGACGCTCCGGGAGTCATCTGAGTCCCCGGGCCGGGAGATCTTCTGGCTGGTAGAGTAATTGACAAAAGCCGGGTGGCCAGCAATGTAGATTTGGTTGTCGGCTGCGTAGTTCACAGCGTTGCAAGCCCCCAACACATCTTCAAACTCCACCAACGCTTGTCTCTTTTTAGGCATTACTACCACATAGCTGGCAGAAAGAACACATATATTTCAGCCCTTGCAGGAGAATATGGACAAGAAAGTGGCATTCCAGATATTCCCTGAACAGACTCATCTCTCTGGACTCCTCTGTACCCCCACCATGGTTTCCTGACCTGAACATCCTGCACCCTAAGTGGCACAACATGCAAAGAGACGTAGGCATCACCTCCTCTGGGGAGCCTGCCTTCCAGAATCCTCCTCCCCTGGCTGAATCAGATGCCTCCCGCAGGCTCCTGGGCTTTCCTATCACAGTGCTAATCACTCTGGATGGGAAGCTATCTGGGAGGGACCCCCAAACAGTTTCATTTGCTACTCTATTCCCAATGCCTAACATGTGACAAAAACGTTTGCTACGTGAGTGAGAGAATGTGGACTAGAAGCTACAAATGGAGGGTGAGAAGACATGGAACTTGCCACCTCACCCAAAGTGTAAGGGCTAAACCCAAGAGTGGAGAAGCCCCAGGACCTAGCCAAAGAACCCTGGGTCCAACTGGTCATGTCACTTCCAACCAAAACCCAAGGACACAAAGGACACCAACTTCTATGTCCAATCCGTGGCCTCTGAATGGAGTACCTGATGGGTCCAAATTCCTGCAAGGCCTCCACAAGGTCAGCTTCCACCACGCCGTCAATCAAGCCCCTGATGTGAACAACCGGGGAGGCAGGGGTTTTGTGTGGGTCATCGTAGTTCTCCTGTGAAAGGAAGCAAAATCATAACTTCATTTCCTGCTGTACAAGATGCAGGCCCACTGTCCTCTGTGTTGTTGGGACCCAATCAGATAAGACACTTAAATGTCAAACAGGGCGGACAACAAGGGATGGCATACAAACCAATCACCCCAAAAGGATTTTAGACCTGCAGAGCACAGGGCCTGAGTGCGTGACCACTTGCCACTGCCTCTTGCTGTAGCTTCTTCTTCTTCTTTTATTTTATTTTTTTAAAATTTTTATTTATTTATGATAGTCACACAGAGAGAGAGAGAGAGAGAGGCAGAGACACAGGCAGAAGGAGAAGCAGGCTCCATGCACCAGGAGCCCAACGTGGGATTCAATCCCGGGTCTCCAGGATCGCGCCCTGGGCCAAAGGCAGGCGCCAAACCGCTGCGCCACCCAGGGATCCCCTTCTTCTTCTTTTAAAGATAATGTATTCATTCATGAGATACACAGAGAGAGGGAGAGCGAGGTAGAGACACAGGCAGAAGGAAAAGCATGCTCCATGCAGGGAGCCCGACGCAGGACTCGATCCCGGAACTCCAGGATCACACCCTGGGCGGAAGGCAGGCGCTAAACCGCTGAGCCACCCAGGGATCCCCTCTTGCTGTAACTTCTGAGGAAGGCAAAATGTAAGATAAGACATGCCCCATATCTTACATTCCTCCTAGAATTTTTCTCTACCCACTGGTCAAGGAAACGGGGAAACAACTGAGATAAGAAGGGCACAGCACTAAGCAGGAAGAACTCAAACAGTTTTCTGCTGCAGTCTGAATCACAACATTCTCTTGGAATGTAACTTTGACCTTTCCCTAATGGAACAAGCCCAGTCAAGCATTACAGTTCCCCACCACTCACCCCCAGGACCAGTCACACAGTAAAACAGCCATGCCCCAGAAGCTGTGAAAGCCAGGGCAGTCTGGACCACTTCTAGCCTTTAATCACCCACCCAAATCTGTGTTGGAAAATACTGCCTAGGCCAGACTAAGGAAAAACAAGATATGAAAAGTCTTTCAGAAAGAAAAGAAACTCCAACCCACACCACTAAAACTCAAGACGGCTCTCTTGCAAGGAGAACTATCTTTCCACCCACACAGAGGGAGACGCCTCTGGGAATCAGGAAGAAAGTAACTTTCTCCATGTCTCCTGGGCTCTGGGCCCAACCTCCTGTCTGAGAGCCACCAAGCAGAAGCCCATGGAACAGGGGCAGAATTGGATTCTATTTCAGGAATGAACCACACAAACCACAGGAGGCACACCCGCCTGATGGTTACCAGCTCAGCAGTTTAGAGTTCCATAGCCCATAAATTCTAATCCCAGCCCCGCCCCCATAGCTATATGATCTGAACAAACTTCCCTCAGCCCTTGGGAGTCCCGAATTGTAATACCACCGTGTAACTCACACAGAAGTGTTAAAGATTTAGCTTAAGTACTTTCAAAATGTGTGCAACAAGGCCTGGCAGAAATTGAAACACTAGAAATCACAGCTACAGGTCACCACCAAACCCTGGAAAATCCTGCAAATGGCTGAACGGGAGAGGACTTCGTGAACTTGGGAGGGAGGGAGGGAATGGGCTCCAAGCCAGGAGGAACAAATGGTGGTCCTTCCCAACTAGGAGGTCAAAGACGTCGAAAACCTCCCAAAACGCCCACCCTCATGGAACATTCTGGTTCATCACCTACTTAAGCCCCGGAACTTTTAAGCAAACTTGTGATGGTTCCAAAGCTTAGTTCAATTCCCACACAGCTAAAAAGACCTTTCGCAAGCCTTTCTTCTGGTTTTCACAGCCCACAAAAACGGGGACACAGTCTGTTCTCGGGGAACATCCTCAAAGTAGATCAACTTCTGTGTCGACACGAACCATGACGCGATTAAGATTTAATAGCAATCGGGCAAAATTCCCCACTCAAGTGCGGAAAAGGCCACCGCCCACCCGTTCCCGCTCACGCGGTGCTCCCCCCCACCCGCCCACGAGGCCCAAGCACAAGTAGTGCGCTTGCGCAGGAGGGCAGTGAATTAAACGATAAAGGAAAAAAAACGGCCCGGCCGCGTGCCCGGCCCCCACACTCCAGCCCGCGGCGCCTGCGCATTGCGCCACCCGCAGCGCGAGCTCCTTCCTCCGCCTCCCACACCCCCCCTCCGCTTTGACTAGCGCGCACGCGCAAGCGCCTGTCCTCGCGCAAACCCCGCCGTTTGCCCAATGCCTGCCCCTCCCCCACCCCGTCACGGCGTGAGGGCCTGGGCGCGTGCGCAGAGGCGCCCCCCCTCAAATGAATACCCTCAAGGAGGAAATTTTTCCCTCCCTTCACGGCCGTCCCCGGCGCCTAGGGCCCTGGCCTCACCCCGCCGCCGCCGCCCGCCGCCCCGGCTCCTCCACCGCCGCCGCCACCGCCTCCGTGCTGGTCGCCAGCGTTGTCCGTCTTGAGCCGCTTAGGGGCTCGGCCGCCCTCACTGCCGCCGCCGTAGTAGCGGCCACCGCCGCCTCCGCCGCCCGCCGCCGCCATCTTCACCATCGCTCCCGACCGCCTCCGCTGCTCGTCCGGCTGCTGCCTCTGCTCCAGCCGCCGACGCCGCTTCTCCGCCCGGGGCAGCAGCCTCCGCGACATGGCGGCGCAGAACCCGCCTCCCCCCGCCTCTCATTGGGGGAGGGACACGCCCGTCACCCGCCGCCCCCACCCGATAGGGGGAGCCACTGGTCCCGCCAAGGGGGGAGGGGAAGCCTCCGCACGCCTCGCGCGCCTATTGGGTACAGCCCACGCCGTTCTGCAGCCGGGCCCGCCCTCGTTTGTCTGGGACACTCCTTATAGGCGAGTGCTTTCTGCCAGTCATTCGCCCGACCCCGCCGCCTTAAAATAAACTCCAATTTGATAGGTCGGATTTCTGGCATGGCCAGGCCTCCCGTGGAGCCCCTGATAGGAAGAACGCTCCCCATTCGCCTGGGGAGCCCCGCCTTCTTCCCGCTTTGATTGGCTCCCTCACGGGTCCATCAAACCGAAAAGCCTTAGTGTTCCAGTCACGACTCCCCCCTTCCCGCGCCACTCCGCAAGGAGAAAAGGAAAGCCCTCCCTCTGGCCTCTCTCCAGTGGTTACTGCAGATGCCCATCTCCTGCGTCTCTACCCGATTAGTCAATGACGAGGGGGAAGGGTCCCCTCGCTTGGACGCTACGACCACCGGTGGTCTCTGATTGGGTGCAGAAGGGAAGCCCTCCCCAGGCCGACGGGCGTTCTTTGGCGCAGTCTAGGACGGGATCGGGGGCGAGGGCGCGAGCGCCCATAGGCTTCCAGGCGTCTCTGGAGGCGGGGCGACCCTATAAACGAGCCAAGGCCTGGGGTACCCCGAGTATTTATTGACATGCTGTGTGTGGCGCCGAGGGCCCGCCCGAGACGGGGGCAGCTGCCAGTGCAGTGTCCCCGCCGCTGTACCTTTTCCCTCCCCACCTCGATCCTTCACGGGGCCGGAGGAATTTTAATAACCCAAACTTAACCCTTTCGGGAGAAAACCATTTGCAGCTGCCGACTGTCTTCGGACCCTGTCAAGTTGGCCGGCGTCATCTCACGCATCCGCTCCGCCTCTAAATTCAGCCAGAATAGCGCCTTTCAGTTTGCACAAAGGGAGGACCCTTCACGCCCCTTTCGACCTTTGCCCGCGTAGGCCCTTCCAGCTACAAACCCCTCCTGCCGGAGCAACCTCTCGCTCTGTCCGTGCAGCAGTCGCTACTCTGAAAGAGGTCCCTGTCCCTACTCGTCCCTGTGATAACTCCTGACCACCCAGGCCAGTGGCTTTCACGCGACTGCCCTGGTCCTGATCTCTGTGGCTCGTCACAGGCTGGTGACTGTCCGTTTTCCCGCGCGGAAGTCCTGTGTGGGTAAGGGAGCGTAGTGACGCTGGCCCCCTACCAAGCACCAGGCACGGCGCACCAAAGGGGAGTCCCGGTGTTCTAGGTGTCCGGGCCCTCCTAACTTGGGGACAGGGTAGGGCAACCCTGAGGATCCCCCCCTCCCTCCGGCTCCGGGGTCCAACGCCGTTCCCAAGAGCCGGGACCCAGGGGCGGGGTGGGGGGTCGAGCCAGGAGCCCGCGTTAGGGGGCTGTCTCTCGGAGGTGGGACGGGAGATCCTGAGCTCAGAGAGGACAGAATCGTGGGAAATAGGGGCGCCCTCCCAAGGACGCTTCGGAATCTTCCCTCCGGTGAAAGGAAAGGGGGTTCCTAAAATAATAGGAGCCCTCGTGGAAACTAAGTTTGAAATGGGGTCAGTGAGCTACGAGAGTGGGACAGGACCGACGGGCCCGCAGATTTGGGGAGATGAGAAAGTTGGGAGCCGGCTGCCGGCGATCTCAATCAGTTCCCGGTCACACAGGGAAAATCCCAAAAGGCCGGCGGAACACCGAAAAGGGCGGGGGGGGGGGGGGGGGGGCGGCGCCTCCAACACGTGATCGTGGCGACGGAGGGAGGCGGGGCGGGTCCCACCGAAGGGCGGGGTCGCGAGGTCCCGACGTCAGAGGAATGCGGTGGGGGGAGGGGGGAGGGGGGAGAGGGGCCCCTCCCCTCCCCGCCCCCGCGCCCGGCCCGTACGCCCCTCGCGCCGACGCGCGCTGCCGGGACGCGGCGGAACCGTCCTCGGCGCCGCGCGTTCCGGGTCGCCCGCCCGCCCGCTCACACCCTCGGCGGGCGGCCGGGCCGTCGCGTTCCCCGCACCGCCACGCTCCCGGCCTCCGCCCCTCCCCCACCCCCTGCGCTCCGGCGGCGGGCGGCGCCTCCCCCCCGCCCCCCGGCCCCCGCCCCGACCCCTCGCCCCCAGCCCCTACCAGCTCGGCGGCGAGCCTGGCCGGCCGTCCGGGATCGAAAAGAGCAGACACTGGGAAGTTTTGGGGGAGGGAGGGGCGGGCCTTAAAGGGACCACGACCTCTTTTCAGCCTGGGGAAAAAAAAAAAACGGGGGGGGGGGAGATCGAGAGTTGCTCTGCGTTTGAATGGAGGAAACAACGCCAGAAGGGAATGGGAAGACTGGTGCGCCGTCGCGTTAGGGCTCCGCGTCCCTTTTCCCCAAACACCCCAACTCCTCACTCCACCTCCCCCCTCGCCATCTCGGGAAGTCACGCAGAGGCTTGGCGGTCACGCCTCATTCCTCCCAGTCAGCCAAGTGCTGTGTTAGTGGAGGTTAATGTTGGGGTGCACGTTGTACGGATGGGGGAATGGGCTCAGGACGCAAGCGGCGAGTCGAGGATCCCGCAGCTTGTAAGTGGCCGTAGCGGGATTTGTCTGCCCCCCCCCCCCCGCACTGCAGTCCCCGCTTGTGGTTATGGGGGCTGCAACATGCAGTGCAGGATAAGGGCGCGGGCTCCGGGCCGGACACCCGGGTTCAAGTATGGAGCATGCACTTACTAGCTCTGGGGTCTTGGGAAGTGAGTTAGCCGTTTTCCCCTCATCCAATAGGAAGGAGAAGGGTAATAGCACCTGCCTTCTAGGGTGGTCTTGAGAGATGCTGAGAATGTCTGGAAGCGGAGGGACCTCAGGCCTACCCCCATTTCACAGATAAGGTAAAAGTGAGGCCCAGAGAAGGGAAAAACCAGTTGAAATACGCCACAAGAAGACCTGACTAGGTCTTACCCTCCTTAACAACCACAAGATGCCATCTGACCCCTGTAGATCCATCCCTGTGTACCCGTTTTCCACCTGTCCTTGACCTGGTACAATGACTTCCTTCTGTTCCATTAACTGCCCAGAGCCCATTCCTGACTTTGCACCTGCTCCTCCTCCTGCCTAAAATACTCTCCTAGGGCTTTGCTCCTCCTCAGACAGACCATGGCTCAAATGCCACTTCCTGGCCCTGTCAGCCTAGTTACTCCCATATGCTGTTATAATCCTGGCTCCTCATTTCTTCTCCCTTTTTGCACTTATTGCCATGTGAAAACATCTACTTGTTTGTTTAATTTGTCCACTAGTCTGGGCTCTTTTGGGGGTGGAAGTAGGTATGTTTCAGTCATTCTAAGGATCTACCCTAGGGTGGTTCATTCATTCAATGGGTGCTTATTGAGGCAACACTAGTGGGGTCACCTGGGATAAAATGGTGAGGAAGATGGGGAAACTTCCCTCCTTCCTGGGGGTTATATTCTAGTGAAATACTTAAGGAAAACATTGTATCAGATGGTGAGAACTGCTTTTCAGAAATTAAAACAGGGGTGGCTGGGTGGCTAGGCAGGTTAAGTGTCAGCCTTTGGCTCAGGTCATGATCCCAGGGTCCTGGGATCAAGCACCTCATTGAGTTCCCTGTAGGGAGCCCGCTTCTCCCTCTGCCCATGTCTCTGCCTCTCTCTGTGTGTCTCTTATGAATAAATAAAATCTTAAAAAGAAGAAGGAGAGGTTGGAGTTTATGCAGGCAGTTTGCTTGAAAGCTTATTCAGAGGAAGTGTTGCTGAGAAGGTGACATTGTTGCAAAGACCTGAGGAGGGGAGAGGAAATCATGTGGCTTCTAGAGGAAGCACATCCATTCCAAGCAGAGGGAACAGCCAGTGCAAAGGCCCTGAGGTGAAAATGTGCCTGGTGTGTTGCAGGAACTGGCTTTGTGGCTGGCTGGCGTAGGATGAGGGGAATGGTAAATGATAAGCGATGCTGCCAGAGACGGGAGAGGGCCAGTCCAGTTGAGAGGGTACTGAGGGGCCTCACAGGCTTGGGGAGGACTTTCACTTTTACTCTGAGGTGGAGCCCCTGGAGGCTTCCCAGCAGAGGAGGACCACGATCTGGCTCAGGTATTCACAGGAGGACTGGGGCTGCCTGCTGTGGGTGTGGGAGACAGACTGTAGGAGGTGGGGTGGGAGCCAGGAAGACAGTGAGGAGGCTGATTCAGGGGGACAGTCTGGAGAAGAAGGTGGATGGGATCAGGGTGGGTGCCATGGAGGGGTTGAAGTGGCTGAGTTGTGAATCTGTTTGGAAAGTAGAGCCCACAGGACAGGCTGAGGGGTCAAAGTTCCCCATGATTCAAAATCCTAACTGCGGGGCTCATAGTGATGGCCAAGGTCACCAGCTCCTTCTGGTGTTCTATCCACTGTGAGATGCTGCTTTTTAAAGGGGGATCCCTTCTCTCTCTCTCTCCCTTTGAGGCAGACCTGTCCCATGGGCTCCCAGGACCAGTTATGTACATCAGTGATCCTAGGAGACATGCATAACTGCTCTCAAGCCCCTACAGCTGGAGGTTGGGGTTCCCTTGGCTGGTATCCCCTTTCTTTTTTAACATTAATTTTTTAAAATTATTTATTTATTTATTTATTTATTTATTTATTTATTTGGGGGTGGGGGTGGAGCGCAAGCAGGATCAGAGGGAGAGATCAAGCACCGGATCAGAGGGAGAGGGACAAGCAGACTCTGCTGAGAGCGTGACAGAGGGCTTGATCTCATGACCTGAGCCAAAATCAAGAGTTGGAGTCCAGACATCCCTAAAATTTCTTTTTTTTTTAAATTTTTATTTATTTATTCATGAGAGACACACAGAGAGACGCAGAGACACAGGCAGAGGGAGAAGGAGGCTCCATGCAGGGAGCCCGACGCGGGACTTGATCCCAGGACTCCAGGATCAGGCCCTGGACTGAAGGCAGCGCTAAACCGGTGAGCCACTCAGGCTGCCCCCATCCCTAAAATTTCTTTAATTAAAAAAAATTAAGGGGCAGGGCACCTGGGTGGCTCAGTCAGTTAAGGTTTGACTTCAGCTTAGGTCGTGACCTCAGGGTCGTGGGATCAAGCCCTGCATTGGCTCCCTACTCAGCTGGGAGCTTGCTTCTCCCTCTGCCCCTCCCCCTGCTCGTGCTCTCTCTCTCTCTCTCTCTCTCTCTAATAAATAAAATCTTTAAAGAAAATATTAAGGGGTTCAGTTGGTAGATCATTTCAGGGGTTGTGAGTTTGAGCTCCATGTTGGGTGTGGAGATCACTTAAAAATAAAATCATAAGGGGTGCTTGGGTGCTGTTGGTTGAGCAGTCTTCCTTCAGCTCAGGTCATGATCCCAGGGTCCTGGGATTAAGCCCCACATTGGGCTCCCTGCTCATCTGGGAGCCTGCTTTTCTCTCTCCCCCCAGCTCATGCATGTGAGCGCACTCTTTTTCTCTCACTCAAATAAGTAAAAACCTTTTAAAATATAAAATCTTAAAAAAATATATTGAGGGGCACATGGGTGGTTCAGTGGTTGAGTGTCTGCCTTTGGCTCAGGTCCTGGGATCAAGTCCTGCATCAGGCCCCCTGCAGGGAGCCTGCTTCTCCCTCTGCCTATGTCTCTGCCTCTCTCTGTGTGTCTCATGAATAAATAAAATCTTGAAAAAAAATATTGATTGGATAACCCATGAGCATGGTACAAATGTCAAACAGCATAAAGTAATTTGTAGTGGACGTCCTCCCTGCTCATCCACATTCCGTTCCAGAGGGGCAGAGGAAGAGGGAGAGAGAGAACTTTAAACGGGCTCTGAGCTCAGTAGGAAAACTGATAGAGGATTCTCTCTCTCTCTCTCTCTCTCTCTCTCTCTCTCTCTCTCCCTCTCCCTCTGCCCCTCCTGCTCATGGGCACGCACTTTCTCTCAAATAAATACATAAATCTTAACAACAGCAGCCAGGGGCTCCTGGGTGACTCAGTTGGTTAAGCATCTGCCTTCAGCTCAGGTCATGATCCTGGGGTCCTGGGATCGAGTCCAGCTTCGGGCTCCTGCTCAGCCAGGAGCCTGCTTCTCTCCCTCCTTCTGCCCACTAGCCCCCCCACTTGTGTTCTCTCTCTGCGTTAAATAAAATCTTGTACTACCTGTTCCCACTGGCAATATTGGAGAGGGTCTGGTTCTTTTTTTTTTTAAGATTTTATTTATTTATTCATGAGACACACAGAGAGAGAGGCAGAGACACAGACAGAGGGAGAAGCAGGCTCCATGCAGGAGCCGGATGCGAGACTTGATTCCGGGTGTCCAGGATCATGCCCTGGGCCTGAAGGCAGGCACTAAACGGCTGAGCCACCCAGGGATCCCTCTTTAGTTATCTTTTTGTTGCTGATTGCTAAAGTAGTTACCAATTGATACATTTTACTTTTTGTAAGATTTCACCAAACTATCCTCTATAAACACTGTAACAATTTGAGTTCCCATCATCACCCTGTAAAAATACCTGTTTGCCCACCATCTCAAAAACACTGCAACATTTTTTTTACATTTGCATTTTTTTTAAAACAACCTAAGCAATAAAAGCTGGTTCTAATTTACATTTGCTTTCTATTTATCATACTGAAAGTGAGTCTAGGGCACCTGGGTGGCTCAGTTGGTTAAGTGTCTGCCTTTGGCTCAGGTCATGATCTCAGGGTCCTGGGATGGAGTCCCTCATTGTGCTCAGCAGGGAGCCTCTTCTCCCTTTCCCTCTGCCTGCCCCTCTCCCTGCTTGTGCTCTCTCTGTCAAATAAATAAAATCGTAAAAAAAAAAAAATTATAGTGAGTCCATCACGCACACGTGCATGTGTGTGTTCACATGCCATTGGAATTGCAGAGATAAAAACATTCCAGGCAGAGGGAGCAGCAAATGCAAAAGCCTTCAAGTGAGAAAGGAAGTGTGGCTGAGTAGGACAAGTGGTGGTGTGTGTGAGAGAGGCTCAGAGAGGCAATCAGGGCAGGTTTGCAGCACGCAGTGGGAGATGGTGGGGATGAGGACTTTGGCCTGAAAAAGGAACCATGAGTGAGTATAAATCCCAGAGTGACCAGGGGATGGCACTTTGACTCTGATGTGGCTGGTGCCTTTGGTTCACGTTGGAGGTCACTAGTTCAGAGGACACAGCATGGGCAGCTAGAGGCAGTGGAATCGGTCATGCCAGGGACAGTGTGTATATCGAGCTCCCGTACAGTTTCCCCAGCTGACCACATCCCAGGTGATCTGGGCCACGTTCTTCAGTCCATCTATGTGGTTCTGGATTCTCTGGTGCTTTTGGTAGGACTCCGAGGCCATGCTGGAGCCCTTTTGTATCCAGGTCCTTTCCAATGGATAATCTGCAGAATGAGGAATCCTTCCTGATGATGAAGACTCAACTCTTTCCAAGAGCCAGGTGAGAATTTCAAGAAATTACAAACTTCATATTTGCAGTAAAGTTGTAAATGAAGGGTTACCTGGATGACTCAGTCAGTTAGGCATCTAACTCTTGATCACAACTCAGGTCTTGATCCCAGGGCTGTAAGTTCAAGCCCGGAGTTGGGGCTTGAACTCCACACTGGGTATGGAGCCTTCTAAAAACAAAACAAAACAAAACAAAACAAAACAAAACAAAACAAAACAAATAATGTTGTAAATGAAAGTGTTTTGGTCAAAAATGAAAAAAACTGGGATACCTGGGTGGCTCAGTGGTTGAGCATCTCCCTTTGGCTCAGGTCGTGATCCCAGGGTCCTAGAATGGAGTTTCCGCATTGGGCTTCCCACAGGGAGTGTGCTTCTACCTCTGCCTAGGTCTCTGCCTCTCTCTGTGTCCCTCATGAACAAATAAATAAAATCTTTTAAAAAATGAAAAAAAAACCAGAATGACTACACAGATTTTTTAATTAAAAAAAAAGTTTAGGGATCCCTGGGTGGCGCAGCGGTTTGGCGCCTGCCTTTGGCCCGGGGCGCGATCCTGGAGACCCGGGATCGAATCCCACGTCGGGCTCCCGGTGCATGGAGCCTGCTTCTCCCTCTGCCTATGTCTCTGCTTCTCTCTCTCTCACTGTGTGCCTATCATAAATAAATAAAATTTAAAAAAATAAAAAATAAAAAAATAAATAAAAAAATAAAAAAAATGTTTAAAGATTTTATTTATTTAAATTTGAGGGAGAGATAGAGAGAGTGAGTGCTTGTGTGCTCGAAAGAGAGAGAGAGAGAGCAGGAGCATGAATGAGGGGGAGGGCAGAGGGAGAGGAAGAAGCAGACACCCCACGGAATAGGGACCCCAACATGGGGCTCAATCTCAGAACCCTGGGATCATGATCTGAGCCAAAGGCAAGTGCTTAACTGACTGAGCCATCCAGGTGTTCCCAGATTTTTTAAAGTAACAACTTTATTGAGATATATTCATTCCTTTAAAGTATACAACTTACTGGTTTTTATTCACAAGGTTGTGCGATGATCGCCACTGTCTAATTCCAGAACTTTCTCATCACCCCCAAAAGAAACTCCACATCCTTTACCAATCACCTGCCTTCAGCCCCCAACCCTTAACGTACTTTCTGTTTATGGATTTGCCTATTCTGGATAGTTCATATAAATGGAATCACAAAATAGGTGACCAGCTGTGTTCAAGGTTCACCCAGGTTATAGGATGTCCTTCATCCCTTTTTTGTGGCCAAATAATATTCCACTGCATGGACATAGAGTATTTGCATTCATCGGTTGATGATCACTACAACTCACTCATCCAGGACTTTAGCTCCTGGCTCATTGTCTCTCATGCTGCCTCTCTCATCGTTCTCAGTGATTTCCATACCCAGGTGGGTGACCCTCGGACCATCCTTGGCCTCTTGGGTTCCTAGATCTCTTCTCCAACAATTTGGTCTTCCCCTCAGCCTCTCCCCCCAATGGTTATGCCTAGACCTTGTCACAGTAAGCACAGCCTCTTGGAATCTCAGCTTCATGCATCTCACTCACTGTGCACTGTATCCTGTCTTTCTATTCATTCTCTCCAAAACCTTAACTCCAACAATTCACTGACCCTACACCTTTCCCTACACCTTTCCTCTACCCCTCAGCGCCCTCATGTCTTCACACAGATCAAACTCCTTGACCAACCATTATGATCACCCCCTCACACATTCACTACACACCTCCCCACTTCACTATACTCATCTGGCAACACCACATTCCTTATTAAATCGAACGTCCCACCTATCGCATGCTTGCATTTGTGCAGCTGAATGTGGGCAGAGGAAAGTACACACCCATGCTAACTGGCCTCGCCTTAAATTCATGCCCACTGATTTGGAGTGGACCCCCTGGTGCTGCTCAGCAAATTCGCCGGGGTCCCTGCTCCCTGGATTGTCCCAGGTGACCTATCAGACCATCTCTTCAAACCTCCAAGAGCTCCTTCCTCATCCTCACTCTCAGCAGTGACCTCCTTCTTGCTTCCTGAGAGAACCACAGTCACCTTCCCACCACGTCCACCCCCTCCTCCTGCCTCGTCACCACCCACTCCGCCTTTTCCCTTGTGTCTGGGGTTGCGGGTAGCTAGCTTATGTTCCCATCTGCTGGGCTTCCTTTTGTTCCCCCTGGATATTCTCAATTTTCTCTTCCCCCATTCAAGAATTTGGTCCCCTGTGGTTCAGGGTCTCAGGAGAGAAATGTGACAGGCTTGAGAGCAGAAATAGGTCAGCTTTCTTTTCTTTTTAAAGCCTCTTCAGGGCTCTAAGCGGAAATAGCTTCACGGTCTATTGAGCTTCAGAATGAAAGTTCAGATGCCCTCGGGGGCCAGTGTGCTAAGCAAGTCCAGTAGAGGGAAAACTCTCAGTTGCATTCCACAGCTGGGACACCCCCTCCCCCCAGATCTACTGAAGCACAAGTGACATAAAGAAAGCACACATATGCACATATTTAAAGTACCTCAGTTGAGGAGTTTCGGCTTGCGTAAGCCTAGGAGGCCACCACTGCAATCAAGATCATGAGACTGAGAATGAACCTATCCATCATTCCTGAATTTCTCCATCCCTGGCCCCTTCATCCCTCGTCTCTCTGCGCAACCCCTAATCTGCTTGCTTTCCGCCACCATCAGTTAGTCTGCATTTTCCAGAATGAAATAATGTAGTATGGATTCTCATGTCTGGCTTTTTTCATGCAACATCGTTGTTTTGCAATTTGTCCATGTTGAACAGGGCCATTGCATGGGACGGTTTATTGAGTCGCCATGATTGGTCTATCAAGTCACCTGTTGGTGGACGTTGGCCTTCTTTCCAGTTTTTGGCAATCACAAGCAGAGGTGCTGTGAATGCTGGTGTCCAAGTCTCTGTGTGAACATATGCATTCATTTCTCTAGCACCACTTCTATGCACCTAGGAATGGAAGGCCTGAATCATATACAGTAGGTATATATTTAACTTAAAAATTATTTATTTATTTATTTATTTATTTATTTATTTATTTATTTGAGAGAGAGAGAGTATATGGGGAGGGGCAGAGGGAGAGGGAGACAAGCAGACTCCCCACTGAGTGGGAAGCCCAATGCGGGGCTCCATCCCATGACCCTGAGATCATGACCTAAGCCGAAAAGAGTCGGACGCTTAATTGACTGAGCCACCCAAGTCCCCCTATATTCAAATTTTTAAGAGGCTGCCAAGGTCAGAGCGCCTGGCTGGCTCAGCTGGTAGAGCATGTGACTCTTGATCTCAGGGTTGTGAGTTCGAACCCCATGTTGGGTGTAGAGATCGCTTAAAAAAATTAAAGGGGCACCTGGATGGTCCAGTCAGTTGGGCGCCTGACTCTTGGCTTCAGTTCGGGTCATGGTCTCAGAGGCTGTGAGACTGAACCCCACATAGGGCTCTGAGCTCAGTGCTCAGCGTGGAGTCTGCTTGGGTTTCTCTCACCCTCCCTCTGCTCCTCCCCCCACCCCCAAGCTTGCTCACTCTCACTCTCTTTCTGTGAAAAAAAAAAAAAAAAAATCTAAAAAAAAAAAGAAAAAAATTTTAAAAAAGAATCTGACAAGCTATTTTCCAAAGTGGTTGTACCATATGTCACTTATTTCATATTAATAATAATAGACTGGTTGAAAATTGAGTATTTTAATTTGTCTACTTCATTTAACAAGTATTTTTTTTTTTAAGATTTTATTTATTTCTTCATGAGACACATGCAGAGGGAGAAGCAGGCTCCCCGTGAGGAGCCTGATGTGGGACTTGATTCCGTGACCCTGGGATGATGCCCTGACCCAAAGGCAGATGCTCAAGCATTGAACCACTCGGGCGTCCCTTGACACGCATTTATTAGGCACTACTCTGTGCCAGGCCCTGTTCTAGGCACTGTGAATTAAGCTGTGAACAAGGCACACAAAACTCCTGTCCTCAGGGAGCTGAGGTTTGACTTCATCCTCTCTCAGTGGGGGTTTAGAGATTGGGATCACACAGACGCTCAGGAGACAGGAGACAGATGGACTGGGATCCAAATCCCGATTGCCCCATTTCCTAACTGTGTGGCCTCAGGCAGGGCCTCTTTTTTTTTTTTTTTTTAAGATTTTATCTATTTATGAAAGACACACAGAGAGAGGCAGAGACAGAAGGAGATGGAGAAGCAGGCTCCACGCAGGGAGCCCGACTGGGGACTCGATCCTGGGTCTCCAGGATCCCACCATGGGCTGAAGGGTGCGCTAAACCACTGAGCCACCAGGGCTGCCCCCAGGCAGGGCCTCTTATCTCTGAGTCTCACCCTATAAAAAGGGAATGGGGATCATGCAATCTTTACTGCCTGAGGTTGTGGCATTGCTGGTTCGCAAACTGACCCCTGTACACAGAAGACGAGGAGAGATCGAAGAAAGAGCCAGACCGCTCCAGATCAGTGGGTGGAAGGTTTAATAAGCTTACATACAAGGCTTGTCTTGGGCGCTGCAAGGTGAATGGGTCTCCCCACCCACCCACCAGAATCTTAAAGTGTATATGGAGGCCTTAACTGGGCTCGGTTACCAGCCCGGTGGTGACAACACCTTCCTCTGGCAGGGCTGTGTCCTTGGAGCAGCCCCTGGTGTGGGAACGGTGGGCAGAAGGACATTCCTTGGTCAGGGGACGGAGGGAGGAGCCTCTGATGGCCTGAGTCCAGCTCGTGGGTCAACAGGCAGTCACGTCCTCTGGATGACGTCCCCCAGTACTCCTCCCCCCTGGCCAGCTCTTTCAATCTTACACACACCCCCTTGCACAATGCGCCCTGAGCATGGAGTTCCACTGGCGCAGCGGTGGCTCGTTTGGTGGCTCATCGGAGGCGGGTAGTACAGCAGCAATAGGACATGTGGAAGAGAGAACACAGATAAAGACAATGATTCCTAAAATAACTAACAGTTTTTCTACCAAGAGTCCCATGATCAGGGACGCCTGGGTGGCTCAGCGGTTTAGCGCCTGCCTTCAGCTCAGGGCGTGATCTTGGAGACCTGGGATCGAGTCCCACATCAGGCTCCCTGCGTGGAGCCTGCTTCTCCCTCTGCCTCTTTCTCTCTTTCTCTGTGTGTCTCTCATGAATAAATAAATAAAATCTAAAAAAAAAAAAAAAAGAGTCCCATGATCTGAGCCACTGATGTATTAAGTCCCCTAGGCTGGGGGTGGGGGAGATTGCTCAAAATATTCACTTGTGTCCCTGTATCATTTAATAAAGATGATGCATTAGCTGCCTTATCAGGTGGGAGTGCACAACATTGTGTGGGTAATGACACGGGTGTCCTTGCCAAGTAGTGATAATGCCCAGAGCCGTGCTATTTTGGGGGGACAGCTTTCTTCATTGGAGAGGTTTTGGTGTAGTGTAAAGGTGGGCTCTGTTGACTATCACTCAGGGCTTCCTGGGCTACTTGAGCAAGGGCTTCTATGTGTGCCATAATGTCCTCTAGGCCAACAGGAGGAACAAAGATAGAGCCAAAGGATGGTTCCAGTGAAAAGAATGTGCCCACCTGGCCTCAAGGAGAGGGAGATTGGCAGTTTTAGGAACTTGACCTGGCTGGGGTGGGGGGGCACGGCAGGCCAGTCGGGTGTGAGGAGATGGACTGGGGGCTGGGGGCTGGCTGCACATGCCTGACCAGGACCCCCACTTCCTCCCCTCTCTCAGTGAATTGTGTGTGTCCCATTCCAGGTATAACACATTTCAACAAGTCCCGTTTGCAGCAGGACAATGGGACTCAGTGGAGACTGGGTAATTCCCACTCGCTCAGGGGTGCGGAGTAACTCCCCCATCCTGGGGGGCTGGCTTATTGCGAATTCCAGGAGATAATGCCTGTCTCAGGTGTGACGGGGCTTGGTGTTCTCAGTAGCAAAGCGTGTTGATCTGCAGTGGGAGTTGGGGCAATGGCTGTTTCCCATGACTTCCATGCCCTGTTGGGTGTCTCAGCGGGGATGTCCAGTCTGGCATTTGGGGCAAAAAGTCCTCCTGGGTGATCATTCACTCAAATGCAATGGGGCACCTTGGTGGCTCAGTCAGTTAAGCATCTAACTCTTGATTACAGCTCAGGTCATGATCTCAGGGTCCTGGGATCGAGCCCCATGTCGAGCTCTGTGTTGGGTATGGAGTCTGCTTGAAGTTCTCTCTCCTCAGCTCTTCCTCCCCTGCTCATGTTCTCACTCTCTCTCTCTCTCAAATAAAAATAAATGAATCTATAAAAAACAAAACAGGGCGCCTGGGTGGCTCAGTTGTTTAAGCATCTGCCTTCAGCTCAGGTCATGATCCCAGGGTCCTGGGATCGAGCCCTGTGTCAGGCTCCCTGCTCAGCAGGGAACCTGCTTCTCCTTCTCCCTCTGCCTGCCACTCCCCTTGCTTGTGCTCTCTTTCTCTGTCAAATAAATAAAATAAAATAAAATAAAATAAAATAAAATAAAATAAAATAAAATAAAATAAAATAAATAAAGTATTAAAGCCTGGGAGGGTACTGCAGTCCATTGAGCCCGGATGGCTTTACCTGTTACTAACCTAATCTGCTGCTCTAATATTCCACTTTTCCTTTCCACTAACCCTGCTGCTTGTGGGTTATAAGGGAGAGGGGACCTCCATTCAATGTCCTGCTCTTTTGCTCTATCTTGTATATTGTGCTCTTCGAAACGTGACTCCTGATCATTGTTCAGCCTATGAGGGTATCTGTACATGCTACCCAGCTTCTCTAATCTCCCTGTTGGTGGCCCCCTGGTTTGCACAGTGATAAGGGAAAACTTGGGTTAGGCCAGATGCTGTGTCCACACAAAGGAGTTTAGAACCCTCACACAGAGGAAGGAGGTCAATATAATCTGTTGGCCAATTCCTCAGTAGTTGGGAACTCTGGTGGATGACCCCAGACTCCTTTGGCCCTTACTTTGGGCATTATTGAGGACACACAGGACATGGTTTTACAGCATTAAGCAAGTCACTGTATTTCTTTCTTTCCTTTTTTCTTTTTTTTTTTAAGATTTATTTATTCATTCATGAGAGACACACAGAAAGAGAGAGGCAGAGACACAGGCAGAGGGAGAAGCAGGCTCCTCACAGGGAGCCCAAAGTGGGACCCGATCCCAGATCCCGGGATCACGCCCTGAGCCGAAGGCAGAAGCCCAACCGCTGAGCCACCCAGGTGTCCCAAGTCACTGTATTTCAAAGGCAGTCTGGCCTCCCTGGCACTAGGCCCTCCACCTGGGCGCTCCGGTGGTCACTCTTTCTATGCTTCTCGCTTGCCAAGGAGTGTCAGTGTCTTATAAGCCACCGAATGGGAAGACAATGAGGACACCTCAGGCTCTTACAGGTAACCCCAAATGTCTTTCCGCATATCCTGACCCCACATGACTTATTCATGATCATCTATCCATACCTCGGCTCCCTGTTGTCCGAGCCACAGGGTTCATCCCTTTAGAACGGCCCAGCTGTCAGGACAAAGGGGGAGCAGCCAAGGCTCAGGAGTGATCATCAGCCAAACCGCTCCGAGTTCAGCCCACTGGCTACCGCTGTTTGTTCGCGTTTCCAGGCACCAGCAGGAGTTTCGCCCACCCCCTCTGTGGGGGCCACCGGGGCCACCGGGGCCACCGGCGGGAACAGGCGTGGTGCATTTGCAGGATTTACACACTCTGCAGGCCCTAGTAGCACCTGCCCTTCTAGAGACAGTGGGGCGGCGGACAGCGCGCTTCTCTGCTGCAAATAGGCATGCCACTTAGTCAAAGTGGGAGTCTGAGTTATGACAGAAGTGGGTCGATGAGACATATCCTCAACTTTCCCTTTGATAAGACAGGAAGTTCTTATCACCACGATACTCCATTCCTTCATGAGAGGCTCTCCTCGGAGAAACGCTGTGTACACTGCTGGGAGCTATTGCTCTGTGGGGCTATATCGGGTTTCTGCCCCCTTCCAGACCTGGGACCCAAATCCTAAGGGTACTGTCTCCTTCTGTTGTCTTTGCCATAGTGCCCAGGCCATACCTTCTGGAGCCCGGCACCATCTAACACAAACGGTAGCCTTTAGGAGATGCCCAAACTTTACTCCGCCCCACCAGCATTTTTGACTTCTCGAAGGTGGCCTCCCGCTCTGATCCCGAGCCCCCTTGTGCCCTTTCTTTACCAGGTGGTACAAGGAATGGAGGCATTGTGCCAGGGGGGAATAGATCCCTCGAGAAACCCCAACACCCCACAGAGGCTAGCACCTCTTTCATGTTCTTGCGGGTCGGATAGGCTGGCATCTCAACAATCCCAGCTTGTGCGACAATGTGCATCTTAAAATAACTCCCTGAAATGTTTCAGTGGTGCCTGGGCCTTGAATTTTCTATGGGTTCACCACCCATCCTCTCCCTTGCAGATGTTCCAGCAAAGTCTACACGGAGTCCTGCAGCAGAGGCAAGTCTTCTCGTGTTAACATTATATCAGTGTAATGGGCCCATTTTCCTGGTGTGAAGGAAAACAGGAACAGATCTCTGGCTACCATCCCATGGCATATTTGGGGGCTCTGGAGGTAGCTGAGGTCCATTGTCCCTCCCACATAAAGGCAAATTGATCATACTTATCAGAAACCTGCACTTGCCAGGCAGGGCACCTGTGTGACTCAGTTGGTTAAACATCTGACTCTTGATCGCAGGTCAGGTCTTGAACTCAGGGTTGTGAGTTCACACCCTGTGTTGGGCTCCACGTGGAACCTACTTTAAAAAACAAGCCACAAGGGTGGCTCAGTGGTTAAGCATCTGCCTTAGGCTCAGGACATGATCCCAGGGTCCTGGGATCCAGTTTGAGTCTCACATCAGGCTCCCCTCGGGGAGCCTGCTTCTCCCTCTGCCTATATCTCTGCCTCTCTCTCTGTGTATCTCATGAATAAATAAATAAAATCTTTTAAAAAAATAAAAAAACAGGGCAGCCCAGGTGGTGCAGCCGTTTAGTGCTGCCTTCAGCCTAGGAGTCCTGGAGACCCGGGATCAAGTCCCATGTCAGGCTCCCTGCATGGAGCCTGCTTCTCCCTCTGCCTGGGTCTCTGCCTCTCTCTCTCTGTGTGTCTCTCATGAATAAATAAATAAAATCTTTAAAAAAATTTAAACCAACCAACCAACAACAACAACATCCCCCTGTACTGGTTAGAGTCTTTCCAAAGAATATCCTTGAAAAAAACAAAAAACAAAAAACAAAAAACAAAGAATATCCTTGAAAACAAAGTATTTTTTCAGGAACACTTTCACCAAAGCATCGGAGCAAAACAGTAACTGTAAATGGTAAGAAACCTTAAAAGAAGCACTGGTAAAGATCTGATGAGAGTTATAATGCAATTGACAAAGAAATTTGGTTGTTTCTATGACCTACATTTTATTTATTTTTTTAAAAAAGATTTTATTTAGTTAGTTATGAGAGACACACAGAGAGAGGCAGAGACCCAAGCAGAGGGAGAAGCAGGCTCCAGGCAGGGAGCCTAACATGGGACTCCATCCCAGGTCCTCAGGATCACACCCTGGACTGAAGGCGGCGCTAAACCACTGAGCCACCCGGGCTGCCCTGTGACCTACATTTTAAAATAAACTGATAACACTATACTAGGACATATCAGATTTTTAGAAATTTCATAAGAATATAAAAAAGGTTTAGCATCACTTCCTATTTGCATTGTTTCTCATGTAATTTATTTTTATTATTTTTTAATATTAAAAAAATTTTTAAAGATTTTATTTATTCATTTGACAGAGAGAGAAAGAACACAAGTAGGCAAAGAGGCAGGCAGAGGCAGAGGGAGAAGCAGGCTCCTCATCCAGCAGAGAGCTAGATGCGGGGCTCAATCCTAGGACTCTGGGATCATGCCCTGAGCGAAGGCAGATGCTTAACTGACTGAGTCACCCAGGTGCCTTAAGATTTTAAAATTTTTTTGAAAGAGAGAATGCACACCCAAGAGTTGAGGGAGGGGTCCCTGCTGAGTAGGGAGCCCTATGCAGGGCTCGATCCCATGACCCCGAGATCATTACCTGAGCCAAAATCAAGAGTCAGACATTTAACTGACTGAGTCACCCAGGTGCCCCTAAAGATTTTATTTTATTTTATTTTATTTTATTTTATTTTATTTATTTTTTTTTAAATTTTTATTTATTTATGATAGTTACACAGAGAGAGAGAGAGGCAGAGACACAGGCAGAGGGAGAAGCAGGCTCCATGCACCGGGAGCCCGACATGGGATTCGATCCCAGGTCTCCAGGATCGCGCCCTGGGCCAAAGGCAGGAGCCAAACCGCTGTGCCACCCAGGGATCCCTAAAGATTTTATTTTATTTATTTATTTTAAGATTTTATTTATTTATTAGAGACAGACAGAGAGAGAGAGAGAGAGAGCTAAAGATTTTATTTTTAAGTAATCTCTATACCAGAACCCCAAGATCAAGAGTCACATGCTCTACTGACAGAGCCAGCCGGGTCCCCCTCCCATGTAATTTAAAACATAAAATAAGCCTAATTAGTTTAATAGCTCCCTTTTATAAGGAGAGAGAACACGTCTTTTGATATTTTGTCTGGAAAATCCCAGAGTTAGTTTGAGGTTAACAAGCCTTGCTTTAGATATGATTTGGGGGGAAGTTTGTCAAAAATATCAAAAGGTTTTAAAACACTTGATTAAATAGGATCATGGGTCACTGCGAAACAATCCTTAGTTACTCATTTAACCAGAGAGACAATGAAAGACTTCACAGGCCAATACAGTAAGTCACATAGTTGTAAAAATACTTAGCTCTTTTAATAGAGAAGAATCAGTTTTCTTAAGCAACCAAAGACCTGATAAAGACGACAGGGAGCATGGGAGGTTGTTTTGATAAAACGGAATCTGTTTTCTAGGCAGATTACCTACATCAAGAAAAGCCTCTCATAATCTCATCAAGAACAGACCAATGGTCCAAGAAAACTGTCCTTTTAGCAGATGAAAGAAAATCACACTTTACTTTTATGTAAGTACACTACTAATACTAAGGCTTACTTTTCTTTAAGCCAATTAAATAGAGCTCTTTTACAAATTAATTTTGGCAATACCCCCTGGAGGTAGAAAAACATCACATATCCATAACATACATCTACAGATGTGCATAAACATACAGGCAGACGCAGAGACCCCAAGCTTTCATTCCAAAGCTTTAGCCCTTGACCTGTAATCTTCTGGAAGTTGTGGACTAGATTTTCTGTGAGGGAACTTCTACAGCAGTTCTGTATTTTATTTAATTCTATTTTTTAAATGATTTTATTTATTTATTCATGATAGAGAGAGAGAGAGAGAGGCAGAGACACAGGCAGAGGGAGAAGTAGGCTCCGCGCAGGGAGTCGGATGTGGGACTCGATCCTGGGACTCCAGGATTGTGCCCTGGGCCAAAGGCAGGCGCTAAACCACTGAGCCACCCAGGGATCCCTTCTATTTTATTTTTTTAAAGATTATTTATTTATTTATTTATTTATTTGAGAGAGCAGAGCAAGCGAGAATATGAATAGAGGGAAAGGGGCAGAGAGAGGGAGAAGCAGACTCCCTGCTGAGCAGGGAGCCTGATGCAGGACTCAATCCCAGGACTCTGGGATCATGACCTGAACCGAAGGCAGACACTTAACCGACTCAGCCACCCAGGCACCCCCATCTGTTTTTTATTTTATTTTTATTTTATATTTTATTTTATTTTATTTTATTTTATTTTATTTTATTTTATTTATTTTATTTTATTTTATTTATTTTATTTTATTTATTTTTAAGTAATCTTGACACCCAAGGTAGAGCTTGAACCTATAACCCTGAGATCAAGAGTCTAGCTCCACCAACCCAGCCGGCCAGGCGCCCTCAGCAGTCTATATTCTGAAAACCCTTTTCCCCCGTTTCCCTCCTCAGTTTCAGGCTATCATGGGCAGTGTTTATATTTCAAAGGCATAAGATTGACATCTTCAAGGGACAGAAAAAATGCTAGTTTTCTCCTAGGAGTTTTGGGACATATTTCTTCATTATCAGCAGTCTAGGGTGATCGCTATTTAAATTTTTCCTTTGGGGCCGCCTGGGTAGCTCAGTCGGTTAAGTGTCTGCCTGCCTTGGGCTCAGGTAAGGATCTCAGGGTCCTGGGATTGAGTCCTGCATGGAGCCCTGCATTGGGCTCCTGCTCAGCGGGGAGCCTGCCCCTCTCTCTGCTCCTTCCCCTGTTCATGCTTTCTCTCTTTCTCTCTCAAATATAATTTTTTAAAAAAAAAATTTCCTTTGTATCAAGGCTCCGACAGCATGGGGCCCGCGGTCCATCTCATTGTCAGGCACTAGGGCATCCTCATCGCTTTCGCAGGGACTGTACCTGTTAGCATCCTAATCAGGCTTCGTACAGGTGCTCGGATCTTAATCTGGGGCTGTTTGCGCCCTCCTAGCTTTGCAAAAGGGCATGATAAGGTCTGCAACTTATTATTACCTTCTCCCACTGTGCTGTGAGCCCTGAAGCTAGCAGAGTAATGGAAACCGCATGTCCTTTTCCTGAATTCAGTTCTTCCGATTCCCTAGGTCCAGCTGCAGCCTGGGGTGGCCAGCCAAACTGCCCCCAGTAGGGGACACCCCTGTCATAGCCATGCGCTTCCCTGCCCTGCAGTGTGCGCCCTGTGTAGTTCCTCAGGTGCATCAAAATGGCCAGCATCTTGGGGGTGTCCCCATACTTGTGCGGGAGTCCCCAGACATCTAACTCCCTTCCGCACCCAGAGGCCTATGGCCAACTGGAGAGTTTCCTTGCAGGTGTGCCTTTCCGAAGGCCCATTTCTTTGGTCTCCTAGCTGATTCCTTAATTGCCAGTTTCCCAACTGGCCCCATACACAGAGGACAAGGAGGGACCAAAGAAAGAGCCAGACTGTTCCAGATTGGTAGGTGGCAGGTTTAATAAGCAAGGGAACTTATTTACAAGGCTTGTCTCGGGCGCCACAAGATGAATGGGTCTCCCCACACACCCACCAGAGTTTTAAAGTTTATATAGAGCCAGATGGTCTCAACAACACCTTCCTCTGGCGGGGCTATGTCCTTGGAGCAGCCCCGGGTGTGGGAACAGTGGGCAGAAAGACATTCATTCCATGGTCAGGGGAGGGAGGGAGGAGCCTCTGATGGCCTGAGTCCAGCTCATGGGTCAACCGGCGGTCACATCCTCTGGATGATGTCCTAAAACAGGCACGCAAGCCCTGAGGCATTAGGCATTATCATGTTGGGGTGGCCAGAGAATATATAGGCAAAACACACAGTGTTCCTCAATGGGTGTCATGCAGTGTCTCATTTTTGATGTGGGAGACCAAGTCAAAGAAAAAAAATTAAATTTCCTTATTATTTCCCGTCCCCTGACAAGTCCTTGAAACAGGCAGAGTGACATTCTTCTAGGAACTCTGCTGCCTTGATGTGAATCCTCTGCTAAGGGCAAAAGGCAGGGATCCCTGGGTGGCGCAGCGGTTTGGCGCCTGCCTTCGGCCCAGGGCGCGATCCTGGAGACCCGGGATCGAATCCCACATCGGGCTCCCGGTGCATGGAGCCTGCTTCTCCCTCTGCCTGTGTCTCTGCCTCTCTCTCTGTGTGTGACTATCATAAGTAAATAAAAATTAAAAAAAAAAAAAGGCAACCTTAGCTTCGCATTATCCCAACCCCCCAGGATCCTGTAAGTCTCCTTTAACGTATAAAAATTCTGTTGGACGCTTCCTTTATCTCTACCCCTGAAGATACATGTTGGCAACCATCCTCCAAGCATATGACCCACTGATAGAGATCTGATCTGAAGGGTCTCGCGATTGAGTTTTTACCAAACAGTAATAAATGATCTTTTCCTAACAATAGCCAGCCCCCTCAGGGTCCTGGAAACCTTGCTTCCAAAATACCTTGGAGGTTTGTGCTCTCCCTAACCCCCTCCCAACTTGAAAGTATATAAGGGGCCACTCCTCACGACCCCAGTGCAGCTCTTCCTGCCCACAGGTCCTGTCCCTGTGCTTTTATAAAACCACCTTTTTGCACCAAGGACGTCTCAAGAATTCTTGCCTCCTCACTGTTCCCCCACCTGCCAGGCACGCACCCACTGCAGGGCTTTTGCCTGGCTTTTCTCTGCCTGGAACATCTTCCCCTAATGTGTGCCTCTGACTTGCATGCCCCTGACTCTCATGCCTGTGACTCATGCTTCTGGCAAAGTTTTGTTCAGGTGTCACCCTCTCTGTGACTTCTCAAAAAGTATAGCCTCCCTTCCTGTTTTATTTTTAATCTGCTATATATATATCAATGGTTCTCAGCAGCAACTTGTTAAAAACACAAATTCCAAAAATAAACCTTTGCGTATAAGGTGAAATGATTTTTTTTAAATAAAGGTTTATTCATTTATTTGAGAAAGAGAGAGAGAGAGAGAGAGCACGAGTGAGAGGGTGAGAGGTAGAGGGAGAGAGAATCCCAAGCAGACTCCATGCTGAGCATGAAGCCCCAAGCAGGGCTTGATCTCAAGACCCTGAGATCATGAGCCCAGTCAAAACCAGGAGCAGCTCACTTAACTGACTGTGCCACCCAGGCACCCCTAAGATTGGATGATTTTTGACAAGCGTGCCCAGCTCATTCAATGGGAGGAAGGCAGTCTTTTAAATGATGGTGCTGGGAAAATTCAATGGATATCCGCATGCAAAAGAGTCAAGACCCTTATCCAACACCACATACAAAAATGAACCTAAAATGAACCAAAGACCTAAATGTCAGAAGTCAAACTATAAGACCCTTAGAAGAAAAAATAGGGGAAAGCTTCATGACATAGGATTTGGCAATGATTTCTTGGAGGTGGCACCAAAAGAACAGGCAGCAAAAGAACACTAAATTGGACTCCACCAAAATTAGAACTGCAGGGCACCTGGCTGGCTCAGGAGGTGGAGTGTGAGATTCTTGATCTCGGGGTTGTGAGTCTGAGCCCCATGTTGGGTATAGAGATCACTTAAAAGTAAACTCTTAAAATAAAATAAAATTTCCTTCTGCTGCCATGTGAGTGGGGGATTGGAGGGGATCCCCTGGACTGGGAACCAGGAGGCAGTGGAGGTTGGGCTGGACCAGGATGAGGCCATGGAAGGGGAGAATGGGGAAGCATGAGAATGGGGGATGCAGGTGTCCAGGGCTCAGGGCTCTAGCCTAGGGACTGGGGAGATCATGAGGGCCCCCTGTAATGGGTACTAGAAGGAGGAGCAGGATTGGGGGAGATGCTCTGGCCAGTTTGGGACACCATGGGAATGGGACCACAAGAGGAGGCATCCAGCAAAAAACCCAGAGCTCCAGTGAACAAGATGCTGGGTGTGACCCCATAGTCCTCAGCCAGCAATATCCCAAATACCCACCTTTTGCGTTTCACTTTCCCATACTTTGCCACATATCCACGCATCACTCGTATACTTAGCTACTGGATACTTTTCTTGAAATCAGCTCAGATTTTTTTTTTTTACACTCAACACGTTTATTTAAATAAGAAATGTCAGGGGGCGTCTGGGTGGCTCTGTTGGTTAAGCATCTGCCTTCAGCTTGGGTCATGGTTCCAGGGTCCTGGGATCGAGACCCATGTTCGGCTCCCTGCTCAGGAAGGAGTCTGCTTCTCCCTTTCCCTCTGCCCCTCCCCACTTATGCTCACTCTCAAATAAATAAATAAATAAATAATCTTAAAAAGAAAACCCAGGAAATATCACCTCACACTAGGAGGTGGAAAACCATTATCACTTGCCATAAATAGAACACATAGTATGAATAAACCCAATGACTCAGCAAAAACCAAGAAAAGGTACCAAGAGCATTGGGTGAAAGGCAGTCAGGGACCGGTTCTTCACAGGGTCTCAGGGCACCACCCACAGATGATACCATAATTCAAAAGGAGGAGATCCTGGCAGCCCCGGTGGCTCAGTGGTTTAGCACCGCCTTTAGCCTGGGGTGTGATCCTGGAGATCCGGTATCGAGTCCCATGTCGGGCTCCCTGCATGGAGCCTGCTTTCTTCCTCTGCCTGTGTCTGTGCCTCTCATGAGTAAATAAATCAAATCTTAAAAAAAAAAAAAAAAAAAGGTGGGGGGGAATCTGACAGTCACCTCCAGTCATGGACAGAATTGTGACCCTCCCTTCTAAATTCATAGGTTGAAGTCCTAACTAACCCTCAGTTTCTTAGAATATGACTATATCTGGAGCAAGGGCCTTTAAAAGGGTGACTAAGTTAGGGGCACCTGGGTGGCACAGTTGGTTAAATATCTGCCTTCAGCTCAGGTCATGATCTCAGGGTTCTGGGATCGAGCCCCTGTGGGGCTCCCCACTCAGCAGGCAGTTCTCCCTGCCCCTCCTGTCCTCTCCCCAACTTGTTCTGTCTCTCTGGCTCTCCCTCACTCAAATAAGCAAAATCTTAAAAAGAAAAAAATAAATAAAGAAGTGATTAAGTTAAAATGAAATCACATGGGTGGCCCTTGTGCACTCTGAAGGGTGTCCTTACAGGAAGAGATTGGGAACTAATGTAACACTGGGTGTCAACTGTACTTCAATTTATTTTTTTATTTTTTTATTTTTTGTACTTCAATTTAATAAATAAGTAAGTGCTTAAAACTTTTTGAAAGAAGAGATTAGGATGCAGAGAGGCACAAAGGGAAGGCCATGTGAAGACAAAAGGAGAGAATGGCCATTTACAAGCCAAGGAGAGAAGCCTCAGAGGAAACCAAACCTGCCGAGGTCCTGATCTTGGACTTGTGGCCTCCAGAACTGTGAGAAACCAAATTTCTGTTAAGTACCCACTCTGTGGTTTTCTTCTATGGCACCTTGATCAAACTAATACAGCCTTTAACTCCATGGGCACAGTTCACATCGCTGGTCATAGGGCCCCTAATGGGATGTGCGGAGAAGGACACAGTGTCTACCTTCAGGGTATACTTCCCTTCACTACAGGACTGGAATCTAATGAGGAAATCCAGAAACTGGGACTGCCCAAAGACATACACATCCAGAACATAAAGAACGTCTACAACTCAACAACAAAAGCCCAAAATAACCCAATTTAAAAATAGGCAAAGGGCTTGAATAGATATTTCTCCAAAGAAGATATATGAATGGCCAATGAGTGCACGAAAGGATGTTCACCTCACCAATGCAAATCAAAACTACAATGAGATACCATCTCATGCTCCTTAGGATGGCTACCATTAAAAAAAAAAAAAAAAAAAGTGTTCCCAAGGACGTGGAGAAATCAGAACTCTGTGGTTCATTGGTGGGCATGTAAATGGGACAGTTCCAATGGAAAACAGTCTAAGATTCCTCAAAAAATTAGACGCAAA
The DNA here is from genome assembly GCF_048418805.1 of Vulpes vulpes. NCBI lineage: Eukaryota > Metazoa > Chordata > Mammalia > Carnivora > Canidae > Vulpes > Vulpes vulpes. The sequence continues at coordinate 8,440,918 of NC_132780.1, forward strand.
ATTACCATATGATCTGGCCATTCTACTTCTGGGTATGTATCTAATAGAAATGAGAGAAGGATCTTGAAAAAATGTTTGCATCGGGGCGTTCATCGGGGTGTTATTCACAATAACCAAGAGGTGGAAGCAACCCAACTCTCCACAGAAAGATGACTGGATGAACAAAATGTAGTATATACATACAATGGACTATTATTCGGTCTTTTATTTATTTATTTTAAAATATTTTATTTATTTATTCATGTCACACACACACACAGAGGCAGAGACACAGGCAGAGGGAGAAGCAGGCTCCATGCAGGAAGCCCAACGTGGGACTCGATCCCAGGTCTCCAGGATTACACCCTGGGCCAAAGGTGGCTCTAAACCGCTAAGCCACCCAGGCTGCCCATTATTCAGTCTTTAAAAAGACAGAAATCCTATAACGTGCCACAACATGGATGAACCTTGAGGACATAATGCTTAGTGAAATACGCCAGCTCACCAAGAGACTGTATGATTCCATGTAAAAGAGAGATCTAGCTAAAAATACTTAAGAGGGTAAATTTGGTATTATTTGATTTTTACAATTATAAAAAATGATATATAAATGCATAATAGAAAGACACAACGAAATTCTTGGTGCCCTGCTTGCCCTGAAGGTTCTTGAAGAAGGCGATGGTCTCCTCACGTCTCCTAGGATCCAGCGAGCCCACTCAGTTCTGTCTGAACAGAAGATCAGAGGCCACATCCTGCAGTTCCCCGGTCCCTGCTTCCTGCTTCGCTGCCTGGCGCAACCATTTTAAGCTTTTTTGGTTTTGAAAAACAATTGCAAAAAACTCTCTTCTGGTACCTTTTTTTTCCCTGGTACCTTTTTTATTTGATATCTAGTATTACAGAATTTCAATCATTATGAAATCAAAATGTAAAATTTTAGTGGTAGGACATCTCTTTGGGAAATGGACTGAAGGGGTTTTCCTAGTTTTCTAGTTCATTCCTGTATCAGTTAGATGCATGTCCCTCGTTGTTAGAGTGAGCCTGGGTTGGATATGAATTCTACTCCATTTTTCTCTTTTTTATATTAAGTGATGAATAACTAATTATTAAGTTTCCTGTGGTTGCTGTGACAAATGACTATAGACTCTGGCTTAAAACAGCAGAAATTTCTTCTGCAGCTCTGGAGGCCAGAAGTCTGCAATCGGTATCACTGGGGTGAAGTTAAGGTGTGGACAGGGCTCCACTCCTTCTGGAGGAGCTAGGAGAGCATCCGGCCTGCACTCCCTCTGGCCTTCCTTCTATAAGAACACCTGTGATTGCATTTAGAGCCCTCCCCCAGATAATCTAGAATAGTCTCCCCATTGTAAAATCCTTAAATTAATAACATTTGCAAAGACCCTTTTCCAAATAAGGTAATGGTTCCTGGATTCCAGAAATTAGGACAGGGATATCTTTTGGGCAGCCATCCTCAGCCTGTCGCAGAAACTTTGTCATTGAATCATTCAGCAAGTACTTACTGAACACCTACTGTGTGCCAGGCCTTTGTTTAGACACTGAGAATATAGCCATGCACAAAAGAGAGATCCCTGGGCTCCTGGAGCTGACATTTTAAGGTGGCACCATCCAGAATGGTAGCTCCAAGCCCTGTGTGGCTCTTGAGCACTTGAAATGTGACTAGTCCCAACTGAGATGGGCTGAAATGTAAAACATGCACTGGATTTTGAATATTTTGCACGGACGCAAAAAGAATATTAAATAGAGCAATAATTTTTGAATTTTGTTAAGGACTTTTTTTTTAACTTTTACGTAATCTCTACACCCAACATGGGGCTCAAGCTCACAACCCTAAGATCAGGAGTCGCATGCTCCACCGACTGAGCCAGCCAGGTGCCCCTAATTTTTGGATGTTGGTTACATGCTGAAGTGGTAACATCTGGGATAGATTTGGTTCAATCAGATAAGTTATTAAAAATAATTTCTTATTTTTTTAAAATTTTTTTGTTCTGTAGCTACTAGAATAATATATAGAATTACATATACAGCTTGCATTGTATTTCTGTTGGACAGCCTAAGGGGAAGGAGACTATGGACAACTAACACAATAAATAAATACATTTTATGGTCTGTTAGGAAGTGATAATTTCTATGGAAGAAAAAAATAAAGGTCAGGGTAAGAGAGTATATTTGCTTTCCTGTTGCTCCTGTAACAAATTACCACAAGTTTAGCAGGTCAACACCCACAAATTTATTAGCTTGCAGTTCTAAAGGTCAGAAGTTCAAAATAGTACTCTTAGGGCCTAAAATCAAAGGCTGAGTCTTCTGGAGATTCCAGGGGAAAATCCAATTGTCTTTTTCAGCTTCTAGAGGGTGCCTACTTTGGCTTCCAACCACATCACTCTGACCTCTCCTTGCAAAATCACATCTCTTTCTCTGACCCTACTGCCTCCCTCTTATATATCTTTTTTTTTTTAAGATTGTATTTATTCATAGAGACACAGAAACATGGGCAGAGGGAGAAGCAGGCTCCCTGTGGGGAGCCTGATGTGGGACTTGATCCCAGGATCCCGGGATCACGACCTGAGCCAGAGGCAGACGTTCAACTGCGGAACCACCCAAGTGCCTCTCCCCCTTATATCCTTATATAAAAACATATATTACTATATAAGGATACATAATAATATAAAATAATATATTTAATACATGTATTAAATCCTCCTGTGATTATACGGGGTCACCAGGATGACCCAGAATTATTTCCCCATATCAAGATCCTTAATTTAGCCACATGCATAAAGTCCCTTTGTCCATGTAAGGTAACATATTCACAGATTCTGGGGATTAGGAGGTGGATACCCCAGGGAGGGTCAAGTCAGAGGAGCTGGGCCTTTACAGAGGGTGTTTGGGAGAGCCTCACTGAGAGGGGACATCTGCCTAAAGACCCAAGGAATGGAGGGAAAGAGCAATACGGATACCAGGGAAGGGGATTCCAGAAAGCTGGAGCAGCCGAGGCAGAGGCCCAGGTGTGGGTCTGTTCCTGGGAACCCCGGCTACTCCCCTGCACCTAAACCAACCAGAAGTCGGTGCTGTCCTGGTGCTTCTGGAATCTTGCCTGGAGAGCAGGAGGGTTTGAGACCCCGATCGTCACTGGTCTCTGGGCACAGGGTCTCTCACCCACGGTTCCTCAAAGGACAGGCTGACCTGTGCGGAGGGGCAGGAGCCTGGGTCAGAAAGGCAACGGGTCCAGCGCCCCCCGCCCCCCGCCGTCCGGAGGGACGGTCACCTGGGCTCCGTCGTGGCTCTGTCTGTCCTGTCTGTGCAGCGTCCGCCGGCTGTGCCACTGGCGCAGGGAGGCGCGAGCCTCGGAGCTGAGCCCCTGGGGGGCGCGGCCGGCGTCGGGCTGGTAGTGCGCAATGTGGTGCAGCGCCCCAAACCACGTGGTCAGGTAGTACCCGGCTGGGGACAGGAAGGGGCGGTCGGTGCAGCCCGGCCCCGCAGTGCGTCCGCCTCTCCACCCCCTGCCGCCGGGCGAGGCCGTCGGGCCCGAGGGCGCCCCGGTTGGGTCCCGGCGTCCCGGGGCGGGGGCCCACCTTCTCCCCGTAGCTCGTCGGGATCCAACAGCTCCATGAGAAACTCCACGTCCAGCTGCGTCTCCCCAATGTGCGGACTCCAGATCAGCTCCTCCGTCAGCGCGGGCAGGAAGGCGTCGGCCCCCAGCGGCTCTGGCGGAGGGACGGTGCATGGGGGCGTGCAGGCGCCTGCAGCCCATCCCCAGGACCTCGCGGCGCTGGCTACCCCTCCACCTGGTGGGCGTGCACACGCCCCTTACCAGATCCCACGCCGCCCGCCGGAGCGTGCCACCCTCTCCCCTCGACGTGCACACGGGCGCCCCCACCCGGCTCCCGCGCCCCTCAAGCTACCGCGCATCCAGGGGGACGCAGGGAAGCCCCCTTTACCTTGGTTCTCGCCCCGAGCCAGGCCCGCGTAGACGTCACTGCACACGGCCAGCAGCAGCGCCACCTTGCGGCGTGGGGCGCAGGCGGCGTGGAGGTGCGCCAGGCGCGCGTGGATGCGGCTCCGCAGGGCGGGGGCGGGGCCCTGCCCCGCCAGCCCCGCCCCCTGGGCTCCCGGAGGCCCCGCCCCCGCCCGTAGGGCTACTTGTCGCTGCCGCAGGCGCCGCAGCTCCCCGGCCCGCAGCGTGCGGAGTCGCGTCCACAGGGCGGGCTTCAGCGGCGCCAGCACCGCCCGGCACAAGGCCGCCTCCACCGCGGCGCCTGCGACGGGTTGGGGTGGCTGAGCGAAGGGGCGCCGGCTGCTGCGCGCCCCCCCTCCCTCCGCCGACCCCCTCCCGGCTTCTGGCCACCCGCACGTGTAGACGTGGGTGAGAACACGTGTGGAAGGGGGAGCCCGGACGTGTGAGATGAGCAGAGTGAGCGGAACAGGAGCTCCTATACGGAGGCAGAGGTGTGCGAGTGGACAGGCCAACGGCGCACAGAGACGGAGAGAAAGAAGTTGGCTGCGGACACACACGTAGCGCCAAGAGGTGGCAAAGGAGAACCCGAGTGGGTTCAGGGAATGGCCATAAATTCCCTCCCAGTCCTCCTTATTACCAAGACCGTCGTCCTTCCGGGGGGTCCCAGGCCCCAGGCTCCCAAAAACAGCCCTGACGTCGGGGTCCTTTGATAAGTGATCCTGGAGGTCAGTAAGGAGGTGCCGCACATCCTGAAGCAGCTCTGTGGCTGGGTCCCCAGGCCTGTGGGGGCCTCTGGCATTTGAGGTGAGACGCGCCCTCAGGCCCTGGAACTGCCTGCCCACGTAGCTGCCCCGGGCCCTGGCCAGAGCCTGGATGTGATGGGTGAGCACGTCCTCCGGTTCGTTCTCTTCATCTCTGAAGTCGTCCTCATTTTCGTCCTCGTTCTCATCCTTGTCCTCCTTCTCTGTCTCCTCCACCAGGCTGGCCAGAGCTGGCCCAGCATGGTGCACCTCTGGGCTGAGTGGGCCTTCAACCCAGGAGACCCTGTGAGGGGCAGGGTTCCTGGGGGCTGGATGTGAGGAGACAGTTGGCCCCACAGTACAGTGGTAGTGGCTCCCTCATCCCTCAGGGGCCCAGGGCCCTGTCCCACCCAGCTAACCTGATCTGTGTCTTTCTGCAGTTTCTGGAGGTGTCTCTGGCCGCATCTGCTCCGTCCTCCACCCTCTGTGGGTCTCCACGTAGAGCTTGTTCACCACGGAGAGCACCCTCTCCGACATGCTGAGTTGGACACCACCAATCTGCAGAGGACCTGGGGACCAGCATAACCGAGGCGTCCCAGATGTCCAATGAGCCAGCCCCTGGTTCCTTCAGGGCACCAGGAGACCTAATTCCCAGCCTCATTACTGGCTTGGTCCCCGGCCCTTTGTCACTCAGGCCCAGGGGTCAAGCCTCCCACAGCTCTCTCCCTGAAGTGCCATCCTCCCAGACCAAGCAACCCGGAAAGTGGCTTCCCGCTCCCTTAGGGAGCCACCCCTCACCTGCGTGTTGGTCTCCAGGCCTTAGAGTGGGAGGGGGCAAGAGCAGAGTTCTGGGCAAAACATCCCTGAGAAAAGATAAGGGCGAGCTGCGGTGTGGGTGGGATGTCTTAGGGATGGATCCCCCTTAGCCCTTTTGACGGGTGACCTGTACCTGCTGGCTGAAAGGAAGGCCAGGAGATGGGGCAGGTCTGGCATGCAGAGGTTAGAGTATTTCAGGGACACACCTGGGGGTGGAGGGAAACAAGGGGCGAGGAAGAAAAGGTGAGGGGTGGGAGTCTCTTCCTCAGTCCTGCAATCCCCCAAAGGATCTTCAACACAGGGAAATGTCTACCCCTTAGAGTCCCCATCTTTTCCTGTGTCTTTATGTCTGCATCCCACTTATGGCACCAAATAGCACTTGGGAGATATTTTGGAAGCAAAGCTGACTAAATTTGCTGTGGGCTGGAAACTGGGGGTAGGCTCCTCACCTCCAGGAAGCTTCTGGATCTGGTAGGTGCGGACTTCTCCTCGCGAAGCTCCTGTCCTCAACACCAGGACCTGGCTAGGGTCGTATCCTGTGACCAGGAAACTCTAGGGGGTGGGGTGGCGAGGGTAGCAAAGGTCAGCTTTTTTTTTTTTTTTTTTTTAAGTTTTACTTATTTAAGTAATCTCTACACCCAATATGGGGCCCAAACTCACAACTCCAAGGCCAAGAATCCCCCACTCTGAGCCAGCCAGGCGCCCTGAAGCAAAGATCATCTTGAAGAGGATCTGTACAAATCTCTGTTACTTTGGCCTGCCCAGCATCCATTTCCCTTACTTTGGATTCCACACCCCAAACTTCCTTTAAAGAAATCTGCTCCCTCCCTTGGTTCCTGTGGGTGGGACTAACTCCCCTCAAGCCCTAGGGTTGGTCCCATGACCTGACCTCGCCAATAGGGTGACAGTACTTTCTCACTGTGATTGGTTTAGAGATGGGCGTGTGAATCAAACCCAGCCAATGGAAATCTTCCACAAGATTTTTGTTTCCTCTTTCTTTGGAAGGAGGCCTCTATTTATACTGGCTTTGCTAAGCTTGAGGGATATGGCCCTGAGCTGGGAACACACATCTCTGCCACCACAAGGACAGAGCTCCCTGGAGAAGGAAGCTGCATAGACCAGCTAGTGGCCTTATCCAAGTCCACCCCCTATTCCTTGCAGGACTGTAGCTTTGTCCCGAGCATAATCTGCTCGGTTGGAGAAGACGGATGATGATGTAGGTAGGCGGCATTTCTCACCTCTGGCTTTTATAACTCCCAGGTGAGCTTTATTATTTTTTTTAAAAGATTTTATTTATTTATTCATGAGAGACACAGAGAGAAGAAAGAGAGGCAGAGACACAGGCAGAGGGAGAAGTAGGCTCCATGCAGGCAGCCCGATGTGGGACTCCATCCCGGGACTCCAGGATCACACCCTGGGCCAAAGGCAGGCGTTAAACCACTGAGCCACCCAGGGATCCCCATCCCAGGTGAGCTTTAAAAAATATTGCCACGGCGGCCCCATCCATATATATGGAATCGATTGCGAAGGCTTTTGGTTTTCCTGGTGCAACTGGTGCTTCTTTTTCTTCCTCCTGCCTGGAGCGCACACATGTGCTTGGACCTGGGGCAGCCACCGGGCAACCGTGAAGGGAATCCAAGAGAATGGCAGAGAAGCAGGCCTTGATGTCACTAGAGCTACTGAGCTAGAGCCCAGGCTGCCCTTTCTGAATGTCTTACAAAGATAAATGCCCGTTTGCCTAAGCGACTGTAGAACGCCTGCCCGTTCCTCGAAGCCCCAAACATTGGGCTTTCCGTACAGCTGAAGCAAAGCCAAGAAATGGGATGGGGAGAAACGGACAGGTTCCCTCATGCTCAAGATCCAGGCATTCCTGAAATTCCCTTTACTTCTGGGTGTTTCAGTTATTTGACTCAGTCGGTGGCCTTTTTGGTTTGCCTGGTTTATGTTGTCGGTCACGGGGACCCGGCAGAGTCCGGGCTGATCCACGGCCACATGGGGAAGGTCAGAGAAGGTCCCTGGTTGTGAGTACTCACCCCCGGTGGCCACAGCTCAAGAAGGGCTTCTGCATCCTGTGTGTCCAGCTCTGGGACCTGCCACACCCCTGACGTCCTCCACAGGCGAAGCAGTGGCTCTGGGGTCCCCAGGACCCCTACGGGGGTCTCACCCACTCCATTCACCTGTGACAGAATCGGTCTGGGACATGCAGGGTCCAGGAGACCAGGGGTTAGAGGTGCGCAGTTGGACGGTAAGGTGGGGTCAAAGGCGCAGGAAGAGGTAGCCCAGGGATGAGACGGGATTCGGGGTCTATATGGGGGGTGCGCATTGGGTGGAAGGGGCTTCTGAATCCAGGGGCAGGAGTGGGGAGACCCCAGCCCCAGTAGCCCTCACCTCTCTGCATTGATGGGGCATGCAGGGGCCTCGTCCTCCAGCTGAGCCATCTTCAGGATACGCGAGGCCAGCAAGCCATGGTCTGGCCCCTGGCAGGGAGGGAGATAAGGCTCAAGGTTGCTCCAACCCAGGGGTAATATTCAACATGTTTACAGCCAATATAGCCTAAACCCTGACCGATCAGAACGGACCCAAAGCCCCTGGCCGTGCCAGGTGTTAATTCTTTAGTCACAGGACAGTGGGGAGATCTGGGGATCCCAGGAGGGAGGCCGATGTGTCTTGGCAGGGAGGGCAGGGGTGTAAGGGAGGCCCCAAACTGACAGCTGTTTACCGAGTGGCACAGAAATATTTCAGATTTTGACAACCAGTGCTGCCATAATACAGATGGGGGCCAGTTGGAAAACCACTTCGCCCAAACCCAGCGCCCGGACAGCGCTCAGCCCACAGCAGGCACTCGGGAAATAGGACATGTCTCATACGGCAGCCCCTCCTCCTCCCTTCCCAGGCCACAGAGGGGCCCTCAAATATTCCCCCATCCAACATCTTATTTATGAACACTTTCAAACATTCAGAAAACCCGCATTTTACAGGCAACATCCATAACACCTGCTCCCTAGATCTTACTGTCGGCGTTTTATTTTTTGCCCTATAACACATCTGTCCCTCTGTCCGTCGGACCTCAACTCTCGTAAGCAGGCACACAGCCCTAGCTAGCGTGAGTGATCGCTCGAGGTGGGCGATGTTGAGTGTTTTCTCTGCAGCAGTCCCAGGAGTGGGACCCCTGGGGCCATTCAGGTGTGCGCCTCACAAATACTTTATAAGCACAGGCCCAGACTGGGTGCCCTGGGGACACGATGACGGCAGAACAGGCCCCTGCCCTCACGGGGCTTCCATTCTTGCTTGGGCTGGTACAGGAGACGGGTAGGAGCCAGCTGAGCAAATCAATCAGGCCGCTGAGCAGAAACCCGGGGTTTTAGGAAGGGCAGGTGCCCGTCCAGGGGAGAGCAGGCGGGAAGGGTGGGGCGGGAGGCAGATGCTCTCCTGGGTCCCACCCGAGGTGGTGGAGGGGGCGGCGGGCGGTGCTGGGCAGGGCGGGATGGGTGCAGAAGCCCGACACCAAAGACAGGCTGTGGGGGCTGATGCTGCCGGCTAGGTCCCGGGGGACCCCTACCTGTTCTCCGAGGGGAGGCCTGGAGTAGCAGGAAGTGAAAGTGTTCCTCACCAGAGAGAGAGGAAGCCGGGCGGGCGGGGGAAGAGGCGGGGCTGGGGGGATCTGAAATCAACCTTCCTCTCTTTTTCGGGGCTCCGGCCTTAGGTGAAGGGCCTCCGACGGAGGGGACTCTGGTAGTCTGGGGGTCCAGGGCTAAGAGCCCCGAGGCTTTCTCGCAGCCCCTGGGGCCCCCTGTCTACCCCCCTGCTGTTCCCCATGAGAGCCTGGAGGTGTTCTGCGTCCCTGGGTGCCCACGGAAAGGAACAGGGACGCCAGACAACTGATTGTTAGTTGTTTTCACTTTTATTTTGTATCCAATAAGCAACGTTATCTGCCCCTCCCCACGGAGGAAGTGGGTCCCCAGGGAAGGGGCCCAGCACCCACTTTGGTGGTGGGAGGCACAGACTTGGGAGGCTTTCAGGCTCAGCTGCCCCCAGAGTGTGTTACGTTTGGAGGGTCCACACTCCACCCAGGGTAGACTTGGTCTACTTTGCCACAGGCTGCCCTAGGAGCAGTAGAGAGCCCAGAGGGCTCTGGGGAGCCCTGGGGAGCCCTGGGGAGCCCTTGGGGCCCCTGTCCAGAACAGTTAGGTGTTTAGAGGCAGCTCTGGCCTCAGGAGCAGTTAGAGATTAGGGGAGGTTGATCCCGTCCCCGCGGGTGGTTAGAGACCGCGCGGGCTGTTACAGATGGGCTGCCCAGGCCTCGGCCCCTGGGTGATGTTAGAGGTTCACCAGGGTCAGGGGGCTGGGGCCCCAGTTTTGAGCGGGAGTGGTTAAGAGACTGGGGAAATGTTCTGAGCTCCCCAGACAAGAGCTGCAAGTTAGAGGGGGCCAGGGCTGGCTGGGGCTCTGCTGTCCCAAAGGAACTGGGCATCCTGCCCGGGAGAGGCAGCTGTCATTGGGGTTTCTCTCCCTCCTTGGTCCTGGCCTCCTCCTTGGCAGGAGGTGGAGACTTGCTGGGAGAAGCTGAAGTTGAAGTGCTGGGGTTGGGGGCCCCTGACCCTGCCTGGGCGTCTATGCGGGCATGCTCCTTCCGGACAAGGTCCTCCAGTTCTTTCTGCAGGGGGCAAAGTTCATAGAAGTCAGAGGTCACTGTGCATCATGGGATCACACACAGGACCTGTGGGGCAGGGGTTTGGGGACAGGCTCCGGGTGGGCCGGGGTCGCCTAGACTCCTTACCTTCCATCCGAGGAGGTCGGCAAGGGCCAGGCAGCCCTGGTCACAGTCACCCAGCCAGGCCACGTCCCTGTGGGTGGGAGAGTCAGAGCTCTCAGCTTGTCCCAGGCCCCTGCCCACTCTTCCCAGTCCGCGTGCCTTCATGCCCTCCCTCCCACCTCTGCTGTGACCCTCGCAGGCCCAGGACTCACCTGTAGGCCTTCTTGGAGTCGAAGTCCATGCCTCCTCCAAGGCCCATCATCATCCCCAGGAAAGGGTCAGTCTGTGGGGGAGAGGGGAGCTCAGAGCACAGAGCCTGGAGCCAGGTGGCCTGGGGCTGCTCCCTGCTCTGTGACTTCACTCAGTGACCTGGCCTCTCCAAACCTCAGTTTCCTTATCTGTAGAGTGGGGGCGATTACCAGCCACTCCTGGCATTGTCCTGTCAGCGGGTTAATACTTAGAAAGCGCTTACGGGGCGCCTGGCAGGCTCAGTCAGCAGAGCATGTGACTCTTCATCTCAGGGTTGTGAGTTTGAGCCCCATGTTGGGCATAGGGCCTACTTAAAATTAAAAAATACAAAATAAAATAAAACAAATCAAACCAGACAATGCTTAGAAGAGTGGCTGGCACATGGAGTGTTTGGCTGTTCGAGGAACCACCCCTCCGCAGGGATGAGGGATGAGGGAGGGAGGCCACCTCAGGAAAAGAGCCGAAAGCGGGAGTGGGCGTCTCCTCAGGCTGTGCTGTGGGCCCTGGGGCCTGCTCACCCTGACTCCTCACTCACCCAAAGCCCAGCAGTCCTGTTCTGGCTTAAGCTGCTTTGAGTTACTTCACTTGCTCAGAAGGGGCCAGAGGGACCCCGGGGCTTGTAGAATCAGATCCAGGTGGCCTGGAATCTGACCCCTCCGGGTTCTAGAGCACCTAGTTCTGAGCTGAGGGGTCTCAGTTTCTGAGGAAGCCAGTGAAAGGGAATGTGGGACCCCCGAGAGGAGGAGGAGGAGGAGGAAGAGAAGACAGAGGGGGGCTCACATAAAAGCCAACTCACCTGCCCAGTCTTCTCCTTGTTGATGAGCAGGCGCGGGGTAGAGAGGGGCGCCCTGGGGGATCGGGAGCTCAGTGGTAAGGGTCTGTCCTGGCCACCCCCACCCCCGGCCCCAGCAGCACCCCTCAATCCCAACCCAACCTACTTGCTGATGAGGGAAGCAAAGGGCTGCACTTGCAGGGAGGTACCCATGATGATGAGGAGGTCCACCTTCAGGAAGTCCTGGGGAGGGGGGGTGGTCAGTGAGGGTCCCAGAGGCTAGGCAGGGGCCAGGCTGCCTCCCCCCACACCCCTGCCCTGCAGCTCGCTACCCCTCCCCTACCTGGGGGGGGGCACTTACTGACTGCATGCAGGAGAAGAACCTTGCTGGGAGGTTCTCGCCGAAGAACACGATGTCTGAGGCAGACGGACGGACAGACACAGAGACAGAAAGAGAAGGTGAATCGGGAGGCAGAGACAGGGTCAGAGAGAGAGAGAGAGAATGAGAGAGAGAACAGGCAGCAGCAGAAGGCTGACCCGAGGGGCTGGGGTGGGAGCTACAGAGTAGCGGGCGCAGGTGAGGGGCTACAGGACCCATTCTCCCGGGGACAGATTTGGGGCACCGGTCAGGGGCTCGTGGAGGGCCGGGGTTCCCAGCCCAAGTCCATCCAGGCTGCTCCTTGGCCCCGAGGCTCACCAGGCTTCACCACGCTGTGACATTTCTCACACTTGGGAGTCACCTCGGAGAAGATCTTCTCTGGGTGTGGGGAAGAGGAAGGGAGAGGAGGTAAGCGACTCTGGGCTAGGGTCTGGGGTTGCAGCCAGCCCTCACGGTCCACGCACACCTCGGTCGCTGGGGGGCCTCCTGGGGGTGTGCCCTGCTCACGAAGGCCCTCCCTCCTTAGAGAGCTGCCCCTTACCTCCCCCCACCCATCGCCCTGGGTTCCGGGGTGGAGGGCATGGGGGGCTTCGAGCACCAGGTCACGTCTATTGATTTAATGAATAAACACAAGGACAGATGAATGAGCAGATGCTTGCCCTTTACAGGGGTAACTGGATCCCACCCCCCACCCCCCAACGTGGGCAATAAAGCTCCCCTAGGGGTCTTTGGGGGCAGTTCTATTTTATCCTGGGTGAGAGGCCTGGTGAGCCCCAGGCCTGGTAACAGAGAGGGAAGACATTGCAGACGATCCTGGGATGGGGACACATCCTTAGGCCCAGCTGCCCACCATCCTTGGGTTCTGGGACAGACACCCCCCCACACACACCACCATCCTTATGACAATCATGCTCCTGATTGCTTATTAAGGAAGGAAGCTTGAAACATGCTGTCACTTGCACCCCACAGAATCCTAGCTCATTTGTTCAACTGTTCATTCATTCATTCCTTCAACAGGTATTTAAAGAGCCCTGTTTTAATGTCTGCGATTCACTTTAGACTATTTTGGCACGGACAGCATGATATTTTGCGGGGGATGCGCACACTCTTGCTGTAAGTGACACACAATGGGGTCGTGTTCCTCGTCCATTACCCCCAGCTGCGCGCACTTGAGCTATTCTGGAAGCCTCACCCCAGCGGCGGTCAGCTGGCGTTTTGGCAGAAAGGCCTGCTCCAGAGGCCCCACCACAAATGCTGCAGCTGTCCCTGTCTCACATGAACACCAGAGGCTTTGTGAAACCAGCATAAAGAATGTCAGAAATGGCTTTCCATGGGTGAAATGTGTGGCTTCTCGGGAGCACAATGGATGTCAGACAAAGGCTCTCAATGGCATTCGAGAAATGTGGGCCGGAGGAATAGTTCCCCCCTTTTCTGGACACTCTGCCCTTCCATGGACGGGGACGCTGACTTTGACAAGCCCTGTTGTCTGGACCCCTCGGGACAGTCCCCCCACTGGCCCCCTGCCTTTGTCCCTAACCAGGCCTGCGTCCAGCTCCACGCTCCATGGAACATGCTTGCCTGCATCTGACTAACGGGCCATCGGATCTGGGGCCTCCAGCCCTGTTCTGTCCAGTATGGTGCACGTAGCTACATGTGGCTTTTAACATTTTAATTAATAAAAATGATGGAAAATGAAACATTCAGTCCACCGGTCACGGTAGTGACATCTGTGAGCGCTCCAGAGCCACATGTGGCAGCGGCTGCCATACTGGGCAGGTACGGATTAGAGTGCAGTTGTGTCTCCCTCCGTGGGCCCCTCTTGTAAGGTAAGATCAGAGCCCCTCAAAGGACAAAGGGCCGGGGCCTCAGACCCCACAGAACAGACTGCATGGCTGTCCGGCGACCTCTCTGCCAACACACATCTCTGCGTGCGGCTGAATTGGGTCTGGACCTTGCTCCCCTAATAACCCGGCTGTGAGGTGGTGCTGGGAGCCCACTGCAGACCCCGCTGCTGCCTCAGATCTCAGGGGGCCACAGAGCAAGGACACCACTGGAGCCCACAGCATGGAGCCCCTGATCTTGGCGCCGGAGAGCCGTCGGGAGGCAGGAGGGCATCCGCCCTCGTGGATGACCTCCAGGGCCTCACCTTTCATCCAGCTGAGCGGGTACTCCCGTCGGCACAGGGGGCTGATACAGTGCGAGGTGTAGAAGGTGCCGTGGGCCTCCACCAAGTCCTCAGGCTCCAGCCCGGCCACCCGCTCCAGGGTGTCTATGTTCTGCAGGGAGAGGTGGGGGGAAAGGCTCAGCAGCGAGCCGCGCCCCTCAGGGGCAGGAGCAGGGCGCTGCGAAGAGAAGCAAATGGGACGGAGGGAGAAGGAAGCGAGGGAGAAGCGAGGGGCAGGGTGTGCCCGTAAAGCCCTCCGCTCATTCTCATGGTGCCACCGAAGCGTAAAAGTCACAGATGCTTAACGGCGGGGCCCACGCTCATACATCTGTGAGCCCAGGCCCACGGCCACCATCAGCCCATATGGAGGTTTTCCGCATTATCGGGCCACTTTGTTTCCATTTTTCAGAAAATTTGTTTTGTTAGGACCACACGACGTTAGTGCCACCTGCCAGAAATTTGTTGGCCTTCATGAACAAGCCCTACAATGTCTCTGCTGTAGATAGAGCCCCCTCAGGTGTGGCGTCCTTGTGCAGTAGCCAACCCGCGCAGCTGGATATGGCAGGCCTGGCCAAGCATTAACAGAAATAAGTGAATCGGGAGGGTTTATTTGGGTTTTTTTGTTTTTTTTTTTTTTTAATTTTTATTTATGATAGTCACAGAGAGAGAGAGAGAGGCAGAGACACAGGCAGAGGGAGAAGCAGGCTCCATGCACCGGGAGCCTGATGTGGGATTCGATCCCGGGTCTCCAGGATCGCGCCCTGAGCCAAAGGCAGGCGCTAAGCCGCTGCGCCACCCAGGGATCCCGGTTTATTTGGTTTTAATCACTGTTTTCCTAATTAGCAGTAGGGTTTCTTACTACGGTCTGTTTCAGAGATGGCACAGTAATCGCATTCTTTTCAGACGCAGGTATATCCCTCCTTCAACCAGCCAGGCTGTTCTTCTCTTCCATATAGACATATGAGCGCTCTCATTTTTCTTAAAGCACGCAGCCCCTCGGGAGCAGCTTTTGCTGGCCCGTGAGGAATGCTGCAGAGGCAGGTGCTGACGGGGCACATGGGCACATGCCACCCAGAGATGGCCGGTCACATGCAGCCCCCAGCTGCCCTAGCACGGTTTCCCCGAGACTCCGTGAACAACCGAAAGGGTTCTCTTTCAAGGGCAGACGGCCCCCACTGCTCTCTCTGCTCCCTGCCAGCGATCAGCTTGTTCCCCCAACGGGCAGACAAGAGCCACTGTTCCCACACTCCCTGCAGCTCTCCCCCTTCCTCCTCCCCCTGCTTTAGTTTTGCCTTTGTGACTTGACTCAGTCTACTGACTCCCTCACACATGAGTAAGCAGTGTGCGTGCAAATAATTGTATAGCATGTACAAGAACCACTCAGATGCCTCTGTTAGTCTGAGGCCACTTTTGATAAAGAAACCACAAATTGGAAAAGAACGAGGCTGACCTGTGTGTCCTGATGTTGAAATGATCCCTCCAAGAGGTTAAAAGGCTCAGGAGAACAAGGGCTGTGGGAAAACTATATATGAATGTGTGTACTTGTTTCCCTATGTATAGAATATTTTTTGGAAATATTTTATTTATTTGAGAGAAAGAGAAAAAGAGAGAGAGAAAGAGAGAGAGTGTGTGCACAAGCAGGGGGAGCAGCAGGCAGAGGGAGTAGCAGGTTCCCCACTGAACAGGGAGCCCCATGTGGGACTCAATCCGAGGACCCTGGGATCATGACCTGAGCTGAAGGCAGGCACTTAACAGACAGAGCCACCCAGGCACCCCTGTGATATGAGAAGCCAGCTAGGGGAGAGAGGCTGGGGGCTGGGGAGTATGGCCCCAGGAAGCCCCCTCCTAAAGGACAAAGGGTCATGAGCACATGATGGTAAACGGCAAGTGACATGTGGCTGGGGTGTGTGGCACGAAGCAGGGCATGGTGACAGTGGGCAGTGGCCCCCCAGCTCCAGCCCAGCGCTCCCTGACTCTGGAGGACCTCGGGCGGGGCAGGGTGGGATGTAGCCAGCTCTTCTCAATCTGCAAGAGGAGCCTGGAGTCTGGATTTTCATCTGAAATCTCCTGTTTTAAACCTTGGGTCCCTTTTTGTTTTAAAACACTGTGTCCCCCTGATGGACACGAAGGCAATGGCAGCTTTGAAAAAGCATGAAGTCGGGGGCGCCTGGCTGGTTCACTGTGCGATTCTTGGATCTTGGAGTTGTGAGTTCAAGTCCCACGTTGGGTGGAGAGATTACTTAAAAATAAAATCCTGGGCAGCCCAGGTGGCTCAGCGGTTTAGCGTTGCCTTTGGCCTGGGGTGGGATCCTGGCAACCCGGGATCGAGGCCCACATCGGGCTCCCTGCATGGAGCCTGCTTCTCCCTCTGTCTGTGTCTCTGCCTCTCTCTTTGTGTGTCTCTCATTAATAAATGAATAAAATCTTTTTAAAAAATCCTAAAAAAGGAAGAGAGAAAGAAAAGAAAAGAGCAAGCAGGAAGCTGCTATGTGGGTGTGGATATGGAAGGGTCTTCCACACAGGAAGTTAAGTGAGAGAAAGCCCTATGTGTCGGGTAAAGGCCATGCAGATATTTAAAAGGACGATAAGCTGCTTTGCTGTGGAGATCACAGGGGCTTGAACGAACAGGGCAACTGTTCTCATGTTTGAATGGAGACTTGTATCTGGAGATAAAAATAGCTATCGTACATAGCTTCAGAAGTGCCACATCATCACAATTCGGAAAGAAGTGAAGACAGTGTGTTCCAGAAAACTGGGTCAGTGACTCAAAAAGTGGCTGAGGTTGACGGAGAGGGTGACAAGTTTGAAACAAAACAAAACAAAACAAAACAACAAAATGGTTTCTTGAAACATGAGAGTGGAACTTTTTTTCCACTTTTGCCTCTGTTTTCTGTAATAGGCCTCAAAACATACGTTTTGATGACGTATGTGTAGCTAAATGCGTGCATTAATTATTGCCGGGAGGGGACGGATGCCTGCACCTTTCCCACGGCCCCCAGAGTGCACTGATGCTGGATTTCACGAGAAGGTAGCCCGCCGTCGGCGTGCTTCTGTGCTGGGGCGGAGGCTTCGGCCTCACATGGCTCCACCTTTGAAGCAGATTCGTGACCCGCACACTTCTCCCCTCATTGGCCCCTGCCTCCAGCCTCTTCTACTTGGACATCACAGGACCCCCTTCCTCACCCCGCCCTCCCCATCAGCCCCCTACTTGCAGCCAGAGAGGGATGCCTGGCTCAGGTCACCCCGTCCCACCCCACGTAGAGCCCTCCCGTGGCTCTATCTCACTCAGCCCTTCCTTTGGCCCTAGGATCCCACAAGGTCAGCCCCTGTCCCCCTCCTTGAGCTCGCCTCCTCCATTCTCTCCTGCTCTCCTTTCTGCTCACCCGGATCCAGCTTCTCGAACACACCACATAGTCTCACCTCAGGGCCTTTGCCCTGGCTGTTCCCTTTGCTTGGAACACACTCTCCCGGCCAGATGATCCCATGTCACCCTCCTTCCCTTCCTACAGGTCTTTGTCTAAATGTCCCCTTCTTGGTGAGGCCTTCTCTGATACCTGTTGACAATGGCACCGCTCCCCCACCCCAGCACTTCCAGTTCCCCTTTCCTGCTTAATGGTGCTCCACAGACATCGTGGCACACTGGACGTGCTACCAACCCCGTCTTGTCCATTGTCTCTCTCCCCTCATTAGACTATCAGCTCTAGGAGGGCAGGGATGTTGCTGCCAGCAGGGCCTGGCATGGGGTTTGCGCTCAGTAAACACTCATGACGGAAGATGACAACACAGGGCTGTGGGGCTGATGTCATGAAATCGTGCACAGGGGGCCCTCGGCTTGGAGTGAGCTGTTTGTACCATGTCTGAGCCACATGGATAAAACGGACTCTGGGAAGAAAGGTCAGGTTTATCTTGAGTGGGGGTCCTCCTGGAAGGAGAGGCTGTCCCTTCCCAGGCCACCACCACTGCAAGCCCTGGGCAGGAGCTCCTGTTCCGGTTTGAGAAATCTGGGACTTAAAACAAATTCATCCTCCCCCTGGTGGCAGCTTCCCAGGCTGGCAGGCTCCAAATTGCCAGGTGCAGGAAGAAAATATTAGAACGCCCATTTATATCCAAGGATTCCCTGTCTTTGATAATTTTGGGTTCTAAGGTATCATTTTTAAAAAAGATTTATTTATTTATTTATTTATTTATTTATTTATTTATTTATTGAGAGAAAATGAGCACAAAGAGGGGAGGCTGACGGAGAGAGAGAATCTTAAGCAGACTCTCTGCTGAGTGTGGAGCCTGATGCGGGTCTCTACCCCACAACCCCGAGACCATGACCTGAGCTGAAATCAAGGGTCGGATGCTCCACCGACTGAGCCACCTGGGCACTCCCAAGGGATCAGTTATGGCATGACATTGCTGTCCCCACTATATAATTTCGTCCCCACTATATAATTTCAGTGCTTGTTCACAAAACACATATTCATAGAACAAAGGTAGAGGCGCACTGTTTACAGTTAAGGGGTGCGAGTCCCTGAAAATATCTTGCTGATTAGTCCAGAAGCCAACAATGTGAGCCATTCTTGCCGGAGAGCCCGGGACGAGGCCCTTGGCTCAGCACCTGACACGGATGAGCCATGGCCCATGGCCCATATCAGGCCTTTGTGCAAATTATCAAAAGATGCCCCTTCCTTAAGACCATATCTACCAGTGGGAACACGGTCACAGTGTCCTGATTTCGTTAGACCCACTCACTCTGTGCCCGTCTGCTGCAAACCCTCACCAAACATGAAACCCACCTCGCCAGCCATGGCCTCTCCGACGTGAGGCCCTTTCTCACTACGCACAGGATGGCCCCAGGAGGAGCTCACTGCCATGTCACCATGTACCAAAGGGCAAAGCTGTTCTGGTCTCTGCTTTCCAGAAGGGGAAATTGACGCTGAGCCCGGGCCCCAAGGGGCCAGGACACCTGCGGCCAGCCCTGCTCCTCCCGGGGATGTCCACAGCCGCCTACCTGTGTGTAGCATCGCAGCAGCAGCCCCTTCTCCTTCAGCAGCCGGATGAAGTAGTGACACACAGTTGGCTGGAGGGGAGCAAGCAGGACAATGCTGAGCATGATGGGGCACCTTTGCCACATGTCGCCACGTTGTCGTTTTATGTCACAGAACCATCCTGTTGGCCTTGGGAGCATCCCTATCCCCATTTCACAGACGGGAACACTGAGGTGCCAGGTCACAAGAATGGGAAAGGAGGGAGCAGGTGGCCCGGAGCCCATGTACTTGGTGACCACGTGACATCTGTTAGAAGGGTCCCAGTGGAAGCCTTTCCTGTGCCTGTCACCCCTCAAGCTTTCCCATCACCTGGGCAAAAAACAGCTTACCTTGAACTGGCCAGGATAGAGTTCCTTGGCGAGAGCGAAGAAGGGCTCTGGGTGTTTCTGTGGGAGAGAGAACCGGAGGGCAGGTGGGCACCCAGAGCCAGGCGAACCTGTGGCCCCCACCATTAGACATCCCTGCCTGGGGGGCACGTACCTTGAAGTAGCCAATCTCAAAGATGGCCTCTGGGTAGGGAAGGTGATACTTCTCTAGGTTGGCGTAGAGGCCCGTGGATGGGGAGCGGAAGTCAGGGATGCCGGCGGCTGGTGGGGGCAGAGGCAGGGAGCGATGGGTAAGAGCCTTGGCCCCATCAATAGCCCCTCAAACCCCCTGTCAAGGGCCCAGGCACAGCTCCCTCCAGTTCCTGGAAGAGGGCCCCCCAATGTGGGGGCATCTGGTGGGGGGAGGGCTGGCACTTACACGTGGAGATCCCAGCTCCCACCAAACAGATGACCCTGCGACCTGGAGAAGAGGAGGGTAGGCGTCACATGACCGTACGCTCAGGCCCAAGTTAACGCCGCCCATCACAGCCCCTGACACCCCTGACTCAGTGCCAGGCCCACGGCTGACGTTTCAGATGCACGAAGGGTGTTCCCCAGCATCTTGAGGTGGGTGGTGTTAACACCCTCATTTTACAGATGAGGAAACCAAGGCTCAGGTAGAGGCAGGATCGCACAGTCCGCTGGTGGAAGAGCCAGCGTGGGGATGAGGAATCCCCTGTTTCAAATTATACCAACATGGACAGATTCGAGAAAAGACCACTTGGAGAGAAGTTTCTCCTCCTAACTAGATCTAGACAAAAACACATGAGCTCTTGGTGAGAGGGCTGGGGGAGGGGGTACCCCCAACCCCGGAAGAGCTACAGGTTATTGTAAAAATCTGTGGCCTCGCCTCACCTTTCAGACACAATCTTTTTTTTTTTAAAATGAATTTATTTATTCATGAGAGACACACAGAGAGAGGCAGAGACACAGGCAGAGGGAGAAGCAGGCTCCCCATGGGGAGCCCATTGCAGGACTCGATCCCAGGACCCCGGGATCACGCCCTGAGTCAAGGGCAGATGCTTAACCGCTGAGCCACCCGGGTGCCCTTTTGGACACAATCTTGAATGACCATCTATTTCTAGCATGTTCCTTTAGCATATTCCTTTCCTCTATGATCAAACACACAGCAGCCACCAGGAGTCTGAGAAT
Organism: Vulpes vulpes; assembly: GCF_048418805.1. Classification (NCBI taxonomy): domain Eukaryota; kingdom Metazoa; phylum Chordata; class Mammalia; order Carnivora; family Canidae; genus Vulpes; species Vulpes vulpes. The sequence goes on from NC_132780.1 coordinate 8,461,287, forward strand.
TTCCAGGTGAAGACTAAAGATTTGCCACTCTCGGCCCTCACCCGATGAACAGCAAGCAGGTAGATAAGGGGGCTTTAGATGCTGGCTCTCCTGTTCACCAGTGGGGGGCAATGGGGGGGACTGGGGTCTTAGCTCAGATCTCCCCTCTGGGCTTCTGCTTCCTGCTCTGTAAGATGGGCACAATTATAGTACCGCCTTCACGGGGCTGTCGAGAGAATGAATTCATTCACGTGAAGCTTAGATCAGTACCTGGCACTGAGCACACACTATATGTGTGTCTGCTATTATTCTTTGAGCCAATTGCACTTCTTGACACCCAGGGTTTGTACGCGTAGAAGCATTTCGTTCCCCCATTTTCCCCTGGCTTTCAGAAAAAAAGATGGGAAGGTGTGGTAGGAGTCGAATCATTTCACAAACACACGGGGCTGTGCAGAAATAGCCCTGTTGCCTCGTCAGCTGCTGGCGGGCAGGCCTGCCACGCGGTACCCTGGCATCTGCCCGTCAGCTGATAGACAGGCGCAAGTGTGGGGTCCCTGAACCGGGTGCCTCTGGGGTGTCCTGTGTGAAGAGGACAGCAAGGGTTATGAAGGCCTTGGCTTTGTCTTAAGAATGCCATCGGACCAGGCTCAGCTGGACCTAGCAGGGGCCACGTGGGAGGGAGCATGCTCTGGATTTAGGGGAGCCTGGGGGGGGGGTGTAATCCTGACAGCTGTGTGACCCTGCAGCAACTCACAACCTCTTTGTGCCTCCACTCCTTCCTCTGTCCAGATCATTCCTATAATGACCTCAAAGGTACAGTGTGAAGATCAAAGGAGAGGATGCCTATCCAGTGCTTAGCCTGGAGCCTGGCAAATGGTGAGGGCTCAGTTAACTCCTGTTAACCAACTGCCCCCAAACTGCTCCCAAACCCAAGTGCAGGAGGACAGAAGGAACAAGAGCTTTGTGGCCACTGCCTGTGTCCTCATAGGGGAGGAGATGTCTGCAGATGGCTGCCTGGCCTGGCCCGGGAGAGGGGGGCTCAGGGCAGCAAGCCTGGACGCCTGAGCAGGGAGCCGGCAGCAGCTGGAGGACAGGGAAACGGGAGAAGACGTCCTCAACAAAAGGCCGTTCAGGACCCTCAAAGGGTCGATTGTTCTAGTTAAGGACTGCCGAGGCCCGGTTTCTCAGACTTTGATGACCTCAACTTGCAGCAAGAAATAGAAATGACGTGGTGACCTAGTGGAGAGGCACCTACATCCCACCCCTGAAACACACTTCCTGTGATAGTCATCGCAGGGCACGTGGCTCTTGCTCTGCTCTGGGCCTTTTTTGGGGCATTTACGTTTATATTCACGGGTGGCACCCCTAAGAGTCCCATGGGGTGATTACTACTGGTATTGGCTTCATTCTGTCCAGCAGGCCTGGCCAGTCAGCAATGGGAGTGTGACCCAGGTCTGGCCAAGCAGAAACCCGGAGATTGGTTTAAGGTAGGAGTGTGACGCAACGTGGCCCAACTGGAACCATTCTTGGCCCTTTTGCTTGAACCACTGGAAGGAGGCGCTCGGCTGGTGCAACTGGCATTCGGTACTGCCAGGAGCCCCCTCCACCTCAACACAGAAAGCAGCGCCAGACAAGGTTAAGATTTTTGACAATGTGGAAGCCTCTGAATCCAGCCATGCTTAACGCCGGATTTCAGTGACAGGATCGATACTCCTTTTTGGGCATAAGCTATTTTTGAGTTGGGTTTGTTACTTGGAAGCAAAAGGTGTGATGGGTCAGGTGGTGGTGGCTGACAAGCCACTTGGGGCCAGGAGTGGGGAAAGTGGCACGAAGCAGGGCCACGACTTACAGCGTTCGCTCTGCATGTAGCGGGTCACCCCCTCCAGGGTGAGGTCGTCCAGCAGACGCTCCTTCTGGGTGCCCAAGCCCAGTGTCTGGGAGAAGAAATTCCGCAGGAAGTCCACTGGCCAAAAAGCAGAGAAAAACATCAGGGTGGGTGTTCAGTCGCGGTGCACAGGGGCCGCGAGTGCCCCCTGCCCCAGACCTGGGATCCCCCACCCTCCCGCAACCAGGGACCTCTAGGCGCTGGCATTGCACCTAGTATTGCATGCTTTGAATGTCAACCGCAGTGGAGGTGACAGGTAACAACTATATCCCTGCCCTAAACCGCTCCCCCAGAACCCCTCTCCCAAGGAGGATACTTACTCTCTGCCTCTCTGCCAGCGGCTCCTCCCTCAGTATCTGAATCTGAGTCCTGGAAGAGGTGGGGGTGGGGTGACCAGGCCCCAGAAGCGGGGTTAGGGAGGGAGGAGAGGGGAGGGTGGCACCCCGGTTTGGTGGGGAAAGGCTCTGGCTGGGAGTGGGTCCAAGGAAGTGAGAGGCGGTGGGGGAGCCAGTGTGCCTCGGCTCTGGGTTGGGCTGCCTGGGTTGGAAACCTGGTCCTGCGACTCCTGAGGAGCGTTAAGTTCTTTGCTGCTCTGAGTCTGATGCTCCTCATCTGGGAAATGGAGCTCAGAGGCAAGGGCACAGCCTGAGGGGCTATCTGAGATGAACCGAGTCAACCCACAGAGGTGCTCAGGGCAGCACCCGGTGGGGTAAGAGCGTGCAGACATGGCCCGGTGTCCACGTCCTCGCCTTGCCTCCCTGCTTGTCCCCCGTGGCGTGGGCCCACTGCCCTCCTCACCAAAGTCACTCCTGTGAATGATGCCAGTGGAAAGGCCTCAGTCCTCACCCCAGGGTCCTCAGCCCTCCTGTTGGAAGCCCCGGGCACCGCCTTGCCATCTCCTCCATGTCATTATCTAACTTCTCCTGAGTCAGGCTCCCAGATGGCAGGTCTGAGACGGTCCTGGGCCCTCCCTCCGTCCTCACTCCACCTTTCCAGGGCTAGCTGCCTCATCTGTGCCCAAGGTCTTGGCCTAGGCACTGATCATGCCACCTCTTAGTCCCCAGATCCGAGGTTCCCGCAGCCCACTGGATGCCTCCCCCTAAGTGACCCTGGCCTCTCTCTCCCGCCATATCTCAGACTGGCCTTGGCCTCTTCCCAGGCCCCAACTCAGTGTGGTTTCTGTCCCCCAGTCTTTGTCTCCCTCTCCTGCCCTCCCACCATCATGGGTCCCCTCCCTAAGGCTCTCCCTGGCCCAGCCTGTCCTCTCTCTGGGGGCCCGGTCTTGGCCTCCTCCCTAAGCTCCCAGCCTCAGTCCCTACCTCTGATTGACTCTACTGCCCTCCGGGTGATGGCCTGGCTGTGTCAGCCCACCCCCTCCGCCCCAAGCACCCCTCTCACTGGCTTTTCCAGTCTGACCATCTGATCATCAACATGTATGGAGTCCGCCCTGATGTCAGCTCCAGGATGGCAGGGATTTTTCATGTTCACCAGTGGACGCCCAGCACCGAGAATGGGGTCTGGCCCCTGGCAGGAGCTCCAGAACTATCCACCACTGATCGAATGGATACTTGCTGTGCGCTACACCAGGGCTGGGCCCTGCAACGGACCTCACAAAAACACAATTCTGACCAACGCACTCCCCTGATTAAAACCCTTCCACTGACCCCGTCCCCCATCATTCTCTGCTCCGGCTCCAAGCCTTTTTTGAACGGGAACCGCCCTTCCAAATGTATTTAAAATTTTCTATAAGCTTTGCAAAAGCTTTGACCACTAGACGATGTATGACTCGAGGCACTCGCCTCCCGTTCCCACCGCAGTCACCATAACCACTATTAACAGTACAGTGGTAATTACTCTAGATTTTTTTCTCTGCATATAAAACTCGTTATTTTTCCAGAAATGGGTCATGCCACAGTACAATGCTGCACCTTGCATCTTCCGCAGAACAATATACCATAGATCCACCTCATTCTTTAAAAAAGCTACATAGTGTTGCATTGTAGGGATGAGCCATAGTTCATTTAACCCGCCTACTGACAGCCACTTGGGCTGTTTCCAGGGTTGCCCCATCGCAGACAATGCTGCAATTTATATCCTCGGATCTCTCTTGCTGGGACTGAGGATCCCTTTTTAACATTAAAACTTTCTGTGACAGCGGTTGAGCCCCGGGAGCCAGGCGAGGGAGAAGCCCTGGCCTGACAGGAAGCTTTCAGACCCTCAGTGTGGCCCTCTGTGCATCTGTCAGGTGCCTTCATCACAGCTTCTGTGCTGCCCTACATCTGAACTGCGAGCTCGCGTCTGTGGGGGGTTGGCGTTCTTTCAGGCTGCAGACAGTGAGCCTCTGTGGAAGGACTCGAGGGCCCTGCCCAGCATGTGAGAGCGACTTGGGCCTAAGGGGGAGCTGGAGGTGCTGGTTGGGGCCTTCAAGTCTTCGTGAGGTGGCCTGGCTACCTCTTCCTGAAGCGTCTGGAAGGCGACGTGCTGGGTGCCGTGGGTTGCAAAGCAGTCCCTGCTCTTCTAGCTGGGGGGCCAGAGGACAAGTTACAGAACAGCTCTGCTGCAGATTCCTCATCTGTGAAATGGCCCCAGTAGGCCTTGCACTGCCCCCCCACTACCACCACCACAGGGATTCTGGGGAGGTGAAATGCTACGATGTACACAGAGCACTGGGTGGAGTACCTGGCTCAATAAATGCTAACCTCAAATATAATTAGCTAACCACCCACAGCTACCAGACCACTGACCACATCACACCCTTCGTGCCCCCCTCCCAGTCCTGGTACAAGCTGTACACTCTGCGTGGAACGCCATTTCTCACTGTGCCTAAGAAACTTCCAAGTCACTCTTCACTTACTGTCATGTGTCTGTACCTCAATCTGACTCCTGGACCGGCCTGTGGATTTGCCCTGGGAACGGACCGGCTGGAAACTGTTGACCCTCACAAAGTTTACTCTGCCTTGAGCTACTTTCATAATCACTCTGGAGGGTCATTTCTAGTCACTTGTCCGTGGGATCTGGGCGTTCAAGGACCAACTTGGATGCCTGTCTCTTCCATGCCCAGCATAAATGAGGTTCAGAAAGGGTAAGGGTAGGGAGCAAGGAAACAGAAAAGTCAGGGAGGGCAGGTCTGGAGTTGAGGGCGCACAGCTTTTTCTGCCAGTCCCCGGAATTCACCATTCCCAGGGGGCCGAACCAGGAGTGGGGGCAAGGGGCTGGGGTGATGCCCTGAGGGCCCTGGGGTAACTGTCTCCCCTCTGCCACCTCCACCCCCCCCAGAGTGTGGGGTGTGGGAACACGTCCATTTCTCTCCTTCCCTCCACCCTTCCCCAAATCTCACCTGAGCCTCCTGCACCTTCCCTGCCTGGGTCTCCAGAGGGTCAGAGGCTGGGGGAGGAGGGGGAGCAGACGTGGTTACAGTGGGGGGCACAGTTAAGTGGGGATAAAGGGCTTCAAAGCAGAGGGGCAGGGAGCAAGAAGACCCACCAACCTAATTATACTGGGGTGGGAGGTGGTGGTAAAAGCTGAGCAGAGGGAGGGAGGCGACGGGGAAAAGCAGATCTTATTAGGATAGACAGTGCTGTCTGGAGAAGTGGTTAGTGAGAGACAGAGGCTGGGGCAGGAAGGTTTGGGAGAGGGAGGAGAAAGTAAAGCCTACAGGCATGGAGGAAGACTTAGAGGTGAGGAAGTAAACAGTAGTGAGTGTGTGTGAGCACGTGTGTGTGCAGGGAGGGTTAGGGTTTACAAACAGAGGGAAGTTTAAAAAAGGAAGAGAGGAAAGAAAATACTCTTAGCAGAGACAGGTTTAGGAAAGGAGGTGCAGTGGGGACAGCACGTTTAGGAGGGGCACAGGAACAAGAGGGACGAGACAGGAGGGGGCGCCAGGGGTCCCCGAGCATCCTACAGTTCCCCCTAACAACCAGGTACCCTTAGCAACCGGGGCCGCGGCAACCTAAGTCCTTAGCAACGAGGGTCCTCAGCAACCGAGGTGCGAGAAACACGCGGTCATTAGTAACTTGGGGGACGTAGCAAACGGACCCTTACAATCTCGCGACCCAGAAACCCACCAGCCTGGCAAGATGGATCACTTAGCAACGACCCCCCACCCCCGCCCCGATTCCCACTGCCCGCCATGCAGCCCCCGTCTCCAGCCCCACCACGCCGGTCCTCGGGCCCCGGGGCCTGCAGCCCTCAGCCAGGCCCCGGTGCGACCCGACCCTCCCACCGGGGCCCCCGACTCACGGTCCGGCTCGGCCATGGGCGCGGGGCGGGGGCCCTCGGGGCTGTCACCGACTGCTCTGTCCCGTGACGGCACCGGAAACAGGAGGGGCAGAGACAGGGCAGAGAACTACGACTCCCAGCAGTCATCGAGGATGCATACAGGCTTTTCGTACAGCGGCGCCTGCCGCTCTCGGGCTAGGAAGACACGGACGGCGGGACTACGAGTCCCAGAGGGCTCCGCGCAGGCAGCCATGTTGGTCAAGGGCGGCCGGAAACTGTGGGAATGGGTAGAGAGCCGCAGTCCGTCTGAATACTCTGAATGGTCACTGTGTGGTAAGGGGGCGGGGCGTGTGCTCTTTAGGTCATTCTGATTGGGTGAGCCAAGGGGGAGTGTTGGGGAATTCCCCGCAGGGCGGAAGCGCCGGGGCTTCAGGCAAAGCCAGCTACAGGCGGGCGGCCGCTGGGGCCCCTGAGGCTTCGGGGGCCATGGCCGGGGTCGCGTGCTTGGGGAAAGCTGCGGAGGCCGACGAATGGTGCGACAGCGGCCTGGGCTCTCTGGGTCCCGACGCAGCAGCCCCCGGAGGACCGGGACTGGGCGCCGAGCTGGGCCCGGGGTTGTCGTGGGCGCCACTCGTCTTTGGCTACGTCACTGAGGATGGGGACACGTGAGTGAACCTTAGGCTGCCTAACGGGGCCCTAGGATCCCACCTCTGATTCCCTATTAGTCTCCTATCCCGGCTCCCTAACCTTTCACTCTTAAATCTAACTTCTGATGCTCGACTTTCTGATTTCTAACTCCTAACCTTTAGTAAAACCAATTTCGTAGCCAACTTTGACCCTAACTCCTTAATTTCTCCGACTCTCCTTTCTTGAGCTCTGCTTCATAGAGCTCCACATCCCTATCCATTGATCCCCAAACTGGGTTTGATCTTCCGGACCCAAGTCCGGAGACCTTTGTTAGAGTTGTGGTCCAGACAGGCTCCTCCTCACCTCCTACCTCCAAATAGGATCCTTGATCCTTAGCCTCCTGATGGATGCGCCTTGAACTTAGATTTCCAAAGTTAATACATGACCTTGACTCATAAGATTCTACCTTCTGAGCACCGATCTTCAGATCTTACATCCAAAGGGAAAACGTCAGCTCCATGATAGCAGGGATTGATGCCTGTTAAGTATTTGTTGAACACCACCACGTTCCAGGCACTGGTTTAGGTGCTGCGATAAAGCAGTGAGGAAAACAGACAAAAATTTCCGCTCTTGTGGAGTTTACATTCTAAGGTGCGTATGTAGACAGACAAAAGGACAGACAGGCTGACAGAAAGACAGGAAGGAAGGGAGGGAGGGAGGGAAAGAGGAGAGAGAAGGAACAAAAGAAACTAAGACACAGACGCAAAGTGAGAAAGGAGAGAAAGGAAAAGAAGAAACAAAGAAAAACGAAAAACAGTATAAAGGAAAGGCAGAAAAATGGTGTATCTGAAGGCAGTAAGTTCTTTGGGGGAAAAATAAAGCAGGAAAACGAGACCCGTAGAGTATCTGGGGGAGAACTCTCCAGGCAGAAGGAACCAGAGTCGTAAAGGGCCGTGAGGGATTGTCCTGGGGTTTTTTTGTGTATTTGTGTCTACTCATCCAGTCATGGTGACTAAACAGGGCTTGACCCATAAGAGGCGTGCAGGAAATATTGTTCTTTCCAAAGCCCCCTGCTGAGGTTTCATTAGTTTTCTTTATTGGTTTTTTGCTTTCTATTTCATTGATCTCTGTTTTGATTTTCATTATTGCCCTCTTCTGCTTACTTTGGGTCTAATTTTTTTTCTTTCTTTCTCTCTCTTTTTTTTAAAGTTTCTTAAGGCGGCAGCTGAGATCATTCATTTGAGACCTTTCTTCTCTAATATTGGTGTTTCATGCTATAAATTTCCCACAGCAGTACTTTAGCAGTCTCTCACAAATTCTGATATGTTGTGTTTTCATGTTCATTTAATTCAAGATACTTTGTAATTTCCCTTTTGATTTCTTCTTTGGCCAGTGGATTATTTTAAAATATGTTATTTAGGGGCGCCTGAGCTCAGTTGAGCTCAGGTTGTGATCTCAGGGTCCTGGGATGAGCGTCCCGTTGGGCTCTGTGCTCAGTGTGGCATCTGCTTGGAATTCTCTCTCCCTCTCCCTCTGCCCTTCCTGCTTATGCTCTCTCTAAAATAAATAAATAAATAAATAAATCTTTTAAAAAGGGGTAGAGGGCAGAGGGAGAGGGAGAGAGAAACCCAAGCAGGCTCTGTTGGGAGCCTAATGCAGGGCGTGATCCCATGACCCTGAGATCAGGGCCTGAGCTGAAACCAAGAGTTGGTCATCCAACCCACTGTGCCACCCCGATGACCCTAAATAAATCCTTTAAAGAAAAGAAATATGTTATTTAGTTTCCAGATATTTGGAAAGTTTTCCAAATGTCTCTCTTTTATTGATTTTTAATTTAATTCCCTTGTAGACTGAGAACATACTTTGTATGACTTGGATCCTTGTAAATTTATTGAGAATTGTTTTATGGTGCCACACATTACGTGTGCACTTGAAAAGAGGGAATATTCTGCTGTTGTTGGGTGTAGGCTTCTCTAAAAGTCAATTAGCGGTCCTATTGGTTTATCGTTTTATATATCCTTACTAATGGTTTCTGTCTCCTTGTTCTATCAATTATTGAGGAGGGGGCATTGAAATCTCCAGCAGTCATTGTGGATTTGTCTCTTGTTCTATCAGGTTTTGCTTTGTGTAATTTGATGCTCTGTTATTAGAGCACGGATATGTAGAATTATTATGTTCTTTTGCTTAGTTGACCTCTTAATCATTACAAAATAACCTTCTCGATACTTGGTAATATTTTTTGCTCTAAAGTCTAGTATGATATTAAAATACTCACTCCTGGGCAGCCCCGCTGGCCCAGCAGTTTAGCACTGCCTTCAGCCAGGGCATGATTCTGGAGATCCGGGATCGAGTCCCACATCAGGCTCCCTGCATGGAGCCTATGTCTCCCTCTGCCTGTGTCTCTGCCTCTCTCTCTCTCTCTCTGTGAGTCTGTCATGAATAAATAAATAAAATCTTAAAAAAACACAACTGAGTCCTGCTTTCTTTTGACTGACTGGTGTTAGCACGGTATATCTTTTTCCACCCTTTTATTTTAACCTATCTTTTAATACTTGTATTTAAAGGGTATTACTTGTAGGGAGCATATATAGTTGGGTTTTGCTTTTTTGTTCAGTCTGACAATTTCTGCCTTTTAACTGGAATGTTTAGACCATTTACATTTAGTTATTGATACAGTTATGTTTATCATCCTTTTGCTAATTTTCTACTTAACATGTCTCCTTTGTTTACCTTTTCTTCTTTTTCTGCCTTCTTTTGGAACCTGTAAACTTTGTCCCGTTGTATTCTTTTTTTTTTTTTTTTTTAAGATTTTACTTATTTATTCATGAGAGACATGGAGAGAGAGAGAGAGAGAGAGAGAGAGAGAGAGGGGCAGAGGGAGAAGCAGGCTCCATGCAGGGAGCCCGACGTGGGACTCGATCCGGGGACTGCAGGATCATGCCCTGGGCTGAAGGCAGGCGCTAAACCACTGAGCCACCCAGGGATCCCCCATTGTATTCTTTTGTTGGTTCATTAGCTTTATGTATTTATATAAAGATTTTATTTTTAAATTTTATTTATTTTGTGGGGGAGGGGCAGTGGGAAAGGGAGAGAGAATCTCAAGCCGATTCCTAGTATGGAATCCCATGCAGGGCGTGATCTCACAACCCTGAGATCAAGAGTCAGACACTTCACTAAGCTACCCAGGCACCCCTTAAGGTGTTTTTAAGTAATCTCTGCACCTAACATGGGGCTCGAACTCATAACCCCAAGATCAAGAGTCGCACACTCTACTGACTGAGCCAGCCAAAAGTCCCTGGTTTATTAGCTTTAACACTTCTGTTGATTAAGTGGTTGGCAAACTGTGGCCTCCAGGAAAAATCTAGCCAGCCATCTGCTTTTGTATGGCTGTAAGCTATGAATGGTATTTACATTTTTAAATGGTCGAAAAAAATCAAAAGGCTATTTTGTGGCAAGTGAAAATTATTATGAGAGTCACATTTCAGACCCCACAGATGAAGTTCTGCTGGAATACTGCTTTGCTCATTCATTTACATATAGCTGGTGGCTGCTTTTATATCAACCATAACAGCAGAGCTGAGTAGGTAAAAGAGACACTAGAATCCACAAAGCGTAAAATCTTTATCTGGCCATTTACAGAAAAAGTTTGCTGACCTCTGCTTTATAGCTTATACTGTACAGCTTCAACTTATGATGGGTGTCATTTCACATAGGGTAAAAGATAAAAGAACCTTAGAATAATATATTTCCATTTGTTCCCTCCTGGCCTTTATGTTATTGTTGTCATACAGTTTAGTTTCACGTGTGTTATAAACTCCACCATACATTGTTAGTAGTTTTGTTTAAACAAACACTCAACTATTTTTTTTTCAAATTACCTTCTAAAGAGACTTGTATAAAAAAAAAAAAAGAGACATAACGAGAAAAAATCTTCCAGATTTACCCACATAGTTGTTATTTTCAATGTTTGCTATTTATGTGTATAGGCCCATATTGCTGTGGGATGTCATTTTCATTTTGCTTGCAGGTTTCCTTTAACCTTTCTTTGGCGACAACTTATCGTCTGCTGGCGATAAGTTCCTTTGGCTTTGGTATATCTAAAAACATCATTATTTTGTCTTTGTTTTTGAAAGATATTTTTGCTGGGTTAAAGACTTCTAGGTTGGGGGCACTTGGGTGGCTCACTTGGTTAAGCATCTGCCTCCTGTTCAGGTCTAATCCTAGGGTCCTGGGATCGAGCCCCAGATCAGGCTCCCTGCTCAGCATGGAGGAGTTTGCTTCTCCTCCTTCTAACCCTCTTCCTACTCTCTCACTCACTCACTCTCTCTCAAATAAAATCTTTTTTTTTTTTTTTTCTCTCAAATAAAATCTTAAAAAAAAGTCTAGGTTGAGGGATGTCTGGGTGGCTCAGGCAGTGGAGCATCTGACTCTTGATCTCAGCTCAGGTCTTGATCTCAGGGTTGAGTGTAAGCCCTGTGTTGGGCTCCATGCCCAGCATGGAGCCTACTTAAAAAAAAAAAAACAACAAAAAACAAATCCTAGGTTGAGTGTCTTTGAATACTTGAAAGGTATTGCCTCAATCTGTTCCCCTGTCTAATTTCCTATATGACATCCACTGTCATCCTTATTTTTATTTTTCTATAAAGTATCTTTTTCTCTCTAGCTGCTTTTGATATTTTTATATTTAAAAAATTATTTTAAAAGATTTATTTATTTTAGAGAAAGAGAGAGCAAGTGAGTATATAAGTGCGAGGGAGGGGCAAAGAGAGAAGCAGAGAATCCCAAGCAGACTCCATGCTGATTGTGGGGCCCAAGTGGGGCTTGATCTCATAACCTAAGGTGAAACCAAGAGTTGGACCCTTAACCAACTGAGCCACCCAGGCACCACTGAGATTTTTATCTTTACCGTTGGGGTTTTGAACCAGATTTTTATGTTGGGCTTTGGTATAGTTTTCCTAATATTTCTTGTTCTTGGGAGTCATTGAGCTTCTTGGATCTGTGAGTTTATAGTTTTCATAAGTTTGGAAAATTTTCTAGACATTATTTCTTCAAATATTTTTTCTGTCCCCCACATCATTTAGGGACTTAGTTTCAAATATTAGGGACTCCTGCGTGGCTCAGTGGTTGAGTGTCTGCCTTCAGCTCAGGGCGTGACCCTGGAGTCCCGGGATCAAGTTCCGAATCAGGGTCCCTGTAGGGAGCCTGCTTCTCCCTCTGCCTGTGTCTCTGCCTCTCTCTGTTCTCTAAAGAATAAAGAAATAAAATCTTAAAAGAAAAAAAAAGTTTCAAATATTGTTAGGCTGCTTGAAGTTGTTCCATAGCTCACTGATGTTCCTTTCATTTTAAAATAGTCTCTTTTGAGGGTGCCCAGCTGGCTCAGTCATTGGAGTGTGAGACTCTTGATCTTGGTGTCGTGAGTTCAGGCCCCATGTTGAGTGTAGAGATGACTTAAAGATAAAAAAGAAATTTAAAAAATTCTCTGTGTTTCATTCTAAATAGTTCCTATCACAAAGTCATTCGGTAATTTTTTTTTCTATATTATTTATTTTTTTAGATTTTATTTATTTATTCATGAGAGACACAGAGACATAGGCAGAGACAGAAGCAAGCTCCCTGTGGGGAGCCTGTTGCGGGATTCAATCTTGTGACCCCAGGATCACCACCTGAGCCAAAGGCAGCCACTCAGCCACAGCGCCACCTAGACCTTCCCTCTTCTGCATTGTTTAATCTCTGCTCATCCTGCCCAGTGTATTTTTCGTTTCAGATGCTCTAGTTTTTATCTCTAGGAGTCTGATTTGAGTCTTTGGCTCCTATCACCCATGTCTCTACTTAACTTTTGGAATGTATGAGAGTCACTTACAATGAACTCTTTAAATGGTCTTGTTTGCGGATTCAAACACCTGGGTCATTTCGGGGTCAATTTCAACTGATTGATTATTCTCATTGTGGATCATGTTTTTCTGCTTCTTCTCCTACCTTGTAATCTTTGAATAGATGCCAAACATTGTGAACTTTACCTTGTTAGTCTGGCCAGTTGTATATCTTTTCTTTTCTTTTCTTTTTCTTTTTCTTTTTCTTTTTCTTTTTCTTTTTCTTTTTCTTTTCTTTTCTTTTTTCTTTCTTTCTTTTTTCTTTTCTTTCTTTTCTTTCTTTTCTTTCTTCTTTCTTTCTTTCTTTCTTTCTTTCTTTCTTTTTTTTCTTTCTTTCTGATTTTATTTATTCATGAGAGATACAGAGAGAAGCAGAGACATAGGCAGAGGGAGAAGCAGGCTCCCTGCGGGGACTGTGATGCGGGACTCAATCCCAGGACCTGGGATCACAACCTGAGTCGAAGGCAGATGCTGAATCACTGAGCCACCCAGGTGCCCCTATGTTCCTATAAATATTCTTGAATGTTGCTTTGGGATGCAGTTAAACTACTTTTAAGTAGTTTGATCCTTCTGGGTTTTGCTCTTGTGATTTGTTAGGTGGGTCTGAGCAGCGCTCTATCTAGGGTTTATTACTACCCACTACTGAGGTAAGACCTTCTAGAGCCTTCTACCCAATGTCCTGTATTTTAGGGGTTTTTCCTAGTCTCACCGGTGGCAACAGGCACTATTCCTGAACCCCTGTGAGCAATGGGCACGTTTCCCTAATCTGTTTATATGGTTTCTTTCCTAGACAGGGGTAGTTTCTCCATATTGGTGCACTGATCAGTCTTCTCCTAAATCCTCTAGAGGTCCCTCTGCAAATCTCCAGCGTCTTTCCCTGTTCAGGTCTCTCCTCTTAGGTTCTCTGTCCTTTGACTCCCCCTGCCTTGCTGTCCCCAGACCCAGCTCCATCTCACTCATATGCAGATGGCCAGAACCCTGCCTGGGTTTGCCCTCTCTATGCCATGTCTTCTCTCAAGATAAGAAATGTGGCAGTCTGTCACAGGTCTCACCTCACTTTGTGTCCTGTGTCTTAAGGATCACTGTCATTCATTGCATGAGGACTAGTGTCCGGAAAACTGTTGCTTCCTACACGGCAGTTTGTCTGTTTTTTTTTGTTGTTGTTGTTATTGATTCAGAGGGAGGGAAATCTGGTCCCTGCTATTTCATCTTGGGAGGAAGTAGAAGTCCCACTTAATAAACACCAATTAATCAAATCTGCTGAATTAATTCTGACCTGACCCTCCTAGATTCTTGACAGTTGGTTTCAGGATTGTGGTCATAGGGCTTAGCACACAGGAGGTGCTCCAGGTTTGTTGAATGAAGGAATATAGGAGTACTTGATGACTACTTTTTTTTTTCTTTTTAAAAGATTTATTCATTTATTTTAGGGAGAGAGAGCGCATGTGTGCGCTCCCATGAGTGGGAGGGGCAGAGGAAGAGTGAGAGAGAATCTCAAGCAGATGCTGTGTTGAGCACAGAACTTGACGTGGGGCTTGATCGCAATGACCTTGAGATCATGACCTGAGCCGAAACCAAGAGTCAGATGCTTAACCCACTGAGCCACCTAGGCATTCCAGGAGTACTTGACCTCTGACCTCTGCTCCTGTCTTTGTCTTCAGGGCACTGCACTTAGCAGTGATTCATCAGCATGAGCCCTTCCTGGATTTCCTCCTAGGCTTTGCGGCTGGCACTGAGTACCTGGACCTGCAGAATGACCTGGGCCAGGTGAGCCACCTGGGGACAGTACAGGGCTTGGGACTAGGTTCTCAGTGCAACCCCTAATCCCTGCCCTCTGCTCCTGCAGACAGCCCTTCACCTGGCAGCCATCCTGGGGGAGGCCTCCGCAGTGGAAAAGTTGTATGCGGCGGGTGCCGGGTTGCACATAGCGGAGCGTGGGGGCCACACGGCGCTGCACCTGGCCTGCCGCATGAGGGCACATGCCTGTGCTCGTGTGCTACTCCAGCCCCGTCCCCGGTGCTCCAGGGGAGCCCCCAACACCTACCTCGCTCAGGGCCCTGACCGCACCTCTGACACCGACCACCCACCTGTTGCCTCGTACCCTGAACCTGACTCGGAGAAGGAAGATGAAGAGAGTGAGGAGGATTGGAAGCTACAGTTAGAGGCTGAAAACTACGAGGGTGAGGGTTTCTGGTCACTGGGCAGGGCTTGGATGCCCAGGCAGAGAGAGAGCACTGGGCTCTAGGCTCAATTCTCCTGAGTCAAGACCCAGGCCCTTGGGAAATAATACTGAGGCTCCAGGGACCCAGGCACTGGAGAACACGTCCCCTCTGAGGCCCCAGATTACTGAGAATCGGTCACATGGGACTCAGGCCCCAGACCACTTGGGACCCAGTCCTGTCACCTGCAGGCCTAGAACTACTAAGATCTAGTTGTTGGGTTCAGGTTCCCCAGCTGGAAGGCACAGCTCACTCTGGATCTCGCCCCCTCCCACCAACCACAGGTCCTAGCCTACCCTGGATGAGGGATCTTAAGGCTCAGATTCCCAGAGATTGACACTAGGTTCAGGGACAGCCCTCGGCCCATTTACCTGGGGCCTTGGCATCTGAATCTTAGCTCCCCCACCTCTAGGCCCAACTACCTGCACCAGGCCCCTTCCTGAGGTCACCCAGGACCCAGTGTTCAAGGCCTACTCCTTCCTCTAAAGTCACACACAGGTCCTTGAACTACTCAGGACCCAGGAATTTGGGGTCCAGATCTTTTGTGAGATAAAGACCAGAGACTCAGTCTCCTGGTCCCAACATCCAGGCTTCCTGTCCAAAGCCCCTAGGTTCTTCACCCATAAGCCCCAGACTTTCCACAAGCCAGGCTTTACACTGCCAGCAGGTTCCAGAACACCAAGACTTAGGCATTGGGGTGCATTTGCCTCTTTGACATACCCAGGAATTCAGGGGCTGGACCCCAGACTCAGTCCCCTCAGGCCATGGTGTTCTTCTCTGGGAGCTTGACATTTGGGGCCTAGGCCCCTGACCTGCATCACATGATACCACTCTGTCCACAGGCCATACCCCACTTCACGTGGCCGTCATCCACAAAGATGCAGAGATGGTGCGGCTGCTCCGGGAGGCTGGAGCGGACCTCAATAAACCGGTGAGCTGCCCTAGGGAGAGGGTGTGGCCGGGAGGGTTGTGCCCCGGAGTGGGGCAGGGCCCCCTTGACCTCTCCGCTGCCCCTTGCAGGAGCCCACGTGTGGCCGGAGCCCCCTGCACTTGGCAGTGGAGGCCCAAGCAGCCGATGTGCTGGAGCTTCTCCTGAGGGCTGGTGCTGACCCTGCTGCCCGCATGTATGGTGGCCGCACCCCACTGGGCAGTGCCACGCTCCGGCCCAACCCCATCCTCGCCCGTCTTCTCCGTGCACATGGAGCCCCTGAGCCTGAGGACGAGGACGACAGGCCTGGCCCCTGCAGCAGCAGCAGCAGCAGTAGCGACAGTGACAGCGGGGACGAGGGCGTGAGTCAGGAGGAAAGACCGGGTGGCCCAGCTGGGGGGTCAGGGTAACAGGCGGGTGGGCAGGGGTGAAAAGAGAAGTTAGGCAGTGTACTGAGATCGACCTTGGGCCGCTGTGATCGGAGAATGCAGGCAGAAGTCCGGGGTGACCTGGATGGGGTGGTGGGGAGAATGTGGGGAGCCATGGCTTGAGTAACGGCGGAGGGAGAACTCAGGCAGGCAGAGTTAGAGAATGAGACCACGGTCCAAGGGACCCGTGATGGCAGTGAGCAGCAGCGGTGGCTGAGAGTGTTGGGAGTGACTTCCCGGAGCAAGAGATGGAGGACTGAGGCTGTGGGAAGGTGACCTCGGGCAGCAGTGGTTCCGACGCTGGCAGCAGTGGGGAAGGACCTTCGCCAGCAGGGAGGAGGCTGTGTGGGGGAAGCCAGGGGGCAGAGATGCTGCGTTGGGCAGGGGACGAGGCTGGGTAGTGAGGGGGGTGAGTAGGGTGAAGAATCTGGGTAGAAGCAGAGGGAGGGGGCAGAGGAAGGAGACCCCAGTGGCTGTGGCTGCCGAAGACGCCAAGAAGCAGCAGGGCCGGAGCCCAAGCAGGAGCCCAAGCAGTGGCGGGTGGTGGGAGAAAGCAGATGACCTTGAATGTGGTGGTTGGAAAACCAGGAGTGGGGAATTTGCGTGGGGGAACTTGGGTGTCACCAGAAGACCCAGTTGTCGGGGCGGGTGGAAGAAGCTGGACAGCCGGTATGGTGACAGCCGCCTGAGCCCCTGTGCCTGCCCCCTCTGCCCTCAGGATGAATACGACGACATCGTGGTTCACAGTGGCCGGAGCCAAAGCCGGCTCCCTCCCACCCCAGCCTCAAAACCTCTCCCCGATGACCCCGTCTGACCTAATTGTTAATAGAATCTCCAGTTTAATAAAATCCCAGTTCTGACAACCCGAGACTAGACTGTCACCGTCGCGGTCCTCTGGTTTATTCCCAGGTCCCCGTCCCTCCAAAATCAAGTGCCACACAAGCCTCTGGTTTTCTTTGTGCTTTATCCACACAGAAGGGTTGGAGTGGGTTACATGGGTGGCCGGGTATGTCCTGAGTCAGCATGAGGCCAGCCGCTCTCCCCAGCTCAGACTCGGCCCCTTGAGCCCACTTGCATGGCACACCCTTCTCCCCATTCCTGCAGTTGGGCATGGAGTGGGCTGGTAGGTGAGCTTTGGGGGTCCATAGTCCTAAGCCATAGGGTGGGCCGGGAAGGAGGCCATGAAGTCGGGGGTCATCCCTCCCTCCTGATCTCCTCCCCCAGAATCTCAGTTGCCTTCTTGAGCTCGTCTCTCACATGCTCCAGCCGCTCCATGTCATGCTCCTGGTGGGATCAGAAATGGGTTGATCAGCACCCACCTCCAAGGGCGGGCCACCTCAGTAGTCACCCCTGAATGTGGGCCATGTCAGTTTGCACAACAGTGGTCATCCTGGTCACTGTGGACCACGATGGGGACCTTGGCGGAAGAGTTACGTTGGCCAACGTGCCCAGCAGCGCGGTTCGTGTGTGTGTGGACTGTCTAGCCAACGGCAACGGATAGGACAAGTAAACTTGGATGCCGTGACCCTTCTGTGAGGTGCTGGCCATTTGGGCTACTGCCACCAATCACGGGGACATCCTACTTTCCGTGACCCAGCAATGGTGTCCATCTGTAGTCCAGTGAACCAAGCAGCAGCCCCTTTTCATGTGGCCAGACTGCTAAGTCAGCTACCTCTCTGCAATACTAGTGGCCATCTGGGAAGTGATGTCAGCATGGAAGCCATCTTGGTCAAGCAGAGGCCTCGCTGGGCTCTTGCTGCCTAGTCCTGGTGTCAGTCCTGGTCACTACGATCCATTTGTGGTGGGTAGTGGTCATGGCCCAACACTGGTACGGGGTTGGTAGCAATCCACTGGCTGTTGGGTCCGCCCCACTTGCCCATCGCCTCCTCCACTCACCTCCTTTTCCGAAGCCTCTTCCTTCTCCTGCTTGGGCTCCTCTTCCGGCTGGTGGAGGTGGTGGTGATGCGGCGAGTCCTCGTGCATCTCTCCACCCGCCTCAGCCCCCTGCCACAGACTGCGGCCCCCGCCTAGCACCTGCAGGCCCTTCTCTTCTGCCTCAAACTGGGCTGTCTCCTCGTCACTGGCCTGCTCTGCCACTCGCTTTTGGGGGCCCCCTCTGCCTTCTAGGCGCCGCTTCCACAGGCCTTCAAAGGATTCTGTGTGCCCCCTCTTCTTCCTTTTTTCCTCCTCCTCCTCCTCTTCCTCTTCCTCGTTGTCCTCCTCTTCCTGGCGGAGCCGGCTCTGAAGCTGCTCATGGATGGTCTGTTCCCGCACCTCGGACTTATGGGCCCTTTCTGCAGCCTCCTCTTCCTCATCCCTCATCTCCTGGCTGGACCTCGTCTTCCCAGCCTCTTGCTTCTTGAAATCCTCAACCAGTAGGGCTTTCTCTTTGCTGGACACACAGCCATAGGGCTCTGTCTCACACATCTCTGGTGGAAAGAGAGGGTGCTCTCTGTGCAGCAAATTGGGGGAACTGAGACCTGGAGGGGCTGGGGTCTGCCCAAAACTGGGAGAGGAGGGTCAGGTCTGGGCCACACTCTCTGCCCCCATCCTGCACCGCTGCAGGGAACCCCGATGGTGGGTCTGGAGGCCAGGCTGGACACTGTGCAGTGCTATGCCAGCCCAGGCAAGGGGACTCAGGGATGAGACACCCCTTCCTCCAGGAAGCTCTGGCCCAAACCCTGGGTGGGGTGGGGACTTCCCAAGAGGAACTGGGGCCTGGGCCCCCCTTACCTTTGTGGAGGAGAGCTGTGCAGGGGCTTCTCTGGGCCTGGCCCAGTGTCAGCACTTCTGTGACCACCTCTGCCAGACAGCGGGTCAGCTGGGGGTGAAGGGTCAGAGGGGAGGTTGAGGGCAGGGCAGATGGGGGTAATGAGAGCAGCAGGAAGTCTGGAGGGGAGATGATCATGGAAGTTGGTCAGGGTGGGCCAGGGTGTGGGGGAGATGAGGCAGGGCAAGGGGTCTGCACTCACCTCTTCCTTGGAGGGTCTTGGCGCCAATGGAGCAGCGGTGGCTGTGGAGGAAGGAGATGGGTGCTGGGCTGGGACCCCCAGGCGCTGTCCTCAGTGCTGATCTCAGCTCCAAGATGCATCCCGTTACTCCCCTGTCCCCTCTTCAGCCTACCTGACAGGTGTTCCCTCCCCACCTGGAAGCTCAGCCCATGAAGTCTCTGGTCCGACCCCAATGGGTGCCCCGTTCCCCCCCCCGGTTCCCTGAGTCCCTGGTCCTTGACAGGTCTCAGAAGTGCCCTCTCCAGTTTCTGGCACTCACCTGCCCCCAGCAGCAGCACCAGCAGCAGGGGCAGTGGCAGCGGGAGCAGCACGGAGGTGGGCCCGCGGTGTTGCATGGTGGGGCGTCCGGACCTCGGTGCTCGGTGCTGTGCTGGACGGCAGGGCAGCTGCTTATAACCCAGGCCCGTGGCCCCGCAGGGGAGGAAGTGACGTCACCACTACCCCTTCCCTGCCTGTGGCAGGGTGACAGCTGCAGGGCGGCCACCTGCCCAAGACCCTCAATTATTCATGGGGACCCACGTCCTGCACCCGCTCCGCTCCAGATAATGGCCCCTTAGTGCCAGCAGGGAGGGAGGGTGTGTCCGCCAGACAGACACGGTCTGATGGGCTTAAGGCTGCACTGGGAGGCTGACCTGGGTTCGAATCCAGCGGCGCCACTTAACAGGTAGACTCAGGCAACTCCTCTTCTTTGGCTGCTTCCTCGTCTGCAAACCTGGGCCTTGTAAACCTGCTTCCTCTGAGGTGGTGGCTGGACTCTGCCTGAATCCCTGCTCCACCACTACCAGCTGCATGGCCCTGGGAGAACCGCCCAACCTCTCTAGGATTGGTTGCATCCTTTGTGAAATTGGCCTGGTGACCCCCTCCTCCAGGTGAGGCTTGGCAGGAGGTGAGGAGTGCGTAAGGTAATTTAGACAGCGCCCAGCACCTTCAGGTCAGTGCTTTTTATTGAGCACCTACTATATGCCCAGCCCTCTTCCAAAGCCGGGGGCTCCAGCAGTGAACAAACTGGGCAAGCTCCCTGTGCTTGTGGAGCAGACAATTGAGAGGCACAGACACAACACTCAAACAGCCTAAGGAAGGAGGAAATGACCGCAGACTCCTGCATCACGAGTGCTAGGGGGTTTACTTTGGCCGGTCAGGGAAGTCCTCTTTGAGGAGGATATTTGGGCCAAGGCCTGAGTGATCAAATGGAGGCATTCGCACAAGATTGAGGGAAAGAGTAGTCAGGGGAGGCACTGCCAAGTGCACGGGTCTGAGTCAGGAACAAGTCTGCAGAGTTAGGCCGGACCAGAGCACGACAAGAAGTGGGCTGAAGTGGAAGGCAGGGGGCAGATCAGGTGGGGCTTTGTGGATCACGGGGACAAGTGTCCTTTCCCCTGAGTGAGATGGAGCAACATGAGGGCTCTGGGCAGGGGAGGGGCGTGACCCAACACAGGGGTCCCACAGGGTCTGCTCTGGCTTTGTGTGGGACCCAGGGAGCAGGGCAGACAGTGAAGTGGCTGCTGTGCCTCTGAGTCACAGCGGACGGGCCCAGGGAGGAGAGAGGAAGGGTGACTTCTGGAAATATTGTGAAGAAGGAGCTGCCAGGGTCTGCTGAAGGAAAGACTGACGTCAGTGTGAGAGAAGCTGGTCCCGGGCCAGGGTGAGTTCCAGCTTCACTGAGTCTGTGCTGCCTACTGGACCCTTCCCTGCCACTGGGGATGGAGGGGTGAGGCTGAAACTGGGGTCAGTGCAAGGTGCCTCCTGTCCTAGAGCTAGGGGAGAGGACTTGGCCTCTCAGTTCTGGCGGTGGCCTCTAAGTTGCCCTCCCTGTGCTCTGGGGGTTGCTGGGGGTTCCTGGCCACGGTCTCCGCAGCCACAGACCCTGGGGCAGTCTGGCACCTCTGCCCAGCTGCCCAGCATCCCCAGCTAGTCGGCCAGGGTCCTTTGCCCACAGATCCACAAAGGCCTTGGTTCTGACCATTTATTGGGGACTTTCTGCTACATCCTGAGGGAGGGAAGGAAGGAGGGCTGGGGACTCTTCCTCTCCTTCCCCGTCCTTACAACCGTCAAGTCCCCAGATGTCCTGCTTTCTGGTGCAGGGTTGGGTTGACCTGACGACAGGGTCACTGGCTGGTTCTGAGGAAATCAGGGAAGAAGGGAAGGGGCTGACACGAGGAATGCAGATGTCAGGACAGGCTCAGGAAAATAGGTCCCGGGTTTCCAGAGTCCCCTGAACTCCAGGAAGCAGCGACAGCCCTGCTGACTGATGAGAGTGAGCTCTCAGCTCGGAACAGGCTGGCCGGGGAGCCTGGACTTCTGGGGCTGGTTGGGGCCGATGTACTGGAGAGGCACGTGAGTGGGGATGGTGATCCGATCGGTGCCAAGGTAGGGCTGGAGGGCAGGGGGCACGAGGACGGAGCCATCCTGGGGACAGAGCAGGCCTCAGGACGCTGCCAGTGCCCCAGGCCTTCCCCCTCTGCCTCCCTGAGGGCGATCCTTCCACCCCTCACCTCTTGCTGGTTGCTCTCCAGGAGGGCGATGAGGAGGCGAGGGACAGCACAGGCCGTGGCGTTCACCTGGGAGAGAGGCATGCTCACGTCCATGTGATGACCTCTACCAGCCCTGGAGAGGCTGAGGCCTAAGAAGGAAGGCTGTGGGGACGGTGGGCAGGGCGGTGCGGGTGCTCACCGTGTGGGCGAACTGCAGTTCCCCGGCCTCCTTCTGGAACATGATGTGCAGCCGGCGGCTCTGGAAGTCCGTGCAGTTGGAGGCACTGGTGACCTGGGTGAGGGGGCGGGCCAAGAGGGTCAGCTGTGGGGGATCCCATTCCCTGTCCCCACTGCGCATCCCCACCATAGTGGGGGCTCACCTCGCCAAAGCGGCCGCGGCCTGGCATCCAGGCCTCGATATCGAACTTGCGGTAGGCGGGAAGGCCCAGTTCTTGGGTGGGCATGTCCAGGACACTGCAGCCCAAGAGACAGTTGTGGTGAAGGTCAGAGGATAAGGAGGGGAGGCACGAGGTGGAGGAGGTGGTAGGATGCGGCAGGGTGTCAGGGGGCAGGAGTGGAGCGGATGGAGCAAAGGACGCCACTCTCAGCACCCTGGGTTTGTAACAGGTAACTGAGGAGAAAGCCCAGATCCCCCGGCCTCTCTGGAAGCCTGACGGATGAGGCAGGAGGGCGCGGGGCTGCCCGCCAGGTCCTGCCCAAAAGGGAAGGGGCAGTGAGGAGCCCCTGGGTGCAGCGCAGATGGGGCGGCACTTAGGGATGGGAGCCACGAGATGGAAGGGGCCCGGGTCTCCACCCCGGAGCGCCCCGCGCTGCCTTGGCTGCCGTCTCCGTCCTGTGGCCTACACGGAGACTCAGACACACACCCTGTATATATTCCTAATACGGGAAAAGGGGCCGGAGGGAAGGGGTGTGAGGGTGTTCACGGTGAGGGAGCACTAGCCAGCCCATCCCTCCTCCCTCACCCCTGCCCTTCTCCGCACCGGAAATGCAGGCCCAGCTCTGTCAAGATCTCCATCTGCAGGGACAGGAACTCATCCAGCAGCTGTGAGCTCTGCTCCAGACCAGGGCCTGTCACCCCAAACATCTCCACCTGGGGCAGCGCGGTGGGCACACGGGTCAGGAGGCCCTGGGCCACTGCGGAGGCCCTCCTCCCCGGTCCCGGCTACACCAACCTTGGTGAAGTGGTGTACTCGATACAGTCCCCGTGGCTCCTTCCCTGTGTCTGTCTCGGCCCGGTAGCAGGTACTAGAACAAACCATCCTGGGGGAGCCAGGGAGGTGGAGTCAGGGAGGGGAGAAGGAACGTCACAGGTGGGGACATGTTCTACAGGAACGGGCATCACCTGATCGGCAGGTCCCTGAAGGCCACGGAGTGGTCCATGAAGTAGCCTAGAGGGAGAGGGGGACAGGATGGGTCAGCCAGGGCACCACCCACTCACAGGAAACCTCTGGGAGAATTAGAAAAGGTGTCCCCTCTGGTATGTGGCTGGATCCTTACTGTGCTGTTGTGCAGTAAACGACCTACACAACTGTACGTGTTGGCCCTGGGATCACTGAGACATCCTAAGCAGGTGGCCCTGGTTGTTCCCCTGCAATCTCTGGAGGCATCCTCACCCCTGCTGTTGCCTCCAGGCAGGTGCTTACCTGCAAGCCCCACCTCAGCTGTCCCAGCCAGGTTGAGGTCTTCAAAGCGGGAGGGGTCGATGTTGTAAATCTGGGATGGGTTGGCATTTGGCGTCATCCCACAGCCTTCCTGGGGAGGCCAAGCCATTGAGGTCAGGGGACAGATGACCTCGGCCTCCATGTTGCAGTCACAACCCCTGATCCTCCCCCAGAAGCTTCTAGAATTGCCCTGGGCTCCCTGTTGTGGCCTGGGACCCTCAACCCAGTCCCAGGGTGGCCTCTGCCGGGGAAACAGGCTGTTCTTTATGAGTGGGGTCCCCAGAACAGGGCCTGGCACACAGCCGGGCGTGGGGAGCACTCACAAACACAGCTCCTCGGAGGAGGTCTGGCACCGTCATGGGGGTGAAGCCCTGTGAAGAGGAAGGGGCTGGCTGAGGCGCACGGCCTGGACCCCCACCAGGCCCCAGGCTCAGAACTGAAGAAGCGACACTGCAGAGCGGGCCCATAGCTCCCGCCTGTCCTTCTAAAACCCATCCCGCCTCAGAGGAAACCGAGGAAGGCCCGAGTGGGGGGGCTTGGAGCCGTCCCTGGGGCCCCTCTCTGCTGGCGCTTCATGGTTTCCTCGCTCAGTTCATCCCGCCCAGGTAGTGAGAGGTGTGGCGAAAGCTTTCTGTGGCTCCCCAGTGCCCTCCGGAAATGGCCGAGTCCCTCGCCTACACCCCACGCCTCCAGCTCCAGTTTCAGCAGCACGTTTCCCGACACCCCCTCTATGCTGCAGGCAGGCACTGAGGTCACACAGCTCTGGGGCCAGCTCCAGGCAGGGGCCATCAGATCCTGGACTAGTTGCGCCCCCTGGAGGCCTTAATTTCTCCATCTCTGAAGCGGGGGTAACAATAGCACCTACACCTAAGGTTGCTTTAAGAATCAAACGTCTTAACAACACGCCTAAAGTGGGAGCCTGGGTGGCTCAGTGGCTGAGCATCTGCCTTCGGCTTAGGTCGTGACCTGGGGTCCTGGGATCGAGTCCCGCATCAGGTTCCCTACATGGAGCCTGCTTCTCCCTCTGCCTCTCTGTGTCTCTCATCAATCAATAAATAAAATCTTAAAAAAAGAATACACCTAAAGCTCTGTAACCAGTGACTGGAGCAGAGGTTACCCCCCACCTCCCCACCTTGAGCCTTTGAGTCTGTGTCAGTGTCACCCCCTCCAGGCAGCCCACCCATCCTGGCCCATACCCGGTGGATGAGCTTGTTGAGTGTGAAGTTGACCAGGCCGTGCTGCAGGAGGGCACCAGCCCCACGCAGGTAATAGGAGCGGTGGCCAGACACATGGGACAGGCGCCTGGGAGACAGATGGGCGGACAGGCGGGTGCGTGTGGGCTGGGGCTGGTGGGGGGCGAGGGGGGCTCTTCTGTACCCCAGGGCAGAGGCCAGCTGCCAGGCGGGGGACCGGGCATCAAACATTCATGCGGAGTGAGGCCCTGGTGGCTGCACACCTGGTGCTGAGCCAGCTGCTGGGGTGGGGAGGGTGGGGAGGGCCACGAGCGGGCGGGCTCACTTCTGCCGGAGGATGTCGAGTTTTTCTGCGATTTCCAGGTGGCCCCGGGGTTGGAAGGAGAAAGCTGGATCGGGATGAAAAGCTGGATTAGAGAGATGGCGGGGAGGAGCGGCAGCAAAAGAGAGAAAGAGAGAGAGAGAGAGAGAGAGAGAGAGAGAGAGAGACACGGGGAGAGAGGAGAGGAAGGGAGGGGAGATGGTGGCAGAGACGGGACTGGCAAACGGAGAGAGGGATGGAGAGAGACACGAAGCAGAGGGAGAAAAGGGGCGAGAGGGTAAGGGGGAGAGAACATTAGGAAGAAGAAAGAGGGAGGTCGAGAGAGAGCCAGAGCCAAAGCCAAAGCCAGAGGGGAGTCAGGCAGGAAAACCCAAGGGAATCAGGGGCCCGAGCGAGACAGGACAGCCTGCCGCGCACACCCAGAGGAGACAGGGCGGAGGAGGGGAGCACCGGGACTCTACAGGCTCCAGCCGCATCCGACCCCGGGGCCCCCCACCTGGCTTGTCTCCGACCACGTGGAGCACTCGGGCCTGGCTCTCGTCCCCGGTGGGCTGCAGAGAGACAGCAGGGGGTCCTGAGGAAGGTGGTCCCAGGCGGACCCCGGGGCTCCCCCACGGCCCATCTCCGCTCACCACATCCGGGTGGGTCCGGTTGGGCAGCTTCAGCGCCTGTAGGTAGAACTGCTCCTTGAGCTGGGTCTCCTTGGGGTACAGGACCGTGAGCTGCTTGCGGATTTCCCGGCCATGTGCCCGCAGACTCTGATACTGGGGGTCCTGGGGGTGGGGCAGGCAGCGTCAGCCCAGGAAGGGGCAGGGTCCCTCAACCACTCTGACCTCGAGCAGAGCCTCGACCTTGCTGGGAGAGCCTCTGTGGTGGACACCCATTGTCTCTTTGGCCCAATGTCCTGAATTTCCTTCTGGGAAATTCCCTCACCTCCCTTCACCACCACGTGGTATATCCAGTGGGTCATGGACTCCGGCCCGGCCTACCAGAACATTCCACTGCCTTGGCCACAGTGATTGGCTCAAAGACAGGCACGTGACCCAAGCACCAGGACTACGGGTGCGGCTATGGGGGGAAGTGGTCCCCTTGGCGCCCCAGCCAGCCTCCCCTTTCCTCTGAGGGGAGAAAGTTGGTCTGGGAACGAGAGGGAAGTAGAACCAAGTATGGAGCCAGGCCCTGGAGCCAGCCTCTTGTTTCATGAACCAACAGATTCACCTGGATGGACAATCCTGTTGTCTTCTGTTACAATGTAGGAATCGGGACTCACTTTGGCACCTGCCCGCTCCCCCCAGGGACGGGACATCAGCCCCCTGTAGTACCTGCTGCACTTGACTGTTGTCCTGGTTAACCTGGTAGAAGAGAGGTGGAGGCGGTGATTAGGTTCGTGGGCCCGGAAGGAGGGAAAAAAACAAGGGGTGTAAGGTCAAACAGGGGCAAGGGGTCAGGGGTAGGTATGTGGAAGGGGTTCTGAATTCCTTGCTCTGCAGGTGCCTGGCCGGACAGACCTTCCTCCGCTCTGTGCCTCAGTTTCTCTATCAGGAAAGCCGGGAGGAGGCAAGACAACTGACAGTAATCACAGCTGCCGCTCCGTTGACTGAGAGCCATGTCACACCTGACTCTGCAGAGGCCTCTCATGCGGTCCTGTCTCTCCATAACCTACTCCATGACGTGGGCATCGGTAAATGACAAAACCGAGACTTGGAGACGTAAAGTCTGTGAATGTGCGACTTCCTACGACCCCGAGCAGCAGACGGAATCAGGCAGACCTGGGTCTGAACGTGGGGTGTCTCCCGGATGCGTGTCCTTGGGCAAATCTCGTCCCTCCTCCGAGCCTCGGGATTCCCATCTGTGAAATGGGCTAATCGGACATCCCCAGCAGGGCTGCTGCGTGGCTTCCGTGAGATGAGTTAGCACTCACTGAACATTTAACTGTGGTCACTTTTGTTGTCTGCACTGGCTGCTGGCCTGTGACGCATGTAGCCCGGGGCCTGGCACGCAGGTCCCAGTGTCACGGGGAGATGTAATGAGTCTTGCAATTGGCCTTCGAGGGGAGGGGTGGGTGGAAAGCAGCCCGAATGCCTGGGTGCGAACCCTGCCTCTGCCACTTCTTTCTGGCTGTGACACTGAGGCACATTTTAACATCCTGGGGCCCCGGCTGTGTCAGTTGTAAATTGGGTCCGTGCTGTTCCTGTCTCACAGACTCGTGAGGGTCGCACCCAGAACAGTGCCTGGCACGCAGTGATTGCTATATAAATGTCTGCTGTTGATTTTAGGATTACTTTTCTGCCCCATGGCAGACGTTATTGGCCATCTAACCCAAGACTATTTGCCCTTCCTCCTCCAATCCCACAGACACCTGACTCAGTTTACCCTCCCTGGGCACCCTGAAGTTCAGGGAACATGGGCTAAGCCAGGGGCTGCCTCTCAAGGAGTCCTAAGGCCACTGTAGTAACTCCATCCCTCCTACTGATGACAGGTGTGGGTGTCGGGCATGAAGGGACCCTGCTGGATGCTTCAGGAAAGACCTCCCTGCTCTTGAAAAAGGACATGTGAGCCACTGAAGTCCTGCTTTCTGCCTCTGGCAGAGTCATGCAAAGAGACGCAGTACTACGCCAGCCATCGTGGACTGCAAGAGGGGAAACTGAGGTAGAATCAGCACAGTGAAGCCCCCCCCACCTAGGACCCCCATGCTCACCAGCAGGGCCCGTACTGCCTCAGCCACAGTCCCCTTCTCTTCCTCCAGACTCCGGATCTGCTCCTGCAGCTGCCTCAGCTCCTGCCATGTTGAGATCTGGGGGTGGACACGGAGGGAAAGGTGTGAAGTGGCCTCTGTCTCCTGCCCCTTCTCGCTGGAGCCTGGCCCTCTGGCCACCTGGACTCCAGTGGCCCATCTCCCCTCCTGCCCTCCCATGCTAGAGCTCCCTGGTGTAAGACACGTGGCTGCCCAGAATTTAGATACATTTCCCAGCCTCCCTTGCAGCTGCATGTGCTCCTGGGTCCAAGACCAACCAATGGACATGAGTGGGCATGTGAGTCTTGGGTCACCTCTTTAAAAATAAGTCCCCATGCTGGACTTTCTGTCTCTCACTTCCTTGGACTGGATGATGGACTCTGAGGAGGGTCAAACCGGGCAGCATCCTAAGGGATGCGGAGCAAGAAGATGAAAGGACCCTCCATGCTGAAGGGCATGAGCTGAGGCCCTGCCAGCACTCACCTCTGAGTCTCACAGATGAGAAGCAGCCTCTGTCCTATGGGGCTGTGTGCTAAACCTGTCCCCTCCACATGCAGGCTCAGCTCTCGTTCATGGGCACCCCTACTGCTGTCTGCTGTGAGGTCCTTCTGTGAGCCCACATCCCTGGGCAAACCCCATTGACCTCTCTGGCTGCAGTTCTCCCTTTGACAAAATGGGGCAAACAACACAGCCCTACCCTCGGGCTGGAAGCCAGAAGGGGAGAGCAGGCCACAAAGTGGTTGGCTACCCATTGGGTGGCTCCCCCTGGATGTCCCCTGAACACTTCACCACTCACTACGTGTAAGAGTGCCTTGAGGAAAAGCATCTCTCCCCCAGATCTGGCCCACAAACTCCCATCCCCCACCCCAGAGCCCTGAGCCTCCTGCTGGATGCCACCCCAGCTCTGTGGCCAGGTACCATGTCCTGACTTTTCTGCCTCGGGAACATCCATCAGGTCTGTCCTCCTCCCATCCCTTGACTCCTGCCTCAATCCAGATCCTGTCCTCTCCCATGAGGACCCCTGTGCCAGCCTCTCAGCCTGCAGGCTCACCTCCTCCAGCCAGAGTTCCTACACAATCCCTCTCCTGCCTGAAAGCACCCATAGCTCCCCAGGGTTCCTAGGAACAATTCACGTGCCTTCTTATTGCCCATAAAGCCACATGCCATATTTTTCTTCAAACTTCATGCCCTAAAGAAGTTTTGCAAGCTTTGGGATGTGATCCATTAGTAGGTTATGAATAATTTAGGATCTCTAAACCAGCACTTTAAAAGGCTATGGTAGGGGTGCCTAGGTGGCTCAGTTGGTCAAGTGTCTGACTTTGGCTCAGATCATGATTGCAGGGTCCTAGGTCCAGCCCTGTGTCAGGCTCTGCACTCAACAGGCAGATTGCTTCTACCTCTCCCTCTGCTCCCCCGCTACGTTCATGCACTCTCTTTCTCTCTTTCTCTCTCATAAATAAATAAAATCTTAAAAAAAAAAAAAAAAAAAGGGATGCCAGGGTGACTCAGTGGTTGAGTGTCTGCCTTCGGCTCAGGACGTGATCCCGGGGTCCTGGGATTGAGTCCAGCATTGGGCTCCCTGCAGGAAGCCTGCTTCTCCTTCTGCCTATGTCTCTCACGAATAAATTTTTAAGAAAGATCTTTAAATAAATAAAGAAATGACTATGGTAAAATATACATAAAATTTGCCATTTTAACCATTTTTAAGTGTATAGTTCAGTGGCATTAACTGCATTTGCACCGCTAAGCAGCCCTCTCCACCATCCACCTCTGGAACTTTATCTTCCCAAGCTGAAACTCTACACCATCTTCCCATTCCCCGCTCTCCCCAGCCCCTGGCAACCCCCACTCTATTTTCTGTCTCTGTGAATTTGACTACTCTAGGTACCATGTATGAATGGAATCATACAGTTTTGTCTTTTTGTGATAGCCTTATTTCACTTAGCATAACGTCCTCAAGGTTCTTTCATGTTGTAGCACGTGTCACAACGTCCTTCCCTTTTTACTGAATCATATCCCACTGTAACGTATGTACCACATTTTGTGTATCTATTCATCCATCCATGGGCACTTGGGTCGCTTCCATCTTTCGGCTCCTGTAAATAATCCTGCTATGAACGTGGGTACACAAATACCTGTCCAAGTCCCTGCTTTCACTTCTTTGGGGAATATACCCGGAAGTGGGATTGCTGGATAATGTGGTAATTCCATGTTTAATTTCTTGAGGAACAGCCGCACTTTTTAAGTAATTTTTCTGGGCCTCAGTTTCTCCTCTAATGAGGGCCATCATGGCACCATAGGGTGGTTGTGAAACTGAAATGAGGCAAAAATGTACAGAGCCCTTAGAACAGGACCATCCTGAGCACCCCAGCAAGGTCTAGCAATATGGTGACTCTACTTCTCGTTCCCTGGCAGGTAGTATTATATTATTTACCCCCTTATCCTCAACACCTGGGACATAGTAGATGCTGCTGAAATAGCTGCAGGTAGAACGATTCATTCATTAAATATTTAGCTGCCTGCTACCTGTGGGGCAGGGGCAGGACTCTACCTCTTACTCTCCAAAGGCAGATCCCTCCACCCTCTGATTTACACCCCACCCCTCATTTTTTGCCCCTTTCCCCCATTTTTTTGTGGTCTTAAGCCTGGCATGTGGGAAGTTCCTAAGCGCAAAGCAGGTATTCAGCAGCTTTATGAAACAGACTCATCATGGGTGTGTAGACACGAGGACCCTGGCACTCCGTGCAGAACTGGCACGTACGTGGGTGCCAAGCACGTGTTGGCTAAACCTGGGAAAGAACTAACATTCCTGCGATAGGTTCGCCCCCTGCCGGAGAGTCTCCTGCAAGCCCGGCGCGGCCCCGCGGCTGACGGCCGGCGCAAGCGCACTCACGATCGCGGGCAGGTCTTCCGGCCGCAGCTCCCCCTTGCGGAGCTGCAGGGCGCGCGCGGCCTCTTCCGGGCATGCGCACAGGCGCTCCATGTCCAGCTCAGGGAGCGCGCTGTAGCCCTCGCGCGCGTGCTCGTACAGGAGGTTCCGGTCTCGTCTCTCCGTGGCGAAAGTTCTCCTCGGGCTATGGCTGCGGACGCAGCCTCTCCGGGGCCGAAGACCCCGACCAGCCACCAAAGGCCACAAGCGGCGCGCCATGGACGCAGCCATCTTGGACAGGGGACAAGGAGTCGCGCACCCTTCGCCCCGCCCACTCCGCGTTTAGACCAATTGCAAAGCAGCTGCGACCCGGGAAGG
Organism: Vulpes vulpes; assembly: GCF_048418805.1. Taxonomy (NCBI): domain Eukaryota; kingdom Metazoa; phylum Chordata; class Mammalia; order Carnivora; family Canidae; genus Vulpes; species Vulpes vulpes. Next base: position 8,492,101 of record NC_132780.1, read on the forward strand.
CGGTGAACGCCGCTCGCGTCTGCGACGCAGTTCGGCAGGAAAAACTGACCGAGATTGACTCTGTCGTTGACCAATCGTGGTCTACGCCCCGCCCCCTCAGCGTACACGACAGGCAGATCCAGCCAATCCCTGGCAGGGTGGCCTCCGGGAGGCGGGGCTAGAGGTCGCTTCAGCGTGCCTGTGGACCTTGCTAGGGTGGGTGATGGAGCCCCTGCTTCTCCAGGACTTCCCGGACCTTTCCTCAGTTTCCCTTCTGTGTGCGGGGTTGGGGGGTGGGGAGAGGTTGCTGAATGCCCGGAGTCTACTCGGAGCGAAAGTAAAATTGACGGAGGGAATTTGTGTCAGCAGCGTGAGCGGTTAGACTAGGAAATTCCTCGGATTTAAGTCCGAAGGCTCTGAGGACGGGATGGGGAGGATTTGGGCCCTGCCCGGGCTACGGCCAGTCCCCTTTTCCTTCCTGATTCTCTTATCCTCCAACGCAGGGACCCTGCAGACGGCGGGATGTCCTGGTCCGGCCTTCTCCGTGGCCTCCGCGCGTCCCTAAGTTATGGTAAGTTGGGATCTCGAGCTGCAGAGACGCAGCTGGACGAGGGTTTTCCGCGCTGGGACTTGGGTGCCTCTGCCGCAGCCCCCGGGGAATCGCGGTTTAAAACTAGGGATGCGTGGCGGGTGTTAGCAGAGCTCGCGCTGCAGGGGTGACGGGGGAAGTCGTTGCATTGGGGGTGTCGTCGGGTCGGTTGGGTCAGTTATCGATTTCTTCAGCAAATACTTATTAAATACCCCCCCCCCCTCGCCCGGTGGGTGAGACATCCAAGCAAAGCGTTTAACTCATTCGTTCAGCTGGTATTTTTCAAGATCCTAGTGTGTGCCAGGTACGGAGGGGGATGCTTAATTTACGTCCTTACTGGCTCTAGGGACATCACATCCTTCTCCTGGCCATGCCCTTTGCGAGGTATTTCGGTCACTTATTCACTCTTTGCAAATATTTATTAAGCACGTTCTGGTTGCCACTCACTAAGGATCACATGACAGGCTTGCACCCTGCCAGGGAACTGGGGTAGATTTTTTTTAATTTTTATTTTTTTAAGATTTTATTTACCCATGAGAGACATACAGAAGGGTAGAGACACAGGCAGAGGGAGAAGCAGGCTCCCTGCGGGGAGCCTGATGCGGGATTCGATCTCAGGATCACAAGCTGAGCTAAAGGCAGGTGCTCAACCACTGAGCCATCTGGGTGTCCCAACTCTGGGCTGGCTTGACATGTGTCTCTCAGGGTAGCCCCTCATACACGTACTCAGGGGGGCGGAGGGTGTGATTATGGTGCCTGTGACACAGTGAGGACATGGAGGGGCATGAGTCTTACTTAAGGCATACCACTTGGAAGAGGCTATCACCAAGAGGAAGAAGAGGAATGTCTCATCCCTTTTAAGGATTTTGCTGTAATTTGACACATAAGGAGACATGGAAATAGACATAGGGCCAGGACTGGCCCTGGATATGGAGGGACTGTAAAGTTTGGGTGCCAAAAGACATCCATGCTAGTGACAGGAAAAGGATAACCTAAAGCCCTGAACTGGGAGCTCCAAGAGGGTGTGCCAAGGGCTGTCTCTGTCACCACTGTGCCTCCAGGATTGGGGCCAAGACAGGGTGCTCAATGAATGTTTGCTGAAGAGGCTCCAGTTATGGTGGTATCTTCTGACATCCTACATCCTACATCCTATCCATAAGCAAGTCCCATCAGTCTGCCTTGAAAATATACAGCTCTGCTCCCCCACACCCCCAGTCTTCTTAGTAGACTGCAGCCACACTGGTCTTTCTTCCTTTTTTTTTTTAAGATTTTATTTATTTATTCATGAGAGACACACACACACACAAAGAGAGAGAGAGAGAGAGGCAGAGACACAGGCAGAGGGAGAAGCAGGCTCCCTGTGGGGACCCTCATGTGGTACTTGATCCTGGGACCCTGGGATCACACCCCGGACTGAAGGCGGTGCTAAATCGCTGAGCCACCCGGGCTGCCCGACTGGTCTCCTTTTCTGTTGGTGTGTCTGGGGACACTGGCTGGAGCAGGATGAGCAAGGGGGCTAGTAGGGGAGATGAAGGTCAGGGAAGTAATGGGGGAAGATCAACTGGGGCCTCATGGGCCATGGGAAGGACTTTGTCTCTTGCCTAAGTCAGAGGGCACCGCAGTGGGGAGGGCTCTGAGCAGGGGAGGGACATGGCCTGACCCAGGTGTCCACAGGGTCCCTCCAGCTGCATGTGGGGACTAGAGTGTAGGAGGAGGGAGGAGTAGAGATCAAGAGACGAGCCTGGACAGGCCCAGAGGCGATGCAGTGGAGAGAGGAAGGGGGTCTATATGAAAGTTCAGCTGACATCATCTACTTATGGGGGCTGGAAGTGAGTATGACAGGGAGGAGGAGGGACCCCTCCCCAAAATATCCCGTTGGGTTGCTCTGGAGATGGCGTGAGTTAAGGTGGGTACAGTGCACAGAACAGTCCCTGACATGGTGTCAATCTGTTCACTTTTATTATTATTTTTAAGCAGCATTAAAGTCAGTATCTTTCTTGCAGCATAAAATGAGTTAATCCACATTAAATGTTTAAAACAGAACCTGACATGTGATGGTTGCCCAGTAAACATTACTACTCCTACTTGTGACCGCCCCTAGACGTAAACACATCCTTGTAAAGTGCTTGGAACAGTGCCCAGAACTCTTACCCCTTCACTGGGATAATAACCATCCCCTGTTGTCCCCGGTTGTGTGTCTCCAGGCCAAGCCCTGGCCTCCCAGCTGTGGACCACCCGCCCCATGGCCACCCTGAACCAGATGCATCGCCGGGGGCTTCCGAAGTGGCCGCCTCCACCTCTGGGCCCCACGGCTGGCCGGCCGCAGCTGAAGGGAGTGGTTTTGCGCACATTCATCCGAAAGCCCAAGAAACCCAACTCGGCCAACCGCAAGTGCTGCCGTGTGCGGCTCAGCACAGGCCGAGAGGCTGTATGCTTCATCCCCGGAGAGGGTCACAGCCTGCAGGAGCACCACGTCGTGCTCGTGCAGGGTGGCCGCACCCAGGACCTGCCTGGCGTGAAGCTCACTGTCGTGCGTGGCAAGTACGACTGTGGCCATGTGCAGAAGAAGAAGTGACTGTCCGGGCCGCAGCAGGCTGGGGTTCACCCAGAACAGGATCTTCCTCTCTGGAGGCCTGCAGTATTCTTGGGAAGCTATTCCAGTTCTGGAAGCACCTGGTCCTGGGTTCAAGTCCTGGCTTCACCTCTTCCATCTGGAACACTGCTTGCCCATAGGGGTTCTGGATGTGAGTTAGGAAAAGCACCCCTCTGTCCACACCCTTGCCTTCCTTGTGTAGTGCATTGACTCAGGGGACCTCTTCTGCTGAGATAAGGAAGGCCCTGTACTGCCGTCCCTGGGAAGGGGTTGCAATAAATACAGACACACACACACCCCCATGGTTGTAATGTGAACCCTCTTGCACAGTATTTGCCCGCTGCGTGGTATTAGCCACTGACGTCCCTTATTGGCTTTAGTTTTCTCCAGAAAATAGCTCTACCCATAGTATCCTCCTTTTTGGGTTTGGTGAAGATTGAATTTGTTGCTCTGAGTGCATGACATGCAGGTGGCTACTCTGTTGGGAGTTTTGGAGTCAGGTAGGCAGCACCAAGGTCCATTTCCCTTTCCTGCAGGCCCAGGATCTGGGCAAGGACAGCCGGGTCCTCCAGCTTCCTATCTGTGGAAGGGGTATTGAAAGGATCGGATGGGATGCACTGCTGCCTGCTTGGGAGCTGTTCTGGGTTATTTTCAGACTCACACACACCTGGGTCTGAATCCTGGCTCTCCCTCTTTGTTCTGTGACTTTGGATATATTTGTTCCTCCCTCAAGAAGTGGCACCAAGAGTAATACTGACCTCACCTGACCACGTGCTTGGCCATGTTAGATTTTACCATTTGGGAGCTGTCCTTCTATCATTGGGCTTGGTGCAGGTCCTGCTTCCCCTGCTTACCTACTGGGTGACCTTGGGCAGGCCATTTAAACTCTGAGCCTGTTTCCTCCTGGATCAAATAACAGCGCCTGCCTTCCATTTACTGCATGGAGCTTTGTACACCTAAAGTTCTCATGGTTGGAAACATCCCACAAGGCCTTTTAGGATTAGGGCTGGGGGTGGACAGTGCATTGATCATAGACAAAAGTCCCCTGTCATTTCACATTTAGCACCAATTTTATTGAGCTAGTTTGTTGGCTGTGCCCAGCTGGGGAGATAGCAGGAGACACCAGGGAGGCAGGCAGGCGCTCTTTCCCTTGTGGCATGCCTTGCTCCTGGAGTCTGTACACCAGAAGAGTAGAGAAACGCAGTCTGTTGCCCAGCAGGAAGGGAGCTGTCCTGAGGTAGGGGCAGGAGGTAGGGTGGGGGGCATGGTTTAGGGATCAGCAGGGACTCCGGAATTCTGAAAGAAACAGCACCAGCCAGGCCCAATGGGCAGGTGCTGATAGGTGGTGCTGGAGGAAGTTGCACAGGCCCCACGTCCGAATCCCAGAGACTCCCCAAGACTGCAGAGAGGGTCCCCTTTGGTGCTCCTGTTAGTGACCTCAAGGATAGACCCCCCGCCTAACCTCTGCTCCCTGCTAGCAGCTGGGATCCCCCCCAGTCACTGTCCCAGGTTGTCAGCAGCTTTCCCCCACTATTCCAAATCCTGGTTTGGCCTTTGTGTGTTGACTCAGTCTACTGACCGACATCCACGCATGTAAGAAAACAATTTGCAAGCAAAGTAAACATCTCTGAGTCACTTTGAGTGACTTCCCCCACCCCAGGAAGCTGGGGCAGTGTGAGCAGCCTGGTTGGATCCCAGTTTCTTGTACAGCATGTGGGCCACCATGCTGAAGCAGTAGCAAGTGGGGTTCACTGGAGGTCTGCTGGGAATGGGCCACATGGGACCCCCACCGTCTACAGGCATCTGGCTCCCGGCTGCAAAGCTGCTCTTGACCAATGATGATGTCCGGCAGATGGCAGTACATTCTGGAAGGCTGGGTCACCCTGGTTGGCTAGGACAGGCGGATCCTGACCCTCACGCTGGAGTGGGTCACCAGGGCACCATAGTGCCCGACCCAGGAACGTGTGTCTCTCCCATACTGCTCAAAAGACACGTAGCGGATGCCCTTGCCGAAGTTGGTGAAGACATGAGACACCTGCATGGGGAAGGAGAGTGAGAAAGTGAGGACCTGTGGGGCCTTCTCTTCCTCCACCTCCTCAACAGGCGCTCCCAAGGACTGGCGAGGTACCAGGCCCTGCTCTAGGTGCTGGGGATACAGGAGTGAAGAAAACAAAAAGGCCCTTCCCTGGTAAAGTTGACAATCTATTTTTTTTTTTTAAAGATTATTTATTTAGTTATTCATGAGAGGCACAGAAGGAGAGAGAGGCAGAGACACAGGCAGAGGGAGAAGCAGGCTCCATGCAGGGAGCCTGACGTGGGACTCGATCCCGGGTCTCCAGGATCATGCCCTGAGCCAAAGGCGGCGCTAAACTGCTGAGCCACCGGGACTGCCCAAAGCTGACAATCTAGAAGGAGAGTCAGACCCTGAAGACAGCTGCAGGTAAGGGGCAGGGGCGTGAGGTTGTTAAGTGAGTGAGTGGAGGCACCACTAAGGCACTATTTAGCAGAGACCTGAAGTGGGGAAGGAGCCATGTGGGGATCAGGACAAAGAGTGTTCCAAACAGGAACAGTCAGCGCAAAGGCCCTGAGGTAGAATTGTGTCTGGAGCAGAGTGAGAGAACAAGAGGTCGTGTCGGGGGTAAAGAGCTGATCATGAGGGACCTTGTGGGCCATGGCAGGACTTTGGCTTCTGGCTTTTCTTATCTTGTGAAGATTTTTTTTTGTTGAAATAATATTCACTTAACAAAATGCTCCATTTAAAACTACAATTTCATGGTTTTTAGTATATTCACAATGTTCTGCAACTATGACCACTAATTCTGGAACATTTCCATCACCCCAGAAAAAAGCCTCATATCCATTAGCTGTCACTTCCAATTCCTCCTCCTAGCCAACCTATCTGCTTTCTCTTTCTATGAGCTTTGCTGCTTCTGGACATTTTGTATAAATGCAGTCCTACAATATGCGGCCTTCTGTGCCTGGCCTCTCACTTAGCATCCCACTGCCAGGGTTCATCCATGCTGTAGCATGGATCCACACTTCATCCCCTTTTATAGCTGCATGTTAAAACTTGGGCTTTTCTTCTGAGATGCAGCCCTCGGAGGAGAGACTTGTGATCTGACTCACTTTTAAATGGGCTCTTTCTGGATCTGTGTTGGGTGGGGAGGAGGAGATCAGGAGAGGAAACAAGGCCACCTCAAAAGTTAATTTTTTTTTTTTTCAGAGAGAGCGTGCCCAAGCTGGGGGTGGGGGACGGAGGGGCAGAAAGAGAGAGAATCATAAGCAGGCTCCGACACAGCGCTCAGTCTCACGACCCTGACATCACGACCCAAGCTGAAATCAAGAGTCAGATGCTTAACCGACTGGGCCCCACAGGCGCCCCATAAAAGTTACTTTGGTAACAGATGTGATGACTCCATGCACAAGCTTGGGAGCCCGCCTGGGTGTGCATGGAGCCCTGCATGCTTATTGTGACTCGGGGCCAGTCACTTAACTTTCCATGCCTCAGTTTCCTCAGCTCTAGAACGGGGATAGAGGAAGGACTTTGATTTGCCCCCCCCTCCCCCCCCGGATCCCAAGCATCTAGAGCAGTGCCCAGCACACCGCAGGTGCTCTGCTAATAAAATGAATCGGTTGGCAAAACTCTTGGAAGAGCGTCCAGGATGAAGTAAGGGCTTGGTGATTGTTAGTGGTTATTGTGAGAGACATCCGGTCGTGGTGAGGGCTGAGAAGGGAAGCTGAGCAGGCAGGCGGTGGGGTGTGTCTTTGCACAGGCCAGGGGTGGTGTGGAAGGCAGTCTGGACCCACCTGTCGGCAGCCTCTCTCAGTCCATTGAAGAACTGGGTTGGGTGAGGCCGAGAACTTGACCACTTCGTTTTCGTACGTGTCCAGGAGGCGGACCCGGAGCCGGTAGATGCAGCCACAGTTCTCTCTTGCACCCCACCTGCCAGGTGGTGGTGAGCCTTGATGCCCCCGCCACCCACCTGGTCTCCAGGATGGGGAGAGGGAGGCTGAAGGTTAAGCCTCCCTGCACCCCAGTAAGGGGCGCACACACCCACACCACATACGGAGAAGTCAGGGCCTGGGAATTTGCTGGGAGGAGCCTGGGTGCTCTTGCGGTGGATTCTAGAGGCTTTGCGTTGGATGTGTGCATGCCCCTGTGTGTGTGTGTGTGTGTGTGTAGGGGGAAGGAGTATGATGTCTGGGGTGGAACCACAACCCCTTGGCTCCCCGACCCCAAGGAGGGGAGGAGGAGCCTGGGTATTGCCGGGGGAGGGGGGGGTGGGGGGGGGAAGAAACTAGACTTTGTGTGGAGGAGCAAGAGCTTGAAGGAAGAGCCTGAGCGCTTTGTGAAGGAACCGAGGTGCTCTGGAACTAGTGCCCCCTGCCAACTCTGCCCCTCTAAGTCTCAGTTCTCAGGACACAGTGCTCTGAACCTTTTTGAGGCCTTGGGTATCCACAGGCCCTTAGGGTTCGTGCTGAGTGTGGGCAATGAGGGTGGAGTGGGTGAGATGGGGCGCTTATTTCTGACCAAGCCAGTCAGTGGCCCCCTTGTCAACCTGGGGCCCCCTGAAGAGGGACAGGGAAGCGTGCAGAGGGTGGGGGCTCTGGGCTCCTCAGGACTCTGCCCCCCCCCCCCAACGCCTCTGAAACATGAGAGCATCCTTTCCCCTCTCACCCTCACTATGAAGGGCGCGCAGTAGCCGTGGCCAGGCCAGGGGGCTGATAGGTGCACAGGGAACCCTTTCAGCAGAACTGCTGCCAGCCCTGAGGGTGCTCAGAGCAGGTTGCCATTTTTTACTCACCAGTCGGCCACACAGATCTCGATCTGGGCACTGTCCAGCAGCTCCTGCCACACTCCCTCCATCACCAAGTCTACCAGCTGCCTCTTGAAGCACCATCTGGGAAGGGGAGATGGTGTAGGGGTGAGGCAGAAAGTCACAGCCCAGAAATGACCCTCCAAGAAGCCTCCCAACACCCCTGTGTGAAGCAGGCCCGTGGGGTTCGCTCTACTAGATAAGATATATGATGGGCTGGGCATTCCCACATCCCCTCCACCATGCTCCATCATGCTCTAGGCTCCAAGAGGCTGACCTGTATGTCCCTGTATGTCCCTAGAACTGTGGGGACTAGAACATGAGTACACATGGAGGCCCAAGTTGAGCAGGGAATTCTGGAGCCTCTTAAAGTGCGGAGCCCCAGGGTCTGAGGTTGCACTGCCTGTATGGATAGGCCTCCCTTACCCTCCCCTTTCTGCTGGGTCAGCCAATGGGAAGCTCTAGCAGGAGAGGGAAGGAGGAGAAGAGAGTAAAATCAGGTTATTTAGCCTCCTGGCTCCCTCCAAAGTGATCACTGAGGGACTGCTGTGTCTCTCCATGGAAGGGCACAGCTCCACAGGGCCTCTCCTCACAGCCTTCCCTCTCTTATGGCTCAGGAACTGCTTCCTCCCCTTACCCTTGTCAGGCCTAGGGCTGGTAATGACCCTTTCCCTCACTGTTATCAGCCTGGGGTTCATGTCGTATCCTTTGTGTTTCCCTACACCTTTGTAAACAGTCCATCTCCCCTAACTTGAATATGCCATCGTCATAGAAATAGTGTAGTCCTGGTGGAAGAGCTGATAAGCTGACCAGTGGAAGAGAACAGAGGGCTCAGGGACAGACCTAGGTATATACGGAAACTGTAAGTGATAGACGCAGGACACCACATTCAAAGGTGGATCAATGTGAAGGATAGGGGATTCCTGGGTGGCTCGGCAGTTTAGCACCTGCCTTCGGCCCAGGGTATGATCCTGGGTACCCGGGATGGAGTCCCACATCGGGCTCCCTGCATGGAGCCTGCTTCTCCCTCTGCCTGTGTCTCTGCCTTTCTCTGTGTCTCCCATAATTAAATAAATAAAATCTTAAAAAAAAAATAAATGGGGCAGCCCTGGTGACGCAGCTGTTTGGCGCTGCCTGCAGCCTGGGGTGGGATCCTGGAGACCTGGGATCGAGTCCCACATCGGGCTCCCTGCATGGAGCCTGCTTCTCCCTCTGCCTATGTCTCTGCCTCTCTCTCTCTCTCTGTGTGACTATCATAAATAAAATAAAAAAAAAAATGTGAAGGATAAAACTGAAGTCACTGGAAGAGATTATGAGAGAATACTGTTAGGATCTAGGGGTAGGGAGAGATTTTTTACACAAAATTTCAAAAGGATTCTAAAGCAAAGGAGAGATGAATTTGATCATATGAAAATAACAGAACACCATGGACAGATACAGTTAATACCAATGGTAGAGTGAGAGATTCCCACAACGTCCAGGATGGACAAGGGGCTAACACTTAAAAGATGCAAGGAGTTCTTGTTGGTTTTTTTTTTTTTTTTTAAAGATTTTTTATTTGTTTATTCATGACCGAGAGAGAGAGAGAGAGAGAGAGAGAGAGGCAGAGACACAGGCAGAGGGAGAAGCAGGCTCCATGCAAGGAGCCTGACATGGAATTTGATCCTGGGTCTCCAGGATCAGGCCCTGGGCTGAAGGCGGCCCTAAACCACTGAGCCACCCGGGCTGCCCGCAAGGAGTTCTTGTATATCAACAGGAATAAGACATCAACCCTAAGAGAAAATGTGAATAGGCAATTTCCAAAAGAGGGAATCCAAAAAGCTGACAAGCACGTGAAGAGATGCTTAATTGTTAGTAAATCAAAACATGCAAATTAAAACATCAAGACATCACTTAACCCCTATATACTGGCAGCTACTAGACGGTTGGGTAAGTCCATCAGAGAATGAATATGGGGGGAGGCAGCGAGGACGATGGGTCTGGGGCATGAGAATAAAGAGCATCAACCAGTCAGCTGTTCTGATGTCTTCGTAGAATTTATCTCCGTCAGAAGCTCGGAAGCCAGATTACCTGGATTCAAATCCCAGCTCCACCATGTATTAGATGACGGCGACCCTTTGCGCCCGTTTCCTATTATATATTTTTTAAAGATTTTATTTATTCATAGAGAGAGGCGCAGAGACCCAGGCAGAGGGAGAAGCAGGCTCCATGCAGAGAGCCTGACGCGGGACTCGATCCAGGATCTCCAGGATCACGCCCTGGGCTGCAGGCGGCGCTAAACCGCTGCGCCACCGGGGCTGCCCCCGTTTCCTATTATAAAGTGGAGATAATGCTATGTACGTCACAGAGTGGTTGTCAGGATTCAAAGGGTTAATATGTGAAGCATCTGGCACCGAGCAAATTCTCCAAAGATGTTATTTTGTTGTCATTATGTCTGTCTGTGTGTTTAATGTCTCCCCCGCCCCCTTTCTGAATGTGCCCCGTATCTCTGGCCTATAAAGCCGTGCCTGGCGGGCCCTCCACAAGTATTTGAATGAGCGAACGAGGGAAGGAGAGGGTGAAGGTGAGGGAGGATGAGGACCGAGGGGTTGGGCCCTCTCCTTCCTCGGGGCCGTGCCCCAGGGATCACGGGCCACTCACTGGAAAGAAGTCACGAAGCAGGTCTGGGAAGGAGCCCCCGGCACCAGCGTTAGGTTCTTTTCCACGGCCCAGCCATTCCCGCCGTGCTCCACCTCCCAGCCTCTGAAGCCCTCTGTGGGACACAGCGGGGTTTTAGACGGGGACTCCCCGGCCACGCGCCGCGCCCGCCAGCCCCTCCCTCCCGCGCTCCACCCCGGGTTTCTAGCTCTGGCCCCGCCCCTAGTCCCGTCTCCCTTCAGCCCCCGCGTCCACTCCCGGCCCCGCCCCCTCCAGCCGCAGGCTTCCGGCTCCGCCTACTGGCTCAGTCGCCCCTCCCACGAGCTGTCAAGGCTTCTCAGTTCTACGCAAGCTCCGCCCCCGCCAGCACCAATCAGCTTTCTCCCGGCTCTTCCCTCCTTGGCTCCTCCCTCCTCGGCCCCGCCCACCGAGTCTACAGCCCTAGCGCGCGCCACCCCCCGCGCTTTCTCGCCCATCCGGTTTGTCTCCCTCCCTTGGACCCGCAGCACCCGGCCCCTCCCACCCCGTGCCTCTCCCGGCCCCGCCTCTTCCCGCGGCCCCGCCCCGGCGCCCCGCCCGGGCCCCGCCCCGGCCCGTTGGCCCCGCCCCGGCCCCGCCCCCGGCACGCACGCTCGCCGCAGGAGTTGAAGATGAGGTTGCGGCCGAGGGGCGCGCGCAGGCAGTAGCGGGCCAAGGCGCAGAGCGGGAACTCCTCGTCCTCGCCGTGGGGCGGGCAGCGCTGGGCCACCGCGTAGAGCGCGCGGCCCTCGGCGCTGCGGTCGCGGGCCAGCTGCAGCAGCCACACGGTGGGCCCGTCCACCACGTCGCGCCAGGCGCGGCACACTGCGCGGCAGCGGGTCACGAGCGCGCGCGGAGGCACGTGGCTCAGCACCTGCACGAGCAGCTCCGGGGGCAGCGCGTCCAAGGCGATGGGCGGCTCCGCGGGCAGCTGCCGCCGCGAGGGCCGGGCGCCCATCTCCGGCCGCCGGAGTCCTGCGGGTTGAGAGGGGTCAGCAGATCAGGGACGTTCGGTCTCCCTACATCTCTCCCCGGACACAAAGTCCCTGCGGCTTGACCATGACCCCATCAGCTCCCGTGGGGGACCGGGACTGCAGGGTGCGGGTGACTGCCACGGCCGTGCAAACCGGGCGCCTAGTTACTGCCAATTGGCTCAGGCGATGGGCTTCTCACCTTGACACCCTCGAGCAGAAGACCCCTGGTGTGAGCAGGGCTCCCCCAGGACCCCTAACCACGGCTTCCTTATCCGGCCGGTGCACTTGCGTCAGGCTAAGCAGTTTTCATGTATGACCATGAGCAACAGAAAAAACCACCGAGGAGGGAACCGTCTCCACCCCGTACCCCAACCTGCCCCAGCTCTTCCTGCCCTTGGAACTCACGAACTGCCTTGAGCAAAACCTATCTCCTCAGTCTCTTCCCTGAACACTCTTGTCACCTCGCTAACCAAAACCCAGCTCCCCTGTGGCCCTTTCAAGCGGGTAAATCTTGCTCCTTGGTGCTGCCTCCAAACCATTCTCCCATCTTCCCCCAAACTGCCCAGCAAGATTCCCATCGGGGTAGATGGTTCGCTACCCTGCCGTGTGCGTCATCTGCTGATCCAGATCACTGCTCACTTCAGGACTTTAGCTCCAGGCTCACTGCCACTCAGGCTGCTCTTCTCAACATTCCTGGTGATTTCCACGTCCAGGTAGATGATCCTTCCTTGGGCCACCGGCCTCTGTTCCCTGACCTGCTCTCCCCTCAGCCTCTCCCTTCCATGGTCACACTTAGACCTCCTCTCAGTAACCACCGTCTTCAGATCTTCAATCTCAGGGAGCTCACTCTCCACCCCTAACCCCTTCACGCTCCAGCTCTTTCCTTCTAGCCCCAGACACCCCCTCCCCGATTCTTCTAGCCCGCTGTGATCCCCCATCCTTTGCATTTACCTCCTTTGCACTAACCCTCATCCCCTCAGTCTTCATTTCTTCCTTATCCAGCTGAAATTGCTTAATCATTAAAAACATTCTTTGCACACATCCTTGTCGCTGGCTCCTCCAACACATGACCCTGGTGCAATCCAGCCCTCTGCGCCCCTATGGCTGTATCCAGTTTAAGGTGGCCAAAGAACGCACAACTCCACTGGCTGGTCTCACTCCAAGGTTGTGAACTTGACCCTCAAGCTGGGAATGCTGCCTGGCAATCAGAATAACGTTTGTCACCCACGGGCTCCTCCTCTCTATAGAGAACTCTTCACACCTTCTCCCCCAGCCCCTAGCTCATCACACCTCCCTCCACCTCTTCATTTTCCCTTTGCTTCTTACTTTGCAGAAAAAATTACAAGTGATAAGTAAACTTGCCAGGTGCCCGCCACCCTGTCTACCACCTGCCCTGTGGCCTCTGTGCTCCCACCAGCCCCCCGCCCGTGACTGCCCTACAAACGTCAGCCCTCTGGGTGGCCTCCTCCCACCCCTCCCGCCCACTTCAGGCCACAGTCTCACAGTTCTTGCTGTCTGCTGCGCCTTGGATACCCCTCTGCACTGGATCATTCTCAGCAGCCCACGCTGTGTCATCCCTCTGGTCTGAAAACAAACCCTCTCTTGACTTCACCTCCCCTTCCAGCTATGGCCCCATTTCTTTGCTCCTCTTTATGGTCAAACTTCTCAAAAAAGGTGTCTCCAGTCTCTGCCTCCAAATTTTCTACTTCTATTCTCTCTTAAACCTTTTTTTTTTTGTATTTATTTATGATAGTCACACAGAGAGAGAGAGAGAGGCAGAGACACAGGCAGAGGGAGAAGCAGGCTCCATGCACCGGGAGCCCGACGTGGGATTCGATCTCAGGTCTCCAGGATCGCACCCTGGGCCAAAGGCAGGCGCTAAACCGCTGCGCCACCCAGGGATCCCTCTTAAACCTTCTTTAATCAGGTTTTGCAACCCTCCCCGTGCCCTGAAATGTCAAGGTCATCTTGGTGCTAACTCAAAGTCGAGGTTCAGTCTTCACTTTGCTTGACCTGTTAGCAGCACCTGACACTGAGGTGACTCTCCCTTCACTTGGCTCCAAGCCACCACACCCCCTGGACTCCTCCCCTTGGCCTGGTGGCTTCTAGTGAGGCTCTTGGGCTGTTCATCCTCCTGATCTGGCAATGTCAGAGACCCTCCTGTAGTCTCCATCACGACTCACTCCCTTGGGGATCTCGCTCCTTCACACACCTCCCACCTGGCCCATCACTGTCTCTCTCTGCTTCTTTCCCTAGTCGTCTGTTCCTCACTAGTAGCCAGGTCGGCTGTGGTGAGCACCTGAGTCAGGTCCTGTCCCTGCCTTGCTCAGAAACCCCCTGGGTTCCACCTCACTCAGGATAAAGGCAGCATCCTCACTGTGGCCCAGAGGCTCCACACAGTCTGTCCCATCACCTGCTTACCCTCACCTTCCCCTCACCCAGTCTGCCCAGCCACACCAGCCTAGACACCTCAGGCCCTTTGCACATGCTCTTCCCTCCACCTAGATCCAGAGGATTGCTATGCTCGTCTCCACACATGAAGTCTTTGCCCAAATGTCAGCTTGTCTATGAGACCATCCTTGGCTACCTTATTTCAAGGCCTTATGACCACCACCTACTCCCCCTTCCCTTATACTTCTCTAAAGCTCTTGTCACCTCTTAACACATCACACATCTAAATATATATACTTTACTTAATGCTTTTTTTTAAAAAGATTTTATTTTAAGTACTCTCCACATCCAACATGGGGCTCGAACTTACGACCCCGAGATCAAGAGGTGAACGCTCTACCGACTGAGCCAGCCAGGCCCCCCTACTTAATACCTTTTTTTTTTTTTTTTTTTTTTTTTTTACCATGGGGGCAGATCTGTTCCTTCTTTTGCATACTGGATACCATGGTGCCTGACACATAATAAATGTGCAATGAAAAGATGTTAAGTGTACGAACAAATGAATCATCACGTCGAAACCCACTCCACAGATGAGGAAACTGAGGCACAGGAAGGTGAAACACCTTTATTTAACAAGAACTCAGTGACTAGGGATGCCTGGGTGGCTCAGAGGTTGAGCATCTGCCTTTGGCTCAGGGTGTGATCCTGGGGTCCGGGGATCGAGTCCCACATTGGGCTCCCCACAGGGAGCCTACTTCTCCCTCTGCCTGTGTCTCTGCCTCTCTCTCTGTGTGTCTCATGAATAAATAAATAAAATCTTAAAAAAAAAAAAAAAAGAACTCAGTGACTAGGCTCAGACCTGGTGAGAAAGTCATTTCATCTTCCCCATCAGGGCAGAGTAGCCTATCAATGAACACCTCCTGCCTGGATCCAGCCAGCCTGGGTTCCAGTTCCGGCCCTGCCTAGAGGGACCATGACCAAGGCCATGTCCCTGAATCCCTTTGTGCTCTGAGAACGAGGATGTTAACAGTACCTACTGCACGGGGTTGTTGTAGGATGAAACGGGTTAATATTTGTAAAGCACTTAAGAAAGATTGCTGGTGTCTCAGAAATAAGAGTGGGATTCAATTAATATTGAACACTAAATTATGTTAGTTGCTATTATTACACATCATGAAAGAATGACAATCATTTAGCTACAATTTCTTCACTGGTGACAGTTATTGGGCCTTTATGAAGCCCCTGTGCTAAGCACTGGAGCTGGGTCATCTCCCGGAATCCCATCATCTTGTTTAATGGGCAAAACGATCATTGGAGCTCGCCCTGGGTTAAGAGGCTTCAATGATCTAATGCTTGTCATGTTGTCTAATGTCTGTAAGTGCTCAACTCATGACAGTTGTTATTATTTTTTAAATAAGCTGATTACGGTTTTGTTAAGGGGTGCCTGGGTGGCACAATCAGTTAAGCGTCTGACTCTTGGTTTCGGCTCAGGTCATGATCTCAGGGTCGTGAGATCGAGCCCCGTGCTGGGCTCTGCACTCAGCGTGGAGTCTGCTTGAGATTCTCTCTCTCCCTCTGCCCCTCCCAGCTGTTGTGCATGTGCGCGCGCTCTCTCTCTCTCTCTCTCAAATAAATGAACGAATCTTAAAAAAGAAAGGAAGGAAAGAGGAAAGAAAGAAAGAAGCTTGTATCAGGCTAGTGATCCATGGACATGGCAAAATGCCAAACACCCCCCTTCACCCTGATACAGAGTGACTGGTTATGACAGGTTTTAAGACAGAGGTTGTGATGTTTCCCAAATGGTTCTTGGGAAAAGAATAGCTAATAATCAGCTGGCATTTAGGGACACCTGGGTGGCTCAGTGGTTGAGCATCTGCCTTTGGCTCAGGGTGTGATCCCGGGGTCTGGAGATCTAGTCCCACATTGGGCTCCCTACAGGGACCCTGCTTCTCCCTCTGCCTATGTCTCTGCCTCTCTCTCTGTGTCTTTCATGAATAAATAAATAAAATCTTAAAAAGAAAAGAAAAGACCTGGAGTCCACACCCCTCTCCTTGACATGAGCAGGCCTCTGTGACCGCTTCAACTTTCAGACGTGACACTGCTAAGTGATTTCCAAGGCCGGGTTGTAAAAGAAGATGCAGCCACCGCCTGGCTCTCTCGGGGCACGGGCCGTGGGCACCCTGAGTCTGGTGCGGAGTGCTCCTAAGTGCTTACCAACGAGCTGTCTAGGAGAAGAAGAGTTTGGGTTCGTAGCAGCTGCTGATGTCTGTGAAAACACACCAACCGTGGCGGATCGTGAGCTACCAACGCGAAGTCCCTGGACTGTGCAGTTTGCAGAGCGGCCCACAATCGGCTCTCACAAGCCAGAGCAAGGCGCACACTGCAGCCACCACAGCCCGAGTCACCCCTGAAGCCTGGTTGCCCCGTGAAGGCAGAGAAAGGCCTGGGGAGCCCCAGCTGTCGGGGTCTCATTCCAGATGCTAGGCCTAGGGCTGGACAAGCTTCCAATGACCCAGACCCTGCCACTGTCCCATGGCCCTGCAAGCGAGCCCCTGAGATGTGCAGCCGAGCCCAGCCCATCCCCAGAGCCATGAAATAATAAGATCAAGGTTTTAGGCCGCTGTGTTGTGAGTAGACTGGTATGCGGCCCTAGCTAAAGGGGACGAGGCTCAGTGACCTGTCCTGCCCCAGATGCCAAAAGAGCCCCCGATGAGAAGCAGTCAGGGCGCGCTGATGGCAGACACAGACCAGGGTTCAAACCCTGACTGCCCGCTTCCTGCCTATGAAGCATACGTATCTCCTTTGAGTGTAGTATGTAATTCAGGAAAACCGTTTCTTTGATTTTTTTGTTTTAAAATCATGTTTTGGGGTGCCTGGTCGGGGGGCTAAGTCGGTGAAGCATCTGCCTTAGGCTCAGGTCATGATCTCAGGGTCCTGGGATCGAGCCCTCCGTGGGGAGCCTGGTTCTCCTTCTCCCTCTGCCTGCAGCCCCTCCTGCTTGTGCTTTCTCTCCCTCCCTCTGTCAAATGAATAAATAAAATCTTAAAAAAAATAAAATCACGCTGTTTTTAAGTCCTGACTGCTGGTCTATTATTATTTTAAAATTCAGAAATCTACTTTATTTTCATTTGTTGCCTGTTCCACGAGGCTAATTCTTTTTCTCCATTTTTTGGCAGTAAAATTCACATCACCTACAATATGCCAATCTTGACCAGTTGTAAGTGGTGACAGTTTGGTGATATTAAACATATTCATGTGCTACCATCACCACCATCCATCTCTAAAACTTTTCACCTAGTAAAACAGTCACTCCCCACCCCTACCCCTCCTGCTAACGACTCTCCTACTGTCTGATTGTGGGATTTGACTATTCTATGTAACTCACATAAGAGGAATGATCATACAGATTGGCCTCTTCACTTAACGTAATGGCCTTAAGTTTCTTCATGTTGTAGCCTATGTCAGAATTCCCTTCCTTTTTGAGGCTAAATAATATTCCATCTTGCTTATCTGTTTATCTGCTGATGGACATGGGTTGCTTCCATGTTTTGGTTGTTCTTTTTTTTTTTTTAAAAGATTTTATTTATTTATGAGACACACACACACAGAGGCAGAGGCAGAGACACAGGCATAGGGAGAAGCAGGCTCCATGCAGGGAGCCTGTCGTGGGACTCGATCCCGGGTCTCCAAGATCACACCCTGGGCTGAAGGCGGCGCTAAACCGCTGAGCCACCTGGGCTGCCCCGTTTTAGTTGTTCTGACTACAGGTATTTTTGTTGATGTAATACCTTTATTTTGCTTTATTTAAATCTCTGGAATCTTTCCCATCTTGAGATTGTGGTCAATGACTTGATGACTCGTGTCCTGGTGCCTACAAGTGCTGAGCAACAACACATTTTCTGCCAGTTGAGGAGCCAGGCTGGCCCAGTCGGTGGAGCTTGCGACTTTGGATCTCAGGGTTGTGAGTTCAAGCCCCGAGTTGGGTGTAGGGATAACTTAAAAATAAAAGCTTAAAAAAAATTCTCTGCCAAGAGAATTTCAGGCAGCATTAAAAATTCTAACCAGGCCCAGGGCGCCTGGGTGGCTCAGTCGGTTAAGCATTTGCCTTTGACTCAGGTCATGATCCCAGGGTCCCAGTCCCAGGTTGGGCTCCCTGCTCAGCGGGGAGTCTGCTTCTCCCTCTCCCTCTCGTGCTCTCTCCCACTCTCTCAAGTAAATATTCAAAACAAAGGCACCCCTGGAAACAAGTGAGCTAGCTTATCTCTCCTCAGCACTTCCTCAAATTGTGTAGGGCCAGATACCTTTTTACAGTGACTGGAAAGTTTTGCCTCAAAATATCTCTATGACTCAGTGATGATACCATTGACATGGTGTGTTTGCTGGAATACACTCACAATAACCATTATTTTAAGATTCTTTTCTTTTCTGGAGCTGGGAAATGCCCGGGCATGGGTCAGCAGTTCTCAGGGGCTTGAGTGCCCTTGGCGTCAGGCAGTGGGGGGGCCAGGTCATCTCAGGGCATACTGGGTCCTGCTCCCAGCGCCTGGGATGGGGAGACTCAGCTGGGGGGCTGCAGAGCTGGGGGCTCCTGCCCACAGGCTTTTCCCTCTCTCCATGGGGCCTCTCCAGCTACTGCATACTTCTGACAAAGACCACATAGTAGAATGTCATCTTCAAGGCTTCCAATTCATTAAATGGTCTTCATTTTATATGCTGTTTTTGAATTTAATGATTTTATTACCTGATATTTTAAAAAAAGATTTTATTTATTCACTCATGAGAGACAGAGAGAGAGAGAGAGAGAGAGAGAGAGGCAGAGACACAGGCAGAGGGAGAAGCAGGCTCCATGCAGGGAGCCCAACGTGGGACTCGATCCCAGGACTCCAGGATCATGCCCTGAGACAAAGGCAAATGCTTAACCGCTGAGCCACCCAGGCATCCCTTAGTACTTAATTTGTATGGATTTCTATCTTTCTTAATTTTAGCAGTTTTTAGTTGATTTAGAAAAGCGATTTTATCAGCTAATAATATACAAAAATAACTTATGGGTAACCCTTATACATTTATCAACACTTTTTCTTGCTGTGATATTTATCCACATTTAAAAAAATTTAGCTCCTTCCTTATTTTTTAAAAGATTATTTATTTATTTATTCATGAGAGACACACAGAGAGAGGCAGAGACATAGACAGAGGGAGAAGCAGGCTCCCGGTGGGGAGCCTGACGTGGGACTCGATCTCAGGACTCGGGGATCACAACCTGAGCCAAAGGCAGATGCTCAACCACTGAGCACCCCCAGGTGCCCCTTTATCCATTTTTGTACTTGAGATATCATTTCACTGACTTGTTTTGTTTCATGAATATGGAAGACTGACCAAAGCATTACTAGGAGGAGTGATACTTCAGGATCAGGCTAAACAATATGTGGGTTATCGTCACTATCTCTCCTTAGGAGTCAGTGTTTATTCCCTGTATAATTATTTCAACTTTCCTGTATGCTTGAAATTTTTCATTATACAGTCATGGGGAGAGAAAAGACCCAACTGTCGAAGACTCAGTACCCATAAAGCCTGTTAGGACCCATCTGTGGAGGGCAAGGGGCCTCCAAGGGTTTTCAGGACCTGGGGCAGCTGCCCCCAGCAGGACAGGTGGTGATCAGGAGCTCCCACTGGAAGCAGGTAATCTGGCATCAAATCCTGATTTTGCCTCTTCCTGGGCATCTCGGAGGTAGGCTGCTGACCTCTGAGCCTCAGTTTTCTTGTCTGTGATATGGGGATAACTACTGCTTTTACCTCCCAACAGGGTTGCTATGAGCAATAATATCCTGAAGCCAGGCTCGGGACTCAAGGAATAAGACCCAAAGGTAATGAAGCAACTGAGAAGTTTTGTTCTGAGAATGAGGATTTGATAACCTAAAAGAGTTAGGACCGAAGATGAGTGGCACATGTGAAGCTCACTGCCCCCTCTAAAGCCTGCCAATTCCCCATGCCACCCCCATTGGACGTGACCTCCTCAGAGAGAATAAGTGAGCAAGCCACCAAGCCAATGCCAATGGTGCTACCTCCAGTGATTCCTCACGGAGAGATATGCAGCACAGTGTAAGCTGGGCTACCTCGGCGGGGGGACTTGGGGTGCATCTCTGCTCTGCTTTCGCACACGTGTGCGTGTCTATTTATATTTCTGCACCAGCCCTATGTTTCCCAGAAGGGATCTCTTTAAAAAATAATCTTTACTGATGTATAACTTCCATCCAATGCAGTGCACACATTTCCAGTGTACAATTTCAGTTGTGACTGTATATGACCGTGTAGCCGTCCCCGCAAGCGGGATATGGAACGTTTCCATCACACACCCAATCCTCCACCATCGCTTCCACCCCAGGGCCGCCGCTAATCTTTCTGTCAGTGTCACCATTCTTTTCTAGAATAAATGGAACGTGGAATAAATGGAATCATATAATGTGCTGGTTATCAATTGCCTTCCAACTCCAAGTTGCCAGACTGTGGAATTTGACCAATTTAAATCTTTTTTCCTGGAATCCCTGGGTAGCTCGGTGGTTCAGCACCTGGTGTAGGCCCAGGGCATGATGTGATCCTGGAGACCTGGGATCAAGTCCCACGTCGGGCTCCCTGCATGGAGCCTGCTTCTCCCTCTGCCTGTGTCTCTGCCTCTCTCTCTCTCTGTGTCTCTAATTAATAAATAAATAAAATGTTTTAAAAAAAATTAATAAATCTTTTTTCCTAAAAAAAAAAAAAAACAAATCAACAAAAATACTTTTCCTGTGCTCCTGTGCCGGCTGACGTGTTGAGTTTCTCCAGTAGAGGGAGCCAAAGGAACATTACAGAAAGAAGCTTTTTTTTTTTTTTTTTTTTTTTTTTGGTTCCAGCTTCCAGTCTTGGTTCCCCCAGGGCAGGCCTCTTCTCAGGCCCCTCCTACTACAGAGTGCAAGCCAACCTTGCCCTGGCACCCACCTCAGGCAGTTTCCTAGTGCCTGAAATGAGGCACTTCCTTGGAAGTGCCTTCCCAAACATCCCAGGGGGACAGACTTCTGGCAAGTTCCAGAGGATGGATTTCCATCACGTTCAAGGTGTAAGCACCACAGGGACTCCTTTGCACCTTGTGAGGCTCCTGCAAGAGTTCTCGAATGAGACCAGGGTCTGGGACTGTCACCTTTCTCAAGCTATCTTGGATCATAGAGGTAGTGGGTGCTCCTTATGTCTCTTATTTCTATATTCTTTAGCATTCTCTTGATTTCTTAGTAGCTATTTCCCTGCCATAATGAATAATTCTGCATATTAAACATTCTCCCGTCTAATTACTGTGTGGTTTCAGTCTCCCGACTGGACTGTGATACAGACAGTATAGGCTCCTCGGGTCTTCTTTCCTTCAGGGTAACATCTATGTGATCCATGCACATTGTTGCACGTATCAATCAGGAGTTCGAGCCTTTTTATTGCTGAGTACTATTCCACCGAACAGGTAAACCACAATCTGTTTATCCCTACTCAGCATGAGGGACATTGGGTTGTTTCCTAGTTTGGGGTTATTCTGAATAAGGCTGCAATGAACACTCACGTACAAGGGTTTGTGTGGACATACGTTTTCATTTTTCGTGGGTAAATACCTAGGAGTGAAATCCTTGGAGCATATAGTAAGTGTTTATTTCACTTTACCAGAAAACACCCAATAATTTCTTTCAGCACAGTTGTGCCATTTGCATTCCCATCAACAACGTAAGACAGCAGCAGCAGCGGTTGCCAGCACCTGGTATTGTCAATTGTCTTTTTAATTTTCGACAGAATGGCTTGTTTATCATGCCTTCGGGAGAGTTTCCTCTACCTGACATTTTCCCTTATTAATTTTAAGCCTTTGCTCTTGAACTGTAGTGCTGACGTTGTTTCTAACTGCAACATATGGGTTACATAAGAATCAGCAGTAAGACAAGATCAAAATTCTTTGCTCTTTAGAATTGTTTGCATGTTCAAAGATTTAGTGTGGCTTCCTCTTGAAGAAGGCAGACTGAGCTATTGATAACCAGGGCCTATACTAGCTTTTATTAGTCTTGGGTAGATTTTTAAAAATTAATTTATTCATTTCAGAGGGAGAGAGTGTACAGGGGTAGTATAAGCAGCAGGAGGGACAGAGGGAGAGGGAGAATGGTGGCAGACCCCCCTCTGAGCATGGAGCTGGATGACGGGTTAGTTCCCATAACCCCGAGATCATGACCTGAGCTGAAACCAAGAGTCTGGGGCTCAGTCTCACAACCCTGAGATCATGACCTGAGCTGAAACCAAGAGTCAGGCACTCAACTGACTGATCCACCCAGGTGCTCCCTGGGTAAAAATCATGGATAGATTTTTTTTAAAGGGCATCCCTTCTGGGTGAATGCAGCCCTGGGGTTGGTGGCCTAGCAATCAGAACAAGGGCTGGATTTGAGCCCCTATTCACACTGTTGCCTCCTGGTCCTGTGCTAGATATCGTGTATCGATGGATATAGTATATCTATGGAAATAGTATATCCTGGAAATAGTATTCCAGGAATACCAAGTTCAAATGCCTACAACAGACAGGCAGTATCCTAAATGAGGCCGCTGGGAGAAGCAAACAGGGAGTAGTGGAGACTGGCAAGCCAGAGGGTACAGCTAGCCTGAAGGCTGTGCCAATACTCGCTCTGGCTAATTTACTACCACGTAGAAAGACGGGCCCACTTTGGCCACATCTTCCAGCTTTCCAAAAGAAACTAGAGATCCCAGTTTTTATGTAAAATCACCCAATTTTTAAGTGTTAGCAATGCATTAGAAAACAACAACAACAACAACAACAACAATTAAAGCACAGTATGGGCTAGATAGGACAGATCTGCAGACCCAGGAGCTGAATGAGTGTGGCCATTCTGTGACTTCTGTACTATCCCAGCTAATTTTCACACCATGAGGAAACTGAGGCCCAGGAAGGCAAAATGATTCACATGAGGTCACAGAGCAGTCAGAAGTGGAGTGGGGATTGGAATCTGGGCAGTCTGATCTTCTCAAAGGGATCCTCTCTAGGGACAGCAAAAGAATGAAAAAGGAAAGTGAACAGAAAGAAGCCCATCACCAAAAAGAAATGTCACTAGATTTCAGAAAGACATAAAGCAGACAAAGTGTAGGGGCCAGGACAGAACTCAAAGTGGGGTAAGGGACCCACGGTCAGGAGTCCAAAGATGGGGGAGCCCAGGCTGGGATAGGAGTGCGAGTCAGGAGTGAGAGGGCAGAGTGAGGACAGAGGTTGCCCATCTTTGAAAAAACCATGCTATGGGCTCCCTGCTCGCCCTCCACCCCCCTCATGTTTTGCTGCATAGATCTCAGGCTGCCCAACATTCACACACAGGAAAAACAAAACCATACGGGATGACTGTTCTCTAAAGGAACTGCATGAGGCTCAGGGAAGTGCCCAGGCTGCTGGTGTCCCTGAAAGTAGCCCTTCCCATTCTGGCAATTGAGAGTGAGCTCCCAGCAAAGACTGGCTTGCTCCATGGTGACACTAATAAGTGTTGTCTCAAAACACAGAGTTCTCAGTCATCCCTTCGACTGGACAAAGAAGCCAGTGGGAAAGCAGAACTGTATTTATAATAGCCCCAAATTTCATACCAGTTACTTTAAAAAAAAAAAAATTTATTTTGTTAAGTAATCTCTACACCCAATCCACATTGCTCGAACTTATGACCCCAAGATCAAGAGTCACATGCTTTACTAACTGAGACAGCCAGGCACCCCATCATACCAGTTACTTTAAAAAAGTCACCCAGCCCCTTGTTTGTCTGAAAATGTGATTGGCCAAGCAAGGATCACCAGATGCTTGAAGAAAACTAGTAGCCTGAAAGAGGAGTATTAAGGTAAATAGGCAGAATTACAGTGAACTGACCCCAGAGGAAACAGAACTCTTCAGAGGGCCAAGTGAACACATAAGGAAATTAGTACACAATGGGATGCTGGGGTGGCTCAGTGGTTGAGCATCTGCCTTCGGCTCAGGTCGTGGTCCAGGGATCCTGGGATCAAGTCCCACATTGGGCTCCCTGCATGGAGCCTGCTTCTCCCTCTGCCTATGTCTCTGCCTCTTTCTCTGTGTCCCTCATGAATAAATAAATGAATCTCAAAAAAAAAAAAAAAAAGGAAATTAGTACACAAGGCTAGTTTTAGGCTTCATGGGGATGTGACCTGCAGGGGCTCCATGCTTGTTGTAATGCTGTTATTACAAACCAGAGATTTTCAATCATTTTTTTAAAAATATATATTTTTTAAGATTTTATTTATTCATTCATGAGAGACACACACACAGAGAGAGAGGCAGAGACACAGGCAGAGGGAGAAGCAGGCTCCATGCAGGGAGTCTGACGTGGGACTCAATCCCGGGACTCCAGGATCACACTCTGGGCTGAAAGCAGGCACCAAATCGCCAAGCCACCCAGGGATCCCCAGATTTTCAATCATTTTTTTTTCAATCATTTTTAAACAAGGGGCCCGCATATGCATTTTGCATTGGGCCCTGAAAATTATGTAGTTGGCCCTGGGTAATGTAGATTAGAGAGGATATCCAAAACACAGTAAGAACAAGATATTATAAAAGGAAGACTGTCTTCTAGAAGAAAAAAAATTCCCAAAAATAGATTGGATAAATTAGAAACAGAAAAATAATTTTCTCAAAAGGGAAAAATTAAAGGGGTGCCTGGCTGGCTCAGTCCATAGAGCATGTGACTCTTCATGCTCGAGACATGTTGTAAGTTTGAGCCCCATGTATAGAGATTACTTAAAAAAAAAAACTTAAAAAAAAGAGGGGGCATTAAAGCTATGACAAACTGCAGGAAAAACAAAAAACTGCTTAGGAAAGTCATGGTCCAACTATGATATACCCTAACTGTATCCATGTTATGTCCATTTAACAAAATTCAAGAAAAAGGAATCCATTTGATCTGGAGGCTAGTGGCATTCTCCTTAGATAGATCTGTTTATCAGTTTTCAGAAGAAAAAGGTTATATCTATGTATATACCTGACATATAACTTTGTGTAAATTTAAAGTGAATGTGTTGATTTGATATATTTAAATATTGCAGTATGATTACCACTTTAGCATTAGCTAACACCTCTAATCACGTCACTTAATTATCATTTCTTTTTTGTGATGAGAACATTTAAGATCTGGTCTCTTAGCACAAAGATTGTCTTCTCAACATATGGTAATGGGAAATCTACATGCAAAAAGATGAGTTTAGGCCTTTACCTCATACCACACACAAATATCAACTCAAAATAAGCCACACTCCTAAATGCAAGAGTTAAAACCATAAAATTTTTAGAAGAAAATGGGAAGAAAAAAATCTCATGATCTTGGGTTAAGTAAAGACTTCTTAGATATAACACCAAAAGTGTGATTCATATAAGGAAAAAAATTGATTTTTTTATCATCAAAATCATCATCAACATCATCAAAATCGAGAACTTTTGCACTTCAAAAGATAACACTGAGAAAATGAAAAGAAAAGCTATAGATTGGCAGTATATACCTACAAATCATCTATCTGATAAAAGACTCATATCCAGAATATATAAAGAACACTTAAAATTCAACAGTGAGACAAACAAACCAATTTAAAAATAGACAAAAAACTTGAAGAGACATTTTGCCAAAGAAGATATACATATGACTAACAAGCGCATGAAAAGATGCTCAACATCATTAGTCATTAAGGAAATGCAGATTAAAATCACAAGGACACACCATCTCAGGCCCACCAGAATGGCTATTGTTCAAAAAATTGGCAAGTACCTGGAGAAACCTGGAGAAACTGGAACCACCACGTGTTGACTGGTGGGAATGTAAAGTGGTACAGCCACTTTGGAAAATACGCAGTTTCTTCAAAGGGTGAACATTAAAAAAAAAAAAAAAAGTTAAACATAAGCATTCCATGAAACCCAGCAATTCTATCACTAGACTGTCTACCCAGGAGAAATAAAAACATGTGTCCACGCAAAAACGTGTTCACAGCATTATCTATTTGGAAACAACCCAAATGTCCATCAACTGATGATTGGATAAACAAAATGTGGATTATCCATACAATGGACCACTGTTCAGCAATAAGAATGAAGTATGGGTACAAACTACAATATGAATGAACCCCCCAAACAGCATGCTGAGTGAAAAAAGCCCGACACACAAAAAAAGCCACATATTGTATGATGTATATATATACGAAATGTCCAAAAATGACATATCTAAAGTTACAGAAAGATTAGTAGTCGCCTGGGGCTGGGCTTGGGAACAGGGAAGTGACCACAAATAGGCACAAGGGATATTTTGGAGGTGACAGAAACGCTCTAAAACTGGTGATGGCTGCACAACTCTGTCAATTCACTAAAAATCACTGAATTGTATACTTTAAAGGGCTGACTTTTATGGTATGTAAATTACATCTCACTAAAGCTGTCACAAAAACCCTGGAAACTCTACAGTGAAAGCCTCTAAGACTTAAATATGGTAACGGAACAGACTGTAGACGTTATCAACCTTGACACTGAAAATAAATGTACAAGTAACAAAAGATGGGAAAAGATGGGAAAACGAAGGTCGGGGGGGAGGGGAGACCAGGACGCTTGGCTCAGCTACTTCCCATCATGGGAATCAAAAGTTGCCAGAACGAAAAATAAGAAGTGAAAGTTGCCAGAACGAAAAATAAGAAGTGTTTTAAAACAGAAAAAGAAAATCTGAAGTTACAAAGGTCAATAGCACATAACCTTTAAAAAGTACAGTTATTAAAAATTGGTGGAGGGGGGAAGCAGGGGAATGCATACAGCAGGCTAAGTACAGTCTCTCATGCACGTGGAAACAGCTAATTCTGGATCCCACTCTCTATTTCTCTGTCATTTCATTATTACCCCCCTCGGTGACCCACGTGCCCTCTGGGCCACGGTGTGGGTGACAAGGGAAGTAAAGTTCCTTCGGCTTTTTGCTGTATTTTTTTTTCCTTTTGCTGTATTTTAACTTGAGTGCGATGAACGTGGTGCATAATAAAGAACATGCTTCTTTTTATTTTTTATTTATTTATTTTTTTTAATATATTTTTTTAAGTTTATTTATGATAGTCACACAGAGAGAGAGTTAGGAGAGAGAGAGAAGGAGAGAGAGAGAGGCAGAGAAGCAGGCTCCATGCACCGGGAGCCCGACGTGGGATTCGATCCCGGGTCTCCAGGATCGTGCCCTGGGCCAAAGGCAGGCGCCAAACCGCTGCGCCACCCAGGGATCCCAGAACATGCTTCTTTTTAAACCAACGAACCAGTCAACCAAGCAGTGCAAATCATCACCATCATTTACTTAAAATGCTATCAGTGAGAACACACATATAGTCCTGATGGGAGTATAAATTGGTCTAACCACTTTGGAGAGGAGATGGACATTTTTTCTTAAAATTTCTTAAAAATTATTTAGTTGAGAGAAAGAGCAAACATGGGCGCAGGCGTGAGTTGAGGGAAGAGGGAGAAGCAGGCTTCCCTCCGAGCAGGGAGCCTGATGCGGGGCTCCATCCCAGGACCCCAGGACCTGAGCCAAAGGCAGATGCTTAACCGACTGAGCCACCCAGGCACCCTTAGATGGGCATTTTTCACTGAAGTTGAAAATATGCCTGTCCCCTGACCCAGCAATTTGACCCCAGAGCCAGGAAACACATACTAGAATATTCATGACACGACTGTTTCTAATAGCTCCAGTCTGGAAATGACCCAGATGCCCATCCACTGTAGGATGTATAAGTAAATTAAGGTAGTCACAGAATGGTACGCTGGGTAGCAATAAATAGGAATTAACAAGCATCCACACCGACCTGGATGAACCTCAAAAGCTTAATTTGGGGTTAAAGACAGCCAGACACACAGGGCACCAAGAGTGTGAGTCCTAGGACAACCAGACAGCCTGAGTTGCCTGGGGCGTCCTGGTCTACAATACCTACAGTCCCAGGGCAACTAGGGTAATTTCCTGGCTTGGTTGCTAAATTGTCTACTCACACCAAGGGTGCTGCTCTCAGAAAGTTCACAAACAGGCTAACCTCATCCAATATTGTTTATAGATGAACACATAGGTCTTAAAATCATATAAAGAAGAGCAAACTAGGAAAATGAGTATCATAAAAGTCAGGGTGGTGGTCCCCCCGCGGGAGGGAGAAGGCTGCTAACCCGACGCACACAGGAAAGCTCTCGTGTGTGGATGTTATATTTCATCATTTAAAAACTACTAATGCTATTCGATAAACACCACTGATATTATCGAACCCCAGAAGGAAATGGTCTCATCGCATCTTAGCACAAATTATAATTCACATTTGCCGAGTGCTTTCTTTGTGTAAGGCACTCCGGAAAATTCTTTCTGCACATCATCTCATTCCCAGGAGGCAGCAATGATATTTCTGGGCGAGAAGGCATCACAAGGCAGGCAAAGGACATTGCTTTGGGGAATTGCTGGTGACAGGCCTCAGAGGAGGGGGTTGGGGTGGAGGTGAATGTTGGCAGGTCCTCTGTGGTCAGTCACCCCTGGCTCAGCCCCACCCCGAACTCTTGCTCATGACCTTGGGGAGATCAGACCTTCCCTCTCTGAGTGGAATTTCCTCTCTGTAAAATGAGAAATGCAGGTACACTTAGAATCCTCTCTCCAGTCTCCAAATCCAAAAAGCTCTGAAAACTGGAAGTCTTTCCCAGACCCATTTGGTGGCAAAAATGAGCCAAACTGATGTGAGGTTTGATTATCCCACCGAGTATGAACACGCATTTCACCGAAGCCATACCTGTGTGTTTGATTACACGGTGCTCCCCGGCGCCCCCAGGGGTCTTCTGTAATGTTCAGAGTGGGTTCCCCATGACTTGCCTCACCTTCAGAAAGTCTGACTTCCCCAACACATCTGGGCCCCAAAGTTTTAGATAAGACACTGTGAACTTCTAATAATTCCCAACTCTTTGTGGTTACGGGAAAATTAAGTGAGATCCAGGCCTGGCCCTGGATGTCACAGAGGTGAGGTGGGATTGGAGCACCCACCTCACCTCCGTGTCAGCATCATGCCGTCGTTGAAACCTCACCACAGGAAGGGGGTGCTCAGGGGACCAGTGCCTAGGAAGTCAGGACCAAACACAGCAGGGCAAAAAAAAAAAAAAAAAAAAAAAGACCAATGGCAAGATCAGAGCCATTGGTTGAATTTTAAAACAGAAAAAGAAAATGCCAAGTTCAAAATCTATCTGAGGGTGCCTGGGTGGCTCAGGCTGGTAGCGAGCCGACTCTTGATCTCAGGTCTCGATTTCAGGGTCGTGAGTTCAAGTCCAGAGTTGGGTGTGGAGCCTACTTAAAAAAATCTATCTTGGGGCGCCTGAGTGGCTCCATGGTTGAGCGTCTGCCTTTGACTCAGGGCGTGATTCCAGGGTCCTGGAATCAAGTGCCGCACCAGGCTCTCTGCAGGGAGCCTGATTCTCCCTCTGCCTGTGTCTCTGCCTCTCTGTGTGTGTCTCTCATGAATAAATAAATAAAATCTTTAAAAAAGCCTATCTCTAGAAAAAAAGAGTAGAAGGAAGGACCCAACTGTGGTTATGATGTTAGCATAGCACACTATGATAGTTAAGAAAAATCCTTCACAACTAATAGCTACGGTTAACTGCAACAACTGCTCTACACAAGGGGCCAGGGCTTTACACAATTTCACAGATGTCTCACAAACAGGTCCAGTTTTGAGCTGGGGAAACAGGCTGGAGAAGTGGAGCCATGGACCGAGGTCACCTGACACGCAAGGGGCAGAGCTGGGATTTGAACCTGGGTGTGGAGGACTCCAGAGTTTGTGGCACCGTACGTAAATATGTCTTGATCTCCTTCTTAGTTTCTACTTTGTCTTACTTTATTTTCCCCCAATTTCATCATAAAAGTTTCATGGAAAAGTTGAATGGAGACTAAAATGCACATCTCTATTATGTTCCATGTTTTGCCATATTTGCTTTCTATCTTTTGATGAATTCTTAAACACTTTGACGTGCATCTTCTAAGAGAGAGTAAGGGGTAATGAGCCCTGGGTGTTATATGCAACTGGTAAATCACTAAATTCTACCCCTGAAACTAATAATACACTATATGTTACTTAAATTGAATTAAAAACAAAAAAGAAAAAAGAGGGATGCCTGGGTCGTTCACTGGTTGAGTGTCTGCCTTTGGCTCAGGGCCTGATCCCAGAGTCCCGGGATCTAGTCCTGCATCAGGCTCCCTGCATGGAGCCTGCTTCTCCCTCTGCCTGTGTCTCTGCCTCTCTCTCTGTGTCTTTTCATGAATTAATAAATAAAATCTTTAAAAAGAAAGAAAGAAAGGAAAGAAAGAAAGATTAAAAAAAAAAAAAAGAAAGAATAAGGGGGCACTATAGGTCTACACTACCACTGAACACCATTTCTTAAGAGACATCCATTCTGCTATCTAATATTCATTCCATGACTGATTTTCCCCATTGTTTCCATGGACTTTTGTAGGGATTTCTGACAAAACTGGGGACTCACACAGAGCTGGGGGTGGTCATGTCCCCCTAATCCCTTTGAGTCTAAAACACTACCCCTCCTTCTATTTTCTTAAAGAGACAGTGCTTCTATAATAGGGGGGAAAAAAGGTAGACTCGTTTCTATTTGATTTACAAACCACATAATATGACTTGATTGGATGAAAAAATTACTATTTAAATAAATATAAAAACTTTATTTAAAAAAATATTAAGGCAGATTCCTCTGCCAGGCCTCACTAAATGGGGAGTCAACAGATCCTATAAATATTTCATGGAACAAGAAACACGTTAAAAAAAACAAACTTTTTTCTTTTTTTCTTTTTTGATGTTACAAAGGCAGCCAATAGAGAAGCTACAAGTAATGTGGGATTACACAGGGAGGAGAGAGACTCGGAGACCAGGAAAGCTGTCTCCATCTATTTTTAGCAAGGGATTACTGGACATTGTCTAAAAGTTGACAAAATAAGAAATAATCCCAGGGTTTGCTTTAAAGGACTGTAAGTAACTACCAGAGGAACAAAAAGGAGCAAAAGTTTAAGCCGAAGCACCACAGATCACGAGTTACTGTTGCCATATCTGAAAAAGTTATTTAATTACATAAAATTTTAGCGGACTGCGGGGCTGCTGTTTAAAGGGCTGGGTTCGACGCAGAGCTTTGTGGGCCTCAGTGCTCTTTGGTTCTCGTGTCCTACTGGGGGCCTTCAGAAAGCATTTCTTTTACAAGGAGGTTCCTAATATTGCGGACTTTCCAAAGTGTTAGGTTACTGGATGCTCTCCGAGGCTGGAGGCTCCAGATCGACAGGAACGAGATACGGAGCGTTGCAAAATATTACTCAACGCTGCAAAAGTTAACTCAGAAGAACAAATCTTAAATTGGGAAGAGCGGCCGCAGCTAAAAACAAACTTGCTAAATCAAGAAGCGGTGCTCGGAGGCTTCTGATTCACCGATTTGGCGAAGGGGCTGCCAGCGAGGAGAGAAATCAGAAAAGTGGTCTGGCCTTTCGCGGGCTGCCGAGTACACGTGTGGATCGGGGACTTTTTTTTTGGGGGGGGGGCCCGGGGGGAGGGTTATCCCAGGGTGGCCTCGGCTGGGGAGCAGCGGAGTGGACGGCGGGGGCGTCCGCAGACCCGTTTTAAAAGCAAAGCCCTTTCCTTTCCGTACGACCTGGGGCCTTTGAAACCTGACTCTGGACTCACTGGGGCGCAGTTGGCTGGCGCGGCCGGGGACCCGGGCGGGGCCCGGGCAGGGGGCGCTGGGGAACGGGACTCCGGGGGACCCGCCCCTGCCGGCCGGGTCCGGGGCTGAAGTCCTTCCCCGGGCTCCCCCAGCTGGGAGTGCGGACCGGACACGGGGCCCGACCTGCGTCCCTACCTGTCCCGGCGCTCACCTGGCGGCCAGCTCGGAGGCGGCGGCGGGCTAGGATCCCTTTCCCCACCCCGCTCTGGGAGGCAGTCAGGGGGCTCCCTGGGGTCGGCCCCGCCCAGGGAGCCCCGGGACCCGCGGCCTGGGCGGTCGGCCCTCTGCGGGGGCGGGGGAGGACGCCGGGCGGCGGGCGCGGGGGCCGGCGGCTCGGAGGTCGGCGGGCGGGCGGGCGGCTGCGGCGGGCGGGCGGGCGCGAGGCAGGGGCGGGATCCGGGAGGCTGCAGGCGCCGGGGGAGGGCCCAGCTGCCGGAGGCCGGCGGGGAGGGGACGCAGCCCCCGCGCTCGGGGACCCGGGGCCCGCCCCTTGGAGCGCCGGCACGTGGCCCACGTGGGGACCTGCTGCGGGCGCCGTGCGGTCTGACACCCGGTGCCCACCGCAGCCACCTCCGCCGGGCGAGGGCCACCTCCCCGAGAGCCTCCGCGGTGGGCCCGGTTCCAGCTGCCTCCTCCCCCCGGTTCTGGTCTTCTCATGCCGGCCTCCTGCCTGCAGCCGCCTCCGCCGTTCAAACGTCTCTCCCCCATCTGGCGGGCGCCGGGGACGGCTTAGCGGTGCCTGCGACCCCGGGCCGGGTTGGGGCGCGGGGTCAAGTGCCCATCCGCAGGGATTCTCGCGCGTCCACGCCGTGTCCCCAGCGTAGAGTCTCAGGACCCGGGTCTGTTCTTGAGTGGAACCTCCCTGCCGCACACACACTTCTCTGCAGCAGCCACAACCCTTGCGCCCCTACTTTCGAAACCCGCCCGCACCCCTCACCTGTAGGCCTATGAACTAACCCGAGGTTCAGCTACCAGTAAGGGATGGGGGCCCGCCCCATTTCTCTCTTGCCCCCTTGGGCCGTCCCAGCTCCTTGCGATTGCCCTCGATCGCCCAGGGGACCTCCAGGAACTGACCTGGGGGCATCCCAGAGCCACCCCTCTGAAGGCCAGGCCTCCCCGGCCAGTCCCAGTCCGTGGCAGGCACCGTGCTAAATAAAGGCTGTATATGCGTGACCCGAGGACGACGCTCACGAGACACTGAGGCCTGGAGTTACGTGGCCTTTGCACGCATTGCAAGTCTCTTGTTTGCGGGGGTCACAGGGCAGGCCAGGCTTGGAGCGTGGGTTCCCCAGGTCCCCTCTGCGGGGAGACCCAGCGAGGCGCCGCAGCGCCATCGTGAGGATGCAGCGAGGACCTGCGCGTGCAGCGCCGGATGAACGTGACCTCTCGTTGATACCAACCGCCTTAAGAAGCGTTTTCTACTGTGGGTTGTAAAACTCTGGTATTATTGGTCGTATTTTTAGTACAGATCCACACACCGTCCTTTACCTGAAAGACTTAGAACTATATGGTTTGGAGTGCGGATTTTTTTTTTTTTTTAATTTTAGAAGGCTGTGGAACGATTATACCATATACGGGTTCTGCAGTATTCCCAGCGGGGTGCACACAGTACTCCACCACCACGTGGTATTTCTGTTTCAAAGCGCATATAGAGGACTACACACTTAATGGAATAGAAGTTATAAATAACCTGATGTCATTTTAGCCGTGTCTTACTGTTTGGAGAGTTTGGGGGCCTAATTAATGAAGCAGGTCGGTTTGTGCGTAACCAATGGCAGCGATGATTTTTAAAACTGATACCATTATTAAGCACCTACTGTGGACCAGGTGCGGATTACATAGTTTATGCAAGTTTACAGGCACTAAACAATTTATTTCATCAAATAATGCGGTTTATTACAGATAAATTAGGGGGAAACCTCACAGAGGGTCCCCGGTAAAATAATTGGATCATCAGGGCAGCCCGGGTGGCTCAGTGGTTTAGCGCTGCCTTCAGCCCGGGGCCTGATCCTGGAGATCCAGGATCCAGTCCCACATCCGGCTCCCTGCTTGGAGCCTGCTTCTCCCTCTGGCTGTGTCTCTGCCTCTGTCTCTCTCTCTCTCTCTCTCTCATGGATAAATAAATAAAATCTTAAAAAAAAATTGGATCATCAAAGGATGCTAAAACCATTGGTAAAATGTTGGAGAACAGTCCAGAATTATTATCCAGCTGATGACTTATTCATTGCTAACGGGAAAAATGTACCTACCTAGTGAGGAGGGTGACACCCTCGTAACCAAATGATCAAACAATATCCCCAATAGATGGACAGCATGATGTCAAGGATCTCTTGATGTGACACTAGAGAAAGCACATAAAATTACCCATGCAGAATGCAGAATTCTTGTAGGAGGAAAAAAGTTAACATTTAATTACCAGAAAACAATCAGACATTGAAAATACATATATATAATATATAAAATATATAATATATAAAATATATAATATAATAACTACCATATGTATTTATATATAATATATAATTTATAATTATATAATGTATATATAATATATACTTATATATAATTGTATATATATAATCAGGGGATATATACCAGGTAACTGGCCAGTACTTTTCAAAAAAGTCCATATCAATACAGCGTGCCCACCTCGACTGGGTCCTTGTGGTGATCCTTGCCTGCTCCTTGCCAAACTCAGATGACGACAAGGCTAGTGTCTGTAGGCGATGGGGCTGTGCTTCCTGTTACAAAAGCTGGACTGTTTCCCTCCGGGCCTCTGGCCTGAGCTGGAGCATGAATGGCAGCTTTGTGTCTGGGTGTGGGCCTTGCCTTCAGCCTGGCCTCACATGTGGGTGGGTGAGAGGCCAGGAGCCCCGCTTGGCGCTGCCCTCCCGGCCTCCACCAGTGCCAGACTAGGACTGGCTTTTTTCAGAAGCCAGCACCCACCCTAGTTAGCATCTCAGGCTATCGGAGAGCTGGATCTCTTTAAGGAACTGCCCTCTGGTTCTTATTTTCCTGTATGTGAATGTTGGGTGGCCTGGGGAAGAGGGGAGGCCGAGGTACAGACTAACATCTGAGCCCCCCTTGGCTGTCTTTTCTCACTCTTACCTACTCCCTGCAACTCTGGTCGTACCAGGCTCCCTCTTCCCTGCAGCCCTTTCCTGAATGCAATGACCTCCTCACTCTGGATCATGTTCCCAAGCCTTTACCTGGTCGGTCTCCCAGAAATGTGTCAGAATCTCTGGTGTGTGGATGGTCTCCACAGTGGCCGAATAATGACCCCCTAAAGACGTATCCATGCCCTAATCCTTGAAATTTGGGAATATTACCTTCCATGGCAAAAGGGCTTTTGCAGATGTCATTGAGTTAAGGATCTTGAGATGGGGGAGATTATCTGGCTGGGAGTAAAGACTCCTAACTCCGAAAGGAACAAGGGGTAGTGGAAGGGGAGGTAGGTGGGGAGACGGGGTGACTGGGTGACAGGCACTGAGAGGGGCACTTGATGGGATGAGCACTGGGTGTTACACTATATGTTGACAAATCAAACTCCAATAAAAAAAAAAAAAAAAAAAAAAAGCCCAGGAGTAAAGGTGGCCACTAGAAGCTCGAGAGATGCGAGGACACTGGGCTCTCCACTCAGTGTCTCCAGAAGGAACCAGCCCTGACAACACCTTGACTTTAGCGCAGTGAAAGTCACTTGGGGCTCTAACCTCCAGAACTGTACTAGGAGAAATTCAGTAGTTTTAAGCCACTAAGGCTTAAAACTGGTATGGTAATTTGTTGCAGCAGCAACAGGAAATGAATTCAGCTCCCTTCCCAAGCCCTTGGGCATTGTCGGTTGATTTATCTTTTTCTTCTCTCACTTTATACCAGTGAGGGTGCAGAAGCATCTCCTGATGACAATTCCTGAGCGATCAGAGGAAGTCCCCTAGCGGTCTCACTGTGTTGTCAGTTCCCTACGAATGAGGGTCGGAATGGACAAGCCAGATGTCATAGGCTGGCAGCCTCCGGGTTACATCAGGTCTACACGCAAGTTTTATTTAGCTGCCAATGTTTTTTTTTTTTTTTTTTTAAGATTTTATTTACTTATGTGTGTGTGTGTGTGTGAGAGAGAGAGAAAGCATGAGCAAGGGGAGGGACAGAGGGAGAAGGAGAAGCAGACTCCCCACCAAGCAGGGAGCCCAATGCGGGGCTCGATCCTGGGACCCTGAGATCATGACCTGAGCCAAAGACAGACACTTAACCGACTGAGCCACCCGGGCGCCCCTAGTTTCCAGTGTTTTAAAGCTTTCTCAGTGTATTTATTTTATCAGGATCATATCATGTATTATATAAAATTTGAAAAGTATTAAAGAGGTTTCCAGTGCTGATCTCTCTTCTGCCTCTGCCCTCAGCTGCTCCCAGTTTTGCCCTGGATTGTGACATGTTCTTGCAGAGCTTTTCTATACATATACAAGAATTTTCACATAATACACACTCTAAACAAACAATAACATACCATACAACCCCTGTTTGACACTCTGAGTTTATTATTTAATATAGTTTCATCCTAGGGATGCCTGAGTGGCTCAGCATTGAGCGTCTGCCTTCAGCCCAGGGCGTGATCCCGGGGTTCCGGGTTCGAGTCCCACATCGGGCTCCCTGTGTGGAGCCTGCTTCTCCATCTGCCTGTGTCTCTGACTCTGTGTGTCTCTCATGAATAAATAAATAAAATATTTTTAAAAATATATAATTTCATCCTTTTGCCCTAATACAACATAGTTTCCTTTTTTTTTATTTTTTATTTATTTTTTATTTTTTTTGAGAGTTTCCTTTTTTTTTCTTCTACAGCCACACAGATCTCCATTGTGTGTACATACCTATTTTTCTCTTGTCCTTTACTGACAGAGATGTAGGGTATTTCCAATATTTTGCTATTAGAAACACGGCTACCAAATACAATGTGAGTCATCTAGCATACTTATTATTTAAAAAAGTATTTTAAAGGAAGAAGGCCCTTTTGAAAAATTTATTTGAAAAAAAAAAAAGAAAAATTTATTTGAGAGAGAGAGAAGTGAGTGAGAACGAGCAGGGGAAAGGGCAGAAGGAGAGAATATCCAAGCAGATTCCCACTGAGTGGGGAGCCAGACCCGGGGCCCCTCTCACAACCCATGATATAAGACCTGAGCTGAAACCAAGAGTCGGACACTTAACCAACCAAGCCACCCAGGTGCCCCTAGTGTATTTATTACTGATGTGGACTATATCACACAGTATACATTTCTAGAAATAGAACTGCTGGGTCAAGAGATATGTGTGTGGCCATAATTTTTAAAAGGCACAATAACAAAAAAAATTTAAAAAAATAATAAATAAATTTAAAAAGGCACAATAATGGTATTGCTGAGGTGGTGGACAAATCGAAATCCTCATACACGAATGCTGGTGGAAATGTAAAAATGGTGTATTCTGCTAGTTCCTCCAAAAGTTGAACATAGAACTACCACATGACCCACAATTCCACTCTGAGGTGTATACTGAAGAGAAATGAAAAAGCATAAGTCCACATAAAAACATGCACACAAATGTTCTTTTTTTTTTTTCAAGATTTTATTTATTTATTCATGAGAGACAGAGAGAGAGAGAAAGAGAGAGAGAGAGGCAGAGACACAGGCAGAGGGAGAAGCAGGCTCCATGCAGATGCAGGGAGCCCGACGTGGGACTCGATCCCGGGTCTCCAGGATCAGGCCCTGGGCTGAAGGTGCCACTAAACCTCTGAGCCACCAGGGCTGCCCACAAATGTTCATAACGAGATTATGCATAATAGCCCAAGGAAGGAAAGACCAAAATCTCCATGAACTAATGAGTAAATATAATACAGTAGAATGATCAGAATGGCTTATTTGGCCGTAAAAAGGAGGCAGTACTGATCCATGCTACAACATGGATGAACCTTGAAAGCGTGTGACAAGTTAAAGGAGCCAGACACAAAAGACCACGTGTTGTACTGATTCTTTTTATGTGGAATGACCAGAATAGGCCAATTCGTAAAAACAGAAACTAGATTAGTGGTTGCCAGGGGCTGCAGGGATTGCCGGGAATGAGGTGATAGAATGTTCTAGAATTAGTGATGATAACTACACAGCGTTGTCAGTATACTAGAAACCACTGAGTCATACGCTTTTAAATGATTAATATTATTGTTCTGTGAATTCTATCTCCATAAAAAAGCGATACTTAAAATAAGGTATGTGCATGAAATTATGTTAGCTACTGCAAAATTGCCCATTATTCACCAATAATGCATGCAAGCAGCCATCTTGCCATGCTTCTAGATTCTCTACCATCCATGGGCCTTGTGTACAGGCAGGAATACTAACTCATCTCTGTGCTCTGAAAAAAAAAAAATCATTAAACCCTTATTCCTCTCAACCAGATTTCCCTAACCACTTAAACACCCCTGCCAAATGCGATCCCCTTCAACTCTTCGCCCTTCTAGTATCAGATGCCTGCAAATGATGTTGTAAAGGACCCAGCGAGCAGACAAAGCTGGCGTGTGATCTAATAATGATTATAAAGCTAATTACTTGTGCTGACGCATGTCACAAATGTGCTGACACCGTGGCTTCAAATTTGTTTCTTTTTTAAAAAATTATTTATTTATTTATTAATGAGAGACACACAGAGAGAGAGAAAGAGGCAGAGACACAGGCAGAGGGAGAAGCAGGCTCCATGCAGGGACCCCGATTGGGGACCCGATCCTGGGTCTCCAGGATCAAGCCCTGAGCTGAAGGCGGCCCTAAACCGCTGAGCCACCCGGGCTGCCCTTTAAATGTGTTCCTTTATTATTGCCATCCCAATTTGTATTCTTCTTTTCCAAGGGAGTTTGCTTGTACTCACCCACCATGAAGAGTCAGGGTTACCGCCTCAGGGCTGCTGAGGTTCTGGTGTAGGTGGATCCGGTTTCAGGATGACCAGTGATTCAGGATCAGTGATGAGACCGGGGAGCACCCACCCCAGGAGCCTTCCTCTGATGTGATGGTTGCTCAGGGACCGTCTGCAGGTTTGGCTCTGAACAAGCACATGGGTTTGGGTCAGGGCCCGGGTCAGGCTTTCCCCTCAGAGTCTCATGTCTTCTGAGCACCTTCTCCCATAGTTGAGGCTGGCGGGGTGGACTCTGCGGTGTTTTGTCCTGAGCAGGACCTGTTTCTATCCAGGTAAACCCAAACTCATTGGTGCAGCTTAATAAAACCCCAACCATATTTATCGTGATTAAAAAAAAAAAAAAAGTAACACCAGATTTGTCAATTTAGCCCTGTTTAAGTGCGCGATGCAGGGGCATTAGCTTGTGTTCTTAATGCTTGGCAACCATTCCTATTCTGTTTCTCCAATTTTCCATCACTTCAAACCACAACTCTGTACCCATTAAGCAATAATTCCTCACTCCCTCCTCCCCATAGCCCCTGGCAACGTCTAAGCTACTTTTTGTGTCTATTGAATTGGCTTATTCTAGATATTTCATGTAAATGGAATAATAGGATATTTGTTCTCTTGTGTCTGGCTTCTTTTGCTTAGCATAACGCTTCCAGGTCCATCCATGTGGTAGCGTGGATCACACGCTTCCCTCCTTCTTACGGAGGGGTAATATTCCATGGTCTGGATGTGCTGTATTGTGTTAATCCGCTCACCAGTTGGTGGATGTCTGGTGTCTGTCCCCCTCTTGGCTACTAGGCATAAAGCTGGTATGGACATTCACCTGCAAGTACCTGCTTCAGCCCTGTATTCAGTTTTTCCAGGAAGATTCCTAGACCACATGGCTGGGTCATATGCTAGCTCCGTGTTTATCTTCTTGAGGACCAACCAAACTGTGTTCCACAGCAGCTGCACTATTTTATACCTTCATCAGCGACGAATGAGGGCTCTGATTTCTCCACATCCTCACCGACGCTTGTTTCCCCTTTTTATTATTATTATTTTTCTGAGAGAGAGAGCACACATGTGCGAGTGTGAGTGGTGGGAGGGGCAGAAGGAGTGAGAAAATCTTACACAGGTTCCACACCCAGCACGGAGCCCAATGTGGAGCTCGATCCCATGACCCTGAGATCATGACCTGAGCTGAAATCAAGAGTCGGTGGGTCAACTGACTGACTCAGTTGGGCCCCTCCCCGTTTTTGTTCTATGATAGCCCTTCTGTTAGATGTGAAGTGTTGTCAACAACCCCCATTTATTTTCCCACCAACCATTAAGATGTGAGATATCAGTTGTCGAATCGCTATGTTGTACGCCTGAAGTGAATGTCAACTGTACTTCAATTAAAAGCATTTTTAAAAATGAAATACTGAACATCATTTACACATAAGGACCTGAGATATCAAGCCCCTACCAGTTTGCCGATTCAGTGTGTTAGCAAACGTTCTAAATTTGGGCCTGAGAAGTGAAAAAATGGGAACTCGTTATGGTCTTACTTTGCATTTCTCCCATGATAAGGAGGCTGATCATCTTTTCTTGTATTTAAGGATGTTGAGCATTTCTTTTCCCATGATTTTTCTGTGAATTAACCTTTGCCCACTTTGCGGTGATTACTGGTCACATGCTATGTTTTAAAACTTGTCTATTAGTGGGACGCCTGGGTGATTCAGGGGTTGAGCGTCTTCCTTTTACTCAGGGCGTGATCCCGGGACCCGGGATCGAGTCCCCACATCGGACTCCTGCGTGGAGCCTGCTTCTCCCTCTGCCTGTGTCTCTGCCTCTCCCTCTCTGTCTCTCACGAATAAATAAATAAAATCTTTTTAAAAATTAAAAAAAGAAAATAAAACTTGTCTATTAGGGGGCTCCTGGGTGACTCAGTTGGTTAACGTCTGACTTGTGGTTAGCTCAGGTCATGATCTCAGGGTTGTGGGATCGCCCTGAGTTGGGCTCCATGCTGGGTGTGGGGCCTGCTTGGGATTCTCTCGCTCAATCTCTCTCTCTTTCTGTGCCCTTCCCCTGCACCTCCACCCCCACTTGGGCTCACTCTCTCTCAAAATAAATAAATAAATAAATAAATAAGAAGAGGTCTGTTGGTTGCAAACAGTGAAAAACCATAGGAGTGATGTCACCTAAAAGTCTAATTTTCCAGCACCCCTTGGCAGTGGAAAGGCCCAGCAGCGTGGCCCAGGTTCTCAGATGGTGGGGAGTGGCTGGAGGAGGTACACTCTATCTATCGGGTACATTCTCTTTCACGTCACGGTCTCCGCCCCGAGCTGTGGTATGCATGGGCCCATCACCTGTCAAAATGCAGGTCTGGCCCTGTGAGCCTATGTGGTGGTAGCCACTGGTGATGTAGGAAAGATGTTGGGGTTTGGAGCTGATGGCCAAGAAAGAATTCTTGAGAGGTCTTTGGTGCAAAAAGGTGGTTTTATGAAAGCACAGGGACAGGATGGTGGGGAGAAAGGGCTACAATGGGGTCATGAGGAGTGGCCCATTATGTACTTTCATGTTGGGAGGGGGTTAGGGATTATGTAAGTCTCTAAGTAATTTGGAAGCAAGGTTTCCAGGACCTTGAGGGACTAGCTATTGTTGGGAAAAGGTCATTTATTACTGTCCAATAAAAACATGAGTCATGAGACCCTTCAGATGTATATGGGTGGGCCATGTGCTTGGGAGATGATCGTCAACACGTATCTTGGAGGGTAGAGATAAAGGAAGTTTCCAAAGGAATTTTTATATATTAAAGGAGACTTAAAAGATCCTGGGGGTCAGGCTTAGGTTGCCTTTTGCTCTTAGCAAAGTATTAACATCGAGGCAGCTGAGCTCCTAGAGGAAGGTCACTCTGCCTATTTCAAGGGCTTGTCAGTGGGCTGTAGGAAGTAAGGAGATTTAATTTTTCTTTTGCCTTCCCCACATTGCCAGAACAATCCTTTCAAAGCACTTGGGCCTCAGCTGGGCCCTGAGCCCTGAGAAGAGAAAAAGACTCTCAAAAGCAGAGCTGGCCGGTCATGTCTTAGTGTTGCTGCTACAACAAAAGGCCCCAGATTTAGTGGTTTAAAATGTCACATATTTTTTTAAATTCTTTTTTTTTTTAATTTTTATTTATTTATGATAGTCACACACAGAGAGAGAGAGAGAGAGGCAGAGACACAGGCAGAGGGAGAAGCAGGCTCCATGCACCGGGAGCCCGATGTGGGATTTGATCCAGGGTCTCCAGGATCGCGCCCTGGGCCAAAGGCAGGTGCCAAACCACTGCACCACCCAGGGATCCCAAATGTCATGTATTTATTCTCCTATAGTTCTGGAGGTCAGAAATCCAAATTGGATTTCACTGGGCTGGAGTCAAGGTGTCGGGGCAGCATTCCTTCTGGAAGAGGCTCTTCAGCAGAATCTGTTTGCCACCTTTTCCAGATTCTTCCAGGGGTGGCGGGCACTCCTGGCTTATGGCCACAGCGCTCCAGCCTGGGCTCCCCTCCTCTCCCTCGGCCCCCTCATAAGGATGCGTATGATTTCACTGAGGGCCCACTTGGGTGATCGAGGAGCATCTCCCCCTCTCAGACCCTGTCAAGTCCCTTGTGCCATATAAGGTGACATTTACAAGTTCTGGGGATTAGGACCTAGATGATGGAGGTCATTATTCAGCTTACCACAGACCACAGTTATTTTATGATCAGAGTAGTGTCCACCCTCCTAGTTATTACATAGCAATTCCTCTATTTGTTGGCTCAGAAATCAGAATGCTAAGTGTGAGGCCAAGGGCCCTAGGTGTGTTGTCCCATGTAAGGCTCCCAGCACCCCTCTGATGCAGGTTCCACTGCTATCCTGAAGGTACAGGCCAAGCCAACTCCAGAAGGGGAGCAGCCAGGGGTCCGATCCGGGAGCCTGCAGCTGCTATCCTGGGCTGACCCATCTACAAGCATAAGAACCACTATTACCCTCAGATGCCCCCTTCCCCCGGCAGAGGCTTTCCTAAGGCTTTGTGTGTGTTGAATCTTGTAAACGGATCCATTGAGGCGTTGGCTGTCTGTGAACTCCCCCTGCCATCACTTTATGAGGTTGGCCACCCCAGCAGGAGAGGCCCCGCTGAATCAGAGA
Organism: Vulpes vulpes; assembly: GCF_048418805.1. Lineage (NCBI taxonomy): Eukaryota > Metazoa > Chordata > Mammalia > Carnivora > Canidae > Vulpes > Vulpes vulpes. The sequence continues at coordinate 8,534,921 of NC_132780.1, forward strand.
ACTAAGACCTTGGGGTCACCCGTTGGTGCTTGCTCACCACAGGGCCTCTCTGAAAACTGTGGGCTCGGGTCCTGCCCACGCAAATCATACTTCCGGGGGAATGCTGTGCAAAGTTTTCTCTAAGGCAGCACTGGCCAAATACCAAGTGTCTGTAACCTGGCTCTCCTTTAAAGACTCAGGCTTAGAAAGAAAGGCAGCCAGTAGCTTTCATCAAGCTGGCCAGCTGAGGTACTGGGAGCCAGTGGGTTGCCAGAGGTTCTGCTGGGCCATAAGAAGAGGATTTGAAAAGAAATGTATGAATCTAGCCTTGAGAAACAATACTTCCCTGGGGAAAGGAAAGAAGAGCCGTGTTTATATGACTGATGGCCTGTGTGCTAGCAGCGGGGTGCCCTGTGATTTTTTTTTTTTTTAAGATTTTATTTATTCATGAAAGACACAGAGAGAAAGAGAGGCAGAAACACAGGCAGAGGGAAGAGCAGGCTCCATGCAGGGAGCCCAATGCAGGACTCAATCCCGGGACCCCAGGAATACGCCCTGGGCCGAAGGCAGGTGCTAAACCTCTGAGCCACCCAGGGATCCCCGCCCTATGATTTATATGAGAGAATATCTATTTATTAACAATTATAATATGTTTTGGGGGGTGGGGAACCAAAGGCATGTACTAAGTACACCAAATATGAGATCTTGGTTGGTTACCATTTTATCATTGATAAGAATGAGGCTGGGGGGCCCTGGCCTGCTCGGTCAAAAAAAAAAAAAAAAAAAAGAATGAGGCTCATTTACAAAAAAGTGAGGGGGGGTTGTTGATTAAAAGATTATACAGAGTATCTTTGGGTTTTGGAAAAGCTGAGATTTAGCTCTTCTTTTTTTTTTTTTAATTTTATTTATGTATTCATGACAGACACGGGGAGAGAGAGAGAGAGAGAGAGGCAGAGACACAGGCAGAGGGAGAAGAGGCTCCATGCAGGGAGCCTGACACAGGACTCGATCTTGGGTCTCCAGGTCACACCCTAGGCCCAAGGCAGCACTAAACCACTGAGCCACCCGGGCTGCCCAGATTTAGCTCTTCTAACAGAGATCCAAGTCAGAAGTTTATTTTGCTCTCCCTATTTCTTTCTAGGCTGATAAAAATGGCTCTGCTCCATGAAATCAGTCAGGGATCTTGGTTCCTTCTGGGCGTTGGTCTTGTCTACATGGTCAGATGGGCTTGTCAGGACTACCACACTCCACATCGACCATGTCGGCTGCAAGGGAGTGTGGGAAATTTAAGTTTTCTTTTGGGAGGAGGGTGTCTTATGCCTAATAAGATTGTATTACTTTTTTTTTTTTTAAGATTTAATTTATTTGTTCATGAGCGACACAGAGAGAGACACAGGCAGAGACATAGGCAGAGGGAGAAAGGATGCAGGATTCAATCCCAGGATCCCGGGATCACAACCTGAGCCAAAGGCAGACGCTCAACCACTGAGCCACCCAGGTGCCCCAAGATTCTATTACTATTGCGTTAGTTAGCTACTGCTGTGTAACAAACTACCCCCACAAACAACTTAGTGACTTAAAACAACAGACAAAATTAGTAGTAAGGTGTTGGCCAGGGCTATGGTCATCGCAGACCAACCACGGGAGGGTGCTTTACTGGCATGCTTGCTGCTAGGCCTCAGGCCCTTGCTGGCTGTTGGCCAGAGGCATCAATTCCTTGCCATGTGGACCTCTCCACAGGGCAGCACGCAGCATGGCTTCCCACTGAGCAAGAGAGCAGTGCAAGCAAGCTGGGAGCCTCAGTCCACCGGCAACCTAATCTCAGAAGCGACATCCCGTCACTTCCCCATGTTCTATTTGCTAGAAGCGAGGCACTAGGTCCAGCCCATCCTCCAGAGGAGGGGACTGTGCAGGGCAGGGACACCGGAGGCGGGATCACTGGGGGCCAACTCACAGGTGCCTCCCACAACAGTGGACTAAGGGGAGGTAGATTTGGGGGTTAATCAGCTGTGTCCAGCCCCATTTCTCTAAAGGAAAGTCAGTAACTCATCCTGGCGAGGGAAATGGCTTCTAGACAGCAACAGAGGACGGAGCATCCATGCGAGCATTCTGGTATCATTAGGGGAGACATTTGTGGACAGAAAAGACTCATTACTGTTTGTTTTTTCTACTTATTTATTTTAGGGGAGGTGGGGTGGGGGCAGAGGGAGAGACAGAATCTTAAGCAGACACCCCTCCACCCCAATAAGCTGAGCATGGAGCCCTACTTGGGGCTTGATCTCACCACCCTAAGATCATGACCTGAGCCAAAATCAAGAGTTGGATGCTTAACCGACTGAGCCACCCAGGCGCCCCTGATGACTGTTTTAAGTTAATCTTCTATGTATTAAAACTACCAATATACTTAAAAAAAAAAGATGGTGGGGGGGATGCCTGGCTGGCTCATGTGATTCTCCATATCAGGGTCATGAGTTCAAGCCCCTTACTGGGCACAGAGCCTACTTAAGAGACACCAAAAACTAAAAGAACTACCAGTAAAAAAAAAAAAAAAAAAAAACCATTATTTTCCTTAAGCTTCAAAGTTCTATTTCCAAATATTATTCTATTGTAAATCTAGTAAATTTTACCAGTCACCTTTGGGGGAGGTCTTTGATTAATGTTCAACCCCTGCCAGTTTCAACCGCTTCGTAGCCCATTTAGAATCTTAGTAAATTAATTTCCCTTAAACATTCTGCTTTCACAATTTTAAACTGTTCGATTTTCTTGGAAGCTCAACAGAATCGCCTAAGAAATAAAAGCTTCCCAGGTGCTTAACTCTCATAATAAATTATAAAAGTATCAAGATCTTTTAAACATTCCAGTACCGTTTACTCACCTAGAAAAATTCTCCTTTACATTTCAGTGAAAAATCACTAGTGTATAATAATGGATTGCTCAATTATGCACTTTCCGTCGGAAGACTTGCATCTACAGGATAAATGTGTCATGTTTTTGCTTATGCCAAATTCTCTTAAGCATTACTTAAGCATTTAAATAACTTTAAATACCGAATATCCTGGATGATTCTTAAACATAACACAGGAGTATTAATTCTGTGGCCTCAATTGACTTTCTTCTTTTATTTATTTTTTTAAGTAGGCTCCACTCCCCACGCGGGCTTGAACTCACAACCTTGAGATCAAGAGTCGTGCTCTACTGATGAGCCAGCCAGGCGCCCAAGATTTCTTTTTCATTTTAAGCCTTGCTTACAATTGGGCATTAAAAGACATTTATAAGGAAAATTTTACTGGCAAGGTGAGGTTAGTTCTTGGCCAGAGGTTTGGGACTGGATTGGAGCTACAACTTTCTAGCTATGAAAAAAAAATTAACAACAACAAAAAACCCAGAAAAAGGCCCCAGAATGCTGAGCCCTTTTAATTTTTTTTTTTGAGCCCTTTTAAAATAGTTACGATAACAAAGGGGCTCCTGAGCTGTAAAGTGGGGGTCCTCGGGCCTGCATCCCAGGTCAGGGCGTACCATGACCTCATATGTGTGCAATTTCACACTCGGCGAAATCAGAGGAAATCTGCTCTGCTACCGGCTTGCTCACAGCTGGATTGGCGTCAGCTGGTCTGTCTGCTGCCCAACTCCCTGCTGCATTCTTTCCCAAACCCCGAGGAGGCTTGCTGTCTGGCCTGGCCACAACCCCTGGAAGCTAGTGAAATGACCTCCAGTGTGTTGAAGGCATCACTCATCACCCCTTACCCTGGCTGTGCCGTGGCCAGGCTGAAGTGAGGGTCGTGACCCCAGAAGTGAACAGAGATGTCCCGGAGGGTCCCTTGGGGACTGGAGATCTGGGATCTGGAGATTGTCCCTGGGATGAATCCGCTCTCACGGCTCTGTCCATGGAATGCGGGGAGGGTGCCACCAGCCTGGCATTGACCAGCCTTGGAAGGGGGGGAGTTGGCGGCAGGGCGTGGAGCTGCTGGGCTCAACTTCTTAAAAACTCCAGAGGCCCTGTCGCCTGGAGGAGGGGATGCAAGGGGCCCACATGGGGGAGATCAGATAACAGGCTGCCTGGGGTGGGGGGGTGGAGGGGTGTGCCGGAAGAGGACAGTGGAAGGAGGCTGGCCAAGTGACTTCAAAGCCCAGCCCTGCCCCTTCCACCCACACAGAGAGGAGCCTGGGGAGGCAGCGCAGTCAGCCCGGGGATGAGCACCTACTGGGCGCAGCACCTGCTATACGCGGGGTGCTTTGCCTGGGTCCCGCTGTCGCGGAGCTAGCTAGATGAGGACTGATCAAGGTGAGAGGTGAGCCTGCCCTGTGACCCAGAGCCCTGTGGCCCCACACGTGGGCCAGATTCTGTGTATATCTTGAAGGAAAGAAATGGGAAATTTGCCGTCGGATTGAATGTGGACGTGGACGTGGGAGAAGGGGAGACAGAGAAGTCCAGCACCAGGCCAGGGGCTTGGATCCGAGCAGCTGGTTGAACGCAGGGGTCTTTTCCTGAAGAGGATGTGAGGCAGAGGTGGGGAGGGGGGCAAGAGCAGGAGCCCAACACCAGTTTTTTCTGGGCGTGTGCTGGGAACTTCACGGAGCACGTTTCTCTAAATGTGGTAACCATAATCTCAGTATGAAATCCATTTTATTATTTTTTTAAGATTTTATTTATTTATTCATGAGAGGGAGAGAGAGGCAGAGACACAGGCAGAGGGAGAAGCAGGCTCCAGGGAGGGAGCCTGACGTGGGACTCGATCCCGGGTCTCCAGGATCATGCCCTGGGCTGAAGGTGGCACTAAACCGCTGAGCCCCCCGGGCTGCCCAAGAAATACATTTTCCTTAATCAGTATCTATATGAGTACACAGAATTTTTTTTTTTAAAGATTTTATTTATTCATTCATGAGACACACACACACACACAGAGGCAGAGACACAGGCAGAGGGAGAAGCAGGCTCCCCGAGGGGACCCCAATGTGGGACTCGATCCCGGAACCCCGGGATCATGACTTGAGCCAAAGGCAGATACTCAACTGTGAGCCTCTTGACAAATCAGTTTTTTTTTTTATTGTATTTCGTTTTTAAAAAGTACTGATTGTGATTTTATCAAATGAGTCACCCCCCCCCCCCCCAAAAAAAAAAAATTGGCAAACAACTGTTCTGAGGTCTAGAAGCTTTGGCTTATTACTGCCCTGGAGAAGGCCGGGAGCCTAGGCCGGAGTGAGTGGAGGGGGGAGGCCAGGGGGAGCTGGGAGGTGGAAGCAGAGGCTCCCGAGGACCCCTCTAGGCATGATGATGCCCTTGGGGGGCGTTCAAAGGCAGGGCTGCTGAGCCAGTGGGGGAGGTGGCAGGGACAGGCCCCGTGGGGCAGCAGGCTGCGTGAGTGTTGGGCAGGGCTGAGGAGGAGGCTGCAGGGGGGTCCGGGCAGGCATCTCTCCGACCTCACTCCTGCAGCGGCCTGGATCTGTCACAGGGTAGAAAGGACACGTGGTGGAGAGCTGGCCCTGGGGCCCCTGGGATCTGCCCTGTGCCGGGTGAGTGAGCACCCGCCTCCTGCCCCGCAGCCCCAGGGGTTCCACAGCTGGATTAGGGTCGTGCAGGAGCCTGGCCGTTTCTCTTTCCCCTCCATCATCTTTAGCTTGTTGGCTTTACCCTCCAGGATGACAGCCTCAGCTGCACGTACCGTAATGACACAGGGGCGGGACGGAGCAGGAAGGCAAGGCCACCCAGCAGAGCTCCCTTGCCCAGAATTGGCCACGTGGCCACTTTTTCTGCACAGGAGTTTTAGAGAACAAGCATCGGGCAGAGGAGAACAGGTGAGCCCCCACGGCTGGCGGACTCTAGTTCCTCTCCTGAGGCTGGTGCATTGCTGCACTGACAAATATCAGGGTCCTGGGGCGCCTGGGTGGCTCAGGCCATTAGGCGTCTGCCTTCAGCTCAGGTCATGATCTCAGGGTCCTGGGATCGAGCCCCGCATTGGGCTCCCTGCTCGGTGGGGAGCCTGCTTCTCCCTCTCCCTCTGCTGCTCCCTTGCTTGTGCTCTCTCTCAAATAAATAAATAATTTTTTGGGGGAAAAAAAATGTTGTAAGAGTGGGACAGACATAAATTTTTTTTTCATGTAATGGACAGAATTAACCAACACGGGCTATCTTTGTCTAAATGGGTGAATCTTGCATCAACATTGAATGAAAGAAGCAGGCCACAGAAGGATGCATGTTGTATTCTTCGTTTATGTAAACTTCAAATGCAGACAAAGCCATAGAGATGAAGTAGATGGATATGTACATGGATGCAAAACACTGGGGGGGAAAAACACAAAAAGTTACCAAAAATCAGGAGAGCAATTTTCTCTCAGTAGGATGGAAGGGGAAGGATAGGGAAGGACCCACAGCCGGCTTCTAAGGGACCAGTAATGTCCTGTTACAGAACTTAGTTGGTGGACACAGAAGATTTTATTTTATTTTATTTTATTTTATTTTATTTTATTTATTTTATTTTATTTTATTTTATTTTATTTTATTTTATTTTATTTTATTTTATTTTATTTTATTTTATTTTATTTTATTTTATTTTATTTTATTTTATTTTATTTTATTTGAGAGAGAGCAGAGGCAGAGGGAGAGAGAGAAGCAGACTCCCTACTGAGCAGGGAGCCCAATGTGGGGCTCGATCCCAGGACCCTGAGATCATGACCTGAGCCGAAGGCAGATGCTTAACGACAGAGCCACCCAGGCACCCCTTATTTTTCTTTAGAAGTCAACACACATACATCCACGCAGTCCAGTCGTGGACAGGGAGGGTTTCCTGGGAGACGGATTGTGAGCTGGATCTGCAGCAGGAGGGGATGGTTGGTGGGGAGCGCTCTCTGGGACTCACATGTGAGTTAGACAGGCGGCAGGCTGGGTGCTGGGAGACTGATATGGTCGCCACAAGGGCCTGGTCCATCCTATGGGGAACGTGAAGTGGGATGGCCCTTCTGGGTTGTTTCTGAGGCACAGAGCCAGGCTTTTGTCCCTCTTATTGACCAGACGGAGAATGTGGACTGTCCCTTGGAGAGAAGCACAAGCTTGATCCAGGGTCTTCCCCAGACAAAGGCTCAGCTATAAGCCATGAGCCACCAGCACTCCTGGCAGCCGGTGGAGAGAATGCTTCCATCCTGAAGAGGAGATCTGGGTGGCATGTTAGTGCACCCACTCCACTTTTCTCCCTATGACAATTCCATAAGAAAAATTTTAAAAGAGCTTTAAAAAAAAAAACAAAAAACATAAATTCTACACCCAACATGGGGCTTGAACTTACAACCCCAAGATCAAGAGTCAGTGCTCTACTGACTGAGCCAGCCAGGTGCTCCTCTACAATAAAAATTTAAAATCTAGGGCACCTGGGTGGCCAGTTGGTTAAGCATCTGCCTTCAGCTCAGGTCATGATCCCCGGGTCCCGGGATCGAGCCCCACATCGGCTCCCTGCTCAGTGGGGAGCCTACATCTCCCTTTCCCCGCTCTCCCCCTGCTTGTGCTCTCTCTCTGTCAAGTAAATAAATAAAATCTAAAAAAAAAAAAAAAAAAAAAAAAAGGCAACGACAACAAAAAAGAAAATCTATTACTGTAATGCACCATATTAACAAATTACAGAAGAAAAAACATTGGATGGGATTCAACACTCATTTGTAATAAAACTTTTATATAATAAAACCAACCAGAGATAAAAGGGAATCATCCACCTGATTTAAGGAGCCTGCCTGTAACAAATACCCAAGTTAATTAGAAAAATTCCCTGTAAAGCACCGAGAGGAAATCTTGGCAAGTCTGCTGGGTGTGAGACCAACAGGCAAAAAAATCAATAGCGCTCAGATAATGAAAGCAACCACCAATTAGGAAGTATAATTTGTAAGGAAAGATTGCATTCTCTTATACAACAACAAAAAAAGAAAGGTGCAGAGCCTAAATGCCAAGAAAAGATGTCCGAGCTCATTTTGAAATAAATGATGAGACTTAATTAAAGGATGATGGAGGTGACCGGAGCAAGGAGACAGATACTATGTCACAGCGTAGTTAAGGTGAGTGAATTAGAGCAGACGCGAAAGGACAGCTATTGCCAAGATTCCACTTATATGAAGAGCCTAGAACAGGCAAATCTGTAGACACAGAAGCTAGAGTGGGGGTGGGTCTGGGGGGAGGAGGGGGGAGTTCTTGTTTAAGGGGTACATTGAAATAATTAATTAAATTGAAATGTTTAGGATGATGAAAAAGTGCTGGAAATGGATAGTGGTGGCGCTACAACATTGTGAATGTACTTAGTGCCGCTGAACTGTGCGCTTCAAAATGGTTAAAGGGCACCTGAGTGGCTCAGTGGGGTCAGTGTCTCTGCCTTCAGCTCGGGTCGTGATCCTGGGGTCCTGGGATCGAGCCCCACGCCGGGCTCCCTGCTCAGCTGGGGGGTCTGCTTCTCCCTCTGCCCCTCCCCCTGCTTATTGTCTGTGCACTCTCTCTTTCTCAAATAATATATTTTTTAAAAAGATTTATTTTTATTTATTTATGATAGACATAGAGAGAGAGAGAGAGAGAGAGAGAGAGAGGCAGAGACACAGGCAGAGAGAGAAGCAGGCTCCATGCAGGGAGCCCGATGTGGAACTCGATCCCGGGACTCCAGGATCACACCCTGGGCCAAAGGCAGGCGCGAAACCACTGAGCCACCCAGGGATCCCCTCTCTTTCTTAAATAAATAAATAAATAAATAAATAAATAAATAAATAAATAAATAAAATATTTTTTTAAAAAACGGTTAAGGGGTGCCTGGCTGGCTCAGTCAGTAGGGCACATGACTCTTGATTTTATGGTTTTAAGTTTGAGCTCCATGTTAGGTGTATAGATTACTAAAGAAAAGAAAAAGTTAAAATGGAAATTTTAATGGGGCGCCTGGGTGGCTCAGGCAGTTAGGCGTCTGATTTCGGCTCAGGTCATGATCCTGGAGTCCAGGGATCGAGCCCAGTCTGGCTCTCTGCTCAGCAGGAAGTCTGTCTCTCTCTCTCCCCCTCTGCCCTTTCCCACTACCTGTGCTCTCCCTACCCCTCACCCCAAGTAAGTCTGCTAAGGGATTCTTCTCTGCCTGCGGCCTGTGATCTAAAATAACTAGACTCCAGACACTGGCCACCCGGAAGAGTTAGAAAAAGTGAACACCGCGTGCTCCTGCCATTCAGATGGCCTCTCAGAAGCTGTCGCACAACGTCTCCATGAGATAGTGGAAGGCTGCCCCGCTGCGAACCTCATATGGGAGTCGTCGGCCTTGCACCGGATTACTGATTCAGGTGGCATCAAGGTTGCAGCCTTTCAGCGAGGGACAGAGGGTTGGGCTGTTGAGTCAGATGGATAAAAAAAGGAGGTTCTGCATATTTTAGAACAGTAACTAAAAGAGGTTCGGGGATGTGTCTACATTCACAAAGAACTGAGTGGGGCACTCTGAAGAAATGCATCAACAACATAGTCGGCCTGAGGCTTCGGTCTTTATTTATTTATTTTTACAGATTTTATAAATATTGTTTATTTGAGAGAGAGCGAGAGAGTGCAAGCAGGGGGAGAGGGTGGGGCAGAGGGGGAGGGAGAGAGAGAGAGGGGAAAGGACCTGGAGCAGACTCTGTGTTGAGCTGAGCGTGGAGCCAGACGCAGGGCTCGATCTCATGACCCTGAGATCATGACCTGAGCTGAAACCAAGAGTCAAACGCTTAACCCACTGAGCCACCCTAGGCGCCCCGAGGTCTCTGTGTTTAGAAGGGCCTGCTTGCAAGGTTGGCCCTTGACTGGCATCCGGAAATTTGGCTTTTGGAGGCGTCCCCACCACCCCCTGATGGATAGGGTGTTTTACTGTGGCCGGAGTGTGGGAACAACGTGGCTCATGCTGAAGTAGCCTGTACCTAATTCCTAGCACGTAGCAAAATTCCAGGAGTAACATAAACCATATTGTTCACACAATCCAGGCCCAGTGAATCACCCTTCTCAGTGCCTTCTCACTCCCCAAATCCAAGATTTCAGATAGCAGCCAAGGGCCAGCCTTGCACACAGGCCTTTTAAAGGTGCTACCCACAACACACTGCTTAGAAAGAGAAAAGAGGGGGTGCCCGGGCGGCTCTGTTGGTTAAGCGTCTGCCTTTGGCTCAGATCCCTCTGCTTCTTCCCGCCTCTGCTGCTCCCTCTGCTTGTGTTCTCTCTCTCTCTTTCTCTCAAATAAATAAAACCTAAAAAAAAAAAAAAAAAAAAAGATAGAGGAAAGAGTAGCTTGGCAGTGAAGGTTGGCAGACACCACCTTCAATCAAGTGCTCAAGGTGAGCCTCATCAATGATAGGGCAAGGTGAAGTCATGCGCCACCTGAGGGGATGCAACGGGGACAAAGTCCCTTCTGTGATATTCTTGCCAAAGACGCTTCATCTGAATCTAGAAGGAAACATCAGACAAAACCAAACTGAGGGACATTCTATAAAGCAAAACTGGCTTATAAGGTTCAAAACTGTCAAGCTCGTGAAAGTATAAAAGAGATAGAGGGACAGTTCCAGATGGGAGGAATCTATAGGACCGTGCAGCTAGGAGCTGTTGTGTGTGACTTTTTTTTTTTTTTTTTAATTAGAGAGAGAGAGAGAGAGAGAGGGCAGCCCTGGTGGCGCAGTGGTTTGGCACCGCCTGCAGCCTGGGGTGTGATCCTGGAGTCCCGGGATCGAGTCCCACATCGGGCTCCCTGCATGGAGCCTCCTTCTCCCTCTTCCTGTGTCTCTGCCTCTCTCTCTCTCTCTGTGTCTATGAATAAATAAATAAAATCTTAAAAAATAAAATAAAACCTTTAAAAAAATAATTAGAGAGAGAGAGAGAGAGACAGAGGGAGACAGAGGGAGACAGAGGGAGAGGGAGAGAGAGAATCCTCAAGCAGATTCCCCACTAGGCACAGAGCTTGTTGCAGGGCTCGATCTGCGACCCTGAGAACATGACCTGAGCCGAAATCAAGAGTCAGACACTCAACCAACTGAGCCCTTCAGGTGCACACCGCCCCCCCCCCCCCCCCATTGCATATGATCTTGACCTAGATCCTTTTGCTGCAAAAAACTATCGGGGCATTCGGCAAACTTGAATGGAATCTAACAATTCCAAGAATGGTGTTGCGAGTCCCTGAGTCTGGCCCCCGTGTTTGGAGATTTTCTAGAAGGGTTCATGGGATTCAGCGTACGGTTGTACTCAGCTAAGACTTACTATAGCAATGTACTAAGGATACCCAGCCAGGTCACATGGGGCAAAGGCACAGGGGGGCTTCCTTCTGTGCCCTCCCTCCCATGAGGGGTCCCAGAGCACGACAACAATGTAACAACATACGTGTGATGTTTCTGCCCGAGGACGCACGCTAGAATTTCAGCATCCGAGGTGTTCCCTGGGGCCAGTCGCATAGGCAGCCTCTGCTTGGCATGTACCAACATTTCGACCTCCAAGAAGGAAGGCAAGTGCTTGGCGTAAACCACGCATTTGCACGGTCCCAGCTCAGGGAACAACCCTCCTCACTCAGGGAATGATGGGAGCACCCTGGGTGCCAAACTCCCAGGTGCCAGCCAACGGCCAACCTTGTGAGCAGGTCTTTCTAAAGATAGCTATCTCGGGCCTGCTGGGCTTACTCTTCTCCGCAGTCCATGCCATCAACCTCTGGCCAAGGCAACCTTGGAGCCAAATTATTAGCAGGAGGACCCTGGTAAGACCAAACTGCAGCACTGGTCTCGGTTATGACCCCAGTGTCCTGGACCCCGCCAGTTAGAGCAAACCCCATTAACCACAAGGATCTGTCCTAGAAAGCCAAGCTTCTGGAGGAACCTTTGTGTCTGGCCTGAGACATCAGCTTAGGGCCAGCCTAGACTTTTTTTTAAGATTTATTTATTCATTCATTCATTCATTCATTCATTCATTCATTCATTCATGAGAGACATACAGAGAGAGGTAGACACACAGGGAGAGGGAGAAGCAGGCTCCATGCAGGGAGCCCGATGTGGGACTCGATCCTGGGACCCCAGGATCACGCCCTGGGCCGAAGGCAGGTGCTGAACCACTGAGCCACCCAGGCACCCAGCATATTCTGATCACCAGGTTGAAGCTGACTGGAAGGACGTCCCAGGCTGAGGTGGTGTCAGGGCATAACACGTACAAGATCAGTCCCAGAGGGCCCAGGTGGAACCCCTAGAAGCAAAGACTTTATAGGAATGAGGACACCCCTGCCCTGGTCAGGCAGGACAGGTTTACAGCGGCCCCCGTGTGGCCTGTGCTGTGGGCCTTGCCACCCCAGGCTTGCCGGGCCAGTCCAGATGGTTCAGTTCTGGCCCTGCTCCCAGAGGGGATCCCCGAAGCAGGTAGTTCCAAACACTTGACTCTTCCGGGCACCAGTTTGTCCACCTCATGGGCACGGATGGCAGGTGTCCACCTCCTGCTGTCGCCTCCTTGGCTCCATCAGCTGTGACCAGGGGACACATGGACATCTAAGATCAGAGTTTGAATTCGAAGCGGTCCAACAGCTTAGAAAGGCGGCCGCAGACATTCCTCTGATTTTTCCTGCTGGGGAGGACAGCAGTGCTTGGCTTCCGGGAGAAGTTCTGGAAGATTCAGATCACTAAAGTCTCTCCCCTGATTCTTTAGCCTCCCCAGGTGCCAAGTTTGTGGTTTTCCAGTTTTTGCTCCAAAATCAGTGTGGCTCATTTGGTAATCATAACCTTACATCCCCCCCACCACACACAAAAAAACTACTTTAAAAAAATTGAGATAAAATCCACACGATATACTTTATTCCATGTTAGCCATTTAAAAATATGCAATTCAAGGGGCGCCTGAGTGACTCAGTTGGTTGAGCATCTACCTTTGGCTCGGGTCATGATCTCAGGGTCCTGGGATCGAGTCTTGTGTCGGGCTTCCTGCTCAGTGGGGAATCTGCTTCTCCTTGCGCCACGCCCCTGTTCGCGTTCGCCCTCTCTAATAAATAAATAAATAAATAAATAAATAAATAAATAAACAAACAATCTTTAAAAAAATGTGCACCTCAGTGGCTTTAAGTACATCCACAGTGTTGTACAACCATCTTCACCATGTATTTCCAGAACATTTCATCCTTCCATAAAGAAACTGCCGCTAAGTAGCCAACTTCCCTCGCCCCCTCTGCTCATCCCCTGGCAACCGCTAGTCTGTTGTCCATCCCTGTGGATTTGCCTCTTCTGGGCAGTTCATAGAAATGGAATCATATCATATATTGCTTTCTTTCACTGAGCATAAGCTTTTCAGGGTGCACTCATGTTGTAGTGTGGCTCAGTATCCCGTTCCTCCCCACCTCCGATCCTTTTGCTGGCTGAATAATATTCCATTGTACGGATATCTTTCATTTTGTTTATCCATTCATCAGTTGATACACATTTAGGTTACTTCTAGTTGGCTGTTAGGAATAATGCTGCTCTGAACATTCATGTGTAAGTTTTTGTTCCAACACGTTTTCTTTCTCTTGTTTTAAAGATTTTATTTTTATTTCTTTGACAAAGACAGAGCGCACATGCAGGTGGAACGGAAGGCAGAGGCAGAGGGAGAAGCAGGCTTCTCGCTGAGCAGGGACCCTGATGCAGGGCTCGATCCCAGGACCCCGGGATCATGACCTGAGCCGAAGGCAGATGCTTAACCGACTGAGCCACCCAGGCGCCCATATACGTGTTCTCAAGGCTCCTCGGTATGTGTGTAGGAATGAAATTGCCAGGTCATCTGGTAATTCTGTGTTTAACTTCTTGAAGAACTGTCAGATTGCCTTCCAAAGCAGCTGTTCCATTTCACATTCCCATGGCCCCACAGTGCCTGAGGGTTCCGATTTTTCACATCACCACCACCATTTGTTATTTTCCATGCTTTTGCTTATAGTCATTTTAGTGGGTGTAAAGTGGTGTCTCATTGTGGGTTTGATTTGCATTTCCCTAATGACGAATGATGTTGAACATATTTCCGTGTATTTATCAACCATTTGTATATCTTCTTTGCAGAAAGGAGTGTCTACCTATTCATGCCCTTTGCCCATTTTAAAATTGGGCTATTTTTTTCATGGTTGAGTGGTAAGAGTTCTTTCTGTATTCTGGATACTAGGCTTTTATTAGATCATGACTTGCAAATACTCTTTTCCATCCTATAGGTTGTCTTTTCACTCTCTTGATGGTGTCCTTTGATGCATACCAGTTTTTAACTTTAAGGGAGTTCAATTTATCTATATCTTTTTGCTTCTGTGACTTGTGCTTTTGGTGCCAGATCTAAGAATGGATTGCCAAATCCAAGGTCATGAAGATTTATTCCTATATTTTCTTTCTATATTCCTATATCTTATTCCTATATTTATTTCTATATTTCTAATTTATTCCTATATTTACAGTTTTGGCTCTTAGATTTAAGTCTTTGATCCACTGTGAGTTGATTTTTGCAAATGGCGTGAGGTAAGGATCTGATTTCAGGGCAGCCTGGTGACTCAGCGGTTTAGCGCTGCCTTCAGTCCAGGGCCTGATCCTGGAGACCTGGGATCGAGTCCCACGAAGGGCTCCCTGCATGGAGCCTGCTTCTCCCTCTGCCTGTGTCTCTGCCTCTCTCTCTCTCTCTGTGTCTCTCATGAATAAATAAAATCTTAAAAAAAAAAAAGGATCTGATTTCATTCTTTTCCATATGGTCATCCTGTTGTCCCACACCATTTGTTGAAAAAGTGATTCTCTTCCCATTGGATTGTATTGATACCCTTGCAGAAAATCAATTGATTGTAGATATGAGTTCTTTTCCTGGACTCTCAAGTTTATTCCATAGATCTATAGGTCTATCCTTATGCCAGTACCACACTCTTTTGATTACTGTATCTTTGTACTAAATCTCGAAACTTGAAAGTGTGAATCCTGTAATTTTGTTCTTTTTTTTTTTTTTTAATTTTGTTCTTTTTGAGGATCACTTTAGCTACGGGAGCCCCTTGCAATTCCATATGAATTTTAGGATAGGCTTATCCATTTCTGCAAAAAATGTAGTTGGAATTTTGATAGGGATTATATTGAATCTATAGATCAATTTGGAGAGTATTACCATCTTGACAATATGAAGTCTTCCAATTGATGAACCTGGGGTATCGTTCCATCTATTTATGTCTTCTTTAGTTTCTTTCTGCAATGTTTGGTAGTTTTCAGTGTACAAATCTTTCACTTTCTTGGTTAAATTTATTCCTATGTATTTTATTCATTTTGATGCTATGGTAAATGGAATTGCTTTCTTAGTTTCATTTAAGATAATTATTGGTTGTGTATAAAAATTCAAGTGAGGGCAGCTTGGGTGGCTTAGCGGTTTAGTGCTGCCTTCAGCCCAGGGCCTGATCCTGGAGACCTGGGACTGAGTCTCACATCAGGCTCCTTGTGCGGAGCCTGCTTCTCCCTCTCCCTGTGTCTCTGCCTCTCTCTCTCCCTGTGTCTCTCATGAATAAATAAATAAAATCTTTTAAAAAATTCAAGTGAAATTTGTGTATTGGTCTTATATTCTGCAACTTTCCTTAATTCAGTTATTAGCTTTAATAGTGTGTGTGTGTGTGTGTGTGTGTGTGTGTGTGTGTGTATGTGTGTGTATATACTTTAGAATTCTGAATTATTGCCTGGGCAGCTCAGTGGGTTAAGCATCTACCTTTGGCTCAGGTCATGATCCCAGGGTCCTGGCATCTAGCACTGCAGCAGGCTCCCTGCTCAGCAGGCAGCCTGCTTCTCCCTCTCCCTCTGCCTGCAGTGCTCTCTCTCTGTCAAATAAATAAATAAATAAAATCTTAAAAAAAAAATCTGATTTGAAAATTCCCAAACTTTTCATCCAGAAGGGTTGGATGCAATAAGGGACAAAAGCACTTTCACAGAAAAACATTCTTATGGCATCCGTTTGGGTTTGCATCTCGGTTATAGCATTTTTAATTTTGGCCTGACTAGAGTTTAGTTCTTTTATCTCTGCAGTAAGGGATTCTCTAGTGTCTTCTATGCTTTTTTCAAGAGAAAAACATTTTTATAAAACTTAATGAGAAAGACACACCATATCCAGGAATTGGTCAGGATGAAAACCTGAATATTCAACAGAATAATTTACTACAACCTTTACCCCTTTTGTCCTGATCATTCATCCAGTGAGCAGCTGGAGAAGATCACTCTCATTCTGAGGACAGCTGCATTTAGTAATCAAGCTGCCTTCCTGAGGTGCATGTATCAGGGGAAAGATGAGGGAAATAGAGTCAGACTATGAGTTTTCATTGTTGCAAACAGCCACTAATTGGGAAAGCAGAACACAAGTCAACAGTGGTGCCATTCGCCCAGAGGGGTCCAGACTCCAATCTGTTAGGAGTGCCCAGAGGGGTCAAAGTCCCTGTCATGGACCCTTCTCCAGCTCACAGCTTTTGGCAGGAATCACAAGATAGAACTACATTAGAAGTTAGTATTTACATCAGAAATACAGAGCTGAGCAGTAGCTTCATTTTAGACAGTTCCATCAAAAAAGAAGCCTTTTCCTGTGGGCATTCTTATGTGACCCAGATGGTCCAGCCAGCATCCACGATGTTTGCACAGTTTAGGGTCCCACAGAGGGCTGTTTTAAATCTGCCAACATCCCAGAGTTAAGCCCTGTTCGTTGAGTGAATACCTGCTTTCCATTGAGCACAGCTCATGCTGAGAAAAAAAAAAACAGTCCTCAGCAGACAGTGTCAGGTTTTGGCTTAGAGTCAGGTCCAGGCAATTAGGATCTGTGAACGCAGGAATCCAGAAAAGCCAGAGGCTTTTCTTCAGCAGCAGCAAAGCTCTGTGAAAGAACCAGAAGATCTTGTTCCAAGTCCAAATGATGAGAAAAGCTTTCGTAAGCCCTTTTTACCTTGTCAGTCTTAGAGCTCCAATTGACCTACTCAAAAGTATTCACTCCTTCAAGAGAGTGAGAAGACAAGCCACAGTCTTGTGAGAAAGAAAATATTTGCAAAAGACCTATGTGATAAATGACTATTTATCCAAAATACCCTCTTGCACTGTTGGTGGGAATGCAAGCTGGTGCAGCCACTCTGGAAAACAGTGTGGAGGTTCCTCAAAAAGTTAAAAATAGAGCTACCCTACGACCCAGCAATTGCACTACTGGGTATTTACCCCAAAGATACAGATGTAGTGAAATACCGGGACACCTGCACCCCAATAGCAGCAATAACAGCAATGTCCACAGTAGCCAAACTGTGGAAGGAGCCTCAATGTCCTTTGACAGATGAGTGGATAAAGAAGATGTGGTGTATTTATACAATGGAATATTACTCAGCCATCAGAAAGGACAAATACCCACCATTTGCTTCGATTCTGGTTGGAACTGGAGGGTATTATGCTGAGTGAAATAAGTCAGTCAGAAGAGGACAATCATCATATGGTTTCACTCATACAGGGAATATAAGAAATAGTGAAAGGGATTATAAGGGAAAGGAGGGGAACCGAGTGGGAAAAATTAGAGAGGGAGACAAACCATGAAAGACTCCTAACTCTGGGAAAAGACCAAAGGGTTGTGGAAGCGGAGGTGGGTGGGGAGATGGGGTAACTGGGTGATGAGCACTGAGGGGGGCACTTGACAGGATGAACGCTGGGTGTTAAACCCTATGTTGGCAAATCGAACTTCAATAAAAACAAATGAAAAAAAACAAAGAACTCTTAAACTCAAGAAAATAAGCAATCTGATTAAAAAATGAAGAAAAGACCTGAGCAGACATCTCACCAAAGACAGACATCCAGAGGGCAAAAAAACATATAAGAAACTTGACGTCACCTGTCATCAGAGAAATGCAAATTAAAACATCAATGAGCTCCTAGTACACACCGATTTCTTTTTCTTTTTTTCTTTTTTTTTTCAGTGCAAGAAAGGTGGTTTTATTAAAGCACGGGGACAGGACCCATCTGCAAAAACAGCTGCCAACGATGCACCAAATCCCGAACACTGACAACATTGAGTGCTGACGAGGGTGTAGAGCAACAGGCCCATTCATTGCTGGTGGGCATGCGCAACGGTCCAGCCACTTTGGAAGACAGTTTTTTTACAAAATTAAACCTACTCTGGGAGGTCGGGGTGGCGCAGAGGCTGAGCACCTGCCTTCGGCTCAGGGTGTGATCCCAGGATCCGGGATCGAGGCTCCCTTCGAGGAGCCTGCTTCTCCCTCTGCCTGTGTCTCTGCCTCTCTCTCTGATGAATAAATAAATCTTAAAAAAAAAAATTTAACCTACTCTTAGCATATGATCCAGGAATCAAGCCTCTTGTATTTACCCCGAAGAGTTGAAACTTCTATCCATGCAAAAACCTGCACATGGACCTTTATAGCAGGTTTATTCGTTACTACCCAAACTTGGAAGCAACCGAGGTGTCTGTCAGGAGGTGAACTGGTAAGGAAACTGTGGTCCATCCGACAATGGGATATTAGGCAGCGCTAAAAAGAAATGAGCTATCAAGCCATGAAAAGACGGGAAGAACCTTAAGTGCATGTTACTAAGCGAAAGAAACCAATCTGGAGAAAAGCTCCATACTGTATGATTCGATCTATGACATTCTGGAAGGCAAAACTTGGAGATGGTAAAAAATTGGTGGTTGCCAGAGGTTGGGAGGAGGGAGGGGATGAACAGGCAAAGCAGAGGATTTTCAGGGCAGTGAAACTATTCTGTGTGGTGCTATCACGGTGGATATGTGTCATGAGACATTGGTCTTAACCCGGACAATGTATGACACCAAGAGTGAGCCCTGTCGTGAACAGTGGACTCTGGGTCAGAAATAATGTGTTGGTGTATGCTCATGGATTGTGACAAACGTCCCTCTCTGGTGGGGAATGTTGGTAGTGGGGGAGGCTGTGCCTGCCTGGGTGTGGAGAGGGGAGATATACTGGATCTGCTCAGTGATCCCACTCAGTTTCGCAATAAACCTATAACTGCTCTTAGAAAAAAAAGTCTATCTAAAAAAACTAATAAGGGGGTGCCTGATGGCTCAGTGGTTGAGCATCTGCCTTTGGCTCAGGTCCTGGGATGGCGTCCCCTCTCTCTGTGTGTCTCTCATGAGTAAATAAATAAAATCTTAAAAAAAATCAAACCAAATAAAAATGAAAAACTAACAATCAAATGAAGGTAAAATAAAGACTTTTGCTGACACATAGTCTGCATCTGTGTGCGTGTGTGTGTTTGTGTGCACGTGCGTGCGCACCAGGCTTGAAAATTAACAGCCACAGAGGGTCAGGCATTTGATCTTCATAAGGCCTCATTAGCAAACTAAAATTGTTTCGAAACTCCAAAGGGGTATTTGCCGGTAGATTGAAGATGGCCTCCTTTTTCTAGTGCATCCTTTTCTCCAAAGGCTCCAATAGGCCAAAATAACAGCAAAAATCATCATTTACAGAGCCTTGTACTTGCTTCCAATGCCCCCCACTGGTGGCAAACATAAGAGAGTGTCGCACACACGCACACCCCGTTTCTGCAGTAGCTTTCCCAGATCCAGATGATCTCTCTAGTGCATATTACAAGCATACACCATTTTCTGGTTTTGTATTCTTTTATGAGATGGTGTGTCTGCTGCAGGCACAAGGGGAGACAGAGGAAAGGCTCAGAAAATCAGTTGATTGCACTCACGGGTCGCAGAGACAGGAGGTGTGCCACGAAGGGCCGCATGGGAAAGACACAGCGTGGCCAGAAGGCGGGAGGCAGGACCTAGGGGAAGGTTTAAACCATTATTGGGTTCCTCTGGAAAGGCAGGGGAGGGTGAACCATTTAGAACTGAGCAGTGTGCATGATTTCTTTCCTTTTTTTTTTTTTTAAGATTTTATTTATTTGAGAGAGAGTAAGAGGGCAGAGGGGCAGAGTGAGAAGCAGGCTGCCCGCTAAGCAGGGGCTCGATCCCAGGACCCTGGGACCATGACCTGAGCCGAAGGCAGATGCTTAACCGACTGAGCCACCAGATGCCATGACTGGGACTACCAGGGTGGTCCCTAATTGCCTGGCACCTGGCCCTTGGGTGATGAAGCCGAAGAAGAGTGCCTCCTGGGGTGCTGGAGCCAGATGGAGGAGGTCTGGCCTCAGATTGGTTCGTTTGCCCATCAAAGGCGTGCTCAGCTCCGTTCTTTGCTACCCCTAAGAATTGGCTAGGAGGCACAGTGTCTCCCCAGCCAGAAAGGTCTCTCAAGCTGTCAAAATGTTGTAATTTACAGAAAACAAACATATGTGTGTGTGTGTGTGTATGTGTGTGTACATATATACATATACATTGATCACTGGTTTTTTAAATCCTACATCCAGATGAAATGATCGTCAAATACAAAGCCATTTTTCAAATTTCCCTTTAACTTTGACATATAATTGATGGATAAGATTGTATTATGAATTTCTCCCTCTTCTCTGCCCCTTTCATTACAAGTTGACTCAAATCCCTAGAAGTAAATTCAGCATCGGGGCGCCCGGCTGGCTCATTCGGTAGAGCACGGGGCTCTTGATCTCCCGGTTGGTCCCATTGTGAGTTCAAGCCCCATGTTGGGTATGGGCCCTACTTAAAACAAAAAACAAAACAAACAAAAAAACCTCCAACATGTAAATTCAGCCTTTACAGGGCTAACATCATGGCTGCTCAGAGATCCCAGCTAGAGTAGTTGGGGCTGCCGTGGCCTCCCAAGCTGAAAAGTTGGAGGGTTGTTGTTTTTTTTTTTTCTCCATCTTTCCTCCCTCTGGTTTATCTAAAACTTTGATCCACCCTGGGAATGGATTTAACTAGTTGTCCTGAAAGCCAGGCAAACTTTTAAATGTTTCAGTTCAACTAAATAAAGCCCATCTTCTGGGAATGTGGCCCCTTTCTCCTGGCATCTGGAGTAGGGAGCAACCACAAATTCACCGTGATCATCTTTTTTTTTTTTTTTTTTTAAGATTTTATTTGTTTATTCATGAGAGACACAGAGAGAGAGGCAGAGACAGGCAGAGGGAGAAGCAGGCTCCCTATGGGGAGCCGGATATGGGACTCGATCTCAGGACCTGGGGATCATGCACGCCCGGAGCCAAAGACAGATATGCTCAACCACTGAGCCACCCAGGCATCCCACCTTTATCATCTTTGACCCCAAACTCATTGGGGGAGTGTTTGGGCCTCTTTTCCTCCTGCCTAGAGGAAAGAGGAAACCAGGCTGAGTTATATCACCATAGCTGTCACCTGCCCAAGTCAGCCAGGGGATCCTGGGAACCAGCGCCCCACAGCTCGGGCCCATTGGTTTAATCCCATAGGTAACTTCTCCCTCTTATGACAGATGGCACCTGGGCTGTTTCAGACCATGGGTAACTCCATCTCCCCAGGAATCAGGGGCTCATCATCCCTCACCCCTCTCCCTTTTCCCCAAATGTTGTAGCCATATTTTAGGCCCCTTCTAGCAGTTCCACCGCCACCCTACTCTGCATGTGTGTGTGTGTGTGTGTGTGTGTGTGTGTGTGTGTGTGTGTGTAGAAGTAAATTCAGCATGGGGGCGCCCGGCTGGCTCAATCGGTAGACTTGAGACCCAATCCCAGGACTACCCCATGCTCAGGTATTTGTCAGAAGGACTCATGGAGCTCAGTACATACTTGTACTCACTGCTGAGATTCACTATAGCTACACGGCTGTTTGCATAGCTGGATCATAAGGGAAAAAGACAGAGACACTGGAGGTTATGGGCAACGTTCCTTGTGTCCTCTCCCTTCCCCAAGGGCTCATGCAGAGTGCACTCTTGCCCCAGCAACAAAAATATAGCAGCAGGTGTGTGATGTCCAGGGAAGCTCATCAGAGACTCAGCACGCCAGGGTTTCACCGGGGGTTAGTCATCGAGGCGCATCTGCCTGGCTCGTACCAAAATTCCAGACCCCCAGAACGACAGCAAGTGTTCAGCATAAGCCATACTCTGCACAAATAGCCTAAGTGCCACAGCCACCCTTGTCAGTTAGGTGATGGGAAACCTTCCCCAAATTCAATCTCGCAGATGCCAGCCAAGGGCCAACCTTGCAAACAGGCAAAGGAAGAGGGAGAGAGAGAATCTTAAGCAGGTTCCGTGCCCAGTGAGGGGCTCGATCTCAGGACCTGAGATCATGACCTGAGTCCAAATCTAGAGCCTGATACTTAATGAACCGAGCCACCCAGGCGCCCCGCCAACAGGCCTTTCTAAGGCGAGGCCATTTGGGGCAGTTACTGAATTGACATGACCATCAGGATTCGGATGGTTGGGTTGCAGTTATGCAGGAGAGACGTAGAAAATACACACTAAAGAATTTTGCAGTGACGCTGGAGATGTACTAAATGTTTCAGGGGGGAAAAGCTTTGTGCCATACCTACAACTCTTCTGTTAAGTTTGAAATTGTTTCAAAATTAAAAAAAAAAAAGAATTTGTTTCAAAATAAAGCATATTAAAAAAACAGTATAGAAGAGGGGAGAACGGATGGGGATGTGGATTGAGGACTGGCCATAAGCTGACAAAGCTGTTGCTGGGGAATAGATACATGGTCATAACACTCTCCTCTCTGCTTCTGTATATATTTCGAATTCTCCGTAACCAAATAAAACCAGCAAAAACCCTGTCAGCAAAGATGCCTTCTAAATGTGGTTATTTCTGGAAGGGGAGGGAAATTACATTGGGGGATACTATGTATTGGTCTTCTTGAATTTCTTCTATACACAAATACACACTCAGGAAATGAGAAGTACAGATAAGCAAAATAAATACAAAATCACCACTACCAGAGATCACCATTGCAGTAACCCTGTAGTTATTATTATTTTTTAAAATTTTAAGTAAGCTCCACGCCCAACATGGGGCTTAAACTCACGACCCCGAGGTCAAGAGTCACATGCCCTATGGACTGGAGCCAGCCAGGTGCCCCTCTAATATTCTTACTCTTCTGAATATATATATATATACACATACAAACCTATATAAACACGCACATCTAGAAGGTAATCCAGGTTGTGAATAGTACGTGTGTGTGTAAAGTGGTATCATTAACTTTGGCATTCACACACACACACACACACACACGTATATACATGATATAACAAATGCCAAAATTAAATCATATGGTTGCTTTTTTTTTTTAAAGGCAGTGGTCTCCACCTCTCCCTTCCTAGATGTTTCTCTTATTCCTCATATCCAGATTCCCCCAGTTAACCCAAAAATATCCTCTAGCGCTGAATTATCCAAACCAGTATCTACTTGAGGCCTACACACTCCCATCTGGTCATGACTCTTAGGTCTGTTTCAACCTGTCACAACTCCTTTTTTAAGAAACTGGCAAAACATGCCACCTCTGGGCGGGTCTGGCTGCTGCTTTGCCCGTCTTTCCCTTATATGGTGAGAAAGGGGTTGAAGGCCCGACCCCTTCAAAGGATCAGTTCACACTGGAATAAAGTCAATGGCCCACTTCA
The DNA here is from genome assembly GCF_048418805.1 of Vulpes vulpes. Taxonomy (NCBI): domain Eukaryota; kingdom Metazoa; phylum Chordata; class Mammalia; order Carnivora; family Canidae; genus Vulpes; species Vulpes vulpes. The sequence continues at coordinate 8,558,313 of NC_132780.1, forward strand.
CGTTAGAAGGTCTAGGGGTGTCTGGCTGGCTTCATTGGTAGAGTGACTTTTGATCTCAGGGTGGTGAGTTCAAGCCCCCCACCAGGTGTAGGTAGAGATTACTTAAAAAATAAAATCCTAACAACAAAAAAAGACGACCTAGAACAACTCCCTGACCCAGCACCAGTGAACTAGCCACGGCCCTGGACTGGTGTGAGGTTGGCTTGATCCAGGTTCCATCTGGAAAGTCACAAGTGTGGCGTCACTGTGACACTGTACCCACATCCACTGTCTGCCTTGTGCTTTTGACCCTGACTGATGATCTTTGTCTGAATCGATGATTTCCTGAAGGCTTGGGAAAGAACACTGTTCTCACTCTTCCATTCTTTCTACTAAAACACCTTCTATTAGAATTTTCTTCTGTACTGTCCCATCCTCCACTGGGACAGTTTGTTGCTTCAGACCAAGCAGTAATCAAGACAGTAACATCATATTCCTATTTCAAAAAAGTAAGGCACTAAAAAAAAAAAAAAAAAAAAAAAAAAAAAAAGTAAGGCACTTTTGGGGCACCTGAGTGGCTCAGTCGGTTAAGCACCTGGCTTCGGCTTGGGGTCCTGTTCCCAGGGTCCTGAGATGGAGCCCCACGGCTGGCTCCCTGCTCAGTGGGGAGTCTGCTTCTCCTTCTCCCTCTGCTCCTCCCCCTGCTCGTGTGCTCTCTCTCTAAAATAAATAAATAAATAAATAAATAAATAAATAAATAAATAAATAAATAAATTTAAAAAATCTTTAAAAAATGATAAAAGATCTGAGGCACTTTTGGCAAAATAATAAATTTATTGTGTATGATTGGCAGATTGTGTTGCTGATATATTATTCTCTCAATGTTTGCAGAAAGTCTCAAAATAAAAAATAATTTTATACACCATACAATCACAGGGGTCCTGGAGGATCTCCAAACACTTTTTGAGCTATGAGGCCTGGTCCCGGCCTTGAGGCTGCAGGAGGTTGTTTGCCACCCAAGGTGCCTGGAATCTTCCCAGCCATAAGGACAAGATCGTACGTCAGAGGTGAGAGGCCTTCTCTAAAGGGACCGACCAAGCCCCTGAAAGCAGAAAGGACAGGAGACAGGACAGAGGGGGTAGGGGCTGAACCAGAGGGCCTGGGCTGGGGGTAGGGTGAAGAGCCCTGTCTAGAACCGGCATGCCTCCATGCTCACCAACGGGGAAGGGTTGCCCCATGACAGCAGTAGGCAGCTCTGAAGGAAGAACTTTCTTCTAGAAGTGTCCAGAACCCGAAGAGGGGGCCCAGCAGGACCCTCAGAGGGATCCTAGAGTACCTGGGATGCGGAGGAGGTACATGCCCTTGGTTAATGAGAAGTTCTGGCCGATGGTCCCCAGGTCCTGGAAGGCACCAGTCAGGTTGTTCTGCAAGGACGGCCCTCGACTAAGACAGCCGGGCCCGCACGACCACACTGGAATTGGTCACACGGGCTCCATAGTGACCAGCCCAGAACTGCGTGTCCTGGCCCCAGTGTTCGAAAGACACAAAGCGGACGCCCATCTTGAGGTTGGAGAACACGTGGGTGACCTGTAGGTAGAGAAGAGATCGGGCCTGTTGTGCCACAGCCTTCTGGTAGAGGGAATCACATGGTTCCTCATCCTAATTCCTGTCCCCCCCCACGTCCGGGTGGGTTTTGTTTGTACCCAGGAGTGTGACGGAAGTGATGTTAAGGGACTTGGCCAAGTGACTCCCAAAGCTTGGTCAGAAAAAGGCAATGCAGCTTCTGTTGGGTTTTTCTAGAACCTTCCCAGTGGAATCCTGAGCCACCAGTAAGTCGAGTCTGGCTGCCCTGAGGCAGCTGGGCTGTGAGGACATGCAAATCAGACCTAGCAGAGAGATCCCAGATGGAAGTAAATGAAACCACCAGCTGCTGTGCGTACACATGCACACGTATATGTGCATGTACACACACACACACACACATACACACACACACACCCTGCCCTTTGGTTCCCTCCAGCCACTGTCTGAATGCAACTACCCAAGAGGAGAGGGGCCCAGAAGCACCCCCAGCAGAGCCCTGCTTATCGAAACCACAAGAGGTAAGAACTAACGTTCACAGGCCCCACCACCCTCTCCCGTGACCCTGCCAGGGACCCACCTGAAAGCAGACGTTGTTGTTCCACTGCTGGATGGGAACGGGCATGGCAGAGAATTTATCCAGGACAGTCTGGTTGGCATCTAGAAGCTGGACGAGGAGTCGGTACATACAGCCACTGTCGTGTCGGGCTCCCCACCTGTGGGAGGAGGGAGGCCGTCAGGGCTGGACAGGCCCACCTCATCTCTTCGGGTGTCTGCCTGCCTCTCCCCCGGCCCCAGACCCTCTCCACGTCTGCAGACCCAAAACGGAGTCCTCCACTTAGCACAACCGGTGTCACCTGGGAGCTGGGCCCCACCGCAGACCCAATGACTCAGCCTGAGGTAAACGGGGTCCCCAGCGGGTCCGCAAGCACATGCATTTTCGAAGCAGTGACCCAGAGCAATGCCCCTTCAGGCTCCTCCTCTCGTATTATTAAGGTGACAATCGAAATCGCTCATTCTATGTTTAAACAGTGGCAAAAGATGGGATTTCCAATGTGTATGTTGAAAATACAACTTTTGGGGCACCTGGGTGGCTCGGTGGTTGAACATCTGCCTCTGGCTCAGGGCATGATCCTGGGGTCCTGGGATCGAGTCCCGCATCAGGCTCCCTGCATGGAGCCTGCTTCTCCCTCTGCCTGTGTCTCTGCCTCTCTCTCTGTGTCTCTCATGAATAAATAAATAAAATCTTGAGAAACAAAAAAGGGTCTCCTGGAGACTCGGGATCGAGTCCCACATCAGGTTCCCATCAGGCTTGGCTGGCTCAGTCAGTAGAGCGTGTAACTCTTGATCTCAGGGTTCTGAGTTCAAGCCCCACATTGAGTTTAGAGATGATGTAAAAATAAAATCTTTTAAAAATAAAGAAATGGACCACAGGAATCTGAATATATTTAGTCATGATGGGATACCCAGTAACATTTAAAAAAAAAACCCAACAACACAACATCCAATATCCATCAATGGTAAACGGATAAATTACAGTATATTCACATAATAGATTAGTAAACAACAATGAAAGCAAACTCACTGGTTACATGCAATTGGGAATCAATTTACAAACATGTAGTTGGAAGAAGCCAGGAACAAAACATACACTGTGGGACTTTCTCTCTCTTAAGTACAAAAATGGACAGAACTTATCTATGGTAACAGAATTCAGGATGGCAGCTACCCTTGGGTGGTGAGTGATGGGAAAAGAGCTACACACCTAAAATATGTACACTTTATTATTATTATTTTAAAGATTTTTATTTATTCATGAGGGACACACAAAGAGAGGCAGAGACACAGGCAGAGGGAGAGTCAGGCTCCTTGCAGGGAGCCCGATGTGGGACTCGATCCCTGGACCCCGGATCACGACCTGAGCCGAAGGCAGAGATGCTCAACCACTGAGCCATCCAGGTGCCCCTAAAATATGTACACTTTAAATAAATAAATATGTAAACTTTTAAAACTATGTACACTTTTGATGCTAGAAGTTAAAAGTTTAACTCAAGGGTAATGGGCTGCAAAAATAGACAAATAAGTTTCTTACTTCAGAGACTTCACATCGTTCTACTTCTAAGAATTAGATGTCTGCTCTACTCCCACACAATTTTGTCCTCATGGAACAGTGACATATTTTAATTTTCTTCTGATCAGTCAAAAGACTGCCTTTCCATACTGTTCTGTGCCAACCACATATTTATATACATATAAATAGAAATTAAATTTTTTTCCTGTGACCATAAAGCTCCAAGTGTTAACATTTTTCCTTTGGGATTGAATTATTACCCAGCAGTGGTTCTCAGACCTTGCTGCAGATTGGAATCATCTGGAATGCTGAGAAGATATTGTATAGGAAAGAATTTAGTCTGGTCTGGAGGTATGGATGGCCTTTGCTCTCAGCTTCTGGGACGTTATCTCTGGATCCTTGGAATATCGTGGCTGCCAGAAGTATCTTTGCTTGCCTGGGGACCTTGGGTCGTACTGGATAGCCTACCAACGTGATTCCAGTGGGGGCTGACCACAGCCACACAGACAGTCTCACCGTGGGGGCTAGCCACTCCAGAAAGACCCAACAATGTGGCTTAGGATATGTCCGGCAATATCCGTTGACCAGGAATCTGAGTGTAATCACGTGATGAAGCCCCAACAAAATTCTGGGAAATGAAGCTCAGGTGAGCTTCCCCGTTTGGCAATATTGTGTGTATATTATCAATTGGATGCCAGGACGGTAAATGCATCCTGACTCCATGGCGAGGGAACAACCGAAGTTCTGTTTGGTACTTCTGTGTGTGGACACTGCCCTAGCTCTTCTTTCCTTGGCTGATTTTATTTTTATTTAATTTTTAAAAAAGATTTTATATATTTATTCATGAGAGACACAGAGAGAGAGAGGCAGAGGGAGAAGCAGCCTCCCTGTGGGGAGCCCGATGCGGGACTTGATCCCAGGACCCTGGGATCACCACCTGAGCTTAAGGCAGATGCTCAACCACTGAGCCACCCAGGTGCCCCGCCCGCGGCTGATTTATAAATGTTAGGCTTTCCTTGTAATAATCTGTAATCATGTAATAGTTTAGTGAGTTCTGTGCATCTTTCCAGTGAATTATGGAAGCTGAGGGAGGTTTTGGGAATCCCCCAAACTTGCGGCTGCTGTTGAAGTGAGGATGGTGTGGGGATTGTGCCCTCTAACTCTGCAGCCAGCTCCAAACTTTTCCCAGATACTGAGACCCTGCTCCCACCCACAGGCACTGTGATTTAACTGGTATAGGGTCTGACCTGAGCATTGGAAGTTTTAAATGATCCTGCGTAACATACAGCAAAACACGGGGACCACTGATTATTGTGATCAAATGGTACACTCCGACCGAAACAACACCGATGTGTTACTCTAGTTGATAACTAATGATTAAATTAAAAACTATTTTATTGTAAATGTATCTCCTAATGAGGTGGATTTGCATGCTGCGGGGGGGGATAGTTATGATGTCTTTAATTAAGAGTGAATTTGGGGGCACCTGGGTGGCTCAGTTAGGCGGCTGACCCTTGATTTTGGCTCAGGGAATGATCTCAGGGTCCTGGGATCAAGCCTCCCTGTTGGGCTCCGTGCTCAGCTGGGAGTCTTCTAGGATTCTCTCTCTCCCTTTCCAATGATCTCTCCCTGCCTCCTTAAATAAATAAATCTTTTTTTTTTAAAGTGAATTTGGGGCTGCTTGTCTGGCTCAGTGGGTAGAGCTTGCAACTCTTAATCTCTGGGTTGTGAGTTCAGGCCCCACATTGGGCATGTAGCCTATTAAAAAAAAACAAAAATGCAAAATAAGAGCAAATTTGGTAAGGCTGAAATTTCAAGCGGTTACCTTGCCTGAATCTCCAGTAGTCTTTTTTTTTTTTTTTTTTAAAGATTTTATTGATTCATGAGAGACACAGAGACACAGGCAGAGGGAGAAGCTGGCTCCCTGCAGGGAACCTGATGCAGGACTCGATTCCAGGACCCCAGGATCACCACCTGAGCCAAAGGCAGATGCTCAACCACTGAGCCACCCAGGCACCCTCTCCCATAGTCTTCCCATCTGGGGGAGGGGGGCACACACCATAGTGAGGACCTTGCGTTTTCTGTAAAACTGAAGGACTCTGACAAGGGGAGTGGACGAGGACAACCATATGATGCCACCACCAGTGATGTTATGTGTAGCTGGTAATTTTAGAATCAGGGAACACAGCTGTAGAGGATCTGGAATCTCCTCACTAGAAATTATCTGGGTCACATATCCCTTGGAAACTTCACGTCCGCATACCCCAGTTTCAAGACCGTCGCTACAGACCATAAGCTCTGGAGTCAAAGGAGTCTGAGCCTAAAGCCAGGTCTCACCAAGTCCTAGCTGTGCCACCAGAACAAAGCCCCTCCCCTTTCTGAACACCTCAATTGCTCCCAAAGCTCTGAACAATCTGAGGTCTTGAAACACACATTCTTGGAGGATCAAGGCTCAAACAACCAAACCAACCCACTGAAACAGTTCACACTTCCAGAGCGCTGGCTATGTGCTTGACACGTAACCCTATCTTGTAAAGATGGGGAAACCGAGGCACAGGGGGACTTGCCCAAAGCCACTAAGCTGCAGAGCCAGGGACTTGGGAAGCCTGGCTCCAGAATGCAAACTTAGCTAAACTACCCTACACCGCCTCCTCCTAAGGCAAGGCCATGTGGTCCACAGACAAGACTGAGCTGCTCAGAGTCCTCTGTCATTGGGGCCAATCTGGCATCTTGCAATCCAGCTCCATCTGGGGGCGAGGGGAGCGGCCTCGGGGAAGTCACTCACGAGAGGGCCACGGCGCATGGGGTCAATGGGGTCAGTGCTGAGCAAGGGGCTGCCACTGTCATCATACTCACCAGTCGGAGACGCAAATCTCGATCTTGCCACTATCCAGCAGCTCCGGCCACAGACCCTCCTCCTCCAGATCCAAGACCTGCTTTTTGCGACACCAGCTAGGAAGGAGGGAGAAAGGGCAATGACAAGAGACAGGTCTAACGGACGACGGCCCGGCCCCTGCGGGGAGGGGGCGACTGGCGGGGTTGGGGGCATTCACCTGAAGGATGACACGAAGCAGGTCTGCGAGGGCGCCCCAGGCACCGTGGACCTGTTCACCTCCACCACCCAGCCGTCCCCGCCGTGCTGCACCATCCACTTCCGGAGGCCTTCTGTTAGACACCGGAGGCTCAGGCCCCAGCTCGCCGCCCGCGCACCGGCCCGCGGCCACCTGCGCCCCCTCCCTCGCCCCCTCCTCCGCGCGGGCCCCGGCAGCGGGGAGGCCCCGCCCCCGCCGCGGGAGGCCCCGCCCCCGCCCCGGGGAGGCCCCGCCCCCCGGCCGCCCGGCCGCCCGCCCCCAGCCGGCGCTCCCCACCCTGGCCGCAGGGGTTGCGGATGAGGTTGCGTCCGATCGGCCGGCGCTCGCAGAAGCGGCCCAGGAGGCAGGGCCTGCCGTCGCGGGCGGGGGGCAGGCAGCTGCGGGCGAGCGGCAGCAGGGCGCCGTGGTCGCGGGCCAGGATGAGCAGCCACAGGGCCTGGCCGTCCACCAGGGCGCGCCAGCCCCGGCACACCCGGCGGCAGCACCCCAGCAGCGTGCGCGGGGGCACGTGGCTCAGCACCACCAGGAGCAGCTCGGGCGGCAGTTGGCTCAGGTCCAGCGCCTCCTCGGGGTCGGGCTCCGGCGCGGGGACCCGGGCTGGCCGGCCCCGGGAAGCCGAGGCGCCCATGGTCCCCGCCCCCCGGCCCGCGCCGGGCCCGGCGGTGACTGCGGGAGAGCGAGGTCAAGGAGTCAGGGGCCCGCAGCCTCCGCGGCGCGCGCAGCTTCCGCCGGCCCCGCCCCGGCCTGCGGCACCCGGGGGCCGCCCGCCGCCTCCGTCGGCCCCGCCACGCCCCGGCTCGCGCCCCGGGCCCGGGCCCCGGCCCCCGGCCTCCCCGCGCCGCCCTGCCCCGCAGCCGATGCCCCCCGCCCCGCGCGCCCCAGCCGGCCCGCCGGCCCCCGCGTCCTGTACCTGCGACCAGAGTCGGGGCTCGTCGCCGGCGGGCCCTCCGCTGTCCCCGCGCGCCCCGCTCAGCTCCTCCATCCCTTCACTCGCCGGCCCCTCCCTCCCCAACAGCCCGCGGCCTCCCGCCCGCACCCCATCCCCGCTCGGGCCGGCCCTGCGCTCTCCTGCCTCGGGCGCCCCCGCCCCGCCCCGTCCCGGTACTCGCCAGACCCCCTCCTTCCCGGGATTCCCACGGTGGGCCGGGGCGGCGGGGCGGGACTCTCGAGCCGGACCTGACGCCGCAGACGCGGGAGGGGCGGGGGCCGCGGGGATCCAGGGGCCTCGGCCGGGCGCCTCCCCGAGCGCCCCTAACCCGGCCGCCGGCCGCCTGGCGAGGAACCTCTGCCGTTATTTTGGGCAGGCATCCGGGCGGGAGGCCTCCTGTCGCTTCGACTGCAGTTATTTTGGGCAGGCATCCGGGAGGGAGGCCTCACACCCATTCGCCCCTTTAAAAATCCCATCACCTTGAGAGCGGGGGGCCACGTTATCCGTTATCCCCATTTCACCGCAGAAAACAGGTGGGGTAGGAGCCAGATGCATATGCATTTGACTCCAAAAACGAGTGCTCTAACCAGAAATGACACCGACCAACCTTTACAGAGCGTTTGCCTGCCAATCAGGGGGGCAACCCCCTGAGGTAGGTACTGCTGTGTGCCCCTTTCACAGGTGAGAAAACAGAGGCCGGCAGAGGCCAAGTGACTTGGCCCAGGGTCACACAGCTGGTAGGTGACAAAGCTGGGATTTGACTCCAGCCAGGCTGGCTCTAGAGTCCCTGCTATACTAACTCTATACGAATTCTACCCGGTAAAAACAAAATTAAGCCACGCACGTAATTATAAACACCAGCAAATAAAACCAGACATGGATCCTTGGCCACGTGGAACTTACAGGAGGAACAGAAGACATAATAAGCAAATTATAGAGTGTTGGGGAAACAATTAAAAGTCAAATCTCTTGCCAACCCCGGAAAACCTCTCGGTAAACAGAAAAGAATGGAGCAGTTTTATTATTAAGCGTTAAACCAGATGACAATGCGCATGGGCAGTGATGAACAAGAGAAGTGAGATGAAAATTAGTGTGTTAGAAGGTAATTAATACTGTGGAAGAGGGATCCCTGGGTGGCTCAGCGGTTTAGCCCCTGCCTTCCGCCCAGGGCATGATCCTGGAGTCCTGGGATCGAGTCCCGCGTCCGGCTCCCTGCATGGAGCCTGCTTCTCCCTCTGCCTGTGTCTCTGCCTCTCTCTCTCTCTCTCTCTCTCTCTCTCTCTCTGTATCTCCATGAATAAGTAAAATCTTTTTAAAAATACTATGGAAAAATAGACTAGGAAGGGGACTAAGGCACAAGCAGTCTGGGTGGGAGACCCTTGATTCTGAAAGATGGAGGGAATATTACACTGGCCCATTTCTCTTCAATATATAACATTTTCTGTAAACTTTTGACGTTTTCAAACCTATCCAAAAGTGGAACAGTGTAAGGAGCACCCAGCTTTCCGGTTACCTCCTGGCCAGTCCTGGTTTCGTCTCCACTCCCACCCACTTTGCTCCCCTGGAAAATTTGAAGCCAATCTTAGACATCACCCTTTTCTGTCCATAATGAAAAGTAGTTTTTCATGTAACAGGTAAACTGTGGGAATCTTTTTGATAATGGGGTTATGAAATTGGTTATGATCCAAGTATATAAGTTTGGAAGAGTTTTTTTCTTTTTTTCTTTTTTACTATATCATTATTTTTAATGTCCAACGTTTATAATAGGAGGGCCAGGGCTTTCTCCCCAACTTAAGTTTATAAATTTTCGATTGACTTGTGAGGCCAATAGGGATACTTCTTCTTGTCTAATTTGGTTTCTGGGAAGACTTCCTTCGGGTCCTCAGTGGTCAGCTGATCAAATAGGATTATATTCTTCATCTTCTCCAGCTCTTTTTCATATTCTTCAATCCTGGCCTTTGAGAGAGACAAAAACTCAGCACAGCTTTTCACATCTTCTTTTTCCTCAGCATCCACCTGGACAGTGTATTTATCCTCTGGCACAGGAACCTTCAGGGCATTAAACTTCTTCTCAAAGTCATCTGCCAAGCCAGCCTTTGCCACATTGGCCTTGGAGTAAGCCCAGTCGATAGCAGGTGGTTTCTCAGGCAGAGTAGCCAACCTGGAGGTAAGCATCTCATCCCAGGATTTCAGGGAGTTGGCAGTGGCCTTCTGGTTTGGGGGTATGATCTCCCCAAAAGCTACCCAGTCAATGGTTTTTAGAGCAAGTTTTCGCCCAGCCATCTGGAGATCTTTCACCCACCCCGGTGGCCCGCAGTCCACAGCAGCAAGGGCGGAAGAGTTTTTTTAAGGTTAAAAAACAGTTCAAGAACTTAAAGTAGGATAAAAGGGCAACATGGGCAAGTCAGATTCCTTCCCATTCCTCAATTCTCAGAGGTAATCCCCAAACTCCTGGAATTAGAGCCCCAGCTGTACCCTGAGTAAAAAAGAAAAACAAATAGGGTTGCCATGAAGCGTGCTGACTCTTGATCTCGGGGTTGTGAGTTTGAGCCCCACGCTGGGTGTAGAGATTACTTAAAAATAAAATCTGAGCACCTGGGTGGCTCAGTCGGTGAAGCATCTAGATGCCTCCGGCTCAGGGCATGATCCCAGGGTCCTGGAATCGAGTCCCACATCCACTCCCTGCTCCCTGCTGGAGCTTGCTTCTACCTGCCAGCCCCCCTGGTTGTGCTCTCTCTCCCTCTCTCTCTCTAATAAATAAATACATAAAATCTTTAAAATAAAATGAAGTCTTAAATAAACAAATATAAATGGATTCAAGAAGTGCCCACCACCTAGAAGGTAATGAACAGAATTATGGCTCCCAGAAGGGGGGTGGTGTGCAAAGCACCCCAGGAGCCCTTTGGGAAAGTTATAGGAGCGTTTTTGGGCCACAAGAATGGCCCGAAGGGTGTCACTGGGGAGCCGTGCACAGGACAATGCCACTCAGCAGAGAACAGTCCCAGATTCCTTCTCATAATCCAGGTCCTGTGCGTTCTCATGTAGGAGGAGGAAAGCCCGTTAATCTGAACCTAGAACCCAGTTCCATTCTGATGTCAGTGTAAAGTGGGTTAACACCGAATTGTCCACAATGTGGCTAGTGGGTCAGTCGGAAGATTGTACTGGGCTTGGTGGGGACTTGTCAGGTTCTCCAATTCACAAAACCAGAAAACCTCTTCATCTAGGCAGGGCCAGTTGGGGGGTTCATGGAGCTTCGGGGATCCCAGAGAGAGGAAGGAGTATCCTGGGGCTACAGCAGATTCCCCGGGGAAGATTTTTAAAGACTGGGACTGTGAATCATCAGGTCTGCAGGTGTAACAAGTTCCCAGGGGGTTTTGAAAATTATGCCTCTCCTTTTGTCTCACCTTCATATTATAGTTAGGGTTCTCTTATTAACATTTTAAGAGTTATCTGTGGAGGTCGGTTTCACTGTCTAAGCATTTCGTTTCAAAATAGGAAAGGCGGCTTGAGAAATTATGTTGGCTCTGGTGGGGATGGGGTGGGAAGGGCTCCCCAGTGGGGGAGACACCGGCGCTTCTCTCTCCATCAGAGGTGTTTGGGAGGTGGGTGGCAGGGGGGTACCTGCCTGGCCAGTTTGCAGAAAGAGAAACTCTGAAACCTTGGGGTGTTGGGAGGTAGGCTGCGTGCGAGATTAATTCCAAGGGCATTGAAAGGTCACTAGCTTGGCTTCCTTGCCCCCATCTCTCCTGGCCAGAGGCCACTGGCTGTATTTTGATCCCAGGGAAAGAAACTTGACAGCGAATAGGCCCTTTGTATGGAGGGAAGGTCGGAGGGAGCAAACCTTCACTCTCAGGGCCTGGGGAGGTATCTGGACTGAGGCCAGCTCCCAGGGGCTTGACTGGCAGTGAGGAGAGCTCAGTGGGGCATAATCCGGCCCCTTTCTTAAGGTGATTCAGCCCTCCCTGGAATGCCCATCTTTCCCTAGGGCACGGGAGAAGCAGGGTGTCATCGTAAAACCCCCCAGGCTCTCCACCCCACCCAGCTCCTGGGGGAGGGGCGGTAAACAACACCTCCAGCCATAAACAAAAGAGCCACAGAACCCACCAACCTTCTTCCCTCTGGAGAAGTAATTCCTCCCAACTGAAACCGCACTTAGATAGAACGAAGTCCTTAAGAACAGTTGGACTGGAGCCAGCTTTCAAGGTTAAACACAGCGACCAAATAAGAGGCTTTAAAGAATCAAAATACCAGCCTGCCTGGAGGGAGACACATCTAGCAGCCTTTGAAAAGAAATAGGGCCAGGCAACCAAGGGGCGTGTGTATGGGTGTGTGTATGTGTGTGTGTGTGTGTGTGTGTGTGTGTGTGAGTTGTGGGGGAGGACCCAGAGGAGCCGGAGGGTGAGGGGGGGTGCTGCCTCTGCCCAAAGGAATCCACCCTTGTCTGCAGCCTGCGGGACTGTCTAGCTGGAATATTCCAAAATAACAGATCAAATGAACCTTCAAGTATGACAGGGTATTGTGGTTTTGCTAAAAAAGGGAGAGAGGGAGAGAGGGAGAGAGAACCTTATCTTTTAGGTATACACCCTGGAAGTATTTTTGGAGGAAATGATATAATGTCTGGGATTGTTTTAAAACAGTCCAGTGGGAGGAGTGCCTGGGTGGCTCAGTTGGTTAAGGGTTTGCCTTCCACTCAGGTCAGGATCCCAGGGTCCTGGGATCGAGCCCTGCATCGGGCTCCCTGCTCAGTGCTCGCTCTCTTTCTCGCTCAAATAAATAAATAAATAAATAAATAAATAAATAAATAAAATGAATCTTTAAAAAAGGAAAAGAAAAGAATCCAGTGGGATCACCTGGCTGAGTCAAGTCGGTAGAGCACGTGACTCTTGATCTCCGGGTTGTGCATTTGAGCCTCACGTTGGATATAGAGATTACTGAAAAAAAAAAAAATCTGAAAAAAAAATACAGTGGGTTCTGGGTGGAAGTACAGATTTTTTAAAAAAGATTTATTTATTTATTCATGAGAGACTCAGAAAGAGAGAGAGAGAGAGAGAGAGGCAGAGACCTAGGCAGAGGGAGAAGCAGGCTCCCCACAGGGAGCCCGATGTGGGACTCATCCAGGATCCTGAGACCATGCCCTGAGCTGAAGGCAGACGCTCAACCATTGAGCCACCCAGGGGTCCGGGAAGTACAGATTTTTTTAAACAGATCGATTGATCACAAATTGCACTAATCTCAGTCATGGGGCGGGGGGAGAAATTAAAACAAGTTTTAATTTAAGAAATTAAAACTTTACCCCCAGTAAAGTGACTAAAACAAATGAAAACACCAAAAAACTCAAAACAAAACCACTGTGGGAATGTGGCAGGACTGCCTGGAGCCCAGTGCAGGGCCTGCTGGAGATAGGATGCTCCCTTGTGGGAATCTGGGTTTCTAGTACCTACGAGAACTGCACAGGTGCCAGGCACAGGAAGCCAAAAACCATAGGATTCCCCTCTTACGAGGTACCCAGTGCTTGGCAGAAAGGTGGGTGCAGGGGGTCAGGGGCTGGGGTGAATGGGGCGTTATTGACGGGTACAGAGTTTCGGTCTTACAAGAGGGAAAGAGTTCTGGAGGTTGGTTATGCCATAGCATAAATGCCCCTGACCTCAAGAGCCCTCCTCCGAAAACGGAGTGAAGACGGCAAATTTGACATTTTACTGCCACTCAGAGCTTTTTACATTTAAAAATATTGAAATTCCATTTACAAAGGCGATGAAAACCTTGAAGTGGCTCCGAATAAATCCAACAAGAGATATGCAATAACCTGATGAAAAGGGTTTATGAAACTTTATTAAAGGGCGTTGGGTAGAAGTTAATTATTGAGTCACAGAAGAACAAAGATCTACACAAACCCAAAAGCACGTCCTCCGGGCACACATGCAGTTGCAGGCTGGTGAGCACAATCTGCCATTTATGTAGGACTTAAAAACACAGAAAATGATGCTATATGATAATTGTGGGACAGACATGTGCAGAAGGAGCCTGGGGTGGGGGGTTGAGAAGGGGGTGGAGATGCGCAGCCGGGCATTTGGGTTGTCAGAGCCGGGACTTGAAACCCGCCGGTCTTGGCTTCGGGAGCCCTCTAGGCTCTATGCCAAGTTCACGGATTCCTGGCACCTGCCTCCACCGGAGCCCAGAGCGCCAGCCCCTCGCTGCGCCTGACTCCTTCAGCCCGCCCCCGCCCTGACCAGGTGCCCCGCGCAGCAGGTGGGATGTTGGCTCAGGATGTTACCTTCATCCAAGGGTAATCCTGGCAGCCTTGACCTCAGCATCCATATGCCAGAGGTAAAATCCCCACAAGGAACCTACCTCTTCTCCGGGGCCGCGTCCACACCAACACCAGTTCCCTCCACCAGGTCTGCAGGCAGACGGACCCAGCACCCCCTCCTCCTGAGCCAGGCGAGTCATCTGTCTCCTGTCAGGAGCTCGGTTTCTTCCTGAATTAAATGTAGGGGCTGTCTTCTTTCCCCCAGTTGGACGATGATTTCCTGACATAACAGTCATCATGCTGCAGCGCCCCGCAGAATTAGTTAAAACGAACTATGACCCTGTGAGGAAATGCCACGGTTAGTTCACAAATCCCGCAAGCGTTTATAGAGCGCTGACTGTTTGCCAGGCTGGGGGGCACAGGAGCAGATGCAACAGGCAAAGCACGTACCCTCCTGGAGCTAAAAGCAAGTCAGTAAAGATGTAAATAAATGAAGAATATAGGGGGGTGGTAAGTACTATGGGAAAGGGGGAAAAAAGCAGGGGACGGAGGTGGAAAGTCAAGGGGATGAGGTTGCAGTTTCAGGCAGGGCGATCAGGGCCCTCACTGAGAAGTTGACACTTGGAACTGAGATCTGAAGGGAAGAAGGGATTGAATGTTTATCAGCATCTGGGGGAAGGAGTACTCCTGGAAGGAAGGAGAACAGTAAGTGCAAAGGCCCTGTGGTGGGAGCAAGGAATAATAAGAAGGCCTGCGTAGCTGGGGTCCAGGGGCAAAGGGGAGAGTGGTTGAAAAAGGCCCTCAGATTGGTGATGAGGGCAGGCTGTGGGGCCTTTCTCTTTCCCCTGAGTGAGATGGAACCACAGAGGGCTCTAAGCAGGGGAGATGTGACCTGACTGAGGTGTCCACAGGCACCCCCTCCTGCACGGGGGAGCAAAGGCTAGAGGTAGCGTAGGAGGCAGGATGCTGCCATGATAAAGGTGTCGGGAGAGGAGGGACGACTGGACTGGGGCACAGGCATGGGAGCAGGGAAAGGTGGATGCTTCTGGATAGATTTCTAAGGGGAACCGACGGGATTTGCCGGAGCATGGGTGTGGGGTGCGAGAGCCACACCGAGGATATGTGGGTCCCCAGGCACGCATCGTTTTGAAGAGTCCCTGTCTACAGAAATGACTGGAAACGTGTTAATAAAATTCATGGACCCAAGTGGGGTAAGGTGAGTTACCATTCAAGAGTTAGAAAAATGGGGGGTCCCTGGGTGGCTCAGTGGTTGAGCACCGGCCTTCGGCCCAGGGTGCGATCCTGGAGACCCGGGATCGAGTCCCGCGTCGGGCTCCCTGCATGGGGCCTGCCTCTCTCTCTTTCTCTCTTTCATGAATAAATAAATAAAATCTTTATTTATTTATTTTTTTTAAATATTTTATTTATTTATTTATTCTTGAGAGATAGAAGGAGAGAGAGAGCCAGAGACACAGGCAGAGACAGAGCCAGAGACACAGGCAGAGGGAGAAGCAGGCTCCATGCACCGGGAGCCCGACGTGGGATTCGATCCCGGGTCTCCAGGATCGCGCCCTGGGCCAAAGGCAGGCGCCAAACCGCTGCGCCACCCAGGGATCCCTAAATAAAATCTTTAAAAAAAGATTTAGAAAAGTGGGTACCGAAGAAGTACTTCCGTGTTGGCTTGCTGTTCAACCGTGTCCGTGAGATTCCCCCGGGCATCCCAGTTGTCCCTTCGTGCTCGTATCGCCAGATGTGTCATTTCTGGGTGACCTAATAGCCCTCATCACGCAAGACAGGGAGCAATCTGTTAGTCACCGTGCTTGTCTCTGCTAATCCCTGATGCCAGTTATTGAGCCCCGGTTGTGTGGCTCAGGACGTTGCTTCACCCTTTGTGCCACCGGGAGCACCTGCTTCCTGCTTCCATCTGCTCTCAAAGGTTTTACTGGGCTTCGTTGATGAAGACCACGGAGGCAACGCTGACCCGGCCAATCAACGCAGGGGAACGTGACTGAGAATTTTTCTGGTCCTGTTAAGAACTTCATAGCGTAAACCTAGGACACACCTCCCACCCGGTCTTTCTCACGCTCTTCAGGCCACAATCCTTGGCATTCCTGGAGTCGATCAGCCTGTGCCTTCCACAGACCACGCCCGGTGAGGATAGGCCAAACACAGAGAGTGGTCTCACGTCCACCCCACGCAGCTTGACACGGCCCTGGGGCACATCTCGTTGCCCAGCGTCTGGAAGGGCCCAGAACATGGGGGACTCAGGGTCTGGATAGTCCTGGGAGGAAGAAGGTCTTCCTGTCTGCTAATTATGGAGAAGACACCGGCCTGGCCTTGGAGGGCCTGGTGTCTTTTTGGGGGGACTGCAGGAGTTACAGGCCATGAATAGTAGTTTCTGTGGTAGAAATAAAAAAAGATCTTCACATGGGCAGCCCCTGTGGCTCAGCGGTTTAGCACTGCCTACAGCCTGGGGTGTGATCCTGGAGACCCGGGATCGAGTCCCACGTCGGGCTCCCTGCATGGACCTGCTTCTCCCTCTGCCTGTGTCTCTGCCTCTCTCTCTCTGTATCTCCCATGAATAAATAAATAAAATCTTAAAAAAAAAAAAGAAAAAAAGATCTTCACAGATAGCAGAGGAAGAAGTAGATAACCCTTCTCTGAAGGGACATGGCCTCATGCAAATCCAAACATACTAAATCCTTCCACGAAATACTAAAGTTGCTAAATATTTGCTAAATGCAATTCTTAGATAATAGGCCCCTGTCCGGGAGCGAGAGTTCTTGGCCCCTCGAAGGGAATTTTCTAGCTAGACTAAGAATCATATCGACAGGAGACAGGTTAAATCAAATTTAATAGGCGTACATCTGAGGAATGCACACAGACATGGAAATTCCAAGGACACTCGGGCAAAATGAGGTCTAGGTGTCCTCCGAACCAAGGAGAAGGGGTACGGGTCTGGGACTAAGGAGGAAAGCGATGTACTTCATGGGTTTAGTAATTAGAAGTTTGCCCTACATCTGGGTGGCTCAGTGGTTGAGCGTCTGCCTTGGCCTTAGGGTGTGATCCTGGAGTCCTGGGATCGAGTCCCGCGTCGGGCTCCCTGCATGGAGCCTGCTTCTCCCTCTGCCCGTGTCCCTGCCTCTCTCTCTGTGTTTCTCATGAATAAATAAATAAAATCTTAAAAAAGAAAAAAGAAGAAAGAAGTTTGCCCTACCCTACAGATGGGTCACTCGGAAAAGATTTATCTATAATCAATGACCATTATTCTGGGAAAGGCCCCCAGTTGAGATTCTTCCGTGCAGCTAAGGGGGGGGGGGGCAAAAGTTTCTCTTGAGCTCGCCTTCACCTCAAAATAATCCACATGCCAAAGGAGCACATTCTGGGGGACTTGTCCCGAACCCCCTTGCTGTTTAGACCAGAATACAACCCGAGTGTTTAGATACTCTGTATGGGGATCAGGAAGCCTGTGGTGAGGTTTTTTTCTTTATTCAGCCTTTTTCCTTCTGTCTCCTGTGTATCTCCCTTGCGTGTCTCCTCTATTACCCCCGCAGAACATTTCACTCCTGACGCTTCCGATCACCAGGCGTGCGGAGGTCTTTCCCAACAAGCAAGCTGGTATCCTACAACGTAACTCAGTTCCGACACCATCTACCCACAGATGATGGCGGATCCCAAAGGTGAGGGGCTCGGTTCCACGAGGCTGCTCCCCAGCCCTGACCCCCACACACTTCAGACGCCCACCCTCAATCTTGGATTATCATCTGTGCTTCTGGTCAACCAAGCTCTATAGATCAGAGATTGGAGGTCCCAAAGAACCCCGCCTTGAGTGCCACTAATCTGCTAGGCCAGCTCCTAGAACCCAGGGAAATGCACCGACCAGTTGATTAAAGGATATGATAGGGGATACAGATGAAGGGCCAGATGAAGAGGCACAGAGAGGGAGGCATTTCTGTCCCCGTGGAATTGGGGTGCTCTACCCTCCTGGTGTTGACGTGTGTGCCCACCTGGAAGCTCTCCGGAGCCCCCCTACTACGAGATTTGGAGGAAGCTTCCTCACAGAGGCATGAGCAATCATGAACACCACCGTGAGCCCCATCTCCAGCGCCCCCTCCCCTTTCTCTCCACCCAGAGGCACCTCACTTAGAACAGAAGGTCTTCCTAGGGGTCTTATCACTTAGGCGATGACAAAGATTTTGGAAACTCGGTGCCAGGAACCGGAGGCAGAGACCAATATAGATATTTTCTATTGTCTCACAGAGGATATGTTATGTGTTAAGTAATAAAACTTAAGCCTCCTTTATGAGGTTTAACCAAAAACAGAAACAAACTTAAAAAACAGTCCTCAGAGGATGGGCAAAGACTGCCCAAGCCCTGGCCTAGAATCAGGGAAGGTTTTGGGAAGAGTCTTCAGGGCTGCTGGTGACCAGGGTGGTGTGAGCAGATACGAGACACCTGTGCTCGCCTACCCTGCCCTTGGGTGCTGGGGGCTGGGGACACGGGGCAATGAGAGCCGTGGTTTGGGTACACGACTCAGCTCCGGCCCAAAGGTCCGGTGATGACCACGGCCCCAAACTCTGTCCGAGCGAATGAGAGGCGTCCAGTATCAACAGGGCAGCTCTGTTCTGGCAGCCAGCCAGTGGGGGCCCCCAGCCTGCCAGGCTGCTCTCCTGGAGGTGGGGTCCAGCCACAGGGCCTCCAGACAAACCCATCAGGGCGAGAGTCCAAGAGTTCCTCAGCGCTGGGACACCTGGGTGGCTCAGGGGTTGAGCATCTGCCTTTGGCCCAGAGCGTGATCCTGGGGTCCTGGGATCAAGTCCCGCATCGGGCTCCCCGCAGGGAGCCTGCTTCCCCCTCTGCTTGTGTCTCTGTCTCTCTCTCTGTGTATCTCTCATGAATAAATAAATAAAATCTTAAAAAAAAAAAAAAAAAGGAGTTCCTCAGGGCTTCCAGCTGACCCCATGCACACAGGGGTGATAGCCCACATACAGAGGGAGCCTTGGGAGCCCCCCTAATGGGGCGAGAAACAGGATGGGACCCACATGGGCCTCTGCCTAAAGTTGGGGTTCCTACCCAGACAGCATTGCTGTCCTAGCTTAGAGAAGTTTGGGGGCAAGTGCTACAGAGTGCAGGCCCCCCCCAGCTGGGGTGCTCCTGATGGGGTGCAAGAGGAACAGAAAAGTCTGGGGGCATGCCAAAGTTTTCAGTTAGAGAAGGGAAAGGGACTGGCCACCACTTCCTGAGAGGGGAAAATGGGGCAGAGATGGGTGCGGAAGGGGTGCACCCATATCAGGCCTCGGGCACTGGGCCCATCAGCGATCTCAGCACCCCACAATGGGCATCCTGACCCCCTTAGGGGGAACAGGAGAAGGCTCAGGAAGGTCTTGCGCTTCAGCCTGGGGGGCTCGGGAGAACTGGGGGGACAGAGATCAGAGGCCTTGAGTCCTTGAGTGTGCGTTCACGGATCTGTTCGTTCCTTCCTCCCTCTCCTCCTCCCTCAGGGAATCCAGGGGGCCAGGGCTTCATTCCTGCTATTTGTTTGCACAGCTCAGAGCTGGGTGAGCAGCCCTGCGAGGACCCCCGTGCAAAGGCTCACGGGAAAGGCACTCAAAGGGAAGTGTCCCTCTGCCTTGGACTCTGTGAATGGCAGCTGGGTGCCTGTCCACAACCTCGGGACTCAGGCAGGCCCAGAAGCATGGTCCCTGTGGTGGTGACCCCGGGACCCCACTGTGGACCGTGCCCCAGGTGGGCCAGGGACCAGGCCAAGTACGGCTCTCCTCATTCTCTCACACCACCTCCAACCTCCCGGCAAACCCTCTCAGCAAACCCAACTGCACGTAGTCTATCCAGAACCAGCCCCCATCTCTCCCCACCCTGGCTGCTCCCCTGGCCCTGTCCACCCTCATCCCCTGCCTGGACCATGGAAATAGCTCCTCCGTGATTTCCCTGCTTCCCCTTCCCTCGCCCTCGCTGTCTGTTCCCATGGCCAGAGGAACCCTGTAAGTACCTGCACCAGATCACGTCCACCTCTGCTCGGAGCCCTCCCCTGGTGTCATCCCCCAAAGTCCTCTGTGTGGCACCCCGTGATCTGCCCCGATGGACTGGAACTCAGCCCCATGCTCACGCTGCTCCAGCCACTGGGGCCTCCTTGCTATTCTGTGACCACATCGAGCATATTCCACCCCAGGGCCTTTGCACTGGATGTTCTCTCTCTGGGAAACACTCTTCCCCAGGGATCTGCATGGCTCCTTCCTTCCCCTTTTGGGAGGCTTTGTTAGAGTCGAGGATTTGGCAGGGTTGCGTTCTTTCTGGAGGCTCTAAGGGAGATTTCAGTCCTCGCCTCGCCCAGCTTCTGGCGGCTGCTGGTACTCCTGGTGGCCACATGGGTCCGATTCTGCCTCTGAAGTCACATGGCCTCCTCCTCTGTGTAACCTCTCTCCACCTGCCATTTATAGGGACACTCGTGATGGCACTTAGGGCCCCTGGGGATAACCTGGGACAATCTCCCCATCACGAGAGCCTTGACTTCCTCACATCTGCAAAGACACTGTTGCCATATGTGGAGGAGGAAAGATGATGCTTCCCTTTATCCCTCTGATTCCTTGGCTAAGACTCTGTAATAAAAGCCAGATCAACAAGAGGAAGACAAGCAAGTTTATTTGAGAGGGAAGCTGAAGGGATTCCATGAAAATCTACATTTTGCTCCTTTTCTGGCTTCTATTCTTGCTAGGACCTGCAACCTGCCTTTGTATGTCCTCCTTGTAAGGATCAAGGGGTTAATTGATATCTTTGGAGACTTCCAGCACAACAGATAATATCTAAGGAATGAGCAGGTGACAATGACCAGGTGAGACTGTCATGTGCATATTTCAGACAACTGGTGTTAGACCAGTTCTCATTGCCACCCCTTGTCCTGTTCTGACCGGGTTCCTAGGTGCCTGAGAGACCACACCACAATTCTCAGTAAAAACCCCGAATCCGGGCAGCCCGGGTGGCTCAGTGGTTTAGTGTAGCCTTCAGCCCAGGGCCTGATCCTGGAGACCTGGGATCAAGTCCCATGTCGGGCTCCCTGCATGGAGCCTGCTTCTCCCTCTGCCTGTGTCTCTGCCTCTCTCTCTCTCTCTCATGAATAAATAAATAAAATCTTTAAAAAAAGAAATAAAATCTTAAAAAATAATAAATGAAAGCATCATCAACCCCCTGCTGTAGTAAAGGGGGCAGTGGTAGTACACAGCATGTAGAAGCCAAACGGTTGTTTAAATCATCACATGTGGTCACCTGTCATTTGCAGGCTCAGCTCCATTCCACACTTATCTTCTTATTGACCAAGGATGGTGGCCATCATCGACCTGCTTCCTTGTTCTTATTCCTGTTGTCTCCCTGAAACTCCCCTGAGGTGCGATGGGCCTCTAAAGTATCTAACTAACTAACATTCTTAGTCTCCCATGGGTTAGATGGTGTAAGCCCACCACACATCCACCTCAGCAGGCGTC
The DNA here is from genome assembly GCF_048418805.1 of Vulpes vulpes. NCBI lineage: Eukaryota > Metazoa > Chordata > Mammalia > Carnivora > Canidae > Vulpes > Vulpes vulpes. The sequence continues at coordinate 8,579,704 of NC_132780.1, forward strand.
CAGTGCAACAGACTGTTATGGGCGAAAGCCTGCTATGATGTCAGATGTTGTTCCCTGGGTCTACGTGTGGTGGGCACTGTGGCGACCTCCCCATCCCCATCAGTTCTTGTCTGCTGAGGAGACCCCACAGTGGTGGGAGCCTGGCTCAGTCTGAGGGGCTGGTCCTGATGAGTCTAATCGGTGAACCCCATCACCCTTGGCAATAATAGATTCAGGAACAGGCACTTGACCCAGTGCCAGAGGGATGCAAAGGGGTGTTTGCTAGGGGGTTTCCAGAAAAAATATTGTAGAAAATAGGATCATAAATCTAAGAAGAGTCTGTGGTTTACTAGAACAACCTGGAAGAAGAACTGAGGGAAGACGCCTACAAGTTGGATGACTACCACATTCCCCTTCCTTGAGAGGTGTGGATTGGCAGCTGCAAAAGAAGGAAGTAAAAGATAAAGGATTTCCTTTAGGACCATAGGTTATGGGGCAAGCAGCTTGTGAAATCTTACAACGTTGGGAAACAGTGTGGGCTATTGACTCGGCAATCGAGCCATAGATAAGATGCCATTTTGCAAAGCCATCAACAAAGGTACTCATGACACAGTCTTGAGGGGACCATAGTATTGGTCCATGATAAAAACAAAATAAAACAAAACAACCAGAAATCCATCATGTGGATTGAGGTTGTAAGTTTTTCTCTCAATGGCAGACTCGCAGATCTGTCTACCAAGGCAGCCGATCTCTTCCTTGACCTCTCTTTGGAGGGGCACCCAAATATGCCACTTTGAAATCTATATGCCTCTTTGGCATGTAGATTATTTTGAGCTAAAGGCCATTGAGAAGCAGAAGATGAAAAAAAAAAAAAAAGAAGCAGAAGATATAAGAAAAGCTCTAAAGACAGGGCATTAGATTTCCTTTTACAAAGGAAATGTATATTTATAAAGGAAATTTCCACCTGTAGAGAGGTCTCCCACTCCGTACCAGGAACAGGAGGACTCTTGACAATTGTCATCAGTGAAGAAGGCAGGATTCAATCTGCAAAGCAAACCTCACTAAAGAACTCCTATTTGTGATATTTTCCCTGGTCACCTTCCCTTAATTTGCCTCCCCCTCCCAAAAGCCTCAAACTGCTTTATTTTAGCCTCAAATGATATATAAACCCAAGTGCTAGCTGCTCCTTTGGCTCGCTCACTGCCAGGTGCTCCCATGTATAATGTGATTTGCATGTCGCTAAACTTCCATTCAATTTTTTTCTTGTTACTCTGTCTTTGGCCAGATTAATTTACAGGGTTCAGCTGGATAGCCTGAGATGGGGTTAAAAAGGAACAACAGGCTCCAAGTGGAGTCACTTGTGCTAAACTCGTATCACCTAACCTAACTGTGGTTTCAAACTTCCCCAGGAATGTAATCTTTAACCAGTCAGCCTGGAATGTCCTTGTTGGCACTAGGGAGATAATCCCCCTGAGAGCCCCTTTCATCCCCCAAAGGGAGGTGACTTGCCCAAAACAAAGCTCCCTCCCCCCCCCTTTTTTTTGAAGATTTTATTTATTCATGAGAGACACACAGAGAGAGGCAGAGACATAGGCAGAGGAAGAAGCAGGCTCCATGCTGGGAGCCTGATGCAGGGCTTGATCCCAGGACTCGGGACTGAGCCGAAGGCAGAGGCAGACGTTCCACCACGGAGCCTCCCAGGTGCCCCAGCAAACTTGTTTTTAAAGTTTATGTCACTTTCTGTCTGCCTTTAAAAACCTTTCCTTTTCTGCAGCCCTTTGGAGCTCCTCTTTGCTAGATGAGGTGTTGCCCGCTTTATGAACTACTGAATAAAGCCAATTAGATCTTTGAATTGACGCAGCTGAATTTTGTCTTTTAACATATCTGGTGGCAGTGGTGGGATCTAAAGTGAGCTTCTTCTGATGGCATTTGGGGACAAGAAACACTGGCACGGTACCCTGTGAAGACTTTGAGTTTTCCTTGCAAATCATTGTTCTGTAGGTAAATTCCTCTTGATTCTGAGTGAAACGGTGCCCCATAGGGTTAATGAGATTGAAACTAGCAGAAACTTTAAAGCGTGTTTTCCAGAGAACCGATTCCCCGCTAATTGGCTAAGGTGTCTTTTCCAGAGCCCACTAACAAGTCCACTCGCTGTCTCTGCAGAAACCTGGACTCACGGTCAACTGAGAGGGTTCCAGCCTGTGCACAAGCAAGGTTCTGCATTCCTTCCCCAAGATAACAAGATAACGAGCCCAAGATCCCATCCAGTTTACACCGGCTCTCCCGGCATTGCCTGTAGGCCCTTCCCCTCGTCCTAAGATAACCTCCTGACGTCAGGGGCTAAAGTTTGCTCTGATGGTAAGTCTCCACCTCGAAGTGAAGTGAACATGGGACGTATGGTACATATATGTTTGCTCCACGCGCATGCTCCAGCTTTCCTCATGAGTAGTCATAATTTCCCCAACCCTTTTCACCAATATGTTTATAATCTCAACCCCTATGGTTATTAAAAAAAAAAATCTTGTTCTCCTCTTTTAAAAAAAATTTGTGTATTTATTTATGTATGTATGTATTTATTTGAGAGAGAGAGAGCAAATGCAAAGTGGAGGACGGGCAGAGGGAGAGAGAAAGAGAAGCAGACTCCCCACTGAGCAGGGATCCTGATCCCAGGACCCTGAGCCGAAGGCAGATGCTTAACTAACTCAGCCACCCAGGTGACCCTATAAAAAACTCGTTCTCTCCCCCTTTGGGGAAGGGGATTTGAGACTTGCCCTCCCATCACCTCGTCTCCTGGTTTGGCTGCATCTCCAGTTCCTCGCTGCATCCTGGATGTCTCAGTGACTGGCTTTGCTGTGCTTGGGCAGACGGACTTGGGTCTGGTTATGTGAGCTCCACTCTCCTTGGGTCAACCTCCCAATCTAACTGGCTTCCCAGTACAGGACAGGTCGGCTTGCGCTGGCAGAGAGCTCTGCTAGAGCCCAAGCCCTTTCCCTTTATTTCAGACCACAATTCTCTATTAATTAGCGATCCTGTCCCAAGATCCACATGGCAGCGGTTGGTGGCAGCTCTGTTATCCATTCCCTGGGGTTTGCGGGTTCAGCCTTTGCCTAGTTCAAGATCCCTTGAACTGCTTAGCGATGCACACAGGCCCTCGTTTGCCAGGACGTAGTAGTACCCCTCGGTTATTACAGGTATATTAAGGTGTGTGTTGTTTGGCTTGTTTTGTGTAAATAAAGGCTAATCGCTAACATGAACCTCAGAAGTCAAAAAGGCACAAAAATTGAGCATGGGTCAAGCATTTAGGAGATGTTAGAGCACTCACCACCCAAGACTTGTGCTAGGGTAAATGGTCACAGAAGGGGTGACCTTGGTCCCCTGCCGGCCTTAAGGAACTTCTGTGCCACCAGGTACACCATAAAACATCACACTCCTCAACCTGGTGGCACATTCCTTTTAGGTACTAGCTTGGCTCTAAGAAACCCTAAGTTTGGGACTCCTGGGTGGCTCAGTGGTTGAGCATCTGCCTTTGGCTCAGGGCATGATCCCGGGGTCCTGAGATCGGGCTCCCCATGGGGAGCCTGCTTCTCCTTCCACCTGTGTCCCTGCCTCTCTCTGTGTCTCTCATGAATAAATAAATAAAGTCTTAAAAAAAAAAAAAGAAACTCTAAGGTTTAGCTGAAACAAATATAATAATCAACATGGGATCCTTAAACTCTAAAGAGTTGAGTACACCACCTTGTGGCCCACCTGCTTATTTTATGTCTAAGAACTGTGGTCTCAGAAGCTATAAATATCAAATACAAAAATGGCACAATCATACCAAGCTTGTTTTGTGTCCTGAGAACTTGGCTTGGTGACTTAGGGGCCCCAAAATAAGGTGCAACGGAAATGTGGGTTACACCTCATTTGTGGCTGGGGTCCTCCCAACCTGCTGCCAGGCCCTCACAGGAATTACAACCTAGGATGACAGTGGCCATTAGCAAGTGCTGTGGCCCATGTTTATTTATTTATTTATTGAAGATTTTATTTATTTATTCATGAAAGACACAAAAAGAGAGAGAGGCAGAGGGAGAAGCAGGCTCCAATGCAGGGAGCCTGATGTGGGACTTGATCCTGGGACTCCAGGATCACGCCCTGGGCTGAAGGCAGGCAGCAAACCACTAAGCCACCCGGGCATCCTGACAGTGGCCATTAGGAGGAACATTCCAATTAGGTAAGATCATTCTGGAAGTGGACTTAAAAGCAAGGCTTCCAAATCAAACAGAACTGGACTACATATCTTAGTGGGTATGCCCAGAGGGAGCCTGCTTCTCCCTCTGCCTGTGTCTCTGCCTCTGTCTGTGTCTCTCATGAATAAATAAATAAAATCTTAAAAAAAAGAGAGAGAGAAAGGTTTGCTAACGAAAGCTTGGAGATGTACCAGGTACCTAAAAACAAAGAACAAGGGACACCCGGGTTGGCACAGTTGGTTAAGCAACTGACTCTTGATATTGGCTCAGATTGTGATCTCAGGGTCGTGGGATCGAGCCCTGTGGTGGGCTCTGTGCTCAGTGAGGAGTCTTCTCTCTCTCTAATAAATAAGTAAATCTAAAAAACCCACCCCGCATAAAACAATAAAACCCACATAACTCTTACTGCTTCCCCTCTATCCTCCTTTGAGCATTCATTCTAGTAACCTCCTGGGCAAACTGTCTTTACTTAACTGTAAGCAAAAGTCGGCCAAGTTAATACAGATCCCTATCACGTCTACCCTCAAAGTGAGACAGAGAAACTGAAGGGACTCCATGAAAATAAGCCAATTTATCCTTTGCTTCTTTCTCTGCTTCTGTTCTCTCTCTCTCTCTCTCTCTCTCTCTCTCTCTTTTTTTTAAGATTTTATTTATTTATTCATGAGAGACACAGAGAGAGGCAGAGACATAGGCAGAGGGAGAAGCAGGCTCCCTGCAGGGAGCCCAATGCAGGGCTCGATCCCAGGACCCTGGGATCACGACCTGAGCTGAAGACAGACGCTCAACCACTGAGCCACCCAGGCGTCCCTCCTGCTTCTGTTCCCGCCAGGACTTGCACCCCCACCTTACACAGGCCTTAATGTGTGTCCTCCTTGTAAAGGTCAAGGAGTTCATGATTTCTTGAGAATCTTCTAGCACAATAACTAACAAATAATGACCCGGCTGGGTGGTGATGAACATTCCCAAGACCCCTGACTCCAAACACCTCGATGCCAAGACCCCTGGCTCCAGGGCACAAGTGATTTATGGGGGCCACCTGAGCAGTCCTTGTTTGGCCAGTTCCTGGATGCCAGAGAGGACACAAGCCAGACCACTGTCCTCAATAAAACCTCCAAACCCCCAAGCAAAGACTCATTTTTTCCCTTTTTTAAAAAAATTAAATATTTTATGAGAGACACAGACAGAGAGGCAGAGATACAGGCAGAGGGAGAAGAAGCAGGCTCCATGCAGGGAGCCCGATGTGGGACTCAACCCCTGGACCCCGGGATCACGCCCTGGGCCGGAGGCAGGCTCTAAACCACTGAGCCACCCAGGGATCCCCTCTTCTTTTCCTTTGTGAGTCTCCCAGACGTTCGTCTCTATCTGTTCTCTGTCTATCCTCGATAAACTCTGCTCTCAGGTCCTGCTAGCTTGCATTTAATTTCCCACCTGCATGAAGCCAAGGACCCTCCGGGCTGGGCCTGTGGGACCCCGTCTGGGGCCTCAGGCTGGCCCTGCCTGCATTGAAAGGAGGGGCCCTCCCAAAGATGACAGGACTCCGAGGAATTTTTCTGATAAGCTGCTATGTTGTTCTCTTATTAAACAGCCAAAGGAAGACTGAAATTACAATGAAAAACCTTGCCAAATGCTGGTAACTAGCAGAGCTGCAGATGGGATCCTGGAAAGTCTGGCAAAAGCCAGTGAAGGGTGAGAATCGGTGCCAGAGTCAGCCCTCCTGGATCTCGGTCTACAGTTGGAGGGAGACAGAGGAAAAGAAAATCTCTTCTGCACCCGCTTTGGGAGCGCCTCCAGAGCCCAAGGAGTTGTTATATACCGCCAGAAATATTTACCGTTTGACCCAGCTAAAAACTATAAAGTAGCTCTGTGGTCAGAAATGGCCCAAACTTGTGGGGCCTGATGATATATTTTTGAAGGCCTTTCCCTCCAAGCTAAAATAAAATTCTGTACCCAGAAGGAAAGTAAAACCTTGTTTTGTTTTGAAGATTTTATTTATTTATTCATGAGAGACACACAGAGAGAGGCGGAGACACAGGCAGAGGGAGAAGCGGGCTCCGGAACTCGATCCCAGGACCCCGGGATCATGCCCTGAGTCAAAGGCAGATGCTCAGCCACCGGGCCACCCAGGCACCCCGAAAATAAAAATCTTCTAAAGAAGCCCTTGTATAAAGACAACCTACGGCATCACCTTACATTGCAAATCCAACTCGTTGAGTAACGGAGAGCAGGTGTCCTGAGCCTACAAATCTCTGTGAAACTAGAAATTCAGTTCTAGAGGAAGTTCAGAGTTCAGTTCCTTTTTTTTAAAAAAAAAATTCTAATTCCAAAACCTCCCCTATTTATCTTAAAAGGCTTGTAACTTGCACTCTTCCCTATGCCTTTGAGATATAAATGTCAAAGTGGGACTTCAGGGAAATAATCATGATCAGAAGGAAAGCAAAAGGCAGAAGGTCATTTGGAACCTTCGCTTATGGGAAATCTTCAGTGTGTGGAAGCTCTAAGGTCTCTCTCCGTTTGCGTTTGTGTATTTGTGTCTATATACACGTATGTGAAAAAAATATATATATACATGTATGTGTGTGTTGTGGCTGTGTGGTACCTTCCACCTCCGGGTGGTATTGTCAAGGTTAATTCGTAAAAGACCTCTATTTAACTGGCTTGAAGAAAATCAAACACTTACGTGACTTAAGGATTCATAAAAATTCTGAAAAATACAGTAGAAGCTGAGCCAACTGCTTTTCAGGTCCATTGATCTGGGATAGCCTTCGTCAAATAAAATCTAGTTAAAGTTTGGTTTCATTAGAATGGTCATATTAGGGTGCCTGGGTGACTCAGTCAAGCATCTGTCACGGTCCCAGGGTGGGGATCGAGTCCCGAATTGGGCTCCTTGCTCTGCCTAGACGCTGCTTCTCCCTCTCTCTCTACCTGTCACTCCCCCTGCTTGTCCTCTCTCTCTCTCTCTCTCATTCTCTTTCTGTGTCAATTAAATAAATAACATCTTTTAAAAAATAAATAAAATAAAATGGACATTTTAATTGTCTTCAGAATTACCAGCATTAGATATGACATCTAAAGCCTCATAAAGCTTTCGTTTTTAGGTTTTCAGTAATCTCTACACCCAGCGTGGGGTTTCACTCTAGAGCCCGAGATCAAGTGTCTCATGCTCCTCTGACTGAGCCGGCCAGGTGCCCCTCTCAAAGTTTTTGTGGGTGGTCTAAACATAAACCATAAACAGTAGTGTCTCTCCTGATCAGATGGGAGCTCCCAAAATGTGGGTTGACCCAATCAGGTGTAGGGGGGGTCGGTGGTGTGGACAGCAGAACAAACTAGATAGAGGTTTACTGAATACACCATAAAGGGGTGGCGAGCAGGACAGCAGAGGACAGACCACCTGCAAGGAGGCAGCAGGTGGGGGCTGTATTTAAAGCCAGAAGGTGAAGAGGAATGGGGACCCATGGAATTTCCCCTTCTTGAGTATCTGTGCCTGGTTATACACAGCTCATTGGTCAGTTAGCGCCTGTGGATATTTTGAGGTGGGCCGCCTGCTGGGCCTGTCTGTATTGAGCCAGGGGGTCGCAGCCCTTTGGCCTGCATCCAGTTTCCATTGCTCACGCCTGTTGTTTCAAGGCAGCTTCTACAATAATTGTTAAGAACAAGTAAATTAAACAGATGTAAGCAGAATGAAGTTTTTAGGGAAACGTCTTCAACAGTTTTCCTGACCCTTTTTGGTAACCTGAAGCCTTAACATTCTGCTAAGTGATGAGTTAAGTTAAACTCATTGAGTATCTAGATCAATTCAATTCATGAATCATTGAATAGAGCCAATTAAGCCTTCAAATTTACTCAGTTGAATTTTTTTTTTTTTTTTTTTAAGATTCTATCCATCCATTCATGAGAGACACACAGAGAGAGGCAGAGACACAGAGGGAGAAGCGGGCTCCCTGCGGGGAACCCAATGCGGGACTCAATCCCAGGACCCGGGGCCACCACCTGAGCCAAAGGCAGACGCTCAATCACTGAACCACCCAGGTGCCCCTGAATTTTGTTTCTTGACAATGGGTAGAGGAAAAGGTTTTTTTCCTTTCCCTGTACTTCGCCAGGTTACTGGGCAAGGAGGATGCTTTCCATTCCACTCCCCAGGAGGGAGAGGCAGAGGAAGAAGAGCTCAGGCTTGTCTGGTCCCTTCGTGAGCCCTCCAGGACGAGGGGAAATGGTTCCTTGGAGCCCCTCCATGCGCCTCTAATCCTGCCAGAGAGAGGCTTACATTTCAGAGAAGAGGTTCAACCCCGGGGTGTGGGAAGCCCGCTGTGACCACCTGCCGAAGCCTCACCATCGGCCAACCTCCCGGTCTCTGCCTGTGTCTGCTTCTCAGATAGCTCCGACCTCGGCCAAGGGGAGTAGGGGGGCCAGTAGATTAGATCTGCTACTCTGTAGCCAGACTGCCTTGGGTTCAAGGTCAGCCTTGCCCTGTGACTAGTGGAATGGCCAACTACTCATGCAACCTCAGTTTCCCTTCATGTGAAATGGGGGTGTGATGAGCATTTCATTGATCTAAGGGACTGGGCTGGGTGTTAAAATAGATGGGGGGTCAAGGTTAAATCAGCTGTGTTTTTTTCTAAGATGCCTCTCACAAACAGGGCATCTTAGAGTTGATGAAGCAGCACATAGAAAGGCTCAGAAGAGTGTCTGTAGCCCAGAAAGTGCCAGGCAAGTGTTAATTGGCATTGTTACTAGTAGCTGCTCCTGAGGGCATCCCCCTCACTCTCCAGGGAGGGTCCCTCGGGAAGACACAGGTTCTCTCTCTGTCTCGAAGCCCAGCTCTGTCTGCCTGCCCCTCTCCCTTCCTCCTGCCCGACTCAGACAAGGAGGCGTGTTGCGCTGGTGTAGGCAGCCTTCCGGCGACGTGAGGCTGAAGCTGAGACCGAGAGACCGCAGAGCAGGGAAAGGAAAACCTGTGATACCAACACGTCTCCGAGCATCAGACAGACCAACAAATCTCAGTATGTTTCCTGTTAACTTGCAACCCAGAGCATCCTCATTTGGAGTTTGTGTTTGCGCGTGAGTGTGCGCATGTGCGTGTGTAAATGTTCTCCCAAAAATACTGGTGAGTTTCTGAGAGCTCTGATCACGGCCTGTTTTAACTAGTGCTTTTTTGGCCTCTTGCCTATTCCTGAGCCCCTCGGTGGGTATTCTCTGCGACAGCTCTCTTTCCCCACCTCGTGCTGCAGACCTCTGGGGAGCCCAGCCCGGTCCTCTGATTGATGGGTGACTCCGAGATGTTGCTGTCCAAAGATGTCCAAAGGCACCCCCAACTCCCCAACACTATTGACACGACATCAAACACTTGTGTCTCCAACCCTCGGGGGCTCAGGCCTTGCTGCATCCCTTCAGGTACCCGCTCAATCATCCCTGTCCTTTCTACATCTCTGGGCCAGTTTTCCACCCTTGACCAACCAATCTCAAAGTCATGACTTATTTCTTCCCAGGACATCATATCCCAGAAGGGAGAGCACGCTACAGAGATTTTAAGTCGCACCAACACGAACCTTTTTATGTAAAGAGCCACATGTTTTCCTTGAAAGAATGGTAAAGGGCACCTGGGGGGCTCAGTCGTTAAACCTCAGACTCTTGATCTCAGCTCAGGTCTTGATCTCAGGATTGTGAGTTCAAACCCTGCGTTGGGCTCCATGCTGGGTGTGGAGCCTGGAAAGAAAGAAAGAAAGAAAGAAAGAAAGAAAGAAAGAAAGAAAGAAAGAAAGAAAGAAAGAAAAAATGACTTTGGTTTTCCCTTTAGAGTAGGGATACAAAGTTACCTCTTAAAATTAAGTCTAAATTGATCTAAAGAAAAATATTCGATAAATAATGGTTATAGTAGACCCTCAACATGGCTAAAATACTCAAGTGGTACATGGGCAGGTGAGGTTTGGGAAACACGGCCTCAGAGAAACTAGCTTTTTCCAGGTGATAGACCCAGATTGTATGGTTTGGGCATGAGAGTCACCTTTCATTTCTCTTGGGTCTTCTCTTTATATGCATGGGTGCCCAGCACCTAGGTGGCCAAAGCGAGGGCTGGTGGTTGTCACCAAGCGGCTGTACCTTTGTTAGAAGACCAGAGAGATTCTATCTCATAATTTAAAGCTGAAACTTCTAGGAGACTTCTGCTGAAATAGCACCTGTAGGTAATGCCCACATCCATGTTTCTTGATGCCCATGGAGGGGTGCGGGTGGGAGCTAAGGAATATTGGATTAAGCTGCAGAATGGGAAAGATGTGGGCTCATTTCCAGGCCTTACCACTTCCTAAATATGTGATAGCGACAAACTACCCAATCTCCCTGACCTCAGTTTCCTCATCTGTAAAATAGAAATGACTAATAGTGAAAACTACTTTCTATTCTGTGGGAACTAGGAGGCACCTGGGTGGCTCTGTCGGTTGAGCAGCAGATCTCTGGTTTCGGTTCAGGTCATGATCTCAGGGTCATGGGCTCCATGAGTCTGCCTGAGATGTCCTCCCTCTCCCTCTGCCCCTCCCCCTGCTCACGCACATGCTCTCTTCCTTAAATAATAAATAAAATCTTTTTTTTTTTTTTAAAAGAAGATGCTTTGAATGCTTGAAGCTAATTAGCTACAGATGGAACGACAAATTTAATGACCCCCTGAGGAAAGAATCAGACAAATTAGAATGTGGGACCTTATAAAGAACAGCTATTCTGGACTTGAAAAAGCCAGTATCATAGAAATAAAAGTATGGGCATATGGGAGACTATTCCAAACTAAAAGGGACTAAAGGCATGTGACAATCAAATGCCTCCCAAGAAGTTTTTTTCAAAATTTTATTTATTTTTTATTCATGAGAAACACACAGAGAGAGGAAGAGACACAGGCAGAGGGAGAAGCAGGCTCCTCTCAGGAAGCCTGATGTGGGACTCAATCCCAGGACCCCGGGATCACAACCCGAGCCAAAGGCAGATGCTCAACCACTGAGCCACCCAGGCGCCCCAAGAATGACCTGATTCTTATCTGATATGTGCCTAAATATTTAGGATGAATCGTCATCATGTCTACAGCTTACTCCCAAATGATTCAGAAAAAAATAAGGACAAGGCAAACATAGCAAATCATTAACAGTTATTAAATCTGGACAGAGGTAATGGGTGGGGTTTATTATACTACTCTAACCACTTTTCTGTAGGTTTGAAACTTTTTAGTAAAAAAGAGGTTTTGGCAAACACAACACTCACAATGACAGAGGATTCCACTGACCAAAGGCAGGGCTGGAGCCCCCCAGGGGGGTTCGGGAGAGATAGAGGTTCTACTCGATGCTCAAAGTTACTGAAGATGGAGATAGAGTGTCCCTGAGCTAGTGGACGTGTCGCTCACCCCACAACCAAGCCCTTCTTCCTGGCTTAGAGGGCCCCAGTTTTATTCAGGTACAAGATCTGTGGGAAGAATGATGGGAGCACTTTGGGGGAGTTTATCCTGCTCAAAAGAACCTGTGTGACTACCTACACTCCTAGAGTTGGGAGGTCTGTGACTGAGAGAGGGCGTGATGAGGGGGATTCAGCACAATGCACTGGTCTATTTCTTGCCCTGGTTGCTGGTTATGTGAGTGTTTGCACTGTGATAATTAATTTATGCTGTATGTTTATATAATTTTTTGGGTGTATATAACTGTGTGTGCGTGTGTATAAATGTTTTCTTTCTTCTTTGTGGCAGAAGTTGAATGAAGATATAATCATGCAAGAAGCACTGGAGGCCGTCTTAGGACAATGCAGTGACAAGGCCCAAGATGGCTGCCAACACGTTGAAGATGATGGAGGAGAAAAGTGGTCAGAGACGTCCCTTGCTGCCATCACTGAGCCACTACACTAACCCAGGTGTTATATGTCTCCTGGTTACCAGGAGGAATGAATGTCCTTATCTCCAAAGCCTCTTGGGATTGGGTTTCCTTTGACTATATCCCAAAGCATCTTGGGTATTGTGTTGGAGTCTCCAAGACCACCCTTGGATTTAGTAATTCACTAGAAGCACTCACTAGACCCAGAAGGTGTAATGCTCCCAGTTATGGTTTTATTACAGTGAAAGGGAAAGTGTTTATGGGGAGAAAACACAGAGGAAACCAGGCACGAGCTTACAAAAGTCCCCTCCCAGGGGAGCTACACAGGACGCACTTAGCATTGTCCTCCAGCAATGACGGGTGACAACATGTGCAAAGTGTTGTCCACTAAGGATGCTTACTTGTGCTGAGGAGTCCAGGGTTTTTTTGTCTTTTTTTTTTTTTTTGAGTCCACAGTTTTTATTGGGGGTCAGCTATGGGGGCACACGGTCTTTGAAGACTGACCGAGTCCTGAAGCTCCAGAGGGAAGGACGTGTTCAACTGCAAATTACACTGTCCACACAAACTATCCAGACAAACAGGTACAGTGTGGTTTAACACCTCAAGTGTGCAAAACATTCTTATTACAACATTCAAAGAGCTCGATTGTCAGGTGTCCGCCAAGAGCCAATCACAAAAATAGGAGCTTCTTGGGAGTGCACCTCGGCCTGCGGCATTAACTGTTTTCTGCATAAGTATAAGTATAATCATCATCCTCATTCTTTTGAGTAAATGGAGGTCCAGGGGGGTTAAGAAATGTGCTCAAAGCCACCCTAACAAATACCGGAGCTCTTAAGTCTTTGGCATGATGGCTTCAAGGGTCCCCTTTCAAGTTGGCTGTGCTTCTGGGGCCCACTCTCCAGACCAAAGGAAACATGAACGTGGGCTGGATTTGGCCCAAAGCCTGCATCCTTGGGATGCCTGGAGATGCCACTGAAATACTTATAAAGGAGTAAAAGGGGGTGAATCCTCAAAGGTAAAGGCAAGGAAGTTAGAGGAAGTTAGAGGAATTAGAGGAAGACCCCTACACAAAGGGGTAGAAATGTCAATGCATTTCCCAAAGAAGTTGGAACTCAACTTGTTTCAGGAGCAGTTGATTCTGGGACAGGAAGAGGGGCCCAGAAACTGCAGGAGGCACCGACACAGGAGGGCCCAGGGGGGCCTGGGGATAAGCGGAAGGGGAGCCAGAATCTGCTTAATTGGGAGGAGCTATTTTGTCAAGCAATACTTTTGGAATTGTAGTTATTTTCTTTTTCTTTCTTTCTTTCTTTCTTTCTTTCTTTCTTTCTTTCTTTGGTGCTCCACACCCAACATGGGGCTTGAACTCACGAACCTGAGATCAAGAGTCACATGCTCTTTCGACTGAGCCAACCAGGTGGCCCCTGGGATTGTGGTTGAGAATCATTTCTGGAGTGGCTACCTCTCCCCAAGGGGGTGTTTGGGAAACTGGGGGAGGTTTTTGTCGCAAGGGTTAGGGGAGCCACCAGTACTTCCTGGACAGGGGACCAGGGCACCAGGATGCCAGATGTCCCATGAGGCTTCCCACAGTGCCCCAGATGGAAAGTCCAACACCACATCCCGTGAGATGCTGGTGGAGGTAAACAACCTGTTTATAATTACCCAAGTCCAGCACTGAGCTCCACTTACTCATAAACAAAGTTATAAATTTTCTGAGACTGCAAATACCGGTTGTAACAAGGGAAGTTTGTTCATTGTTCACCATTGGGTTCTTTGTATCGCCAATACAGTGTGCTGTGTCTGTCTTGTTTGTGGTAGTCCAGAGAGCATTCGGGAAGATTCCGCCCCTAGCGCACACCCCCAACCCCATCATTATGTCTTGCAGCTTAATCAGGCCCGAGTCTTTCATTATTGTATTACAAATTACTTTCCTCTTATTCTTTCTTTATATTACAATGAGGGCATTATCTTGATTTGAAAAAATGTGTTTGTATGTGGGTAGGTTATATTATCCATAAATTTTATTTCAGGGTAGTAAAAGGAGCATTTAAAAATATTATAACATTAGTTTATGGTGATAAAAATCAGAACAGCAGTTACCCTGGGGAGTGGGTGGTGGGTGGTGAGAGGTTTGACTGTGAAGAGGCACAAAGGAACTTTCTGGAACGATGAAAATGTTCTTTACCTTGATTGCGGTGGTAAACAATTGCCCAAAATCATCAAACTGCACACGCAAAGTGGGCTTGTTGCAGTGTAATTGTAATGTAAATTATACCTCCCTGAAGTTGAATAAAACATACACTTTTAAATATCTGTGCAGAAAAATTTTTAAATATATATTTGTTACAGAAAGGAGGCATTGGATCTGCTAAGGCCTTGAAATGAAAGATTAAGTGGATTTGCATGGGAATCTGAAAACAGAAACAAAACCGTAGCAAACAGACCATTGGAGCTGATGCTACTTTGCAAATCTTGCACAAGTTATGCAAAACTTTCAACTAAATAATAAATACGCATGGGACGCGGTGGCTCAGTGGTTGGGCGTCTGCCTTCAGCTCAGGGCATGATCCCTGGTCCTGGATCGAGCCCTGCATCGGGCTCCCTGCAGGGAGCCTGCTTCTCCCTCTGCCTCTCTTTCTCTCTGTGTCTCTCATGAACAAAATAAAATAAAATAAAATTAAATTAAATTAAATTAAATTAAATCAAATTAAATTAAATAATAAATATGCAGATGTGTGTGCATGCTGGGTTATGATGTGGATACATTTCTGATTCTGCACTGTAGTCGAAAAACTTCGAAAACCACACCCTAAAATAGGAATTGCCAGATGTTCGGGGCGCCTGGGTGGCTCAGTCGGTTAGGCATCTGCCTACAGATCAGGTCATGATCTCAGGGTCCTGGGATCGAGCCCTGAGCTGCTCCCTGCTCAGTTCCCTCCCTCTTCCTTTGCCCACAGCTCCTCTTACTCACTGTCTCTCTCTCTTTGTCATCAAATAAATTAAAAAAAAAAAAAAAGGAATTGCGAGACTTTCAAAGTGATCATTCAAGTTTCGCCACAATCCGGACTCAAGGTAAAGTTTTCGCTGACAGTGGTGGAAGTCTCCTCTCATCGTTTCCTTGATAATTTTTGATTCTTTTACAGCAACCTCATCAGATGTGATTAGATCACCCTGGCTTTACCTGAGAAGCTTGCCAGTCAGGAGCTTGTGTTTGCAAGAAGATTGGATGTAGTAGCATTTCTTCTAGAAATGGAAATCACAGGCAAGGGAGAGAGAAGGGGGTAGGGTAAGAAATCCAAATCTCTGAGATTTGGAAATCTCAAAATCCACATTAAGAAATCCAAAATCCAAATTAATGTCTAAATTTGATCGATCTAGAATTAAAGCTCACAAAATGAGAAAGGTGTAAATTGTATCACCCACAAAGAGCTGATTTTTCTGCTATGTATATAGATTTCCCACAAATCAGTAAGAAATGGAACAATCCCGTAGGGAAAAAAGGTACACAGAGCCTACGAACAGATAGTTCCTAGAAAAAGAAACTGAAATAGCTCTTAAATATATAAGAAGGTGTAAAATGTGATTTGAAGTAAAATAAATGCACGGTAAAATAACCCTGAGGGGCGCCTGGCTGGCTCAGTCAGAAGAGCATGTGGCTCTTGATCTTGAGGTTGTGAGTTCGAGCCCCACATTGAGTGTAGAGATTGCTTAAATAAACAAACTTAAAAATAGTAACAGGGGCACCTGGATGGCTCAGTGGTTGAGCGCCTGCCTTCCGCTCAGGGCGTGATCCCCAGGTCCCGGGATCGAGTCCTGCATCCGGTTCCCCGCAGAGAACCTGCTTCTCCCTCTGCCTATGTCTCTCCCCCTCTCTCTTGAATAAATAAATAAAATATTAAAAAAAAAATAACAGTGAGATACCATTTTTTTTAAAGCAGGCTCCCTGCCGGCACAAGACTTGAACTCATGACCTTGAGATCAAGACCTGAACTCAGATCAAAACTGTATTGCCTAACTGACTGAGCCACACAGGAGCCCCACCATTTTTTAATAAAGCAAATTGGTAAAGCACAAAAAGACTGGCAATGCCTTGTATTGGGCAAGACCCCCAGGGAAAGGGCACACATCGCTGCTGGGAGTGTCAACTGATACAACTTCTATGGCGGACAGTTTGTGACATCTGTCAGATTTAGAAATGCACCTACTCTCTAACCCAGAAATTTGTGTGTGGGGGAACAGCACAGGCACAGAGTACAAAAAGATGTGTGTACAAGGTTCTTCATGGCAGTGCTGCTTGAAATAGCCAAAGATAGGGGACAACCTAAATATCCCTCAGAGGGGATTGTTGACCTAAGTCATGGTCCTCCCAACATAGCATAATGTGCGGCCGTGACACAAGGATCCTTCAATCATAGTCACCAGTGACCTCCACATTGCTACATTCAAAGTTTAATTACTTCAATATCCTTGGTCTACCGGGAGTATTTAACTTGGCTAAGGGTTCCATCCTTCCTTTGTCCTCTGGCTTCCAGAACACCATGTCTGTTGACTATTCCTTCTCAGTGTCTTTCAAGGCTGGGTCCTTAGTCTTTATCTCTTCCCATTGGGGTTCCCAGCCAGTTTAAAATGCCATTAATATGCTGTTGGTTCCCAAATGTCTCTCTCTGGCCCAATCTCGTCTTGAACTCTAGACCCCTTATCCAACTGCCTGTTTGACACCTCCATTTTGATGACTAAGGGTTATCTCCATATGAACACACAGAAAACCAAATTCCTGATTTCCTAGTCTGTATCTTCTCTGTCTTCCCTATCTCATCAAAAGGCAACTCATCCTTGCAGTTGCTCAAGGCAAAGTCTTGGAGTTGTCCTTGATTCTTCTGTCTCTCTCTCATCCTCTTTCCCATGTGACGTCAATTTCTGTTAGTTCTACCTTCAAAAATCTATCCAAAACATGTTCACCTCTCACCACTCCCATGCTACCCCCATTTTTGGTCTGGTCCATCCTCATCTCCAGCCTGGACCATCTCATGGGTCCCGCTGCTTCTATTCCCCCTCCTGGTGTCCACCAGAATTGATTAAAATAGACCCTAGGATCTCTCACTGTGAAATTTCAGAGCTCTGGGGACACACAATGTTTTACTAAGCTTAGGAAAGGGAAGGTCATCAACCGCCGTCACCAACAGCAAAAACAAAGGATCAAGAGACAGAATGGTTTTAAATATCTCAAGCACAATACCGATTTTTCCTTGCCTTATGATGGGGTCACGTCCTGATGAACTTATTGTAAGTTGAAAGTACTGTTAAGTCAAACGTGCATTTAATACACCCAATCTGCTGAACATCATTGCTTGGCCAAGCCAACGTTAAACATGCTCAGTGCACTTATGTTAGCCTACAGTTGGGTAAAATCATCTAACACAAAGCCTATTTTACAATCAAGTGTTGAACATTTCCTGTTATTTACTTATTTATAATTTTTTAAAGATTTTATTTATTCATGAGAGAGAGACACACACACACAGAGAGAGAGAGAGGCAGAGACACAGAGGGAGAAGCAGGCTCCATGCAGGGAGCCCAACGCAGGACTCGATCCACCTGGGCTGCCCAACTTATTTATAATTTAATTTATGTTTTAAAATAAACTCTACTCCCAACATGGGGTTTGAACTCATCACTCCAAGATCAAGAGCCACTTGCTTTACTGAGACAGGCAGGCGCCCCTCATGTAATTTATTGCATGCTGTGCTAAAAGTGAGAAGCAGAATGGTTGGGCAGCCCCGGTGGTGCAGCGGTTTAGCGCCGCCTGCAGCCCAGGGCATGATCCTGGAGACCCTGGATCGAGTCCCACGTCAGGGTCTCTGCGTGGAGCCTGCTTCTCCCTCTGCCTGTGTCTCTGCCTCTCTCTCTCTCTCTCATGAATGAATAAATAAATAAAATCTTAAAAAAAAAAAAAAAAGCAGAATGGTTGTAAGTGTACCTGTTGTTTACCCTCATGATCACAGGGCTGATCACAACTGCAGTTTGCTGCCAATTCCCAGCATCCTGAGAGGGTAACATACTGCATATCACTAGCCTGGGAACAGATCAAAAAGTTAAAAATTTGAAATGTAGTTTCTACTGAATGGGCATTGCTTTTGCACTTTTGTAAAGTCAAAAAATTGTGAGTTGAATCATTGTAAGTTGGATTGTCTGTACTGCCAACCAGAGGACAAAGGAGCGATGCTTTCAAATGCCTGAAGGAAACTACTTCCTGTTCCTGAATTCTATAGCCAGCCAAACTATCAATTAAGCAAGAGGGGAAGTTGAAGACATTTTCTGAATGACAAGCTTTTAAAAATTCACCTCCTGAGGAACCTTCCTCAAAAGGCTAGAGGATGTGCTCCACCAAAAATGAAAGCATCACTAAAAAAGAGGAAAAGGGGCACCCTTTGCTCAGTGGTTGAGCATCTGCCTTCAGCTTAGGGCATGACCTGGGGTCCTGGGATCGAGTTCCCCATCAGGCTCCCTGCAGGAAGCCTGCTTCTCCCTCTGCCTATGTCTCTGCCTCTCTCTGTGTCTGTCATGAACAAATAAATACATACAATCTTAATAAAATAAAATAAAATAATAAAATAAAGTAAAATAAAGGAAGAATGGGGATCCAAGACACAAGGGCCCCTCACAGGAGAGAAGTCAGGGGAATCCTAAGGATGATAGAAGCCCCAGCATGGTAGCTGGGTATCAAGGTTAGAGGTCAACCAGCAGGTCCAAGCAGGACCATGTGACTCAAGGGACACTCATGTTGAGGACTGTCATCCCCAACATGCCAGCTGCCACTGTACTGTTTTGTTTTGTTTTGATTTTTAACCTGAGGAGAAAAATGGCTGGTAGACGTGAGCCACATTCTTGTCTGTATTTGACTTGTCTTGGCCATGACCCAGGCCCTGCTCTCCCTCCAGTGGCTGCTGATTCCCCCAAGGGGCTCATTTCTCCCCTAGTAAATGTGCTGCTTGGCTCTCACTCATGAGAGCTGTGGAAGGCTGGGGGTTTTCTCAAAAGTGGAAAATGTAGGGCTGACCACATTCCTGCTGGCTGTGTGGGACGCATCCCACATGCCAGCCCTGACAGTTAAGTTCATTTATGGTTAGCCTTGTGCTTTCTAGCATTCATTCAGGCCCTCCTCCAAGGAACTCTCCAGAAGGGGTTTGTGTAGAATCTCAAGGAAGCTGACACCAGATTGTGACCTGGATATGGTCCAGCTCATCCTCTTCCAAGGACTTCCACTCAAGAGTGGCTGGTCTGCTCTTTCTTTCCACAGGTGGATGGCTCTTTCTCTTCACACTTTTTTCACCCCTGCAAAAAGTTTTCTTGTATTTACTTGGGCCAGAGCTACACACTGGCTGCAGGAGGAAGCTCAGGCATGAGCCCTGGCACCAGGGAGATGGATGCCAGACGGGCCCCTCAAAGGCCCCGGGGCTCCTGAGTTTCCTAGTCAAGTTGCCTTCTCTTATCACTTTTTAAAAACTCAACCATAATAGTGGATAAATAGATATTATTATATACTAGGATCCCAGTTACCATGAGAAAGGTGTTTGTGCTATGACAAGAAAAACGTAGAGTTTGTAGTCTAGCTGATAATACTGTACTGACGTAAATTTCTTAGTTTTTTTTTTTTTTCGTACCAAGGTTTTATAAGATGCTAACATTAGAGGAAACTGGGCAAGAGGCATACTGGAGCACTTTGTACTACTTTTGCAACTTTTCTGTCAATCTAAAATTATTCTAAAATAAAAAGTCTAAAAAGAAATGTCACAAGGTACCTGGTTGGCTCAGGTCCACAGAGCATGAGACTCTTGATCTTGGGGTTGTGAGTTCAAGCCCCACGTTGGTGTCAGAGCTTACTTTAAGAAAAATAAACGGATAAATAAATTTTAAAAATAAAAAGAAATGTCAACCATCATGATGTTGGAGGAATCTTGCATAGGTGATAAACTATAATAAAGAAAAGAAAAGGAAAAATTAACACAGAGGACATGGTAATGTTTACAGGGGACTTGGGTGCTAAGGCAATGAAAATTATCTGGTTCCTTACCCAGGTAATGGGTTTGCAGGCTTTTTTCTTTCTTTCTTTTTTTTAAAGATTTTATTTATTTATTTGACAGAGAGAGAGCACAAGCAGGAGGAGTGGCAGGTGGAGGGAGAGGGAGAAGCAGGCTCCCTGCTGAGCAAGGAGCCTGATGCAGAGCTTGATCCCAGGTCCCCAGGGGTCACGACCCAAGCCCAAGGCAGACGCTCAACCTACTGAGCCACCCAGGCACTCCAAGATTTTATTTATTTGAGAGATTGAGAGAGAGAATGAGAGCACAAGTAGGGGTGTAGGGGCAGCAGGAGAGGGAAAAGCAGACTCCCTGTGACTGGGGCTCAATCCGAGGACCCCAGGATCACGATCTGAGCTAAAGGCAGACATCAGCCAGCTGAGCTTTCCAGGAACCCTGAGTTTACAGGCTTTTAAACTGTTATTCTTGGGGATCCCTGGGTGGCTCAGCAGTTTAGTGCCTGCCTTTGGCCCAGGGCACCATCCTGGAGTCCCGGGATCGAGTCCTGCGTCGGGCTCCCGGCTCGGAGCCTGCTTCTCCCTCCGCCTGTGTCTCTGCCTCTCTCTCTCTCTATGTCTATCATGAATGAATGAATGAATGAATAAATAAATCTTAAAAAAAATAAACTGTTATTCTTTAAGCTGTGCATAAGGGTTTTATACTCTGTGCTATGTTGTATGAAACAAAATACAACATTTAGGGAGCGTCCCACACAGTGCTGAGGAGTAATCTACTACCACCAATGACTCTCCCAGCCCGAGTGAACACACATCATAGGTGTTCAGTTCTGCGTTCTCAGGGAAAATCCCCCCCTCCCAAAACAAGACCAACCCCCTACAGGCTATTCTACTCCATAAGCATGTGTTTCACCATTTTGTTAGTTCCCTCTCACTGCACAACCACCTTTCTCGTGGTAACCGTGCTCCGACATGTCATACTATCTATTTTTAAGATGTCGTGGATCCCAAATGCAAGCTAACCATGTTCAGCGGTGTTTTGTCATTGTTCTCGGATTTCAACCTCAACTTCTAAATCACTGTTCAGCAATCGACTCTGATGTTTGAGGAAAAACAGGACGTCTGCGTGCTGGCTTGCCCAGAGGCAAGAACTTTATGCATGGCTTTCCTCATCTGTGAAGTGGGTATAATAAAATCCCTATCTCTCAGCCTTGTTAGGATGTGTAAAGCACGTCGAATGACGGCCTAGCACTCACTAAGTATGGAAAAGTTCTTTTTTTTTTTTTTTTTAAAAAAAGACATATAAAGAATTTTTTAAAAGGCAATTTTAGGGGCACCTGGGTGGCTCAGGGTTAGGTGTCAGCCTCAGCTCAGGTCATGATCCCAGGGTCCTGGGATAGAGCCCCGCATTGAGCTCCCCGCTTCTCCCTCTCCACCTCTTGTACCCTCTGGTGCACGTTCTCTCTCTCTCTCTCTCTCTCTCTCTCATAAATAAATAAATAAATAGGGATCCCTGGGTGGCGCAGCGGTTTAGTGCCTGCCTTTGGCCCAGGGCGCGATCCTGGAGACCCGGGATCGAGTCCCACATCGGGCTCCTGGTGCATGGAGTCTGCTTCTCCCTCTGCCTATGTCTCTGCCTCTCTCTCTCTGTGTGTGACTATCATAAATAAAAAAATTAAAAAAATAAATAAATAAAATATGTTTACAAAAAGGTAATTTTATATGACATCTTTTTAAAACTCTTACATATTGATTTTAAAGTCAATCCTCTCCTACCCCTCCCAACATGACTCCAATGGAAAATGTAGCCAAATAATGGTACAATAAATAGTTGGGCAGATAAATGTGATGAGAGTTCACATTTGTTGAGGGTTTACTCTGTCCCAGGCCCCAACTCTGGATCTAATGGAACCATCCTTCCTACCCCGTGACTGGACAGTGTTGAGAGATACCGATGGACTCGAGGCCTGAAATCCAGTGTGTGATGGCTGATGTCTCTGGGCACAGGGATGAAATGAAGATGATGGAGCCCGATGGTGAAGGCCCCAGGGACAGGAGGCCCTGGAAATGAATCTCAGCTCTTCTGCTTACTAATGGGGTGATCTCAGGTAAGTGAGTTCACTTCTCTGGGCCTCAGTTTCCATTCTAGAATGTGAGGATAATGAGGAGGGGTGTGGACTCGACACGATCACGCTCATGACACCTGACACATAGTGAGCGCCGAACTGGCTCAGGCCATGATTATAAGGATGAAGCCTCAGGTAGGCGGGAGACTGAGTGTTCAGGGGGGTTGCCCTGGGCCTGTCACAGGAAGCTTCCATCTCCAAGAGGGCGAGTCACCCTTCCTTCCTACCATAATTTGAGGCAGAGTGGCATCTCCCAGGAGGTGAGCTGTGCCCTGATCACACCTCTCACCTCCGGTGGCTCACAGGTCCCCTGACACATGACATCATAGGCAGAATGAAATAATGGAGCACAGAGGTTGGGATGAAAGGAAATTGTCTCTGCTTATCTCTTCCTCCCAATTTCAAATTCTTGGACCTAGCACTTTTGGATTCCTCTTTTTTTTTTTTTTTTAAAGATTTTATTTATTTATTCATGAGAGATGCAGAGACGCAGAGACATAGGCAGAGGGAGAAGCAGCCTCCTCACAAGGATCCCAATGTGGGACTTGATCTCAGGACCTTGGGATCACGCCCTGAACCAAAGGCAGATGCTCAACCACTGAGCCACCCAGGTGTCCCTTTTGGGTTCCTCTTGAAGCAGCCAGGCCCCAGGGGATGGGCAACGGTCATGGTTACCCCCAGTGAGGAAGTAAAGAGTGGGCTCGTGCTCCCAATAGTGATTGGGATTCATGTATGCAATCGTTTACCAAATCTTTATTGTACACCTACCATGTGCCAGACAGACCAAGTCCTTGCCTTCTTGAAGCTGATGGTCTCGTGGGAAAGTTAGACAATAGACGTAACACAGAGGTAAATATTCTAGTCTGATGCAAGGTGATGAGTGCTGTGTGAAAACACTGGGCAGGGTGTACCCTGGGCAGGGTCGGCCAACTGCCACCTGCAGATCAGATCTAGCCCGTCACTTTTTGCACAGTTCCCAAGCTAAGAATGCTTTTTACTTCTTTTAATGGTTGCAAAAAGGAAATCGACAGATTTTTTGTGGCCCATAAAATTTGCATGAGATTCACATGTCAGTGTCCATAAATAAAGTTTTATTAGAACACTGGCACGCTCATCGGGTTGCATACTGTTGATGGCTGTTTTTGTGTTATAGCCACAGAGCTGAGTCGCTGTGCCAGGGACCATATGGTCTGCAAAGCCTAAACTATTTACTACCTTGCTCTTTACAGAAACAGTTCGCGGATCCCCGGCTTCGGGGCTTGGGAATGGTATGTGAAGGTGGATTGCTATTTTATGTTAGAAAGTCAAGGGGAGGGACGCCTGGGTGGCTCAGTGGTTGAGGGTCTGCATTTGGCTCAGGGCATGATCCTGGTGTCCCAGGATCGAGTCCCACATCGGGCTCCCCGCGGGGAGCCTGCTTCTCCCTCTGCCTGTGTCTCTGCCTCTCTCTGTGTGTCTCTCATGAATAAATAAATAAAATAAAATAAAATTAAAAAAAAAGGAAAGAAAGTCAAGGAGAGCCTCACTGACAGAGGGACATTTGGTCAAAGCCTGAAGGAAAGAGGGAGGGAGGTATGCCGGCATCAAGGAAGAGTGTTTCGGGGAGAGGGAACAGCCAGTGCAAAGACCCTGAGGTAAGAGTGTGTCTGGTGTGTTCAAGAAACAACGCGGAAGCCCCTGTGTCTGGAATAGAGTGAGCAAGGGCGTGATGGTGAGGGAGGAGGACAGAATGGTGACGGGGCAGGTTGTGTGGGGCGGCCCACAGGAGGGCTCTGGGCAGGGGAGGGATGTTAACAAGCTCCCCCTGGTTGCACGTGGGGAAGACTGTGGGGTCAGGTTGGGCACAGGGAGACCAGGGAGGGGGCTGCTGAGACAGTCCGGGAAGGGAACAATGGGCAGATGCTGGGGAAGGGAGAGAAGTGGGCAGATAAATTGGAGGGTGGAGGTGACAGTATTTCTCAATAGATAATACCCTAATTGGGGAAAGTCTCTCCTAACAGTGTCCCCATCCTAGGCCTTCCAATCAGACACAGCAGGGTTTTACTTCTAACTTGACGTACCCACTGTGTGGTCTTAGGTAAGTGGCTCGATCTCACTAAGCCTCAGTTTCTCCATCTGTTAATGGGGTTAATAATCGGGGTGCAGTATCAATGAGATCATTCACCTAAAGCATTCGTAATAGTGGGACGCCTGGGTGGCTCAGCGGTTGAGCATCTGCCTACAGCTCAGGTCGTGATCCCAGGGTCCTGGGATCGAGTCCCACATTGGGCTCCCCGCGGGGAGCCTGCTTCTCCCTCTGCCTGTGTCTCTGCCTCTCTCTGTGTGTCTCTCATGAATAAATAAATAAAATCTTTAAAAAATAATAAAGCATTCATAACGGTGCCTGGCCCATGAGGAGGGCTCCGTGCACGGCAGCTAAGATAATGAGGAGCATTCCCCAGGGGGGACCTCCGGATCTGTCTGCCCAGGTCACTGTCCCTGAGCTCTATCCTACCTTCTCAGGAGGAAACTGCCCAGTTACTGCTGACCTCTGCTGGATCCCATACTCCTCCCCTGCTCTCACCTCGCCAAGTCAGTGACCCAAAGGCCACACAGTGAGACGCTAAGCCCTGCTGAGCCTCGGTTTCCTTAGCAGTAAAACGGGCCTCCTAAAGTCTGCATTACAGATGGTGAGGGCCATGAAACAAAGCAATCCATATACACGGTGCCCGGCCCACGCCAAGTGCTCAGGAAACAATCGCTGCTCTGTTTCTCCAACCACCATCACCCACAACAGCTACAGGGATCTCTTCAAATATTTCCCCCAACACTTTATTATGAAAAATTTCAAACACACAGGAGAATGGCAAGAAGCTTACACCAGTTTCCACCGCCCAGACTCTACCATTAACATTTTACTGTTCTTGCTTCATCACACATCTATGGCTTCTTCTGTCCAGCTATCAGCCCATCTTATTTTCTTAGGATGAATTTCTAAATCCCAAAATATTTCTGTTAAGATCTTTGAGGACTCAGCTGGCACCAAGCACCGTTTTCATCATCGTTCTTAGTTCATTATTTGCACTCACTCAGTTCTCACAGCAAACCCTCTTAAAACATGTCAGGTATGCGGTAGAGTGTGTTATCCCCATTTTACAGATGACGCATTTGAGGCATGGAGAGGCAAATGCTACTAAATGCTGGGACTGGGTTTGAACCCAGACTCTCTGGCTCCAGAGCTCTGACTTTTATTCATTCGTGACGTCTTGCTTCTCCTCAGTATGCGTGAAATATCCTACCCACTGGAATATCATGCAGCCAGTATAAAAGAATTTTTAGAAGAGTCCAGTAAAAATCATATAGGACTATGGCATAGCCATGACTCAACCCAGATCCAGCGGCGAAGAAAAAAATGCTCCAAGGAGGGGCATCCACTGTCACCAGTGGTAGCTTAGGGGTAAATGGACACTGAGTGATTAAATAAAATCGTTTGTTACTCATTGTTACTACTATTAATTGAGCTCTTTCTTTGCACCCCACCCTGTATTGGCTTTACATGCTGTATCTTTCCGAGCACTTGTGAGGCAGGCACTGCTATACCCATTTTAGAGATTAGGAGCTGAGACTCTGAAGGGCAGGACTTGCCAAGGTTATTTGGTCAATAAGCGGCAGAACCAGGGTTCAAATCCAGGTTTACCAGTTCCCGGAGCTGGGAAACCTTTCTGGCTCTCTCTAATTTCTTAGTTTTCAGTAATAATATGATTTACTTCCATAATGGAAAAGTACTCTTCTAAAAAGAAGTCTCCTTAAAAAAGTTAACTCATTTATCCTTATTTTATTAGCCACCTGTACCATTTTAATAAAAATTTTTTAAGATTTATTTATTTATTCATGAGAGACACAGACTGAGAGAGAGAGGCAGAGACATAAGCAGAGGGAGAAGCAGGCTCCTCAATGGGAGCCTGATGTGGGACTCGATCCCGGATCCCGGGATCACGACCTGAGCCAAAGGCAGGCGCCCAACTGCTGAGCCACCCAGTTGTCCCCTATTTTAATAAAACTAAAAGCCCTACCTCACCCCCCACACAAAAATCAGTTCCTGACAGGCCACCAACCTGAATGGAATGCAAGATGATAACATTTTTGGAAAACAGCATAAGAGAATATTACATGTCTTGGATCTATGGAAATAGCTAGTTTCTTAAATAAGACATAAAAATAGCTATTCGTAGGAAAAGATCAAGGAATTGAACTGCACCAAAGTGAAGACCTTCTGTTTATTAAAATATGCCATTAAGGGAATGAAAAGGCAAGCTATATAGTAGGGGATATTCATAATACAACCAACTAACCAATGGCTTGTGTCCTGAGTATATAAAGAACAAATCCATTTAAAAATGGACAACCAGGGCACCAGAGCGGCTCAGTTGGTTAATCGACCAACTCTTGATTTCGGCTCAGATCATGATCTCAGGGTTGTAAGATCGAGCCCTGTATTGGGCTCCACGCTCAGTGGGGAGACTGCGTGAGATTCTCTCTCTCCCTCTGCCCCTCTCCCTGTATGCATGCACCTGTGAGCTCCCTTCCTCTCAAAAAAAAAAAAAAAAAAAAAGACCATTTGAAAAAAAATGGACAATGCAATAGAAAATTGGGCAAGATGGGGTGCCTGAGTGGCTCAGTCAGTTGAGTGTCAGATTTCTGATCCCTGCTCAAGTCATGATCTCAGGGTTGTGAGATCGAGCCCCACATAGGGTTCTGTGCTCAGTGGGGAGTCTGCTTGAGATTCTCTTTCTTTCTGCCCCTCCTCCTGTTCACACACATGCACCCACGTGCACTCTCTCTCTCTAAAATAAATCTTAAAAAAAAAAAAAGAAAATTGGGCAAGACACTTGAACAAGCACATCATCATAAAGGATATTCAGAAGGCCAATATGCAAACAAGAAGATGTTCAATGCAAATGCAAATTAAAATGCAAATGCAAATCAAAACTACAATGAGCTACCACTAAACGTCCACCAGAATAGCTCAAAACAAAATGCCTGACAAAGCCAAGTGCTGATGAGGATGTAGAATAATGGAAATTCTCCAACATAGAGGGAGAAGAAGACATTACAACGACTTTGGAAAACTCTTTGGTCGTAGCTACTAAAAATAAACATATATGTCCTATGATCCAGCCATTCTATTCCTGGGTTCTTATCCAAAGGAAATGTGTAATAAGTTGACCCTTGAACAATTCAGGGTTTAGGGCACTGACCCCCCCCATGCAGTCAAAACTCTGAGTATAACTTTTGACTCTCCCGAAAGGTAACTATGAATAGTCTACTCTTGACTAAAAGTCCTACGAATAACAAATAGTCAATTCACATATATTTTGTATGTAAGATGAACTAGATTCTGTATTTTTACGATAAAGCAAGCGAGAGAAACAAAATGTGATTAAGCAAATCACCAGGAAGAGAAAATATAGTTACAATGCTGTACTGTAAAAAGTCTACATATAAGTGGACCCGCGCAGTTCAAACCTGTGTTGTTCAAGGGTCAACTGTATATGTCCCTTGAACATATATATGTTGTGAACATACTAGAACAAAATGTGCACTATATGTAGCACATATGTATATAGCAATACTGTTTGCCAGAGCAAAACATGGAAACAACTTAATTTCCATCCATAGTCGGTATATAAACATATAAAGGTATTGTGGTGTCTTCACACAATGGAATACGACTCTACAATGAGAAGGCATGGATTGCGCTCATACACCCAACCTGGGTGAGTTTCACAATCATAATGTTGAGTGAAAGAAGCTAACGCAAGAGTTCTTTTTTTTTTTTTTTTCCAACACAAGAGTTCTTACTGTATAAGATTATTCACATCATGGGGAAAATAAGCACAATGAAACTGTCTACAAGAAGGCATACTTAGGCAGTATAAATTAGGTAAAAGTCACTATGGTGGGTACCTTCACGTGGAGAGAGAAAGTAGTCCCTGGGCAGGGGGGGGAAGGAGCTCACGGAAAGCTGGTAGGATTTGTTTCTTCATCTGGGTGGTGGTTACACAGGTATGTTCCCTTTGTCATAATTCGTTAAGTGGACTATTTATGTTTCAGATACTTTCTGTTCGTATGTCATATTTCACAATAAAGAAGGTTCAAATAATTTAAAAATGATTTGGAAAAGTGACTTCATCACACCCTTATCTTACAACCGAGCGGCTCAGGTGTCTAAGGCATAATGATAATTGGAAGGGATGCTCACGGCACTTGTTTTGCACAAGGCACTGTTTTAAGTTGTTGATATCTGTTACCTTATTTAATCTTTATTTTAAAGATTTTATTTATTTATTCATGATAGACACACACACATACGCACACACAGAGAGGCAGAGACACAGGCAGAGGGAGAAGCAGGCTCCATGCAGGGAGCCTGATGCGGGACTCAATCCCGGGACTCCAGGATCATGCCCTGGGCCAAAGGCAGGTGCTAAACCGCTGAGCCACCCAGGGATCCCCCTATTTAATCTTTTTTTTTTTTTTAAGATTTTTATTTATTTATTAGAGAAAGTGTGTGAGAGAGAGAGCATGAGGAGGCAGGAGGGGTAGAGGGAGAGGGAGAAGCATACTCCCCACTGAGCACAGAGCCTGACTCAGGACTTGATCCCAGGGTCCTGGGATCATGACCTGAGCTGAAGGCAGACACTTAACCGACTGAGCCACCCAGGCCCTCTACTTTATTCCATCTTCACAACGACACTATGAGATTGTTACTGTTATTAGTGACATTTAACAGAAGGGGAAACTGAGGAACTGTGGTGTTCAGTAACTGCTTAAGTTAGTCAACGCTCGAGCTAGATCCAATCTCAGGCCATCGGGCCCCAGAGCAGATGCTCTGTTCACTACCACAAGGTTCTCCACCCTGAGGAGAAGAAATAAGAGAAGTGGAAGGATATTTCTCAAAACACAAAGCTGTCTGGAAAGAGGAACTGGAAATAGTTCACCGGAGGTCCTGAGAGTAGGAGAGGGCTGAGGTCTGAGCAGGAGTCGGGGAGGGGCCGCACAAGGGCTGCGAGTCCTCGTCCACCACATCAAGGACCAACATGTGCAAATGCAGTGAGACTTCATGGGAGCTGAGGGATGGGATTTAGGGGCACATGCATCTGGATGAGAAAACCAATGACCTCCTTGCTTTTCTTGCCCTTTTCTTTGCCCTTGGCAGTCCTCAGAATGTGGTTGGTCTGAGAATCCCCAAGATCTTTTTTAGGGCGTTAATGAGGTCAAACTATTTTCTTTATCATACTAAGACGTGTTTGTCTTTTTCATTCTCCAAAGGTGGCTTGACCCGTGGTGACGTCATTGATAGGCTGGCTAATGGAATGTACGCATGTGGATTCGTGTGTTTTAAAAACTTCTCACTTTAATTTTCTTTCCTTTTAAGATTTTGTTTATTCATTCATGAAAAACAGAGACAGAGACATAGGCAGAGGGAGACGCAGGCTCCCTGCAGGGAGTCCGATGCGGAATTCGATCCCGGGACCCCAGGATCCCGCTCTGAACCAAAGGCAGATGCTCAACCACTGAGCCCCCCAGGCGTCCCTCATTTTAATTTTCTCACATGATAAATATCAATAGATAGAACCCATTACACAAAACCTCTTTGGAGTCCTCCAATATTTTTAAGAGGGTACCATTTAAGAACGGGCTGCTGGGACAGAAATATACCATGTCCTTCTGTCCTATTTGCAGACTTGCAGCTCTGCCACAGGAAGAAATCAGGGGCCCCCGGGGGGCCTCAGTCGGTTAGGCGTCTGACTCTTGATTTCAGCTCAGGTCATGATCTCAGGTTCATGAGATCGAGTGTTGCTTCAGATTCCACCCGTGGAGCCTGCTTAAGATTTTCTTTCCCCCTCTCTGCCCTTCCCCTGCCCTCCCCTCCCCATACCTCCCACAGGAGCGCAGCCTCCCTCTCTCTCACAAAAAGAAAGAAATCCAAGATGTTTTCACATCCCACTGCAGTCACTTCAGCCCTCTCAAGCATCTTCTTTACACCCACTGAAGCTTCTGAGTTACCATCATTTTTTTTCAACCTGAGCTAGATCTCAAAGTTTCATGCATTGAGAAAGAAGCACATATCTTACCGCATCACATACTAGTTTAAAAAATATTTTTGGGGGGCGCCTGTCAGAGGAGCGTGTGATCCTTGATCTTAGAGTCATGAGTTCGAGCCCCATGTTGGGTGTAGAGAGTACGTTTGAAAAAAAAAGATTTTATTTATTTATTCATGAGAGACAGAGAGAGGCACAGAGACATAAGTAGAGGGAGAAGCAGGCGGGGAGCCCGATGCGGGACTCAGTCCCAGGACCCCGAGATCACACCCTGAGCCAAAGGCAGACGCTCAACCACTGAGCCACCCAGGAGCCCCGGGTGTAGAGAGTACTTAAAAAAATAAACTTAAAAAAATTTCTATATCCATAATTCAGTGGCATTGGTGTCTTTCATGCCGCTGTGAGTTTATTTCATGCCTGTAAAAACATGATTCTGAGAAGGGCTTCAGCAGCGCTCCCTAAGTGTCTCTGGCACAGAAAAAGGTTAAGAGCCTCAGCTCTGGAAGAAAAACAAAACTGAGGGCGAGCTACAATGGGTAGGAGTGGGAGTGGGTGCTTGAGGGTATTTGAGTACGGCTGAAGGAGCTGCTTATTATTACATTTTAAGCTGTCACAGAGACTCTAGAGGGTGGGGAAAAATCCAAACATCAGGCGCATCTTGAACCCTTCCCAGGCTCAGAGTCAGGCTCGGAAATCTGTGTACCCAACCAGCCCAACTGCTATACTTTGAATTACTAAAAGCCAAGTGGTCGGGTCATTTTATCTGCTGACAGGAAGGGAGAATAATGAAAAGCCTGGACACCTCCCCCCCCCCAACTTTTCCTGCTGCTGGGGGAACCCCTGAACGTATTTTGTGGCAAGCCACTCTCAGCCTTCAAACAGCTCACCAAGGTGTACAGGAAAATTCTCACTGGCTCCCACCTAGACCCCAGGGCAATTTCTGGAGTTCATGCATTAATAATAATTTTAAACAAGAAAAAAAAAAAAAGCTGATTCTCATCCAGCCCTTACTCTGGGCCAGGCCCGTTCTCAGCATGAAATTTCATGCCTCATCTGGTTTAATCCTCGCAGCAGCCCATAGGGTATGTACTCTTGCTACCTTCGTTTTACAGGTGAGGAAGGCCAGGCTCAGCGAGGTTAAGAAACCCGCCTAGGGCGCCCAGCTCAGAAGCAGCAGAAACCAGCCTTTTCGTGGATTTTGATGTCGCGTATTCAGTGTGCCCCCGAGGGGACTGGGGGTTCCCTGGGGAGAAGCCGAGGGCCAAGCTTGGGGAAGGAGGCAGGAGGAAGGAATTTCGAGGACGGTGAGCGGGCGGGAAGGGATAGGGGAATCCCCTGGGTCGCAGGCCCCACACCTGGGGACCTCGGGATCTGGCAGGGCAGGGGGTGGGGACCAGTGTCCGTGCCCTGGGGACTCCCGCAGCCGCGAGGTGGGGCGGCTGGGGGACGAGCGCAGCCTTACCTGTCCCGGCGCTCCTCCGGTGGTCAGCCTGGAGGTGGCGGCTGCGGCGTACCAAGCCCTACTGGGTCCCCCTTCCCACGCCCCACCCCGGGGGCGGGGGTGGGCGTGGGGCGCCCAGGACCGGCCGGACCTGTGCGACCCGGGGCCCCGGTTGTCTGGGGAGCCTGTCACTTGGGGAAGGCCGGCTCTTCCGGGGCTGGGACAGCTGTGGGCGGCTGGATGCCTCGGTGCCGCGAACTCATAAATACCGCCGCCGCCCTGGTGGCGGGAGACGCGCGTGCGGGCGGCTGGCGGGCGCCCCAGGGTGAGCCGGGCCCGGGAGGGAGTCCCCCGCCGCTGACGGGCCTGACCCGGGCTGGGCCCCCAGCAGGTCCTGCGGGAGCTGGGGAGCAAACTGGAGCCGGCCAGAAGGGCTGGGGAGAAGGGACTGGGTAGCAGGTGCAGGGCTGGGGGGCTGGGGGGGTTGGGGGGGAGGTTGGGGTCACCAAGGCAGGATGGGATGCCAGGCAGGCGGCAGAGGGCAAGCGTCCGCTCCAGGTAGGATGGAATTCCGGAGGCACCTGGGGATGGAGTGGAGGATTGAGGTCACTAAGACCAAACACCAAGCCTGGAGGCCAAAATGCAGGGTGTTGAGGTCTGAGAGCCCGGGGCGCTGCTAGGGATGGAGCGACAGGTCCGGGGAGCTGGGGTTGCTGAGAGGAGGCTGGAATGCTGGGGAGGGGGTTGCCAAGGGCAACTTTCTAGCTGAGCCCCCACCCCTCCCCCAAACCTCTCA
Organism: Vulpes vulpes; assembly: GCF_048418805.1. Classification (NCBI taxonomy): domain Eukaryota; kingdom Metazoa; phylum Chordata; class Mammalia; order Carnivora; family Canidae; genus Vulpes; species Vulpes vulpes. The sequence goes on from NC_132780.1 coordinate 8,612,220, forward strand.
CTGATCAGGGGTGAGCTGCGGTTAGGACCCCTGGGTTCCAGTCCGGCTCCATCACACCCTAGCCGTGCCCTGAATCACTGTTGCTCATTTGCCTCCTGGGTGATCCGTGATCCGGTGATCCGGCGGTGGTGATCACGGTGGCCACCACTGAGGAATGCTGGGAGGCTCCCAGGAGTTAATATATGCAAAGTGCTTAGCACACAGCGAGTCTCAGAACACTTGGGGCTTGGTAGTGATCGGATTTTTTTTCTCTCTAGCATCCGGATAACCATCCCCTTGAAGACCTCCTCACCATCCTGCCTGCCTCCCCCGACATTGCCTGATCTCCCACCCTGCGTCTTCCCAGCCCCTTGGTGCTGTTCCTGACGGAATCTGATCTACTGCGGACCCCTCCCTTCTCGGTCTGCCCTCCCCCACTGTCCCCTTACCATGCGCCCCCTCTGTCCCTGCCGGTCCTGCTGCTGTCTGCTCCTGTTTCTCTCCCTGGGAGTCCAGGGGGCCCCAGAGGCAGCCCCTGAGCAAGTCCACCTGTCCTACCCAGGTAAGTTCTGTGGCCACTTCTGGGAGTTTCCCAGGGAGGCCCAGGGGGTTTGGGGGCTCAAGTATCCCCTTGTGGATTGCTGTGGGAGCCTGGGCTGGTGGCCTGGTCTTCCTGGACTTCGGTTGTGTGCCTCTGTTGAGCGGGGGTCCCCAGCAGCGGTGCAGCTGGCTGTGTGGGAAATGATTCCGGCGTCCAGCCTCTCGTAAGCGTCCTTCAAAGGGACCACTGGTGTGGTCGTTGTGTCACTGCTCCTTGTGTCCCCCCAAAGCTGCCTCCTGGTCCTTGATCTAGGGAATCACAGGGCCCTGTGGTGGTCAGGCCTTGGACTCTGGACCCTCTGGACCCAAACATTTTGGGTTTCAATCCCCGCTTTGCAACTCACCTGCTGTGTGACCGTAGGCGAGTGACTTAACCTCTCTGGCCTCAGCTTCCTCATCAGGACAGTGGGAAAATATTAGTGTGACCTCATAGTGGGGAGTAAATGAGAGATAACCTGTGAAGTGGCAAAATGGGGTGTAGCCATGGTTCTCACACGTTTTTGTCGCAGGGCCCCTTCGCGCGGCTAAAAACGATTGCGAACCTTCAAGAGCGTTAGTTTATGTGAGTTATACCTGTAATATTTGCCGTGTTAGAACCCGAAACTGAGGCACTTAAACATTTTTAAGCCGTTTAAAATGAACAGTAATAAAGCCGTTCTGTGTTAAGGTAAATGGCATTTTTTCATGAAAAATAACGACTGTACCAAAGGGAACAAATTTAATGAGAAGCGTGGCATTGGTTTACATCTTTTTAAGTCTCTTTAATGTCTGGCTTAATAGGAGACACCCGGGTCCCCCCCCACATCTGCTTCTGCTGCTGTTGTGATATGTTGCTTTGGATGATACATATGAAGGAAATGTGGTCTCACAAGACTTGGGGTTGAAACACAGAGGAGAATTTTAAAAGGAGTTGCAAATAATTGTGCCTATGCACAGCCCTTTCTTTCTGTCTGGCTTTTGAATAATTTCAGCTTGCTATTTTCAAATAATGTTAGATTTATGGAAGAGGTGCAAAGTTAGTGCAGGGTTTCCGTATGCTCCTCACTCAGCTTCCCCTAATGCCAACGTCTTATGTGCCCGTGGTCAAAGCTAACAAATGAACCTTGGCGTTATATCACTAACTGAACTCTGGCCTTTGTTCGGGTTTCACCAATTTTTCCACTAATGTCTTTGTCTAATCCAGGATCCGATCCACCATCCCACACTGCATCTCGCTGCTGTGTCTCTAGTCTCTTTTGCTCCTCAGTCTTTCCTTGTTTTTTGGGTTTTGGGTTTTGGGGTTTTTTTGTGCGTGTGTGTGTGTCCTTGACACTCGTGAGGAAGATCGTTTCTTTTAAAGATTTAATTTATTTGAGAGAGAGAGAGAGAGAAAGAAAAAATAGGGGAGGAGCAGAGGGAGAAGCAAGCTCCCTACAGCGCAGGGAGCCTCACTTAAGACTCGATCCCAGGACCCTGGGATCATGACCTGAGCTGAAATCAAGAGTCGGACGCTCAACCGACCGAGCCACCCAGGTGCCCCAGGAAGATCGTTTCGTAAAGCTGAGCTGCCCTGTAGAATCTGAAACCACTCAAATGAACTGGCTTTGACGCTCATTGACCAACTGACCTTGGACGAGGCACTTTGCCTGGAGGCCTCTGTAAAATGGAAGGACAGTAAACCCATCTCGTGGTGCTGCTGTGAAAATCCAGTGAGATGACAGCTGTCCCCTGTCCGGCCGTCACAGTAACAATAGCAAATAAGCTCTTACTAAATGCCTCAGAGGGATAACTCACTTAGCCTCACACTGGATCTTAAGCTGCCGGTCCTAGAGTTACTCCCATTTTTCAGAAGAGTAAACTGAGGCTGATAGAGATAGAAGAGTCTGACACCTGGGTCACACAGTCTGGGATTTGAACCCCTGCTGGCCGGCTCAGCAACCCAGGATATTTGTCTTAAAACTTCAACTTTTACTAATTTTAGATTTCACAGAAAATTTACAAAAATATTACAGAGTTCCCATATCTCCCTCACCCGGTTTCTGCTACTCTTACATAATTATGGTATGTGTTTGTTTATTTATTTTAAATTATTATTATTATTTTTAGAGAGACATAATGTGCATGTGCGTGCAGGGGAGGGGAGGAGCAGAGGGAGAGAGAGAGAATGAGAGAGAGAGAGAGAGAGAATCTTAAGCAGGCTCCATGCCCAGCTTAGAGCTGATGCAGGGCTTGATCTCACAACCCTGAGATGATGATCTGAGCCAAAATCAAGAGTTGGATGCTCGGCAGCCCGAGTGGCTCAGCGGTTTAGCGCCGCCTTCGGCCCAGGGTGTGATCCTGGAGACCCAGGATTGAGTCCCGGGTCAGGCTCCTTGCATGGAGCCTGCTTCTCCCTCTGCCCTGTGTCTCTGCCTCTCTCTCTCTGTGTCTCTCATGAATAAATTAAAAAAAAAAAAGAGTTGGATGCTTAACTGGCTGAGCCACCCAGGTGCCACAATATGTTTATTAAAACCAGGAAGTTGGGTGCCTGATTGGGTCAGTCAGTTAAGTTTATGACTTTGGCTCAGGTCAGGATCTCAGTGTCTTTGGATTGAGCCTTGAGTCAGGCTCCCTGCTCAGTGGGGAGTCTGCATCTCACCCTGCCCCTCCCCCTGACTCATTTTCTCTCTCTCTCTCTCTCTCAAATAAATAAATAAAATCTTAAAAAAAAAAACACAGGAAGTCATTAACATTGGTATAATATACTATTAACTAAACTCTAGAATCCGCTGGAATGTCAGCAGTTTTTCCGCTTGCTTATTTCATTATTTAGCATTTGGCTGCCCTTCTTAGTCACCTCCAACCTGCCAGTTGCTGTCTTTCCTTACCTTTCAGGATCTGACATTTTTTTAGTACCGAGCAGTTATTTTGTAGGGTAGCCCTCATTTGGGGTCTGTCGGGTATTTTCTCCTGATTGGAATGAAGTTACCTGTTTTGCTGGCAAGACTATCAGAGCTGCGGATGTTGTGTCCTGCCTGGTGCCTGGTATCCGAGCGCACGATGCTGACGCAGCTTATTGCTGTTACTGGTGGTGTTGACCTTCACTGCGTGGTTACAGTGGGGCCTGCTGGGTTTCTCCACCATAGGATTTTTCTTCTTCCTTTTGTGGTTAATAAATACCTTGGGGGGAGGGCTGCTGGGGTGGCTCAGTCAGTTAAGCATCCAACTCTTGGTTTCAGCTCAGGCCACGATCTCGGGGTCATGAGATTGAGCCCTGCGTGAGGCTCCAAGTTTAGTGTGGAGCCTGCTTAAGATTCTCTCTCCCTCTCCCTCTGCCCCTCCCACTCATGCCCTCTCTCTCTCTCAAATAAATAAATAAATAAAAATAAATAAATAAATAAATAAATAAATAAATAAATAAATTGGGGGAGGCTCCTTAAGACCATGCAAATTATGTTTCTCTTAAAACTTTAACCCACTGATTTTAGCATCTGTCTAAAGATCCATCCGAGGTGGATCTTGCCTGAAATAATTATTAGCGTGGTGTTTGCCTAATTATGATTTTGTGACTTTCTAATTCCTTCTCTCCATCTAATGGAAATTTTACTCTAAGGAAAGCTATCCCTTCCCGCCTCCATCCATCCATCCATCCATCCATTTATTTATTTATGTATTTCAGAATAGACTTACAAATATCTATTCTGATATAGGTTAAATCATTATCATTATTTATTTTGTGGTTCAAGTTGTCCCAGATTTGGTCTTTTGGAATTCCTTCGGATCGGCTTCCGTGTTCTTTCCACAAACCCCCATCATTTCTTGAGGACTCCCCCACTTTCTGGCACCACATGTCACTCCAGGCTTATTTGACATATTTCCTTCCCCATCGTTGGAATCAACTGCTTCCCCGAGGAGCCCGGGTTTCTTTGCCACAGAACGGGTATCTAGAAACTAAGATCTGAGCACTAGGTGTGCTCGTGGCTACTGAGGTATCACAGCTTCCAGGCCCTTCACAAACAAAGCTAGGCAACGTGTGTGTGTATTACACACACACACACACACACACACACATCTCCATTTCCATATCTATCTGTACATGTATAATCGCACTTACCGTGAGATCATACTGACACCTGTGATTCTAGTCCGACATCACGGGCTTATTCTAGCCCTCTTCTGTCCTTATTTATTTATTTATCTCTTATTAGCCTTCTTTCTCCAGCATTGTGAAACTTATCTCCCACTTTTACAGTATACTTCGGTGTTTGTTCGACGTGAGTAGGGGCATAAAGCAGTCTCAGAATTGTTTGGATCCCTGTGAGAACACTTACTAGGTGACAAGTATGTGCAGTCCTTTTCCTCTGTAGTTTTTTTTTTCCTCTGTAGTTTTTTTAAAGTTTTTTTTTAAAATTTTATTTTTATTTTTTTTATTACCGAGGTATAAGTTAACATCCAATGTTACGTTAGTTTCAGGTGTACAACAGAGTGACTCGACAATTCTATTCACTACTGGATCTGTCACCATGCAACGTTAGCATGGTATGCTTGACTATATTCCCTAGGCTGTCCTTTTTTCCATCTCTATGACTTATTAATTATATGACTGGAAATTTGTACCTTTTTGCTATAGTTTTATAGTGTCCAGTCGAGACCTAGTCCGTGGTTAACCCCTCTTCGGTGTGGTTGCTCTATTTCCTTTTTAAATATAGTGACATTGGGACACGTGGGTGGCTCAGTGGTTGAGAGTCTGCCTTTGGCTCAGGTAATGATCCCGGGGTCCTGCAATCGATTCTCGCATGAGGCTCCCCATGGGGAGTCTGCTTCTCCCTCTGCCTGTGTCTCTGCCTCTCTCTCTGTGTCTCTCATGAATAAATAAATAAAATCTTAAAAGTAAATAAATATAGTGACAGCCATTGGTTAGAGTTTACATTCCACACTGGCTTCTCCCTTCATCCCAGGTGGTTGTAATCGTTAGTGTGATTTTAGGGGTGCATGAAGGAAATATGAAATGTGACTATAATTCTAAGAATCAGAATTACACACAAAAAAGGTCATGTTTTCCCTTCTGGTCTTTTTCTGCTCCGTTCCTGTCTCCCTTTTCTACCCCGTTCTCATCCACCCCATGTAAGTAACCCACGTCTTCCCTTTCTCCTGACTCCTTCCTGTATTTCTTTCATGCAGATGAGTAGGTACCTGGGTGCTCTTCCATGAAGAACAGATGACCATAGACAAGTCTTGTGTGTTTTGCTTTTTTAATTTCACTGGACGTCCCAGATGTCATTCCACAGCACTTCCTAGAACGTGTCCTCTTTCTTTGGATAGCTCCCCTGTGCTCCACTGTCTGGATGTTACATAGTCTAATGGGGTCCCTCTCTTGTGGATGGGCATTTTGGTTGTTTCTGATATGCTGTGATTACAAACAGCAATGAACAATCCTCTGCCCATGCATTCTCCTGTTGCCGGAATAAGAACACGTGCTCTTGACATCAGACCATACCGTGTGGCAGGTTTAAAACCTTGAGTTGGGGGCACCTGGGTGCCTTGGTTGGTTGAGCATCTGCCTTCAGCTCGTGTCATGATCTTAGGGTCCTGGGATGGAGCCCACATCGGGGCTCCCTGCTCCAGTGGGGAACCTGCCCCTTCCTCCCACTTATGCTCTCCTGCTCTCTCTCTCTCTCAAATAAATAAAGTCTTATAAAAACAAACCTTGATTTGGTTGCTGGCATTTAAGAATTTTGAGCTATCACTGAAAAGTTTGGATCTATCTATCTCTATCTATGTGTCCATGTTCCTGGAATATAAAAACCCACGTAATAGAGACTTCCTCTAGAAGTAGACAGATTTAGGGGCACTGAGCCTGCTTCCTGCAAGGCCGCTATCACGGGAGTGGTAATGGTGGCCCCTTTAAGGTAGGGAGGGGTGGACAGTTTGCTGCACACCCCAGAGCTCTCTGCTGCCTTACTCTTTCCAGCTGGCCTTTGTTCCTGTTTATATTGCCTAGCAGGGGTCTCAACATCTGGGTTTATAACCCCTAAGTGGTATCATGTCTGTAAAATGTTTGGCACACGGGCTGCACGAGTAAATCAAGATATTAAGAATCCTATCCACTCACCCATGGAATCCTAACCACACGGTTCCAAGTGCTTCTCTTGTATTTATTCCCCTAAGCCTCATCAAAATCCTTAGATACTATCATTATTCCACTTTACAGAGTTGGAAACAAGCTCAGAGAGGCGAAGTGACTTGCCCAGGGAAGCTCAGCTTGCAGATGGCAAAGCTGAGGTCTAATGCGGGGAGCTCCGGAACCCGTGTCCCTAACCACTAACTTGTCCCTGAGCTGTTGGAGAGAGTCTGTGTCTGTATGTTCTTCCCTGCTCCGGCTCAGGCCTCACTGCCCGCCCTGGCTCTGTTCCTTTCTTGCAGGTGAGCCTGGCTCCATGACTGTCACCTGGACCACGTGGGTCCCCACGCGCTCTGAAGTGCAGTTCGGACTGCAGTTGACAGGCCCCCTGCCGCTCCGGGCCCAGGGCACCTTCAGCCCCTTTGTGGATGGGGGCGTCCTGCGGAGGAAGTTCTACATCCATCGAGTCACGCTGCGGGGGCTGCTGCCCGGGGTCCAGTACGGTGAGAGGGACCCCAGGCCCAGGTGTTGAGGGGGTGCAGGAAGAGGAGTGTGGTGTCAGCGGGAAGCCACCGTGGGCAGGGGGCTCAGGCCGGGCTGGGAACGGCTCTGCTCATCTGGAGCCTCTTGCATGAGACTCCGGGATGGAAATGGGAGGTGCTGGGGTCTGGGGTGCAGTGGACCGAAGGGCATGGGTCAGAACCCCTCAATCCTCACTTCCTCTCCCCACCAAGTGAAGATGGATTGTGGGGGCTGTGCAGAGGAGGCAGCCTGGGGGGCGCCTAGCTGACTGTGACCTCCCCCTTGCCCTCAGTTTACCGCTGTGGCAGTTCTCGGGGCTGGAGCCGTCGGTTCCGCTTCAGAGCCCTGAAGAACGGTCCCCACTGGAGCCCCCGTCTGGCTGTGTTTGGGGACCTGGGTGCCGACAACCCGAAGGCCTTCCCCCGGCTGCGCAGGGACACCCAGCAGGGCATGTACGATGCTGTTCTCCATGTGGGTGAGGCATCGGCATGGGTGCGCCCGGAGGTGGGGGGTGGGGCTTGGGGGGGAGGAGGCAATCCCGGGGCTCTCTAGGGCACTGTGCTGGGGTGAGTGTGGTTCTAAAGGGGACAGGTGACGAGGCCGGCCCCAGACGTGGTGTCTGTGGTTAACCAGACTGCCCAGGTTCAAATCCCAGCTCCAGCACGTAGAGCCGTGTGCCTTGGTTTTGTCCTCTGTGTTATTATGATGAGAGCTAAGGCTGGTCCAGAAATCACGGGACTGTCGTGATGACTACATAGGTGACATTGCCTGGCATGCTGTAAGTGCCACGTGCTCCTTGTCATTATCATTGCTGCTGCGGCTTCAGGGGACAAGGACACACATGGGAGATGGAGATTGGGCCTGATTGGGTTCACAGCCACAGACTGGAATCGACTCCCAGGGCCTGATTCCTGGATCTTTACTAACGAGCCATGTGATCTTGCATGAGCACTTAACCCCTCTGGGCCTAAGTTTCTCCATCTGAAGTGGAGCGATAATACCATCCACCTCAGAGGGTGTTTTGAAGGTTCAGGTGATCAAGTATGTAAAGCATTTGGAACTATGCCTGGTACAAAACCAGTACCAGATCGTGTCAGCGCTGTCCTGGGAGGGGACAAGAGGGCGGGCAGAGATGGGAGCCAGTGCTCCAGATAGGAGCACAGGAGACCAGCGAGGTCTTGCAGGGTGCAGGGGAGGGAGGGTCTCAGGGGCCAGAGGTTCAGGAAACAGCTCCAAGTGCACATGTGGGTGGGTGTGAGGTAGGGATCAGAGAACCAGGATGGCTCAGGGCCAGGGGGTTGCACAGCTGAGCAACCAGGGCTCTCCGTTCTGGCGAAGGGAGGGCCAGGTCTGGGTCCTCACTCTCTCCTCGGTCCCCCTGCCCCCCAGGAGACTTTGCCTATAACATGGATCAGGACAACGCTCGTGTCGGGGACAAGTTCATGCGGCTCATCGAACCTGTGGCCGCCAGCCTGCCATACATGACGTGCCCTGGGAATCACGAAGAACGCTAGTGAGGGCCCGGGGCTTCGGGGTGGGTGAGGGTCTGATGGATGCAAACAGACATGCCTCCCTTACTTAGCATCTTACCTTAGTGTCTCATGCTGCAGCAGCGCCTTAGTGGTAACAAGAGGAGAGGAGAGGAGAGGAGATGAGGGCTGGGCTGGGAGCCAGACCTGGCCTGACAGTGGGGAGATAGGGGCGGGCTCTGGGACCCCAGACCCTCTCCCCACCCTTTTACTTCCTTTTATCCAGCAACTTCTCTAACTACAAGGCCCGCTTCACCATGCCAGGGAACACCGAAGGCCTGTGGTACAGGTAATCTGGGGGACCGGGGTTGGGGGGACTGGAGGGTGGGAGATGCCGAGGAGACCCCACCTCTGAACCATGCCCTTTGACCCCTCCAGCTGGGATCTGGGCCCTGCACACATCATCTCCTTCTCCACCGAGGTATACTTCTTCCTCCACTACGGCCACCACCTGGTAGAGAGACAGTTCCACTGGCTGGAGAGCGACCTCCAGGTAACCTGGGGGAGGTCCCCCATCATCCCTTGACCAGCCTCCACCCTCTCCTCCCTCCCCCCACCCATGCCCCTCACTCTGGGCCCTTCTCTCTAGAAAGCCAATAAGAACCGGGCAGCGCGGCCGTGGATCATTACCATGGGCCACCGGCCCATGTACTGTTCCAATGCTGACCTGGATGACTGTACGTGGCATGAAAGCAAGGTGAGGACCCCTCCCTGGGTCGGGGTGCTGAGAGCCAGGCGGGGGGCCGGTCTGCACCACCATTCACCCCATTCACCTCCTTGCTCACCCTGTCCAGGTTCGCAAAGGCCTCCGTGGCAAGTTCTACGGCTTGGAGGATCTTTTCTACAAATACGGTGAGTGACCCGGGGGACTCCTGGCCCCAGGCCCCAGCCCCTTCCATCTCTCCAGGACCAAACGCCTTGACCCCAACTTGTTCTGTCTCAGGGGTCGACCTGCAGCTGTGGGCTCACGAGCACTCATACGAACGGCTGTGGCCCATTTACAACTACCAGGTGAGGTTCAGGAGGTCCGAGGGCCCCTCAGCTGGTGTAGGTGGATCCCTGGATCCCCAAAGTGTGGCCTGGTGTGACATGCGCCTCCCCCTTCTTCCCTTCTCCAGGTATTTAACGGCAGCCGAGAGACGCCGTACACCAACCCTCGAGGCCCTGTCCACATCATCACCGGGTCTGCTGTGAGCAGCATGGGGAAGGGTGCCTTTGGCTTCTTGCCTCTTCATTTTTACTGCCTCTAATACCAGCCTGCGTGCCATGTGTTCCTATAGCTGCTGTCACCACCTCTCAACCTTAGAGCTTAGGTAGCCCTAGTAGCAGGGCCATTGTACAGATGTGGAAACAGAGGCTCAGGCAGTCAAATACTTGTTCAGTCCCAGGTTCGCCAAGTGGCAGGGGTTGGGGGCATGCCCAGGTGTACAGGATGGATCCAAAGACAGAGAGATTCTTATTATCACTGCAACCTGAACTCCAGACTCGATTCACCTTCCACCAAACCTCTCACTGACGACCGCTTTCTGTTCCCGGATCCCACGCTCAGTTTAGTTCTTGTGTCTTCCGAGTCTTTCCTTGTCTTTCATCCTTCACATTTGGAAGACTCCTGGCCAGTTGTTTTGCAGAATGCCCCTTGGTCTGGGCTTGTCTGTCCTTTTGCTGAGATTCGGGTTACGCATTTTGCACAAGACAGTCACAGAAGTGATGTTGTGTTCTCCTCGGTGCGTTGGGTGGGGGGTTCCTCCCATCCATGTGTCTCATTCCTGGAGATGTTTCCCTGAATCGCCTGGTTAAGGAGGTGTCTGCTGGGTTCCTCCGCTGTAAAGTTGTATTTCCCTTTCTAATTAATTAGTAAGTATCTTCAGGGAGATACTTTCCGGCCATGCAAATCTCCTGTCTCTCCTCAAACTTTCACCTACTGATTTTGGAATCCCCCTATGGGTCTTGCCAGCAACAATGATTACTGTGGTGTTCTAATGGGGAGTTGCTATTTCCCTCATTCCTCCTAGATTTTTTCATTAGAATCCTCTCACGAGGAAGAGTCCCTTCCGTCCCATTTCTGTAGTTTGTTAGTGATTTATACCAGTGTGGACTCATGGGTGATTATTTTATCCTGCGGGTGATTATCTGATACTATTTATGCCACTGCTCACCTTGCCCCCGTTTGGGCCACTGGAACCTCCTGAGGTCAGATCCTATGTTTCTTTGTGTGGCCCTGTCATTTCGTGAGCACTTCCTTATTTTTTGGCCCAAGAGGGTGCTCCAAGATCATCTTGTGTTTTCCCACCCTTCCCCTCTCCACCTTGGAGTCACTTGTTTCTGCAAGGAGAGAGAGCTTATTTTTTAATATGGTTCTTAAAGACTAGTAGGATCAAAGTAAGAACCACTTGTGATAAAAATTCAAACAGTACAGAGGGGCAGGAGGTGAACCCCAGGCATTCACACCCCCGTCTTCATCCCTACTCTGGTGCTCTGTCTCTTGGATGGCATTTTAGAATGTTCTCTGCATGCACAATTGAGTAATTGTCTTGATAGAGATGTGTTACTATATTACCCACTTTTTAAAAACAACTTGGATCATGCTTCATGCCCTAGGGGTTCTCAACTTTGGTGCACATTATATGGGGAAGTTTTAAAACTGCAGCATCTGGGCCGCATTCCAGAACAAACACCAGAATCTCTGAGAACGGGGCCCTGGCATTGGCCCAGTGCAAAGCCACCACCTGGAGCAGGAAATAGAATGTTATCAGCACCAGATGGCTCCTCATACCCCTAGGTGATCGCTATTCTGAACGTTAATCAGCATAGATTAGTTTTTTCTTCCATTTTAAATTTTGAAATTATTTCAGACTTACAGAAAAGTTGCAAAAATACAAATACTCTCAATATCCCCTTTACCAATATTTCCCAAACGGGAACATCTGTTTTTTGTTTTTGTTTTTGTTTTCTTTTGAGAGAGAGAGGGCATGAGCAGGTGCTTGTGAGCAGGGAGGGGAGGGTCAGCGGGAGAGAGAATCCCAAGCAGGCTCCACGTCCAGCACGGAGTCGGACACAGGGCTCAATCCCATGACCCTGAAATCAAGAGTCTTAGGGCAAGAGTCTTAGGCATCAAGAGTCATGCGCTGAAATCAAGAGTCTTAGGGCACCTGAGTGGCTCAGTCAGTTAAGCATCTACCATCGGCTCGGGTCATGATCCTGGGGCCAGGGGATCAAGTCCCCACATCCAGCTCCCCGCTCAGTGGGGAGCCTGCTTCTCTGTCTCCCTCTGCCGCTCCCCCTGCTTGTGCTCGCTCTCTATCAAATAAATAAATACAATTTAAAAGAAAAGTCATATGCTCAACCAACTGAGCCAGCAGGCACCCCAACCACATCTGTTTTAATCTCTATTTGGTCTTATTTTATTTGTCGTAGCGATTATTATATTATTAATATTTTATAATATTATATATAATTAATGATTATTAATATACTCTTTGTCCTGGAGAGATCATTTGGGACTATGCCAATACCTGGCTATTCCTCAAACTTTCACCACTAGTTTTACCATCGATTGATGATTCTTGCTTCCATTCATTATTATAATGATGGCTGCAGAATGGTGATTTCCTAAGGTCCCTCATGCTCTCTGCTCATGTCGCCTGGCATTCTGCTACAAGGATAAACACCCGTCCTCCCCCAGGCACCGGTGACTTATAAAAAGCTTTCTTGGAGGGTCTACTGTGCCCCCACTGTTGAGACCTCCAGGTTTCGTCTCTGCTTCAAATTGTGTTTTCTCTTTTATTATGCATCTCGGCCACCTCTCCGTAACACCCTGCTTTGTGATGGCTATGCTAGAATTTAACTGACCGCCACTGATGGGCATTTGGGCACCTGCCAGCTCAGGGCTTTTACAGAAAATGCTGCAGTGGGCAGTCTTTTACAGCCGTGCACTTTTCTAGAAGTCAAAGACCCGGGGGTGCAAGAAGCCTGGCTGGGTGAAAGCTCAATCCTGAGCATTAGTGAGGTCAAGTCTTAGCAGACTTTGTCTTCCCTGGGGGCATTAGGGTCCCGGCCTGGGAGGTTGTTTCTGCTCCTTGCGGGGCCTTCACCCACCCCAGCCCTGGGTCTAAAGGCTTCTGTCTGGCAGGGCTGTGAGGAGCGGCTCACCCCCTTCTCCCTCTTCCCGCGGCCCTGGAGCGCTGTGCGGGTGAAAGAGTATGGGTACACGCGGCTACACATCCTCAACGGGACCCACGTCCACATCCAGCAGGTGTCGGATGACCAGGTCAGTGAGCAGTGGCCCAGTCACCTGCCTGAGTAACCAGGCCCAGCGTGTTCTGGAGTCGGGTGGCTAAAAACATGGATTCCAGAGCTCGCAATCTTGGGTTCAAATCCTGCCTCCACTTCTTGCCAGCTGGCTGACCTCGAGCCACTTATTTCAACTATCTGAGCCACGGCTCTCCCATCTGTTAAAGGGGATGACAATATTTATATGAAGTGCTTAGAACAATCTCCAAAGCATGGTAAATTCCATAGGTGTCTATGAACCTGAAGCAGTGGGTGGTGGGAGCAGGTGAGAGGGAAACCAATATGTTGTGTGTGTAGCAGAAGCAGCTTTCGATGGACCCAAATCTTCATGGTTTACCTTTCTTTATTTTTGCCATCGTGATTTTATTTTATTTTTGAAAGATTTATTTATTGGGACTCCTGAGTGGCTCAGCGGTTGAGCATCTGCCTTTGGCTCAGGGCATGATCCTGGGGTCCCGGGATCGAGTCCCGCATCGGGCTCCCTGCAGGGAGCCTGCTTCTCCTTCTGCCTGTGTCTCAGCCTCTCTGTGTCTCTCATGAGTAAAATAAGTAAAATCTTTCACAAAAAAGTTTTTAAAAATTAAATTAAAATAAAGATTTATTTATTTATTTGAGAAGAGTGGGTGGAAGGACAGAGGGAGACAGAGAATCTCAAGCAGACTCTGAGCTGAGCACAGAGCCCGATGCAGGGCTCGATCTTACACCCCTGAGATCACGACCTGAGCAGAAACCAAGAGTCGGACGCTTAACCGTCTGTGCCACCGGCACCCCTGCCATTGTAATTTTAAAATAATAATAATTATGATTTCTTGAGCACCTGTTGTATATCAGACGCTGGCCTAGATGCTTTACATCTAGTAGCATTTTAATCACCACAGCAATCCCTTGGGATAGTTTTTCTTTCCATTTTGCAGGTGAGAGAACTGAGGCTCAGAGAGGGGAAGTAATTTTCCAAGGGTCACACAGCTGGAGGGTGGCAGAGCTGGGCTCTATCTCCAAAGACCACGTTCTCTTTATTATAAATAACTACCCTTTATTGAACGGTGCACGTACCGGGGGTAGGCTTTAGGCTTACGTGTCGATCACATTCAGTTCTCCCCTGCGTATAGAATAAGGAAGTGAGGCTCAGTGTTGGGTAACATTCTTAGGGCCATGTAGAGAGCTGTTGCACTGGGATGTAAGTGAGGCTTGTCTGACTCTAGGGTTTGTGCTCATAATACACCACACCTTACCCAGTCCTTGCCCAGGATCCCCTTTTAAAAAGCCCTCTACAAATAATCTCATTTAATTCCCACAACATCTATGAGGTAGGTACTGTTGCTGTCATCTCCACTTTTCAGATGAGGGAAACTGAGGCTCAGAGAGGCCTAGCAATTCTTCCAAGGTCACACAGCCCATTAAAGGCAGGGCTGGGGTGTGAATCCAGGTCCTTGGCCCCGGAGTCTGGACTTTGAGCTCTCACTACCTCCTTTGTTTTTGTCCCTTGCAGGATGGGAAGATTGTGGATGACGTCTGGGTGGTGAGACCCCTGCTTGGCCGGATGATGTACCTCTAGGTACAGGGGCAGCTCTCTTCAGGAACCCCGGGCCTCGCTGCCTTGGCTAGTATGACCGGACACTGCCCAGGCCCAGGTGGAGAGTCAGGGCGGGCCTTGACTCCCAGCCCTCCTGAGGGCCCATGTGGGGTGGCTGCAGCCCGGAGGCAGCCGGGGCGGCTCTCCCCTCCTGGAGAGGTGGGGGTACCCCCTGGCTGTGATGGGAGGGCAGGTATGCAGACACAGAGCAAAGCAGGGCAGGTGTGGGGCGGCACAGCCCTGCTCTCCTGCATAGCACTGGCAGGGCGGGGCGCCCACAGGGCCTCGGAAATAAAGAGGCTTAGAGCTGTGGCTCCGTGGACTCTGCACTTCTGGGGGTGCCCCCGGGCCGTCTCCTCTCCTGCCTGCAGGGGCGAAGGGCATCTCCTACCCTAAATCAGCAAGTGGGCACGGCTGTCATGACCCCAGTCTCCGGCAGGTGGCGTCGGGGGCCTTTCTCCTCCTAGACCCGCAGTCAGTGCTCCTGCCGCCCAAGGAGTGCCCACAGTGTCGCCCTGTGCCTCAGTTTCCCAGCCCAGCACCAATTTATCCTGGAGGGGAGAAATGTTAACACTCCTGCCTCCAAGCTGGGGGTGCTTACCAGGCTTAGGATCTCACAGACCTGCTGTTTCCCTCTCCCTTTCCCTTCCTTTTCTCCCCCCCTCTCTCTACCCCCTCCCTTGCATGGGTTCAACCACTATTTATTGGGCATCTACCACGTGCCAGGCCCTGGTCTCAGTCCTGGGAGACAGCTATGAACAAGCCAGAGATCTCTGCCTTTGCAGAGCTGATATTCTAACCAGGGGGTCAGACCGCAAGCACAATAAAAAAGAAAAATATATAAAGCAGGGTAAATATTGGTAAGCACTCTGAAAAAGCAAGGAAGGAAGGGGCATGAGGGGGGACAGTTGCAGTTTTTGCAAGGATAACCAGGGAGGCCTCACTGGGAGGGTGATGTTTGATCTGAAGGAGTCTGAGGGAGAAGCAATAGGGGCAGAGTGTGTTCCAGGAAGGGGAGCAGCTGGTGCAAAGGCCCTGAGACAGAAGCACGCCCGCCCTGCCAGGGTGACAGTGTGGAGGCCCATGAAGCCCGGGCCAAGTGAGTGCGGGAGATGGGGACAGAGAGGTGAGGGGGAAAGATCATGCGGGGCCTTACAGGGCCCAGGGGGACTTTGTCCTTTATCCACAGGAGGGCTCCGAGCTGGTGACAGGCACATCTGAGTGCAGGAGTCCTAGGCCGAGCTGGGCGCGGGGCCCCAGGGCTGAGGGCTTCCCCGGGGCAGCGGGTGGGCTCCCAGTTCTGCAAGCCGACCTCACATTATTGCTGCATGAGCTGCACAGGCTCGGCTTCCTCACACGGACACCCCCCGCCACCCCTCACTGTGCCCAAGGCACGCCAGCTTCCTGCGGTTTCTTGAATTGCACGGAGCTCTTTCTCACCCTGGGCATGCCCTCTCCCTGGCTCATCCTGGGCTGGCATCTTCTCAGCCCGAGGTCTCAGCCTCCCCTGACAGCCCCAGCGAAGGGAGCTGCGATCACCTGCTTTACTTCATTTCTGGCTCTCAGCCGCCTGGAAGCCTCTTACTGATTTAGGCTTGTTCTGGGTCAGTCCGGCCCCCTGGGGCCTAGAGTCTGTGGGGGTGGAGACCAGGGCCATCTCGTTCATTTGTGGGTCTATCACCTCCCCCACCCACCCCTCCCAGATCCTCTTCTCAGGCTGGGTGGTGCCCACCCTGGGCCAGCAGTGTCTGGGGAGCAGGGGGTGTCTGTCTCCCCCACTGGACTGTCAGTCCCCAGAGGGTGGGGCCCAGAGCTCACCCCAGCACAGCCCAGCGCAAGAGAGGTGCTTCATAAATATTAATGGTGCCACATGCCAGGCTCTGGCCGGACACTGCCAGGGACACGCCGGGGACAGTGATGAATCGGCCCCAGCCAGGCCCTGTAGGAGTTCATGGGCGAGCAGAGAAACGCGGTTACCCAACTCGGGTGACACGCAATGAGGGAACGCCACGGAGGGATGCGCCCAGCCTGCGAGGTCGCCAGCTGCAGAGTCACGCATTGCACGCTGCAGCCAAAGCCTGAGCTGGCGCCCTTGTAGGCCTGGCCGCGTCCGTCCCAGGCCAGAGGGGTTGGGGGGGGTGGAGGCTGTGACCACGAGAGCAAAGGCCTGACACTGGGGCTGGACAGAAACTGGGTTTGGATCTCGGCTCTGCGACTTCCTGTGGGATGTGGAGTCACCAGCCCGCTCTGAATGTCAGTTTCATCATCTGTCACAAAAGAATGATCGTACTTTATGGGATCACCTTGGCATTAAATGAGCCCGAAAGCCTTGATGTTGTCCATGACTCTTCTTTTTCTCATGTCCCGCATTTAATTAGCCAGCCAATTCTGTTGACTTGGTCTTTAAAGTGCATCTAGAGGGACACCTGGGTGGCTCAGCAGTTGAATGTCTGCCTTTGGCTCAGGGCATGATCCCAGGGGTCCTGGGATCGAGTTCTGCATCAGGGTCCCCGAAGGGGGCCTGCTTCTCCCTCTGCCTATGTCTCTGCCTCTCTCTGTCTGTCTCTCATGAATAAATAAATAAATAAAATCTTAAAAAAAATAAGTAAAGTCCATCTAGAATCTGTCCCCTTCTCCCACCTTGGTCCTATCCACCTGTCCCTTGCCTCCTACCTGGTCTCCCCTCTGCTCCCATCCCCAGCCCCCATAGTCTGCTCTCCACTTGCAGCCGAAGGGACCCGTAGGTACCTGTGTCAGGTCATGTCTTTCCTCTGCCTGAGCCCTCCTGTGGCGGCATCTCACTTGGGATAAAAGCCAGAGTCCTCCCTGTGGCCCAAGCCACACGATCTGCCCCCATCACCTCTCTGTCCTCACCTCCCACTACTTGTCCCTGCCCACTCTGCTCCAGCCATGCTGGCCTCAACTGTATCAGATGACCCTCCTCTGTCTGCACTGGCTGTTCCCTCTGCCTGGGACACTGCCCCCGGGTACCCCCATGGCTCTCTCCCTCCCCTCCTTCAAGTCTGTGGTGAGGCCTCTCCCCTGACCACCCTGCTTAAATTAAAATAGCATCCCACTGCCTACCTCCCATCACCTTTCCATTCCAGTCACTTCCACATTGTGGCCTACTATAGAGATATATCTTTATTTTTTAAAGATTTTATTTATGTATTTGAGAGAGAGCACAAGCAGGGGGAGGGAGAAGCAGGCTCCCCGCCCAGCAGGGAGCCCCACACGGGGCTCAGTCTCAGGACCCTGGGATTACGACCCCAGCTGAAGGCAGACACTTAACCAACTGAGCCACCCAGGTGCCCCTGGAGATAATATCTTTAATGATTTATTCTTTAGCTCCTCCACCAGAAAGTGAGCTCTTGGGGCGTGGGGGATTCTGAGATTTCTCCCAGTTCTGTTTATCCCTGCGATTCTAGTACCCAAAACATAGTAGTTGTTCAATAAACACTGGTTGAGTGAATGAGGAGAGGCAGGAGAAACCCAGATAAAATGTTTAAAGCAGCACTGGCATCGAAGGAGCAGGTGATCAATAGCAGGAATGACGGTAATTTAGGTGAATCAGATAAAGGCCCAGCCCTTGGGGCTCCCACTGCTGGGCATGCAGGAGACAGGCATGTCTCGGTGATTGCAACACCCATGATGTGTGACAAGCACAGGAAGTGACAAGTTGCAGGAGTGAAGACCCAGCAGCATCTGGGAGGCAAAGCCGAGCAAGGTGTTTTGTTTTGTTTTGTTTTTAAGATTTTATTTATTTATTTATTCATGAGAGACACAGAGAGAAAGAGAGAGACAGACAGACCCAGAGACACAGAGACACAGGCAGAGGGAGAAGCAAGCCCCATGCAGGGAGCCAGATGTGGGACTCGATCTCAGGACTCCAGGATCACACCCTGGGCTGAAGGCAGGAGCCAAACCGCTGAGCCACCCAGGGATTTCCCCCCCACCCCCCAGCAAGGGTTTTGGAGGCTACACAAGATGCCTGCCTAGCAGGCTGGGAGTGACTGCTCCCGGGAGGGGCAACAGGGTCCCAGGGACAGTCTGTGAGGTGGCTTGGGGTCTATGGAGAGACAAGAGGGGAGGAGCTGTGGGTCTCAGGATTTATTCATTAACAAATATTTATTTACTGAAGTCTTTCATTGCTCACATTGGCCAGAAATGGTTTTTTTGTTGTTGATTACAGTTAAGAACCAGGGAAGAACAATGCACCCACCGTGATCCAGTTGTAGATACTATGGTGGCTGAGATGATATTTTGGCCCTTGTGAGGCTTACATTCTACTGGGGGAAGTAGAGAAGAAACTGTGAAGACAAAAATACTATTGCCTGAGAATTCTTGATGGTTATCCGCACTGTGGAGAAAATACAGCGGGGATTAGAGCATGGGAAGGCAAAGGGTGATGTCAGTATGGTGCCCAGGAAAGGCCTCTCTGAGGAGGTGATGTTGAAGCCAAAGGACAGGGAGCTGGTCAAAGCAAAGACCTATATGAGGGATCCAGGTAGAGAGACCAGCAGGTGCAAAGGCCCTGAGGCAGGACCAAGGGTGTGTGTGTTTGAGAAACAGCCATGAGGCCAGGGTGACTGGTGTGGAGTGAGTAGAGTTGCCAGATAAAATACAGGATGCCCTAAATTTGAATTTCAGAAACAGTACATAAATGTTTAATCTAAATATTTAGTCCCAAATATTGCGTGGGGACACCCTTATACTGAAAAAAAAATGACTTGAGGTTTATCTGAAATCCAAAACTAGCTGGGCATCCTGTATTTTTATTGGCTAAATTTTCATTGTAACCATAGGAATGAGCAAGAAAGGATGTGGAGGAGAAGAGGCCATAGAAAGGACAAAAAGTTCCTCTCGGCATCCCCGCACACATGCCTGAGGAGACAGGACATTCTTTGCATTCTTTGGGGACCTCTGTTACTTGGTGTCCCTACTGCCTGGGCGAAGGTCCTTCCTCTCAGCCCTCTACCCCATCCTCCATCCAGATCTTTGCTGCTGCTTTCCAGCAAAAAAAAAAAAAAAAAAAAAAAAGAGATAACATCGTTATTTTATTTCAGGGGAGAAAGTAACACATTCATTATTAAAAAAAAATCAGGGGTGCCTGGCTGACTCAGTTGGTGGAGCATGCAACCCTTGATCTCAGGGTCATGGGTTTGAGCCCCACGCTGGGTGTAGAGATTACTTAAAAATAAATTCTCTTTTAAAAAAAAGAAATTCGGGGGTGCCTGGGGGGGCTCAGTCACTTAAGTGTCTGGGTCTTGGTTTCACCTCAAGTCATGATCTCAGAGTCGTGAGATCGAGCCAAACACGGGCTCTGCGCTGAGCGTGGAGCCTGCTTAAGATTCTCTCTCCCTCTCCTGCCCTTCTTTCTGCTCAAGCTCAGTCTTTCTCTCAAATAAATAAATAAATAAATAAATAAATAAATAAATAAATCTTTTTTAGATTGAGGTAGTAGTTGTAAAGTGCTTAGCACAGGACCTGCTACAGAGAAAATCTTCAGTAAATGTTTGCAGTTGTCATTATCAACATGCTTGGCACACAGATGGCATTCAACGAATATATTTATTGAATGAATCTGAGCAGTCTTTTTTTTCTTTTCTTAAAAAAGATTTTTTTTTTAATTTGAGAGAGAGCAGGGGGAGGGGCAGAGGCAAAGGAGAGAGAATCTCAAGCCAACTCCCCGCTGGGTGATGAGCCCGATGCAGGGCTTGATCTCAAGATCTTGAGATCATGGGGGATCCCTGGGTGGCTCAGCGGTTTGGTGCCTGTCTTTGGCCCAGGGCGTGATCCTGGAGACCCGGGATCGAATCCACGTCGGGCTCCCGGTGCATGGAGCCTGCTTCTCCCTCTGCCTGTGTCTCTGCCTCTCTCTCTCTGTGTGACTATCATAAATAAATAAAAATTAAAAAAAAAAAAAAAGATCTTGAGATCATGACTTGAGCTGCAACCAAGAGTCAAGTGCTCAACTGGCTGAGCCACCCAGGCGCCCTGAATTTGAGCAGTCTTCAAGAGCATCAGATTTGAGGTCAGACCTCCCGGTTAAAATTCCGGTAAAGCTGCTTACATGTGGGGGGACTTTGTTCCACCTTCCTCCCATGCCTCAGTTTCCTCTTCTGTGAAATAGGGATCCCATCTTACAAAGAAGTGGAAAGGATTAGGTAAGTTCACGTAGCCAAAGTGTTTAGAGAGACTCTGGTATAGCAAGCAGTGAAAAAAAATCGGAAGCAATCTAAATATGCAACAATAGGGAAATCGTGAAGTATGGTATGATACATCAATAATTAAAAAACAATGATTTTTTAAAAATCTTACTAGAATACCACTAACGATGAATACAGTTGATCCTTGAACAGCGTGGGGGTTCAAGGTGCCCATGCCCGCACAGTCAAAAACCCAAGTAATAACTTTTGACTCCCCCTAAACTTAACTACTAATAGCCTTGTGTGACCAGAAGTCTAACCAATAACAGAGTCAATTAATGCATATTTAGTATGTTATATGTATCATATGTTATATTCTTACAATAAAGTAAGCTGGAGAAAAGAAAATGTTATTAAGAAAATCATGGAGAAGAGAAAATACATTTATGGTGCTGTACTGAATTTACTGAAAAAATCTCCTTATTAGGAGACTGATGCAGGTCAAACCTGTGTTGTTCAAGGGTCACCTATACATTCACATGCACACCTTTGTCTCTTTTTTTTCCTTCAGGAACAATTCTTAGGGACGCCTGGGTGGCTCAGTCAGTTAAGTGGTTAAGCGTCAAACTTTAGTTCAGGTCATGATCTCAGGGTCCTGGGATCAAGCCCTGCATCAGGCTCTGAGCTCAGTGGGGAGTCTGCTTGTCCTTTCTCTGCACCACCCCTGCTCCTGCTTTCTCTCTCTCTCAAATAAATAAATAAAAATCTTAAAAAAAAATTCCTAGAAGTGGAATTGATGGATATTACCAAAAATCTGCTCCAGATTGTAGATCGTAGTCCTATATATGGGGTATGAGAGTGGCTGTTATCTTATATTCTCATCAGCACTGATTATAATATAAAAAATATTTTTCTGGGGCACCTACGTGGGGCAGTCAGTTAAGCCTCCAATTCTTGGTTTTGGTTCAGGTTGTGATCTCAGGGTCATGAGATCAAGCCCTGCAGTGGGCTCAGGGAGACATTCTCTCTCTCCCTCTGCCCCTCCCACTCATGCTCTCTCTCTTTCTTTCCCAAATAAGTAAGTAAATCTTTAAAAATATTTTTTTCCAGAGAGACCAGAAAAATAAAAAGCATCTGTTTAGTGTCTCTTTCATTAATTTCTTATTTGCCAGTTTCATTTTTTCTTATCCACTGTCTGTACTTGAAATTTTTGTTCATGTCCTTTGCCTGTTTTTCTGTTGTATGTTCACTTTTCTTATTGATTTATAAATGCTTTTTACATATGAAGGACACAAAGCATTGCCTGCCACTTCTATACTGCTGCTTCTTTTCCCTTGATGTACTGAAATTCATTATTTTTATGAGACCAAATCCTCCTCATCTGTTTCCATCTATTGGGAGTCGCCACCTCACCACCTCTTCCAGGAGGCTCTTTTGGAGCTGATTTTCTCTCTCAGAGCCATGAAGTAGGAGGGCCTAATTACCCATCCTTAGGAAACCCCTGGAGCAGATCTTGCTGGGCTTGTTCAGGTCTGATCTCCGCCAGAGATTCCCCAATTAAGTTCCAAGGGGGCTTCCCCAAACGTGGGTTCTAGAGACTAATGCCATGCAATTTGAGGCAAAGGCTGCACCTGGCCCTCCTCCCCCATCACTGGGACCGGGATAAAGTGCTGCCATCTCAGCTACAAGACTTGATTTTAAAATCAAGTTTGGACACTGTGCAGCATACAGATTTCAAAAGAGCACAAGAACAATAACATTTAATGCTGGCGAGGATACTTCAAAGCGCATGTTCCCTCTGAACGCTGGTGGGAGTGGGAGTTGGATCCTTGCAGCACAATTTGGCAATGCGTGTTCAGGCCGCGGGGAGGCAGCAGAGGGAGGTTAGCAAGAGCCTCGCCCCGGAGTCAAAACTGGGGATGAGCCCTGGCTCTGCCCCACTAGCTTGTGCGACTTTGAGCAAATAAAGTTACTTTTCTAAGCTTCGGCTTCCTCTGCGGAGCCGGAATAACCATAGCCCCTGTTGTTAAGATGACACGGCTTAGCTCCATGCATGGGAACTGTTACTATTATTAAATCGTAAAGTTGTACATTTCCTTTGACCCAGTGGTTCCATTTGTGGTAATCTATTCAAAGGAAATAATTAGAGATGTGCATAAATATTTAACTGCTAGAACTCGGGCGGGGGGAGTATCATTTATGATAGCAAAATATTTATCACAGCTTAGATGTTCAACAAGAAAGGGTGGTTAAACAAATTAGAGTTCATTGATAGGATGGCATCTATGCAGCCATTAAAACTAATGTTCTTGAAGAAAATGATGTGGAAAGATACTGGTGATATTTTTAATCTTGTTTTTGGAAACACAAAATCCCTTATAAATGTGTGTCTCTGATTCTGTTAAAAACAAAAAGGGTAGGTACATGTACAGAAAGAAATGACTCATCCTGCCATCATTCATTCATTGCCTCCCCCAGACATTAATTAAATGGCTACTATGGCCTAGACACTGCGCTGGGGTGGAGCAGTGGGGGGGATGCACTTAGCATTTAAGAGTATCTCGGAGGGTGTGGAATTAGGCCTCACCCAAGCATCCATTCAACAAATGTTTACTGAGCATCGTGCACTGGGCACTGGGCATGCACAGTAAACAAAACAGACAAAAATCCATGCTCTCGTGGAGCTGACATTTCAGTAGAGGAAACAACCCAAATAACTACAATTAGCTAATTATCTAGTTTGTTAGAAGGCGATTGGAGCAGGAAAATAAGAAAAAGCAGATGAGGGGAAGGGCTTAGCAGCATGCCAGAGGGATGTTTGCTGCTTTAGTTAGGGTAGGAAGGAATCACCCTGATAAGGTGATATTTGAGTAAAACCCTGAGAGAGGTAAGGGAGGGAGCCCTGAGGATACCTGGGGAAAGAGTCTCTTCCGGACACAAGGAGCAGCCCATGCAAAGACCTCGAGGAAGGGGAATGCCCGGTATCTTTTCTGAAAGAGCAACGTAGCTGGGGCCCAGTGAGTGAAAGCGTAGGATAGGATGTCTGGGTTTAGCTTATGGATTTTGTTGTTGTTGTTGTTTGTTTTCTCGTATTTTCCTTTTTTTTTTTTTTTGGATGAATTATTTTTTTTTTTTTAAAGCTTACAGAAAAGATTAAGATCAAACAGTGTCTTGGTTCCAGTTCAAGTTCCTGGACTCGGATTGTGGTTCAAAACTCATTATCTACTTCCTGTAATCCTGAGGCAGCTAGTTCACCCTTGTGAGCCTGTTTCTGTCCCTGTAAGATGGGTATTAATACTAGGACAGGGTTGGGACGCCTGGGTGGCCCAGGGGTTGAGCATCTGCCTTGGCTCAGGTCGTGATCCCTGGGTCCTGGGCTCCAGACCCCCCTCCGTCTCCCTGCAGGGAGCCTGCTCCCTCTGCCTATGTGTCCCCCTCTCTGTGTGTGTCTCTTATGAAGAAATAAAGTCTTTTAAAAAAATAATACAACAGGGGTTTGGTGAGCATTTAGTGAGCATTTAGTGAGACTATGCAAGGGGCTTTTGGCCGGGTGTCTGGAACATAAGTGCTTGGTAACTGTTTCTGGCCATTGTTACCCATTACTGCCTTCCACCCGCTTACTCGGTTTTTTGGTGTAAGGTGCGACTGCTGCACGCGGAGGGTCATTTCCCCTTTAAGAACCTGATTGGGCGGGGAGCCAGCTTCCCCGCACCCTTTCCAAATTTTCCAATCTCCGCTCGGCATTTTCTGCCCGAAGGGCTCCGATTGGACAATCTGCACCAATCAGAGGCTGGAGCGAGCTCTGCCGGCGGCCCAGCTCCGCCCCTGGACGGGCCCTGCCCCCTGCCCGGTCAGCCCCGTTGCTATGGGGACTGGTGGGCGGCGAGGGGGGAAAGCCCCGGATGTTCGTTGGGGATTTAACATGGCGGCGGCAGTGGCCGCGGTGGCGGCGGCGCAAGAGAGCTGAGGGTGGTGTGAGGGTTCGGGATTCCGAGTCGAGCTGCTAGGCCGCGAGCAACTGCAGCGCCGAGCCGGTAGGATCAGCGGCCTGGCCTGGAGATTGGGGTGGGCCGGGCCATGGCGGTGGGGGAGCGTTTACGCAAGTAGGGGGCGGGGCCGCGGGGGTCAAAGTTCACTCGAAGAGGGAAGGGTCGCGTCGGAGAGGTCGGGGGTCAGTGCCGCCGGGGAGGGTGGTGTAGAAGAGGTCAGAGGTCAGAGTGGCGAAGGGGGCGTGGCGAAGGGGACCTCGAAGTTCGAAATTTGAAGTGGGGCCCTTTGGAGGGGGTCGGGGCGAGGGTCATAAAATGGGGGTCAAAGCGAGTCATTTGAAGGGAGGGCGCGCTTACCGGAGTCGGAGATCACAGCCCCCGGGGCGGCGGGCTGCGGGTTTGCGGCAGCAACCGGCGGAGCAGATGCCCGAGACTGAGGTTGGGGGCCACCTTTTTAAGGGCTCAAGTGTGGGGCGTGGCCAGAGGGGGCAAAGGTCAGAGTGTGACAGATGATGGACCTGAGGGTCAACAGTTAAGACCCCAGTGGGATCCATTGCTGGGTAGGACGGGAGGGATGTCCCAGAGCCATCAAAGGTGCTTCCTGGCCGGTAAAGGGGAGCCCGCCCCCACAGATAACGAAAAGAAGAGCAACACTCGTGAATTACTATGTGCCCGGTCACTTGGACGCTTTACACGTATTTACCCTCTCCGCAGCCTTATAGGGTTGGCGCTGTCATTAAGAGCCCAAGCGATCTGCCCAGGATCATCCAATGAAGAAGTTGCGGGGCTGGGATTCAGACCGGAGTTCTGGGCCCGGTGGTACCAGGCTCTACTGCTTCTCGGGCAATCGTAACTTTGGCTAATATTTAATGAGGCCTAACGCCGTGCTCGCCGCTCTTGATTCTTTATACCACGAGCTTGTGAGGTGGGTCCTGGATAGACCCACTTTACAGACAGGAAAACTGAGGCTCGGGTACCTTCTGCTGAGTAACAGGAGGCGGGTTCCAAGCTGGGTCTGACGGATTCCAGAGCTCCTGCCTCTGGGTTGTTACACTGTAGATTGTTAAAGGACGTTCCTGTCCTGGAAGCAGGGGGCTGGGCAGGGCTGAGCCACTCCCCGGACTGGAATGGATTGTCTCTGGGCTCCTTGGGAGGGTGTGATCTGGGAAGAAAAGTTCTCATGGACCTACGGGGGTGGGGGTGTTTGTGGGTGGCCCCGAGTCCAAGTGAGTCTGATGGGCTTCTGGCTGGGGAGGATGTCCCTGAAGGGAACCCAGTACAAGGCCGAGTGTTCTCTGTACTTAAAACCCCAAGCTCTCATGGTGGTCCCACATGGCTCCCACGACATTTCCTTCTGCTCTCCGGGTCCCTTGTCAAGGTCCAACCCCACTGGCCTCTTTGCTTTCTTCAACTCTGTAGGCATATGCCACCCTCCAGGTCTTTGATGTTCCTCTTCCCTCTGCCCAGAATCCTTTCCCCGCCCGCCCCCCACTCGCAGTCTCCCACGTGCAGCCCTACCAGCACCACCGGGGGCCCTCACTGTCCCTCACACACCCTTTATCTCACTCTCTTGTTTTCTCCCCAGGGCTTTGCTCTGTTCTTACCTTGTTTGTCAGGGCACCATGTGTTGTCCGCCTCCCCCCCTCCCTCCCCAAAGAACGTGGGGCCCACGCAGCAGGAATTTCTCCTTGCTGTTCCTTCCCTGAATCCCCGCCTGAAGCAGCCTGGCCAGCGGAGGATGCTTGGTGGCTGGTGGTTGGATGTCGGACACTGTGCTGGGTGCTGAGACGGCAGCAGCGGGCAAGACACAGAACCCCGGGCCTCCGAGGGCTCTCGGTGTCCCTTGGTGGGAGCAGACTGGAACCAGACCCCCAGCCAGTGATACGGGGCTAATCTGGACCCCCAGGGTGCCTGGTCCCCAGGGGTCGGGGGGCAGTGGAGCAGGGGCTGCTGAGCAGCTGCCCTGTACCTGGAGCGTAAGTACTGAGGACTGGTTCAGGGAGCAGCTGCTAGAGCGGGATGCCTGCTGCACACACAGCTCCATCACTCAGGCTTTGTGGCCGTGGGCAACCTGCTTAACTTTCTGGGCCTCAGTTTCTTCCTCTGCAAAATGGAAATGATAACGGCCACGTCACAGGATGGCCACGAGGGCACAGAGTGTGAAGCGCGTGGCCCCGGGCCTGGCACCTGCTACGCACCGTGTTGGCATTAGTCCTGCTGCTGCCACCACCTGGGGAGGACCTCAGAAATGAGGGAGGGCCCCACCCCACCTGCCTCCTGGGCTCTCTCAAGCAGCTGCCCTGCACCCCCTCCAGCTCTAGCAGGGTCACCGGGTGGGCACACTGCCAGGCAGTCCTGCGAGGCTGGCCCAACCTCATGCCCTCGTGGTTCCAGCTTGCTCAGCATCCCAGGCTTGGCTGCACAGATAAGGGCAGCTAGGGTTTTGGCATCGGAGACCCGAATTCAGGTCCCTGCCCTGTCACCAGCCATGGGACCTGAGGCAGGTGATTTCTTATTTGCCGGTTTTGTTCCTCATGATACATTTTAAATCGGGGAGGGGAAAAGTAAAGCTTTCAACATAACAGAGCATCCACGCCTCCAGCGTCGGGCCTGGGACTAAACTCACAGCCTGGATGTCCCCCTCCCTCCCCGGCCTCCCCGCCTGCATTATCCCTGCACTGGATTTGGTGTCTAGCGTCTCTCTGCAGGTCTTCCTACCGTTCCTACCCTTGAATGTGTTCGCAGATGATAGAGCAACAGCTCTCAACCCTGGCTGCACGCTGCAGTCACCTGGAGAGCTTTCAAAACTGTCGTGGCCCAGGCCAGCCATGGAGACTCCGACTTGGATTCACTTGGTCTGGGGTGGGGCGGGTGTCAGTATGTGGTCCTCATGGCCAGCCAGGGTTGACCGCCACTGTTCTCCAGTTTTACGGATGATGTAAGTGGCATCCCGGTAAACAGCCTGCCCTTTCTGCTCCACATCAGAGTTTGCATTTCTCTCCGTGAGAATGTGTATAGTTGTAGGATTCCTTGTTCCTGCTGCAAGTGTTTCTTTTCATGATTGTGCCACATAGGAGTTACTTTTTCACCTTTTGGGGGACACTTGGGTGGTTTCCCATTAGGAGAGTGACAATGCTGCATTGAACAGTCTAGAATGCATTTCCTTGTATACTTGTGGCCAGAGTCTCTCTTGGGCATGTGGCTCACAGTGGAAATCCTGGACCTTCTAAATCGTTCTCCTAACCAATTGTACCAGTCCACTTTCCAACAGGGCTCAAGGGTTCCCTTCACTCCACATCCTGCTTTGTGGCAAGTTTGTGGCCCTGAGATGGTGGGTTTATGGCCCCCCGGGCTGACTGAGAATAGCTGGGGAGATGGTTCACGTGGTGGGCTTAGCTGGGGCCTGACACCCACCAAGCCTCCACATCCAGGCTTTTGCCCTTTAGGACCTCCAGGACAGTGACCACAACTTTGACCCTTCACTGCCTCTCCTTGGGAGGCATCTCTCAGGGCTGCTAGTGGGAAAGGAAGCTGTACTGACTTGAGGGAGGAAGGAGGCAAAGTGTGGAAAGGGATGGGCAGAGCCTTGTTACACTCTTTCTGGGTGTGAGCACTGGTCCCCCTGGCAGCCAACACAGCCCTAGCCCTGCATGCATGGATTTTAGTATACAAAGGAAGACAGACCCATCCCCAGACAATGACAGCCCAGAGTGTCAGGCCTGGGATAGGGAAGCACAAGCAGAAGCATCAACGCTAGGATACAGGAGGCACAGGGACTGCAGGACTCTAAAAGAGCCTCCTGACCCAGCCCGGGGGATGGAGACATCTGACCAATGAGAAAGAGTGAGCCAGGCCTAAGAAAGGAGGTGGAAAGAATAGAGTGGGTAGTGGGTACAGGAAGTGCAAAGGTCCTGAGGTGCAAATGAGCTCGGGATGGTCAAGTACCATCAAGGAGGCCCATGTGGCAGAGTAGGCAGTGAGGTCAGGAAGGTGGGGAAGATGTGGCAGATAGACCAGAGGCTGGCAGGCTGAGGTAAGGAGTGTGGATTTCGTTTTGTGTGTAATGGGGAGTCACTGGGAGGCTTTAAACAACATCTAGTTTCCATTTTATAAAGATTACTCATGTTGCCATGCGGGGAGCGGATCGTGGGGTGCAACAGCAGGGAGACCCACGGGGAGGCTGCTGTAATGGTCCAAGCAGCAGATGAGGGTGGATAGGATGAGGGGGGCAGCGATGGAGGAGGGATCTGTGTGCTGCCAAGATTGTGAGGACTTTACCCATATATATTTTTAAAGATTTTCTTATTTTTATTTGAGAGAGAGAAAGAGAGAGCAAGAGCACGCACACAGGCATGCACAGGGGTGAGGGGCAGAGGAAGAGAGAATCTTGAGCAAGCTCCATGCCCAGTGCAGAGCCCAATGCAGGGCTCAAGTCTCACAACCCTGATATCCTGACCTGAGCCGAAATCGAGAGTGGGACGCCTAGCCGACTGCACCACGCAGGCGCCTCTACTTTACCCAGATTCACCCATTTGATCTCCACAACAGCCTACAAGGTAGGTATGTTACTATCCCCACTTCAGAGATGAGAAAACTGAGACCCACAGAGGTACGTGGCATGCCGAAGGCTGCCCAGGGACTTGAACTCCAGGCCTGCAGACTCTAGAGTCACTGCTTGTGGTGGCTGCCCTCCAGTGATTTGGAAGTGGTTTGCGTGAGACAAGTCCACTTCCTGTCCATTTGGTTCTTACCCAGGCTCCTCTTTGGATGGAAGCTCCTTGGAGGTCTGTCAAACCTGGGTTGTTTCTGGGCCCTGGGTCCCTACCTCCCTCAGGGGCCCCCTCAACTCTTATCCACTGCCTCACCCCTCCTTGTCCTGCTGGCTCACAGTAAACCAGACTTCCTGGCCAGACGCCGGTCGGGGTGTCCCCAGCAGCTGTTTATCCCATCACCCGAGCCAGGCGGCCACAGATGCTGCCAGCAGGAAGCAGCCTCCTTCCAAGTCACGGCCAGGGAAATGGGACCCTTCCCGCCCCCGCCACCCTTCCGGGGCTGGGGCTTGTTTTCTGCCAGGTGCCTGGGCCCACAGGAAGGTGTCGGGGGTGGGGGAGCAAGGAGGGCCAGGAGCTTTCCCAGGTCCCAGGGGAGCCGGCTATGGCAGATGCAACCGAAGCCACCACTCACTGCAGCCTGTCTCCTGGGACCCTCGGGCCCTGCCCTGCCTTTCCCCAGGTGCTGCCGCAAACCCCCGGGGGCCAGTGGCCACTTCCCTGCCGAGGCCACATGGTCCGGTTCGCACATGTCCCTGACCCCCTAGCTGGGGCCTCTGGGACAGAGCCGGAGCCTCCGTGGGCCTCCCATCCCTCACCTGTTAAGTGGGCCGTTGGGAGGATTGTGGATCATACCGTAAAGAGCTTCCCAAGTCTCCTGGCACACAGTAAGCTTGTGGTAACAATTTAATAATTCAACAATTTTAACAATTTCCGTTTCCCCGCGCCCCGTCCCGCCGGCTGCTCCCAGCCCCTGGTGATCGGTGCTCCCGGCGCGGCCCGCCAGCCCTGGCTCTGCCCAGCAGCCCGGCCGGGACACGTTATTAGCCGCAGTTCTCTTCCCCAGCGCTCGCATTTGGAGAAGGCGCGTTGTTGTGCCGTGCACACGCATTGCCCTGTCCCCTAAATAATAGTGGAGAAGGCGCGCCCTGCTGGTGGCAGGGAAATCCCGGTCCCAGCCTGGTGGCCAGTCCCCTTCCCAGAGAGCCATTGTTGGCAGCAGCTCCTCTGTCTCAAGATACTTGTCCCTGCACGTGCTCTGCCCCCTTTGTCTCTACCCAGATGGAGCCCACTTCCCAGGTTTGCGTTCTGCCCTCACCCCGGCCCTTTTCGCTCCGCAGGCGTGCGCGAGGGCCTGGAGCGTCTCCTGGTGCTGTCCGTGACTGCGTAGCCTCCCCGACGCGCACGTGTTCCCGCCGACGGCTCCGGTGGCCGGCCTGGCCCTCCCCGAGCAGGGCTGCACACCCGTGCGGGCACAGCCCAGGGTGCGTCTCTGGGGGAGGGCTCGGGGGCCTGGGATGTGCAGGCCCGCCCGAGAGCGTGCGCCCGCCTACAGCCCAGCCCCAGCGTCTGCCGGCACCGGCTGGCCACCTGCTTGGGGCCTTAGCGGATGCTTTGACCTTTGCCGGTCAGGTAAGGTGCCAGATGGCCCTCGTGGTGGTTCGGATCTTAATGTGAGCAAAGCGGAGCCTCTTTGTGTTTGTTGAAAGCCATCTGGGCTTCCTTTCCCAGGAGCTGTTGTCTCTACGTGGTATTTTTACTTTCCCTGAGAAGGGGAAACTGAGGCACAGGCTGGCAACCCCTCAGCAGAGCAGTGGCAGATCCAGGACTGGAACCCAGGCCTACATGGCTCCGACCTGGAGTTCTTAACTTGTGTGGTAACAGTGGAGGTGAAGGGCACGGGCTTTGGAGCCGGCTGTCCTGCTACTAGCTGTGTGATCCCCGACGAGTCACTTAACTGCTCTGTGCTCTGGTGTCCCAGTCTACAAAATGGAGAGGATAATGGTACGTCTTCAAAGGGGGGTTTAGAGCCTGTAAATGCATAATCATCAGGCAAAATGCATAGTGAGTGCTCAAAGGCTGTTAGCTGCTAGTGGTAACAGTCCTAGCCTTCCTCTGTATCATTACTGTAACAGGCCTCATCCTGAGCGCTTCCGGTGAGCTAACTCATTGGACCCTCCCAGCACCCCAACATGTAGGCGTTGCTATTATTCCCCTTTCACAGGGGAGGAGATTGAGAACCTGGGAGGCTTGCCTGGGGTCACTACCCAGTGGGCTCCTAACCACTGTGCCGCACTCCCTCTGCACTCCCTCTGCCACCCCCGGAGCTAAGCCTGAGGGATTAGAGGGCTTTCCCTCCCTGCCCCCCCCCCCCATTGGGTCTTCCTTCCTGGCTGGCTGCAGCAGAGCTTTGGAGGGGAGCACCCAGACAGGTGGGGGCCCCGGGCAGGGTCCCCAGATAGCTCGTTCCCTCCCAGGCCCTCCCCGCTTCCACCCCTAGGTGCCAGGCCCAGCCCTGGAAACTCCTGATAAAGCGGCATTGTGCTGCTTGGTGGGTGCGGGCTGGCTTCCCCGGGCTGGTTTCAGCCACTCCCACACCAGGGGAAGGGAAGGGAAGGGAAGGGAAGCCAAGCGCCTGCTATCGTGGGCCTCTTCCCGCCCTCCTCCCGCTCCTCTCCTGCTCTCCCACCTCCTCCCCTCCACGGTCAGGGTGAGCAATGGGGAGAAAGTAGGACATGGCCCGAAGGCAGGGCTCTTCAGGGTACCTCCCTCAGGTGAGGACCCCCCAGGCAGTGCGCCTCCTCTCTCCCAGGGGACCCCTCCTCTGCTGCCCACAGGGGCCTCAGCAGCCCCGTCCTCCCCGTCCTCCCTTCCCCCAGACCTTCCACGGCAGCCTGGCCCCGATTACTGGGCTCTGAGATCCGTGTTGTGTATACCTAGTTAGGTACGTTTATGATTCTACTACTATTAAAGCTTTAATAATCGCGAAGCATAATGTGCCTCCGGAAATGTGCCTAACAAGTGCAGATGTCAGCTTAATGTAATTACGAGATGAACAAACACCTCGCCACACCCAGGGGGAGACCCAGCGCTGCACGCTAGGAACCCGCTGTCACCCTCTTGGTCACGACCCCAGGAGTGATCACTCCCCTGACCTTGGGGGTCCCCGTGTCCCTGCTTTTGCAGGGTCCCTGCCAGGCGTGCATCCCTGAATTTACAGAATGCCACCTTGCCCGCTTTTGAACGTCACAGAAATGGAATCCTCCCGGCCCGTCTTGTTTGCGGCTGCCTTCTTTATCCCGAGTCTGTGGGGTCCGGCCACGCAGTCGAGCGTGTCAGTAGCGTCCACCCTGGCTGCTGTGCGCTCTTCTATTGTGAGGACACACCAGAGCCGAGCTCTCTGCCTCCGGGCCTGCAGGGGTGAATGTCCTTGAACACGCCGCCTGGGCCATGCGTGCACGCAGCTCTCCGGGGAGGCTAGTCAGGGCGCCTGGCTTGGGTCGGAGGGTAGGGTTGCGCACCAGTGCGCACCACACGTCGGGTGTGTCAGACTTCTTCATTGACCTTGGAACGTTTTATATACTGTCCCGCCGCAGAAGTAACCTGCGCTTGTCCGTCGTGTTATTTCTTCATTCCCGTGTTCCTGTCCATGCCCGCTCTTTCCTGTCCTACCAGTAGGAGCCAGTGCTTATTCCCTAATAAGTGCTCTGCTGGGGCCACGGGAACCAGAGGTGAGCACAGCAGGGGCCCTCAGTGAGCTCCGCCTTGCAGGAGACAGACCTTGGTCCCAGATCCACATGCAGGCAGGAGAAATAAGCTGGACTCCCAGGCCCCCATCTCTCCCTGCCACACACACACACACACACACACACACACACTGTGACCCTGCCTCATTAGTGGGCACCCCATCCATCTTCTCGACTGGGCCAGGAGTCCGGTGGCATCCTGACTCCGCTCATCCTTTTCCTTCACATCCACGGTGGCAGGAACGCCACTTGGTCTACCTGCAGAGCAGAACCTGGCACCTTTCACTCTTCCTCTGTGGCAGCCGCCGCTTGAGCCACCCCCGTCCCCCCACTTTCCCCATTGCTCCCACCGTCTGTCCTCACATGAAGCCAGAGGGGGTCAGGATCAGGGTCGGATCATGTCCCTGCCCTGCTGAGGACCCTCCTGTGGCTTCATCTCCCTGTGGGGGGAGGGGAGAGGGCAGTCATGAGATCCTGGCCCAGTTTTCCTGCCAGCTTCCCCTCCTCTCCTACCACGCTGCTCCTGGAACATTCCAGGCTGGGTCCTGCCTCAGGGCCTTTGGTTCATGCTGCCTGTCTGCAACCTGTCACTCTCTCCTCCTACCTTCCCGGGCTTGATTCTCTTTGTAGCACTCATCATCGCTGCTTACATTACATTACAATTTGTGCATCTTTTGCTTTTTGTCCTCCTTGCCCCTCATAACTTGGCTTCCTGGGTTGGGAGGGGGATTGTGGCAGGGGACTCTTCCTGTGTCCCTTGCTGTAACCTCAGCTTGATACGTGATGTGTGTGCCATGGTTGCTCAATAATTGCTGGTGGAGGGGGAGGGAGTGAACGAGCCGTGATAAGCTGTAAGTGGTGCTGCCCGAGAGCAGAGCGTGGCGGGGGATCTACCCTGAGTGCGGAGCGAATGCCACTGGAAGGGTGAGCAGGAATCGACTGAGGGAGGGGACGGCAGGGCAGAGGGCAGGGGTCTCTGAGGAGCTGAAGGGCAGCTAACATCACTGTCGGCTCTGCCTCCGGTCTGGATTTGAGTGCAGACAGCCACTCGGGCCTCTCCACCTCTCCATTCTTCCCTAGAATCGAGGCCACTCGCGTGTTCTAGGGCATCTCTGAAGTTCGGCTCCTAACATACTTAGGCCAGTGCCTGGTGTATAAATATGAATGTGGTCGTTGGCCTTTTCCTCCTACATATGCTCTCGAGCGCCTGGCCCTTTGTGATTCCCCAGGGACACAGTGGTTGGTGGATAAACAGATCCAGTTGCTACCCATTTGGCGTCTGTCTCTTGGACTCAGCCTTCTGGGGCATCCCCGCTCGGAGGCACGGGAAGGCCTGAAATGACCTTGGGTCTGGGGAGTGCTTATTCCTTAGGCTGACTTGTAGGGAAAACTAATTGAAGGTTTGCCCGGTGCCCCAAGGGTAGCGCTCCCTGCGTGTGCCCAGGCCTTCCTGGGATCCCATGTCACAGGTGGGGAGGGTAAGGGTGGCACCGGGGGTGATGCCAGCCCATCCTGCAAGCTGGTGCTGAGATACCAGGTCTGGTGGTATCTCCTCTGGGTGCAGATTTGCATCTCCCCGGAGCGGCTTTTCACCTGTTCCTGGAACAGCCGGGGCTCCTCCCTTGGGAAGAGCTCATTTAAGTCACTTGCCTACTTCCCGTTGGGCTGTCTGCAGTCTTATTTGTTACTTCTTTGAGTTAAATCCTAGGTTCTGGATGAGAGCCTTTGTTTCTAAGGTGCTATAACGCTCCCCGCCTGCTGCTCATCTTTGCACTTCCATTGTGGTGTCTTTTGGTGAACGGAAGCGCTTAATTTTAATCTAGTCAAATGCATCACTTTATAGTTCTGCTTCTCACCTTTCTTTGCTCTGGAATATTGTGTGTGTGTGTGTGTGTGTGTGTGTGTGTGTGTGTGGTGTGAGGTAGGCATCCAGTTTCCTATTTTTCACCTGGATCCCCAATCACCCAAGTATCGTTTATTAGGAACAGACTGACTTTTCCCCACGGCCACCGTTACCCTAAGTCATGTGTCTGTATAAGTGGGTGTGTTGCTGGATGCCCTGTCCTTTTCTCGTGACCTTTTGGCCTATTCCTGCATCACTGCCACCCTGGCCGTATCTCTCTAGTTGATCAGAAGTTTTGATCACAGGGAGAGCAAGCACTCCTACTTGTTCTTCTCAAGAGTGTCTCGGCCATCCTAGGCTTTCTGAATTCTACTTAAATATTAGACAAGCATCTCGTCACACACACAGACCTGACATTGGGTCTCCCAGTGCATGAACGTGGTCTGTCTCTCCATTTATTTGTTTTCTCTAAGGTCTCTCAGGAGAGCGCCACACTTTTCCAGCACAGTCCTTGCCCACTCCTTGTTAGATCTATGCTGAGGCACTTTGTGGTGTGGCCTGGGGAGTCTGGGCTTCTTCCCCTGAGAGGCATCTTGCACCCTAGGTTTGGTCTTTGCCGGGTGAGGCTCACTTTAGGGGCAGGAGCCCACCTCACACACACCACCCCTAACCCTGCTTCCTTCCTGGCATCACTCCTGGTCCCTGGCAGAGGGTGGGCAGGGTGCCCGGAGAGGAGGTTGTAATTTCCCTGAATGATTTCAAGGGCTAATTAAAGGTTTTCCTTGACTAATCAGCTTACGGTTTAATTATCGGGGAACAGGCTCAGGTCTGCGGGAAGCAACTCTGGTGGGGTCTCCTCACAGCATGGCAGGAAGGAGCTAGGGCCCAACCCTACCCCGCGGGGGTGGCAGGACCTGGGGATCCCCCGGCACTCTGCAGTGGGGCAGCAGGTGTGGCTGAGGTCAGTGCAGGGGGGCCCTTCTCTGCTTAAATTCCTTCCATGTCCCCCACTGGCTGGGGAGAGGGCCCTCCCCTGGTGGACCAGGCCCTGGCCCCTTCTGCTTGCACTTTAGCCTTGCTGACCTCTGGTAAGTGCTCTTCTGTCATGTATTCTTTGTGCCTTGACCTAAAGGTCACCTCCTCTGGGAAGCTGTCTCAGGTCACACACACACACACACACACACACACACACACACACCAGAGCAGGTGATAAGCTCTGTGGGCTCCTTGTTGGCTGTCAGGGCCACTCACCCCACCACTGATAAGTGCTTCGTGAAGGGGACCCCTGGCCCGGGCCTTGTGGTCCAGCATGTGAGCTGGAGAGGACCCAGGAGGAGAAGGCTGGGAGTAGGGATGCAGGGCGGAGGACCTAGAGCTAGCTGCTGCCTCCCCAGGGGAGGCTTTTGCCTGGACCAGACACATGATATGGGCTCCTGGGAGTTTGTGGAAGGGGAGGGGACAGGGAGATGGCTGTGCCAGGCCTGACTTCATTCCTTGCATTCCTCAGCAGGCCCCAGACTCCCTGTGGCCCAAGGTGGGGGAGGGCGGGCAGGCAGGGGGCAGGGGGCCTCTTGGGCGCTGCCCCTGCCGCTCCCCTGTATGGTGGAGGGGGCAACCACACAGGGGCCCAAGCCTAGACCATTTGAATCCCAGTCTCTGGCTGTGGGGCCTGAGCATCAATTGGGGGAGGGGGTGTTGTTTTTAAGCTGCCTGTGTGACTTGCTAGGATGAGAGCCACTGGCCTCCAGAAGTGATAGCAAATGTGTTCACTTTTGCAACGTTTGGGGCACTTTTCTAGGCCTCTGACATGGCATGATTGAGCCATGTCACCCCCACAAGTATGTTGTCAGAAAATAGGACTGTTTTCCCGCATTTTGGCCGAGGCAGCTGAGGCCCAGGGGCTTCCTTGCGGGAGGTCCAGCCTCTGTGTCGTCCTGTCTTCTGGGCCTGGATCCTCCAGGTTCCTGGTGGGTGGCCTTCTCTGTCTCCCTCCAATCCTCTTTCTCTCCATGTCTCTGCCTTTTGTGTCTCTCCCTTTCCCTGCCCGCAATTTCTGCTTCCCTTCTCCTGGGTTGAAGCTTCCCTGGCTTCCCCCATTAGCCAGGACCCTGCCAAAGCCATAGAGGGAGGTGGTTTCCCACAGGCCCAGGGCAGGATGGGAAGGAGGCCGATGTCACCTTGCCAGCCTCCCTCACTTCTGTGGGCACCTGGAGTGGGGGTGAGGGGCACGTGTCCCCCTGACACTCACGGGTACTGGGGCCAGCTTTGCAACCTCGAGGAGGGACTGTCCAGGCAGGCGGACCCTGACGTGACAGATCCTGTGGCCCAGGATCCTTCCGTGGGCCCAGAAGTCTGCTGGCGTCATCTGTGGCCAGTTACCATTTTCAGGCTCCTGTGGGGTGACCAAAGGTTTGATTTCAGCAAAGGCTCATGCGAAGATGTGCATATTACAGCGCAGGAGCGGTTACTTTTCAATGGGAATGAGGGGGAATGAGTCCAGGGCTCTTGTGTGTCCCCACTCACCGGGGCTCACCAGCCACCTCTCCCGCACCCACTCGGGGCAAGGGCTCCCCATTGGGCCCTCCGGCTCTGGCTTTCTTCCTTTGTCACCTCGGGCCGGGCCCGGAGCCCCAGATCTCTCTGCGTTGGTTCCCACATCTGGAGCAGGAGGAGACAGATTCCTGCTGCCTCCCTGGGGAGCTGGGAGGAGCGAGTGAGTCAGTGGCGTGTGTGACGCTCAGCACAGCGCTGCCATCGTTATGTCATTATGGCCCCTTTGGCTGTGGTCACTGTTAACGGTTATTAGAGGCAGGCCATGTGTTTGGATTTAGTAACAAAGATTCACCTGGTGAGCTATCCATAATTCTTCGCTGTTATCATTAGGTCACATTCCTTTTGCAAAATGTTTAAAACCTTCATATAATGGAAGTGTTCACTCATGCTTGGAAGAATGGCCTCTCGTGCCTTCCCCATGTCCCTGTCCCTATTCCCGTCACTGTCCCCGGTGTCCCACAATTACCAGTGAAGACCAGGCTTTTTCATCTATAACCCAGGCCCCACCTCCCTGATTTTTTCAAAGCAATTCCCATATATCATATGCTTTAACCATACATTTTTCAGATTTTTCTCCTGTAAGAGATTAAAGAGCCTTAAAAAACAAACCCCACAATACTGTTGTCACAGAAAAAAAAGAGCTGGTGATTCCTTAAGATCTTCACATTTCCCCAATTGTCTTATCATCCTTTTTCAATTTGTTTGTTTGATTTGGAATCTAGACAAGGTCTGTGCTTTGCTTGTGGTTGACAGGTCCCTTGAGCCTTCTGTAGTTTGTAGGATTTCTCGCATCGGTGCTTTTGTGTGCTTGCTATTTGCGTTGTGTATCTGCCAAAGACCTTAGTCCTTTGTCCCCAAGAATTTTTCCAGTCTGGATCCAGCCGAATCCTGGTGTCATTTGACATGTTCCTCTGTCCCCTTTGTTTCCTGTCAGTTGGGACTTAGGTCTGGGGGCTTGATTATATTCAGATTCTGTTTCTTTCGCAGCTGGTGCTATACGTATAAACATCAGGTCAACATTAGTGTCTGGGTCACTTTTTTTTTTTCTGGGTCACTTTTAAAATAAATTTAGGGGGTTCCTGGCTGGCTCAGTCGGCGGAGCGTGCTGACTCTGGATCTTGGGGTTGTGAGTTCAAGCCCCATGTCGGGTGTGGAGATTACTGAAAAAAGATAAATAAAATGTAAATCAAGATAAAATAAAATAAATTCCATTAAATTTAAAAAAATGAGTAGATGAAATAAAAAATTTCTCTTTTTTTAGGAGCCGTGCATTAGCTTCCGGCTCCCACCAACTGCCTGTCATCAGAATGTTCAGCTTTGGGCTCCTGCTTTGCTCGGATCCTAGGCCCCCAGCCGAGGGCCATCCCTGGCCTCCAGCCCCACCCTTGACTCTGTCACCCTCGGCTGGCCCCGTGGTTATCTTTAGGCACAGAGCCGCCCTCCTGCCCTGGCTTGGCCCTTGGCCAGCGGGCCCACCCTGGGGAGCTTTCCCGTCCTCCACCCGCTCCTCCTCTGGAACACGATGGGGATACACCTCCCTCGGGGGCTGTGGTCAGGACTCAGGCAGACGGAGACCGTTCAGAAAAGGGCGTGACGCCTGGCGCATGCTCTGCGAGCCGCTGTCCCTCTGCATTTAGCGTGGGCCTCTTGGCCCTCAGCTCCACCACTTTTCCCTCCTGCCCTCCCGCCCTCCCGGCCACGCTGGCCTCCTTGCACACTGTGGCATGTGTCAGGCCGGCTTCGGTCCTTGGGCGTCTGTGGTGGCCATTCCCTCTGCTCTGAATGCTCTTCCCTGAGTTGCCACGTGGCTACCTCACTGCCCTGTGTTCTAGCTCGGATGCCACACACACACACACACACACACACACACACTCACACACACTCACACACCTCCCCGCAGACCTTCCCGACTGCGCTCCTTGCCCTCTCCCTCTCATTGTCTTCTCTGCCCCCCTGGAATGTCAGCTCTGGGAAGGAGGGGACATTTATTTACTGCTGTGTCCCCAGTACCTAAAACTGTGCTGGGCACACACTGCGTGCATAATGCAGGTATTGGGCGCATGAACGAATGAGAGGCTGAACATGGTTAAGTGCGTGGACTTGGGCCTGGGTCAGATCTACCTTGGACTCCTGGCTCTGACGCACACTGTGTGACCTGGGACCAGCACCTCCCTTCTCTGAGCCTTACTTTACTCCTCTGAGACATGGGCGTGTTGACAGCACCCTGCTCACTGCCTTGTTTTGCACTAGCAGGGTGCCTGAACGTGCCACTTCGTGCTGGCCTTGCCGCCGTCTCGTGTGTCCAGCAGCCGGCACAGATGAGCCAGCCAGGAGCTGCCCCTGCCATGGGGACACTTTAAACCTTCAATCTTAAGTACTCCTTTCACTCTGTAGGACTGGCTGCTGGTGCCCCAGGGCAGGTCAGGGCAGGGACACTGCGGATGGGTGTGTTCCCAAGGCCAGAAAGGCTCACTGAAGAGTGGGATCCCCGCAGGACACGAGAGTGCCCGGGATGTGGAGAGACCCGGTGTTGTGGCCGCCTCTGGGGGCTCCAGGGCTGGCTGCTCGCAGGCCTCTGTTTCCCTTGCAGAAAACAGGCCAAGAGCTGCACGGGGCCAAGGAGGACCGCTGTTCTGATTACGGTAGCAGTTTACAACTTTGGGGTGTGCATGTGCGCATGTTTGTGTCTGTGTAGAAATAGGGCTTGAGAGAGATTGAGAGAGAGAAAAGGTCCGTGTGCGTAGAGACGAAGCTCCCAGCTGCCAGAGCTGCTGCCCCTGCTGTTCACCGCATGGGAGTGTGGAATAGGACCAAGTGGAGCAGTGTGTAACTCTCATACAGTGTAACGAATAATTGTAATCAAAAGCATACGCCCTCCTGTCACCTCCCAGATCAAGAAGACTGGAATCACCAGCACCCCAAAGGCCCCCTGCTCTACGTGCTCTTCCAGCTTTGTCA
Source organism: Vulpes vulpes (assembly GCF_048418805.1). Classification (NCBI taxonomy): domain Eukaryota; kingdom Metazoa; phylum Chordata; class Mammalia; order Carnivora; family Canidae; genus Vulpes; species Vulpes vulpes. Next base: position 8,652,580 of record NC_132780.1, read on the forward strand.
AAGAAATTCAACCTCCCTTGTCTTCCTTTTCATTGTTGCCTCTATTTTTGTGAATCGATGGAGATACCAGCTGCCCCCAAGGGGACAGAGTCACCTAGTCACCTGATGCCCACCCCCCCCCCCCAAGGCACTCTGCCCAGCAGAGAGAGAAGACACTCTCGGTGCCCATCTGCAGGTGTGCACGCCTCCCTGTGGTCCCTTCCACGTCTCCCACGTTGCTCTGCAGCTTTTGAAACCGGGTACAATGGTACCAGACCGCCAGCGCTTGGCTGCTCATTGCTCTCCACATTTTGCTCCTGGGATTTCTCCAGGTGGATAAACTCAGTCCTGTGCCCATAGGAAGGCTCCCCGGCGGGGGTCAGAGACACCCCCAGCCAGTAGCCAGATGGAAGCATCAGGAGGGCACTCTGGGAGCTTGAGACCACTGCCTCCAGTGACAGTGGGCATCTTCTGTCCATGGAGGGTACTACTGGCTTCCCCGGGCACCAACTGGGGTTCAGTTATGGGCCCTTGACATGTACGGGGTCTTCCCTGAGCACCTAAGGGATAAGGGGGCCTCTGAGATCATCCTGGGTCTGCCTGTCCCTGCACATGGGAATGGATTGGGGGCCAGGGGCCGGATGATGTCTTCTCTGGTTGCCCCCTGTACCCCTTTGCTTCCCCTGTTAGCCAGGCTCATCCAGCCTTTTCCAGAGAGTCCTCTGGGGTGAACGGTACTAGCAAAGGCTGTGGATGCGGAGGCCCGGGTCTGCTCCCCAGGCTCTGTCACCTACTAGCTGGGGGACCTTGGGCCTCTGTCAGCCTCAGTTTGCTTGTGTGTAAAATGGGATTGTATTGTTATTTCATTCACGTAAAGTGCTCAAAAAGAGAGTGGCCCATAGAAACCAAGTAATGAGCGCTAGCTGTCGGTATTACTGTCACTGTTGCCATTCACTCATTCATTTTTTAGGTGCTCACTGTGTTCCTCTTCTCTGTGCTGGCTGAGGCCCAGGAAGGACTGGTGAATGGTCAGCCCATGGTGTTCCCTCATGGAACTTGTGGTCTAGTGATGGAGATAGACACAGTACCAATCGGTGACAGTCCAGAGCGACTTCGAGGGGGAGCACAGACACGGCTGTGGTAGAGGAAGCCCAGAAGACTGGGCCTAGGAAATCAGGGAAGCTTTCCTGGAAAAGGAGACAGCTGAGCTTAGGGCTGAAAGAGAGCAAGAGTTAGCGTGTGGAAGGGTGTTCAGGGAAAACAAATAGCATGTTCAGAGGCTCAAAGGTGGGAAAGGGTCTGGCATTTTTCATCATTTATTAATATTTTAAATTAAACTTTGTATTTCAAGAAAATTGTAGATTCACTGGCAGTTGTAAGAAATAACAGAGAAAGCCCCTGCTCCCCCAGCGGTAACATCTTGCAAAACTCTGGTTGGTAGGAGACCACAACTAGGATAGCGACATTGATACAGTCAAGATACAGAACATTCCATCACAAGGATCCTTCCTGATGCCTTTTTATAGCCGTATCCCCTCCCTGGCACATCCCCAACTCCCAGCAACCACTCGTCTATCCATTCCCCATTTTTATAACCCTGCATTTCAAGAATGTAATGTATTATGGAACAGTTTTCACAACCATAATGTAAAGAACTGTAACAACAAGGAGAATTTAAAATATAAAAGCAGGGGATCCCTGGGTGGCTCAGTGGTTTGGTGCCTGCCTTTGGCTCAGGGCATGATCCTGGAGTCCCAGGATCGAGTCCCACGTTGGGCTCCCTGCATGGAGCCTGCTTCTCCCTCTGCCTGTGTCTCTGCCTCTCTCTACCTCTCTCTGTGTATCTCATGAATAAATAAATAAAATCTTTTCAAAAATAAAATATAAAAGCAAAAAAGTTGAACACTTCAGAAAGAATGTTATGTAAATGGAATCATACCGTAGGTAATGTTGTGGTTGGCTCTTTTTCACTCAGCTGCCTTCTCTGGAGAGTCATCCAGGCCGTTCCCCATATCTATAGCCCATTCCTTTTTCTTGCTGAGTAGTATTCCATGGTTTGGACGTACCACAGTTTAACCATTCACCAGTTGAGGGACACCTGGGCTGTTTCCATGTGGGGGGCTATGACAAATAAAGTTGCCATAAACAGTTAGGTACAGGTTTTTGTGTGAACATAACTTATTTCTGAGATGAATACCCAGAAGTGCAATTGCTGGGCAGTATGGGCAGCTGCATGTGTAAAGAAATTGCCAAACCGTTTCAGCTGTACCATTTTACATTCCCCCAAGCAGCGTGCGAATGAACCAGTTTCTCTGCATCTTCACCAGCATTTAGTGTTGCTATTTTTTTTTTTTTTTAATTTTAAGCTGTTCGACTAGGCAGGTAATGATAACTCATTGTGGCTTTAATTTGCCTGTCTCTCAGACATCTGTGCATCATCTCTGGTGAAATGTCTCCTCATGCCTTCTGCTCATTTTCTACCTGTTTTTTTTTGGGGGGGGGGGGTTATTGTTGAATTTTGAAGATTCCTTCTCTCTCCTCGATACTAGTCCTTTGTCAGATAGGTTTGCAAATATTGTCTCCTAATCCATAGCTGTTTTGTTTTTCTTCCTCCTCTCGTGGACTTTTGCAGAGTAAAAGTTTTTAATTTTGATGAGATCTACTTTATTAATTTTTCCTTTTATGGCTCTTTTGGTATCAAGTCTAACAACTCTGTGCGAGGCCTTAGATCCTGAGGGTTGGTTTGACTAATTGGCATCTGAAGGTTTTTTAGTTTTACATATGAGTCTGTGATCCAATATTAAGTTCACGTTGGTGCAAAGCATGCGGTTTAAGATCAAAGTCCAGTTTTGGGGCATGTGGCTATCCAGCAGTTCCAGCACCTGTTTGTGGAAAATGCTCTTTTTTCCATCCAGTTGCTTATACTTTTTCGCCAGAAAATAAGGTACCACCATAAGATACCACTTTGCACCTATGAAGATGGCTATTTCCAAAACAAGGGAAAATCACAGGTATCGATGGAGTCCTCATGCATCAGGGGTGGAAACGTAGCATGGTGCAGCCGCTTTGGAAAGCAGTGTGGTGTTGTTCAAATGGTTATATATAGAACTGCCGAATCACCTAGCAGTCCTCCTCCTAGGTAAATATCCAAAAGAATTGAAGGCAGAGACTTGGGGAGATACTTGTACCTCCGCGGTGGTGATGGCATCATTCACACTAGCTAAAAGGTGGAAGGAGCCCAAGTGTCTATCAACAGGTGAGTGGATATACAAGATGTGTTAGATACAGACAGCAGGGCATTATTCAGCTATAAAAATGAATGAGCTTTTGAAAAACGCTACAAGTGGATGGACCTTGAAAACGTTACACTTAGTCAAATAAGCCAGACAGAGGAGAAACATTATAAGCTCCCACTTATGTGAGATACCTGGAATAGGTATATAAACTCAGAGACAGGAGAATAGGGGTTACTGGGGGCTGGGAGGCAGGAGGGAATGGGGAGCCGTCATTCAGTAGCTGCAGGGTTTTTGTTGGGGATGATGAAGTCCTGGGTGTAGACAGCGATGTTCACGACACTGCAAAACTATATTTAGTGCCACTGAATTATGTGCTTTACAAATGGTCAAAATGATAAATATTGTGTATATTTCACTGCAAAGAAGAAAAATCGGTGTTTTAAAACCCAGTGTGTATATTTGTGGGGGTCTGTCCGTGGGCTCTCTCTTCTGCTCACTGACCCGCGTGTTTATCCACACTGTCTGATTGCTGTAGCTGTGTAGGTGGGACTTCACATGGCAGGGGGGAGTGACGCCTCCACTTTCTTCTGTTCCCGAACAGAGCTATTCTAGGGTCTGGGGCCTGTCATTTTGGGAGATCCTCTCAGGCTCCCCCTTGTGGAAGGTGGCACTGTGGTTTACCCAGTTTCAGGGTCACCCCGGCACCTGCCTTGTCCTCAGCCCCCATATCTGACTCACCAACAAGTGTTACTTTTTCTTGGCAGACATAGCTGCGGTCTGTCCCCCTCTCTCAGTGGCCCGCCCTCCTGGCTGCCTTCATCAGCTGCCGGGAGCAGTGCTGCATCTTGTCACTTGTCCCCACACCCACTCAAGCCACCTCGATCTTGTCTTCCGCAGACAGGGCAGCCAGCGTTCTAGCTCCCAAGTGTAGGCCTGTCCCTAACACCTCGGCTCCCCTGGCTCACCCCGGCCTGGCTCCTGCCCCTCCCTGGCCCGGCTCCACCACACTCTCATCCCTGCAGCCAGCCCTTCTCTGCCGGAATTTCACATTTCATTTGTGCGATCGTGACTAGAGGCCCCACGAGGCAGGGACCGTGCTACACCCCAGCCTCAGCTCTGGTGGCACATGGTGGACATGCATTGGATTTCTGTTGACAGGATCTCTGAGGGAGGAGGAGGAGGTTGCGTGCCCTTGGTACCCATGACCGGTGGCAGGGAAGGTGAGGAAATGAGCCCAGAGAGGCGGGAAGAGCCTGGGGGTCCCTGGGGAGGAGGTAGCTTTAGCTCTGTGGGCCCTGATAGGGTTGCAGCAGGAGAGGGGCGTAAATTGGATTTTACAAAGGTCTCCCTGGCCCCCGTGGGAAAATAAGCAAAGGCTTTCTGGCCTCACTTAGCAGGCAAGGAATTCTGATGGCTTTTATAACGATGAAAGGATGTGCATCCTAAGAAAATGCAAATGAAAAGAAGGCTCAGAGGAGCCAGGCTCCACCTGTCTGACTGGCCAGGAGCTTGACAACAGCCTGGGCCCGGAGGCTGTGGGGACTGGGGGGATGGGGAGATGGGGCGGGGGGGAGCGGGCAGCTTGGCAGTCATGATCCTGGCCCCGCAAGCCCACTTCTGGGCATGTGGCCCACAGCCGTGCTGGCACACCTGTGAAGTGACATCTGCACACGGGTATCACTGGGGCACCATTTGTAAGAGCAAGAGGCTGGCAAGCACCTCTCTGGCCCCGTGGGGACTGGCTCCAGGCATAGCCACCCTTCCACGCCTCTGCTGAAGCAGCACGGCAGCGCTTTGCAGAGATCTAGGCTTGGAAAATCACTAAGACGCAGATATTTTTTTCTTTGCCTTTAACATCACAATTTTATATTGTTAGCACACACCCCGAAAAGTGCATAAGGCATGAATGTGTAGCATAACCAGTTACTAGAAAGAGAAAACCCACATAGCCGCCCCCCAGATGAAGAAGCAGGTGGTGCCGGCCCCCCCAGGAGCCCCTCTCAGGCCCTCACTGCCTTGTGCCTTCTCTTTGGCTTCTGCCCCCCTGGGCGCAGCCCTAAACAGCACGTTTCATCTTGTCTAGCTTTGAGCTTTTCCTAAACAAAGTCATAAGATAGTGCTTCGTCATTTTTGGCGGTCACTCACATGTAGCTGTGGGTCATTTATTCTCACTGTCGAGTACTGTCCCTTGGAGCCAGGAGATCCCAGGTCATCATCCGGCTCCCACGGACCAGCACTTGGGTTGTTTGCAGTCTCCCTAGCTGGCTCAGACTGTGCTGCGCACACTTCCCCACGCGTGTCCCTGAGGCCAGCAGGCTGGGTTTTGCTACTCTGCTCGGGTACATACCCAGGAGAGCACTTTCTAGGAAGAGCATTTGCTAGGTCCCCGGAGTGTGTCTTCCCCTGGACCGTTTGCTGCCAGGCTCCTCTGGCGCCAAGAGTGCGGGGGAGCCAAGGAATGTTTTGGGGAAAAGCAGGGTCAGAATAGTGTGTGTGCTGTGCTGCCATTTATGTTTTTTACAAAAGGTGTGCAAGCATGTGTGTGCATACACGCCCACGCACATGCCTGTGTCAGCTCTCTCAGAAAGGAAAAAAGGAAACTCTAGCAGAGGTTGCCTCCAGGGCTGAGCTGGGGCTGCCAGGAGGGTGCTGGCCTGTCACTGTTTACCCTGTGGTGCCATTGGCTTTGGAACCATGTGTTCAGATCATCAAGAGACAGACAGAAAAGGAAGGGGAGAATTGAAGCCCAGATGTGGCCGAGTGTCAATAGTTGAGAATCCGAGTGATGAACTTTGCATGGGTTTATTGGTTTAGTTTCCATTTGGGGGTAGTTTACAAAGTTTTATAACAGTTTGTTCCCGGTGTGAGATGATCCTGGAGGATCCTCTCTCTGCTCCTGAGACCTGTCCCCAGGAGCACCCCTTGTTTCCACTGCGACTTCTGGGGGAAGGGTGCTCCCTCCCTCCATTCCCTTTCCTCCCCAACCCCTCCCCTTGGGACCTGGTTTCCCCGGGCTGACCAAAACTGCCCAATCCTGACTGCCTCCCCAGTGGGAGCCCAAACCTGCCTGTCCGGTTTGGGAAGGTCTGGGGGCCCACCCACTTGGCTTCTCTCTGGGTGGCTGCCTGACAGGTGCTCCACCCCAGAGAGGAGGGAGTGGCCTGGGATCCAGGACTTCTGGGGTCCCCCAGGCCCAGTCTAGGCCGGACTGGGAGCCCCCGGCTTGGTGGGCAGGTGGTAGACAGGAGGAGGGGAGATGGGATTTCCAGGACCTTGGAGCTGGTGCGGTCCTCCAGGTCCCAGTGATAAAGTCCTCAGGGAGCTGGCTACAGTGGGAGTAGTCTCGGTAGAGGTGCCAGAGCGGGGGAGTGGGAAGGACACAGGCGTCTCTGTCCACCTGCCTGCCTGGGCCACTAGCTCACTGTTCTCACGGGCTCACTGTCGACTGGGCACCTGTCCTAGGTCACCTGCAAGAACCTAGTCCCTGCCACTCACAGGACACCCCCGCCCCCAGCCCATTGGGGAGCAGTCCTACTCAAATATCAGCCCCTCGGAGCTGGGAGTTTTGTCAAGTTGGTTAACTGCTGAATTGTCAGGACTTCCAACAGGCCTGCCGGGTAGGTGCTGGGAGCTCAGGAAATGTGTGAACGAATTGGGGAGACAGACATGTCAGAGATGGGGTGGCCTGGAGGGGTCAGCCCTGGGATGGAGTCTACAGGAGGTAACCAGACCCAGCCTGGTGTCAGGGAGGGCTTCCTGGAGGAGAGGGTGCCTGGGGCAGGGCCCGAAGGGTGAATAGTGTTAACCCAGGCAGCCCCACCACCCCCCGCGGCCCCCCAAGTCCCCTGACATGTCGCACTGGGAGCTCTGACCTGGGCTAGTGAGGGCTTTGCTGGGGAAGTAAGATCTGGAGGGGGAGAGAGGTATGAGGCAGAGGTGGGGCGGGGTGCACACACCCCTTCTGGTTTCCCCCTGTCTGAGCATCTTTTTCCTCTGTCTGGAATGGAGGTTCTGAGCAAGCTACCTTCATGCTCTGAGCAGCTGGTCAAGAGCACAGATGCCTTCCTGGGAAGCCTGGTGCCTGCCTGCCCCTCCCCCCTCACTGGGTGCCTTGGGCAAGCCTCTCAACCTCTCTGGGCCTCAGTTTCCTCCATTGTGAAATAAGCCTGAGAGCCAGAATTCTTGCTGGAATCACGGGGTGGGGGGTAGATATAGCAAACCCGGAATGTCCAGCCACCCTTCCACATCAGAGAGCCCCACCCCCCATCCCTGTCCCTCTTTCCAGCCCCCCAGCCCAGGCTGTCATTTCAAACCTGCCAGCCACTTTCAGGTCCTCAGCCCCATGCTGAGGAGCCACCGCTTCACTGGCTCCTGGTGCCAAGCCTGGCACGGGGGTGTGCTAGTGAGGGGATGACCCTGCTGAAGCAGGGGCTGGGGCTTGGGTCCCCCTGCTCCTGGGTCCCTGCCCGGCCCTTCCCTCTGCCAGGGCAGTTGTGGCCCTGTGGCCCAGGCTTTCCAGGCTCGGCCCCTCCTTCCCTCTTTTCCTCCCTCCCAACCTCCGCCCTCCGCCCTCCATGGACTGGAGCCACAGCCGAACACAACTCCTGCCAGGGCAGGGCCTCAGCACCACCCACTGCCAGGGAGGCCGGGGTGCAGAGCCAGCCAGCTCTCCTTGGTGGCGCCTGCATCAAGGGCCCCGGGGAGCCCCTCGATCCCCATCCTCTGTTCTGCCGGCTGGAAGCCTGTCAGTCTGCTGCCCTATCCCACGGAGGGTGGCCCAGGACAAGGAAGGAGGATGGTGCAGGTGAGCCGAGCCTGGCCTCAGGCAGGTGGGGAGAAAGGAGGAGGACTGCACGGGGCGTGGGAGGGCAGCCCTCCCGCCTGGACAGCAAGCCGCCCGAGCCAGTGGAAGCACGTGCTCGAGGGACCACACCTTTCTTGGGGCCAGAAGTGAGGTCGCCGTGTTTCCGTGTGCTTAGAGGCAGGTGTCTCCCTGCTGGGGCTAGCCACGTGTCTCCGCACAGGTCCCTGAGCGCCTCCGCCTCCATGGGAGCTCATTCCTGGGATCTGGTTTGCCAGGGGGTGGTTCTGAGGGCTGTGCCTCACCAGCCACCCTGGATGAGCCTGGAGCTGACTGTGGTGTGTGCCTGTGTCTGTGGCGGGGTCTCATTTCCTAACTGTGTGTGGATCTAGGGTTGTGTGGCCCTTGTGGTCTAACTCTGTGTCTTGGGGAGTGTACCTGGGTGTGTGGGGCGTCCCTTCTAGGTAAGTCTGGCAGCTAGGGAGCATCTGGGATTGTGCCTGTGTTTCGAGGCGATGGGTGGTCTGTACTATGTATATTGTCAGTGTGTGTTATGGGTCTCTTTTGGGAGTCCCTGTACCTCTAGGGGCGGGGGAGGCGTCCACACGGCTTCTTCGGGGACCCAGCTGTGGACTGTGCGATTGTTCTGGCCTTTCCATCCTGAGTTCCTCCGAGCCAGGCCCCTCCTGATGACTGCTTCCCCCACATTCTCCCACGGATGCCACAAAGCTCAGGCATGCTCCGCTGGGGCCTGTATCCCAAAGGCAGGAACTAAGGCTCAGGGTGGATGTCCTTTCCTTGCCAAGGCTCCTGTGTGGCTGCTGTTACCGGGTGCCGTGGGGCAGCTTCATATGTTTCAGTGTCTAGGGCTCATGTGTGCATGTGCATGTGCTGTGTGTGTGTGTAGCAGGGAGTTGCATGGCGGGGCAGGGCTGGAGGGAGGAGTGGGGTGTCCTGGGAGGGCTCTGGAGCCTCTTTCCTGCCTGTTCCCCCCTCCCTCCTTCCTGTCCTGCCTCGGGGGAAGAATGAATGAAGTCTAATCTGATTTTCCTGGTCCCTGGGGGCTCGCCCACACTCTCAGGTTTGTTGTGGCATCCATCCCCACCCTGGTACCTCTAGGGGCGCGAAGAAAGCCAACAGTATCCTTTTGTCTGGGCCTTGTGGGGCCTGGCCTGGTGGGAGGGGGCACCTGAGTGTGGGCCTGCCCCAGGAGCTGCCTGGCCTCCCTGGGGGCTCGAAGCCCTTGGCTGGGCCCAGGAAATACCTTCTCTTCATTCAGCCCCACTCTCTGAACTGTGCCCCTTCCGGGTTGGGCAGGGCTGGAGACATAGGGTGGCTGAGAGGGCCCCCGGCACCACCCTCTCGGGAGGCTCCCAGTGCAGCGGGAGAAGCAGACCTGTCCTCAGACAGTGCAGCCCGTTCTGCTCCCAGATCCGGGCCCTGGAGAAAGTAAGGCGGTGAGACAGTAAGGCTGGCACCCCTGCTCTGGCCAGGAGAGGACTATGCCCCGCATCCCTTTCGTTTACTCTTTCCTTCCCCTGTGCATTCAGCAGCAGCAGCATTGGCAGTGGTAATGCCAGTGGGGTAACCTGTAGCGAGGACCCACTTGGTGGCAGGCAGGGTCCTAAATGCTTTTCATCTGCCATCTCATTCGATCATCCAGACAGTCCTGGGAGATAGGGACTATCGTCACCCTCAGTTGTTGACTCACTTGCTCAGGGTCACACAGCTTAGGAGTGGTGGGGCTGGTAACTTAGCCTGGGGAGCCTGCTCCTAACCACCACCTGCCTGCCGAGTCCTTGCTCTGGCACGGTCTGTGCAAAGGCCCAGTGGTGGGGAGATGGCGCTGCATCTGGCTGGGACATGGAGAGAGCAGGGCTGCTGCTCGTGCCCCAGACTGCCAATGCCAGCTGCTTCCCAAGGCCAGGGTGGCCCCTGGATCTGTGTCACCCTATGGGATACTACCCGTTACGGGGACCAGTGAATTTCTGGTGGTATCTCTCACTGTGTGACTTGCTTCTTGCCTGTAGCCAAAATGGGCTGCTGCTTCCTCACATCTCCAGCCGAGGTCGTGTGGCCAGGGTGGGCCTCCCCGTGGTGGGGTGGGCCCAGGGATAGGATCACAGTGGGATACCTTTTGTGGCATTTGGAACATATGCCAGCTTATTAACAAATAGCCAGGTTTGGTCTCTAAAGACTCAGACCAGTTCCTGCTCGGGCACGAAGGTCAGATTTGCAGGCTGTGTGGGACAGGCACTGGGGACTCCTGGCCACCCTCTGCCTGTTCCTCCTCGGGGTCTAGACCCATCACTTGGCAATGGCATCATTCATTTGTTCCATGAATATTTGCTGAGTGCCTGCTGCTCTAGATGCCAAGGACACAGCAAGGATGAGACGAAGGCCTTTGCTCTCAGGGAGCCCCTGTTGGGGGCCGGGAGGGAGGAGGGGACCAAAGGTCTGCATGTGCATCATGTCAGATGGTAGTAAATGCCACGGGGAAGTAAAAGCAGGAGTGCAGATGTTGTCAGGGATCAAGAAGGACCTCTCTAGTGAGGTTTTACTTGCAGAGAGACTCAAATATCAGGAAAGGGCGAACCATGCAGCTCTGTGCAGAGGGAATAGTAGGTGCAAAGGCCCTGAGGCTGGAACAAGGTTGAGGCATCCAAGACTAAATAAATAGGAGGCCAGCGTAGTTGCAGTGAAGAAGGGATGAGGTCCCGAGGTTGGCGGAGTCCATCTGGGCAGGGCCTTGGTAGGTCACAGTGGGAAACTTCATCCAAGTGGGAAGCCCTGGGAGAGCTGTTTGTTTATTAACATTGCTCCTGGGTCCTTCCTAACCAAGGCAGCCTTTCTGATCTTGGTTCTGGTCGTAAGCAGTAGAGTTGTCTCTACCCTTGTTCTTGTCCCACAAGCATCCAGGGTCCTGCGTCTGGAGCGAGGCCTTCTCTGTGGGTCAGGGCAGGCACCTTGTGGTTGCTGGGCAGCCCTGGGCAGTGACTTCCCCTGTCTGGGCCGCAGTTTTATGGTTTGGGAAACAGGAAGGAAGAGAACTACCCCCCCTTGCCCACTCACCCAAGTACCGTGGGGAGGGCTCAGCCTGGCCTGATCTGCATGCCTGGCACGGACCAGGGCCCGAGTCAGCACCAAAGCCTGTGCCTGTCCCCCCATCCGCTCAGGTGTGGAGAAGGAGCGGCCTGCTCTAGGTGCTGGGCTCCTGGCTGCGCCGAGCCCCTGCTTAGTGGGAAACAATGGGCACACTCATCACTGTAACGTGTTAGGGGATGCACAGGGCCAGGAGAGGGCAGAGGAACAGGCCAGCGGCTGAGGATGCGGTGATGGGCAAGACCGGACCCAGCCCCCGCCCCCGCGGTGCTCTTGCTGCAGCCAGTGCGAGAGGTGGGGTCAGTCCGCAGCACGTCCTGTCATCTGGACCATTGCATCATGCCCAGAGCCCGCCCACTTCTCCCTCCAGAGCCCCCACGTGGCCCTGCCCACCCCCGTCTTCCGCTGGCTTGTCACGTCCTCCACCTCCCTGGGTTCCACATGGCCACAGGGAGCCTCTGGACGCCTGAGTCAGGCCACGTCCCTTCCCTTGCTCAGGTGTGGCTCCACCTCACCCGGGGAAAGGACAGAGTTGTCCACGTGGCCCGCAGGTCCCAGCACGATCTGCCCCGACCACCTCCTGCCCCGCACCAGCTCCATCTCTGACCACATCAAGCACGTTCTCAGCTGGGGACATTTGCCCGGACTCTTCCTCCCTGCATCCGCGTGGCTCCCTCCCCCCACGCCCCCCGGGGTCCCTGCTCAAGGGTCACCTTCCCAGCCAGGCCCTCCCCTACCACCTCATTGAGAATTCCAACCTCCCCTGCCCCTCAGCCCTCTCCCTCCTTGCTTTGTGTATGTCCTCAGCATTTACCATCTGACTTACTATAGACTTTTCTGACTTAGCTCATTTATCGACTGTCTCCTTTCCCCTAGAAGCGAGCTCTGTCTGCAAGGGCAGGGATGCTCTGGCGCTTCTGACTGCCGCTGTGAGCCCCAGCCCCTGCCTGGCAGAGATCAGACCTCAGTAGCCATTGACGGTGGCCGGGAGTGTGAGTGTGATGGGGTCCTTTGGGGGTAGAGTAGCTGTTGGCCAAGGACGGGGCTCGGGCACATATCAGACCCAAAGCTTGTGGTGGCATCTGGGGTCAAGGTCTCTGATGATTCCTTGGAGAGACTAGGCTCGGCAGTGGGAGGGTGGGGGGTGGGATAGAGATTGGACTGGGGAGGCGGAGGGTTATACAGATGGGCACGCAAGAGCTGAGCAAAGGTGTGGAGGTGGGCAGGTGTGGGGGGTTAAGGGAGGATTCTGTGGGGGCCGGGAAAGTAGGCCAGACTCCCCCTCCATTGTCAGAACACAGCCAGGGACAACAGGGTAAACTGAGGTGGGAAGGGGTTTCCCAGAGCTAGTAGGGTGAGTCTTGGCAGGAGGGTGAGTGGGAACCAGTGGTGGCAGCCCTGAGTGCAGGCTGGGGTCAGTGAGCCCTCCTTCATGGTCCCCTTCCTGATTTAAGGTTTCATTTTGGAGACTGTGATCCTGGAACATCCCCTGCTGTTTCCCTGGGCCCCTGGGTTCCCACTAGGTCGGCGGCTCCCCAGACTGCAGGGGAGCAGCTTGATTCAGAGCCTGGGGGGAAGCAAGGAGTTTTACACACGCATGCACACCCCCACCCCCCCCCACCCCCCGGTGGCTTTGTCATACTCACACAAGTGGATCTTGCTTTTCTACCAGAGCTGATTTCCTTGGTGGGTGGGTGGGTGGGTGGGTGGGTATCATTTACTTCCCAGGAAAGCTCAGAGGGTAGAACAAGCGAATGCAGGGTGACTAGAAAACCTGAAGCTTTGACTAGGACATGTTGGAAACTGCCTGTCCCGCATGTCAAATAAGTTTAAAGAGTTTTTTAAATTGCAGTGAATGTTTCAGAGTTGGAGGCAAAATGTGCCTGTGCTCTTGGGATCAGATGCTGGACTTCAGAGGCATCTGTGGCCTGGCCGGTGTCCCCCCTGTTCCCTCTGTCTGAGGGGCTGCTTCACCCTCTCCCAGGGTTTCCTAAGGACCACCTGGGCAGAATCGGTGTCTGAGCAGGGATGTAGCGTAGCAGGTACAGATGAGTCCGTGCATTCACCAGAGGTTCCTTGAGTGCCTCGGGTGGGCTGGGCCGTGTTGTGGACACTGAGGTACAGTGGGGAGCAAGACGGATGCCAGCCAGGTGCAAAGGAAAAGGCGTAGAGGGGACAGGACAGGAGCACAGCTCTCTGAACACCGAGGCAGGTAGAGGGAATGTGGGAGGGAGCCATGTGCACATCAGTGAGAATGAGCTTCTGGCAGCTGGGATGGCCTCCAGTGCAAAGGCCCTGAGGTGGGGACATGTCTGGGGTTTGAAGAGCAGCAAGGAGGCCCATGTGGCTGGGGCAGAACGAGCAAGGGGGCAGAGGTGACAGGCAGATCACAGGGACGCGTCTCGGGGCCCAGCAGGCTTCGGGAGGTCAGCTCTGTAGCGGATCCAACCGTCTTCTAGGCCTAGCTCTGCTTGGTAACCTGTGCAAGAGATTTCACCTTTGTGAAAAGGTGTTTCCACATCTGCGAGAAGGAAATGAGAATAGCTGCCCCCACCCCCTCCCCGGGTCATAGGGAGTCCATGAGCTGAGTGCATCTGCGCAGAGTTGCAGGGTCCCTCTTGGTGGCAGTAGTGATGTCAGTGCCCTGGCTGAGCCTCGGAAAGGCACATTTTGGTGGCGGGGACTGGTGTGTGGCCACCTGTACCCCTGCAGATTGTCCTCTTGAAGGCCCAGGGTAAAGGGAGATAGAGGGCCATGGGGTTGGGGGCACGTGCTGCCTCCCACTGCCCTTGGGGGGCTGGGACAGGTCAGGTAGGAGGTAGGGACCTCCAGCCCAAGGAGGGCTCAGGGCAGGACTGGAAGGGCAGGGTGTGGGCGCACCTGGCTGACTCAGTTGGATGAACATGTGACTCTTGATCTTGGGGTCATGAATTCGAGCCTCACGTTGGAGTGGAGATTACGAAAAATAAATAAATCAACTTAAAAAAAAAACAAGGGGTACCTGAGTGGTTTAGTCAGTTAAGTGTCTGCCTTCAGCTCAGGTCGTGATCCCAGGGTCCTGGGATCGAGCTCCGTGTCATGCTTCTCCCTCTTCCTCTGCCCCCCCCCCACACACACCTTGTGCTTTCTCTCTCTCTCTCTCTCTCTCTCTCTCTCTCTCTCTCGTTCTCACTCTTGCTCTCTCTTAAATTAAATAAATAAATAAATTTAAAAAACAAGGAAGGGCAGGGTATGGGCATGGACAGGGGGGCTTGGGAGGGAGGAAGGAAGGCACCCGGAGGTGAAGATGATGGTGACTGTGACAGAAGCAGTGGCGTCCCCGTGGCCCTCGGGGCAGGCCAGGCAGGTAAGAGCCTGGGCTCTGGTGCCCACCTGCCCGGTTTGAATGCTGGATGCCCTGGACGAGGGGCTTCCTGTCTCCGGGCATCAGGCTCCCCATCTGTGAATTGGGGCTGGTCAGTTGTGCAGGGGAAGAGGGATCGGGGGCAGAGGGTGGCCAGCAGAGCCTGGCACGCCCGGCCCTCTGAGGGCACCGCTGCCTTTATTTCTGAGAACCGGCCTGGCATAGGCTCTGGGTTCCCAGGCCGGCGCCTCAGGTCCACTCTGTGCCAAGCTGTGCCTTGTTTTCCCTTGGCTGTAACACGGGGCTCGTCGTGGCTGCTTCCTTGTGGGTCACATGCGTGGGGCGCTTAGAAGAGGGGCCGGCACACAGTGGGGGCTCAGCGAGTGTCGGCTCCCGCCGTAAGAATGGTCACCTCGTTTCCTGGGCGCTGCCTTACTGCGTGGGTGCCTGGCGTTCTAACTGGGACTCCTCTAAGGACTCCAGGAAGCAGGTACTGGCGTTACCCTCTTTAACAGGGGAAACTGAGGCACAGGGTGGCCGAGCTGCAGGCCCCGGCTGCACAGTGAGCTCCCAGGGTGGGTTGGTTGGCTCCCAAGGGCAGAAGGTGAGGTGGCACAGGCCCAGCAGCCAGACTCCCAGGTTCCGAGCCTGCAGGGGAACCCCAGCAGCCCTTCTTCGCCCGCCTCTGGCTCCTGGCACAGGCACCGAGCTTTGTGTTGCAGCTCCCCCGCCTTCCCCTCTGTGGCCCCCATCAGATCAGGAGCTGGGGGCCTTGGCCCGAGGGGGGGGTGGCTTGGTGAGGGAGCCAGGAGAGCTGGGAGCTGCCCCAGGTTGGACCTGGAGCCGGATCATTATAAACATGGTCAGTTCCTCTGTTTGTGCCTCTCTCCATGCGGTGCCCAGAGGGAAGGGGTGGCCCCGGGCAGATATCCGGAGGTGTGTCCCTGGTCCCCTTCCCCTGCAGGGTCACAGGCCTGGAGGACAGGATAAACAGGGGGCTGGCTGCTGCGTGCAGAGGCGCCTTGGGGTGTGTGGGTGAGGGTCCAGGCTGCGCCTGCCCACACCCTTTGGTGCCGAGCTCCTCCCACCTTGGGGTCCGCCCCTCCCTCCCTGGAGCTTAGTGAGGGGTCACGTGGCTAATCCGACTCCCCGGAGTGAGTGGTGCCTGGGGCTGTGGGCTGCTGGGGGAGGAAGGGTAGGCTGAGTGAGAGGCCGAGACGAGGGGTGAGCTGGGCCTGGGGCCAGGTGGGGGCGCATCTGGGAACACAGCGAGGAGGTGGAGGCGAAGCTCTGTCTGGGGCGACAGTGAGGAGGATGGGGAAAGCCTGGCTGTGGAGACAAGGCGAGGACCAGTCCTGGAGAGGTGGACAGCTGAGGGCAGAGAGGCCAGGGAGCCAGACAGGGTGGGTGGGGGCCAGGGAGTGGAGTCTAGGCGGGAGGGATGGGCTGCATGCAGGGAGCTGGACCCGGGGAAGACGCTGAAGGGGCTCCTGGCTTGGTTGGGGGCAGAGGCAAAGGGGCCTGCATCCTGGTCAGGGCTGTCACACCCCACATACCAGCAGCCAGGGGCCCCAGAGCAACAGGGGGGACCAGACCTGCAAGGGCAGCCCTGGCTGGACCTGGCTCTGGCCACCTGCTGCCCATGAAGCCCCAACCAGTTGAGACAGGTTGTCTGCTGAATCCCCACCCCCTCCCACTGAGCTCCTGCTGCCAAACCGGTTCTCCTAGATGGCTCCCCACTGATGGTCCTACCTCTGGGCGAGGGGTGGCTGGCTGTTGTAACCTCACTGAGCTGCTCCCACAGGAAAGGAATAGGGAGGGAGGAAGGCAGCATCCCCGACACGCTTGAGAGAGCTCTCAGTAGGTCACGGGACTCACTGAGCTTGGGGCCGACCCTGTGTTGGGCATTGTGCCAGGCTCCGGGGAACCAGCCTGAACCCTCAAAGATCCCAGCCCAGTGCATTTCCCCTCATCCTCTGGGTCTTAGCTTGCACAGCCTCTCTTCGGGGAAGCCTCTCCTGACCCCAGCCCTGACCACCCTGGGCTGTTGGAGGCGATCTTGGTCACCACTGTGTCCCTAGCAGCAAGCTCACAGGGCTGGGCACAGAGCAGTGACCAATGAATGCATGTGTGAATATGTTCTTCCCATTTTACAGATGAGTAACCCGAGGCCCCGAGAGGAGACATCACCTGCCCGAGGGCACTTCTAGCCCAGCCAGCATCACACCAGGTCTGTGGGACCCCAGGGTTCCTGTGTGGGACAGGGGAGTGGGACCTGGGCCCCCCCCTCCCTCGGACACTGCTAGGAGTGCTCCTGATGATCAGAGCCACAAACATGGACAGGGCCCTCACTCTGTGCCCTGCTCTGCTCCTGCCAACCCTGTTAATCCTCACGGCAGCAGCACAGAGAGGTTAAGTCACTTGCCCACGGTCACACAGAGTAAGCGGCAGAGCGAGATTTGGGCCCTGGCTGTTTGACACCCCTTCCCGTCACCACCCTGCGCTCCCTGTGGGACACCATCGCCCCTGCGGCCCCTTCGCTTTTACAACTGGCTCCCATTGAGCATTTATACGGTGCCTGGTACTTTCCGAAGTATCCATCTAGAGACCACAGACCCCTAAAGACGGGGATAGTCTTGTCTGCTAGTAGCTGCGCGGTGGGACTTTCCCACTGTGTGCTCCCAGTGAGGAGCTCCCTTCTCTGAGCCTCAGTCTCTTCATCTATAAAGTGGGAGTGTTCAGGGGGGCACTTGACGGGATGAGCACTGGGTGTTATACTATATGGTGGCAAATCAAACTCCAATAAAAAAATATACATTAAAAAAAAACAACAACTGGGAGTGTTGCCATGAGGCTCCCAGAGGCCGGGCATAGGACAGGGGACTGTGTAAGCAGTTGTCGAACAAGTCACCAAAAGACTCAGTCACTGAGCATGGACTGGGGGCCAGGCCCTGTGCTGGGTATGGGGTACGACACGGGCACATGGGGCAGATGAGACCTGGCATGCGGTGCTGATATTCTAGGGCTGGGGGGTATAGACATCAAACTGGTAAACACAAGAAACGAACAGCAGAGCTTCCAGAAGTTAAACATGCTGTGAAGCTTTGTGATGGAAGGCTAGCGGGGCACCTCTTTCACTGAGGGTGGTCAGGAAAAGAGTCCCCGACAACTCTTAAGACCTACAGGAGGGGAAGAAGGAGGGGGCCATGTGTGGATACTGGGGAAGAGTGTTCCACGAGACGAGAACAGCCAGTGCAAAGGCCCTGAGGTTTGAAAACCAGTGTGAGTGAAGGGGACGTGAAAGCAGAGAGGTGACAGGGGCAGGTCATGTGGGGTGGGCTGCAGGGAGGACTCGGCCCCACTTAGATGGTTCACAGGGTCCCTTGGGCTGCAGGTGGGGATGGGAGACCAAGGAGACAAGGAGGGGCCAGGGCAGGGTCAGAGGAGCAGAGAGAAACGGCCGGGTTCTGGTGAGCGGCCCCCTCCCGCAGGCCTGCTGATAGGAGCCCAAGTCTGCGCCCTCGTGGTGCTGAGAGCCTCGGCACCATGTTTGGGAAGAAGAAGAAGCGAGTAGAGATCTCAGCGCCATCCAACTTCGAGCACCGCGTGCACACGGGCTTCGACCAGCACGAGCAGAAGTTCACGGGGCTGCCCCGCCAGTGGCAGAGCCTGATCGAGGAGTCGGCTCGGCGGCCCAAGCCCCTGGTGGACCCCGCCTGCATCACCTCCATCCAGCCCGGGGCCCCCAAGGTATGACCCACCGCTGCCTCTCCTGCCCCACACCGAGCCCACAGGGTGCCCCTGCGCCCTCAACCCCATGCTTAACCCTGGGACCGACCCCTCCTCGCTGCCTGCCAGACACACATACCCCAACCCTCTACCCTGATCTTCACCCCCCAGTGCTAACCTCAATCCCTCCACCCTCTGACCCCTCCCCTTGCCTCACAACCCCCACCTTGACCCCTACCGCAGACCCCCCCCACCAGCCTCCTTGTCTTGAGCCTCCTCTCCCTGGGCTCTGTGCCCGTCCCCAGTACCAGGAACTTGTCCTCGGGCAAGGGCCAGGCCCCCAGGGTCGGGGAGGGGGGGGTCTGGCTGGGCAGCCCAGGGGAGCTGCTGCCAGGGAGTCTGGGTGAGCTTTGGGGGGAGGGGACACCTGAGCTGAGCCCTGAGGGCTGAGGAGGCGTCTGTCCCTGGGCAGATGGAGAGGAGGTGGGGCTTAAAGTGGAGGAAGCAGTCTGTGCAAAGCCCTGGAGGTGTTTTTTTGGGGGGGGGCCCTCCTGCCATCTTGAGCAAAAGGGTGGAGTGGCGATTTGAACCAGGGTCTGTTTCCACAGCCCACGGGCCTTGAGCCCGTTCCCATCTGCGTGCGCACGGCAGGGCGTGGAAGCCAGCCCTGAGCGCGGACTTCACCCCGAGGGCAGTGGGAACCAGGAAGGGCTGAGGGCACGCGGCCAGGGTTGGTCTGGGGTGGAGACGGGTGTGCCGGCGTGCGGGCCCCGCGCCTGGGGACCGGCCTGCGGCTGAGCCCCCCTCTCCCGGTGCCCAGCCCGGTGGCCCGAGGACGCCCTCCGTGATCAGCGGTGGGCGTCGGTGCCAGGGCCGGGGCTGCGGGGGCGGGTAGCTCATGCCGGCCTTCTGAGTACTTTGAACTCTTTGCCGCGGCTTAAAACAGCAGAGACTTCACATCCAAATCTGTATTTCTGGCTTCTGCTGACTAATCGCAGGGGCTGAGGGGGTGGCGGCCACCGCGGACGGGGCACTGACTCTTCTGGGCCCGCAGGCCCCCCCCAGCCCTACTCCTTCCATCCCCTGGCTGGCCTCCTGGCTGCTCTGTGCTGGCTCTGGCCTCCCTAGGGGACCCTAAAATCTGACCCCTGCCCATACCACCGGCGGTGAGCCCTGCTTGGGCCTGTGTCCGCCAGGAGGAGGAGGCACCTTGCCTTGATTCACACGAGGGTGCGTGTGGGCTAGCGCTGTATGGGGACCCCTCTGGGTATTTGTTCGCTGCCCTAGACTGGGAATCTCCCCTTGGCTGGGTCCTCCCAGACCCACCCCCGGCCCCCAGGGACTTCTCGGCCTCTTATTCCAGCACTAGGGTCTGACCAGGTGTCTACCTTGCGTTACCTGGTGCCCGGGCAAGGCTGGGCCTCCACGCCCGCGGCCAGGCCCAGGAAGGTTGGCGGTGTTGGAGGTGCGTTTTGTGGCATCAGTTTTTTGTGCACAGTACAGGGGGCAGTTCTGGCTTGAGGATGTCTGGCAGCCCTGGGCCCACATCCCCGCAGGCCAGTGAGGGACAGCAGAGGGATAGGGGTGCATATTCTGCTCCCCGCAGCCCCCTCCCAGCCCTCCTCCCTCCCTCACTGGTTCAGCCAGTGTTTCTTGAGCACTCTCTGCATACATACCACTGTTCTAGGTGCTAAGATGTAGCAAGAGCAGAAAAACAGGCAAATACAACAGCTGCCCTCACGAACATCACACGGTGGGGAGGGGGGGTGTGCAGGCGATGGTCAGTGTACGCGCGCTTCACGGCAGCTGGTTTCAGGTGCTCCAGAGAAAGAGAAGAAAGGGAGGGGGAATAGGGAGTGTTAGGGGCTGCCCTTTTAGAGTCCAGGTGGTCAACCAAAGCTTCCCCCTGAGAAACTGAGTTTGGGCAAAGGCCTGAAAGAGGAGGACGGGGAAGGAGCTATGGGCATACTTGGGGGAAGGTGTCCTAGGAAGAGCGAACAGCCAGTGCAAAGGTCCTGAGGTGGGCAAGGAGTGCCTGGTATGTTTGAGGAGCAGTGAGGAGCCCTATGTGCCTGGAGTTGAGTCCAGGGGGGCGGGGGGACCCTGGAGCTTTGACTCAGTACTCAAGGGAAGAGGTGGCCATGACCTGGATCAGGGTGGTAGACTCAGCAGCTGGAGCTGGGGTCAGTTAGGGACACACGGTACATCCACCGGGCCCCGTGGGAATTCGCATTCGCCACCACTGCTCCCAGGGCACTCCTGCACTGCGGTCCTTTCCGACTCTCCCGGACTCCACCTCGGCTTCCAGGGAAACAGAGCATGGGTTTGGGGTTAACAGCCCGGCGGGCTGCAGAGGAGGAAGTCCAAGCCATGCCCTGGCCCTACCATCGTGTAATTTGCAGCTCTCCAGGGCTGATTATGGGGTGGCGTGGGCTCTGCACTCCTTCCTCTCCTGCCCATGGGGCAGAGACCGGCCCCCAGCCTGGAGAATAGAAGAAAAGATGGGATGCTTCCTGGGGGGGGGGGGGGGGGGTGGCCAGCCCAGGGGCGACAGCCTGACCCGTGGGAGGTTAATCCTTTGGCTTCCTTCCTGCGAGATGGACATCCTGGTGGTGTGGGAGGGGCTGCAGGGGCCTCCCTGGTGCTGCCCCCACCTGCCCAGCCCCATCATCACCCCATGGCATTTCTTCATTCCGTCTCTGTCTTGTCTCTGTGTGTATTGTGTTGTCCTGTCCTTGTGTGTCGGATACACGTCCTGTGTCCTCCTCTTCCTTGCCCGGCCCCCATCCCGCCATTGCCCCGGACCCCAGACCATCGTGCGTGGCAGCAAAGGCGCCAAGGATGGGGCCCTCACGCTGCTGCTCGACGAGTTTGAGAACATGTCGGTGACGCGCTCCAACTCCCTGCGGAGAGACAGCCCACCGCCACCTGCCCGTGCCCGCCAGGAGAACGGGATGCCCGCAGAGCCGGCCAGCACGGCCAGAGGGGCCCCAGAGAAGGCGGGCAGCCAAGGCCGGGCCGCCGGTCGCAGCGAGGCGGGTGGCAGCAGTGGCGACAGGCGGCGGGTGGGGCCAGAGAAGAGGCCCAAGTCTTCCAGGGAGGGCTCAGGGGGACCCCAGGAGTCCTCCCGGGACAAACGCCCCCTCTCTGGGCCTGACGTCGGCACCCCTCAACCTGCCGGTCTGGCCGGTGGGGCCAGAGTGGCAGCTGGTCGGCCCTTTAACACGTACCCGAGGGCCGATACGGACCACCCGGCCCGGGGTGCCCAGGTAACCAACCCCCCTGCCCCAGGACCTTCCACTGCCCCTTTCTCCAAGACTCCCCCTGTTCCCTCCCCACCAACTCCAGCCTGTGCCCAGCCCACCGTCCATCTCCATCCTGACCACCGTGTGTCTGTCCCACGTAGGGAGCAGAGCTGGCCCTCCCACCCCTCACTGACAGCCACCTCTCTCTTCTGTTGCAGGGGGAGCCTCACAACCTGGCCCCCAACGGGCCTTCAGCAGGGGGCCTGGTGGTCCCCCAGTCTTCCTCCTCCCGGCCTCCCACCCGAGCCCGCGGTCCCCCCAGCCCGGGAGTGCTGGGCCCCCATGCCTCTGAGCCCCAGCTGGCCCCTCAGGCCCGCCCCATCGCTGCCCCTGCCGGCCCCCCGGCCCCTGGGCCCCCCGGGCCCCGCTCACCACAGCGGGAACCCCAGCGAGTGTCGCACGAGCAGTTCCGGGCCGCCTTGCAGCTGGTGGTGGACCCCGGCGACCCTCGCTCCTACCTGGACAACTTCATCAAGATCGGCGAGGGCTCCACGGGCATCGTGTGCATTGCCACGGTGCGCAGCTCGGGCCGGCTGGTGGCGGTCAAGAAGATGGACCTGCGCAAGCAGCAGAGGCGTGAGCTGCTCTTCAACGAGGTGGGCCCCGGGCCCCCTCCTGCCCCCGTCTCACCCTCCTCGTGTCCTCCCCCAGCTGGTTTTGAGGCCCGTGCTGGTCCAGGCCCTATCAGGGGGAGGGTGTGAGAAGACCGTTCAGCACTGGGGGTTCCCAGGGCTTGGGTTTGAGCTTCCTTCTCTCCTTACTGTTCACACCTGCCCGGGCCATCACCCCCAGTACCCACCACTGCATCTCTGTCACACTCTTAGCCTCCCCAGAGCCCCTCTGTGACTACTGAGTCCCAAACTGACCCCCAGAATCTCTCCCTCGGCCCTGCCCCTCCCCTGGCTCCCTGGCTCAGAGCACATTAGCCTCCCTGCAGCCCCATCCTCTCCTGCTCGGCTCTGCCCTGGGTTGCTCATGGGCACCCCCAGGGTAACCCCACACAGCAGCTAAAGGGCTTTCTTGGACATGCAGGCCTGCCATGCCGCTCCCCCTTTTACTGACCCTGGCAGTTCCCCTGCCCCGCCCCTCCGTGTCTTCAGGATAAAGTCCTGGCCTCTGAGGTCGAGCTTCCATCAGGGTCCTTGGTTCTGTCCAATCTCCGGCTTTGGTCCTTGGGAGCGTCTGCCGGGGAGCTTGTTACAGGGGCAGACTCCTGGCTCCTGCCCCGGAGGAATCTGTTGGAAGCAGCCCCTGGACTCTGACACGGGAGTCTCCGCTTGTCAGGCCTGGAGGTGGTCTACACTCTGCCTCTTGCCTCCTGGTCCCTCAGCTGTCCCCATAACCCATCCCCTGCCCCCCCCCCCCCAATACTACAGGGCTCCAGCTGCGCTGTCAGCGCTCCAAGGGAACCCCTGCGAGTGTCGTGTTCCCACCGCCCCCAGGCTGCCCGGCCAGGCCTCCTTGCCCCTGAAGTCCATGCCCCCAGCCTTTGATTCTGCCCATAACTGGTACCTGCTTGTCCTGCCGTCTCAACCCCGTGCTTACACGTTCCCTGCCTGCCGCCCTCTCCCCACACCAGCCTGGTCAGCAGGGCCACTCAGAGGCGAGCTCAGGACTGGTCAGGGAGCAGGATCAGAAAACGGGGTGTGGGGGAGCGCACCCTTCAATGCGGGCATCAGGGTCTCCTGGCTAGGGCACAGGGGAGGGCAGTCCAGGAAAACCCCCAATGAGTGGCAGGGACAAGCAGGACTGGGCCTGCACAGAGGCTGAGCCCAAGCCCGGGGAAGGAGGGGAGACAGGAGGCCTGGTGGCCGGCTGGTGGCTGGGTTCGAGGCAGGGGCTGGCGGCGCTGACGCGGCCCGGTGCCCAGGTGGTGATCATGCGGGACTACCAGCACGAGAACGTGGTGGAGATGTACAACAGCTACCTGGTCGGGGACGAGCTCTGGGTGGTGATGGAGTTCCTGGAGGGCGGCGCCCTCACCGACATCGTCACTCACACCAGGTACCCCTGGGCAGGCGGGCACCCGGCCTGCTGCCTCCCCAGGTCTCCGGGGCTGCAGCGTCCCCCATGTCCCCTCAGACTTCTCCCAGGACAGGATGGAGTCCCCTCAGACCCCTGGGGGTAGGGCTGTGTCTCGGGAGGCAGGAGGGCTGCATCCCCCTCGGGGCCTCTCCCCCCTCCCCTCCCCGGCGGGGCCCCGGTTGCTGACCCCCACCCTGCACAGGATGAATGAGGAGCAGATTGCCGCCGTGTGCCTGGCCGTGCTGCAGGCCTTGTCTGTGCTCCACGCGCAGGGAGTCATCCACCGCGACATCAAGAGTGACTCCATCCTGCTGACCCACGACGGCAGGGTGAGTAGCGGGGTGGCTCGGGCTTCCCCTGCCTCTCCCCGGCTCCCCTCTACCTCTGACCCCCCAGTTCAGTGGCTTGAGGAGTTGGTTTGCTCCTCCCCAGTCAGTGGGGGGCAGCATCGTGCACCTGCTCATGGGCTGCGGGGTGGGTGGAGGCTCTGCCTTCTGCACAGGATGTGGGAACTGGAGTCCAACCCGGGGCCCAGAGAGGGTGGAAGGCATCTGAGTGGTGGCCGTGGCCCCCACTCCTGTCTCCTGACTTCCAGCCTGAAACTCTGTCTCTGAGCTCCCTGGATGAGCCTCCCAGGGCCCAGAACCTACATTTACATTCTAAGGGTGGGCGTGCTTTCCTGTGGGAGGGGGTCCTTGTGGTGATTTGCCTGCCCTCCCCCAGGAAACTTAAGCCATTCAGCAGAGGGCCGGGTAGGGCTGGGCTCTCTTTCCCTGGGAGTCGCAGTTGGCGTCCGTGAACACCTTGAACTGGCTACAGGTGTGTTTGGGGGACATCCGTGAGCCTGAAATTGTGTGCAGGCTGTGTGTGTGTGTTTCCAGGGGGCGAGAAGATCCATACGAATCCTCAGGAATCGGAAAGGGGCCCATGGCCCTGAAACAGGTGGAAATGCGTGGGTCTGACCATGTGGTGGTTGCAGAGTAGGCCACACCCCTCATACCCTCGGGGGCAGGGCTGCGCTCAGGGACGCAGGGGCCCAGGGCACAGGCTGTGGGAGCCAGCTGGGGTCTCAGTCCCCACACCGTGTTTGGTACTGTAGGAATCGGGCATTTCCACCAGAAGCCCCAGGGCAGACCCTGCCAGGAAGGCAGCCCTGTGACCTTGGGGAAGTGACACACCTGGGGGCCCCCTGCTGGGGGGCTGTGGACCTACCCAGTGGTCTGGCTCTAGCCTCTCGGCCGCAGAGTGCAGCCCCAGCACGTCCAAGGCCAGGGAGTTCACTAGGTGAGCACCTTTACTCCCCCTCCCACCTCCAGCACCCCTGACCCCCACTGCCTGTGCCCTGTTGCAGGTGAAGCTGTCGGACTTTGGGTTCTGTGCCCAGGTGAGCAAGGAGGTACCACGGAGGAAGTCACTGGTTGGCACGCCCTACTGGATGGCCCCAGAGCTCATCTCTCGCCTTCCCTATGGGCCAGAGGTAGGCTGGAGCAGGCCGGGCTTGGTTTACCCTGTGACAGTCTGGAACAGCGGGAGCCTGGGGGTGGAGTGGGGCTCAGGGTGGGGAATGGGTCGCTGGGGATGGTTTTGTGCAAGAGGTAGGGCATGCATGCATCATCACCGATGAGCCAGGCCCAGTGCCCTGACAAAACCAGCTCAAAATGTGGAAGCTCCAGGTCCCAAGAGCTGTAAAGTCAGGGGCAAGTGACAGGCTTCAGGCCCAGCCATCCTGTGCCTTGTCCCTCCCCAGCCCTGACTTACCCCGTGTAGTCTTCACTCAGGCAGACGCTCCCCTTGTCGGGGCAGAGATGGCCGGGCAGCTCTGGGACGCGTCCCCCTGCCTAGGAGTGCCACGGTTTTCCCGGATACTTTGGTTAAAGTCAGAGTGGACTCTGGTGGGCTCAGCTCAGGTCACGTGCCTGTTCGTGAACCAGTTGCTCTGTCCCAGCAATGCTGGTGAGGCGGCTGGTCACAGAGCCCCGGATGATCCACAGACTGAGGGAGGGAGGGGCGCTGTGTGGGCAGAACCCTTCAGAGGGTTCCCTGGGGGAGGGGTGTACGAGTCTGGCAAGCTGGGTGTCAGAGAGGGTGTTTGGGGCCCGAGGGTTCCAGGAGCAGGGAGGCAGAGGCAGAGCCAGGGGCCAGCCCTGCGTGGCTTCCCCCAGCCCTGGCCCGGCCCCGCACAGCTCGGCCCTACGTCCCTTCCCCACCACAGGTGGACATCTGGTCTCTGGGGGTGATGGTGATCGAGATGGTGGACGGGGAGCCCCCCTACTTCAACGAGCCCCCCCTCAAAGCCATGAAGATGATTCGGGACAACCTGCCACCCCGACTGAAAAACCTGCACAAGGTGCGCCCCACCTGGCAGGCAGGTGGTGTGGGGGAGGTGACACTTCATCTGTGTTGGGCTCCCCACTCCCCATCCCCACGGGTCCCCTGAGCCCTCACCGCTGCCCCACCGTGGTTGTACTTCGGTTGGCTGGTTGAGCACACCCAGCACGGCCAGAGCCCTGAGAGGAGCCCTCCTGACAGACGAATCACCTGGGGAGGCGGGGCACCTCCAGGGCCCCGCTGCTGTCACCTCCTCCAAACCTTGAAAGAGGAGAAGAAATGAGCCCCTGGGGTCTTTGGACTTGGGGCCAAGTTCTAGACCCTGGGCCCTCCTGGCCCCCTGCCCAGGTGGTGGATGTTGTCAGCCCATTTGACAGAAGAGGAAACTGAGGCCCAAGGGCAAGTGAGCAGTGGAGCCGGCACTCAGACCCCCCCACCAACTCTCTCCCCCACCTCCCGGCAGGTGTCACCATCCCTGAAGGGCTTCCTGGACCGCCTGCTGGTGCGTGACCCGGCCCAGCGGGCCACAGCGGCTGAACTGCTGAAGCACCCGTTCCTGGCCAAAGCGGGCCCACCCGCCAGCATCGTGCCCCTCATGCGCCAGAACCGCACCAGATGAGGCCCAGTGCCCTGTCCCTGAACCAAAGAGCCCCTCGGGTGACCCCTGCCCTGCCACAGGCCAGTAGGGGGCCGGCCCCCACTCCTCCCAGCCTGGGAGACGCTCCACGTGGCACCACCCTCCTGGCCAGGGGTGGGGGAGTGTGCAGGACCCTACTACTGAACTCCAGCTTTGATTTTGTGACTTTAAAACAAAACAAAACACAGGGACTCGTGGGAGCAAGCGAGGGTCCCCGGACTCCCCACCCTCCGGGACAGTCCCTCCCTGCGTCTTCCTGTCTTCCAGGAAGGACAGGCGGCCCCCCCATCACTGGAAATCATCTGCAGTGGGGGCTGCTGTGGGTGGAGAGAACACTACGAAAGGGGGGTGCGTGTGTGCGTGCGTGTGTGAGTGTGTGCACGTACGCCCATGCAGGAGGTCCAGCTGCTCTGTCCTCCAGCCTGCGAGTGGGTGTCTGAGGCCTTGCCTGACATACGGCGCAGCCCCCGGCCCCCCTGAGCCATTGCGGGGGTCGATCATGAATGTCTGAAGAGTGGCCTTTCCCCATGTCCTGCACCCCCTTTCTGTGGCTGGCTGGGGAGACGGGGACCAGGGCCTCCCGCCCATCCCCAGCCTCTGCAGACGACTACTGCACCTGGACAGCCTCCTCTTTTCTAGAAGTCTATTTATATTGTCATTTTATAACACTCTGGCCCCTGTCCCGACCTGGGGACAGACGGGGCAGCCCCAGGGACAGAACCACCGCTTGAAGAATCAGGTTCCTGTCCCTTTGGCGCAGCCCCACCCCCACCCCACCCCCTCAAGTTAGTTTTACAATTAAATCGTTTTCTTGTTTCGTGTGTGTGTGTGTGTGTGTGTGTGTGTGTGTGTGTGTGTGGTGCATAGGGGCCCCTCCCTGTCCAGGCCATCTCGGTGTGGAATTGGGGAGAAGGGCCCGAGGATTGAGGGAGGGAGGCCTGGCGAGCCCCAAGATCCCAGCCCATGTAGGGCAAGAGCCGTGTCTGGTCGGGGGGTGGGGGGGGGAAGCCCCAGGTCAAAGCTGCCAGTAATGCCTGCGACATGGGACCCCGATTCGCCCGCCCCCTGGCCTGCAGAGAGCCGGTTAACCAGAGTCCGTGTGCCATGATGCCCAGTTTGCCACATCCGAGATTTGCTGGAAGCTTCTTTTAGAGGTTGTCTTGAGCATGTTCAGGAATGATGCTTGATGAGCTGATGGTAGGAAATTGGTCACTGGGCAGGTGGGCTTTTGAGGAATCGGCTAAGGTGGATGGATCTGGAACAGCGAGCTTTAGGGACACCCACTGGCCTTCCCTCCAGATCCTGAGCCTGGGTCTCCCTGAGGGGAGAAGGGAATTGGCTGACACCCAGGGGACCACGCTGCCCTTGTGTTCTGGGCACTGACCGCCCCAGGCTGGTGCTGAGCTTGGACTGTGTGGGTCTCCCCCAGAACCTGAACGGTGGCGGGTGTGGGGGCAGCAGGGGCCTCCTGGGGACAGCGGCAGAGTGAGCAGCGATCCCCACTGCCTCGGGCGCCTGGGACCTCAGCCTGGTTCGGAGGCCGAAACCTGTAGAGACTCAGGCTTGGGCCACACCTCCCGCTCCCCACTGTCACATGACCCACCCCAGATGGGGAGCCGGGTGTGCGACCAGGGCTGGCCAAGACCGGGCACAGTCTGGTTGGGGACTCAGAGGCTTAAACATACCCAGGGAAGCAGCTGCTGCCGTGGATGGATGTGTTGGATGCCTGGGAGGAGTTGTTACATCTCTGGGAAGAACGATGCCAAGATGGGTATAAGGAGAAACAGAAAACAAGAAAAGACCAAAGTCACACCCCCCCACACAGACACACCAAAGAAAAGCTTCGGGCTTGAATGTTTTTACAAATGAGTCCTACCAGACTTTGAAGGATCAAGTAAATCCCACCTTGTACAAATTGTTCCAGAAAACAGAGAAGGGAGAGCAGGCGGACTCCCTCCAGGGGGCTGGTGCGCCAGGGACAGCGCTCGGGGCACCCCGCTCTCCGCCTGGGGCCCCGGGGCGCTCCGGGACGCGCCGCCTCGGGCGAGGGGCCCCGCTGCGACGGGAGGGCGGCCTGCGGCGGATGCGCCTCCGTTGGGCCCCGTGGCCACTGCTGTGATTGTCACCTTCCGTCCCCATCAGTGCAGTTAAAGGATGGTCTCGGGTGGCCTTGAGAGCGCTCGCGGAGGCCGCATCTGCAAGGGGTTCCCACGGCTGCAGCGAACCCCCTCCAGGTGTTCCAAACGGGGGGTTAATACAGGGCTTGGTTACAGTGTCGGCAAGGCTGGGCAGCCAGCGGGGCCCGGGGGGCTAGAGGCTCAAAAGGGGGCACCGCCACCGAGGCCCCCGAAGCCTCCGGGCTGCCGGCCCCCTCCCGCTCCTGCGTCCCCTCCGGGCAGGCCCCCGCTGATCCCCGCTGGCGACGGGCTCCGCGAGGGCAGGAGGCGACATCCGCCCGGCCTGGCTTCGTCCCCACGTGCCCACCTGACGTGGCGCCACGCCGGTAGTGCTACCTGGGCTGCAGCAGGGGGCGCTGTGCTCGGGCCCGCGACGGCCCAGGAGGGGAAGCCGGGGAGGTATTCGCCTGACCCACGAGGAGGGAGGGAAACCAGTCAGACCAGCGGTGCTCCAAGTGCGGCTCCCGGACCAGCAGCAGCCCGGGGAACTTGCTGGAAATGCAAATTGCCAGGCCACGCCCCGGGCTGAATCAGTGGTCCCAAAGGAGCGGGAAAGGCGGCGACTCCCCTTTAAGGACACGACCCAGAGGCCGCGCGCCATTGCCTCATTGGTCACAGCCCGCTCACGTGGCTGCACCTGGCAGCAAGGGAGGTTGGGAAACGTAGTCTTTCTTCTGGGCGGCTGGGCATCTGGCTAAAAATTCTGTTACTGTAGAATTGCGATTTTCTAACCTTCACTAGACCCACCGGGCTTCTCCAGAGAACGGAGAGGCAGCCCCAGGTGTATCCAGCATGAGCTTGAACATGATAAGGATGGCCCCGCAAGACAATGAGGGGAAAATAGATAGTTTCATAATAGTGGGGAAATTGGTTAATCTGGGGGAAAAAAAGAAAAGAAAACAGAATCCCTACTTAACACCACAACAAAAGAACCCCACTAACCATGTGTGGCTTTTGAATTTTAAATTAATGAAATAAAATGAAACATTTCAGCCCCTTAGTTGCACTAGTCACATTTCACGTCCTCCACTGTCACTTTTAACCAGCGACTGCTAACTAGATGGTACAGATATGAGACCTTTCCATTACCTAAGTCCTCCTGGAAAAGGTTTCTCTGATGGATTATACATCCTCTGAAAGACAAACTATAAAGGTGAGAGAGGAAAATGTTTGATGACCAGCAGCAGAGAAGGACTTCTTAAAACTCCAATAGAACAAATCATTAAAAAAAAAAAAATTGGACTTTGTTAAAATTTAAAACTTTTGTTCAAGGAAAGACATCATGGGCAAATGTAATAGGCTTCAGAAAGGGAAAAAATATCTGCAGAGTCTAACAAGGATCAGATTTTTTTTTTTTTTTTATGAGAAAAAGAGCAACCCAAATAGAAAAATGGGCAACAGGTATAAACAGGCAACTTATAGAAGGAAAAAACCCAAAAGACCAACCAGGGTGTGTGCCCAAGGGCTCAAACTCATTGGAAATCGGAGGAAGGCAAATTTCAACAAGCTGTCATTCTAACATGAGTCTGGTAAAAAATTGAGTCTGGCTTAGTCAAATAAAGCATTGCACGTAGGTATCTGGCAATAATTCCTCTCCTGGGTGACTTCCCAAAGAAATCATGGGACTGTGTGGGAGCGTGCACAAGGATGTTCACTGCAACAGTGTTTATGGGATAGGAGCTGGAGGTGGCCTGGGTGTCCTTTCTAGGGCAGCAGATGGGAAACACAGGGATCGCGCACACCAAGGACTTTGGTGCAGTCATCAGGAGCCAGGGACCGAGTGTGCCCATGGGGCAGGGGAGCCAAACCTGTGATGGTAAAAGCAAAATCAAGACCTATGCTACCAGCCCACGTGTGTCGATTACAAATTATGGACATAAAACAAAAACACTCATTTTACAAGATAAAAAAAGAGACAGACTCACTTACATAATAGAATGGCTCCCAATGGGGAGGAAGGGAGAGAGAGAGAGAGAATAAAGAGAAAGAATCAATAAACATGAGAGGGGTCTCAGGAGGAATAAAGACATTGAAAGTCTGTCCTACAAACAGAGGGCAACCCTCTTTGCTGTGGATTGGGGCCTGGTCACAGGTATTGAAACGAAAATCATCAGGGTGATCCTAATGTGCAGCCAGGATTGAGAGCAGAAGCGCGGCTGTGGGGCCTCCCAGCACTGTCTGCCGCAGCATCACTGCTGGACTCAAGCCTCACACCCGCCTCCTGCCATCTCCCCAGAGTTTATGAGGGGCCCGGGGAGCATCTCATGCCTTCCCCCTTCTTGCAGATGTGGAGACAGGTCCACAGAGAGGAAGGACCCACCCAGGGCCTGGGAGGGCCAGGCCTGAAGTCTTGGATCCCTCGTTGGTTTCCGTGGAAGACCTTGAGCTGGGCAGCGAGGCTGCAGCATTGAGCAAGACAGACACGGTCCAAGGAGGCTCAGACCCTGATGCCCTGGGGCCAGCTGGGTAACACTGGGAAGCAGGAAAGCGGTGGCACACATGCCCCTCTGAAGAGCAGTCACTGCTCGGGTCACTGTAGCCTTGTAGAGTTTGGCCTCATGGTGCCAAATGTTCTGATTTTTCTTAAGAAATTCCCATTTTGGGGAACTTGGGTGGCTCACTGGTTGAGTGTCTGCCTTTGGCTCAGGTCCTGATCCCAGGGTCCTGGGATCAAGTCCCACATCGGGCTCCCTGTGGGGACCCTGCTTCTGTCTCTGCCTGTCTCTGCCTCTCACTCTGTGTCTCTCATGAATAAATAAATGAATGAAATCTTTGGAGAAAAAAAAAAGAGATCCCCATCTTCACTCAAAAGCTCTTGAATCTTAAAGATAGGCAACCAACTCAGCGCACTAAACAACAGCATGTGCACCCAGCAAAATCAAGGTAATAGTTCACATTCGTCAAAACAGTAAGACAGTGGGGACACCTGGGTGGCTCAGTCAGTTGAGCATCTGATTCTTGATTTCGGCTCAGGTCCTGATCCCAGGGTGGTGAGATCAAGCCCTGTGTGGGGCTCTGCACTCAGCAGGGAGTCTACTGGAGAGTCTCTCCCTCTGCCCCTCCTCCCCTCTTTCACTCTCTCTCTTCTCTCTCTCTCTCTCTCTCAAATAAATAAATCTTTAAAAAAAAAAAAAAAAAAAAGCAAGACAGTGTCCAGGGCCTCACTGAGCACCTAATTTACCTCATTTAACCCTCTAGTGCATTGAACGGTGCCCCCGCCACCTCCAAAAGTTAGGTCCACATGGAACCTGTATATTCAACCTTATGAGGGGAAAGGCCCCCCTGCCTCATGGACGCGATGAAGCTCTTGGAGATGAGATCACCGTGGATTATCTGGCTGGACCCTACAGCCAGGGACAGCGTCCTTAGAAGAGAAAAGCAGGAGGTTTGCAATGCCCAGAGGAGTCAGACACGGGAGGGCTGTGGTAGGAACTGAACAGCGCCGGCAGCTCCCAGACGCCAAGAAAATCCTCCTCTTGAAGCTTGAGATGGGCTCACCCCTTGATTTTGGACCTTGGCTTCCAGGACCTGGAGACAACACCTTTGGGCCTGTAAGCCCCCAGGTTCATGGCAATTCATTAGGGCAGTTCTAGGAAACAAATGCAACCCTCCTGGGGCCCCTCCTCTGAGCGCGGACCTTCCCCGTCCCATTTTACAGCTGGGGAGACTAAGGAACAAAGACGTGAAGTTACCAACCAGGGGTCACATAGCCAAAAGGTGGAAGAGGTGGGATTTGAACCCAAGCACAATGGGCCTGAGAGCCTCTGCCCATCCTCACTGCACCCGAGGGGCCGTGTGGGCCCGTGGCTGGGGGAGCTGGGGATAGCTCACACGGCCTTTCCAGAAGACCAGAGGCATCTGCAGAAGGTTGGGGCCACTGGGTGAAACAAAAGGAAACTTTCTCCCTTTCTTCCCCTTCTCTTCCCTGTTCCTTTATCTCTGACTTTCTCTCTCTCTCTCTCTCCCCCTTATTCTATCGCTAATCACACTCAGTGTTTGAGCAGGTAACCCAAACCCATGGTGCAAAATGCAAAAGATTCCGAAGAAGAGTAAATTGCAAGATCAACCTCCCTCCCCTCCTCCCCCATTCCCAGCCTCTGGGTCCCTCTCCCCAGAGGCGGCCACTGTACAAGTTCCTTGGATCTCCTTCCAGAAATGTATATACGGACCAGGAAAGACCCACCTGCATATGCAGGTCATGTCCCACTTTGCACAAATGTTAGCATAACATCCACATCCTTCGACATCTGCCTTCTCCCTCTTCACACTGTCTTGGTGGTTCCTCCTTGGTACCTTGCTTCCCCCCACCACCTGCCACTGGACTCCCATCTGCCCTCTGTTATCTCTAACCTTCTAGATCCTTCCTTGCCTCTGGTCAACCTTATCCCCGGCTCTTTCTCTTTCTTTGTCTCTTTCTTTCTCTTCATCTCTGTCGCTATGTCTTTGCTTTCCTTCCCACCACACTCCTCTCCTTCTCTTCCTCTTTCCCTCTGCCTCCTCCCATATCTCTCCTTCTACCCTAGCTCGTCCCCGCCTCTCTGTCACCCCCTGTAGGATAAAGCTGGCTCACCACATCCTTCCCAGGGGACATTTGTGGTTTATATTTGGGGAAGGCAGCTGCCACCCAGATAACCTGGGTGGCAGCTGCCTTCCCTCCTGATGTGGCTGAGCTTCCCCACCCCCACAGCCTTGGTGGAAAACCTACCATCTATTTCTCAAAGACCCCAGTGCCTCCCCTCTGGGATCCCCACCATTCTCTCTCTACCAGTAGGATTGGGTCCTGGGGGTGATACTAGTTTTGCAGCGGAAGTGGTGGGAGCTAGACTCAGGCAGGTTGAATGTGATTCTTTCACCGGACAGAGCCTCGTCCTCCTGCCTGAGGCCGGACTTCTTGTCTTCCCTGCTCAGCAAACAAAACAGTCAGTCTGTGTCAGCCCTGAGCTGAGGACAAACAACAAAAAAAAAAGACCAAACCCCAAACCTGCCCAAGGCCCTGCCCTGGTGAGGCTGACATAGTCATGGGGTGACACAGTTCATGACCAAGTGAACAGATCCACGTACTCATAGGTATTTATAAATCATACTAAGTTCAAGAAAGAAGAACGGGGTGGGTGTGACTATAGAGAATAGCGGGGGGAGGGGAATTGACCTTGGCTGGGGAGGGCCCAGGTTGCTGTTTATGGAGCAATGATCACAAGGAATAAAGCCAGAAGGGCTGTGTGTTGTGAAGAGGTGACATCTGAATGGAGATGAAGGCAGCCAAGGAAGCGTGGAGTGGAAGGCCTGGTAGGCAGAAAGCACCGCATATGCAAAGGCCCTGGGGTAGAAAGGAAGTTGGAGGATCAAGGGCCAGCAAAAACACGGGACACCATGAGTGTGGGGAGAGCGTGGGCCACCGCGGGTAGCACTGTGGGGAGGAGTTAGCCCCAGATTATAGATGGGAACTAAGGCTTGAAGAAGGAAAGCTCGTCACCCAAGGACACACACGGTAAGGGTGGGGACTGCTGAGCTCAGGCAGCCTTACCCTCTTAACCACCAGGACAGTGGTTCTTAGCGCGGGATCCCAGACCAGCGTCATGTCTCGGCCCACCCCAGAACTACTGAATCAGAAGGGTGGGAGTGGGGTCTGGAGCCCAGCAGTCTGCAATGAACAAGCCTTCTAGAAGATTCTAACACATGGTCAAATTTGAGAACCACTGAGCCAGGCTCTCCTGCCTCCCCCAGTGTTGTTCCTGTCCTCTGAGGGATCCCTGTCCGCCGTGGGTTGAATGGCAGTCCCCCAAAAAGACATGTCCACCTCCAGGTCCCCAGAACCTATGGACGTTACCTTACCCGGAAAAGAGGATTTTTTTTTTAAGATTTTAAAAATTTATTTATTAGAGACAGAGAGAGAGACACACACACACAGGCAGAGGGAAAAGCGGGCTCCATGGAGGGAGCCCGACGTGGGACTCGATCCTGGGACTCCAGGATCATGCCCTGAGCTGAAGGCGGCGTTATACTGCTGAGCCACCTGGGCTGCCCAAGGATTTTTATAGATATAATTAGGTTAGGGACCTTGGGGTGAAAAGATCATCAGGTGGGCCCTAAGTTCAATGACAAACGTCTTTACAGGGGGACATTTGGGAGGAGGAGGAGGAGGCAGCGTGACCACAGGGGCAGATGTGGGAGGGATGTGGCCACAGCCATGGAACACGGGCAGCGCCCAGGGGCCGGGAGAGGCGAGGAAGGCTCCCCCTGGAGCCTCTGGAGCGAGGGACGCCCCGCCGACCCCTTGATTTCGGACTTCCGGCCCCGGAACCACAAGACGATACATTTCTGTGATTGTAAAGGCGCCAGGTCCGCGCTGACGGGCTGTGACAGCCCCGGGAAGCTACCACGCGGTCCAGCGGGCGGGACAGACCAACAGACCCCCGTGTGACCTCCTGTCCGGCCCAAGAGGAGCCCAGTGCCCCCTTCATCCTGCCCGTGCCCTGAGGGCTCCGAGTCTCCCCGGGGAACCTGGAGCTGCCCCGTGTACAGGGAGGGAGCAGGGTGTGTCCAGAAGGATCGGGAGCAACCGGTGACCTGGAGGCAGGCCCGCTAACTAGAATCCCGCCTAACGCCTGGGGGGCTGCGGAAGGGGGTGAGGAGAGCAGAGCCGTGGCCAGGTGGCTGGTGAGAGGGATCACCCCGGGAGTCAGACGCTCGCCTGGGGAGCCTGGACCCCAACCTGAGCCGCCCTCCCTGGGATGCAGACTCTGGTGGCCACGCGGTCAGGGTTCAAATCTCAGTTCTCCCACTTCCGGGCTGTGTGACCTTGGGCAAGTCACTTTGCCTCTCTGTGCCCCAGTCTCCTCACAGTAAAGCAGGTTTAGTTTTCATTCTCTTTAAATATATTTTTTTATTTTTTAAAAAACATTTTATTTATTTATTCATGAGAGAGACAGAGAGAGGCAGAGACACAGGCAGAGGGAGAAGCAGGCTCCATGCAGGGAGCCCGATGTGGGACTCGAACCCGGGTCTCCAGGATCATGCCCTGGGCTGAAGGCAGGGGCTAAACCGCTGAGCCACCGGGGCTGCCCTATAGATTTTATTTATTTATTCATGACAGAGAGGCTCCCTGCGGGGAGCCCAATGCTGGGCTCCATCCCAGGACCCCAGGATCACACCCTGAGCCCAACGCAGATGCTCAACCACTGAGCCACCCAGGCGTCCCGTAAAGAGGGTTCAATGGAAACAACACCTACGGTAGTGGGTGCATTTGATTAGTGCACACGGGGCGCAGGCGCCCAGCTGGCTCAGTCAGGACAGCGGCCCACTCTTGATCTCGGGGTTGTGAGTTCGATTCGAGCCCCACGTTGGCGGTAGAGGTTATGTAAAAACAAATCCTAGGGGATCCCCGGGTGGCTCGGCAGTTTAGCGCCTGCCTTCAGCCCAGGCCGTGATCCTGGAGACCCGAGATCGAGTCCCACATCCCTCCCTCTGCCTGAGTCTCTGCCTTTCTCTGTCTCTGTCTCTCATGAATAAATAAATAAAATCTAAAAATAAAAATAAAAACAAAATCCTAAAAAAAAAAAAGTACCTGGAATGCATAGAGCAGAGCTTGGCCCAGAACAAGAGCGCCACAGCCGCTATTATTATTGTTACTGTCACAGCGCATTCATTTCTTCACTGGGCGACACGGCGATGCCTCCCAGGTCTGTGTCTGGGCCTTGACTCCTCTCTGAACTCTCGCCACGTACATCCAGTCACCGCGTGGCACCCTCCGTCCCTTTGGTCATCCTGCGCCTGACACCCTCCCCCCCCCCCCGCCCCGTGGAACGTGCCTTCCCTCTCGCACTATGGGGCCACCGTCCACACTGTCCGGGGCCAGTCAAGAGGAGATCCTGAATGTGTCCTCTGCCACCCACTCCCTGACCCTGGCCCTGTGTGCCCTCCTCTCCGGTCCCGGCACCCCCCTCCCCACCCCAGCCAGAGATCAGTTTCCTCCTTCCTCCCCAGCTTCCCTGAGGCTCCACTTAGGATGCACCGCACCCACGTCCCTGCAAGATAAACCCACAGGCTGCCCCGTTGTCTCACTGATCTCATCTCCCCTACAATCTCTCTGCTTGCTCTGGCCTCCTCGCTGTTCCCCAAACACGCTAAGCTCAGTCCCACCCCAGGGCCTTTGCACTTGCTGTTCCTGCTGCCTGGATCTGCTCAAGTCTTTCCCCTGCTTCAGGTCGCCACTCAAACATCACCTCCCCCGAGAAGCCTTCCCTGACTACCCTAGTTAAAACAGGCCCCGGGCTCCCTTACCCTGTCTTCACGGCCTGCGTTTCACCTCCAAAACACCGGATGCTGTTTGTCAATTAGCAGGTCATCCCTTGACTTGTCGGAGTCCATCCCTCCCCGCCACAAGGCCAGAAGCCCCGTGGGGATGCGAATCTGTTCTTTCAGCATCACACCCCCAGGGCACAGGGCTTGGGGATATAAGTAATAGTATTACTTAAGAAACATTGTTTCTTGGTCGCTCCGGTGGTGGCTCAGAGGTTTAGCACCTGCTTTCAGCCTGGGGCCTGATCCTGGGGCCCTGGGATCGAGTCCCGCATCGGGCTCCCTGCATGGAGCCTGCTTCTCCCTCTGCCCGTCTCTGCCTCTCTCTCTGTGTCTCTCATGAATAAATAAATAACATCTTTTTTAAAAAAAGAAATATTATCACTTCTTATTACTTAAGTATTTGTTTAATGGATAAGAGGTAGAAGGGCCGAGGGAAGCTAGGATCCCCGCTTCCTTTCTCGCTCTTTTTTCTGCACGTGAGTAGCAGCCTGTGAGGCCGGCTGTGGGACATCTTGCTCTTTTCACTTAATAGGCTTGTGGGTATTTTCTTATTAGTGTGGACACAGAGTTGCTGTGTTCTTTTTGTTTTGCTTATCGAGGTATAACTTACATACGAGAAAACACACCCACTTTAGGAACGCCTGGGTGGCACAGGGGTTGAGCGTCTGCCTTGGGCTCAGGTCATGATCCCAGGGTCCTGGCTTCGAGCCCGGCGTCGGGTTCCCTGCTCGGCAGAGAGTCTGCTTCTCCCTCTGCCTCTGCTGCTCCCCCGGTTCATGCTCTCTCGCTCTCTCGCTCCCTCTCTCAAATAAATAAAATCTGAAAGAAAGAAAGAAAAAGAAAGAAAGAAAGAACTTCCTCATCTCCCCAGAAAGCCCACTCCAGGCCCCTTTGCAGTTGTCACTACCCCCGCCCCCAGCTCCAGGCCAGGGAACCCCTGACCTCCTTTCTTGGATTCTAGACAATCGCTGTCTTTTCCAGCATTTTCCCTACAGGGAAGCACACAGCGTGTGCACTTTTTTGCTTGGCTTTTGTCACCGCATGGCAGTGTTTGGCTTCATGCACGCGCTTGCAGGCTTGCATACTTCATTCTTTTTTCTAAAAGATTTTATTTATTTATTCATGAGAGACACACAGAGAGAGGCAGAGACACAGGCAGAGGGAGAAGCAGGCTCCATGCAGGGAGCTCCATGCAGGACTCGATCCCGGAACCCCAGGATCACAACCTGGGCCAAAGACAGACGCTCAACCGCTGAGCACCCAGGCGCCCCACTTCATTCCCTTTTCTTACCGAGAGGAGTCCACGGCTCGGCCGCACCCGGCTTCATCACCCTGCCCACGCGCCCTCGGTGGTCTCGGGTTGGCGCTGCCATGAGGAAGTAGTGTGGCCCCTGTGTGCACACGTGCTCTCCTTTCTCATGGTTAAATCCTGGGAGGGGTGGGATGGCTGCGTTGCAGGGTGGTTTTTGTTTGGTTTGGGGTTTTTTTTGTAG
The DNA here is from genome assembly GCF_048418805.1 of Vulpes vulpes. Taxonomy (NCBI): domain Eukaryota; kingdom Metazoa; phylum Chordata; class Mammalia; order Carnivora; family Canidae; genus Vulpes; species Vulpes vulpes. The sequence goes on from NC_132780.1 coordinate 8,691,036, forward strand.
CGCTCTCTACATGCAACGTGGGGCTTGATCTCTCCACCCTAGAAATCAAGAGTCACGTGTTCCTCCGAGTGAGCCAGCCAGGTGCCCCGGGTACCTGGTTTTATAACAAATTGTCAAATTGGGAGCACCTGGGTGGCTCAGCGGTTGAGCATCTCACTTCGGCTCAGGTTGTGATTCCTGGGTCCTGGGATCGAGTCCCGCATGGGGCTCCCCGCAGGGAGCCTGCTTCTCCCTCTGCCTGTGTCTCTGCCTCTTTCTGTGTGTCTCTCATGAATAAATAAAATAAAATCTGGGATCCCTGGGTGGCGCAGAGGTTTGGCACCTGCCTTTGACCCAGGGCGCGATCCTGGAGACCCAGGATCGAATCCCACGTCGGGCTCCCGGTGCATGGAGCCTGCTTCTCCCTCTGCCTATGTCTCTGCCTCTCTCTCTGTGAGTATCATAAATAAATTTTTAAAAAAATAAAATAAAATATATAAATAAATAAAATATTTTTAAAAAATTGTCAAATTGTTTTCTAAAGTGGTCCCATGATCGCTCATGCTCTTGAATGTTTGGTGACACATGAGAGGTAGTTTTGGGGAGGGGGGCTAGGTTGGTCACCCTGGCCTCAGCCTGTTTAGAAAACAGGTCCCCACACTAGGATCTTTACCACCAGAAGGTGGACAGAGGGGATGTGTGAGATCTGCTTGGCTTTGCAGGGCCCCGGGGTGGGGGTGGGGGTGCTCTGGATTCCTCAGATCTAAGTTTCTCATAGCACAGCCTGGAGAGGAGAGATGCTTCTTCAATTTTCTTCAGTTTTCGATTCTGGGGCCAGAGGGACTGAGGCCGACTCCTAGCAGTGGGACCTGGGAAGACACATTTGAGTGAGCTCCCCGGGTGAGTGTGACAGGCTGTAAAGCTTGAGACCACTGAGTCTGGGGTAGGGGGTGGGCTGAGAGGGTAGTTATTCCAGGTAGAGAGAACCTTGGGAGGAAAATCCCTGAGATGGGAGAGAACAGGTCATGGAGGCAGGGGCCAGAGATCTAGGCCTCAAATGGCAGCCAAAGAGCTGAGATTATTCTCCTGAGGACTCTGGGGAGACATGGTGGGTTTAACTGGGACAGTGACTGCTTGGGTTTGGGCTCTTATAAGACCCTTGTGACTGCATCCATGAGGGGGTGTGTGTGTATGTGTGTGTGATTAGAAAAGGGTGAGGAGGGGATCCCTGGGTGGCTCGGCAGTTTAGGGCCTACCTTTGGCTCAGGGCGTGATCCTGGAGTCCTGGGATCAAGTCCCACATCAGGCTCCCTGCATGGAGCCTGCTTCTCCCTCTGCCTGTGTCTGCCTCTCTCTCTGTTTCTCATGAATAAATAAAAAAAAATCTTTATTAAAAAAAAAAAAAGAAAAGGGTGAGGACCCCAGGAGAGGGATGATGCGAATGAAATGTGGAAACTGGAGCAGGGCAGACAGAGGAGGGGTGCAGACCCCATTCTACACACCCCTTGCCTCTCTTCCTTTGAGGTTTCTGGCTCCAGGCCACTCCCTGCCCTGGATTCTGACCTGGGGACAACCGACTCCCCTCCCCAGACACTCCTGCTCTGGCTCTGCCCCTTCCTCCTCCTCCCTCACCCCTCCTCATGCTGCTCCTGCTACCGTGAAGACAGGTGGGCTGGCGGCCAGGGGTGGGGGTGTGTCTGTGTGCTTGCGGTGGCGGAGGGGGGAGTGTCTCCAGTCATGCTGCGTGAGCTCTGAGGAGTGTCTGGAAATCTCCTGGGGCCTTCCTGGTGCATCGGGGGCACCCCCACCCATGGGTCCTCCCTGACCCCCTGACCCCTCACCTCCAGGGCCCTGGCTAATTCTCACCTTTCCCAAGAGAAGTCACTGTACCTCTTGCCTCAGTTTCCTGATCTGTGAATGAAGGAACTATTACTAGTTCCCCCTCCCGGGGTTGTTGTGAGGTTCTGGACGGACACTCGGGATCCCTGGGTGGCTCAGTGATTGAGCACCTGCCTTTGGCTCAGGGCGTGATCCCAGATTCCTGGGTTCGAGTCCGGCATCGGGCTCCCTGCGTGGAGCCTGCTTCTCCCTCTGCCTGTGTCTCTGCCTCTCTCTCTGTGTCTCCCAGGAATAAATAAATAAAATCTTAAAAAAAAAAAAAAGATAAAGACACTCAATAAATGTGACCATTGTCTCTTGTGTGCTTCTGTGGGGGCCAGTGTTTCCCCCTGGGGTGTGGGGACATTTGAATCTCTGTGCCTGGGTGTCTCGCCTGAGACTCTGGTGTACCCCACCATCAGCGTCCGAGCTGTGCAACCTTGGGTGAGTCACCAGACCTCTCTGGGCCTGTTTCCTCATCTGCAAAACGGCTAAAGCAATAGTATCAATTTCCTAGGGAGGATATGGAGGTTGGGCTGATTACTCCACCTCAGGAACGCAGAGCCAGGCCTGGCACACACGCAGGCCTCAATTACTGAGCAGCATCAGGCGGGCGTGAGCTCAGCCCTGAGTGGCCGCGCATGTGCCTGTGGCGTCCCGCAGGAATCTGGGCCAGGAAGCGCCCCAGAAGCATAGGAGGTTATGTAGGGCAGCCCGGAAGCAGGCCGGCCAGGAGGGCCTCTCTTTCCTCATCTGTGAAATGGGAAGAGCAACCGCACCCCGGCACCCCACGGGGCTTGGTGCGGGCAGGTGGGGCACGGGGCGCAGCGGGCGGCCGCAGCTCCATGCAGGTTTGCTACTACCTTTCCTTTGTCCACAAAGCGTAGGTAAGAGTGGGGCCCCCGGGCCCTTCTGTGTTGCTGGAGGAGGGTCTGAACTGGGAAGCACCTGGAACAGCCCCCGGTGCCCAGAGCACACTCACTTGGAGGCTGCACACTCACCGGAGCTCCGCGCCTGCGCCTGCCTGGGCCAGGTGTGGGCTGTGGCCCCGGGCAGGATGTGGCCATGGGCATCTGGCCCTACAGGTTCCTCATCACCCCACTTCCTCCGTACCCCAACCTCTTGCCCCCACCTCTTGCCCCCACCGTCGCCCCATCCCTCACTCCCAAATCCCCAGGACCTCTGTGTGTGTGTGTGAGGGGGTGTTGGCAGCCACGCCCCCTGCTCCTGCCCTGGGGAAGGGGTGCAGACACCCCCCAAAACCCAGGGTGGGGGTGGGGTGGGTTTACTGCTCCCCTCTCTGCTGCTGTCCCAGGGCCTCCTTGGGGCCCCCCATCTCTGTGCCTTCACTCCTGGGCCTCTGAGTGTTTCTCTGCCTCCACTGGGTTTCCAGAGCAGGAAATGTTGGGGTCCCCAGCATGTGTCCCAGGGGAGGGCAGGCAGAGGCAGGGCCTCCCCCCACCTCCCACCCCCTGGATGAGAGTGGAGGTGAGGGCAAGAGGGGGTCTTCCTTAATTAACCTCTTAATCCTGCCACAGTGGGTCTTTTTTTTATTTTATTTTATTTATTTATTCATGAGAGACCCAGAGAGAGAGGGAGAGGCAGAGACACAGGCGGAGGGAGAAGCAGGCTCCATGCAGGGAGCCCGACGTGGGACTCGATCCGGGTCTCCAGGATCAGGCCCTGGACTGAAGCGACACTAAACTGCTGAGCCCCCGGGCTGCCCCACGCTGGGTCTTAATGCGGGGGCGGGGGAGGGGCTCATGCGAGGGCCCGGAGCGCGGCATTAGCTCCTTAGTCACATACTCCCCACCATGCCTGGGCCCTCAGCTCGCCCCGGAGAAACTGAGGCAGGAGGCTTGGGAAACCGAAGAGGGGCGGGGCCCGGACTCCTGGGTCCTGGAGGAGACACCCCCCCACCAGCCTCCTGGTCTGAGGGCGCAGGGAGCTGGGAGCTGGAGCCCCGGTGCGCACCGGGCCAGAGCCCTCCCCGACCACGCCCGCGCCCCGCCCCCCGCCTCCAGTTAACCCCGAGCCCGCGGAGGAGCCGCGACAGTCGCCGGAGCCCGCGGATGGAGGAGGAGCGCGACCCACTCGCGTCCGGCGGCGGGATGGAGGCCGACGAGCCCGCGGCCCCCGGGGAGCCGCCGTCGCCGCCCCCGCCGCCGTCGCCGCCGTCCCCCGCGGCCCCCGAGCCCCCCGGGACCCCCGGGACCCCCGAGCCCGAGCGGCCGTCGGAGGCCTACGCCCGGCAGGTGCTGCTGGAGGAGTGGCGGCCGCCGGGCGGGAGCCTGGAGCTGCCCCCGCGCCTCACCTGGCAGCTGCTCTTCCTGCGGCGGCCGCTCTACCGCAACCTGCTGCGCTCGCCCAACCCCGAAGGTGCGGGAGGGTGCGGGGGGGGGGGGTGCGAGAGGGCGCGGGAGGGCGCGGGGGGGGGCGCGGGAAGGTGTGGGAAGGTGTGGGAGGGCGCGGGAAGGTGCGGGAGGGCGCGGGGGTGCGGGAAGGTGCGGGGGGGGGTGCGAGAGGGCGCGGGAGGGTGCGGGGGGGTGCGGGAGGGCGTGGGGGGGCGCGGGAAGGTGTGGGAGGGCGCGGAAAGGTGCGGGAGGGCGCGGGGGGGGGCGCGGGAAGGTGTGGGAGGGCGCGGGAAGGTGCAGGAGGGCGCGGGGGTGCAGGAAGGTGCGGGGGGGGGTGCGGGAGGGTGCGGGAGGGCGCGGGGGGCGCGGGAAGGTGTGGGAGGGCGCGGGGGTGCGGGAGGGCGCGGGAGGGTGCGAGGGGGGGTGCGGGAGGGCGCGGGAGGGTGCGGGAGGGTGCGGGAGGGCGCGGGGGGGCGCGGGAAGGTGTGGGAAGGTGTGGGAGGGCGCGCAAAGGTGCGGGAGGGCGCGGGGGCGGGGCGCAGGCGGGGGGAGCGCGTCATCCGGAGCCCCCGACGGACGCCGCCCGGTCTCCGACCTCTGCCGCCTGCGGTTCACTTGGACCATCAGTCTCCTCATCTTTCCCTCTGCTCCCTCCCGTCTGTGCCCTGGTCTCTTTCTCTGTGTCTCTACATCCTTCCCTGTCTCTTCTGTCATCCTGCGTCTCTCGTGCCACCCCGCATCGCCCTCTCTCTATGTCACATGTCCCTGTCTCTCCCAGTGTCTCTGTCTTACCCTGTGTCTCTCCCTCTCTCTCCCTGCCTCCCTCTGCCTGAACTTCTGGCTCTTTCTCTAGGTGCCTCTTCTTTCCCTCTGTTTCTGTCTCACCAGGATGCCCTCCTCCTCCTTCCACACATCATCGCCTTCCCCCCAGGACATTCTCAGGGCTCTCCCAGGACCCTGACTCACACATCCCTGCCAGGCAGGTCTGGCCTGGCACCGATTCCTGCCCTTCCAGCACAGCCCTGGGGGGGGGGGGGGGGGGAGGGTTCAGGCTGAGGCTGGGGCTGGAGGCCTGCGGAGGCTCCACTCACCTGTGCATTCCAGGCATCAACATTTATGAGCCAGCACCCCCTACTGGTCCCACCCAGCAGCCCCTGGAGACTCTGGGTAAGAGCTTGGCGGCTGGGCCCAAGGGGCGGGAGTGGTCCTGCGGAATGGGCATGTTCTAACCCTTCGCTCCTCCACCTGCCAGGCAACTTCCGCGGGTGGTACATTGGGACTGAGAAGCTCCAGCAGAACCTCAGGTGAGTGGCCAGGGCCCCCGGGGGGCCTGCGTTTGTTTCCCTAGCTCCAGCCTCTCACTGCAGGGCCTAGAGAAACTGCTTGTGTGCCCCTCTGGGCCTGTTTCCTGCTCTGCACACAGGGTTTGTCATAAAAGAGAATGCTCGTAAAACACAGCACAGGGTCTGGCTGGGTCCAGCTTGCGTATGGTAGGTGCTCAATAAATTACAGCTATGACCGTCACTCTACCTCTTTTCCTGGGAAGGGGAGTCGCCCAGGCCACCACCTACCTCCACTAAACCGAGCCCGTTGCGTGGGACGGGGTAACTCGGGGGCTCGTGGTCACACAGCCTGGCCTGGGAGCCCAGCTCTGCTATTTCCTTGCTGCTTGACCCTGGGCAAGTGACGTCCCTTCCTGAGCGTCTGTTTCTCTTCTGCGTCGTGGGGTTCAGCAAGTCTGGCCCTCAGAGGGAAACGGAAGAAGCTGAGGCTATCCTGCACCTGCCCACCCACCAGCCCATGCAGGATGGGTGGGGAGACAGTGCTCAGAGCCCGTACACGGGCGCCCCATGAGGTCTCCACAGGGGCACGGTGATCAAGGTTTCTGGCTCGCAAGGATCCCAGCAGGTCCCAGACCTCAGCTCCCCGTGCCCTCTCTCCAGCTGGACTGTGAAGCAGCAGTGTGTGGACCTTCTGGCCGAGGGCCTGTGGGAGGAGCTCCTTGATGACGAACAGCCAGACATCACGGTCATGGACTGGTAGGCGCGCCCCGCCGGGTGACACCCAGGGCTCCCCAGAGCCCCAGCCTCACCTGTCCTCCCCTGGGTGAGCCTGTCACCAGGACCCTCATGCCATCCCAGGATCCAACCCTGCCTACCGTCCTAGCCCCTTCCCTCTGAGACTTCCAGAGATGGGCCAGGAGGCACACCGTTCCTTCTTCCTTAGATGCTTGTCACCCTCTGTCCTCGACGCAAATTCCTCCTTAGGCTTTAGGATTCTGCTACCCATGGCTCCACCAGGAAGCCTTCCCTGACCACCACCAAGCTGAGTCAGATGCATTATGCTCCAGTGCCCTGCACTCCCCCATCCCAGCCCTTAGCATTCCTGGATGGTCACTGTCTGGTGACCGGTCTGCCTCCCGCACCAGACACTGTCTCCCACGAGGACACTGTGCGGGGCTGTCCCCGGTCAGTGCCGTGTTGCCAGTACGACCCAGCCGGGAGGACTCACAGTGGGAGCCAGCAAGTGTGTGTTGTGTGGCGTCCAGGGCCAGGGGTTGAGGTTGGCACACTGGAGCCGCAGTGGCAGCTGAAGGCCCGGGCCCCACCGCCAGGTATGAGGACAGCCGGCTGGACACATGTGTCTATGAGCTGCACGTCTGGCTGCTGGCAGCGGACCGCCGCACGGTCATCGCGCAGCACCACGTGGCCCCCCGGACCTCTGGGAGAGGCCCCCCCGGCCGCTGGCTCCAGGTGAGGCTCTGTCCTGGCTGCTGACCAGGGCCATGTGTTCATGTCCCAAGACCTCAGAGAGGTTGGAGGTAGGAGAGAGGCTTCACAGGTCCCTGATAGGACTTCTCCCTAACCCTGGCGCCGCCCCGTGCAGGTGTCCCACGTCTTCCGCCAGTATGGCCCCGGGGTGCGCTTCGTCCACTTCCTGCACAAGACCAAGAACCGGAGGGAGCCCGGTGGGCTGCGGCGGACAAGGGTGACCGACTCCTCCGTGTCCGTGCAATTCAGGGAGTGACCAGCTGACTCCCCGCTTGTTCTGTCCCCTTGTCTCACTTATCCACTGCCTTGACACTTTCCTGATCCCTTAGCACCTCCCTGCCCCTTTGCACCTCCCCGACCCCTTAGTATCTCCTTGTTCCCTCATCCCTTCTGACCTCTCAGCATCTCTTTCACCTCCCTGACCTTTAGAAGTCCCTAGCCCTTAGCACGTCCTTGACCCTTGAGCTCTGTCCTTGACCCTTGAGCTCTGTCCTGTTGTCGTAGCGCTTGCTTCCCCCCTCCCCCCACCATGCACCGCACCACCTGTTCCCTGAACACCTCCGTGACTTCCCAGCTCCTCTTTGGTCGCTGACCACCTCCTAGGCCCCTGACTCCTGCCTGGCCCTTGACTTCCCACTTGGCATCTTCACGGACCCTGGAATGTCTCGGACTCTTTGGCATTTCTTCTGCACTGTCTGAGCTCCATGCGGGCTGAGGGCAGCGGATTTAATGCCTCACAGAGAGTGGGTGCTCCAGAAGTCTTTGTTGATGGATGAATAAATTCACATCCACAAGGATGCTGAGTATTTCCCTGGTCTTTGCTTCTCAGAATGACACCGAGTTCATAGCCCACTCGTACCTCCTGGAATTTTTATCCTCCAGGACCTCACAACCCCTGTGCCTTTTGCACCTCCCTCGACCTCTGATCTTTTCACTTATCCCAGTTTACAGCTTCTTGGCATCTCCACTTACCTCTCCTCTCATATCTTGGTATCTTGTCCTCTCAGATGCTCCTCACGTGCCCCTTCCCTCTCCAACCCCAAAGTTTCACCCTCCCTAGAGCTGACCCCCAACCTCTCCCCTCCATAAGACCTTCATTTCTCCTCCCTCATTCCTCCGGAGTCCCCAGAGCCATGAAGGTATCCATCAATGGCCATCAGATTGTAGATTTGAGCTAAAAATTTTCTTTCATGTGTTGATGAAAGAGGAATTGAAAGTCTTTAACAACCCCTAGTCCCGGGCTCTAGCCAGATCAAGCAAGAGACCCTAGTCTTAGCTTGGGGTAGGGTCCTTAAAGGCCTCTCACTGTTGCATGCATGAATCCCGAGGGAGTCTGGAGGTCCCTGGCAAGCCAGAACAGCTGGGGGGGCATTTGGGGAAAGGCAACCTACCAAAAAATGCAGGAAGCATTTTAATGTTTAACAACCAGCCGATGGTATCTATACATGTCACACGTGTCCTATGGATGCGTGTCTTCGCGTGCACCTAAATCCATGGCAGGACCTATGAGAAGGTCCCCACCTATAGCATTATCCCAGGTATGAGCTGATGCAGGCCTGACCACCCTGCTCTCTCCCCCATCCCACCCCTGTCCGGTGTGGACCTGGGTCCCAAGCACGAGTAGATGGCAGACAGGGATACATTCACAAGGGCTATATTGTGGGAAAGGCAGGGTGGGGAGCAGGCAGGAAGTTCTTTCCTCCTGGGACTTGGGGTCTTCAGCAGACCCTAGTGACAAGGTCAGGTGAGGGGCTCTGCACTCTCTGGGGGCTGGAGATGAAGTGTCTCTAACACATCAGTAACATCTGCAACAAAATAAAAAATTATCACCAGGGGGGCACCTGGGGCTCAGAGGTGGGGTGGGGTGCTTCTAAAAGCCTGAGATGGGGCAGGGGGCTGGGGCTGGGCTCCGAGTTCGGGAGCTGGGCATCCCAGGGGCTCTTGGAGCTCTTGTGGGGGAGAGGGACAGACAGCATGGTCTTGGAGAGCGCTAGGACCAGATCTAGTCCCAGGGTCTGTGAGCTTCCAGAGGCGAGTCCGCAGTGGGCTCAGGGCCCCCAGAGTTGGATTGGGGGTGGCGAGGAGGGGGCTCCAGAACCTTAACAGGGGCTTTGGGAATGGTTTCGGGGCTGAGTCTGATCTAGAGGGTCTAGGTGGGTGGGGAGCATGAGAGTAGATAGGGTGTTCCTAGAACGGGGTCTGGGGTTGTTGGGGTGGGTCAGGTTCGAATCTGGGAGTCCTAAAGTTGCATCTGAGAACTCCAGGATCTCATGATCTGGGGGTGGGACCACTGGCTTTGGTTGGGGGGGGGGGTCCGGGGTGAGAGGATAGATGGCTCCCCATCTGCAAGCTAGGCCTAGGACGCAGGGCCTGTGGGTGGGCAGGTGCAGGATTCAGGAAGGCGGGAGGCAGGTGCTCCCAGAATGGAGGCTAGGGGGGTGACCAGCTTCTGAGTCTGGGAATCCCCGAGTGGCGTCCGAGAGAGATCCGACGGGCCTGGGCTTGGGTGGGGGGTGCGGGGAGGGGAAGGGGGATCCAGGGACTCCCAGCGGGGGTCGGGGCCGAGGGGCCGCGGGCGGAGGCGGGGCCGGGGCGGGGGGCACCTGCAGTAGAGGGACGCGATGGTGTTGGACCAGTCGCCGAAGATGCCCTTGCGGAACTCCTCGAGGCGCGGGTAGGCGCCGGTGGAGAACTTGCGCGTCTTGCCCGCCTTGCCGCGTAGGGACCACACGGTGATCTCGCAGCGCGGGGCCACCACGAGCGACGAGGCGACGTTGGCCCAGTTGGAGGGCAGGAAGGGCAGGTCGGTGTCGGGCTCCAGCGACAGCTCGGCGCCGCCGCAGCAGTTCTCGTAGTAGGGGTCGCTCTTGTCGTAGAGCTTGGCGCACGTGCGCGTCCCGTCCGGCCTCTTGAGGTCCGCGGGCGCGGGGCAGGCCGCCCGGACGCCGGGGACGGCCGCCAGGGCCAGGGCCAGCAGCACGGGGCACAGCGGCGACATGGCGACACTGCGGGGCCGCGTCCCCAAGCGCTTTTATGCGCCCGACCCGTGGGAAGGGAGAAGCTGCGAGATAAGGACGCCCTCCCCCACCCCCGGCCCCACCCCCACCTCGGAGCGGGGAGACCTTCCTGACCTAGGTCACCCGATGAACACAACCTGGACCCACTTGTGGACGGGACGACTCGGCAGCTTAAGATTTCCCGTGGCAAACAACATCATTAAATAAATAAATAAATAAATAAATAAATAAATAAATAAATAAACTACACACCTCAATTAACAGGACTGGAGGACGAGTCTCTTGTAATCCAGAGGGCAGCATAGGGTTAATAGGTACCCGCAGGAAGAGCCCTTAAAAACCTTTGAGGATTGGAACAACCCACTTTCCAAATAAAGAGAGGCCAATGCAGATGTGTGTGTGTGGGGGGGTGCTGGGTCTCCAGGCTGGGCAAGTCCCCTTCTCAGGAGGGACTTTGGACCTTGGGAAAGGAGAAGCTGGAGATAAGGAGAGAGAGGCCCTGGAAGGGAAGGGAGAGGAGGGGAGGAGATAAAGAGAGATCTCACTCCCTGGGGGGGGGCAGGAGAACTTCCCAACCAGGGTTGGAAACCCAGAATCTGTGAAATAGACATACTTACTATGAAATAGCACAACACTTAAAAACCACTGCAAGGCAGTGGGGGGGAAATTGGGGGGAAGAGTTGCAACACCTAAGACAGCATAGAGCTAATAGCTATAATATATAAAGAGTGCTTACAAATTGACAAGAAGATATCAAACAACCCCCCCCCACACACACACACACACAGCCCCCAAGAAAACAAGCCTTGTAAGTGGGGGGTGAGGGAAGAAAGAAGAGGCTGCGGTGCCCTACTCCCACTTTCCAGGAGCCAGGGGATTTCCTTCCTTTCTTTCTTTCTTTCTTTCTTTCTTTTTCTTTCTTTCTTTCTTTCTTTCTTTCTTTCTTTCTTTCTTTCTTTCTTTCTTTTTCTTTCTTTCTTTTTTTAAAGATTTTATTTATTTATTCATGAGAGACACAGAGAGAGAGGCAGAGACACAGGTAGAGGGAGAAGCAGGTGCATCACAGGGAGCCTGATGTGGGACTCGATCCCGGAACCCTGGGATCACGCCCTGAGCCAAAGGCAGAGGCTCAACTGCTGAGTGTCCCCTGAGGAGTCCCTTCAGGGGATTTTCTTAACAAAGATTGGAAATCTTGAATTTATAAAATAAACAGAGGACCCATAGAACTGTATAAAATGTCAACCTTTTGTACAGCAACAAACACAGACTAAACAAAAACCTAATCTGGGGAAAAATAGACAATTCTTGTAACATTCAATAAGCAGTTATCAGTCAGCAAGTGGAAATGACACAAGCCAAAGGAAAAATCGAGAAGCAGCCCAGGCAGGGTAGAGAAGCCACCCTGGGACGGGGATCTGGGCATCCGGGAGCCTGGCCAAGGCCCGTTGGAGACTCTGGAGTTCCTGGCCTCCTGCCAGTTGAGCACAGGGTCAAGAGTTGGTGAATGGATCCAACAGTGGTTCAAGTCTGTGGCTCCGGGGCAGCCCCGGTGGCCCAGCGGTTTGGCGCCCACCTTTGGCCCAGGGCGTGATCCTGGAGACCCAGGATCGGGCTCCCTGCATGGAGCCTGCTTCTCTCTCTCTCTCTCTCTCTCTCTCTGCCTCTCATGAATAAATAAATAAAATCTTAAAAAAAAAAAAAGTCTGTGGCTCTGTGGGTAAAGCCTATTCCAGGTCTCAGCTTCCCCATCTGTAAAATGGGTGATATTTCTTCCTGTAGTATAGGGTTGTTATGAAGATTACAAGGGGGGGATCCTTGGGTGGCGCAGTGGTTTAACACCTGCCTTTGGCCCAGGGCGCGATCCTGGAGTCCCGGGATCAAGTCCCACATCGGGCTCCCTGGTTGGAGCCTGCCTCTCCCACTTCCTGTGTCTCTGCCTCTCTCTCTCTCTCTCTCTCTCTCTCTCTATGTCTATCATAAATAAATAAAATCTTTTAAAAAAAGAATTACTAAAAAAAAAAAAAGATTACAAGGGATAATAGAAAGTATGGGGGAGGGGGAGAGGGTGGTAAAGGAAGGCATGGCCTCCTTGAGCTGTCCACACCTGATTCCACCCTGGGATGCTGGTATAAGGGGCAAATGAGTTAATCCACATGACAGCACTCATCGTAGGGCCCTTGCCCGGGGCCATGTGAGCATTTGCCATCACTGTTGTTGTGACAGCCCTTAGCATGGTGCCTGGCACACAATAAAAGAGCTCAATAAACGTAAAGCAGCACAACACAAGATCAGCAACAATCTGCTGTTACCTCAACCACTCAGCGAACCCTGTCCCCTCCGCCTCCCCCAGATGCTGCCTCCCACCGTGGCCAGGGTAATGCAGTAGTGAAGGGCCAAAGGCTGGAAACACTTGGAAGTAGGTTCAAATTCTGACTCTGTCACCTTGTTGAGTGACCTTGGGCAAGTGAACTCGCTTCTCTGAGCTTCAGTCTCCTGCCTTTAATGGGAATAATTGAAAATCACAATAGAAAATTATTATATAAGGAAATCTAGAACTGGGGCGCCTGGGTGACTCAGTTGGTTAAGTGTGTGACTTCGGCTCAGATCATGATATCGGCGGTCCTGGGATCGAGCCCCTGCATCGGGCTCCCTACTCAGCAGGGAGTCTGCTTGAAGATCTCTCTCTCCTCTCCCTCTGCCCCTCCCCCCACTCTCTCTCTCTCTCTCTCTCTCTCTCTCTCTCTCTCTCTCTCAAATAAATAAAATCTTTTTTAAAAAGAGATCTATAGGTGACATAATAAACTATTATTCATAAACATTAGAAATAATCTACATCATTGTTATTTATAAAATTAAATACTTAATAAACAGTATCAATATAAATACAAAAATCTCCAAGTACAGTGCCTGGCTCATGGAAGATGCTCGTGAACATGAGCTGTTAGGACTGTTCTATGATTCTTAGACCCTGGATCCTGGCCTGGCCCTGTCCCAGACCAGACCTGGATCCTTCTCCCTCCTTTCCTCTGGTGAGCCCATGAAATCTAATCTCCAGCCGCTAACTTCCCAGCCGGCCTCCTTGACCTCAGGCACACAGAGTCCCCACCTTCCCAGCTCTGCGTGGCCCTGGATGCAGGGATGGAGACAGGTGAGTGTAGTGCGGCTGAAATGCGCCATGCGTCAGACACTGTGGAAACACGGAACAGCAAGGAGACCTTGGTAAGGAGAAGACCCGGGGACAGGAGCACAGGACCCCGGGGGGCCACAGCACACAGCCAGCATCAGAGAGAACCTACAGGGACCCAGGGTGAGTGCACAGCATCCCCAATCCAGGAACACATACATGGGCAGGGGGGTAGGGACACCCTGTGACACGGTCACCCACTCATGGTCACAGAATCTCACTCGTGAGTCCTCGAGAACAGCATGTACTGAGTGTAGACACATGCTGAGGTACACGGTCCAAAAGAAACACGGTCCCAGACAGTGCGCCCCCCACCCCCGACGGAAACACACTCACAGTCACCAACAGGCCCCCAGCCCTCCTACCTACACCCCATGAAATCTCAAAAGCACGAAACCCCAAACACAAATCTGTCACGCTAGAGTGAGCACCCACAAGGCATCTTCGTCCAGAAGCAATTTCCTTACTGTTGATTAACACAAAGTGGGCAAATAGTAGAAAAATAAACATCTCCTTTTATTTTTTTTTGCATTTTTTTTCTTCAAAAAATGGAAGAATGTCCTGCCCTTGAGGAACCCATGAGCCCTTGAGAAAGTCAGACGACAAATCAATAACTCGAACACAATGTGAAAAGAGTTAAAACGGGCATTGCCAAGGCCTCTGGGAATCCAGTGGGAAGAGTAGCAGGGTTTCTTTAATATCCGCTGATATATTTTGATTCGTATAATAAAGCAAAAGCGTTCTTTTCAGATCGCACAAGCTTAATTCCACATTTTTTTTCACAAGACCATAAAAAAGGAGATTGGTCTGCACATGAAATTGCCACTAGCAGAAAAAGAAAGTATTCGTCTCAATCAGGGTAGTACTCGCAGATAAACAACACTCTAGGTGGCACATGGTTTAAATGAAAATGCTGTCACATAAATACAGGAAAACAGCTCAGTACTTAAGTTCACACTGGATCATGGGAACTCACCACACTTCCGCATGGACGCGGCCTGAATGCGATTCTTTCTATATAATCCTGAAGGGAGAACATGCCCCCCCACCAAAGCAGCCACGACTGTGTGGTTTGCAAATAGTGATCCTAGAAGTGTGGTCTCTGGATCAATGGCATCGACATCCCCAGGGACTTGTAAGAAATGCAAATTCTCAGCCTCACCCAAGTTGTGTGAATCAGACTCTAGGAGTGGGGCTTAACTATCTGAGGTTTTTTTTTTTTTTTTTTTTTAAGATTGTATTTATTTGTCCATGAGAGAGCCAGAGACACAGGCAGAGGGAGAAGCAGGCTCCATGCAGGGAGCCCGACGTGGGACTCGATCCTGGGTCTCCAGGATCACGCCCTGGGCTGAAGGCGGCGCTAAACCAATGAGCCACCCCGGCTGCTCCTATCTGAGTTTTAAATGCCCTCCTGGGGATTCAATGCCTGCTGGAGTTTGAGAACCACTGGGTCAAGGCTTTGGCCTTCTGAGGTTTCCTATGTCTCTGATTGTTTATTGCATCTAGAATTTTCTGTATTGGCACCTCAATTTGCTCGGTTCCTGTAAAATGTGTTTCATGTCATTTTCCTGGTTTTTTTTTTATTTTTTAAAAAAGATTTTATTTATTTATTCATGAGAGACATACAGAGAGAGACAGAGACATGGGCAGAAGGAGAAGCAGGCTCCATGCAGGGAGCCTCCCAGACACGGAACTGGGACTCGATCTCAGGACCTGGGGATCAGGCCCTGAGCCAAAGGCAGGCGGTGAGCCACCCAGGTGCCCTCATTTTCCTGATTAAAAAAAAATTCTATTAGCAATAGAAAAAGGGACATGTCTTGGGGGGGCAGGTGGAGCCTCGTCTGTCAGTGCCTGGAACCCAAATGCCCCAAATGAGCTTGACTCTTCTCTGACAGAGACAAAGCACCAGTCATCATCTGACCTTGGGAGCGGCTGAAGACCGGTATCTCAGATACACCTGCCCCAGGTGAGTTGCCTCGTTTCCAGGACCTCCCCGGGTCCCGTGGGCCCCTAGGGGTCTGGGCCACAGCTACTGCCCCCTCACTGCCCGCAAATCACTTAGGGGCGGGGAGGGCCTTGTTAAGATACAGATGCAGGTGCAACAGGTCTGGGGGAAGGATCTGGGTTCTGCATTTCCTGCGAGCTCCCCGGAGGGGGTGGCAGGAATTCGGAGGGTGGGCAAGGCCAGGGAGACGCCGGGGAGCCGCTGAGATTGAAAGAAAAAAAAACCCCAGTGAGATTTCAGAGGGAAGCCTGTGGGGGAAGCGAAATCTGAAGCTCCCCGGACTGGAACAGCCGGGCGGTGGGGAGGCGGGAGCCCTCGCGAGGTGGCGCCAGAGCGCGGAGATTCCTGGAGCCCAAGTTCAAATCCTGACTGTGCCGCTGAGGTGCCAGGGCGCTTGGGCACGTTGAACAACCTCTTTAAGCGTCAGCGTCCCCGCCTGTGAAGTGGGGATGATACACAAAAATTAATTATGGCTACGCTTCCCTTTTTATTGCTTCTGTTGTCATTGGTACATTCTACACCCCCAACATCAGGGTTTTTTTTTTTTTTTGTTTTGTTTTGTTTGGTTTGTTTGTTGTTGTTGTTTTTAAGATTTTTAAAGGTTGGGCATCCCAGGTGGCCCAGTGGTTTGGCGCCACCTTCGGCCCCGGGGTGTGATCCTGGAAACTCCGGATCGAGTCCTGCATCGGGCTCCCTGCATGGAGCCTGCTTCTCCCTCTGCCTGTGTCTGTGCCTCTCTCTCACTCTCTCTTTCTGCTGTCATGAATAAATAAATAAAAGCTTTAAAAACATTTTTTAAAAATAGATTTTTAAAGGTTTATTCATGAGAGACACAGAGAGAGGCAGAGACATAGGCAGAGGGAGAAGCAGGCTCCCTGTTGGGAACCCAAAGCGAGACCCAATCTCAGATCCTGGGGTCACGGGATCACCACCTGAGCCAAAGGCAGATGCTCAACCACTGAGCCACCCAGCTGCCCCTTCCTTTGATCAGTTTTAAGATATAATTGCAACCGTTTTATTAGTCTTTTCGAATTACCGACAATAGCCAATGTTTCCCTGTGCAGATTCCTCCCTATTGCATATTTGGGATTTTTTTCTTTTAATTTGCTCTTACTTTGTTAATAATAATAAATAGTGTTAGTTTTTATTGTGCATTTTGGATTCTTTTCTTTCTTTCATTCTACTTTCTTTGAATTTTTTTTTTTGTGTGTGTGTGCCAGTCTTGTCCTAGCATTTGAGGGAGATGTTTTAGCTTGCTTATTTTCAGCCTTTTTTCTTTTCCCACGTTTGTACTTAAGGCTTTCCACTTCCTTTGTAGGAGTGTTTTTTGGCTTACATAAGATAATGAGTGTAGCATGCTGAGATTGTGTCAGGCACTTGGAAAGTGCTCAGTATGTTAACTGTAAGTGTTGGTGTTGGTTTTGATTATTATTATTAATCAGAGGCCTTATAGACAGAGAAAGATTCAGGGGAAGAAGCCTGAATCAATTATGCATTGGTTCTCTATTGCTGCCATACCCAATGATTATAAACTTAGTGGTTTATAAACACAGGTGTTATCTGACAAGTCTGGAGGTCAGGAATCCAAAATCCAAAAAAGGTGTCAGTGTGGCTGCCTTCCTTCTGGAGGCTGTAGAGGACAATCCTTCTCCTTGTATTTTTCTAGTTTCTAGAGGCTATTTGCATTCTTTGACTCCTGGCCCCTTCCTTCTTCAAAGCCAGCAACATAGCATCCTCAAATCTTCCTCTGATTCGGATTCCTTCTTCTTGCCCCCTCTCTCACTTTGAAGGATCTTCGTGATTACATCAGACTCACTCCAATAACCCAGGATAATTTCCTTATTTTAAGGTCAGTTGGTTAACAGCTTTTTTTTTTTTTTTTGAGATAGGGAGAGAGAGAACACATGCAGAGCAGGAGTAGAGGACAGAGGGAGAGAGAGAGAATCTTAAGCAGGCTCCATGTCTATAGCAGAGCCCGACATGGGTCTTGATCCATGACCCTGAGATCATGACCTGAGCCGAAATCAAGAGTTAAACACTTAACCAACTGAGCCACCCAGGCGCCTTGATTAGCAGCTTTAGTTCCATCTGCAGCCTTAACCTCTCTTGCCATGTAATAACATAACATTCATGGGGACTGAAGATCAGGACATGGACATCTTTGGGGAACAATTATTCTACCTAGCACAGATTAGCCTTGAGGTTTATTATAAATGAGGAGTATTTTCTCCTGTATGAAGAAAGGCACCCACCCAAGTTGTCTGAGATTCCATTGTCAGATCGTCAGGGCCCAACCTTCTATATCGTTGCTCCATTATCAATACGTGGCTTTCTCTTCATGGTCCAAGATGATTGCTTGAGCTCCATCCTTCACATCCACATCCCAGACAACAGGCAGAGAATGGCGGGTAGGGAGGAAGAAAGAAGGAATGCCTCACCCAGAAGTACCACAAAATACTACTGTCTATATCTTGCTGTCAGAACTTACCTGCAAGTGGGCACATAATGACATAAGAAGCTGAGTCCCAACTCAGATTAGTCATTTGCCTGATGACAAATCATACTTCCTGTTACCAAAGAAAGAACAGATATGGAGACATTGTCACAAAGCTTGGGTAAGAGGCAGCTCAAGGGATGGCAGAGTCAGATAAGGTACAGATCTCCAAGAGAAGAAAAAATCGAGTCCTGACTATCCACAACCTGGATATGGCAGAGAGAAGGCTGGCTGGGGTAAACTGATCAATGGCATCCAAAGATATTCAGGTACTAATCCTGGAAGTTGTGAATGTGACCTTTTTTGGCAGAAGGGACCTAGCAGATGTGATCGCCTTAAGGATCTTCAGGTAGGGAAGATTATCCTGGATTATCTTGGTGAACCCTAACTGGAAACACATGTCCTTGTACGAGGGAGGCCAAGGGAGACTTGACTATGGAGAAGATGTGATGACCGAAGCACAGATTGGGGCAATGTGCTTTGAAAATGAAGAAGGGGCCATAAGCCCAGGAATGAAGACAGCCACCAGAAGTTTAAAGAAGCAAGGAAATGAATTCTTCCCTGGATCCTCCCTGAGGAATCAGCCCTATAGACAACTTGATTTTAGTCTTTGAAATCTCATTTTCACCTTCTGGCCTTAAGAACTATAGGAGAGTACATCATGTTGTGGCAAGCCACTAAGTTTGTAATTAGTTACACCAGCCATAGGAAATGAATATAGTGACCTTGCCCTAAACTTCTCATGTTCCCTAGGAAATGTAACTGGAGCAGGAGATCCCCTGAGAAATTGGGCGTTGGCTAAGGTCTTCCAGGGAATCAAAGTGATTATAGATCCAGCACTTCCACTTCTGGGTATTTATCTGAAGAAAACAAAACACTAATTCAAAAAGAGATCTGCATCCCCTTGTTCATGGCAGCACTATTTACAATAGCCAAGACATGGAAGCTCCCTAAGTGTCCATCAATGGATGAATGAATAAGGAAATGTGGTATCTATACACAATGGAATGTTATTTGCCCGTAAAAAAGGGAAATCTTGCCGTTTGCCTTGAGAGCATCATGCTAAGTGAACTAAGAACAAGACAAATAGTGTATGATCTCGCTTATGTGTAGAGGATAAAAATAACAAACAAACAAAACCAAATTCATAGAAATAGAGAACAGAATGGTGATTGCCAGGGGCAGGAGTAGAATGTGAGCAAAATGGGTGAAAAGGATCAAAAGGTACTAACTTCTAGTTATAGAATAAATGTCATGAGATTATGATTACAGCATAATGACTGCAATAATCTGTATTACATATTTGAAAATTTCCAAAATAGGGATGCCTGGGTAGCTCAGGGGTTGAGTGTCTGCCTTTAGCTCAGGGCATGATCCCAGGGTCTGGGGATCGAGTCTCACATCAGGCTCCCCACAGGGAGCCTGCTTCTCCCTCTGCCTATGTCTCTGCCTCTCTGTGTCTCTCATGAATAAATAAATAAAATCTTTTTTTTTAAAATGAAAATTGTTAAAATGTAGATCTTAAAAATTCTCATCACAAGAAAAAAAATTGTAGTCATGTATGGTGATGGATGCTAACTAGACTTATTTGGTGATCATTTCACAATACACACCAATATTGAATAATTATGTTGTATACTTGAAACTAATATAATGTCATATGCCAGTTATATGTCTTTTTTTAAGTGACTATGGGAAGCAGGGGGAACGGACTTCCAGAAGGCAAGGGATGGATTAGATTAACTAGCGTCATTACACCCAAAAGTTCTACTAGTTAAAAATAATGACAGTAGCAATAATAAAAGTGGCACTAATAATACCCCCCACTTTTTGAGCCCTTACTATGTGCTAGATTCTCTGTCAAAGGCCTTATACACATGTCCTCATTTACTCTTTTTAGCCTCCCAGTGGATTGGTGACAATGAACCTGTCAGTTAAGATAGGTTGTGTTTTGCTGCAGTAACAAGTAGCCCTCAAGCCCTCAAGGGGCTGACATCTGCAAAGGTTTATTTCTTTCTCACAATTTCTTTCTCATACGTGTGTGCCCATCACAAGTCAGTTTGGGGCTCACTTGTCATTGTCCTTACTCAAACAATACCTGGATCATTGCCAATCTCTGGTCATAGGAAAAAGCAGATGAAGCATACCCTGGCCCAGAAATGATATGCCATATGACTGACATTGGTGGGAAGGAGGGAGGGTAATTGTCTTCACTAAATAGACAAAAAACATTGCCCTTACAAAGATTACATTCCATTTGGGGAGACAAGCCATAAGCAAAATAAAATAAATGACTGAATGCCACATGGTGTACATACTATGGAGAAAAGTGAATCAAGCAGAGAACATGGAACGGGTAGGAACAATTTTGAATGAGTGGCCAGGAAAACCTTAGGAAGAAGCATTTGAGCAAAAACTTGAGGAGGGGAAGAAGGCAACTATGGTGATGCTGGGAAGAGAGTGTTCCAGGTAGAAGGAACTACCAGAGCAAAAGAATGTTTGAGAAATGGTGAGGAGTTTGTTTGGCCAGAATGGGGAGAGGTAGGAAGAGAGGGAAAGAGATGGGGTCAGAAATGTCATGGGGCCGGGTCATGTGGGGCCTTACATAAGGACTTTGTCTTTTACTCTGAGTGAGATGGAGCCAGGAGAGAGCGGGGCAGGGTCCTGACCTGACTCAGGTGTTCTCAGGGTCCCTCTGGATGTGTATGGGGAACAGACTAGGGGTTTGGGAGCAGGATTGGGGAGCCCAGGGAGGAGGCTGCTGCCATGGTCCAAGTAGGAGAGGGTGGACAAGACCAGGGTAGGAGCAGTTGAGGGAGTAAGAAATAGTAAGATTCAGCATATACTTAAAATTAGAGTCAACTGAATTTACTAACTAGTGGTAAATGACAGAAAAGAAAAGAGCCATGGGGGCACCTGCGTGGTTCAATAGTTGAACATCTGCCTTTGGCTTAGGTCGTGACCACGGGGTTCTGGGATCGAGTCCCGCAGTTGGGCTTCCCGCTGGGAGCCTGCTTCTCCCTCTGCCTATGTTTCTGCCTTTCTCTCTGTGTCTCTCATGAATAAAAATATAAAATCTTAAAAAAAAAAGGAGCCAAGGATGAGTCCAGTGCCTTTCACCTGGGGGTCTGGAAAAACGAGTTGCCATTTACTAGGTTGAAAAAGATGATAGAAATAACAGGTTTACAGTGAGAAGAGTAGGAGTTACATTTTGGGTGTGATAAGTTTGAGAAGTCCACGAACATCCAGATAAAGTTGTTCAGTAGCCACTTTGACGTACAAGCCTGGAGTTCAGGGGTGAGGTCTGAAGATCAAATTTTGGGAGTTGTATCAGTCAGTTTTGTGTAATAAGCAACCACAAAAACCTCAAAAACACAAAACCACTCACCTAGCCCAGCATCTGCAGACCAGCTGGAGGTGGCTCTGCTGATCTCTGGGGTTGGCAGATTCAGGGCAGGTTCAGCTAGGTGGCTCTGTTTCTAGCTGTGGGTCTGGCTGGCTCAGGTCTGAGGCTAGGCTGAGGGATAGCAGCAAGCCAGGGGACCTCTTCTCATTGTCATTGCCAAATCTCGGGAGGGCAAGTAGAAACCCACGAGGCTTCTTAAGGCTTATCCTGAGAGCTGACACATCACCACTTCTAGATATACATTATTAGCTTAACAATTCACATGGCTGGGTCCAAAGTCAGGAGGCAGAGAAGTAAACTCTGCCTTCAGTGACGCTGTGTCAAGGGTATGGATGCAGGGAGGTGGAAGACTTTGCACCAATAATTCTTTTTTTTTTTAAAGATTTATTTATTTATTAATTCAGAGAGAGTGAAGAGAGAGGCAGAGACACAGGCAGAGGGAGAAGCAGGCTCCACGCAGGAAGCCCGATATGGGACTCGTTCCTGGGTCTCCAGGACCACACCCCAGGCTGCAGGCGGCGCTAAACCGCTGCGCCACCGGGGCTGCCCTGCAGCAATAATTCAATGTGCCCCAGGAGCCATGACTGTAGAGGCGAGTTAGGCTCTAAAGACATGAAGATAGATATATGCGTCATGGGTAGATGAGAGATAAAGGCCAGGGTGATCTTGGTATATTCCAATGTTTATAAGTAGGAGAGGAGGAGAATAATCATCAACAAAGACTGAGAAGGAGCCACCAGAGAGGTAGGAAGACAACCAGACAAGTGGGAACCAGTGAAGAATGTGTTTCAAAGAGCAGAGAGTGATCGCCTATGTCAATGACTGCTCATATATGATGATGAAAGATTGAACTAAGAATCAACCATTGGGTTTAGCAATATGGAGGACACTAGTGGTCCGGACAAGAACTGAATCTATGGAGTGGTAGGATGCTGTCCCTTTTCTTCTTCTGGACATTGCCAAAGGGATGTAATGTCTGGAACTGTGGTAGCCCCCTTGTGACTATGAGGAGATAGAACTTAAGGGTGAGGCTGAAATGCTAATGATGGCAAGGCTGAGAGATAGGAAGAATCTGAATTTTTGATAACATTACTGTGAGCTCCTGAATTAGCCAACTTCTTCCTGGTCTGTTTTACCCTCAGACTTCTGGTTATATGAAATAACACATTTTTAATTCTTTTAAGTTGAGTTAGGATTTTCTATTATTTAAGAAAAAAATCCTGATAAACGTATTTGCATTTAATACACAATCTGATGGTTTTTTTTATTCTACAACCACCTATAATGTGACAGTATTTCATTTAAAAACAATGACAAGAACTAGGGACACCTGAGTGGCTCAGTCAGTTAAGTGTCTGATTTTGGCTCAGGTCATGATCTCAGGGTCCCGGGATCAGGCTCCGAGTTGGACTCCCTGCTTGCCAGGGAGTCTGCTTGTCCCTCTCCCTCTGTCCACTCACCCCCGCTCTCGCTCACTCTCTCTTTCTCTCTCAAGTAAATAAATGAAATCTTTCAAAAAAATTTTAAACCAACAACCATTATCTATAAATGCTGAAAAAATTAACTGGCGTCCACTAAGATCCAAGGGGAGAAAGAAAGCACCCTGCTCTGGCAGACGGTGGTGTTCAGAACCATGGAGAGCAGCCAGTGGAGCTGCCTTCTCCGTGGTGGAGACTAACTTTTCTTAGAGGTGGAAAATCCTCTAAGAAAAGGGGTTTTCTTAGAGGACCTCTAAGGGGTTGGTGGAAAACCCCAAGAGAAATGATCTCTTTCTATTGATCATTATTCAGAAGATGGCAAGGGAACTCTTTTTTTTTTTTTTTAAGAGAACTTTTAGAATCAGTTTTTGTTGCTACTGGCTTATTAGGTGGTCCAGTGTGGATCTGAACTTGAGCTGTTTTCTGTGCACAAGAACAAAGCTAATTTGTCCTTGTTCTTGAAACCAGAGCTGGAGATATGAATTCAGGATGTATTAGACTGTCTTATCACTCAAATTATTTCCTTACATTTTAAAGTGATAAGTTCATTTATTGGGGAAAAAATAAATCTCTACCCTATTGACCCTCAGTCTCCTCTCAGCTCTGTCCCCGATTACAGTATTTCTTCATTTCCACCTCCACCTGGGAGAGAATTCTTGCTTCAGCTCCTTGTTGCAACGTTTAGCCTGGACAGACAGGCTGTCTGGGCTGACGTAGCAGAACACAACTCAAGGTTGTCCTGGGAGTCAGGGAAAGCCCCAGGCTGGGGAAGCCGGGCAGCAGGGCGGGGCCAAGTGAGCCAGGTGAGCCAGGTGAGCCAAGTGAGCCTGCGAAAGGGAAACTGACAAGGGAAAGTGACTTCCGGAGTTAGACAATCCTCAGGGCTGGGGTGGTGTCAGCCCCACAGGGAGGGGTTAGAGGTGCCCGGATGGCACGAGGGGGCTCATCTCTGCAGGCTGCCCAATTGTGGACACCAGACAATGAGGGGATACCCAGAAAGTATCTCCATGAAGGGACCGGAGGCTTCTAGATGGGGGCTGCTTACAGCGTGAGCATGATTCAGGGAACCACTGTAGAGGGAAGAGTCAGTAAGGCTGAGATAGAAGAGCCACCTGACACCACTATGAGATAGGAATGAGGATTTTAGGTGCCATTGAATTCTTCAAAGGACCCAACTAATTGTCGAATAAAGGAACTGTTTCCTTTATTTCCTGGTTCAGTCAATCAGCCAATCATTGATTCAAGAACGTATTCATTGACTAGTTACCACAGGACAGCATGGTCCTAGGCATCCAGTTGGGAACAAAACACAAACCTCCCTACCCTTCATGGTGTTGGCTTTCCAGTGTGAGGGTCAGACAATAACAAAATCATAAATGTATATGAAGGGATTCCTGGGTGGCTCAGTGGTTGAGCATCTGCCTTTGGCTCAGGGCGTGATCCTGGAGTCCCTGGATCAAGTCCCACATGGGAGTCCTAGCAGGGAGCCTGTTTCTCCCTCTACCTATGTCTCTGCCTCTCTCTCTGTCTCTCTCATGAATAAATAGATAAAATCTTAAAAAAAATAAATGTATATGAAATCAGCTACTAACAAGTCCTTTGGAGAAAGATTAAACTGGAAGTGGAGCCAGGTATGCAGAGAAGGGGTTGTATGCTGCAAGACAGTTGGAGAAGGTGACATCTAATTGAAAACCTAAAGGAGGGAGAGAGGGATGGAGCAGCCCATCCTAGGTAGTGGGAAAAGCCAATGCAAAGTGAACCTCTGTGCCAGATGTGGCCACGTGACTACATCTTCCCCAGGTCTAAGCCTTCAAACATGTGAAGGTGGTCCTCCTCTCTTTCCCCTTTCCACATCCTAGAACCTGGACATGTCTGAGAGCCAGATCCTGCTGCTGCACAGATGAGGACAACATTCAGGCAGGTTCTAACCTGACATATGAATTCAGAGTGGGCCTGTGAACTTGGAAGGGCAGGAAAAATCATCTTTATTTTCACTGACCTCTACCTGAAATTTGACATTCCATTCCTACATTACTTTCTTTGCTGTAACAAATCACCACAAACTTAGTAACTTAAAACAAACCAAATTTTCTATTGCCTGGTGACTGGACAAACAAAATATAGTCTATACATTCTTTTTCAGATTTTATTTATGTATTTGAGAGAGAGAGGGACAGAATTGTGACAGAGATAGCAAGAGAGAGCACTAGCGGGGAGGGGAGGGAGAAACAGGCTGCCTACTGAGTAGGGAGCCTGATTTGGGGCTGGATCCCAGGACCCCAGGATCTCAACCTGAGCCCAAGGCAGATGCTTAATGGACTGAGCCACTCAGATGCCCCGGGATTTTTTTTAAAAAATATTTTATATTATTTATTTCGAGGGGGCAGGAGGGGCAGAGGGAGAGGGAAAGAGAGAATCTCCAGCAGACTCTTTCCTGAGTGTGGAGTTAAAAGCCCATTGTGGGGCTCAATGCAGGGCTCCATTTCATGACCTTGAGATCGTGAACTGAACTGAAACCAAGAGTCTGGAACTTACCTATTGAACCATCTTGGCGCCCCTATTATTCAGCTTTTTTTTTTTTTTTTTTTTTAGATTTTATTGATCTGTTTGACAGAGAGAGAGCATAAGCAGCAGGAACAGCAGGCAGAGGGAGAGAGAGAAGCAGAGAGCCCAATGCGGGGCTCGATCCCAAAACCCTGGGATCATGACCTGAGAAAAAGGCAGATACTCAACAACTGAGCCACCCAAGTGCCCCTATTATTCAGCTTTTAAAAAGGAAGGAAATTCTGATACATGATGAGCTGCGACATGGATGAACTTTGAGGACGTCATGCTAAGTGAAATAAACCAGTCACAAAAATAAACATACTGTAGAATTCTAGTTATATCTAGTTATAGACAGTATCTGGAGTTGGTAAACTCAAAGACAAAAAGTAGAGTGGTGGTTGCCAGGGGCTGGAAGAGGAGGAAGGAGAAATTATTGTTTCATGGGTATTAGGTCTCAGTTTTGCAAGATGAGAAAGTTCTGGAGACAGGTTGCACAACAATGCGAATATACTTAATGTTACTGACCTGTACACTTACAAATGGCAAAGATGGTAAATCTTCTGTGTAGTCTTCACAAATAAAATTTCTAAAAATTATCCAACCAAAGGAACAAAACAAAAACACTCCATGAATTTTTACTCCTACAGATTTAGAGGTCAGGAGTCTAAAACCAAGATTTTGGCAGGGCTCATTCCTTCTAGAGACTTCAAAGGAGAATCATTTCCTTGCTTTTTCAGTTTTGAGGGGTCACCTGGGTTCCTTGACTCATATTACCCTCCTCACAGCATTACAATCTGCTGCTTTTGGCATCACACCTCCTGCTACTAACTCTGACCCTCTTGCCTTCCTCTTATAAGGACCCTTGTAATTGCATTGGGTCTACCCGGACAGCCCAGAATAACCTCTTCATGTCTTTTTTTTTTAAGATTTTATTTATTTATTCATGAGAGACACACACAGAGAGAGGCAGAAACACAGGCAGAGCGAGAAGCAGGCTCCATGCAGGGAGCCCAATGTGGGACTCGATCCCAGGACCTCAGGATTACCCCCTGAGCCGAAGGCAGCCGCTCAACTGTTGAGCCACTCAGGCTTCTCACTTCCCCATCTCAAGACACTCAACTATCACATCTGCTAAGTCTCTTTTACCGTGTAAGGGAAAGTAGTCACAAGTTCCAGGGACCAGGTTCCAGGGAACATCTTTGGAGGCTACGTCTGTTACAATAGGCAACAAATCACAATAGTGTTGGCAGAACTTATAACTAAGATATTCTTTTTTTTCTTAAAGATTTTATTTACTTATTCGTGAGAGACAGAGAGAGAGAGGCAGAGACACAGGCAGAGGAGAGAGAAGCAGTCTCCATGCAGGGAGACTCGATCCCAGGACTCCAGGATCACGCCCTGGGCCAAAGGCAGGTGCTCTACCGCTGAGCCACCCAGGGATCCCAAGATATTTTCTTATTACGTTATTTTCCAAGGCCATCTTGCAATATTATTTATGCTTATCTCTACTTTTAAGTTAAAGTAGCTATTAAAGCTGCCACAAGTGACTTTTTATTTAAAGCCTTAGTGAAGAAACACATAAATTACTACATCACAGTTTTAAAAAATATTTTGATAACTGCATTACAATAAAAATTGGATTTCTTTGTCCTCTGTATTTTCTTTTATTTTGAGAAGCTTTGCAAGTCTGTCATGAGGTCCAATGCGTGAAAATGGGTAAGAATGCCTGCCCTTGGGGATGATAGAGTGGAAAAAATGGGCCCCTGGAAGACTGAGTAGAGGCATCCTGCCAACTGGACCACTCCCCTTGGGGTTGTAAGGTCAAAGAGCATTATACTTCTGTGGGGTCTTTTTTTTCATCCACTGGTTGAGAGTCTTTTTGTTATGCAAGCTCTTTTCAGCATGAATTGACTGCTTAGAGTTGTTCTTACTCACAGAGGCAGAGCCAGGGTTAGTGGGGCTTCAAGCTCACACCGTTTAGGGGCTCCTTTTGAAAAAAATGAATGAATGTAGCCACTATGGAAAACAGTGGTTTTTGAGGGTTCCTCAAAAAATTAAAAATAGAACTACTATACGATGCAGCAATTGCACTTTTGTGTATTTATCCAAAGAAAAAGAAAACACTATCTCAAAAGATACATGCACCCTTGGGTTCATTGCAGCATTATTCAATAGCCAAGACATGGAAACAACCAAAGCATCCATCAATGGATGAATGGATACAGAAGATATGGTATCTATATAACAATGGAATATTATTCAGCCATAAAAATGTAGGGAATCTTGCCATTTGTGATAACATGGATGGACCTTGAGGGCATTATAGTTGGTGAAATAAGCCCAAGAAAGACAAACACCGTATGATCCCACTTATAAGTAGAAGCTTAAAAAAAAAAAACCACAAAAACTAAACAACTCATAGACACAGAAAACAGATTGACAGTTGCCAGAAGCAGGCAGGGAGATGGGAGTGATGAAGGTGGGTGAAGGTGATCAAAAGGTACAAATTTCCAGTTATAAAATAAATAACTATTGAGGATGTGATAGATAGTAACTATAGCTAATAATACGATATTGAAATATTGAATATTTGCAAATTACTGAGAGAGTAGGGTTTTTTTTTTTTAGAGTAGATTTTTAAAAAAGATTTTATTTATTTATTCATGAGACACACAGAGAAAGAGGCAGAGACAAAGGCAGAGGGAGAAGCAGGCTCCCTGCAGGGAGCCCAATGCAGGACTCCATCCCAGAAAGTTATAAGTATGAATGATGAGGAATTGAGGTGATTGTTTCATTATATATACAGATATCAAATCATTAAGTTGTATACTTGAAATTAACATAATGTCAATTTTATCTCAATAAAAAAAAGGAAAGCAATTGGGGAAAGATTTTATTTTGTTTATTTTACAAAAACATGTGACCATGTGAACCAGTGGAGAAGGCCCCACCCCAGACTGGGAAGGGCCATGCAAAGGTGAGGCCCTGAATCTTAGGCTGTGTTGTGGATACAGTGATGCTCCACCCAGATCCCTTCTTCAGAACTTGCACATTCAGGCGCTCGCTGCTAGGAATGCAGCTGCTGGTGGCTCCTGGCTCCTGTCAGCTGCAAGGAACTGCCTTGTCTCAAAATTAGTCCCCCTCCTAAGGTACTGGCCATGGCCAATGGTCAACGACATAGAGATACCAAAGCCTGGATCCCAGCTGCAATTTGGGACAACTCTGAAGGGCCATTTCAGCTGCAGACCTCTCTGTAGGACAGGCCAACATCTCTGTAGAACCACACTGCAGGGCACCTTGCCCCCCACAGTCCCACTTTCCTTATATTCTTTCAGGTGCACCCCCCAAGGAGCCCTCTCCAGTAAGCCTCCAGAGTGCAATTCCATCCAAGAGTGTTCCAGAAAATCTAATCTACGGCCACTTGTATCAAAAGTGGTCTCACCAAGCAGACTCAGCAGTGGGCTTTTGGAATGGGGACACTTGCTGGTTGGCTGGCAATGAGGACCCATTCCTAGTTGCAGGTGGGGTGTGTAGACCCCTACCACGCTTAGCAGTGCAATAGTTAAAATTTTTACATGTGATGACAAGGATGAGGTACTGGTGAAAGAGGAAGTATCCTGAGCCATAATGACAGGCTCAGATGATGAATCACTAACTCAAGGCAGGATTTGAAAGCCAGATTCTGCCTTGGTAGCAGATGAAATGGAAGGCAGACTCAGGAGATGTTCCTAAGAGTTGTGGAGATTCAGGGAAAGTTGACTACCCAGCCCCAGGAGTCACCTGTGCCAATGTGGGAAGTCACCTGTGCCACTGTGGGACCTGAAGACTTAGAATGGGGATATCTGAGCAGATGCGCAGAGAAGCTTGAAGATCAAGCAGAGACTTCTAATGAGACAAATGCTTACAAGACAATGTAGTTGTTTATCAGTATCCGAATATTTTCCCATGATAATGGATTTAACATCGCAGCAAGGAATCTGGGAAGTGGGGTTAGTATGCCTGAAAAATGTGAAGGCATGCAGTATGTTTATAGAAATGACAGGAGACTAGTATCAAAAGGCTCCAAGGCCATACAGGAGTGGATATATTACATGAGACTGGAAACCCACCTGATGATGTGATCAGTGGGAGTGGTGCCCAAATGACACTGCTTTCCACAGTGAGAAGGTGTATTGGTATCACCCAGAAAGCCAGACCAGGGTCCAGGTCTGATGGCTGGGGAGGCCTTCAGAACCTGGGCCCCCTGATAACGATGGTGGATACCATTATTGCAATGAGCCACCAGGTTGGTTCGGCAGCCAGTGAGCCCAAACCACAATGAGCACCGGAGAGTTTTGGTAGAACACAAAGCTCTAAGAGGCAAGATATATGGCAGCCAGTATGAGTACTTCTTAATTTATACAATCAGAACATTTTAGGATTGATGATCCAGGATGATCCAGAGGCTGAGGGCAGATGCCCTAATAAAAAATCATGATCCCTGACCCAGTTTCCAGACCCAAATCCATCTTCAGATCCCAACTGCAGAGGAGGCTAGCCGCCACCCCCCGCCCTGAATAATGAGCTTGCAATGCCACGGCAAGTGTGTCCCTTAGTGATCTCTCCAGCCCTTCCCCAAGGGGACTCACAACCTGTGGTGTGGTTTCTACCAACTCACCAGAACCAATTTTTAAATCTTCAGAAATTTTTTAAGTCTGTTGTTAAGCAAAGCCATTAAAAATATGAAATTATATGAACTCACAGTTTAAAATCTTACCAACATAGGGGTACCTAGGTGGCTCAGTTGGTTCAGTGTCTGCCTTTGACTCAGGTTGTGATCTGGGGTCCTGGGATCAAGCCCCACTTCAGGCTCCCTGCTCAGCGGGAAGCCTGCTTCTCCTTCTCCCTCTGCCCCTCCCCCCTACTCATGCTTTCTCTCCCTCACTCTCTCAAAAAAACAATAAATAAATAAATAAATAAATAAATAAATAAATAAATAAATAAATAAATCTGACTGAAGAAAGTAATAAATACTCATAGATCACTTCTTGTTTATCACATTTTATCTATGCTCTTGAGGTAATTTATATTATGAGTTGAATTGCATCCCTCAAAAAGACATGGAAAACCTAACCCCCTGGTCCTGAGGATGTGCCCTTATTTGGAACTAGGATCATTGCAGACGTTATTAGTTAAGATGAGGTCATTAAGTTTGGCCCGAATCCAATATGACCGGTAAGCTTATAAAAAGAGGAAGAAGAGACACAAAGGGGGAATATGGCCACGGGAGATCACAGTGGTGCGCACGAGGAATGCCAAGGATTGCTGGCAAACTCCGGCAGCTGGAAAAGATGAGGAAGGATTGTCCTCTACAGGTTTTCCGATGGAAACCTGCATGGCCCTGCTGATACCTTGATTTTGGACCTCCAACCTTTAGAACTGTGAGACAACACATTTCTGCTATTTTAAGTCACACAGTTTGTGGGACTTTGTTATGACAACCCTAGGAAAGTAAAATACTTTGCCTTTTATTTCTATGTAGAAATACTATATAATGATGTCCTGCTGGACAGCTCTTCCAAACTCTGTGCAGGGGATGCCATGTTGGCAGCTTGATATCAGCCAATAGTATTTACATGATAGAATTTGGAAAATCTACAAATTAGAGCTTTTCTTCTCAGAGAGCCAGTTGTTAAACATTTACTGGAAACCATTGCTAATGGCAATTACCTTGGTTAACAGTCACTGGTTAAAGGTGAAAACTCAGACCTTTTGATAACTGTTGAACACAGGATCTGAATTAATATTGATGCTGGGGACCCAGAGTGCCATTCTAGCCCTTCCATTAGAGTTAAGGGGGCATATGGAGGCAGATGATAAATGGAGTCCTGACCCAGGTGTCCTTCCCAGAGCTATTATAATGGGGAAAGGCCAAATAGAAGCCTCTGAAACTGGCCCCTTCCCACCACAGTCATCATAGTTTTTTAAAAAAATCATCACATCCCCAAGGGCATGGCAGAGATCTATGTCATCTTCAAAGACATGAAAAATACTAGAGTGGTGGTCCCCATCATACTCTCATTTCATTCACGTGCCTGACCCCTTCAAAAACTACCTGGATCATGGTGGATGACAGTGGATGTACAAATTTAATCAAATAGTAGCCCAAATTGCAGCTGCTGTGCTGGACAGGATATCTTTGCCAGAGAGAATTAACACAGCCTCACTATGTGATATGTAGTGATTGCCCTGGCAAACACAATCCCTCTGTCCCTTACGGGAAGGAGGATCAGAGGCGGGTCGCATTTACTCAGGGTGGCCAAGATGCACATTTAATCTGGCCCTAGGGAGATGTTAGCCGTCCTACCCTCTGCCATAACATTAACTGCAAGGACCTGGGCCATCTGGACACAGAACGTCATGTTGGCTCACTCTTCGACAGCAACATGCTAATCAGATTGTAAGAGGAATAAGTGGCAAGTACATTGGAAGATATCCTCCCGAGGATGGAGGAGAAACCCTTCAAAGTTTCAAGTACCTCCTAGTGTTGAGGGGTCCAGTGCCTGAGATATGTCAGGACACCCCCTTCAAAATAAACCACTGCGACTCACACTTCTGCTAAGAAAAAGGCACAAAGCTGGTTAGATATGTTTGGGCTCAGCAGATAGCATATGGGAATAATGCTCCAAGCCACAAACACGGAACAGTGTCAGCTCTGAGTGGAGTGCAGAACAGAAAAGCCCTCTGTAGCAGGTCCAGGCTATGGTGTGAGCCCCTCTGTCACTTGAAGTATTTGACCCAATAGACCCTATGGAACTTAAGGTATCTGTGGTAAGAAAAGACCTCTTGTGGCATTTACACAAACTTCAATCAGAGAATCACAATGGGAGTCCATTAGGGTTCTGGAGCAAGGTCAGGGCATCTACAACAAAGTACACCCCATTCATGAAGCAGTGCCCGGCATGCTGCTGGGTCACAGTGGACAGGAAGTGCAGGGCCTCGAGACATCAAGTGACCAATTATGAGCTGTCTGACCCACCAAATCATAAGGCCGGGTGATCCAAGCAGCCATTTGTTATAAGACAGAAGCAGTACATCTAAGATCAGGGACAGGCAGGGGCCAGATTATAAGTCTGCTTCACGAACTAGCAGGCCAAGTTTC
Source organism: Vulpes vulpes (assembly GCF_048418805.1). Taxonomy (NCBI): domain Eukaryota; kingdom Metazoa; phylum Chordata; class Mammalia; order Carnivora; family Canidae; genus Vulpes; species Vulpes vulpes. The sequence continues at coordinate 8,723,290 of NC_132780.1, forward strand.
CAGGTCATCTGTCACTGGTGCATCACTGCCTATTCCTCTATTCACACATATGGCTGCATGGCAGAGTGTCCTTTATGACTGGCTGATAATGATGAAAGAGGCTAAGCTTGGTCCATTAATGGGTTGGCTGAGTATGTGGGGCTAAGAAGAAAATACTTTTGTTCCACTACAGCCCATTCAAGAGTGACCCTGAAAGGCGGAGGTGACAGGAAATCTTATCAATAGGAAGAGCTCTGGAGGGCAAAGCTTCTCATCCACTATGTGGAGAAGTAGCCCAAGGTGATTATACACAGTCTTGCAAGCACTAACAAATGGCCCTGATACTTGGTCAGCAGCTTGAAATTGGCCTGAAAAAGATGAGGTGATCCCAGATGAGGACATTTAGGATAGAAAGATATGGATAGACATATGGGAGTGGACACATAGTATAATGTAAATGCCACCAGAGAGCATCTACTACAGAAGTGACACTAATCAACCAAGGAGAAATAATGACTTGGCCAATTGACATCAGCAGTCTCTGTCATCAGCCTCCCCAGCTTTGGTACCACAAGCATATGAATGGAACAGTCATTGTGGCAGGATGAAAGCCATGGTCGGGGCCCAAAAGCATGAGCTCCTGTTCATCAAAACTGATCTGGATAATGCCACTACCAAATGTCTAGCCTGCTAGCCAGAAGCACCACTTGCTAAGAACACCAACCTACCACTTGGCGGCAAGCTGACTACATTGGATCTCTTCCACCCTGGAGTGCACAGTGATTCATCTGGACTGGGAAAACCCAGCCAAGAGTTTGCCTTTTTTGACCTCAAGGCCTCAACAAGAACTACCATCTGAGGAATTTCTGAACTCAGATGCACCAGCACAGGATCCTGCATATCAGCACCATGTATCAAAGGACTTTATAACAAAGGAAGTACAGCCATTGCAGAATTTGCAGTGTATGTGTTAAATCAACCATCACCAAATGGTGTTGGGTCCCCAGTGGGTGGAAAAATGAGTCTGGGAACCAAGGAGTAAATGACAAGATAGCGCTGCTTACCATCATTTCCACTGACCCACCTTGGAAAATGGTGATTCCTAACTAGAAAAATTTAGGCTCTGTAAGTTAAGAGGTCCTTGTTCCCAGTGAGGAGTCCTTTCCACCTGGAACACAGCAAAAATCCCACTGAACCTTAAGCTCTGACTCTCACCCAGTTACTGCTCTTCTGCCAAGAGATCAATGAACAAGGGAAGGGATCAACACCTTGGTGGAGGAGAATGACCTGGCCGCACAATGGAGATGAGAAGTATATGTTTAGCACTCAGGTGATCCATTGGGGCATCTTTAGTCACTCTGTTGACCAATTTTTTAAAATATCATTTATTTATTTATTCATGAGAGACATAGAGGCAGAGACACAGGCAGAGGGAGAAGCAGGCTCCATGCAGGGAGCCCGACGTGGAACTCGATCCCGGAACCCTCAGGATCATGCCCTGAGCCAAAGGCAGACGCTTAACTGCTGAGCCACCCAGGTGTCCCTCTGTTGACCAATTTTAATGGGGAAAAATGAATAGGCAGACAAGAGCAACAGACTGAGCAGGTCATGGTAGCAAAGGCCCCTTACCACTCTGGGGTAAGGATCTGGGTCATCCGCCCAAGGCAGTGGAAGTACCAGTTGAGGATGAAGGCATGATGTGTGGCACAAGAGGGAATAATGAGTATCAGTAACTTTCTTGTGACCAGCTGCAGAAGTGGACATGTAGATCATCACACTAAACCTTCCTTTTTTAAGTTCCTCCAGAAGACCAGATCAGCCACAACCTTGGAAAAGCTATTCCCAGGTGCAACAAACTGAGTACACGGAGCAAACAAATCGGAGTAATGCAAAGGGTGGACAGTAGTGGACACTGTGGTGATCAGAGCCAAGCTGCTGAGAGTGCACAGTCACGTCCTTCCATAGGAATTTCCTCACCCACTGGGAACTGCCTCATGTATGTTTATGCTCCAGTTCCAGGGGGTGAGCCTATAACCAATAACTGACTAATATGGAAATAGAAAGACCCGAACTCCTTATGTCAGTTTAGAATAATTCCAAGGGGCCTTCCCATCTCCAGAGTTCCCTGTAGGATAAATTGAGACCTTGTTTTCAAGTGTGTTGTGAGTTAGCTTCTCCCTCTTCCCAATCTTACTCTGCACACTCCCTTATAGGTCTATCTCCCTAGACTCCTCACCAGGAAAATGTCTGCTTGGAAGTTGTTATCTCATAGTCTATTTCCAGAGAACCCAACTGAAGGTAAACTTTGTTAGCTTTATGGCAAATCTGGTTCAGTTCACGGGAATCTCTCCTTTCATTTCTTTTCTCCTGGTCTCTCCCTTCTTTCTCTCCTCTACATTATCACCAGCCTGGATGCGGCCGGTGTGGGAGTATTTAAATATCAGAAAATTATTGATGGGGTGAGCAAGGGCCACCTTCCCTATTAAACCACAAAAATCATAAAGCAAAAATGTCTATAATTCTAAAACTATCATTAGTACGTGAATGATGTAAATTAAATATAAAAGTGAGGGTTTTATTTCTTCTGCCAAATTATCATCAAGAAAGCAGGGAAAAGCAAAAGCTGTGAAGATTTGTTACTTTTGAAAATGCTACTTAAAACCAAACTCTGGGCACACATGGGTGGTTCAGTCGGTTGAGCATCCAACTCTTGATTTCAGCTCAGGTCATTATCTTAGTGTCGTAGGATTACGCCCCTCTTCGGGCTCCATGATCAGCATTCTCTGTCTCCCTCTGCTCCTCCCCCCACGATGTGAGCTCTCTCTCTTTCTCAAAAAAAAAGTATGGACTCTGTCAAGAATCATTTGTCTCAGGGATGCCTGAGTAGCTCAGCAGTTGAGTGTCTGCCTTCAGCTCAGGGCATGATCCCAGAGTCCCAGGATAGAGTCCCACATCAGCCGCCCCCCCCCCCCCGAGAGCCTGCTTCTCCCTCTGCCTGTCTCTGCCTCTCTGTGTATCTCATGAATAAATAAAATCTTTTTAAAAAAATAATAATTTGTTTCCAATCCTAACTTACTATCTGTGTAACATGGAGTGGGGAATTTATCTCTTTGTTCCTCACCTTTCCTGGACTTAAAATGTGTGCTGATAATAGTACCTACAGCAAAGGACTATTGTGTTAATTTAAGGACTTTCTTTCCCTTGGGCAGTACTTAAAATACAACTGGTTCCACTGTGATCTTTCACTACCTTTTTGCTATTGTTATAAAACAGAATGGTTCCTTTTTCTATTATCATATGTCATGTCAATTTTTGTCAATATTGACAAAACAAAGAACACACAACATAAGTGTGTGTCTTGATAGAGTCAGACCATTCTCCTGCATGGCTTTGGGCAGGAGAAATCACACAGATTCAGGACCATGGAGAGTGATGCTAAGCTGTCGCCTTATTCCCCAAACACTAGTGTTAGATAAAAACCTCTGAACGTGTCAGGGTTTTTTTTACTCCTCTGGACACTGGGAAGCCATGGATTCTGGGCAGATACTCACATTCAACCACACAGCATCATAAACACTTAGAGTATTGTGTGGAGGGAAAGAGATTGGGATCATGTCAATCGTGGTCAAATTGTATTTCCCAGCAATATCTCTATCCCACATACTCTACTGCAATGTGACATTGCCACTCCACCATCAAGAGTGAGTTTTATTTTTCACTGACCTCTCAAATCTGGACAGGGCCTGAGACAGCTGAGACCAATAGAATATAGTGTCATTTCTGGACATAGCCCTTAACTAGCCTTCAGCGTTCACTTCCTGTCCCTTAAACAGTGCTTGGAGGGTAGCCAACTCTCTTGTAAGAAGTTCAGCTGCTCAGGGACTGCAGTGCTGGGAGAAGTCTGAATCCTGTAGAGAAACCACTTGCAGATGCTCTGACCAACACTCCTGGCTGAGCTCATAGCCAGCTGTATAAGTGAGCCACCAATGGCATCCAACTCAGCCAAACCTTCAGATCAATCAAATCCCAGCTGACATGTGTCTGCAGCCATAGGAGATACCCCAGTTGGAATCACTCACCTGAGGGAGGAACCAGAAAGAGAGAAGGATGGGGCAAGGACAGATGAGGGAGTACTGATTATTCTCTACACAGACGACAATTACCAGCTCTGAACAAAACAACCAGCAACTCTGGACAAAATGATTTTTTAAAAAACACTATTTGGGGTGCTTGAGTGGCACTGTTGGTTAAGTGTCTAACTCTTGGCTTCAGCTCAGGTTGCAATCTTGGGGTCGCCAGATCAAGCCTTGGGTCGGGCTCTGTGTTCAGCATGGAGTCTACTTGGGACTCTCTCCCTCTGCCACTCCCTCACTCCCACCCCCAAATAAGTAAAAAAATCTTTTTAAAAATATTTTTTAAAGATTTTATTTATTTATTCATGACGCACAGAGAGAGAGAGAGAGAAAGAGAGAGAGAGAGGCAGAGACACAGGCAGAGGGAGAAGCAGGCTCCATGCAGGAAGCCCGACATGGGACTCGATCCCAGGTCTCCAGGATGTCGACCTGAACTGAAGGCGGCGCTAAACCGCTGAGCCAACCGGGCTGCCCTAAAAACATTTTTAATTTATTTCCTCGTGAAAAACACAGAGAGAGAGAGAGAGGCAGAGATGTAGGCAGAAGGAGAAGCAGGCTCCACATGGGATGCCAGATGTGGGACTCGATCCCAGGACTCTGGGATCATGCCCTGAGCCGAAGGCAGATGTTCAACTGCTGAGCCACCCAGGCATCCCACATAAATCTTTTTAAAACAAAAAATATATTAAAAAATAAAAAATATATAGGGGCACCTGGGCACCTCAATAGGCTAGGTATCTTACTTTTAATTTCGGCCGGGTTTATGATCTTAGGCTCGAGAGATCAAGCGCCATGTTGGGCTCTGCACTGGGCATGGAACTTTCTTAGGAATTCTCTCTCTTTCCCTCTGCCCTTCCCCTTCCCAAAATAAAAAAGAAATTAAATTTTAAAAATTAAAAACAACATTTGAAAGAAACCAGGAGCTGGCTTAAACTGGAGAGGACTCAACCTTTAAAAGTGTGTGAACACAGTGTGTGAGAGCTAAATTCATACAGCTCTTCCCCCTGCAGATGCACCTCTGTCCATGTGGCAAGGGACAGCTAGAACTCAACAGAAAACCATAGTCATTAACTTGAGATGTCAGACACCAGAGTTTGGGGTTTCCAGAGCAGTTAGAAATTGAAAGAAGAAATCCCAATATGGAGGGAGCTCCAGAAAGGAAGGACCTAAGTCTATATATAATTTATCTGAAGCTTTAATGTGCTGGAAGAAAAAAGGGCTGTCAATACAGGATTCTATTTTTAAAGATTTTTTAAATTATTATTAATGAGAGACACACAGAGAAAGAGAGGCAGAGACACAGGCAGAAAGAAAAGCAGGCCCTCTGCAGGAAGCCCAGTACCGGACTCAATCCCAGGATCCTGGGACCACGCCCTGAGTCAAAGGCAGACACCCAACTGCTAAGCCACCCAGGCGTCCCGTCAATACAGGATTCTACATCCACTGAAAATATCCTGGAAAATTGAAGGCAAAATAAGACAGCTTCTCTCATTGCTGTCATTCAGCAGGAAAAGAGAAAGGAGAAGAGATGGGTATTCCCATTTCCTTTAAGAGAGTGACTCATAAGGTGCTCAGATCACTTTCACTCACATATATCAGGCAACACCAACTGCCTCAGGTGCAGGGAAGGCTGGGAAATGTTGTCTTTGGTAGAACACTCTTGAATCCACTTAAAACTCAGGTTCTCTAAGTAAAGGAAGAAAGAGAGAATAAATATAGATACAATTAGGTGGAATCTTTACCATTCTTGCTTTTGGGCCAATTAGGTGATTGTGTGATGGCTGGATCTGTGGCAGCCGTATTATGACCATGAGGTGAGCCAGTACTGATACACTAAGGATGGAGGAGCAGCCAGATGGTAAGAGCCTAGAACCACTACGACATCATGCCCTCAAAACCAGCACTGCTCAGTACAAGTGTTATGTGAGCCACATCTGTGATTTTGAATTTTCTAGTAGCCACATTTAAAATGTAAAAAAGAAATATATGAAATAGCATATGAACAATAAATATGTGCAATATATGAAATGAAAAAGAATATATCTAAAATATAATTTCAACAGATAATTAGTGTAAAAACTATTACTGAGATTTTAGCCTTTAATGGTAAACAAAAATGCTGTACATACATCCATCTTATTCCCTAGCTCCGCCCTCGGATAGAGTAGAACCATGGTATTCCTGTAGCAGTCAGCCTACCTAGCACCCGCATCTTGGTCTCTACATACTGTTCTCCACTGAAAGTAACCACATCTTCTTGGAGAAATGGTTCTTTGTAGAACTGGAGCAGGGCAAAAACCATTAAAAATCTTATTTCAGGGGTACCTGGATGACTCAGTCAGTTAGGCATCCAACTCTTTTTTTAAAGATTTTATTTATTCGTGAGAGACAGAGACACAGGCAGAGGGAGAAGCAGGCTCCACACAAGGAGCCCCTTGCGGGACTCAATCCTGGGACCACACCCCAAGTGGAAGGCAGATGCTCAACCACTGAGCCATCCAGGTGTCCCAGGCATCTGACTCTTGATTTCAACTCAGGTCATGATCTCAAGGTCGTGAGATTGAGCACTGCCGCCGTTCTGTGCTCAGCACAGAGTCTGCTTTTCCCTCTCTCCCTCTCCCTCTGACCCTCCCCTGTCTCTAAAATAAACAAATAAATAAATATTTTTTTAAAAAAAATCTTAATCCAGAAAGCAAGGTGGTGCTCAGAGAATGATAGGGACATACAAAAGGATATAGGTGCCCTCTTGAAAGTGTTTCCATTGACCTGACCTGGGACAACTAGAACATCAAAACATATAAGAGTAAAGAATTGCAATCTACTGAGTAAAATCAGAAGTCATGAGTCTGTGCTGATATAAATTGACTGGTAAATATATAAATGAAGGAGAAAAGCAAAGCTCTTCCTGACAGTAGAATGCCAGGTAATAAACATAGAAAGAGAATGGCCGGTTGTAACTGTCCTGATGGTAACAGCCAGACAAGCACCATCAATGAATGCTAACACGAACAGGTCAGAGTTCAAGAGGGAATACGCATTGACCTAGTCTCAAAGCCTCCCCACACACTCACTTGTTACAAAGAGAAAATAGTAACTTTACAGTAGAGAAACTGGGCAGGCACCACCTGAAAAAAATTTTTTCTTTTTTTTTTGAAAAAAAAAATATTTTTAAATAAAAATTGCAGCAGCGCCTGGGTGGCTCAGTCAGTTAAGCGTATGCCTTTGGCTCAGGTTATGATCTCCAGGTTCTGGGATGGAGCCTCGCATCAGGCTCCTTGTGTAACGAGGACTCTGCTTCTCCTTCTCCCTCTGCCTGCAGCTCCCCCTGCTTGTGCTCTCTTTCTCTCTCTCTCTCTGTCAAATAATTAAATCAAATCAGTCAATCAATCAATCAATATTCCTCAATTTCTGCAGTATATTTTATACTTAGAGCACAGCTCAGCTCACACTAGCTACATTTCAAGTCATCCATAGCTGTGTGTAACCCAGGAACCATACGGGACAGCACAGTTTCACATGGACCCCAACACCAAGTATGATGACAAATGTTCTTATTAAGGCGTTTTAGTTAATATAACTTTTGTTTATAATAAAATGCATCCATGTGATTCCCCTCCCATGCCCGCAGAGAGAACACACATGCACACAATCACACACATACTGTGGTAGGCTGGACAGTGGCCCCCCCAAAGATGCCCACTGCGACCCCTGGAATCTGTGGCTACTTATGCTACATGGCAAAGGGACTTTGCAGATGGGATTAGGGGTTATGGATTTTAAAATACGGAAATTACCCTAGTAGTAGATTATCCTACTAGGCCCAATCTAAACAATGAGTCCTGAAAAGCAGAGAGCTTTCTTGGGCTGGAGGTAGAGAGAAATGTGGCAGAAGGGGGAAGTCAGAGAGATTCCAAGCATGAGAAGGATTTGCCACGCTGTTGCTGGCTCTGAGATTGTAGGATCCCCTGTGCCAAGACCAGAAAGAGGCCACCATGAGCTAAGGATAGACACAACGTCAGGAGGGAACAGGGACCTGTGTCTTGCAACTGCAAGGAACAGATTCTGCCAACAACTTGAATGAGCTTGGAAAGAGATTCTTCCCAGAACTTCCCAATTAAGAATCCGGCCAGCCGCACTTTGTTCAGCCTTGTGAGACCCACAGCAGAGAAACTACAGAGCCCACCTGGATTCCTGACTCGCAGGAATATGAGGTCTGTCTTATTTGGAGACGCTAAGTTTGTGGTAATTTGTTAGGGCACCAAAAAAACAAAAACAAAACCCCTTAAAAACCCAGTCCAGGGCAGCCCGGGTGGCTCAGCGGTCTAGTGCCGCCTTTGGCCCAGGGCCTGATCCTGGAGACCCGGGATCGAGTCCCACGTCGGGCTCCCTGCATGGAGCCTGCTTCTCCCTCTGCCTGTGTCTCTGCCTCTCTCTCTGTCTCTGTGTCTCTCATGAATAAATAAATAAAATCTTTTTTTTAAATAAATAAAATCTTTAAAAAAAACCCAGTCCATGCAAACACACAGTCCCACACCACAAGAAGCATTTTTTCCTCATTTTTTATTTGCACAATTTTTATACAAAGTAGAAAAATAAACATTTCATTGGTTCCAAGTTTGAGAATTCACACACATAAGTATATAAATAATGATTTGCTGGCAATGCATTAAGAAAAGTTGTCGATGTATGTATAAATAATATCTAGGATGTCAGGACAGGGTGCAGGAGTGTCTCGGGGATCACACACACAGGTCTCCACTGGCCACACATTTCAGATCCCGGGTGAGGAGGCGGAAGACGTTGAACATGACAGAGGCTTCCAGGCAGCCGAGGGATTCCTGTGGGGAGGAAGGGCTGGGTCAGTGGCTGCCTATCATCTGGGATCCCAGTTGTCCCCAGATACAGGTCACTCCCTGATCACCTTCTCTGGGGCATCGTGGAGGCGCTGCAGCCAGTGGTGGAGGCGGCCTCGGGGCCGAAGGCCTGCTGGGGCCTGAGCTGGGACCTGTGGTAGAGGCGAGTGGCGTGTGAGGCAGGGCCTGGGGTGGCGGGGTGAGGTCCCCTATGCCCAGAACCCATAGACAAGGCCCAGGTGCCCCGAGCACTCACACAAGCCTGGAGCTCAGAGTGGATGTGGCGCAGTGTGTGAAGGGGCTGGTCCAGGATGTCCCCCAGGGACGAGTCAGCCATGGCCTCCAGGACCTTCAGTGTCAAGGCCAGCTCAGCCTCCAAGGCCACGGGGCGCTCCCACACCTGAGGATGGGAGACAGAGACAGGTGAGAGTTGCACACAGGAGAGGACAGGTGGGGAGGCCTGAGCAAGAGACAGGTGAGAGGGTACAGCCAAGGTGCTCAAAGCAGGATGTGGTGCTGGAGGGGAGGATGAGGAGAGAGGGACCCTCACCTTCAGCTGCTGCAGGTCCCAGGTCCTGGGGAAGAGTCGGGGGCGGCAGCTCCAAGCCTTCTGGGAAAGTGACTCTTCCTGGAGAGGACAGGCGGAGGTCAGCCCCCAGCAGGAGGGACAGAGGGGAGAAGCCCACCCCAGTAGGACTCGAGCCCAGGTTAACGTGCAGAAGGTGATAGAGGCACCTCCACCGCAGGAGGACAGGAGTCTGCCCGCTGCGGGACTGGGGGAGTTTAGCCTGGTGAGGGAAGGGGGCAGGTCCTCCTTTGGGGGGGTGCAGCATGGTAACCCAGAGAGGCAGAGGTGGAGCCTGGCCCCCAGCAGGTGGGGCAGAGGGAGACTCACAAAGGTGTCCTTGGCCCTCTTGAAGGCCTGCAGCTCTTGTGGGGACAGAGACTGGAACTGGGCCAAGTGGCAGCCCCGTGCATCTGCGAGGACCCCGAGGGGCTTGGGGAAAGGAACTGCTCCTGTCGCCGTCAGCACCACAGCTGTCAGCACCAGCACGCAGCCCACGGCCATACCTGTGAGATGGAAGGACCCACAGGTGAGGGGTTAGGGAGCATCAGGTGCGGACAGCAAGGATGCTTACCTCCTCTGGGTAGGTGGGGGTTGGGGACTGTGAGGAGGGGCTCACCCAGCTTCATTCTTGGACCCTGGTCTCCTTCTTCGGATAGTGGAATCCAGATGTCCCCTCTGACACTGTCACCAGAGTCCTCGCCTGGTCTCGTTTGGCGTCTCTGACTTCAGTGTCTCCTCCTGGGTCGCAGCTGACTGCTCCGTCTGCGTCTCTGAACTTCCAGCTCTGTCTGCGATGGAATTCATGCCTGGGCCCCATGGCGCAGCTTTTAACCTGGACAGGTAGGCAATTCCAGCTGATGTAGGAAAAGTGAAAACACAACCCGAGGTTGACAGCCACCACCAGGGGAGGCCCCGGGCTGGGGAAGCCCAGAGCCAGCTGAGCAACTGGAGCGAAAGAGAAACTGGACTCTGGTTCAGTGTTTGCCCATGCGAAGGTGAGTTCTGAAGATGAATCCTCGGGGCTGGGGCAGCGGTGGCCACGCCACGAGGCGTCGCGGTGCCCCGGAAGGGGCTAGAGTCAGCCTCGGGTGGGAGGGCACAGAGGCACTTGCCTTTCCGCAGGATGCCCTCATAATGCAGGCAGGGGAGGGAAGAGGCACCTTGGAACTTGGAACTTGCAAGAGGGAGGCTGTGTAAGGGACAGGGAAGCCTGCTGGGTGCAGGAAGAGGGGATCAGAAAGGCAAAACACTCAAGAACTAAGAGCGGACACCAGCTCTTCCCCACCTGTCCCCACCTGCTATTGACAGAGAACAGGGGAGGGGGACAGCCTCCGCGAACATCGTTCATTGTCCAGGAACAGGAAGGCAATGATGCTCTGCTAAGGAATTGGGCTGTGCCCCAGGACCCCAAGGGAGGCTCAGTTGTGACAAGTGCCTTCATGTATTCCCCGAGTATTTTCTCAGCTGGAACATTGTCAGGTGCTGACCAAAGTGCCAGGAATTGAGCACGGAGAACAAACAAACATAAAACAATTCTTTTTTTTAAAAAAAGATTTTATTTATTTATTCATGAGAGACACAGAGAGAGAGAGAGAGGGAGAGACACAGGCAGAGGGAGAAGCAGGCTCCATGTAGGGAGCTCCATGTAGGGAGCTCCATGTAGGGACTCGATCCTGGGACTTGATCCTGGGACTTGATCCTGGGACTCCGGGATTACGCCGTGGGCCAGAGGCAGGCACTCAACCACTGAGCCACCCCGGAATCCCCCAACACAAAACAATCCTTCACAGAGCTCATTACTAGGAAAGAGTGACAGTGTTGTGGGGTGCGGGGTGTGGGGCTGGGGAGCACATGGCATGTATTATGTCAGGAAACAGAAAATGGGGGGAAATAATGCGGGAATGAGAGCAGCGTGCAGGGGGGAGTTTGTATTAATGAGGTGGCCTAAGAAAATGACGTTGGAGCAAAGTCCTACAGGAAATGAGGCAGGGAGCTATGTGAAGATCTGAGGGAGGAGCCTTCTAGATAAAGGCAACAGTCAGTGCAAAAGGGAAACAGAGACACCCCGTTTTGTTTTAGTGTCTCACCTGGTCACGGGGGTTTTGCCGCAATGTAGAATTGAATGCCCATGTTAATACCAAGCACATACTGTGCTCTGCCTACGTTGCAAATAAGTAGTAACCTGGGGACTCAGAGAGGTTAAGAGATCTGCCCAAGGTCACACAGCCAAGTAAGTGATAAGGCCAGAATTTTAAGGAATTTTGTCTGGCACCTTGACAGGAGCCATTGCAGTCTCTGGCCTTGTGTCCCTAGATCTTCTGGACCTGGAGGTGATGAATTTTTTGGACAGAATGTGTTGAGTCCTTTTTGACACTGGACTCCCACTTGAACCCCTTCTTTCCCTCATTCATAATTCCAGAGACAGGGTAGACGGAAGTCCTCGGTTGGGAAAATCTTTGAGCTCTGACATATAAAAATGTTTCAAAACCAAGAGTGGGGATGTACCCAACTCACCTACCAGTGCACCTGTCCATTTCTGTCAACTTCAGGGGAGAAAACATTACATCAAGAGTGAATTCTGAAAACTGACATCTCATCTCAAAATTCCTAAACTTCATACTTGCCTGTCTTTCTTTTTTTTTTTTTTATTTTCCTTTTTTATTGGGGTGGGTTGGTGACACAAGGAAAGGGAGAGAAATAATCTTTTTTAAAAATATATTTTATTTATTTATTCATGAGAGACACAGAGACACAGGCAGAGGGAGAAGCAGGCAGGGAGCCTGAAGCGGGACTCCATCTGGGGTCTCCAGGATCAGGCCCTGGAGCTAAACCGCTGAGCCAACCGGGCTGCCCAGAGGGAGAGAATCTTAAGTAGGCTCCATGCCCAGTGTGGAGCTGGACTCAGGCTCGATCTCACAACCCCGAGATCATGACCTGAGCTAAAATCAAGAATCCAAGGCTCACGGACTGAGCCACCCAAGTGCCTCCGTACTAGTTTTTCTTGGAAACATAGTTCAGTGGGGTGGCTAAGGGCATAGGCTCTGGAACTAAAGGGTCTAGCATTCAGACCTGGCTCTAACCCTCACTAGCTGTGTGACCTTGAGAATGAGGCACCCAGTTAGCGGCAACGATTGCCAGCCCACAAATCTGGACGAGTTAAAAAAGTACAATTGTTTCTGTACTTATGTGTGTGTGTGGTTATTTAATGGAGACCACTTATTAAGACCACACTATGACCTCACCTGGAAGCTTTATAAACACTATTTCAATGTACATTACTCATGTGCAAGGACAGTACGATACTGTCATTGTAGAGATGAGAAAACCAAGGCTCAGAGAGACGCAATGTGCCCAGAGTTACTCCAAAATTAAATGACAAGGTCAGAACAGAAATTCAAGTCACCAGAATTCCCTGGCTCAGCATTTTTTACTGAACAGTGCACCCCAAAATGGTCACAGGGGAAACACCAACGCAAATGTGGTAATATTTAATAACTGGCAATAACTTAACACCAGCAGACAGAATGGCAGATATACACAGGAACTTGCAAATACAAGACATGCATAAGTAACAATCGAAAAAAAATAATTTAAGGACTTTAGGACCTTTCACTACCAAATCCCTCAGGGATATATGTGGCCTCCCCACTGGGGAGATTCAAGAGTCACAGATCGTACAGTCTCAAAGTGGGAGTTGAAGGTTCAAATCCGAGGTGGGACCTGTCCCGGAGGAGGGGCTCTGGGGTTCTGGTAACCGCATGAGTAGAAACTTGTCCCTAGTACGAGGGGGTCAGTGACCAAGGCAGACTCCAGACTCAAGTCTCTTCCAGCCACACCTGGCGCCTGGAAGATCGCAGGGCAGCTCGACCCACCGAGATAGGCCGCATCCCTGAGAACTCGGTCTGGTCCTGGGAAAGTGCCCGCACCTCTTGTACCCCGTGCAGGCGGGTCCAGGTCCGGCCAGCGCACCTGAGAGCCGCCCGAGCCGCCTCGGCGCCCACCGGCCCAGACGCCCGCCCCCCCCCCCCCGCCGGCCTCCGCCCCCGCCCCACTCGTCCCCCAGAGGGCCGCGACCTCAGACCCCCGCCTGCAGAGCTCCGGGGCCCGCGGCGCCACCGCGGGGGTCAGAGACAAGGCCCGGAGTCCGCCACCAGCCTCAGGTCCCTCGTGAGCAGGCGCAGGAGGTTGAAGATCACGCTGGCTTCGTGGCACCGAGGCGAGTCCTGGAGCCCGGGAAGGAGGCGGGGCGGGGGCTGAGCCAGGGATTCCCTCTCGGACCAGGTGCCTCCCCCTGCTCGCCCTCCCGGCCTGCGCGCCCAGCCCCGTCCCCGCCGCGCGGTCCCGCCTGCAGTGAACCGCTCCCCGCCCGCGCCACTCACAGCTCTCCGCCTCTGGGGACGCCTCCGCGGGGGCCGCACGGACTTGCCCCGGGAGCCTGGCCGGGCCAGCTCGAGCTGCGGGCGGAGCAGGAGGGACATGCAGACGCCGAAGGACCCAGGGTCCCTGGGACGCTGGCCCGTGGCCCTCCCGGCCGCACACCGAAGGCGGGATCGGGGGACACCGAGACCACGCGAGCCGTGACCGGGGAACAGACTGGCCAAGCGGGTGGGCCCGGCCGGGGGGCGCGGGGGCGCGGGGGGGCGCGGAGGGGCACGGAGGCGCGGAGGCGCGGGGGAATGCGGGGGCGCCGAGCGGGCGGGGAGGGAGCGAGGGGCCGGGGGCGCGGAGCGGGCGGGGAGGGCCCGAGGGGCCGGGGGCGCGGGCGGCACTCACGCAGGCCCCCACGTCCCGCCGCGCGGCCGCCAGCAGCTCCAGGGTCGGGCCGGTGCCGGGCAGCCTCTCGGGGCTCCGCAGGCGGCTCAGCACGGCCTGGGCGTCCTCCAGGCCCCGGGCCACCAGGCGGAGGCGCGCGCACGACTGCGGGGGCGGCCGGGAGTCAGACGGGCCGCGGCCCCGGCCCGCGCCGCCCCCCACGGGCCCCCGCGACGGCTCGGCCGCCTCACCCAGGGCCGCGGCGGATCCCTCCTCGGGCGGAAGGAGCAGTTGCGCGGCCGCCAGCTCAGCGTGTCCTCCTCCTGCGGGGCGGGGCGAGGCCGGGGTCAGGCCGGGCCTCCTCGCCAGGCCCCGCAGCGCCCCGACGGCCGGCATTCCCGCACGCCCAACGCGCCCGGCCGCGACCGGGGCGCCGAGTGTGCGCGGGACCCCGCGGCCCAGGGTGGCGCGAACCGCGGCCCAGGGCGCCCCGCCGTGGAGCCGAGCCCGCCTGCAGGGGGCGCCCCTCGGGGACCCGCACGGCCGCCGGGCGCCCGCCAGCTCGGGGCTCCGCGTCCCGCCCCCAGACCCGAGCGGCGCCTGCTGGGCGCCCGGGGCCACGGCCGTCGCAGACCCGGGCCGCGGCCAGGACCCCGGGGGCCGCGTGGGGAGGCCTGGGCGACACTCACGTAGCGGTCCCGCAGCGCCTGGACGGCCGCCAGCGCCCTGGGGTCCAGCGAGCGGTAGTGCGACAGGAGGCAGCGCCGGGGCGTCGCCGCGCCAGGCTCCGCCGCGTCGCCCGCCGCCGCCAGCACCCACAGCGCCACGGCCACCGCGGCTGCGCCACGCGGCCCCATCTCCGCTCCCGCAGCAGGCGAGCGCCGGCGGGCAAGAGGCCGAGCCCCGCGCTGGTGCTGAGCGACCCCCGAGGCGGCGGCGGCGGCGGCGGGGATGGAGGAGCCTGGAGACGCCCTCGCGCCGTGGGCTCCGTGGGCTTCGTGGGCTCCGCGCGCTCCGTGGGCTCCGCGCACTCCTCGCTCCCCTGCGCCGTGCGGCCGGTGCCTCCGTCGTGCGGCGGCGGGACCTGCCTGCCACCGTCCCCGGGCGGTGCCCACCTTCGGCAGCGCCGCCCGCACCGTCCATGGCGGCTTTATGGGAGCGGCGGAGCGGCGGGCGCAGGCGGGCTTTCCCGCGGCCCGGCTGAGCTTTCCGAACGTCAGCGCTGGCCGCAGGCCCGGGGGAAGCCGGCGGCGGGCGAGGACTTTACCTGCGCCCACGGTGCCAGCCCGGGCTCGGCCCCAAAATCTGCCTCCAGTTTGGTCTCTGCCCCACTCTGTGTCCTTTTTCTTGTCATCAGCCTCGGAGTCCTTAACTCTGTTCTAGTGTAACAAGCGGCCGTTACGCGGTGCTCGCTGGGTACGAGACCCTGTAAGTAAACCGTACTCAGGGGTCATTTCTAATGCTGAAGGAAGGACAGGACAAGGGGTATCCTACTGTCCTACTGTTACTTCCAGTTCTGTAGAGGAGAAAATTGAGATGCAGTAAAGCGAAGGTACTTTTGCAAGGTAGGCTGTAGGCGGCAGAGGCTGGATTTGAACCTCCACCTGTCCAGCCCCAAGGCTTTCTAAGGCATAGTTGCCCCTGCATATCTGACGCAGTCTCCTGTCTCTCCATCCCAGTTCATCTCATTCCATTCCTTTTCTCTCTCCTTGTGTAGAGGCCTCCCTTGTCTCTTGTTCCTGTTTCTGTCTCGGATTTTGTTTAGCTCCATCTGTATCTCATTCATTTTTCCAGCAATCATCCAGCTCAAGATCCCCCTGTCTTTCTCAATCCCTTGTTTTAGTTTAAAAATAAAATCTACTTCACCTTGGAACTACTGTCAAAAAACAAAAACCACACAAAGCCCAAAAAAACTGAAAAACAAACCTACTACTTTTTCTGATAAAATTATCAATGCCGGTACATGGAAAATGCAGAAGTGCATAAAGGAGAAAAAAATACCCACCTGTAACTCCACGACCTGATTCTCTCCCCTCAGCCTAGTTCTGGAATCATGTGTCCAATGTGTAGGAATTTTTAAGCCTATTTGTTTGTGCATATGTTTTCTTTTCTTTTTTAAAGATCTTATTTATTCATGAGAGACACACACATACGGAGAGAGAGAGAGGCAGAGACACAGGCAGAGGGAGAAACAGGCTCCAGGCAGGGAGCCCGACGTGAGACTCGATCCCTGGTCTCCAGGATCAAGCCCTGGGCTGCAGGCAGCCCTAACCCGCTGAGCCACCCGGGCTGCCCCATATGTTTTCTAATTACCAAAGTAACACATTCAAAAATTCAGTCAATACACAAACCTAGGACTTGGAGAGTTAGAGGAAGTCTTTAACCCCACTTCCTGGAGGTAATTCTGTTTAACAATTAGTAGCAATTCCACCTGCTATCTCCCTCTCTCCCCCCTCTTTTTTTTTTTTTTTTTTCTTTCTAGGAACAATTCCTCCTAAATGGAAACCAGGCTGTGTACAGTTTGGTAGCCTACTTTTTATGTCTTACCATTATCTCTCATTTGCATTTCTCCACATCTTTAATTATACCGTATCACTTAGGGCCCCAGCAGGAAACAGATGGCCCAATCAATTTAGGATAATTTGAGGTGGGTTTAATACCAGGAGTATTTACAAAGGGTTTGAATGGTGAAGGTAAAGGACAAGGGGTAGTGTAAGGCTTTGGGGCCCTGGGTAGGTGAATGTCTGTCATCCTTAGGCCCAGAGAGGGGAGAGAGGGGAAAGAGTGGTTACCTGACGTGGGAAGGACAATCTTGCTCACAGGATGGACAAATACACAAACTGTAGTGGCCCTGTAGGGAGAAAGCCTGGGGATTAAATATACTCTGACCTCTCAGAGAATAAATACTCTCTTTTCCTCTCCTCAGGCCTCCTGCTAGGCTCCCAGTTGGCTACACCCAATGGAGGCCAAAGGCCAGCCTCCTGGGGTCCAGAGCAGGGTGAAACAGTCAGTAAGAAGAGTGGGGCTGGAGAGGCAATAGAAAACATCGCACACGTACCACTATTAAGGCTTCCATTCTAACGGGATCATTTAGAAACCAATCCCCTCTTGGTGGCATCGATGCTATTTCCAGGTTTTGTTAAAGCCACGGTTCTCAAGGCTGATAGAGAGGGAGGCAGCATTTTTTTTTTCATCCTCTTAACAGCCAAAATTTTTAAGTTGAAAAAGTTAACCTCATTGATTTTTTCTTTCATGGGTTGTGCTTTTGGTGTCTAAAAAGTCATCACCAGATCCAAGGTCCCCTAGCTTTTCTCCTGTGCTGTGTTCTAGGAGTTTATAATTTTGCACTTTATATTTAGATCTATGCTACATGGTGAGTTAAGTTTGTGAAACATGTAAGGTCAGATTCGTGTTTTCTGCATGTAATGTCCAGTTGTTTCAATACCATTTGTTGAAAAGACTATCTTTTCTCCATCAACATGCCTCTCAAAGATCATTGACTATATTTGTGTGGGTCTGTTCCTGGACTCTCCACTCTGTCCCACTGATTTGTCTAGCCCTTCCCAACACCACAGTGTCTGCACTCTTGCAACTTCATAGGGAGCCTTGAAGTCAGATACTGTCAGTCCTCCAACTCTCTTCTTTTCCTTTAACATTGTGTTAGCTGTTCTGGCCTTCTGGAATCTCTGTATAGACTTTCAGTTAGTCGATATCCACAAACTCACTTGCTGTGACTTTGGATTGTGTTAAATCTACAGATTAGGTTGGGAAGTGCTGACATCTTGACAATAGGGAGTCTTCCTATCCACGTACATGGACTATCTCCGTTTTTAGATCTTCTTTGGTTTCGCTCATTAGAGTTTTAAAATTTTCCTCATATAGATTTTGTTCATACTTTGTTTAGATTTGTACCTAAGTATTTCATTTTCGGGGGTGCTAATGTAAATGGTGTTTTTAACTTCAAATTCAACTTGTTCATTGCTTTTTATTTTTTCCTAAGTAGGCTTCACATTGAGATCAAGAACTGAGCAGAAATCAAGTTGGTCACTTAACTGACTAAGCCATCTAGGCACCCCGTCCATTGCTTTTGTACAAGAAAAGCATAGACTCATGTATGTTAACCTTGTGTCCTGCAACCTTACTATAATCACGTATAATCATGTATTGGTTCAGAGATTTTTTTTTAATGTATAATATTAAATACACAGGACTATGAAGAAAATTCATTATATTGAAATCCAGTTACCAAAACATAAAAACAAGCTTATAATAAGCAATGTATATGCCCCTTTATTAATGCATTATGTAATGAGATATTGCAACAGGTTTTTTAATTTTTTTGCAACAGGTTTAACAACTATTCTCTCTCTGTGTTTCTCATGAATAAATAAAATAAAATAAAAATGAACTCAAAATGGATCACAGACTTAAATGTAAAATATGAGACTTTTAGGGGAAAGAATACAAAGAATATCTTTGGGATCTAGAGTTAGGCAAAAAGGTTTTAGACTTGACACCAAAGGCTCAATCTGTAAGAGGACAATTCATCACCTGGACATGACCGAAAACTTTTCCACTGCAAGAGACCATGTTAAGAGGCTAGAAAGATGAACTAAAGACTGAGAGGAAATGTTTGCAAACTGTCTATCTGATCAAGGACTGTGCCTCAAGGAACTACAAGGAACTCTGGAAACTCAACAGTAAAAACTTAAACTTCCAAAGGTGCCTGACTAGCTCAGTGGGAGAGCCTGTGACTCTTCGTTTTGGGGTCGTGAGTTCGAGCCCCTGTCGGGTGAAGAGATTACTTAAATAAATAAAAATTTTAAAAATTAAACCGTCCAAATGGGAAATGGGCAAAAGATGTGAAGAGACATTGTACCGAAGAAGATACACAGATGGGAAATAAGCACGTAAAAAGATGTTCCACACTATTAGCTATTAGAGAGATGCAAATTAAAACCACAATGAGATCTTATTACACAGCTATCAGAATGACTAAACTAAAAAATAATGACAACATCAAATGCTGGTGAGAATGTAGGAGAAATTGATCACCCATTGTCGGTGTGAGTGCAGAAATGGTACAGCCACTCTGGAAAAGAAGGGTTGGCAGTCTCTTAAAAAACGAGATATGCAACCGCCACATGACCTAGCAGTTGTGTTCCTGGGCATTTATCCCAGAGAAATGGAGAGTCGTGTTCCCACAACATCTCACATGTGAATGTTTACAGCAGTTTTGTTTGTAACAGTCAAAAATCGGAAACAATCCAGATGTCCTTTAACAGGTGGTAGTTAAACAAACTATAGTGCATACATAATATGGAATACCATTCAGCAATAAAAAGGAGTAAACTCTTGATACACAACTGTCTGTGTAAAGCTCCAGGGAAATATGCCGAGTGCAAAAAGCCCATCCCCTAAAGTTACACACGATAGGATTCCATTTATACAACACTCTTGAAATGACAGGATTATAGGGATGCCTGGGTGGCTCAGTAGGGTAAGCATCTGCCTTCAGCTCAGATCATGATCTCGGGCTCCCCACCTCGGGCTCCTGGATCAGTGGGGAGTCTGCTTTTCCCTTTCCCTCTGCCCCCCACCCCAGCTTGTGCTCTCTTTCTAGCTTGCTCTCTCTCTAAATAAATAAAATCTTAAAAAAAAAAAAGAAATGACAGAATTATAGAAATGCAGAGCAGATTAGTGGCTGCGAGGGCTTAAGAGGGATGGAAGGGAGTGAGGGAACTTTGTGGTGTTAAATTTTCCGTATCCTGACTGAATCAATGTGATATCATATTATAATTTTACAAGATGTTACCATCAGGAGGAAACTGGGTAAAAGGCATATAGGATCTCTTTGTATTATTTCTTACAACTGTGTGTAAATCTAGAATTACATCAAAATAAAAAGCTTAATCACAATCACACACAAATATTATATATTGCCTTGGAGCTATATGATGCATATCAAAATGCATAAAAAGGTTTTCAAACATATATATCCCAAGTTAATAGTGGGGTATCTCGGGAGGGCATGGGAACTGGGGAGATGGTCCATTGCACATTTAATCTCATCAATAATATTTTAGTTCCTGAGGGAGCTGGCTGGCTGTCAGTGGAGTGTGTGACTCTTAATCTTGGGGTTGTGAGTTTGAGCACCACATTGAGTGTAGAGATTACTTAAAAACAGAATCTTTAAAAAATAGTATTTTATTTACTTACCAGGAAAAGGATTTCTACTTGAGTAATTAAAAATTTAAACCAACTCAGAGTGCCTGGCTGGCTCAGTTGGTGGAGCGTGCAACTTTTGAGCTCCAGGTCATGAGTTCCAGCCCCACACTGGGCATAAAGATTGCTTAAAAAGAAAATCTTAAAAAAATGAAAATAAAACCAACTCATCAGATATGGGGGAAATGCTAACTCATTGATTCCTTAATTCCTAGCAGGATGAAAACATTCTGAGAGCTTTCTAAGAGTTAGAGCATGTTGAGCTGATCTCTATACCTGCTAATATGGCTGAGTAAACGCTGGGCTTGTCCTCCAACCTTCTGCTACTGTGCTGATGATCTCTACTTACCAGATCTTTCTTCAGCCTGTACTGGGCCCTCAGACACTGCAGCTGTGAGGCTCCTCTGCCCTCTGGCTTATGGTTGGGTTCAGCCAATGGGAGGTGCTGGCAGGAGATTGAAGGGAGGCTGTGAGCAAGGTTAGTTCTACTCCTGGTTCCCTCCCTGTGGGGCTGAGGTATGAAGGTGACTGTGTTCCTTTTCCTCTAACTACAGCCTCATCTCACTACGATGATATCAGGTCTCCGTGTTGCTAGCCTCTGGGTGCAACACCATCCCTTGCTAGTTCCCTTAACCTGCCCACTTTGGCCCAGATGACATATTTGCGTAGGTCACCTGCTTCCTATATATTTCATTTTTTCCCCTGAGTTGTTTTTTTCACTGAATTTTTAAAAAGATTTTATTGATTTATTTGAGAGAGAGAATACAAGCAGGGAGGAGGGGTAGAAGAAGAGGGAGAAGCAGACTCCCCACCAAGCAGGGAGCCTGATGAGGGGCTTGATCCCAGGACCCTGAGACCATGACCCGAGCTGAAGGCAGGTGCTTAACTGACTGAGCCATCCAGATGCCCCTATTGAAATTTTTATTGAGATAATTGTAGCTTTGCATGCCACTGTAAGAAATAATACAGAGAGATCCTGTGCTCTTTATCCAATTTCTCCCATTGGTTACATCTTACAAAATTATGGTACAATATCACAACCAGGCAATTGACATTAATACAATCCACCCATTTTATTAAGAGATCCTCAGTTTAAAAAAAAAAAAAAAAAGAGATCCTCAGTTTTACTGTAAACAGTGTGTGGATGTGTGTGCAGTTTTGTAATAGAGTAGTGGTCTCAAATGGTGGTACAAGAAACCTCTCTATTAGGGGCTCCTGGGGGGCTCAGTCAGTTAAGCATCCGCCTTTGGTTCAGGTTATGATCTCAGGGTCCCGGGATTGGGCCCCCGATTGGGCCCCCTCCTCGGTGGGGATTCTGCTTCTCCCTCTGCACCCCCCTCATGTTCTCTCTCTCTCAAATAAATAAATAAATAAAATCTTAAAAAAAATAAAAAGAATCTACATCTGCTACCTCCCTGTGTCCAATCCCACAGCGCTCCACTCTTCCTGCCGTTAGCAATTCTATTTGTAGTTCTTTGGCCTTTGAAGACATGTGGTTGCATTTCAGCCCCGAAGTGTATACCAGTTAAGGACACCTTTGGAGGCAAATAACCAAAAACCCAACTCAACCTGGCTTGAATGATGGGCAATTTATGGACTTATAAAACTAGAACTCCAGGGTTAAGGTGAGACTTTAGGTAAGGTTTTATCCTGTAGGACAACACGAGCCTCCCCGTTTTTTTTTATCTTTCAGGTCTCCCTTGTTTACCCTTACAAATGCCACAATTGGGGGAAGATCCCTGGGTGGCTCAGCAGTTTAGCGCCTGCCTTTGGCCCAGGGCACGATCCTGGAGTCACGGGATCGAGTCCCACGTCGGGCTCCCGACATGGAGCCTGCTTCTCCCTCCTCCTGTGTTGTATCTCTGCCTCTCTCTCTCTATGTCTATCATAAATAAATAAATCTTTTTTAAAAAATGCCACGATGGGTGCTAGCAGTTTGTCTGGCTTTACACTTCCTTATTCTTCAGTAGGTAGAAGACAGCCTCTTTCCCCAAGATTTCCAGGACCCAGATTTATTCTGATCGGATTGGCTTAGGTGGCATATCCGTAACAAACCCAATCACTGGAGACAGGCAGACAACTGAGGCAAATGGCTGAAGCCAGGTCACATACCCCATCCCAGAGGTGGTAGGGGGGATCAAGTCGCCGTCCCCAAACTATCTGGATCTCCAGCTCAAATGGGGGGTGCTGGGATGGGTGGGGAAGAAGTAATGGAAACTTGGAAAGTATGCTGCATGGACACTTTGGGGGATCCTTTCTACTGTTTCCTGAGAATTTCCCTCACGATTTTTCAAAGTTCTTACATTTCGACCTTTTTTTTTTTTTTTTTTTTAATTAATTAATTTATTTATGATAGTCACAGAGAGAGAGAGAGGCAGAGACACAGGCAGAGGGAGAAGCAGGCCCCATGCACCGGGAGCCCGACGTGGGACTCGATCCCGGGTCTCCAGGATCGCGCCCTGGGCCAAAGGCAGGCGCCAAACCGCTGCGCCACCCAGGGATCCCCATTTCGACCATTTTTATGTTTCTTAAAACCTCTATGTCTTTGGAGCTTCTGGATGGCTCAGTCTGTTAAGCGTCTGCCTCTTAATTTCAGCTCAGGTCATGAGTGTCGTGAGATCAAGCCTCGAGTTGGGCTCTGTGCTCAGCCCCGAGAATGCCCAAGATTCTCCCTCTGCCCCTTTCCACCCCTACGTTTGTGCATGCTTTCTCTTTTAAAAAAAATTAATAAACAACAACAAAACACACCTCTATGCCTTTGAAGAAGAAAACATACACTGAAAAAAAATAACTTTCTTATTAATGCTGAGGAAAACTTACATGTGAGAAAAATCACAACTTGCCTGTATTGATCAATATTAATGAATTTAATTACAACTCATTAGAGGTGGTCTCATGTTGGAGGCTTGGTTGAACATGCTCAACACATACTTAAGCTCTTCCACACATGGACAGATCAGTCTCTACAGATGAGATAGTAGAGCATCAACCACAATAACCCAGGCTGTCCCAGGGTCACATCTGGGAGCTGTGTGAGCTTGGGCAGGACTCCCAGCCTCTCGTATCTCAGTTTTCTCATTGGAAAAACACCAGCTAAGAAGAGGAACTGTGTGGCAATGCTGCTGAGAACAGAGTAGTAGATACAGGGAAGAGCTTCCACTGGGGCCTCAAAGATGGGATGTGTTCAGTCTGATTCAGCTATGATTATTATTAACCACTGAAAAACTCCTGTCAATCACTCCACTTTTCAACAGCAAACTCACATGTATAATTGGTAAAGGAACACATATCATTTAAAAGACTAAGAAAGACCCGATGAGGAAAAGCCAAAGACAACAAGCTGGGAATACTCAGGGTGAAACAGAGAAAGACAGGACTGTAAGGACAAGAAGAGGCTGCCTACTAGGCACCCACAAACGAAGGCCTCGAGGGCAGACACTTGCGTGGGGACACCTGCCACTCTTGTCACTGGGAAAGGAAGGAAGTGGCGTGTTGTCCGTTCATTCCTAGGGCGCAGGAGGAAAACCAAGGCAGGCGGAAAAGACAAACAGCTGTCCAGAAAACTGACACAAGCGGTTGGCTCAGGATGGAGGGTTGGGGCCGAGCCCGGGCTGGCACCGTGGGCGCGGGTAAAGTCCTCGCCCGCCGCCGGCTTCCCCCGGGCCTGCGGCCAGCGCTGACGTTCGGAAAGCTCAGCCGGGCCGCGGGAAAGCCCGCCTGCGCCCGCCGCTCCGCCGCTCCCATAAAGCCGCCATGGACGGTGCGGGCGGCGCTGCCGAAGGTGGGCACCGCCCGGGGACGGTGGCAGGCAGGTCCCGCCGCCGCACGACGGAGGCACCGGCCGCACGGCGCAGGGGAGCGCGGAGCGCGCGGAGCCCACGGAGCGCGCGGAGCCCACGGAGCCCACGGAGCCCACGGAGCCCACGGCGCGAGGGCGTCTCCGGGCCCCTCCATCCCCGCCGCCGCCGCCGCCTCGGGGGTCGCTCAGCACCAGCGCGGGGCTCGGCCTCTTGCCCGCCGGCGCTCGCCTGCTGCGGGAGCGGAGATGGGGCCGCGTGGCGCAGCCGCGGTGGCCGTGGCGCTGTGGGTGCTGGCGGCGGCGGGCGACGCGGCGGAGCCTGGCGCGGCGACGCCCCGGCGCTGCCTCCTGTCGCACTACCGCTCGCTGGACCCCAGGGCGCTGGCGGCCGTCCAGGCGCTGCGGGACCGCTACGTGAGTGTCGCCCAGGCCTCCCCACGCGGCCCCCGGGGTCCTGGCCGCGGCCCGGGTCTGCGACGGCCGTGGCCCCGGGCGCCCAGCAGGCGCCGCTCGGGTCTGGGGGCGGGACGCGGAGCCCCGAGCTGGCGGGCGCCCGGCGGCCGTGCGGGTCCCCGAGGGGCGCCCCCTGCAGGCGGGCTCGGCTCCACGGCCGGGCGCCCTGGGCCGCGGTTCGCGCCGCCCTGGGCCGCGGGGTCCCGCGCACACTCGGCGCCCCGGTCGCGGCCGGGCGCGTTGGGCGTGCGGGAATGCCGGCCGTCGGGGCGCTGCGGGGCCTGGCGAGGAGGCCCGGCCTGACCCCGGCCTCGCCCCGCCCCGCAGGAGGAGGACACGCTGAGCTGGCGGCCGCGCAACTGCTCCTTCCGCCCGAGGAGGGATCCGCCGCGGCCCTGGGTGAGGCGGCCGAGCCGTCGCGGGGGCCCGTGGGGGGCGGCGCGGGCCGGGGCCGCGGCCCGTCTGACTCCCGGCCGCCCCCCGCAGTCGTGCGCGCGCCTCCGCCTGGTGGCCCGGGGCCTGGAGGACGCCCAGGCCGTGCTGAGCCGCCTGCGGAGCCCCGAGAGGCTGCCCGGCACCGGCCCGACCCTGGAGCTGCTGGCGGCCGCGCGGCGGGACGTGGGGGCCTGCGTGAGTGCCGCCCGCGCCCCCGGCCCCTCGGGCCCTCCCCGCCCGCTCCGCGCCCCCGGCCCCTCGCTCCCTCCCCGCTCGCTCCGCGCCCTCCGGCCTCCGCGCCTCCGGGCCCCGCATCTTCCCGCGCCCCCCGCCCCTCCGCCCCCCCGCGCCTCCGCGCCTCCGTGCCCCTCCGCGCCCCCCCGCGCCCCCGCGCCCCCCGGCCGGGCCCACCCGCTTGGCCAGTCTGTTCCCCGGTCACGGCTCGCGTGGTCCCGGTGTCCCCCGATCCCGCCTTCGGTGTGCGGCCGGGAGGGCCACGGGCCAGCGTCCCAGGGACCCTGGGTCCTTCGGCGTCTCCATGTCCCTCCTGCTCCGCCCGCAGCTCGAGCTGGCCCGGCCAGGCTCCCGGGGCAAGTCCGTGCGGCCCCCGAGGAGGCGTCCCCAGAGGCGGAGAGCTGTGAGTGGCGCGGGCGGGGAGCGGTTCACTGCAGGCGGGACCGCGCGGCGGGGACGGGGCTGGGCGCGCAGGCCGGGAGGGCGAGCAGGGGGAGGCACCTGGTCCGAGAGGGAATCCCTGGCTCAGCCCCCGCCCCGCCTCCTTCCCGGGCTCCAGGACTCGCCTCGGTGCCACGAAGCCAGCGTGATCTTCAACCTCCTGCGCCTGCTCACGAGGGACCTGAGGCTGGTGGCGGACTCCGGGCCTTGTCTCTGACCCCCGCGGTGGCGCCGCGGGCCCGGAGCTCTGCAGGCGGGGGTCTGAGGTCGCGGCCCTCTGGGGGACGAGTGGGGCGGGGGCGGGGGCCGGGGGGGGGGGGGGGCGGGCGTCTGGGCCGGTGGGCGCCGAGGCGGCTCGGGCGGCTCTCAGGTGCGCTGGCCGGACCTGGACCCGCCTGCACGGGGTACAAGAGGTGCGGGCACTTTCCCAGGACCAGACCGAGTTCTCAGGGATGCGGCCTATCTCCGTGGGATGCATTGCCCTATGTTCTTGCGAAGTCGTTCAGGAAGAAACTTCAAATGTTCACTTTGGCTACTGACACGTCCCCCACCCTGTCCCCCACCTCCCCTACAACCAGAGAAGGTCTTACTTAAGTCCTTGCGTGGACTATTCTCACCATAATGAGGCTGGACCTCTCATTTGAACCTTCAACACCTCCTTTGAGATTCTATGAATTTGAGTGCCTGGGTGGCTCAGTGGGTTAAGCCTCCCATTCTTGATCTCGGCTCAGGTCTTGATCTTAGGGTCATTGAGTTCAAGCCCCAGGCTGGGCATGTTGGGCATCACACTGGGTGTGAAGCCTACTTTAAAAAAAAAAAAAAAGATTCTGTGAATCTGATTCTTGTATCTCCCCACCTGAGCCGGTCTCATTTATTGAGGGAATTAGGGATCGCAGATGTCAGAGTTCCCAATTATTGTGATATTTTTGGATCCTACTATTTTTGTGTCCTCCTATATGTATGCCCTGTGTCCCTGTGCTTTCACCAGTTTCTCCTGATATTTATTTCTCACTTATTAAATGGTGTTACACTTACTTGTGTGAGCAATCATTTGGGGATAGTGTAAAGTGGAGGAAGCTCCACTCTGGACTCATACTCGAATTTGATACCCAGATGGGACGTTTATTTGCGAAGTGATTGTTGGTAATATACTAACCTATAGTTTCTTCATCTGAAAATAACTTAGTGATACTTCTCTTCGAAAGATCCACTTATCATCCATCCATCCATTCAATCATGCACTCATTCTACACGGATCGGATCGTGTTTCCTGGTTACCAGTTATCTGCTAGGTGTTGGGGGTACAGAGCCCTGCAGCCCCTGTCCTCAGGGAGCTCCATACTGGAGAAGGAGCTGATCATCAATTTGAGGAGCAGAGAGGAGGCCAGTGCAGGGGAGTCCAGAGCTCCACGAGAGGGGTGTCTGGGAGTGAGGTTAGCCAGGTGGACAAGGGCCAGGTCCTGAGACATCTGTGAGACCTTCAAAGCACTTGGATTTCCTACAAGATACGTAGGGAGTCCTTGCAGGATTTAAAGCAAGAAAGTCACTGCTCCAATTTATATTTCTCAAGCCTCATAAGAGGAGAGGGGGACGGGCATGCCTAAGAGCGGATGAGGGAGTCTAGGTGTGATATGACAGTGAGTTAGATCTCAGTGGGGCAGAGAAGATGGTGATAGGTATTCATACCTTTTGTGGATTCGAAACAATATAAGGAAAGCAATTATACCTGACCGCATAGGTAGAAGTATCTCCAGTATGGTAAAGAGGACAGTATGATTGTAGCAGTTAAAAATGTGAACCCTGGGAGCACCTTGGTGGTGCAGTTGGTTAAACATCCAAGTCTTGTTTCTGGCTCAGGTCACGATTCCAGGATCATGAGATAGAGCCCTGTGTCAGGCCTCAGGGCTCAGTGCAGAGTCTGCTTGAGGCTCTCTCTCCCTCTCCCTCTGCTCCTCCCCTTCTCTCTCCCTCTAAAACAAACACATCTTTTTTTAAAAAATATGAACTCTGAGGTCAGAGAGATCTTAGAATCTCAATTCTGCTCACTTAGTTACTGTGTGACCTTGGGCAAGTCACTTCAACTCTTAGTTTCCAATCGATAAAAAATTTATAATATCTTTCCTCATTTCCTCAACAGGTGGTTGTGGGAATCAGTAGCATTAAATCAGGGCCGCCTGGGCGGCTCAGTGGTTGAGCGTCTGCCTTCCGTTCAGGGCGTGATCCCAGAGTCCAGGATGGAGTCCTGCATCAGGCTCTTTTTGGGGAGCCTGCTTCTCCCTCTGCCTATGTCTCTGTCTCTCTGTGTGTCTCATGAATGAATGAATAACATCTTTAAAAAAAAAAAAAAGCATTAAACCATGTCAACTGCCAGTCCCTGGCACAAAGTAAGGCCTCAATATTAAATCCATTTATCATTACTTTAAAAAAAGTTTTAACATGTAAACTATCAAACGAGAGGAAATGTTATCCTAGGGTCCTATCTCTAAAACAGATAAAGGAGACAGAGCTGTTCCCCGCCCAACAAAAATTTCTCCTGTCCTTTTGGCAGATCCCCTCCACCACGCCATTCTTGGGTGAATCTTGATTGACCTAAAGCCAATCAGGGATTCTTGTTCCTCTTGCTGGGGATTAGCGTGGGCATGACTATGTGACTATGTATCAGCCAGGACCCTGCAGCACACCAACGTCACAGTCAAATGAGGTAAGGGACTTATTTAAGCAGCAATGTTCAGAGGCAGGGTATGGCTAATGGAAACCAACAAAGGGAGCATCGCAGGCCCAGCCAATAGCCAGAAACTATTACCACTCCTAAACTGGAAGGGACGTGGCAGGGAGTGGTTTACCAGTCCCCTGACAGAGATTCTGGAACACCACTGCTGCCAGCATACAGCCCAGCAAGGATGTAGACAGGGAAGTGAATACCCAACTGCTTTCCCTACAGCCCTCAATTTTCTGCTGACGCCTCCCATTGGCCAAACCCAGCTGGAAGACAGAAGGTAAGGGAGTCCCAGTTGATGCGATCCAGATTCTGAGACCTGGGACAGAGCAGAGAGTGAATCCAGAGGAAAAAAGAGACGATATGTTTCATGGTGATCCCGTTCCGGCTGCTGATGAGAGGAATTTGGTTTGAGGGAAGGCAGGTGCTCTGAGAAAGTTGTTTGCTGTTGTTGTTGTTGTTGTTTTTTTAAGATTTTATTTATTTGACAGAGACAGGTGGGGAGCAGAAACAGGGGGAGCGACAGGCAGAGGGAGAGGGAGAATCAGGCTCCCCACAGGGAGCAAGGAGCCCAACTCGGGGCTCATCTCAGGATCCTGGGATCATGACGTTAGCCGAAGGCAGATGCTTAACTGACTGAGCCACCCAGGTGCCCCTAAGAAAGGTTTTATATTGTTTCATGTGGCAGGCTGAAAAATGATTCTCCAAAAAAAAAAAAAAAAAAAAAAAAAAATTCACATCCTAGTCCCTGGAACCTGTAAATGTGATCTTATTTGGGGGGAAAAAAGTCTTT
This sequence comes from Vulpes vulpes, assembly GCF_048418805.1. Lineage (NCBI taxonomy): Eukaryota > Metazoa > Chordata > Mammalia > Carnivora > Canidae > Vulpes > Vulpes vulpes. The sequence continues at coordinate 8,752,671 of NC_132780.1, forward strand.
GCAAGTGGGATTAAATTAAGAAAGAGATGAGATTATCCTGGATGATTGGGGGGGGTGCTAAGTGCTATGGCAAATATCTTATAAGAGCAATACAGTGAGAGATTACACACACAAAGAGGAGGAGGTGGAGCACCTGGCTGGCTCAGCTGGTAGAGCATACGACTCCTGATCTCAGGGGTGTGAATTTGAGCCCCACACTGCGTGTAGAGGTTACTTCTTTTTTTTTTTTTATGATAGTCACACAGAGAGAGAGAGAGAGGCAGAGACACAGGCAGAGGGAGAAGCAGGCTCCATGCACCGGGAGCCCGACGTGGGACTCGATCCCGGTGTCTCGATCGCACCCTGGGCCAAAGGCAGGCGCCAAACGGTTGCGCCACCCGGGGATCCCTAGAGGTTACTTTTTAAAGAAAACCTTTAAAGAAAAAAAAAAAAGAGGAGGTAATGTGACCACAGAGGCAGAGATGGGAGTGATGTGGCCACAAGCCAAGGAAGACTGGCAACCACCAGAAGCTGGAAGAGCAAGGAAGATTCTCCCCAGAGTCTCTGGAGGGAGCACACCTTGATTTTGGCTCAGTGATACCAATAGCAAGCTTCTGGTTTCCAGAGCTGTGGGAAAATAAATTTCTATTTGACACCACAAGTTTGTGGTAACTTGTTACAGTGGCCCTAGCAAACTCACACAGCTCATTAGAGAGACCAGGACCTAGTCTAGTTAATTGTTGCAGAAAGGGTTTTGTTATTGGATGTTAAATGGCTAACAGAAATACTGGGAAGGTTGAACAAATAGATTCTGTGTCGACCCTTCTGGTACAATTTCAAGAGCCAAATCATAAACTTGGGTCTTTTAAGGTCTCGCTTCTTTTCTATGATCAGGACCCACCCCTGACTGCTTAATTAGAAATTGGCTTCGCGGTGGCTCAGCGGTTTAGCGCCGCCTTCAGCCCAGGGCGTGATCCTGGAGTCCGGGGATCGGGATGGAGTCCCACGTCGGGCTCCCTGCATGGAGCCTGCTTCTCCCTCTGCCTGTGTCTCTGCCTCTCTCTCTCTCTCTCTCTCCCTTGTGTCTCTCATGAATAAATAAATAAAATCTTCTTTAAAAAAAAAAAAGGAATTGGCTTCCACTGCCATGTTCAGGAAGGCAGCACAACTGGGAATCTGTCCCAGGGATGAGACAACTGCCATCAGGAAATAGCTACGATCAGGGGCACTTGGGTGGCTTTGTCGGTTAAGCATCTGCCTTTGGCTCAGGTCAGGATCCCAGGGTCCGGATCAAGCCCGTCAGGGTCCCTGGGTGCTGAGCAGGGAGCCTGCTTCTCCCTCTCCCTCTGCCTACCATTCCCCCTTCATGTGCTTGCTCTCTCTCTCTCTCTCTCTCTCTCTTTCTCTGTCAAGTAAATAAATAAAATCTTTGCAGGGGAAAAAAAAAAAAGGAAATGGCTGGGATCAGAAAGACCATCACAGAAAAGTATCTCCTTCCATGATGATGGAGCCACGGAAGAGTGGTTTCTACCTCACATCCACCATCGATTTAAATCTTGTTTGAGTGCCTCTGATTGGACAAACCCAAATGTAGGGCAGACCTTGGCTGCAGGGCAGTCTGAAAAATGGGAATGTGTAGCCTTCTCACCTCTGTAGGTAGCAAGGCACTCAAGAGGGGAGTTGACATGGATGCTGAGCACCAACCCACCACATTCAAGACAAGTTTCCCAACTATTAATAGGAGGCACAAGGAGATCCTTTCATCCCCGCCTTACCCTGAATGTCTCTGTGTCTCCATAAGATGCCTGGAACTTCAACAGCCATTTCGGGACCATGAGGTTCTGACATCAAGCCAATGCCCTAAGAGAGGCAGTTCAGAGAGATGGAAGGAATCTAAGCCCTCCATACTTCCTTTTAAAAAATGTATTATTAATTTTTATTCAAGTATAATTAATACACAGTGTTATATTAGTTTCAGGTGTACGACATCATGATTCAACAATTCTATACATTTTTTCAGTGCTCATCCAGATAAGTATATTCTTAATCCTCTTTATTTGTTTCACCCATCTCCCTTCCATACTTCCTTGACCTTCTAAAACACACTATCCACCCCCCGGAGCCACCTACATTTAGATTCCTTAATTTTAACAAAATGTATTATCTGTAATGCTTAAGCCCAGGTGAGACAGGGGTTTGGTTTGGTTTGGTTAAAGATTTTATTGATTTATTTGAGAGAGAGAGAGAGAGCACAAGCAGGGAGGAGGCGCAGAAGGAGAGAGAGAAACAGACTCCCCGCTGAGCAGAGAGCCAGATGTGGGGCTCGATCCCAGAACGCTGGGATTAGGACCTGAGCCGAAGGCAGAAGCTTAACCATCTGAGCCACTTGAGTGCCCCAAGATAGGGTTTTTAGTTACTTGCATCCAAAGCATCCTGGTGACCTGACACAGGCATACTTTCTGTCTGGAAATAGAAGGGCCTCATACCAAAATAGATGTGTGTCCCTGCACTGGTCACTGAGACAATGTTGCGAAGACCTTGTCCTTATGGAACTTTGGATATTTGTCTTCATCCCTTACGATTTAACTAGATCATGTCTTCCTCTGAGAAGCCCTCACTGGACCCACCAGTAAGTCACTCTGCTTTTCTTCCTCCACACTTCGCATATGACACCATGTGTGTGGGCTCTTTGTTAATGGTGGCCTCTGAGCCCTTCCTTAGAGGGCTGGGAGACTAGCCCACGTTGTATTCCAGTATCAAGGGCCAAGGCCTAGACTCTATAGATGTTAGGAAAATATGATCAATGAATGAGGAATGATCCAACAACTATTGTGAAGTCATCACCCCTCAGCTGGGACATTACCTTGGAGGATCCCTCCGAAGAGAGCATCCTATTGCCCTGAGACTCCAGTCATCATCAAGAAATGTACCTTTGCGGCACCTGGCAGGCTTAGGTGGTAGAGGGTATGACTCTTGATCTCTGGGTTGTGGATTCAAGCCCCATGTTGGGCATAGAGCTTACTTTTAAAAAATGTCCTCTCAAAGTACTTCATCCACTTATTCAGTAAACATCTACTGAGTACCTAGTACTCTGTGGTAGGTCCTGTACTGGGTGACAATGGAACACAGTGATGACCAAGAGAGCCCAGGTCCGGCCCGCACTGAATTCAGTTGATTTCAAACTTTCCAGTACTTGGTATTTTCTGTCTTTCTAATTTTAAAGGTATTTTTTTTCTTTTAATCCTTGAGGGACGCAGAGAGGCAGAGACAGAGGCAGAGGAGAAGCAGGCTCCCCGCAGGGAGCCGATACAGAACTCGATCCCAGGACCCCAGGATCAACCCTTAGCCGAAGGCAGATGCTCAACCACTGAGTCACCCAGGTGCCTCTGTCTTTCTGAGTTTAGTCATTCAACTGGGTGAGTAATGGTATCTCATTGTGATTGTGATTTTCTTTTTTTCTCTTTAAGATTTTATTTATCCATTCAAGAGAGACACAGAGAGAGAGAGAAGCAAAGACCTAGGCAGAGGGAGAAGCAGGCTCCCTGCGGGGAGCCCGATGCTGGATGCCATCCTAGGACCGCAGGATCACTCCCGGAACTGAAGGCAGGCGCTCAAACAGCCACCCAGGCGCCCCATCATTGTGATTTTCATTTGCATTTCTCTAGTGACTAATGATGACGAGCACGGTTTCATTTTCTTCTTCGCAATCCACATAACTTCTTTTTGGAGAAGTGTCTGTTCCACAACTTTGCCCATTTTTATCGGGTTATTTGTCTTACTCTTGAGTCGCAAGTTTTAAAAAAATATATTCTGGATGGAAGGCCATTATCAGATCATCGTTTGGCAAATGTTTTCTCCCCATCTATGGCTTATCTTTTCATATCCTCACCTTACCTAGTTTTCATATATGGCTTTACTGAGGTATAGCTGACATGTAATAAATTGCATATATTTATTGGGTAAGTTTGCAACTTGATTAATGTTGACGTATGAATACATCTGTGAAGTCATCACCACAGTCAAGATAATAAACATGTCCATCAGCCCCTAAAGTTATCTCTACCATGTTGTAACTCATCCTTCTTACACTTTCTTGTTTATTAAGCACTCCCAAAATAAGTCAGCAAAGTGTCATGTATACTCTATGATTATATTTATAGGCCACTCTGGAAAAAGCAGAACAATAGGGATAGAAGACAGAACACCGCCAGGGCATGTCCCAGTTTGGCCTGCACTGGCCCTAAAAACCTCTCGGGCTGGGCTGGTCTCTGCAGGCTGTTGGTGACAAACACAGAAATCATCCTGCAGGGTTAGTGCCCATCTGGGAGTCTTTTCCTCTTATTTTATTAGTTTTCTATTGCTGCCCTAACAGATGACCACAAATTTAGCAGTTTATTTTTTTTATTTTAAATAGGCTCCATGCCCAATGTAGGGCTCAAACTCACAACTCTGAGATTAAGAGTCACATGCTCCACCAACTGAGCCAGACAGGCACCCCAAATCTAGCAGTTTATTTATTTAGTTTTAATATTTTATTTATTTATTCATGAGAGACACACAGAGAGAGACAGAGACACAGGCAGAGGGAGAAGCAGGCTGCTTCTCTGCAGGGGGCCAGATGTGGGATTCTATCCCTGGACCCCAGGATCATGACCTGAGCCAAAGGCAGATGCTCAACCACTGAGTCACCCAGGTGCCCCCCAAATCTAGCATTTTTTAAAGATTTAATTTATTTATTCCTGAGAGATGAATGGAGAGAGGCAGAGATATAGGCAGAGGGAGAAGCAGGCTCCCCTTGGGGGCCTAATGTGGGACTTGATCCCAGGACTCTGGGGTCACAACCTGTGCTGAAGGCAGACACTTAACTGACTGAGCCCCAGGCACCCTGAGATTTATTTTTTTTAAGATTTTATTTATTTATTCATAAGAGACACACACACACAGAGAGGCAGAGACACAGGCAGAGGGAGAAGCAGGCTCCTTCTCTACAGGGGGCCGGATGCGGACTCCATCCCAGGACTCCGGGATCAGGCCCTGAGCCAAATGCAGACGCTCAACAGCTGAGCCACCCGGGCATCCCTATTTATTTATTTTTTTTTTTAAATTTTTATTTATTTATGATAGTCACACAGAGAGAGAGAGAGAGAGGCAGAGACACAGACAGAGGGAGAAGCAGGCTCCATGCACCGGGAGCCTGACGTGGGACTCGATCCCGGGTCTCCAGGATCGCGCCCCGGGCCAAAGGCAGGCGCCAAACCACTGCGCCACCCAGGGATCCCTATTTATTTATTTTAAAGAGAGAACATGAGGATGAAGGTCAGAGGGACAGGGAGAGAGAGAACCTTAAGCAGACTCGTGCTGAGCACAGAGCCCGAGACAGGACTCATCTCCTGACCCGGAGATCAGGACCCAAGCCGAAACCCCAAGAGTTTTGCTTGACAGCCATCCAGGTGCCTCATTGTCTTTTGGTTTTCTTAACAGTGACTTTCTTTCTTTTTTTTTTTTAACAGTGTCTTTCAAGAGAGAAAGTTTTTCTTTTCAGTGAATTTCAAGTTATCAATATTTTCTTCTATAGTTTGTGCTTTCTGTGTCCCATCTAAGAAATTCTTATCCCAAAATCACCAGGATTTATTTTTCCTAGAAGCTTCATAGTTTTAAATTTTACATTGAAGCCTATGATTCCTTTTGAGTTAATTTTTGCACATGGAGTGACAGGCCATGATGAGTTTTATTGGCTTGTTTGCATGAGGATGCTCAATTATTTCACCTTTCATTTCCATCACAATTCCTTGGCACCTTTTGCAAAAATCAATTGACCACACATGTGTGAGTTTCGGGACTCTGTTCTGTTCCCTTGATCCACCTATCTATCCTTCGCCAATACTACGCTATTGTCTTGATATCACTAGCTTTATCATAAGTCTAGAAATCAGATGGTGTGGGTCTTCCATTTCTTTTTCTTTTCAAAGAAAAGAAATAAATTTAGGTATTTGCCTGTCGTTTTCCTAAATTAAAAAAAGCCTCCTCTGATTCTGATTCGGATTTCATGGAATCTGTAGGTCAATTGAGAAAGAATTGACAGCTTGACAATTTTGAATCTTCCAACCTATGAAAATGATCTATTTATCTTCTTTGATTTCTCTCATTAATATTAGCTTTCAGCATACAAATCTTGCACATATTCTGTTACATTTATTCCCAAATATTTTGTATTTTTTGTTATTGTAAATATCATTTGTAAATTTTCAGTGTCTAATTATTCATTGGTAGCATATACAATTATAGGTGACTTTTCAATAATGACCTTGTTTCCTTTTTTAAAAAAGATTTTATTCATTTATTCATGAGAGACACAGAGAGAGAGAGAGGCAGAGACACAGGCAGAGGGAGAAACAGGCTCCATGCAGGGAGCCTGATGCGGGACTGATCCCGGGACTCCAGGATCACACCCTGGGCCAAAGGGAGGCATTAAACTGCTGAGCCACCCAGGGATCCCCATGATTTTGTTTCCTGTGACATCATTAAACTTACCAATTCTAGTAGTTGGATTTTTTTTTTTTTTTTTTTTTGTAGATCCTTCAGGATTTTCAATGTAGACAATCAGGCTGTCTGTGATTAAAGATAATTTTATTTCTTCCTTTCCAAGATGAATGTCTTTTATTTCTTCTTGCTTTCTGCATCGACTAGAAACTTCAGCAAAATATTGAATAGGATGGTGAAAGTGGACATCCTGGCATTATTCTCAAACTTATGGGAAAATATTCAGCCTTCCACTATTAAGTATGATACTAACTTTCTCTTATCTATTTTCCCTTCTTTGGATGTGGAAATTATGCCTGGAGTTATGACAGCTGTTTTACCACCAATGAGAGAAAGGCCAAGAAAGTCTATTTTTACATTGTTGAGCCACTAAAGTAAAGCAGTCATCTTGAAATGTGTTGTTATGTGAGAAAAAGAAAATTCCGATTTGGGGATATTCTGTTTCTTGCAGCCTAAGGTATTCCCAAAGTGATATATAGTCAGTAGTTGCCCAGGATAGGTGGAGGGCATTAACTCACAGCCAGGTAATTTGGGGTTGACCAGATGTCCAGAATCAAATGCCTGTTTCAAATTTTCAGAGTTTCTGACACTGTTAGGCTCTTTATATGGTTGAAGAAAGAGATAAAAAATTTAACCAACTTATTCTGGCTACAAGTGGATTGTTCTGTCTGAGCAAACTCTAGAGTTAACTGACATGCCCCACCCTTCCCAGCATCAGAAAAGGCAAGACTGGGGCGCCTGGGTGGTTCAGTCAGCTAAGTGTCTCACTCTTGGTTTCAGCTCAGGTCCTGATCTTAGGGTCCTGAGATAGAGCCCCGCATCAGGCTCTGTGCTCAACATGGAATCTGCTTGAGATTCTCTCTCCCTCTGTCCCTCTGTCCCTCTGTCCCTCCTGCTTGTTGTCTCTCTCTCTCTCTCTCTCTCTCTCTCTCACACACACACACACAAATAAATAAAGAAAGAAATCTTAAAAAAAAAAAAAAAAAAAAAGGACAGGGGATGCCTGGGTGGCTCAGTGGTTGAGTGTCTGCTTTCGGCTCAAGGTGTGATCCTGGAGTCCCAGGATCAAGTCCCACATCGGGCTCCCCACAGGAAGCCTGCTTCTCCCTCTGCCTATGTCTCTGCTTCTTTCTGTGTCTCTCATGAATAAACAAATAAAAATCTTTGGGGGGGGGGGGAAGGAAGGACATCCCATGAGGGCAATCATGCATTCCTGTCTTCTCATCTACCCCACAACCTGCTACCTCTTGTGGTCAACCTGGATTTGCACAAATTTACCTCGGCCTCTCAATCTCCTACATTCACCTCAGTCCCTTTCTCAACCTCTACAATCTGGCACCCAGCCTTAACAACCCACCACAACTTCCAGTGGTAATGTTTGGGAAGCCTTTTATTTGATGAGATGAGAACAAATAATGGGTCAAGTGGCATCCTTTCCAATCTCCTACTGTGTCATCCTGAATTGTAGAAGCTGGGATGCTAAAAACATTTTCCTAACTCCCTTTTCAGTTCTGGATGCAGATGATGATCTGCTAACTAGGTGCATTCACAGAGATTTGAAAGGGAGAAGTGAGGTGCAGGGTTTCCAACCGCTGTTTTGATTTTGTTCTAGAGCAGCATCCCCAGTTTCAAGATTCATAGATGACAAGAGGCAGTGGGACAAGCTCATGATTGCTGAGTCCCAGCCACAAGGCACATTCTTGAAGTCAACAGTCCCACCAATAACCTCATGATCCTGCATCTTCTTGTAACTGTAGCAGAGTTACTCATCAGGGTTCAGTCAGGAAAATAGAACCACTTTATATATTTCAAGTAACAGGGTTTAAATTCAGAGATTTGGTCTCACGGGTGTTTGGAAGGCTGACTGAGCAAAAAAAAAAGAGACATCAGTGTAACCCAATATCAGCAGTGGAATAAAACAGCTATCACCTCTAGCACTGAAGAAACAAAGAATATAGATGGTACTCCTAGAATCCAGGATCTTTGCGACAAGGCCCCACTGGATGGATTCTCAGATCATCAAGACCTGGTTTTGGAACCTCCAAACCTCCAAGGAGGCACCATGGCCACTCATGCTCCCTTCTGAAGGGAGCTCCCTGCAGCAGGTGCCCAGGCTCTGAGTTGAGGTTATGTGACCACCAAAGATACATTCCATGAAGCTGGTTCTTGGACCATTCAGGGTGCACAGCATATTGGACTATTAGTGTGTTTTAGGGGCTACAGAGCAGCTAGTACTAAGAATGCTGCAGTATTCCAGCTGGAGCTAGAGCTGTCCATTGTGTAGTGGATGCCATGATAAATGACCCAGATCCCCATTCAAGAATGAAGAACTTACTTCTCCAGATGCCAGGAGGGCTTAAATGTCAGCTGTCCTTGGGAATCGCCTGAGTTGAAGAAAACTGCTTCACCTAAACTCACACCTCCTCCAGGGGCAGCCTGCATCCGATGACTGGTAAATGTGGGAGTCTAAGGACCCAGATCGCTCATCCCAACTCAAAACAATTCTGAAAGACCATTCAGAGCTGCCACAGGGTGGTGGGCAGTCTTTGTTGGGAATATATCACACCTCCACATCCCCCCTGCCCAATCCTGCTACATTTCTCCTCCCTCCCACAGCTGTTGATCCTGGGATCCTCCCCAGTCTTCTATCTAGAACCCCAGCTGCTCCTGGAAGGATGCTGATCTGAACTAGAAGTGAGAAGAATGTTCCTGTTCCTTCTCCTCTCATTGGCAGAGCTTAATCAGAAGACAGCAAAGAATCCAGGAAAATGCAGTTTGCAGGTTTTCTGCCCTATAATCATGGAGCATGGAATACACATGGAGTAGAGACAAATGAGCTTGGGGCTGAGACTATAGAAGAATAACCAGTCCTCAATTTGCTTCTGAAATCAATAGTCCCACAATAGTCCCTTGAATTCCCTGATTATGGGAGAAATAGCAGCTCTCTGGTGGGCAAGCTCTGCAGCATTTGTTGGAGGGTCATTCCTGGACACCAACCCTACAGCTTTCTCCTCCAACCCTTTAAGTGGTTTTATAGGTGTATTAATCAGGGTTCTCAAGAGAAACGGAACCAATAGGAGATCTATAGATATAGAGATATTAATACATATAATTATCATATATTATTGTGATGTGTTGTGTGTATATATATATATATATATATATATATATATATATACATACATACATGGAGAGAGATTTATTTTAAGGAATCAGCTCATGCAATTATGGAAGCTGACAAATCCAAAATCTGCAGGGTGAACTGGAAAACTGGATACCCTGGGAAGAGACAAGGTTGTAGTTCAAGTCCAAAAACTATCTGCTGGGAGAATTTTCTCTTGCTCAGGGGAGGCCAGTCTTTTGTTCTATTCAGGCCTTTGATTGAATGAGGCCCTCCCACGTCATGGAGAACAATCTGCTTTACTCAAAAGTCCATGGATTTAAATGTTAATCTCATCCAAAAACACCCTCACAGAAACATCGGAATCATGTTTGGCCAAATGTCTGGGCACCATGGCCCAGCCAAGCTGACACATAAAATTAACCATCACAGTAAGTTCCTAAATCTTACTATAAGCCCCCTTTTGTTTAGAGCAGTTTATTCCTCCTACAAATGAACCATGGCTGATATAAATATCAGTCTTTTTGCAAGATATCTGTTAGCCACTTCAAAGTCTTTCTCTTTGCAAAGTCTCTTTGTTGAAGTTGAAGAGTCAGAAAGATAACCTGGCGTGAGATCACTTGGATTCAGGTCCCAGATCTGCCACTTACTAGGTATATGTGACTTTGATCAAATCATTTCACCTCTCTGTACATCACTTTCCTCTGAAATAAGATAGACAAAAATAGCACCTAGCTCATAAGGTTATTGAAAATATAGGTATTTAATATATGTAAACCACTTATAATAATGCTTGGCACATCATCAATGTTCAGTAAACGTTAGCTATCATTCCCATCATCACCATCTGTGGTCCCGAAGCTTTGTCAGCCACTCAAGCTTAATGATTTCCCCAAACACTAGGATAGGGACTCTCGGCCAGTCTTTCCAAGAAATTCTAAGTCAGGGGAGGGAAAATAGGAATAAGGAAGGGAGGAAGGGAACTGAGACAGGCCAATAGATCCAAGCTGTGGGGGAATCTAGCCCCAAAACCAATTCAAGGCAGGGGAAAAAAGCAAGAGAAACTTATTTCTACATTATTGTCAGAGAACACCCAAGAGCTGAAAATTTTTCTATCCATGAAAATCCAGGTTGTTTGTACTAGAACCAGAAGTGACATTTCAAAATCTGCAAGGCATTTTGGCAACACCAATGGAATAATTTATTCAAAAAGGGACCATCAATCAATTTTCATCCTTTGGGTGAAGAGATATTGAGGGAAAAGATACTCACACAGTCTCCAGTATCATTCCACAGATGACTTATTAATTAGAAGGAAGGAAAGAAACCTTCACAAGGGTGAAATCTGGCACACTTCACCTTAACCCAATCACCAAAAAGGAGACAAACTGAAATTATGTTCCTCAGGATGTGGTGCATTGAGGGCACAATGCCGTCTCTGAATTATTCTTGGCAAACAAATGTTTAACCTGAATTTAAATCATGAAGAAACAATCAGACAAATCTAAGCCAAAATATTCTATACAACAACCATCTTTGGACTTTTCAAAAACATCAGTGTCATAAGAGAATAAGACAAAACAAGAAGTCTGGTGCGCCTGGGTCGCTCAAGGGATTGAGTGTCTGCCTTTGGCTCAGGTCATGATCCCAGGGTCCTAGGATCAAGTCCTGTGTCAGGCTCCCTGCAGGGAACCTGCTTCTCCCTCTGCCTATGTCCCTGCCTCTCTCTCTGTCTCTCATGAATAAATAAATAAAATCTTAAAAACAAAAACAAAACAAGAAGGCTGTAGAGATGCTCCAGACCAAAGGACAGAAAGAGACATGTCATCAACATCTAAACACAATGCATGGTCCTTGATTGGATTGGATCCTGGATTTGAAACTATATATATATTTAAAGAACAAAGATATTATTGATATCACTGGATAAATTTGAATATGGAGTGCAAACTAAATAATATAGTGTTGATCCTGTTACCGTAATGTTAAAATTTTGGAACATTGTGATTCATGTCAGAGAATGTCCTTGATTTGAGGAGATTCATAGGAAGTATTTAGGTGTAAAGTACTGTGATATCTGCAATTACTTTCAAGTGGGAGAGAGAGAGAAAGGGAGGTAAAATGTTAACACTGGTAAATCTAGGGGAAAGGCGTAGGAATGTCATTGTACCTACTATTACCGCTTTTCAGCAAGGGTGCAAAATTTCAAAATAATATATTGGAGGCAAATCAATAACTCTATCTTAAAACTTTTACCACGTTTCAAACAATTATAAGGCTTTTTCCTACTCCTTGGGGTCTTAGCCAGAGGTACATTCTAGTGGGAAGTGCATCTCAACCTGCCATTTCTGCTGTTCTCCACATTGGCAACCTCACCATCCCGCCAGAGGTGTGTGGCAAGGACCACTAAGGGCCCGGGCTGTACCCATTCTCCACTTAGCAACAGAGTACTGATTTAATTGCAGATGGCAATGATCCCAGCTAAAAGATATTTACCAGCCTTCCTTGCAGCTTTCTAAAGGGAATGGACAGCTGGCAGTTGCCCTTCATCCCCTTTCCTCCTCCCGTGAAATTGTCACTTTGAACTTGCCCTGGGCTGCAGGAGCCACAATGAACAAAGGAATGACCTGTAGAATGGAATCTTTGTTGAAATACAAGTTGAAGTTATGATTAAAAATGCCAGGCATTGGGGCGCCTGGGTGGCTCAGTTGGTTGGGCATCCGACTCTTGATTTCGGCTCAGGTCATGGTCTCAGGGTTGTGAGCATTGGGCCGGATGGTAAGAGAGTGACTATAAAGATGGAAAGAATTCTAAAGGGTACCCTAGGTCTAAGAAGGAGTACCCAAGGAAACACAAACTTTAAGCGGGGGGTGTTCCCCCCCCACTGGATGGTGGGGAAGTTCTCTGGGTCACCAGGGTCAGAGCTGGTCAACAGTCATGATGTGGGCAGAAACAGCACTCTGGGAGCACACAAGCCAAGGCTGGTGAGTGACTGCACAGAGGGAGTTAAGGGGTTGTGAAGGTGCCTATGGAGCTGGGAGCTAAACAGGACACCATCAGCAGGGTCTGGCATACTGCTGTGTGTGGTAAGGCCAAGGCAGCTCCAGGCCAGGAGTATGGGATGAGGATTGTGTCATCAGGTCACTAGACACTCAGCCCCACAACCCTCACCCTAACCCGTTCTACTCCCCAGCATACACAAGCTCAGGGCAGAGGGCAGGGTGTGAAAGCAGCGACCTGTCTGGGCACAGCCTAAGCCAGCTGAGGCTCCCAGATACCCTACTGCCACCCAAGTTTCCAGAAGCTGGAGATAGCTGTCCCCTGCAGTAATGTGGCCAGGAGAAACCAAGCAGGACCAAGCAGTGAAGAGAAAAGAAACCTAGCAACTAGAAGCAAGATAGGTAACCCCTTTGCCAGGCTGAACAACTTCCTGGCTGGCCAAGGAGAAATACCAAGACCCAGCTCCATCATCAAAGAGCAGGCAAAAATAGTGGATTTGGAGCCAAGAAGCAATAAACTTAAAACTTATACAAATATTCTCTCCCATATTTTGGTAATTTGCCACATTGTGAGGCCCAGCTTTCCTCAGGTAGAAGCCAAACAACTCACACCTCCAGGTTCTCTTTCTCCTAAGAAGTATTTCTGGAGACATATGATCTGGGCTCCACCAATCAGATGCATCTAGGTCAGCTTGGGTTCAAAAGTGAGCCACAATACCCAAAAGAAATGAAAACATATACCACACAAAAACTTGAACAAATGTTCACGGCAGCATTATTCATAATAATAGCCAACGAGTGGAAACAACCCAAAAGTCCACCAAATGACGTGTGGATAAACAAAATGTGGTATATCCATAGGATGGAATACTGTGTCAGCCATAATGAGGTACTGATATGTTCTAACATGGATGAACCTTGAAAACATTACACTAAGTTAAAGAAGCCAGACACAGACATACTATATGATTCTATTTGTATGAAATGTCTAGAGTGGGAAAATCCATAGAGATGAAAGTAGATTAGTGGTTGCCTAGGGCTCTGTAGGGAAAAGGGGTTGGGAGAAAATGAGGAGTGAAGGCTAAAGCATATGGGATTTCTTTGGGAGTTGATGAAATGTTCTAAAATTGATGGCTTTGCAATTCTGTGAATATATTAAAAATCCATGAAATTGTACACTTGAAATGGGTGAATTACATGGTATGTGACTTATATCTTGATAAAGTGGTCACCAAAAAACATATACTATGATGTCAGATAGGGCTAGGGAGTATGAAATACATGAGACCATCCAAAGTCTGAAGCCTTTGCCACTTATAAATCGTTTGACCTTGGGGCACCTGGGTGGCTCAGTCAGGTAAGTGTCTGACTCTTGATTTCAGTTTAGGTCATGATCTCAGGGTCCCGAGATTGAACCCTGCATTGGCTCCACACTCAGTGTGGAGTCTGCTTGAGATTCTCTCTCTCCCTTTCCCTCTGCCCTTTCCCCTCCCCGACTTGTGCTCTAAATAAATAGATAAATAAATAAATAAAATATTTTTTAAAAATAAAAACAAATGGTTTGACTTGATTGAATTGCCTCGCCTTACCAATCCTCCATTTCCTCGTCTGTAAAATTGGAATGATAATAATATCTTCTTCATGTACTGATTGTAAGAACTAAATGAAGTCACTAACAGTAGCTGGGAGATAATAAGTGCTCAATAAATATTGGATTGTGTTCTTTAAAAAAAAGTGAACCACAGAGGAATTGGCCACAAAAGTGGAGAGCAGTCACCTGGTGGCCTCTGCAACAGAAGCCTCTAGTTCTTTGGGGAAGGTTGTGAAGGATGCTACTAGAGTCTGGTCCTGACAGAGATTCTAAGCAGCAGGTACAGGGCTCTTCCCCCCAGAGACCCTTGTGGTGCAGTTAGGGGTTTTTCTAGGTTATTAGCTTCATAATCTGCCTCTCTGCCCTCTCTGATAATCCGTGAACCTCTCGATGTCCTTATCACATGTCTTTGCTCAAACTATCCAGTTGGATCCTGTTGTATGCAACTAAGAGCCTGACACCTACAGGGAGAAAGGAGCTTGTTCAAGAGACAGCAGTGAAGCCATCTGGTAGAGGAGGGGGGTGAAGAGGTAGATGAGATTAGAAGGCCTGAAGGGGTGAGCCCTCAAAGGGCTTTGTTAGGCATGAGAGGTGATTTGAACAGAGGGGGGACATCATCTCTGGCTGTATGTGGACAGTCACAGACTGGTGGGGAGGACCTGGGGGGATCAGGGAGGGGGCTGCTGTGATTGATTGCCTGGGTAGGAGATATCCACAGACAGGGCAGGATGGGGATAAGAGGATCAGAAGTGGGTGAATTTGGAAACACTTTGGAAGTAGAGTCAGTGGGATTTGCTGATGAAAATATGGGAGAAAGACAGACAGAGTGGCAGAGACATAGAAAGGGAGAAAAAGAGGGAAAGAGAGATATGTCCAGGATGACTTGATGGTTGCAATGAAGCCTCAATTCATCAATACTGGAGAGGGTGATCATGAGGTGTCTGTATAATCACGGGTATAAAGCATTTTGCACATTTCATGTACTACTGTCATCCCTATTTACTATGGGGTGTGTTTGGGACAATGTGCGCAAACCCGTCATCTTTGTCTTGGGACCCCCCCAAAAAAAAACCCTCCATGTGTCTCCCGAGATTCCAAGAAATGCCTCTGCCATGTCCCAGTTTCTTTAAAAACTGCTGCCCCCTTACAGGAAAATAGGGCATGGACTCAAGATAACTTCCCTCTCTACCATCAGCTCCAAGGTTCTAAGGATTTACCAGTCCAGGAATCTTTTTTCAAGGAATTCCAGGCTCCCTGCTCTAGCCTCCTTTCAGTTTCTCTTTCAAATTCAATCTCCCATCTCTCACATCCTGGCCACTGCCCACCTGGCCTTCCAGTCCTGCTCAAACCCTGCCTGCAAATTCTAAATTCAGATGGTGCATTTGCTTCACTTATGTAAACTAGTATTGTCCCTCCAGCCAATCCAGTGGTTCATGGGCTTTGCTTGCTTTACAGTCATCTGGAGAACTCTCAAGATACCAATGCTTGAGCCACAGTCCCAGACGTTCCCCTGGTCTTAATGATTATACACTATTCAGTGGTTCTCAGACTTTAGTAGGCATTGGAATCACCTGGAAGTCTTGCTAGCACATAGATTGCTGGAACCTATTCCCAGAATCGCTGATTCTGTAGTTCAGACAATGAGCATCTCTGACAAGTTCCTAGGGGAAGTTGATGCTTTTGGTCCAAGAACCACACTTTGAGAATCCCTGCTCTACACCAAGAGGTAGTTAAAACTCTTGCTCCCAAGAGTGTGATCACAGATGATTGGCATCGCCTTGGGAGAGTGTTAGAAATGCAGAATCTTGGGCCCTGTCCCCGACCTAAGAATCAGAAACTGCGTTTTAACAAAATCCTCAGGTGATTTGTACACTTGTTGAAAGTTTAAGGAGCATTAAGTTCAATCTCAGTTCTACCTATTATTAAGGTAGGGAGATTTGGGATCTGTGGGATTTTTTTAAATTTTATTTATTTATTCATGAGAGACACAGAGAGAGAGGCAGAGACACAGGCAGAGGGAGAAGCAGGCTCCATGTAGGGAGCCCGATGTGGGACTTGATCCCAGGTCTCCAGGATCGCACATTGGGCTGAAGGCAGCGCCAAACCGCTGACCACCAGGGCTGCCCTAACTGTGGGATTTGGAAGTGTCTTCTTGAAGCCTCAGTTTCCTCATGCGTAAAGTGGGGGTAACAGTAATCACTACTTCATAAGATCATAGTAAGCATTAAATGAGTTAACCCAAGTATAACAGTGCTTAGCATAAGATAGCACCAAATAAATGTTCGCTGATTTTGTTGTTATTGTCAGTTCTTTGTCAGCTCCACAAGTTTTTCTAATATGCAGCCAAAGATAAGAAACACTAAGCAGGGCTAAAACCTGCCCCTTGGGGCCCCAGGAGCTATGGAGATGTAGATAAGTGTGGAAACAGAATGAAATTGAGATGCAGATACCAAGCTAGGGGCCAGAGCCCGAAAACAGCAGCAAAGTGCCACAGACTGCAACCCAAGAAATCAAAAGCTGAACCCAATGGGGGAAACTGAGACTCCAAGAAAAATCACACACACAGAAAAGAAGTAGCAATTGTTTGTTTCTACAGCTAGAAATTAGAGGCAAACCTAGGTGAGGTTGACTTTCCTCCCCTGACCAACTATTCACCCATCCATCTACTCATCCATCCATCTTCTCATCCATCCATCCATCCATCCACTCCAACTCATGGCCAATCCTGCCTCCCCTCTCCCTTCCATGTCCTTATCTCTTTAGTCCGTCCATCCAACAAGTAGGACCATAGGTCCACTCCTGGTCCTGGTGACACCTTCAGGAGCCCACAAACCTGGGAAGAGGCTGCCGTATCGTGAGGTTCTCGTCATCAGGCATCAAGAGAAAGGGCTATCACCTTGGCAAATCTTCTTCATGGGGGTTACGAAGGCAAGCTCTGGGATTAGGCAAACCTGTATTTGAATCTGACTCCACCACCTACTAGGTTATTGGCCTGAAACAGATGACTTGACTTCACTGTGCCTGATCCCTCATCTGAACAGTGGGATGTATTTTTTAAAAAATATTTTATTTATTTATTTGAGAGAGAGAGAATCTAAAGCAGACTCTGCACTGAGTACAGAACCCAATGTGGGGCTCGATCCCACGGACTGCAAGATCATGACCTGAACTGAAACCCAGAGTCAGATACTTAACTGACTGAGCCACCCAGATGCCTCAAAAGGGGACATATTTAGAATAGTGGTTAGTATAAGGTAAACATTCGAATGTAGCCATCTATGATGGCTTATGATTTCCTGTCTGTCCTGCTGAAGGCTCAACTCTGTCACTCCCACTCCAGGCATGCCTCTCTCTGGTCCTCTGTGGACTCTCTCACAGAGCTCTTACTATTGCTCATCCTGTGGGTTGAGGCCCCTCCTGTCCTGCCACTGTCCTCAAAACTACTCCATGCTGAGGGATCAAAACAGTTAACACTTGGTCATCCTGGGCACAGAGTAGGGACTCAGTAATATTTGATGAGAGAATGGATGAAAGAATTCTTAGGTACTTAGTGGTCCATGGCTCCCACCCTCCACAGGATCTGACACTGGGTACGCTGCAGCAAGTGAGGAGCTAGGGTTGCTTAAAGATACATGTGAGGGGCAAAGCTGAGCCGAACAGCGGGGTCAGGTGGAGGGAATAGGTGATTGGTGAGAAGGAGACCTACAAGCAGGCTGAACGGAGACCTGAGGACACGTACTTGAGTGGCCCAGATGGCAGACAGAGGCAAGGAGCAAGTCAGAGAGAAGGAGCAGAGTCCAATGGGAGTCTTAGCTCTCTGCCTCACCCGGCCCTGTCATCTGGCTCTCCTCATCAGCCTCTCTAACCTGTCCACCCTCACCTCTCTCCCTCTCCTAACTTGCCTTGGATTCTCTCACTCTCCTGTCCCAACACCCAGCCCCTCCCTACATTTAAGGTTCTCACCTGTTCTTATCCAGCAGTCCCTCCCTTCACCTGTCTTGCCTCCCTGTTCTCTCCTCAGTCACTCCTCACAGATCTCCCCCTTTATCTTTAGTCCTCCACCTCTGTTGTTCTAATCTGTCCACCTTTACTTACTCTCCATTTGTCTCTTCTCTCATATCCTTTTTGCTGACAGGGGCTGCTTGTTTCCCACCCAGGACCCCTAAGTGGCCCTCAGGGCTTCTAGGTGCCCTGGAGTGAGGTCGGAGCTCTGGACCTCAGAGCGGGGATGGGACTTGGGAGGCAGAGGGATATCTCAGACCTGCATGGAAGAGATGAGCAAGAGGTGGGGAGGAGAATTTAGAAACAGCTGTGTAGAAGATGGAAGTCTACTGGGATTGGGATCTGGGGTGGAATGAGGTTCTACAGTACGAGCTGAAAGCTGGTGGAGCCAGTCCACCTCCTCCACCCTTAAGTGACCCAAAGTGCCCCTTTCTGCCCATGTCTCACTGTCTGCCCTTGAGAACGCACCCCTGTGTTTTTTCTCAGGGTCTCCTCCCCCACCGACACTGCAGTGGGGGTCCTGAGAGATACATCAGCGAATCCAAGGTGTCACCATGTGAAGGGTGGGCAGTGGGAGTGGAGTTGAGACCCCATTCAGGGTCCCCTGATGCAGCTCTTCGCACCCCCACGTGGAACCTGTGTCCTGTATCCCTTCACCCAGACCTACCCAGACCACCCAGGTCGAGTTTGGCCATTTTCAGGACCATTGCAAAGCAAGAAAGGCAAATTGCAGAAAAATGTATTCCATATGATTGACACCACTTTTGTAAAAGTAACAACAAGAGTAAGTGGCATGAACCTGCATTTGCTAGAAGTATAGAGAAAACTGTGAGTTAACAATGGTTATCTTAGGGGGTTCGAGTGGGAAACGGAGGGGTGGAGAGGGAAGTAAGAAAGAAATGGAAACAATATCAGCTGAATGGAAAAACAAGCATGGGATCTTTTTTTTTCTTTTAGTACATTTTTATCAACTTTAACTTGATTTTTTTTATTTTAAATACTGAAAACTTATAAGAAGTTGTAAAAATACTTCAGAGAAGTTTCCCGAATCCATCATGTAACTATAGCCCACTCTCAAAACTAGGAACCTGACATTGTCACAATACAATTAACTAGATTACAGACCTTACCGGGACTTCAGCTGTCAAATGCATTCATTTCTTTTTTGTATGTTTTTGTGTATGATTCAGTGACATTTTATCACATGTATAAATAAACATCACAATCAAGATATAAAGATATCTTCTCACTCTGAAGAAACACGCAAGGGCCACCCCTTTACAGTCACACCATCCATCTGCTCTTACCCCTGACAACTCCCAATCTGTTCTTCATCTCTATACTCTTGTTGTTGTAAGAATGTTATATAAATGGAATTATAGGGCAGCCCTGGTGGCTCAGTGGTTTAGCGCCGCCTGCAGCCCAGGGCGTGATCCTGGAGACCCAGGATCAAGTCCCACATCGGGCTCCCTGCATGGAGCCTGCTTCTCCCTCTGCCTGTGTCTCTGCCTCTCTATGAATAAATAAGAAAAATAAAAAAATTAAAAAAAATAAATGGAATTATATAGCATGTAACCTTTTGAGATTGGCTTTCTTCATTCAGTACAATATTCTTAAAAGCCATCCAACTTGTGTGCCTTTCTAGTCCCTTCCTTTTTATTGCTGCATACTATTCCATTGTACAGATGTGTCAATAATGGAATACTTAGCTGTTCACCTGTTGAAGGAAAAGTGGATTGTTTCTAGCTTGGGGTTACTATAAATTACTAATATCAAATAGTTTAGCTAGTACTAAGAGTTTAATGAGCTATTAAAAGTGCCATAAGGGGTGGGGCACTTGGTTGGCTCAGTTGTAAGAGTATGTGACTCTTGATCTCTGGGTAAATGAGTTCAGACCCATATTAGGCATGGAGCGTACTTAAAAAAAAAAAAGTGGGCAGTCGGGGTGGCTCAGCAGTTTAGCGCCACCTTTGGCCCTGGATTGTGATCCTGGGGTCCCACGTCAGGCTCCCTGCATGGAGCCTGCTTCTCCCTCTGCCTGTGTCTCTGCCTCTCTCTCTCTCTCTCTGTCTCTCATGAATAAATAAATAAAATCTTTTTAAAAAGTGCTATGAATATTCATACTAGATTTTTGTGTCAACATTCATTTTTACTCCTCCAGGATAAAATGCCCGTGAGTGTGATTATGGAGTATGCAGTATAAGTGTTTGTGTAACTTTTTAAGAAGCTGCCAACTGTTTTCTAGAGGGGCTGTACCATTTTACATTCCCACCAGCAATGTATGAGAGTTCCAGTTTCTTTGAATCCTCACCAGTATTTGGTCTAATCAGTATTTTTTTTTTAATAATGGTCTAATCAGTATTATTATACTTAGCCACACTAATAGGTGTGTAGTGGTTATTCACCATTTAATCTGCATTTAATTCACCATTAATCAATTAATTCACCATTAATCTGCATTTAATCTGCATTTCCCTAATGGTAAGCAATACTGACATCTTTTCTTTGTATTCATATGCCATCCGAATAGTCTTTTTAGTGAAATATCAATGTCTTCTGTCAATTTTCTAATTGAATTTTTGAATTTTTTAAATTGATGAGTTTGAGAGTTTTTAAAAATTTATTTATTTTTAAAGAAAGAGGGAGAGAAGGTGAGTATGCGAGGGAAGGAGAGAGAATCTCAAGTGGGCTCTGAACTGAGCATGGAGCCATACATGGGGCTCAATCCCATGACTCTGAGATCACCACTTGAGCCCAAACCAAGAGTCAAATGCTTAACCAACTGTGCCACCCAGGTGCCCCTTGGGAGTTTTAAAAAATATTCTAGATACCAGTCCTTATCAGATATATAGTTTGCTAATATTTTCTAGTCAGTTACTTATTTTCTTGTCCTCTTAACAGTCTTTCACAGAGTAAGTTTTAATTTTGATAAAGTCTAATTGATCCTTTTCATTTTTTTAAAAGATCATGCTTTGAATGTCAAGTCTAAAAACCCTGTCAAACATACATATAGACCATTTACATTTAATGTAATTTTTTAAAGATTTTATTTTATTTCATTATTATTTTTTAGAGAGAGTGCACATGAGCAGTGAGGCAGGAGCAAGGGGAAAGGGAAAGAGAGAACCTCAAGCAGGCTCCACACTCAGCACAGAGCCTGACAGGGGACTTGACCTCACAACCCTGAGATCATGACCTGAGCTGAAATCAAGAGTCAGACACTTAACCAACTGAGCCATCCAGGCACCCTTGACATTTAAGGTAATTATTAATATGATAGGACTGAAGTCTGCCATTTTTTTTCTGTTCCTTTTATTTTTCAATATTTGCTTTCCTTTCTCCTGTCTTCCTGTGAATTACCTGGGCAATTTTTAGTGTTTCGTTTTGTTTTATCAATGGTGATTTTGCATATGTCTCTTTGTGTAGGCTTTTTAGTGGTTGCTCTAGGATTTCAATATACATATAAATATAACTTATCATGATGTTTTATTATTGACATTTTACCACTTCAAATGAAATTCAGAAATATTACTATTCAGGTCCCTTTACCCTCTCTGCTTTATACAGACTAATATATAATTAGTCTGAATAAGTTTACAGACTAATACATAACTATCTTAAATATCTCTTAAAATACATTGAGAATAACATCAGACAGTAGTATAATACTTTGCTTTCAAACATTCAACATTATTTTAAAAACTTCCAAGGAGAATAGTCTATTATATTTACTTACATACTTACCCATTCTATACACCTTTCTTCGTTCCTGGTATTCTAAGTTTCCTTTGGTTTTCATTTTCTTTCTGTTTAAAGAATGTCAACAATTCTTTTAATACAAGTCTGCTGGTAACAAGTTTTCCTGGTTTACTTCACTTAAAAATGCCTTTATTTCACCTTCTTTCCTAAAGAATATCTTCACTAAATAAAGAAGTCTGTGTTAACAGTTCTTTTCTTTCAGCAGTTGAAAAATGTGCCACTTGGGGCGCTAGGTGGTTCAGTCAGTTAAGCATCTTGGCTCAGGTCATGATTCCAGGATCCTGAGATTGAGCCCTGCATTAGACTCCCTGCTCAGTTCCGGAGTCTGCTTCTCCCTCTGTCCACCCCGCCCCCCCGGCTTGTGCGCGCGCTCTCTCTCTCTCAAATAAATACTTTTTTTTTTTTTTTTTTTTTAATGAAAACCTCCACTTTCTCCTGGCCTCCATGGATTCTGAAGAGAAATCTACCATCAGTCCAACAACTGTTGCCCTATAAAATGTTATGTGTCATTTCTCTTTGGTTCCTTTCTTTATTTCTTTTTTCAAATTCCAAAAAGTCTTTATTATATACAGAGGGGAGGGGTTCAGTCCTTCTGGATTGCTGCCTTCCTTGTGGCTTCTCAGACATTGCTCATTTCTTCTCTCTTTTCTCTCGGCATGGGTGTGTGTCTCCACCCTTTTCTTGAAGAACTTAAGACACAGTTGTCCTTGGAGACCTTGCGCAGCTCCATGGAACGTCACTCATATGGGTGAAACCATACACCTCTCAGATCACATCCTGCATGAACATGGTGTGCTTGGTGGGGCGCCTGCGGCGGTGGCTATGCCTCAGCTTGCTTATATTCTTAATCACTTTGCTTGCGTTGTTGAGGCCCTCTCCATAGGGTAGCGCAGAGCTGTGGCTGCTGCTCCTCGGTGGCTCCTGCAACAGAACGCTGGCTCCTAACAAGAGTCTTCGTCCTTAGTTTTCAGAAGTTTGATTATGATGTGGCTTTCTTTGCATTTATCCTATTTGGGATTTATTCAGCTTCTTGAATCTGTAGGTTTATGTAGTTACCAAATATGCAATATTTCAGCCATTATTTCTTCAAATATATATATATATATACACATATTTTTTAAAGATTTTATTTATTAATGAGAGACAGAGAGAGAGAGAGAGAGAGAGAGAGGCAGAGACACAGGCAGAGGGAGAAGTAGGCTCCATGCAGGGAGCTCAACATGGAACTCAATCCCGGGTCTCCGGGATCATGCCCTGGACTGAAGGCAGTGCTAAGCCACTGAGCCACCCGGCCTGCCCTTTCTTCAAATATACTTTTTAAGATTTTATTTATTTGAAAGAGAGAGAGAGAGAATGCACAAGCAGGGGCAGCAGCAGAGGGAGAGGGAGAAGCATACTCCACACTGAGCAGGGAGCCCCATTTGGGCTCAATCCCAGGACTCTGAGATCATGACTCCAGCGGGAGGCAGATGTTGAATCGGCTGAGCCACCCAAGTGCCCCAATTTTTTTTTCTCTCTGTTCTCCTCCTGGAACTTCAATGATGTGAATATTAGATATTTTGTTATTGTCCCAAAAGTCCCTGAAGCTCCTTTTGTCTAAAGAGGTACCTTTTAAATTAAAAAAAATCTACTTATCTTTTGTGTAGACTTCGATCTATTTATTCCCTGTTGTTCAGAGTGGATGACTTCTTTTCTTTTCTTTTTAAAGATTTTTACTTATTTGAGTGGGGGGAAGGTGCGAGCTGGGGGAGGGACAGAAGGAGAGGGAAAGAGAATCTCAAGAAGACTCCCCAGTAAGTGGGAAGCCCAGTGCAGGGCTGGATCTCAGGACTCTAAGATCATGACCTGAGCTAAAGGCAGATGCTTAACCAACTGAGCGACCAAGGTGCTCCAGAGTGGATCATTTCTATTGAGCTATTATCAGATCACCAGCTTTTTCCTCTCATATCCATTCTTCCATGGAGAAGAATAAGCTTCTTCCAATGAGTTTTATTTCAGTTATTGTATTTTCAGTTCTAAATTTTCCATCCAGGGGATCCCTGGGTGGCTCAGCGGTTTGGCGCCTGCCTTTGGCCCAGGGCGCGATCCTGGAGTCCCGGGATCGAGTCCCACGTCAGGCCCCCGGCAAGGAGCCTGCTTCTCCCTCCTCTGCCTCTTTCTCTCTCTCTCTGTGTCTATCATAAATATAAATAAATAAATCTTTAAAAAATAAATAAATAAATTTTCCATCCAGCTATTTTTCTTCTAATTTTTTCTGAGACTATATTTTTTTGGAGGGGGGTGCAGAAGGAGAGAGGGAGAGAATCTTAAGTAGGCTCCATGCCTAGCATTGAGCCTGACAAGAGGCTTGATCTCACAACTCTGAGATCATGACCTGAGCCAAAATTAAGATTTGGATGCTTACCTGACTGAGCCACCCAGGTGCTCCTAAGACTCTGTACTTTTAAATTTTTTCTCGAAAAAAAAAATAATAATAAATTTTTTCAAGAGGGTTCATGAGTGCTCCTTGAAGCATTTTTACAAATTACTTTAAAATTCTTGTCAGAAAATTTTATTATCTATATCATCCTGGTGTTAGCATCTACTTATTGGCTTTTTCCATTCTATTTAAGATTTTCCTGATTTTTGAAATATTGAGTATAATAAATTATTTTCTCTTGTACCCTGGATGTTTAGGGTATTGTGAGACTGCAATTCTTTTTTATTTTTATTTTTTTAAGATTTTATTTATTTATTTGACAGAGAGAGAGAGAGAGAGAGAGCACAAGCAGGGGGATCAGCAGAGAAGCCCAATGTGGCACTCCATCCCAGGATGATCCCGGGATCATGACCTGAGCTGAAAGCAGATGATTAACCAACTGAGCTACCCAGGTGCCCGTGTAATTCCTTTTTTTTTTTTAATTTTTATTTATTTATTTATTTATTTATGATAGTCACAGAGAGAGAGAGAGAGAGAGAGGCAGAGACACAGACAGAGGGAGAAGCAGGCTCCATGAACCGGGAGCCTGACGTGGGATTCGATCCCGGGTCTCCAGGATCGCGCCCTGGGCCAAAGGCAGGTGCTAAACCGCTGCGCCACCCAGGGATCCCCTGTAATTCCTTTTTAAATGTGTTACTGCTGGGGCAATAATCAGAGCTCTGTTTACACATCCCTAGTACCACTCACTTTGCAAAGTGGCTCAATCACAATTTTTAGAGTTTTGAATAATCTGTCATATAGTTATTGTAAAATGGTGTTAGGGCTCTTGATGGGGTGGGGATTGCTGGTGATGAGCCCCAACCATAGTTTCAGGGAACTGAGAGCTAGGCTAGATGTCTGAGATAGCTTATCCACGTGGCTGGCAGTTGATGCCTAATGAAGTTGGGAGCATAGTGGTCACAAGGTGGTCATCCTCACATGACAGCTAGCCTTCCTCCTGAGTGAGAGTCTCAAGAAAACCAACCAAGCTGGCTTTTTTTGACTTAGACTCAGAGGTCATGCAGCACTTATGGCTATACATGAGCTACTAAGACCAACCCAGATTCAAGGGAAGGGAACAGAAACATTTCAAAGGTTTTGAAGACCTGTGTCAAAACTATTGCAGTCTTCCTTCTGACTGCAAAGTATTTACAATGTTTCCACATGCAATTTACTCTTCCTACAACGTCATAACTCTCATCTATTTTGCATCAGGCTCATAATCAAAGTCCATGGCCTCATCATTTAGATCAGAGCCAAGTGTTGAGGAGGTCCTATTAATGCCTGGATATTGGAACTCTGGAGCACTTCTGGAGTGAGGGATGCAGTTGCAACTATTTGGGAAAGCAATGGATGAGTATTTAGGACTGCACTGCTTATTGTGGTAGTCACCAGCCACAAACAACAACTCAATTTAAATTAAAGAAAAATGAGGGGCACCTGCGTGGCTTAGTCAGTTGAGCATTGGACTCTTTATTTGGGCGTAGGATGTGATCTTGGGGTCGTGGGATGGAGCTCTGCCTTGGGTTCTGCCCTCTGGTCGGCTTGAGATTCCCTCTCCCTCTCCCCTCCCCCACTCACATGAGAGCTCTCTGTCAAATAAATAAATAAGATCTTTAAAAAATAATTTAATTAATGAATTAAAGAAAAATGAAAGAAAACCCCACTAGCCAAATGTTAAGCACTAAATAGCTCCATGTGGCTGGTGGTTACTGTATTGGACAGCACAGACAGAACACATCCAACCTTGCAGAAAGTTCTATTGAACAGTGCCAACCAGACAATATAAGTTCAGGTATACCCTGTGCCCCAGAAATGCTACTCTGAATATATGTCTTAATTTGGAGTCTCCCAAAAGCATGCCCTAATCCAAGGGGACAGGGGGTTTATCTGGGAGGTATCCCCAGGAAACACAAGTCAGCAAGGAAATTGGGACTGAAGGGAAAAAAGCCAAAAATGGTGCAGGGTCTGGGCTACTATGAGGCAAGCCAGGCACCAGGGCATTTGCCTAAAACTGAGAGTGATCCCCCAGCCACCCTGTTTTCCCATGCTAGTCCCAGCCCTGAAAGGGTGACTGTTATGAGCAACTAGAGCTCATTCCTACTGGGCGGGACCCTCCAGGCACTTGAGGAGTCATGCAGGACACACCTTAGAATCAACCACTAAGGAAAAGGGAAGAAAAAATATTTATTCACCAGCTCCCAACTGTCACTGGTAGAAGATTGCCCCTGGGAGAATTAATCCTGGCTCTTCCAGTCTGTTCTGTTGGCGGGCAGGAGAAAGACCGCAGAAGGAGAAGAAAGATTACAGGCATACATACAAGGTGAGAAGCTGTCAAGGTGTTCAAGAGCTACCCACCAGATCTACAAGTGAGTGAAAAAAAAAATGAGCTGATGGGATATGGTGGGGGGCACCAACTGGGGTGCTATGGTATATCCTAGAAAACCTCCCACTAAGAGGATATGTATGAGCCTTATGGTGATGGGGAGCTAAAGACAACCTAAGTGTCCATCACTGGGGCAGTAGATAAGTAAGAGGGCTGTGGGCACACCATGCAATATAATGTAGCAGTTACAGAGGACTCGGTGTATACCACTATCTGGAGAGACCTCAGAAACACACTGCTATTTTTTTTTTTTAAGGAAGAGTTAGAAGGAAATTTATAACACAATCCCATTTATATAGATTGGAAATACATATACACACACAAAATCAGAAATTATAAAGATACATCTTTGCAGCTATATAGCAAGTGCATTAAAGTGGGTACCTGTGGGTAGGTGGGGTGGGAGTGAGGAACGGCTACGGGAAAGGTGGGGGAGAACCTTAGAGAGTCTTTCATGGGCCAATTGTGATTCTATGTTATAATCTGAAGAGTATGATTAATAACTCTCTGCACCTAAGGGCCAAGAAAAAAAATAAAGGAATGAAAAAATATGAAGTGCCTGCACATCAAAGCAATTCCCTACCTGCTACACAATTATTATTACCTTGGGGGGTGAGTTTACAAGGCAACCAGACTCTGTCTGCCTTCTGGAAGCCCTCCTCATTGCCTTCTCCCCAGGCAGCCCCTCCGGTCCCTAGCAAGTTCTCTGGCCCCCAGCAAACGAGGAGTTCCCTGCCCTTTCATCCTACCCAGAAGGAGAGACAGGAGAGCTGCTGGCTGTGACTCCCAAAGGTTCCCGTCTTCTCCTCTGGCTGTTTATAGAATGGGGGAAAGCAGACGAGACTCCGTTCATAACGCAGCTCAGCCATGACCCAGCTGTGGGATCTCAGGCAGGTCATTTCTTCCTTCCTGTGCCTCAGTTTTCTGGATGGTAAAATGGGGACAACCACAAAATTAACAACCCACGGGAATGTTCAGAGCATAAAATGAGTTCCCAGAACAAGCTTAAACCGATGGGGGGAAGCTCCCTCTCTCGCATCCAAGCAGCCTCACCGCACACGCCCTGCCCCAGTCCCTGCCCTGCTGTGACGGCTTCCTATCCCCCTACCTGCCTTGGCCTCATTCAGTGGATTCCCCAAATTCTGGGAACCCCTAAACTAGGTCTGAGACTCCTTAAGATCACTCCTGGGCTGGAATTTCAGTTTCTCTTTCCTTTTAGGCCAGCTCCAGGCTCATCTGGCCCCACCCACACCTGTGATTGTGAAAATCGCAATTTCATTTGCCTTTTCACTTTACACACATCAGCCAAGATTGCTCATTTAGCCTGGCTAAAAAGCAGAGCCATGCAGCCAGGGAAGGAGTTACCATCTGACCATGGCCCTTGCATGGGTGCTGGTGCTAGTGACTGCAGGCCTGAGCTTGGCCAGAGCAGGCCCTGTCCCCACTTCCAAGCCCACCACAGCCTGGAGGGGCTGTGACATTGGCAGGTTCAAATCTTTGTCACCAAGGGAGCTGGAGGCTTTCAAGAAGGCCAAGGATGTTTTGGTGAGTCCCCATTGTTATGGATTAACCTCTACTCCTCCTGCTTTGGACCAGCTGCTGCCTTGGGACTGTGGGCCTGGGCCGACCTCCATCCTCCTGCTGTGGGCTAGCCTCTAGCTTCTCAGCTATGGGTAACCTCTGTCCTTTCTGCTGTGGATTAAACCCAAGCCCTCCTGCAAGGCCAACCTTCATCCCTGCTGCTCTGGGCTAGCCTCCAGCACCCCCCCCCCCCCCCATTGTGGGCTAACCTCTGCTCTTACTCTCTAGGAATATTCACTAAAAAACTGGAGTTGCAACTCCCGCCTCTTCCCTAGAAACCGGGACCTGAGACAGCTACAGGTGAGCTGGAAGTGAGGTCACCTTTACCCTCACCTGGCCCCTCTCCCTCGCTCCCTAAGTGGCCCCTCACCGCCTTAATCTCACCTGTTCCTCTCCCTCTCTTTCTAGTCTCAACTCGCCAGTCCTCTGCCCCACTCCCTGTCCTTCCTCAACTGCTCCCCTGACCCTATCCCTCCCTTAGGGCCCTTTCTATCACCTTTCTGCCTCTCCCCACATCCCTATCTCTTTCACGTGCCCCCATTACTTCCACTCTTACCTAATTGCTTCTTGTTTTTCTCTTCTCTCTCCCGGGGCCATCTCCCACCCAAGTCCTTTGCCGTGGCCGGCTTGTCACTGTCTACTCTCAATGCTGATTCACTCCTTCTCCCCTCCCACCTGTCCTCCTCACCACTGACTCTCACCTGTGCCCCCCATCATCTGTCATCCAAGGATCTTTCCCAGAGTCCACGCCTCCTTCCTTCTTCACCTATGCATCCAACTGTCCTCCTCCACCTGCTTCCTTAACCTATCTCATTTCATGCTTCCCTGTCCTGTCTTTTCAAACTTCTGTGACCCCCTGAGCCACCTTCCACTTGTCCCATTTCACTCTTTCACCTGTGTCTTGCCTTGGGTTTCCACCTCACCTGATTCCTTCATCTGCATCCTTCCTCACGCCTTCCCTCCTCCTGCCTCCCTTTCACCTGACCCATCACCTGTCCCCATTCTGTGTCACATATCACCTGCACTCCCAACCTGTCCCATTCTTTTTTAAGATTTTATTTATTTATTCATGAAAGACACAGAGAGAGAGGCAGAGACACAGGCAGAGGGAGAAGCAGGTTCCCTGCAGGGAGTCCAATACGGGACTTGATCCTAGGACCCTAGGATCATGCCCTGAGCCGAAGGCAGCCACTCAACCACTGAGCCACCCAGGCATCCCCAACCTGTCTCCACTTAATGGGGCCTTCTTCTTGCCTATACTTCCTCACCTTTCCACCTCTCCTGTTCTTTGTCACCACTCCTCAGGTGTGGGAGCGCCCTGTGGCCTTGGAGGCTGAGCTGGCCTTGACACTGAAGGTCCTGGAGACCATGGCTGACAGGTCCTTGGGGGACATCCTGGACCAGCCCCTTCACACACTGCGCCACATCCACTCCGAGCTCCAGGCCTGTGTGAGTGCTCGGGGCACCCGGGCCCTGTCTGTGGATTCTGGGCATAGGGGACCTCACCCCGCCATCCCAGGCCCTGCCTCACACACCACCCTCCTCAGCCCACGGGTCAAGGCTCAGCCCCCAGCAGGCCCCCGGCCCCGAGGCCGCCTCCACCCCTGGCTGTATCGGCTCCATGAGGCCTCAAAGAAGGTGAGTGACTCGAGAGGGGGATGGATGCCTGGGCCCTGGGTAAGGGACGGGTGGATGCACAGGCAATGACAACCATGTTCCCCTATCACAGGAGTCTCAAGGCTGCCTCGAAGCCTCTGTTCTCTTCAACCTCTTCCGCCTCCTCAAAAAGGACCTGGAATGTGTCGCCGTTGGAGACCTGTGTGTCTAAGGACCAGGACCCTCCCCTTATTTATGCATGAAACCCCAGGTCTACCCTAAGTTATTTCCTCTCACCCCTTATTTATGGAGCTGTAGTACTGACCTAGCTCCAAAACTAATCCTTGTTTTTCTACTTTTATACTTTTTTGTGTGCATATGAACCATTAGGAATTGGAACCTTCTGGAATAGGTGAATTCTTTTTTTTTTTTTTTTTTGTAAGATTTTATTTATTCATGAGAGGAACAGAGAGAGACAGAGACACAGGCAGAGAGAGAAGCAGGCTCCATGCAGGGAGCCCGATGAGGGACTTGATCCTAGGACCCCAGGATCACGCCCTGGGTCAAAGGCAGGTGCTCAAACCACTGAGCCACCCAGGTATCCCTGGGATAGGTGAATTCTTGAGTGTGTGTACAATTGTGAGTCTGTGACTGAGTGTTGGCGTCTTGGTGGTGTCAGTAAAATGCAGAACGGGCTGTGTATATATATGTGTACCTGACGTCTGTGACTGTGTGTGTGTACAGATTTAAGTGAGGGTCTACCTGAACCTGAGTCTGATACCGGATGCATAAAGGCAAATTCATATGTGTGCAGTTCTGTGTGCGTGTGTGCACATGCTTATATGCCTCTCTGTCTATCCCTACCTGTGTGAACTGGACATCGCTCTTCTCCATGGGTACCTAGGACAGATGGAGGTCTATATCAATCAAGATGCTTTATCCTATAATGAATATCAGAAACCCAACTCAAATGGGTAAAGCAAAAATGAATTTATTATCACACATAACAAAAAATGTCAGTAGGCCGGGCTGTTCTAGAACTGGTTAATTCATTATCCAAATAATGGCATTTGAAACCAAATTCTTCCTATTTCTGTTGACTGATTCTTATGCTGGCTGCCTCATGGTCTCAAAATGGCAACCACAGCTCCAGCTGTTACAACCAACCACCTCAGATTTAATGCAATAAAAGGACAACAAAAAAAATAACAATAATAAAAATAAATAAATAAAAAATAAATAAAAGGACAACCATTTTATCCTGCTCATAGATTCTGTGGGTCAGGAATTTGGACAAGGCTCAATGTGAATAGCTTGCCTCTGCTCCAGTGTCTGGGACCCTGATCCTCCTTCCAGAGTTTTGTTTTGCTTAAAGAGTTATTTATTTATTTATATACAGAGATAGGGAAAGAGAGTGTGAGTGGGGGAAGGGGCAGAGGGAAAGGGAAAGAAGTCAACTCTTGGCTGAGTGGGAATCCCAATGCCCAGCTCACGCCCACAACCCAGACATCACTACCTGAGCTCAAATCAAGAGTTTGGGTGCTTGGGACGCCTGAGTAGCTCAGTGGTTAAGCATCTGCCTTCAGCCTAGGGCCTGATCCTGGAGTCCTGGGATCGAGTCCCACATCGGGCTCCTGCATGGAGCCTGCTTCTCCCTCTGCCTCTGCCTCTCTCTGTGTGTCTCTCATGAATAAATAAAATCTTTAAAAAAGAAAATGATTTTGAAAGAAGTTGAAGAGGACAAGTCACCCAGGTGCCCCTCTTACACAGTTTTCAAAAGCAACGAAAACCAGGGCACCTGGGTGGCACGGTCAGTTAACTACCGGCTCTTGACTTTGGCTCAGGTAGTGATCTTGGGGTTGTGGGATCGAGCTCTGCCTCAGGATCCTCTTTTGCTCGGAGTCTGCTTGGGATTCTTTCTCTCCCTCTCCCTCTGCCCCTCCCCCTGCTTGCCTGCACTCTTTCTCTCTTTCTCAAATAAGTAAATAAAATATTTTTTAAGCCAATAAAATAGGGACACCTGGTTGGCTCAGTGGTTGAGCATCTGCCTTCGGCTCAGGTCGTGATCCTAGGGTCCTGGGATCGAGTCCCACATCGGGCTCCCTGCAGGGAACCTGCTTCTCCCTCTGCCTGTGTCTCTGCCTCTCAGTGTGTCTGTCATGAATGAATAAAATAAAATCTTTTTAATTTTTTTTTATTTTTTAAGACTTTATTTATTTTTTCATGAGAGACACAGAGAGAGACAGAGAGAAGCAGAGACACAGGCAGAGGGAGAAGCAGGCTCCATGCAGGGAGCCTGACTTTAGACTCGATCCCGGGTCTCCAGGTTCACGCCCTGGGCCGAAGGCAGAGCTAAAGCTTTGAGACACCCAGGCTGCCCTAAAATAAAATATTTTTTTAAAAAAATTTTAATAAAAATAAATACATAAATAAATAAATAATAAATAAAATAAAAGCAAAGAAAAACTTCCAGAGAAACTCCCTATTGGATGTGCATGCTTGTCTCATTGACTAGAATTTAGTCACATTCCCAAGCCTAAAGAAATCAGTGGCAAGAAAGATAGAAGTTGCCCAGCCCATGGCATGAATTTCTTTCTCCTTTGCCTGACACCTGTTTCTCAGGATTCCCTTGCAATTTGGGATGGCCATCCAACTGAAGAGCTTCTTAAATTAGTTAATTTATGTAAGGAATTTAAAACAGTTCTTGGCATGGGTTAAACTCCATATATGTGCTTATTGCTTTATTTTTTAAAGATCTTATTTATTATTTGAGAGAGAGAAAGCACAAGCAGGGGAGAGGGAGAAGCAGGCTCCCTGCCAAGCAGGGAGCCCAGTGCAGGGCTCAATCCCAGGATCCTGGGACCATGATTTAAGCTGAAGGCAGACACTTAGCATACTGAGCCACCTAGATGCCCCTGTTACTCTTATTATTTTAGAATTATTTTTGGGGCACCTGGGTAGCTCAGTGGTTGAGCATCTGCCTTTGGCTTAGGTCATGATCCCAGAGTCCTGGGATTGAGTCCCTGATCAGGCTCCCTACAGGGAGCCTGCTTCTCTCTCTGCCTCTGTCTCTGCCTCTCTCTGTGTGTCTCTCACAAATTAAAAAAAAAAAAAAAAAGATTTTTAAAAAAGAATTTTTTTCTTCCCTCATGCAGTGAAAACTCTTCCATGTGTTCCCTTCCTTCCTGCCTAGTTCACTAGTATGAGAATGTGAGATCTGGAGCTGTGGTGGCCATTTTGTGACCAAGAGGCAACAAGCCTAGACTATGAAGCTATTCTTCTAAGGAACGTAGAACTAAAGAGTAGGAAATTGGGTCCTTGGCAATATCGATGAGCCCTTGCACCAAACCCCCAAACCTCCTAACTCTAGACTTCTTGTTAAATGAGATTACCAAATGTCATGTTAATTGGGTTTTCTGTCTTTCGCAGCCAGATGTATCCTCACAAATCCATCTCTGTACACCCAGCATAGAACCTAGAGACGGTGGTCAATTAATATTTGATAATATGGGGTGCCTGGCTGGCTCAGTTGGTAAAGCATATGACTCTTGATCTCAGGGTCGTGAGTTCAAACCCCATGCTGGGTGTAGAGCTTACATTATTAAATTATATATATTTATTACATTACTATACATTATTAAATATGTATATATTTAATAATAAACATTTGAATCATATAGGAAATATCTAAATTCTGGCATTGGGCCCTGTTCAATAGGAATGCTGGAATTAAGGATGCAAATCGCTTCTTGGAGATGCCAAGGCCTAAGAAAAATTTTTGAACTGGATGTATTTTGATTTTGTCTGTTTAGCTTCCACTTCTCCTGGCAAAGCTCCTCAATTTTCCTTTGGGGAATAACCCTGTTTTCCTTTTTTTTGTAAGGATTTTATTTTTATTTATTTGAGACAAAGACAGAGACAGAGACAGAGAGTGCACACAAGTGGGGGGAAGGGAGAGGGGCAGAGGGAGAGGGAAAAGTAAACCCCCTCACTGAGCAAGGAACCCTTGTGTGGGGCTTGATCCCAGGACCCTGAGATCATGACCTGAACTGAAGGCAGACACTTAGCCGACTGAGCCACCCAAGCATCCCTAAGCCCATTTTCCTACTCTGTCATTTGGTTGAACACATAACTCATATTTGCTCAATCAGAGCACTCCATCTCCAGAGCACAGTGGCAAGCCCTCCCTTTGCCCCCCCTCATGATAGCTTCTGCATCAACTGTTCCCTGCACCTGGGACATGTCCTACTACTCTCCTGCCACCGCAAAGTCTTCACCTGGCCAGTTCCCATTCATCCCTTATGTCTCAACTAATATCACCTTGTTCAGAAATCCTTCTGCATGGTGCATTGGGGTTCCTATTGCCTTTATAGGCCTACGAGCTTTCCCGTCCTACTTTTCTGGTGACTATTTAGGTTTGATTGTATGAAACTGCCAATGATCTGCCATTTCTAACCTACAAAACTGGAGATTTCATGTGGTTCAACCTAATAGTATTTTAGTAACCCCTTCTCCTCCTGGGACACAAGGCAGACACACATGGCCCCCCACCTGGCCAATCAAAGCATTACATTGCCTTGGATACTACAGTCAGTGCAGGGGCTGCACATGACTCCAGTCAAGCCAATCAGAGCCCGTCCCTGATTTTTTTCTCATTTAGGATTGAAGGAGGTTTTGCCATTTTACCTTTGGGCTATGGTGCTGGAAGCATCAAAGTTATAAGTAAATGGCTGCCCCCCCCCCCCCACCTGTTGTTGAAAAGGATGAATCTGAGCTGGGAGAAACAAGAGAAGAGAAATGAGTGAGAAAAGTATTTGAGTGGAATTGAGTCTGGAGCCCAGTCTGGGCTCCAGACTCAATTCTCTAAGGCCAAATTCCTTGTAGCTTTACCCTTAATTGTCTGCTTCCCAGATATATGAGCCAACAATGTCCACTTTTTATGTCTAACCCAGGGAAGCTGAGTTCCTGTTACTTGCTATCTAAAGACTCTGACTAATACATGTCCCTGAGCCTCTGGGCTCCCACAGTCTCCTTCACTTCTCATAGCAATAGGGCTGCGATGGTCCCCAGCTCCAGGAGGGCAGGGACTGGGTCTTTCTTGGTTACTTCTGAGTCTTCAGTGCCCAGCATGGGGCCAGTCACAATAGAGATACTCAAACATTCCCCTTGGGTGATACTATACCTCTCTCACCTAGTGTACCTGTTCCTTGGGTTTAGAGCCCTCAGTTTTTAAAAACAAGCATGGCATTGGCATTGAAAAATACTGTTCTACAAATGAAGGGGTTACAGGTAAAGGAAGGCAGGAGGAATGTTATCCAAAGGGCTGAACCAGGGACTATGTTGGCTCTGAGCATGTCAACGGGTCATACCAAATCCTGAGGTGGCGGTTCCTGATTCTGTTTTGAAGGCACATACACCCCACCCCAAAGCTGGAGTATCCACAGAAAATCAGACCGTGTACTACCTCTACAGAAAACCCTCCATTGGCTTCTCATAGCTCTGATAATAAAATCTTGACTCTTGACTCCAGCCCACAAGGCTGTGCAGAATCTGTTCCCTGCTTGCCTCTAGCAACACCTCCCCTCCCCCCCCCAACCCCCCTACTTGCTCCAGTCCAGACATCCTATCTCGAAAACATCAAGCACACTCTTTCCTCAGGGCCTTTGCATATACTATTTACTTTGCCTGGAATGCTTTCCCCTGGCTCTTCCTACAGGGGATTTTTTTTCAGCACCAGCATCACATTCCTTGAGCCCCCCACCCCCAACCTAAAGTAGGCCCCCCAGTCAGTCCCTGCCCCATCCCGTTTTCATTCTTTCCATGGCACTTATTTACCACAAGACACATTTACATGCTTGTTTACTGTCATCCTCATCTGGAATATAAGCTCCATGGGGCAGGGGTTTCTTATATAACTATTCTGTTCACTGTTGTATCCCCTGCACAGGGCCAGGGACACAATACATGATCAATAAAGCTTTATTGGGCGAATCAGAAGCAATATAGTCAGATGGTGGGGTGTGCAGTATTTGGAGGCAGTAAACTCTTCCATCATGGCTCTGCCATTTAGTGGCTGTGTCATCTTGGGCAAACTCCTTAACCTCTCTAAACTTTACTTTCCTCCTCTAGAAAAGTGGCTGCACACGCTACACGTATCTGTTGCAGAGTATAAATGCAATCATGCTTACTATCCAAGTAACTCCATTTTGCTGGGTTCTGGGTTGCATACTAATTGCATCAGGGAGGGTTAGTGAGCACAGTGCCTGGTGTGTGGGAAGCCCTCAGTATCCAGGAGTCGTGATGATGGAGATAGAGAAGTGTGGCTGGGCCACTGGGTGAGGGAGCCTCCTGGCCGGTGAGTCTCTGGTGCTCTGTCCTTGCTGCCTCCCACCCTGTCTGCCCAGTTCCAACCCCCTCCCTCCTGCTCCGTTTCTATTTCTGTCTTTCTCTCCTCCTCCCCAGGCCTCAGGGGGCCCCTAGCTGGCAAGAAGCCTTCTTCCTCCTTCTCCAGGATCAGGAAGGAGTTTTCACTGCAGGCCTCCCCATCCCCAGGAGCTGGGGCACCCCACCCTCCCTTCTCCAGCCACGAGCCTCAGCCTCACCTGAGAAACTCCCCTCCCCACACCATCCTCTGTGCTTCCAGCAGTCAGATCCCAGACAGTGGCCCCTGAGCATTTGCCCTCATCCCCTCCCCAAGGCTGACTTTGGATACCCATGCCTAGCTAAGTAAGGTCTTTGGGACCATCCCCTAGCCTCCAGGCACCAGAGGCCATATAGTGTAGTAATGAGGAAAAGAAGTCAAACTGCCTGCTCCCCTATTTCTTCACTTGGGGGCCTTGGGCAAGTGACTTTACTTTTCCCTGGTTCAGATTCCTAACTGTAAAATGGGACCAAACAGGTCTACTTCGAACAGCTAGCTGTCCAACCGCAGAGGAGCTGTGCTTAGCTCAATGCCCATGCGTGGAAAGGACTTCCACCAGCTGTTCCGCAGAATTCTGTGGTTAAAGAACACAGACTCAGAAGTCGGCCTGCCTGCCTTTTCAAATCCCCATTTTGCTCCCTTCCGCGTGGATTCTATGACCCTGGGCAAGTTACTTTTCTGGGCATTTCCTCATCTGCAAAACGGGATAACAGCACTGACATTTAAGGGTGACATTTAACATTGTTGAGAGGATTAAATGAGTGCTTGGCACATAGTAAGCCCTCACTAAATGTTAGCTAATTTTTATTATTCCACACCTCTATGCCTCTCCCGGGACAGGAAACTATGGGGAGTCTCCCTGGTCCCAACTAGCCATCCTCCCTTCAGTCTCACTTGAGTCCTTATGCTGTAATCCAGGTCACACACACACCCCAAGACACACAGACACACACAGAGGTCAGCAGAGCGGCCTCAGACACAGAAAAAAGTTTAATTCTGCTGCGGCGGAGGGTCCCGGCTCCGGCAGGGAAGGGGGGTGGATTTGGTTTTGGATTTTGTTCATGTGGGGATTTACCTGGGGAAAGAGGAAGGAATAGGGGAGTCTGGTCC
Organism: Vulpes vulpes; assembly: GCF_048418805.1. Classification (NCBI taxonomy): domain Eukaryota; kingdom Metazoa; phylum Chordata; class Mammalia; order Carnivora; family Canidae; genus Vulpes; species Vulpes vulpes. The sequence continues at coordinate 8,790,214 of NC_132780.1, forward strand.
TTCCAGTGGGACCTGCCCGGGGGAATGTGTAGTGGGAAGAGGTAATCGGGAGAGAGAGGGAGACTGGACAAGATATGGCAGAGGGGGAAGAGACATGGGACAGAGAAAGAAGAGACAAACAGAGAAGGACAGAGACAAAGACGACAGAGGGCGGGACAGAGACAAAGGGAACAGAGAAAGGGGGACCCCAAGCCAGACCCGACAGGACCAGGGAGGTGAACGGGGTGGGGGTGGGGGCTTTGGAGGCCGCCGCGGGACAGAATAGATCTAGTCCAGCCAGATACAAGAAATGGGCCCCTCGCCCCCGCCCCGGGTCCCGGGCGGGGGGAGGGGGCTCGTGTCTCAGTGCTGCAGTGTCGGGGGGGCCCTGCCCCTCCCCGCGCTTCGCTGTGTAAGGCACCGGCTCCAGCGAGGTCCGCGAGCGCGCGGGGGGAGGGGCAGGAGGGGCGAGGAGTCCGTGGAGGAGGGGGGCCCGGCTGCCCGCCCCTAACTCCCCCGGGCTCGGGGGCGTGGCCAAGGGCCGCGGCCGAGGCAGCCCCGCCCCCTCCGGGGAGGGGGAGGCCGCGTCTCCGCCTCCAGTCCCACGACGGGGCGCCGCGCCGTCGCCCCAGTCCAGCCCCGGCGTCCGGGCGTCCGGGCGTTTGTCCGCGGCGCCCAGGCGTCCCGGCGCGCGCCCGCCGCTCACACGGTACTCTCCAGCATCCACTCGGTGCTGGTGAAGGCCAGGCGTGCCCTGGCGGAGCCCAGCCCCAGGTCTCCGTCCTCCCCGGCCGCGCCCCCTCCGGCCCCGTCCAGGTGCGGCGTGGACCGGTGGCGCTTTGTCCGCCGGGCGCGGCGCGGGTAACTGTGGCTCTGGAAGAGCGCCCCGTAGTCCCCGTCGAACGAGTAGCGCTGCTGCGGCCTCGGCCGGGCCGGGGCGCCCCCGGGAACCAGAGCTAGAGTGGGGGGCGCCGAGGCCGGCGGCCCCAGGGCCCCGGAACGGCTCCTGCGAGGGCCCGCCGCGGCCCGACACTCCTCCCCCGAGGTTTCCTCAGACGGCAGCAGGCACAGCGAGGTGGCCGAGCCGCCCAGGGAGCGTCCCAGGATGGTCTCCGGCTCCGCGGAAGCCGCCTCGGCCGCCGCGGCCTTGGCCTCGACCGCCACTGCGGCGGCGGCGGCGGCGGCGGCGGCAGGGGACGCGACCTCGCGCAGCGCCTCGTAACGGTCCTGCGCCGGCGGGGGCGGGGCCTGCGGTGCGCCTGCGCCGTTGGTCTGCGAGCACACGTGGCTGACCCGTGGTGGCGACCGCGAGGTACCCTTGACCCGGCGGCCGTCCCCGTCGCCGTAGACCTTATAGCGGATCATGAGCAGAACGATGAAGACGAGGACCGAGGCGACGATGACGCCCCCGATGGCGATGATCATGGTGCCACCCAAGAAGTGGGCCCTCAGGGGACGGCAGGGCGCGGGGTCCCCAGCGGTGGTAAACTGCACGCAGCCCACCACTCGCGTGGCCGGCAGTGCCGTGGCCCCGTCGTCGTAGACAGCCAGCACGCAGAGGTCGTAGGCGCGGCCTGCAGCCAGATCGTTCACCAGGAAGGTCTGGCTGGTGGATGGGATCATCCTGTAGGAGTAACGGCATCACCCCTGGGTTAGCTCCACTGCGAACCGCACCGCTTCGCTAGCATGTCCCACCCGTGGGGACCAGTGGGGACCAAACCATGCGTGCCCACCGGCATTTCACCCTCTATGGGACAATAGCAGCCATTCAAGCAGCAAATCCCCATCCCAGTCGGGACCCCTGCTACAGGCCACGCCCCTCTTCTTCATGCCCAGCCCTCGAACCACTCCTTGTGGTGTCTGGTCACCTACTGGGTAGTATCTGCGTCCTGTTCCCTCATCTACATATCCTGTCCCCAGCAAAGGAGGAGTGCTATGGCTTTTAAGTCCTGCCCTCAAGGAACATGCCTCCTAGCAGCGGCTCACTTTTATTGGGACAACTTCCATTCAAGGTCTCTAATCTACCTATTAACACCCTTTAAGGGGCCCTGAGACTAGAGGCTGCCTCCTGTTTCCTGTATGTCCCATCCTCACTCAAGTGGGCGCTGAGGTCAACTCACACCCTCTGTCTTCTATTGGGACAATGGATGCTCTTGTCGTTCCTCTTTTCTATGTATTCCCATCATTCCAGGAAACTATGATACAAGCCACGCCCCTCATCTGCATGTCCCACCTGTGTCTATCTCCCAGGACAATTACTAAATCCCTTAACTACATATTCCCACCCACTAGGGGGCCATGGCTATCGGCCACTCCCCTTTTGATTGACCAATGGCTTCCAAGCCACACTCCCACGGTCTACTAGGGATGGCTTCCTTACTGTGCCTAGGACCATGTCCACTCTTTGCAATCAATCACTCTGTGTGCATGCTCTGCCCTATACCACCAGAGGTCATGAAATCATGCCCCCCCCCCCCCCGGGTAAATTTCATCTGTAATTGGGTCAAATGTAACTAAGCAAGCATGCCCCTTTCTTGTATAGGCCCCTGCCCTCCAGTGAGGGACAGTGTAAAGAAGTGGTTATGATGACAAAGTCTGGGACCATGTGTTTGAGTCTCCCCTCTGCTAGCTCTGTGACCTTAGGCAAGTTTTTTAACCTCTCTGTGTGTGCCTCATTTCCCCAAAATGGAGCTATTAAGAACTCCTTCATCATAGAGATAGTGTGAGGTATGAATGAGTTAACACACATCATAGAGATAGTGTGAGGTATGAATGAGTTAACACACCGGGCACCAAATAATTTCATCATTATTAGCTTGCATCCCACCCAGTGTTGGCCAGTAATGCTTACTGTGCCTCACACTTTACTGCCAATTGCACTCTTCCCCATCTGTAAGGCCATTCCCACTACTAGGCCTTGACCCTTTTCTGTTGGGCACATCCCTTCTGTGCTGTTGGCCACCTTCAGCCTTGGCTAAGCCAGGACTGCCACATCCACATTAATTTGCATGCTCAGCACTCAACCTCACAAGCCCTCCTCACCTACAAAACTCTTAGTGGGTCACCAGAGACAAGCACTGCCACCTCAGTGGCCTGGGACCATGTAGCAGGAGTGCCATCTTCTGAGAGAGGCCACACCCCCATCTCCACAGGCCTCTTACCTCTCAGAAACTTCACATTCCCTCCAACTAGGCCACCTCTGCCACCTCTGGTCCTGAAGCCCACCAAGAGCCACCCTTCAACCAAAAGATTTCAAGTAAGGGCCCCACCCCCTCATAAAGGCCCACCCACATTTCCAACTCACCCCCTGGCTGCCATTTCCCACAGTGCCCCCCATTCCATCCGACCCTGGTCCCCTAGCTGTAAGTTTTCCTCTTCCTCTCATCCCCCCTCCCAAAGAGCCTTGGATTCCTCTTGCTCCCCCAAAGTGACCAGTTGCTAGGGGCTCCCCACTTTTCAAGGACAGAGGCTGGCTCCTTAAGAAAGCTTCAGCCCATATGTCTCTAATTGGCTGCAAGACCTAAGCAAGCGCAGAGCAAGCTTCTGGTTGGACGTTACCTCCGCCCATGGCAGCAGCGAGGAGGTTAACCCCTGCTGCACCATAGCATAGGCATCTGCAGTGGGGAACCGAGGACTGGAACCATGGCCTTAAGAGGAAAGAGACCAGGGGTTTGTTGCCCTGCTGGGGACAGAGGGCCACTAACATCTGCATACATGGAGGGTCTGAGGGTCTGTGAACCTCTTCCCACTCTACCACATAATGACCAAGGGTTAGAAACACAAAGAATGAAAGAAAAGAAAAACAGGGGTGGAGAGTCACAGAAACCAAGAGTTATTCACAGAAATGTATTATCCTTCTCCTCTAATCACTGCCCGGCAAACTAGGTGCTCAATAAATGCGTGTTCGATGTCAAAACGGCAGGATTAGTAAGAGAAGAGTAAGGCCTGGAATCCTGGCTCTACCACTTTCTCTGTGACCTTGAGCAAGTGATTTTCCCCCATCGAGTCTCAGTTTCCCTGTCTATAAAATGGGAAGGGGGGATCATCACTGCACCATGGCCGAGTTGGGTAGATCGAATGAGGTAGCAGAGGGCCTAGCACAGAGCAGGGGCTCAGTTCCTATAAGGGAAGGAGGGAGAAAAGGTACAGAGAGAGGCAAAAGCAAGAGAATAACAGATGATGGGAGAAAGTCCCTTTTTAAGGTCTCTATCATGCAGATCTATCCCCACCAGGGCAAGGGCTTCTAACCGGTGGATGGTGGAAATAACTTATGGGTGTCTATAAAATGGGAGAAGATATCATCACTGCTTTGCAACAAAGTGGGGAAGAGCAAATGATCTTTTATATGTTCTTCTCATACTTTTTGTTTTTCTGTTCCAGAATGCACCCAATGGGTTGATAGAGTTACACTGGTGTATAATCTATAAATAGAAATAGAACTATAAATATGTAAGTGTGAATATATTTTGTGTTCCAAAATGTTTAACTAACAAGGTACACAATCAAACACCTTTGGCCAGCAGTGATGTAGACCATGAACCCTAGAGTCCAGGCATCATGCTGGGATTATAACTCCAGCGCCCAGCCCTGGAGATAATGAGAGAGAAGGAGACAGGCCAAATGAGAGCCCAAGGCAACTCTGCATGGCCATCTAGAGAACCCCAGCTGAGCAAGAAGGCCAAGGGCAGTGGGCCGGTAAGGCACAGGGCCCCTAGAATAGGTGGGGGTCCCGGGGCTGCAGCACCCACCTGTAGACAAGGGAGTCATCCGCGGAGCTGTTGTACTGGACCTGGTACATGCGGATGCCGGGCACAGGCCTCTGGGCTGGCCAGCGGATGAGCACCGAGTTCGAGGTGAGCTCAGCCGCCACGAGCCTGCGCTCAGCAGCCGATTCGTTGGCACCGGGTCGGCCTGGCGTGGCGATGTCAGAGGAGCCGGGCTCGGTGAGGGGCGGTGGGGCGGCCGGCGGGGGTGCCATCAGAGGCAGGGGCACCACGCACACCTCCACGGGGGCTGTGGCTTCCCCGGCGGCATTGGAGGCAATGCAAGTGAAGGTGCCACTGTCCCGTAAGGTAGTGATGGTTACCTCCAGCGTCCCGTCCCCCCGCACCCGGGTCCGACTCGAGTTTCCCAGCAGCCGCCCATCGGGCGCTACCCAGTGCACCACCGGCTCCGGATCACCCACAGCGCGGCACCGCAGGCTGACCGCCTGGCCCTCCACCACCAGGGCCCGGCCCCCCGCCTGCCGCGTAATCAACGGGGGTTCACACAGGAACTCCTCCTCCGGGATGGACCAGAAATAGCGATCGGTGAGGTGCTCCGGGGTGGCGCACGTCTCCAGGTCGTCCTCCCGGGTCAGGCGCCGCAGCCAGAGCAACTCACAGTTGCAGTGCAGGGGGTTGCCGCCGAAGCTGACCGTGAGCGGTGTGGGCGGCTTGGGCCCCGAGCCCTGGGACCTCAGGAAGAGCCCATCAGGGGGCAGTTTATGGAGGCGGTTGGAGGTCATGTCCAGGCGAACCAGTTTGTGCAGCTGCACGAAGGTACCTTCCGCGATGTGGTCGATGAGATTGTGGTCGAGCGTGAGGGTGTTCAGGTTCACCATCTGGCCCACGGCCTCCCAGGGCAGGGCCTCGAGGTTGTTGTAGGACAGATCCAGGTCCTCCACCGTGGACAGGAAGGCATCGAAGGCGGCTGACTCCACCCGGCGGATCTGGTTGTTGCCGAGGATCAGGTGGCGGAGGTTGCCCAAGCCGCGGAGCTGGTCGCCGCGCACCTCGGCCAGTCGGTTGCTGTCGAGGTGCAGGGCGCGGAGGGCGCGGAGGTCGGCGAAGGCGCCGGCGGCCACCTGGCCGATGGTGTTACGGGACAGGGTGAGGTGCACCAGGCTGGTCATGTTGGCGAAGTCTCTGCGGCGGACCGCCGCGATGAAGTTGTCAGTGAGCCGCAGCTCCACCACGCGCCGGTCGATGGCCGGCGGCACGAAGAGCAAGCCCGTCTTGGCGCAGAGCATGGTCAGCGTGGGCGCCACGTTCTGGCAGATGCAGCGGCCGGGGCAGGGCTGACCACGAGACGCCCCAGCCCAGAGCAGCAGCAGAAAGGGCAGGGCAGCGGGCGGCGGCGAGAGGAGCGCCGAGGAGAAGGGGCCCGGAGCCATGGTGCAGGGGGAAGGCGGGAGGGGTGGGGCGCGAGACCTGCAAGGGAAGGAGACAGGAGACGGTTACCCCACCGGCGCAGGACTTGGGTCCTGCTAGGAGTCAGACCCAGGTCCCTCCCTCCCTCCCTGACTTCCCGGGCTGCATGGTGGCAGGACCCATCATCAGCTGGCATCCCCTTATTGCTAACAGACAGTATTTCCGGGCTGGTTGGTAAATGACACTGCCCCACCTCTGAGTGTCCTAATCTTTATTCTGATGCTCTTCTAGGAGGCCCAGACCTCTCATGATTTCCCAACCAGAGGGGTGACACCTGGCCCAACCTGGGCCTTCCAGTACTCACTAAATATTTGAAAAATCACAGCTGACTAGGGTTTAAGGTCATAGATTTCAAAGCCATAGTCCCTGGGTTCAAATTCCAGCTCTGACACTTACTAGCTGTGTGACCTCGGGCAAGTGTCTGAACCTCTCTGAATCTCGGTTTCTTCATCTGTAAAATGGAGAGAAAAACAGGCCTTACCTCTGTGAGGATTAAATGGATTAATGAGCATAATGTACTTAGAACCGTGCCTGGTGCATAAAATGTGTCCAATATGCCAGTAATTATTTTCACCGTGATCATCAAGTATCCGATGTGTGCCAGGCATAGAAGTGTGCACTATTATTAAGAATAAGTGCTCTGAAATCAAACAGACTCAGGTTCAAGTCCTGGCTCCCCCCTTGCTAGCTCTGTGACCCCAAACTAATGATTTCCCCTAAACAAGGCCATAATTTCCTGATTTGTAAAATGGGATGATAATCATACCATCTTCGGTGGGTTGTTGCAAGGGTTCAGTGAGCTCATTCATGGGGCCACTGAGCACAGGGCCTTCCACAGAGTAAAAATATTCAATAAATGTTAAGGGTAACCACCCCCCCACACACACCCCTGGGAGTGGCAGAGGGAATGTGAAGGTAGGAGGGGATGAGAAAAACACATTTTCCTGCTCAGCCTTGGGAAGTCCTTCTCTGAACCTTTGTCCAGGGCCCTGGTAAGCTCCCAAGCAGCAGGCAGGCTTTCATGCTCACATCAGTGGGCACATACAGGGCCCCATACATGCCCACACTCACACACACTCACACACTCTCACACACTCACGCTATGCCTCTGCTCCAGGCAAAACCTTCCGGCGGGGATTCCCCTGCGGCGCCTGCAGCCCACGACATGTCAGCTCCCATCACAACACGGGGTGGGTGGGGGGGGTGAAGAAGAAAGGATGGGAAGGGGGCGTCCCTGAAACTGCTTTCACCCCACCCCGTACCCAGTCCCTGCTGGCCCACCTCCTAGGAATCTGCAGTTTGGGGCTGTGGCCTGCTGTGGCCCTGGATCCCCTAGCCTATAGGTAGCTGGACCAAGAGAGTCAGAGAGAGAGGTGAAGAGACAGGGAGAGACAAGTGGGGGGCGGGGAGAGGGGTAGAATGGAGTGGCAGAAACAGACAGAATGAGAGAAAAAGAGAGACAAAGGCACAAAAAAAGGAAGAATCTGAGGGGCGCCTGGCAGGCTCATGTCGGTAGAACATGGGACTCTTGATCTCGGCGCAGTGAGTTTGAGCCCCACATTGCACTGAGCACTTACATAAATAAGTAAGTCTGTAAATACGTAAACGGAAAGGAAAGAAAAGGAAAAGAGAAAGAGTGAAAGGAAGGTGCACAGGCAAGGAGCCAGCCTGAAGCCAAGGCAAACTGAGGAGCTAATAGAGGAGACATACAGAGAAGGGCACTGAGATCAAGAGAGGAAGAGAGGAAGAGGGAGCCAGAGGAGGCAGGATGTCCTAAGACATTACAGAGAGAGACCAAGACGAAGCCAGAAAGAGATAGAGATGGAGAGCCAGTGCCGGGGCTGGAGCGAGCATAAGAGGCAGAGTCAGGGCATCCCACCATCTCTGAGCGCCCCCCTTTAATTTGTCTTGTGCTCCACCTGGGAGACCGCTCCATCTGAGTCAGAAAACCTTGGCCTGAGCAGCGGAGCTCCTGAGCTAGGAGGCCCAGCTCTGCACCTGCTTGGCTGTGGGGTCTCTAAGGCTCGGAACCCCAACCTATGAAACACAAGTACGTGGTTTTGCCTCCCACCGCTGGGGTGGGGCTCAAGTTGAAGGAATAATAACATCAATGGAACTAGCTGGTGTTTATTGAGAGGCAGCGTAGCATCGCAAGGAAGAGCCGGGACCTGACTGGTCAGGCTCATACCCCAGTTCCCTGCTGAGGCCACTTGAATCCAGTGACTTCCCCTCTGTGTGCCTCGGTGTACTCATCTGTAAAATGGGGATAATGATAGCACCTACTTCATGGGGTTGTTGGAAGTATTCAGAGATAACACAGTATAACATATTTAGAATAGTTCCTGTCAGAGTAAACCCTGTGTAAATATTAGCAGCCATTATTATTATTATTATTTATCATTTTCTCTGGCTCTCTCTCAGCCACCAGCAGGTCAGGCGACCAGGAGATCTTCCCGTACGCACGCACATGTGCACACACGCACACACACAAAATGGTAAACTGTGTTTATGCCACTCTCCAAATGCAGGGGGTCACTTCATGTTGTCAGACTCTCTGTACCCTTTTCCGATGTCATCACAAGGCTTCCCTGTCCCAGTGACCGTACCCATCCAGAGAGGAGATGCCTCCAGGCCTGAAACTCCCACTACCACCCACGCCCTGGCTCTCCCACCAGCCCTGACCCAACCATGCTCGTGACCTTGTTGTCACTGTCCCCCCTAAGATTCCCCCCACTCCCACCCCTTGGACACTGCCATACCCTGCCCTGAAATCCATACCAGGCAGGGCTCCAGGCCTTCAGCTGGCTCAGAACAGGCCCAATCACTCCACATCTCTCTCCCCAGCCTGAAGGACCCCACTCACCTCTCTGCGGGGAGTCAGGGCCTGGGCCGGTACCTGCAAAGGAATAAAATGACCCCATTAGCATCCTTCGGGCTCCTCTCTGAAGACCTGCCTCAGAGACCATCTCAGCCACGGAAGTCCCTGGTGTGATCATTCTCTCCACCCTCCTGCTGCAGACTCTGTATAGTCTCAGACAGACTCGGCGAGTCATTTCTGGAATCCAGGGAGTCTGGGCCTCAGGACTGTTCACCCTCCAAACCTAGGAGTCCAGGACTTTAACCCTTTGTCCTCTGTGGGCTTGCCAGGCCAGACTCCAGCCCCCTCCTCCCTCAAGACTGTGGTGTCTGCAACCCCAGACTCTTCCTTCTTCAAACTCCAGAGTCCAACTCTTGCTTTCTTCCTTTCTCAAGGCTCAGGAATCTGGCCTCCCAGCTGCTCCTCCTCCAGATCCAGGATTGAAGGCGCCCAGCCTCTTCCTTCCAGGGTTCACATCCCAGTCCCCCAACTTTAAAGAGCTGAGTGGTATGGAGGATAGGAAAGAACCAGAGGTCCCCATCCTCACCATTACACCACTGTCATACCAACACATGTAGACATGCCAAAACCCACATGGACCCACAATACAATTCTCTCCATCTGGATTTCCATGGACACACCAGCATGGTGTGTGCGCCCACCCTCCGTGGGCCCTTGGCCTGGTGCGTGGACACACTTGTGTCCTTGGACTCTCGGATGGACCCCAGCATACCACAGGTCACACCACACAGGCCCCAATCTCACTGGGCCAAGAACTGAGGTCAGCCTTGTGCCAGAGAGACAGGCACATGGGTGCATATTGCCCTGCACATATGTTTGAACCTATATAACCCCAATCCCCAGAGACCAACACTGACACATAAATGGACTCACAACAGAGACACACACCCTCAAGGTGGACACACCTGCGGCCACAACCACATATGTACAACACTGACTTTCCTTTGCACATTCATACATACTCATGTACACATACAACAGAGGAAGCCATGTGCCCCCTTGCAGACAACCAGATACGTGCACCTATAACAGATATATGCTTGCACACTAGCCAACACACAGGGGCACACACATATAACATATACTCACTTGCACATACAAGTGATACACAGGTACATTCTCTTAAATGCCCAAACACACTCATACACACTCATACAACTTCACATATCCCCATGATGCATGGTCACAAAACTGATACATTCCCACACCAACAGATGCACAAACATACACGCTGGCTGATACACACCTCACATACATACACAGAACTACAAGCATACACAGACACACAAAACTGATACACACTCAAACAAGCACACAGGCACAGAAAGATGCACCTTGCACAGACATTCTGGGATGTTCACTCATTCCAGACACATGCTCACACAACAGCCCTGTGAGGGATTTACACACTTCCAACATGCACATAAAATACTGAACCACAGTAGCATAGGCAACAGATAGGCATAGATTCACACTCACACACAGTCATGAACACACGTCCCTCCTAGCTCTGAGGTACCCGCACCCCACCTACTTCCCAGGCCAAAGAAATCCTAACATCCTTCCCTCCCAGCACATCCCACCCCCCCAACGGAGGCACAAGCCAGGCCTGAGGTCAGAGTTCAGCAGGTGGAGTCTCAAGGGTTGGGGGGCTGAGTCCTAGAGCCCGGCTACAAGGCTGTCCTCCCACTGGCAGCCCAAAGGTCCCCCGGCCTGGCCATCTGTATGCCGGCAACTCCGGCCCCATCTGCCAGGGATCTGGTCGGGTGGGGGGGTGGGGTGGGGTGGGTGGGGAAGGGCCGGGTCTGTGCCCCTCCCCTAGGCCCATCTGTCCATCCCTCGGCCTCTCATCCCTCCATCTGTCCACCTACCGGCCGCCCATCCCCCCCCAGTCACCGGGAAGGGGAAGACATGGCCGTCTCCCCCAAGGACCGCCGAGGACCCCCCAGCTGACATGGACCCAGGGAGCGGCAAACTCCCCTCCCCCAAACCCACACAGAGGCCTGGACCCACAAGGAATGAGCCCCAGCCCCGGCCGGGAACCTGACATGGACGCACAGACACACACCCTCGGAGACATACAACCCGCAGACACACACACACACACACGCACACACACACACACACACACCACAGATGGACACCCGAACGGGCACACCCGGCTACACAAACCCTAGGATGGACATCCAAGCTGGACACAAACACCCAACGCAGCCAGCCCCGCGCACACTCGCTGGAGGGGGGGCGGGGGACCCACACCTGGGCACACAACCCACGCACACACACCTGCACACAGCCCCTGCGATGGGCGCGCGACAGCCCCCCAGACACACAGCCGCAGGGGCAGGCACTCGGGGGGCACACGCGCGCGGCCGGACACAGCACCTCGGCTCGACACCCAGCACACACCCGGATGGCCACACAAGCAGGGCGCCGCACACGCCGGCGCCGGGCACACTCAGGGCCGCGCGAGCGCACGCCGGGCCCGCCGCAGCGCCGCGGACACACTCGCACGCTCGCGCGCTCACACCCGCGCCGCCACCGGCGCCCCCGCCCGCCGCCTCCCGGGCCGCTGCGGGCCGCGCTCACCCAGCCCGGGGGGGCCCCGGGCCCGGCCCCGCCGCCGCCGCCTCGCTCCGCGCCATGGTGGGGGGAGGGCCGGGGGAGGGGGCGCGGTGCCGCGGGGCCGCCTCCCTCCCGCCTCCCGCCCTCCCTCCCGAGCCGCCGCCGAGCTCCGCCCTCCGCGCCGCCCGCCGCCAGAGCCCCGCCGCCGCCGCCGCCGCAAGGGGGGAGGGGGCGCCGGCCGGAGGGGGCGGGCGGGACGGCCGCACCGCCCGGACCCCCGCCCGGGGCGCGCCGCAGACCCCTCGCCGCTGCGGAGCCGCCGGCCCGCCCCCGGCCCCTCCCCCGCCCCACCCCCAGCCCCGCCGGCTTCCCCCGAGACCCCCCAGGCCACGCCCCAGCTGGCGTGGGGACTCGGATCTCCCAGCGGAGACCTGGGATCAGGTCCCCAAAGCCAGGAGAACCCGACCCCATACCTTACCTCCTCTGAGGACCCCAACCGTGGTCTACAGCCACCCAGGACCACAAAGCATGTCCTGCTCTCCTTGGTGACCTCAGACTCTGCCCCATACTCCAGCGGGGACCCCAGACCATATCCCAGCACCCAAGGGGAATCCAGAGCACCCCCCGCAGGGACCCTAAAGCATACCATCACATCCATTAGACCCCAGACCATGCCCCAACTTCCAGAGGAGACCCAAACCGTACGTCAACAGCCCAAGATCATGTCTTACTCCCTTTGGGGACCCAAACCATATCCTACGGCTCTTTGGGGACCCCCAGCCATGCCCTTCCACTCTCTAGGACCACAAACCATTCCCTGACCCTCAACAGGGACTCCAGACCATGTCTAATTTCTAGAGGACCCCAAAATGTCTTATTCCCCCTAACTTACCTCATTACCCCCATTAGACCCCAGACCATCCTCCCCTCTAAGGCAAGGCTTAGTTCCAGAACCCCTGATTTGCCCCAGATTCTTTCTCTGCCTCCTTCCTGTTCCTACTCTTTCTTTTGGACCCTGCAGACCCTTCCCCCTCCCTGTAATTTCCTTGCAACCCAGGATTCCTTGCTCCTTTTTTGGTTAGGCTCCTTTCTTGCCTAAATCCTACCCACTAGCTGACCCCACCAGCCCCTCCCCACTCTCCACCTCTTTCTGAGATACTCATCAGGCCCCCAAACCCAACAAGGCCTCCCCTCCAAATCTGCCTTATTGCAGTCCCCCAGCTCCCTGGCAGCTCAAACCCTTCCCATTTTGGATCCCACCGTATCAACGTCCTCTGCCAAACCCCTTCCCTAACCTCTTCCTAGTTATGTCACTGCTCCAAGCCAGCCCTGTCCCTCAGATCAACAGCACCTCTGCAGAACCTCCTTTTCAGTAAGGAGGTTGACCCCCACTCCCCATTAGATGCCCCCTGGGGACATTCACATCCCCCCTCTCTCAATCTCCAGATTCCAACAACTCCACTCCCATCACCACCTCCACCCAGGCACTATCTCCATCTCCCAACCTGGTTCCTGGTGCTCCCTGATGGGGTGTGGAGGTCCTGGGCTGGGAGGATAGAGAGAGAATCGTAACAACAGCAAAAGCGGACACGCATCCAGCGTTACTGTGTGCCAGGAATGGTTCTAAGGGCTTGACCCACGATTCCATTTACTCCTTCCAGGAACCAGATGAGGAGGTCCCATCACATCCCTATTTTACAGATGAGGAAGTTAAGTAATTTGCCTCAGGTGACATAGGTAACAAGTGGCAGAGCAGGGTAGAGGTGAAGGGAAAAGAAGGAAAGGGTGGGCCTGGGATGGACAGGAGTGGATAAAAGGAGATCCGCAAATATGGGGAAGCAAAGTGGCTGAACCCAAACAGGGAGGGCCCCACTCACCTCTTCTTTTTTTTAATAAGATTTTATTTAGGGATCCCTGGGTGGCGCAGCGGCTTAGCACCTGCCTTTGGCTCAGGGCGCGATCCTGGAGACCCAGGATCGAATCCCACATCAGGCTCCCGGTGCATGGAGCCTGCTTCTCCCTCTGCCTGTGTCTCTGCCTCTCTCTCTCTCTGTGACTATCATAAATAAATAAAAATTTAAAAAAAATAAGATTTTATTTATTCACGAGAGAGGCAGAGACAGAGACATAGGCAGAGGGAGAAGCAGGCTCCCCATGGGGAGCCTGATGCCGACTCAGTCCCAGGACTTAGGATCACAACCTGAGCTGTTTCCCAGCTCCAACCATGACACCTTGCTATTCCCCCAACACACCAGCTCAGTTCAGTCCAGCCCCTGGGGTCTTTGCATCATTTCCCTTTCCCTGGCGATTCTTCCTTTTCATTCAAGTCTTAATTCAAAGATAATCTTTCCAGAGAGACTTTCCTTTAACCTCCTAGGTTTACACCTCCACCCCCTACCAATTGTCCTGATGTCTGCAAATGACTCTAAAATCCATAAAAACCAAGATGGGTTGATGGATGGGGATGTGATAAAGCAAGCACAATAAAATGTTGATGATAGAATCTAGGTGGTGGGTATATGGGTGTTCACTGTGTAAAATTATTTCAACTTCGCTGCATGTTTGAAATTTTTCATAACACATGCCGGGCCGAGGACTCTTCTAGAGACTACAGAGGCAACGAAAAGCGGCCCCCCCCCCCATTTTTATCACATCATCTCATTTCCTATATTGCACTTATCATGCTTATTAATAATCTTGTCTCTTGGGCAGCCCAGGTGGCTCAGCGGTTTAGCGCCGCCTTCAGCCCAGGGTGTGATCCTGGAGACCTGGGATGGAGTCCCATGTTGAGCTCCCTGCATGGAGCCTGCTTCTCCCTCTGCCTGTGTCTCGGTGTCTCTCATGAATAAATAAATAATCTTTTTAAAAAATAATAATCTTGTGTCTTTATTGTTTGTTTGTTTATTGCTTATTCTCTGGTCACTGACATATAAGCCTCCTGAGGGGAGTGGCATGGGCACCAATTTTCTCCAGTGTCCAGAACGGCCAATAGCACCCAGGACGGGCTCAGTAAACACGTGTTCTTGAATGGCTTTCAGAAGAGGGCCTGAGAGCTAGGCCTCTTCCAGACTCACTGCGGAAGCCACACAGAAGTGACACAGAAGCCTGGGGTCACTAGAAGGGAAGGGGGGAACCCCCCAGCAGTTGGAGAATGCCCCGTATGGCCAGGAAATGTGAGTTGGCCTGAAAAGAGGGCAACAGGTGGAAGTTTTCTAAGGTCTTAATTCCCGCCGCAGGCTTACTAATAGAGAGCAGCAAGCATTCTCACACTTCCACAATTAGGCCCCGCCCCAAGCCTAGGCACCACACCCACACCCACACCCCCGCCCCCCCCCCCCCCCGCCCCCGTCTCCAAGGCTCTGTCCAAAGCAAGAACCCCAGCCTATCTGACCTCAGGATGCCCCTCAGGCCTAGCTCCTACTCCCTTCGCCCCAGCACTTCTCCCTGTACCTTAAACTCCACCCCGAAAGCATCTAGCCTTCCGTCTAGGCAGTGGCCCCTCTTGCCTAGTTTAGATCCTCCTTTCTCAGTTCCGCCCTAAATCCCGATTCTTCCTCTCCAACGTAAGCCCTACTTTCCTTGAAGGTTAGCAGGGAGAAGCGCCCCAGGGAAAGCCTAGAGCCTGGATTCAAAAATTAGACAGGCTGGATCTGTCGAAGCCGAGGTGAAGAAGGTTGGTGGAAAGAGAGGAGGCGGTCTGGTCCCTAGTTTGCTCGGGGCCCCTTGGAGGAGGGGCCCCAAACCTGGAGCCACGCCCCCACTGTGCCGGCTCCCCATTGGATACTGTGTTCTGCTCTGGCCTCTCTGATTGGTCCCTCCGCGATCCCTCTAGCCAAACCTACTCTGCATTGGGCAGTCCCGAGAGCCCCCCTCGCTGATTGGTCCTTGCTTTCCAAACTCCCTGCTCCTGATTGGGCGACTCCTGGTACATGCCTCTTTCTGATTGGACTGTTTGCAATCATGAGCCTGGAGGCTGACAGAAGGGAAAGAGGAGAGGGAGAGGGGAGGAGGACGAAGGTGAGGGGGTGAGTCCCCTAAATCCCCTGCCTGACAAGAGTAGCCATTACCACCAGATTAGCCTTGAGTTAAAGTTCTAACTGTGCAAACCACTAGCAGTGGGGGCTTCAGGCAACCAATGGCTTCTGTGGCTCAGTTTGCTCATCTGTAAGTTGGGGATAATGATAACGATCCTCATGGGGTAACTGTAAGGATTAGATGAGTTAACACTTGTGAAGTGCTTGTGGAAATGCCTGGCACCTAGGAAGCCCGCAATCACAGAGTTAACTATTAGTATTAATCTGATCATGTAAGTGCATGACCTTGGACAAGTCCTTTGGCCTCTCTGCGCTCTGCAGGCCGGCGGTTGCTTGACCTCTTAATTGAACGACCCCTCCTATCCCCAGCCTCCCTCTTCTTCCACCCCTCGCCATCAGAGACTGAGGCTGTGATCAGAGGGAGGAGTAGAGATGTGCCTGGCAGAGATGAGGTGGGGAGGGCACCAGGACGGGTGTCAGAGAGGAGCTCAAATCCGGCGCCCCACAAATACCGGAGTGGGGGGGCTTGTGTGTGCGCGATTTCTCTCTGCAAAGGGCTTATCCTGGCATGGGGCAAGGGGGCAAAGGATGGGTAGAGTGGATGGTTTGTTCTGGCCAGGAGAGCTGGGGAGGGGTTGGAGCTGGGCTCCTGGACCCTCCCTCAGGAATGACAGGGCTGGGGGAGGGGCAGCCCAGGCCCAAGGTCATTGTGTCACTGTTACCATGGCAACGAACACCTCTCAACAGGGAACCTGAAAAGGGGTGGAGGGGGGAGCTCCCAGGTCCTTGGATCTGGGGACAGAGAGAAGAACAGAGACCGGGAGAAGCTCAGAGAAAGAGTGATTTATCTCTGTGAAGTCCTGCCCATCTCAGAATTCTCTGTCTGGTACACTGTGAGTGCTCAATAAATGTCCCTCAGACACAAGATAGAGAACCTGAGAGAGTCAAAAGCCCAGAGATGCCAGAAGAAAGAAGGATCTCTGGCGTGGGGCGGGCAGAGTGTCCCTTTCCTGCCCTTCAACCTCATACCCCTCAGGGGTCCACTGAGAGCCCAGGATCCTCTCACCTTCCCCAGCCTTGGGCCCTCAGTCCTCCCTAACCACACAAACCACCCACCCCAGCAACTCCCTTATGCAATTATGTTTGATCCTTCAAGTTCTTCCTACCTGGGGGCTCACTGAGAACAGTTTTCAGTGCCAGCTAACGCCTGCTAGTTCCTAGAGCTGGGGTGGGGAGTGGGGAGGAGGGGAAACAGGTGCTCTGTCTCCTTCACTCTCAGGAACCCAGGTGTCTTTATTCCCCTCGGAGTGGCCCCCTCCGGGGCTCAATATTCCCCAATTCCTCCAGGAAACCCAGCCCCCTCCCCCACCTCCCACCAACTCCTCCCCAGGAAACCCTACAGGCCCCTCCCCTTCTTTCCGAGAAACAGGTATTCCCCCCCCTTCCTCCTGGGACTCAGCGGGCATCCATTTGGTCTGCCTGCCCTCTGCTGGCCGAAGGCCGGTACTGCAGGGACTGCCGGCTAGCGCTCACAACTAGATACAGAACCAGAGCTGAGAGTGTTCCTGCATTTTAATTTCCTTAGGGTCTCAGAGTTCCAGTTCTTGGGGTCCCAGTCCCCAGTTTCTTCAGGGACTCCGACATCAGGAATTCCGTTCCCCAGCCCAGAGGTCAACGAAAGAAGGACAACTTCTCTTGGAGCCAGGCCTCAGTGAGGTCTTCCGTGGTGCGGATTTCAAACACCTGGGCAAGGAGAGGCCTCTGCATTAAGACCCACTCAGGAACTGAAGGAGTGAGCTCTAGCTCCCTCCTCCCCTCAGAACGGGTGCCCAGACCCTCAGCCCATCCTCCTTCAGACCCAAAAGCCCAGACTTTCCCCCTCCTCGTCCCTAGCACTGGGGAGCCTCAGCCCCAGGCCCAGACCTTTGTGAGCTCTGCAGTCTGCACCAGCCTATTCTTACTCCCTGCATACATCATCTGCTGTTCAGGCTTGCAACCTGTGTGGAAAAGAGAAAAGAGCATAATTGGGGGACCCTGGTTATCACTAAGGCCCTAGTAATGTCATGCAGGCCTTTAAGTTTTCCTAGGGTCCTGGGAGTTGTTCTAACATGTTCTCTTGAAGCTATACCCAGATTGTGGGGGCTTTGTTTGGGGGGGCTTGTTATTCTGAGGGTCCCTGGAAATGGCTGAGAGGCCACACAGGAGTTAGATTCTAAGTAAAAGGGTAGGGGTTAACTTGCTTATACACCTTGGGACTAAGGAGGACCTGTGGGCTCTTAAGGAATCTGAACCCCTGCCTCCACCCCACTACCCTCCCAGCACTCACACCGCACACACACACACACCACGTGCCATACACTCACACAGTCACCAGTCACACACACCTGCACCCACGTATATGTTCTCACACACCCCACACACAGACTCTCAGACCCTCTTGTGGGGACAGGTAGAGAGCTGTGCCTCACCCACAGGACTGGAGAAGATAAAGCATAGAGGGTAGGACACTCGGCCATCCTCGTGCACGTACTTGTAGCTGTAAACCACGAACCTGCACCAGTGAAAGGGAATTCAAATTCAGTACTTTTGCCTGGAGCCCGAGGCCCAATACCCATTACCTGAGTTCACAATCTTGAAATCTTGCCTAAGAAGCTAGGGTTAACAAATGAAACCCAGGATACTGGCCTCAAAATGATGAAAAATAATAATCACAGGTGCCTGTTTGATTCATAATAACCCTCTGACATAAGTGCCCTTATTATCCCCATACTACAGATGGGAAAACAGAGGCCCAGAGTCACTTAGCCAAGGTTCCGTGGATAGAGGGAAGATTTTAGCCCAGGGAATTCAGTGCCAGACTGTAAGGGCTCAAGCACCATGCTGTAATGTCCAGAGCTCTAGACCTCTGGCCTGAGACCAGAGCCGGATCCACAATTTGCCAAGCCCAGTGCAAAATGAAAACGTGGGGCCTCGTGTTCAAAAGGCAAGAGAAGAGCTGTTCCCTTTCCTCTGCAGTCTCTCTCCAAACTGGTCGTGGTCTTACTAAATTTGCTACTTGTCCTTCTGAAGGAGGGACCATGTAGGAGCTGAAGGAGGCTCCAAGTCCCCAGCACAGGCTCCACTATCCCATCAGACTCGACACAAAACACAAATTCAAAGATAAAACTATTTTAAGGGGGATCCCTGGGTGGCTCAGCGGTTTGGCACCTGCCTTTGGCCCAGGGCGCGATCCTGGAGTCCCAGGATCGAGTCCCACGTCAGGCTCCCAGCATGGAGCCTGCTTCTCCCTCCTCCTTTGTCTCTGCCTTTCTCTCTCTCTATGTCTATCATAAATAAATAAATAAATCTTTAAAAAAAAAAACTATTTTAAAAAAATTCAGATGGCAGGCAGCTGCAGAGCAGTAAGCCCTGTGTTCGAGACTCCCTTCTGTGTATGGGGCCCAGTGTGACCACACTTGTCAGACAGCTGGGGAGCTGATCCCAGCTGAGATCTAGAGCCTGAGAGTGAGGGTCAAAATCCTGGGGAGCCCAAAATTCACCCCAGTGGAGATGAAAAATCTACACAGACTAGATTTTATAGGCGTGTCAAAGAGCTCCTCCTACAGAAAGCACCAGACTTAGGTGGCTTCACACAGAATTCTCCCCAATCGTTAAAGGTCAAGTGACTCCTCTGCTACCCAGAGTATTCTCAAGCATTGAAATGAGGAAAATTTCATTTTTTGTTTAATGATGTAAGTGTAATCATGAGACCAAAGCCCAACAGTTTGTAAAAAAAAAAAAAAAAAAAAAAAAAACAAATAAATAAAGAGCAAGGTCTAATATCACATGTGACTATCAGTGTAAAATTCTGCAATAAAGGGACGCCTGGGTGGCTCAGTGGTTGAGCGTCTGCCTTTGGCTCAGATTGTGATCCCGGAGTCCTGGGATCGAGTCCTATATCAGGTTCCCTATAGGGAGGCAGAGGGAGACAGAAGGAGACATAGGCTTCTCCCTCTGCCCATGTCTCTGTCTCTCTCTGTGTCTCTCAAGTAAATAAATAATAAAATGTAAAAAAAAAAAATTCTGCAATATTAGTATACAAACAAAAAGTCCTAGGGTGTGAATTCATGGCCTCAATCCCAGATCAGAGCCTGTGATTAAGGCTGGAATCTGAAGGGTCCCTCAGTCTGTTCCTTCGCCACCACCCCCTCTCCCAGGCCTGACCCTCCCCCTTCCTTCCCCCAGGGTACCTGGGCTGTCTCTCTGGCAACTCTGTTTTTAGTTCCTCTGGAGAAATGTTCTGGGGGGGGGGGGTAGGGGGAGAAAAAGAAAAGACTGTCATTAAGTCAGCACAAACTATGTGCCGAGGCACTTAGTTCAAGAAACACCCATAGATCAACTCATTGACTTCTCCCACAATTCTGTGCAGTAGCTTCTATTCTTATCCCCCCCCTTTACAGGTGAGCAAACCGAGGCCCAGACTTGTTAAGATGCTTGGCCAAGGTGGCAGATAGTGAGCAGCATGATTCAGATTTGAATCTGGATTCAAATCATAACCATGTTGCTGCACTGCCTTTCGGAGGACCTGAGAGAGCCCAGCTCCTAGCCAATCCCCCTTGCCTGTCAAACATCCCCAGCCTCAGCCTCCATGGGCCACCCCCACCCCCACTGCCAATCCTTACAACATTATAAAGTAACTCTTATCCCCGTGGGACTGATAAAGACATCAAGGTGAGAAAAGGTGAGGTCTACCCTTTTAGGAAGGATTCCTGCTAGGCTTTTGACTTATCAGGAAACTTTCATTTTGGTGCCAATAAAATATCGTCGTTGTCATCACTGTCATCATTTCATCAAGCATATTCTAGATGCCAGGCCCTCTTCTAAACCCATTATAAGAATTAAAGCATCGAATCCATAGTCAACCCAAAGGGGTAAGTTCCAGTACCCTCGTTTCAAAGATGAGGAAACAGAGACCCATGCAGATGGTGTCTCTTGCCTAGAGTCACAGCTGAGCTGGGATCTGCCCTCCAGGCCTTTCTGGCCCCCGATGCCAGGCTCCTGGCATCGTCCAGCCCTCTGGTACTCCCAGGCCCACCCTGCACTTCTTGGAGGTCCCGTCCATCCCAGACCCTCACCTGAAATTCTTCCTCAAGCACCACCATCTGCCGGTCTTTATCCACCTTCACTGGAAACAGATGGCACATAGGGGTTAGACGCCCCTCCCATCCACTGGTGACACCAGCCCAGACTTCCTTGTCCCCACCCTCTCTGCCATCCTTCCAGGGGAGGAGATGACACTCACTTATTATGGCCGCATTGTCCGTCTCTTTTCTGAAGCGAAATTTTCTCAGCTTTTCCTTTAGCTCTGGGTCCACCTCGCACACCACCAGGGAATCGGACTGCCAGAGAAGCCCAGGAAGAGCTGAGCTGGCCTGCTCTCTGCCCCCGCCCCTTCCCCAAACCTCAGTTTCTCTATCTACTACTAAAGAGGTGGGCCCTGACAGCTCATGGGACACCTCTGGGGACATTAGGCGGCACCTTTCCTTGAGGCAGGTGCCACCCCTTACCAGCGCACACACCCCAGTTGGGGCTGCCCAGTAGAGGCTGGGTTCCAGCCCTCTAGGCAGGTGCCCTTGGGGAGCACTCGAGGAGACCCTGGGGATTTGCTTGCTCTGGCGTTAAACCCGGAACCAGCATCTCTCTTCCCCCAGCCAGGCCCTTTGCCGCAGTTGGGGTCACCCACCCAGCCCCTGACCATCCCACAGCCTGACCTTCACCCCCGCACTCTCCCAGACCCAGGCCCAGCCCCGCCCCAGCCCCCAGCCCTTCCCATACAACCCCTGGCCCCCTGACCATGACTTTTCAGTCCACAGGCCTCTTCTTTTTCAGTTCCGCTGTCTTCTAGAGGTGGGGACCAGGGCTTCAGGGGGCGGGGTGTGGGGCAGGGGAAAGGTTTCATCCAACACCACATCCTGTTTATGCCCATTCTGGGACAACTGTCTCAGAGGGCTCCTCCCCTTCCTTCCTTCCCCTCATCTGCCAGGACCTCCCAGCTTTGCAATCACTCGGACCGGGGTTCGAATGCCGCCTTGCTGTGTGACCCCAGCTAAGTAACCTCACCCCTCTGATTTAGGATCCTTGTGAGGATTAAAGAGCTTCACACACCTCCTAGCATGGTGGACATGCTCAATACATAGTAGGTAACAATGAGCTCTTTAGCTCCTCCCCTCCTCCAGGAAGCTTTCCTGGATTGTCCCCCTCTGGAATATTTTAATTCCAGAGTAGAAAAGGGGAGCTTAGGGATGTTTGGTAGGCAAACCGCCACCTGGATTCCACAGTGCCCAGGTAATGGTGACTGATTCAACCCCAGGGGCCTAGTAATGGGCTCTACAATGATGGTGTCCAATTCTGTCAGACCCGTACCCTCTTTTTTATTAAGTGCATTTGTGTTGCTCCCTTTCCAATCATGAAATGAAATTCCTAGATAACGTAACCTTCTTAGACACAAATTCCACTCCCCGCCCAAATCAACACAACATCCTGTCATATAAAGGAGAAATAAAAGGGAAGTAATTTACAGGAAGACTCCATGAACTTCAGTGAGAAAATATAAGCCAACAAGAGACTCTTCACAGGGCCCAGCCCCATAATGGGTGGCCCACTGTGCTGGCTCCGCAGGTGGCAGTGATCAAGACTTCTTGAACCCCCTCCCTGGGCACCGTCCCACCCCGTCCCACCTACTGATGGGCGTCACTGGAGCTATTCTCCCTCTCCCTGCATCATCAGTGTTCCCATCCCTACTAGATCTTTCCTCTCAGCCCGCACGCGGGGGTGTCTTCCTTCTTAAAAACTAAGAACTCTGTCCAGCACTGCCCATTCATTTCCTTCCCTTTTCAGCAAAACTTCTCGAAAGAATTGTCTACACTTGCTGCCTCCAAGGTCTCCTCCTGATTTCCTCTTCAGCTCTCTCCCAGCAGATTGTCACTCCTGTTCCCATCCCCTGACATACCCTTGCCGGGGCCACCGATGACCTCTCTGGTGTTGGACCTAAGGGTCAATTCTCAGTCTTCATCAGCCGTGCCCTGTCAGCTGTGTGTGACACCGTCCAACACTCTCTGGGCCCTGAAGAAATACTTTCTTCACTTGGTTTTCAGGACAACACCGTGGCCTGGTTTTCCTCCGAATGTTCTAGCCGTTCCTTTTTGGCCTCTCTTGCTGATTCTTCCTTTTTACGGTGGGGTGTCCCAGGGTTCAGTCCTTCGTCTCCTTCTCTTTTTCACCTACCATCCTCTCCTCCTGATCTCATCCAGTTTCTTGGCTTCCAAAGGGGATATCCTAATTCTTTTTCCAGCCTGGCCCTCTTCCCAAACTCTGGACTCCTATATCCAGCTGCCAACCTGACATCTCCACCTGGATGTCTATCATCCTTAACCTATCTCATTCCTCTCCTCGTACATCAGAATTTGTCAGTTCGGAACTTGGAAATGTAACCAGAACCTGCCCACTCCCCCCCTCCATGGCCCATAGCCCGGTTCCATCCACCTTCATCTCCCCTGAACTCTCCCAGCAACCTCCTCACTGTCCCCTGCTCCCCATCCCACACTCTGTTCTTCATAAGACTGCCAGAGGAAGACAATACACCTCCTCTCTCAAAACCCTCCTAAGGCTTCCAGGTACATTATTTGGGTAAAAGCTAGAGTCCTTACAGTGGCCATTATCTGCCAACACCCATCCTCCATTTCCACTTGGACCTTGTCTTCTACTGCCCTCTTCTTTGCCCGCTCCTTCCCAGCCATGTTATCCTCTTTGTGGTTCTGTGAATAATCCTCCCCCTGGACCTTTGCACTTGCTGGTCCCTCTTTCTGGAACCCTCTTTCCCTATGGTTTACCCCTTCATTTCTTCAGATTTCTGCTCAAATCTCACCTGATCCAAGACGCCTTTCCTCACCTAAAATAGTGCTGACCCCATCACTCCACCCTCTCAGCTTGCTTTATTTATCCCCATAGTACTTATCACCAAGTCACATCGTATTTTTTTTTTAATTTATTGTGTCCCCTCAACCAGAATGTAAGCTTCGGGTATGAATGTAAGCTTTGTTCCGTTATCGAATTTCTAGAACCTTGAATGGCACCTGACATGTATCAGGTACTTGAGTATCCTGGAGTGAATAAACGAACCGGGATCTCTCGAGCACAACTACTCTGCATGCTGTGAAAGCTTTTGCTTAGATGTTGGGGCTAGTGGATGGGGTTTGTGATATTGCCCACCCTGGCTTGAAGTGCATCTTCCTGACTGGCTGCCCCTTCTCAATATTGGAGAGACTGTCGATTCCTTTGCTCATATTTTAGAGGTCCCCCTTTTCTTAGGGTTCTGTTGAGTCGTCTCCATTCCTCATGTCTTCCTCAGGTTAGCTCACTAACACCCACAGCTCCAATTACCATCTTTGATGATCCTCAAATCTTGGTTTCCAGCTCCAATTTCTCTCTTAAACCCCAGACCCAGCACTGCGCAGCCTCCTGGCCCCCGCTGCTGGGTGGCCCACATGGGGACTCAGCATCTTCCAAACAAACCTGCTTCTCCTCTGGGTCTCCTCTTCAGGGAGGCACCCCCAACCCCCAGCCAGGGGCCTTGTCTAGGATTTCACCCTCTCTGCCCGCTCTGCAGCCAGCCAGTCCCAGGGCAGGTTCACTCGGCCTCCTGGGAGTCCCTCTTGTCCTCCCTCCTCCCTGTCCCACAGTCCCGTCCAGGTGCAAACGCCCCTGTCCCACCCCAACTGCCTTCCCGAACTGAAGGCCCCCAGTTTTACTCCCTTCAATCTCTGCTCCATAGGAAAGCCAGAGCCATCTTTCCAAATCCCCAACTCACCATGACTCTCCCTGGCTTGAAGCCCCTCCCTGGCTCCCTAGTGTCCTCAAAGACAAGCCCAAACTCCCTCAAGTGGCCAAACATCTGGCCACAGCTCATCTCCCACCACTCGTGGCCTGGGACTCTATACACTCCGTCCACCCCGATCGCATTTTCTTTGAGTTCCTCTAGCAGGTCATGTCTCTGTCACCTTCGGCGTGAGGGCCCCCGCTCCGCTTAGTCACCAGATCCAGGGTAGTTTGTGGCATGAACAGACTACAATAGTCAAAGCAACAACTCCCATTTGTGGGCGGCCTCCATTGCGCCAAGCGCTTTCCAGGCATCGTCTCAGTCCCATTCCCACTTGAGAGACGAAGCAACAGGCTCAGGGAGGGCTGCGGTGGTAAAGCTGAGACTCCAGAGGCCTGCGTGCCAACCCCTCACCTGGCCACCGGGCCCGGCGGGGCGTTCAAGAGGGGCGGGGAGGCCGGCCTTGAACAGCACATTCAGGAATTGTGACCTAGCTCACGGCCGCTGAGGTAGACGCGCCCGAGACTGCCCCCTGCGGGCCGGGAGGACCAATCCCCGGCTCCGCCGCGCCCGTTGCCCATGGCAACGCCGCGCGCGCCCCGCCCCCTCCCCGCCCGCCGGCCCCGAGGCTCCGGCGGGGCCGACTGCCTGTCAGCCCCGCGGCCAACCAATCCTACCGCGCAGGGGGCGGGCCTCTTGGGCCTCGCTCAACCCTCCGCGCTCCCCTCTCCGCCTGGACCCCGCCTTTCTCCGCGCACACCTCCCGCCCTTCGGGCTGCCCTCGCCGCCCGTTGGCGGGCGCGCCGTTCGTCACCGCGGCGTGAGCTAATGCCGGCGCGCGGCGGCCCCGGCGGGGCGGGGCCAGGGGCGGTGACGCACGGCGCGGTGACGCAGCGCGACGGCGGCGGCGGCGGCGGCGGCGGCCGCGGCGGTGGTCGGTGCGGGAGGAGGGAGGGGAGCTCGCGGGCCGGAGAGGGGGCGACGGCGGCGGCGGGGGCCTGAGGAGGCCCGAGCGGCGGCGGCGGCGGAGGCCGAGGCGGTGAGTCGCGGGCAGGGCCGGGCGGCGGCGGCGGGGCGGCGGCGGGTCGGGGCGCGCGGGGCTCACCTCAGGGCGCCCCAGGCCGCGCGGGCGGCCCCGCCCCCTCAGGGACCCCGAGCCGCGGGTCGCGGCGAGCGCGGGCCTTGGGGGTCCCGGCCCTCAGGAGAATCCCCCACCCCCGACCCCCGAGTCGCCCGCCCAGCCCGCCTGGGAAGCTTCCCTCCGAAACCCTCACGCCCTGGGGACCGCGAGGGGCCGGACCGGGGGACCTTCCCTGTGACCCCTCCCTCCCCCGCGCAGCTCTGCCTCAGACATCTCCCTGGAGGGCGTTCCCGCAGCCCCCCAAAACCCGCCCTAGAGCCCCCTGAAAACCCCCACCCCTCCTGCGGTCCGAAATCTTTCCGAGAGACCCCCCCCCCCCCCCTTGCGTTCCCACAATCTTGTCCAGACGCCGGCTTAGGTCTCTGGAAATCTTCCTCAGCGAACCCCTCCTCTGGCCCCAGATCCCCCATCCTCCTCCTCCGTCCAGAAATATTCCCCGGAGGCCACTCCTCATCTATTCCAACAATGTGTGTCATATCTCCTCCCGGAGCTTCCCTCATAAGCCCTAAAAATCTCCTGCAGTCTCCCTGAGATCCCCTCCAGACCCTGCACATTCCAGAAATCTCCCCCAGAGATCTATTTCGCATATCCCCACAATCTCTCCGCGTCTTCTTTCTCATAGGTCCCAAGAATTTTCCCTCCCACCTACCTCTATACCAGAAATCACCTGGGAGATCCACTCATGGCCCCCAAATCCTTGAGCCCCTCCCCACCACCATGTCCTTTGGAATATCCCTCGTATGCCCTGAAAGTCTTCCTCAGAGACTCTCTGAAATGTCCTCACGTCTCCAAAATTCACCTAGAGGACCCCTGCCCCCAACGCACCAGCCATCTCCGTACACACTCCCCCTTCACAGAGTCATCCCTTAGGAACCTTCTACAGATCCTTCTCAAAGACTTCAGGTTCCCCAAGTCTCACCAGCCTGAAATGCCCTAGAGATCACCCTCATCCCAAAAATCTTCCCCAACACCACCTTCACTTATCCCAAATATCCAAAGATTTGTTGAAATCTCTGGAGAACTCTTATCCAATATACCGAAAGCCTTTTCCACAACCCCTGTTATATATCTCAACTCTTTCTTAGTAACCTACACATGTTCCACAGATTCTTTCAGGATTCCAAAAAAGGCCCCCTATAGTTTCTGATATTTTCCAGAATCCTCTTTAGGTACCTTTGAAAATCCCCCTTTCTAGACTGACTTTTAGTTGAAGTTTCGAAATACCTTAAACCTTAAGATCCTCCTCATGACCTCTGTGAGATGTAGTTTTTCCAAAGAGCTCCTCACATCTTCTCAGAGACCTCAGCAACCCCTCAAGCCCTCCTGGGATAAGCCCTTGAAATCTCAGAGACCCATCCAACACCCCCCCAGAACCCATTGAATCGTTGCCCGGAGACTCCTGCCTTCCTGAGACACTTGTACAAGAAATTTCTGTACTCTTCCTCACAGGTTCCCTCAAGTCCTCTAGAACCCCCTGCTCATACAGTCTTTCCTCACAATAACTGAGTTCCTGCTATTAAAAAGTCCCAGAATTCTTTCTGAAAAACCTTCTACCCTGACATTCCCACATTCCACTTGGAAGACCCTCCTTTCTCATACAATACCCTTTTGAAAACTTTACTCAGACGTTTCTTCTCAAAGGACCTCTGTCATCCTGCTCCGTTACATCCAAGATCTCTCTCAGGAGACCACATCTCCCCCAGACACCTTTTAGAGAATTTCCTTCAAGATTGTCCTGCATCAACAACCTAACTAACCCCAGCACTTTCTGAGATTCCTTCAGAACATTCCCTCATTCCTGCCTGTGACATCTACATCCATTCAGGACCCTATCAGATTTACCGCTTTTAGGGTCCCTATTTACATCCTCTCACCACCTCCATTTTCTTTCCTTTGAAATCAACTTAGAGATCTTCTCAGTTCTGAGCCTCCTTACCCCCATTGTCCCTTCAGAGGCCCCCAGGATCTTCCACGCTTCCCTTTCCTACCCAAAAGCCTCCACTGTTGCCTTTTAATAAAAAGATCCTCAACAGACAGCCTCATCTCTTGAAATCTCACCTCTCAGAGATCTCTCAGACCATTTTTCATAGGTTTCATCCTCAGACTCTTCCTCCTTTGGAGATTGAGAGACCCTTAATGCCCTCCTTAGAGATTTCTTAAGGACTTCCTCCATTTTCCTTTTAGCAGCCTTTTCCCCATTTGAGAGCCTCCTCACTAAATAATCCCTTCCCCTATGGCGGTGGATCTCAAAGCATGGTCCTTGGACCAGCAGCATCAACATCACCTGGAAACTTGTTAGAAATGCAAGTTCTTGGATCCAGCCCAGACTTACTGAATCAGAAGACCTGAGAGTAGGACCCAGCAGTCTGTTTTTAGGGACCCTCCTTGTGATTCTGATGAATTGTTCAAGTTTGAGAACCATTGCTCCCTGAGGGGATTTCCCTTTTGCCACAGAAAGCCCCCTGAGAGATGCTTCAAAGTATGCCTTTGAATTCCTGCCCACCCCCATTTTCCTAAGAGTCCCCTTTGTGAAGTATCCACCCTCCAGAAAGTCTCCTTCCCCTCCTTGTAAAAATTCTGGCTTCTCTCAAAGGTAACTCCACCCTCTGAGCAGTGACTTCATATTCTACCTTTGAATAGTTTCCTTTCAAATCTTCCTCAGCTCTCTCACGTTCTGGCTTCCCCTCCACACCATACGCCACCCTTTGGTGCCTCTTTAAATTGCCATCTCCGGGACACCTGGGTGGCTCCAAGGTTGAGTGTCTGCCTTGGGCACAGGTCGTGATCCCCGGATCCAGGGATCGAGTCCCACATCGGGCTCCCCGCAGGGAGCCTGCTTCTCTTTCTGCCTGTGTCTGTGCTTCTCTCTGTGTGTCTCTCTTGAATAAATAAATAAAATCTTTTAAAAATAAAATAAAATAAATAGCCATCTTCTTGAATACATATGTCCGTCTCTAATCTTCATCTATTCCTCACCATAGGCACCCTCTTTTTAAGGTGTCTTTAGGTCTTTTCATTCTCCGTATCTTTTTTTTTTTTTTTTTTTTTAAGATTTTATTTATCCATTAATGATAGAGAGAGAGAGAGACAGAGACACAAGCAGGCTCCATGCCGGGAGCCCAACGTGGGACTCGATCCCGGGACTCCAGGATCGCGCCCTGGGCCAAAGGCAGGCGCTAAACCGCCGAGCCACCCAGGGATCCCCCTCATTCTCCGTATCTTACCGTCCAGTATCCTCCCTTTTATTTCTTAGAGCACCACTCACCTTCTTCCTTGTAGTTTTCATGTACTTGTCCACTCACCTTCACTGGACTGCAAGTTTGGAAAGTACCGGGATGTGTTTTATTTGTCTCTGAATCCCACAAAGTGGGATCTGTCTTCTGTAAGTTTTTGAGAGTTATTAGAGAATGGGCAACTTGGGCACCCATTCTCAGTTGGCTAAGAGAATAGGCAGCTCTTCCTTCTGCATTTGGCTGGAATCTCTTTAAGTTTTTCAGATCTCACTCCCCATTCAGGTTCTGTATACCTTCCCCACTCCCTCCTGTCTTCTCTTTCTACCAAGCCCTCATTGCCTCTCCTTGTAGAAGTAGTGTCTTGCCCCTTCTACTGCCCTTTTCTTTGTGCTCATTCTTGATTCTGAGCTGCCTTAGGTCCTATTCTTGGTGATCTGCCTCACCCCATCCTGGTTGGCTTCTCAGCCTTTATAAGTCTAGGGCCTCCACAGGGTTCTCAGCTTTCTCTGAGGGATTCTATTTCTCTCTAGGGTCGAGAAGAGGAAACAGATCATAGGAGGATAAACATTGGGGCCTACCTTCAGTGAGCTCAGTACATTAGAGGGCTTGAGCAGGTACATGGGGCAGAACATGAGATATAGATTTTAAATGCTGTGGAAATTTGGCGGTGAAAGAAGGAGCCCTTTATCTGGAAAGACTTCATGGAAAAGGTGGTATTTGGGCTCGGTGGTGTTCCATAGGAGTTGGGACAATGGTGAGTAGCCTTCCAGGCAGAGTTAACAGCTTTGTAATGGGTCAAGGCAAGAAAGTTTCCTTATTTCCCCCCCTTGACATCTCTTCTCTTCACTTAAAGGACAAAGATGAAAGAAAACAGATCTCTTCCATCTGTATTATATTTGCCAGCTGCACTTTTGTATCCCATAGAGTGACAATAACTACTGTTTATTGAGTAATTATTATTTGCCAGTCACTGTTTAAATGTTTCACGTGTATTCTCATCTCATGTTCCTCATAGGAACTCTGAGGTAGGTAAGCTGCAATTAATCTCATTTTACAAATGATGAAATTGAGGACAGGTGGCACAAATAGAAGGTCTCTGGACCCTGTCCATCCCAAGATGATAGTGCCATGAGTCATAGAGTTGGCTTTTCAGTTCAGATAGGGTTGGGTACAGTGAGGCATTATAGCATAATGGTTAAGTATACAGACTCTGGGACCAGACATGATTTGCACGTTATCACTTACCAGTTCTGTGACGTAGCACAATTACTTAATTTCTCTAGTTCTTAGTTTCCACAATTGAAAATGAAACTAATAATGATATTTTATGTTATAGAATTATTATAAAGATTGAATTTGTTAAAACATATAAGGTATCTAGAACAATAAGTGTTTGGTGTTACCAAAAATAAATTGTAAATAAATAAATAGATAGATAGTTCACGGCAGCCAGGATTCCAAAGACATAAATGACAGAACATTAGTTGAAACTGGTTGAAATTTTCTCAAAAAAGAGAATTAATTGGCTTGTGTTACTAAAAAGTCCAGAGCTGGGATGGCTTCAGAAATAGCTTCATCCAGAAGTTCAGACAATTTTCTCTGCCCATTTCTCCAAGGAGTTAGCTTCATCCTCAACAGGTTTTACTTTGTGATGACTAAGATGGCTTTTAGCAACCCAGACTTACATCCTACCTCCTTAACAGCCTTAATGGAAAGAGAACTCTTTCCTGAGAGCCCCAGTTTGAAAACAATTTCTTCCGTGAATAAGTGTGAAATAACAGAAGATCTCTAGGGGACATATTTGGGGCTCTGTACCCTAGAATTCTCTGTTGCTTCCTGAGGTTGCTGTGATTCCATCCAATGATCTTTCTGAGTATTGGTGGTTGTCCCCCTCCTCCCTGGTTCTCCAGCCCCAGTCATTCTCCACTTTGTGATTGTGTGGCTCCCTAGTCTGGTGGTAGCCTCAGAGTAAGGTAGTGGAATCCAGGAGTAGTGTTCAACCCTGAACCTCAGCTTTGGGTTTTCATGTCTCTGAACTTTGTGAGAGGGTTAGGTAAATTACTTTGAGTAGAGTTTTGTTTTGTTGGATTTAGTGTAAATTTGTTGAATAGAGTCTGATTGAGAGCAAGCTACAGAACAACAGTGTATACAGTATGTAAGTCTCAACTCCAGCAGTTAAACAATTTATGGAGGTACTTTTCTAGGTAGTGGACATAACAGCAATGAATGAAATAGTCAAGGTCTTGGAACTCCTGGCACTCAATGTTCTGATGGGGCAGTGGAGAGGCTACATAAACAAAAGAAAAAAAAATCAGTAATATGTGCTAGGAAGAAATTAAAATAGTGTGAAAGAGAGGGTAGCTGTGGCCACTGTTACTCAGAGTGATCAGAATTGGCCCCTGAGGAAGTGACAATTGAGCCTGATAACCTGAAAGATGAGAAGGCACCAGTTGTGGGATGATCTTGAAGTGAGACATTCCAATCTAAGCATTGTTTTAGGTGGAGAAAGGACTTGCTGCAAGGGGGGGGGGGGTGTACGGGGGTGGATTTTTCATAGAAACATTGAGGGTGTGCTTGCTTTGTGTCAGGTGCTATGATAGGAACTGAAAATGTAGCAGTGAATAACACAGCCACAGTCTTTCCTTCCCTCATGGATCTTACAATCTAGGCATTTCTGGAAGAGCTGCAGCCTTTGAAGAAATACCTTTCGATGGTATCAAGCCAAAAACTCCTACGGGGGAGATTAGGATGATTGGGGTACATATGAACCCAGATCTGATTGATGAGAGGGAACCAACCATGTGATGATCTGGGGAAGAATATTTCAGATAGAAAGGTCAACAAGGACAAAAGCCCTGAGATGTGTTCAAGGAACAACAAGGAAACCAGTGTGAGGGAGAGGGGGCAAGGGATTAGAGAGGTTGACAGAGGCTAGATCATGTAGGGCCTTGTGAGCCATAGTAAGGAGTTTACGGTTTCATTTGAGAAACTTGGGAAGCTATTAGAGGGTTTTTAAAGCAAGACAGTGACATCATCTGATTTTTTTTTCTTTTTCTTTATTTTATTTTATTTTATTTTTTTAAGAATGTTCACTGGTTTCTGCAAGGAAAACAGGGGTGAGAACGGAAGCAGGAGGTAGATAAGGGGGCATTACATTGATCCAGGTGAAAAAGGATGGTAGCTTGAATATGGTGGTGGCAGTAAAAAATGAGAGAAATAGAAGTATTTTGGGTATAGAGAAAACAGGACTTAATTAATGATGGGATTAGAGAAAGAGAGAGAAATCCAGGATGATAATAGCTAACAACTCTATGAGATTGGTACTATTATTAAACCTATTTTATGGATGAGAAAACACACAGCAAGGTGAAATCTCTTGCCCAAAGTTACACAGGTAGTAAGTAGTAAGATTCTGTTTCCAACCCAGACAGTCTGGTCCCAGAGCCACTTGAGTTTTGGAAGAGAAAAAGGAGGGCATGTTTAGCCAACATTAAGAAAAAAAGAATTATCGAGACCAGATGAATAGATCTTATGGAAGAGGAAGGGGACCAAGATGATTTAAGAAATTCTGAGTTAGGGGCAGCCCCAGTGGCGCAGCGGTTTAGCACCGCCTGCAGCCCGAGGTGTGATCCTGGAGACCCGGATCGAGTCCCACATCCGGTTCCCTGCATGGAGCCTGCTTCTCCCTCTGCCTGTGTCTCTGCCTCTCTCTGTGTGTGTGTGTGTCTCTATGAATAAATAAATAAAATCTTTAAAAAAAAAAAAAGAAATTCTGAATTAGGGCAGCCTGGGTGGCTCAGCAGTTTAGTGCCACCTTCAGCCCAGGGCCTGATCCTGGAGATCCAGGATCCAGTCCCATGTAGGGCTCCCTGCTTGGAGCCTGCTTCTCCCTCTACCTGTATCTCTGCCTCTCTCTCTCTCTCTCTCTCTCTCTCTGTGTGTGTGTGTGTCTCATGAAAAAATAAATAAAATCTTAAAAAATCTGAGTGGTCCACAGAAAGGTGATAGTTGAATCTGTGGGAGTTGATTCCATTATCAAGTGAGAGCATGCAAGTATAGAGAAAGGAAAGAGTTAAAGATGGGGTTTTAATGAGGAAGACTCAACACATTTAAGTGTGGAATGAGTGAAAGAGAGTAATACATGGGGCAAGGGACACCAGCTTCCTCTCTAGTCCAGGGTTTCCCACAGCTTCCCAGGCTGGGCTTATCCTCCAGGAGGCCCTGCCTGGCTTCTTCCCTCCTCTCTCTCCGTTCCCCAGGACTATTCATACAAAAGCCTCATTCTTGGCTGAGGCAATAGTATGCATATTTTGTGTACATATTTCAGGAGTTTCTGAAAATAATAGTTGGTCTTTACAAAAGATAAGTTGAGCTCCCTTGGCATCTGACATTCTCCTGTTCTTAGGTCAGGATAGTGAATTAACCTTAGGTAACTAGCCTGTTCTGTTGTTCATGAAGTAGGAGTTCCTCAAAGGCTTAGGTGGGTGCTGTAGAAAGGTTGGGAATGGGTAGGAAGGCTGATAGGACCCCCTTATTTATCCAGAGTTACTGACATTAAAGCGTGTACCTTTTGCCCAACTTTTCTAGGCAGTGGAAGGGAACTTAGAGGAAGCTGTAACATTCTTAGGAACAAGCAAGAGTTCTAAAGCCAAATTGTCTGGCCTTGAAAATCTCAGCTCTATGTAGTCTTAGACAAGTGACTTGACCTTTTCTGTGTCTCGGTTTCTCCATCTGTAAAATGATGATAATATTGTGTGTGTACATCTGTAGATATGTGTGTAGTATATGTGTATTTCATGTAAATGCATGAAATATAGCATATTTCAAATGAACTCATCCATAGAAAGCTATTCACATGGGGTCTAGAATATGACAAGATAGGTGATTTAGGAAGGCATGCTAAGCATCATGGTAGGTATTTTTATATACATTGTTTCATTTTATTTTTACAACAAGCTTCACTGAGGAGGAAACTGAGTTACTTCCGGAAGGTCAACACAGCAAGTAAGTATCATCAGGAGAGCCCAGGTTTCAGCCACACCTGACTCCACAGCTTGGTTTCTGAATGAGGAGAACTGACTTGCCAAGACATCTCATATCTGTGGGCCACTTCTTGCTGTTTGAAGCTAAGGAAGGGAGCCTAGTGAGCAGTTTTTCCTCGAACCTCTCAGCCAATTTTGGCTTCATTTCCCGCCCTCTGGGGTTGGTTCCAAAGAAGGTTACTTGATCCCTTAGAGACCAAATATGGCAGCAGTAATGTTGGACTGTTTGAGAAGTTTTTGCCATTGGGGTTCCCCTCTAGTGTCTTTCCTCAAAGGCAGGGAGACCAGAGCAGTGGTGAATTCTGTTTTTGTATGGGAGCAATCACGGCTCTTCCAATTCAAGTGATAGAAACACAACTCAGACTAGCCTCAGCCAAAACGGAATTTATTGGTCCATATAACTGAGAAGTTGGGTAAGGAGACTTCAAGCTAGCTGGATTTGATCCAGGTCTTCAGATGTGAATAGGTCTCCCTCTTTGTCCTTTCATCTCTTGATTCTGCTTTTATCTGTGTTAGCTTCATTCTGAGGCTCTCACTGTGAGGTGGCAGAAGTGGCAGCCAATAACATCAGATGTTGCATAATCTGAGCAATCCTAATGGAAAACTTACTTTCCCCAGTAGTTCCAGCAGGAATCCAGTGAAGACATTCCTTAGCCAGTAGATTTTCTGTGTCTGCTCCTGGAGCCAAGGAAGACAGTTAATTTTCCAATGGTACTAGAAGATAGGAGTGGATGTTTGGCAAGCAGATCCACCAGAATCCACTAAAGTGCCTTGGAATAGACAGTGCTGATGCCTCTTTTGGCCCATCACGAACCCAGGTCTTCCCTTCTCATTGCTGCCAAGCACCCAGAACAGGAGGTAGCTGAGGACCTTGGGCTCTTCGATGGAAGAAGGCCATTTACAGCCCTCCTCTTCCGTCATCATCCAGACCAAATACCCAGCATCCTTCTCCTGTCCTAAAAGTGAATTTCTCTAAAGCCCCCAGTATTTACTGAGGATTGTCAGAGCTACTGTTGGGCATTAGATCCTCTCTGCCAGTCATGCTTTGAGGGGCTTGAAGATATAAGCCAGAGGCCTGAGGAAAGGATAGTTAGCAGGCTTCTTGTCTTTTCCCAGTTTGTGTCCATCTGGTCCAAGGACGGTAGACCACAGGCTTTGTTTATTCCTTATAGTGGTTCATTGTTGCTGTTTTCACATAAATTTGTTTCCAATGTTTGAAAATAGGGGAATTTTAGGGGATCCCTGGGTGCTCAGCGGTTTAGCGCCTGTCTTTGGCCCAGGGTGTGATCCTGGAGTCCCGGGATCGAGTCCCGCATCAGGCTCCCTGCATGGAGCCTGGTTCTCCCTCTTCCTGTTTCTCTGCCTGCTTCTCTCTCTCTCTCTCTCTCTCTCTCTCTCTCTCTCATGGATAAATAAATAAAATCTTTAATAAAAATAAAAATAGGGGAAAAATACAAAATAAAAATAGGGGGATTTTATTTAAAAATCCAAATTCTGGTTCTTCTTTTAAACCCTAACAATACTGGACCCACATTCCCACATGGCACCAGCTGATTACAGCTAAAATAAGTGACTTCCCCCTTCAGACAATGTATGTGCTTTTCAACTCCCCATAGTTCTCATCAGCCTGCTTTATTAAAAACCTGACTTTTGGGATCCCTGGGTGGCGCAGAGGTTTGGCGCCTGCCTTTGGCCCAGGGCACGATCCTGGAGACCCGGGATCGAATCCCACGTCGGGCTCCCGGTGCATGGAGCCTGCTTCTCCCTCTGCCTGTGTCTCTGCCTCTCTCTCTCTCTCTCTCTGTGACTATCATAAATAAATAAAAAAATTAAAAAAAAAAACTTTATAAAAAAAAAACCTGACTTTTATCGAGTGTCATGTTGGAGACCCTGCTCTGTCCCACAGCTTTGCCTATAGCATTTGGTTTGGCAAAGAAGCTAGTCAGCAGCTTATTTGGGGGGCACAGTCCTGTTGCTTAGGAAGAGTAACAACCCAGTAAAAGTTTATGGGAAAGAGTGCACAACTTTGGTCTGTTTGTGGATTTGGTCATCTTTTTGCCGTAAATGCTGTTGGCATATCAAACCTCTCGTCACAAATGTTCTCTCTGAAATAGTAACATGTCCTTCTATCTTATGAGTTGCCACCCAGTGAAGGAATCCCTCCCACTCCCAAGGGATGTTCATCTAGCCTCCACTTGACCACTTCCAGCAGCCAGGGAGCTTATTACCTCCTCACATGGCAGCCAGTTCCATTCTTGGACAGCTATATTATTTTAAAATTCTTCCTTATGTTGAGGCAGCTGCTGTCTCCTTGGGGCTGAAAGCCACAAAATGCTGGAGCTGGGAAGGGAAACTGATTTTTTCAGGCATGTGAACTACCACTCATCCATCCTGCATCCAGCACAAACATTGATAATCAATCACAGTGTTCTTTCTCACTGAGCCGGAAAGTAGAATGCAACCTTAAAACTTTTTTTAATAAAATTCTTTAAAAATTATAAAAATAATATGTGTTTACTTACAACTAGCAAAATGCTACAAAATATCAAACACTATGTATAGTTCTGTTATGTTTTATATATTCTGCTATCCGGATCAAGCATGTTTTTAATAGCTATACAATATCCCATTGTGTGAAATGTGCCCCCAATTTATTAATCATTGCCCTTTTTTAAAAATTTTTATTTATTTATGATAGTCATACAGAGAGAGAGAGAGAGAGAGGTAGAGACATTGGCAGAGGGAGAGGGAGAAGCAGGCTCCATGCACTGGGAGCCCGATGTGGGATTCGATCCCAGGTCTCCAGGATAGCGCCCTGGGCCAAAGGCAGGCGCTAAACCACTGTGCCACCCAGGGTTCCCAATCATTGCCCTTTGATGAGTATTCCTATTCCTTCATTTCTTGAGGATCCTTCTCACCACAATGCTGCAAGCAGCCACTACCAATCGTTTGGAGTTAGCCTGTGAGATAAAACCGATTTGTCGTGTCTGATCCCGTCTAACTCCTTATCTTACATATTACAGAGAAGGGAAGCAGAGTAGCTCAAAGATTAAAGTGAATCAGTGTCTGGAGCAAGACTAGAACTGAATTTTCTTGACTCTCAACATCTCCCATGTCACCTCTCACTTATAGCCACCTTCCTTTGTTCTTCTCTGGAGTAAAAAAAAAAACTAATTCCTCTTCTGTGTGCTACCCTTTCATATTCAAAGTCAGTTATGTCATTCCTTCTGAGTTTCCTCTTCCCCTGGGGAAATTTCCTCAGTGCCTTCAAATTTTTCTCTTAGGACAAGGTTTCTAAATCTGTTTATCATCCTGTGGGCCATTCCTCCTATCATCTTCTCACCTTGAGGCTGTAGAAATCCCAAGTGTGGCTTCCATGCTCTTCACCTTTATTCATTGTTTCAACAAATACATGTTGAGCATCATCTATGTGCCAATCACTGTTCTGGCACTGGGTGACCATATAGCTTGCTTTTTGATGGAAGGAGAAACAACAAACATAAATAAGATGAGACCTGAGGGTATGGAATTATATAGAACAAATATCATTAGTGTGACATTCCTTAGATTGGATGATCAGGGAAGCTCTCTCAGAGGAAATAACATTTAGCTGAGACCTGAGTGACAAGTAGGGGCCAACCATAAGTAGATCTGGGGGAAGAGAATTCCCCCAGTGAAAAAGAAAACTTGGAACAAGATGAGGTTGGAGGGGGCACAGGAGTCTTGCAAGGCCCTTTAGGTCAAGATACGTTCAGGTTTAGTTTAGGTTTTATTTAAGTGCAGTGGGAAGTCATTGGAGGATTTAAGCCAGGAGGTAACATTTGATTTCCTTTTAAAAAATTTTTGGAAAAAAAAAATTTTTTTTTTTTTTTTGAGGGGAGGCGCCTAGGTGGCTCAGTGGTTGAGCATCTGCCTTTGGCTCAGGTCATGATCCTGGAATCCTAGAATCGAGTCCCACATCAGGCTCCCTTGCAGGAAGCTTGCTTCTCTCTCTGCTTATGTTTCTGCCTCTCTCTGTGTGTCTTTCATGAATAAATAAATAAAATCTTCAAAAAAAATAAAAATATTTTTGGGGGCATCTGGCTGGCTCAACTATCTGGAAGAGTGTACAGATCTTGATCTCAGGGTCATGAGTTCAAGCCCTGTGTTGGGTGTAAGGATTAATGAAAATAAACTTAAAAAAAAAAAGTTTGCTCTGTTTAGGTATCCCACAGAGGATCCGCCAGGTAAGTCACATGCATCATCAGATACACCAAACAGCCCTCTTCAGCAAGAGCATGGAAGTTCAGGGAGATGGTAGTAGTTCCCTAAGACCTGAACCCAGCAGGTTCAGTGGGTCTTTGTGTGGAGTTCTCAGTCCTTTGACAGCCAGAGGGAGATGGAGCCAAATGTGGTTTGGGGATAGAGCCAAGGCACTGGTTGCAAGAGAGACAGGGAAATGTGAGTGGAGACCTGGAGCTCAAGACACTTAGAAAAAGGCTTCAGAGTAGTGTCCAGAAATCAGTCAACTGAAGAATAGGTCTGTTGTCTGCCCAGTTAACACAACTCCTGTATAGTTCCTGTCTAAGAGAGGAATTTGGACACTTCTTGGGAGTTTTTTTACTTTGGATGTGACCCTTCTCAGGTTGGCATCCTTTGTGCTCTTAGGAGCCTGGCTGACAGTCTGGCATCTTTGGAAGCCAAGGGGACCTCCTAACCCAGGGGGCTTGGGTCAGGAGTAGCCTTCAGGGGAATGAAGAAGAGGTCTGGGGAGACTCACCTCAGAGCAGAGAAGAGTGAGATCTTAGCACAGCTGCACCTTTTCCAGAGTGAAAGGAGGTGAGATTCCCCCAGCCTGTTGAAAATCTTTGAAAAAGCCTTTGTGCATGTCCTTACCTTTGGGCACTGAGGAAGTTACTGATCAGTTAGCTATTTGCATACTCTTGATCTCCACTGGAGTTACCACCCCATCATCCACTTACATCTTAGCTTTGTGAGTCTTAGATTGAAATAATATAAACTCTATGGTATCCTCTTAGCAGGTGAGCAGTCACTCTTTTCCACTCTCAGAACGGGTGGCCAGAGATCAGCAAGGTCAAGGCATGTGCTGGAGGTCACATGTCACCTGGGACCAGGTCTCCATTAACTCAGATCTTTTTCTATAGTGTACTGTCTCTTCTGTTTCCCATTTCTGGAAAATCCTACCAACTTACTCTGCTTCCTTTAGCCCTATAATAGCCAGGCCCTCTGGGCAGCATCTTCTTAGTCTCTCTGAGTCCTAATCAAGCCTTTTCTCTGGATCTGGAGACTAGAAGGAAAATTAGTTTAGTATCTGGTAGTGGCTTCATCTTTTCCCCCAGGGGCTTAGCAGAGCAGATACTCTGAGAGAAGCCTCCTTATCACCTCAACCCACACTAACCAGGCCAGCTCCAGCCTTTTCATTCTGTCTGACCCCCTTGCTTCCTTTTCTAGGAGCCTGGAGAGGTGTGGCTGGACCAAGACCTCCCCCGATGTGAGCAGGTTTCCTCCTCCCCCCACTGCCCGTTGCCAACACGCCAGGGAACATCCTCAAGCCCTGGCCCTCAGGGGAGAGGTAACAGGAGCCCTGAGCCGAGACCATGTGACGGCGCTGGCCCTCGCCACCGCCGTCCCCCCCACCCTGGCCCTAGGCCCGGCACCATGATGTTCCGAGACCAGGTGGGCATCCTCGCTGGCTGGTTCAAGGGCTGGAATGAGTGTGAGCAGACGGTGGCCCTGCTGTCACTTCTGAAGCGGGTTACTCGCACCCAGGCCCGCTTCCTGCAGCTCTGCCTGGAGCACTCACTGGCGGACTGCAATGACATCCACCTGCTGGAGTCGGAGGCCAACAGTGCTGGTGAGTCTCTACCCCTAGAGACAAGGAATGGGACGAGGAAAGGGAGACCTGGAATGAGCAGATGTCAGAGGGCTGAGGAGGCCCACCCCCACAATGGTGCTAAGAAATGTGGAATGGTGGGTTACTGGGGAGGTCAGTATGAACTGGAAACAACCCATAACAGAGGAAAAATTCTATAGGGTAGCCTATCTATGTGACAGAGGAGGAGACTAAAGTCATTACCTATGAAAGGGGGTTGGAAGCTGAGCAAATAATTCATTTCTCAAGCTGTAAGACACCAGAGCTAGGAGGAAATTTTAGAATTCTTCCAAAATGTATGTATGTACATGTATTTATGTATTTTAGAGTTCTTCCAAAACTTTTCTTTACTCCCAAAGGTAAGTTGGACTTAAGGCATAAATAGCTTCAAGAGAGTTTTGAATTTAGATATAATCCATATCTGTTCCGTAAACACTCAGTAGAGAGGTACTGAGGTTGGTGTTGGGATGGCTGAGCTAGGCTTCTCTAGAACCATCTGTCCCAAGAGACCCAGTCATAGACAAGAGTCAGGCCAGAGAACCCTCTCAGGGGACACTGCTGAAGCCATTCTGGTCTCTAGGCCTCCACAGGGCTGGTTGAAGAGTTCTTGACCTCAGCGTTGGGTGAGAGAACTGGAGGCCAAAGAAGGCAAGTCACGTGTACCTGAAAGCTACCAGAAGGGGACCCAGGGGCTCTGTGTCAGGGCATCCAAATCCTTCCCACCTTCTTCCCCATGATAATAGTTCATATTGAGCCCTTAAAACAAGCCAAGTACTGGCTTTACTTGTATTTTAACTTTGAAAGTAGTCTTTGGTGGCTCTAGAGTTAGACTGTTTATTTTATTTATTTATTTATTTATTTATTTATTTATTTATTTATTTATTTATTTATTTATTTATGATAGTCACAGAGAGAGAGAGAGGCAGAGACACAGGGAGAGGGAGAAGCAGGCTCCATGCACTGGGAGCCCGATGTGGGATTCGATCCCGGGTCTCCAGGATCACACCCTGGGCCAAAGGCAGGCGCCAAACCACTGCGCCACCCAGGGATCCCTAGTTAGACTGTTTAAATCCCAGTTCTGTCTTTTGTGATATAATGAAATAATTTTTCTGAGCCTTGGTTCTTCATCTTTAAAATCAATACATTAACTATGCTCACCTTCTAGGGTAGTTGTGAGCTCTGAGAAGAGTACCTGTCATATAGTAAACGCTCAAAAATGTAAATTTTTATTGTCAGTAACTGATTTAGTCCTCATAACAACCCCATGAAATGTTGTTATCCCCATTTTATAGGTGAGGAAATCCACGTGGGCTGCTAAGATTGGGACTGGGGAGCCACAGAGTTGCCTGGCTTCCCTTATCTCCCCAGGTCCATCTGCCTTTCGTAACAGTCACCTATATTTCTCTGAATTTTTATGTATAAGTCACTGAAGCATCATAGTTATAGGATGAGATGGCTCCTTGAGCCAGGAGTCACATTAGTTTAAGTCCCTCACTGGAGGATGGTGAAAGCAAGAACCTAGCAAGGCTGTGGAAGGCTCAGAGCTCAGCAACTTCACATTCCCCCTCACTCCCCGCCAGGGAAGACACCTCTCTGCTCTCTAGCATCAAGAGCAAGACCTCTTGGTTGTGATATGGCTCTGCCCCCAAAGTAGAACTCCTTTGGAGCAGGCCATTGTCTTACACAGCTTTGGCATACATCCTTAACCACCCCATCCTGAGCTGGCAGTTGCATGTGTACTGGGTGCCAATCTCATCTGTATATCAGAACCACCAGTAGTGTTTATTCTGTTTTTTTTTATTAGAGCATGTTTAATTTTAGTGTTTATTTTCAAGACTTGTAAAATCAAACTGTATGAAAGGTAAAAAGCAAGGTCTCCTCCCTTCCATACTTCCATATTGCCAGCTTGTGTATGTTTTGTGAGATAATCTGTATGTGTTAAGTACACATATTCTCCCTTCAACTGCTTCATTGTTTTGGTCATTTTAATACATAGAGCAAAACACTGTGCATATTAATCAATTTCACTTAATGATGTAACTTGAGGATTTCATATTCAGGATGTATACGTGTATATATATTTCATTGTTAGTGGCTGCATTAAAGCTAGAATAGGTAATATTTATGGAGCCCTACCTGGGTATCCAGCAAAGTTTTATCTTTATTACTCGTTTGACCCTCAAAACAGCTCTGTAAGGTAGGTCTTATTGTTCTTTCATTTTATTGATGAGACTAAGTTCTGGAGAGGTTTAGTGACTTGCCTGGGTCATACAACTGGTCAGAGGTGGAACTGGAATTTGACTTTAGAGCTCTTACTCTTGATCAGTAAGCTCTACCATGTGGTATGTTTGGTCTTGCTCTTACAAACAGTGCTGTAATCAGTACTCTTTAAGCATCTCTAGGATAAATTCTTAGAATTCTGTGGAACTGCTAGTTTGAAGTGATATGCATTTAAAATACTCAGTGGCTCAGTCAGTTAAGCCTCTGACTCTGGATTTCAACTCCGGTTATGATGTCAAGGTGGTGAGATAAAGCCCCATGTTGGGCTCTATGCTCAGCACAGAGTGTGCTCCTCCCCCTGCTCACCTGCGCACAAGGGTGTATGTGCGCCCCCTTCCTCAAACAAACAAACTCTCTTTAAAAATAAATAAATAAATAAATATTCTCTTTTATCACATTGCCTTGAAAGACATGATACACTTTATACCAAGAACTGAGGCCCAACCCAGGTAGTTTGCTTTGGGATTTGGGGAGTAATGCCTCGCCGGGGTTAAGAATTGATAAGGAATAAATTCACTGGTGAATGAAAATATGAAGTAAGGTTTTCAGCCATAGCTCCATGTCAGATGGTGAGAATATTACAAGCTGGTACTTAGATGGAGAGGTAGGGAAAACTTAGAATGCAAGAAGCGAAAGGAGGATGATGGTGCATATTAGAGTCGGCAAGTAGCATGCCAGGAGTAGAACAGAGCATGCCTGGAGAGAGAAGTGATCACAGAGGTAAATTCTATAGAGCCTTGAATGCCTCTTTCATTTTTTTTTAATTTTTTTTATTATTTATTTATGATAGTCATACATAGAGAGAGAGAGAGGCAGAGACATAGGCAGAGGGAGAAGCAGGCTCCATGCACTGGGAGCCCGACGTGGGATTCGATCCCGGGTCTCCAGGATCGCGCCCTGGGCCAAAGGCAGGCGCCAAACCGCTGCGCCACCCAGGGATCCCCTTGAATGCCTCTTTCATAATAGACAGGGGGGGCTCCAAGACCAAGGAGCCCTCTGTCACCTGCCTTGGTCCTACCAGCAAGTAGAACAGCCTCCTTGCCTTATTTGTGAAGGAGGAAGCTACTTCCAAGGCCTAGAGGCCTGCCTTGTGGGAAGAACTATGCACCTTCTGACTTTTTCCTCTTCCTTTGTTCATTATGGCCTTCCCATTCCCTTGTTTCCCAAACTTGCATCACCATCCACCTCATCTGGGGGGTAGTGACTGTTAAAATCCAGTCCCTTACCTACCACCAGCCAGACCCAAGTCAGAATCCTGAGGGGATGGGCCTGGGAACACAAACCTAGGTTCTGCTGACTAGGCGGCTTGAGAGTTGATATTCTGCTGGATGATTCATTTGGCATGGGACTTAAGAATAGGAGTCAGGA
Organism: Vulpes vulpes; assembly: GCF_048418805.1. Classification (NCBI taxonomy): domain Eukaryota; kingdom Metazoa; phylum Chordata; class Mammalia; order Carnivora; family Canidae; genus Vulpes; species Vulpes vulpes. Next base: position 8,833,651 of record NC_132780.1, read on the forward strand.
CATCCAGAGTTCTAGATCCATCTCTGCCACTAACACCTCTCGTGTGTTGGGCCTGCTCCACCCCACTTGAGCCTGAGGATCCATATCTGAAGAGTGAGAGGGTTCTAGATACTCTCCAAGCGCCTCTTGGGTTCTGAAATGACACACCAAAGAAGGTAGAGCCATAGCCAAGTATATTACTTGTTTTGGAGCCCAGTACATTCTTCTAAAAAAATAGTTCTTAATATTTTAGGAGATGGACACTTCAGAGAATCTGTTCCCCCCACCACCACCAAGATGTACACTTATTCCACAGATCAAATCTTGAATTCAGTTGGTACACCAATCCCCAGGGAAGAGTTGCCTCTTATAGGATCTAAAACTCTAGCTTTTTAGATTCTTTCAGACCAGGGTGGCTGAACAGTGAGGCAGATCCTCTGCCATTTTCTGGGTTTGTACTCTGTGTCCCAACCACTCAGCCCTGCCATTTCCTTCAGTTCTCCCACGGGGACGCTGGGTCCACACTTGGGTCAGAGCTGCCCACTGCCCTTCTTTCTCCTCAGGAAGGTCAGGGAGTGCAGAGGGCTTGATCTAGGCAAGTGGGTCCCAAACCAGGCTTCATGTCAGAATCACTTAAGGACTTTATAAAAATAATCTGAGGCCTGGGTCTTATCCCCAGCAAGTCTGATATTTTTTAAGCTCTCTAGTGGGCTCTTGTGTGCATCCAGTAGAGAACCACTTGTCTTAACACTGATACTGATTCTGGGTGGGCCTGGGAAGCTGGTGAGGGTATGCATCCTACTGGGAGTGGGGAGTTGGGGCTGTGGAAGGGGGATCTGGTCTGGGCTATTCTTTTCTCTTAAGCAACTGGAAGGATTTAGGGAAGTCCCCCAGCTCAGGCAGCCAGTACTGGTTTCATGGAAGCAGAATCTGAAACAATACCCAGGAAGAGAAAAACAGTACCCTACGGGTCTCTGGAACAGGGAAAGAGAGACTTCAGCTTTCCCTTTGCTGTCTTCCCTATTCCCTTTCCAGTGCTATGTTCCCTGCCAGTAATCCTGGCTCCTTCTTTCCCCCTATGCTGACTTGGACCAAAAGGGTAGAGCCAGGGAAGCTGAAATCCCCTTCCCTCCCTGTTCCTTCAGCTTCCTGGGCCACATTTCCTGCATTTCTTTCCTCCTCCTGTCCTCTGAGTCAGAGTCCCTGTATCCAGCAGGTTTAAACTCCTCCCTCTCTGGCTCACTGAATCTGGGTGGGGAAACTGAGGTCAGGAGGGGGCCGAGGCTGAATGAGTCACCAGAGCTCAGCTCTCATGTCTCCACCCTCCCCTTTCAAGCTCTACTAACACAGTTCATCAAACAAAAATGTGAGCCCCCTGGCCCTCCCCCTTGTTTGTGCGAGCTGGGGTGAGGTAGAGAAGGGCGTGTTTGCAGCCAAACCCCAGCCCCTGTGACGAGTGCCTGAGGCTGCCACGATTGTTGCAACAGCCCAGCACATAAAAATGGATTTGCTCTTATGGCAGTCTCCAAGATATATTTGGCTCCTATGATTTTCCAGGACCCAGGGTCATGAGGTACTTCTCTCTGGTCACCTGGCTAAGGAGAGTACTCATGGACAGTCTCTCTGGTCCTCTCCATGCCTGCAGAATCCAGGTTTGCAGCTTGGGGAGAAGCAGCCATTGGCATCATGGCATTCCCCAGCCCCCTCCCCCATCCGCCCACCTCCAGCATTTCATCATTGCTTATTGTGCCTCTAGCTCAAAGGAACCAGAGACATGTCTGTTTTTGGTAAATAACTGCATGAAAATCCCCACCCCTGTTGGGAATCTTAAGGGGGAGTCCCAGATGTGCCCTTCTATGTTAACTGCTCCCCACAGCCCCAAAACAATGTGGGCTCTAGATCTTCAACCAGAAGCAATGGCACTAATAGTTAAAATGCATGAAGTACTTAACACATGTCAGGTGCTTTGTACAACTGTCCCATTGAATCTTTACAACAACCCTGTGACATAGGGTTTTTACTACCCTTGCTATACAGAAGGGACCAGGTTCAGAGACGTTAAAGGACTGGTCAACAGTTATGTTGAGCTAGGTCATAGAAGCAGAGGTAGATTTTGAATGCAGGCAAGTTTCCCTTTTGAACCTGTGCTCTTACTCCATATACTCTACTAGGACATAAGACAGGGTTACCTGAGGTCAGGGGATCCTCGAGAGGGCACATTATACACATACAGACACCACTACTTTCCAGGAGACCATCTGGGTTCAATTGTGCAGGTATTCATTGGGCCCCTGCTGTGTCTCAACTCTGGGCCAGACTTTACTGATCTGAGCAGGAAACAAAGTTTCATCCCCACCCGTCATCTGCAGCCCCAGCTGGGCTCACCCCAAGGGGCCTGAGGCTGCGCAAATTCCTTGGACCAGTTCCAGTGCTCACTGATGCTTCCCAGTCATGGGAGGCCCGCCCTCCCCACCGCACCGCTGCACAGACACATGAACACACATTTCCCCAGGGTCAGCCTCCAGTCGTCCAAAACCACTCTCTCCTTTCTCCATAGTAGAACAAGGTCCTTCATTGAGCCCAACCCTTGGGGCTGTTCTGTCACGTCCCCTGGCAGTACCAGAGGAGAAGCTGTGTCCCGTAGCTGGGGTCCTGGCAGTATTCTGAGGTGGGGGAGGGACTAGACAAGGCTTCTCTCTGTCCCAGATGCCTCTGGCTACCCTTTAAGGCCTAAACAACAGCAATTGAGAACATCAGGGTAGGGCTGGTAGGGGGTAGGCTGACTGCTGGAGAAAGGAGAAAAACACCAATCACTGAGTCACATAGTAAGTGCTTACTGTGGGCAGACTGTCAGGTGCTTTACGTGCATTGTCTCCCTAAATCCTCTCAGCCCTCTAATCCCCCTTTTGCAGAGGAGGAAGCATATTGCCCAGGCAACTGTATAACACAGCTCAGATGCGAGTCTTTGACTTTCTGTCCCTAATCTTCATCACTGTATTTCTTCTTCCTTCTCATCAAGAGCAAAAAAACTCTGGGATTAAGTCAGGAAAATGGGGTACCAGGATGTTCGTTCCTTTGTGATTGAGTGCCAGATGGAGGTAGGAGGGTGGGAAAGGTGAAGGCTTCCTGATGTCAGAAAGGCCTGTCCCACCTTGGAAACATCCTTAGATATGGAGATGACCTAAGAGTCAGCCTTGTAGTCATGGGAAGCTGATTCAAGAGAAGATCGAGGAGATGAGGTTTCCTAACCTTGAGTGGCAGGTCCTGCTTGAGATCTGGAAAGCCAGGGACGGTGAAGGGGTGGAGAACAAGAGACTTGGCATTGGAGAACTAGTATAATGTTGTGGGTAAAAGTTCCTCCCACTTCCAGAGGTTGACAGACCTGGGTTCAGTTCTTGGTCTGTCGCTTTGGGGAAGTGATTCCACCTCCTGGAGTCTAGTCCCTCATGTATAAGATGGGGATATTAAAAGAGGGTTGAGGTGAGGTTCTTAGCGCAGTGTGACATATAGTCATGCTCAATGACGTATTGACATATAGTAAATGCTCAATAAATGCTACCTGTTACTACTATTACTGTGTAATATTACTGTTCTGTTTTGGCCAATACTATGGGCATAACAGGAATTGATGACTTTGCATTAATGGATGAATCCCTGGGCACTTGAACAGAGCTTCTCTAGATAGCTTAGAGCAGAAAGTCCCAGGCCAAGAGAATGTGAAGTTATATGGCCAGGAGTTAGGAGTTGTGTGTAATTCATTTTCTTAGAGCTACATATTTAAGGAGAATTAGAAATTTATGTGAACTTCTAGACCATAGATTTCCACACAGGTCATTAAGAGAAAGGGATGGGGACGTGGACGCCTGGGTGGCTCAGCGGTTGAGCCATCTGCCTTTGGCTCAGGGCATGATCCCAGAGTCCCAGGATCAAGTCCTGCATCAGGTTTCCTGCATGGACCCTGCTTCTGCCTGTCTCTGCCTCTCTCTCTCTCTCTCCCTCTCCTTCTGTGTCTCTCATGAATAAATAAAATCTAAAAAAAAAAAAAAAAAAAAAGATGTGTGAACGGGTATTTCTCACGGTTTCATGCAAGGCTCCCTGTAAGAGGAGACCAGTGGCCCTTGGAATCTTAAGCCTTTAGGAAGTTGGGTTGAGACACGGTCAGACGCACAGGGATCCAGATCAGGGCTCACTGGAAATCTATAGATGCCTAGAATTCTGAGGCTCTTTATATATGTCTGTTCCTCTCCATTTCCAGGACCAGGAGTGGGCATGTGGCTTTAGAGTCTCTGTGGGTAGGACGCCTGGGTGGCTCAGCGGTTGAGCATCTGACTTTGACTCAGGGTGTGATCCTGGAGTCCTGGGATCGAGTCCCACATTGGGCTACGTGCATGGAGACTGCTTCTCCCTCTGCCTAATATCTCTGCCTCTCTCTGTGTGTCTCTCATGAATAAATAAAAATAAATAAAATATTTTTTTAAAAAAGAATCTCTGTGGGTATTTGAAAAGAAGGAGCCACGGTAAGATATAATAACCGTGATGTTAGATAGGGCAGCTAATATTTGCTGAGGACTTTGTGTTATGGTCTCACTTAATTCCTAGTAGCTCTGCCAGGTAGGAATGATTCTGACCCGCACTCGACAAGAGAAAGTAAAGCTCAGTGAAGTTACCACATTTGCCCAGAGTAACATAAGTGGGCGAGGTGGGAATAAGCCACATCTCTGCCTGTTCTTTTTCATCACTCACCCCTCTGAGGTCCTAGCTCTGTCTGGTTAGAGCCAGCTCCTTTGCCCCTTCCCAGGACCTTACCAATAGCCCAGTAGCTCATCTCTCAGAACACCCTTATTTGCGAATCATCATCCTGGCTAAGAGTCTGAGCTCACTTGCCCAGTGTGGAGGATGTAGTTGGTCCCAGTCCTTGATCATTATCTCTTTTCTCAAATATTGGTATTCTTTGTCCCTTTCCTTTGCCTTGTCGGCATTTTCTCCCATCCTCCACTCCATTGAAGTGGTAACAAGGTTTTCAAGGAGGATAGTCAGACCTGTAAGGGTTCCTTCCCAAGGCCTCCTTTATGTGGCCAAGTCTTGGGGAGTACCCTTCTGGATCAACAGGTGCAACCTGGCTCATCTCTACAGAGAGACTTAGGCTCTTAAACTGTGGGATGGAAAAAAGACATCACAGATCACTATGGCGTGGAGCAGCAGGGAGGCTTCCCAGATGAGGGCAGATTTAGGCAGTCCATTAAAAGATCTAGAATTTGGATGGCAGAAAGAAGACTGTTGCCAGCTCAAGCCTTGGATCTCAGAGTGAGTGTGGAAACTTGAATGAATGTGATCATGGGGAGAGCCCCAGAGAAGGTGGGAAGGTGGGGGTATCCTAAATCTTTATCTAGAGGACTAGGATGTGGGAAGTACCCTAAAAATGAAGGTGCTGTTGGCTAGGAGTTGTTGAACTGAAGTCCTTTGGTTGTGGTTGCCATTGTGACATCTTGGTATGCTTTTAGGAAGAGAAATCCATGTTGGTGAATGGGAGCCAATTGGAGGGGGAAAATCTGGAGGCAAAGAGACCAGTTTAAAAAAAAAAAAAGGGGGATCCCTGGGTGGCGCAGCGGTTTGGCGCCTGCCTTTGGCCCAGGGCGCGATCCTGGAGACCCGGGATCGAATCCCACGTCAGGCTCCCGGTGCATGGAGCCTGCTTCTCCCTCTGCCTGTATCTCTGCCTCTCTCTCTCTCTCTCTCTCTCTGTGACTATCATAAATAAATAAAAAAAAAAAATTAAAAAAAAAAAATTTAAAAATAAAAAAATAAAAAAAAAAAAAACAGCAAGCAGTTAGTAAATACATTCTTTCTATAATCATGGTCACTTTACATTCTTTATTAGCTCTTTGGCTATCAGAGCAACACTGTGAATTGGGTAGTGTAATTTTCTCCAAAACTTTTCAGGTGAGGAAATCACTCCTCAGTGAGATTCCAGGTCTAGCTAATAAGTTGGAAGGTCCAGACTGTGCTTGCTTCCAGAGCCCAAACTACTAACCATCATATTCCATGGTCATCTCCTGTCAGGAAGGAGGCTCTTTTGATAGGGTGAAGGGGGTGTGCATAGAGGCCATGAAGATAAAGAACGCAAATATAATGAGAAGAGCAGGCCTGGGGATGGCAGGAGGAGCTCGGATTCCAGAGTAGTAAGTTTGGCTAATGGGGAGCCACAGCAGGTGTTGGAGAGTAGGAGTGATGTGGAACCAGGAAAAATTACTCTGGAAATACGGTGAGTGCGTTTGGTGTCATCAATATGAAGGGCAAGCTAAGGGGTCATCAAGGGAGAAGAGATTGGAGTTGAGGGGGCAGGCCATAGGCACCACTCCTGGGTAGAGTCCCCCACCCTGGTTCCCCTGACATTTCCTTTTGTCCCCTCTGCAGCCATCGTCAGCCAGTGGCAGCAGGAGTCCAAAGAGAAAGTGGTATCCCTCCTGCTGTCCCACCTGCCCCTGCTTCAGCCAGGCAACACGGAGGCCAAGTCGGAGTACATGAGGCTGCTGCAGAAAGTGCTGGCCTACTCGATCGAGAGCAATGCCTTCATCGAGGAGAGCCGCCAGCTACTCTCTTATGCCCTCATCCACCCAGCCACCACACTGGAGGACCGCAATGCACTGGCCCTCTGGCTGAGCCACCTGGAAGAGCGACTGGCTAGTGGCTTCCGCACCCGGCCTGAGCCCACCTACCACTCACGCCAAGGCTCAGATGAGTGGGGGGGCCCTGCAGAGCTGGGCCCTGGGGAGGCTGGGCCAGGCTGGCAGGACAAGCCACCCCGGGAAAATGGACATGTGCCCTTCCACCCATCCAGCTCAGTGCCGCCAGCCATCAACAGTATTGGGAGCAACGCAAATGCAGGTGAGGGAGTAGGGATCCCAGGAGGTCATGCCTACTTGGAAAAGGTCAAACTGGGCTCTCTCTCTACTTGCTCTTTGGCCCTGGGCAAGTCACATAAATCTATCTGGACCTCAGCTTTATGAGGCAGTTAGAGGTTGTAAACTGGCTTTGTGGGAGCCATATGTGACCTACAGACGTGTTTTGTTGAGCCTAAACTCAGTGAAACTTTGGTTTTGTCTTTATGTTTGATTTATTAACTTATTTTAAAAGTGTATTTATTCCCGAGAGACACAGAAACAGAGACAGGGAGAAGCAGGCTCCTCACAGAGAGCCCAATGTGGGACTTGATCCCTGGACCAGGATCACTCCTTGAGCCAAAGGCACATGCTCAACTGCTGAGCCACCCAGGCGTCCCTGTCTTGTTATGTTTTTTTTTTTTTTTTTTTTTTTTTTTTTTTAAGATTTTATTTATTTACTCATGATAGACATAGAGAGAGAGAAGCAGAGACACAGGCAGAGGGAGAAGCAGGCTCCATGCACCGGGAGCCTGACGTGGGATTCGATCCCGGGTCTCCAGGATCGCGCCCTGGGCCAAAGGCAGGCGCCAAACCACTGCGCCACCCAGGGATCCCTTGTTATGTTTTAAAATAAATTTGATGACATAAGAAATTAGGGATTTTCCCCTAAAGATCCAGATTTCAGTTTCTCTTAAAAAGTTAAACCTGGCAACTCAAGCGCCGTAATCCTGTAGTAACAATAAGATGGGGTTGAATATTGACCACCCCTTAAAACCCTGCACATGTGCCCCAGCCTCTACCCCCATCACCTTCCTTTGGGCATATCTGATACCTACTGGGCCTCTGAAAGCCTTGAGTTAATAGCCATAATCTAAGGTCCTTTCTAGCTTAGACATTGTGGATTTATGTATATGGCTTCAACTATCAGCACTATTTCTGAGAAATTTGTGTTTGTAAGCCTGTTTATGTAAGATGTAGTTCACGCTGTAAGATATTAGTTGGTAACATTGTTGAGCATTGACTGTGCTGTAAGCACTTTTCTGATATGATCTCGTTTAATCCTAGTCGCAACTTTATCCTCCGCCCCATTCTAGAGGTGATACGGAGACTCAAAGACGTGAAGTCATGTATTCAAGGTTATACACAAAACAAGTAGTAGAACAGTCCAAGGTTCAGACCCCAGCAATCTGACACCAGAGCCTACCCCCCTGACCACTACGCTGTCCTCCAACTAAGTGGTCTGGAAAGGGCTGTGTTGGAAAGCACCCCAGATGCTAGGGTGAGCCAGGAGGAGCAGGTGTTCTAGTGAGCTTTTGAAATAATGGTTGAAATGAACAGGTTGAGAGAGAGTGGCATTTCCAAGGCTTGGTGAGGTGATATTACCTGACTCCAGCTGAGAGATTTCCAAGATTTATTTTTTTTTTTTTTACGATTTTATTTTTATTTATTAATGAGAGAGAGAGAGCGCGCACACAGCAGAGACACTGGCAGAGGGAGAAGCAGGCTCCATGAGAGAGAGAGAGAGAGAGCGCGTGCGCGCATGCGTGCACAGCAGAGACACAGGCAGAGGGAGAAGCAGGCTCCATGCAGGGAGCCTGACGTGGGACTCGATCCCAGGTCTCCAGGATCAAGCCCTGGACTGCCCAATTTCCAAGATTTAACCTCAGCATGGATGGCCTCCTTTGGCTGGCTGGTACTAGTTAAAGCAAGCCAAGAGAGAGTGGCGGTGAAATGTCATCCATGCCAGCAGGTGGGACAAGCCCTGGGTCTCTAGTGCCCAGCTCTGTGGCACCTGGTACACATCCTTGATGCCCTGAGCCTCTTTCCTCAGTTTCCTATGGATGTCCTGGCCACCTGCCTCCCTCCCAGGTGCTGGTAAGAATCGGAGAAAGTGAGGGAAAGGAGGGTATTTCTGGCACCTCTAGCAACCCAAAGTGTGTTAGTCTCAGAGCATCAGTTTCTGGATCCAATTTGGGAAATTATATTAATAACAGTAAGTCAGGATTATTGAGAGTATTCAGTCTTTTTCAAAAGTTGTTCTGAGAACTTTACATATATAAATTCTTTGGCTGAATCATAGAGAAGTCACCTGCCTTAGGTGGTGTAGCCAGAATTTAAATCCAGGCAGTCTGGCTCTACAGCTCATACTTTTAACTACTATGCTACATTTCCTCCACCTAAAAGTGACCCTCCCATAGATGCTCAGACATCATCAAGGGGAGAGTTTACCCAGGCAGGGTGCCCATACATTTCTTCTCCCCAATGAGGACAGCAGCTATTAAAGGACTCACTAACCTGGAACAGTGTCAGATAGGGGGGTTGGAACAGAAGAGAGAAAGGAGTTGGGCATTCCAGGTAGAGGACACAGCATGAAATGAAGGAAGAGGGGCGGAAAATTAGAGTATACAGACAGGTCTGGCTAGGATAGAGAGATGCATAGCAGTAGTAGACATTCATGTTTACCATGTGCCTGCTCCTGTGCCAAGGATATCACTTAGAAGTGGAGACAGAGGGGGCAGATGAAATGACTTGCCCAGCACCATAGTTAATAGGTGGCAGAGCCAGAATTTTAATGCAAGTCGGTCTTGACTCCCAGATCGCAGTATATGAGGGCCACATTCTGGGGGGCCTTGAAGGATAGGGTGAAGCTTTTAAATTTTTACAGGCAGTTCAGGAAACAGGAAACCATTAAAATATTTTTGAGTGGGGAGCAAGGATTGGCCTGTAAGGGCAGGCAGGGTGGGTTTGGGGTGCTGCCAAAGACAGACCAGGGTTTCTTGGAGAGTGTGAGGCCCTGAATCTCCAGCCGGCATTCCTGTTTTTATAGCTCTCATGCTGTGGCCAGCCTCCACCCCAGTGCCTAGCCAAGCAGGGTTCCTCAGGAACTGCACGATCATTCCAATCAGGATAATTTCCTGCCCTCTCAGCCTGGCCTGCCTCCTCCTTGGCTGAGAAGGGAAGAGGAGGAGGCCATAGGCACCAAGACGGGCCAAAAAAAAAGTCTGTACCGAATTCCATAGGGCCCAAAAGGTGCCATTTTCTGGGAACTCAGACTCTTGGAAGAAACTGTGAGAAGAGGACCCCACAGGGATCCCTGGGTGGCGCAGCGGTTTGGTGCCTGCCTTTGGCCCAGGGCGCGATCCTGGAGACCCGGGATCGAATCCCACGTCAGGCTCCCGGTGCATGGAGCCTGCTTCTCCTTCTGCCTGTGTCTCTGCCTCTCTCTCTCTCTCTCTCTCTGTGACTATCATAAATAAATAAAAATTAAAAAAAAAAAAAAGAGAGAGAGAAGAGGACCCCACAGATCACAGGCAGAGATGGAGGCTAGTCTTAGGGGGTGGATCAGTATACTGCTCTCTCTTCAGGTGACTACCTGGCTGGCTAGGAGCATAGATACTGTCACAGACGAAGGAGGTGTTTTGGGGCCTGTACCAGGCTGGTTGGCCTTCCTGGGTTAAGTTTCAGTGGAGCACTGGCAGGAATCCCAGCCTTCCCATCAGAAACAAAGCTAGGGTTCTTCCGTTGCTGCCTCCCAACTCCCTCTGGCAACTGGGGCAAAGTGCTTCTGTTCCTGAGCCTTGATGTTCTTACCTACCCACCAGGGTGAGGCGTTTTAGCCTTGTATCCTTATCTTTTTATATGACTTTGGATACTTTTGAATTCCCTGTGTCAGGTTCAGAGGTACCCTCAATAGGTGGGTGCCTGTGTCAGGTTCAGAGGTACCCTCAATAGGTGGGTGCCCTCCTATTGGCATTTATGAAACTGAAGGCTCTTGTGTATCATGACCTGCACCTGACCCTGGCAATGCTGAAATCATTGAGTGAGGTTGCTATTCCTGCAACTGCTTGAAATTGAGAAGCTTCACCCTATCCTTCAAGGCCCTCAGAATGTGGCCCTAATATACATGAGCCCAGCAAGAGGCAGGCTGGTGATGGAGGCAGTAAATGTTAGGCCTGAGGCAGTAACACGGGGCTTTAGGGAATGCAGAGGAAAGAGTCACAGAAGAGCTAACACTTGAATGAGGAGTGAAGGCTGAGGTGGCTGGCAGGTAAGGGTAGAAGAGCAGTGAGGTAGGCAGAGGGAGTAGTTACAAAGAAAGGTCTGGAAGCTCATGGGAACCTTCCCTTTCCTGAGGATGGTTAAAATCAATTTGGAACCATTTTCTTACCTCAGGAATGGGATGGATGGAGAGTATGAAAATCTTGTGGAAGAAGGCCTGGATTCACCCTGAGTCACTGGACTTCATAGGTGGCTGATTTTGGCTCAGTACAAATCTTTGGGAGGTGGTAAGGCCCAATGACGGGGATGTTGAGGAAGCACTTTAGATATTTAATTCGTTATACGTTTCATTTGTTATTTATTTTACAAATGCTAATGAAGCAGCTCCTCCAGGCCAGGCCCTACTGTAATTACAGAGGATACAATGATCTTTAAGACAGGACAAGTCCCTGTTGTCACAGGTCTTGTATCGTAGCAGGGGTGTTCAGTTAATAAGCATGTAAATGAATAACTAGGTTAAATTATTTCAGGTTGTGGCAGGTGCTGAAGGGAAGATAAATAAGAGTCATATGATAAAAAAAAAATAAAAGAGTCATATGATAGAGTAACCAAGATTGGTGGGGGGCAGCTACTCAGAGAAGGCCTTGGAAGAGATGTTGCTTGCTTGAGATGAGTCTTTACGGAGCCAACTGCTAAGATCAAGAAGACAAGAAGATAGAGCAAGTGCACAAGTCCCGAGGTTGGACAGCTTGAGTGTTGCAGGAACAAATGAGGGTTGGTGGGGAAGCAAAAGCTAAAAAGGCTTGAACTGAAGGGTAAGTTGGGGGAGATGAGCAGGGCCCAGGTCCCACACAGGGCCTTGTAGATCTGTAGAAGATTTTGAATTTTATCCTCAGTGTGAAGGGAAGTCATAGATGGTATTTGAAATAAGGACTGACTTGGTCAGATTTGCATTTTTAGAAGGATCAACATGGCTTCTGCAAAGTGAATGAACTGTAGGAGGCAAGAATGAAGGCAAGAAAACAGTAAGGGGACTGTAGCAGTAATTCCAGCAACAGACACCAGTGACAGACCCGGGTGCTGGAAGAGAAAGTGGAAAGATTCAGAGATGTGGCTGAGAGCTTGCAGATAGGTTGGGTGTGGGGAATGAGGGAACGAGCAATACCTGGTAGGTGTTTCCCCTCTGATCCCAGGGTCCCCTCCCACTGTTGGATATTGGGGCTGAGCTGCCATCCATCGCACCAACCGGGGGGCATGATCTCCTGGTCAGATCTCCAAACCTGACCTCTTGCCTCTCCCCCTCTGGCCAGGTCTCCCTTGCCAAATTCACCCCAGCCCGCTGAAGCGCTCCATGTCGCTCATCCCCACGAGCCCCCAGGCCCCTGGTGAGTGGCCGAGTCCGGAGGAGCTCGGGGCCCGGGCTGCTTTCACCACGCCCGACCACGCACCCCTCTCGCCCCAGAGCAGCGTGGCCTCCTCTGGCAGCGAGCAGACGGAGGAGCAGGGCTCCAGCCGGAACACGTTCCAGGAGGACGGCAGTGGCATGAAAGGTACGACAGGGGAGGACAGCCCTAGGACCCTCTGGAGAGAGGCTTCTGCATAGCTTAGAAGACAGAAGGGAAGCTTCCAACTTCCTGTCCCATTACTCTCTACCCTACTGTAGGCAGTGTCAGGTCTGAGGGGAGTGAGTCCCTGCCTTTAGGGCTCTCATCTGCAGAGAGATGCCTATAGGCCCTGGTCTGATGAGGGAGAAACCCCTGCCCTCAGACACCCCAGCCTGACACAGCAATAGCTGATGGAACAGAGGTTCCAGGAAGACTAATAGGGACATCAGTGAGGTCCTTCTAATATATATCCAGTCAAGCAGCTCAGAAGGGTCAGATGTCCTGATATGAGGGAAGGCCGCCTAGAAGAGTGTGACTGGGCAGAAGAAGAAGTGGCTTATGGACCCTTGGCTTTTCCCCACTCCTCCCAGTTTTCGGCAGTTTTTAATGTTACCTCTGGTAACATTCTATACACATATTCCACCCCCGCCTTCAAGGTGGAGTTCCATGGGGCTCAGGAGAAGGTGGGCTGATGTTGGGGCCTCGGGGTCCCGCCATGTATGGAACATTAAAAACTACAAAACACTGCTCCCTCCCATGACCCTTCCTCTGCCGTAGTCACAAGGTCCAGACCCCTGACCTCTTGCTCTCCTTTTCTACAGATGTGCCCTCATGGCTCAAGAGCCTCCGCTTGCACAAGTATGCAGCCCTCTTCTCACAGATGAGCTACGAGGAGATGATGACACTGACTGAGCAGCATTTGGAGTCTCAGGTGAAGCCCCAAGGGACCATCAGGGAGGTGTTGGGGACAACACCATTTTGACATTACCCATGCAGCCCAACCCTCTGGTGTCTCTTCAGGCCTTGTTAGGGCACCCCAAGTACCTCAGCTTCTCATTCCAGCTTCCTGTCCCTTTCTGCCCCTACCACAGAATGTCACCAAAGGTGCCCGCCACAAGATAGCCCTGAGCATCCAGAAGCTACGTGAGAGACAGAGTGTCCTCAAGTCCCTGGAGAAGGTAGGACCTGGTATCCCTATCTCCCAGCTGACTTCCCAGTGGCTCTGGGTGGCCTCCCTGGGGGCCTCCCCAGCCCTCGGGAGGCCAAGAACAAGTTAGATCACAGGGTTTACCTGCCTGTGGCTGAGAGGGTTCCCTCCGTTTGTGTCCTGGTCTTTCTCTCCAGACTTTGTCACTGTTAACTCAATCCTTCTGTTTCCTTTGGGTTTTCCTTTTCTGACTGGTATTTCCAATGGAGCAGAACGTCTCCCTGTGTGCATGATCTCTCTTTCTATTTACTTTCTCACCACTCACTCCCCTTCCATATCTGCGTTTTTGCAGCCTTTTCCCCTTTCCCTGTCACTTGCTTCCTGGTTTCATCCTTGTGGGACCCTGAGGCCCCAGCATCAGACCACCTCCTGAGCCCCATGGAACTCCACTTTGAAGGAGGGTGAAAGGGAATATGTGTATACACGTGTGTACGTATGTGTGCCTGAGTGTGTGTGAGCTTGCAGTGTCCTTACCTGCCTTTTCTAAGTGGTAGGACTCAGGGTTCCACAAGCCCTCTCCAAGGTCTGTCTGACTCCACTTGTATAGTCATTCTATGGAGCTGTGGCAGTCAGCGTGTGACCCTGGATGTGTTTTCCCCACTCAGGATGTGCTGGAAGGCGGGAATCTGCGAAATGCTCTGCAGGAGCTGCAGCAGATAATCATCACCCCCATCAAGGCCTACAGCGTCCTCCAGGCCACTGTGGCTGCTGCTGCTGCCACCACCCCTACTGCCAAGGATGGGAGCCGGGGGGAGCCACCACTGCCAGGTGCTGAGCCTCCCCTGGCTCACCCCGGCACAGACAAGGGCACTGAGTCCAAGGACCCTCCAGCTGCAGAGAGCTACCCCCCTCCACCAGCTCCGGCTCCCACTGATGGCAGTGAGCCAGCCCCAGCTCCCGTCGCCGACGGAGACATCCCCAGCCAGTTTACACGGGTGATGGGCAAAGGTGAGACAACCCAAGGCCCGGCAAGAAGTTCTGGACAGGGAGCCAAGTGGACCCAGTCATCAAATCGAAGTTAAATGATGGGGAGCAGAGCTTTTTAAAGTACCCTGGGGGGATGCCTGGATGGCTCAATGGTTGAGCATCTGCCTTTGGCTCAGGGCTCGTGTCTCTGTCTCTCTCTCTGTGTGTCTCATGAATAAGTGAATTTTTAAAATCTAAATAAATAAATAAATTTTTTAAAGCACCTGAGGATTAGATCACTTCAGAGAGTGCTGAGACCGAGAGTAGTGAGGCCCTGCCCTTAGGTGTGTCCAGGTTGATGGTAGGAGAGAACCCTTACTTACTATTCCAGTGTCTCCAAACTGAGCAGAAGGTGGGACAGTGTGTTGTTAGAAATCGTGTACAGTATGAGGCAAATCCACTGGTTCCTTCCTTCACAGGGGACTAAAGGCCACAGGATAAGTCTGGTGAAACTCCTAGTGGTCTTGGCCTTTCCTGAGGCAGCATGGCATAGCAGACTTTACACTTGGGTCCATATCCTTTTAGCCACGTGACCTGGGGCAAGTGATTCAACCTCTCTGAGCCACTGTGGTGGGCTTTATATATTCTCACGGCAGCCAGGTATCATGCTTCACACATAGCTAGAACTCACACAGCCTTGGTCCTCTTCCAACTTTTGTGCTGGCCAGCAGGGGCTGAGGAAGCTAGAGGTTGGCAGAGAACATGCTGGGGCTAACTCTCCTCCCTTTCCCTTGTTCCTCAGTGTGCACCCAGCTGCTGGTGTCCCGACCAGACGAGGAGAACATCACCAGTTACCTCCAGCTCATTGAAAAGTGCCTGACTCATGAGGTAAGGCCTCCTCTAGGATTCCAAGCAGGAAAAGGCTCCCCCCATCACTCTCAGCATCCCTATTCCTCACTGTGGCCCTCAGGGCCCAGCCCGGCTGTACTCACCCTCTCTCCCCAGCCCTCATCTCACCAGTGTTGGCCCTGGCGGCTGCCATGAGCTCTCCTTCTCAGAGCCTTACTACATATTCCTTCTTTGGGGAACCAGTTTCCTCTTCCTCCTGCTGGTCTCTCAGCTCTCAGTTCAGACATGTGCACCTCAGATGCCTACACTGGCCCCTCACAACAGATTGGGCTTCTCACGCCTCCTGGGCTTCTCCCCCACAGTGCTCATCACCGTTCAGATCGCATGTGTGTCTTTTCCCCAGCTGAACTGTGAGCTCTAAAAAGAAAAAAAAAAAAATTAAAAAAATAAAAAAATAAAAAAAAAAAGGGATCCCTGGGTGGCGCAGCGGTTTGGCGCCTGCCTTTGGCCCAGGGCGCGATCCTGGAGACCCGGGATCGAATCCCACATCGGGCTCCCAGCGCATGGAGCCTGCTTCTCCCTCTGCCTGTGTCTCTACCTCTCTCTCTCTCTCTGTGACTATCATAAATAAATAAAAAAAAAAAATTAAAAAAAAAAAAAAAAAATGAACTGTGAGCTCTGCGTGCGCAGGTTACTGCTGCATCCCAGCATTGCCAGCACAGAGCAGGCAGGCAGTCGGGTGGGTGAATGGAAGGCAGAAAGGAAGGCACACCCTCCCTGCTTCACACTCCCAATTCTAGGCGTTCACGGAGACGCAGAAGAAACGGCTGTTGTCCTGGAAACAGCAAGTGCTGAAGCTCCTCCGGACCTTCCCGCGCAAAGCCGCCCTAGAGATGCAGAACTACCGGCAGCAGAAAGGGTAAGCAGGCGGCCAGAGTGTAGGAACCTTCCTTTCCAAGGCACCGATAGTGCTCAGTATGCTGATGGCGTTCTGGGCTGGGAATCGGTTGTCCTCATTCAGTCACTGGGTAAACCTTACACAAGTCACCCAGTGAAGACTTTCTCGGAAGAAAATCAGGGTGTTCTTCCCACTGCAGCAGGGTGCTGAGCTGACAGAAGCAACATCTGGCCCTTTGCCTGTCCCCTGTCCTCCTCACCTGTGTGTAGAGGGTTGTGAAGTCTCTTTTCTCCACAAATACTAAGTGTCACACTTGAGAATTAAAGTTAGGAGAACTGCTGTAAGTGGATGTGAGGAAACCTTTGTCCACTCCCATCTCTGTCCTGAGGGTACCTCGGGGCAGGAGAACAGTGTGTGTGATGCAAGGATTGGACAGGGAGTCCTTGTTCATAGCGGGTCTGTGTTCTGTTCTTCCCATGGGGATTATGGGAGGGGAAGGGAGGAAGGGATGGACAGAGAGGGGCCCCAACCACCTAAACTGACACCCTGCCTTCTACTCTTTCACAGCTGGGCATTTGGCTCCAACTCCCTTCCCATAGCTGGCTCTGTGGGGATGGGGGTGGCCCGGCGGACCCAGCGGCAGTTCCCAATGCCTCCCCGGGCCCTCCCACCCGGCAGGATGGGCCTTCTGAGCCCTTCTGGCATTGGGGGCATCTCCCCCCGACATGCCCTCACTAGCCCCAGCCTTGGGGGCCAGGGCCGACAGGTGAGCCAGCGGGAAGCAGTGGGCCTGGCGCTTCTGGGATTGGGGTGGTGGTGCCTGAGCTGTGCATGTCCATGTGTTTGCACCTGGGCCTGGCTTAAATGGGAGAGGCTCCTTTGCCAGCTCCACCGAGCCTGGGCCTGGGCCTGGGCTTCTTCCCACTCAACTCACCACTTTCTGTTTTCCCCTGCCCTGTGTAGAACCTGTGGTTTGCCAACCCTGGAGGCAGCAACAGCATGCCCAGCCAGAGCCGCAGCTCTGTGCAGCGCACCCACTCCCTCCCGGTCCATTCATCGCCCCAGGCCATTCTCATGTTCCCTCCAGGTAAGCTGCCCCCACCGTTGGGGCTCCGCCTCGACAACACCCTTAGGTGGCCCTTCTCTCATTCCCATTCCCACTATCCTTCCAGCGCCTCCTTCTACCTCCCATCACTCTGTACCCATCTTCCCACATCATGAGTTTTCTTATACCCTCCCCTCTCCCCCACTGCAGTTTTCCTTCTCAGATCCTGCCTGCTTTCTCTGTCTTCTCTCTCCCCTACTCCCAACCCCGCATTTCCACACCTTTCCTTCCTGTGTCACAGTCTTAGTGTCTCTGCTGGTCTCCGTCACCATCTCCCTAGAGGATTCCTCTCTAAAATACTCAGTCTGGAAGGGGTGGAAGGGGTGAGACAAAGCATCAAGTTTTCCATGGGGGGGAGTCCTGCCTGCCAGTCCACTGGGATTCTTTCATGCAGGAACCAGCAGACTTCAGTTCTTAAACCAGGTTCCACACTAAAGGGTCTGTGAGGTGAGATGACTGTTTTTCCTCTGTTCATAGAACAGTGTAGAGATGAGAGATCAGAATGAGGGTGAAGTTGGCAAGAGGGAGGTGAGAGAAATGCTAGCCCGGCCTTGCTTGCCAAGTGGGGGTGTCTCTTGCCCTGGGCTGGGCCTGCTGCTGGCCACTGAGGCTGCAAAGGCAGAGAAGGCTGTGGGAGATGGGGCACCTGGCTGGCTCATCAGTAGAGCATGCAACTCTTGATCTCAGGATTAGGAGTTCAATCCTCATATTGGAGGTAGAGTTTACTTTAAAAATTTGTTTTTAACTAGACTTGTAGGTGACCCTAAGGTCTTCATGACATAAAGTGCCAAATTAGTGGCTTTCAATTTATGAGATCATGTGAACTGCCATCTGTCAGAGGCAGAGGACCCTGTCCACTGTGTTCATCCTAGCATAGGGCTTGGCACATGGTAGGCATCTGTAACCGGATGCTAAATGACTGGATGGGTGAAATGCACAAGCAAAAAGTTGAAACAGTTCTTTTTACTGGCATGCTGTGTGCTGGACTATGTATCCGACAGCTTTCCTACTCCATCAAATCAGTTCCTCCCGGCTGTGTACATGAGGGCACTGGTGTTATTCCCATCATGTCAGTCATAAATCTGAGACTCAGAGAGGTGACTTGCCCAAGGTCAAAAAAATGTATACTTGCTAAGAACGGCCAGTTAGGTGTCCCAACGTGGCCTGAGCTCAGAGTTCACTGGGGATGTGATGACAGGTGAGGCTGGGAGTGGGAGCAGAAGAGTCTTCTGAACCCAGGCAGAGAGCTCAGGCTTCCTCCCCATAGCAGTGAGGAGCCAAGGAAGGGGTTTTAAGCAGTGTAGGGTGGGGTCAGCTCTGCTCAGGAGTGGGCTGTTTCCCAGACACCAGAACAAGAGGCCCTTTAGAGGTGATTTGAGGACAAACCCCATGACTGCTGTCCTGATTTGCCCTGTCTGCCGGGCCTGCTCAGATGACATCCTGCCCAGGGGAGCAAGTCCAAGTGGGGTTGGGAAGGGTTCTAATTAAGCTTCTGCACCAACTACAGAGCAGGTCATCAGTCAAGGAGTATGGGGCTGCCCAGTGCCTGGGGCCAATGCCCAGACTGTGCCTAAGGCAACATGCAGGGTGCGGCCTCCAGGAAGCGCCCTCAGCTTCCCACACTCCCTTAGCCGGCTAGTCAGGCTTTCTGTTCATTGCTAAGCCTCTGCCTGCTCTGTGCATCCCCGGGCCCGACTGTCCTTCACCCCTGCCCGATCATACTTCCCATCAGAGCGTGTGCCATGTCTCACATGCGGTTCCTCTGTCTCCTGCCTCTCCCTCCCTCCTTCCCTCCCTCTTATCCCTGTCAGCCCTCCCCCCATGGCAGCCCATCCAGTGCTCGGTCTCCCAGGCTCTGCTCTCAGCCTCAGCTCAGCCTTTGCCTCTGTTCTCTCCCCCACAGACTGCCCGGTCCCTGGGCCTGACCTGGAGATCAATCCCACTCTGGAGTCTCTGTGTCTGAGCATGACAGAACACGCCTTGGGTGGTGAGCATTTCCTCTTTCCCTGACCCAGCTCCCACCTACCCAGCAGCGTCTCCGCCTCTGAACTGAGCAACTCAGAGCATCCTGAGGGGTCCCTAGGGGAGGCCAGCCTCCAGGGAGGGCCTGACTGGGATGACAGGCTCCCGGAGCGCCTTTTCTTGGGCCTCCCGCCACTTCCTGATCTTCCTCCCTTCCTCCCTTTCTTACCACAGATGGGACAGACAAAACCTCCACCATCTGACGGGACCCACAACCCAGCGCACCCATAGGCTCCCTGGGCGGCGGGCGGGGGCCAACCCCCAACGGGCTTCTCCGCGACAGCGAGAGGGTGGGCTGGCTCAGCTATACATTCTAGTATTTTTCTACTCTCTCACCCTTTTAACTTTTGTTTAACATTGGCACACGCCTTGCTCACTCCCAGGCCCGTCGAGGGATCCCTGCTGAGGCTCAGGGAGGTAGGGGGCAGCCAGGATAAAGGGAGCAGGGACTGGCTAGCCTGACTGCCCCTCCTTCCCTCCCTCATCCCCTACCTGGCCCCGTCCCACCCCTGCCTCCTCCAGACTGCTGGCCACCCGCCCCTCCTAAGGGAGCAGCTTCCCCCTGTCTTGCGGGGCCTGCTCAGCACCATCTGACATCTGGGGAGAGGAGCGGGGTTGACCACTTGCTCTCCTGGGTTATTTGAGAGGAGCTAAGGAGAAGGTGGTAGATGAGGAGAGGAGCCTCTCTCTCTCTCCTTATCACCTGCCTCTCTTCCCCATTCCCATCATTCCCCAAGGACAGGAGCCACCCTCCTTTCACTCACCTCCTTTTGCCCTGTTTATCAGAGGTTCTCTACAATTAATTTCTTAGGCCTATTTAAGATGCATATTTATATAGTTCTTAACGGTTTTTCTCTCTGATCATTCCCTCTCATTTTTAGAATCCCCAGGCCTCTCTCTGAGCCAAGACAGTGGCAGGGGGAGCCTGAATTTACGAGGGGAGAGGGCAGAGCCCCCTCCTCCAGACCCCCTAGCCCTTCCCCGCTTCCCCCGTCCTGGCTCCCCGGATGCAGAGGTTGAAGGCCAGGAGCCAGGGCAGCCAGTGAGGTCAGGAAGTCTGTTGCCTTAACATCCCCTTCCCGCAACCAACACACCCTTGTCCACTCCCAGGTCTGGTTGCTGAAAGACTTGGGGTAAGGAATAAGGGAAAGGGGATTGTTTGGTTTTTGGTTTCTTTCCCCACCCCTTTTCTTTCATCCTTCCCCACTCCCCCATTCTGTCATGACCTCACTTAAGTGGAACACTATATCATAACCCAGAGATTTGTCCCAGCTGTGGAGTCACACAGACCCTCTGGTCTCTGTTCCTGCTGAGGGGTTGTGCTGGGGCCCAGGTGGAGGGAGGGGATTTGGGGGTTCAGGCTGTGGGGAAGCCAGGGTCCCCTATTCCAACCCCCTCTTCCCACTCAACCCACCCCACCCCCCACTGGGACATTCTCAAGCTTTTCACACCGAAAAGGAAAAAAAATGTTATTTTTAGATACATTTTATGAATAACTTTTGTTATGAATATGGCTGGTAACCATTGTGTATGTTATTAAAGATACAAAATGTTGGGAAAAAACAAAAAACCAAAAAAAAAAAAATTTTAAAACCACCGCCCTCCCTGCACTCTCAGCCCATTCCCCAGACCTTCTTGCCTCTGCCCTCCTGGTCTGGACCTCCCTCAGCTCTGAGCCCAGGGAGGGGGAGGAAGCCAGGGGGTGGGGTGGCCCTGGGGATCTGCTAAGGTCCCCACCTCCTCTCCCAGTGCCGGGCTGGGTGGGGTGTCAGGTTTATTTATGTACCTCTTGCACACTCATCAACCTATGCAAGTCCCCCACCCCGGCCCCTCCATGTTTCTGTGCCTTTGCTCATTCCCCTCAAGCTCCCAGGGCTTCTCCAGTCCCCCTCCCAATAGCCCCGGGAAGTGGGATGGACAGGGGCCACCTCGTTTGGAATCCGCAGGGTGTCCCTCGTACAGGACCCTCACCACCTCCCAGCCAGTCCTGTCGTCTTCACTACCCATCAGGGTGAGCTGGCTCTGCCTGGCATTGGGAGGTGGTGAGGGACACCCCCCCACACACACAATGGGAGGCGAGAGCTGCCCCCTTCCCCCCACCTGACAGCAGAGTGTGCAGGACGCAGGCGGCCCCACTCTGATGAGCAGGACCCTGACCCTCTTCTGTTCCAGCCCCCCCCCCAAGCCCCCTGTCCCCCACCATGATTTCACCCTCCCTATTCCCAGCCCCACTGGCAGAATCAGCTTTGAGTAACTGTACAGTTTTTCTCGCTGTTGGAGAAGACTTACTTGTTGGAGTTTCACTTGTTTAATGGTCTGGGCTTATTTTGGAAAAAAAAAAAAAAAAAAAACAAGAAACAAAAAAGGATTCTGACCTTTGTTATGCTACATTTCATGGAAAACCTAGAGGCCTTAGGCTGAGGCCATCGAGCTCCTGGGACAGGGCGGGAAGGAGAGGTGGAAGCCGAATGAGACCATAGGGCTGGGAGCGGAAGTAAAGGGAAAAGAAGTTGGCTTTATTAACAGCAAGGCCTGGAGGAGAGGAGGGAAACAAAGCGAAGGGTTCGCAAACAGACCACTCAAAGTGCCTTCCTACGCATAATGCTCGCGTTATTATAATCGTGTCTGCACCAACCCTGAAGGGCCTGGGACTCAGTCACTGTCACTGTCAGCTTCACTGGAATCAGAAGCTGCAGCTTCACTGCCATCCTCCTGGGCGGAGTGCTCACTGCCACTGGGAAAGGGACTGGCGCTGCGGCTCCGGCTCCGCTGGCCACCCCCATCACTGCCACTGTCCGAATCGTTGTCACTGCCACGGGCTTGGCCTCTGTCCTCGTCATCAGAATCCGCATCATCTTCTGAATCTGCATCACTGCCAAAGATCTCCTCTTTGTCCCTAGCAGCCCGGGCCTCGTCTTCACTGCTCTCATCCTCGCCGCTACCACTCTTGTCACTCGCCTCGTCCCTGTCACCCTCTTCGCGTTCACTCTCACTGCCTGAGCGCTCATCCTCGCTGCCTTCCTTCTCACTGCTGCTGCCTTTCTCGCGTTCCTCATCTGTAAGGAAGCAGGGAGAAGTGAGACCCAGTTTCCCACCCTTCCAGGACTCCTGGGGTTTGGCCTCTCCAGCTTACCTGAGCCCCCAGCTTCTTTCTCTTCCGTCTCCATCTCTTCTTCCTCTTCTTCTTCGGGTTCGTGGTTCTCCAACTGGGCCTTCCGTGCCTCCTAGAAGCAGCAAGGTTGAGGGGGAAGAGAGTGTTCTGTTAGGCTTGTTTCTCTCCTTACCCATTCCCACCCTCCGTGGGTGCCCTGGGCCAGTGATGCTTGTTACCTGGGCTTCTAATTCCTTCTCATTCATGTCCCGGTGTTTGACCACAAGCAGGGCATTAGTACCGGACTGAACCCCAGCCTTTGCCCGGCGTTTACTCAGGCGGACCCTGCAGTGGGCAAGTTGGTGAGGAGGGGTATGTGGAAGATGGATCTAAAGACCACAGAGGGGGATCCAGTCTGACTTGATTCTTACTATCTCACCAATGTTTAGTCCAGAACAGACCAGAAACAATGTGGGTTGAATGAAGGAAACTACACTCAGGTCGGGTAAGGGAAAGGGAAGGCTAATAGCTCCACAAGTCCCCTGTATTTATAAAGTGTATGTGTATACACAGGTGCGTGCACACACACAACACAAATGTGTGCACATAAGAGATTTCAAGGTGAATTAGTTACCAGCACTTAAAAGCACAGAATCTAGATGGCTGGCTTTGGGAAAATGTTAAACTGTGGCTCCTTTTCCTTCCCATAGCATAGCAACAATAGGATGGAGCCCTTTGCTGGACCAGGTCACGGTGCTCTTGGAGGTTGTCAAGAGCTCCAGGTCACTCAGAGCCCACCAGCCCACTGTGCTACCTTCTACATGGATGTGATCAGAGTTTGGGATCTCTTGCTTTAAACAAACTCAAGGTCACGCTTTCTTTCCCAACGCTTACATTATACTGAGGGCCCTAGCACAGGAGTAAGTAAACAAACGTCTAGCTCTCAGGGGAAAGTTTGTTTGGGGGATAGGGGTGGTGGTGTCACCTTATTAACTTGGATATCCAAGATTTCATTTAAGATATTTATGCTAATTTGATGTATTACTCTGTATTTTGTTTATGCTGACTTTCACATGAAATCTCTTATTATCAGATTGAATTTAGCTATCTACCCTACAGAAAGGCTCAATCTCCTTCCTGGGTTCTTTTTGTTAGAATTCGGTCCAGCTCCCATGCTTGAGCAGGCTTCTACTGCTCCTGTTTAAAATGCAGGAGAGACCAATCCTTATGTACAAATGACCTGCAGCGTAGTTCCTGTGTACCCCAGGATCAGGATTCTAAAGCGCAGGCCCAGGCTAATCTGAGGTAGGAGTGTACCAAGTACCTGGTCTCCAATTCATTGTAGTAAACCCCATCACCCTCCCGGAAGATGAAGAAGTAGTTCTCCTCATAGCCCTTGCTAGCTTTGTTCTTCACATTCCAGTTGTACTCCCGGGCAATCTTGTAGTCATACCTGATGAGGATGATGGGAACAAGGTCACCCCATTTCTTCCTTATGAGGGGAAAAAAGGAGACCCAATTCTCAATCCCCAAAACTTAACCCCAACCCACGCACACATCATCCGGTGCATAGTCCATCTCCTCCTCCTGGTCCCGCTTTCGTTTCTTCAGTGTCTCCTCCACAGGCAGGAAATAAGCCACAAACTGGTTCCCTTCCTCATCCATCATGCCTCTGGATGGAAGAAGAGAAAATGAAGAGTGAGGACAAAGGGGCAGTGAGGAACATGGGTGGGCAGTGGGGCTACTTACTTACCTGATCATGGCCTGAGACATCATCTCCAATGCAGCTGCACCACTGGTGTCCTTGGGGGCTGGGTCTGAGTCAAAAATTACCTGAGCACATGGGTTGATCCACATCTGGGGCAAGAACACTGGCATTAGACTGGGATGAGCAGCGATGGCAGGCTATCTTTGCTGCCTCCCTGCCCTGGATCTGACCTTAAAGTCTGGGAAGACAGGCATGACCTCCACCGGTGTCACTCGGGGCTTGCTGTAATGCTGGGAGATCTAGTGGGGGCAAAAACAGGGTTGGTGAAGAGGAGGACATGGAGTTGTGCTGCACCTTGTTCTGCCTGCAACCACCATCCTACCCCAGTCCCTCAATTACCGACTTCTGGGCATCTTCAAAAGTTTTCTCAATAGCTGTGATCTGGCTATCCCTGTCTTTGTAGATTTCTTCCTCCGTGAACTGTTGCTTCACAGAAACCCCAATCCTACAAGTAAAGAGAGAGGCCTTTAGAGATCACTGGACACACCTGAAATCTCCACTTTCCCTCCTTACCCACCACAGCTTACTTGACCTCAGGCTTCTCATTGGAGATGCCATAACGGTTGAACTCAGTGGAGATGTACTCAGTCTTCCGCATCCATGGCACCACCTTCGCATGCTGCTGGGATCTGGGGTAGAGTATTAGGCACTTAGGACCCACCACTCTCTTCCCATTATGGACAGACAGACAGACAGACACACACACACCTGACGTCTCCAGTCCCACTCAGCACACTCACCTCTTGGAGCTTGTAGGGGCCTGAATCTCCTCTTCCAAAAGCTTCTCATCAGCGGGATCGAGGAGTACTAAGGGAGAACAAGAGGGTCGTGAGGCAGGACCTGACCTTTGCTGGCCTAGAGCAGGTCCTCCCTGCCTTCCCACACACCATTGGGGTCGATGCGGTAGGTATCCGGGTTGATAAGGTCAATGGTGACCCCCAGGTCTGGCTCAGTGAGGAGGTCGTGCTTGTGTTGTTTTTCCAAGGAAGTCGCTTTATACTGGACAAACCTGGGTGGGGAAACACACATTGTGGCTTCCTGATTCCAGCTTTACCCCTCACATCCCTGCTTCCCAGAGCCTAAGCCTCTCCAGGGAGGAACTCAAAATGGGGAGTTGTCCCCCACGCTGGGGCCAGAAGCCTGGCTCTTCAGTGGGAAGAGACTTGGACACTGCTTGTTTCATTCATTAACAAGTATTTATGGAGCACCTACTGTCCTGCTGCTAGGTGCTGAGAAAAGAGCAGTCAACAAGAAAAGCAATCCTTGCCCTCAAGGAACTCATGATCTAATTGAGGTATTTCACCAACCTCCATCTCCGCCTCACCTGTTCTGGTCAAAGGGGTAGGTGATGAACTTCGGGTCGAAGGGGATGTCAGGGAGGCTGTTGCAGTACTTGACTCGGCAGACCACTCCGGACCTGGGAACACAGTGGTTCAAAACCTGGCCCCTGCTGCCCCACCTCTGCTCCCAGCCCCCACTGGCCTACCCCTTCTGGGAAAACACAATGGGGCTCACCTCTCCGGCAGAGTCCGGTGAGAATTGGGCCTGGTAGGTAAGAGAGACACATTGACAAAGATGGAAAAAACCGGACAGAAGAATGAAGGAGGTTTTTTTTCCCCAAGTTTTTAAAAAAGGGAAGGTGGGGGTGACACATGGTAAATCCTTTGGGCAGGGGTGCTCCAAGTACTTTAACGGAAGGAGCCTAATACTCAGCTCCTCCTAGGGAAAGTGCAAACGCTTTCCTGAATGAAGCCAACTGCTCAGTCGCTCTTGGAGGAGAGTCTTCAAGTGCTTTAGTAGAACTACGTGCTCAATCGCTTTTGGCAAAGGGGTTCTCGAAATGCTTCACTGGAGTAATAAACGCACAATCCCTTTTAAACAGTCTCCCCATAGCCTAATCCCTGAACTCCATGGCAGGGAGCGGGGACAACACCCCATCCCTGAAGGAACCCACCCCTGTCAAAGGTAAGCGCTCCGTGACGTCACGGCGTTCGCGGCGAGGGTCTCACATCACGGGCAGACCCGGGGGCCGGGGGCGTCGTAGGAAGACACCCGCGCCCGGCCCCACCCCCGCCGCCCGCCCGCCCGCCTCGCCGAAACCTGGAGACACCCAGAGGCAAGCGGAACAGCCAGGTGGCGTGGCGCCTACCTGTGGCCATCCTCCCGCTGGGCCTGAGTCTGAATGGTTGGCGCCATGGCGACAAGGCGAAGGAGGCCCGGACGGGGTCCTTGCTGAGCCGCGGGGAGACGCGGAGGGGTGTGCCGACGTCGGCGGACGCCTAATCCGAGGGAGGCCTCGGGGTTGGCGCCGCGCTCAGTCGGGGTAGGGTCGAAATGAGGTCGCCTGGTGAGAAGAGTGCCAGTGGAGACTCGGCTAAACGAGAGCAGGCAGCGCCAAAGACGGACTCGCAGCTCCGGCTCCACCAACTGCCGCCAAGACGCTGAGGACCCGACAGGTCGCCTCAGGCCGCGAGCCCTTCTGGGAAATAGAGTCCGGATTAGACCCACACCCGGATTGGCAAACGGCTGGGTAAGGGGCGGGGCGATGGAGGAACAGCCTCTTGTGATTGGCAATCGTCAATGTGGACGTCTAATTTGAGAGTCAAGGGGGAGGAGAGGGAGAGGGGGTTATCCTTTCCTCCCATTGGCTGAGTGGCTTGGGAGGCGGAGCTAAGTAGCAAACGGGACCTGGAGACAGAGACGCCAAGAAGAAACCGGGAGAGACGCTCCTGTGGCGCACTTCCGGCGCGCTGGGCGAGGAAGATGGCCGCGTCCCAGCAGCAAGCTGCCGCTGCTTCGTCTGCCGCGGGTGTGTCGGGTCCGGGTTCGTCTGGTGGCCCGGGTCCGCAACAGCAGCCGCAACCACCAGCACAGTTGGTGGGGCCTGCCCAGAGCGGGCTTCTGCAGCAACAGCAACAGGACTTCGATCCAGTGCAGCGTTACAAGATGCTCATCCCGCAGTTGAAGGAGAGTCTACAGGTGATTGGCCGGGAGCTGTGAGAAGCTAGAGGGGTCTTATTCTCTGACTCCAAGGGGGAAGGCAGAGGGCCTCTTTAGTCTGGGAGAGAGCAAAGGAGCGTTGGAGAGGCAGGAAGGGGGAATGACGTTTGGTCCTCTTGATGAGGCCAAAGCGAGGCTCTGCAGATTGACAGTGTGAGCGGGATCAGCGCGGATGTTGGGCCTGGGAATGGCCGGAACCGAGTGGGAGGGAGTTTAAAGGAAAAATAAGGCTCTGGTTGTTAATACGCGAGGAAGAGCCTGGCCTGTACAGAGATTCTTTCCATGATTGGTAGTTGAGGCAGGAGTGTAAGATCTGTCGGAGATTACTGGGAGGACCCTCGGTGAGAGCGGGCTTCTAGGAAAATCCTGCTACTCTGGATTGACAGGAGAGGTGCCAAGTGATGAGAAGGCTTGAAATTGAATAGATCTTAGGAAAGAGTGTAGATCTACGAAACGCACTTTTGGCAGATCTACACCCCCTTCTGTTTCTCTATTTCGTGCCTTGTTTTGTTTTGTTTTGTTTTTTAACTAGACCTTGATGAAGGTCGCAGCCCAGAACTTGATTCAGAACACTAACATTGACAACGGACAGTGAGTATAGCCGCTCTCCCTAGTCTTAGAAACTCACACGCGGATCCCCACCCACTTAGGCCCACTTCCTTCTATTTTCAAGCCCCACTCCTTAGCGACCACCCTTGCTCTTTTGCCTCTTCTAAAACAGTCCCTTAGGCCGTGCATTGGGGTTTCTGGGCCTAAACTTGGTTTCCTGATGGATACTTGGTTGGGTAGACACTGAAGTCCCAGAGATTGGAAATTCATTCTCCAGTCACCTTCTTCTCCTGGACTATAGAAAGAGCAGTGATGGACCCATACAGCGCTTTGACAAGTGTCTGGAGGAGTTCTACGCACTCTGTGACCAGCTGGAGCTCTGCCTGGTAAGGGGCCTCCTAGACGCTGGGTGACCACAGCCCTGCCTCAGTCCCCAGGTCTCTGGAAACCCTGTCAGTCGGCACACATGGGGCACCTCCTATGGGCCACTCTTGTGTTTCAACTGATGCTGGGGACATGGTGTTGCTCTGATCCTTGCCTTTACTAAGCTTCCAGTTCAGTGGGGTGACATACCTCCCCAAATAGTGACAGCTCAAAGTGGTCAGGGCTAGGATGGAAGAGGCACAGGAGGAGTCAGGATTAAAATGAGGGAAGTTCGGGGGATTGCGGAAGCCCAGAGAAGGCACCTGACTCTGCCAAGGATAGGGCAGGGAGAGAGTGGCTCAGGGAAGTTTACAGGTAGAGAGCACATTGGAGCTTTGACTGGAGCAAAAATGGAAGAGGGTGGGTGGTTAAGATCACAGACTCTGGAATCAGATGGATCACCAATCTCTACTTGTGACCTTTGGGTTTCTCCTTTAAGAAATGGATTTTGAAAAAAAAAAAAAAAAGAAATGGATTTTGGGGAAAGACAGCAATATCAAATATGTAAAAAAACAACATGGTACTAAGCATGTGGCAAACGTTTCCTGTAGTATCATCATCATCATCATTTTAAACTTGGTTTGAAGGAAAAGTCAGAATTTGAGAAGTCTGGTGGTGGTAGAAAGGTGTTCCACCATAAGGGACAGCTTCTACTTTAATTTCCCATATCGGAATGTCATGAAATTCAGTTTAGCTGAGGTGTAATATGCATTAGGGCTTGTGGGATTTTTTTTTTTTTTTTAGATTTATTTATTTGAGACAGCTCACGTGCACAAGCTGGGGGAGCGGCAGAGGGAGAGAGAGAGAGGGAAGCAGGCTCCCCGCTGAGGACAAAGTCTGACACAGAGTTTGATGGCAGGACCCAGAGATCATCACCTGAGCCAAAGTCAGGCACTTAACCAACTGAGCCACCCCAGGGCTTGTTGGCTTTTGAATATAGCCCTGAGGGTGGTGGGGAGCCATGGAGGGTTTTAAGCAGGGAAGAACATGGCCCTGCTGGCTTTTTTAGGAATATACTTCTGGCTGCCAGGTGAAGGATGGGTTAGAGGAGCCAAGAGTGGAGGCTGGAAGCCCAGGGAGGCCACCAGGACAGGATTCAGGTAGGCCAGGCTGCACCAGGACAGGGCCATGAGGAAGTGGGGAAGAACAGATGGGAAAGCTGCTCAGAAGGCTTCGTTAACACACCATGGGGCTGCCGGACTATGGGAGGAGTCCTCTCCAGGATGAGGCCCAAGGCTGTAGTTGGAATGGCAGTGCCATTCCTGAGACAGGGACCCAGGAAGAGGAACAGTTTGGTGAGGAGAGTGTGACAGCTCAGGAATTTCAGGGGAGGCTGGGGATATAGATGTGATGTTACTGCGGAGGTGGGAACTGTGTAGTGCATGTGGGTGGGACAGCCCCTAGAGGGCATGAGAGCAAGAAGAGATGGGACCTGGGAATTGCCCCGTTTAAAGCTTGAGCAGGAGCATCTGGGTGGCTCAGTGGTTGAGCGTCTGCCTTTGGCTCAGGCCATAATCCTGGGGTCCTGGGATCAATTCCCGCATCGGGCTCCCCGCGGAGAGCCTGCCTCTCCCTCTGCCTGTGTCTCTGTGTCTCTCATGAATACATAAATAAAATCTTTAAAGAAAATAAACATTAAAAAAAATAAAGCGGGCAGCCCCGGTGGCTCAGCGGTTGAGCACCGCCTACAGCTCAGGGCGTGATCCTGGAGAGCCGGGATCGAGTCCCACATCAGGCTCCCTGCATGGAGCCTGCTGCTCCCTATGCCTGTGTCTCTGCTTCTCTCTCTCTCTCCTCTCTGTGTATTCTCATGAATAAATAAATAAATAATATTTTTAAAAATTTAAAAAATAAAGCTTGGGCAGAATAAGAAGTTCTTAGAGCAGCCAGAGAAGGAGGAAAACCAGAAGCAGGTATCATCAGAGAAGCCACTGCCAGAGTCAAGGCTGGAGTTAGGACAGTCACAGCAATAGCAGCTGACATTCATCAGTTAGCACTTAATGAAGCGCTAGGACCTGTGGCTGTCTCACACACTGTTCTCACGGTTCTCACCCGATGAGGCAGCAAAGGTAGTCATTAAACCCATTTGATTTTCCAAAGGAGGAAACAGACTCCGAGAGGGGAAGCTGCATGCCTGAGGTCACCCAGCAAGTGACCAGCAGGGCCAGGCTCTGACTGCAAACCCCTGGGAGTCCAGAGGCCCAGCCAGCTACCCCATGCTGGCCCTTGGGGTGGAGTTGGGAGCACCAGGAGGGACACTGATACCACACCTTGCCTGCCTGTCCACAGCGCCTGGCACATGAGTGCCTGTCTCAGAGTTGCGACAGTGCCAAGCATTCGCCAACTCTGGTGCCCACAGCCACCAAACCAGATGCAGTACAGCCTGACAGCCTGCCCTACCCGCAGTACCTGGCAGTCATCAAAGCCCAGATTGCCTGTGCCAAGGACATTCACACCGCTCTGCTGGACTGTGCCAACAAGGTCACAGGCAAGACACCGGCACCACCTACAGGCCCTGGGGGCACCCTGTGAGCTGGCAGGGCTGGGAGTGGGGCAGGCCCCAGGGGAAGGGGACAGGGAGGGAATGAAGAGTGACCTCAAAGCAGCCTCGTCTCCGACTTTTCTTCCCGCCTGAGTTCTGTGGCCCGAGCCAGCAGGGGGCAGCAGAGGCCAGCAGGGGGCGCGCAGGGCGGGTCCTTGCTTCCCCTGGCAGCCTGCGGTCCTGTCCTGCCGAGCCCAGGATGCACTTTGGACCCCCCCCCTTGATGACCTCTTACAGGGCTCGGCCCCAGCCTGCCTGGGCAAAGAGCCCTGACCTGCCTCTCTCCCTCAGTCTTTCCTGACTTTGTCCATTTGGGGGTGGTCTCTCTGTATTTGCTCCCTTTTCTAGCCGTTTCTCTGTGTGTTTCTAAGGCATGTGTCTGTTGTCTGCCTCTCGTTGGGTCTCTTTTTGTCCATTTCTCTACCTCTTTGGTCCTGTTTCCCTGTCTCTGACCATCTCTGTCTTAGTCTCCTTTTGCTCTATTCTCCCAGTTCTAACTGGGACTCTAGTATGAAGGGGGCTAGATTCTGGGAGCCAGACCCCTAGGCTACCTGGGGCTAGAGGAAGGAGTTTCATTTCCAAGGGCCACAGCCAAGTCCAGGGATCCCCAGCACCTCCTTTGTCAGCCCAGCACCCCCAGTCCTTAGCCCAGGAAAGGGGAAGTGAAGGGGTTCTAGGCCCTGACCTCAGCATGCCTGGTCTGGGAGCAGCTTACTCCCCCACCCGAACCCGGAGCCTGCGTCAGCAGCACTCAAACTAGGGGCATTGTGCAATCCGTGGTGAAGCCTAGCCCAGCTGGATGCCTGGGTCCCTGTATTTTTAGCCCCAAAGGAGAAGTGAAAAGGCCCCAGCAGGGGTGAATCATCAGTCTTGGGGAAGAACCCAGGCGCCTGGGCCCCAGCTCCCGGAAGCAGGCCTTGGGGAGGGGGCTTCAGGGAAGGAGTGGCCCACCAGGCTCCCCTTTTCCCTGAGAGCAAGCCTCGGGAGCCCAGCCATGGCTTTCAGGCCTGGGCAAGTGCAAGGCGGAGCTACCAGCCCAGGCCCAGCTGTTGGGGTGAGTCAGCCGGGTTGCGGGACTGCCCCACCCAACACCTTCTGTGCCCTGGTTCCCATCTCGCAGCCCAGAGGCGTCCTGTCCTGGACTCCACATCTGCAAGGAAAGCCTGGGTCTGTGAAGACCTCTGATTCAGCCAGAGCCCAAGTCCCTACACTAGAGTCCTGGGAAATGGCCAGCCTGTGTGTGTGTGTGTGTGTGTGTGTGTGTGTGTGTGTGTGTACACACCCCAGGGAGTTCCTTCCTTGAAGTCCCAGGCAGGCATGTAGGGCAGACCCCCAGGAAGGGCAGCAGGCCTCTCTGGGCACTAGCTGAAGATGCTGCCCACAGGAATAAATGTGACACAAATGCAGGGCACATGTATGGAAATTGGCATTACTTTGTTAAAAAAAACTTTAGTTTGAGAGCCTAGGTTGGGTGGCGGTCCGTGGGTATTCATTATCATTATGATCTGTAAATAGATGTTACGTGGGTTATTTGTTAAGTAGATGAGAAGATTTACTTTGGGGGATAAAAGTCCTTGACAGAGGTCACGAAGTCCTCACTGAGAGGCTGAACTGGAGCCAGCTTGAAGGCGAGGGAGTAGGCATGTGGGCATTTGGAGGAAGAACGTCCCAGGGAGAACGTGTGGGCATTTGGAGGAAGAGCATCCCAGGGAGAAGAACATGAGTGCAAAGGCCTCGAGGCAGGAATGTGCTGATGTGTCTGTGGAACAATGCGGAGGCCTGGACCACAGTGCAGGGGGCAAGGGTAGAAGTTGCGGAAGGTCACAAAGGACCTTAGTGGAGATTTTTACTAGATCATCAGACCAGAGGGAGATTACACGGCCTGGTGCCCCACCACGCACTCCAGGGAAGTGGGCACTTGAGATGCATGGCCACAGAGGGCAAAACAGACCCTGGGGACATGGGTGCCGGTGGCCCCCTCTCCCCCAGCAGAGAACAGCAGAACCTACCATCCTACAATCACAGAGTCCCCAGGTTCTCCGTCCCAGTGACAGTCCCCCAAACAGACTCTAAAGGAACAATCCAACCACACGAATATACAAACAACTCTCTAATCACCACTTAACCCACTATCTTTCACCCCATCGCAGACTTTGCCCATGACTGGCTGACTCAGCCCTCCGCTCAGCTCAACATTATCGAAAGTAGCCTTAGCTGCGGCTAGATAATGCTTCTCAGGTACAAGTGTGTGCGTGTGTGTCTCGGCTGGGCCCATGGAGGGGGCGAACAGTGACCGGCCACCCTCCCCGTCATGTGCGCCCTAGACGTCAGGAACCAAAGTTCACCAGTTTCACTGCCTTGTGACTGGTCCTCAGAGGGAACCTCAACCAGATTTCTGGCCTCCCGTGTTCTCAGCTTCCCCCCAGATAAGGACACACACGCTTGGGAACACTAGTCACAGCACACACAGCTCCGGCGACCCCGCACCGGGCCCAGCCTCCTAGAGTCCCACAGACGCTGAGGCACAGGGCTTCCCGGTGGGGGCGCACAGATCCTCCTCCGGCCAGAAGACAGGGCAGCCAGACCCCTGACCCCGCGCTCCTCGAGGGGTCACTCCAGCCCCCATAGTGCTTCAGAGCTACACGCAGATGTGCGGCAGTTCATGTAAGTCGCACGCTGCCGCGAATGCCGCCTGGAAGACACTTGCAGCGTACACATGCCCACAGCCAGGGATGCTCAAGCAGCCTAGTCAACCGCACGGCGGCAGGTGGTTTCACACATCCCTTCGCGCAGCCGCGGCAGGCGGGCCTGTCCTCACGCAGGAAACGGGGCTCACACACTCGTGTCCCACACCTACGTCCCCCTCACTGTGCACCGGCCACACCGGAGCGCGCGCACACAAACAGCCACACGACGGCGGCCGCGGCCCGCCCACCGGCTGGCCCCGCACTCGCACCCTCGGCCGCGCCCGCTCACGCCCAGGCACGCCGGGCGCGCACACGTGCCGCGAGTACACGCTCCCCTGCTCGCCCGCGCACTCGCACCGACTCTCACACCCCCGCGTTTCCCGTCCCCGCTTGTTTTTCTGGAAACTGCTCTCCGTTCCCCTCCCCCTTGGCCGGAAGTGCTCGCCGTATTTTTAGCCTCTCTGGTTTCCGCCCCTTTCCTCCTCCCTCCGCGGGGCGGGGAGCTGCCCCCAGCACCCCGCGGGGGACCCCGGCCATCCCCTTCCCCACCGTCATTCCAGAGGGGATTCCCGGCCGCCGCTGGGGCCACGGATTTTCCCGCTGGCTACGTGGGGAGCGGGGAGGAGTCCAGCCCCGAACTTCCTCCCGGGCCGGGCGTCCGGGGCCTGGACGGGGTCGGGGGGAGCCAGGCTCCTCGGTGGGAGGGAGGAGGGGCTGGGGGCTCGGGCTGGAGAGGGAGGGGGGGCTGGGCGCCCGGGCTGGTGGGTCCGACGTAGGAGGGGCTGGGGGCCTGGTGTCCGGGATCTGAGCAAAGAGGCGGTTTGGAGAGCTGCCCCGTCCTCCCCCAGATCTGAGCAAGGAGGGGGCGAGGCCCGCGGCCCTGGCTCCCACCCCCTGCGTTTGGGTGGCGGTCGGCCCTTCCCCGCGCAGAGCCCCCTCCAGCCTCTAAGAGCGTCGCCCAATCCCTAGCGTCCTGGCTCTCGGGGCCGATGACTAAGCAGATAGAAGAGGGGACGGGGTGAGCTTGACTCAGGGATGGGAAATGCTCCCTGTCTCCAGGCAATCGAAACTCCTCTGGGATCGCGGCCGGAGCCGAGCCACACTCCGGGGACCCCAGGGTGTCCCCCCCCCCACCTCCCGCTCTCCCTACCGCCGCAATCCCAATAGCAGCCCCGGAGTTTGGAGCCCGGCCGGGAGGCGGGCGGCAGGCACCTCCCCTTTCCCCCTTTTTCCCGTTGTCCCCGAGGCTGTGTTTACAGGCGACACAAACCCTGGTTACAAGAGAGGAACCCGGGCGTCCGGGCCGAGCCTCCTCGTCACCGCTTCCAGGAAGCCCCCCTCCCCCGCCCCTTGCGAATGAGTCACGGCGAGCGGGAGGCTGCAACCGTGCCAAAGGCGCCCGCAGCCGCCCAGCTCACGGGACCGGCCGGGAAGGCCCCTCGGCCCCAGAACGCGCCGCACAGGGATTCCCCCGAGCTCCGTCCGACGGGGCAGGTCGGTGCGCCGGGCAGTGTGTCCGCCTCGGCCCCAGCGCGCGGCCGCAGCCCGCAGAAGTCAACTTTCCGCCTGGGTAGAGCCGCACCCCGCGGCAACGACTTCAGCCCCCATGTGTTTGCACTCCGGGCACCCAGCCCACCGAGATCCCCTTTAAAAGTGAACTTTCTCCCCAGGCCTTTGTAACAGAGGGTCACGCAGGGCACCCCCTCGACCACAGCGGCCTTGCCAGTGTGGGGAGTCACCCCTGCAGACTGGGAGTTCTCAAGGCACACCCCTCCAAAAGACGCCCGTGCGACCACCAGTTGGGGGGGGGGACGCCTTCCTTCCACCTCCAAACAACTTTCCATCGGAGGCAAACCCTCGTCCACAATAAAAGACACGCGCGCGCGCGCGCACACACACGCACACACACACGCACACCCCGCCCTTCCCAATCTTGAGTTTTCTCAGAGGACGAACTTTTACTAACAGGTTCGACAACAGTAACTCGGCCTGGGTCTCCTCGTGTGTGAAACGGGCACAATGCGTCCTCGAGTGGATGGCCGTAAAGTACTTTCACGCAGCAGAGCTGGCGGGCGGGTACCGATCAGAGGGGCCATCTGCAGCGTGAGCTCCAGGGGCCCCCTTCCTGCCTCGCCAGGGATCCGGGGCCCCCGCCCCCGCGAGTCTCGGGGGCCAGGGGGCTGGTGACCAAGGTCTCCCGAGCTGGGCTGTTTGAGTGAGCCCGAGCCAGGCGCGCACGTCCCGGAATCCCCCACCTGGCCTGGGTCGCCCTTCCGTGTTGCTCCTACGGGATTTCTGGCCTGTCGGTGTTTGCTTCCCCCGGTTCATCCCCCCGCTTTTTCAGTTTACGCGACCCTCCCTCTCGCTTCCCCCTCTTTTGAGTTTGTCCCCCTGGGACTGTCTCTAACTTGCTTTTCCGTCTCCCAACTTCCCCGCCTCTCCCTGCCTCCGGGGCGCGCGCGGCTCTCCCGCCACGGCCGCGGCCCCGCGCGGTTCTCTCCCCGGCTCCGTTCCCGGCGCTCTCCTCTCCCCGCCCCCGGCCGTGGTCCCGCGCACGCCCTCTTGGCCTCGGCCCGTGTCGACTCCCAGGGGAGCCCTGCCCCCACCACGGCCCAGCTCGCTTCTCCGCGCCTCGCTCTCTCCAGCCTTGGAAACTGGGCCGACACCCCCCTGTCCCCCCTGCCCCCCCTGCCCCCACCCCCGGGCCGGGGCACTCCCCGCTTGCGGCCGCCCGCGGGGCCGGGCTCCGGTGCGTCCTGGCCGGGGGCCGGGCGGGCCTTGCTGGGGGCGCGCGTCCGGGAAGCGCCCCTTCTGGCCCCACCCACCCGGCCCGCCCCCCCTCGCCCGCCTCTATAAAAGCCCGGGCTCGGCCGGCCGACCGCAGCCTGACTTCAGCGCTCGCCCTCCCGGCCCGCTCCTCACCCCTCGGCCGCTCGCGCCGCCATGGATCGCGCCACCATGGACCTCACCGCCATCTACAAGGTGAGCCCCGCAGGCGACCCCCGGGGCCCGCCCGCCCCCCCAGGGCGACGAGCGCTAGTGCCCACAGCTCCGGCCCGGCCCGGGGGCCCTGCCTCCCTTCCCACAGCCGCGCGGCTCTCAGGAGGCGAAAACAGAGCCCGCGACTTTCGGGTCTCGGCCCTCGGGAGTCGGGAGGCCGGGGGACTCGTCGGAGTCCAGGGCTGCCTGGAGGCGGAAATGGCCCCACACCTGGCCTGACCCCCAGTGGTTGCTGAGGGCGCGGTTTGGCGCGGAGGCGGCCCTGGGCGCGGAGTCCCGGGGTGAGGGGGGGCCGACTCTGTCCCTCCGCCCCTCGGGCCAGCCAGAGCCTGGGAACTCTCGAGTGCGAGGGCTTCCCGACTCCGCGGCTAACTTTGCCCGCTTCTGCAGCTGTGAAACTGGAGAACCCGGTGCGAGGGGTCAGCTCCCCAGGGGCCCAGAGGCTCGAAATTGGGAGGACAGTGGTGTTGTCTGACTCTGGGGTCTTGTTTTGATCCGGCCTGGAGAGCCGGGGACTCTGGGTCCCTCGGGAGACACTTCTGTCGCGGGGGGGCGGGGGGGTGGTGAGATTCTGAACTTCCAAATCGGGATCCCTGCCATCTGGCACCCATATTTTAATGTGGGCAGGTGGGGCTCAGGCCGGGAGCCCACAAACCGGACTGGCAAGCTCTTAGGTGCCCTGCAGCTGGGGTGGGGCGTCACCCAGCATTTTCGGTTTCTTAACCGATCCTTGTTCCCACAGAGCCTCCTGTCGCTGAGCCCTGACATGCCATCTGACCACGGAGAGACGGAGTCCATCCCAGGCTGGCCCCCCTCCGGGCTCTGGAGCCCCAGCTCACCCGAGAGGAGCCGGGTTGGGATCAGTGGCCGCCTGCCTGGCCGCTCCACCAGCCTGGTGGAGAGTCCAAGCTGTGGCTGGGTGCCACCACCCCCGGGTTTCGCACCCCTGGCTCCCCGCCCAGGCCCTG
The DNA here is from genome assembly GCF_048418805.1 of Vulpes vulpes. Classification (NCBI taxonomy): domain Eukaryota; kingdom Metazoa; phylum Chordata; class Mammalia; order Carnivora; family Canidae; genus Vulpes; species Vulpes vulpes. The sequence goes on from NC_132780.1 coordinate 8,870,910, forward strand.
AACTGTCGCCTTCACCCACCTCACCTACTGCGACTCCCACCACCTCATCCCGGTACAAGACCGAGCTGTGTCGGACCTTCTCCGAGAGTGGGCGCTGCCGCTACGGGGCTAAGTGCCAGTTTGCCCACGGGCTGGGCGAGCTGCGCCAGGCCAGCCGCCACCCCAAGTACAAGACCGAACTCTGCCACAAGTTCTACCTCCAGGGCGGCTGCCCCTACGGCTCACGCTGCCACTTCATCCACAACCCCAGCGAAGATCTGGCTGCCCCCGGCCACCCTCATGTGCTGCGCCAGAGCATCAGCTTCTCCGGCCTGCCCTCCGGCCGCCGACCGTCACCACCACCAGCAGGCCTGACAGGCCCTTCCCTGTCCTCCTGCTCCTTCTCTCCCTCCAGCTCCCCACCACCGCCACCTGGGGACCTTCCACTTTCACCCTCTGCGTTCTCTGCTGCCCCTGGGACCCCGGTGGCCCGAAGGGACCCCACCGCAGTCTGTTGCCCCTCCTGCCGAAGGGCTACCCCCAGTAGCGTCTGGGGGCCCTTGGGTGGCCTGGCTCGGAGCCCCTCTGCACAGTCCCTGGGATCTGATCCTGAAGAATATGCCAGCAGCGGCAGCAGCCTAGGGGGATCCGACTCGCCTGTTTTCGAGGCTGGGATTTTTGGGCCACCCCAGCCACCTGCAGCCCCCCGGCGACTCCCCATCTTCAACCGCATCTCTGTTTCTGAGTGACAAGTGCCCGCCCAGTACAGATCAGCTGGATCTCAAGGGGGCCATTTCTCTTTTGCTGTGGGTTCCACAGGGGCCCCGGGGCTGTGGGGAACTTGGGGGACTCAATCAAGTAGCCTCCCCCTACCTTCCAAAGTGCATTAACCCACTCCCCTGACCCCACGCTGGGGCAGGTCCCCAGTGTGCAAGCTCCGTGTTCATGGTGTTGGGGTGGGGAGTTTTCTGGGTCTTGTAAAAAAAAAGTATGTAGCAGATTTGAGGAAGGCAGTGAGCCCTCTACCCACCCCTCCCTTTCCCAATGCTGTGAATAATAGGCTCCCACTGCCCCCTCCCAATTTCTCCTAGACCCTGAGGTTCCAGAGTCTGGTGGTGACTGGAGCCTCCCCCAAGGGGGAATCCTGGTGCTCGAATTTCCCTCCAAAAGCAAGTAGCCAAAGCCATTGCCAAACCCCCCCACCCCCAATCCCCCCCAGCCATTGGGCCCTTTATTTATGACGACTTTATTTATTCTAATGGATTTTATAGTATTTATATATATTGGGTCGTCTGCTTCCCTTGTATTTTTCTTCCTCCTTTTTGTAATATTGGAAACGATGGAATAATTATTGTTATAAGTATGCTATAATAATATATTAAGTAATATATTGTTAAAAGTTTATTTTTGTGGTTTTTGGAATTTTTAAATAAAAGGAATCTGTGTGTAAACTGCAATCCCGGAGTCCTCTGCGGTCCAGAAGCGGTCGAGAGGGGCGGGGAGTGTTTAGAAGCGGGAGAGGGTAGGGTCCGCCGACGGCCCCTCCGCCCCCCTCCGCCCCGCAGGCCGAGCCGCCCGCGGCGCTTACCTGGCAGGAAGTGACGTCACCGGGCCCGGCCGTTCACCTGAGAGGGCGGGCCCAGGTGAGGTCACGCTCGGATCTCGGAGAGCCAGCTGCCGTCCGGCCGGGCTCCGTGACCCACAGCCCTCGGCCGGGCGCGGGCGGGACGGCATGTTTCCGTCCCCACGGGGCCGAGGGAGGAGGGCGGGGCGGAGAGGACGGAATGTGCCGGGGAGCGAGCCCAGGGCGCACGGGGGCGGCGCGGCGGGGGGGAGGGGGCATCCCGAAAGTCGGGGCGCCGGGGGTGCCGGCGGCCTTCCGGGACGTGACAGCCTGGGGTGGGGGGTGAGGGGGACTCAGGCTTTCGGGACCCGGGGGGAGGCGGCGTGAAAGCCTCAGGATTCGACTCTCGGAGTCTCCGCGCCCTGGAATCCTGGACTCTCGTGGCTCGGAAACCTTGCGGGGCGCGCCCAGTGCCGCCTGCGGCTTCCCGGCCCGACCTCCGAGGGGCAGGGTCGTGGCCCGTCGGGCCCCGAGGACTCGGCGTTGCGGGCCGTCGGCGTCCGGGGGCCTTGGGGGCGCGCGGCCGAGGCGGGGGACCCCCCCCCAGAGCCCGGGGCGGGTCGCGGCCGCGTCGGGCGGGGCCCGGGGGACCGCGGCGGCCTCGGACCATACAAGGCAACAGGCGGCGGGACCCACCCTGCGGCGGGGGAGCAGGCCGCCCCGCGCCCGGAAGCCGCCCCGCGTCAGCGCCGGCGCCCCGCCCCCCTTCCGCCGCCGCCTCCCCTGCCCCTTCCCCCGCTCCCCTCCCCCACTTCCCTCTCGGCTCCTCGGCCTCCCCCGTCAGTTCCTCCTCCCCTGACCCTCCCGCGCCGCCCTCCCCTCCCCCTCCCCCTCTCCAAGGCCGCCCCTCCCCCAGCAGCCCTCTCCCTTCCCCTGGTTCCCCATCCAGCCCCCCCCACCCCTTCCCCCTTCCTCTCTTTCCTTCAGTTCCCCTCCTCTCCCTGCCCCCCCCCCCCCACCCGGCCTGCCCTCTCCACCCTGTTCCTCCCTGCGTCTCACTCACTCATTGTCTGCTCGGTTCCACCTCTGCTCCCCACCCCTCTGCGCCCTCCTGCTGGGGTCCTGCCTCTGCCTCTCCCTCTCCAGTCCCCCCCTCCTCCTCTGCCCCCCTCCCCTCCTCCGGCCTCCGGGCCCTCTCCTCTTTGGTGCTCTCTCGCCCCCTGGCCGGCCCTGGCCATTCATCTCCCCTTCCAGGACACTGGCCTCCCCTCATTTTTAGGAAAGGGCTCAGATCCCCACGCTTAGGAGAAAGGGTTCGAGTAAAAGACAAACACGGAGACCCAAAGACACTGGGGAGGCGGAGAGCAAGAACAAGCCGCGCAGACGTCTACAGAAGACACGAAAGAAAGAGAAACTGACATCTCTGGCCCTTCCCTTAGCAAAAACAAAACAAAACAAAACAAAAAAACCAAAAAACAGGTTCTCTGCCCCTTCGAAAAACAGAAACTTCATCTTTGAAAATGACCCATACGGCCAGCTACCAGTGCCAAACACCTGCGAGTGCCCTTGGCTCCTCTTTGTCAAACCCACACCCCCGTCCAACAGCACTTCTGTCTGATTCATCCTGTACAGAGATCCACCTGCCTCCTGGGGGCCTCACCCGGGTCCCATGCTGCGGCCCCCACCTGGGTCCCATCCAGCATCATCTCCCCCCTGAACCTTCCTAGTAGCCCCTTCCCCCTCTCCTGGCTCAGGAACCTCCCTCCCCAACAAGACAACCACAGGGAACCTGTCCTGCCGCCTGAGTCAGTCAGGTCACATTAAAGGCAAAGTCCCAAGTCCTCACCAGCCTACAAGGCCTGGCTCTTATCTTTGGCCACTCTTGCTCCAGTCACTGGCTTCCTAGCCCCTCACCAATATAGCTGTCCTGCTTCAGCCCCGGGGCCTTTCCACCGACTGCTGCCTCTGCCTGGAATATACCCCCCAGGTATCCTCATGGCCTACTTCCCTCCTTGAGGTCTCTGCTCAGATGTCTCCTCAGTGAGATGGTGTTTCACTACTAGGATCACAATCCTCACTGAAGCTGGAACACCCTCATCTCATCCTCCCTACTTTGCTCTGCTTTTTCCCGGACATTCACCACCATGTAATATATAAAATGTAGTTTTCATGTTTACATGAAACCTCATTGGAGTGTCAAACCCTCAGAAGCAGGGACTTGGTCTTGTTAATTGCTCATGCCTAAACCCTAAACAGAAGTCAGCCACGTATTGGATGTTTAGCATTTGTTCAAAGAAACACATCAATGCAGGAAAAGGGAGGAAGAGAGGGAGTAGAAGTTAACTCCAAGACACAGGCGGAAAAAAATTAGTAACTATATGACGTGATTGATGTTAAGTAAACTTACAGTAATCATTTCACAATTTATGAATATATTGAATCATGTTGTACAATACGGTGTTATATGGAAAAAAAAAATCCAAGACAGAAAAGATGAAGAGGCAGTGCCATACACAGTTTGCGGAGGACACTACACCTCTACAGAAGTCTTAAACTGAGATTTGCAGACCCATTTAAGAGGCCATACTACCCTCTGGCGGCCCGGATGGAAACGGCACCTCCCCGCAACACAGGCCGCTCTCCCGGGCGATCGCGAGTTCCAGGAGTCTTTCCAGCCCGAAAACTCCGAAGATCAAAACATTCATTCCTATAACTGACGATGTGATGTTTTTGGTGATTTTTAAGATGTATACATTTCTAAAAAGAGGCCGAGGAAAAAGAGATGCTCCAGGTGAGGATCGAACTCACAACCTCGGCATCGCTCCGCTCGCACTGTCGTATAAGTACCGCGCGCTAACCGATTGCGCCACTGGAGCTCCGGCCGCACCCTCGCGTCGCGAGGTCCTTCAGTCGTTCTTGGCCACGTGACTTTACTGGACAACTCCGCCTTTTACTGCATATGCAAATAAGAATCTTTTGGTTGACCAATGGGAGAAAGCGGGCTACCAGTTCCGGATTCTCACGCCCCGAAGGCCCTTGCTGTAAAAGGGAAAAGTAAAAGAGAGGCGTTTGGAATGCGGGGGCGGGGCCTGCCTGGGACTCGCCTTCTCATGAATATTCAGAGCCAGGGGAGGGGTCTTAACCCTTTACCCGCTGGCCGGCCGGAAGGCAGCCCCTCCCCCCCGCGGGCGGGAACAGGATATGAGCCCGGGCGGCTGGGGGGGGGGGAGGGGAGGCCCCAGGCGACCGCCCCCCGCCTCACAGCTGGGACCGGACTCTCCCGCCACAGATGTGGCGCCGCCGCCGCGGGAGCCCCGCGGTACTCGTCCCAGAGCCTGAGGGGCTCAAAGTCGTGGACTCGGGAGTCGCGAGTGTGCACCGCGCCCTGAGAGACCCCGAAGCGCAGGCTAAAGGAGCCCAGATAGCCAGGTGCCCAGCGCCCCCTCCTGGAGGAGCCGGCAGTCCGGGACCTCAGACCGGCGCGATCCCGGAGGCCGAGCTTCCCGCACCCCGGTTTAAAGAACTTCGGATCCTGGACCGGTGACTTCCTCCAGGGTTCCCAGACACCCGAGCCCAGACATCCGAACTTGGCACACGGACTCCTAGCGCCCCAGCCAGTCTGGGGCTGAAACGCCCACTACTTCAAGGGGACCCAGGAATTTGGGACCCCGGCCTGGAGATGGTTTAACCTCTGCTCCTGGAGTTGGGAGAACTCGGGAATCCGGTCGCCCCACAGCCCTACCTAGAAGACTCAGGAATTTGGGTCCGCAGCGCCCCATCCGAGACCCAAGAGTCGGGACCCCCAGCATCCCTCGTTTAGAGGACCGAGCAGTTCGGACCGCTGCATCCCATTCTCCGAGAGACCCCGGATTCTGGTCCCCGGAGCCTGAGAACCCGAAGTGCACGCCCCTGACTCGCGGAGACCGGGGAGTCCGGCCTTGCGCCTCCCCGGGGACCGTGCTGGGGTCGAATAAGCAGCGAGCAGCCTCGGCTCGGGGCTGGAGACTCCCTGGGAGGTGAGGGGGGAGGCGAGGGGCCCCGACGGGCTGGGGGAGGGGGCGGCGCCGCAGCCGCCGAACAATGAGGGGGCGTGCCGGCGGGGGGCGAGCGGAGGCGCCGGCGGGAGTTTGGGTCTGGAGGGGTGTGGGAAGGCGCTGGGGACCCGGGCTGCGGCGGTGGGGACAGTAAGCGGATCGCGGAGGGACCGGCCGGAGGAGGGGAGGTGGGTCGAGGGCTCAGGGCCAGCGCCCCAACTCGCAGTCCCGGGCGGGGGAGGGAGCCGTCTGCAGGACCCTGGCATCCGGTCCCCCAGCCTCCTCCGCCCTCCCCTGGGACCCCGCGGCCTCCCGCCCACGGCTTTTCCCAGCCCTGCCCCTCGCCCTCCGCTCCAGCCGGAGCCCGAGCGTTCCCAGGATCCCTGAGCCGCCGGCCCGGACAGACCAGGCTCCCGGCTTCACTCTTCTTTGTCTCAACCTTTCCATCTTTTCCTCTGTGTTGCCTCTCCTTGTGCCCCTCTTTCTAGCGCTCGGCCTCCGTCTGCCCCATTCGTTACTCTCGGGGGTCCCGCGTGGGTTTAGACCGTGCTCCCAAGTCCCTGGCCCAATCTGTGAGTGTGGGCGGCGGGGGAGGCTGATGGGGTCCTCGCATCCCAGAAGGGGGTCTTCCTGCTGCAGCCGCTGAGCCGCTCAGCCATGCCCGAGGGAGCCCGGGGACCCAGCCTGTCCAAACCCAGCCCTGGCCTTGGCCGCGGCCCCACAGGTGAAGTGTGCAACTGTGCAGCTGTGTGTGAGACCCAGACAGGTGAGCGTGCAAGGGAGGGTGGGGGTCTGCTGGGCGTTTGTCCTTCATTCCGGGCACTGCAGCCCTCGGTGGCTGGCCGGGTGCTGGGCAGTGCTGACAACACAGGGTGACAGGGACAGTCCCAGCCCTGCCTACGCAGAGCTCTGCGCGGGCGGATGACACCGTCCCCAGACGGGGACAGCCCAGAGGGGGAAACCCAGGTCAGGGCTGGGACAGGGTGTAGGGGGGGTTGGTAGAGAAAGACCCGTCCCCTCACTGTGGGAGCCCCGTCTGGGAAGGCAGTGGATGCTGTGTGGAGGAGGGGACATCTAAACAGAACCGAAAGATTAGGAGGACGGAGTTGGGAAAAGCAAGGAAGAGTATTCTTCACGGAGGGAACGGTGTGTGCAGAGGTGAGAGAGGCTGTTTGGGTTTTTTTTAAGTGAGTGAAAGCAGTCGAATAGGACTGGTGAGAAGTGGTGTGGCTGTGCGAAGAGAGCAGAATGGAAAGGTCTTTAATGGCCGCGTTGCATAAGGCCCTGTGGATCTGATAAATTTGGACTTTATCCTCAGGATATGAAAGGGTTATGCTTGGAGTGACAGGGTCAAATGGGCCAATTAATAAAGATCTCCCAGGCTGACACATGGAGGTGGATTAGAAGAGTGGAGGCCAGAGCCCAGAGAAGACCTTGAAGGGAGAGGACTGGACAGGACCAGAGCAGACCAGGGCAGAGGAGAAGGGAACCCAGGGGAAAGCCCAGGCTCAACCGGGTGGGGGTGAGTGTAGGGCTGAGAGCACTCGCTGTGTTTGGGGAGACCCTCCCTGATCTGCTCCACACCCCCAGCAGCCCCTGCAACCCCGGCCATGGCCTCCCCCCGAGGTTCTGGGAGCTCCACATCCCTCAGCACTGTGGGCTCCGAGGGGGACCCGGCTCCGGGGCCCACCCCAGCTTGCTCAGCGTCCAGGCCAGAGCCCCTTCCAGGGCCCCCCATCCGCCTGCATCTGTCACCTGTGGGCACCCCGGGTTCGGCCAAACCCTCGAGGCTGGAGCGAGTGGCACGAGAGATCGTGGAGACAGAGCGGGCCTATGTCCGGGACCTTCGCAGCATCGTGGAGGTGAGGCAGGTGGGCACCTGAGCCCAGTGGGAACCCCGGCCGGCCTCCACCCCCATAACCCCAGTCACCCCCACAGGACTACCTGGGCCCTCTGCTGGACGGTGGGGTCCTGGGGCTGAGCGCGGAGCAGGTGGGCATACTATTTGCCAACATCGAGGACATCTACGAGTTCAGCAGGTCAGAGGCAGGAGGGATGGGCCAGGGCACCGGCCGGCAGGGTCAGGGGCGGTGGGCTGTAGCCTGACCCAAACCTTGGAGCCCCATCTTGCCCCGTCCAGGCTGGTACCTGGGCTGTAGCGCCACCGGGCAGGGATCACGACGGGGAGTGAGGACCCAGAGTGGCGGAGGGTGAGGGGGATGGAGTCTGAGGACCCAGATGAGGTCTAAATATTGGGGTGTCTCAGTACCATGTCAGGTCTGGGATCACGATGGATCCGGGGCTCCCGGGCCTGAAGATCATGCCAGTGTGAGCATTTTCATCACCATCCCGTCCTGGGAAACCCCTCAGTCCCAGACAAACCAGATGGTTGGCCGGGACCCAGCGAGGACGAGGCTGGGATCCAAGGATCTTGACACCTGCGAGCATCTTAATGAGATCTTGAGATCATTGCAGGAGATCTGAGAAGTCATGACAAGCTCTCAGGATCTTAAGATCATCACAGCTCTGAGGGTCATGATGCCCCTCTCCTGGGGTCATATCACAAGATTCCACCCCCCCCCCCCCTCAAGGCTCATGTCAGCTATAACAAGATTTTGGGCTGAGGAAGGTGACGCTGTCCGTGGATAAAGGCTGAGCAGGTTGTGATCTCCCGTGTAGCACTCAGAAGACTCCCTTTGGATAGGTGGCCCCTTGAGAGATCCTGACAGCCAAGTCCCCAGCTTCCTGGAGTCCTCCCGCAGGGGGCTTGGGGGCCGGGGCAGTCCCTCACCTCCCCCTCTCCCCCACAGTGAGCTCCTGGAGGACCTAGAGGGCAGCCCCAGTGCGGGGGGCATTGCCGAGTGCTTTGTGCAGAGGGTGAGTCAGGAGTGACGGTGCCCAGTTTGGGATGCAGTGGCCTGGGTAGGGGGTGGGGCAGGGCAGGCCTGGGCCAGGCCTGAGGGGCCCACGGGGTGGGGCAGTCACACCTCAGCTCTCCCCGACTCCCGTGTCCCCCGCAGAGTGAGGATTTTGACATCTACACGTTGTACTGCATGAACTACCCGAGGTGAGGGGTGAGGAGCCCCTGCTGGGCCCCAGGCCTTGCCCACTGAGCGGATGCGGATGCGCCAGCCAGCCTCCCTCCACCCCCTCCACCTCCACCCGCCCTGCTTGACCCCTGCCTGACCCCCCCACCTCTCCCTAAGCTGCCCCTGACCGCCCCCCAGTCCCCCAGCCCCTGCAACCCTGGCCACTCCCAGCCCGCCCACCGAGGCCGCCAGCTGACCCCTGACCCGTGCTGTGCCCCCAGCTCCCTAGCCCTGCTCCGGGAGCTGTCGCTGTCCCCGCCCGCAGCCCTGTGGTTGCAGGAGCGCCAGGCCCAGCTCCACCACTCGCTGCCCCTGCAGAGCTTCCTGCTCAAACCTGTTCAGCGGATCCTCAAGTACCACCTGCTGCTGCAGGTCAGCCGTGGCCCTGGGGGGCTGCTCGTAGTGGGGGGGGGGGGGTCCTGGTGGTACATCTGGAGGGTGGGCCAAAGGACAAGTCCCCTAGAAACCGGGACAGCAGTTGGGGCCGGGGCTTCTGGCGCCAGCTGATTCCACTTTCTGTCTCTGCTGTTTGTCCCCTTCTCTGGGTCGCCACGTCTGCCCCAACCTCTGTCTGTCTCCTGTCGTTCTCATCTTTCTCTCATGTCTGTCCCCTCCCTGGGTGCCTGGTGGCTGCCTGGCAGGAGCTTGGCAAGCACTGGGCGGAGGGCCCGGGCGCCGGGGGCCGCGAGATGGTGGAAGAGGCGATTGTGTCCATGACAGCCGTCGCCTGGTACATCAATGACATGAAACGCAAGCAGGAGCATGCTGCGCGCCTCCAGGTGACCCCAGCGGGGGAGGGGCGGCTGGACGGGGCAGGGGGGGCCTTTGGCAGGGGGAGGGTGGGGATCAGTGCTCCCCGGGTGGCCTCGGAGGGCCGTGTTGCTAACGCCCCTGTCTTGCTGTGCCCGCTTCTGCCGTCGCACCTGGCGGGGCCCGGCAGGAAGTGCAGCGGCGGCTGGGCGGCTGGACCGGCCCGGAGCTCAGCGCCTTCGGGGAGCTGGTGCTGGAGGGCGCCTTCCGAGGCGGCGGCGGGGGCGGCCCCCGACTTCGAGGGGGCGAGCGGCTGCTCTTTCTCTTCTCCCGGATGCTGCTCGTGGCCAAGCGCCGGGGACCGGAGTACACCTACAAGGGCCACATCTTCGTGAGTTCAGGGTTGGGGGCGAGGCCAGAGGGTTACCTGCCAGCTGTGTCGTATATACCAGTGTCCTTACAGGGAGGACCCGGGGCACGGTCTGCAAAAAAGGGACCACCCAGCTTAAAAGGGCCACATTTTCTTGAGTCCAAGGATGGGAGGGTGAGGTTTAATGAGGGGTGAGGCCAAGCAGGATGCAGGTGAGGACCTGGGGAGCGGGGGCTGGATTTGCCCACCTGGCAAGCATCTTCTTGATCCAGATGAAGGGGAGGGGCCGGTGAAGGAGGGCAGAGCCCAGCCTGGTGGGGAGGCTCACCAGGGGCAAAGAGGACCCACCACGCAACGTTAGGGGCACATCTGTCTGGGAGGTAGGGACCCAGATACGCACAGGAGGCCTCTGCCCAGTCTCAGGTTGCTGCCCCTCTGTCTCCCCTCACCCCAGTGCTGCAACCTGAGTGTGAGCGAGAGCCCTCGAGACCCTCTGGGGTTCAAGGTGTCCGATCTGACCATTCCCAAACACAGGCACCTGCTCCAGGTGAGTGCCAGGTGGGGCTGGGCGGTCAGGGTTCCCCTCGGTCCCTAGACCTCACACCCGGCTCCCTACTCCACCCCATCCCACCCCCAGGCCAAGAACCAAGAAGAGAAGAGGCTGTGGATTCACTGTCTCCAGCGCCTCTTCTTTGAGAACCACCCGGCCTCTATCCCTGCCAAGGTACAGCTCCTGCCCATCCGTGGGCCTTCAGCGTGCTGGAGGACTACCCCCGGGCCCCCCAGTACCGCAAGACCCTGAGTGCTGGGGGACCCACTTAGACTGTGATCGATAAATCACAGAGTCAGGCTGCCTGGGTTTGAATCCCAGCTCCACCCTGCGGCTCTGTGACTTCGGGCAAGTAACGCAACCTCTCTGGTCTCAGTTTCCTCCCCTGGAGGAATCAGCACCGACCCCCCAGAGTCGTGGTGATTGCTAACAATCATCAGCCTCACACGTAGCAGCACCCGTTACCGGGACTAGGACAGGGGTGCTCAGAGATGAGGCCTCTGGGACGCCACCCTTGTCCTTGTCTCTTTCAGGCGAAACAAGTTCTCCTTGAAAACAGCCTGCACTGTGAGTTGAGGCCTTGGGTTGGGAGGATGTGGGAGCAGAGGAATTCCTCCCCAAGGAGAAGGAGATTATTGGGTTCCAAATTTCTACCCCTAGGTGCTCCTAAAAGTAAGCCTATCCCAGAGCCCCTGACACCCCCGCTTGGGTCTCCCCGACCTCGAGACGCTAGAAGTTTCACTCCTGGACGAAGGAACACAGGTAAAGACGGAACCCTGAGGATCCCCCAACCTCTTCCCCCAGCAGCTGCACCCCCAGCCTTCTCCTCCTTCAGGAGCTGGGGCTGGGCCCCTCACGGGCTTCTAACCTGCCTCTCCCACAGCTCCGTCTCCAGGACCCTCTGCTACCCGCCGTGGCCGCAGACAGTCCGGTGAGTGTCCTCCACCTAAAGGTTGACTGGAGATTGCGGTGGGAGCTGGGCCCCTGACGTCACTGTGTCCTCTCCCCAGAGCCAATGAAGGACCCGTACGTTATGTTTCCACAGAACGGTACGTGACCGCCCTGGCCCAGCTGGGTGCAGCCCTGTCTGTCTTCACGGGGGATGGCCCATGTGCATGGGGGAGGGGTTGGCAGGGGCAGCTCATCGGTGGGGCAGGAAGGGCCTTATTCCTGCATCTCACTCTTCTCTTTCTCATCTCTCCATCCCCAGCTCAGCCTAGACTCAAGGTAAGAAGTCCCCTAGGGAAAAAAAAGTCCTCTAGGACAGGGTCTGGGGACCCAGACTCCTGGGTCTGGGAGGAGGGGACAGGGCCCTCGACTCCTACCCTCCATCCTCTCTCCTTGCTCACAGCACGCTGGCAGTGAGGGGGAGCTGTACCCCACCTTAGAGCCTCAGCCACCAGTTCCAGCTTCCGGACCCCCTGAGGACCTGGAAGACACTGGACCCCCTACCCTGGAACCCTCTGGGACCTCGATCACTGAAGAGATCCTGGAGCTGCTGAACCAGAGAGGCCTCCGGGATCCAGCGGTGAGCTGGGCATCCCAGCATCGTGTCCTCGGGGCTCTTGGCTGGGGGTCGGGGTGGGGGGCCAGCCCGCCCTGATTATCTTTGGCCTCTTCCACACTGCCCACTACAGCCATCGCCCCACGACATCCCCAAGTTCCCTGGAGACTCCCAGGTGCCGGAGGGCAGTGACCCCCTCACATTCCAAGCCCTGCCCAGCCGGGACTCTTCAGAAGAGGAGGAGGAGGAGGAGCTGGAAATGGACGAACGCGGGCCTTCCCCACTCCATGTCCTGGAGGGGCTCGAAAGTTCCAGCGCAGCTGAAAATCCTGACGTTCCCGGCCTTACGAAAAGTCCAGATACACCCAACCTCCCTGAAATTCCCAGCCTGTCTGAAATTCCCAAGATTCCCCACCTTCCCAGTCTGTCAGACATTTCCAGTGTTTTTGAAATGCCCTGCCTTCCAGCCATACCTAGTGTCCCTGACATTCCTAGTCTTCCCAGCGCTCCCACCCTGCCCTGTGACTCATGGCTCCAGGGACCTCTGCGGGGGCCCGATGAGGCCCTGGCCACCAGGAGAGAACTGTTCCCTGGAAGCAGTTCCACAAAACTGGGAGAGCCGTCCTCAGGCGGCAGGGCAGGGCGGGAGGAGGCTGCGGAAGGGGAGTCGTTCCCAGACTTCCAGCCGCAGGATGTCCCCCGAGATCAGGGATTCCCGGATGAGCTGGAATTCCGCTCCTGTTCGGAGATCCGGAGCGCCTGGCAGGCCCTGGAGCAGGGGCAGCTGGCCCGGCCGGGTTTCCCGGAGCCACTGCTCATCCTGGAAGATTCGGATCTGGGCGGAGGCAGCGGCGGGAGTGGGAAGGCAGGAGCCCCGAGTTCGAGTTCGGAGCGGGCGGCCTCCCGAGTGCGAGAGTTAGCCCGGCTTTACAGCGAGCGCATCCAGCAGATGCAGCGGGCTGAGACCCGGGCGTCGGCCAACGCCCCCCGCCGCCGGCCGCGCGCCCTGGCCCAACCGCAGCTGTCCCCCTGCCTGCCGCAGGAGCAGGCTGAGCCAGGTGAGGTCCAGGTGTGTGTCCGCAGAGACGGCCCACGCAGAGACGGGAGTGCTGACTCGGTTCTTTCTGTGCACACAGGGCCCCTGCCTGCCTTTGGACATGTGCTGGTTTGTGAGCTGGCCTTCCCGCTGACCTGTGCCCAGGAGTCTGTTCCTCTGGGTCCCGCCACCCGGGTTCAAGCCGCCACACCTTTGTCTAAGCAGGGAGGCTGCCTCGGGGGCGAGGGTCTAAAGGTTTCAAATTTGCCTGAGCAAGACCATCTGGGCATCCGGGTTCCTTCTGCGGCCCCGTTGTCTGAGCAGAGAGGCCTCTGGAATATACAGAGTGTGGCCGGAGCTGCCGCAGCCGTGCCGAAGCAGGAGGACGCCCCAGGTGTTCGGGTGCTGGCTACAGCTTTGCCTGCTCAGGAAGCCCCCCTGGAAATCCAAGTTCCAGGCACCCCTCCTTTGGCTGAGGATGGAGGCCATGTGGACATCCGGGATCCAAGCAGCCCTGCTTTGCCCAGGCGGGGATGCTGTTCCGATGTTACGGTTGTAGCCACGGCCACTATGCCGAAGCAAGAAGGTCACTTGCGCGCCCAGACCCCAGCCGGTACCCCGCTAACTAAGCAAGGAGGTCCCCGGGATGTTCAGTTCCCAGCCGGTGGCTGCGATCAGGCCGTGAACGCTTCGCTTATGTGTGGAGGGAACCATCAGATCCCAGACAGCACCCCACTGCCCCTGCGACACGAGCTCCCGGACATTCAGGCTCCAGGTGCCTCACCTGTGCCTGCATGTGGAGGCCACCTAAGCCATCAGGTCCCAGCCGGTGCTCCACTGTCTTCACCCCAAGACTGCTCAGACGTTCAGGCTCCAGACCCCTCGCCTTTGCCTGCACACAGGAGCTGCCTAGACGATCGGGTCCCAGCCAGCACGCCGCTATGTGTGCCCAACCCAGACGTTCCAGCTACCACACCTTTGCCCCAGCGACCAGGCCTCCCGGACACCCAAGTCCAGGCCCTCCCACCTTTGCCCGAGCAGGACAGCCTCCCAGACAGCCCCGGTCCATCTGCTGCACCTTTGTTGGAGCAGAAGAGCCTCACAGAAGGGCACGGTCCAGCTGCAATGCTTTCGCCCGAGCAAAGAGGCTCTCAGGACATCCAGGGCCTGGTACCCACCCCGGGCCAGAGCGCCGTGGTTATGTCCAAACCGGGAGGCCACCTGGTCTCTCCTGTAGTCCGGTCAGAGACTTCAGAGTTGACCCCGCCCCACAGTCCCGCTCCTCCAACCCGTCAGCTCCTGGGCCCCAATGCAGCTGCCCTCTCAAGATACCTGGCAGCCTCGTACATCAGCCAGAGCCTGGCTCGGCGGCAAGGGCCTGGGGGGGACGCTCCCGCAGCCTCCCGGGGTCCCTGGTCCTCCTCTGCCCCCGCATCGCGGGCACCTTCACCACCGCCCCAGCCCCAGCCCCCACCACCCCCAGCCAGGAGGCTCAGCTATGCCACCACGGTCAACATCCACGTCGGGGGTGGTGGGCGGCTGCGGCCGGCCAAGGCCCAGGTCAGGTTGAACCACCCCACTCTCCTGGCGCCCCCCCAGGAATCTGTGGGCCTTCGCGGGGCCCAGGGAACTCCTGATGCCCCTTTCCACACATGAGCCGGATGCCAGGCTTCTTGAAAAGCAAGGATCTCAACCAGATGCCACCAACCCTCAGAACTTCACCCTGAAGTCCAGACACTGAACACAGGTGTAAAAATTGCTGCAGCTTTTCAACTCCTGGGAGCTGCTTTGGCAAATGGTCCTTTTTACTTGCCTTGATTAACTCAACAGGGATGGGGAGGGGGATATCATTAATATTTTGTTAATATTATGAAATTCTGTATCTTTTCCCATTCTGGAGGCAGTGGGAGATGACAAGACAATGAATGCGAAGCTCTGACACATCCGTGAATCAGTGGTTCTGAATACTGGAGGCATCTCAAATAGTCTTTGAGAATTAGAACTCTCCATTACCATTCGGTGTTTGCTTTCAGAGTTCAGGAACTGCTCAATGTCATCCAGAAAAGCCAAGTTAAGCAGCTTCATTCCAAGTAGACTTGGAAGGCCATTCCCTTAGCAGTTCAGCCTGTTCCTGTGTCCCAGCTCATCTTGTTCAGCAGTCTCCGTCCATCTCCTGCCTGGCTACCTATTCCAACTTCAATCCATACGCTATGCTTTATTTCGTCCACTCTGTCTCTTCATCCACCCATCATCCTAACCCCCCATTCTCCTACCCATTCATCCATTCCTCCACTGTCTCCTGTCCATGTTGTCCAACCAACCCTTCTCCACTCATCCATCCCTCCAGATTTGCATCTCTACCCATTCATCTGTCTCTCACTGACTCAGCCATCTAATCCATCAGCGCAGCAACCCAGTATTCTCTACCACCATCCATCCTGCCTTAGATTCTTTTGGGTCTTGGAACGACAAGATTTCAGGGATTGTTTCACACTAACACTAGAGTGAATTGGGTTTGGGATTCTGGGAAGTCTGTTCCACATCGGATTTCACTCCCCGACACATGAATGTTCCAATTCTTGTGCCCACCTACACACATCGGATCTTCATACCCCCTCGCTCTAGTTCAGGACCTCTACAGTGCCTCTGTGCCCCCACTCCCAAGAAAGAAATTCAGGTCAGAGACAAAGGCTTTTATGTTAGAATCACTCTGCCTCCTCCCAGCAGTGGCATGCCTGGCGAGCAGCCGAATTTAAGCAGTTTCTTTGGTAATAGACTAGCTTCGTTCCTTGAACGTTAAACGTCTTGTACTTAGCACATTGTCTTACTTAATTTTCTCTGGAATTTCCTGAGGCACCACAGCGTCATAGCTGAGTTCAAATCCTGACTTTTCCAGTTGCTATATGACCTTCAAGTCTGGAGTCTGGGTCTTCTCAACTGCTACAGTTGAGAAATTCTAACAGTACCTGCCCTGTAAGATCATTGTTTGTAAAGATTCAGGGAGCACAGCCTCACTTCCCAAATGTATTTGAGCCTCTGACTCACCAGGGCATTGTTCAACTCACAGATCCCCAAGGACTCAGGCTCTTAGTTCCACCTATGGACTCAGAACCTCCAGGGCAGGAGCCTGGGAATCTGAAGTTTGAACAATCAGCTAACAGGAAAAAAAAAAAAAAAAAGATTGAGTACCAGCTGCATAGCACGAGCATTAGTCACTTTATGTGAACTCATTCACTTTGAATCCTCTCAAAGTCCCTAAAAGGCACGTGAGAATGGTTTCTGATCCTCACTTTAGAGAAAAACAGGCGTATATAGAGAAAGAAGGATTTGCCTAGTCACCTAGCTAAGAGTCCTCTTACCTAAGTGATTCTCCTATGCCAGGCATGGTTCAAGAAAACACTTTCCTTGGAATAAGGCTTGTAGCCTAGCACTCCCAGGGCCCCAGGTAAGTCTTAGTTGAGGAAAGTAGCCTAAACAAGGCCTGGCTCAATAAATACTAGCTGCTAGCTTCTTTCATTTGTTTATTGGATGGTTACTGAGCCATACAGCAGGGCCTGGGCCCGCTTGCTGCAGCCTCCCAGAGGTCAGGACGGAGGCTGGCCCTCCCCTCCTCCGCCCCCAGCTGCACATTCCCAACTGAAGGAAAGTTCTCAGCCTGACCCGGGCTCCCAGTGGCGCCGGAATTCCCGGTATTTGAGGAGGCGGCAGGGAAGGAGAAAGAGGCCGGCTACTCCATAGCCTCAAGTGGGGAAGGAGAGGCGAGCCCCCTCAGCCTTTCCAGATGCAAGATGCATCCCAGCTGTGCTTCTGGCACGGAGCCAGGAGCCTCAGAAGGGGGTCCCTCAACCCTGTAGGAAAACCTTGGACATCAGGCCTGCTTCAACCCCTCCTGATCCCTGCCCCTGGACTCCTACTCCCACCTGCCAGACTCCCAGCTCTCCCTCACAGCCCAAGCTGATACCTCCTCAGGTATACCTTCCTTGCAGGTCTACTACAACCTGCCCCACGTAAGCCCAGCCTTCTTCAAAGCCTCCAGTCAGTTCCATCAGGCTCTGCAGTAGGCCGCCAGTACCCTGCTGCCCTCTTTGGGACACTGAGGTTAATGCCAGCTAAACCTTTAACCCTTTACACCTTCAGTGCAAAACTTGGTGAGCTGCTCTTGTGGCCACCAGGTTAATTTTCATACCTACCATCTAGATACCTGCCCGCCACCAATCTCCCAGGAACACTTAGCTGGGCATCTACTTGGTGCGGTGCCCATCAACCCCACTGTCCATCTCTAAGAAGCGCTGAATATACTCTCTGTTACCAGTGCCGTCCTATAGAATTTTCCTCACAATCAAAGTGTTCTCTCATCTGCGTAGCCCAGTATGCCAGCCACACTAAGCTACTGTATTGAGTGGGGCATATACAAGCTTTCTTATAACTGCCCCACTAGACAGTAAATTTCAAGTTCCCTCTCATATATATATATATAAAAATCTGTAAATTTTTCCCTCAGCCAGCAACGTTCAACTGCCATACAATGTTCTTGCTAGTACCCCCAGCAGCCAGGGGAATAGTGTGGCACCCTGGGGACAATGACTGGGGTTATCCAAGTTGGCTGCAAGGTTAATGTGGGCGGAGATGCCCTTCCCTCTCAATGAAGGGCTCTCGCTTCCTGCAAAAATGGGAGGGGAAGCGCAGAACAAAAGTTAACTGAATCCACAAGCAACACTTTACTTTCCTATACATACACCAGCGCTGTCCCACAGAACTTTTTTAAACAATGGAAACATCCTGTGTTATATGTGTAGCCCAGAAGTAGCAACCGAGAGCCTACTACGTGTTGGCTCTTACTACATGGGAGGCACAACGGGTGAACAAGTCCTCAGTCAGACACACGTTCTGAGCCCTGCAAAGACAGCCACCACACAGTGTAAATCAGGACCTTTCCCCAGGAGGGAGTATTGACAACCTGAAGGGATGGTCAGGGGAAATGCCACGCCCACCCCATCTCCCCACCACATCTCAAGCCTACCTACCTACAGGTTGATATTAAGAAAAATTCCTTTCCAATCTATGTGTGGCCCAAAGTGTGACTTTGGAATGCACCTAAATTGTTTCTCTGGTCCTTGTTAAAGTTTACCAATCTTACACATTTCCCACTCCTCCCTGACATTCCATGAAAACAGCAGCAAAGGGACTGGAAAAAAAAAAGACAAACTCACCAAGACACCCCACACAACCACTCAACCTCAGCTGTGCCCACGCTGGACTCCACTGGAAGTGCAGGGAGATGGAGAGCAAGCCTGCTCCCACCTGCCTCTCCAACCCGTCCACACTAACCCTGGGGTGATGCCGGCTTACCACCCAGACTGACACTGGGCCGGGGTGTTTCTTTCCTTTTAGCCCAAGACCCACCACAAACAACCAAAGCACAACCTTTGAAACCTTAAGTCCCACGACAGCGGTTTATTATAAAGATGAACCCTCATCCTCACAACAATTTCATCGGTAGGATTTCTGGTAGCGAGCACGGGCACCAGGACCGCCAAACTTTTTGGATTCGCAGCGCCGGGGATCTGCCACCAGCAGGGTCCGGTCGTACTGGATAAGGATGTCTTTGATCTCCTTCTTGGAGGCCTCATCCACATCTGGGGGAAGGACAGTGAAAGGTGAGAGCGGTGGAAGCATCCCCCAGTCTCTGGGCTGAAGATGGGGGCTGGTCCTCAACCTGCCACCCACCCACCCATAGGAAGGAGCCGTTCTCACTCACATTTCTGGTAATAGGCCACCAGCGCCTTGGAGATGGACTGGCGGATGGCTGTGAGGGAAATACACGCACAGAAGAGTATATTAGCTTTGAGAAGGCCCAAGAACAAGGCCTGGCTCTCAGAGCCACCTGCCCATCCGTCCCCCCCATACGCCCAATTCCTGGAACTCACCGTAAATCTGGGCCACATGACCACCACCCTTCACTCGGACACGGATGTCCACCCCGGCAAATCGCTCCTTACCCAGAAGCAGAACAGGTTCCAGTAGCTGGAGAAACAGGGGACATGACAGGATTTCCTATCACAACCTGGACAGCTGACTATCTCACTGAGCACCCTACTCCTCTCTCTCCAAGTAACTGCCACCACTGACCTCAAAGCACTAGTGGGCAAGGAGATGCACGGCCAGGAGAGCAGGGAGCACTTGAAGATGGATGAGAGACTCCTGAAGGCAACCTGAGCTGGGCCCTCCTATTTCTGTCCCTCTGGGCCTCAGTGTTCCCATCTCTAGGACTGGTTCTTAAAAGTGTTAGCATTTTAACTGAACACGGCAAACCTCTACAACCACCAAAACTACTGCAAACGTTGAAAAGCCACTCCTGGACCATGTCTTTTTCTGGATTTCTCCCTTGAGCTCTCCTCCCAGCCCTCTGAGCCTCCCATTTCCAAATTACAATACTACACACCCTATGCCATGCTATCCCCTTGCCGGCTCTAGATGTTTTGCAAGTGCCTGCGTGCTCCTGTTTTACCTACTCTAGGTCTCAGCTCACAGATCCCCATCAGCACCTCCACCCACTCCCCAAGCCTGTCCTGATCCTTTCACGCAAGTGGAAGCATTCTCGGGGCTCTTCCATTCCAACCCAGACTACGCTGGATTAGTGTCTGGTACTGGGTCCAGTCTGCTTCCTCCAGTGGACTAGGAGCTTTATGAGGGTAGGGCCTGGGACCACCGCTCTGTACACAGGACACACAAGCAAAACTTTTGTATAACTGACAGGCGGTAAGAGTAAACCACAGTACTCGATTATCTACTATGCCAAGGGATCTCAGACTCTATCCTATTAAATTCTAACTAATAAACCTACTACAGTAAAGTTATTTTCCGCACTTAAAAGTAACAATTTTACCACAACCCTACACACTGGAAACTAATGTAACACTGTGTGCCCACTACACTAAAATTAAAAAGTCAAAGGTAATAAAATAAAAGCAACATACTTTATGAAGAAACAAATACATTTATTCACATGTTAAGCAGTTTACACTAACAACCTAATTTATCCTCACAACAGTCCTTCAAGGTAGTAGGTACCCCACTTATATAGAACCCAAAAATGAAGTTACTTCCCTCGAACAATAACATATATAAAACAGGCAAAAAACAGACTCTGCTCTTTCCGTTCCGAGCTCAAGAAACTGAGGCAAAAACACGCAGGGGACCACGAACCCCTTTCACAGCAAATCACAACAAACCCAAATTCTGTTCCTGTTCTTCCAATATTTAATTGTTGACCATCAACAGTGTCCAAACCCTACTCTTACAAAGTTTTAAAAAACCCTGACAGAAATAAGAAATTGATTTCTGTCCTCTGAGTCTACACTCTAGCAGGAAAAAAGACGTTAGATTGTGAACACAACACACGTCCCGCATTAACTTAGTGCAAGAAACCAGAATTCACCAACTCCTGTTGGCTTTCATTCCCCCCAGTGAGTGGACTTCCAAAAATCCGAGTTTTTAAAGCATCTTCATTTTTTAAAAAAAGACTTTATTCATGAAAGACACACAGAGAGGCAGAGACACAGGCAGAGAAACAGGCTCCATGCAGGAAGCCCGATGTGGGACCCGATCCCAGACTCCAGGATCACGCCCTGAGCCGAAGGCAGATGCTCAACCTCTGAGCCACCCAGGTGTCCCTGAAAGCACCCTCTTTGGATGCTTTCCAAAGCAAACGTGGATATCTGCAATATCCACGTTTTCACTCTGCCCACTCAAGCTTTTATCACGGTATCTCAAACCCCCGAAAACCACTTCCCAAGGCCCCTTTTTCTCTGCCCCCAACTGTTTCTAAACATCCTCCAGCTTCCAAGGCCAATGAACTCCAGGAACCGACTTACTTAAACATCTCTTTCTAGCTAGAGGCCTCCACTCAACCCAAACGCCCCTCCCCAATCCAGCACCTTGTACTGCAGCGTGCGTGGCTCGATCATCTCCAGGGGCCGCCCGTTCACCTTGATGAGGCCGTTGCCCCGCTTGCAGTGCGCCACGGCGGTGGCCGTCTTCTGTGGAAAGCAAGGGAGCAACAGCGCAGCCACGTGAGCTTCGGCCCCAGCTCCCAAGTCCACCCCAGAACCCGCCCGTAGGCTTCGGCCGACCCCCGCCTCCCTCCGCCCCTCCCTTCGGGCACCCAGACTACCTTACGTCCGAAGACCTGCACGGACTGCAGAGGACCCTTGGACGGCATGGCTGCGACGGTAGGGAAGAGCTCTTCACCGCGCGGCGCTGCAACCGGAAAAGGAAAATGCGGGGCCGCCCCAGCCGCTTTTCAGGGTCTGCGCAGGCGCTTTGGGAGCTGCGTCGCGACGGGAGAGAGCTTGACGGCACACATTGCAGCCAGGGGGCGGGACTTCGGAATAGCGGCGGGAAGGTGGGTCCAAGGACCGGAGGAGGCGGGACCTGGGAGCGGAAGGGGCGGGGCCTGAAGTGCGCTGCGTGCAATCGCTGGAGAAGGAAGAAGACGCGCGGTTCTTCACACTCATGGTGGTCGTTGCCCACCGCCGCCACGTTTGCCTTTCGGCTCTTTAAAAATCTCCCTCCACCCAAAAACTCGAGTCTCACGGTCCTCAGAAGAGGCTCCCGTTTACCCCTCGCCACTGGCTATCGTCCTCCCCTGCTCCGCAAATCCCCCTCCCTCGGAATCGCACCTACGGAACCCACAGCAGGAAGTCAGGCGGGATTTCCAGATTCAGGATTCAGAACCCACCTGCTCCGAGAATCCTCTCCCAGAATTTCCTTTTAGCGCCCCACGCTCAGAATCTACTTTTCACCAGAATTTCCTTCCTTTTAGAGTCTCCTCCAGACTCCCCCCTCTTCAGAGCCCTCACTCAGTTCCTCTTTCCCCGAATCTTCGTCCACTCAGGGGCCCCGGAATCTACTTATGCCCGCAATCCACCCTTCCTGGAACCTCCTCGGTAGAATCCCCTTTCACAGAATTTCTCTCCCTTTTAGAGCCCCCCTCCTTCAAAATCTACTTTTCTTAAGAATTCCCTTCCCTTTAGAGCCTCCTCTTCCCAGCAACTGCCTCCCCTAGGATGTTCCTCCCCTAGAATTCTCCACACCTTAGAGACCCTCCCTTCATTTCTTTTTTAAAAAGATTTTATTTATTCATGAGAAAGATTTTATTCATTATTTATTCACAGAGAGAGAGGCAGAGACACAGGCAGTGGGAGAAGCAGGCTCCATGCAGGGAGCCCGATGTGAGACTCGATCCCAGGACCCCAGGATCACGACCTGAGCTAAAGGCAGATGCTCAACCACTAAGCCACCTAGGTGCCCCGAGACCCTCCCTTCAGAATGCTCCCCCCTTCAGGGTCCCTACCCTAGAATCCCTCTTTCTCCAGGGACCTACTCACCAAGCTCCTCCCCACAGAATTCATCCCTAGCACCCTCCCATCCCATCTGAGGAATCTCGGGATTGAGTTGCCCTTTTACTCCCCCACACTCAGGATACTCCCTCCCCAGGCAAAAGGCTTGTCTCAGAGCTGCAGAGGGGCCACAGTTGCTTCAGTTTCTCTGGCAGCACTGAGTCAGAAGTCCAAGGTTCTTTTTTTTTTTTTTTTTTTTTTATGATTTTATTTATTTATTTATGAGAGACACACAGAGAGAGGCAGAGAAACAGGCTCCATCCTGGGAGCTCGGCATGGGACTTGATCCCAGGTCTCCAGGATCATGCCCTGGGCTGAAGGCGGTGCTAAACCGCTGAGCCACCGGGGCTGCCCATAAGGTTCTTTTTTTTTTTTTTTTTTTTTTTTTTTAAAGATTTTATTTATGAGAGACACAGAGACACAGGCAGAGGGAGAAGCAGGCTCCCCACAAAGAGCCCGATGCGAGGCTGGATCCCGGATCCCAGGATCAGGACCTGAGCCGAAGGCAGACACCCAACCGCTGAGCCATCCAGGTGTCCCTGAAGTCCAAGGTTCAAAGGGCTGTGGTGACTCAATTTGCACCTGGAAGGTGGAGACTGGGTGGAGGTTAGTGGGCGGATCTGTGGCTGGAGGGAGAATCCTCCAGCCCAGAGTCCAGCTCCAACAAGGTGAGAGAGGAGAGGTGGAGGGAGGGAGCACCCAGACGCTGACTTGGGGGGACAGACAGACATACAAAGCACAAGAGAGACAGACACACATGAAGGAGAAAGACAAAGAAGGGGCCAATGGAAAAGAGGAAAAAGAAGATAGACACAGGGTCAATTACAGATGGACCCAGAAAACACAAGTGACGGCGATTCGGAGGCAGAGAGGCCAGCCCTCAGAGAATGAAGACAGACAGGTACAGGCAAGCATGGAGATTTCAAGATATTTGAAATATGGAGAAACGATGTAGGAATAGAAGTAGAAAGGAGAGCAGATCCCCAAATATGCACCTGCAAACACAGATAAAGCCTAGCAGGGGTGTTTTCCAATGAGAAGACAGGCCATGGGATTCACGTACTCACACACTCTTATGCTGCCTGATGCACCTGTTGGGGGAGGAGGGTGGGATTAGACTTCCCCAAATCCTCTAATCTCTCTGGGCTAATCCTCATTTGCTTGCTGAGTCTTTTATCTTCCTGTGTGTGTGTGTGGGGGGGGGGGTGTCAGGGAGCCCTCTGACCTGGACCCTCCCTACTGTAGCATGACCATCTTCCCTGGCCTCTTGAAGAACATTCTCTGAGTATCTGTGGGTTGAGTGGAGCTGGACCAGAAGGGGTCAGGACACTTCAGTCTTCCAACTTGCTCTGTCTCTTTGCACTTCTTGCTTCCAGGACCCTGGGCTGGGACCAGAGAAAGCCTGGGTGGTGGGCAGGGTGCCCGTGTGGCCTCTCTGGACCATCCTCCTGCTGATACGGCCCTTGGGAAGCCTAGGATCACCCCTCTGTCCTCGGGAGGCTTTCTACTTCTTAATTGCCATCATGAAGATGCTGGTGAGGAGGAGGGAGGGGAGAGCCAGCAGATAGGCAGGGAGGGGGTTGGGGGGGGCATGTTTGAAGAAGGGTCCGGCTCTCCCCTCCAAGATCTGATTCTTCTCCCTGCCTCAAATTATAGGGAAACAAAAATGATGGCACTCTTTACACCCCAGATGACCTTTCGGTGAGTATTTCATTAGCTCCTTACTGGGCGTTGGAAATTTAGGGAGAATCCACTAACTCAGAATACATGTTGGCGGCAGGAGGCAGTGGGGCTGGTGTTTGGCTGTCCAGTTGCTGACCCAGCTCCCAGCCTTCAAATAGATTTTGTTTGCTGCTGTCTCCAATACCTATTTTTTTTAAAAGATTTATTTATTTATTTGAGAGAGAGAGAGAGCACACTTGCAGATGCATGTGAGCAGTGGGGAGGGACAGAGGGAGAGGGAGAGAATCCCAAGCAGACTCCCTCACTTAGTGGGGAGCCTGATGTAGAGCTTGATCCCATGAAACTGAGATCAGGACCCCAGCCAAAACCAAGAGTTGGGACGCCTAACTGACTGAGCCACCCACGTGCCCTGTGCCATCTCCCAACACCTAGAACATAGGTGGCACATAGCAACAAATGATGATGGTGGTGGTGATGGTTAAATAGTGCTCCATCTGCCAGGCATTGGTCTAAATGGTTTAAGTATATGAGCTTGTTTACTCTTCACACTGACCGGGATCCCTGGGTGGCTCAGCAGTTTAGCGTCTGCCTTTGGCCCAGGGCGTGATCCTGGAGTCCCAGCATGGAGCCTGCTTCTCCCTCTGGCTGTGTCTCTGCCTCTCTCTGTGTGTGTCTTTCATGAATAAATAAATAAAAATCTTAAAAAAAAAAAAAAAACTCTTCACACTGACCCTATGAGGTAGAAAGGTCCACCGTATATGGATGTGAAGAACATACACCACACAAGGATCCCACATCAATTAGGGCAGTATTCACATCCAGGATATATTCATCAATTTCTGGTAGATAGCAGTAATGTATTTTGTTCTAACAAAATCAACACTTTAAAGTAATTTAAGAAAGAAGTGTCATTTTCTAGGTATAGGTTTGCATTAGCCCTGAAGGTAGGAATTATTCAGAACTCTGTTTCACAGATTAGAAAACTGAGGGCCAAAGAGGTGAAGGGGCTTATCCCAGGCCATAATTCAGAAACCCTGGGGTTGGGATTTTGGGATCAGACCCTTGCCCA
The DNA here is from genome assembly GCF_048418805.1 of Vulpes vulpes. Taxonomy (NCBI): domain Eukaryota; kingdom Metazoa; phylum Chordata; class Mammalia; order Carnivora; family Canidae; genus Vulpes; species Vulpes vulpes. The sequence continues at coordinate 8,895,939 of NC_132780.1, forward strand.
GAGACACCAAGTCACTCTGTCCCCACAGGTGTGTCCTGCTGAGACTCTGGGGTGCTTCCGGCTGGAGCTGTCTGTGATCCAGTTCGAAGAGGGCCCATCCTTGGGGATTGCAGTGTTCCGGCTACAGCGTCTGCTGGATGCCCTGGGGTCTCGGCTGTGGGTGACTGGCCAGGGCCCTTGTCCACCCTGCGAAGGACATCCTCAGAGACCTGTCCCTCTCTTTCTGTTGAAACTCTTAGAGTTATTACAGGGGGCTTGTGCTCAGCACCTGCCCTCAGCATGAGCCTGGGAAGACACAGACTCCCTGGTACTGCTGGAGAGGCTGGGTGGAGAGAGGGAGAGAGGACTTGGGTTTCTAGCCCCAGTTCCCAGTCCTAAGCCTTCTTCTAGGCCAGAGGACCCCATCTGGAGCCCAAGGAGCCAAGGTGGAGAGGAGAGAAGGAAAATAAGATCTGAAACCTGAAGTCTCTGACCTCCTGGGATGGGGGTGGGTAGATAAATCGGCTCTCACCTGCCTCTGCTCTCCCTCTCAGATACTCCCTCCTCTCTCCTCTTCTGGTTAAGGACAGAATTGCACAGATGTCTTCTAACCTAATCCCACCCCTAGAGGACAGACAGAGAGAGGCTTGTGCCTGAATACAAATAATTACCACCTGGAGAGCTTTGAAATAATACTGATGGCAAGGCCCCAACCCAGAGATTTTGATAATTGGTCTCTGGTGGATCCTGAACATCCATAGTTTTAAAATCAACTTCATTGAGGTGTAGTTTATGTACAGTAATAAGCATACATTTCAAGTAGACATTTCATTGAGTTTGGACAAATGTATACACACAGCCACATTTCCATCACCCCCAAAGCATCCTTCATGCCCCTTCCCAGTTAATCTTCACCTCCAGTCGTAGACACCCACCAGTCTGCTTTCTCTCTGGATTAATTTTGCTTTCTCTAGGGTTTCATATGAATGGAATTGTACTATGTATATATATTTACATATATTCTAGTGTCTGGTTTCTTTCATTCAGCATGTTTTTGAGATTCATTCATGTACCAACCAGCAATTTGTTACTATTCCATTGTATAGATGCACCCCAATTTGTTTATCCACTCTCTTCATGATGGATATTGGGCTGTTTCCACTTTGGGGCTATTGTGCATCGCTCTCTACTTGCATCTTATGTACCACTGGGGCTGAGGGTTGAGAACACCTGACACACAAAGGAAGAACTTTCTATGGGGAGAAAATTACTGTTTCCTGGAGTAAATGTCTTTTTGCAGCAAGGTCAGTAAGCATTTTATATGTAGAATCCTATTTTGAAGGGCTGCTGTTTAAAGGAACCGAGCTTGGGGGACAGTTGGGTGGCTCAGTGGTTGGGCATCTGCCTTTGGCTCAGGGTGTGATCCTGGGGTCCCCGGATCAAGTCCCACATACAGCTTCCTGCATGGAACCTGCTACTCCCTCTGCCTGTGTCTCTGTGTCTCTTGTGAATGAATAAAATCTTAAAATATAAATAAATAAATAAATAAATAAATAAATAAATAAATAAATAAATAAATAAATAAAAAAACCGAGCTTGGGATGCTTGGGTGGCTCAGGGGTTGAATTTCTGCCTTGGACTCAGGGTGTGATCCTAGGGTCCTAGGATGGAGTCCTACATCAAGCTCCCTGTGGGTAGCCTGCTTCTCTCTCGGTCTATGTTTCTGCCTCTCTCTGTGCCTCTCATGAATAAATATATATACAAATAAATAAATCTTTAAAAAATGAATAAAGGTGAACACATCTGGGTGGCGAGTGTCTGTCTGCCTTTGGCCCAAGGCGCGATCCTGGAATTCTGGGATGGAGTCCCACATCGGGCTCCCTGAATGGAGCCTGCTTCTCTCTCTGTATCTCTGCCTCTCTCTCTCTCTCTCTCTTTCTCTCATGAATAAATAAATAAAATCTTTTAAAAAATGAATACACAAACCAATTTTATAGAAAGGAAGACATAGAGTGACCAGCCCCTCCCCAGTTTATATTGGTTTCAGTCTGGGATTGTTGGATCAGGGAGTGTATATTCATTCCCTGGTAGCTGTCTTGTGAGCCAGTTGGTGGCCAAACCACGTATTACCCTGTACTAGGTGCATATTAAAATTTTGTAAATTGAATCCAGGTGTCTCAATGCTTATGCAAGAAATTTTAGCAATTTTTTTTAAAGATTTTATTTATTCATGATAGAGAGAGAGAGAGAGAGGCAGAGACACAAGGAGAGGGAGAAGAAGGCTCCGTGCCAGGGGCCTGACGCGGGACTCGATCCTGAGACTCCAGGATCGCATCCTGGGCCTAAGGCACGCGAGAAACCGCGAGAAACCGCTGAGCCACGCAGCAATGTGTTTTAAAAGTTTGATTTTTTTCCCCCTTCATCACATTAATTTTTCTTCTCTCTCATCGCCTGGTCCTCTTTGCCACCTGTCAGACAAATAATTACTAATATGTAAATTCCCGTTGATTTAAACTTAGGGATTTGTAAAGGAAAGCAAGCGTTTTTAAGCGTCACTCACACTTGGGGAGGAGTCTTAGGTCTGCCATTGCGCAGTTAGTTTATTTTTCTGAGCTTCAGTTTTCTTGTCGGCAAAATGGGGGTACTTACCTTCTAGGAATCTTTTAGAGGATCTAGGGAATAAAGCCTGATTTATCTGCTAATTCATTATTATTTAGTCATTCTCTGACTCCTCGCGGCTTGGCACACCACATCAGTTAAGTACAAGCTCGAGCTCCTGGTTGGAAATGCCCAACGGAGAAGGGGAGGAGTCTTTGACACTCCCAAGATGTCGACTCCATGCTCTACGTTAAGCAGACCTGCCACTTTCAAGATGGCGCCCAGGAAGTGCATCACCGGAGACGAGCTCCGGAAATCTCGCGTTAGGCGAGGCCAACGGGTAAGTTCTCGCGAGAGGGCACGTCAGTCCCAGCCGGGCGTCGTGTGAACAGCTGCTGGTACCGAAGGCTGAGGTGGAACCGGAGCGGTGAGGGGTGGGTCGGTCGCCGAGGTGGCAGCACCCAGGGTCGCCGGGGTCCAGGGAGGCTTAGAGCCCGGATTCGGGGACTCGGAAGGTGTACCAGGTGGCTTAGGGATAGCCTTTTGAGACCACGGTTGCCAGAACGAGGCTGCCGGAAGTGCGCTAAGGGATTTTTCTTCTCCCCGGGAACTGGCGGGGAAACTGAGGCTGGGGTGGGGCCGTTGTTTGGGGGACGCACTGAGGCCGCCGTCTTTTCCTGCAAGAGCAGAAGATGTCGGACAGCGAGGACAGCAACTTCTCCGAGGAGGAGGATAGTGAGCACAGCAGTGACGGCGAGGAGGCCGAGGTGTGTGGCTGGGACTTGGTGGGGAGGCATCGTGCCTGGGGCAGGACCAGGGCAGAAGGGCCCCTGTGGGAGCTCGGAGGACATCAAAACGAGCTCTGGCCTCTGGCAGTTTCCAGCTTGCTGATAGTGATAGAGAAGTAGGCAAGCCTAAGTCCAGCAGAGGGATGGGTGCGCGAAGCCAGGGATGCGCCAGGTACAGTGAAATAACAGGACCCAGCAGAGAGCAAGCACTCCCTGTTCGCTTCTATTTTGGGGTGTGCATTTCATTTCAGAAATATATTTTTAGTGCCTACACAATTCTTTGCCCTGGGCCGGCACCAATAAACAAAACAGATTTTGAAAGTTCTTTGCTCCTTGTTTCTAAGTAAACATAACTAATAAGTTTATTGTTTAGTAAGGCAGAGGGTGCCCTGGAGAAAAGTAGCGAAGGGGAATAGGAAGTCTTGGTCAGTTTTAAGTAAGGTGAGCCTGAGAGGGTGATGTTTGAAAAAAGACATGTTGGAGGTGAGGGAGTGAGCCATGTGTAGAAGTTAAAAGTGTTGCAGTAAGGGGGGCAGCACGTGCAGAGTTGGGAGCGTGGGCCTGCGTGTTCAAGAAGTAGCAAGGAGAGCGTGTGCCGCAAAGAAGTAGCAGGAGCCAGATCATATAGGATCTTGAAGGTTCTGCTGAGGAATTTGTTCTGGTTGAGTGGGACAGAGCCGTGAGAAAGGTTTTGAGCAAAGAAGGGGTGTGATCTCATGTTTTGAAAGGATTACTCTGGCTTTGGCTCTATTTGGTTCATCTGATTTTAAATATTCTGCTGTTGCCTATTTTCCTCTTTTGTTTACTTCTGGCTTTTTCGCTGATTAAATAAATGTTTGAGCAGCTACTCCTGTGTTCCAGATTCTTCCTTAGGTGTTGAAGAGAGTGGAGCCAGGCAAATTTTCTTTCAGAGTTTACACTTAGTAGGCAACAGTTGCAAACTAACAAAGAGATGACTTGATGATTATAAATGTTTCTTTTAACCTCCAGAAAGGTAAATCAGGTTTTTTTGTTTGTTTTTGTTTTTGTTTTTTTAGATTTTATATATTTATTCATGAGAGAGAGAGCGAGGCAGAGGGAGAAGCAGCTCCATGCAGGGAGCCTGACTTGGGACTTGATCCCCGGTCTCCAGGATCAGGCCCTGGACTGAAGGCAGCGCTAAACCGCTGAGCCACCTGGGCTGCCTCTAAATCATTTTTAAAGTTAGTTGCCAACACTTGTAAGGACTATTTCATGTAAAAGTCATGATTTTCTGCTTTTCTGGGAAAGTGAGAGGAACCAGCAACATGAGGCCCAGGACTGTTCTACCCAGCAGCTCTTTTTTTTTTTTTTTTTTTTTTAAGATTTATTTGTTTATTCATTCAGAGAGAGTGAGAGAGAGGCAGAGACACAGGCAGAGGGAGAAGCAGGCTCCATGCAGGAAGCCCGATGTGGGACTTGATCCCGGGTCTCCAGGATCACACCCCGGGCTGCAAGCGGCGCCAAACCCCTGCGCCACCGGGGCTGCCCCCCAGCAGTTCTTGGCTTAAGAAGTGTCAGCCTGCTGTAGAATGGGGAATTTTCTCCCATTTCCTGGTATATATCAGTTGCCATTTATCATCATACCTGCCTTGTGGTGGATTTAAGTAAACACTTCATATACTTGTGTCCTAGGAAACATCAGGTAGAGAGTGCCATGGATTTCCTTTGACCTGCTCCACTTACTTTTGTTCTTTTCTTACTCTCTGTAGGTATTTGATTGTCAATCCTTGTGCTCTCTGGGGAATCCTCAGCCTCCAGTGAAGAGTTGAAGGAATTGGGAAGCCATCGTCAGGGTGGGGCAAAGTGGGAGGATGCTAGGAAGGGATTTTGCTTCAAGCAGCACTGGGTTCTTGGTTTCTCTGACTCATGGCTTCAAGACACTGTTTGTGGTTAGATCCTGGTGGTAATAAGAAAACGATCCCTGGGTCCTTTTCCTGGCTGGGGCATCTGGTTTGCTGTGTCCAGATCTCACTTCCCAACACCACACCAGGCTCTTGACTCACCTGCTGGCTTGTCAGCTATCACCAGATGAGGCAGGAGGACAGTGAAAGGCCAGCCAGAGATAGGACTGGATAGGCTTTTTGGACAGCCAAATGTTAGCATGGTCTTTGAAGGACCAGGCCTTGTGGAACAAAGAAGGTAGGGATGGCAGACGATGAGCCAGTGCTGAGGGGAATGAGCCGTTTCACCATTCTCAGTCCCAGTAATCTGCTCATTCATTCGATGAACATGTTACTAGTATTGCTGTCATGGTGGGTCACAGGCTCCTTCATGGAGCTCTCTGTCCTGGGGTAGAGATAATTGTACAAACAGATGGTTACTTCAGGGGATTGTGAGGATGCCCAGCGTAAGAGCATGTTCAAGCTTCAGGATAACACAAAGATAGTAATGGGAGCTCTCTCCTCAGTGATTGGGGAGCCAGGTTTGAAGAGAAGGTTTTGCTGGGACTGAGCCAGGAGAATGATGACAAGGTTCCTTGAAATCAAGCTGTGGTCCTGTTGTAGTTTGAGTTGTTAAAAAGTGGGACATTGTAAAAAAAAAAAAAAAAAGTGGGACATTGTGTACTAGTCAGGAATATGTATGAAACAAATATTTCAGTTGCTTCAGTTCCTATCCCTGGACTGGGTGATGTTAGAAACCTAGCAATGCCTAAGGTAGCCTGGGCCCTGCTCTTAGGGAGCTTACAGTGGTACAAGGCTGTGATGGAGGAAGCTCAGAGGATATGCCTGACTTTGCTGGGGATGGGGGGTAGCATGACTTCCTGAAAAGGGGGGTATTTTGATTGAAATATGAGTAAGAGTCAAAGGAGAATAGCTTTTTTTGCAGAGGACCAGCATGTGCAATGGATAGTACAGAGAGCATGGTATGAGTAGTTCAGTATGGCTGGGACCTAGCATTTGGGTGAGTGGGGAGCCTAAAGAGGCAGGATGAGAAGGAGAGGCAGTGGGCAGAGTGTGTGCTTCTAGTCTAGGCTGCTAGGGAGCTAGTTCTTTACCTGAGGGCAGTGGGAAACCATGGCCATGTTGTTTCAAGCAGGGAACCAAATGACCCATTTTTGTGTTGATCATATTTAGTTTCCCAAGACTATAGGTTACATTCCAGGTAGGGGTTGATGAGAGGTGGTTTTAGGTGGGATAAGAACAAGACCTCAAGCCACATTGAGTCATCATGAAGTTATTTCCTGTATAAATTGCATGTCCTGTCTTTTGGTTGGGTCACAGAGAAAGTTTCATTTTGGTGCTACTGTGCCTTGAACACTTATAATAAGAGCTTGTCTCCAAGTTTATTAGGCAAACAGGTTTTTGGCTTAGACCCTGCAGCAGGCAATAGTATCATACTAGTGCTTAATAACATTGTTTTGCTTTTATCTTTATGGTTACTTTTTGCTTATAACAAGTTAACTTTATTTATTTTTAAAGACTTTATTTATTTACTCATGAGAGACAGAGAGAGAGGCAGAGATATGAGCAGAGAGAGAAGCAGGCTCCATTTAGGGAGCCTGATGTGAGACTCGATCCCACGGGACTCCAAGATCACACCTTGGGCCAAAGGCAAGACACTCAACCACTGAGCCACCCATGTCTTGTCCCATGACAAGTTAACTTTAAAAACGTTTTTACTTGTGAAATATTTCAAAATATGGAAAAGTTTTTCTGTTAAGTTAAATGAAAATTGGAGTGAATTTAAAGAAAATAGCAGATAAATGGGTTGTACTGATGTGAACTTGGCAAGAAGGCATGAAGTTAATGAGGAAAAGATTGAAGTTGGCAAACACTGCTTTGTGTGGATCATCTCCTTTTGTGACTGGTACAGAAAGAGGGCTTAGAGGCCAAGAGACCAGAAAAGAGGCTGGGCAAGGGGCTGGGTTTTGTTTAGTTTTAAAGATTTTATTTATTTATTCATGAGAGACACAGGGAGAAGCAGAGACACAGGCAGAGGGAGAAGCAGGCTCCATTCTACGCAGGGAGCCTGATGTGGGACTTGATTCCAGGACTCCAGGATTACGCCCTGAGCTGAAGGCAGGTGCTCAACCACAGAGCCACCCAGGCGTCCCAAGGGGCTGGGTTTTAGAGGGCAGCGTTCTGGCTTATGCTGGGGGATATGGGGATGGGGAAGAAGGGACAGATTGGAGGGATAATGTTCCAAAAGCAGGAAGGTCAAGAGTTTGGTGCCTCCTGGAAGCTAGAGGGAGTCAGCAGAAACCTAGGGGAGGACATTGAAGTCAGTGTAGGACATGGTGTGTGTGTGCTCGGAGGACCTCTCGGGGAGGCATCTGTGGAGGCTGCTGACACATGGGGGCCTCTAGTTCTGGAGGAAAGTGGGGAACCGAAAACAGATGGGGCATCACCTGCAGAGACTGAAGGCGAGACTATGGAAGGTAAAGTGGCCGAGGGGGAGAGTGTCTGCAGGCAGAAGCAGAGTGGGCCCCCTGCTGAACCCTGGGGACTGAAGCCAGTACTTGAGGGTTGAACAGAGGAGGAGGGGCTTGCAGAAGATCAGCCAGAGAGGTTGGAGAAAAGCCAGGGGGATGTGATGTGACAGATGCCAAGGGAAGAGCTTTTCCCTAGGGAGGATCAGTGGTGTGAGGTGTTTTGTAGCTGAGGAGTAAAGATTGTGCATAGAATTAGCAACAAGAGGGCAGCCCCGGTGGTGGCCCAGCGGTTTAGCAATGCCTTCATCCTGGGGTGTGATCCTGGAGACCAGGGATCGAGTCCCACATTGGGCTGGCTCCCTGCGTGGAGCCTGCTTCTCCCTCTGCCTGTGTCTCTGCCTCCCTCTCTCTCTGTATCTCTCATGAATAAATAAGTAAAATCTTAAAAGAAAAAAAAGAAGAATTAGCAACAAGAGGCAGGCAGTAACTTCGGGGAGCAGTGTAGACTGGGATTAGAGATACAAGAATCATTGTTGCAGAGATGTCCACCAGCCAAGGGAGCGGAGGAGATGGCCTAGGGAATTGTAGGGTGCAGAGAGATGAGGGCCAAGGAGCAAACCTCGTGGAGCTGCAGCATTTACAGGCCAGGTAGAGGCTAGCAAGGTGGTCCAGTGGAGCATGGAGTCTGACCGGCTCCTGGGTATTGGTTGGGCGGATTGGGGGGATGGCAGTGCTGTCATTGAGATAGGATGGCTGCCAGAGAGGCCTGGCCAGGGCGGAAGGGAGTGTATGCAGAGCACAGGGGGTGATGACTAGCTGGTGTCAGACTTGGGGGTGGGGGACTTGGTGTCTGGATCTGGGGGTGCAGAACCTTGGTGCCTCAACCCTACCTGACTCTCCAGGTAGAGGAAGAGCGGCGGAGTGTAGCAGGCAGTGAGAAGGAGGAAGAGCCGGAGGAGGAAGAGGAGGAGGAAGAGGAGGAAGAATATGATGAGGAAGAGGAAGAAGAAGATGATGACCGGCCTCCCAAGAAACCCCGCCATGGCGGCTTCATTCTGGACGAGGCCGGTATGTCACAGGACTGGCGAGTGCTGAGCGGAGGCTGGACTTCCACCTTCACTTCTGTTTCTTGAACATACTTTAAAATTTTTTTTTTTATTTTGGTAAATGTCAAACACACACTGGTGGGATAGTATATGGAAAGTCCAAATACTAATCACATAGTGTCAAGAGTAAATAGCTTAGTACCAATCCTGTTTTGATTTTTCCTACTCACTTCCACTCACTGCTTGATCATGTCAAAGCAAATACCAAATGTAGAATTTTGCTTTGAAATATTTCTGTGTTCCTAAAACATCAGTCCTTTAATTTTTACTTTTTTTTAAGATTTTATTTATTCATGAGAGACAGAGAGAGGCAGAGACATAGGCAGAGGGAGAAGGAGACTCCATGCAGGGAGCCTGATGTGGAACTCGATCCTGGGACTCCAGGATTGTGCCCTGAGCCAAAGACATGTCCAGCTGCTGAGCCACCCAGGCGTCCCTATCAGTCCTTTTAAAAATTTTTTTATTTTTATTTATTTATTTATGATAGTCACACAGAGAGAGATGAGAGAGAGGCAGAGACACAGGCAGAGGGAGAAGCAGGCTCCATGCACCGGGAGCCCGACATGGGATTCGATCCCGGGTCTCCAGGATCGCGCCCTGGGCCAAAGGCAGGCGCTAAACTGCTGCGCCACCCAGGGATCCCTCTATCAGTCCTTTTAAAATAAATACACAGTTACAATACCATTATCATTTCTTAAAGACCTGAAGTCTGTGCTCATCGTGAAAACCTCTGATGACCTAGATGTAGGCAGCATGGGAGTGGAGGCCGACAGGCCTGGATTCCTTTGGCCTGGCTCTGCTCTCTTCCTTGTGTGGCTCTGGATGAGTTGCTGTTCATCTCTCGGAGCCCCTTTTCCCCTCTCTACCAGGGAACAAACAGTCCTTCATAATCCAGCAGAGATATTTGAGGATTTTGGGGGGGCCAAATCAAGTAATGGCAACCCAGAGTGAAATCCCCAGCCTAGAAGCCCCTCAGAAAAGGTGGTTATCTATTAACAGTATACAGGCTCACATTATATTTACTGATCCGTAAACTTTTTTTTTTTTTTTTTTACTTTCAGCGATTTTGTAGGTAGATATAACATAGATAAGTTAAATAAGTTAATTCATTTAAAGTTTTCTGATAAAAAAAAATATATAAAGTTTTCTGATCAACTTTTGGCACCTCAGTGCTCTATAAACTTTAGCTACTGTCATCATCATCATCATCATTTTGGAAATACCCATTTTCCCCCAGTGGCTACATGGTAGTATTTTCTCCAGAATCTGTTTTATTTAACCAATCTCTTCTTAGACATTGAAGTTTGTGTTTTTCGTTATTACGAGCAACACTGCTGGGGAACACCTTCCTATGTGTTTAGATGTAGACACAACTTATTACCTGAACCAGGGTTTTTTTTTTTTTTTTAAAGATTTTATTTATTTATTCATGAGAAACACAGAGAAAGAGGCAGAGACATAGGCAGAGGGAGAAGCAGTCTCCCTACAGAGAGCCTGATGGGGGACTCGATCCCAGGACCCCGGGATCACGCCTTGAGCTGAAGGCAGACGCTCTACTGCTGAGCCACCCAGATGTCCCTGGACCAGCGGATCTTAATCTCTTTTGTATTGCGGCTCCTTTGGGAATCTGAAGTCTGCAGACCCCTACCTAGAATTATGCTCTGAAATGCTTAACAGAAAAATAGCATACGATTCCAAAGAGAACATTTCTACTTAAATACAGTACCTAAATATTCGCAGAACGTATGGGTTTCATCATGAATGTGTTGAAATAACAAGGTTTAGTGGAGGGTCTGATAAGAATCTAATTTTGAAGTAACAATGGATGCAAGTGACATCTTGAAATATCTGTAGCTGTAACGTGAAAATATCTGAATTTGCTGTTAACATTGTCGTGATTTATTTCCATTGCTTGTAATTGACATAAATACGTTTTCTTTAGAGATTAGAGAAGATGTATTTTATCTAACATGGCCCCTGAAGATTTTCTACATGGTAAATCTCTATAAGTCAAACTGCTGGGCAAAGGGCATGTATATGTTTTTAAAACCTTTTGATGTCTGTGTCCAGATATTGGCCCCCATCTGTGAGAGTGCTTGTTCCCACGCCCATGTAAAGTAGAACTTTTTTTTCAAAGATTTTATTCATTTATTTAAGGGAGGGGCAGAGAGAAAAGGAGAAGCAGACTCCCCGCTGAGCAGTGAGCCCATTTGGGGTTAGATCCCAGGATCTCGAGACCATGACCTGCAGATGACAGATGCTTAACTGACTGAGCCACCTAGGCACCCCACGTAAGGAGAACGACTTGGAATGCCAGCCACCATTTTCTTGGGAGAAGATTGGGGAGCAGAGGGGCAGGAAATGCTTGAAACACTCCCAGTCCCCCCTTAAAGGCTGAGGGGAAGGAGTCCTTTGAGAAGAAATCTTAGGTAGCTGATGGGCCCAGATCGAGAAAAGGGATAACATGCTGTGTGACACAGACACGGACTACTAGGGACAATCATGTTTCGGTGGGGGGAGTGGCATTGGGCATTGCCCATGGTAAGATGTGTGGCAGTGCCCATTGACGTTTAACAGGCAGGGACCCTTCGATCCAGCATTTCTTTTTTTTTAGGAATTCACCAGACAATTAAACTTGCACAGGTGCAGAAAGATATGAGGCCAAAGATAGTTGCTGCAGTCCTGTTTGCAGTTGTAAATGTCTGGTGACCTAAATGTCCGTTGATGGTAAGGACCTGGTAAAATGTGTTATGGGGCAGATCATCAGCAAATGCGGCATATTCTCCTATGGAAGAGCCCCAGGCTGGTATGATTGCTTAGAAAAAGAGGAAAGTACCCAACAGTGTGTTAAAAAGTTGCATTGGGGCAGGTAGTGGTGGGGGATTTAGATGCATCTTTTCTATATGCACAGATGATTTCTAGGCAAGAAACTGGTCACAGAGTTGCCTCTGGGGAAGGGGACTGAGCTAGTGGGAGCTAGATGGGAGGGAAACTTCATTGCACACATACATCCTCTGCTTTGGATTCTTTTATCACATGGGGGATATCACTCTTCAGCTTTTAGCATAATATTCGCTATGTACGAAAGAGTATGAGTATCTTAGTGAAGAGGTTTGGTGCATGAGCCCTGGAGCTAGCCTGTTTCTCAGGGACCAGTTGAGAGTCTTTGGGCCAGTTAGGTCACTTCTCTGGGCCTCAGAGCCATCACTGTAAAAATCAGAACGGTGGTGGTACCTCCTTCAGAGTCGCCCAGGGGATTCAGCTGGGACTCGGTGGCACGTACAACAGAGCAGTATGCACAGGACACTAAGTGTCAGTGTTACAAATGTAAGGGGAAGATAACAAAACCAATAGACTGTAAACCCTGTCTTTAAAAAAAACATATAATGGTCTTGATAGTTTGGAGGAAACTTTTGTGCTTATTTTGATCTGATATATATATATTTTTAAGTTTAGTTTATTTTTTTTGTAATCTCTACACCCAGCATGAGATTTGAACCAATCTCATGGTTCAAACCCCAAGATCAAGAGTCACATGCTGTACAGACTGAGCCAGGCTGGTGTCCCTGATCTGATTTTTTTTTTTTTTTTAAGATTTTATTTATTTATTCATGAGAAACACAGAGAGAGGCAGAGACACAAGGCAGAGGGAGAAGCAGGCTACTTGCAGGGAGCCCAATGTGGGACTCGATCCCAGAACTCCAGGATCATGCTCTAAGCCGAAGGCAGACACTCAACCACTGAGCCACCCAGGCATCCCCCGATATGATTTTTTAAGTGTACTTATGGGTGGGGTTGAGGGAGAGATGGCTTTTAGAGCCAGGTGGAGGTGGAGCTGCATGGAAGACCTGATCCTGTGGCTTGAAGCAGCTTGGTGGCATAGGGCAAGAGCCTCACCTATGCAGGCCTCTGTCATGATCTGCAGGGTAGGTGGTTGTCTTGCCAATCTCCCAGTGATGTCTCCCAGGAGCCACTGTTCTGAGGTTGCCTTTGCTGCACCCACCTCCCTGACTACTTGGCTTTTCTGTTGCAGATGTGGATGATGAGTATGAGGATGAGGACCAGTGGGAGGACGGAGCAGAGGACATTCTAGAGAAAGGTGTGTGGGGGCCCCACCTCTGCAAGACCACTTTGGGGTGTGACCAATGGTCTTGAGAGCCCATTCCCCACCCATGCCCTGCACCACCCCCACCCCCCACCCTCCTCACCTCGCTTCTTTCTGTCGTTGCCAGAGAGACCAGCTCTGTACCCTTTTCCTTTTAGGCCCATGAGTTGGGGGGGTGGGGGCTGTGGGTGGTGGGTGTGGTGGGAAGAGGACTCTGGGATCCCAGGGCCCCAGTGAATCCCTTCTCGGGGTTGTAGGGGGGTGGGCTCTGTCCCGAGATACCCCCCACTTCCTGGGCCAGTGACCCTACTTCCCTGTTATTTTCCGTTTTGTGCGCCTCATACATTTCGGCTTCTCCCCCAACCACCTGATGCCTGGCCTTTACTTTTGATTTTCAACCTTCCTGTGTCCCTCCCTTCCCCTTCCCCCAACCCATTGGTTGATTTCGCTGCTATAATTTGGCTCATACTTTGTCTGCCCTCGCCCACCACCACCACCACCACCACCACCACCACCACCTCCTCTTCCTCCAAGTAGAAGAGATTGAAGGTAAGAGTCTGAAAACTGTGAGTCCCCGACCCTCCTCCCATATCCTGACATCTTCCTGCCCACAGCACCCTCCCTAACCCCTGACCCCCAACTAGCCCTGGGGGCTCTGACTCATATAGGATCCAGAATCAGGGAGTCCTGAGGCCAGGTCTCCAGCCATTGGCCTGGGAAAGTGTGTATGTGTTTGTGCGTGTGTGTGCGAGCATTGTGGGTGGCAGGGATAGGTGGAGTGAGATGGAGTTAAGGGCATACTTAGTGGTTGTGAGACAGGGAATGGCTGGATGCCCCTACCTGTTGGGCCCTGTCCCCAAGTCTTTTTTGTGAGAAGCAGGATGCTTAGCAGGACAGTAGAGGGTGAGGGTTGGGGGTTCGTAAGTGAGGTGTCTCCTGCCCCAGGGCCTAGCTCCGGCCCTCTCAGCCCCTATCACTTTCTCCACATCCCTGCCCCTCACCTCCCTGTATTCACCCCATTTGCACATTTTTCTGCAGCTTCCAATATCGATAATGTTGTCCTGGATGAAGACCGTTCTGGGGCTCGCCGCCTACAAAACCTCTGGAGGTAAGCAGGGAGGCAAAAGGGTGAGATTGGCTCCCAGGGGAGATCTGGGGGCAGGTCAGCCCACCCTCCTCTCCAGCCTTCAATTCATGTTTACTTTCCCCCTTCACATCCCAGGGACCAGCGAGAGGAAGAACTGGGCGAGTATTACATGAAGAAATATGCCAAGTCGTCTGTGGGAGAGACGTAAGGGCACGGAGTGGGGACAGGTGGTCCCTTTTCGGGAAGGGTCAAGGCTCTGACAGAGCATCACCCCCCTTCCCAACTACTCTCCCCTCTCCAGGGTATATGGAGGATCCGATGAGCTCTCAGATGACATCACCCAGCAGCAGCTGCTCCCAGGAGTCAAGTAAGGGAGGGGTGGGATAGGCAGGCTGAGATGGGGGAAATTTTGTATTGAGAGTGGGGGCATGTACCTAGGCAGACCCAGAGTGCTGGATGATGGGGACTGGTGGCAGGTTGGCACTTGCCCTCTTTCCCCTGCTTATGGATGGCAGGATGGAGAAGGGGGCATGGAGGGAGGGGAAGAAAGATGGGTGTGGTGCTTCAGGTCTCTCGTGATGAGGCCATTTCACTGAAGGGGTTCCTTTTCCTCTCCTGTTTAGGGATCCAAATCTGTGGACTGTCAAATGTAAGGTGTGTACTCTGGGTAGCAGGGGGGGAGGTGGCCTTGTCCGGGAGAGCTTGCCATCTTTCTGTCCTGGGTCTCCTGGGCCTGTGAGTCTCTGCCTCTTCATCCCCCACCTCCCAGCCCCCTTCCCCCCTCTCCGCCTATCGCTCACTGTCTCTCACCTGGTCTGTCCTGCTGCCCATCCCTCTTGCTCTGGACTTCATCTCTCTTGCTCCTCTCTCTCTTTCTTCTATTTTATCTTTCTTGCCTGATGACTCTGCCTTGCTGCTGTCTCCTACCCCCTTTACTGTGTCCATGTTTCGTGTCGTCATCTCTCTGAAGTCTGTGTCTCTTCTTCCAGATTGGGGAGGAAAGGGCCACAGCCATTTCCTTGATGCGCAAGTTCATTGCCTACCAGTTCACAGACACGGTAAGTTGGGTAGGCAGGTAGCTTGGAAAAGAGAGTGAAGCCCAGAGGGAGGGACAGTATAGATCCAAGGGTACCAGGTACCCTTGCAGCCAGGAGCAGTGCCCGTAAAGTGAGCTGCTTTAGCTGGAAAATGACCCCTCCCTGGATTTGAAAGGCTCTTCAGTGCCTGACAGAGGTACCGTCTTCACTTTTTTTGCCCTTCTGGTAGGGCTCACCAGCCCCTGTAGCCCCCCAGAAGCCAGCCTTCTTAGCTTCCTGAGCCTTTTCTGCCTGTTCCCCAACCCTGTTCACTCACAGCACACAAAACAGGAAGATGCTGCATTAGGTTCTCAGATCTCTCTTTAAATTCTTGGAGTTTAAAAATAAATAAATAAATAAATAAATAAGTTCTTGGAGTTTGAATCCTGCTCCCGCTGTGTCCTAGCCCTGTGACCCTAGATCAAGCCACTCCCCGTTTCTAGGCACCTTGCTTGCCCTTCAGCATCATTAGGATTAAGTAGCTTTGGACATGTCCAGCTTTCTGCTGGGACTTGTCCTGCAGCTTGTGTTCAGTAAGTATAGTTATTGTCTGAGATGTAATTGTCAGTTTTGGAACAGGGGCAAACCCTACAAAGGGTATACTCCAAATTCACGAAACATGGGCGGGGGGTGGGGGCTACTACCAACCCTTTGCTGGCTGGTGATTTTCTCACTTACTATGATCCATGTTGGGCCAAATGCATTGCTTTTACTTGCTGAAGCAGTGGATGTATGTCAGTGGGACTAAGTGGATAGTTTGTAGGATTTGCAGGTCATTTTAAGTGTGCTCAAACCTCGATTGTGCATCCTAGGCAAAATTCCAGTGACCATTTGAGTCATGACTGATTATTGTTTTTGTTTTTGATGACCAAAGAAGTATATGTGTGTTGGAGAAGGCCACATCTCCATCCCTGAGTCCCAGTTTTCAAAAGGAATTACTGTTGGTGTGTGTCTTTCCAGGTCATCTTCTCTGCAAGTCAAGAAATGTCAGTTTTGGGGGGTGTTTTTTGTTTGTTTTGTTTTGTTTGTGTAAAACAATATTATGTAGTGTATGTATTATTCTGTAGTGAGTGTTTTGTCAATACCTTAAGTATCTTTGTATGCCCAGCAAATATAAGGCTGTTTCTTTTTTCCACTATTACAAGCAATGCTGAAACAAAACAATTACTAACAAAACAATTAGTTTTGTTTTGTTTTTTTTGATTGTGATATAATTTCCGTACCATAAAATTCAGGGTCGTGGTGTATGATCTTATGTGTTGCTAGATCCAGTTATGCTTTTTTATTAAAAATATTTGCATCCAAGGCCACTTGGGTGGCTCAATCAGTTAAGCATCTGACTCTTGGTTTCGACTCAGGTCATGATCTCAGGATGCTGAGATCGAGTCCTGCATAGGGCTCCCTGCTGTTCCCCCTGCTTGTGAGGTCTCTCTCTCTCTCTCTCTCTCTCTCTCAAATAACATCTTTGGGGGGAAAAAAAAGATACTTGCATCCACATTTGATACTGTTTTGGTATCAAGTTAATAGTAGATTCAAGGAATGAGATGGGAAATATTCCTCCTTCTAAAAAGAGTCTGTGAAGGAACAATATTATTAAAATGTTGGATAGAATTCACCAGTGAAGCTATCTAGTCCTGGCTGTTTGTGATAGCCTGGTGATTTTCTGTTTGAGTGCATGTATAAATTTTTCAATTAGAAAAAAAAAGAAAATTTTCAATTAGTTATTCAATATATTTACTTCTTAGTGGGTCTATTCAGATTTTCTTTTTTCCTTTTTTTTTTTTTTTGAGATTTTATTTATTTATTCATGAGAGACACAGAGACAGGCAGAGACAGGCAGAGGGAGGAGAAGCAGGCTCCACGCAGGAGCCTTATGCGGGACTCGATCCTGGAACTCTAGGATCACAACATGAGCCAAAGGCAGACACTCAACCAGTGAGCCCCCCAGGGCGTCCCAGATTTTCTGTTCTTTTTGAGTCAGTTTTGGTAGTGCATGTCTTTTTTGCGGAAAACATTCATTTCGTTGAGGATATCTAATCGCTTGGTGTGATTATGTACACTTGCTCATGTACATAGTAGCATAGTATTGCTTCATTATCCTGTAAAGTTGGTGGTGATGTCCTTTCTTCCATTCCTGGTTTTACTCATTTCAGTCTTGAGTAACTTGAGTCTCTTGTCTTTTTCTTGGTCAGTCTGGCTACAGGTGTGTCAAATTTGTTAGTCTTTTCAAAGAACCAGCTTTTGGTTTTGATGGACTTCTCAATTTTTCTTTTATGTCTTTTATTTATTTCCATTCTGATGCTTGTTATTTCTTTGTTTTTCTGCTTGCTTGGTGTTTAGTTTTCTTTCCCTTTTCTTTCTTTCTTTCTTTCTTTCTTTCTTTCTTTCTTTCTTTCTTTCTTTTTTCTTTTTTCTTTTCTTTTCTTTTCTTTTCTTTTCTTTTCTTTTCTTTTCTTTCTTTTTTTTTTTTTTTTTTTAAGAGTGGAGAGAGGTAGAGGGACAGGGAGCAAAAGAATCCCAAGCAGGCT
The DNA here is from genome assembly GCF_048418805.1 of Vulpes vulpes. Lineage (NCBI taxonomy): Eukaryota > Metazoa > Chordata > Mammalia > Carnivora > Canidae > Vulpes > Vulpes vulpes. Next base: position 8,913,599 of record NC_132780.1, read on the forward strand.
CAATGCCCAGCTTGGAGCCTGACATGGGGCTCAATCCTACAACCCTGAGATCATGATCTGAGCTGAAATCAAGAGTTGGGATGCTTAATAAACTGAGCCACCCAGGCGTCCCTCCTTTTCCAGTTTCTTAAAGGTGGAAGGTTAGGTTATTGGTGTGAGACTTTTTTTCTTTTTTACAGGTGTAAATTTACCTCTAAGCACAGCTCTCTCATATCTCTTCAGGTTTAGTGTTTTTGTTTTCATTCATCTCAAGATACTTTTTTAAGATTTTATTTTAATAAAAAATCTTAAAATCTTTTAAGATTTTATTTATTTGGTAGAGAGAGAGAGAGCACACATAAGAAGGCAGAGAGGCAGGCAGATGTAGAGGGAGAAACAAGCTCCTTGCTGAGCAGAGAGTCTGATGTGGGGCTTGATCTCAGGACCCTGAGATCATGACCTGAGCTGAAGGCAGACACTTAACCAACTGAGCCACCCAGGCACCCCTCAAAATACTTTCTAGTATCCCTTGTAATTCTTTTTTTTTATATATATATTTTTTTTTAAGTAATCTCTGTACCCAATGTAGGGCTTGAACCCCATAACCATGAGATCAAGAGTCATATGCTCCACCCACTGAGCCAGCCAAGCACCCTGTAATTCTTAATTTAAATACATTGGTAAATTAGGAGTGTATTTCCACATAGTTGTGAATTTTCTAAATCTTTACTGATTTCTAATTTCACTTCTATGTGGTTGGAGGATATGTCTCATATGACTTCAATTCTTTTACATTTATTGAGACTTACCTTAATGGGCTAACATATGGTTTATTCTGGAGAATGTTAAGTATACCCTAAGAATGTGCTGTTTGACAGAATTCGATGTGTGTGAGGTCTAGTCGGTATACAGGATTGCTTAAGTGCTGTTTCCTTGTTCATCTCCTGTTTAGTTCTGTCTGTTGTTGAAAGTGGGGTGTTGTCCCCAGTTATTATTGGTGAACTATCAATTTCTCCTTTTATTTCTGTTGCTTTTTGCCTTGTGTATTTTGAGGTTCTATTGTTAAGTTCATACAGGTTTGCACTTCTTGTATCTTCTTGGATGATTGAACTTTACCAGTATAAGACATCCTTGTTTGTCTCTGGTAACACCTTTTGTCTTAAAGTGTGTTCTGTTTGCTATTAGTATAGTCATTTCAGTTCTCTTCCATCCAGTTGTTTTTTTATACATGGTATGTGTTGTTTACCTTTCTTTCCTTTTTTTTCCCCCCTTTTTTGGGTGGCAAGGGGATGTGTGAGCAGCAGGATGGGAGGGGCAGAGGAAGAGAGAGAACCTTAAGCAGGCTACACACCCAGCATAGAGTCCAACATGGGGCTCCATCTCACAACCCTGAAATCGTGACCTGAGCTGAAATCAAGTTTTGGATGCTTAACTGACTGAGCCACCCAGGCGCCCCTCTGTTGGTTTCCTTTCTACATCACTATGTGTAGATTCATTATTTTTTTTTTGGTTTTTAGATTCATTATTTTTTAAGTGTTACATTATATTTCGTGGAATGGTTATGCTATAGTTTGACAAATCCCTCTTGGGGGCATTTAAAAATTTCCAGTCTTGTTTGTTTGCTGTAATCAATAACTGCAGTGGACATCCTTGTGTCCGGGTCATTTCACAAACATTTCTGTTGGATAAATTCCTGGGAGAGAGTGCTGTAGTGGCAGCTGTTACTGTTCATGTCACTTGTGTCTCACTGTCTCCTGCTACTGGGTCGGTCCTACAGCCCCTGCAGATTAAGTCAGTGGTGGCACCAGAGCACGTGAAGGGTTATATCTACGTGGAGGCCTATAAGCAGACACATGTGAAGCAGGCCATTGAAGGTGTAGGCAACCTGCGGCTTGGCTACTGGAACCAGCAGATGGTGCCCATCAAGGAGATGACAGATGTTCTCAAAGTCGTGAAGGAGGTGGCCAACCTGAAGCCAAAATCCTGGGTCCGCCTGAAGAGGGGCATCTATAAGGACGACATCGCCCAGGTGCCAGGGGTGGGGGTGGGGCTGGGTAACTGAGGGGCCAGGGCTCTTTTACACTCCTGCTCCCCTCTTTTGTCCCCTTCCTTTTCCTTTGGTCGTTCCCAGCCCCTACCTGGTGCACAGCAGACCTCCACTCAGGTTAGGTGATGCAGAGCCTAGATTTTATTGGGAACACATAGGAAATAGATGACCATCTTCTGTGCATGTTCAAAGCATGCTGAGTAAAAATCTGAAGGAGGTAAGGGAGGGAGCCTTGTGGAATTCTTGGGGAAGAGTGTTGCAGCAGAAGGAACAGCATGTGAATAGGGCTGCCCTGGTCGAAGCAGAGTACTCAAGGGTGAGAGTGGTAGGAGGTGGGCTCAAGGAGGGAACTGTGCTTGTGGCCCATCCTAGGGCTTTAGCTTCTACTGGAGATGGAGGGACATAGCCTGACTTGGAATTTAATAGGATTATTCTGGTAGTTTCATTGAGAATCAATTCCTGTTCTCAAGCTGGGGCAGTATTGTCCGGCAGGGGACTTTTCTTGGTTGTGTCAACTGAGGGGGGTAGTTACTAGCATCTAGTGGATAGAAGCCAGGGTTGCTGCTAACGTCCTCCAATGTAGGGAAGAGCCCCCACAACAAAGAATTAGCTGGCTGTCAAACCCTGGACTGCATCAGATGGGGCTATAGAAGCACAGAGACCAGTGAGGAGACTGCCACCATAGTCCTGGGAGCAGGTTATGGTGGGACAGGCCCTGAGTTGCAGTTGAGAGGAGCAGGGAGAGGTCAGATTTTCTGAAGACAGAGCTGACAGGAGTTGCTAGCACACTGGAGATGGACGGGAGAGTAAGAAGTCAGTTCAGAACGATTCCCAGGCTGTGTGCCAGTGCAGAAGGAGTGATGGAATGGGAGAAGACTAGAAGAGGAGCAGGATTGGGGGTAACCAGGAGGTTAGTTGTGGTTGTACTAGCTTTGAGGGGCCTTTTATTTCTTTTTATTTTTTTAAGGATTTTATTTATTCATAAGAGACACATAGAGGCAGAGACATAGGCAGAGGGAGAAGCAGCCTCCCTTCAGGGAGCCCAATGCCGGCCTAATCCCAGGACCCCAAGACAGACGCTCAACCACTGAGCCACCCAGGCGTCCCTGAGGGGCCTTTTAGACATCCAAGTAGATACGTCAAGCAGGCACTGGGTAATCTGCTTCAGAGTTGAGGGGAGACAGGCTACAGAGAATGGGGAATTGTCAGCAGTCCAGTTTCTTCTCCATCATCCCCCGTCCTGCCCTTCTATGTCTAGGGCCAGAGCCCTCCTGACCCCCTCCTCCCTTCAGGTGGATTATGTGGAACCCAGCCAAAACACGATCTCCTTGAAGATGATCCCCCGCATTGACTACGACCGCATCAAGGCCCGCATGAGCTTGGTACCAGGGGGACACACTGTGCCTCATGGGTGGGGAGGATGCTCCATCCTGCTGGGGGCTGAGTGCTCCTCCTTCACCCTTCCCACCCATGCCCCCTCTCCTCCACAGAAAGACTGGTTTGCTAAAAGGAAGAAGTTTAAGCGGCCTCCCCAGAGGCTGTTTGACGCCGAGAAGATCAGGTAAGTGTCCTTGGGACCTGGCTGGGCAGAGTTCCCTGAGCTGTGATGCAGAGTGCACCTTTGCAGGTTCCCCCAAGGGAATGGGCCCCCTGACCCATCTGTGGCTTATTTTGTGAGTGGTCAGCTTGGGAGTATTGCCTCAGCCAATTTAACATCCCTGGGCCTCTGGCTCCTGTGCTATAAACATCCACAGTAATGATCCCTGCCTTTTGGGATTGTCGCAAGAATCAGATGAGTTACAGAGCACGTGTACCCAGAATAGCACTTGGCTTCAGTATCACATGCTAAAATGGGGTTTCTCAGCCTGTCAGGCTTTGTAAGGTCTCTTTCCCTGACCTTCTGATCCCTGGACAGCAGAGATGAGGCCACAGAGCCCTTCCTCGTCAGGATGTATCCCTCGCCCTCCCCAGCTGGAGGAAGCTTTGGAGCAGCGCAGTGACCCCATTGTTCCAAGGCTAGCCAGAGGGCTCCTGATGGGGAGGGAGGGAGAGGAGGAACTGGAGGAATGAGAGCCGCACTAACCCTTTTCCCACTGTCCTGTTCTGGAACCCCTCGTGAGCCACCAGATGGTTTTTCATTCTGTTAAGGGGATTATAGAACATCTTTTGAGCTGCATCCCAGGACTTGGCTAATACGTCATATGCCTAAATTGGACCTACTTACCCTCCTGCTGTCCCACCTGATCAGACCTCCTTTTCCTGAGCGCCCTGACATGGCCTGCAGAGCTGGCTTGGGCCTCTACCAAACTCAGTATTCAAACAAGAAGAGGGTTGAGTGAGTGGCAGGAGGAGCTTGGCCTGCTCCCCCACACTCCCTATTTTGGGAGTGGGGCAGGCTTTCCCTCCTCACTCTAGAAGCGTGGGCAGAAACTGAGTGTCCCCCACCCCATATGCAGGGCCAGGAAAATTAAGGCATAGGCTTGGGAGTCTCATCCCCCGCCTTTGAATCCTGACTCAGACCACCCTCGCCATGAGGTGTGCCCCAAGCGAGCCTCACTCTCTCATTTCCCTGGGAAATGTGGATCATGTTAGTGACATCAGAGACTTTGGGGAAGAGTCCACAAGGTATGTGGCCAGGTGCAGGCTGAATGCTCCAGGCATGTTAACCATTGGCACCGTCCAGTACTCCAGGCATGTTAACCATTGGCACCGTCCAGTACGCCAGCTAGTATTCTCTGAGTGCCTCTGGTGTGCGTGTGAGGTGTTGCTCTAGAGGAAAGATCAGTGAATGAAAAATGTTAAAGGTCCGCCCTTTGGGAGATGTATCAAACAGTAACTCATCAGAGGGTAAGGTGTACTGTGCTGAACAGTTAGGTAGGGAGAGGGCAGCAGAGTACAGGGAGGAGCCCTTGGGCTTGGGACAGGTCACTCGATGGGATGGGATAGGATGGGATGGGATGGGATGGGATGGGACGGGACAGCCATCCTGCGATCCTCTCCCTGCTCTGCTGTGTCTGCCAGCAGAGGAGCCTGAGACTCAGCAAGATTCTCTTTTTAATTTCCCTTGCAATCTTCTCTCCCCCACAAAATCCCAGGTCCCTGGGTGGTGATGTTGCCTCTGATGGTGACTTCCTTATCTTCGAGGGGAACCGTTACAGCCGGAAGGGTTTTCTCTTCAAGAGCTTTGCTATGTCTGCTGTGGTGAGGGTCCCAGAGGGCATCTTGCTTACCATGGTGGGGTGCAGGGAGGCCAAGTCCAGGTCCCAGAGCAGTGGGTTATCTGGGTCTCTCTTGCTTAATCTGCCAAGCCGTTAGTGTAGGAGTGTCCCTGGGGAAATAAATCTCACCATCTCACTAGCCCGCATGGCTGGGCTGTGACACTGACCTTTGTCTACTTCCTCCTCTTCCCTTTGTCCTTGGGGCTCAGATCACAGAGGGTGTGAAGCCAACACTCTCCGAGCTGGAGAAGTTTGAGGACCAGCCAGAGGGCATTGACCTTGAGGTGGTGACCGAGAGCACAGGTACTTGGTCCCTGTCAGTAGCTCAGGCCTCCAGAGGACGGGGTGGCTTGTGGCAGGCAGCCCTCACATCAACCCGGCATCTATCCCTGCAGGGAAGGAGCGGGAACACAACTTCCAACCTGGGGACAATGTGGAGGTGTGTGAGGGTGAGCTCATCAACCTGCAGGGCAAGATCCTCAGCGTGGATGGCAACAAGATCACCATCATGCCCAAGCACGAGGACCTCAAGGTAGTTACCACACGGCCCATATGTACTTTTGGGTTGAGAGCATGGTGTCATCATAGCATAATCTAAGCTGGCTGCCTGGTTTTAGTTTGCTTTAAGGGTGTGGGTGTCTGTGTCTGTCTGTCTGTTTTGAGGGTTTGTCCAGGCTAGCATGATGTGTCTGGGGTGAGGCTTTCTCTGGCTAGGTCTGAGGAAGTGTTTAGTCTGTGTCGTATGTTTTGGGGATAGGCTTTCTGTGTGTGGAGTAAAGGGGTATCCAGGCTGATTTCCTGAGTCTGAGGTGAGCTGTCTCTAGGGCAGCCTGAGGGTTGTGCAAGGAGTCTGTGGTTGGGTGGTGTAAATCTAGAGTGGGTTTTGGCAAGGTCTTTTCTGAGAATATGAGCGGCTTCTGGAGATGGGGAAGCAGGTGGGCCATAGTAGCTTTTCTTGACCTGCTCAGTGTCCCCATACCCAATCCCCAGGACATGCTGGAGTTCCCAGCCCAGGAGCTCCGGAAGTACTTTAAAATGGGGGACCACGTGAAGGTGATTGCTGGTCGATTTGAAGGTGACACAGGCCTCATTGTGCGAGTGGAGGAGAACTTTGTCATCCTCTTCTCTGACCTCACCATGCACGAGGTAAGTGGGGGACTGGGGTCGAGGTGGAACATGCCCAATGAGACCCAGGCTAAAGAGCCACTTGGACCCTGCTTCACCCTTTCCTGTTTCCCACAGCTGAAGGTGCTCCCCCGGGACCTGCAGCTCTGCTCAGAGACGGCATCGGGTGTGGATGTGGGGGGCCAGCATGAGTGGGGGGAGCTGGTGCAGCTGGACCCCCAGACCGTGGGTGTCATCGTGCGACTGGAGCGAGAGACCTTCCAGGTGTGTGTGTGTTGTACTCAGTGGTGGGGCCTGCCTTCCTTCCTCTCCCTTGAGCTCCTCGTCCTAGGGAGGTGGCAGATCGTGGTGGCTAAGACCCACACTGCTCTGGGTGGCAGATCTGGCTCTGTCAGCCGTGGCTGGCTGTGTGGTGTTAGGCAGGTGGCATGTCATTACCCTCTCTGTACTTGTTTCATACCCTGTAAAATGGAGAAATCGGTATCATGTATTTCGTTTGTTGAAGCCCTGAGATCAAATATTGTAAACACAGGTGCTTGCTCAAGGGCTGGGGGCTGCAGGTGCTCTCCTCCCCTCCATCCCTTCCCAGTGGATGTGGGAGTCAGAGTCCTAATGCTTAGGACCCTGGACTCTGGATTCATATCTTGGTCCTATTGCTCCATGCTGTGTGACCCTGGGCTCGTGACTTGCCCTCTCTGGGCCTGAGATCTGCCCCCTCCCCCTTGTAAAATGGGAATCATGACCACATCCATCTCAGAGGGAAGTTTTGAAGCTTCAGTGAAATGTTGTGTGAAGAATTTAGTACATGACCTGGCACACAGAGATGGGTAAAAATTATGTTAATATTTACTCCTTTACCCATTTTTCAGGTCTCTGATGGAGTCTCTTCCCAAAAGTGTTTTGAAATGATTGGGAACATTTTTGTTTGACGCAGTGCCTCGGCAGCAGTGTCCTCAGAGCCAAGGAGGCTAGATTTCCGCAGAGCTTGAGATGGTTTCCCACAAGGAAGGATCATTCCACCTTAGGAAAGCCCTACTCCACATCGCTTCTTTCTACTCTCACAGCTCAGCATCCCCCCCTCCCTCCATAGGTGCTGAACATGTATGGGAAGGTGGTGACCGTCAGACACCAGGCTGTGACACGAAAGAAGGACAACCGCTTTGCTGTGGCCCTGGACTCAGAACAGAATAACATCCATGTGAAAGACATCGTCAAGGTCATTGATGGCCCCCACTCAGTGAGTATAAGCTCCTGCCTGTTGACCACGCCTGAAATTGCTGGGGTGGGCATGGCCATGAGAGTGACCGTCCTTTCCCCACTCAGGGCCGGGAGGGCGAAATTCGCCATCTCTTCCGCAGCTTTGCCTTCCTGCACTGCAAGAAACTGGTGGAGAACGGGGGGATGTTTGTCTGCAAGACCCGCCACCTCGTCCTGGCAGGGGGCTCCAAGGTGAGGCGGGTGTGATGGCCTCCTGGCTCTTGGGTTCCTGGCTCAGCTCTCCAGCCTTCTCTGGCCCCCGCAGTGACAAGAACGGGCTTGTGGAGGGTTAGAGCGGATATCAGGCTCAGGTCATTGGTAGAGTTTACTGGGATTCTGAGCTTTTAATCAAATCATTCATCTATTCCGTTTTATTGAGCACCTGTTAGGTGCCTGGCACTGGAGATAGAATAATGAACAAAAAGTCTCTGCCCTTCTAGAGATGCTACCCCAGAGATGAACAGATCAATAGATACGTACATCGTACAGTGTGAGGTGATGATAGGCAATCTGAAGGAAGGTTAAACAGGATAGGGAGAGAGACAATAATGGGGAGAGAATAACGGGGTTGCTGCTTTAGATGGAGGTCGTCAGGGAAAGGCATCTTTGATGTGACACCTGAGCAGAGATCCGAATGAAGGGGCCCAGAGCTGCCTGTCTCTGGGGAGCAGCAGATGCAGGGGCTCTGAGTTAGAACATGTAGGAAAGCTATGCAGAACCAAGTATTGGAAAGGAAATCAGGCCCTGGATCTGGGGAGCTGGGACCAGGGGTGGTCCTCACAGCCCTAAACATTGGGCTGAGAAATTCTCCCGATTTGCAGTTTTTAGGTCACCGGGGCCATAAAGTCCTGGCCAGGGGAGGACCAGGCCTCTTGATTGACAGGCCCACACTGGCACAGGGGTGGTAGTTTCCCCAAAGGGAAATCGAGGCATTGTCACTAGGAGTTGGGAGAGATGGCTGCCAGGCCTGTTCAAGCAAGAGGCAGGCAGAGGCATGGGGGCCAGGAGTCTATCACCCAGGCCCTGCCAGCCAGTTCACTTCTTGTCCCTTCCCTAGCCCCGAGATGTGACCAACTTCACAGTGGGTGGTTTTGCCCCTATGAGCCCCCGGATCAGCAGCCCCATGCACCCCAGCGCTGGAGGTGAGAAAGAGTGGGGCGGGGATGTATCTGGGGGCTGGGGGGGTGGGATCATTCAGCTCACACTCACTGAGTGCCTGCTCGGCTGGCCTGGCCATGTAGGGGCTCACAGAGACCAGGACCTTCCCACACCACTGCCCCCAATGGCAGGCCAGAGTGGCCACAATTGTGCTGGGGCTCTGGTGGGGGCCCCCAGAGGAAGCTCCTGAACCAGTGGGGGTGCACTGGGGGAGTCAGGCAGGTGAAGAGGGGGCTTGAGAGGGTGCTCTGTCAATGGACACAGCATGTGAGGGGAGGACATGACCCTGGGGACTGGTGATCTTCTTCTTCCCCAGGTCAGCGTGGTGGCTTTGGCAGCCCTGGTGGCGGCAGCGGAGGCATGAGCAGGGGTCGGGGACGGAGAGACAACGAACTCATAGGCCAAACTGTGCGCATCTCCCAAGGGCCCTACAAAGGTGACCTTCAGCCTTCAGGGCTGTGTTGGAGGGCTGGGGGAGGGACGAGGTGGAGAACCTCATTCAGCCTGACCTCCGGTCTCCTCACCAGGCTACATTGGTGTGGTGAAGGATGCCACTGAGTCCACAGCCCGCGTGGAGCTGCACTCTACCTGCCAGACCATCTCTGTGGACCGTCAGCGGCTCACTACAGTGTACGGGCTGGGGCAGGGCAGGGCCAGGAGGGGGGTTGCTGGGTGGGTAAGGGGGCCCTACTCACCCCACTACTTCTCTGTGTCCACAGGGGTTCACGGCGCCCAGGTGGCATGACCTCAACCTATGGACGGACGCCCATGTATGGCTCCCAGACGCCCATGTATGGCTCTGGCTCCCGCACACCCATGTATGGCTCCCAGACTCCTCTCCAGGATGGTGAGTGTGCCCAGGGGATGGGCTTAAGGGGTGACATAGGGGTGGGGCTGGAGACAGGACACAACAGACAAACTCATTTCTCGCACTCTCCCATTTCAGGCAGCCGCACCCCACATTACGGTTCACAGACACCCCTGCATGATGGCAGCCGCACTCCTGCTCAGAGTGGGGCCTGGGACCCCAATAACCCTAACACACCGTCGCGGTGAGGATCAGGGGTGGGAGGCATGGTTCTTTGAGCCCGTGTGTTTGTGTGTGGTTGGAGGGGTCTACATGGCCCTCCCTGAACACTCTGCTTCCATCCCCACGCTGTTCATGTGCGAAGGGTTAGGTATGGCTGGGATGGGTGGTCAGATAATCTCTAATCCCCACCATAGTAGCATGCTATGCATCAGACCTGAGCTTGGAGACAGATTTGTGTGACTTAGGTCATGTGACCAGTTGTGTGACCTTGGGCAGGCAGCCTTGTCTCTGCCTCCCAGGCTGCTCAGCTATGAAATGGAGGCCTCTGGTTGGGGCTGTTGTGGGGTGTTCAGTGCCATTGTGAGGTGTTCCTTGCTGTTCTGGAAGCATTTGCTACATTGCTGTGATTACCAGTCTTTCTCAACAGACTTCTCTCTCCAACAGGGCTGAGGAAGAATACGAGTATGCCTTCGACGACGAGCCCACCCCATCCCCACAGGCCTATGGGGGCACCCCCAATCCCCAAACACCCGGCTATCCTGACCCCTCATCCCCACAGGTCAACCCACAGTACAACCCACAGACACCAGGGACGCCAGCCATGTGAGTCCACTGGGGCTAACCCTAATCAACCCTTGCCCAAACCCTCTCTGCTGCCACTACCTTCTTCTCTTCTGCACCGTCCCCAGCAGCTGCGCCCTTCTGTCTTTGACTCTCCAGGTACAACACAGACCAGTTCTCCCCCTATGCCGCCCCCTCCCCACAAGGCTCCTACCAGCCCAGCCCCAGCCCCCAGAGCTACCACCAGGTGGCGCCAAGCCCAGCAGGCTACCAGAACACCCACTCTCCAGCCAGCTACCACCCCACACCCTCACCCATGGCCTATCAGGTACTGGTGAGCTTGCATGCCCTTAAGGGTGGTGGGCTAGGGGGCACTTGGGTGGCGCAGTTGATTAAGCAGCCGACTCTTGGTTTCTGCTTACGTCGTGATCTCAGGGTCTTGGGATTGAGCCCTGCATCAGGCTTTACGCTTGGTGAGGAATCTGCTGAAGTTTCTCCCTTTCCCTCTGCTCCTTCGTGTACTTCTGCATGCACGCATGTGTGCTCTCTCTCTCTCTCTTAAATGAATAAACCTTTTTTTTTTTTTTAAGATTTTATTTATTTATTCATGAGAGAGAGCAAAAGAGAGGCAGACACACAGGCAGAGGGAGAAACAGGCTCCATGCAGGGAGCCAGACATGGGACTCGATCCCGGGTCTCCAGGATTACAACCTGGGCCGAAGGTGGCGCTAAACTGCTGAGCCACCCCGGCTGCCCTCAGATGAATAAACCTTTAAAAAAAAGGGGGGGGGGGTTTAGGTTGAGTCTTGGGTCTATGGGGGCAACCAAGCTAGATGACCGATGACCTATTTTCAATAACGCCACCCCCCTTTCACCTACAGGCCAGCCCCAGCCCGAGCCCTGTTGGCTACAGTCCGATGACACCCGGAGCCCCCTCCCCTGGTGGCTACAACCCCCACACGCCAGGCTCAGGCATTGAGCAGAACTCCAGCGACTGGGTAACCACTGACATCCAGGTGAAGGTGCGGGACACCTACCTGGATACACAGGTGGTGGGGCAGACAGGCGTCATCCGCAGTGTCACAGTAAGTGGGGCCCAGGCCGGTGGGTGGGCAGGACCCCTCATTTGGGGTCCCCAACCTCTGTGGTTACTGGTTTTTTTCTTTTTAACCATCTAACCATGTTTTCTGGTACCTGTTTATAGCTGGAAAGGCAAGTGTGGATGGTCTGGCCTGCAGGCTCCACAGGGCAGGGGTTTCTGCATGTTGTGTACATGGCTGGGGCCCCCTTAGCCTGGAGTAGTGACTGGCACCCAGGAGCTAGATTACACGTTAACGTATTCCTCTGAGACCAGTTCAGTAACACGGACGGAGAGCTTCCCTATGCCAGGCCTCAGCTTAGAGCCAGGCACCCTACCCCTAGTGCTCCTCCTGCTCCAGCATTACTGGTCTTTCCATCCCGCACAGTCACTAGGTTCTCTCCAGCCTCAGGGCCTTAGCTTGTCCCTTTCCTCTGTTTGGGACGCTCTTCTTTTCATCCTTCAGGGAAGCCTTTGAGCTATCTCAGGTCTGTCTCTTATCCGTCCATGTAATTTTTTTTCACATTACCTACCTGCTGCCTAAAATTAGCTTAAAGTTTATTCAGTGTGTGATTCTTTGGTTACTAAGCCTGTATTTCATTCCTAAGCAGCCCTAATTCCTAAATGAGGAACCAACAGAGTGTTGGTCTTCTGGTAAATGTTACTTGAATGAACTAGACACCAGAGGGGCAGCCCGGGTGGCTCAGTGGTTTAGCGCCATCCTTGGCCCAGGGTGTGATCCTGGAGTCCTGGGATTGAGTCCCACGTCGGGCTCCCTGCATGGAGCCTGCTTCTCCCTCTGCCTGTGTCTCTGTCTCTCTCTCTCTGTCTCTCTCATGAATAAATAAAATCTTTAAAAGAGAGAGAGAGAGACACCAGAGACCAAGATGGCTCCAGGCCCTGCCCTCACAGAGGCTCACATCCTAGTTGGGGAGGCAGACGTGTCCCAAACAGGGACAGCCTGAGTGACCTGAGCTGGGATACCAGAAGCCCTGACAGCAAGGGGAGCTATGGGAACCTTAGAGGAGGCAACTTTATCAACTTTTGAGGGGTTCAGGAGGGGTGCCTCCTGGAGGAAGCAGCATTTGCACCAAGATCTGAAGACTGGATAGGAGTAAGCCAAGATAAGTAGTGGGGGAGGGGGGAAAGTGTGTTCCAAAGACGGGGGCCTTACAAAGGCCTGGAGATGAGGGAAAGCCTGGCACATCTGGGGAGTTGAAATATGTTCATTGTGGTTAGAACATAAAAAGCCCAGGGGGAAGGTGAGTGACAGGGCCAGAGAAGTGACTAGGCCAGGTCACATGGCAGCCTGGGGAACTTGGACTGTGTCCGGAGGAATCCAAGCAGGCAGGGCAGTGGTGGACCAGGTCTGTGAAGGTGAGGAGGCCCACTTGGGACATGGAGTCACATGCCTGAGAAGCAGTCTCTTTTGGCCTAAGTTAGCTTCGTTCTGGTGCTTCCCTTGCTGATCTGGCCACCCCACCCCCACACCCCACAGGCCCAGGAACCAGGCCCAGCTTTTGACCTTTCCTGCCCATCACCTTAGGGGCAAGTAACTTGTTAGGACGAGCCCTGAGCGGGTGGCCTCTGAGCGTGGGCAGCAGTGCTCTGTTGGACACTGACCAGGCTGTCCCTACCCACAGGGAGGCATGTGCTCTGTATACCTAAAGGACAGTGAGAAGGTTGTCAGCATCTCCAGTGAGCACCTGGAGCCCATCACCCCCACCAAGAACAACAAGGTAAGGAGGTAGGGCAGGGGACGTGGGGGCCTTGGGTTGCTGACATGGACCCTGACCCCCGTTCCTCCCCACCTCAGGTGAAGGTGATCCTGGGTGAGGATCGGGAAGCCACAGGGGTCCTATTGAGCATCGATGGTGAGGATGGCATCGTCCGCATGGACCTTGACGAGCAGCTCAAGATCCTCAACCTCCGCTTCCTGGGGAAGCTCCTGGAGGCCTGAGGAACGCAGGGCGGGTGGACTTGGCAGATTATCTGGCAGATAGAGAGTGGAGTGTCTGTCCCTCCTTCGTTCCATGGCCCTTGGCTCTTGACACAGGGTCTGGGGTCCGGACCAGGGCTAATCTGGTCATTTAGGATTTCTTTTATTTTCCTTTTGAGTTCCTATCTTCCTCCCTGATGTTCATGGGAATCAGAGTAGAGTCTGGGGGAGGGTCCCACCTTCTTGTATCCTCCCTTCCCCAGCTTGCTTTTGTGTTTCGGTCTTTCAATAAAAAGCTGTTTGGTCAGAAGGGGTGTGTATGTGTGTGTCTGTTTTGTAAGTGCGGTCATTTGTAGACCCCACTTACTTCCTGGGCAAATAACTAGATGGGGCACCTAAGCCTCAGTTTCCCCATCTAGAAAATGATGCTGCCTACCCCAGCATGAATGTATGAGGAGACACTGGAAAGATTATTAGAACAGAGTCTGCCCCTCATTGAAGTTAACATCCCACTCTCACTTGAGTTACGTGAAGTGAAAATCAGTAAAACCCCCCAGGAAAACCGAAATTCCTCCTATGGTGCAGGATACCGCAGTTGAAGGTCCTCTTCTTGAGCCCACAGAGCAGCGACACCAGAATTTCTGTGGCTTGTCTGGTGGCTTGAGGGTAGAGACGAGCAAGCTGGAGAATGGGGCTTCAGTACCCTGACCTTCCTTCACCTTATTCATTTGACAAATGTTTTTTTAATTAATGCAATATAAAACATTTCAAATATTCGAAAAGGGGGCAGCCTCGGTGGTGCAGCGGTTTAGTGCCGCCTGCAGCCCAGGGCGTGATCCTGGGGACCCGGGATCAAGTCCCACCTCGGGCTCTCTGTGGAGCCTGCTTCTCCTTTGCCTGTGTCTCTGCCTCTCTCTCTGTGTGTCATGAATAAATAAAATCTTAAAAAAAAATTGTTTAAATATTCGAAAAGATATTACAACCCCTAGAACATCCATGCCTCACCCACCACCCAGCTTGGCAGTACGTAGTACAGTACGTAGGAGAGAGAGCTTTAAACAGCAACCCCAGTCCGTGCGTCCCCACCCCCACCAGAGGGGACCAGAAGCCTGACCTTAGTATTTTTCCCTAAATGTAACATGGTGATTTTCCATGCTTTCAAAGTTCCCATAAGCAGTATGAGACTTCCCTTCCTTTTAAAGTAAGGAGGGAGAGTCTTCGCGGCCACCTGTCGCCCCTTACTCATGGATTTCTGTCTCGATAAGCCCCAACCCGGGGAGGCGGCCGCTGCTCCTTTGGCCTAGCCTTCGCTCTAAAGCGCTGGCTTTCCAGACCCTTCCTAGAGCAGCTCAGGGGAGGAGGGGCAAGAAAGGGCTGCGAGGTCGGGAGAGACTCGGCCTCCAGGCTCCTCAGGAGGAAGGGTTTGGGAGCGCTGGCTTTCAGCCCGCTTCCTGGGCGGACCACGTGGGCGAAACGAACTAGCTCGCTGCTTTGCTCTCAGGACGCGATCCGCAGCCACAGGGTCCTACGCGGCGGCCTCAGCTTTGCCCCCGGCCCTGCGTGAGCCGCTCCGCGCCGCTGCAGGGGCGGGGAGGCGTGGGGTCGGCGGAACGCCTGACGGCGGCGCGCCGGGTCGACCCGAAGCGAGGACGCGGGCAGCTCTGCTCCGCAGCCCTTTGTCCTTCTCGGGCTCCCGTCCGCCCGCCCCACCCCCGAGCCCCCATTGGCCCAGGCCGCGGCCCGGCCAGGGCGACGAGAACGAGTGGGCGGGGCCTCGTGGCGTCAGCGCAAGATGGCGGCCTCGGCGGTGCTGGCCTTGCGCTTGCGGAGCGAGCTGCGGCGCGGCGCGCGGGGGCTGTGCGCGAGGCTGGCGACGCCGCCGCCCCGGACCCCGGACCAGGTGAGCCGGATGCAGGTGGCCCGCGAGTGCGGGGGGTGCCCCTTCCTGAAGTTCTGGGCGGCCCGCGCCGCGCGAGGATTCTGGGACGCAGCACCTTAGGGTGCTGAATGGAACGCCGCCCGCGTTTCGGGGCGCTTCCCTGCCTCCCGGGTGGGCAGCGCTTGCGCCCCCGAGCTAGATCCTGGGGGCCGAAGTGCGTCCTCTGAACGCCACCTCCTCTGGACCCTACGTGGGTACCGGGGGAAGGGAGGTCACCTGTTTCCCATCTCGGTGACCTCTCAGGTAATGCTTGGCGGGGAGGGGCCCGGGATGCTGGGGTCCCAGACTGGCCTGGGGGTACTGTCCCCGCGGTGGTGGCGGTGATGATGAGGTCCATGCCCGGGCTTTTGATTCAACCTGCCTCCACACTGACGGAGATCCGGCCTTTCCGACCTCACTCCGTGCCCTTACTTCCCCAGGCAAGCGATGGCCGCTCTGTCCCCACTCCCAACCCTTCCCCTCTGTACCCCACTGCTGGGAGCCCCCGGCATCCTCATGACTTAACTACCCGTCCAATCCACTTTTGTGCTCTCCATCACCTTGCTCCCGGCATTCAGGGAAGCCAGGCTCCCTGACTTCATTTCCCTGCCCTGCGGGATCCTGGGCGCCCAGCCTATCAACCCTTGGGCACCCGGCCCAGGACAGTCAAGTTCTTGACTATTCTAAGAAACCCAATCCCCTGGTTGCCTGTGCAGAGAAGCAACACCCTGAGGCTATGTGGGTGTCTGCTTCCTGGCTCCCAACCTTGATTCTTCTCTGACCAGGGTGCCAGAATCATCCTGACCTTTCTCACTTCTCTTTCGGCTAATCTACCTCCTCTCAATTGCAGGCCACGGAAATTGGGAGCCGCTCGGGCACCAAGGCCCAGGCTCAGGGGCCACAGCAGCAGCAGCGGGGCACAGAGGGTCCCAGCTACGCCAAAAAAGTCGCACTCTGGCTGGCTGGGCTGCTCGGGGCCGGTGGGACTGTGAGCGTCGTCTATATCTTTGGTGAGGGACATATGCCTGTTTCCCAATTTTGTTCCCTTGACTCTCTCTTCTGCAGAACCTCTCCCCTTTCTCTTAAGAGTTTGGCCCATCTTCATTCCCTGGCTCCTCCCTCCTTAAGGCAGCCAACTAGAACAGCAGCCTTGGAAATGGGAGACTTTTCTTCTCCCTCTGCCCACTTTGCTCAAGGTTGAACTCTTAGTTGGTTCTGCACCAGGATACAGAGAGTCATTTGGAAGAGGGGAAGATGGGGAAGGAGAGGCCTGGAGCAGCCTCCTAAGCTACCTCTTCCTGCAGCACCCAAAACTCCAGCCCTCCCCGTAGTCCCTTCCTCCTTCAGAGACTGAGGAGACCCTGCCTCAGTCCCTCTTCTCTTGGAAACCCAGGATCCTGACTACCGGCCCCATCCTCTCTTGACCTCTGGAGACCATGCCTCTTCCTTCTTCCCTCAGACCCAGGAATCCAGGCCCCCTGCCCTCTTCCTTCCTCAAGACTCAGGAGACCGGGCCTCAATTTCTCTCATTCCTTCCTGTCTCCTTTACAGGAAACAACTCTGTGGATGAAACTGGTGCCAAGGTGAGGAGGAGAGAGACCCAAATGGGACCCTAAGCCTTGCCAGGGGTCCCATCCTGTGGGTCCTTTCCCCTTTGGTCTGCTCAGGCTCATTGCAGGTCTCAGGATGAGCCTCTCCCTCCCAGGGACCTTTGCCTACAACTCCCAGGGCCCTGGAGATTCCTTTTTTGGGTTTAATGGGTTTCAGCCTCTGCCATCCCAAACCGTACATTTTTGTCTCCACTTTCCAGATTCCTGATGAATTCGACAATGGTGAGTAAAAACAGCCACAGGTTCTGAGGTCCCCCCGCTGAACCTCCCCATCCTGCAACTTATAGGGATGTTACCCTTCCCTTCTGGTGCCCCCCACCCCTCCTCCTTTCTTGGGGGGTGGGGGAGTCAGCTGGATGGCTTTGGGGGGAGGGGCATTACAAAGCCGCAGTCCTCTTCAGTCCTCTTCACTGGCCCAGGAGCAGATGGTCAGGGAGAGATGGGGGAGGGGAGTCCACCGGTAGGAGTGCTTGGAGAGAGGGGGGCCTGTCTACCACCAGACGCATGGCTTCCTGTGCCTTAGATCTGAGCGGCTGCAGCCCTTAATCCCCTCCTCTTTCTGATGGCCTCCTCTTTCCCCCTAAGCCCCCCACCCCATCAGGCTCATTTCCAAAACAATGTCTTTCCTCCCTCCCTTTTAGTTAACCAGCTTTTGGGAGAGAGTTTCTGGCAAGTTAGATAAGTAGAGAGTAGTTGTCAGTTCTGTCACACCTGACCCTTCTCCAGAGAAAAATATAATTGGTAGGTCCAGAAAGCCACCTGTTCGTGCTGGGGAAGTTTGCAAACCCACATGTTAATACATTGGTTAGTTAAGCTGGCCAGGTGGGTAAGTAATGGTGTTTTAACCGGGTAATCTTCCTAGTTTATTTTTTTTTTTATTTTTTTTTTTTATAATTTTTTTTTTTTTAAGATTTTATTTATTTATTCATGATAGTCACAGAGAGAGAGAGAGAGAGGCAGAGACAGGCAGAGGGAGAAACAGGCTCCATGCACCGGGAGCCCGACGTGGGATTCGATCCCGGGTCTCCAGGATCGCGCCCCGGGCCAAAGGCAGGCGCCAAACCGCTGCGCCACCCAGGGATCCCCCTAGTTTATTTTTATTTATTTATTTTTTTTAAGATTTTATCTATCCACTTATGAGAGAGAGAGAGAGGCAGAGATAGAACCAGGCTCCATGCAGGGGGCCCAATGCAGGACTCCATCCCTGATCCGGGGATAATGCCCTGAGCCAAAGGCAGACACTCAACCGCTGAGCCACTCAGGCGTCCCATATTGATTTTTTTTTTAAGATTTTACCTATTCCTGATTTAAATAAATCAACATACTGATTTAAATTGGGCGGGTAAAAATGATAGATAGATAGATAGATAGATAGATAGATAGATAGATAGATAGAGCGGGTAAACCTGCAGGTTTAAAATGTGTGTGTTTGCTAGCATAACTAGATTCAACATTTTGGGTTTTGTTTGTTTTGTTTTTGTTTTTTTTATTCATGAGAGACACAGAAAGAGAGGCAGAGACACAGGCAGAGGGAGAAGCAGGCTCCTTGCAGGGAGCCCAATGTGGGACTCAATCCTGGGACTTGGATCACTCCCTGAGCCAAAGGCAAATGCTCAACCGCTGAGCCACCCAGGCGTCCCATCAACATTTTGGTTTTGAAAAGGCAAGCCCTTACATAGGCAGTGGTTTAACTAAACTAAAAGTACCTAATGAAGCAGGCAGTCAGATAAACTTCCTGTTTTAAACTGGATTCAGGGCAGCCCGGGTGGCTCAGCGGTTTGGCGCCACCTTCGGTCTGGGGTGTGATCCTGGAGACCCAGGATCGAGTCCCGCGTCGGGCTTCCTGCATGGAGCCTGCTTCTCCCTCTGCCTGTGTCTCTCGTGGATAAATAAACAACATTAAAAAAATGAATATACTGAACCCAGTTTTTTTTTTTTTTCAATTTTTATTTATTTATGATAGTCACACAGAGAGAGAGCGAGAGAGGCAGAGACACAGGCAGAGGGAGAAGCAGGCCCCATGCACCGGGAACCCAACGCGGGACTCGATCCCGGGTCTCCAGGATCGTGCCCTGGGCCAAAGGCAGGCGCCAAACCACTGCGCCACCCAGGGATCCCAACCCAGTTTATTTTTATTTATTTATTTTTAAGATTTTATATATTTATTCATGAGAGACATATAGAAAGAGGCAGAGACACAGGCAGAGGGAGAAGCAGGCTCCATGCAGGGAGCCTGATGTGGGACTTGATCCGGGTCTCCAGGATTATGTCCGGGGCCAAAGGGAACGTCAAATCACTGAGCCACCTGGGCTGTCCCAGTATATTCATTTAAGCCAGGATTTTTCAACCTTGGCCCCATTGGTACTTTGTTTTGTTTATTTTATTTTATTTTAATTTTTTAAAAAACTTTATTTTTTTTTTAAGATTTTTTTTATTATTTATTTATGATAGTCACACACACACACACACAGAGAGAGAGAGAGAGAGAGAGAGAGAGAGGCAGAGACATAGGCAGAGGGAGAAGCAGGCTCCATGTACTGGGAGCCCGACCTGGGATTCGATCCCGGGTCTCCAGGATTGCGCCCTGGGCCAAAGGCAGGCGCTAAACCGCTGCGCCACCCAGGGATCCCAAATACTTTATTTATATATTCATGAGAGACACAGAGAGAGAGAGAGACAGAGACACAGGCAGAGAGAAGCAGGCTCCATGCAGGGATCCCAGTGTGGGACTCGATCCTGGGACTCCAGGATCATGCCCTGGGTCGAAGGCAGATGCTCAACTGCTGAGCCACCCAGGTGTCCCATGTTTTGTTTTGTTTTAAAGATCGTATTTATTTATTCATGAGAGAGACAGAGACATAGGCAGAGGGAGAAGCAGGCTCCATGCAGGGAGCCTGATGTGGAACTCAATCCTGGCACTACGAGATCACACCCTGAGCTAAAGGCAGATGCTCAACCACTGAGCCACCCAGGCATCCGTCCCCCTGTTGGTACTTTGAAGCAGGTAGTGCATTGTTGTGGGGAGTGGTGGGTGCATTGGAGGGTGTTGAGCAGCATGGTAGGCCTCAGTCCACTATTTGCCAGTATCGTGGCCATCACATGTGTCTTCAAACATTGCCTCGAGTCCCTGGAAGATACTGGACCAGATTTCTCCGAGTTGAGAACCACTAGATTAAGAGTATGTAAGTGTATATGTGTATTTAGCATGGTTTCAGTAGACTTAGCATATTAGCTTTAACTGACAGATGTAGAAGAAGCCTAGTGGTTCAAAACGGACTGAACACGGTGGTATAACGTCAGCAGAGTTACATGTATGCATAAACATTCTGTTTTATAGCTGGGGTGGTGTGTGAGTAGAAGTATTCACATTAGAATTGGGCAGGTGAATAAAAGTATCTACTCCTGCCTGGCGGTTATGTCCCTGCCTTCTACTTTTTGACTTAGAAATGAGCTCTTTCAAACCAGGTGGGTGTATAGACTTGTTTGTGTTTGGTAGGTAAATAAACCCCTGGTTTGTTGGGGAGGTTGAGCAGTGGCTCATCTTGGAATCCCTTTGTGCCCCTGTATCCTCCTAGATCCAATTCTGGTACAGCAGTTGCGCCGCACATACAAATATTTCAAAGACTACAGACAGGTGAGCAGGAACTCTGAGTCAAGTCCCCACCCTCCAGCCCCAGCCCCTGCCTCCTTGTCTGAGTGCTCCCATTCCGTCCCTGTCCCCACAGATGATCATCGAGCCCACCAGTCCCTGCCTCCTCCCAGACCCTCTAAAGGAGCCGTACTACCAGCCGCCCTACACGCTGGTCTTGGAGCTCACAGGCGTCCTCTTGCACCCTGAGTGGTCGGTGTGTCCTGGGGAAGGCAGCGGGCTGGGGACACTAGATAGACATGGGTGGCCAGATCTCGATACAGTTGAGAGCAGAGACTCTGGAGCCAGATCCATCATGTGATGTGGGGAGGGGGCGTCTCTCACTGGTTTTCTCAGCTGTGAGACTGCCCACCCTGTGGGTTGTTGTGAGCGTGGCTGAGCACACAATATGTGCTACACCCTCCAGACTCCTAGACCCTCAGTCACAGCCATATGCTTCTGAGCACCCCCCACCCGGAGCTACAAAGATGGGGGAGAGCACTCTAGTTCTGGGGATCCCCTGGCTGGGGCTTTGTTCTCTTTGGGGTTTCTGAGTCTTGGCGTTTCACTGTCCTCACTGACTCCACTGTCCTTCCTGCCTCCCCAGCTGGCCACCGGCTGGAGGTTTAAGAAGCGTCCAGGCATCGAAACTTTATTCCAGCAGCTTGCCCCTTTGTATGAAATCGTCATCTTTACATCAGAGACTGGCATGGTAAGGCCCCGGGACAGGGGAGGGATGGTCGGTGTGGGAGGAGATCCAGAGGGTCAGGCTCACCCTGATCTTGTGTCTCCCATCCCACCCCCAGACTGCATTCCCACTCATCGACAGCGTGGACCCTCATGGCTTCATCTCCTACCGCCTGTTCCGGGATGCCACAAGATACATGGATGGGCACCATGTTAAGGTGTCATGGTTGGGGGGGCGGGGCATAGGTGGTCCTCTGGGACTTGGGGGGTGGGGTACTGACGCCTTCTGAGGAAAAGAAAAGAGGCCTCAGCTCTGACCCCAGCCTCAACCCTTCTTCTGCCCCAGATCTGATTCTGACAGGACTTTAGCCTGCCCTCAGCACAGGCTGGGCTCCTAGGTTCTTCTCCCTTCCTGGGTATCTGGGGATGGGAGTGGGGGGAAATGAAGGCTCTCCAAAGAAGACAGTTGGGGGTAATGGAGGGATATGAGGTTTGGAAGCTGTCTGTTGTCGCTGTGTGGAGCTGAGTGTCTTTGGGATTGTAATTGTAGTAGCTTACACGAGACTCTGGGCCTGTGTGTACTTGCAGGATATTTCATGTCTGAATCGGGACCCTGCCCGCGTAGTAGTTGTGGACTGCAAGAAGGAAGCTTTTCGCCTCCAGCCCTACAATGGCGTCGCCCTGCGGCCCTGGGACGGCAACTCTGATGACCGGGTCTTGTTGGACCTGTCTGCCTTCCTTAAGAGTGAGGCTAATCCCTGACCTCCTGGCTACTGGCCTTGGAGCCCTTGAGTCTCAAGAGGAATAATAGATGCTTAATTCTGGCTGCCTCCCCCCACCCACATGTAAAATTGGGTACTTGAGATATGAGAGATTCACAAGCATCCTGCAGTCTTTAGAAGTTTCTGAGAATGTTTGGGGTGCTCTGGAATATTTAGGGGATTCTTGGGGGGATGTCCAGGGGAGCCCTTTTAGCGTGTTAAGAAATGTTCGAGGTAGCTCTGACCAGCCCCAGGGTCTGACCTTTACCCTCGTGGGCTCTGCTTCCCTGGGGCCTTTCTGCCTGCCTGACCCCTACCTACTGTGCCCACAGCCATTGCGCTGAACCGAGTGGAGGATGTCAGGACCGTGTTAGAACATTACGCCCTGGAGGATGACCCACTGGAGGCTTTCAAACAGCGGCAGAGCCGGCTAGAGCAGGTGGGTGCTCAGACTGCAGATGGGTGGGGTCATCACGTCAGTTCCCAAGGGAGGGCCCCTAGAGCAGCCTGTCTCTGCTCTGGCTGCAAGACCTTGACCAAGGACCTGGTCTTCCACACAACTGTCCTGTCGGGCTCTTGTAATGGGGAAAGAGGTGGTTGATTTCCACAGCCTGCTTTGAGAGCAGGAGGCAGGAAAGCCAAGCATGGATCTTGGAGAGGTGTAGTCCATGATGATTTCAAGCAGATATGAGGGCCCAGGTTTTGTGTGGACAGGAGGTTTGGGTCAGGCCTGGAGAATGGGGATCCCTGGACACTTGGCCCAAGGGACAGGGCAAGGAGTTCTGGTGTTCTCAGTGTGATCCTGGTAATTTGGAAATGAGGCTGAGAATATGGATTGAGCCTGGGAGAGAAATCCTCTGGGGTCTAAATTGAGGTTGACCAGATTCTGGGTTGGATGCCTGCGAGTAGGGCTGGAGCTCCTGAGTGCCCAAAGGATGAGTCTTTGGAGATTTGGGCCTGGGATTCCCCCAACATTCAAACTGGGGTCCTTTGGCTGAGGGCTGGACACTGGGGCTCAGAGACCAGAACAGTATAGTCTGATGAAGAGCCTGGGGTCTCACCAGCATCTATGTTTACGGTAAAAAGGATCTGGGGGGTAGGTTCCCGGGGTTCAGGAGAGGGGGATCATGACAGTACCAGGACTTGAATCTGGGCTCCTGTGTCTGGGCTGGCATTCTAGGAGCTTGGGGAAGGGGTTTAGGGCTGGGCAGAGGTTTAAGGAAGATGGCCCCTTGGATGAGGGAGTCTAGGAGAATACCCAGCCCGGGCTGACCCTCCTCCCTGTCTTTCACCCCAGGAAGAACAGCAGCGCCTGGCTGAGCTCTCCAAATCCAGCAAGCAGAACCTCTTCTTTGGCTCTCTTACCAACCGCTTATGGCCTCGCTCCAAACAGCCCTGACTTCTGAGCCTCTTCAGACTCACTGCCTGGGTCCTGGGCCCGAGGCCCCAGTGCTCCCAGATCATGGCTTGGGCAGCCACATCCAATAAAGTCCATCCCAGATGCCACACTCCTGTGTCCGGAGAGTCTCCAGATGGGGGCATCGGGGTGAGGTCCGGGACTCTTGGGACATTGTCCCACAGTGGCTAATTGGCTGCCAAGCACAGTGTCGGTTGTTTGATGGATCAGGATTGGTTTTGAACCCTCGCCTGGGAATCCGCAAACCCAGGTCCTTCTAGCCATGGCTTGTGTGCAGTGTGACCTCAAAAAGTACTTCTCACTCTTTCACCCTGTGAGTCCTCATCTATGGAAAAGGGAAGAGAGGTCAACACTGGGGATTTAGAGCCAGGTCACTGCCAGGGTGTTGTGTACAAGCGCGAAGCCTGGGCTCCTTGGGGTTCTGGGGGGACCAGAGGGCAGCTGTTACCCCCTCTGCCAGCTGTGGCCCTGTGAGAAGGTGGGCCTGGAGTTGCTTGATCAGCTTTTTCAATAGAAGCCAGAAGGTTGTTTTTGTTTTTTGTTTTTTGTTTTTTTAATTTAGGGTTTTTATATTAAGTCTCCCAATTTTTAAATGTTGGGTCCTAACTAGGACAGGCAGACTGTCGTAGCCCTGAATGGTGGCGTTTTCTGTGAGACTGATCCAGTCCAGCAGCCAGTGGTCATACGGCGTCATGATACTGAGGACTGGAGTTTCTGTATCATTTTAATTAACTTTAACTTAAGCAGCCATGCGTGGGTCCTGGCTCCTGACGTGGACGGCACAGTTGCGTGGCACTCCACAGTATGGGATCCGGACTGTCCAAGTTCAAGTCCCAACTTCACCACTTCTGTCTACCATGGTCTTGAGCAGGTTACTTCACCTCACGTGCCTCCATTTCCCCGTCTACAATGTTAACAGTACCTGCCTCGTAGGCTAGGCTTGAGGGCTGAGGGAGGCACTCCATGGAGGCACCCGGATGGTAGCTGTGTACCTTCTGCCTCTGCCTCCTCATCTCACAAATGGGGGTGATGGGAGAACTGATCTTGGAGCAGCTGTGAGGGGTAAACAGGACAGCCCGTGCTCAGGCGGTGAGCCTTCTTACCAGGTGACCACACTGGCTCTTCACAGACTGCAGCATCCTGGACCAGCTTGACGGCCCCCACACCCGGCTGGCCCAGCCTCTCCTCCAGCCAGCACTTAGTGCCAGGACCAGCTAAATATTTTGGTGTTGCTCTAATAATTAAAATGTAACTTTGTGGGCCAGATTGATGGAGCCTTTGAACTCTAGATTTTTTTAAAACCTTACTGATGTCTACAAAGAAGTTAAAATTTGCCTAACTTCCCAGCCCCAAGGTCTACTATCTATACCTGGGGCTAGGTTTTAGGGGTCTTGGTTTACTCATTCATCAGAGATTAATGATAGTACCTCTCTTGTCCATTCACTCCTAAGTCTTAAGTGCCTGGCCTTGTTCTAGGCAGTAGGGTGCATCAGTGAGCAAATTAGGTAAAAAGCTCTCACCTCGTGGAGGAGACAATGGTAAGATATTTCTCAAGGTAATAAATGCATTAAGAAAAATAAAGTATGGAAAGTAGATAGAGTGGTTTGGGGACTTGTGCTGATTTAGACCAGATGGAATAGTCAAGGCCTCTTTGGAGGGTGCATTTGACCATAATGAAATGAGGATCTCTGAGCGTGTCAGGCACAGTCACCTCGGGGCCTTTGCACTTGCTGTACTGGCAGGAATATTTTCCCAGGATCCATATCATAGCCCCTCTTCCCCTACCTCAGGTCTTGCTCACATGTCACCTCAGTGTGGCCTATCTGGCCCTAAGATCGGCCTGTAAGGAAAAGTCCTCCATAGCCAAAGACACTCAGGAAACTCTCCTCCAGTGTACTCCATACACGTGACAGAATCACCTGAAATCCCATCATGTCTGGCACAAACCTTCAATAAAGCCTGGCTATTTCTGTGACCTTGAAAATGTTTCAGCTATCTCAGACCTGGAATCTGTTATCTTCCCAAGTTACTACCCAAGGCAGGAATTTACCTTCTCCCACAGCAGGTTCTAAAGATTGTCCAAATTCTATTTGAATGTCTCCTGTGATGGGAAGCTCACTCCTCCATCTATTCCAGTACAGGGCCTACTTTGCCTCCTGGTAGTTGGCCCAGGGGTGTGGCTCTGCTTTGGGCCACAGAGCCAGTTAGGGTAGGGGGATGTGGACGGAGGGCCACAAGTGTCAAACTTAGGGTCCTGGAGTGTATGTTTTCCTTCCTTCTCTTTTTCTTTGTAGGTTCCACACTCAAGTGTGGAGCCCAATGCAGGACTTGAACTCACAACTTGAGATCAAGACCTGAGCTGAAATTGAGAGTGGGACACTTTACTGACTGAGCCACCCAGACACCCCTCAGAGTGTATTTTGAAGGCACTGGGGAGCCTTGCAAGAGTCCGCAGGAGAGGGACCATGGTCAGATTTAGCCTTAGACCCCATATGCCAGAAGGGTCATGGCTGGGAGGAACTGGGGGGCTGTGGGACTCAGAGGAGGTACCTGCCACCTTGGTGAATGTCAAGGAAGTGCCTGCAGGAGGGGGAACTCTGCTGAGAACAGAATTCAACAGAGGAGGGAGTGGAAGATCTATGCGAAGACAGAGGCTGGGGGCATCCACACAGTGACCATGGCCCTCCCCAGCCTCTGAGCAGACCTTCCATGACTCCAGTCCTCAGGATTAAGAGGAAATTTTTTTTTTTTAAGATTTTATTTTTGTGGTGCCTGGATGGCTCACTTGGTTGAGCATCTGACTCTTGATTTCAGCTCAGGTCCTGCTTTCAGGGCCTGTGGGATGGAGCCCTGGCTGGTGGAGCCCTGCATCCCCTGCACTGGGCTCTGCGCTCAGCGGAGAGTCTGCTGCTCTCCCTTTCTTCCCCCACACTCCCCTCCCCGCCCCCTCCCGACCACTCGCCCTCTCTCTGTAAAATAAATAAATCTTGGGACACCGGGGTGGCTCAGCCGCTGAGTGTCTGCCTTTGGCTCCGGGCATGATCCCAGAGACATGGGATCGAATCCCACGTCGGGCTTCGTGAATGGAGCCTGCTTCTCCCTCTGCCCTGTCTCTGCCTTTCTCTCTCTGTGTCTCTCATGAATAAATAAATAAAATTTTAAAAAATTTTTTAAAAACGGTTTTTAAGTAATCTCTCCACCCAGTGTGGGGCTTGAACTCCCAACCTCGAGATCCAGAGCCTCTGGCTCCAGAGGGAGCCAGCCCAGCGCCCTAAGAGGGGGCTCTAACTCTCCTTCATTAAAGCTGGCTGAGCGCCAGCCCCCTCCGGGGTCAGCCGGGCTGTACCCTACTGACCATCCTGAAGAGCTCTGTAAGCCGAACCCCATTTCCCCGAACAATTATTAGCCTCGAAGCATTAAAATGTTTTCTCTGGGGCGAAAAAGGGAGTTGGCGTCACCTAAGGGCTTTACCCAGCACCTGGCGCTGCGCGACTAAGATCCAGAAGCCGGAGCATCTGCGCCGCCCCGGCCCTGGCTGGCCTTGGCCCGGGGGTGCCCCCTGCCCCCACTGTGAGGGAGCTGGGGGCGCCCCTGGGCTGTGAAGACGGAATTTCCTGCCCATTTGCTCCTCACACCTTCCGGAGGCCAAACGGGCGGCCCAGCTGCGGCTCGGGGGGAGGGGCCGGCCGCCCGGCAGATGGCGGCATTTACATACAGCTGGGGCCGCCCGGCCGGGCGCCTCCCCCGGCCCCGCGCGGCCCCGGTGCGGGCTTTCGAGCGGCGGCTTTGTCTCCGGGCGGGGAGCGCACGCACCACGCATGTCCACACGCACACGAGGGCCACAAAGAGCCCCGGATCTTCATCGTATCCACACGTGGCTACGCCCACGGACCTCCCACACCTGATCTTCACACGCGCACGCTCGGTTATTCGCAGCTGACACAGACCCCGACACACACACACGTACCTGCACGGACCACCAAGTTAGAGATTCCTATGACTCCACTCAGGGGTCCAGGATCTCAGGCTTCCTCACCCACGCACAGAGAAGCATCCAGGACCCCCAAAGTGACACAATCCTGAAGTCACGGACGCCTCCATCCTCCCATGCAGGTGCACACGCGTACCCCCCCCCACACACACACACAATGACCTACAACCTCACAAATCGTCTTAACCGCATACCGGTGTAGGCACACACGATCACAGGCGCAGCCTCAGCAGGCGCGCCGGCTCACCCCACACACAGGCGCGGAGCTTAAAATCATATATAACCTCGCACGCCGGCCCCCTGGCCGCACCCCATCCTCAGCCACACACAGTCGTGCCAGAGCCACACGAGATCACCACGCACGGCATTGCCTGTGCCCACATCACAATCTCACGGGGGCTCCAGCACGCTCGCCTTCCCCTGCGACCTCCTCCCCTAGGGTCTCCCGGAGCCCGGCGGCTGCCCGAGGGGGCGGAGCCGTCCCCTCCGATATAAGGCCGGGGAGCCAGCAGCTGCGGCTCCAGCACCCCCCGAAAGGCCATGGTCAGCCCGCAGATGCCCCAGCTCCTGTCCCGGACGGTGATCCTGGCGCTTATGTTCCTTCCCCAGGTCAGAGCAGGAGTGGAAAGGGAGGAAGGGAAGGGGTGCGACCCAGGGGTCTTGGGGCGGACGGACGCCTGGGCCTCGCGCCTCCTCATCCTGTGCCCCTTTGCGGCCCCAGGCCCGGCCGGCAGGCGTCTTCGAGCTGCAGATCCACTCTTTCGGGCCGGGACCAGGCCCGGGGGCGCCGCGGTCCCCCTGCAGCGCGCAGGGCCCCTGCCGCCTCTTCTTTCGGGTCTGCCTGAAGCCAGGGGTCTCCGAGGAGGCCGCCGAGGCTCCGTGCGCCCTGGGCGCGGCCCTGAGCGCGCGCGGACCGGTCTACACCCAGCAGCCCGGAGCCCCGGCGCCCGACCTGCCGCTGCCCGACGGCTTCATGCGCGTGCCCTTCCGGGAAGCCTGGCCGGTGAGAACCCCGTGCCGGGGGCCTTACCCAACCTCTCCGGCCTTCTACCCTCCAACTTCTATGGCCCCAACTTTGCCCCCACCCAGGGACCCCAAATTCCCAAACCAGTAACTATCATCTAGAATCGTACATTCTTAGACCTGTAAATCCTACCCACAGGGCACCCCAAATTTCTGACTCCAGCTTCCACTTTGGGGATCCCAAATGTTCTGACCCCCACCCTGCATGCTTGGGACCCCAGGTTCCCAGAACCTCAAACTCACCCTCTGTAAATCCCAAATTCTTAGAACCCTTCCTCTGTTCCCTGGGGGTCCCGAAACACTGGAACCCTTATCTTTATCTTTAGATCTCTCTGCACTTAGGGACCTTGCCACAGCTTGTCTTTGGGACCCCAATCTCCTCTCACCTTATCCCTTCTCACATCTTCCAGTTGGGGCCCATATTCATGACTTCTACTTCCAAATTCCTACCTCCCATCTCCCAACCCCAGAAGCAGACAGGTGAACAGAACTTTGCTTGAATTCTAGACCCCTGTCCTTTGGGCAAGGTGGCTTTCCCTGTCCCAGCCTCAGTTTCCCCATCTGTAAAATGGGATCATCCTGGTACCTTACAAAGGGATTTAACCCTTTGAGGGATTTAACCAGGTATCTCCAATTTAATGTTTACCCACAGGAAGCGCTCAATAGAGGAAGCCCACACTGTCCTTCCTTCCCCGAGCCAGCCCCTCTGGGAATTGTCCCTTGTCTGCCTGGTCCCTGGAATGATGACCACCCCTAAAGTCTGGCCTTCATCAAGCACCCATCCTGACCACTGTCTTCCTTTCTTTCTTCTCCTTCCTTCACCCAACCAGGGCACCTTCTCTCTTATCATCGAAACCTGGAGAGAGGAGTTAGAACAGATTGGAGGTGAGTGTCTTCAGTCATCAGACTGAAGTGAGGAGTGTGGGGGCTCCAGGGAGTTGGGGCCCGATGTAAGGTCCACGACAGTGACACGTGGCCATCTGTGGGGTGGAGCATTCACGGGATTGCCCATCTGTGATGTCCTCACAGCTCCCGGAGTGGGGTGCTGGGTGTTGGTAGCCCCAGGACTCTAGGCATGTCGGTGTAGAAGTGTCCTTGTGCCGGACGTAGGAGTCTCTGGCCTGATACCAGGCAAAGGACACTCTTCCTATCTTGGAATCGAAGCCACCAGAGCAGGATATAGCACCTCACAGGTCAGCACTGTCACCATCTGAGTTCGATAAGCTGGGGTACAATGTCCGTTACTTCTGTTTTCTTTTCAAAGCTGTCATGACGTCCACGTAGAGGTCCCAGGAGCCCTGTGGGATGTTCGCAGGTTCCCCAGAGACAATATTGAGCAAAGGTTTCAGGGAGGGAGATGGGGTGGTTTTATTCTTAATTTGAGGGGATTTGAGTGTCATGTACAGCTCACAGCCAGGTCTGTGACCATTGAGGCACAGAAAGCTCCTGTGGCACAGTGTCGGGGTGTGACAGCTTTGCTGGGGACAAAGTGCCACTCTCGGTATCCGGAGGCTTCAGACAAGAAGGGTAATTTGTGGTCTGGTAATTGGGGTCTCTGTCACCGTTTTGATATAGGAAGATCCGAGGCACGGTTTGGGCGTGTGTTACGACCTCCCTTCAAGGGACTGGAGTTGCCCCTTGGCCATAGAGATCTCGGATGTCACAGGGTCTTAGGGGGCTCGTTACTACTTTAATATAAAAGATTCTGGGGCAGGTGGGGGGTATTTCGGCTTCTGGGGGAGGACTGTTATCGCGATGGCCATAGGGGGCCAGAGGGTCCCAGTGGGACGGCGACATCGTTATGGGAGGTCGCGGCCTTGCCAAGGGGTGGCCGCCATCCTCAGGGCGCTGTCGGGGCCTCGCTGAGAGGGGCAGGGAGAGGGCAGAGTGCAAGCTGCGTGGGCACCGCCCGAGTCCGCCGCCCCAGCGCCGCTCCCTTGTCCCCGCAGGGCCCGCCTGGAGCCTGCTGGCGCGCGTGGCCGGACGGCGCCGCCTGGCGGCCGGGGGCCCGTGGGCCCGGGATGTGCAGCGCGCAGGCGCCTGGGAGCTGCGCTTCTCGTACCGCGCGCGCTGCGAGCCGCCCGCCGTCGGGGCCGCGTGCGCGCGCCTCTGCCGCCCCCGCAGCGCCCCCTCGCGGTGCGGTCCGGGACTGCGCCCCTGCTCGCCGCTCGAGGACGAGTGCGAGGCCACGCGTGAGTGCTGCGTCCCAGCGCCCCCCACCTGCCGCCCTTCCTTGGCCGCCTCTCACCGCCCGCTTACCTCTGCAGGCAGCCGGGTACCCCGACTCAGGGTGCTCTGCCCGCGTCCGCAGACGCCCCCTCCGGGAAGCTAAAGCTGCTGCCTGCTGGCCAGGTCCCCCCAGGCCCCGCTCCAGCCCCCTTCACCCCTGCGCCGTCCTCACCCCCCTCCCACGGTCCAGCTACCGCCCCCTCGGGGAAACTGAGGCGCCCAGACTTCTCTCCAGCCCTGCCTGGGCACTCCAGCCCCCTTCCCTCTTTCTAGGGCACTTTTCTAGGAACCCCACACCCATTTCCCATGCTGGGACCCACCCCGGGTTCCTCCTCTAACGGGGGACCACAGCCCTTTCCAGATGCTAGGACCCTTTAAACTCTTCTCATGCTGGGGCCCTTCTCACCCCCCACCCAGGAGCTTTGGAAACTGCAGTTTCCCGCACCCCCCACCCCCTATCCCCGCCAAGGGATCTTTATCCTCCTTCTCTGCAACTTGCAGGCCAGATATCATTGGTTTCCAAAGCTTGGATCCTCAGACCGCCCCCCAAACTTCTGAATCCCACGGAAGCCCCTAGGACTCCCAGGCTTATCCAGATGCTCCCAAACCTGCCCTAAGCCAACACCTTCCCATTTCGCTCGAAAGGCCAGGGGCCCCTCCCCAAACCCTCATCACCTTCTCTCATTCTGCTCTCACCAAGCTCAGACCCTGGGGACCCCACTCCATTCTCCTTCCAAGAGCACAGACTCTGGAGCTCAGTGGCCTGGGTTCACATCCTCCATCTGCCACTTCCCATCTGCCTCTCTAGGCCTCAGTTTCCCTGTGTGGAAACTGGGGGGTCACAATACCATCTAGCCCGGGGGTGGGTGTTGTCACAAGGATGAAACAAAGCAATGCACAGAAAGTGCTCAGAAACTTCTCTGATTCCTTTCCTCCTGAGCTGCCCTCGTCACTATTACTCTTCCCTCTGCCTCTCCTTCCCCCATAGCGGCATGTCGAGCGGGCTGCAGTCCAGACCACGGCTTCTGTGAGCAGCCCAATGAATGTCGATGCCTGGCGGGCTGGACTGGGCCCCTCTGCACCATCCCAGTCTCCAGCAGCTGCCACACTCCCAGGGGCCTGTCCTCTGCCACCACCGGATGCCTTGTACCCAGGCCCGGGCCCTGTGACGGGAACCCGTGTGCCAACGGGGGCAGCTGTAGTGTCAGTATCACCCCCTCCTACCTCATCCTGAGGGAGTTCCGGGTGGCCCCCTGTCTGGGGCTCCCTGAGATCACAACCTGGAGAGGGCTGGGGGCAGCTGTCAGGGGAGGGCTGCCTGGAGGTGTCCAGTCTTCATCTGGGGCCTTGAAGTGGGATTAGGGAATGGGATTGGGAAGAGCCGATGCAGTGGGTGGCACCTAAAGGGGTGGGCATATGGGTGTGGTTACCAACTGTCCCCCACCCCCTGCCCCTGGAATGAGGGGGCACCCTGAGGACAACTCAGGGTGCAAGGAAGGGAGGGGGTGGGAATTTAGGATGAGGGGGCATCAGAGAAGGCTTCCTGGAGACGGGCCCAGGGCTGGGGCTTCTGAAGTCCAATTTGGCCGAGGGGCAGTGGAGCAGGTGGACCAGGTGAGTGGCCTGGGGTCAGCAAAAGTGTGGCGGTGGGAATGAGTCTGGTGTGTACTGGGATAAAGTGGAGCCCAGTGTGGGCTCCCGGACACTGCCGCTAAGGGACAGCGAGAAACAGGGTTCAGGTTAGGGGGAAGGCCTGAGAAAGGGAGATCCAGAGAAGGCTTCGTGGAGGAGGTGGGCTTAGGGCTAGGACCTGGAGGTAGGAGGTGGCTCTGCGGACAAAATCGGGGAGACCTGCCTGGTAGCATCTGTGGGCAAAAGTGTAGAGGAGGGAATGGGATCTCTCGGGGCCCCCAGAGCTTCCCCTCTGCGGGGTTGGATGGGCAGATCCAGAAACGCCGAGTGATTTCAGGAGGACTTCCCAGGTGAGGCCCCTGAAGACTGGGAGGTAGGTCGGGACCAGGAGCAGCCCTCCATGGTCAAGGTAGGAGGGGGGATGGGATTTTGCTCCCAGGAGACCCTGTGCTGAAGTCCCCTTGCTGCCACCCAGGAGACCCCAGGATCCTTCGAATGCGCCTGTCCCCGCGGGTTCTATGGATTGCGGTGTGAGGTGAGCGGGGTGACATGTGCGGATGGACCTTGCTTCAATGGTGGCCTGTGTGTGGGAGGCGCAGACCCTGACTCTGCCTACGTCTGCCACTGCCCGCCCGGATTCCAAGGCTCCAACTGTGAGAAGAGAGTGGACCGGTGCAGCCTGAAGCCATGCCGGAACGGTGAGGGGGCGGGGCGGGGCGGGGGTCCCTGCATGGTCAGTGGCTCACACGGTCCTGGGTGGGAATCTGGCTGTGCTTTGTCTGGCCGTGGCCTGCGAAAGGGACTCTCTCTGCCCAGTCTGTTTGTTCTGGGCAAGGTGGTGTCCCGATCTCAAAAATACTTGAGTCAGGGACACGTGGCTGCTCAGTCGGGAGAGCATGTGATTCTTGATCTCAGGGCTGTAAGTTCAAGCCCCATGTTGGGTGTAGAGATCCCAGGACCCGGAGATCATGACCTGAGCCAGAGGCTGACACTTAGCTGACTGAGCCACCCGGGGGCCCCAGCTCAGTGCATTCTTATAATAATAATAATAATAATAATAATAATAATAATAATAATAATTCTCTCCAAGACACGGGGCGTGCACTCTGGGCTGAGTGGTACTAGGGACACGGCAGTGACCCGGGCAGCTCTGGCCGCGCCCTCAGGGGGTACCAGCCCAGAGGAGAAGCCACGCTTGTCCTTGAAACCCAGAGCCGTCAGGGTTAGGACGCGGGAGCGCGGGGCTGGGATGGAGAGTCGGGAAGGCTTCCTGGAGGAGGGGGCATCCGAGCAGAGACCTGAAGGCTGAGCTGGGGAAGAGACACGGTGAAAAGAAGGGGAGGAAAGGAGTGAGGGGCACAAGGCACGGGCAGGGCCGGCGCTGCAGACGTGTTCGGGGACGCTACGTGAGAAGGCCGGCGGCGGGAGATAAAGGGAGATCGGAGCGCGGCCTCCATCCAAGACGGGACGGGCCTGCGCTCCGGCCACTCCCAGGGGCTGGCCCTGGAGGCGGCGGCGGGGACCCCGCGGCCGGCGGGCAGAGCCGAGGGTCCCCGACGCCGCTGACGCCCCTTCCCCGCAGGCGGGCTCTGCCTGGACCTGGGCCGCGCCCTGCGCTGCCGCTGCCGCGCCGGCTTCGCGGGGCCGCGCTGCGAGCACGACCTGGACGACTGCGCCGGCCGCGCCTGCGCCAACGGCGGCACGTGCCTGGAGGGCGGCGGCGCGCGCCGCTGCTCCTGCGCGCTGGGCTTCGGCGGCCGCGACTGCCGCGAGCGCGCCGACCCGTGCGCCGCGCGCCCCTGCGCCCACGGCGGCCGCTGCTACGCCCACTTCTCCGGCCTCGTCTGCGCCTGCGCGCCCGGCTACATGGGCGCGCGCTGCGAGTTCCCGGTTCACCCCGACGGCGCGGACGCCGGCGCGGGGGCGCTGCCCGCGGCGATGCCGGGCCTGCGGCCGGGGGACCCGCGGCGCTTCCTTCTGCCCCCGGCTTTGGGACTGCTGGTGGCCGCGGGGCTGGCCGGCGCTGCGCTCCTGCTGGTCCACCTGCGGCGCCGCGGCCCGGGCCGGGACGCTGGGCCCCGCCTGCTGGCGGGGACCCCGGAGCCGTCGGCGCACGCGCCGCCCGACGCCCTCAACAACCGCAGAGCGCAGGACGGCGCGGCCGCGGGGCCGAGGTGAGCGGCCGCGCGTCTCCCGCTGCCTGGTCAGCCCCGACCTCGTTAGGCCTTCCCGCGCGGTCCCCTCCTTCTCTCTGCTCCCGGCCTCTTCCGAGTGCGTCTTCCCGCAGCTCCCCAGTTGGCTTCGGGTCCTCTCCGTGGCGGGTGGGGCAAACCCAGACGTGAGAAGACGAAGGGCCTGGGCCTGAGGCTTTTCCTCCCGCAGCCAGCCCGAGGGTTGGAGTCACCCTGAAGATGGAGGCTCGCGTGCCATTTACGTCATACCCGCCCCTTCCGTCTACGCCCGGGAGGTAGCTACCCCCTCTGCCTTCCCCGCACACTCTGGGGGCGCTGGGCGGAGGCAGCCCCTGCGCTTCCCGCAGCCCCCCTTTCCTCCGGTCTGCACGAATGAGGAGGGTGGAGTCTGGGACGTCCTTGAGGCTTGTCTTGCAGCCCTCTTGCTGTCCTTTGGAGCTACTTCCCTCTTCTCTTTGGAAGACCCTAAGGGCTTCTAGAGGTCTCGGTGGGGAGAGCCGCAGCCCGCAGCCCGCAGCCCGAGCTCCGCTGTTTCCCACTCACTGGGGGGCGGGAGAGGAGGCCCGGGGGCAGCCCTTTCTAATGCCTCCTACTTATTTCACTTCTAGGCCTGACCTGCCCCTTCTCCATCAGCGCCTGGAGATAGAACCTGGATATTTTTCTGTTTACCTGGTGGTGCCCAGTCTCTGCCTCAGACACCTTGGAGCTGGAGGGGTGGCCGGGAGAATTTTCCCTTGGGGCGTTGTACATAATGGTTATTTAAATCCTATTTTTTTCCTCTCTCCATCTCTCCAGAGACATCTATAAAGGTTCATATTTTGTATCAGCTTTGACTCCTTGGGCTGAGTGCTTTGGACTTAGTGTTGGGACGGAGCGGGGAGATACTGTGTCCTGAGAAGACTAGGACTTTGCTGGAGGGAGCAGAAACACCTCAGAGTGGCTTAAGTAGGAGGATTTAATAGTTCACAAAAATGAAAGATCTTGTGGTAGGGGTGGCTTCAGCAGGGCTGCATTCAGGTACCTTCAGTACCTCTTCCCCAGTTGTGTCTGGGAATAACTTGGTTGATTTAAATGAGGCTTCCTTTGGCTCTGGCTTGTCACATGGCCTTGAGGGACCAGGAGGATTAGGGACCAGGCAGAAAGGTTTATTATGATTGGCCAGGCTTGGTTGTCCAGTGCGTGGTGGGAAGTAAGGCCAGTCAGCCTATCCAAATCAAGTGGGGCACATGGATGGGTAAAGCAGTGTCCCTCCCTCTACCCAAATTCTAGGTTTGTTAATAGATATGAGTATTGCATTGGGTATTGCATTGGGCCGGCAAACCAACTGTTACAAGAACAAAAACTCAATAAATTTGAAGAGTTAATTGGCTTCATTAAGTGATTCATAATTGGGCAGCACCCTGTCTGGTGAGTAGAGGGGAGCTGGGAGGAGTTGTATAAAATAGAAGGTTTTTATAGGAAGGAGGGTGGGATGAGAAAATGAGCAAAAGAAAAGGAAGGGTTGTTCCAGGGAAGGTCACCTTCAGGAAGGGCTGGAGTCTTATTGGGGAGTTACCTCATTTTGGGGGGGGATGGAAGGGGTCCATGTGATAGATTCCATCATTGGTGCTGACCAGAGAATTCCTGACCGGCCTGTTGAGAC
This sequence comes from Vulpes vulpes, assembly GCF_048418805.1. Taxonomy (NCBI): domain Eukaryota; kingdom Metazoa; phylum Chordata; class Mammalia; order Carnivora; family Canidae; genus Vulpes; species Vulpes vulpes. Next base: position 8,949,721 of record NC_132780.1, read on the forward strand.
ATATTTTTGAGTGAACTTGAAACTGCAATTAAGTATTAAGTCCCAGTTTGGTGACATAGCCTAAGTGATGCCATTTTGTGCCTGGGTTTTTTGTTTCTTTTTTTTTTACTATTTTATTTATACATGAGAAACACAGAGAGAGGCAGAGACACAGGCAGAGGGAGAAGCAGGCTCCCCACAGGGAGCCCAGTGTGGGACTCATACCAGAACTCTGGGATCGCGCCTCGAGGGGAGGACAGACACCTAATCACTGAGCCACCCAGGGGTCCCATTTTATTTATTTGTTTGTTTGTTTGTTATCCATGATAGAGAGAGAGAGGCAGAGATACAGGAGGAGGAAGAAGCAGGCTCCATGCGGGGAGCCCGACTCGGGACTCAATCCCGGGACTCCAGGATCGCGCCCTGGGCCAAAGGCAGGCGCCAAACTGCTGAGCCACCCAGGGATCCCTGTCCCTTTTTTTTTTTTTTTTAAGATATTATTTTTTTTAAGTAATTTCTACATCCAGTGTGGGGCTCGAAATCACAGCCCCAAGATCAAATGTTGCATGTTCCACCAACTGAGCCAGCCAGGCTCCCCAAGCCTATACTTTCTTTTTTTTTTAACACAACAGAACAGTCAGAGTGGAAAGAATCCATTTTGGGATGCCTGGGTGGCTCAGTGGTTGAGCTGCTGCCTTTGGCTCAGGGCTGGGAGTCCAGGGATGAGTCCCCCATTGGCCTCCCTTCAGGGAGGGAGGGAGAAGAGAGCCTGCTTCTCTCTCTGCCTATATCTCTGCCTCTCTGTGTCTTGAATGAATAAATGAATAAAATCTTTTATTTATTTTTTAAGATTTATTTTATTTATTTATTTAGAGAGGCGGAGAGAGACACAGGAGGAAGGAGACACAGGAGGAGGGAGAAGCGGGCTCCATGCTGGGAGGCCCATGTGGGACTTGATCCCGGGACTCCAGGATTACACCCTGGGCCAAAGGCAGGCGCTAAACCACTGAGCCACCCAGGTATCCCCGAATAAAATCTTAGAAAAAAAAAAAAAGTTTCATTTTACAGAAGAGAAAATTAGGCTCGGAGAGTTGGAAGTAACTACTGCAAAGACAGTGTGGGGTTTGGGGCGCAGTCATCCTGCATGATGCCTTTGTGCTAAAGAGCTTGTAGGAATTTTTTTTTTTTTTTAGATTTTATTTATTCATGAGAGAGACACACAGAGAGAGGCAGAGACACAGGCAGAGGGAGCCGGATGCGGGAGTCGATCCCAGGACTCCAGGACCATGCCCTAGGCCAAAGGCAGGAGCTAAACTGCCAAGCCACCCAGGGATCCCCAACTTGTAGGATTTTTGTGGATCCGTGTTGCGCTTCCCTGTTTCTATAAACCAAAATGCAGGGACGCCTGGGTGGCTCAGGGGTTGAGCATCTGCCTTCGGTGTGATCTTGGAGTCCTGGGATCAAGTCCCACATTGGACACCCCTTGAGGAGCCTGCTTCTCCCTCTGCCTATGTCTCTGCCTCTCTCTCTCTCTGTGTCTGTGTGTGTCTCTCATGAATGAATAAAATCTTTAAGAAAAAAAACAACAACCCCAAAATGCAGCTATGTTGGCTGCCTGCAACACCCTGATGTTTATAAGGTATCACAAAATAAAACATCAAAAAAGTAATTTAATATAACTTCTAACGTGAGAAAAAAATTCACATTCCTTTTTTTTTTTTTTTTTAAAGATTTTATTTACTCATTCATGAGAGACACACACAAACAGAGGCAGAGACACAGGCAGAGGGAGAAGCAGGCTCCATGCAGGGAGCCCGACGTGGGACTCGATCCCGGGACTCCAGGATCACACCCTGGGCCTAAGGCGGCGCTAAAACCGCTGAGCCACCCGGGCTGCCCTTCACATTCCTTTAGATCTAATGGTCTCAGGTCTAGGACTTTATGTGTAAACTTTGACTTGAGCACAAAGCTCTCTGTGCACAAAGCAGTGATTTGTAACAGCCAAAGGCAATAAACAATCTAAATGTCTGATAAGAAGGGACTGGTTATTTTAATTTGGGGCATTTATAAGCAGGATATTTCACAACCCTTAAAAATGCTGTAGATATGCTAATATGAAATTATCTTTGATAGATTTTGTCCAAGGGGGAAAAGTAGAAGGTACAGAAGAACCAATAGGGTGCTACCATTTGTGTTTTAAAAATGGACTATATGGAGTTCCCACTTCTGGCATGGAAGGAGCTCGGCGGACCTGCCTGCTGGCACACTGGTGGAAGTTAAAAAAACAAAATGACAAACCAACCATTTGAAGCTTCTGGGAATGATCCGGAGGGCACATAGCAAATTAATAAACATTTATTCAAGAAAATCGGGATGCCTGGTGGCTCAGCAGTTTGGCACCTGCCTTAGGCCCAGGGTGTGATCCTGGAGTCCTGGGATTGAGTCCCACGTCGGGCTCCCTGCATGGAGCCTGCTTCTCCCTCTGCCTGTGTCTCTGCCTCTCTCTCTTTCTGTGTCTCTCATGAATAAATAAATAAAATCTTAAAATCTAAAAATTTGGTGAACACAGGGAGAATCAGTGATGGGTGAATCAAGACTCTTCTTCCCTCCCCAGTGCTCCCACCATCACCACGCCCCCCCCCCCGCCCCGCCCCCCGCGCGCAGCTCCGCAAACCCCCTCCCATTCCTGACTGGGCTCCCTCTCTGCCCCCAGCTCCCAACTCCCAGTTGGAGGACTAGCCTGGGAAGGGGTAGGGCAGGGTGTCAGCCTTTCTCATCCTGCCCCCAACTACATGTTGCTGAGGCTGAGTTCTGGGGGAGCACAGCCACGAGGTGGGAGCGCCCATCTTCAGCCCAGCCCATACTTGTGGGGCTGTATTTTGGTCATGGTATGGCTGAAAATACTGGGGCCCTGGTTGCCCCTCTGTGACTCCCAGGGCAGTAGTTTCACATCAAGAAAGCAAGCCAGGGGGCACCTGGGTGGTTCAGTCATTTAAACTTCTGCCTTTAGTTCAGGGCATGATCCCAGGGTCCCTGAGTCTGGCTCCCTGCTCAGTGAGGAGTCTGTTTCTCCCTCTTCCTTTGCCCCTCCCCACTGCTTATGCTCTTTTCTCTTTCAAATAAATAAGATCTTTTTTAAGATTTTATTTATTCATGAGAGACACAGGCAGAGACATAGAGGGAGAAGCAGCCTCCTCACGGGGAGCGCAATGTGGGACTCGATCCCAGGATCACGTCCTGAGCCTAAGGTAGATGCTCAACTGCTGAGCCACCCAGGCATCCCTAAATAAGATTTTTTTTTTGCGGGGGGGGGGGGGCGGGGGGAGCATCTTGGGTGGCTCAGCGTTTAGTGCCTGCCTTGCGCCCAGGGTGTGATCCTGGAGACCCCGGATCGAGTCCCGCGTTGGGCTCCCTGCGTGGAGCCTGCTTCTCCCTCTGCCTGCATCTCTGCCTCTCTCTCTGTATCTCTCATGAATAAATGAAGTATTTTTTAAAAGATTTTTTTTAAAAATTAAGATCTTTTTTTTTTAAGGGCAAGCTAGGAGATCTGGGGCTGCCGCCTCATCCCACTTAGGACTCCCCTCCTAAAGTGGGGTCCCTCTGAGCAAAGTCAACCATCCTCCCCACCCCAACCATCCTCCTGCTCAGAGATTTTGTCTGCAGGAGAAGCAGGCTGCGGAGCAGAGAGCTCCATGTCTTTCCGTGGCTCTCTTCAGGACAGAATATGGAGAAGTTCAAGGCTAAAGTTGCCTCGGAAACAGCAGAGGTTGTGGTGGAAGGCCAGAGGGAGGAGACTGATAGATTCTGGCTACTTTGCCAGAGAGCCAGGGAAAGAGGCAGCTGGCAAGAGCCCTCCCTGGGTCAGAACTAATCTTAAACGTATTTGGGGAGCTTGGGAAGTAACCCTTCCAAGGATCCCTAATTTGATTGGATCAGTCTCCCCGCCGTGTTGAAAATTATTATGAGACCAGTAGAGCAACAGCTGATGATTGGTGGAGCCTACTAGCCAAGCAAGGTCAGAGAAAGACCTAGAGAACCTGCCCAAACCCACCAGCCCAGGATGCCTGGGCACATCTAAGGCCTTGTGCCTCCCACCCTGGCTCTACACTTGTTTGCTATCTGAAATGTCCAGTTGCTGACAACAAAAAAATGAGCTAGGTGAGGAAACTGGAAAATAAGACCCATATAATGGAGGAAGGGGAGGGAGGCAACAGAAACTGTCCCAGAGAGTGACCAGACCTTGGGATGAACAGACAAAGCCTTTAAAGTAGCCTCCTCAGGGATGCCTGGGTGGCTCAGACTCTTGATCTCAGGTCAAGTCTTGATCTCGGGGTGGTGGGTTCGAGCCCTGTGTTGGGCTCACACTGGGCATGGAGCCTTTCAAACCAAACCAAAACCAAAAACCCAGTAGCCGCAGCAAACATGTTTGGAGAGGGACAGGCAACCGTGAGTAACGGAAGTACAAGCACCGAATCGAGAACACCAACGGACAGGCAGGTGTTATTTAAAAAAGAATCGGATGGAAATTCTGGAGTTGAAAAGTACAATATCTAAAATGCAAAATTCTCTGGAGGGGCTCAGTAATAGATTTGAACAGTCAGAAGAAAGAATTCTCAAGCTTGAAGATAGAGTAAAAGAGGTTGTGCAATCTGAACTAGAGGGAAAGAGCCGGAAAAGGAACAGAGCCTCGGAGAAATGTCTTAAATGTGCACAAAGCATTTTCTATCAGAGGCCGGCAGATAACATGCTCAGTAAGTGTGAGCTCTCAATATGACGCTGGCAGAGAAAAGCCCATTTCACAGAGAGGCAAACTGTAGCCCAAAGAGGGGTAGAAACTTGCTTAGCATCGTGCAGGAAATTCGGTGTGTCTCACGATTGTTTTAAGATTTATTTATTTGTGAGAGAGACACACACACACACATACACACAGAGGCAGAGACATAGGCAGAGAGAGAAGCAGGCTCCTCGCAGGAAGTCCCATGTGGGACTCGATCCCTGGACTCTGGGATCACAATCTGAGCCAAAGACAGATGCTCAACCACTGAGCCACCCAGGCGTCCCTTCTCATGATCTTTATTTATAGTGTTTGAGATGCAGGCCCAAGGGTTAACACAGGAAGTGCTCAGGGCTCGCAAAGCACAGTAGGTCATAACTCTTCCTTTTTTTAGACTTATTTATTTTAGAGAAAGGGAGGGAGGGAGAGAGTGCACGTGAGTGAGTGGTGGAGAGGGGCAGAGGGAGAAGCCTAAGGACACTCCCTGATGAGCCTGGACCCTCACCTGGGGCTTGGTCCAGGACCCGAAGGTCATGACCCAAGCTCAGATCAAGAGTTGGGACTCGGGATACCTGGGTGGTTCAGCAGTTGAGTGCCTTGCCTTTGGCTCAGGGCGTGATCCTGAAGTCCAGGGTCGAGTCCCTAGTCGTCGGGCTTCCTGCAGGGAGCCTGCTTCTCCCTCTGCCTTTCTCTGTCTCTCGTGAATAAGTATAAAATCTTAAAAAAAAAAAAAAAAGTTAGTTTAGTTTCCTTCCATGGAAACTAAATTTAGATTTAAATTAAAAAACAAAAACAAAAACAAAAAAACGAAAAAAAAAAAAAACATCCATGGGACACAAGGGCGGGGAGGTTCAGTCAGTTAAGCAGTTAAGCCTCTGCCTTTGGCTCAGGTCATGATCTCAGGGTCCTTCGAGCGAGCCCCACATCTTGCTCCCAGGGAGCAGGGAGTCTACTTCTCCCTCTCCCTGTGCCCCTTCCCCTGCTCTCTCTGGCTCTGGCTCTCCCTCTCCCCCAAATAAATAAAATCTTAAAAAAAAAAAAAAAGAAACTCTTCCATGTTTCAAAATAAGTTCTGCACCTGACCTAATGGTATTGGAGCAATGCCGGAGTCGTGGTTTTGGCAACGCACCACGGTTACATCTGATGTTATTATCAGCTTTCAAGCTGGGTGGAAATTATACAGGATTCTCTGTACTATTTTTCCAATTTCGTGTGACGGTAAACTTTGAAAAGACAAATATTTAGGAAGCACCTCCTGTGAACATGCCAGGCCTTGTTCTAGGAGCTGGGGATTCAGCAGTGAACAAGTCCCCATGGAGGAGCTCCCAGTGCGATGGGGCCAAGTGGTTCAAGTGCCAGGACTTGAGCCTGACAGTGTCCATCTGAATCCTGGCTGTGCCGCTTACTAGCTGTGGTTATATGTGTAGCACTTAACAGTGTGTAATTGTAAACTCTGTTTTTTGTTGTTGTCGTTGTTGTTGTTTTTTACTATTATGTTTCTTTCTCTCCAGATAACCCGGGTACCCCTTTAGAGAGCCCTCTCTGCCCCAGGCTGGTTGGAGCACCTTTTGGGATCCTGTAGATTACTGTGCCTCCTTCACCGCATCTCTGAGCCCTCTGCGGGATGCCTCCCCTCCTCCAGCCCCCAGGCTGCGCTGTCCGTCGTTTGGTGATAGGTATGTTTCCCTCATTGGGCTGGGAACTAATCACTGGACGGGGCCTTTGCCGATGAGGACTCTGACCTCAGAATCTCGCAGGACAGGACAGTGCACACGGCAGGCCCTCAAGAAATATATACTGGACATGTGAATGTTAGCGACAGTGAGAACACTGGAGGGGACATCTCTGCTTCTTACCTCGGAGGTGGGGTTTTAGGGATGGGAATTTTTGGGTGAGACCTAGAGGTCCCTCCCACCGCCTCCCCGGCCCAGAGCAATGGAACCTGAGCGCCGGGTGGAACACGATGTCACAGTGCCCCCTTGTGGTCACCTTCCATTTTAGAACCCTGGTGTGAGTGAGGCTCTCCCTGCCGGAGGAAGGAGGACCGGGCGGGGATCCCAACCCCCGTTACCCCGGGGCCCCTGCCCCCCATGAACAACCAGGCGAGGGCCCCACCCCGCACCTCCGCCCGGGTCTTGGCCTGGGTCCGGGCTTCGACCCCCGTCAGGACCTCGATCCCTGTCCGGACCCCAACGCCTGCCCGGGCCTCCTCCACTCCTGCCCAGACCCCACATCCTGCCCAGATTCCGACCTCGGCCCGGACCCTGAATCCTGTCCTGATTCCGACCTCCTCCCGGGCTCCGACTTCCGTCCAGACCCCAGCTCCGGCCAGGACCCCGAATCCCGTCCAGATGACCAGCCCGGCCCAAACCCCGACTCCCATTCCAGCTCTGGCTCGGGCTCCGACTCCCGTCCAGACCTCAGCCTCGGCCCGAATCCCGAATCCGGTCCAGACGCCCACCCCGGCTCGAGGCCCGACTCCCATCCCGACTTTGGCCCGGACCCTGACTCCCGTCCAGACCCCGGCCTCGGCGTGGACCCCGAATCCGGTCCAGATGCCGACCCCACCCCGAGCCCCAGTTCCTGTCCCAACCCAGCCCCGGACCCCGACTCCCATTCAGACCTATGCCCGGACCCCAACTCCCGTCCAGACTCCGAATCCCATCCAGATGCCGACCCCGCTCCGAACCCTGACTCCTGGCCCGACCCTGGCCGGGCCCCCGGCCCCCCTTCCGACCTCCGCCCGGACCCCGACTCCCGTCCCGACCCTGGCCCGGCCTCTGGCCCCCCTTCCGACCTCCGCCCGGACCCCGACTCCCGTCCCGACCCTGGCCCGGCTCCCGGCCCCCCTTCCGACCTCCGCCCGGACCCCGACTCCCGTCCCGACCCTGGCCCGGCCCCCGGCCCCCCTTCCGACCTCCGTCCGGACCCCGACTCCCGTCCCGACCCTGGCCCGGCCCCCGGCCCCCCTTCCGACCTCCGCCCGGACCCCGACTCCCGTCCCGACCCTGGCCGGGCCCCCGGCCCCCCTTCCGACCTCCGCCCGGACCCCGACTCCCGTCCCGACCCTGGCCCGGCCCCCGGCCCCCCTTCCGACCTCCGCCCGGACCCCGACTCCCGTCCCGACCCTGGCCCGGCCCCCGGCCCCCCTTCCGACCTCCGCCCGGACCCCGACTCCCGTCCAGACCCCGACCCCGCTCGCAATCCGGACTCCCGTCCGAACTCCAACCCGGATCCGGACCCCGACTCCCCTGCAGATGCCGACCCAGGTCCGGGCCCTCATTCCGGCCCGGACGCCTACTCAGATCTGGACCCCGACTCCGGCCCGGACCCCAACCCCAATTTCATCCCCGGGGGAGGTCGAGGCCGCGGCCGCGGCCCCTGCCTCGGAATCCTTCGGGAGCTCGGCCCTGCCCCTGGAACCGCCCCCAGAACCTGCCTCGGAGCCCACGACGGCGTCGCCCCACCAGGATCTTTCGCCCACGCCGAGCGTGAAGCCCCTCCCATCGGTCACAAATGGGTTCGGGTCCACCCAAGAGCCCCTTCCTGTCCTCACTCCACCGGCCACTGATTTCCTGGGGCCCACCCTTGGGTCCACCTCGAGGGCAGACTCCTCGGCCACCAAGTTGACCGATTCCACATCGGAATCCGTTCGGGTGCCCATCCCGGGGACCGACCCCTTCGCGGCCACCGCCTTACCCACGCCCACCAACACCTTCGCCCCCGTCGGCGAGAGCTGCTCGGTGGACAAGATCGCGGTTCGAGTGATCTACTGGTGAGGGCCGTCCGCGTCCGCCCCTGCCCTCCTGGGGGAGGGGCGCGGCGCGGGGGCTTCGAGGAGGGGGAGGCGAGGGAGTCGCCGGTCCCAGGTTGGAAACGGGGCTCCACCTGCCCTTTTCTCTGGGGCCAGAGATCTGTGGCTTCGCATCCCTGCTCTGAGCTGCGCTCATTCACCCTCATTCACTTTTCCATCCTGGAGCGCGCGGCCGCCCTGGGCCATCCTGTGCCGCGCCGAGCGCGGAGCGGAGCCGCCCGCCTTCCCCGCAGCCCCCGCTGGGGGGCGCATCGCAGACGCAGAGCTGCGCCCCGGAGGACGCGGGCGGGGTGATTTCAGGCTGGCCCCTGGGGAGGGCCTCTCCGGGCGGTGAGAAGGAAGCCTCTGGGTGAAGAAAGAGCTGGGGTGGCGGGAGGGGCCGAGGTAGCCAGGGGAGGGGAGCCCGAGTGCAGAGGTCGAGGGAAGGTGGCTTGTGTTCTCACTGCTGATCCCAGCGCTGACAGTAACAGCAGTGACCTGGGGTGGGGGGGGGAGGCTTGTTTTTCCCTGCAATCCCCGTGCCTCTCTCCTGCTTAAAATGTCCCCTTCTCTCCCCTCTTCTCCCAGCCTCACTCTTCCCGCACCCCCCTACCCCCACCCCCGTTTCTGTCTGCCCAGGCCATCTCTCCAGCTCTCTCTCCCCAACTCAGTGTTCCTTTCCCCATGTTGTGTGTGTCTCTTTCTCCTTCTCCCCATGTTTCCTCATCTCCCTCCCCCTTCCCTTTCTCTGCCTTCTCCTTCCTAGCTCTATCCCTGACTCCATGGATTCATGAATTCACTAATTCATTCATTTATTATGCACCTACCTTGTGCCAGGCCCTGTCCTCGGCACCAGGGACATAGCAGTGAGTAAGACAGACAATCTTTGTCCTTGTGGCACTCACATTCTGGTGTGCAGGGGACGGGAATGAACAATAAATATGACACCCAGTAACTATCTGGCATCTTAGAAGGTGATCAGTGCTAATGGCAGAAGGCATGGGGAGGGTCACAATTGTAACTGGGGTGGTCAGGAAGGCCTCCCTGAGAAGGTGATGTATGAGCAAAGATTTGAAGGAGGGGCGAGAAGGAGCCATGTAGATACCCGGGAAAGAGCATTCTGCAGCGGGAGCAGGCAGTGCAAAGGCCCTGAGGCAGGCCTGCCTGGAGTATTGGAGGAGGAGCTCCGAGGTCCCTGTGGCTGGAGCACAGTGGGCCTGGGGAGAGTGGCGGAGATGGGGCAGATCCCGTGGGGGCTCATGGACCATGCAGAGGACTGGTGTTTTCCCTGCGTGAGCTGGCACGACGAGAGGGTTCCAAGCAGGGGAGGGATGGGATTGGACTCATGTGCTCCCTCTGGGCTTGAGGAGATCCTGATGCAGTGTCTTCCCTCCATCTCTCTCTGCCCTCCCTGCTCTTACCCTCGGCCTCCAGCGGCCTCTGAAGCTATGGCCTTCGGGTAAGTAGTTTTTGACTTTGGAGGGGGTGGGGGTGAGAGTATACGACATGAATCTGGAAGGAGGTACTGTTTCCCCCTCTCCCCAAGACCTGGGACCCCATGATCCTGGGATCCCGTGACCCCATGATCTCGTTTCCTCTCTGCAGTACATTCTACTGAAAAAAAGTCTGGAGCAGCAATTTCCAAACTGTCTACTCTTTGTGAGTGTGCCCGTGGCCTGGAGGAGGGGGATGGTCAGGGGTCCGAGAACCCAGGAGCTTGGGGGGAGCTCTCACCACCCCCCAACCTCCAATATTCCCTCCCCAGGAGGAGGAGAGAGCTGCCCAGGCTACAGGGGAGTTTGAAGTGTTTGTGGATGGAAAACTGGTCCATTCAAAGAAGGTGATTCTGAGCAAGGGTTCCAGACAGGGAAGGAGGGCCTTGCTGGCATCCCTGGGGGTGGGGGTGAGGGTGAGGGTGAGGGTGGGTGGCTGGGTGGATGGGGGAGACAAACATGTCCGTGCTCTTTTCCCTCCGTGCCCAGAAAGGTGATGGCTTTGTGGATGAGGCCAGGCTGCAGAAGATTATGAATGTTATCGAGGAGGAGGTCAGGAAAAGGTAGCAGGCAAATGGCAAGCTGGAGGAGAGGTGAGGGAGGTGAGGTGGGGGGAGCAGAGGGGGCGGTGGGGAGGGCTGGAGGCAGGGCACTGGCTTGGAGTCAAGGGCACCCTAGTCCCAGTCCTGGCTCAGCCCGTCCTCCCAGTTCAGATCAGGGCAAGTCATCTATACCCTTTTCTGAAGTTGTGTCTTCTGTAAAATGGGTTTGTTGAGATGCTTCCACAAGATGCCTCATAATGTAATAAATTTACATGGGTCAGTGGATGTCAGCTAACTTTTTTTTCAAAAGAGCTCTAGACTTTTTCCTTTCTTTCCCTTTTTTTTTTTTTTTTTTTAGCTTTTAATTGTAAAGCTGTACCATCCAGTAACAGCCCGGAGCTCTGCATTTACAGTTAATTAAAATGAAATACAGTAAAAACTCAGTTATTAGTCACACTGGCCACATGTGGCTACTGGATTGCACAGTGCAGATATAGGACTCAGAAAGTTCCGTTGCTAATGTTGTTTTAAGGTATTAAAGCATATGCACAGTAATTTCTTTTGGGTTTTTATTTATTTTTTATTTAAAAAATTTTTTTAGATTTTTATTTATTTACTCATGAGAGAGAAAGAGAGGCAGAGGGAGAAGCAGGCGCCATGCAGGGAGTCCGATGTGGGACTTGATCCTAGGTCTCCAAGATCAGGCCCTGGGCTGAAGGCAGCGCTAAACTGCTAAGCCACCCGGGCTGCCCTGGATTTTTATTTTTAAATGTTTATTTTTAAAAATTTATTTACATAATCCCTACACCCAACGTGGGCTCCAACTCACAACCCCGGGATCAATGGTCACATGCTCTTCTGACTGAGCCAGCCAGGGGCCCCAGATAGTGGATGTTTTCCCCCCAGATACTGGATTTTAGAAACCACTTACTATAGGGGTCCCTGGGTGGCTCAGTCAGTTGAGCATCTGTCTTCCTCGGCCCAGGTCATGATCCCAGAGTCCTGGGATCCAGCCCCCCATCAGGCTCCCTGCTCAGTGGGGAGTCTGAGTCTTCCTCTCTCTGTGTGCTCTCTCTCTCTCAAATAAATAAATAAATAAAATCTTTTAAAATAAAACAAACAAAAAACCCATTTACTATATACACATTTTCAAGCCACTACTCATTTAATACTTTATCTGTTATGTATCCATTTTTTATAAAAAGTTTTCACCTTTTTGGGGTATAAGTGATGTGTAAGAGATAGTATGTTGATGAGTTTTAACATATGAATGTACCTGTGAAACCACCAGGCACCCCAGATACCTCTACATTTTCTGGATTTTTTGATGTTTTTATTTTTATTTTTATTTTTTTAAACTCCATCTTTTTTTTAAATTTTTATTTATTTATGATAGTCACACAGAGAAAGAAAGAGAGAGGCAGAGACATAGGCAGAGGGAGAAGCAGGCTCCATGCACCGGGAGCCCGACGTGGGATTCGATCCCGGGTCTCCAGGATCGCGCCCTGGGCCAAAGGCAGGCGCTAAACCGCTGCGCCACCCAGGGATCCCTTTTTGATGTTTTTAAAAAACATTTTATTTATTTAAGAGAGAGGGAGAGAACAAGCAGGGGGAGGAGCAGAGGGAGAGGGACAAGCAGGCTCCCCACTGCGCAGGGAGCCAGACATGGGGCCCTGACCCCAGGACCTGAGATCATGACCTGAGCTGAGCAAGACACTTAACTGACTGAGCCACCCAGGCTCATTTCTAGACTTCTCATTTTCTAGACTTCTTACATAAATGGAGGTGATAATGTTTTTAAACATATTTGTTGGAAAATTTTAGACATATACACTAGTTCAGAGATGAGTATAATGAGTTGCATGTACTCACCAACCAGGTCTTATTTTTTTATTTTTTTTTTTTACCAACCAGTCTATTATCAACCTACATTCATTCCACTGTTTTCCTCCCTGCTTTTTTTTGCATGTGCGTGTGTGTGTGTGTGTGTGTGTGTGTGTGTCATGGTAGTATGAAGATATATTCCAACCTCACGTTATTCCACCTGTAAATACTTCGGTATGTATCTCTAGTAAGTTTTTAAAAAATATTTTATTTATTTATTCACGAGAGACAAGAGACACAGGCAGAGAGAGAAGCAGGCTCCATGCAGGGAGCCCGGTGTGGGACTCGATCCTGGGACCCCAGGATCACACCCTAAGCTGAAGGCAGACGCTCAACCGCTGAGCCACCCAGGGATCCCTAATGAATGAGTTTTTATTTATTTTTTTTTAATTTTATTTATTTATGATAGTCATACAGAGAGAAAGAGAGAGGCAGAGACACAGGCAGAGGGAGAAGCAGGCTCCATGTGCCGGGAGCCCGATGTGGGATTCGATCCCGGGTCTCCAGGATCGCGCCCCGGGCCAAAGGCAGGCGCCAAACCGCTGCACCACCCAGGGATCCCCTGAATGAGTTTTTAAAACAGAAGTACAGGGGCAGCCCCGGTGGCTAAGCGGTTGAGCACTGCCTTTGCCGGGACATGCTCCTGGAGACATGGGATCGAGTCCTGCGTCGGGGTCCCTCCATGGAGCCTGCTTCTCCCTCTGCCTGTGTCTCTGCCTCTCTCTCCCTCTCTGTGTCTCTCATGAATAAATAAAGAAATGAAATAAAACAGAAGTACAAAGCCATTCTCACACCCAACAGAAACTTTAATTAAATTAATTTCTTTATTAAAGTTAAATCAATTAATTAGTTAAAATTAAAAGATTTTAGTTAGTTATTTGATAGAGAGAGAGAACACAATCAGGGACATCAGGCAGAGGGAGAGGGAGAAGCAGGCTCCTGCCAAGCAGGGAGCCTGGTGTAGGGCTCGATCCCAGCACCCTGGAATCATGACCTGAGCCAAGGGTAGACGCTTAACCAACTGATATCCCCAGGTGCCATTTATTTATTTATTTATTTATTCATTCATTCATTCATTCATTCATTCATTCATTAGAGACACAAAGAGAGAGAGGCAGAGACACAGGGAGGGAGAAGCAGGTTCCATGCAGGGAGCGCGACGCGGGACTCGATCCTGGGTCCCCAGGATCACACCCTGGGCCCAAGGCAGCGCTAAACCGCTGAGCCACCCGGGCTGCCCTATTTTATTTATTTTTACATAGGTTTCCTGCCCAACATGGGGCCTGCACTCATAATGCTGAGATCAAGAGTTGCATTCTGCATCAAGTGAGCCAGCCCCTCAAAATTTAAACAAATTAAAAAAATTTTAATGGCATCTAATACTACTCAAGTGTCTCAAAAATATCTTTTTAGGGCAGCCCCAATGGCGCAGCAGTTTAGCACGGCTTGCAGCCGGGGGTGTGATCCTGGAGACCCAGGATCGAGTCCCTCGTCGGGCTCCCTGCATGGAACCTGCTTCTCCCTCTGCCTGTGTCTCTGCCTCTCTCTCTCTCTCTGAATAAATAAATTAAAAATCTTAAAAAAAAAAAAAAAAGAAATTTAAAAAAATATCTTTTTAGAGGTGGTTTGAGAATCAGGATCCAGACAATGTCCACATTGTATGTTAGGTTTTTTTTTTTTTTTTTTTTTAAGATTTTATTTATTCATGAGACTCACAGAGAGAGGGAGGCAGAGACACAGGCAGAGGGAGAAGCAGGCTCCATGCAGGGAGCCCGACGTGGGACTCGATCCCAGGACTCCAGGATCAGGCCCTGGGCTGAAGGCAGCTCTAAACTGCTAAGTCACCGGGGCTGCCCCCCCCCCCCACTTTTTTAAAAATTACAAACAGGGTTTGGACCCCTATTATGTGCCAGGCTCTGACTAGGTCTTTGTTCAAGCAGCCATGCTGGGGTGGGGGCAGGGCAGGCAGAGGAGAGGCCTGTGTCTCACATCTGCCAATAAGCACAATACTATAGTGGTTGTGCATGCAGCTTCCAGGGGCACAGCGACTTAGGTTCAAACCCTGGATCCACCAGCCATACAAGGCGAAGCAAATGATATTAGATGTTGTGAATTAAAGACCTGTCAAAACCCTTCTTCAGTAAGTGACGACTGTTGTTATTGGAATAAGTCGTGACTGTTTTACTGAAGCAGAGAAACCAGTTCAAATTGGCTTAAGAGAAAAAAATCGGCTCATGAGAATAAAAATCTAGAGGCTTCATGCAGCTTCAGGCATAACTTGATCCAGGCACCAAAACATAGTCATTGGGAATCTGATCCTCCCTTACTCTGTGTTTTGTCCCCCCCCCCCCCCCCCCCCCCCCCCCCCCCCCCGGGCCAACTTTATTCTCAGACTGGCTCCTCCTCCTGGTGGCATAAATCCTGAAGAAAGTTCCCATTGGAAAACAAAGAAAGAAAGAAAAAAAAAATCATAAAAAACTTCGTTCCTATTGGCCTGGATTAGGTCACATGTTCATCCCTGAACCAATCACTGAGGCCCAAGGGAACATAGTGCACCTGATGGACGTTGCAAATCCGAAGGGTGGATAATGGCTAAGTCAGTGCTGTGTGGCTTCAGTCCCAGCTCTGCTATTTATTGGCTGTGTGACTTAAGGCTGTCACCTCTCTCTGCCTCGGGGACCTCCTCTGTAAAGCAGAAACTACGGGAGCCTTTACCTCCTTGGATTTCATTCTACCCGACAAACACTTGCTGAGAACCTACTGTGTGTGCTCCAGGTGGTGGGGACGATAGGACCTCGGCCCTAGTGAAGCTGGTAGTCTAGTGGTGGGGACGGACAACCAACAAGACGCCAGGCAGACAGAAGATAAAAATAAGGAGTGAGACGAGACGAAAGCAAGAAAGGAGCGGGCGGGTGCTGGGAGTTCTTTGCAATCCGAGATTGGGTGGTCAGGGAAGACCTTTTGGGGAAGAGGGTATTTAAACACTTGAGGGGGGTGCCTGGGTGGCTCAGCGGGTTGAGCGTCTGCCTTCGGCTCAGGTTGTGATACTGGGGTCCTGGGATCCAGCCCCATATGGGCTCCCCCCTCAGCAGGGAGTCTGCTTCTCCCTCTGCTCCCTTCCCCCACTCATGCTGTGTCTCTCACTCAATAACAGAAAAAAAAATCTTTTAAACACTTGAAAGAAGTAAGGGGTGGGACTGTGCATATCTGGTGCAAAGTATTCCAGGCAGAGGGAGCAGCAAGTACAAAGGGCCTGTGGTAGGACTGTCTGGTGTGTTGAGAAATGGCAAGGAGACTCAAGGGGGGAGCGTTAGGACGGTGCCTGACGCATAGGAAACCCCAACATAAAGGCTGTTTTTGATGATATCATTACTTTAAATAACCACTATTTATTGTATCTCAGAAAAATTTCTCTTTCTCCATTTCAGGAGCCTCAGCGGGATGCCGAGAAGGGCTGAAATGTTGCCAAGTCAGGTCCTTCTCTGATGGGGGCTGGGGCTGGGGCGGGTCGGGGAGGGGTACAGGGAAATACATACAGTCTGCCTCCCTGCATCCTGGGCTGCCCGCGTCTAGTGTTGGCACCCCGTCCCCCCAGGTGTGTGGCCGTCGCCTGCTCCTGGGCTCCCAGCATCGCCAGCGGCCTGGACTGGGTGGTGGTGGCGGGGAGCAGGGGCAGCTGTGAAGAGAAGCCTTGCCCTGTTGCTCCCCAGGTTTGCACCCCGTCATCTGGCCTCAACTCCTTGTGCTCGCAGGTCCGTTTCTCCCTTGGCAGCTTCTCCATTTCCCATCCCTGGCTTGGGATACATTTGGAAAATTTCCAGTCTTAGCGGTATTCTTTGAGGGGGTGGGACAGAAATGGGGGTTGTGGCAGGTGTCAAACCCTCGACGTACCAAACTTCTTTACACCCTGGAGCCCGCATTCTCGATCCCCAATGTTGGGAGGTGTCTCGGCGACCAGGACGGGGAGGGTGGAGGGCCATTTGTGGATTTATGGGACAGGGATGGGCCCCCCACTCTGCACCTGGTGCCGTGGGGTCACTGGGCACGTGCCAAGAGGTCATTGCAAGGTGTGGGAGTCAGACCTTTGCTGCCTAATTGCTGTGACCTCCAATAAGGGACACCACCTCTGGGAGCCTCACTTTCCTCCTCTGTAAAATGGGCATCACACCACTATTTGATCGTGGAATTCCCAAGGCCTGGCACAGAATAAGTAGGTTTCAGTTGGGGTGCTCCTCTCTGCAAGTGACAGCAAGCCAGACCACCAGTGGCTCACCTAATAGGACAAATCAATTGTTTTCCTTATGAACTGGTAGGAGGGGCTGGAGCTGGCTGGCTGTCCAGCGATGCCATCAGAGACCCAGTCTTTCTGGATTTCTTTTTTTATTTTTTAAAGATTTTATCGATCTATTCATGAGTGACAGAGAAAAGAGAGAGAGGGAGAGAGAGGCAGAGGCAGAGGGAGAAGCAGGCTGCCTGCAGAGCAGAGCCGGATGCGGGACTCGATCCCAGGACTCCGGGATCACGACCTGAGCCAAAGGCAGATGCCCAACCCCTGAGCCACCCAGGCGCCCCCTGTATTTCTTTTCTGCCATGAAAAGAAGTGTTGGCTTTGGGGCCCCCCATCTGGGGCTTTGGGGCTCACACAGTTTCATTGTTGCACCTCTACCCATTATGTGTGTATTGTAGATGGAAGAAGGTTGAACAAGGAGGCCCCTCCCCCGCCCCCCAGTCTTCTGCTGTGACGCCAGGACGGTGCCCTGTCCCCTGCCCCTCTGCACCCCCTCAACCTCACCTCCCTGGCCTCCCCTCCAGGTTGCCGGCTCCTGCTCCTTCTCCCGATCTCCTCATTGATAATGCTCACAATTTCCTGCAGCCTGGCCTCATCCTTCAAGCCATCACCTTTCTGGGCACAGAGGGGAAAGAACACGGACATGTTTGTATCCCTCCAACACCCCCCCCATCCCAGCACCACCCACTCTCCATGTCAGATCACCTTCTTCAAACACTTCAAACTCCCCTGCTGCCTGGGCGGGTCTGTCCTCCTCCCGGGGAGGGAATGGTGGGCGGGTGGAGGGGAGAAGGGGAGACCTCAGGGTTGGGCTCAGCACGGGGTTTGGCTCCAATGAACAGGATGGAACAGGATCTGCCCCAGCACAGTGGCCGCCGTGGTGGTGGCTGGAGGGAGGTCGGACACGGCCCCGGGACTTCCAAAGTGAAGCTCTGCACCTCTCCGGAGTCTGGACTCTGTTCCCGGCAGCGATTAGCAGGTGCAGCTCATGGGCAGACCGGAAAACCCTAAAACTGACCAGTTAAAAGCACAGACCCTGGAGCCAAATCCCTGCCTGGATTTGAATCCTGGCTTTGCCACTTCCTGGCTCTGGCATGGCTCTCCATGGCTCTCCCTGTGCCTCAGTGGCTCCATCTGTAAAATGGGGAACATAATAGCACTTAGCTCCTAGGGCTGTGGAAAAGAGTCAACAAGTTAAATATGTGAAAATCTCGGAAGACGCACAGAAGCCATGTGAAGGTTAAATCTCTTAGGGTGTATTTATCTGCTTGAAAGAACAGAAGTCCTGCCCAGCTCCTGTAAGCAGAGAATCCGGGGGCCGTGTGTCTGCGGAGCCCAGGACTGGTGCTTCAGTAAATTCAGAAAATTCTCATGCCGTCCACAACCCCACACGCAGACACGAAGTGACAACCATGAGAGAGGCACCTTCATGGCCCTTGTTTGTCAAATCTATTTCCCCACCTTCATTTGTCTGCCTTTCCCTGCACCAGAGATGAGATACTAGCTTTCTGAAGATTTTATTTATTTATGAGAACACACAGAGAGAGGCAGAGACATAGGCAGAGGGAGAAGCAGGCTCCCTGCAAAAAGCCCGATGCGGGACTCGATCCCAGGAACCCAGGATCAAGCCCTAGGCCGGAGGCAGGCGCAACCGCTGAGCCACCCAGCCAAGATGTTAGCTTTTCTCAGCTGGTAAAAGCCCTGGTCTTGGGCTACGGTACAGAGGATGCCCCCCTCTCCCCCCGCATTGATTTATCCATCCCTTTCTGGTGACATCTGCCCTCCAAGCTTGGTGTCTCCAGCCACAAAATGAAGACAAAGACTTGGCCATCCCAGCTGTGGCAGACACCACTAGGTGTCCCTCCGTATATCTCCTCCCTTACTCCCAGATAGCCCCCAAAGGAAGACTACAGTTCCCAGCCTCCTTTGCCACTAGGCGTGGCCACAGGACCAAGTTTGGACAATAGGAAGTGAGAAGTGATATGTGCAGTTTTGGGGTTGTGCTCCTACGAGAAGGGGTGCCATCCAACCTTCTGTATTGAATGTGGAATTTGATGGTGCGCCATCTTGGTATGAGACAGGGAACATTCCATGGGGCTGGAGTTGGGAGGATGGAGCAACAATAGGGAAGGGGCCCGGGATCCTTTGGTGGAGTTGCCAGAAATGGACCGTTACAGGAGGGAAAAGTAAGCTTTCTTGTTTAAGATGCTGTTATTTTGGGTCTGTCACACGCTGTCAAACCTGAGTCATAACAAATGCCCCAGGATTGGGAGGATGTGATGCACGAGTTAGAGCAATGGGTGAGCCAGAAGGTTCAACTGTGGGGTTTTTGTTTTTTTACTATGTCATAAGATAAATGTAAGATTTCATAGTAAGGTAGTAAGTACTTTAATAAAATATTTACTTTTTAAAAAATATTTTGTTTATTCATGAGAGACACACACACACACACACACAGAGGCAGAGACACAGGCAGAGAGAGAAGCAGGCTCCATGCAGGGAGCCCGATGCGGGACCTGATCCGGAACCCCAGGATCACGCCCTGGGCCAAAGGCAGGTGCTAAACTGCCGAGCCACCCAGGGACCCCCTAAAATATTTACTTTTAATGGTAGGCAGAATTCTAAGGTGACCCCCAATGACCTACACCTTCATATAATCCCCTTTCCCTTGAGTGTGGGATATGGGAGTGTGATGGGCTAGTACTCCCATGACTGTGTCATATTAAATGACAAAAAGGATTTTGCGCCAATTTTGAGTTAATCAAACTGGAGATTACCCCAAACAGGCCTGACACCAAATGTGTGGGTTTTATCTAAACCAGGAACCCACTCTCTGGACACCAGCTGGGTGTCCTACCATTCAACTCAGTGCTGACACTATTTCCTGGAATTCGCATCAGATCCCACAAGTTAAGGGCTGAGCCTCACAAGTCTGCCCCATGTCAGATGCCACTCAGGACCCCCAGGTTGTCACCAGCACTTCTCACCAACAAGCTCTAAGTTGAGGGGTTCTCCTAGCCCCTCCTCAAGTTTGGTAGTTCACCAGAATGATTCACAGAGCTCAGGAAAGCACTTTACTTACTATTACTGGTTTATTATAGAAGACATGACTCAGGAACAGCCACAGGGGAGAGACGTAGGGCACGGTGTGCTGGGAGGGGCACGGAGCTTCTGCGTCCTCTGGGTGTCCCATGCTCCCCACATCTCATGGTGTTCACCCACTTGGAATCTCTCCAAACTCTGGTTTCAGGGTTTTTATGGAGGTTTCCTTATGTAGATGTGACCGGCTGTGGGTAACTCAACCTCCACCCTGTCTCCCTTCCCCAGAGGTTGGGGGTAGGGCTGGGAGCTTCTCATCAAGGCCTGGTCTTCCTGGCAGCCAGTTCTTATCTGGAAGCTAGCTATAGGGCCACCGAGTCACCTCTTTAGGACAAAAAATGGTCAGGACACCTGGGTGGCTCAGGGGTTCAGCATTTGCCTTCAGTTCAGGGCATGATCCCAGGTCTGGGGATCGAGTCCCGCACCGGGCTCCCTGCAGGGCCCCTGCTTCTCCCTCTGCTTGGGTCTCTGCCTCTCTCTCTGTGTCTCTCATGAATAAATAAATGAAATCTTAAAAAGGAACAAAAGATGCTCACATCATCCTCATCATTCAGGGAATCCCAGGTTTTAGGAGCTCTGTGCCGCAACCAGGGACAGAGACCAAGTGTCATTATACCAGAAAGGCTGTTTCTACTTTGAGGTGGAAATGCTTCTCACCTGGGGGTTTGCTCACGTTGGCGTCCTGCCACCCATCCATTTCTGGAGAAATAGAAGTATTCTTCTCTTTCCTTGCAGAAAATGATGGCTATGGGCAGGTGGGGACAGGAGGAAGGGGAAACCACTTAGCCATTTTTATTAGCTCACAGAGAACTACCTACTTTCCTTTTCTGCGTCTCTCAGTCCTTGAAGAAAGCAGAGACTTACCCACGATCCTAGTTATATCCACTTTGGAACTGATGGTCCAAAGCCATTTCTACTGGACACCCAACGGCAGGTGATCATTTCTCTAAAGCAGCTGAGTCTGGGACTCTTGCTAGGATGTCCTATACTCAGGTTTTCATAAAAGAAAACTTAATTTGGCCGCATGACAATATGCATTGACACATTCTAAGGATGTGCGTTGGTCTGGGAAGTCTAGATTCTTGTGTTCCCCTCAGCTGAAATTCTGAAAGTGTATATATTTAACCTCTTTAAGATTTCATCACTCAGAGAGATGTAGAAGGAATGGAGTGGGAGAAATTTAAGAGACAAACAGAGCATTGGGTATTAAGCCTGGGGCCTCACAGATAAATGCCAAAATCAGAGCATGAACCCAAGTAGTCCAACGCCCGAAGTGATGTGGTTTATATGCACCCTCCCTAATGCCACCCCCCCTCCCCCCAGTCCCGCTCCCCTGCTGAGAGGCTAGCCCCACTTTCAGGTCCATGACCTTTGGTGGGAAGAACACATGATCTGTAGTCAGATGGACCTGGAGGCTTCTGGCCTCAGTGTTCTTTTCTGGACAAATAAAGGACAAAATGTCTGAGCAGTTGGGAACCATGGAAGTCTGAGTTCACACGATGCTTCCTGTTTGGGCAACAGCCTCTTTTTCTCTAAACTCGAGTTCAGCTTCTCTGTGGGGTAGACACCTGCAGTGTCTGTCTCAGGCCAGATCCCGGGAGAACTCTGAGACTAGGTCACTTGATAAGTAGAAACTCCAGGCTGACCTCCCACACTCAGGGAGACAGTTTTGACCTTGAGATGCCCACCACACCGGAGAAAGTGAAACCTGGTGCTTCACGGAGATTATTTGTAGTTTTATGTGTCACGACGCACTTTCATCTATTGCATGCCGCCCTCCGAGTCCAGCAACTCCCTTCTGTTACCGTAGAGCGCAGGGAAAGGCATCTGATCAAGCAAGTTAGGAAAAACGCTGCAATCGGACTCTGTGAGGACACGTCTGTCTTCTAAGTACCTACAACTACTGCTTTTACCACGGGGAAAAGGAGGGAAAGTGGCGACAGGACCCTCAACCTCTCCACCACAAGTACGGGCTCGGTCAAAAGGAATGTTACCAAACCTTAGCAAGATAATTCCGGTGGATTTTAAAGTGTTCCAGAATATAGGAAAGGAAGGCTTCCAGATTATTTATATGATGTGATAACATTAATATCTAAAAGTAACAAATACTGGGATGCCTGGGTGGCTCAGTGGTTGAGTGTCTGCCTTTGGTTTAGGTCGTGATCCCGGGGCCCTGGGATCGAGTCCCACATCGGGCTCCTCGCAGGGAGCCTGCTTCTCCCTCTGCTTATGTCTCTGCTCTCTCTGTGTCCCTCATGAATAAATGAATAAAATATATTTTTTTAAAGATTTATTTATTTATTCATGAGAGAGAGAGAGAGAGGGGGGCCAAGACACAGAGGGAAAAGCAGGCTCCATGCAGGGAGCCCAACGTGGGACTCGATCCCAGGACCCCAGGATCACACCCTGGGCTGGAGGCGTCCCTCCCTCTCTCAAAAACAACGACAACAAAACAACAACTTTGCCTGAAACAAGATAAGTTGACTTTGACGCTGATCAGTAAGGTAAACAGAAACAGCCAAAAGCTCTGAAAAAAGAAGTATAACGAAGAGTTTTAGCACTTCCAGATTTGAAAGTACGTAGTTGAAAAATCGAAAACACTGTTTAGTATAAGATGAAGCAGCATCTTTAAACAAAGTTAGTGGGGAAAATATGGACTAGTTAGTAACTGGTATTAGGACAGCCAGTAGCCATCTAAAAAAGGAATTTTGAATTCTTACCTCCTACTGTACATCAGCATAGATTCCAAGTGGTTCAAAGACTCAAATATACACAAACTATACACACCCCCTCCCCCAAGAAAACCTTGAGATTCAAAACCTTACCAGTTTAAAAGAGGACAGCAAACAAAAACAAAGGGAAAACTCTCCATGCCAAAAGGCTTTCAGGAAAACCAAACGCAAAAGACCAGCTGGGAAAAAATACCCATCTTGCATTATAAGCAATTATCATTATCTCATATCGCTATGACATAAACAGCCACTGGAATCAACAGAGAAAGAACAAAATTCTTCAGGCGAGAAATGCATAAAAGATATAAAGACAGTTCATGGAAAAGGGAATATACAGAATTCTCAGAAGAGATTCTTCACTTATAAGAGAAAAGCAAATTAAAACTGATATTGGGACGCCGGGGTAGCTCAGCAGTTGAGCATCTGCCTTCTGCCCAGGGTGTGATTCTGGAGACCCGGAATCGAGTCCCGCATCGAGCTCCCTGCATGGAGCCTGCTTCTCCCTCTGCCTGTGTCTCTGCCTTTCTCTGTCTCTCATGAATAAATAAAATCTTAAAAAAAAAAAACAAACTGATATTATTGGGGCACCTGGGTAGCTCAGTCGGTTAAGTGTCTGCCTTCAGCTCAGCTCATGATCTCAGGGTTCTGGGATCAAGTCCCACATCCAGCTCCCTGCTCAGTGGACAGTCTCCTCATCCTTCTCCCTTTGCCCTGCCTTCCCGCTGTGCTCTCAAATAAATAAAATCTTCAAAAGAAAGGAAAAGAAATCTAAAGAAACAGAAAAAGATGGGGAACCACCCAGATGCCCATCAGTACATTTCTAGAGAATTACAACATAACCAGCCACAGGATGAAACAAAATGCAGCTCTAAAAAAGAACGAGGAAAACGGAGCCATTTGGAAGGATCTTCAAAATACATTCTTACTGAAAAGAGCAACGCATAACTTAGTAAATACACCAACTTTTGTGAAGAAATGAAAAAAACACAACCCGCCCAAATTCGCATTCACTCGTGTGTACACAAGAAAACTTTAAGACAGAAGAGGCAACTACAGATGTGGGTTGTGGTACCCACTGGGTTGAGGGGACAGGGATGGAAGGCTTTTCGGAGTATAGTTTTACATTTTGGGGCTTTGTGAATACATTTACCAGAAGAAGCTTGAGTAAAAATAAAAAAAGAAAGAAAATTCACAAACTTCAGATGTTCTCGAACACATATTTATCAGGGAATATGTACAACAGTGACACTGCCTGCCATTTGAAATGCCTCAGAAAACACAAAATCCATTTAGACTACAACCTTCCGTGGAACCTGAACCAGGAGAGCACGAGTTCTGCCAATTTCAAGTTCTGTCCGTAGCCTTCCGGGGTCTTCCAGGGCATCCCCGCTGGGACTCCTCACTCCTCCCATCATTATTTGATAATCCCTTCCATCATCCCGGGCTCTGCTATCGTCAACACTTCTTCATCCAGTCTCGGTTTCCTAAAACCCATCCTTCGCCTTTCGGGGAAGCAATTCTGGAAAGGCCTCTCCACGCCGCAGGGCAAAGAATCTGTCATCAATCGCAAACTCAACGTGGGGAGGAGGCCCGAGGCTTTGAATCTACCCCTTCTCTCTTTCCTGGTGCTTTTTCGTGATAAACTCGTCCCCTGCCACTCCGCCAGGCCAGGCTTTATCTCATATACGATGACTTTTTAAAATGCGGCGACAGGATTTGGCGTTAGGTCCTGAACGCAGGGGCTCCCCCGGAAGCAGTTCCATCGCCTGGCTATTCCCTGCTGATGAACTTATCGCAACCAAGTTCTTCTATCAGGGGATTGATAACCTCGGATGCAGTGAGAGCTATTGTAAACGTCAAAATGTCAAAATCCATCCTCTGGGGATTCCGCTGGTACTCGGCGTCGAACGCGGCTTCCCGGGCTCTGCAGGCTTCCACAAACCTCCGGCGGCGCTCCTCCAGCTCCTGGATCCTGCCCGGGGCGATCGGGTAGTGCTCCAGGTAGTGGCGGAGGAACTGCTGGTAGTTGATCCCTAGGACGCTGAGCGGGTGGCGGAGGCGGAGGTACGGCAACGCAGCCAGCCCGGGGCCGTTGGCGGGCCGGGGCCGGGGCCTGGCCTGCGCGCCCTCTTCCTCCGCCGGCCCCGCCAACTCGCGGGCCTCCCTGGCCGCCGCCGCCGCCCCTTCCCCGGGCTCCGCAGGCCGCGCCGGCGCGGGCTCCCGCCTCCCGCCGCCTACCTCCGCCTGCCCGACGTCGCGGGGGCCATTCGCCGCGTCCGTGTCGGCGGGCAGCTCGGACATCTCGGACCGCGCGCTCCGCTCGGCCGCCGCCGGAGCCACCGCAAGAGCGCGACCGGCCGGGATGGCGGGCGTGCAGCCGGGTGCGCGTGCGCGAGCGGGGGTCCTACGACGCACCCGGGGAGCAGTGCGCACGCGTCATTGCCGGGCGCCCGCGCTCCCGCCAGGCGCCACCTGGCGTCCGGAAGCGCCGTCGCGGCTGAAACTGCCCGCGGCCGGGGGGGAACCGAACGTCGAGGGGCGCAGCCATATTTTCCACTTGGACCAGCCTAACGTTTCCGAGGAGAGCCTTCCAAGACGGCTTCTTGTCGGCTTTCCCGAGAGCCCATCCAGGATGCTTCGCTCTGAGCTTCGTCTCCGGTGACCGTAATGCCCCACATGCAGAGCGCCCGGCGGGCCCCTGGGCCTGCCCTGTGCTTCAGCCGACCTTGGGCTGAGCAGACGCAGGGACACCCCTTATTCCCGGCTCCGGCCACCTTCCAGCCGGTTTTACAGCCTCAACCCCCCGAACCGCCTCCTCAGCCACCCTCTGCCTCCGGGGGTCCTGCGGGGTGCAGCCAACCCCGCTTTGTGAGCATAGCCCCTCGTTGCACATCAACTACGAGCTGTCGGGGTCGTCAGAATTATTCCGCCGAGGTGGAGTCCTCCATCAACTGCCTGGCCAACATGCACCTGCGGGCCTCCAACACCTACCTCTCCCTGGCCTTCTACTTCGACTGCAGCGAGGTGGCCCTGGAGGCCTTGGGCCACTTCTTCCGCGAGTTAGCCCGGGAGAAGCACGAGGGCGCCCAGCGGCTCTTGAAGTTGCAAACCCAGCGCGTCGGCAACGCCCTGTTCCAGGACGTGCAGAAGCCGTCCCACGACAAGTGGGGCAAAGCCCTGGACGCCATGGAAACTGCTGTGGTCCTGGAGAAGAACCTGAACGAGGCCCTTCTGGATCTGCATGCCCTGGCTTCTGCCCAGGCCGACGCCCATCTCTGTGACTTCCTGGAGGGCCACTTCCTAGGCCAGGAGGTGAAGCTCCTCAAGGAGATGGGCGATCACCTGACTAACCTCCGCAGGCTGGCCTGCCCCCCGGTTGGGCTGGGCGAGTATCTCTTCGAAAGGCTCACCCTCAAGCATGCCTGGCAGCCTCTGGAGCCCAGCGGCCTTTGAGGACCCCCCTCTGTGCCAGGGCCTCTGTTTGTTTTGTCCAGCTGCCGCCAGGCAGCTTTTTAACCACCCCGGACCGAATGGAAACAATAAAGCTTTTTCCAGGGGGAAAGAAAAAAAACGCCGTCTGTATTATATACCAAAATATTCTAGATTCATGGGGGTTTTTTGTTGGGAGGGGGAAAGGGTGTTCTTTATTATTTTCCATTTATTCATTTGTCTAGCTTCCCCACAATAAGCCTCTTAACTACCGAAGCTCTATAATTACACTCCCTTCTTGTAATCTTGAAAATTGCTTTGGCTACCTTTTTTTAAAAATTTTTATTTATTTATGATAGTCACAGAGAGAGAGAGAGAGAGGCAGAGACACGGGCAGAGGGAGAAGCAGGCTCCATGCACCGGGAGCCCGACGTGGGATTCCATCCCGGGTCTCCAGGATCGCGATTGGCTACCTTTTTAAAAAAATATTTTATCTATTTATTCATGAGAGACACATAGAGAGAGGGAGAGACACAGGCAGAGGGAGAAGCAGGCTCCATGCAGGGAGTCGGATGTGGAACTCAACCCAGGGACTCCAGGATCACGCCCGGAGCCGATGGCAGATGCTCAACTACTGAGCCACCCAGGCGTCCCATACTTTTTTTTTTTTTTTTTTTAGATTTTATTTATTTATTTGAGAGAGAGAGATCACAAGCAAGGGGGAGGGGCAGAGGGACAAGCCGACTCCCTGCTGAGCAGGGAGCCCTGGGACTGGATCCGAGGTCCTGGGGATCATGACCTCAGCAGAAGGCGAATGCCTTCTTCTGCTAGAGAACCTAGGAGGCCTCTTTGGCTACTCTTGGATTTTTTTTCTAAATCTTATTTGTGCAATATAACATATGCAGAAAGATATATGAAATATAAATGTACAGGGATCCCTGATGGCTCAGCGGTTTAGTGCCTGCCTTCCGTCCAGGGCATGATCCTGGAGTCCTGGGATGGAGTCCCACATCAGGCTCCCTTCATGGAGCCTGCTTCTCCCTCTGCCTGTGTCTCTGCCTCTCTCTCTGTGTGTATGTGTCTCTCATGAGTAAATAAAATCTTAAAAAAAAAAAAATACACCTGACTGAATTACCAGAAAGCGAACATCCAGTGTAACTACCATTGGAAATCAATTTCCGGTATTCCTGAGCCCTTCCCCCTTCTTCATTGTCCTCTCTTTCCTACCCAGAGGTAACTACCATCCTGGTATTTATGGTAATTTTTTACTTGCTTTGCTTTTTGTTTTACTACCTAGGGATAGGGATGCATTTCTGTATTTTAGTTTTCCTTATTTTTTTGAACTTTATGTATGCTTATGTCTGGTTTCTTTCGCACAACATTATTTCTTTGAGATTCATGTTTTTCATTGTGGGTTTTTTTCATTGTGGTTATAAATAGTTCATTTTCTTAAAAAAATTTTTTTT
Organism: Vulpes vulpes; assembly: GCF_048418805.1. NCBI lineage: Eukaryota > Metazoa > Chordata > Mammalia > Carnivora > Canidae > Vulpes > Vulpes vulpes. Next base: position 8,977,200 of record NC_132780.1, read on the forward strand.
AATGTTAAGTAGACTCAGTCCAATGTGGGGTTTGAACTCACAACATGGAGATCAAGAGTCGCATGCTCCACTGTTGCAGCCAGCCAGGCGCCCCAATGGTTCATTTGCTTGAGAGTTACATAGTCATTACTATTTACTATTTTTTTAAGATTTATTTATTTATATTAGAGTGTGTGCAAGCGAACTGAGGTGGGGAGGGGCAGTAAGAGAGGGAGGGAGAGAATCCTGAAGCAGACTGCTCAGCACGGAGCCAGATGCAGGGCTCCATCTGTGGACTCAGAGATCATGACCCCAGCCGAAAACCAGGAGCCGGCCGCTCAACCGACTGCACCCAGGCAACCCCACAGTCATTACTATTGTTATGTGGCTCAGAATATTACGACATGCATCTTAAATACTGGTTCTCAGTTACTTTCTCTATTCTAAGTTCGTGAGAAAACTTCAGATAGGGAAATCCCACCTTTGATTTTGCTGGTGGTGACCCCCCCCCACCCCCCCTACCCCCCCTCATGGTGCTGTGATTCATGAGCATCAGCAAGTAACCTTAGTGACATTGCTCTCTGCCCTGTCAGGAGTAGCTATTCTTTTTTTCTTTTTTTTTTCTTAAGATTTTATTTATTCATGAGAGACACACAGAGAGAGGCAGAGACATAGGCAGAGGGAGAAGTAGGCTTCCTGTGGGGAGCTCAATGCAGGACTGGATACCAGGACCCTGGGATCAAGCCCTGAGCCAGAGGCAGATGCTCAACCACTGAGCCACCCAGGAGTCCCAGAAGTAGCTATTTTGAGGCAGTTAAGTCTTCTTCACAGATCATGAGGCTGCATTTTTATTTTCTGGTCCAAGCCTACTTGCTGCTTCAAACACAACTTCTCACCAGCATCTCTGCAATTATGTGTGTGGCTTTTAATTTTATGTATGTATGTATGTAGGTATGTATGTAGGTAGGTAGGTAGGTAGGTAGGTATGTATGTATTTGAGAGAGAGAGAGTAAGCAGGAGCAGGAGTGGCAGACGGAGGAAGAGAGAGAACCTCAAGCAGTCTCTAGGCCCAGCACGGAGCTGATCTAGGACTCAATCTCACAACCCTGAGATCACAACCTGAGCCAAAACCAAGAGGTGGACGCTTAACCATCTGCATTACCCAGGCGTCCCCAATGAACATGTTTAAAGAGGAGATGAAGTTTATAAGGAAAGGAACAAGATCCGCTTCTCTCAATGGTTGCAAAACCTCTAGTAAAGAGCCCTGAGTGGGAAATTTGTCCTTAACGTTTTTAACCTAAATAAATAAAACAGCTGGTGATTTTGCCAGCAAAACAGGTTTATTCAGGAAAGGCAGAGAATTGCAATTCAGGACATGCAAACTACAGCAAAACCATAGGCAGGTCTAACAAAGGAGAGGGAGATTGTTTTATGGAGAAGGACAAGGAGGTTGGAAATGGTGTTTTGGATGGAAGCTCATTTTAAAAATTTATTTATTCATGAGAGACACACACAGAGAGGCAGAGACACAGGCAGAGGGAGAAGCAGGCTCCCTGCAGGGAGCCTGATGCGGGACTGGATCCCCGGCCCCTGGAGTCACGCCCTGAGCTGAAGGCACACGCCCAACCACTGAGCCACCCGGGCTGCCCTAAAATGTGTTTCTTATGAGTAGTATATAGTTGAGTCTTGCTTTCTTTTTTTTTTTTAACCCTATATAACTTCTGCCTTTCAGTTAGAGTTTAGATAATTTGCATGTGATTATGAAACGGTTAAGTTTAAGTCTATCATATGGCTATTTGTTTTTTTTTTAATTTTATTCATTTATTCATGAGAGACACAGAGACACAGGCAGAGGGAGAAGCAGGCTCCACGCAAGGAGCCCAATGTGGGACTCGATCCCCAGACTCCAGGATCATGCCCTGGGCCAAAGGCAGGCACCAAACCGCTGAGCCACCCAGGGATCCCCTCATATGGCTATTTGTTATTTACTTGTCCCATTTGTTCTTTGTTCACTACTTCTTTTTTTTCTGTCTTTTAGATTACTCAAGTGTGTTTATGATTTAATTTTATCTTTGTTGGCTTATGAGATAAATAAAAATCTTCATTTTGGAGATGCCTGACTGGCTCAGTTGGTAGAGCATGTGACTCTTGATCTTGGGGCTATAAGTTTGAGCCCCATGTTGGGTGTAGAGACTACTTAAAAATAAAATATGAAAAAAATCATTTTAGTTTAGTGGTTGATTTGGGGATTTTACTATATGTATTTAATTTATTACAGTTTACCTTTAGGTGGTATACATTCCATAAACAGTATAAAAATTAAAATTTTTGGGATTCCTGGATGGCTCAGTAGACTAGCGCCTGCCTTTGGCCCAGGGCCTGATCTTGGGGACCCGGAATCGAGTCCCATGCCGGGCTCCCTGCATGGAGCCTGCTTCTCCCTCTGCCTGTGTCTCTGCCTTTCTCTGTGTGTGTGTGTCTCTCATGAATAAGTAAATAAAATCTTAAAAAAAGTAATAAATAATAAAAAATAAAAATTTTACTGTAGTGTATTTCTATGTCTCCCCTGATTTTTATGCTATTATCATGTATTTTATTTTTATATATTATAAACTCTGCAATACATTGTTATTTTTATTTATTATTTTAATTCAACAGTCAATTACGTAATTACACATGTAGCAACAGTTTCCAGCATTCTTTCTTCCTTTGTGTAAACCCAGATGTTCATCTGGTATCATTTTTCTTCTCCCTCAAGGATATAAGGATGTTAACATTTCTTATAGCATGGGTCTGCTATGGAGGACCTTTTTTCTTTCTTTTTCTTTCTTTCTTCTTTCTTTCTTTCTTTCTTCTTTCTTTCTTTCTTTCTTTCTTTCTTTCTTTCTTTCTTTTCTTTCTTTCTTTCTTTCTCTTTCTTTCTTTTCAGATTTTATTTATTTACTTGACAGAGAGAGAGAGAGAGAGCCAAAGAGCACAAGGGGGTGGGTGGGAATAGCAGAGGGAGAGGGAGAAGCAGATTCCCAACGACAAAGGTCTCAATTTCAGGACTTCAGGATCATGACCTGAGCCAAAGGCAGATGCTTAACCTACTGAGCCACTGAGGTGCCTCATAAGGACCTTTTTTTTCCTGAAAAACATCAAGAGTTCACATTTGTTTTTGAAAGATATTTTTCACGGATTAGAAAAAACACACTTTAGGGGCTCCCGGCTGGCTCAGTCAGTTGAGCATGCGACTTTTGATCTTGGGATTGAGAGTTCAAGCCAAATTCATTGGGCATGGAACCAACTTAAAAAAGAAAAAGAAAAAAGAGCACCACAGTAATAACCATCCCAGGCAAGATCCACTGATGGATGCTAAAATCAGGAGGAGGAACGTGAGGTGAGACAGGCTATTTGCACAGCCTCAAAGTCTCTTCCCATATTCATTAGTTACTGTGATGGTTTTCATATATGAAAACAAAGTCTTTGACATTTTTCCCTCCAGGAACTGAGGAGGGACAAGTGTGCAGGAGTCTCATGCAAAGCCAAACACTATTGTCAAGGGTTTGATCTTTACCTGAGAGCAACGAGAAACCATTGGTGTGTGACAAGGGAATGTGACATGCTTCAATATGCATCTGAAAGGATGCATCTTGCTACATCCTGGAAAATGGGGTGCGGGAGGCAGGTCACTTGAGTCTTGGCTACCACAGTTGTGCAACTGGATGATGTGGATAAGCAGGCCTAGGGTTTGACAGAGAAAGTGGCCACACCCAAGGGATGTTTAGGAGGAAAACCTGACTCTCATGGATGGAAGGGGACTGGCTTTCTGACTTGTTTGCCATGGATGGATGATGTCGGCAGTCCCAAAGATGGGAAAAGCTGGAAGATGTTTGTTTGGAAAAAGGAAATCAGGATTTTGATTTTGGAGATAACAGTGATCCTTTGAGATAGTCAAGATGAGATCAGAAGTCAAGACACACAAGGCTCCAGCTCAGAGGAGAGGCTGATAACAATATCATTGTGATTAAGACAGGAAATTTTGGACCGGAATTGGCTGGATTCAAAGCTTGATTCTATTTGTTAGCCCAGGGGTAGAAACCAGTTACTTCAAAACGTTTGTCCGACATCACAGGGTTTATGTGAAGATAAAGAAGATAATATACTATCTTTGCCTAGAGTGGATTAGTTTCTCATGCAGTGAGAATGAGGGGCAGGGTGGGGGGGCGGGGGAAGACACATTCTTTTAATCCAAATAGTGTCTGAGTTGATTAGATTCAGTCTTTGACTGCTCCGAGAGCTGATTGGTTCACTTCTTCCCCTAGGGTGTATTCCTCTGGGGCTCCAACTTTAGGGGAAGGTGTTAACCGGATCTCCTCCCCCTGGCAAATACCAAGTTCCCATTTTTGTACCTTCCACAAAACAGCCATTCTGCTCTGCTCCTGCTAAAGAATAAGCGACTAATGTACACTCCACAGTTAAATCTTCTCAATTGTCCAAAAACATGTCCCTTATAGCAGTTTTAAAGATCATAATCCATTGTACCAGGGTGTCTCAGTCAGTGAAGCATCTGCCTTCAGCTCAGGTCATGATCCTACATTGAGCCCCACACTGGGCTCCCTGCTCGGCAGGAAGTCTGCTTCTCCCTCTCCCTCTGTCCCTCCTCCCTGCTCATTCTCCCTTTCTGTCAAATAAATAAAATCTTTAAAAAAAAGAAGTCCAGAGTCCAAGTGCCATACATTCCATGGGGTTGCTCTGTCTCTTTTGTCTTTCTTAATTCAGAACATTCCTCCTGTCTTGTTATGTCATTTTGTGAAGTTTCCAGGACAGTTGTCATATAAAAGGCTCCGAATACAAGAATGAGCCTGGCGTGCCTGGGGAACTGAAAGGAGGTCAGTATATCAGGATTTTTCTGCATCCCATTATAACCTCTCAGACTTACCTTTACTGCAGCCATTACTGAGGTGACCGGGGCCACAGTTTTCCTGCTAGCTTCACGTAGGTGCATGCTGACAGCACTTTTCCTCAGCACTGTTCTTTGCCTACCACTGGGCTTCTTTCACACTTGGCCCAACAGTCCTGCAGAAGCACTCTCGGCATCCATGTACTTGCAGGGAAATTGATGCCAGGAGGGTGGCATTTTAACAACTGGGGATGACAGCAGATGAACAAATATTTCCTTTTATCTACTAGACAGAGGGTGAAGAAACACTTCACAATTTAGAGGGAAGTGTGGAAACCAAGCTGATGCCAGAAAAATCCTAAAAGGCAGCTGGAGCCTTATAATGGGAAACTGAAGCTGGATCTCTCATTGATCCAGTCACAATAAAGACCTATCACTACTGTGAAAACACATGACATAGTATCATGATACTAAGCCATCTTCTTCTTCTTTAGAAGAAGAGAGAGAGACAGAGAGAGAATCTTAAGCAGGCTCCACACCCAGCACAAAGCCTGACATGGGCTCGATCACACAACCCTGAGATCACGACCTGAGCCAAAATCAAGAGTCTGACTGAGCCACCCAGGCACTTCATAATGTCATAAATTTAAAAGGCTTTTAGTTTATTTTTTATTTTTATTATTTTTTATTAAAAGACTTTTTAAAACAAAACTACCATTGAAACTTAATTTTGGTAACATTTGTAAAAATAAATTTTATTTATTTGACAGAGAGAGAGAGAGGAAGAGGGAGAGAGATATTACAACCAAGGGGAGCAGCAGAGGGAGATGCAAACTCCCCCACAGAGCAGGGAACCCGATGTGGGGCTTGATCCTGGGACCCGGGGATCATGACCTAAGCCAAAGGCAGATGCTTAATTGACTGAGCCACCCAGGTGACCCTTTGGTAACATTTATAACAGATATAGAGTTGGCCTAAAGCTTCATAGTTCATCCAAGAAGTCAGTACGAGGTCTCAGTATCTATGAAAAGATGACCCTGGGATTTCCAGGAACAGTGGTTCTCAAATGTGGTTTCCAGACCAACAGCATCAGTATATTTGGGAACTTCTTAAAATACATATTTGTGGCTCCCAGCCCATACCTACTGACTTAAACTCTCGAGCTGGGACCCAGCTGTGTTTCACAAGCCCTCCGGGCGGTTCTCATGCATGCCAAAGTTTGATCTTTCATCAAAATCTTAAAAAAAAGTTGTCCAAAAGAAATAAAGAATTGTTTTTAACAAGTAGATGAACAACCCAATTTAAAAATGGGCGAAAAACTTGAACAGACACCTCACCAAAGAAGACATACAGATGGCAAATCATAATATGATAAGATGCTTCACATCATATGTTATTAGGGAATTGCAAATTAAAACAATGAGATACCACTCCATACCTATTAGAATGGCCCATATCTGGAACACTGGCAGTACCAAACGCTGGTGAGAGTGTGAGCAAGAGGAGCTCTCATTCATTGCTGGTGGGAATGCAAAATAGTACAGCTACTTTGGAAGACAGTTTGGTGGTTTCTTACAAAATTAAACATATCTTTAAAAAAAAAGTTTTTATTTATTTAATTAATTAATTATTCATTCATTCATTCATTCATTCATTCATTCATGAAAGACGCACACATACAGAGGGAGGCAGAGACACAGGCAGAGGGAGAAGCAGGCTCCATGCAGGGAGCCTGATGCGGGACTCGATCCCGGAACTCCAGGATCACACCCTGGGCCAAAGGCAGGCACTAAATCGCTGAGCCACCAAGGGATTTCCCTAAACATATCCTTTTAAAAATTTTTTAAAAAATTTATTTATTACCCAGGCATCCTAATTAAATATATTCTTATGATTCAGCAGTTGTGCTCCTAAATATTTATCCAAAGGAGTTAAAAATTTATGTCCACACAAAATCCTGCATACAAATGTTTATGGAATGTCTATTCATAACCGCCCAAACAAGATGTTCCTCCGTAGGTGAGTAAACTGATAAATAAACTGATCCATCCGGACAATGAAATATTATTCAGTGCTAAAAAGAGATAAGCTATCAAGCTACAAGAAGATGTGGAAGATCCTTAAATGCATATTACTAAGCAAAAGAAGCCAATTTGCAAGAGCTCCATACTATATGATTACAGCTATACGACATTCAGGAAAAGGAAAAATTATGGAGACAGTAAGATAATCAATTGTAAAGTCTACTTAGAAAAAGGCAGGGGGGATCCCTGGGTGGCTCAGCGGTTTGGTGCCTGCCTCTGGCCCAGGGTGTGATCCTGGAGTCCTTGGATCAGGTCCCACATCTGGCTCCCTTCATGGAGCCTGCTTCTCCCTCTGCCTGTGTCTCTGCCTCTCTCTCTCTCTCTCTCTCTCTCTGTCTCTGTCTCTCATGAATGAATAAATGAAATCTTAAAAAAATTGTAATGTCTAAAATTTTGTTGATAATAATGTAGCAATGTAAATTTCTTAGTTTTGGGAAATGTACTTGGCTATGTAAAATGTTAACATCAGAGGGAGCTGAACAAAGTGTATAAGGACACGTTCTATCTTTGCAAGGTTTCTGTAAGTCTACAATTATTCCTTTTTTTTTTAAATTTTATTTTATTTATTTATGATAGGCACACAGTGAGAGAGAGAGAGAGGCAGAGACACAGGCAGAGGGAGAAGCAGGCTCCATGCACCGGGAGCCTGACGTGGGATTCGATTCCGAGTCTCCAGGATCGGGCCCTGGGCCAAAGGCAGGCGCCAAACCGCTGCGCCACCCAGGGATCCCCTACAATTATTCCAAATGAAATGTTTATTCAAACAAATGGAAAACCACTACAAACCCTCCCTGGAAATCTTAGAGTCCAGGAGGCCTCAGTGACCATTTCAAAAGATCACACAATTAGAAATAAATTCAACAAGGTACATAGGGTCTTTGGGAAAGGGTAATCTCCAAGGCTGGATCCTGGGAAAATCTCAGAAAATATGGAATGTATGCTTACATGTGTCCACCGAAATACATGTACAGGAATGTTCATAGCAGCACTGTTTGTAATAGTCCAAGTTGCGCAAATACTCATTGACATTAGGATGAATTTATAAATTGGTACATTTACACAATTGAGTATAATACAGAAATGAGAATGAATGAGTAAACTATTGATGGAAACCATATGTTTAGCAAAGGAAGCTAGACAGGAAAGAGCACCACACTGTGTGATCCATTTAGATAAAGCTCGGAGGCAGAACTACTCTGATGTCATCAGTTGGAAGAAGAGTTACCATTAGATGGCAGACACTGGAGGGGCATGAAAGAGGCTTTTAGGGTGCTGGTCATATTTGTGTTTCAAGATCTGGGTGCTGTGTGTGTGCGCGCGCGAGAAATCACCAACTGTGCACTCGTTTGTGTACTTCTCTATACGTATGTTAAAGAAAAATAGAAAATAAAATCGTGGTTTATAAACTGGACATGCCTGAGACAGGCTAGTGGAAGTGTCCTGTGGTCCAAAGTACTACCTACAGTGACAAACTACATATAGTTAGTTAGTTTTGGCTTTTAAAAAATTGAGTGAAATAAGTCAATCGGAGAAGGACAAAAATTATATGGTCTCATTCATTTGGGGAATATAAAAAATAGTGAAAGGGAATAAAGGGGAAAGGAGAAAAAATAAGTGGGAAATATCAGAAAAGGAGACAGAACATGAGAGACTCCTAACTCTGGGAAACGAACTAGGGGTGGTGGAAGGGCAGGTGGGAGGGGGGTGGGGGTGACTGGGTGGCGGGCACTGAGGTGGGCACTTGACGGGATGAGCACTGGGTGTTATTCTGTATGTTGACAAATTGAACACCAATAAAAAATAAATTTAGGGATCCCTGGGTGGCGCAGCGGTTTGGCGCCTGCCTTTGGCCCGGGGCGCGATCCTGGAGACCCGGGATCGAATCCCACGTCGGGCTCCCGGTGCATGGAGCCTGCTTCTCCCTCTGCCTATGTCTCTGCTTCTCTCTCTCTCTCACTGTGTGCCTATCATAAATAAATAAAATTAAAAAAAAATAAAAAATAAATTTATTAAAAATAAAGTATGCATGGTAAAACTTCAAAAAATTGAATTATAGTTGACACACAAGGCTACCTTAGTTTCAAGTGTACAACATAGTGATTCGACAAGTCTCTACCTTTAGGCTGTTTATCACAAGTGTAGCTACCACCTGTCACCATGAAACCCTATTATAATGGCATTGACTATGATCTCTATGCTGTACCTTTTGTTCCTATGACTTATTCACTCTATAACTGGAAGCCCGTGTCTCTTACCCCCTTCACTCATTTCGCACACTCCCTACCCCATAATTTCCTATTTATTTTTAAAGATCTTTTAAAAAAAATTGAGAGACCGAGCACAAGCAGGGAGAGCTGCAGAGGGAGAGGGAGAAGCAGACTTCTCACTAAACAGGAAGCCTGATGCAGGGCTTGATCCTGGGACCCTGGGATCATGACCTGAGGAGAAGGCAGATACCTAACTGACTGAGCCACCCAGGTGCCCCATAATTCACCAACTTAGAAACATGTTCACAATTCTGCAATAGACACTAAAAACAGTGGACCCTTGAACAGCGCAAGGGTTAGGGATGTTGACCTCTGGCATAGTGGAAAAAGCCACGTATAGCTTTTGACTCTCCAAAATGTAACTACTAATAGCCAACTGTTGACCGAAAGCCTTATAGATAGCATATAGTTGATCAACATCTATCTTGTATGTTTTATGTATTATATACTGTATTTTTACAAAAAAGTAAGCTAAGGGTCCCTGGCTTGCTCAGTCAGTGGAGTGTGTGAGTCTTTTTTTTTTTTTTTTTAAACATTTCATCTATTTATTCATGAGAGAGAGAGAGAGAGAGAGAGAGAGGCAGAGACACAGGAGGAGGGAGAAGCAGGCTCCATGCAGGGAGCCCAATGCGGGACTCGATCCTGGGACTCCATGATCGTGCCCCAGGCCAAAGGCGGGCGCGAAACCGCTGAGCCACCCAGGGATCCCTTTTGTTAAAAAGGAAATTAAAAAAAATATTTTATTTATTTATTCATGACAGACAGAGAGAGAGAGGCCGAGACATAGGCAGAGAGAGAAGCGGGCTCTCCATAGGAGGCCGATGTGGACTTAATCCCAGGACTCCGGGATCACATCCTGAGCCAAAGGCAGATGCTCAACCGCTTAGCCACTCAGGCGTCCCAAGTGTGTGACTCTTGATTTCAGGGTTGTGGGTTTGACCCCTGCATTGGGTGTAGAGATTACCTAAGAATAAAATCTTAAAAAAAAGAAAAATAAAAAAAGGTAAGCTGGAGGGAACCCCGGGTGGCGCAGCGGTTTGGCGCCTGCCTTTGGCCCAGGCCGCGATCCTGGAGACCCGGGATCGAATCCCACATCGGGCTCCCGATGCATGGGGCCTGCTTCTCCCTCTGCCTGTGTCTCTGTCTCTCTCTGTGTGTGTGACTATCATAAATAAATAAAAAATAAATAAATAAAAAAAGGTAAGCTGGAGAAAAGAAAACGTGGTTAAGAAAATCATAAAGAGGGGCCCGGGGGGCGCGGCTCTCGGCCCGGGGAGGCGGCCGGGCCGACTGCCGGGAGCTGCGGCGGCAAAAAAAAAAAAAAAAAAAAAAAAAAAAAAAATCATAAAGATGGGGATCCCAGGGTGGCTCAGCGGTTTAGTGCCTGCCTTTGGCCCAGGGCGCCATCCTGGAGTCCCGGGATCGAGTCCCGGGTCGGGCTCCCTGCACTGCTTCTCCCTCTGCCTGTGTCTCTGCCCCCCTCTCAATCTGTGTCTCTCATGAGTAAATAAAATCTTAAAAAACACTTAAAAAAAGTGGATTGATGATGTTCAACAGACCCACTTGTTCAAGGGTCCGCTGTAATAAAAAGTTCTATTTTCAAAATCCTGCAGTAGCAAGGTCAATTATAGCCGCCCTTTCCTCCAGGAGTTCAATATTTTTTCATGCCCCTTAAACTCTTGTTATGAGCAACTACCAGGGACTGGGTCCTCTGTAGGTTTTGAGGATCATCGGGGAGAGAAGGAGCACCCCCCAAAATGGAGAGAAGCATTATCAGAACCCATACAAATAAACCCAGAAAGGTTAAAATGAGGTACGGGAATGCTGGCACATAAAACAGAGATCCTGACCTGGTTCAGAAGATCAGAGAAGAGTTTTTTAAAAAAAATTATTTATTTATTTATTCACAAGAGACACACACACAGAGAGAGAGAGAGAGAGGCAGAGACACAGGCAGAGGGAGAAGCAGGCTCCATGCAGGGAGCCTGACGTGGGACTTGATCCCAGGACCCCAGGATCAGGCCCTGGGCCCAAGGCAGGCGCCAAACCGCTGAGCCACCAAGGGATTCCCCTCCTCCAATGTTTTCATTCGGTTCTTTGGCTCTTTCAAGACCTCTCCAAGCCAGGCTAATGAGTGTGTGGGGATGAACGATGAGGGTGGAGTGGGGAGGCAGGTGAGATGGGCCAAGGCCAGAGTCCCAGCTCCACTTCTGAGAAGTTGGGTCCACATTGGGTGTGGGGCATCCAGGGAGGATGACCAAGCACTAGAGCCAACTCGTCCATCCAGTTAGACCCTTCTTATGAATAAAACCTGTCTTGGAGAAGAACACCATGGGAAGGAATAAAGAAGAGAGCAAACATGTCTTCCAGAGATGGAGAAAATACAGAACAGAGGCACAGGGAATGGGAAGCTCAGAGGCAAGAGGGAGGTATGATTGAAAAAAAAAAGGCAATTTGTATGTTGAGTTCCATTGCTCAGAACTCTCCTTGGGTTTTCAACTGTCCCAAACCCAAACTCCTTAACAGAATTTACGAAGATGTCTATGATTTAGGCTCTGCCAAGACCTTCACCCTTGCCTGCTCTTGCCTCATTTGGGAACGGCCAGGTAGCGGGGTGGTAGGGGCTCTCCCATGCTCCCCATCCTCTCTCCCCTCTGGTACCTTATCCCTGGGCCCTGCTCAGCACTGGGCACAGAGGTTCTCTATGAGCGCATATTAATTGGATTTTTGGAGGGTGTGGCGTTAGGGAGGGGCAGAGCAGGGACCTGATTGCATCAAAACTGGTCTTAAATGAGAGGTCCCTAACCCAGCAGATACATAGATGAGTTCAGGAGCTTGGAGAACACACAGCTGAAGTCATTGCACTTCAAGAGGACAGTATGGCAGGTAAGCTGGGGCAAAGGTATGCTGCAGTCCTAGGGGTTGAGCGGTTGGGTTGGGGACAGGCCGAGGTAAGTGGGTGGGATTTCGGTAGCCTCTTGCCAACATCAGGTGGTAGGTTTGGGAAACCACTGGGTTGTGCCAACAGCAAGCACTGGAAAACTATTTGTAACTGGATTCCACCATTACCTTGATTTTGTTTTTCCAAGTCTTTCTTTTTTTTTGAAGATTTTATTTATTTATTCTTGAAAGACAGACAGAAAGAGAGAGAGAGAGAGAGAGAGGCAGAGACACAGGCAGAGGGAGAAGCAGGCTCCATGCAGGGAGCCCGGCATGGGACTCGATCCCAGGACCCCAGAATCAGGACCTGAGCCCAAGGTGGATGCTCAATCGCTGAGCCACCCCCGTGTCCCTTTCCAAGTCCTTTTTAACACCTGGTACCGTCAGATGTTCAAGTGTCAACCATTTGGGGGTGTTAAATAGTGAAATTCAACTGGGTAAATTGTTAAGATCTTACTGGCAATATCTGATGTTTCATGAATCAGGCAGCATCTAATCTAGCAGACAGAAAGGGCCTCTGGGGAGCTGTAGTAAGAGAAAGACTTTTCTGGGCAAACAAGTGAATTGGTTATTGCAGGGTTGCTTTCCCCTGCGGGATGGCAGAGGTCTACCAGGTGGTTCCCTAACTAGTGGTGATCAAGCAATTCCTGATTGGTTTAAGGTTTCATTCTTGGGAGAGCAGAAACTCAAGTCTCAGCATGTGATGTGGGGAGAGCATGAGCCACTCCTTTTTGAGCTCCTTGTCCTTTTTGTTTTTAAAGATTTTATTTATTTATTTATTTATTTATTTATTTATTTATTTATTATTTATTTATGAGAGAGAGAGAGAGAGAGGCAGAGACACAGGCAGAGGGAGAAGCAGGCTGCATGCAAGGAGCCCAACGGGGACTCAATCCAGGTCTCCAGGATCGCGCCCCCCCCGCCAAAGGCAGGCGCCAAACTGCTGAGCCACCCAGGGATCCCCCTTTTTAAAAAAATATTTTATTTATTTATTCATGAGAGACAGAGAGATACAGAGAGAGAGGGGCCGAGAAATAGGCAGACAGAGAAGCAGGCTCCCCACGAGGAGCCCGATATGGAACTTGATCCCTGGACCCCGGGATCACATCCTGAGCCAAAGGCAGATGCTCAACCGCTTAGCCACCCAGGCGTCCCAAGTGTGTGACTCTTGATTTCAGGGTTGTGGGTTTGAGCCCTGCGTTAGGTGTAGAGGTTACTTAAGAATAAAATCTTAAAAAAAATAAAATAAAAAAGGTAAGCTGGAGAAAACAAAACGTGGTTAAGAAAATCATAAAGATGGGGATCCCAGGGTGGTTCAGCGGTTTAGCGGTTGCCTTTGGCCCAGGGCGCCATCCTGGAGTCCCGGGATCGAGTCCCGGGTCGGGCTCCCTGCACTGCTTCTCCCTCTGCCTGTGTCTCTGCCCCCCTCTCTCTCTGTGTCTCTCATGAGTAAATAACATCTTAAAAAATACTTTATTTTTTTTTTATTTATTTATGATAGTCACACACAGAGAGAGAGAGGGGCAGACACAGGCAGAGGGAGAAGCAGGCTCCATGCACCGGGAGCCCGATGTGGGACTCGACCCCGGGTCTCCAGGATCGCGCCCTGGGCCAAAGGCAGGCGCCAACCGCTGCGCCACCCAGGGATCCCTTAAAAAATACTTTAAAAAAAGTGGATTGATGATGTTGAAACCCGCCTTGTTCAAGGGTCCGCTGTAATAAAAAGTTCTATTTTCAAAATCCTGCAGTAGCAAGGTCAATTATAGCCGCCCTTTCCTCCAGGAGTTCAATATTTTTTCATGCCCCTTAAACTCTTGTTATGAGCAACTACCAGAGACTGGGTCCTCTGTAGGTCTTGAGGATCACCGGGGAGAGAAGGAGCACCCCCCACCATGGAGAGAAGCATTATCAGAACCCATACAAATAAACCCAGAAAGGTTAAAATGAGGTACGGGAATGCTGGCACATAAAACAGAGATCCTGACCTGGTTCAGAAGATCAGAGAAGAGTTTTTTTAAAAATTATTTATTTATTTATTTATTCACAAGAGACACACACACACACACACAGAGAAGAGAGGCAGAGACACAGGCAGAGGGAGAAGCAGGCTCCATGCAGAGACCCTGACATGGGACTTGATCTCAGGACCCCAGGAACAGGCCCTGGGCTCAAGGCAGGCGCCAAACCGCTGAGCCACCAAAGGATTCCCCTCCTCTAATGTTTTCATTGGGTGCTTTGGCTCTTTCAAGACCTCTCCAAGCCAGGCTAATGAGTGTGTGGGGATGAAGGATGAGGGTGGAGTGGGGGGGGGGCAGGTGAGATGGGCCAAGGCCAGAGTCCCAGCTCCACTTCTGAGAAGTTGGGTCCACATTGGGTGTGGGGCATCCAGGGAGGATGACCAAGCACTAGAGCCAACTCGTCCATCCAGTTAGACCCTTCTTATGAATAAAACCTGTCTTGGAGAAGAACACCATGGGAAGGAATAAAGAAGAGAGCAAACATGTCTTCCAGAGATGGAGAAAATACAGAACAGAGGCACAGGGAATGGGAAGCTCAGAGGCAAGAGGGAGGTATGATTGAAAAAAAAAAGGCAATTTGTATGTTGAGTTCCATTGCTCAGAACTCTCCTTGTGTTTTCAACTGTCCCAAACCCAAACTCCTTAACAGAATTTACGAAGATGTCTATGATTTAGGCTCTGCCAAGACCTTCACCCTTGCCTGCTCTTGCCTCATTTGGGAACGGCCAGGTAGCGGGGTGGTAGGGGCTCTCCCGTGCTCCCCATCCTCTCTCCCCTCTGGTACCTTATCCCTGGGCCCTGCTCAGCACTGGGCACAGAGGTTCTCTATGAGCGCATATTAATTGGATTTTTGGAGGGTGTGGCGTTAGGGAGGGGCAGAGCAGGGACCTGATTGCATCAAAACTGGTCTTAAATGAGAGGTCCCTAACCCAGCAGATACATAGATGAGTTCAGGAGCTTGGAGAACACACAGCTGAAGTCATTGCACTTCAAGAGGACAGTATGGCAGGTAAGCTGGGGCAAAGGTATGCTGCAGTCCTAGGGGTTGAGCGGTTGGGTTGGGGACAGGCCGAGGTAAGTGGGTGGGATTTCGGTAGCCTCTTGCCAACATCAGGTGGTAGGTTTGGGAAACCACTGGGTTGTGCCAACAGCAAGCACTGGAAAACTATTTGTAACTGGATTCCACCATTACCTTGATTTTGTTTTTCCAAGTCTTTCTTTTTTTTTTTTTTTTGAAGATTTTATTTATTTATTCTTGAAAGACAGACAGAAAGAGAGAGAGAGAGAGAGAGGCAGAGACACAGGCAGAGGGAGAAGCAGGCTCCATGCAGGGAGCCCGGCATGGGACTCGATCCCAGGACCCCAGAATCAGGACCTGAGCCCAAGGTGGATGCTCAATCGCTGAGCCACCCCCGTGTCCCTTTCCAAGTCCTTTTAACACCTGGTACCGTCAGATGTTCAAGTGTCAACCATTTGGGGGTGTTAAATAGTGAAATTCAACTGGGTAAATTGTTAAGATCTTACTGGCAATATCTGATGTTTCATGAATCAGGCAGCATCTAATCTAGCAGACAGAAAGGGCCTCTGGGGAGCTGTAGTAAGAGAAAGACTTTTCTGGGCAAACAAGTGGATTGGTTATTGCAGGGTTGCTTTCCCCTGCGGGATGGCAGAGGTCTACCAGGTGGTTCCCTAACTAGTGGTGATCAAGCAATTCCTGATTGGTTTAAAGTTTCATTCTTGGGAGAGCAGAAACTCAAGTCTCAGTATGGTGATGTGGGGAGAGCATGAGCCACTCCTTTTTGAGCTCCTTGTCCTTTTTGTTTCTTTTTAAAGATTTTATTTATTTATGAGAGAGAGAGAGAGAGAGAGGCAGAGACACAGGCAGAGGAAGAAGCAGGCTCCATGCAGGGAACCCTATGCGGGACTCAATCCAGGTCTCCAGGACCACGCCCTGGGCTGAGGGGGGCGCTAAACTGCTGAGCCACCTGGGCTGCCCTGTTTTTTTTTTTTTTTTCCTTCAAGATTTTTAACATATTTATTGGAGAGAGACTTTAAGCAAGGGAGAAGCAGGCTCCCCGCTGAATAGGGAGCCTGATGCGGGGCTTGATCCCAAGACTCTGAGATCATAACCTGAGCCGAAAGCAGCCTTTTCACTGACTGAGCCACACAGGCACTACTCTTTTTTTTTTTTTTTAGAGATTTTATTTATTGAGAGAGGGCCCACACAAGTGGGAAGGGGAGAGGGAGAAAAAATCTGAGGTAGACTCCAAATGGAGCACAGAGCCTGACCTGGGGCTCGGTCTGAATTTCTTTTTCTTTTTTTTTTTTTTTTTAAGATTTATTTTTATTTTTTATTTTTTAAAAATATGTACTTAGGGACACCTGGGTGACTCAGCGGTTGGGCGTCTGCCTTCGACTCAGGGCATGATCCTGGGGTCCCGGGATCCGGTCCCACATTGGGCTCCCTGCATAGAGCCTGCTTCTCCCTCTGCCTGTGTCTCTGCCTCTCTCTCCCTATGTCTCATGAATAAATTAATAAAATCCTTTAAAAAATATTTACTTATTCGAGAGAGAGAGTGTGCAAGAGCAAGCACGAATGTGAGCAGGCAAGCAAAGGGTGGGGGGCGGGTGGAATGAAAGGGAGATTCTTCAGCAGACTCCTGGCTGAGCATGGAGCTGACACAGGATTTGATCTCATGACCCTGAGATCATGACCTGAGCCAAAACCAAGAGTTGGGTGCTCAACTGACTGGGCCACCCAGGCACCCCTTTAAGACTTTATTTTTTAAGCAATCTCTACACCCATGTGGAACTTGAACTCATGACTCCTGAGATCAAGAGTCACATGCTCTGACAGTCAGGCACTCGGAGAAGTGCTATTTCTTGTCTAAGGACATGAATATAATTTTATTCATATTTTCCTTAAATTTTTAAAAACAACTTAATTTTAAGAATAGAAAGAGCTGTATTGTGTCTCAACACACGCACTTATTGGAACTTGTAACTGGCTCTTCTGATAGATGTTCCATGTTGCTTAATACTGAACTAATGAAAATATTAATTCACCTTCTTTATATACTGATCTCTCAGATTGGTAGATTATTTCAGAATCACATCTGCATCCTTCCTCAATTTCATTCTCTATAATTTATAAATACAGGTATAATAATAATTTGATTAAGTCAATATCAATTCGTTTTATTCAGACTTTTGTAAATATAATTACTGCAGATTTAGTTCACATCTGAATGATTCATTTAATATAAACTTCATAATTTGAAGTGTTAATAATTTCCTTTTTTCTATTATGCTTAAGATGCAGCTTTCTTAATTTTCAACCTTACAGTTTATCAATTTGTTTTCTTTTTTTTTTTAATTCATGTATAGAATTTTTTTTTAATTTTTTATTTATTTATGATAGTCACACAGAGAGAGAGAGAGGCAGAGACACAGGCGGAGGGAGAAGCAGGCTCCATGCACTGGGAGCCCGATGTGGGACCCGATCCCGGGTCTCCAGGATCGCGCCCTGGGCCAAAGGCAGGCGCCAAACCGCTGCGCCACCCAGGGATCCCCTATCAATTTGTTTTCTGGTATATTCAATCTTTTCCCCCAAATATCCAAACCCATTAATCGAGTAGTCAATTGAGTTCATTTTCTTGATTGTCTACTATACAGGAGTCTTGCTCTTATCCATGGGGGGATTACGATCCAAGACCTCCATTGGATGCCTGAAACTGTGGATAGCACCGAATCCTCTATGTATTTTTTCTTAAACATACATTCTTCTGATAAAGTTTATAAATTGGGCACAGTAGGGGATTAATAACAATAACTAGTAATAAAATAGAACAACACTGGGGTGCCTGGGTAGTTCAGTTGGTTAAGTGTCTGCCTTTGGCTCAGGTCATGATCCCAAGGTCCTGGGATCAATCCCCAAGTCGGGCTCCCTGCTCAATGGGAAATCTGCTTCTCCCTCTCCACTAGTTGTGCTCTCTCATGCTCTTTCTCTCTCTCTCTCTCAAAAAAAAAAAAAATCTTAAAGAAAAAATAGAACAACTTTAACCATAAGTTGTTATAAAAGTTATGTTAATTTAAAAAAATTTTTTTTTACCAAAAGTTTCATTTATTTATTCATGAGGCACAGAGAGTGAGAGAGAGAGAGAGACATAGGCAGTGGAAGAAGCAGGCTCCATGAAGAGAGCCCAATATAGGCCTTGATCCCGGGACTCCAGGATCATACCCTGGGCCAAAGGCAGGTGCTAAACCGCTGAGCCACCCAGGCATCCCTCAATGTAGTCTTAGTTTCTCAAAGTATTGCACTGTCCTCATCCTTTTTGTGATGATATGACATGATAAAATGCTTATGTGGTGAAGCGAGGTGAGGCAAATGATGTATGGATTGTGATGTCTATGTTAGGCTATTATAGAACTTCTGACAATAGGTCAGAAAGAGGTGATCCTCTTTCAGGATCACGAGTGACCAGGAGTCACTGAACCAGAGAAAATGAAATCGAGGATAAAGGGAAGCTTCTGCATAGAGCTTGTGTCATCCTCCTGAAATTGGCCACCTTGTTTTCTAGGCCTGGTGTATGAGCATCCATCTGGGACTTCTCTTTACACTCTCTTTTCTGCCATACACATTTCCCCCTTTCTTTTATTTTGTTTGTTGGAACTACATCCTCACATGGTTCCTTAAGAAAGGGTACATGGCAGGTAAGTTGGCTGCAACTGCCTTTATTCTTTTCTCACATGAAAGGATAAATTTGCATGGAGAATTCTACATTAAAAATAGGTTTCTTGGGCAACCCGAGTGGCCCAGCGGTTGAGCGTCCGCCTTCGGCCTAGGGTGTGATCCTGGAGATCTGGGATCGAGTCCCATGTTGGGCTCCCTGCATGGAGCCTGCTTCTCCCTCTGCCTGTGTCTCTGCCTCTCTCTCCTCTCTGTGTATTCTCATGAATGAATAAATAAAATCTTTAAAAAAAAAAGAAAATAAAATAGGTTTCTTAAGAATGTTACAGTCTTTGGGGCACCTGTCCGACTTAGTAAGGCACGGGACTCTTGGTCTCGGGGCTGTAAGTTAGAGACTCACATTGGGTATGCATATTACTTAAAAACAGAGTCTTAGGGTACCTAGGTGGCGCAGTCAGTTAGGTGTTGGACTTCTGATTTTGACTCAGATTATGACCTCAGAGTTGTGAGATGGAGCCCTGGGTCAGGCTCCACACTGAGCGTGGAGTCTGCTTGAGATTCTCTCCCTCTCCCTCTTCTTTCCACTTCACTTGAGCACTCTCTCTCTCTTAAAAAAATATATGTATATAATAAAAATAAATATTAAAGAAAGTGAAAGTCCTGATTCACTGTCTTCTGATACACAGTGTCACTTTTCTGAAGACCAATGGAATTTTGATTATCATTTCTTTGTATGGAACTTTTATTTTCATTTAGAAACTTTTATATGCTTGGAATGCTTGGGTGGCTCAGCGGTTGAGCATCTGTCTGTCTTTAGCCCAGAGAGTGATCTTAGAGACCCGGGATCAAGTCCCACATCGGGCTTCCTGCGTGGAGCCTGCTTCTCCCTCTGCCTGTGTCTCTGTCTCTCTCTCTCTGTGTCTCTCATTAATAAGTAAATAAAAATTTAAGAAGAAGCTTTTAGGCTTTTCTATATTTTTTTATTCTGATATTTTGGAGCAATGGGTCCTTTTTATCATTTATTGTGCTCATCCTTGAGTAGCCTCAACCTGGAGACTCTTACACTTTATTCTCAAATCGTAAATTATTTATTTTATAATACTTTCAAGATATTCTCTGGAAAAAATTTTAAGTTAAAGAGGTACTCTGTAGTCCAATATTGCTGATATTAGACATCCTTGATTAAATTTTTATTTTTAACTTTCCATTCTTTTTGTCCATGCTTTCTCAAATTTTATTCTTTTTAAAAACTTTTTATTTATTGTTTTTTAAAGATTTTTATTTATTTATTTGACAGAGAGGGAGAGCAAAAGCGGGAGAGCAGCAGGGAGAGGGAGAAGCAGCCTCCCCACTGAGCAAGGAGCCTGATGCAGACCTTGATCCCAGGACTCTGGGGTCATGACCTGAGCCAAAGGCAGATGCTTAACTGACTGAGCCACCCAGGCACTCCTCTCTATTTTATTCTAGTTTTTGGAATATTTCTTTGACTTTCTCTTCCAATTCTTCTATTGTTTAAGGGCTTATTTTAATTTTATTTTTAAAAGATCTTATTAATATATTTGAGAGAGAGAACACAAGCAGGGAGAAGGGGGAAGGGGAGAAGCAGACACCCCATTGAGCAGAGAGCCCAACACAGGGCTTGATCCCAGGATCCCAGAATCATGACCTGAGCAGAAGGCAGATGCTTAACCAACTGAGCCACCCAAGCCCCCCTATATTTTAAACAATAGTAAAAACTCTCACTCTGTACCTATTATGCACCAAGTCTGGAATTAATAGACTTGCTTTCTAGATACTCATATCTTCCCCAAAGTAAGCAAATTATATGGGACCATTTTCCTGGTAGATAAAAGAGGCAAAGAATATAAATGTAATGATATTCCCAGAGTGACAAAGCTAATAAATGAGATAATCAACATTCATTCTCAGGTCACTAAGCTTCATACCTGCTCCCCTAACTGGCCTCATTAATAAATGTTCAAATCAATAGCTTCAGGTCATTGGTCACATGCTGACCAATGCAGATAGCGGTGCCCCTTAGCCTATGGCTGATTAGGGCAACAGGGTCTCAAATACTCTGTGAATCATATGAACTTAAATGAATCCAATGTTGGTATCACATCGCTATTTTATCCCAGTGAGAACAGATATCTTTTCTCCCACTGGTTCATTTTTCTAGGCTATGAGTTTCCAGTATATTCCTCTAGAACAAGTGGTCAGTTACTTGCCCTTAAACCAGGCTTGAATCGTTTACTAGTAGAAGAAACTGAATTTCAGGGGTGCAGAGCAACCCCAGCAAGATGAAGAGTAGGTTCCATGAGTCAACTTTTTGGATCAAGCTCCTAACTCCCAGGTCAGGCTCAGGTAAGAAATATACCTTTGAGTTGTATTATCTACAAAAGCTTTTTGTCCATTCCTTTTGCAGAAAATCAAAGGCGTGCTCGCCGGGGCCGTACCCATTTCAAAAAAGAACAAGTTCAGGCACTGCAACGTGTGTTTGAAGAGACCATGTACCCAGATTGGGTTACCATGGAGGAGCTTATTTCAATTACTCATCTTGATGAATCAGTAATAAAGGTATGTCCCTGATTCTCTAGAGAGCCCACCTAATCCAGAGCTTCACATACACTTTAATCATCACATAATTCCTATATATATATATATATATATTTAGATTTTTTTATTCATGGGACACACACACACACACACACACACACAGAGGGAGAGAGAGAGAGGGGCAGAGACATAAGCAGAGGGAGAAACAGGCTCATGCAGGGAGCCCGATGTGGGACTCGATCCCGGGACTCTGGGATCACACCCTGAGCCAAAGGCAGACGCTCAACCGCTGAGCCACCCAGGTGTCCCAGTGTTCTATATTTTTATTCTTTTTTTTTTCAAAGATTTTATTTATTCATGAGAGACATACACACAGAGGCAGAGACATAGGCAGAGGGAGAAGCAGGCTCCCTGCAGGGAGCCTGAGGCAGGAATAGATCCTAGAACCCCAGAATCATGACCTGAGCCAGATGTTCAGTCATCCAAGTGGAACCAGACCTTTTTAACCCCAGAATCACAATGCTACATGGGACCTTTTCGGGACGGAGCTCAGGTAATCCCCTTGGGGTCTGTTCCTGTTTATTTCTAAGTTCTCCTTAATTAGGACATTCACAGTCATTTAGATGCCTTGCTACTAAGTTCCCACAGAGCATTTGGGGTATGAGAACCCCTGGATAAATCTTGAAGGCCCCCCAAGCTAGACTCCTACTCCATATTCCCAGTGTTCAGAATTCTCTCTGAAAATGCTAAGCATCCACCAAGACAGAAGCACCTTGCCTGATCCCCTCCTGATCCGGTGTTTGAGTGCTCTGTCCTATTCCACCTATTGCAAGCATCATCTTATGCTCCCTTTGCCCCCTGGAACTCAGGACAGCAGAGGATAGAAGGAACTTCCCTTGTTCAGATAACCGAAGAGATGCGAGACTAGCCTTCTCATGCCAAAGGAACCTAATTCCCCTTTAGGAACATGAGGATTCCCCTTTGGACCCACCCTCCTTTATTAACTTTTTTCACCTCCTCTCTAGACTTGGTTCAAGAATCAACGTGTCAAAAGGAAGAAAGAGCAGCAAAAAACTGGATCAAATTCATCACTAGAATCATCAAATCCGACCATTTCAGGCAAGGAGGAGGAGCCCTCCTTAACTGTAACTTCAACAAACACTCATCCCAGGAGTTCCAACTTTTTGGATGCCTGTGACCATGAAATGCCTCAGTCTTCTGACAACGGCCAGCCTGGTCCCTCCAGATGGGGTTCATCTTGGTATTCTCTGCCTCCTGACCTCCAGCAGATATGTCTGGGGGACTCTGATCCTCCTTGGGCCTCCAGTCCCTATGACATAGATCAATTCATGGAACTATATGCCTTACCTGGGGATGATGACCCCCGCAGCCTAGATCAATACCTCTCCCCCACGTGCCTCGGTTGAAGTATACGGCTGACACATCCATTTATTTATTGAACAACTGGTATGTTCCAGGATAGGGTTCTATGATCCAATTTTTCATCAACTGAGAGACATTTCCAAATGCATTTAATAGCTAGCTCTGTGAAAGCACCCCAACTAAGTCAATACCATATAGATACAGCTTCGCTGCACTTGTACCCTATGGACCATTTTATCTCTATTTTTTCATTTTATCTCTTAAAAAAAAAAAAAACCTAGAGTGACATTAGCAAGACTAGGAGGTCCCAACTCTTGCATCTCCACAAACAATGATTTAACAACTACTTCCTGGTGAAAATAGCTCAGAGAGAGCTCTGGAGTACAAGAAGCTGCAGCAACCCAGGGGAGCACAGAACCCAAGGCCTTATAGAAAAGCACAGGAGGCATTTTCCTTGTGTCACCTCATCCTCCAGTTCTACAGAGTTTGCTGCCAAGAGGGATCCTCTTGGTTGTGATGCACTTCCGCCACCCCACCAGCACTTCAGGACAAAAAGAGAGTGGGAAGAAGACTCCAGAAGCTTTCACCATGAGGACCCAAGTGGCCCTTGTGGCTGTCAGGGACATCTACAATTTTTGCCACTGAAGACTCACCCAGTGTTTGCCCAGAATCCACGCTGCTGAGTTCCTGTTGGAGGAAGTTATAGAAAGGATGTGACTGCTGGTCAACCCCTGAACTGGATACCAGCAATCAGAGGCTCCTTAGGCCCTCTCTGCCCCTGGAAAGTGCATTGCCCTTCCCCATTTCTAATGTAAATTCTCTCATTTATTAAAACTTCCACTTACCAATCTGTAGTAGCCTGACTTTCTTTTGTCTCTCCTTGCCCTTTGTACAGTGGCCAGTTTCAAATTATACCTGGCAAGCTCCCAAGGAGCTTGTAAACCAACAGCCCCTGGAACAGGAGCTGAGACTTCCACCCTGTTTACACCGGCCCTGGTCCACCACATGAACACCCGCACCCTTGCTGGCTAGGTGATTAGGAAATGGGATGAATAAAAGGAACATTGATGGGGCTAAAAGAAAGTTTTTTTTTTTAATTAAGATTTTTTTATTTATTCATGAGAGACACAGAGAGAGAGGCAGAGGCACAGGCAGAGGGAGAAGCAGGCCCCTACAAGGAGCCCAATGAGAGACCCAATCCTGGGCCCAGAATCATGCCCTGGGCCAAAGGTAGACACTCAACTACTGAGCCACCCAGGCATCCCAAAGGTTTTTAATATAGTACTACCAAAAGTACCCTCTATTGGCCTCTTGACATTAAAAAACTTAAACAATTCTGTTCTATTTACCTTAGTTTGGAGAAATTTTAACAGGCAAGAGTCAGACCATCATGAGAAACCTGCGCTGCAATTGCCTCAGACAATGATTAGGCGGATTAATCAAGATGAAGATTGAGGGGCACCTGGGTGGTTCAGTGGCTGAGCATCTCTGTGTCTCTCATGAATAAATAAAATCTTAAAAAAAAAAGATGAAGATTGAGAAAAGGTCTCTTGGCACAACCCTCCCTGGAAACCCAAAGTCTTGTGCAAGAACAGGTAAAATGGTTAGAGAGTGGAGGAGTTTCCAGGACTCCTTGATATGGGTATCAAAATACACCTGATATGAGGCTGAGAGAACATGAAAATGCACGGGTTGGTGGGTTTACAGAAGGTGAATTTTTAAAAAGGATTTTATTTATTCATGAGAGACACAGATAGAGAGGCAGAGACATAGGCAGAGGGAGAAGCAGGCTCCATGCAGGGAGCCCGATGGGACTCGATCCCAGAACTCTGGGATCACGACCTGAGCCAGAGGCAGACACTCAACCACTGAGCCATGCAGGCGTCCCAGAAGTTGAAATGTTTCACCAGGTTTTTCTGTGAAGTGGTGGTATCTCACCTGATTGTGTCATGGGGTGGACATTGTGTTCCAGGGGGAATGTTTCTCCTACCTAGTATTGTAAAATAGAAAGCATGTGAATCTGCCCTTCAACAATATTAACTGGACATGCTAAATCCAGAACTAGTAAGATTGCCTGAGCCCATGTAGCACAGAATGGAAGCCGGCAGTGTTAATTCCTTGTGCAATTGCCCTATGGGGAGTGTCGACTGGGGCTCCTGGCAAAAGCCTGTGAGGATCTCCCAGCAATGACTATTAGGGCTCTGGATTAAAGGATTTCCATTGGAAAAGGAAATTTGCTATCACTGAGCTTGCTATGGATGCAATGGAAACTGTCCTGACTAAAGGACATGAAATAATCTTGAAACCAGAAATACCCATAATGTCTTGGGTGATGTTGGCGAAATGCTTTACTGAGGATAGCAGTGCCCAGAAGAGTTCCATAATACAATGGAAATCGTTTATACAAGAACTTGCTGCCTGGGAAATACAAGGAGACATGAGCAGAGAGCCTCTTTTCCTCCATGAGAGGAGCCCCTGGATTCTAGTGTCACTTGGACACTTAGAAACAGCTCTCAACTGGCTGATCAAGTGCTGTTAGGTCTGTAGGTGAAGTTCCAAGGTGAATGGCGAGCATCCTGTTTGGAAGACCACTGCTTTTTTTTTTTTAATAAAGATTTTATTTATTTATTCATGAGAAACACAGAGAGGAGAGAGAGACAGGCAGAGGGAGAAGCAGGCTCCATGCAGGGAGCCCGACATGGGACTCGATCCCAGGTCTCCAGGATCACACCTTGGGCTGAAGGTGGCACTAAACCACTGAGCCACCCAGGCTGCCCAAGACCACTGCTTTGATTGAAGAAAGTTTTTTAAAAAAATCAGCTCAGTGGACTGAATTGCATGCTGTTTTCCTAGTAGGAAAGAGGATTTGAACAGTAGAATGGGCTCCTACGTTTGGGTTGTTACTGACTCTTTGGGTCATTGGCCAATGACTTGGCCATATGGCCAGCAGAAGGACAATGGAAACTCTCCCTATCAAGGTATTCCCATTTGGGGCATGGACCTATAGAAATCCTTAAGGGAATTTGTGGGGTGCATTAAAGTAGGACATGTCAATGCCTATCAGGAGAATCTCCTTCCAGATTTGGAAGGTGATTGGATTCAATAAGCGGGTATTTCTGTGTGCTTGCTTCTAGTGACCATGAAATGAGTGGATATTTCTGCAACAAAGCAGATGTGGGTTGGATCTAGACCCATTTCTCTTAGACCTTCTGGACATAAAATGTCGATTAGAGCTGTCCTGTCTGCCAAAATAGAGACAGAGCCTGCAGATGGTTACGTGGCCGATGCCCCGATCACATGCAGACTCGGTGATGTCAGCTACGGTGTAATCTCAGTGCTCGGAGGTTGTGCAAGAAGTTCTAGTTCCTTGGTACTTAGGGGTTGTGCAAGAGCACTCTGTTCTTTCTGCAAAGGAGGCCAAGGTCTACAGATGCACAAAGGGAGGTCAGTAAAATAACTTCTGTGACCTTGAAAAAAGGAAAACATTTTGCTAAAGGATGGCTGGGCTAATCAGAAAGCCAAGGGGGCTTCAAACAGACTTGCTGGCCTCTGGCCTGGGAAAGTTCTGCTCCTTTATTCCCCAAGGACAGTGGTCTGCAAATCTCAAAGAAAGCAAATTAGTTCTGTTACAAATTAAGGGCCTTAAGTCAGCAAGCAAGGAGTGTGTACCTTGAAGCAAGTTAACCCTTTTTTTAAAAAAGATTTTATTTATTTATTCATGTGAAATATATATATATATATATATATATATATATATATATATATATATAGAGAGAGAGAGAGAGAGAGAGAGAGAGAGAGAGGGAGAGAGAGGCAGAGGGAGAAGCACACTCCCTCAGGGAGCCTGATGTGGGACTCGATCCCAGGACCCTGGGACCATGACCTGAGCCGAAGGCAGATGCTCAACTGCTGAGCCACCCAGGTGTCGCCTGCAAGTTAACCCTTAAGACGGGCTGGAGTGCTGTTACACCATAAAGCACTAGAAGACCGCATCAGTTTGGACAGCTGATTCTCATCTCTTCAGACAAGGAACAATTCTACAGCCCACAGTGTCCGACAAAGGACAGAGAGAGCTCCTCCCCCGAGTACCAGCGTGACAGAGAAGTGAAATGGGCAGTTAAAACACTGATTGTCTAAAACGGGGAGGTGCAGGGGCACCTGGGTGGCTCAGTCAGTTAAGCATCTGACTTTCCACTCAGGTCATGATCTCAGGGTCTTGAAATGGAGCCCTGCGTTGGGCTCCGCACTGAGCATAGAGGCTGCCTGGGATTCTAGTAATCTCCTAGTATCCTTTGATTTTTTTTAAAATAGTCATTTTGTTTTCAGGGATCTGTGTTTGAAGATCAGGGGGTGGACTGTGAGAGTGATATAATGACAGAAATACAGTTGGCCCTTGGACAACCGTGCTGACCCTCCATGTAGTTGAAAATCCGTGTATAACTTTTGACTCCCTAAATGATACCTTTTTAAAAAAGATTATTTGCTTATTTATCAGAGAGAGAAAGAGTGAGAGAGAGAGAGAGAGAGCACGAGCAGGGAAGAGGGGCAGAGACAAGCAGACTCTGCACTGAGCGCGGAGCCCTAGGTGGGGCTCAACCCCCCTGAGCTAAAGGGAGATGCTTAACTGACTGAGCCACCCAGGCGCCCCTTGACTCTCCTAAAGATGTAACTACTATTAGCCTCCTGCTGACAGGAAGCCTTACCAATAACATAAACAGTTGGTTAACATGTATTCTGTGTATGTGGCATATACTGTATTCTTACAAAAAAAGTAAGCTGGAGAAAAGAAAATGTTATTAAGAAAATTGAAGAGAAATCACATTTACAGTGCTGGATGTGTATTTAATGAAAACAATCAGCATATAAGTGGATCCATGCAGTTCAAACCCATGGTTTTTTTTTTTTATAAAGATTTTATTTATTTATTAATGAGAGACGCACAGAGAGAGGCAGAGACACAGGCAGAGGGAGAAGCAGGCTCCCTGCAGGGAGCCCAATGTGAGACTCAATCCCAGGACCCCAGGATCATGCCCTGAGCCGAAGGCAGATGCCGCCCAGGCATCTAAACCCATGTTGTTTAAGGGTCAACTGTATATTTTAGTCTTCCTCCTTGGTTCCTGGCTCACAGCACTCAAAGTCCTGTAATTTCATAAGTGACTAGAGCCATAGGGCTATCTTTTGTTCTAATATTTGGGTTTTGTGCTCAATTCCTGAACACAGCCCCAGGGCACTGAAAGAGAAAGGAGTATCTTGTTCCTATCAAGTGTCTTGTTCCTATCTTTTTCCTTTCAGCCAGTCCGGAGTTTATGTTAACTTGGTGACTCTTGGGGAGCTCCTACATAACTGCAGGACAGGGGTGGGGGAGGTGGGGGATGCTGGTTGCCAGGGAACTGACCATGGGATCAGAGGGTTGGAGCTCCCAGCCCCACAGCCTGACCCCTGGGGAACAGAGAGGAGCTGGACGTTGAGTTGATCACTAATGGTCAGGGAGTTCATCAATTACACCTACGTAATGAAGCCTCTATAAAAATCCTAAATGAAAAGAGTTCGGAGAGCTTCTGGGTTGGTGAACAAGAACAAGTCGCATGCTGGAAGGGTGAGTATCCCAAACTCCACAGGGGCAGCAGCTCCTGTGTCAGGACCCTTCTGGACTGGCCCTGTCTGCCTCTTCATCTGCTGTTCATTCATATCCTTCAATAGCCTTTTAATTCTTTGTTCCTTTTTTCCTTTTTTTAAATTTAATTTTATTTTTTTTAAATTTTTATTTATTTATTATAGTCACAGAGAGAGAGAGAGGCAGAGACATAGGCAGAGGGAGAGAAGCAGGCTCCATGCACCGGGAGCCCGACGTGGGACTCGATCCCGGGTCTCCAGGATCGCGCCCTGGGCCAAAGGCAGGCGCCAAACTGCTGCGCCACCCAGGGATCACCCCCCCCCCTTTTTTTTAAAGTAAATTCTATGCACAACATGGGGCTGGAACTCACAATCCTGAGATCAAGAGTCACATGACCTTCTCTCTCTCTCTCTCTCTCTCAAAAAAAAAAAAAAAAAAAAAAAAAAGACCCATGCAAGCAAAGTCAAGTGATCTATGACAAAAAACCAGACAATTCAATAGAGAAAAGATAGTGGTCTTTTCCACAAATTGCTAGAACAACTGGACATCCGCTTGCAAAATTATATGTTGAGGGGATCCCTGGGTGGCTCAGCAGTTTAGCACCTGCCTTCGGCCCAGGGCGTGATCCTGGAGTCCTGGTATCGAGCCCCACATTGGGTTCCCTGCTTGGAGCCTGCTCTCCCTCTGCCTGTGTCTCCGCCTCTTTCTCTCTCTCTCTGTGTCTCTCATGAATAAATAAAATCTTTAAAAAAATTATATGTTGAGACACTTATGCACATTTCACAAACTTGACACAGAATAGACCATAGACCTAAATTATTAAACAATAAAATGTCTAAAAGATAACACAGAATAAAATCTAGGTGCTTAGATTTGGTGAGAAGCTCTTAGCTATAATACCAGAAGCATGATCCATTAAGAAAAATGGGTATGTTGGACTTCGTTTTTTCTAAAGCTTTATTTATTTATGTAATCTCTGTATCCCATGTGGGACTCAAACTCACAACCCGGAGATCAAGAATTACGTGCTCGCCGACTGAGCCAGGCAGGTGATGGCTGGACTTCATTAACATTAAAGATTTTTGCTCTGCAAAAGACACTTTTTTTTTTAAGATTTTATTTATTTATCCATGAGAGAGACACACACACATGCAAAAAACACTGTTAAGAGAACGAAGAGACAAGCACGGATTGGGAGAAAATATTTGGAAATCATTTGACCAAAACTTGCATCTAAAATATACCAAAAATTTGAAAAAAATATATATATACCAAGAATTTGTAAAACTCAATAGTAAGAAAACAAACAACCCAATTAAAAAATGACCAAAGGGGGATCCCTGGGTGGCACAGCGGTTTGGCGCCTGCCTTTGGCCCAGGGCGCGGTCCTGGAGACCCGGGATCGAATCCCATGTCGGGCCCCCGGTGAGTGGAGCCTGCTTCTCCCTCTGCCTGTGTCTCTGCCTCTCTCTCTCTCTCTCTCTGTGTGACTATCATAAATAAATAAAAAAATTAAAAAAAAAAATGACCAAAGGGGAGCCTGAGTGGCTCAGTCCGTTAAGCATCTGAATCTTGATTTTGGCTCAGGTTATGATCTCAGGGTCGTGAGATCGAGTCCCGCATCGAGTTCCGTGCTGGGCATGGAACGTGCTTAAGATTCTCTCTCTCCCTCTCCCTCTACACCCCACCTCGTTCACACACGTGTGCTCTCCCTTTCTCTCTCTGTCTCAGAAAGAAAAAGGCCAAAATATCTGAACAGACGCCTCACCAAAGAAGATATACAGAAGGCAAATAAGCAAGCGAAAATGCTCGACACCATCTATCATCAGAGAATTGCAAATTAAAACACCAGTGAGATACCACTACAGGTCTGTGACAGCAACTGAAACCCAAAGTGCTGACGGTGCCAAATTATTTCGAGGATGTGGAGCTCTCATTTGTTGCTGGTGGGGATGCAGGGTGGTACAGCCACTTTGGACGGCCGTTTGGCATTTTCTTACAAAGCTGAACGAGCCTTACCATATGATCCAGCAACGGAACTTCCAGTATTTATCCCAATGACTTGAGCATTTACACCCATACCAAGAAAAAAAAAAAAAGCTGCACGTGAATGTTTAGAGCAGCTTTCTTCATAACTGCCAAAAACTGAAAGCAACCCAGATGCACTTCAGTAGACAAACGGATAAACTGTACATCTATACAATGGAATATAATTCAACATTAAAAAAAGATGAGCTATTGGAGTGCCCGGGTGGCTCAGTCGGTTAAGCATCTGCCTTTGGCTCAGGTCATGATGATCCCAGGGTCCTGGGGTGGAGCCCGGAGTCCCTCTGCCCCACCCTCCCTGCTTGTGCTCTATCAAATAAATAAATAAAATATAAACCAAAACCAAAAACCAAATGTTTTTCTAGAGAACAGATTGGTGGTGGCTGGAGGTGGGGGTGTGAGCAAAATGGGTCAAAAGGTACAAACGTGCAGTTAAAACAACAAGCCCTGGGGATGTAATGTTGAGCACGAGAGTCTAGTTAACAATACCATGGTGTATATTTGAAGGTTGCTAAGAGATTAGATCTTAACAGTTCTCATCACAAGGAAAAAAATTCTATTTGTGGGGATGGTAACTAGTTACTGTCACGATCATTGGGCAATATATGCAAATATCGAGTCATTATGTTGTACACGGAAGCCTATAGTATAGTTACACGTCAATTATATCTGCACAATTTTAAAAAATTGTAAGTAAACAGTTGAAAGTATTTCTTAAACTGGGCGGTGGATACACGTCTGTCCACCTTATTATTCTGCTATATGAACAGTGCAGAAAAGTAAACCTTCCGAAGTGGGGGCAGGGGGCGGGGTGGGGAGAGACCTTGAGCCAGTTCCCTGCGTGTGGCAGAGGTTCCTGTCCTTGGACGAATTGGAAGCTGCGCCTTACACCGCGGCCAAGCAGGGGCTCTGATGGTGGGACCCGGACTGAGTTAGTGTGACCCTAGAGGGCGCCAAGACACGTCCTGAGAGTTTGGGACAATTGGTGTGACCAAGGCCTGGGCGCCGCCGGGGCGGTCACTACCCATATTTGGGCTCCAGGGGGCGCTACTCGCACACACGGTGCAGGACGGTCCTCGATTCCCTCCCCGGCGGGTGGGCAGCCCTGGGCTCCCGGTGCAAGCGACCGCCGCTTCCCAGGCCCACGACCTGGCCGGTGGATGAACACGAGTGGACGTGAGTGTAGCCACGCCACCTGCCGTGCCCGGGGACGTTATATCCAAATTTCTTTCTTCCTTTTTTCTTTCTTTCTTTCTTTATTTTTTTTCTTTCTGAGTTCGATTTGCCAACATATAGCATAACACCCAGTGCTCATCCTGCCAAGTGCCCCCCACTCAGTGCCCATCACCCAGTCACTCCATCCCCCCCGCCCACCTCCCCTTCCACCACCCCTTGTTCATTTCCCAGAGTTAGGAGTCTCTCATGCTCTGTCACCCTCTCTGATATTTCCCACTCATTTTCTCTCCTTTCCCCTTTAATCCCTTTCACTATTTTTTATATTCCCCGAATGAATGAGACCATATAATGTTTGTCCTTCTCCGACTGACTTACTTCACTCAGCATAATACCTTCCAGTTCCATCCACATTGAAGCAAATGGTGGGTATCTGACGTTCTATCCAAGTTTCCTGCGGTGTTTCCAGCAGTGTCACCCACCCCCCTTACCCTTGATGTCCAATCAGGATCGAAGGCTGGATCCTTGTACCAACCCAGCAGAGGATATCTTACACCAAAAAAAAAAAAAAAAAGTAAGTTTAGTAAGTAAATAAATAAATGAAAATGGGGTTTCTCCATGAAAGTATTAATGGCAATAATTGGCATATGAAAAAGTAGATCTGATTACATCAATAACCAAAGAAGTAACAAAGGAAGTAAAAGATCTACACTCTAAGAATGGCATTAGGTAATTTATAGCCAACTCTGCCATATAGTCAAAGAATCCCTAGGTTGTGGAAAGCAGTCCAGAAAGTAGAAAAAGAAAGGACACTCCCAAAATCTTTTGATTTTTTTTATTTTAA
Source organism: Vulpes vulpes (assembly GCF_048418805.1). Classification (NCBI taxonomy): domain Eukaryota; kingdom Metazoa; phylum Chordata; class Mammalia; order Carnivora; family Canidae; genus Vulpes; species Vulpes vulpes. Next base: position 9,009,679 of record NC_132780.1, read on the forward strand.
AGATTTTATTTATTTATTCATGAGAGAAGAGAGAGAGAGAGAGAGAGAGAGAGAGAGAGAGAAAGAGAGACAGGCAAAGGGAGAAGCAGGCTCCAGGCAGGAAGCCCGATGTGGGACTCCAGGATCATGCCCCGGGCCAAAGGCAGCACTAAACCACTGAGCCCCCCAGGCTGCCCCCAAAATCTTTTGAATGTTTGGCACCATTCCCGTAGCAAACTTAGAAAAATAGGATTAAAAAAGCTAGGGAAATGGCACTCATAAAACAAATAAATTTTCCAAATAAAATATTAACCAGTCGAGCTCAGTAATGTTTTAAGACCATGATTCACAAGAAATGATTGGGATGCTTTCAGGAATACAGAAATATCTCAACATTACAAGATCGCCAGCGCATCCCAGCTCACTCACAGGTTAAAGATGAAATAATATGTGATCGTCTGAGAAGGCAGAGAAATGTTGCAAATTAAGGGGAGAGGCCCACCGTTCAAGCACCTCCTCCCTCTGCCTTTCCTCCAGCTTTTTCCAGCTGCTGGGGTAGGAGCACAAATTGGCCATTCCTTACAGCTTGCAGGAGAAAGAGCGAGAACAGGAGGGGAGTCAGAACTCTGAACTACCTTGACGGCAGCCAGCAAAGCAGGGAAAGCTGCACAGGTGGGAGACGAGGGAGAGAGAGAAAAGAGTGAGCACTGAGTGTTATACTATATGTTGGCAAATTGAACTTTTTCAATTAAAAATATATATATATATATTAGGGAGGTGGAGAGAAGCGGGGGGTGGGGACCCTAGGAAGGTGACTGAAGCTCAGAGGGAAACATAGAGACAGAGGGGGAGACCGAGGAGCAGAGGTCTTGAGAGATGGTTCCTCATCTGAAAACCATCAGAGTGATGTTCACCAGCTACATGGTAAGGGCTCAATCAATGGTGTCCACATGATTTTTTAAAGTTTTTTTTTAAAAATTTATTTATTTATTCATGAGAGACACACAGAGAGGCAGAGACACAGGCAGAGGGAGAAGCAGGCTCCCTGCACGGAGCCTGATGTGGGACTTAATCCCAAGACCCCGGAATCACGACCTGAGCCAAAGGCAGATGCTCAACCACTTTGCCACCCAGGTGTCCTGGCGTCTACATGTTTTTATGAATTCTGAGCTACTCTGATTTTTCACCTTTCAAGATCTCTAGAAATCTGATTTAATGCTGTCATTGAGGGCATCTTACAGTTAGTTGCTCTCCGCTGGACAGCAGTCCTGATGCAGTCATCCTTGCTTGGTTAGTGTTCCTGGGGATGTGCAATCCTCTAATGTTTCAGCACAAATCACTTAAAAACCATTTGGAGAAAGGAATATAAATTCTGGTTGTTGTCCTGAAATCTTGGCATTGACACACAGTGAAGGGAAGGAAGCGGAGCTGGGAAGCAAATCCAGAGACAATATTTGAGCACTTTCCTAAGAAGTGCTCCACACTCCACGGACAAGGCTCTTGATAGCACAAGGACAATGGTTTTTTTTTTTTTTAATTTTTATTTATTTATGATAGTCACAGAGAGAGAGGGGGGGGGCAGAGACATAGACAGAGGGAGGAGCAGGCTCCATGCACCAGGAGCCCGACGTGGGATTCGATCCCGGGTCTCCAGGATCGCGCCCTGGGCCAAAGGCAGGCGCCAAACCACTGCGCCACCCAGGGATCCCAAGGACAATGTTTTTGAGACCAAATATCAAGGACTCTAAGTCAGAAGATGAGAAAATGAGTCAAAATGTCTGCATTGATGGATGGATAGATGGATGTGTATAAAGCAGGTGTAAAAAAAATATATGTAGATTAGTGGTAAATCTAGGTTGAATAGATTTATGTTCCCTCCAAAAATCTTTCAAATTCACTGCATGTTCAATAATTTTCACAATCAAATTGTGGGGAGAAATGATGCAGAAATCAGATTCTGAGTATGAGGAGGTCATAGAAATACCTTAATCAGTTAATCATGATTGTATTTTCCATTGTAGATATCAAAGAGTGATCTGTTAAAAAAAAAATCTTGTTCCCAGGGCGCCTGTCTGGCTCAGTTGGTGGAGCATGGGGCTCTTGATTTTTGGGTTGTGAGTTTGAGCCCCATGTTGGGTGTAGAGAGTATTTAAAAAATAAAAAAAAATCTTTTTCTAAATAAATCTAAATGTGCTCTTTTAGTAAACATATGCCATATATATATTTAAAGATTTTATTTATTATTTATTTGACACAGAGAGAGCACAAGCAGGGGGAGTGGCAGGTAGAGGGAGAGGGAGAAGCAAGCTCCTCGCTGAGTAAGGAACCCGATTAGGGGCTCCATCCCAGGACCCCAGGATCATGACCTGGGCAGAAGGCAGCTGCTTAACCGACTGAGCCACCCAGGCGCCTCTATCTAAATATTCTAAGTTATAACAAAGCATCGTGTCAGTATAACTGGGAGCAGTTTTTCTTTTCTAGCGGTAGAGCCATGCTGTGTTTCTTAGGCTTCTTAAGTTTGATCAAATATAGCACATTATTTTATAATCAAAACAAACGTCAAACTCAGCAACAAGCACACCTTAGTGCTCAGATCTTGAGATGAAGTTGAAAATCTTTGGTTTTGTTTTTCAGTTTCTAGTTTTCAAGATCTTAACATTTTTGTCATTTTTATGTTTTGCTTTACTGAAAAAGAATTGAAATCCTGCCTATTTCTGTTTCTGGACAGTGGAAATATTTTGCTGTCTTGGAACAGAACTTCTGTCTTCTGGAAAAGTCACTGGAATGACACTTCAGTGACAAATGTAAAGTCCCTAATTGGTGATTTTCATTTTGTACTTTCTATGTGTCCCGTGCTTTCTTCCTCCTCTAGTCTTCCTCAACTGCTCCCTTTTATGTTATGTGAATATTTTCTAATGGAGCATTTAAATTTTTTTACTGATTGTTTTCATTAATTTTCTGAGTTATTTCCTGAGTGGTTGTTTAGGGCTTACCCTATACATCTTAACTAATCAGAATGAGCCTCAGATTCATACAAACATTATTCCAGATACATAAGACCGTTCCTATATAGCTCTAGTACCTTCCCCCGTCTGTGTTGTATTATTGTTATCCATATCACAACCATCGATGTTACCCAGAATGCACTGTTATAATTATTACTTTGTATGATGTTACATCTTTTAAAGAGGCTGAGAGGAGAGCAAGTATATATTTGTATCTTTTGTTATGTATATTCTTCTTTTTTAAGATTTTTATTTATTCATGAGAGACACACAGAGAGGCAGAGACACAGGCGGAGGGAGAAGCAGGTTCCCGTGGGGAGCCTGATGCAGGATTTGATCCTAAGACCTTGACTGTGACCTGAGCCGAAGGCAGATGCTCAACCACTGAGCCACCAGGTTGTTGTCGTCGCCGTCTTCTTCTTCCTCTTCCTCTTCTTCTTCTTCTTCCTCTTCTCCTTCTTCTCCTCCTTCTTCTTAAGATTTTATTTATTTATTCATGAGAGACACGGAGAGAGAGAGACAGAGAGACAGAGAGACAGAGACACAGGCAGAGGAAGAAGCAGGCTCCATGCAGGGAGCCTGATGTGAGACTCCAAACCGCTGAGCTACCCAGGGATCTCCTTCTTTTATTTTTTTTAGCTTTTGTTATATTAATATTTTTATTTGCCATTTCTGGTTCTCTTCATTGGCTCTTGTTCTTTTCAAGTTACTAATTGGAGTCATCTCTATGGCCGAGTTTGACTTTGCTCCAACATACTTCCTTTGTTGGTGTTATTGGCAATTATTATTACTGTTTATATATATATATATATATATATATATATATATATATATATATATATATATATATATTTGAGGGGTTGTGGGGAGAGGCAGAAGGGGGAAAGGAAGAATCTGAAGCAGACTCTGTGCTGATCGTGGAGCCCATTGTGGCTGATCTCACGACCCTGAAATCATGACCTGAGCCAAAATCAAGAGTCAGACACATGACTGAGCCACCCAGGTGCCCCTGTTATTGGCAATTATATCACGACTCTGTATGCTATAGGTCCAATAATACTATATTTATGTGTACATGTGTGTGTTACTAGAATATATTTCTTAGAATAATTCTTAGATTATTTTTTTCTGCCCCTTACTCACCTCTCTTCTTGGCACTCCCATTATGTGTATATATTTTGGCTTAATGGTGTCCTGCATTTTTCTGGGGTTCTGTTCATTTTTTTCTCCATTCTTTTTCTTTCTGTTCTTTGGATTTGTGATATCTATCTTCAATTTGCTAATTCTTTTCTTCTGTCAGTTCAGAGCTACTGATAAGCCCTGTAGCAAGTTTTTCATTTCAGGTACTGTACCTTCCAGTTCCAGATTTCCATTTGGTTCTATTTTATAATGTCCAACTCTTTTTTTAAAAAAATATTTTATTTATTTATTCATGAGAAACACAAAAAGAGAGACAGAGATACAGGCAGAGGGAGAAGCAGGCTCCCTTCAGGGAGCCCGATGTGGGACTCAATTCTAGGATCCCGGGATCATGACCTGGGCCAAAGGCAGATGCTCAACTGCTGAGCCACCCAGGTGTCCCTATAACATCCAATTCCTAATTGACTTTTTTAATTTGGTGAGTCATTGTTTTCATACCTTCCTTTTACTTTTAAATATTTTACTTACTTATTTTGAGAGAGAGAGAGCATGAGCGAGAGATCAGGGGAAAGGGCAAAGGGAGAGAGAGAATCTCAAGCAGACTCCATGCTGAGTGTGGAATCTAATGTGGACTCGATCTCACAACTTTGAGATTATAACCTGAGCTGAAATCAAGAGTCTGTCGCTTAACCAACTGAGCCACCCAGGTGCCCTCTTCCTTTTGCTTTTAAAATCATGATTTATCTTGGTTATTTGAACATACTTATAATGACTACTTTGAAGGCTTTGTCTGTTAAATCCAACATCTGATCATTCTCACAAGCAGTTTTTTTTTTTAAGATTTTACTTATTTATTCATGAGAGACACACAGAGAAAGAGAGGCGGAGACACAGGCAGAGGGAGAAGCAGGCTCCCTGCAGGGAGCCCAATGTGGGACTCGATCCTGGACACCGGGATCATGACCTGAGCAGAAGGCAGACATTCAACCACTGATCCACTTAGGTGTCCCGGTTGCTTGCTTTTTAGGGGTCATACTTCCCTGTCTTACAGAACTCTTATCATGCCTCCCTCCTAACCAGCACTGTCCCATAGAACATTCTGCAATAATAGACATGTTCTCTATCTACACTGTCCACTATAACAATGTGATAGACACTCACATCATGTGGCCACTGAACACTTAAAATGTGACTAGTATTTTTAAAAAAGATTTTATTTATTTATTCATTAGAAATACACACACACAGAGGGGATCCCTGGGTGGCGCAGCGGTTTGGCGCCTGCCTTTGGCCCAGGGCGCGATGCTGGAGACCCAGGATCAAATCCCACGTCGGGCTCCCGGTGCATGGAGCCTGCTTCTCCCTCTGCCTGTGTCTCTGCCTCTCTCTCTCTCTCTCTTTCTCTCTCTCTCATAAATAAATAAAAAATAAAAAAAATAAAAAAAAAAAAAGAAATACACATACACAGAGGCAGAGACGTAGGCAGAGGGAGAAGCAGGCTCCATGTAGGGAGCCCAATGCGGAACCTGATCCCTGGACTCCAGGATCACGGATCATGCCCTGAGCTGAAGGTAGGCACTAAACCACTGAGCCACCCAGGGATCCCCAAAACGTCGCTAGTATTATCAAGGAACTGAATTTTAAGTTTTATTTCATTTTTAAATTTAACTTTAAACAGCCATGTGTGACTAGTGGCTAACTTCCTGGACAATGCAACTCTAGATCATGCTCAGAGTATGCAATTCTCTAGAATACCCTACCCAAGTGTTCCTCAACTTGCTTCCAGCACCTGTGTGTGCTTCTTCCTGGCCCACCTCACACCGTACACCCAGGCCAGGTCATGCTGGTGTGCACACCTTTATATCCAAGTGGTGGGCAAGAGGTGATTTGGGAGGTGGACCAAGCTTTCACATGGAGATGAGGGTCTCCACATAAATGCATGGATGACCCCTCAAAGGTTCAGGATGTAGACAGAAATGGGAAGAGTGTGAACAACAGGTAGGGAGCCTCCATTTGTATTTTTGGTCCAGGATCCACAGATGTTAGGGATCATTTTGACTGGCAATGTCCCATTTCTTACCTGCGTAGTGGCTACGTGTGTGCTCACTGTATAATTTTTAAGTATGTATAAATGTGCAAAGGTTGTGTGTGTACACATAAAGATATATCATAATTTTAAAAATGATTTAAAATTTTTACTTTTTTCAAGTCCAAGCTCTTCTCGTGACACAAAACTTCATACAATCTGTCTTCTGTCTCTCTCTCTGATCTAATCTCTCGCCATCCTCCTCTTCCCTCTCTGCTCCAACCACACTGACCTTCTTACTGCAGTTAGCAGACCATGTTATAGGAGAGTTTGTTAGAGGGGGCTTAACTGGCCCTGTCTTTATTTTTTAAGATTTGAGTCTGACACACAACGTTACCTTAGTTTCAGGTATCTGGCCCTATCTTTAAAGCCCTTTGTGTTGGCAAAGCAAAGACATACCTGTGATGGGGGTCGGATGAGTGAAAGTACTGGGGGTTGGAGTGGACAGCTAGTGTCAGGAGTGATGTGGCACCCTTCCCGGGGTTAGGAGGAAAGGTGTCTTCTTATATAAGAAAGCTGGAGACAGTTCTGAAGGCTGCCCAAAAAGGAACAGTTGTGGTGGAAGGAACCATCAATCAGGTGCCCTGAACAGGTGGAGGCTGGGGCTACTCTCAGCGGAAAGCTGGGCTCAGAGCTCCGATTACCAGCACAGAGAATCCAACTATCAAAACTGATGCCAGAGGGGAGGGAGAGAGGAGACAGAGGCCTGAGTCAGCGGAAAGAGCGATTCCAGAGCACCTGAGGTGACTGCAGAACCACCAGAATGGGAGCTAGAGACCAGGAATAGTGACATCTAACTCAGTGGTTCTCAAGCTGGGATCCCCTGGATCACCAGCATCACCTTGACCTGAGAACTTGTTCAAAATGCAAATCCCAGGCTCCCCTTAGTGAGAGTCAGAAACTCTGAGGGGAGGGGAAGGCCCAGCAATCAATGTTTCAAGAAGCCCTCCAAGGTGATTCTAACATGCAACCAAGTCTGAGAACCACTGATCTCACTTTAACGAGCATGGACTGGGTGCCAGGCACTCTTCTGAGCGATTCACCTCTAGTAACTCACTGGTCCACACAACAGCGTTACAGAAGAGGAGGTGCACCATTTTACAGGTGGGAAATGTGAGGCAGGATGATTTCCATAACTCATCTAAACTCAGAGCCAGAGGTAGAGATGCAGCTGGAACCTCAAGCTGTGCCCTGTCTGCACCACCACGCTCCACAGCAGTGCTGCTCCTGCTTCTGCACACAGCCCCTGGAGGGCTTCCTAAAACACGTGCTGGAGCCCATTCCAGAATCTGTGATTCACTAAAGGCGAGTCCAAGAATCTGCATTTCTCACGAGGCCCTGGGCGATGCTGATTCTCCTGGACCAGATTCCACACTAGGAGAAGCACGGTGCTGTTATACTGCCTTTCTCATGTGAGGATGGAGTCCAGTAAATGGAAATGTTGACCAGGGCTTTGTGAGAAAATCCATGTGCACAGCCACCTGCTGGGACTCGTGGCAACAAATGACAGAAAACCCAAATTCAAACTGGCTTAAGTAAAAAAGACACTTCTAGGCTCACGTAACTGAAACAGGTAAAGTTTGCCTTTAGGCACAGGTGGATCCAGGGCTGACGTTCTGATTCTCTCTTTCTCCATCTCTCGCTCTGCCTTTTTTCTGTGTTGTCTTCATTTCCAGGCCACCTTGCTTCTCATAGTGGCCCCAGGAGCTTAGATTCTCAAGCTAGGAACCACATCGCAAAAAGAGCTCCCCCTTTTTCCTATCTCAGTCCACTCTGGCTCACTGGCCAGGCTAGGGTCACAGGTCCATTTCTGAACAATTAACTGTGGGCAGGGAGATGGGAGATTCTCATTAGCCAGGCCTGGGTTATGGGCTCCCCCTCTAGAGAGCCAGCATGGGGACTCAACTACATCCAAAACATAGACCCAGTGTGTGTGTGTGTGTGTGTGTGTGTGTGTGTTGGGGGGGGGGGGTATTTGGGGTAACCAGAAAAGGGAATGGATGTTGGACAGGCCAATATAACCAGTGTCTATTACACCACCATTTGGCAATGGGAAGGCAAATGTGTACCTACTCCTTAAAACTCTCTTAAGATGGGTCCAAGAACAAGACCATGGTAAAAGAGAAAACCCAGAAGCTGATATATTTTATTATTTCATTTTTTTAAAGAATCAGGCAAAAATGACCTATGGTGTTAGAAATCAGTAGGGTGACGGGGATCCCTGGGTGGCTCAGTGGTTTAGCACCTGCCTTTGGCCCAGAGCTGATCCTGGAGACCCGGGATTGAGTCCCACATCAAGCTCCCTGCATGGAGCCTGCTTCTCTCTCTGCCTGTGTCTCTGCCTCTCTCTGTGTCTGTCTCTCATGAATAAATAAAATCTTAAAAAAAAAAAAAAAAGAAATCAGTAGGGTGGTTACCCATGGGGAGAGGCGGGTATATCAGTTACTTATTGCTGCATAACAAACCTCCCTACACTTTGTGACAGAAAACAGTGATAACTGATTACTATTATTACTTTTGTTGTTGGAAATTGGCTGAGCTGAGCCAGGTGGTTTTCGCTTGGGATCTCTCATGTGGTTATAGTCGTCTGATGGTGGTTGGATCTGGGGTCATCTTGAAGGCTCCCTTGTTCGTAGGTTTGGCGTTGATGCTGGCTATTGGCCAGGGTGCTCTCACAGGAACTTTTCAGGTGGCCTGGGCTTCCTCACATGCCAGCTGGATTCCAAAGGTAAGCATTCCCAGAGAGAACCAAGGAGAAACTGTATTTTTTTTAAAGATTTATTTATTTATTAGACACAGAGAGAGACAGGCAGAGACAGAAGCAGAGGGAGAAGCAGGCTCCATGCAGGGAGCCCGATGTGGGTGTGGGACGTGATCCCAAGACTCTAGGATCATGCCCTGAGCTGAAGGCAGATGCTCAACCACTGAGCCAACCAGGTGTCCCGAAACTGTATTGTTTTCTTATGTTCTGGCCTCAGATGTCACATAGTGTAATTTCTGCCACACTCCCTTGGTCACAAATGTGACCTGGTCATAAATGTCTGCTCAGGATCAAGAGGAGCAGTCACAGACTCCATCTCTTGATGTGGAAGTGGCACATTGTAAGAGGAGCACTTGGAACTGGAGATATGGTTATAAATATTTTTAGAAACTATAATGTACCACAGGGAGGTAAGGCTGGGAGGGGGCATGAGGGGGGTTTCTGGGGGCCTAGTCATGGGGGGCCTTCTTTTTTTTTTAATTTTTTTTATTTATTTATGATAGTCACAGAGAGAGAGAGAGGCAGAGACACAGGCAGAGGGAGAAGCAGGCTCCATGCACCGGGAGCCTGATGTGGGATTCGATCCTGGGTCTCCAGGATCGTGCCCTGGGCTAAAGGCAGGCGCCAAACCGCTGCGCCACCCAGGGATCCCATGGGGGGCCTTCTTAATCTAGATGTTATTTAAAACCAGTTGTGTATTTTTTTTAACTGCACCACCATGTCATTTCTGAAATCTCTGTACATACAGTTCCAGACTTTTCTCTTCCTTCCTATCTCAGCTTTACTGTCCTCTCCTCCAGAAAACGACCAGTGATATCCCACACCCCCTCCCGTCCTTAGTCCTCTCAATGCCACCAGGCCTAGTGATGCCTTGATTATAGTACACACCTTACCTTTGGCTGTCCTATTTGCATCTTTCCCCCAACTCTAGACCAGAAGTCTTCTAACCTTTTGACCACACACCCCACAAAGGTCTCCCATAAGCATCCCCACTATATGTGTGTAACTGACAGGTTGCACTGTACTAACATGTGCAATATAAAACATGATCTCAGATAGAAATGTTTAAAAGGATGAGATAAAAGTGGTTCTGAATTAGACTATGTTTTCCAACACCTAGAAGGTTTGTCTTGAAAACCCCTAGAGAACCAGAACTCTCTTCAAAGACCCATAACTGACCATGAGTTTCACAAGGGCAGGTGATGTTTGTCTCACTCACCTCAGTACCCCCAGCCACGGAGCTGGATATGGAAACTTATTCACCTACCTACACTAAACTTAAGATCTGTGTGCTTTACGGTATATATTAGTGTACTCTAGTGAAAATAAATGTTCTTAACACAGAAAGGTAGAATTTTCTCTGAAAATTCTGTACATACAGAGCTGAAGGACATCAGAGAAAAGTCAGATAGAGTGAAACCTTGAGCCACCTCTGGCCCTCCCAACAGAAGGCTGGATGCCAGGAGAAACTTCTGGCAGGGAGCCCTGGATAGTGGCACCACAGAGAGGGGGAAGCAAGAAAAGGTGGGGCTTGATGCTAGGCCATTCTTGGTGATGAGTCATAATTGACTGTAAAATGTCAATGTAAGCAGACACCTGGAGTGGCACACATACTGCTTCTCCCATCAAGAGATGATTGAGTGCCCTCTCCTTGAATCCAGGCTGTCCTTCCTGATTTAACCACAGAATACAGAGGAAATGGCCTTCTGGCCTTCTGAGGCTAGACTGTTAAGAAGCCTTCCAGTTTCTGATGGGGTCTTTTGGAAAGCACACTCTTGGAGTGCTGCCTCTTGGAACCCAGCCACCATTTTGAGGAGCCCAAGACACATGGAGAACCACATATGGGTACTCTAGCCATAGCCTGTGGCCATAGTCGGTGTCAACGGCCAGCCATGTGAGTGAGCCATCTTGACATCCAGCCAGTCGGGCTTCCAGGTGACTGCAGACCCAGCTGATATCTGACTGCAGTGGTATGAGTGTCCTTTAGCAGGAAGTACCCAGCTGAGCCTAGTCAACCCATAGAAATGGTTCTATGACATAATAATAATAATATTGATATAATAATAACTTGACATAATAACTTGTTTTAAGCCACTAAGATTTGGGTGGTTTGCTTGCAGCAGATGACTGGAGCCATTGGGATGCCTCCAGTGGCTCATGTGAGGTGAATACAGAAACCTTTCCCCTAATCTTAAATATGTGACTGCAATGTTGGAATTCTTTGAAGGTGACGGGTGGTCACAGCAGTGTATCTACATCCAGGAGGCATTCAGTGGATGGCAAGACCAAGCACGATAATCTGCAGTCTTTTTTTAGGGCTCACTCAGTTAAATGGAGGACCTGAAACCAACTTCACAGGGGTATTGTGAAGATTCAAAGAAATCATGTAGGTAAAGCCCTCAACACAGGGTGTAACACATAGCACGGGCCCCCTAGAAGGTTAATGGTAACTCATTCACCATGCAGGTCGCCTGTTACGATGCATCTGACTACAGATAAGAGGACCCACAAATCAAAAGGGCTTGAGTCAGAAGGAAACATGTTATTTCACAGAGGAAGAAATCCGGGGATGCCTGGGTGGCTCAGCAGTATAGCGCCTGCCTTCGGCCCAGGGCGTGATCCTGGGGTCCTGGGATCGAATTCCACATTGGGCTCTCTGCTTGGAGCCTGCTTCTCCCTCTGCCTGTGTCTCTGCCTCTCTCATGAATAAATAAAATCTTAAAAAAAAAAAAAAAAGGAGAAAGAAAGAAGTCCAGAGGTAGGCTGTCCCAGGTTTGTTAAATTCAAACATTTAAGAGAAATTGAATGAAAATATACTTCAATCAAAATTTTACTTAAAGGGACGCCTGGGTGGCTCAGCGGTTGAGCATCTGCCTTTGGTGCAGGACGTGATCCTGGAGTTCCGGGATCAAATCCCGCATCGGGCTTCCTGCATGGAACCTGCTACTGCCTCTGTCTCTCTCTGTGTGTCTCTCATGAATAAATAACATCTTAATTTTTTTTAACTTATAAATACAAATTTATTGAATGCCAACTAATTGCTACGCACAGCTCTAGTAGCTGCAGATACTAGACACAAAGTCCCTTGGTGGGGTGTGGGGTGGGTAGTGCTCAGTGACATTATCAACAACTTAGGTCCTTTTTCTTTTCTGCCCTATCAGCCTGACAGTGGAGACACCAGACAGTGGCACCTGCCCCTGGTATCATCTAACGCAGCAAATCCAGGGGAAGAACAAGGAGTTTGTTCAGGATCTTTTCTTCTTCTTAAGATTTATTTATTAATTTGAAAGAAAAAGAGAGAGCGGATAAGCAAGAGGGGGAGAGGGAGAGAGAGAATCTCAACCAGACTCCATGCTGAGTGTGGAGCCCAACACGGGGCTCAATCCCAGGACCCCAAGATCATGACCTGAGCTGAAACCAAGAGTCAGATGCTTAACTGACTATGCCACCTGGACGCCCCTGGGCCCATCTCTTCTTCTTCTTCTTCTTCTTCTTCTTCTTCTTCTTCTTCTTCTTCTTCTTCTTCTTTTTTAATTAATTTATTTATTCATGAGAAACAGAGAGAGAGAGGCAGAGACAACAGGCAGAGAGGGAGAAGCAGGCTCTAGGCAGGAAGCCAGACGTGGGACTCGATCCTGGGTCTCCAGGATCACGCTCCGGGCTGAAGGCGGTGCTAAACCGTTGAGCCATCCAGGCTGCCTGGGCCCATCTCTCTCTCTCTCTCTCTTTTTTTTTTTTTTTTTTAAGATTTTTATTCATTCATGGGATCCCCGGCCCATCTCTTCTTAATTCAGCCTTATTGAGGCATAATAATTTAATAAATTATTATAATTAATAATATAATTAATAATATATTTATATATATTATATAAATATTTATATAATATATAATTAATAATTAATAAATTATTAATAAATAATTTAATGCCTCCATAAAATATACCCATTTTATGTGTGTAATTCAATGAGTCCCAAAAGGTTCTCTCTTGCCCTTTGCTGTTCTAAGATATAGTTTGTCTCTTATTTTTGTATGCCTAAACACTGTCTCCTTGTGCCTGGTTTTGAGATATATATAAATATGTCATTTTAAAAACTGATTTTATTTATATATTCATGAGAGACACACAGAGAGAGGCAGAGACGTAGGCAGAGGGAGAAGCAGGCTCCATGCAGGGAGCCCGATGTGGGACTCGATCCTGGGTCTCCAGGATCACGCCCTGGGCTGAAGGCAGGCCCCAAACCGCTGAGCCACCCAGGGATCCCTAAAAATGTCATCTTAAATGGAATCTTCTGAGATTTGTTCTGTTCACTCCACATTATTTTTCTTTTTGTGCATCTGCAGGTCTTTCCTTTCCACTGGTGTAAAATACTCTTCTGTGTGGCTATACCACAGATTGCCCCTTCTCTCAATGGACATCAGATTTGTTTCCAATTTTCTGCTGTTGAACAGCATCACTACAAGTGTTGTGGACACCTCACCTAGAGTGCATGCCCATGTTTCTTCTGGGGAAGTGCCTAGGGGATGGAGATGCGGAGTAGAAGGGACTCAAATCTTCAACCTGGCTGAACTTTCAAAGTAATACCAAACCATTCTCCAGAGGGTTGTAGTGACTTGCTCTCCCACTTGAAGCATGTGAGATGCCGTGGTAATCCCTGTCCTCACCTGCGGTTATCCTAAATTTTGCCAATTTGAAGACATAATATAGAACCTCAGTGTGGCCCTTTCTTTTCTCCTCTAGGTGTTTATATAGTTACGGGCTGGCTTTGGTCAGATGGGTGGGATAAAGATAGAGGAGGAGGGGAACGTAGTGATTGTAATTTTGAGTCTATGATGGGTGGGGACACGGGCAGGGTGGGGATCAAACAGAAGGGATGTGATGGATGGCGGGGGGATAGGGCAAGCAGGCTGGGATAAGATGAAGATGACCTCAGTGTGGTCTTCACTGGTCTTCCCTTGATTATAAAACTATTAAAGCAACAGAAGAATCTCAAAGAAGACCAACAAACTATTTCTTAATGACATTTTTTAAAAGCATTCTTTTTTTTTATTAAATAATTTTTTTTATTTATTTATGATAGTCACACAGAGAGAGAGAGAGAGGCAGAGACACAGGCAGAGGGAGAAGCAGGCTCCATGCACCAGGAGCCCGACGTGGGATTCGATCCCGGGTCTCCAGGAACGCGCCCTGGGCCAAAGGCAGGCGCCAAACCGCTGCGCCACCCAGGGATCCCCAAGCATTGTTTCTAAGCAATTAAAAGAAATCTCAGACTGTGGAAAATCTTTACCAAAATCTGTGTCATACCAATAACAGCTGGTATGTATTAACAAAGATAAGTCCCCATTCAGGACTGTGCCATCAGCAGGGGTACCTGGGTGGCTCAGTCGGTTAAGCATCTGCCTTCTGCTCAGGTTGTGATATCAGGGTCTTGGGATCAAGCCCTGCATCAGGCTCCCTGCAGAGCCTGCTTCTTCCTCTCCCTCTGCCTGCCACTGCCCCTGCTTGTGCTCTGTCAAATAAATAAAATCTTAAAAAAAACAAAACAAACAAAAAAAAACCTTCAGAACTGTGCCATCAAAAGAGGACACATGCTAAGAGAGGAGCCCTGGGTAACTCAGGGGCAGAGGCAGAACAATTCTACGAAGAGAGCAATGAGACCCACAGCATGGTTACTGCCCGTCCAGTGAAACGGGAAGAGCAGTGACAATGCTGTGCTGGCGTCAGGGCCCATCGAAACAAGACCTCTAAAGCTACCTTCTCAGTGTAGTTCCAGACTTGGAAGATGTGCACAGCCTACATCTTACTTGCCATTTCTTCATTCAGTTAACAAATATTTAGTAATCCTGTGCCAGGTTCTGGAGATGTAGTGGTGACCAGGACAGACTTTGTCCCTATCCTCATGGATTTATCTGTCTAAAGAAGGAGACAGGAGATGCTGACATCACAGATGGTCAAGGCTGACATGGAGGAAATCCAGACTTGTAGAAGCACAGAAGGGGCACCTGGCCCCCTTACCCCCTGGCCCTGCTCCTAGGGTGGGGAGGGTCAAGGAAAACTTCCTGGAGGTGAAGACATCTCAATTGAGACCTGAAAGATGTACAGAGTTAGTTGTGAGGAGGGGGCTGGGAGAAAGAGGGGTGCTCCAGAAAAAGGAAAAAGTATGTAGGATATTTAGAGGTGACAGGGAGTCTGGAATGTTCCAGATCAGCACCATCCAACAGAAACAAGAACCCCAAATGTGAATCACAACGTCATTAAAAAAATTTTTTGTAGTCATGTTAAATAAAAACCCAGCTGAAATTAATTTTAATAATATATTTTATTTAACCTGATATATCCAAAATATTACCATATTAACATGTGGTCAATATAAAAATTATTAATGAGATATTTTACATTCTTTTTTTTGTACTAAGTCTTTGAAATCTGGTGGGTATCTTACACTTCAGGTGTATCTCAATTCACACAAGCCACATTTCAGGTACCTGATAGCCACATGTGCCTGGTATCAAGTGCACTGAACTGCGCAAGACCCTTGCTACTCAAAGCGCTGGCATCACTTGGGAGCTTGCTAGAAATGCAGAATTTCAGGTCCTTCTCTAGCTCAACTAAGTCAGAGTCTGCATTTTTACAAGATCCCAGGGGATTTATATATGCATTAGTCTGAGAAAATGGGTCCAGTTCCGCCCAGAACACTTCTGTGGCTTTCTATTGCCCTCGTGATAAATGCCCAGCTCTTGACCTTGGCAATCACTCACTCATTCATGCGTTCATCACCACCACTGAGCACCTACTGAGTCCCAGGCCCTGTACTGGGTGACGCCGGGGGCACAGCAGGGATAAAGACGGACTTGATTCCTGTTCTCATGGAGCCCCCAGGCCATGAATCGAGAAGTACCCAAGTCCCTGTTTCATTTTGACTACGGTAAGGATAGTGTGCTTGAACTGAAGTTACAGAGTGCAAGTTCAGGAGGCCTGACCTGGTTTGAGTGGAGGGGGCATCCAGAAAATAATCCAAATAAGGGAAGAGGCCACTATCATGGCAAAATGCCACAAGCAGATTAAATGTCTCATTGCAGAGGGCGGGCCAGCCAAGCTTGTCCACGCTCACTAAGAGGGATCATTTTCAGGTTTTGGAGAAACCAGGAGAAAGGCCTGGGGGATAGGGTTACAGGAGTCGAGCCAGGGACAGAGGCGGGCAGCACACAGATCCATCTGCATTTGGAAAATGAGAGGAAAGGGAAGAGAGAACCAGGAAGGTGGTCATTTGCCAGCAGGGGTAGGACTTAGGGACAGAAACTGCAGGCGATCTTTTTCTTAAAAAAAAAAAAAAAAAAAAGCAGGGGGGTCTTCTAATAAAACATATCTGGGTTTGCTTTAAAGTAACTGAGCAAGGGAGCAAATGTGCAGCCAGAGTGGCCACAATGGATGAAGCCGGGAGATAGGGACATGGGCATCCATTAGATTTTTCTCTCTGCTTTTGTGTTTGTTTGAAATTTTCCCTAAAAGCAAAACAAGTTAAGTGTTGTTCTTTACAAATGATTGGGGCTGTTGAAAATGATTTTCAGTGGATGGAGGAGAAAGTAATTTAAGCCCTTCCTTGGAAAAGAAGGAAGTGCATTATCAGAAGTGTTGGGCGCCTCCGTTAAGAATGGGGCCTGGGAGGAAGGTGGTGGAAGGTAGGCAATGCAAGCGACCAGACTCTTGGGTTCAAACCCTGGAGCCAGGGAACCCGAAGCAACTGATGTCAACTCCAAATGCCTCACTGAAACCCGGGGCTGATGACAGTAGCTGCCTGAGGGCTGTGTGGGTTACTGAGTGCACGTATGCCAAGGGCCGAGGATGGTGCCCGTGCGAAGAAGGTGCCGTGTAAACGTGGGCAGTTGTTATAGCGAGGAGTGTCAGCCAGATTCAGAACCACAGGATGTCTCCAAGCGGATGCATTCCTGGTTCCTTTATACGGGGTTCACTGTCCCAATAGTCACTGGTATCAAGTGCCATTAAAGAGAAGGCTCCTCCCTGCGCTGATATAGTTCATTAGCTTTTCTTCCCTCGTATGAAACCCTGTCACACAGGCTGGTGGTTCAGATGCGTGTGACACACTATTTAAATAAATTACCTAAATTGTGTTTACAGACACTGTGAAAACCAAT
Organism: Vulpes vulpes; assembly: GCF_048418805.1. NCBI lineage: Eukaryota > Metazoa > Chordata > Mammalia > Carnivora > Canidae > Vulpes > Vulpes vulpes. The sequence goes on from NC_132780.1 coordinate 9,026,802, forward strand.
AGTAGAAAATCCCTTCAGTTGATGTGATTCAAAAGAAAGCTTACAGTACTCCTTACACGTTCATTCTGGCCCGAGGACTGCTGACAGCGCGCAGAGAAACAGACCCCTTCTTTTCCTGCTGCTGCAGATGTTCAAAGGAATAAAATGACTCCTGGAAGTTTTCTCCTCTTAAAAATCGAACACAAGGGGATTTTCTCCCCCTTGTTAGTCCCACAAGAACTACTGGTGTGACATGAGTGAGTGATAAAAACAGTCACTGCAAAAATTTCTTTAAAGGCCCCCGCCCCCTTCTAACATTTAGAAATAACCACTGGTTACATTTTACTCATCTTCCTCACAGGTGATGGTGTCTGGAATCCTTTCAAAAGAATCTGAGTGGGAAAAAGTGGGTCGGGTGGGATTGGCTGGACTGGAGGTCACTGGGGCTGTAGAAGGATCCACGCAGAGGACCAGGTGACAGTGCTGGTCACATTCAAGGAAACAGAAGTTGAGTGTGTCTGGAGCTTAGGCAGTGCGGGAGAGAGGCTGAGGTGATGGTCAGGGGCCAGATGACACTAGGCCCTCGGGATCAGTTGGAACCTTGTCCTCAGGACACAGAGAAACATGGAAGGGCTTCAAGCAGGAAGACACGATCAGATTTGTGTTTCACAAAACTCCCTCTAACTGCCAAGTGGAGGCAGGTTATTGTGAGAGACAAGAGGCCAGGAAGGCCAGGCAAAAATGGGGTTGGACCAAGGCAGGGCCACGAAAGGGAAGAGGGCAGGTAGGAGAGACATCCAAGGCCTAGTGCATAAGCCATGGAGGTTGATGGGTTGGGCTGGGGGAAGGGGGCACTAGGGCGGGGAGCATCAAGGATGAGGTCTAGGGTTCTTTCTGGAAACTTGGGGTATGGAAGGGCCATCCCTGGAGGAGAAGTAGGTGAGACATGGTGAGTCCAGAGGCCCACGGATGACTCAGGGCTGAGGGCGGGGCTTCATGAACGTCCAGGATGCCCAGATGTGGAGCTTGTGGCAGAGAGTGGGCATCACCAGTACAGATACAGGAAAGAGACCATAAAAGTGGGTAAGGTGGCCTGGGGGGGGGGGGAGGAGAGAAGAGCCCCAAACACGTAAGGGACTGGTGAAGTCAGGAACTTCTTACAAAGGAACAAGACAGAGGAGAAAAATCAAGGGACAGTGGCATCACAGAAACCCAGTGTCCTTAGAGAAGGCAGGAACGGCCAACGCTGCCAATTTTTGACAAGATGGCCAATAAGATGAGCGCTAAAAGGTGCCCAATGAGCCAGGTTCTCATTGTCAGAGAAAGAGTTATAAAGAAAGCAAGGGAGGGGGAAGCAGGAGCCAACCCTCCGGGGCTAGATCACAGTCAGAGCTGGCAGTGTGGCCTCAGCACGGACACCGACATCTACATACACGCTCAGAAAAGCAGATGTGTGTGTACACGCTGTATACAGACATGTATGTGTGTATACAGACATGTATTTCCTTGCTCTGTCCGCTGAGAGGGACTAGAAGCAGTGAAACCCTGGTGATGAGCACACCCGGTGGGCAGATCGTGGTTTCTACTACTACCCTCCAATAGAATGAACCAGGTCTCTCTGGGAAATAGGGGACTCTCGGGTTATACAGAAAGCGTACAATACATATCCACGAGTCCATACCGATATAAATTACTGACTATACAAATAAAATAAATGCGGTAGGAAGAACAGATCTTCATACAGAATTCCAAATAAAAAAACATGGAAGGACTGAGGGAAATAGAAAAGCATCATTAGAACAGCACAGTCAGGGCGCCTGCCTGGCTCAGTCTGTAAACACGCGACATTTGATCTCAGAGTCGGGAGTTCAAGCCCTGTGTTAGGCCTGGAGCCAACTTAAAACAAACACTACAGTAATAACCATCCCAGGCAAGATCCACTGATGGATGCTAAAATCAGGGGGAGGAACTCTGAGAGACAGGTCATTTACACAGCCTCAAAGTATCTTCCCATATTCATTAGTTTTTGTGATGGTTTTTCATATAGGAAAGTCTTTGACATTTTCCCTCCAGAAACCGAAATTTAATTCTCCTCCCTCTGAGTGTGGGCTGATCCTGTGACTTGCTCCTAACACACGCAGTGAGGAGAGGCAGACTGTAACACTGCCGGTGAGAGACCTGGTGGGTGCCGCCCTCATGAAATGAGCTCACCCGAATCTGAGTGGGATTTTTTCCCGAGCCTAGAACCCCAGTCCAACTGGGAGAACAATGGTAGACAAACCCAGGCTGAAGGACGTGCTACAAAATACCTGACCAGTACTCCTCAAAACTGTCAAGGTCATGAAAGACAAGGAAAGACTGAGAAACTGTCAAAGATTGGAGGAGACCAAGGAGACATGATGAATAAATGCAATGGGGTATCCTGGATTGGATCCTGGAACAGAAAAAGAACATTAGTGGGAAAATGGCTGGAATATGAATAAAAGTCCAGACTTCTGTTACTACAACACTAACCAACATTAACTTCTTAGTTTTGACAAATGTACGATTGTTGTTATGTCAGATGTTAGCCTGAGGTGCAGCTGAGTGCAGGGTATATGGGGAAGTCTCTGTACTATCTTTGTAATTTCCCTGTAGATCCAAAATTATTAAGTAAAAAAAAAATGAGTTATCTGCTCTGCTGACTTGGCTCTAAGTTGTCACAGCGGAGTCCCTTGCTCCCTTCCTCTGGCTCGTCACATCTCACCTCATGTGTTCTCTACTCCTGGAAGTTCTTCCTGAGAGCGACAGCGAGGTCACGAGCTTCCTCTGGGCTCCCACAGCCCCGTGTCCCCCACTGGCCGTGTGCTCTGTGAGGGCGGCGTGGACGTTGCCATGGCCGTGTCTGTCTCCCTGACTTCTCCAGGAATGCTGATGGTGGCAGAAGCTGCACTGGATCCCCATCACTTCTCCCAACCTCACCCTGTCCCTTCTGAGCCCAGAGCCCACCAGATCCCACCTTCCTGGTCGCCCCCACCCCATTCACCCAATGCAGGGCGAGCTACACAGATGCTCTAGCCCACCCACCTACCAAACGGGGCCAAGCCACCCCCTCTACCCACACGCCTGCCCTCCACACGTCGCCTGTCAGAAACGCTTTGTAACCGTGAACACTGCGGGTGACTGCCCAGTCCATGGCTCTGGCCAGCAGACAGACATCACTGTAGGAATCCTCCAGCTACAGCAGGTCAAGCAGGGTTGGATGCTGGACCCCAATTCAATTCTCAGTCTGGGGAATTTGGAATGGGGACAGAGGGGCTGCAGGGCACTGCACCCGAAGGTCGCATAGAGTCAGGGTGAGTCTCCTCTGGGCCAGCCCGGCTGCCTGCAAAACGCAAAGGGAGGCAGAGTCCACAGAAGGGGACTCCCCCACAGAGGAAGGAGGAAAGCAGAGTCCCTCCCTGCTGCTCTCACAGGGTCCTAGTCCATTTCTTTCCATCATCACCCATGACCAATCACCTGTGGGCTCTTGTCTTCAAAGTGTATCCTGAGCACTGCTCACTCCTGCCCCTGCCCTGGTGCGGGCCACCATGGTGGCTCACCGAGATTACTGCAGCAACTCCCCCAGGGACCCGTGCTCTGGCTCCCAGACCTCATCTCCACCTCCACTCTCCCTCAGTGACCTCATTCTGGGTCTTAATGCCACAAAGATGCCAGTGACTCCCCCACATTTGTATCTCTAGCCCAGATCTGGCCCCTGAATGCTAGACTCATATCCCACGTGCTCAGAGAGTCCACAGGGACACTTAACAACCCCCAGTCTCTCTGGGTCTTCCCCACACAGTTCCTGGCACTCCCTCCTCCCTTTGCACAGGTTAAAAACCTTAGAATTGTTGACTCCTCTTTCTCACCCCACACCTGTACCCCACATCCTGCCTACTCTTCCTCGAAATTATATCCTAAATTTGACCCCACCTCTGGCCAAGCCAGCACCATCTCTTGGCTGGACTAGTGCAGTAGCCTCCACACCGGAGTCCTGCTTCCATCCTGGTACCACATTGCGGCCAGAGGAATCCTATGAAGATGTTAGATCACATTGCTCTTGAGCCCAAAATGCTCGGATTGCCTGCCCCTCACCCTGCGAATCAAATTCAAGTCTACCCATCATGCCTGCAAGTCCTGGGCCCTCGTCCCCTTCCTGCCCACTGGTTCACTCTGGTCCAGTTCATCCCTTCCTGCTCCTCCAACACACCCCGCATACCTCCAAGTCTCTGAACTTGCTCTTTTGTTTTACTTGGAATGTACCTTCTTACCAAAACATACGCATAGCTGGCTTCTTCCCTTTTGGCCAGGTCTCTCCTCCATTAAAATTTTGCCAGAGAGGGGATTTCCCTGGGTGGCTCAGCGGTTTGGCGCCTGCCTTTGGCCCAGGGCGCAATCCTGGAGTCCTGGGATCGAGTCCCGCGTCAGGCTCCCTGCATGGAGCCTGCTTCTCCCTTTGCCTGTGTCTCTGCCCACCTCTCTCTCTCTCTCTCTCTCTCTATCATGAATAAATAAATAAAATCTTAAAAAAAAAAGAAACAAGCTACACAATTATTAAAAAAAAAAAAATTTCGCCAGAGAGCTCGTCACTTTCTACCCCTCCCCTCCTCAACACCTCCTGCCACCACTCTCCCTAGCTCTTATCATCAATGCCAACCTCCTTACCACCCACCTTCCCCAGGAGAATGGAAGTTCCAACAAGGACAGGGCTTTCGAGGACCGCGTTTGCCATTATAATAATGGAACCCGAAACAGTGCTGGGAATGCAATAAGTGTTCAATATCTGATGAATCAACAAATAAAGGAATCAAACCTTAGAAATCAGTTAGGATATTGGTTCCAAGCAACAGAGAGCCCAACTCAATTTGGCATAAATGATAGATATACCGGCTCCCGAATGATAAAGTCCAGAAGTAACTCACTTTGGGGGAAACCTGACCCAGCACCTCAACTGTATCACCAAGGACCCATCTGTCTTTCCACTACAACTTCCAAGAAATCAGCTTCCCCCTTGTGGTCCCAAGGTCGCTTGCTGTCTACGATAATCCTGGCTGCAGGCTTCAGTAATTTTCATCCCTACGTGTATTAGGCACCCACTCTGGCAGACCCTGAGATGAATATTAGAACCTCCGTGCTACAATGACGACATGGAGCCTTGGAGAGGTGAAGTCACGTGTGTCAAATCACAGCACTAATAAGTGGGTTGATCATGATCATATTTATCTTACTGCCCCCTTTTTAACGATTATGGAATAAGATCTGTCACACACTCGGCACTTACTCCATGCCAGGTATCTTGCTGGTGCTCTGTTAACTTGTCTGTGTTCTCGTTTCCTCCTGTGTGTGACAGGAAGAACCATATCCTCACACAGGGTGACTGTGGGGCTTAAATCAACTAATATGTGAAATGGTTAGGATCTCAGAAGGCTTGTTTCAGGGAGCTGCTGCTGAGTAACAAATCATCTCCAATCACAGCGGCTTAAAATAACAACTACGGTGTATTTGCTCATGATTCTGTGCTTTGAGCAAAGTGGAGAGGGCAAAGTGAGTCTCTAGTCTATACGGTGGGAGCTGGGCTAGAACATCAAGATGGCATCGCTCATGTGTGGCCCATCAGCTAACACAATGGAACCCCTGGGGGGTGGCTGGGCCTCTTTCTGTCACCTCTGTCTCCACACATCTCTCTGGAGCGGAGTACCTGAGCTTCTTTGTACAGCAGCCCAAGGTCCCAAGAGAGTGAAAGCAGAAACTGCTGGCCTCTTAAGGCCCCAGCCAGCACAGCATCATTCTACGGGACTCTGCTGGTCAAAACAAATCACAGGCCAGTCTAGATTCAAGATGAGGAAGAGACTCCACTCCTGCTGGGAGAAGCCGCAAAGAATGTGCAGCCTTCTGTAGTGCAGCTTTTTTAACTCAGGAGAGCGGCCCTGTCATTTGTCTCGCTACTTCAATCCTTAACCACCTATTGTCAGTTCGCCCATATGACAGCCAGAGGGATCTTCTGACAGACAAAACTGACTGCACCTCCTCTCACTGCTTAAAGTTCTTCTTGACTTTCTACTACACATGGGGCAAGGGCCCAAACTCCTTACAGGGGCTACATGACCTGGCCTCTTGCCTCCCCTCGGCCTCTAGGTTCCAATGCACCACCACCACCACCACCACACACACATACACACACACACACACGCACACACACAGACTCTTACCTTTTTATTTTAAAAAAGAATTTATTCACTCAAGAGAGAGATAAAGAGAGAGAGAAAGTGGGGAGAGGAGTAGAGGGACAGGGATAAGCACTCTGGTGAGGACAAAGCCCGACTCAGGGCTCAATCTCGTGACCTGAGCGGAAACCAAGAGTCGATCACTTAACTGACTCAGCCACCCAAGCGCTCCCACACTCTTACCTCTTAATGGAGTGCCTTAATGTCTACACCTGCATCACTTCAACCCTACTTCCTGGAGTCCAAATGAGATTTCCAATCTAATAAGTGCTCTTATGGCACTTGCTATCTTTCTCTGTAATTGACATCTGTGTGATTAGCTGAAGATTTGCACTCCCATCCCTGAGACTATGAACTCCCTGGGGACGGGGAAACTGTTTTGTTCTCTGCTGTGTTCTTGATGCTGAGCTCGGTCGGAGCAGAGGCAAGATGAAATACTTGTTGAATGTCTGATACCTCAGAAAACTTAAAAGGCAGTCTTCCAAAGTTCTTTGGAAAAGGGATTGGAGAGACCCTAGGATGTCGGGATCAGGATCTGTCTCTTGAAACCATCCGCTGACCTGTCCATTCAGTAAACAGTTATTGAGCTCTTGCTATGTGCCAGGAGTGCTTCTAGATGCTAAAGATAAAGCAGGATGTAGACAAAAGCCTCTGTCTCATGAAGCTTATGGTCTGCTGTGGGTGACAATAAACATGATAAATAACTTATACAGGGAGTTAAATAGTGATGTAATCAATACTAAGGAATAAAGAGAAGTTAATATACAAATGTTAGCCATATAATTTTAGAAGGATGGTCAGGAAAGTTCTCAAGAAGATGATATCTGAGTAAAGACCTAAAGGAAATGAAGGTGAGCCTTGACTATTTGGAGAAGGGTGTTCCAGGTAAAGAGAGTAAGCACAAAGGCCCTGGGGCAAGTGTGGTTGGAGCAGAGTGAGCAAGGTGAAAGGAGCAGGCAGAGAGGCAGCAGGGACAGATCATGCAGGGCCTTGCAAAAGCCACGGAAAGAACACTGGAAAATACTGTGAGACAGAGCCACAGGAGGGTACTGAGCAGGAGAGAAATGTGACCTGATACAGGTATTCAATGCCCCACTGGCTCCACATGAGAAACAGACTGTGGGGAGCACAGAGACCATTGAGCACGCTGCCGTGATGTCTAGGCAGGACATTAAGAGTGGACGGGACCAGGGTGACAGGAGTCGAGGTGGGAAGAAATGGTGGTTCTGAATATACTTTGTTGATGGATCAGACATAAGTATAAGACAACGAAGGAGGCAGCATTCACTGACAACGTGGGAAGAACAGGTTTTGGAGAAAAGACTGGAGTTCAGTTTGGTCAAGATAGAGGGTCTCAGCATGATTATAAATATCTTGAGAGAAAAGATATCACGTGGGCAGTCAGCAAGTCAGGGAGAGGTTCTGCACTGGAAACAGAAATGTGGACATACATTTCCGTGCTTATCCCAAATTCGTTAAGGGACCTACATGGTTTGGACCCCGCTGATGCCTCGAAGCTCACCTTGCACCTTGCTAAGTCAATGGTTCTCTCTCTCTCTCTCTCTCTCTCTCTCTCTCTTTCTTACACACATACACGCGCACACATGCGCACACACCATCCTGGGCCTTCCACTTGCTAACTATGTGATTTTGGGTGAGTTATTTATCTTTCTCTGCCCTCAGTGTCCTCGTTTGCAAAACGGAGATCATAATAGTATCTGCCTCCCAGGACTCTTCATTCAAAAATTTTCCTTTATTAAGCATCTCCCATATGCCAGGCGCTGTTCCACCTGATGAAGATGCCCTTTTCCAGCCCGTCTCCGCCTCCCCTCCCACACAGCCTGGAAGCCATACCTCAGGTCAACTCAGCCTTCCGGACATCTCTCCTACCCATTCCTTTTCTTTTGTCCCAACCAAGACTCCTGCCCTGGTTCATTCCCAACATCTCTTGCCCAGGATCGTGCCACAGCCCCCACCCTGGGTTCCCGGACCCTAGTCTCTTCCCCATCAAGCTATTCCTCGATGGCAGCAGATTAGGCCATGCCCCTTCCCTTCTAAAAATCCTCTCGTGGCTCCTCAATGCCCTAGGACAGCGTCCAGGCTCCCTAAACGGCCAACAAAGTCCTCCACGATCGAAGTCATACAGAACTTTCAGTTAGATCTCCAACACCACACCTCCCGCAGTTCGCATTCACAGTTACTCATCGCTGCCTGTGCGCAAACCGCCGCACCACGGCCGCCGCAAACATCCTGCCTCCAGGCTTCAGCTCCGACAGCTGCTCCTCCTCCAGGAAGGTCTCCCTACCCGTGCCTCGTCTAGCTTCCCTCCGCCTCCCTTCCCGAACATCTGCAGGTAAAACGGCGTCCTCGCCTGGCTCTCCTACCGACCGGGGCTCCCCGCGAGCTGGCCCCGACACCGCGACTAGTGATGCTCCGCGCAACGGGGCCGCTTCGGGCCTCAGCACCTACCTCTTGCTCCGGGACCGCAGGCGCTGAACCTGCAAGGTCTCGGGGAGCAGCACCGCGGCCCACCTTCCGCACGCCCGAGAACTCGACACCGCGCAAACCCTTGCCAACGCCGCCCAATCACGGCCTTCTCCTTCTCCTCAGCCCGCCTCAAGCATCCCCCCACCCCCGGTCCACCCCTGGCTGTCTATTGGCTGCCCGGCAGCCCGTCCCTAACTCGCGAGCGAAGAGAATTCTGGTCTTTGTAGTCCCCTGACGAAAAGACAGAAAAAAGGACTGCTACGCAGAACTCCATTTCCCAGGAAGCGCCGCGCCCCAGTGCAGGGAGACGGCGGACACTTTTGAATCAGGAGGCTCTTGATTGGCCGGCTGGGAGACAAAAGTTTCCAAATTGCCATGGAAACACACCCACTTACCTGGAACCCCAGGAAAATCTTTCTGCCCGAGAATCTCAAAATGCTTTGCTCCGTCATGGTTCCACAGGGTGAGACCAGACGTGGGGGGTAAAATCTGTACCCACTGCCTGCCTGCCATTTTCCCCACATGGCACCACTAAGGCCTGCTGCGTGCGTTCAGCACCCACTGGATGCCTGCTTGGCATAAAGAGCCACTCCTGTGGAGACTTTTTCAGAGACAGGCCAGAGCTGAGCCTTTACTCTTTCAGGGTCTCTGTCTACCATGGAAAAGACAAACGTGGGCTAGGACCCTATCCAGGATTTCTGTCTAGGATTCCGTAGCCCCAGAGGTCCTGCAGCCCCATGTCTCCACCAATAGCCATAACTTCCCCAGGGACGCATCCCACGTGACAAAGCTCTTCTGATACCCCCTCCCCAAATACTGTTCCCCACCACGTCTCTGAGGGCCATGTGAGGGGAACCGAGGCCCTGCAAACGCTCAGGCAGGCATGTGAGAAAGCTCTTTACTGGGGGGTACAGCAAGGAGGAGCAAGGCCATCTCCCCCTACCTGCCCCCACCCCCTCCTAGGGCCCTAGGGTGAAGGGGGTCTCCCCCCAACACCGGACCACCACTGTCTTTGGTACAATAAATAGAAAACAAGGGGGGGGGGGGGAGAGGGGGCCAAGGGTCCAGTCCTTAATGGGGAGGGTGCGCCTAGACCCCTCTCCTTGACCCCCTGCCCCAGGCCCCAATCAGTGCAGGCCTCACCCACCCCAGCTGGGTAGCAGCAATTCCAGTCAAGGGGAGAGATGAGGATGGGAGCCCAGGGCCCCCAGATGGGGGGTATGGCTTCAGGAGGGGCCCCAGGGAGGGGGCTGGGTCATGAGCTGGCTGCCGTGCTCTGGGGTACACCACGGAGGCCCAAGCGAGGCCCCAGAGTGGCAGGGTTATCAGGGGGTGGGAGGGGTGGACGACCTCCTGTCATCCGAGTCCGGAGGGCTGAGGCAGCCGGGTGCTGGGGGGCAGGCGCTGGGTGAGGTGGGGAGCAGTCTGGAGGGCCGCCCACCAGGCTCACATCCATCAGCTCCGGGGGTGGTGGTGAGGTTGGTGATGGGGGACGACCAAGGCATCGGGGTTGGGGGGGTAACTGGGCCCCGGCCCCTGGCAGTGACGAGGTGGAAGCAGGGGCCTGATGTGTCTTGTGGGGCACATCACCCCCTGCCCAGGGGCGCAGCGGCTGGGAGGGTGGGACCTAAAGGAGCAAAGGAACAGTGGGTGATGGAGACCCAGGTCCTAAAGCCCCAGATACCTACTCCCCACCTCCCAAGTCCCCCAGGCCCCAGTACCTGGGGGCTGTTCATCTCACAGTCAGTGATGGGGGGCCCAGGGCCCCCACAATATCGGTTGCTGTATCGGTAGGTCCGGTTGTCACTGGAGGAGCCACTGGAACCTCCTGGAAGTGCCAGGGGAGGAAATGAGGAGACGCCTTAGGTGAGGAGAGGTGGTGGTTGGATTTTTCAGTGTCTGAGTTTGGTTTGTGACCCAGGCCCAGGCCTGGGCTTTGGACAAGAGTCTATTTAGAGGATAGGGCCCAATTATGAAATTATGGGTCAGAGCTCAGTTTTGGATATCAGAGTGAAAAGCAGTTTGGGCAGCAGATTGAGCCCAAGCTCAATCTCAGAGATCAGGTCAGAACCAGTCAGAACTCTGTTTGCCCCACTTGTTCTGGAGTTCAGGATCATGCAGTTTCAAAGCTCTAGATGAAGGCCCAGTGTGGCCAGGTCCCCCAGGCCAGGCCAAACAAGAGCTGCCCACCCTCCTGTTCTACCCCACCTGGCACTGGGCACCCACCAGAGCTGGAGATGGAGCTGGCGGTGCTGGAGGAAGGACAGGTGTCAAGGGGTGCGGGCGAGGTGGAGGCACTGCTGCCTGCCGGGCCCGTGTTGGTGGCCTCATCAGCCGTGCGGCGGAAGAAGCCGTGCTGCAGAGCCCCCAGTGGGCTGATGCGGGCGGCGGGCTCATACTCCAGCATTCGCAGCACCAGGTCCTGGAAGCGGAGGTAGTCGGCGGGGCTGTGGCCCGGCTCCCCCGCCCGCCGGCCCCCGGGCCCGCCCGTCTGCACGCCCAGCACCTCCTGCAGCCGCCGTGTCCCGGGGCCCTGGTAATCCTGGCAGGGAGGGGGTGGGAGGGGGGGCAAGAGAGTGGCCGTCAGTGGGCAGGAGGGGCAGGGAGACACACACGGGGAAACAGAGGCACAAGAGAGAAAGTGGAAGGAGAGAAGCTAAGAAGAGTTGTGGGGTGGGTAGGAGAGATGGGGTGGGGCAGGACGAAGGACAGACAAGGGGAGAGGAAGGAAGGGAAAGACACAAGGGAGAGGAAGCAGGGAGAAAGGAAGCCCCAAGTGTGAGAGAGTGAGGGGCCACCAGGGTGGGAGGAGCGGCATGGGGCAGGGGCCGCACCTTCCTGAGTTCCTTTGTCCTTCGTAGGGTCCAGCCACCCCCAGGCAGCCGTTCAAAGTACTTGCGAGCCTTGGGTGCCTGGTCCAGCATGGGGGCTGGTGGGATGCCCAGCACCTCCACAATCCGGTTCATCTGGTCCACCTGTGAGCAGGTGGGCAGTCAGGGTCATCAGGCCATCCAGGCCTCCGCCCCCTCCAGCACACCCCTTCCTCAGGAGCACACCTCATTAGAACCACTGAAGAGGGGCTCTCCGGTGTGCATCTCCACCAGGATGCAGCCCAAGGACCACATGTCAATGGCCAGGTCGTAGGGTGTGCCCAGAAGCACCTCAGGCGACCGGTAGAAGCGGCTCTGGATGTACTGGTAGATCTGGGGAAAAAGCAGGGAACAGGGCAACAGTCAAGAGAGGTCCCAGCCTCCCCTAGTAGTGCCAATGACATACTCAAAGCTAAGACAAGCTTCCTTCCATGCAACTGGAGCATTAGGGTTACAAATCTTGAGGACATCACCCACTTTCCAGGAGCCACTACCATCACTTATTTTATTCATCAGCCTCAGAAGTCTCTGCTAGCCTAGTCTGACCCTGATCTTCATCCAAAGGCTGACTTGACCCTTCTTGGTCATCAGAGGTTGGCAGTCTGCAAGACCAGGCCTTTCCCACCACCCCCCATTCAGACCCTTTCCAAGCCATCTCAAATGCCTGCTGACTCAAAGCTGCAAACTAAAGCACCCGTCCCCCACCTCCTCCCCAGCTTTCAGAGCACCGGGTAAACAAAACCTAGCCAAACGCCACTCCAGGCTCAAAGCCAACCCCACTTCACCCTGTCCACTTTGAACGCCTCATAGCTGGCCTTGCCTCCTCAGGCTTCTCTTCCTTTCCTACTGGGTACTATACCCTGTGGCCCTCTCCTTTTAACCTCCACACCAGCTGGCCTTGCAACGCTAGGTCGCCAACACCCCATTCCAATACCACCCCCTAGGCCACCTCGGGCCGCGCCCCCGCCCCGCCCCGCCCCGCCCGCCACTAGTTGGCCCCGCCCTCGGGCCACACCCACGCCGCGAGCCCCGCCCCCGCCCCCAGGGCCGCGCCGCACCCGCTGGCCAAGCTGGCAGGAGCTGCCAAAATCCACGATCTTGATGGCGCTGCGCTTGGGGTTGCAGAGCAGGATGTTCTCGGGCTTGAGGTCGCAGTGAATGATGCTGAGCTCGGGCGTGGCCAGGAAGAGCAGCGCTGTGCAGAGCTGCTGCGCCAGCTTCCGCGTCAGGTTCAGGGAGACGCCGCGGAAGTGTGTGTTGCGCAGGAGGTCGTACAGGTTGTAGGAAAGCAGCTCGAACACCAGGCACAGGTGGTTCCGGAACATGAAGTGCCGCTTCAGGTGCACTGCGGGGAAGGGGACGGAAATGGGCCTGACGGGGAAGCTGAGGCTCAGAGAGGCCTGGTGGCGGCCGGGGATGCACAATAGTAGGCAGAGGGGCCGGAAGCCGATCCGGGGCTCTGCCTCTTGAGGGCTGGCCAAATTGTGGTGTGCCCACGGGAAGCAGCTGCTCGTCAGGGTGTTTTTTTATGATCTGGAACTCGATTCACATCAAGAGAAAGAGTTCCTTGATTAAGAGAAGCTCATTCTTTCCAAGTCTCTGTCAAACTTTCTGATAAACCAGAGAACGTTTCCTTGTGGTGCTGATGGGTCTTCTTTACTGCCCTTCTACATTTTCTCACTTAATTTTGTAACATTGTTTTAGTCTCAGTTCTATTTATTTTTGTGGCAGGGGACACTCGTTTTCCATTTAGGGTAAGGATGTGTATTTAAAAAAACACACTTTTTCAATCCACTTGCCTTTTCTAAGAATCAGTATGGGAAAGAGGAAAAGACTGATGCAGATGTTATGACTATAGGCCTGGGAGCCCACTGCCTGGTGAAATTATAGCCCCTCTGAGTACAAATGCTCTGGCTTTATGCAAGTGATAGCACGTGAATGCCTCTGTCGTCGTCTCCAAGCTGTGGGCCAAGGTGCCCCTTCCCCCCAGAGCTGTGGTCAGACTGGAGCCAGTTAAATCAGGGAAAGTGCTTGCAACAGGGCCTGACCCTTAGCGAGCACCCAATACACTGTGACCAAAGCCATCATGGGAATAGGGAAACAATCACTAAGGCGGCAGGAGAATCGCTGATGTCAGGGGATTCCAGACCAGCCCCTGCCCTGAAGACACTGACCCAGTACTGTACTGGGTGTACTGCTGCCCCAGGCCTCACCTATATAGTACTTCATCTCTGTGTCATGCTGGTTCATCAGCTCCAGCAGCCGCAGCTCAATCTGGGCCTGGTTTAGGAAGGCCTTTTTGTTCTTGATGATCTTGATGGCCACCAGCTCCTGGGTCTGATGATCATAGGCTTTCACCACCTGCCGGGGCAGGGCATGTTACAAAGTGAGGAAATGCGGGGTAAGGGGATGGGACACAGAACAGGGCACTATTCCTTTGTGGGTCAGTATCAGTGGATGCCCATGCCTCTCTATCCCTGGGTCAGGGTGGAAGGGGGGCATCCCGCACCTGGCCAAAGGAGCCTTTGCCGATGAGTGAGTCAATCTCATAGCGCTCCAGCCAGCGCTCGCCACTGCGCACAATGTAGTCATGGTTGTCATCGTCGTAACCATGGTTCAGGACCTTCTTCTCCTTCTTGGTGCTCGAGTCCTGAGGTGGCGCCTGCTGGGCCCGCCGCTTCTTCTTCGCATAGTATACCTGCCCAGCCAGCCAGAAGATAAGGATTGCTGAGTGCCCTGTGCCAGCTGCCAGGACCCCTCAGCACCTGGTTGGGTCCCCCGCCCACCTCATTGATGTGCTTGTAGGTCTTGATGAGGTCCACGGAGAGCTTGCGCAGCGGAGCTGAGGTCGCGTCCCGGAAGGCCAGGGGCAGCCTCCGTGGCAACAGCCGCACATCAGGCAATACCTGCAGGGTGAGGCAGGGCGGGGGGGGGGGGGGGGGGGGCGGGGAGGGGTGCGGCATGGGCACTGAGGATAGGCCTTTACCTCTAACAGACAACCTTAGGGAGAACTCTCTGGGTGGCCGGGTCATTGTTACCATACACACATTTTACTTGATCACTGTGTGACAACCCAACCAGGATAGAAATTCCCCAAAGGCAGAGACTGTCTTGTTCTTGCTGTATCTGCAGTGCCAAGTAGCGTTTGGCACATAGTGGGTGGTCATCAGAGATTTGCCAAGTGAATGAATGGTGAACTATTTTCTCCTGACCTTTCATCCTACACCTTTACTCCTTTCTGAACTTCCGTGGGAGAGATCAGATAGAAAACATAGGCTCTGCCCTTCCCAGTCCTTTGCCTGAAACCATCATTCTGGGTGTCCCATCTTGAAGGCTGCCTTACCCTTTTCCTGTGGTATCTTCCTATCCTTCACCCCCAACTCTGCACATTTTGCTCCAGTCTTTTGGGAGCCAGCACCCTGGACCTCCTACCATCCTGCTTCAAGCTCTACATTTCAGAGCCTTGACAGTCTCCACCTCTGAATATCTTTACTCTGTAGTGTAAGATGCTGCTGGCTCCAGGATCCTTTGGACTCAGACTTCTCTCCCTGGCACCCCAACTGCCCATCTTTCACTCTGGACCTTTTTTCCTTAGTGAACATTTACTGGGTGTTTCCTAGGTGCCAGGCACTATTCTCAGCATTTTACATGCATTTCATTAATTTGCTTAACCTCACAACAATCCTTCGAGGTAGTTATCATTCTTGGCTTCATTTTAAGAGAAAGAAAACTGAAGCAGGTAGAACCTAAGTAATTTAACCCCGTGTCAGGATTTGAACCCAGGCTATCCAAACAGTCTCTGCCACCAACTTCTCTATTATCTTCCACTCCAGATAGGCTTTTCATGGCCCCAGGAGACTGCTCTGGGCAACCAAATGATCTTTTGGCTCCAAGACCCTTCTATCCCCAGCCTCCCCCTACCCCAGGCATGTGAGGAGCCAGCTGAACGCATACCTGCGTGTGCTCCTGGGGCCCCGGGAAGCCAGAGAAGGGACCATGGCCCGGTGGGACGGCCATGGTGGGCTCAGAGGGCCGCAGGGGAGCGAGGCCTGGAGCGGGAGCCCGGCCGGGGGGCGCCTTCTCGCATCCTGCACCTCGGCTGCCACCGCCGCTGAGACCTGAGAGCAGGCGGGAGGCAGGGGAACAACATGGAACAAGAAGATGTGTGGGACAGGGACAGGTGGGGAAGAGGTGGACACCAGAGAGAAGGTAGGGCGTAGGGAGAGGAGAAAAAAGGACAACAGGTGGCAATGAAGAAAGGGGACAGTGAAAAATGGTGGGGTGGGGGTGGGGACACAGCAGAGTCCCTCAACAAATGATTACCAAATAAATGAAGTAGGTGGCACAAAGAGGGGAACATGTGAAAGGGAATGATTGGAAGCCAGGCAGGGATAAAGGCCATGACAAGAAAGGACAAAAAGACACCAATAATTGGGGTGAGAAAGAGAAGAAAAAGATAGAAACCACAGACAGTATAGGTTTGCTTCCCATTTCTATTTATGGACCTCCCCAGGGCCCCCTCACTCCAGATCCTGCCCTCCTGCAGTCTTCCCTGATTGTCAGGATCACCTCTCTTATCACAGCAAGGTCCTTTCACTTCAAGATCTACCCTTCCCGGTAGATCCTAGAGAAGTCTAGGATTCCCCTCCCCCCAAACCACAAGAGAACTCTGGGCCCCCTCCACACCCATAGCAGAGTCCTCTGCAGGCCCCTAAAACCACATCAGGGTCCTGGAGAGCATACCAAGGTTATCCTGTTACACAGAGTTGTCCCTATATAAAAAATTCCTACCCCTATGGCATTCTCATCCATCAGGGCACCCCCTTCCCAGGGGACCCTCCCCATATCATGCCAAGACCTTATCCTTAGACCATTTCCTCTCACATCAGGGACCCTCCCCACCAGATAGTTTCTCTGTGCCACAAAAGGGCTCTTCCCCATATTAGTCCGTGGTCCCCCTCCCAATCAAGGCTCACTTTTTCTGATGGGAGCAAGGAGGAGCCGTCTCTTCCCTCGCCCTTCTCTCCCCTACACTGTATCTTTCCCTCCTCCCCCCATCCAATATTCCTACCAGGGCTCTTTCTCCAGTTACTCCTCTCTACACCAGGGTCAATCCACACCTGTGCCATTCCTAGAAGGCCCCCAGAAACCAAAATCCCCGAATATCACATAGAGTTCTCCCCTCCCAGAGTACCTGCCACACCAAAATCCTCTCCCCACAAGCCTTCTCCCATGTCAATCCCTTTCTCCTATGCCAAGCCTTGCCACTCCACGATCCCTCCTCTCTCTTGGAGCTCCCCCGCCCCTCACCCGAAACAACCTCTTCCCTGGGGCCCTCCCACAGCAGGACCGTCTCTCCCAGCACCCACCCCCTACCCGGGTCAGGGCTGGCGCGGGGCCCACGGGGGGCTGGGGCGCGGTGGGGCCCCCAGTGGGGTGGGCGAGCGGCCAGCATGGCGGCGGTGGCGGCAGAGAGGAGACGGCCGCCTGTCCCGGCCCGGCCGGCCCGGCGAGCCCCGCGGCGGGGAGGGCAAGCGGGACAGGCGGCCCGGTGGGTGACAACAGCAGCCGCCGCCGCCGGGGGCGGGGAGAGGAGGGAACGAGGGTCAGCCCGGGGCACGCGGGGGAAGGGGAAAGCAGGTGGACGGGGGAGGGGCGGGTTAACCCTCGCCCCGCCGGCCCCGCCCCGCGCAGCCACCCGCCCCTGGGGACCCAGGCGTCCCGCCCCCCACCCTGGAGGCCCGCCCCGGTCGGCGGAGCCCGGCGGGCGGGGCCAGCCTGAGCTTGGCAGTCCGCACCTGCCATGGCAACAACCGTGCCATTGGTCGCTGCTGCCAAGAGCTCAGCCAATCGCAGCTCAGAACAGCTGTTGCTAGGCGACGACGATGCAGCCGGAGGAGCCGAGCCCAAACAAAGGGCGGGAGCGGGGCCCCGCTACCCCCTCCCAGCCACCCTCCCAAGGCTGCTCCCTCGGGCTCGGCCACTTCCTAGAATCCGACTATGAATAGCCAGGCACGGCCTGCACCTGCCCGCCGCCCCCCTGCTCTGCTCCCTCGGCCTCGTGCTAAGTCTCGCGGCGACGCGGGCAGGGCGGGCCCGTACTGCCCCCTCCCCGCGAGCTCGTGCCGCCCCACCTGTAGCCGCGTTGTTACCTGAGGGCGCGGGCAAGGGGACTCAAGCTGCTCGGGAAGCCCGAGCTCAGACCTGCCCACTGGCTGAAGGTATCCGACGGACGCGGCGAGCCAGGGCCCGATTACCCAGTAATGCAACCAGCAAAATGGCGACCACAACAAACCGGCCCCCCCGCCCCGGGCTCCGCCCCCAACCCCCCCATTCGCTTCCCCCACGTGACCCAGGGTAATATTCTGCGCCTGCGCGCAGAGGGTCTACTGGCAGACGTGCACCGTAGGCTATCAGCCCCGCCCAGGCGCCGGAAGCCGGGTTACGGCTGCGCAAAAAGCAGCCCAGGGAGGAGCATGCGCACGAGGGACCGGATGAGCTTGTCCACCCCCCACCACCGCGCCAGTTGAAAAATGGCGCATGCGCACCGTTGAACGGAGGTCTCTGATCAGCATACAGGAGCGATGATGAATTTTTTTTTTTTCCTAAATAGATTTCACGCCCAAGGAGCCCAAGGCCGGGTTGAATTCACGATCCTAAGATCAAAACCTAAGCTGAGATCAAGAGGCCCAGGCTTAAGTGACGGAGCCACCCAGGTGCCCCTGGATGAGTCTTTTAATAGAAAAACACGTGTAACAGTAGCAACACAAATCTCTGGTAATCCAGATGGCGCCGGGTCAATTCTTCACCTTGGGAGGTGGCCTGTGAGAGGAAGGAGATAGAAGATTCAGAGCTTGTCACCATTTGGGGCACTCCTTCCAAGTGCTGACTGGCAGGGCTCCATCCCGGTGGGCTGCCGGCCCCTGCTCACCTGTACACACCCACCACTACAGCGTGGTCTCTTTCGTAGGGCTCTAAGGTCAACTGCTCTTGGGGCTTCATGTTCTCCTGCTGCATCTTCTTCACCTCAGAGGCAAACACAGCCTCAGCAGAGGCTGTGGAGTCAATGCAGTTGGCCTGCAGAAGAATTTGAATTTTACAAGCAAAGCACTGGACTGTTTTCCTTTTTGTTGTTCTTAAAAAAAAAAAAAAAAAACAGATTTTTTTTTTTTTTTTTTTTTTTTTTTTTTTATTGGAAACTCAGTGAAACTCAGGTTTTGGAAATGTAGGGAAAGACTTCATTAGAGAAGTTTTCAATTTGGTTTGGATTTGGAACAGGAAGGCTTCAACAGATACTGTCTTAAAGCTGGTGTTTAAATTTTACACCCAGGTTTTTGTGTTTGTTTTTTCTACTTCCTCTTCTTTAACAATAGTAACAATGCTGAGAATACTGAAACAAATGTAGCAAAAGGCTAGCAAATGGTGAATCTGGCTGAAGATCTTTAAATATAACGTTTTTGAAAATGCATCTAGTATTCATCTAAAATTTTATACAAGGCTCTAGTCTAACACTTTATATTGATAAATTTAATCATTGCATCAACACTAAAAGAGATACGACTAATATTCCTACTTGACAAGTAAAGAAAACAAACACAGGTTGGGTAACTTGCTCAGAGTCAGAGAGCAAGCTGGAATTCAAACTTAAATGGTCAAGGGCAGCCAGGGTGGCTCAGAGGTTTAGTGCTGCCTTCAGCCCGCAGTGTGATCCTGGAGACCTGGGATCGAGTCCCACGTCAGGCTCCCAGCATGGAGCCTGCTTCTCCCTCTGCCTGTGTCTCTGCCTCTCTCTGTCTCTCTCTGTGTGTCTCGTGATAAATAAAATCTTTAAAAACAAAAAACCTTAAATGGTCAGACTCGGCCATCATGGACTTGACCACTACATTCTATTGCCTATTTAAACTCAAAGCCTTTTAGTTTTGTAGACCTTTTTCACCAAGGGCAGGGAAATGCAGGGTAGAGCCTGGGAATAGACTAGACTAGGAGAATGGAGGCCCTGGCCCCCTTGTTTTGACTAGCTGCTTGGCAGTTACAGAGAAAATACTACCACCCCATCTTAGACTCCTCCAAGCCCCGCACCTTAATGGAAATCACAAAGTGTCCTCCGTTACGAAGGAAGGTGTGGGCATTCAGGGCTACAATCCGGGTCTGGTCTGGCTGGGCAACGTCGGCAAAGATCACGTCCACCATTGCTAGGGAGAAATAAGTGGCACTTACAAGCTGGATCCACCAGATATTCCCAGCTCCTCCCGTGAGGCCTGTGCCCCATTACCAGAAGGTTTCTGGCATAGTCTTCCCTGCTTCCAGTCTCACTTCCCCCCGTTGATTCCCCCTTTCCCTCCACTGGACCCCCAGGATGGGTCCAAAACCCAGTCACACCATTCATTCATTCCTCTTGTAAACCATGATTGCCACCTACTCTGTGGCCAGCCCTGGGCCCGGTGTGGGGGACACAGAGACGAGTCAGACCTGGACCCTGCCCTCGAGATGCTCCCAGGTCTGGGGGGGAGACAGACACGTCATAAAAAGGCATGTAAAGGTGAGCACTTACAGGCAAGAGCGTCTGCAGGATTGTCAAAGGAAACTAAAGGGTATGGTATGAATGCATGGGGAAAAAAAAATACTCAAAACCAGCATAATGCAAAGTATTTTTAAGCCACTGTGATTAAATAAAACAACAAAAAATGGTATAATGAAAACTGAAAAAAAAAAAAAAAAGAAAAAGAAAACTGACTTTCTTAAATTGGGAAAAGGCGGCATTAAATTGTTCGTATTGGTTACCTCTGAGAGTGGTTTATAAGGAGTGTAACAGTAGCAATACGTTTTATATTGTACTTCCATTTTTTTTTTAATCTTTAAAAACCAAAGTAATATTCACAATGGGCCCCTCCGGGCCAGGCCACACTCAGTTTTTTATGATCAATCACCCCAGATGATGATACGGAGCTCTAAAGGGGGGCAGCATAAAAAATACCATGTTTCAGAAGTAGGCAGAAGTATGGGGGTGCCTAGGGGGTGCCTAGGGAGAGGGGCAGGAGATCGAAGGAAAAAAGGTTAGCCTTCCAGGGGTGCCAGACACCCAAGCTCCACAACCTCACCTGGCTCCCCTCACCCTCTTCATTCCTGCAGACTCAGGAGGCCTGCTCATCCATCCTGATTACATTTGAATCAGGGCTCTGGCCACCTCTTCCAAGAAACCTGGAGTGCCCTGGCCTACACAATCTGAGCCAATCCCTAGACCCCTCACCTATGAGCATGCGGTATTTGTGTGGGTGCCGAGCATCTTCAATAACAGGAATAATGTTGGTCCTCTTCTTGGCCAAGTTAATGAGGTCACGGCCAGAGCGGTGGGAGAACTCAACTGCATAGACTAGACCATCCTAAAACAATTAATAAAAACACTGATACTACTTTCAAGATGGAATACCTACTTTAAGCTCAAACACTGCATGTAGCATCTCTTCAAATCCACACAGAATCAAAACCCTACCATTTGACAACTTATTGTTGCCAAGGGTTATTCAATCCCACTTTGCTTGATCTGAGAGTCCAGTCTCCCCAGTACAGGCTTCAAACGAGGAAGCCAGGCACAGAGATGAAGTTCTAACAGCTAAGAATACTTACAATGGACTAGGCATTGCTCTAAGTACTTTACAGGAATTACCAGTATCTTCACAGCAACCTTATTTTCCAGAGGCATAAACCGAGGCTCAGAGAGTTTAAGAAATGTGCCGAAAACTACCTCACTGTTAAATGCCCACACCAGAGCCTGGGGTTTTAAACCACTACATTACACAGCCTACAAAGTCATGCAGATGGGCTAGGGGTCCTGAAGTGAGATGCACGGGTGACCTCTAACCAAGGAGCCTGCACAGTGACACAGAAATGTAGGCCCAGAAACTAATACCTGTTCTTTTAAGAGAAACCACAAGACCAGATTTGGGGGCATACATTTTTAAAGAGGACAACTAAATCCAACACTCTGGTATCTGTACCTTCGACCCCAGGGCCCCTCTAACTGCACTTACCCCAATACCCACGTCCCTTCCCTCCAGACCAGGAACTCAGGAATGGGACTAAATGAGCCTTTAGAGACTGGATGCTGCAAGCTGCTCCTTCTACTGCAGGCACTCTGAAGGAAGGGCCTAGCCCCAAGCCACATGGTACAGGGAAGCAACCAGGCCCACTGACTCCAGGCTGGCAGAGGCAGTCTCTGCCTCCTTTTCACCTCACCACTTGCCCTTACTCACCCCTCCTTAACCCTCTATCCACTCACCGGGCCTACGATGTCAGAGACGTGGGAGACAGTGGTGCCTGAGGCAGCGCCGAGGTAGAGCACCTTGGCCCCTGGCTTGATATGGATCTGGTCCACACCACCCAGGATTGCTGCCGCCAGCTTGGAGCGGAAGGGGTTCCAGGCACGGTACTCGATTTTGTCATCTCCTTCCTGGGCCGGGAGAGATGGGGATGAAGTTAGTGCCAGGTTTTTTTTGCTAGACCCCACTGCCCTTAGCCCTAGGGCCCAGGGTGCTCATTCATTGTTCAAGAAATGAACACAGGCACACATCAGTGACCATGATGGATGCAGTACCTGCCCTCTCATGGAGGTTAATGACTCAGGTAGAAGGGGCAGGGACAGACAATAAACACAGAGATAAAAGATCGTATCAGTTAACAGCAAGACCTGTATGTTCATTCAATAAACATTTGCTGTGCCAACACGTTCTGTGCCAGACCCTATGCCAGGCTACATAGTGAATGAGACAGACCCCTGCCCTCAAGGAGCAAGTCTACACCAAACTAACACGTACGGTACAGAAGCCAGTGACAGTTGCTAAGGAGAAAAGATCAAGCCAGGAAAGGACATACAGTAGGGGGAGAGGGCTGAGGAACAGGTGAAAATGAGGCAGGGTGGCCAGGGAAGTGCCTGGGAGACATATGCAGACCCGAAGGAGGTGGGAGCCATGCAAGTCACCTGGGGAAGCACATTCTAGGCAGCAGGAAAGGCAGCAAAAAGCCCTGAGCAGGGGTGTGCCTCATCATAAAGGTGACGTGGGATAATAGAGCAGAGGGTAGGCTGCTTTTCATGGACTGGGTGGCACAAGGTGGCCTTGTAAGAGACAGAAAGTGATGTTGACCAGAGATGCTGGTGATGAAAGGAACCAGACATACACACAGCTGGAGAGGAGTATTCAAGACAGAGGGAAGAGCAAGGAGACCTGTATGGCTAGAAGACTCTAGGTCTGGGGCAGGGGTGGGGGCACGGGCGGGGACGGGGAGCTGGAATGTGCAGGGTCTTCTGGGCCACACTGAGGACCTGGGACTTGAACCTGAAGGCAATGGGGATCTGACTTATGTATTAAGATGACTCCCGGGCAGCCCAGGTGGCTTAGCGGTTTAGCACTGCCTTCAGCCCAGGGCGTGATCCTGGAGACCCAGGATCGAGTCCCTTGTCAGGCTCCCTGCATGGAGCCTGCTTCTCCCTCTGCCTGTGTCTCTGCCTTTCCACTCCCCCCCTCTCTACCTTTCTCTCTGTGTCTCTCATGAATGAATAAATAAAATCTTAAAAAAAGGAAAAAAAAAAAAAAAAAAGCAAGAAATAGGTGACTCCCTAGCTGGCATGTGTAGGATGCATGGTGGGGGTAGGGAGACCAGACTGCTGACTACCCTGTCAGTTGGGGCCCTGGTCTCACCGAAATCGATACTCTCTTCTCTCCATAAACTGATTCCCCAGGGACCAGATTCTTGGTGACAAGTGCATCTTCCTTTCCTCGACAAATGAAGACACCTAAGTGAGGAGACCAGCGCAGGGTGAAGACTCTGGGCTGCACCCCACAACCCACCCCACCCTCAGCAGCTCTGCACCCTCCCTACTCACCCTCATGCCGATGAGGTTCCACCATCACATTTTTCCCTGACTGGTTTCCTCTCTTCCCTCCCCGACCACGACCCCGGTTGCCGCCAGACTGGAAACCTCCACCTACAAGGCAGAGACGAAGTGAGAGAGGGAGATCCCATGATCTCTTCCCTCCCCAAGCCCAGGGAAAGCCTCCTAATCATATCCCACCTTCCACCCCAACAAATGTCACTCACCACCTCGTCCTCCTCCTCCTCGGCCACGGCCCCTAAAGCCTCCACCACGACCTCTGCCGCCACCAAAGCCTCCTCGGCCTCCACCACGACCACCGCGGTCACCGAAGCCCCCTCGGCCACCGAAGCCGCCCCCGCGGGGGCTGAAACCTGTAGTGGCAACAGAAAGAGGAATTGGGGCAATTAAGTTTGAGAAGTTATGTCTCATAATTCCACGCAAAAAAATCAGGACCAATGCAGATGTCCACTGGCAGAATGGGCAAATAAAATAGGGAGTATTCATAAGCACCAGTGACGAGGATCTATATAATTACAACAGGTAGATAAATCTTATTAGAGTCATGGGGCGCCTGGGTGGCTCAGTGGTTGAGCACCTGCCTTTGGCTCAGGTTGTGACCCCAAGGTCCTGGGATCAGGTTCCGCTTCGGGCTCCTCGCAGGGAGCCTGCTTCTCCCTCTGCCTGTGTCTTTGCCTCTCTCTCTGTGTCTTTCATGAATAAATAAATAAAATCTTAAAAAAACCCAAAAAACCAACAAACTTAAGAGTCATGTTAAGTGAAAAAGCAACTCGAATACCATGTCCAATACAGTATTGGTCATAAGGCTCAGCAACAGCTAAAATTAAACAACGTTGTGCTGTGTTGATATACATGGTAACCCTGCCTCATGCCACCCCCCAAAAGAGGAAAGGGGACGATAAATGCAAAGCTGAAAATACTGGGGATTGAGAGGGAAATATGAACAAGATTCAGGTAGGGGAGGGACACCCAGGTAGATGTAGGTTACTGTCAATATGCTGCTTTTGTTGGTCAAATAGAAGGTTTGAAGAATCCACTCTATTTTCAGTGTTAGTCTGAAGCCTGTGCACGCATCGTGGCAGGAAGGGCCCCCAGACCCTGAAACCATGTCCGTGCCCTCCCACTTCTGAACTTCAGTCTGAAGGAAAAAGGCCAACCCCCAAACAGAGGGGAGTTGGCCATGATGTCTTTCTTGCTACCTCACTGACCTTCCTGCAAACTTGCAGAGGTCTCTCTCAGCTCAGAGGGAGAAAAAAAAACAAGAAAAAAGTCGAGTTGTCCTTTATGGATGGGCAACAGCACATAAGCAATTTAGGGCTTGTTAACTCGCCTGAAATCTGAAGGGGGGCAAAAAAAAAAAAAGATTCAGGGAGACTTGATTTTCATCACCTTGGGTCAGAGCAAACATGCACTGCACTGAGCAGGTAATGACGGCAGAAGCAGATGGCATTCTCCTGGTGCTAACAGATTCACTATCTGACTTTTCTGCGCCAGTGTCCTAAGCTCTGCACTACTTTGGGCAAAGCACAAGTTACAAAACAATAGTGTGACAATTAGGGATGCTCTAAAATGACCTCACCTGATGTCAACTACTCAACAGTAAACTTGCTAGAGTTTTTTGTAAAGGTGCATTATATCTGCGCGCTATGAAATCTTCACACACTGTAAAGGCGTTAAAGATGAAAATACGCAGGCGCCCGGCCTGGGGGGCTCAGTCGGTTAAGCAGCTATCTTCAGCTCAGGTCATGATCTCGAGGTCCTGGGATGGGTCCCCGCATCGGGCTCCCTGCTCCCCTGCTCAGAGGGGAGGAGAGTCTGCTTCTCCCTCTGCCTCTGCCCACCTCCTTCCTGTGCACTTGCTCTCTCTCAAATAAAATTTTTTTTCTTTTTTTAAAGATTTTACTTATTTACTCATGACAGACAGAGAGAGAGAGGCAGAGGGAGAGAAGCAGGCTCCATGCAGGGAGCCCGATGCGGAACTCGATCCCAGGGCTCCAGGATTACATCCTGGGCCGAAGGCGGCACCAAACCGCTGGGCCACCAGGGCTGCCCAATAAATAAAATCTTTAAGAAAAAAATTTTTTTAAAAAGATGAAAATGTAGAGCTTTTAAACATTCCTAATTTAAGTACTAAAAATTAAGTTTCAGAATTCCTGAAGAGTCGCCTTTACTCCCTCTACAGGCTCCTGCCCACAGGGCAGCTACAGATGGACCTTCTCCAAACCACAAAATTGGATCTCTTGATCCCCTTGCCTAAATCCCTTCCAATGGCTTTCCATCATGTTGAAAATGCAACTGAAATTCCTGTCTCTGGCTTCCAAAGCCTGAAATCAGTGGCTCTCACCTTTGGCTAATCCCTGGAACTTAGAGATCCCGATTTAGGTGTAGGGGCCTGAGCATTGGGCTTTTTAAGGTTCCCCAGGCAATCTGAAATGTGCAGCCTGAACTAAGAACGACCATACAATGTCGCTGACTTTTGGGCCCTCACGCTTTCTGTCCTGGGCCTTGCACCCTTCCTCCTCAACTAACTCTCCAGCTTCTAAGCCCTTCATACCTGCTGTCCTTCCTGCACACATTAGCTGGGCTCACCCACTTCTTCGCTGCACTCAGCTCTCTGATGAAACATTCTTTCCTGAGAAGGGCCTTCGGGCTCCCTACCTTTAGCTTCTTCCTATCAAGCATCACACAGGGCACTTTCCCTGGGTTCTGCCCCGGGCGGGGGAAGCACCTTCTCTGTTCATTCAGGGAGCCCCAGTCCCCGCCCCTCAATCAGTTCATGTGTCCCGTACAGGGCGATGGAGATGCCACTCATGGCCCTAGAGAGTAGGGAAGGTTCATGGGAATCCTGAAAACTTTATCTGTAAGACAGAGATACGGTGATAACAACCACACAGAGTAGGAAAAAAATGTCTTAATACACACAAAGCACTTCCCTCAACACACTGCCTGGCACACAGTTTGAATAGGAGTATTTTTTTTAAACACTTTTTAAAAAATTTTTATTTATTTATTTATGATAGTCACACACACACACACAGAGAGAGAGAGAGAGAGAGAGGCAGAGAAAGAGGGAGAAGCAGGCTCCATGCAGGGAGCCTGACGTGGGATTCGATCCCGGGTCTCCAGGATCGTGCCCTGGGCCAAAGGCAGGGCCCTGGGCCAAAGGCAGGCCTTAAACCGCTGCACCACCCAGGGATCCCTGAATAGGAGTATTTTAATGAGGGGAGGAGGAGTCCCCCTGCCCTTCCACTTAGGGGAGAAACCACTAGGCTGAAGAGACTCTCATTCCAAGCCTGATGGAACAGAGACCTGAGAAGTGCGGGCATAGCTAGGGGACCTGGGGGCATGAGTGTCAACTTGCAGTTCTAGGTACTCAAAACATACCTATTCATTTCAGGTCCAGGGGAGCTTACAAAAATATACCAGAAGTACTGACTCCTCAGGAAAACACAAACACACGTTTGCATACACATTTCCAGAAGTTTTGGGAGGAAGTTCCACGGACCCCCAGGTTTAGACCCTGCTCTCCTCCTAGAACCTTCCCATCTCAAAAACGGACACTCCATCCTTCCAGGTACATGTGTCCACACCCTGAGGTATCCTTGATCTCTCTTATACCCACATACAAGCTGTCGGCTTTATGTGCAAAATGTATTTCCAAAGTGTGACAATTTGTCAGGCAGGCCCACTAATATCACCCTGGCCCAAGCCACATCATCTCCTACTAAATCACCACAAGTTTCCTGCTAATGCACCTGCTTCCACTTGTGCTCCCCTGATGCCCTTTACATAAAAAACCAAGAAGGATCCTTTTAAATGTGTCAATCAGAGAGCATCCTGTCCCTGTTCAAAATCTCCCCAGGGCTTCTTCTCTGTCACACTCAAACCCTTAGTGAAGAGCTGACTCTTAACTTCTGCAACTTCATATCCTAACACAATGAGGGAATGGTTGGGCGGAGGGTATATCCTCCATTCCTGGGGGAATCAGACTGTAGGGTGCCTGCAGGCATGCCGGGGTATGATAGAGAGACACAGTCCAGCATTGCCTCCCCGCCCATCATTTCATCAGATCTCCAAATCCTGAAGAAACCCACCCTCCCCCTCCACCAGATGACCCCATCTCTTCACACATGCAGGGAGGGTGGGAGAAAAAGGAAGGAAAACGAAGACCATACTGGGAAACAGACCTTCTGGGTCACAGTGAAAGATTTCCCCAAACTCTAGCGAAGCAAGTTGTGGGGAGGGGCATTGCCTGATTTAGGAAGCCCCAAGTCACCAGGAAGAAAAACCCTAATTTTGTGCCTCTTGAGAAGAATGATAAAGATAACAGGTGGAGACAAATACTATTATGTCAAGTCCTGTGCTTTTCCCCCTCGGCCTAATTGAACTATAACTGACATGTATATATAACATCACATATGCCAACCTGTTGATTTATTTGTACACTTAATCTATTGCAAAGAGATTACCACAATATGCTACTTTTTCTTAACGTGATCTTGCTAAATTATAACTGGGCGCCATTTTACAAACGAGAAAACAGAGAAGTAAAGCCACTTGCCCAAGGTCACGCTGTAACTTAAGAACCAAAGCTAGTGCTGAAGTTTTGAACTGAGATCTTTCTTCCGTCAAAGCCAGCCCTCTCATCGATCTACCAACGGGGGAGGCGGGGTGGGTTCACCAGGATCCCGGGGAAAATCAAATGAATAAAATCACTCACGCGTCCTGTGACTATCTCCCTCCCCCACCCCACGCTAAGCCCGTCTTGGGCTCGTGACGGTTCATCTCACCGCGAGTTGAGCATCACGATCACTCACACCTCAGAGACCCGCCCCTCGGGAGAGTAGAGAGCGGGAAAGTGGGGCAGAAAGGGCCACACACTCCCAAGCCGGGAGTCCTCATTCACTACGGCCCTCCCTGAGAAGCTGGTCTGGGAGCTAAGGGGCTCTGGTTGCGGCGACACGGGAAGCAAACGGGGCTTCTCCCCGACCCCAAATCGGGACTCACCTCCGAGCCAACACATAATCCCCAAATCCCGCAGCCAGAGATCCAAGACCCCAGACGCCTGGATCCAGACTCTGGGTCGGTTGTCCCGACTGCCAGCCCCAGCCCAATAACCAGGACCCCTAATGACGGCCTCAGGGAGTCGAATCCTGGCTCCGGAACCCCCCTTCCAAACCCAGGACCCTCGACTCACGACCGTGACCTCCGAAGCCAGTCACACACCCCCAGACCCGGAACCCGCACCCCGGGCTCAGCGTCGCTTCACGGGGAGGAGCCAAGACCCCCTCGCCACCGCCACGGGCGACCGGAACCAGGACCCCCTCCCCACTAGCGACCGGATCCCCTGCCCCTAGGCCGGGGCCCCGCCCCTCGGGCTCCCGCCGGCCCCCAGTCCCCGACCCCGGCCCTCAACCCCGGCCTGCACCTGGCTTCATGGCGAGAGCTCAGCCCCGCGGCTCAGGACTCCTCGGCGGCCGGGACTACACGAGTCTGGTGCTTTCGCACGTGGAAAGGAGCGCACGCGCGGCGACGCACGGCGGGTGACGCAACCTCGCAGCCCCGCCCCTCGGAGCTCCTTCCGCGTCCGGAGCCCCGCGCGCGCTGTGGGCGGGGCTTCGCAAGCCTCTCAGGGCGCCGCCCCCGTGGGCGGCCTTAGGCGCGTCCATCGCGACGCTGAGCGCGCTTCCCGCCTTCTGTTGGGCGTGCGAGCCTCCCCGGAGCCGGGGCTCGTCACCTGCGCTCTCTGCTGCCCCTCTGCTCTGTGAATAACTTCCTAAGGTCTAGGCCCGAAAGCTTTCCCTGACCCATTTCCACCCGACGAACACGGACGATTCTGGGCTCACACATATGCAGTCGATTAAGCATTTATTTATTTATTTATTAAGATTTATTTATTTATTCATGATAGACACGGGGAGAGAAAGAGGCAGAGGCACAGGCAGGGGGAGAAGCAGGCTCCATGCAGGGAGCCCGACGCGGGACTCGATCCCGCGACCCCAGGATCACGCCCTGGGCCGAAGGCGGACGCTCCACCGCTGGGCCACCCAGGGATGCCCGGGGTTCATCTTCTAGTGGGAGGAACAGACACCAACTAAGTTATTAGAAGGCAATGAAAGTGCTTTTGATGGAGGAACAGAGGACTAGCTGAGGACAAAGCACTGGCCCAGGGCAGCACATTGACAAGTCCTTGAGACAGGCAGAGGGACAGTCCTCTATGGACTCAACTGCCTCGATGTTAATACTTTGTTAAGGGCAAAAGGCAATCTTAGCCTGACCCCCAGGATCCTGTGAGTTTACTTTAACATAAAAAAATTCCTTTAGAAATTTCCTTTATCTCTGGGATCCCTGGGTGGCTCAGCGGTTTAGCGCCTGCCTTCGCCCAGGGCGTGATCCTGGAGACGGGAGATCGAGTCCCACATCGGGTTCCTTGCATGGAGCCTGCTTCTCCCTCTGCCTCTCTCTCTCTCTGTGTGTGTCTCATGAATAAATAAATAAAATTTAAAAAAGAAATTTCCTTTATTTCTAAGTCTCCAAGATACATGTTGGCAATCATCCCCCAAGCACGTGGCCCACCGACATACATCTGAAGGGCCTCATGACTCAGGTTTTATTAGACGGTAATAAGTGCCCTTTTCCCAACAATAGCTACCCCCTCAAGGTGCTGGAAACCTTGCTTCCGAAATTCCGGAGAGAGTGTGCTATCCTCAAACCCCTCCCAGCTCCCGGGTATATAATCAGCCACCACCTCCCAGGCCCAAGGCAGCAGCCCTGGGTCCTGCCCCCATACTTTAATAAAACCATCATTTTGCACCAAAGATGTCTCAAGAATTCTTTCTTGGTGGTCGGCTCCGGACTTCACCCCACCAAACCTCACCTATAATTCCAAAACTTCATCACTTTGGAGAAAATAATAGGATGAAAGGAATATAGGACAGTTGGAGGAGGGGTGACATTTCTTAATCAGACATCAAGGAATGCATCCAGTGACTTGAGCAAAGAGTTAAAAGGGATGAGGAGTGAGGCATGCACCTATCTGGGGGAAGAGAGGTCTAGGTATGGAGGATTGTAGGTGCAAAGGTCCTGGGGTGGGGATGGTATGGAGGGTTGGAGAAGCAGTGAGGGGTGTGGTTGGGGCAGAGTTTGCAAGCAGAGCAGAAAGAGATGAGAGCCCGGAGGTAACAAGGGAAATTGTGTGAGGATCTTGGGTGCCAGTGAAAGGACTTTGGCTTTTACTCCAAGTGAGATGGAGCTATGGGAGATTCTTGAACAAAGAAGGGATGTGATCTAACATGGAATCACCTTGTCTGCACATGGGAAACAGAGTGTGGGAACAGCCCTGAGAGGAGGGAGACCAAGGAGGAGGCTGCTGCAGTGGATCAGCTAGCAGACAAGGATGGACAAGATCAGGGTATAGGCAGAGGAAGGAGGGACGAGTGAGCAGATTCTGCGGAAGTATTGGAAATTTGGTGCTTTGTAATTTTATAATATTAATATTCATCTTTACATTCATTGCACAAAGCAAAACAAGTGCTACTATGAGATACAACTAAAAACCTCCAGGAGAAGGCACTGGCCTGTCCCATTCGTGGCTGTATCACTCAGTACCTAGAACAAGGCCTGGCCCAAAGTGGGTGCTCAGTCACTGTTTGTTGAATGAATGACTGAACCAATGCTTTTGAGTTCTTTGTGCGGGGTGTTCCAGCCACGCAGATGCATTTCTGAAAATCTGTTTAAATGTTAAGATGGAAAACCTGCTGAGTTTATTCTGGATTTCTGGGAGCTGTGTAATAATCAAATGGCTTAGGGCACCTGGGGGGCTCAGTGATTGAGCGTCTGCCTTTGGCTCAGGTCATGATCTCGGTGTCCTAGGATCGAGTCCAGCATCAGATTCCCCTCAGGGAGCCTGCTTCTCCCTTGCCTATGTCTCTGCCTCTGTGTGTCTCTCATAAATAAATAAAAAAAATCTTTAAAAAAAAATTGCTGCTTGTTTAAATCTGGGTCCAAACAAGTTCCCTTCATTTGGTTGTTCTCTCATTCTCTTTCTCTCTCTCTCTCTCTCTCTCTCTCTCACACGCACACACACGTACACACACACACACACACACACACACACACACTGGCCAAGAATTTTCAGAGATTACAATTTTTTCATTTTAAAACTGTTTTTTTGGGGAAGTATGACATGCTTACAGAAAAGTGCATGTAACTGCCCAGCTTTATGAGTTATCACAAAGGGAAGAACCCATACCACCACCATTCAAGTCAACAAATAGAACATTACCAGTACTCTAAAAGCCCCTTGTGCTCCTTCTCTTAGGTCTCTTTCATTATGGACACTGTTCCCACCTTGCTTTTCTCACTTCATAACATAACCAGGAGATCACTCCAGTAACAGTGTTTCCAAATGTGCCTTATTTTACCTTCATCTGCAGAGTAGTTCATATGTAGATCAACCAGGCTGCTGATAGATATCTGAATTGTTTCTCTTTATTTAAAAGGTTTTATTTGGGACCCCTCGGTGGCTCAGTAGTTGAGCATCTGCCCTCAGCTCAGGGCCTGATCCTGGAGCCCCAGGATGGAGTCCCACGGGCTCCCTGCTGGAGCCTGCTTCTCCCTCTGCCTGTGTCTCTGCCTTCTCTCTCTCTGCCTCTCATGAATAAATAAATAAAATCTTTTTTAAAAAAATCTTTAAAAAAGATTTTATTTATTTAAGAGAGAGAGAGAGAGCATGAATGGAGGTGGGGGCAGAGGGAGAGAGAGAAACAGACTCCTCACTGATCAGGGAGACTGATGCAAGACTTGATCCCAGGACCCTGGGATCATTATCTGAGCCAAAGGCAGACACTTAAATGAGTGAGCCCCCTAGGCACCCCTCCCCTCCTTTTTAAACCATAAAGAGCACTGTGATGAACAGCCTTGGCTTATATCCTTTTACTGCCATTGTAGCTTTGGGTTGTATTCCTAGTAGTGAGTTCACTGGGTCGAGAGAAAAAAGCATCTATAATTTTGAAAGATACTGCTGAGTTTCCCTGCATCAGACTTATGTTTGCATTCCCAGTGATAGGATATGAGAATTTTTTTTTCCTGATAGCCTTGTCAGTAAATTCTGTTGTTGAGGTCTATCTGGTTGGTGAGAAGTGGTGTCTTGGGTGATTTAATTTCCCTTTTTCTTAATATGGGAAGAATTGAGCATTTCTTATTTTTTTAAAAAAGATTTTATTTATTTATGAGAGAAACAGAGAGAGAGAGAGAGAGAGAGAGAGAGAGAGAGGCAGGCTCCATGCAGGGAGCCCGACGTGGGACTCAATCCCAGGTCTCCAGAATTACACCCTGGGCCAAAGGCAGGCACCAAACTGCTGAGCCACCCAGGGATCCTGAGCATTTCTTATTTTTAAGGGCCATTTGTATCTATCTATTAGCTATCTAAAATTTTTGCCTCTTTTTTTTTTAAAAAAAGATTTTATTTATTCATGAGAGAGACACACACACACACAGAGAGAGAGAGAGAGAGGCACAGACACAGGCAGAGGGGGAAGCAGGCTCCAGCAGGGAGCCCGATGTGGGACTCGATCCCAGGTCCCCAGGATCACACCCTGGGCTGAAGGCAGCCCCGAGCCACCGGGGCTGCCCTTTTGCCTCTTTTTTTTATTGGATTATTTCTTTTGCATCTTAATTTTTAGGGCATCTCAATTCCTTTTCTTGAAAGGGAGTTGAGCCTATGTGAGACTCACCAAGATTTGGTGGAAAGGACTGTGTTTGGTGGCATACTTGAATTCAAATCTAGGCTCCATTGTTACAACCTGCTTTTGGGCAACTTAACTTCACTAAGTCTATTTCTTTTATCTATCCTTGTTTTGCAGAGTTGCTGGGAAGCTCAGAAATACTATATATGGATAACCTGACCTATTGAATCATTCAACATATGTAGATTTCTTTCTCTGTCAATTGCATATGTATATTCTCCACTCATTTTTTTTCTAATTGGGCTGCTATCTTGTTTTATTGATTTGAAGGAGTTCTTTATATATTGTGGATATAATCCTTTACTAGGTATGTTGCAAATCTTTACTCCAGGTTAATCGTTGGCCATTTATTCATTCAATAAGTATGTCCTGAGTATCTACTGTGTGCTAGGTGCTGGGAATAAAGTGGTGAATGAGGCAGATATAGTCTCTGCTTTTGAGTTACTTCTAAATGGGCAGAAAGTCAAATAAAAGTAATTTTAAAGTGTAATAAATGCTAGGAAGGAAAGAAGCAAGCAGGCAAGCATCTGGCACAGAGGGTAACAGGGAATCCATTTTAAATGAGGTGGCTGTGAAAGGCCTCTCTAAGGCCTTAAGCTAACATGTAAGCTGACATTTGAAGGATGAGAAGCAGTTAGTCATGTGGTAAATGCAAAGAACAGCATATTGCAAAGAAGTAAAGTGGGAAAAATCTGGCATGTTCAGTACATTGAAAGATCAAGTTCCCAAAGCATAATTGGCAAGGAGGACAGTGATTGGAGATGAGTCAGAAGAGGTGGGCAGGGGCCTTATAGGACAAGATGGCGAATTTGATTTTATTATGAGAAGTTTCTAGCCAATAGTCCCCCTTATATGTTAGGAAGAGTCATCAAATAGCAGTGAGGGTGGATTACAAAAGGGGAAGAGCAGGTAGGAGGCTGCTGGCATCTTCAGCATGAAGGGGTGATGGCTGTATCAAGTAGGCATAAGAAAGGCAGATTTCAGGTACATTTTGATACAACCCAACAGGATTTGTGGATGAACTGAGTGGAGGGCAAAAGGGAGGGAAGAATCAAGAACGATCCCTATTTCCTATTACAGTGAGTATTGGCAGCGCTAGTCACTGGGTGGGTAAGGCCATCATGGGAAAGGTGGGGGAAGGGTTTGGAAAGGAAGAGAGATTTCAAATTTTGACTTGTGGATTGAATGGACACTTTGAATCCTCACTCCAACTCTATGAGGTAGGTACTATCATGAACTCTGCTTTAAATATGATGCTGTTGGGGCATCTGAGTGGCTCAGTCAAGCATCTGACTCTTGGTTTCAGCTCAGATCATGATCCCAGGGTCTTGAGATGAGCTCTACATCATGCTCCGTGCTCAACAGGGAGTCTGCTTGAGATTCTCTCCCTCTCCCTCTCCCCCTTCCCATGCTCACACAGTGCTGTCTCTCTCTAAAACAAACAAACAAACAAACAAGCAAATAAGATGCTGTTGAGTGAATGTTTGAACCCTTGAGTCCCTTCAAAATGCTTATGTTGGGGCAGCCAGGGTAGCTCAGCAGTTTAGCGCCGCCTTCAGCCCAGGGCCTGATCCTGGAGCCCCAGGATTGAGTCCCACGTCGGGCTCCCTACATGAAGCCTGCTTCTCCCTCTGCCTGTGTCTGCCTCTCTCTCTCTGTCTCTCATTAATAAATAAATAAAATCTTTTAAAAAAATGCTTATGTTGGAGGGGCACTTGAGTGGCTCAGTCAGTTAAGCATCTGCCTTCAGCTTAGGTTATGATCCCAGGGTCCTGGGATTGAGTCCTGCAAGGGGGTAGATGAAGTCCCTGAGATCCCTGCTCAGTGGGGAGTCTGCTTCTTTCTCTGCCTCTTTCCCTGGATTGTGCTCTCTCTCAAATAAATAAATAAATAAAATCTTTAGAAAAAAATTCTTATGTTGGATCTTAATTCCCAATGTGATGGTATTTGGAGGTGGGGCCCTTGAGAGGTGATTAGATTGTGAGGGTGGAGCCCTCATGAAGGAGGTTAGTGACTTTATTTTTATTTTTTAAATATTTTATTTATTTATTTGAGAGAGAGAGCATGAGTACAAGCAGGGGTAGAGGCAGAGGGAGAGAGGAAGGGAGAAGCAGACTCTGCTCTGAGCAGAAAGCCTGATGCTGGGCTCGATCCCAGGACCCTGAGATCATGACCTGAGCTGAAGGCAGATGCCCAACTGACTGAGACACCCAGGCGCCCCAGATTAGTGCCTTTATAAACTAGTCCCCAGAGGGCTCCCTTGGCCCTTTGCCATATGATGACACATATGAGAAGATAGCCAATCATCAACCAGGGAGAGGGCTCTCACCAGGCACCAAATCTGCTGGTACCTCGATCTTGAACTTCCCAGCTTCCAGAACCATGAGAAGAAATAAATTTCTGCTGTTTCTAAGCCATCCATTCTACGGTATTTTCTTATAGTAGTTGCATAGACTAAGACATATATGGAAACCAAGTGGCAGAGAAGTTGTTGGATTATAAATTATAAAGCCAGAATATATTCACCCTCTTTCCATTTTTGACTCCTTCCCTCCATTCAATTGTTCATCTTCCCCTCATCTACTTTTAATTATCCATGTCCCTATCTTTCCATTTTGCCACCCCATTCACCCATCCAGGTCCCCTTCCTCCTTCTCTGCCTTTCCCCTCCTTTCCACCCACCCATAATCCGTCCACCCACCCACCCATACCTCCAATCATCCTTTCACCCTTTGATAAATATTCATCATGTGCCAGATGCCCCAGGCATATGACAGCTGCTGTGCAAGAAGGAAAGTCAGAGCGGAGAAGGCATAAGACACATTGGCATGCAGCTTAGCCTGAGATATTTATTCAATGCTCTAGCAATTGGCCTCAGTGGCTCATCAAAGGGGTAGAACAGTGTAGGGGCACACAGGGACACTGTGCACCCTCCAATTATTGGAATCTCCAGGATTCAGGTCCCGAAGTCCTCATTCCCAGGAGATGATTGATCAGCTGTGACTGTAAGAGACAGACTCTTAGCAATTCTCTTGCAGATTGAGCACTTACCCCGATTGCCCCCTTCCCATGAGGACCCAGGTGCCCCTACCCCCAAGTAGCCTGGCTTCCATGCTACATCTCTCACCATGGGGAGAAGTCCTGCACTCTTCAGCTCTCCTGCTGTCATCTTCTGGAGTCATGCCCATCATTGGTCTTGGCCTTGTCAAAGTTTCCGCAGACGCCACACAGCTTTCCAGCATGGTCATCATTGACCATCACAGCCAGCTGCCCGTTGGTGCCAAGCCACACCTGGACCCCTGCCTTCTGAATAACACTCACGGAGCCATCGGGATTCTTATGTATGGACACAGATGCCGATAACTCAGCTGGGAGAGTCACAGGGAGACCATTCACCTGGTGATGGTAAGGGAAAAAAGAGGTGAGGCTAGAGTCACAAAAGAGTTGGAAGGTTACCAAGATGGAGACTCCAAGCAAGATAACAAGTTCAAGGAGCAAAAGCAGAGAGAGACACAAGTGCCAAAAGAGATAAAGACATGGATTGACGCACCGTATAAAGAGATGCATACATAAGCTAGCTGGAGATTTGGAGAGATGGTTAAAAGGACAGAGAGATGGGTTGATGGATAAGTAAGAATCACAAAACATTCCAGGGCCAGCCAGGTTGGCAAGGAGCACTTTATACCAGATAGATAAACACACGATCCAACCCCAGCATCGTCCTGTATGGTTCTCCTTTTCAAAATAAAAGAACACTTGTGTATGTCCTGTTAAGTTACTGGTTCCCAACAAGAGCAACTTCATGTCTTATTTTTTCAATGCTGGTATCTACAGACAAGTAACGAGCTAGAAAGTATCTCAATTATGTGAGAAAATTACTGTTTCTCTGTCATAAGCTGTGTACACAGTAACCTTGAGAACCTCATGAGTTTTTCCCTTTAAATAATTGTTGTTTGTTTTCTTTTTTAAAAAAATATTTTTATTTATTTATTCATGAGAGACACAGAGAGAGAGAGAGGCAGAGACACAGGCAGAGGGAGAAGCAGGCTCCATGCAGGGAGCCTGACGTGGGACTCGATCCCAGGTCTCCAGGATCAGGCCCTGGACTGAAGGCAGCACTAAACTGCTGAGCCACCCAGACTGCCCCTGTTGTTTGTTTTCATTGATGAGTTAATTATTCTAGAGTTAGACTCCCTAGAGAACCTTCTTTGAAAGAAAAGTTCTTTTTTTCTAAATGCTTTGTGTCTGAGTCTTCCTCTGCCAGTTGATTGGAAAGATAGGTAGATATACCTGGATGGATGGATGGATGGATGGATGGACTGATGGACTGGTGGGTGGATATGTGGATGCATGGATGGATGGATGGACTGGGGGGTGAATGGATGGGTGGGTGGATGGATGGACTGGTGTGTAGATGGATGAGTGGTGGATGGATGGGTGGATGAATAGACAAAAGAAAGGAAAGAAGGAACAGAGGGAGGGAAAAGGGAAGCAAAGAGAGAGAGGAGAAAAGGGAAACAGAGGTAGAAGAATAGATGGCTGGAAGGAAGGAAAAAGAGATGGATAGAGTGAAGAATAGTTGGAGGAGTGGATGCAAAGTTTCATCAGACTTCAATCTATGGAGGTATAATAACTGGGTCTGAATCATCTGTGTCTCTCAGCATATGGCCTGTCAGAGAGGGAACGGGCTGAATATATTCACAAAAACCACCTTTTCCTGGGAATCCTCTTTGGGTGGCCAGGCCCCATTCTGGGTACTGGGGGCAAAGTGATGACCAAGAGGGACAGGACCACTGTCCACCTGCAGATTACGTGCTAGTGATGGAGAAAGGCAACAAACACAAGCAAATAATGGATGACTTCAGATAGCGATAAGTGTTTTGAAGGAAATCAAAGAGAACAATAGCATGGAGACTGGGATGGAGAGGAGGAGCTTCTGTAGGTAGTCAGGAAAGGCCTTTCTGTAGAAGCAACGCTGGAACAGAGGCCTAGAGGACAAGAAGGTGTCAACTCAGATTGCCTGGGAGAAGAGCACCACAGCAGTGGGCATAGCACATGCAAAGGCCCAAGGTGCACATGCAAAGGAACAAGCTTGGTTTGCTGAAAGGTCAGCCTGGCCTTTCATAAACATAGCTAACAAGGGAAGGAGTTACAGGAAACGAGGTTGGAGGCCAGCAGGAGTCAGATCACACAGCCTCGTAGGCCAAGGGAAGGAGGTGGCTTGAGTTTGGAATGTTGTTCTGGGAAGCCACCTGTGGAGTTTTACACCTGATCTGATTCACATTTCTAGAGCATCTGTCTGCTATACAGAGAACTGTTTCTCAATAGAGGGGCAAGGAGAGGTCAAGAGTAGGTGTCTGTGAATCTGAATTATGGATCAGGGAGATGGCTTGAGAAAAGGAATGATTGGTCCAGATTACCCTAAAGAGAGAAGGCAAGCCTCCCTGCTCCAGCAAGAGCTGAACCTTGGCCTGTCTCCATGCGTTGGAGGGGGGATGCAGATCATCTACTGAGGGAGGTGTGTGGGGCATTGGCTGTATCTTCACTGAACCCAGAAGACCCCGGTGGATATCTCTGCAATCAATAAACAGGTCACAGAAATAAGGACATGCTCATCTAAGAGCTTAGGGTAGCCTGGCATCTGTGTTTGAGTCTGGGACTCTTCCACATGGGCCATGAATGATTGGATCATAAGCCGGCATCAGCTTGGCCAAACAGAGTCTCTATCAGAGATCTGGAATTGGGGTGGTGAGAACCAGGGGGTTTGGCAAATGCAAATGTACATGAGAGGAAGTCAAGGGGCAGAACGAGGGGCACCAGTGCTGGAACAGACTCCTGGAGGCAAACAACAGCAGGCATGAGGGAGTCCCGAAGAGCAAGCAGAAGGACAAGTGAGGGAAGGATCAGTGGCCTGTAATCATCAGAGTCCGGGGGAAGTTCCCACTGAACGCTGCACTTGGACACAATCAGGTCCCTTGTATCTACAGCACCTTGTTCCTACCAAAGTGGTTCGGAACTGAGTCTGGTGCTGGTGGGTTCAAAGCCTGGATCTCCTAGGCACTGTCTGAATGACTTGAATGCATGACTTCAGCTTCTTGGGCCCTAGTTTATCATCTGTGCAAAATGAGGATAAGAAAATGAGGATTAAAAAAAAAAAAAAGAAAATGAGGATAAGAAGAGCCCCCATCCTGTCCCATCCTGTGGGTATGTGTTGGGAAACCAAAAGGAATGAAACTGAGTAGGTGAATAGCAAGTCCAAAAGACAGAGGTACAAATCCAGATAATACTGCCAGGGCACCTGGATCCAGCCACTCCTGAGGCTCTATCCTTGGATTTTCTAGTTCTGTGGGACAATAAATTCCTTTTTGCTCAAGGCAATCTGAATTCAGGTTTCTGTTGCTTATAGCCAATAGAGTTTTGATTAACACTATTATCAGAACGACTAATTTACTTCAGCATGAAAAGTGAGCACTCCTCAAGAACTCAGCCA
Organism: Vulpes vulpes; assembly: GCF_048418805.1. Taxonomy (NCBI): domain Eukaryota; kingdom Metazoa; phylum Chordata; class Mammalia; order Carnivora; family Canidae; genus Vulpes; species Vulpes vulpes. The sequence goes on from NC_132780.1 coordinate 9,066,506, forward strand.
GGGATGTGTGGGTGACTCAGTCAGTTAAGCATCTGCCTTCAGCTCAAGTCATGATCCCAGGATCCTGGCTCTGTTCAGCAGGGGGTCTGCTTCTCCCTCCCTCCTTTTCACCTCAAATAAATAAAATCTTAAACAAACAAAAACAAAAACCAAACAACTCAGAATAGAGAGACCAAGTCTGAAATACTGAGACAAATACAAATGCAGGGACTAAACTATAGAGATCTGGATAAAGGAAACGCAAGACAGATGGGCAGCCAGGATTGCAGGGACCACAGCAGGAGGGACAAAAGCACAGGGGAGACACGCCCCCATGCCAGGCTTACCCATACGCCCTTCTCTAGGCTCAGAGTCACCAGCCCATCCTTGAAGAAGATGTGAACCTCGTCCACAGGTTCAACTTTGTCTTTGCAGGCATGGAGGACTGCAACCACTCGGTACCAGGGGATGGTGGTGTCTGGTAGTCCTGGGCAGAGGGAAGACAGCTCATAGATGCCCTGGGAGTGGAAAGCTCTGCGGGACCCATTGAAGATGATGAGGTTGGCATCTACAGAGAGGGAACAGAGACCCTGGGGGGTCCAGCAGTTCCGGGCCCCGGCCTGGACCTCACATATGCTGTTTGGCCCGCAGCTGGCTGCCTGGCACGTCAGGCCAGTGTTTGAGGAACAGGAACAGCGCTGGCGGCAGTCTGAGCTCAGCAGTGAGGAGTTCACCTGTGCACAGAGAGAGGGGCTGGGTGACCTCAGTGCGGTGGATCACACCCATGGCTGCAATCTCCCAAAGCTCTGCATGCACGCAGAGTGACTTTGCAGCAACTTCCATCGAGAGACGTGGAGGTTATTTCCCCTTCATCCCAGGAATCTGGGTTCACCTCAACACTCTGCTTTGGTTATTGTAAGACAGCAGAAGCAGTGCCACACCCAGTTCAGGGTTGGACCTCATGAGACCTTAGAGCTGTCTCGCTCGCTCTCTCTCTCTCCCTCCATCCGTCCCTCCTTCTCTCTCTCCTTCTTGGAATCCTGCCCACAAGAACAAGTGTGGACTAGTCTGCTGGAGGATGAGATCCCCAAGGAAGAGAGACGATGATCCCAGCTGCCATCACAGAGCTGACCCACCGCAGGGCTACAGATGTATGAGCAAGCCCTGGAACAGCAGAAGGACCACCCAGCAGAGTCCAGCCCACACAGCAGAGCCTCAGCCTTATGAACTAAACAAATGGTTGTCTTAAGCCCCTAGGGTTTGGGGTGATTTGTAACCCGGTAAAAGCAAACTGATACCAGATGGGAGTGAGCACTGCAGAGATCCCAGGGTCCTGGCACTCACAGCCCCAGAACTCAAGGCCCCCTGGGAACCCAACTCCAGGAAATAACTTTTTTTCTCCCACCTGACTGGCTGCTCTCTCTTCACTGCATTTTCAAGTTCATCCTCATCTCCCAAGTCCTTAACTGCTACTTTGCTCAGGGCTCAGTCCTTAGACTTTTCCCTTCTCTATGTCCAATACCTGGTGATCTCATCAAATCTCATAAAAACTAAAAGCAGTGTCTGATCCTCATTTCGACTCTGGCCCAGGGGGACAGGTGATTGTCAAAGAGGACATTACTGGGACCACCAATAAAATTCAAATAGAATCTTTATAGTATTGAATCAGAGTTCATTTCCTGATTTTGTTGTTTTATTTTTAGATTAGCATTTCCTGATTTTGAAGTGAATCACATAATAATCATGTAAATGAGTTTCCTTATTCTTAGGAAATCCCTGCTAAAGTACTAAGGGATGAAGGGGGACTGTGTCAGGATCATACTCTCAAATAGTTCAGAAAAAATGTGTATATATACTTATATAGAGAGGATGTCAAAGCAAATGTGTCAAAAGGTCAATAAGAACCTAAAGGAAGAGTATGCAGGAGTTCTTTGTATGATTCTTGCAAGTTTTCTTAAGTTTGAATTCTTTAAAAATAAAAGTCTAGGGACGCCTGGGTGGTTCAGTGTTTGAGCGTCTGCCTTTGGTTCAGGTCATGATCCTGGGGTCCTGGGATCGAGTCCCACATTGGGCTCCCCGCAGGGAGCCTGCTTCTCTCTCTGCTTGTGTCTCTGCCTTTCTCTCTGTGTCTCTCATGAATAAATAAGTCAAAACCTTAAAAAAAATTATAAAAGTCTGAAAACATTAAAAGAAATGAATGAATGTAACAAAAGAGATAAATACTATCGCTCTATGATGTCTTGCTCATCTGTATCTCCAGCCCAGACTTCCCTGGAGAATGCCACACTGACAAATCCAAGAAACCTTCTAGCACAGGTAGAGTGGCGAGGACTGGGATGGGGGAAGCACTGGGGTAATACCTAACCCAGCCTAGGGGATGATCAGGGAGGGCTTCCTGTAGGCGGTGACATCTGGAGGAAGGAGTTTGGCATTTCTTTCCCCAAAAGTCTTCCACTTCTAGGACTTCTGGCCTATCTTTCTGCCATTCATAAAATGATGGAGATGAATGAGGATGGAATGTGGTCATTCATCTTTCCTTTACTTGATATATATATACTTCTGAGGAGGTGGGATGCCTAGTAGTTCAGAGGGTAGGTCCAGGCTGCTGGGATGTGAATCCCAGCATTACCACTTGCTAAGGGACCATCAGGGCTCACTTCTCTTTGTGGCAGTGGTGCCCATCTCACAGGATTGTTATGATCACTAAATAAATGAACACCTGCCACAAACGTGGGGCATAGCAAGAGTGCAGAAAACATCAAGTGCAAAAATAAATCAGATTCACTTTCAACTTCCATCAGCAGAGGATGGCTAACTTCATCAGCTACTGTGCTGTTGAAAATTGTTGGGGTTTTTTACTGTGTGATGAAGGCAGAGGGTGAGGCCCGGTTCCCAGCGGGCGCCCTTCAGGCACCACAGCACCGATCCTCAGACACCTATGGTGCAAGGATGATGATTAACCCCATGAAGAAAATGAGGCTCAGATAAGGGGCCGTATTTTGGAGGGCTGAATGGCCCCCAAAAATATCAGGTCCCAATGCCTGGAACCAGTCAATATTATCTTATATGGAAAAAGAGTGTTTGCTGATGTGATAAATTAAGGATCTCAACTGTCCTGGATTATCTGAGTGGGACTTAAATGCAGTCACGTGTATCCTTAGCAGAGGGAGGCCCAGAGACGTTTTGTGACACATACACAGGAGGTGGGGAAATGTGACATGGAAGCAGAATTTGGAGGTGGCCAGGAAAACTGGGGTGCAGCCACCAAAAACTGGGGTGAGGGACGCCTGGGTGGCTCACTGGTTGAGTGTCTGCCTTTGGCTCAGGGCGTGATCCCAGGGTCCTGGGATTGAATTCCGCTTTGGGGTCTCCGCAGGGAGCCTGCTTCTCCCTCTGCCTATGTCTCTGCCTCTCTCTCTGCATCTCTGATGAATGAATGAATAAAATCTTAAAAACAAAAACAAAAACAAATCTGGGGGGAAGGAGAGAGGAGGGGCAAGGAATGGCTTCTCCCCTGGAGCCTCTGGAGGGAGGGCTGTCCTGTCCACACCTCGATTTTGCCCCAGTGCCTCTGGTTCCTGACGCTGGCCTTCCGAACTCTGGGAGAATAGATGGCTCTGGTTTGAAGCCACCCAGTTTGAGGTCGTCTGTCTCAGTAGACTCAGGGAACTAATACTTCCCTGGCATGGAGCCATGGAGCTGGGAAATGTCCCCATCCTTGAGGTGTGGGCACAAGAACTCCACATGTTTCCCTAGAGCTCCTCCTCCCTCCCTGCCTGTCATCCATCGTTGATGCCAACCCTAGGCTCACCGGCAGGTAGTGGCCGTCATGGGTGCAGCCACAGTCTTGCACGGGGATGCAGGTGCCCTGCGAGAGCAGGAAGCGGTCATCACACTCACAGCCCTCAAAGCAGCGGTTGGTGCAGCCGGTGAGGCCGGAGAGAGCTGCGCAGGAGCCCTGGCAGGAGCGCATGCAGGTGGAGTAGTGGCTGTGGGCCGGGCACTGGAGTGCTGCAGAGGGAGGAGGTAGGGCAGGTCAGGGTCCTCTCCCGCACCCTTACCCCTACCCCCTCGGCCTCCCCGCACACCAGGGTCTAGGGGGCAGTGCTGGGGACACCAGCAAGAAAGCAGCCTCGGGCCCTGCTCGATGAGCTCATCTCAGGGGGACAGACAGTGACAGCCCAGCACCATCAGGGCTGCTGGGGGAAGCACAGGCAGGGGGTCAGACCAGGATGGGACAAGAAGAGGGAGTTGCAAGGACCCAGGGGAAGTGTTCCGGGTGAGGCCCTGGGCTCTGGCGAGCAATTGGCAGAGCATGTGGCTGCCCCCGAGATGAGGACTCGGTCGGGGAATGGGAGGATCAGGTGTGGGGTAAAATGCTAATGCCATATGAGAACACAGCAGGTCTGAGGGACCCTATGGACATCCGGGGGAAAGTGTCCAGGAAGCCACTGCCCCCCCAAGACTGGCAGTCAGGAGAGAGGTCAGGGCTGAAGACAAAGTGTCCGCTGTCAGCACTGAGGACAAATCTAGAGCCATAGGGGTGGATCATGGCTCTGGACAGAGGTGCTGTCCTGAGAAGAATGAACAGGACACAGCCCTACCCTGGGAGTTAGAAGGAAGCATACCCCTAACTGGGGGTATCTAAGAGGTACAGTCCTGGGCCGGAAGTCTGAGGGCTATAGCCACATCCAGGGGGACATGGGGGCCACGTGAGCCACAGACTCACGCTTTATTATGTGAGCTGCCAACCTGCCTGACCAGCCCTCCCGGGTCACCACAGAGAAGGTTCAGGACAAGCCCTGAGGATGAAGCACATCTGTGGTTTCAGGAGAGTGGGCCCCTGAAGGGAGACTGAGAAGGGCCAGTGGGAGCTCTGTGGGGTGTGGTGCGGGAGAAGCTAGGAGAGCCTTCAAGAGGGAGGGCCTGCTGGTGAGATGCAGACAGGATGGGAGCAGGTGCAGGGCGGTGGAGGGGGGCGGGACGTCCCTGAGCCTGGTCTGGAGTCTCTCGAGGACCCCCGGGACACTCACGGCAGAAGCTCTCCGTCCTCCAAGGCTTCACGGTGCCACTGACTGCCTGGCAGGCTGCCGTGTAGGCCGCTAGGCTCTGGCACAGGAAGGCGGTGCTGCCTTTGTGGTGGCACAGGTCGTACACGCACTGGCGGAAGTACTCGGAGGGGTTCAGCACGGCGTGGCAGCCTGCAAAAGGGCCGTTGGGGTCCCGGATCTGCCCGCAGGCCTGGTTGCTCTCATAGGGCGCCGTCTCCTGGGCGGAGCACACGGGGCAGCCACTGGCCCCACAGCCCTCAGTGCAGCCCTGGGAGGAGCTGGGCGCCCGCCACGCGGCTCCGAAGGCATCCACGCTGGAGGCCTCGGCGCCATTGGGCAGCACAAAGTCGTCGCTCCAGTTGCCGTTGAAGTTCCCACAGAGGCCACAGAGCCGGCCACGGAAGGGGCTGGGGATGGAGATGAAGATGTGGGCATTGCCATCAAAGAGAAGCCGCAGTGCTTTGGTGGTCTGGAGAATCACGTTCCGGCCCTCGGCAGTCACCCGCACGTGACCCACGGCCACAGGCAGGGCCACAGCCTCGCCATCCACAGTGACCTGGATGGAAAGGTCAAGCAGGTGGTCAGGGACTCACAGAATCATGGGTGAGGCGGTCCCCTCAGACTCATGGGTGAGGACTGTGTTCTTCACCAGCCCTTTGGGGTCAGACCATGTTCTTCAGATTACCTGAGGGTGGGACTGTGTCCCCCTCACTCACCTTGGGGTAGAGCCTATCCTGCTCAGACCCCCGGGAGAAGCCACTTACCTTTGGCCCCTGAGCCAATGTCACAACCTGGCCAGCCACAGTAACCACCAGCTGTTGGAGATCTCCAGCTGCATCCTTCTCAAGCACAATGGCAAAGTCCTCGTCCTTGGGGTCAGGGTGGCAGACTCGGGCTAAGACGTAGGAGCAGGAGCCATGCAGGTCATAGACACGCCCATCCAGGGTAATGTAGTGGATGCCACCATTGATCACACAGCGGCCACAGCCTGTAGGGTGGCAGGCCTGGACACCGTCCTCTACTCGGCACTCCTCGTAGGGCCTGCAGGCCGAGCCCTCCTGGCAAGTGACTTGGCCGCCCTGCCCACACTTGCAGCGCCGCTCGCACTCAGGGCCCGGGTAGAAGGACTCGCCCAGTGGGTAGTAGTGGCCCTCGTGGAGGCATCCACACTGGCCCACAGGCACACAGGTGTCACCGCTGAGCACAAAGCCGGCGTCACAGACGCAGCCCTCCCGGCAGGTCTGCACGCAGCCCTCAGGCGCAGAGAGGCTGGGGCAGCTTATAGGGCAGGAGTCACCACAGAGCTTGTAGTGGCTGTTGGCAGGGCACTGGACGGCTGTGAGGACAAAGAGGGAATGAACCAGGTGGGTGCATGGGAGAGGCACAGAGAAGGTGCAGAGTGGGAGAAACTGCTCAGAATCTGCATGTTCTGTCTGAGAATATTTCATGACTGACTCCACCCAGGGATCTGGGCAAAGTGTCTGATCCAGGATATCTTACTGGGGGATCCAGGTGGGGATGTGGAGACCAAGTCTCTCTGATCATGCTGTGTGTCAATCTGATCAAGTATTTTTTTTTTAAGATTTTATTTATTCATGAGAGACACAGAGAGGCAGAGACATAGGCAGAAGGAGAAGCAGGCTCCCTCTGGGGAGCCTGATGTGGGACTCGATCCCAGGGCCCTGGGATCACGACCTGAGCCAAAGGCAGATGCTCAACCACTGAGCCACTCAGGTGCCCCCTGATGAAGTATTTCTAAAGATGAAGTGAATCTTATGGGGTGAATCTGACCACCTACATCTGACCAAGATATGCAGGATTAGAACCCACTGTGGGTGTCTCAGGGGGTGAATCTGACCAGGGCGTGGAGCCAAATGTATCCTGTATCTCTGGTATGAATCCACCTGAGTATACCTGGCTGTGGATGTCTGACCCGAAGCCTCTGATGGAGTCTCTTCTCTCTGACAAGGTCGGTGTCGGCGTGAGTCCGACCATGTCTATCTGATTGGGTGAAGCTGACTGGATAAATTTCACCAAGGCCATGTGTCTGAGGGTAATGGCCCTGGACTCTCTGACCATGAACCTGTATATATCTACCTGGGGCTGTGTCAGGGTCATGATCTTACCTGGGAGTGTCTGCCCAAGTGCTTCTAATCAGAAGAGTCTCTGCCTGAGGTTATCAGACCAAGGTTCTATCTGACCTTGTGTATTTCAGTGTTTGAAACAGTGTAGGTGCATCGGACCAGGTGTAACTCTCTAGGTCTCTCTCACCAGGGGTACCTGAGAGAATCTACCTTGACCAGGTGTATCTCGCTGTGTAGCTTTCACCGGCTCCACCACCGCGGTCTATCTGACTAAGATATCAGCACGTGGATCCCTGAGAGGATCCTGGACCCGGGGTTTCTGACCAGGTGTATCTGAGTGTCTCCCATGGCAGTCTGCGTCCTGGTGCATTGGTGTGTGAAGGCTATTGTGGTTCTTTGGACAGGAGCTACCTGGCTCAGGGGAGGCAAGGTGCTGCCTAACCCTGTGGGGGAGGAGAACTCTTGTCTTAGAGCTGTGTGAAGGGGAAGGCGGGAAGACACCCCCTGCCCAACCCCACCCCATTATGTGGACCGGGCATGGATCAGTACTCACGACAGAAGTCTGGCCGCCTCCACTCTCCGAGCTGGGCCCCCGCGGCCTGGCAGACTGCCACGTAGGTCTCCACGGCAGGGCAGAGGCCTCCCGGATGGCCCTGGGCCTGGCAGGCGTCCAGCAGGCAGGCCTGGAAGTACTGCTGGGGCGGCACCAGGGCGTGGCAGGGCGCCAGCGGGCCGTCGGGCGCGGAGATGATGCCGCAGGCGTCGCGGCCGCCGAAGGGCTCCTGCTGCTCGGGCGTGCACTGCGGCGGGCACGGCCCGGGCACGCACTCCCCGCAGCCCGCCTCGCCGCCCACCTGCCAGCCGGCCGGGTTCCCGCCCACCGCCTGGAGGTCGTCGGCGGGGTCCTGGTTGTAGTTCCCGCACAGGCCACAGAGGGCGCCCGCGTACGCCGCCGGCACGTGCAGGCGCACGAAGCTGTCCCCGTCGAAAGCCAGAGACAGTCCGGCGGCCGTGGTCACCACCACGTCGGCGCCGCTCAGGTAGGCGCGCAGGCGTGAGTCCAGCTGGTAGGGCAGCGCCACGAGCTTGCCGTCCACCTGCGGGCACGCGGTAGGGATGGGGGATGACCACGCGGGTCAAGGTTCAAATTTTGACTACACCACCGAAGGGGGTGGGGGTGGGGTAGGGTAGGGTGGAACACTGAGGCTGGGATCTACCTTTGGTAATAATAAATAAATAAATAAATAAATAAATAATAATAATAATGACAGCAGCAGTAGTAGTAATAATGGGCATCTAGAGCTACTATGCCACTGCTTCCTCACACGACCCTCTGAAGCAGGTACTCTTCTTAGACCCATTTTATAGCGGAATAAACTAAGGCTAAACTAAAGGAATTATCTAAGGAATGGGGAAGCCACTGCTCCAAGGCATACTCTGAACCCCTGCATCATGGCCCCGCTAACCTATGAAAGGGAATCAGGGGAATGACAAACTCCTGATTGTCCCAGACAACCCCAGGGCTGGCATGGGCTCCCGTCTGGCTCCAGGCCCCTCACCTGCAGCTGTCGCGGCCACTGGGCACTGAGGGTCAGGCTGTGACTGTAGATGTGTAGGGTGACGCTGCGAGTGTAGCTGACTGCCTGGCTGCCCCGGTGCTCATTGACTACAGTGACGGTGAAGTTCTCAGCCCCCGTGGGTAGTGCATTGCAGGGCATGCTCAGCAGGTACTCGCAGTTGCCTTGGAAGTCGAATCGGTGCCCGTCCAGGGTGATGTAATGGGGGTCACCCCAGGCCTGACACTCAGCTGTGCTGACAGGCTGGCAGCCGAGCTGGCCCGAGGGCAACAGGGCACATTGCTCACCTAGCCCGCACTTGGCAGGCTTGCAGATCGGCGAGCTGCCCCCAGGCCCACAGTGGCACCTCTGGGAGCAGGTGGCATCAGCCCAGAACTCACTGCCAGCTTCGTGGTAGGTGCCGTTGACCCAGCAGCCACAGCCACCATCCAGGGGCACACAGCGGTCGGCACTCCACACAAAGCCTGAATCACACTGGCAGCCCTCGGCACAGGGGCTGTCACATGGCTTTGGGGTCGTGGGAGGTGTAGGGGCTGGGCAGCTGGCTGGGCAGGCTGGGCCACAGAGCTCGTAGTGGCTGTTCTCCGGGCAGGAGATCTCTGTGGGTGGACCCAGGAGTGGGAGGGAGAGAAAGAGAGGGAATGGTGTCAGGGGTGGGGTCAGAAGATTGGGAGGAGATAGATGGAGACAGAGACAAGGAGGGACAGACAGGGAGGGATTGAGGGGAACAGCAAGACACCAATAGAAGGACACAGAGGAAGACCCAAACAGATATGGGGAGAGAGAATGAGAAATGGAGAGGCAGAGACAAGCACCAAGAGACAAGAGGCAAAGAGAGAGAGAGAGAGAAACAAATGGCCCAGAAAGACTGGAGTGAGACCCATATAATGTGGGAGAGACAGGATCCCCTCCTCCACCCCCAGCTCCTGCTCTGCTCCCCGACACTCACCACAGCCAGCCTCCTCCCTCCAGTTCTTAATGGCAATCCCGGCGGCCTGGCAGGCAGCGGCATAGGCGGCCAGAGCCTGGCAAAGGATGTCGTGGGCCCCGCCGCCTAGGCAGACATCCAGAACGCAGCCCTTGAAAAAGCTGTCGGGGGCCACATGGGCATGGCAGGCAGCGAAGGGGCCTCCCGAGTCAGGGGCCAGGGGCCCACAGAAGCCCGGGCCCTTGTACTCCTCCAGGCGGTCCTCAGGGCATGTTGGACAGTTGCCCTGGCATTCGTCCCAGCACAGCGGGTCCCAGCCTGGAACTCGCCAGCTGCCGCCCCAGCTGGGTATGGAGGGAGCCAGTGTGCCATTGGGGAAGACTCGGTCGTTGCTGATGTTCCGGTCCATGTTCCCGCAGAGCCCAGACACCTGGCCGTGATAGCTACTAGGCAGTGTCACCTCTACTCGCCAGTCCCAGTCGTAGGTGACCCGAAGCCCGAAGTCAGCCACCAGCAGCGCTTTTGATGGGCCGTGGGTCACCGAAAGCCGCCCCCCGGCCACAGAGACGGGCAGCACTGTCAGCACACCGTTCACCTGGGGGTGGAGGGGAGGGGAAGGAGGCAAACAGGGCTCACTCGAGGTGCAGAGGCTTCAGCTCTGGCCCCTTCCCTGCCTCCCTCCCTCCCTCATCTGCCATGGCTGGCAGCTGCCAAGGCCTTCCTCAGGACTGACAGTTATATGTCGGTTATTAAACATCAAGGATATTGCTTGAGTCCAGGCCCTGGAGAATGAAACCTTATTCTGCTGCTTTTTCTGGGTCTCTCTCTCTCCTTTCCTCTCTCTCCATCTCCCTCCCTTCTTCTTCTCTCTCTCTCTGTTGTCTTTCCCTCTCTCTACATCTAGATCTAGTTCTCTTTCAGCATCTCTCTCTCTCTGGGTCTTTCTGTGTCTCTTTCTCAGTGACCCCCCCTCATCTCCTGTACACCCCTGTGTATCTGGACATCTCTTGAAGTCACTCAACATTCATTATTGAGTGCTGACCCTGTTCTGTATCTCTCTCTCCCTTTGTGCACTACCATTCATTAATCTGTAATCCTGTCACCATGGGCAGGAAAGGCAGCCCGCCTCCCCGTGGCCTTCACCCCTCTCCCCATCTCCCTGAATTTCCCTCCTTGTTGCAGGCTCTGGGCCTCTCATTTATTCCCTCACCAACATTCACAGGCTCTCAGCCGGATCCCCATTTCACAGACAAGGAAATGAAGGCCCATCAAGAAAAGTCACACCCAACATCACACAGTTCACAAGGAGAGTCTGGATTCAAACCCAGGTTGCTAAAAAAGGCAAATGCTGAAGTCTTACATCAGAGCCTTTAGCAAAGGGCTGGGCTCATTTAATTCCCAACAAAGAGGGGGCGTTTGCTGTAATTGTTGCTTTCACTGTCATTTTGTTTTGGGCCTAGGCCAAGAGTGAGCTTTCAGCTCCTAACTGTGGCTGGCAGGATGGCTTGCCCCCACCAGGGAATGTTGGACTTACCCGGACTTTGCCAACCTCCCCTTTGTGGATGGAGATGTTGAAGCCGAGGGCAGACACAGTGACGAGCCTCACATAGGATACAGCAGGGTTGCCCCGGTTCTCATTTTTGGTGGTAACGGTGAAGGGGGTCAGGCTTTGGGTTCTGCCCCCCTGGTAGCCGGCTGCTGACAGCACGTAGTCGCACGTGCCCTGGAAGTCGAATTCCCAGCCATCGAAGGAGTGGTAGTGTGGGTCACCCCACAGCCAGCATGTGGCCTCATAGTTGGGCACGCACACAGCCTGGCCATCCTTCTCCTGGCATGTCTCCTGTGGCCGACACGTCACACCGTGGCATGGGTCTGGAGATGGGGAGAGGGGACCTTGTGGGGCTGCCCAGCCTAAGGTCGGCTGCTCCCTGGCATCTGCCCCAGTCTATGCTGGCACTACTGTACTGGTGCTGAGGGCTACTGCAGGTGAGAACAGATACCCGAGGCCTCACATCTGAGACCCATGCCTGTTGGTTTGCTGTTGGAGACCTAGACCCCAAGGACCTTGCAGCAAAGACACAGACTGTAGGGCCTTACACTGGAACCCAGCCGCAGGGGTCCCAGTATCTGCAATGCCAGCCCCGAAGGCATCCATGAGAAGGCATCCACCGCACCAGGGTTTTCTGTGTTCAAGACCTGGGTCCCGTATTCGCCATGCCTGAGCTCCCAGACTTTTGGGGGCCACCAGGCTGCACAACCTCTAAGCCAGCAGATTATATAGCTGCACCTTCCAGTGACCTCTGCCTCTCCACCTTCCTCCCTTCCCTGGGTAGGAGTTGGGAGCTGCTCCCTCCATCTGCTCATTCAAGTTCTCTTATCCCTCTGGGATCTGTTGCAAATAAATACTGTAGATTAAACTCCTCATGGAAGCTACTGTGTGGTTTCTGTCTCCTGATCCCACTCTGACTGAAATAGCCCCACCCCTGGGAGTCCCTGTGATCCTGCCCAGCAGCACTGAGGGTCTCAGTTCTGGAGGTCCCATGCCCTTATCTTTGGGAATAAGGAATTATTCTCTGCCCTTCAACCTGAGAAACCAGTCCTGGGTGGGGGGAGTTCTGTGACTCAGATTTATTGGTGGGGGGGGGTGTCCCATGTCTGAGACTATTTCCCTGTAAGTCCTGATCCTCCTTTGAGGAGGGCCCTGAATTCTAAGATCCCAGTCTGGTGGGGTCTCTGCTTGAGACCTCAAGCCCATGCTTTCTATCTCGGTCCCTGTGCATCCCAGTCTTCCCTGCCTTGAAGGGGAGATGATGTTAGATGCCTTGAGCCTAATCTTGTGTACCAGCGGTCAGTGAACTTTGGCACAGCCAGCTGTCTGTTTTTATAAATATCAGAGTTTCACTGGAGCCTCATCCCCTTGCTTACATAGTCTATGGCTGATTTCATGCCAGGATGGCAGAGTTGAGTTATGACTGCGCCTACAAGGCCTGCAAGTTTGAATGTTTGCCATCTGGCCCTTTAGGGAAAAAGCTTTCCTGTCCTTGCCTTATATCCAGGGTCTGTGACATCGCCCCCAGAAAACCTAGCCCTGAGGCTCCCCACAGCCTGGATTCTACCATAAAAGTCCCTGTCTCCTGGCCTGGAGGCTCTCTGCACCCCCGCCCTGGGAATCCCAGCCTCAGAGGGCCCCAAGTTGAGACCTCAATCTTTACTCCTCCGTACCTCTCACTGTGAAAATCAGGATTTGCATCACCCTGTGCTCCCAGCCCCCCTGAGGCCGGCCCCAGCCCAGCACCTTTGGTGACGCAGCTCAGGATGCCTCCCGAAGGCTCGCACACCTGTCCTGGCTTGCAGCTGTGGGCCTGGCACACCACACCTTGTCCGGCATGGCACACGCACTGCTGCTGGCAGTTGTCAGTGAGTATCATCTGGTTCGGCTGTGGGGACAGAGGGCAACGGCCATGAGGGTGGGAGCTGACATTGGCATCTCCGGTGTTCCGGGGACAGAAGGTCCAGAGAACACGAAAGGGACATCTTTCAGCAGGGTGGCCCCTTGTCTGTGGACCTAAAGCACCGTATGGTCCTGAAGTCAAATTCATTCATTCACTCATTCACTTTTCCAAAACCCCCACTAAATGTCTGCTGTCTATGAGAAGCGGTGTGACATACCAATTAAGAGCAAAAGCTCTGGAGCAAACTGCCTGGGTCTGAAGCCTGTTTCTGCTGTTTCCAAACTGTATCACTCTGTGTAAATTAACCTCTGGATAACTCTGTTTCCTCATCTGTAAGCTGCTGATAATATAGCAGCTACCTAGAAGAGTATAACTTAGTTAATAATACAGGAGAAATGAAAAGGGAGGGTTTTTTTTTCTTTTCTTTCTTTCTTTTTTTTTATTTTATTTTATTATTTTTTTTATTTAATTATGATAGTCACAGAGAGAGAGAGAGAGGCAAAGACATAGGCAGAGGGAGAAGCAGGCTCCATGCCTGATGTGGGATTCGATCCTGGGTCTCCAGGATCGCGCCCTGGGCCAAAGGCAGGCGCCAAACCCCTGCGCCACCCAGGGATCCCTTCTTTCTTTCTCTTTTAATAACTCGGTTGGAGTTGAAACAAGGTGGGGAAAATGTGGTTATCACTAAAGCTGTGTAATAAGTTCATGGGGACTTATTACACTGTTCTCTTGACAGAAGTCAAACATGGTGGGAGCATGTTTGAAAATTTTCTTAATAGGTCAGCCCCAGTGGCTCCGCGGTTTAGCGCCGCCTACAGCCCAGGGCGTGATCCTGGAGACCCGGGATCAAGTCCCGCGTCAGGCTCCCTGCATGGAGCCTGCTTCTCCCTCTGCCTGTGTCTCTGCCTCTCTATCTCTGTCCGCTGTCTCCTCTCTGTGTATTTTCATGAATAAATAAATAAAATCTTAAAAAAAAGAAAATTTTCGTAATTAAAATTTCATACATACAAAAAAGTTCATACCAAAATTTCATAATAAAAAGTTCACACATACATATATATTTCGGAATAAAAAGTTCATCACAGGGCACCTAGATGGCTTGGTGGTTGAGTGTCTGCCTTTTGGTCAGGTCGTGATCCTGGGATCCTGGGATCTAATCCCGCATTGGGCTCCCTCCAGGGATCCTGCTTCTCCCTCTGCCTGTGTCTCTGCCTCTCTCTCTGTGTCTCTCATGAATAAATAAAATCTTTAAAAAAAGATTCATCACACATATCCTGTGCACATAGCACTGAAAGCCATAATGAGCACTGGCACATAATGAGCACTGTCTACCTATTCACTCTTATTACTGCTTTCATTTGTATGAGGCGACAGCAGAGAGGGCCCCCCCGCACAGAGCTTGTGGTCCTTTGAGGGAGACTGACTTTAGACACACAGTCAAATCAAAGAAAAAGGAGTAAGTGCATGAAGGTGGGAGAAGGAAGCAGATGGAGTCACCTGCTGTGTCACACAGATGGTCTAGACCTGCGGAATCAGGGAAGGGTTTGAAGTTGCAGGGCCCATGGCCATATTGAGAAGAGTCTTCCCACTGCCGTGAGGAAGGTGCCCCAAGGGAGAAAAGTGAGGGTGTGGAGGCAGCAGGAGATGGCAAATGGGACAGCAGTGGGGCCACGAAGAGGGGAAGGGATGGGTGGGAGAGACATTCAGGAGGCCAAGTGGGGGGCTGTGGGGTGAGGGGCAGTGGAATGGGTTCTGGTGCAAGGCCCTGGGCTCTGCCCGCAATGACAGGGTTCCTACCTCATAGTAGATACCGTTGTGGTAGCAGCCACATTGCTGGATGGGCACGCAGGCCAGGCCGTCATTGAGGAAGCCGGGGTCACACTGGCAGCCCTCAGCACAGCTCTCTGGGCACTGCGGGGGTGCGCTGAGTGCGGAGCAGCCCAGGGAGCAGGTGTCTGCACAGACCTCATAGTGGCTGTTGGGGGGGCACTCCATCGCTGCAAAGAGGGAGTTCTGGTCAGTGGCCCCTCCCAGGGGCTCTGTGGGAGGGGCTGCAGGGCCCCATGTCTGGCCCTTCTATGCCTCAGTCACCCCCCATTCCTCTGCCCCCTACTCACGACAGAATGATTCGGTCCTCCAGGGTTCAATATCGCCTCCAGCCGCCTGGCAAGCACTCACGTAGGCATGGATGTTGCTGCAGAGAATGCTCTCATTCCCACCACCCAGGCAAAGATCAAAGACACAATCTTTTAAGGGACCTTGGGGATCAACCAGCTTGTGGCAGGCGGCCAGAGGCCCATTGGGGCTGGTGAGGAGCCCACAGAACTTCTCCTGCTTGTACTTCTCCTGCAGCTCAGGTGGACACTCAGGGCTCGAGTTGCAATCTTCGCCGGGCTTGCAGGTGGGTGGCGGCAGGCAGGGAGAGCCTGGCACTGCCTCCTCCCAGGAGTTGCCGAAGTCAGTAGAGCTGCCTGCCTGTGAGCCGTCTGGCTTCTGGAAGTCATCCTTGGAGTCACCATTGTAGTTCCCACACAGGCCATGCAGCTGCTGGTAGTAGTTCCCTGGGACTGTGACCCGCACATTATACACAAGGTCATAGGCCACACGTAGGCCAAAGTCAGTGTTGATCACGACGTCCGAGCCATGCTGGGAGGCGCGGACCCGGCCCTGGGCCAGTACCACAGGAAGCCTCATGTCCACACCGTTCACCTGGGAGGCAAGAGATTACACACGTCAGAGGGTGCACTTTGGGAGGGCAGACGCTAGTTCAAGCCCCTGCCTGACACTGGGGATCCACATGACCTCACCTCTCTGGGCCTTAGTTTTCAAATTTGTAAAATGGGCAGGTCTTGTAGCAGGCTGAATGGTGGTCCCCAAAGGATACGTCCACCCAGAACCTGAATATAATCTTATTTTTTTTTTTTTTAATTTTTTATTTATTTATGATAGTCACAGAGAGAGAGAGAGAGAGGCAGAGACACAGGCGGAGGGAGAAGCAGGCTCCATGCACCGGGAGCCTGATGTGGGATTCGATCCCGGGTCTCCAGGATCGCGCCCTGGGCCAAAGGCAGGCGCCAAACCGCTGCGCCACCCAGGGATCCCTATAATCTTATTTGGAATTAGAGTCTTTGCAAATATACTTAGGGTCATCATCCCAAGATCACCCTGGATTCAGGTGGGCCCTATGCCCAAGGACGAGTTTCTTTATATAATGATGAGAGCCAGAAAAGGGGACAGACAGAAGAAAAAAGGCCATGTGAAGACAAAGACGGGGCGCCTGGGTGGCGCAGTTGGTTGAGTGATCGGCTCTTTGTTTCAGCTCAGGTCTTGATCTTGGGGTCTTGGGATCGAGCTCTGCATTGGGCTCTGTGCTCAGCATGTAATCTGCTTGAGATCCTGTCTACCTCTCCCTCTGCCCTGTGTGCTCCCTCTCTCTCAAATAAATAAATAAAATATTAAAAAAAAAAAAAAAAAAGGAAAAAGGAAAAAAAAAAGACCAAGACCAGGATGGGAGTGTCCTGGCCATGAGCCAAGGAACACCTGGAACCACCAGAAGCTGAAAGAGGTGAGGAAGGAGCCACCCTCATGGAGTCTTCAGAGGGAGGGGAGCTCTCGCCAACCCCTTGAATTTGGACTTCTGGTCTCCATGACAGTGAGAAAACAAATTTCTGTTGTTTTATGCTGCCACGCTTGTGGTAACTTATTTCAGAGCCATAGGAAGCTGATGCAAGTCTCGATGGAGTAACAAGCTTACCAGCTACCTTTTGTTCACCACTTGCTGATCAATAATGCAGTGATGGATTCCAGAGCCACCTGCCTGGCTTCCAACACAGCTCTGTCCCTTCCTCTTCCTGTGACTCTGTGCAGGTGAGAGACACCTCTCTGTATTTGTTTCTTCATCTACTGAATGGGAGGCAGGGTGGACTGGCAGGATTATTCAAGCGGACATTTGGAAAGTGCTGAGAAATGTGTCTGGCACAGGTATTCTGGGAGCATTTGCTAGTATTGTGAGCTGTTTGGAAGTTTTTATTTTGACAAGTAAGTGAGTGCTAAGGCTTTAAGCATTAGTGAGTGGAGCATTAGGCTAATGGGAAATGAACTTCAAACCCCTGAGCCGAGAACCAGTGGTTTCAAGTTGAAGACTGATGGTCACCAACAAAGCCTTAGAAATCCACCTCTGAATAACACGCTTGCTCATCCTTCCTGAATGTAGACACAGTGAGCATCAGATTCTTTGGGAAGTGTAAGGAATCAGAGGAGAAGGCAGGAGGAAGACACTCTCCTGGCCGAAGCTCCTTAAAACATAGTCACCTGCCATACTTCCCAAGCAGGGACTGGGAATGGTTAGGAACCAGTGACATATCTCTGTGTCTCAGTTTCCTCATCTGTAAAGTGGGGGCTATGATAGTTTCCACTTCTTGGAGAAGCTGGGGGATTCAGTGAGATGCAAACGACAAGAACACCAACCACCCCTGTATTCAGAGCCAACTCTATGTCAGGCATTCTCCTAGGAACGTGGGCAGCCTCAGGGAGTGTATGCAAGCATCTAACCCATGGCCAGTGCACAGGGGGCAGCTGAAAAAGTCAGCTCTTTGTCAGCATCCTCATCGTCAATACTTTGTGAATACAATGGTCATGAGCCCCCATTTTAGTGGGATCCCTGGGGAGATCTCTCCACTTTCCATATGAGACCAAATCCTTCTCAGAAAAGCACCATGGTGTGCACCATTGGCACTGTCCCCTGGCATGTTGTCCTGGGTTCAAGTCATGCCTTTGCTGAGGCACTTTGGGCCAGTGATGGGACCTTCCCCTCTAAAGAATAAAGCAAATCATGGTACGTCCAGTTGCAAGGATGAAATGATGCTGTGGATGTGAAGTGTTTAGTGGCCAACAAGATCTACGGTAAAAGCCATAGATGCTGTTACTATTGTTGTTTCGGTTGCTGAGGGGTGACGGGGTCACCCCCAGATCATCCTCTGTCCTTGAACCTTTCTCATCCCTGAACTTGTCCAGCCTCTGATTGCATTGTGTTGCTGGGCAGGAGACCAGGGAGGCAGCTGGAGCAGGGACCAGGTGCAGGGAAAAGGAGGAGGAGGTTGGGAGAGGTGTTCAGAGGAAATAGGCAAGGGCAGGAGAGGAGAGCCTGAGGAGCACATGGAGGGGGAAACTGAGCCACATGGGAGCAGGTCCCAGGTCCCCAAGGCCTCCTGGCTCCTCGGCTCCCCACTTGGGGCACCCACTCTCCTCAGGGATCCCATGCCTCCCACATCCACTGCAAGCTCTGAGCCCCATGTCCCACCCACACAGCATGCTCTATCCCAGGCCCCCTCCCCTTCCTGTTCCACCACTGCTCTCACCGTGACCTTCCAGTGATTTTGCTTCAGCACCAGGGTGAAGTTAGCCACCTGCACGGTGATCACCCTAGTCACACTGACTCTCCCATTGCCCCAGGCTGCATTCTCCTGCAGGACGGCAAATTGCTGCAGCCCGGGTCGCGTCACGTTGGTCCGAGACAGCACGTACACACAGGTGCCCATGAAGTCGTAGCGACGGCCGTCGAAGGTGGTGTAATGGGGGTCTCCCGATGCTTGGCAGGTGGCCGAGCCCACAACCACGCAGTCCAGGATGCCACCAGATGGCTGGCAGGCCTCGTGCGGGCCACAGGAGGAGGGGTTACAGGACACCAGGCCGCCCTCCTGACATTGGCAGAGGGAATCGCACCCAGGTCCAGGGCGGAAGGTCTGACCTGGCGGGTAGTAGACGCCCTGGTAGGTGCAGCCGCAAGAGGGCAGGGGCACACAGGACTCACCACTGAGTGCAAAGCCCTCGTTGCACACACAGGCTTCGTGGCAGTCAGAACCACAGCCCCCGGGCACTGGGAGGTCTCCACAGGACAGCGGGCAGCCACGGGAACATGCCTCATAGTGGCTGTTGGGAGGGCAGCTCAGAGCTGCAGGGAGAGCAATGATGAGCATTAAGAATTTCTGCTCCTGGGTAACACATGTACAAGCACACACTCATGCACACACTCACATGTAAGCCGTCTAGCTTCAAGGAGCCCCTCTGTTCAGTGGGGCCTGGGGGATAGATTATTTCATAATTAATCCAAGTTGACTGTAATTTGTGGTTATCTGTAATGTCTTTTTTTTTAAGATTTTATTTATTTATTCATGAGAGAGACAGAGAGACAGAGACACAGGCAGAGGGAGAAGCAGGCTCCATGCAGGGAGCCCGACATGGGACTCTATCCTGGGTCTCCAGGATCACGCCCTGGGCTGAAGGTGGCGCTAAACCGCTGAGCCACCCAGGCTGCCCTGTAATGTCTTTAAGAACATATTTTAAACATGTAAATGCATATACAGTGTGTGTATGTGATTGATGCAATGTGTTTGTGAACATAGTGGTTTTAGCTTCTTCATTCTATCATGATATAGTAGTAGTAGTAATTATGTAGTAAATTGAAATATTTGGCCCATTTTGTAAGGAGGAAAAAAATAATTCCCGTTCCTCTCTCCAAACTCCAGCCATTCCAGAATATAAGGTGATTTCCTTGAAATAAAACAAAAAAGCCAAGACTAAGCCCGGTAAAGCCTCTATCTGTGCTGATATGATACCCACGAGTGGCCATTTAAATCTAAGTTAATTAAAGTTAAATAAAATAGAAGATTTAGTTCCTTGGTCACACCAGCCTCATTTCAAGTGCTCAATATGTAATTGGTGTGACCCTCAGGATAGCTCAGGGACAGAATATTTCCATCATCACCAAAGTTCTTTTAGACATGCTCTTCTAGATCTTATAGCCAGCTTACAAGAGAATGTGGGAACAGAGGGACAAGTTAAATAAAACAATGAAGAAGCAACCAGCCAAACCCAGAAAGGAGGAAATTCTGCAGGACAAATGACTTGATTTTTTCCAATAAATTAATGGCCCAAACAAAATGGATAGAGGGGCACACATGTGATAAAGCAAATATAGTAAAATGTAGACTAGAATGTAGTTGGCAAATGTATGGGTATTCATGGTAAAATTATTGCAATTTTTATATACATTTGAAAAATTTTATAATAATATGTAGGAGAGAAAAGGAAAATAGCTGTTACAGGACGAAAGTGATTTAAGTGGAGATGTTTATTGAAATATTTATGGGAAATTCATGCTCGAATTTGCTTTACAACATGTCAGCAAGGGCACCTGGGTGGCTCAGTGGTTGAGCATCTGCCTTCACCTCAGGGTGTGATTCCAGGGTTCTGGGATCGAATTCTATATCAGGCTCCCCGTGGAGACCCTGCTTCTCCCTCTGCCTATGTCTCTACCTCTCTCTGTCTCTCAAAAATACATAAATGAAATCTTAAAAAAAAATAAAATGTGTCAGGAATATAAAAAAACAAAAACAAAAACAAAAACAAAGGGGTGGTAGAGGAACTGAGAATGGCATGATACCCACAGTCATCAAAGCTGGTGCTGGGTAAGTCAGGCCCCACCCTAAGCCCCCCTCTGCCTGATGTCTGCATCCTCATGACCCAGTCTTCTACAACTGCTAAGGGGTACAAGGGCAGGAGTAGTTTTAAGGAAATAGGAGATTCTCAGTCTCCACAAAGGCAACAGAATAAAGCGATTAACAGTACAAGTTCAGGAGCCAGCCTGCCTGGATGCAAGTCATGCTGCCCTGCTGTGCGACCTCAGGGAGATCACTTAATATCTCTGTAGTTCCAACTGCTCACTTTGTAAAATAGGAATAGGAGTGATCCCACCTCACAGGGTGGTGGTGAGAAGGAAATGAGAAAAATCCTTAGAAACTCTTAGAAGGGGAGCTGCATAGTAGGGAGTGTGCCACACGAAAGCCACCCATAGCAATAGGGGTACTCTTCCTAAGATGCAAAGTCAGGCCATTGTAGACCATCCAGCCCCCATAGAACTGCCAGCAGGACTGCAAAGATAAACCATGCGGCCCAGACCAGGAGAACAGCCCAGCAGCCCACAGAATCATGAGCAATAACTGCTTTTTGTTTTAATCCACTTTTAGCCTTGGGGATGTTGGTTACACATCAAAAACTAACTGGTGTGGTGATCAAAAAAGAGACTTTCATGTATGTAAGTATATTACGTTAGGTTAAATTCTGCTGGAACTAAAAATCATTGGAAGGTCAGTTCAGGAGAGTGAGATTTTTTTTCCTGTTTTCTCCCCCATTATGTCCTCAGTGCATGGAACATAGTAGGTGTTCAACAAATATTTGTTGAATGAATGAATGACTATAAGTTAAGTTGAAGGAGAAAAAGAAACAATGTGACGTGACATGCATGTATTTATCATGTGTATTTCAGTGGACAGCATGTGTACCATCCAGTAAGATGTAAAGGAGTGAAGTGGGCCAGACGGTGACCAAAAACACTGGAGAGGGACCAGGCTTCTTCTAAGGGCAGCATTGCTACTCATCTCTGAATGACAGCTGCCACATAGGAATTAGACCCAGGGCCACCAGATATTCTGGGTCGTCTTACAAATATTTACTGCATCTGTGACTTCCTACCTGTCATGATCCCCAGGTGTTTAACTGAATCTTCCTAAGCTTCTGCTTTCTCATCTGTTAAATGGGTATAACCACAGTCCCTACCTCAGAATATCTTTATAAGAATCACGTAGATTAATAATATTAATAGGTTAATGAATATTCATAAGGCTGAGCCCCCCCCCCCCCCCCCCCGCTGTCCCTCCCGGTACTCACGGCAAAGATTCTCACTCCTCCAGGGGTGCACAGTGGCCCCAGCGGCCTGGCATGCAGCAGCATAGGCGGCCAGTGCCTCACACAATGGCGCAGACTGGCCTGGCAGCAGACAGCGGTCATAGACACAGTCGCGCAGAGCGCCCTGTGGATCTATCTTGCTGTGGCACTCCCGGAAGGGCCCCGTGGTGTCGGCAAGGATGCCACACTCCTTCTTGCTCTGCTGCTGCTGGGCCATCAGGGAATCCAGGTTGGGACAGTCGCCTGGCTCAGTTGCTCCACAGCCTGGCCTCGTCTCCTCCTGCCAGCTATTGCCAAAGGCCAGTGCATTGGGAGCTTGACCTCCACCCCGCAGAGCCAGGTCGTCATCGGGGTTCCCATTGAAGTTCCCACAGAGCCCACACAGGGCCCCAGCATAGCTGCTGGGCACCTTGGCAATCACACGGTCATTCCAGTTGTAGGTGACAGTGAGGCCAAAGTCTGTGCGCACAACGGCATCTTGGCCCTGGCGGAACACCTGCACCTGCCCGTTGGCTGCCTGGAGGGGCAGGTGATGAAGGATGCCATCCACCTGGGCAGAGATGAAGGAGATCCAAGGGGTCAGGGTATTCATGGCTTTGTGTCCCACCCTTCACACACTTGGCTCCAAATATTCTGAACTCCTTGCTATTCTCTTGAGCACATTATTCTTGGTTCCACTTCAGGACCTTTGCACTTGCTATCCCCTCTATGTGGCACACCATCTACCTCTCTTCAGCCTTCAACTATCAGCTTAAATCCAAATCTCTAACTCATGGACTTCAGAGCCTATGGGACCTGTCTCCCCATAACCTCCTCAACCTTACCATCTCCCACTCCACCCCTGCCTCACTCATTCTGCTACAGCCATGCCGGCTTTCTTGTTATTCCTCTCGATTTAGTCCAACCTTAGGGCCTTTTCACTTTGCCAAGAACATCACCCAACACTTTTCTCCTGGCTGCTTCCCCTTCAGCCTTTGGGACTTGGTACAAAGCCAGAGCCACTTTGGCTCTGTCCACCTCTATGTCTGCATCACCTGCCACAGTGCTCACCCAGCCTCCTTGGTGTCACCCTGAACACCACCTCATGGCCTTTGCACTTGCTGTCCCCTCCCCCTAGGATACCACACAGCACTTTTTAGTTGGCCAATGCTACTTCAGCTGTGGGTGTTAGCTTTGATACAAACCCCTTACGATGGCCTAAGAGGCTCTAGGTGATCTGAGCCTCACTACTCTCCAATTTTGTTCTCTGGTACCATCTGTCCACACCCCTGCAACTCCAGCCAGGCATTCTCACTTTCTCCTGGACTCAGTGAGCTCAGCTCAGCTTCAGGGCCTTCCCTGTGCCTTCTGCTTGTGACATTCCTATCCCCTTCCACGTCCCTATTCTTTGTCTGGTGGCCTCCCCATGATCCTTTACGTCTCAGCTTAAAATAGAACCCCTCTGCCCACCAGGCCCTGCTTGTCTCCACTTTTCTCACCTAGTCTCCTATCAACCTCTCTATTCCACACCTCCAGCCTCACTCTTAGGTCCAGCTGCACCGGCTCTGTGCTGTTCTCCTGTCTCTTCAAGCTCAGTTCAGCCCAGCCTTTGCACCTGCTGCTTCCTGTGCCTAGGAACCACCACTCTTGGCCTGGTGGTCTCTTCCTTGTCCTTTGGTTTTGGTTTAAATCAAAATCTCCATTGTAGGCATTCCCTTCATCATCCCCTCCCTCCATTCCAGCCCCATGGGCCTCCTGGCTCTTCCTCTGCCCCTCTGGTTTGTTCTTGCCTCGGGGTCTTTGCACTCGCTCCTTCTGCCTGTAATACTCTCCCATCCACTTCTGTCCCTGCCTGTCCCATCTGTCTCCTCAGGAGTGGCAATAGGATGTAGTGGTTAAGAGAGTATGAACTTCACTCCTTAAGGGGGATTTCCTGCCCCCACCCTACTGGCCCCCCGGGGTCCTGGGTCACTCACCAGCACTTGCCCAGGGTACTCCCGGCGCACGATCACATTCACGCCACGGGCCTCCACGCGTACGGCACGCGTGTAGCTCACAGTCTGGCTGCCCCGGTGCTCATTTTCCACCAGCACCCGAAAGGTGGGCAGCGCTGCAGCCTGGCCACACGATCCCACCAGCAGATACGTGCAGGTGCCCATGAAGTCGAAGCGCCGGCCATCAAAGCTCACATAGTGTGGGTCTCCGGATGCCTGGCAGCTCCCAAAGCGGTCGGGGTAGCAACCCAGGAGGCCGTTCTGGACGCGGCAGCGCTCGCCAGCTGGGCAGCCCTGTGTGTCCTTGCAGCTCACCTGCCCGGTGGCGCCGTTGCAGGTGCAGAGCCGCCTGCACTGCTCGTCCTCCCACATCTGCTGGTCTGGAGCAAGCGGGCGGCCTTGGAAGGTGCAGCCACAGGATGAGGCCTTCACGCAGGAGCCACCGCTGGACACAAAGCCTGGGAGGCACACGCAGCCCTCCACGCACGGGAGCCCGGAGCAGTTGGCAGGCGCTGCCTGGGAGTTGCAGGTGGCGGGGCAGGCGGGGCCGCAGTGCTCATAACGGCTGTTGGCTGGGCAGGACAGGGCTGCGGAGGGGGGAGACAGAGACAGGGAGGGGGCTCAGGCCAGCACGAGAGGCCGGGTGGGGTGCTCTGTCGGGAAGGACTCAACGGGACTTCCCTCCCCACACCCTCCTCCCCCAGAGCTCCCCAGGGCATTTCCATCCCTCCAGGTGTGGGATCCCAAACCTCAGAGACATAGTTAACTCTTTTCCTCCTTTGTTCACGGACAACCAATCTGTCAGTAAATCCTGGGAGCTCCATTGTCAAAATCTATCCAGAATCTGTCCCCTTCTATTGCCATCGTCCCCATCCTGGCCTGGTCCCCCCACAAGCAGCTTTCTGCCCGGTGTCCCCCAACAACCCCGTTCTGCTCTCGCAGGCCAGAGAGACCCTGCGAACACCAGTGGCATCCTTCTGCTCAGAGCCCTCTTGTGGTGCTATTTTAGGGGAAAAGCTCAAGTCTTCCTGGTAGCCCACGAAGCTCTCCATCATCTGCACCCATCATCTCTCTCCTCAACTCCTCTCACTCTCCCTTTGGTTCACTCTGTCCCAGACACAAGGGCTTCCTCATGGCTCCTCATACTCCCACCTCAGGGCCTTTGCATTGGCTATTTCCAGTATCTGGATCGGCCACTCCTCAGAAAGCAATGAAGCATGTAAGAAAGCTAACGGAGACCAGTTAGCCTGGGTTCAAATCCTGGTCTCCCCTGCTTAGCTGTGTGATTGTGAGCAAATGATTCCAATTGCCCTGTGCCTCCGTTTCCCCATCAGTAAAACGAGATAGTAACAGTTCTGATCTCACAGGGCTCTGAGAAGTAAATGAGTTCATCTATGCAGAGACAGCCCATAGCATCATTACTGCTTAGCTGACTCCACTGTCTTATCCTGCTCTCGGCTCCCAATGTCACCTCCACAGAAAGGGGAGCACCCTCTTTGTGAGCCTCCCATTTGCTCTTTTTTTTTTTTTTATGATAGTCACAGAGAGAGAGAGAGAGAGAGGCAGAGACACAGGCAGAGGGAGAAGCAGGCTCCATGCACCGGGAGCCCGACGTGGGATTCGATCCCGGGTCTCCAGGATCGCGCCCTGGGCCAAAGGCAGGCGCCAAACCGCTGCGCCACCCAGGGATCCCCCCATTTGCTCTTATTACATGAACTTCATTTCTGTTGCTCTTTGAAGATATTCCATGGTTTACTACTTACTGTATGTCTCCCCTGTTAGGATATGAGTTCTGTGAGAGTGGGGATCTGGTCGGCCTCAATCCGCCTCTCCCTCCCGACCCCTATTCGACAGCAACAAGGACAGAGTCTGGCCCACAGGAGGCACTGGAGAACTCTGGCTGGTGTCTACCCAGCAGTGAGGTGAGGACGGAGTACTGACCAAGACAAACCCCATGCGGCCTCAGTGTCTCCCCAGACTTCCTCCTCCAGAGTCCCCGTCTCAAGCCCTACACCCGGGCCTGGACACCTCCTTTTCCCTGTGCATAGATGTCATGTATCCTGAAAAATTCTTGGGGAGTTTCACAAGGGCAGGGGCAGGTGTGTGCTGGTCCTCACTGTGCCCATCATCAGCAGAGGGGTGGGGTGAGATAGGGGCTCAGGGAATGTTTTGGGATGAATAAATGAATGAATGAATGAGTGAATGAATGATTAAGTGGATGGCCGCCTGACGAAGGAGCCTGGACTTTATCCAGAGGGCATCAGGGAGTCACAGAAGGGCTTTGAATGAAGGGATGTTCACATTTCTGCTTTGGAACTCTGGGGACTACCTCTCATGCCAGCTTTTGCACATGCTCCTCTCTCAGCCTGGAACCCATGTCCTGCTGCCCCTTTATTCTGCCCAGTTTCAGTTCCTCCTATCGGTTTCAGATTGGGCATCCCTTTCTCTAGGAAATCCTCCCTGACCCCAACCCCCAGGCTGAGTCAAGAAGTTTTCCTGATTGCCCATGGCCCTCTGGACTTCCTCCATTCTGGCCCTGACCACTCTGCCCCAGCCTTGCCGAGCTCAGCAGGGAACACTCTAGTGGTCAGTGTCTAGTAGTGACTGTCTGCCCCAACCTTAGGCTCACTATGGGCACAGTCTGGACATCTTGGCCATCCTCCCGGTGTCCCTGACATGGTCCAGCTTCAGGCTGAAGTGCTCAGATATTGAGTCCTCTGCCTCCCACCACGGGCTCCCAGCCCACACCAAGGGCATCACTCACGACAGTTGGCTAGTGGCCTCCAGTTCCCGACAGAGATGCCAAGCCCCAGACAGGCCTGGGCGTAGGCGCTGAGGCTCCGGCACAAGCTGGCCCGGTCCCCATTGAACACACACAGGTCGTACACACACTCCTCCAGGAAAGGCCTCGGGGGCAGGGCGCTGTGGCAGGCAGCAAAGGGGCCATCGGGCTGGGTCAGCATGCCACAGAGACGGTTGCCTTCGTAATGCTGGGCCTGGCCTGGGGTGCAGGAGGGACAGTTGTTCTGGCAGCCATCGTCACACAGGTCATCCCCATCATCCAGCTTCCAGCTATTGGCAAACTCCACGGGGTTGGGTGCCAGCTCCAAGTCAGGGGTGAGGAAGTCATCGGCGGAGTCACTGTTATAGTTGCCGCACAGTCCGCACACCTGGTCTTGGAAGCGCACTGGCAGGCTCACGGCCAGCTGGCAGTCCCAGTCGTAGGTGACCACCAGCCCGAAGTCCAGCTCCACCACGCCCCGTGTCCCACTCTGGTACACCCGCAGGCGACCCTCGGCCAGGGAGGCGGGCAGGCGCGAGCGCTGGTTGTCAATCTGCAAAGATGAGGGGGTTGAGGGGAGTCGGTGGTAAGATCCTGTGCAGTCTGGCCTTCACCCCTCAAACCTTCCCACTTGCTTCCCCTGTTCCGGTTGCCCTGGGATACCTTCTTCCTGTTGCTGCCACCCACCAAGGCTCTGGATCTTTGCCTTTGCATCCCTGTGGCCTAAAATGTTCTTCCCCTAGATGCACACAAGGCTCACTCCCTGATCTCTTACAAAAGCTTTGCTCACATGTCACCATGGCCGTGAGACCATTCCTGACCACTCTATTTTATATGGCAACCTCTCCCTACTCCCTACATCCCTTCCTTGCTCTATTTTTTTCCCCTATAGCTTCTAAGTTTCTAACATATAATTTACAAATTTCTCATGTTTATCATTTGCCTAATGCCATAGACTGTCAGCTCCATGAAGACAGGGATTTTTGTCTGCTTTCCTCACTGCTTCATCTCCAGCGCCTAGAACAGTACCTAGCAGAATCGCAAGTGCTCAATAAGTGAGTGAAGGCACTGCTGGGTTAAGTAAACATTCACCAGGCACTCCCTCTGTGCCTGGCCCTGGCTGGGAGATCCTGGGAGTGATGACCAAGATAACCCAGACCCTGCTCTTATGGGGCTCTCAGTCCAATGAGGGAGATAGATCTGTCACTATTAGATCAAAGTGACAGATCAGAGTGATCAGGACAGTGGGAGTACAGGAGGTGGTGGGAGTATAGGAGGCTCTGGGAGTCTAGAAGAAGAGCCAGACTCAATCTAGCAGGTTGGGAGAGGCTTCCTGGGGCAAGGACAGCTGAGTTAAGCTGAGCTATAAAGGATCAGTGTGGAGAGCCACGAAAACAAGGGGAAGGGTATTCTTTCGCAAATGTCCTGAGCGAGGAGAAGGCCTAACCGGAGGATGAGGAGCGTGTCTCTCTGTCCCTTGGGCCCAGTTTCCTCTTTCTGAGCATTTCTTCTTAATTCTCTCTTCACACATGCTTGTCTTAGCCAAGAGGTATGAGAAAAGGAATAACAGGCAGAGGGGACCGCATGAACAAGGTCCAAAGGTAAGATAGATCTTCATTTGGTCAGTGAGTCAGGAATGCCCCTGTGTGTCCAGGTCCACACTGGGCAGTGCTGTGGGTACAGCAGTCACCAGACACTCACAGGCTCTCAGCCCAGGGAGGCAAGTCATCTCCATTTTTAAATGACACAAGTAATATTTGTTCACTACAGGAAACTTACAAAATGTTCATGGGAAAAAATGAAAAAAGAGAAATCACCCATATTGCTGTGGACACACACACACACACAGAGGTACATTTATAAATCCAGTCAGGGCTTTTTCTACCTTTTAATTTGTATATTTTTTTCTTTTTAAATGATGGGACCATGCTGAAGTCCCCACTTCATGAACCCCTCTTTTCTCCTAGGAATCAATGTCTTGGGGACATCCCATCACAAGGAGCTCTAAGCCTTTGTCCAGTCACTGACCCCTCTGTAAGAATCTGACAAAAATAATAGGCCCTCTTTCCGAAAAACTTCACAGCATGTGCAAAATTCTACACATAATATCAAAGATTTGAAGTCTCTCTGAGCTTGTGGTCAATCCCTCTGGATCTCGAGAACACCTACATTAATCCGCTTTAATCCGCTTGTTAATCTCACACTTTTACACTTGTAAAACAAGAGAGCTATAAGGATACTCAGTGCTTTGCTGTTTACCATCGTGAACAAAGCATCCATGGGGGGTGGGGATTGAGTTTACTGAATGAAGAGGCATCCATCCCATGCAGACCCGTGCAGATGTAAAGAAAACAAAAAAAGGCAGAGTCTCCCTTTATGTTGATATGGAAACAGCTCCAGAAGCTACCATACAGTGCAAAAAACAAAACGCAGAACAGAGCAGACAGTACAGAACTCTTCGCTAAGAAAGAGGAGATGTAAGAATGTAGGTTTATATTGCTTCTATTGGTATCAAGAAACCCTAGGTAAAACGTCAAGAAGTCAGTAAAACTGGGGAATGGGGAATTTTGGCGGAGGGCAAGATAGCAGATGAAGACAGGAGTGACAGCCAGACCTTTCACAACGTGCCCTGTTTGTTTTGAGCTATGCCAACGCTTTACCTCTTTAAAAAAAATCCATCACAGCAACATGGAAGAAACTCACATGTACTCTGCTGAGCAAAAGAATCTTCCCGCAAATGACTGCTTATAGTGTGTGGTTCTGTGAATGTGAAGTTCTTGAACGGGCAAAACTAACTATGGTGGAAAAACATCAAAACTATGGTTGCTTCTAAGAGTGGGTTGGGATTGTCTGGGAAGGGGCATGAAAGAATGTTCTGGAATGAGGAAAACATTCTCTGTCTTAATGGAGGTTTGGCTGCACATTTGTCAAAACTCCACGAACTTCAGATGTATGGGTTTTATTATGTGTACATTTGATATCAAAAGTAAACAAAACAATGTAAAACTATTGTATGAGGCAGAATGGCAAAGAAGTTAAGAATAGTGACTGTGGAGCCAGCCTGCCCGTGTTCCGAGCTCCATCTCTCACTGGCTCTGAGCCCTTGGGAAGTCACCCGTCGCTCTGGACCTCAGTCTCTTCATCTAAAAGTGTTATTAATAATAATAATAATGCCTCCCCTCTGGGTCGCTGTGAGCATTCCATGCATTAATACCTAGAGAGCACTAAGAAACAAATCCAGAACGTAACAAATGCGAACTGATTAGCATTTGGTCACTTAAGATATCCCCCTTCGTTGGGCATTTTGTTTCCTCTTCTTTTTTTCTTTTGCTATTACAAACTACATTGGCATAAAGTCTTTCCCCCTTAACCACATCTCTGAATATCCTTAACATTTCTAGAAGTGGAATTGCTGGACCACAGGGATTCAAATCCTCCCTCCCCAGCCCCCACTTCTGTGAGCCCCGTTCTCTGTACCCTCCACCCCACAGCAGAGGGCCTGGATTTGGGGCCCTCCACCCAAGCTTTGCCTCCTCCTTCTGACGGGAAGCTCATAGGTATTAAATCTGAAGCTTCTGGATACTTACCCGAGCTAAGCCAACTTCCCCACGGACCAGAGATATCACATGGCTATAGGCCCTCACGTTGACCAAGCCCACATAGGAGACCCGGCGACTGCCCCGGTGCTCATTCTTGGCTTCCACGCTGAAAGCAGGCAGGGTCTCGTCCTCGCCGCACAGCTCCACCATTGTATACAAGCACGTGCCCATCATGTCATAGCGACGGCCGTCAAAGGTGGTGTAGTGGGGGTCACCTTGGGCGCGGCAGGTGGCCACAGGCATCTCCACGCACTTGGCCTGCTCATCCACCACCTGGCATTGCTGCTGGAAAGTACACTGCAGGTCTTGGCAGGTGGGCTTCTCCTGGGATGGCACGGCTGGGGAGAGGAGGCAAGGTGGCAATAGGGAAAGTGTCAGGAGTATTCTGGAGCTCTCCTGGAGGGACTCTTGGAGCTCTCCTGCTGTGGAGAGTTTGGGCACTTGCCTCACAACTACCCACTTGAGAAGTGGGGACACCGAGTTCTGAAATCCCAAGGGGAGATGGCTGCCCAGATGTGACCCAACCCCAGGTATTCTATTTCCCTAGTTTGACATGGCTCAGCCCAGAAGAACTGGAAGGTAGTGAAGAAGGATGGGCAGGGATCATCGTGGAAATGTTCATTTTGGGGTTTTCTTTCCCTGTGACCCCTCCCCGTGCATTCTCACTCAGGTCAGAAGGCTAAGGAATCTTTTTAAAGGACAGAAAATGGAAGACAGAGACTGTTCATCAGAACAGAAATGACCGGTGGCTCAGGCTGCCTAGGTTAGTGTCCTGGCTCTGCCGGTCAGCTGTGCGGCCCTGCACAAGTAATCTTAAACTCTCTGTTTGTAACAAGGGGGTGATAATGTTACATTCTTCACAGGGATATTTGGGGAGGAGGGTGTTGCCAGGCTTAAATAAGCTAAAATATAAGTAGGGTTTGGCCGAGGCGTTGAGTGTTACCTATTACCGTGAATCACCTACCCCTTCTCGCGTTCTACTGTTTAAGCACAAAGTGGCTCTTTGAAGTTGGGTGCCTTGCATGCCCGCGGTTGGAGGGGGCATTTTTGCCAGTGCCAGGAACTCTAATGTCTAGGGTCCTAGCTTGAGGCAGGGAGTCCACATAGGAAGAAATAGCTCTTCCTCCCCTGCCTTCCAGAGTACAAAAGC
The DNA here is from genome assembly GCF_048418805.1 of Vulpes vulpes. NCBI lineage: Eukaryota > Metazoa > Chordata > Mammalia > Carnivora > Canidae > Vulpes > Vulpes vulpes. The sequence continues at coordinate 9,097,823 of NC_132780.1, forward strand.
TCTTGCTTTCTGTTTGCTCATAATAACTTGCCAGATAACCCCTAAGAGCTTTATAAATGTCAACTCATTACTCCCCCGCTGCAATCCTGTGAAGGGGTATAGTTATTATCCCTGTATAGACGGGAAAACTGAGGCCCATGGAGGAGAGGTCACATGCCCAAGGGCACACAGTAGAGGTGGGATTAGAAGTCTGGCTTCAGTGTCCTCAAACACCACATTGCCTGGGGGCGGCCCCTCAACCCTCAATGCACAGAGCCTAACGTTAGGTGTAGGGCCAGGTCCTAGAGATTGACTATTAACACACACAAGACATCTAGAATGGTCTCTGGTATATTGAGAGAGAACTCCCCCCAACATGGTAGCCATTATTATTGTCATACTCTTAAGACCTCTTGAGTTGGGGCATGAACACTCCTATATGAGGTGTGGGAGTGGGAGTTAGCAGCTGGTATAGTTGCTAAAATATCAAAGTATTTCTAAGCTGGTGAGAAGCTGCCAGCCTGATCCCACTCCTCCCTGCAAAGATCCTTTCCTCTAGGCACCTTGGTTCTTTCCTAGGACTCTATCCCTAACTCCCCCCCTCCCCCCCCACACACAAAAAGCAGTAGACAAAGGGCTGATGTCAGACACCTGCCAGCCACTGCGGGGGCTTGTAGGACCCTGCTACAGTGAGTGCTCTGGCTGGCATCTCTTCTTATTGGTCAGAACCCTGGATCACGCTTATTGCTAAATATGTAGGGGGTCCTGGAGGGGGTTGGGTAGGGAGGAGCTGGGAAGCCTTTGGGAAGGGGAGGATGGCAGAGAGGATGGAGGTGGGGTGGGGACAGCCCAGCTGAGCATGAAAGCCACAGGGGAGCAGGCGGGTGAAAAAAAGGAAAAGGCAAGCGAGCTAGCAAAGGGGTCACCAGGTGGACAGGGCCAGGGGTCACTTCCCATCACTTACTTCGGCCACAGGCACCTGCTGTCCCATAGCTTACGGCCTGGAGCAGCCCGAAGGTGAGCAGCCCGAAGTTGGTAGTGGCCTCAAGCATGTGGATTTTGTCAGTAGGCCCAAGGTCCACTTCGGCATATGAGAACTCACTGCCGGGCACAGCTGTCCAGGAGACATCGGCCCCCATCCCGTGCCCATCCATGGTCAGCTCGTTAACCGCCTTTGTCTGTGCCATCACCAGAGCCAAACCCTTCGTGCCTGGCACAGTCTTCACCACATAGGCCGGGCAGTAGGCTGCCACATCTGGCACCAAGGCCAGGTGGGGGTCATAGGTTATTCCATCCCTGGTGGCGCCTGTGCCAAACTGCAGGACCTGGATGCCCACATTCGCTGACAGGTAGAGGGGCAGGTTTGGCCGGGTCTCAAACTCGGCCACGTCGCCCGCCTGGAGCCCACGGGAGCCCGTGGTGCTCCCCTGATTGTAGGTCAGCTTCGTGGTCTGGCTGGCCACGACATAGACCAGATCGTAGCGGGACTGGGAGGACAGAGAGGGCACCACGTAGCGGGTGCCCCAGGCGGACGTGGGCAGCAGCTGCTCCACCACATGGTTGCAGTTAGTGTGTTTTTGGGCACAGCTGTGGCCTGAGAACACAGCCACGGGGCTGCTGGCTGTGATCTTTGACCCCGAGAGTTCCGCTGTGCTCTGTACCTGGACCACCTCGTAGGGCTTCAGGGTCAAGCTTAGGACACTGCCCGCTGGGTAGAACTTGCCCTGGAATGTCACCGATCCCTTCAGCTGAATAGTGACCGAAGCCCCCGCCGCCCCAACCACCACGGCAAACTCCTTGAGGTTCTTGGACGAGATGCTGGAAGGTGTGAGCACAAAATACTCAGTGCCCAGAGCATGGACAGGCCACAGCAGCGTCAGCTCTGCTGTATTGGGCTTTGTGTTTACAGCCTGCACAGAGATGTTGTGGTCAGAGGAGATCATCACCGAGTTTTGGAAGACCTTACTGCCGACCATCTCGGCCTTGGAACTGATGTTGACCGTGACTGACTGCCCAGGGTTCACTATGACATTCTGCACGGTGCCATCTGCGTGGCAGTGAATGGAGACTGAGGTGGGGCGGTCTGATAGACTGGAGAGGAGGAGTTGGAGAGAGGCCTGGTGGTACCCGGGCAGGTAGTTCTGCAGGAAGGCTGCAAAGAAGTCCACTGAGGTCCCCTGGGTCAACCCTGGGGGCAGAGAACACAGTTGTGGGGCTGCTCACCCAGTCCTCTCCCACAGAGAAGGAAGCCCTTGCATTGCGCCTAGAGACCATCCTATTGCTTCCCCTCACCCCCACCCTCCTTTCTTTTCTTTCTCCTTATTCACTGACCAGCTTTTCTGGCTTTTGTTTTCTAGAAGCCTGTACACTTCCGGGTGGGGATCTCAAACAAATGCTGATGTGGCCAGGCAAGTGATGTAAACGTGGGAAACCATCTGGGTGCAAACCGGAGCATTCATACACCAAGGAAAGCGGGGTGTTGCTGCTAGCTTTAGCCTGTTATTATGATGGTTTATGGGCTCTTTTTCTTCTCTCTCTCTCTCTCTTTTTTTTTTAATGCCAGCTCTTAGCATTTTACCCGAGAAACTGGCTATTTGAATTTCCACATGAAATCTCCAACCCAAAATTGTTTTAAGTACTATGGAGCCCAAACTGGCTGGATTCAGGTGCCAGTTTAGACTTCTGTCTTAATAAAACATAGGGGGTGGCATCTGTGTGGCTCAGTGGTTGAGCATCTATCTGCCTTTGGCTCAGGGCGTGATCCTGGGGTCCTGTGATGGACTCTGGCATCAGGCTCCCTGCAGGGCTTCCCCCTCTGCCTGTGTCTTTGCCTCTCTCTCTCTGTGTTTCTTATGAATAAATAAATAAAGTCTTTAAAAATAAATAAATAAATAAATAAATAAACAAACAAACAAATAAATAAATAAATATTAGGGGGTGGGATGTAAAGGGGGTTAAGGGAAGAAGGAGATTATAGGAGTGTTGACAACATGTCTCCTGGAAAGAGAGAGGAGTGGGTGCTTCTCAACACCCCAACTAGGAAGAGATTCTCCAGGGCTGGGAAGAGAGAGAGAAAAGGAGGGGAAGGATGAAGAGGACAGGGAAGGAGATCTACAGGGTCCTGGAGAGAGTATGGGGTTATAGAAGGATTGTCTGCTGACTAAGGGGGGGCTGGAAGGACGTCCCCATGTCCCACAGGGTCAGGAGAAGACTTCCGAAGTGACCGAAGTGGACGCCGACTGATGACTAGAAGGCTCTGAGGCCCCATCCTTCCGCAGGTACTCTGGCTTCCCCGAGGCTCCTGGCCTGGGCATAAACCTCGGGAATTGGGCACCAAGCCCTTCCAGAATGACTTCAGTGAAATTTTCTACCACCTCAGCAGAAGGAGGCCCAGAGTCAGAACTTGAGTTGAGTTATAGAAAATTGAGAAAACGGTAGTCTCAAGGACTTAAATCTGGGGACCGCAGATTTCATTTGCTTTCTTCTAGGACAGGGAGAAAATGGGAGAATTCCACATTTCTCTGTAGAACCTAGGGGACCTCTCTCCCATCTCAGCTAGCCTGGGGTGGCATTGGAGATGGGGCTGGAGGGCGTACAGATGGAACGTGCTGACCCCGGCAGGCAGAGTCCCCCAGACTTAGTGCAAGGACACGGATGGGATCTATCCGACTTACCGCACAGGAGGGTTGCTCCAGTCCAGAGGGCCCACCAGCTCCACAGGGAACCCATGTCTGCAGCAGGGAAAGAGAGGGGGTCATAGAAGGCCGGTCTGCCCTTCTGGCTGGGTGCTGTCCCAAAGAGGACAGAAGGGCCCAGGTTCAGGACCAGGGCCACCTGGGTACCAGGAAGGCTGAGGTGGGCTGGATCGAAAGGCCAGTGTGTGTGTATAGGGGAGTTAGGTATCCAGTAGGTCTGGTGGTGGGGATGGAGGAGTTGCCATGGAGGGCAGGACAGGACAAGGATGGGAGTTAGGTGTCTAATGGGTTTGGTGGGATTGGAGTGGGGAAGCCTGGAGCCAGGGGTTAGAGTAGGGGACCCAATGTTCCACTTCTATAGGGGACCCCAGCCTCTCTCATCTCACCTGCAGGTCCCTGGAGCTGCAGGGCTAGCCCCTGGGCTGGGCTATATAGTGGAGTTTCTTGGCTCCTCCGCCACACCCTGGGCCACCTGCCAGGAAGATGGTGCCAACTTCCTGGAGGAGGCTGGTGATCCCAGGGCCAGGTGGAATGGGGACCCTGAAAGCCTGGGAAGGGCAGGGCTGGACACCTGGGTCCTTAGAGGGGTGTGAGAACAGCTGGTGGCTGTGGCCTACAAGCCTGCTGGGAGCTTCAGACTTGGAAGGGTGGTGTCCCTGAAGGAAACAGGTGGGGAACAGGGTGCTGGGAGCCTGGGTCCCTGGTGGGTGGGGGAGTAGGGGCGGAACGTGGTATTCAGTCTTGTTTGCTGGTTCGATGGTTGGATCTCTTCCTTTGCCTCCTGCCAGGAACAATAGCAAAGGACCAATATCCGGGTTCTGGCTTTTCTCTAGTCCCTGCAAGCTGACTCCTCTGGGTCTCCAGCCATCCACGTCCTGTGTCCAGGCACCACTGTCGGGGGGCAGGGGCAGGTGTCTGGGGCGGGCAGGAATCTGAGCACCTGAGCTACGTCAGTGGGGCACAAACCCCCCACTCCTAGTTCAGTAGGACCTCTGGGTATCTTGTCTTCAAAATATGAACATCAAAATTAACCTCACTGGGGACCGTAGGTGGGAGGTGGCTCTTCTGGTGGGGTCCCCCATGGAGAGCAGAGTGGGAACTGGGGACTGGATCTGTGTGTAAAGAAGGATGGAGGCCTCTGTTTCCTGGTTCCACGCAGACACTGGGTTCTACTTCCTGGAGAATTATTTGTTTTCTGGGAGGTCTTTTTGCCCCAGGAAGGGACTGGCTGGGGGTGCCTATGTGGCTGTCGGTCAAGTGTCTGCCTTTGGCTCAGATCATGATCTCGGGGTCCTGGGGCTGCACCCCACATTGGGCTTCCTAGTCAGTGGGGAGTCTGCTTCTCCCTCTCCTCTGCCCCTCCCCTACTCATGTGCTCATGTGAGTGCGTGTGCATGTGCACAGGCTCTCTCTTCTTTCAAATAAATACATACAAATCTAAAAAGAAAAGGAAAGAGAAGGGGAAAGGAGAGAAGGGAAGGGAAGGGGAGGGGAGGGGAGGGGAGGGGAGGGGAGGGGAGGAGAGGAGAGGAGAGGAGAGGAGAGGAGAGGAGAGGAGAGGAGAGGAGAGGAGAGGAGAGGAGAGGAGAGGCTGCATGAACAGGCTTTGGGGAACTCTATGCCTGCCATCACCCCAGAATCTACGTGGGACAGGAGCTTAGGTGGTACACGGAGAGCAGAGAAGAGAATGCCGAGAGATGGGTGGGCTTTCTGAGATGGGATCTGTTCCTGCAGTGGAGCTGGCCTGACCCATGCCCTGTTCTTATCCCAGTGCTAGGACTCATTGTTTGCTGGGGAGTTTCCCTAGCAGCTGCAAAGCCTAGGCGCCCTCTTGGACAACACTGCAGCAGCTGCTGCCCCCAGGACTCCTTCTCTTATCACCACGGTCCCGGGCCTCTGGGTGGCCTGGGTGGGTGGGGGATCTGGCATCCCCGACTCCGGGCAGGTTCCCAGAGGGAGAGATAAAGGTTCAGAGTTGAATGGGACCCAAAGTCAACCAGGAAAATGAAACGAGCAAACAAGAGACTGGATGAAAGCCAGGGATGTCCAGAAACAGGCAGGGGGTAGGAGGGGAGGCTCATGGGAGTGGGAGTTTCAGGAGAAGCAGGGCCTGCATCCCTGAGGTAAATGAAGGACCGGGAGGAAGGGCTGCTGGGATTCCTGAGAAGAAAGCAGCTATTGCAAACCAATGTGCAAATCTTCTAAGCCAGGTGTCCTGTTGTGGTCTGAGACACTCAGAGAAATGAGGGGCTGGGGGCAGAGAACTAGGCTGAGCCTCAGGGGTGATCGCGCCCCTCCAATTACCTCTAAGCCTTAAGGTCTCCCCTTGATTGACGCCAGAGAGAAGCCTTTGCCTCTTCAAAATCCACTGCCGTCCTTTGCAGACAGAGTCCCTAGAAGTGGGGTGGTAGTGGGGAAATCTCACCATTGAATATTTTGGATTTGACATCCCTTGGGACTGTCTTCTCACTCTTTTCAGGGCCCAATGGGGTGTATGTGTGTGTGTACGAGTGTACGTGTGTGTTGACACATCCTGTGGCCTATTCTATCACAGCTATTATCAGAGCTGTGAGAACCCCATATCTAGGGTTCTCAGTGGGGAAATCCCACACTTCCTTATGGTCAGAGAAACACATCCATCACACCCCCTCGAATCCTCACTCTGAGCCCAAACAGGGGTGTTCGTGAACCTGAGCTTCCTGGCCTCTCCCTGTGGCAGGATCTGGGGGGGCGGCAGCTCTGCACTAGTCATACCACTGGAGACCTCTGGGACCCTCAGGCTTGTCTGGGCTGTGCAAACCTTGGGCACAGCTGGAGAAAATGTACTCTCTGCAGCTAAATGCAGATTTGCTGGCAATTTTTAAAATTATTTATTTATTCATGAGAGATATAGGTAGAAAGGCAGAGACATAGGCAGAGGGAGAAGCAGGTTCCCTGTGGGGAGCCTGATGCAGGACTGGATCCCAAGACCCCAGGATCACAACCTGAGCCAAAGGCAGATGCTCAACCACTGAGCCACCCAGGTGTCCCTGCTGGCACGTTTTTTACTGCATTCCTTCATGATCTGGGTCCTACAAGGATTCCCTCCCCCACCTTGGGGAATCCCTCCATCTTGCACAAGCTGCCACTAACCTCCCTTGATCTTGGCACTCCCCCGCCCAATACCCTTCCATGCTTCCCTGTCCTTGTGAACCCAAGTCCACACTGTTGGCAGGATTATCTCCATTTGCTCCTACCTTCTCCCTGGCCATTGTGTGCGTCATTCCTCCTACTTGGAGCGTCCTTCTTGCTATTCTACTTGCAATCTCTGCATCTGGAATCCAGACCTCCTTTTTGCGTGGCTTATTTCCCAAGAACCCAAGCTAAGGCTAATCTGTTTTATTCCTCTACATGGCACTGACTACTTGCTCCCTTGCTTAACGGAGATCCCCCCTCCTTTTTTCCCACACTTGAGATTGAGAGTCCTACTGCATCTATAGTCCCACTAATCTCTCCTCCATTTGCCACAATCTGGCCTCCATCCTCACCAAAACTTTTTGCTGAGCCTTCTTATTGGCCACTTGGTTCCAGCTTCTTCAGTTACGTTTGATACAAACACTTTTTCTTTGAGAATGTCTAATGTCCAGGGCGCCTGACTGACTCAGTTGATGGAGAATGGGACTCTTCATCTCAGGCTTGTGGGTTTGAGTCCCACATTAGGTGTAAAGATTACTTACAAATAAAATCTTTTTAAAAAAGGGTGCCTGGGTAGCTCAGTAGTTGAGCATCTGCCTTTGGCTCAGGTCATGACCCTGGGGTCCTGGGATTGAGTCCCACATGGGGATCCCTGCAGGGAGCCTGCTTCTCCCTCTGCCTATGTCTCTGCTTCTCTCTGTGTGTCTCTCATGAATGGATAAATAACATTTTCAAAAAAATCCATTCATCTCAATCTTAGTCCTGACAATAAATAGAATTCCTTTCCAAAGATTTCCCTTCACAAACCTATAACTTTCCTTTGCATTCAGATTTTGTCCCAAACCATTTCTCTCAAACAACCAGTCTTATCCAGGGCAAAATTACCTTATTTTATCTTCAACAAAAATGCAATCCCATTCCTTATACCTTTTTTAAAAAACGTATCTCCTACTTTTCTATATACAGAGTTGCTTCCCTTATTCCCATCAGTCTTAAAGTCTATACTTACTTATTTAGTTTTGGGTAAAATCTCTTTTGAAACTGCCACAGGCTGTTGGCAATGCATTCAGAATCCACCTTTTAAAACTTGATTTAATGCAATATCTTGCATTTGTAACATCTCACAAGGAGTTCTTTTCTCAGAGTCCTCTCTGAGTCCTTCTTACTCCGGCCTGGCGATCCCCCTGCTGCTCCAGCCTGTGCTATCTGACAGGCCAAGCCTGAACTGGGTGACCTGGCTTCTCATCATCGCTCCTCCATTCAGTACCCACCTCCTCATCATCCCACATGTCGCTATTTCAGGTGTCAGGGTCCCACTCAGGCCCAGCAGAAGCCATACCCTAAGTGCATTTTCCTAGCCTTTACCTTCCCTCTCTTCTTATACTTGGCCACCAAATGGCATCCTTTTCTGCCACATGCTGGCAGGTGTGGACTTGGTCAGAAAGAACAGAAGTCTGACATTGAAGCATAGCCATTCTAGATTGCCAATCGGCTACCTCCTTTTCCAAATTTTGGTTTTTCCTCCTGGTACTCATCACGATGTTTTGCTATCATTCACCTATATGCCATTAACAAACACTATTCCTGGCTAGCTAGGAACAACACATCATCTTTCCCAGTCACAGTCCACAAAGTGCCCATGAGCTGCAGCTCAGCTGACTTCAATTTACCTTCCCATCGTTCACACAGATCCGCCCGCTTAGGCCATCCTTTTGCCAGCAAGCAAAACTGTGGGTCCTCCCACCCGGGAATATCACCTTTAGTGTGGGGGCTTCCTTGTCGAGAAACAGTAAAGGTATGTGGTGAATCCTGCCGACTACACCAATTATGTCCTAAATAAAAGATTCACGGCGATTCACAGAAAAGATTCTGTACCCTCAAGTTTCGAAGGGGAAAAACACTTGATTAATATAAAAATTTAATAGAGGGACACCTGAGTGGCTCAGTGGTTGAGTGTCTGCCTTTGGCTCAGGGCAATGATCCCGGGGTCCTGGAAGCAAGTCCCACATCAGGCTCCCTGTAGGGAGCCTGATTCTCCCTCTGCCTGTGTCTCTGCCTCTCTCTGTGTGTCTCTCATGAATAAATGAATAAAACCTTAAAAAAAAAAAGTTTAACAGAAACAGAAAGAAGAGAAGGTAAATCTGGACATAGACAAGGGTAATTAGTAAGCAATTAAAGACACTAAAACAGAGTTACATCAAATTGGGTACTTAGAACATTTGACTTCACTAGATGGGGAAGCCCCCTGGAGACAGCCAGGCTGGAGTTGTGGCTGAGAGGGCTGGACACTGGACCAAGCATCCTCCGCCTCAGGTGTGACTTCCAACTGACCATCCCCATAAGGCCAGATTTATAGGGCAAATCATGGGGTCTGAAATTAAACATTTGTTCATGGTATGCCTGGGTGACTCAGTGGTTAGCCATCTGCCTTCAGCTCAGGGTCTGATCCCAGGATCAGGGATCGAGTCCCGTATGGGGCTCCCTGTGAGGAGTCTGCTTCTCCCTCTGCCTGTGTGTGTCTGCCTCTCTGTATGTGTGTCTCTTATGAATAAATAAATAAATCTTAAAGAAAAAAATTTGTTCACCTATGCACAGGTTGGAGTGAGGTACATTTCTATGCTATCACGTCTTTACATATTCAAGGGCCCTGAGCTAGGTGTGCTTGCCTCCCTTCCCAGATTCCATCCTGGGGGGCCAGCTCCGCCTGGAGCCAGAGGGGATGCAAGGCAACATTTATAGCTCCAGGTGTCCAGACCAGAAGAGCCAGTTCTGACCTGGAGGCCAGCTATGGTCAACTAACCAGGCTCCCAAGGTCACTCATGCAGCATGAGCCTGTTTGTGCAGGTTGGGGTGGTCAGTTATGCAGGACACGTCACAGAAACCTCCAGCCACACAATACAGTGCACAAATCATAAATGATACAGCTCATTGAGTTATCTCAAAATGAATACACCCTCATAACCTTCACTCAGCTCAAGAAAGAGAATATTTCCAGCATCCCAGAGATCCTCTTCATGCTTTTTCCTAATTGCTATCCACTCCCTCTTCCCATAGGGAGCCACTATTTTGGCTTCTAATACCACAGATTGTTATTTAGCTTGTTTAAAATTTTTGCCTAAAGGGAATCATACATCTGTGTTGTTTTGTGACTGGCTGCTTGTACTGGGTGCTATCCTGGTGCACATAACCATAGTTCATTTTCATTGCCATATGGAACCCACTTGTATAAAAATCACCACATAGGTCTCTGCCTCTCTCTCTCTCTCTCATGAATAAATAAATAAAATCTTTAAAAAAATAAAAAATAAAAATCACCACATACTTGTCCATTCTACTGTTGATGGGCATTTGGATTGTTTCCAGTTTGGGCTAATAGATACTATCTTTTGGTGCATAAGTGCACCGTTTCCATTAGGATGTGCTGTGGAGTGTCTAAGGGTTAGAATCACTAAATCATTGGGCTCAGCTTTAGTAGACGCTATCAAATGCACTGCAATTTCAACTCCAATGGTCAGTGTGTGACCATTCTGGTTGCTCCACAGCAATACTCGACTCAGTCTTGTTAGATTTTATAACAAAGTCATGTTAGCAATTCTTGAAGTGTAGTGGTATTGAGTTGTGGTTTTATTCTGCATTTCCTGGATTATCAGGGACGTTTAGTGCTTTTTGATAGATTTCTTGGCCACTTGGATCTCCTGTTTTTTTTTTTTTTAAGATTTTATTTATTTATGAGAGAGAAAGAGAGAGAGAGAGAGAGAGAGAGAGAGAGAAAGGCAGACACAGGCAGAGGGAGAAGCAGGCTCCATGCAGGGAGCCCGATGTGGGACTCGATCCCGGGTCTCCAGGATCAGGCCCTGGGCTGAAGGCGGCGCTAAACCTCTGAGCCACCCGGGCTGCCCTGGATCTCCTGTTTTGATTTGTGATTTCAGCAATGTGCTTTTTCAAGTCTCTTACCAGTTTTTGTTTTGGGTTGCCTATCCACATCTTGATCTGTAGGAGTTCTTTGTATATTCTGGATACAAATAATTTATTGGTTACCTGTTTTGCAAATACTTTTGTGGGTCTGAGGAATTGATCCATTTCATGTTAACTGTGAAATTTGTGAGTATAAAATTGTTTGTAGTACCCTCCTAACGTTTTAATGGATGTAGGTCTGTGTTGATATACCATCTTTCATTCTTGATATTAGTAATTTGTGGCTTCTCTTTTATGTTTGTCAAGCTGGCTAGATGTTTATTAATTTTATTGATCTTTTCAAATAACCAGCTTTTTGTTTCATTGATTTTCTCTTGTTATGATCCTCTTCTCAATTTTATTAATTTGTGCTCTTCATTGTTTCTTTCCTTCTGATTGATTTATTTTGGTGTTTGGTTTTTTGGGTAGGAGCTTGGATTTTTGGTTTGAGACTTTCCTATTTTTCTAATATAAGCATTCAGTGCTTACAAATATGCTCTCCAGCACTGCTTTAGTTGCATCTCATGAATTTTGATATGTTGTATTTTCATTTGCATTTAATTCTACGTATTTAAAAAAAAATTTCTTGAGACTTCCTCCTTGACCCATGGGTTATTTATTTATTTATTTTTGTGTGAGAGAGAATGCTAAGCAAGGGAGTCTGATGCGGAACTTGATCCCAGGGCCGTGGGATCATGACCTGAGCTGAAGGCAGACACTTAACCAACTGGGCCACCCAGCCATTCAACCCACAGCTGTTTTAGAAGTTAGTTAACACCCATGTAACTGGAGATTTTTGTCTTTCTGTTATTGATTTCTAGCTGATTCCATTATGGTCAGAGAACATACTCCATATAATTTCCATTTTTTTCATTTTGTTATGGTTTGTGTTATTACCCAATGTATGTTTTCTTTTGGTAAATGTTCCATGTATTCTTGGAAAGAATGTGCATACTGCCTTGTTGGATGGGGTGTTCTATAATTGTCAATTAGATCCTGTTGATTGGTGGTGGTGTTATTCAGTTCTTCTGTATTTTTGCTTATTTTCTCTCTAGTAGCTCTATGAATTGACAAGAATAAGTTTTGAGTTTCCTAACTATAATCGCAGATTTGTCTATTTCGCCTTTTAGTTCTCTTTATAAGATTTTATGTATGTATGGATTGATTGATTGATTGAGAGAGAGTGTACAAAGGAGAATTTCAGGCAGACTCCAAGCTGAGCATGGAGCCCCACACGGGGCTCAATTTCACAACCCTGAGATCACGACCTGAGTGGAAATTAACAGTTGGATGCTTAATGACCAAGCCACTTCCCTTACCTTTACTTCCCCCAACCCCAAAGTTTATAATCAGTTGTCCCTCAAAATCCTGGGGCAGTAGGCAGAAACAGTCAGCAGCTCTTGCTCCCCACACGTCCTGTCCTCATGCTTTAATAAAACCACCATTTTGTACCAAAGATGTCTCAAGAATTCTTTCACAGCTATCAGCTCCAGCCCTCACCAACATTCTAAAACTGCAACAACAGGGGCCCATGAGGAATGTCCTTCAAATTTTATGGCCATGGAAGTACTTGATGATCCAGTAGGGGCCAATCCATTTTAGAGTTAAATCCCCTGCTGTGTTAGACTTCCAATCCTTTATATGGGGTGGGTTGCCAGTGACTGTCTGGTTAGGTTTAGGGAGGATAATGATGTGGAAATGTTGGGGTTCAGAGTCAATGGCCAAGAAAGAATTCTTGAGATGTCTTTGGTGCAAAAAGGTAGTTTTATTATAGCAAGGGGACAGGACCCATGGGCAGAAAGTGCTGCACTGGGGTTATGAGGAGTGGCCAATTATATACTTTGGAGTTAGGAGAGGTAAAGATATAGGGACACTAAATAAGACTCATAAGGTCCTGGAGCCCTAGCTATTGTCAAGCTAAGGTTTTTTTCCCTCTAGCAAAGCATTAACATTAAGATAGTTGGGAGCTTCCTGTAGGAACATGATACTTTGCTTGCCTCAAGTATTTGTCAATGGGCTGCAGGTTATAAGGAAATTTAATTTTATCTACATTTCCTTCTTGCCTTTGTTGTCCATATCAATATGGTCTGCATATTTGCTTAGAGATTTATTAATTAACCCAGCCTCAAGTGAATAATTTAACAGAGTATTATAGTCTCCATCTATTGATAGGTCTACAGTGAGAAAATACTATCCATATAGTAACTCAGTGGGGCTTAATCCTATTGGTTTCAGGGCAATTCTCATTTTGAGAAGCCTTACTAGTAAGAGAGACCAGTTTTCTTGAGTCTCATAACTTAAAATCTAAAATCCACAAACGTGTGTTATTAAAACATATTTTCTCCATAATCATTCTCATTTTATCAAAGGTAGCCAATCAAGACTAATTTATTTGAAAACAAGTCCAATTTTAACAAAGCTGGCCTAATTATTTATGTAAGCTCAGCAAGAATAGTAATTGATCATATAGGTCTTTTAAAATCTGCTTTGCTGATGGGGTGCCCGGGTGGCTCAGTCTGTTAAGCATCTACCTTCGGCTCCAGTCATGATCCTAGGGTCCATGGGAATGAGCCCCATGTCAGCTCCTTGGTCAGCAGGGAGTCTGCTTCTTTCCTTCCCTCCTACTTGTGCTCTCTCTCAAATAAATAAAATCTTTTTTAAAAAATCTGTTTTGTTGGAACTTTTTATAAGGAATCTCTAGATTGAACTTTTAGTAGCCCCAAGGCCAGAAGTCAAGCCAAATATTTGCCATCAGACCTGCCTGCAATACTTTCAGATTTAAGCGAATTCTTCTTCTCGGGGTCCCCAAAATATCCTGAGGTTCCTGCACCTGCCAGAAATGACATTCTTTCTTCACCTGGTAAGGCTTCTGGGGACTTTGTAAGCAAGGTATCAGGCCAGCATTTCCAAGGGGCTCTATTGGCTTCATGCTTCATAAAGTCAATCTTAGTTTCTTAAAGTTGTATGGTCATATCTGAGTCTATGCAAGTGTCTCAAATATGACATTCCAGTCAAAGCCTTAGTAAAATAACCAATATTTCCAATGGTGTCCAGTTACAAGGAAAACAGATTCATATTGAACTTTTGCAAATGACTACTGATGTGGGAAACAAAGGCAGAAGCAAATGTAAATAAAATCAAATGTCCATGTAACCTGCAGCCCACTGATAAATACTTGAGACAGGGAGAGTATAATGTTCCTCTAGGAAGTTCCCAACTGTCTTGATGTTAATGTCTTGCTAGAGGAAAAAAACAACCTTTGGCAAGAGCAAGGCCTCCTATTGGTATCCGGTATCCTAGTCTCCTTTATTTTTTTTTTTTAAGATTTTACTTATTTATTCATAGAGACAGAGAGAGAGAGAGAGAGAGGCAGAGATACAGGCAGAGGGAGAAGTAGGCTCCACGCAGAGAGCCTGACGTGGGACTCGATCCAGGGTCTCCAGGAACACACCCTGGGCTGAAGGCGGCGCTAAACCACTGCACCACCGGGGCTGCCCCCTAGTCTCCTTTAGAATATGAAAATCCTTTTGGAATTTTCCTTATCTTTACTTCCCCCAACCTCTAAGTATACAATCAGTTGCCCCTCACAATCCTGGGGCAGCAGGTAGCTCTTTCTGCCAACAGGTCCCATCTCCCTGCTTTAATAAAATCCCCATTTTGCACCAAAGACATCTCAAGAATTCTTTCTTGGTCATCGGCCCTGGACTTCACCCCACCAAACCTCACCTATATTCCAAAACTTCATCAACTCTGATTACCATGGGAAAAAGGATATTTCTGGAGACCTTTCGAATCTCAGAGGGTTCAGGTCGAGAGAAAAGTAAAGGCTTCAATTTATAGTTCACAAAGGACTATTTTATCACATTTCTGTATATCACAGCTACCTTAAGAGAAAGTGTCCTTAATCTAGAAGAGCAAAAATGAGAGAGCCAGCAATGTTTCAAAGAGTCACAAAAACTATAATCATCTTCCTCGGTTCATTTAGTCCCATGTTACTAATTCTTGTTCAGTTTGAATGCAGCTTTTTAAAGTTAGTCTTGGAAATTTCTACCCATAGTTTTATGATTTTGAAGATATCAAGTAGCTGTTGTTATGCAGAAACAGGAGGTGGTGAGGGGGTGGCAAAAGAGGTGAGGTGCTGCCAGAAGGCTGAAGGCAGATAAAAGCCTAGAGGGCAGAGAAAGAGGACTCCCGTCCTGAAGCTCATCAGCTCAGAGAGATGAGCAGATGCATGGTTTTTTGTTTTTTGTTTTTTTTTTTTCCTCAACAAGTGGAAATAGGCAGTCCATGTCAGGCTGGAGAAGACAGGGAACTTCCCTGAAACAAAAGTTTTGAGGGCTGCTTGGGAATAGTCTTTAAAGTCCTCATTCCAAGGTAGACTAACCAGAGGCAATTGCCTCCAATTATCATAGCCATTAACCTGGGAAATGAATGAGGGAGAAGCCCTCATATACAACAAGAGGAACCTGGTTCTATTTTAGGAGTAGAAACAGTAAGAGAGAGAGAGATAGTCAGGAATGGCCTGTGTTTCCTCCAGCAACTTCGTCTATTATGAGGAGCCCTATTTAGATAATCATCATCCAATATGGTAGGAGGGGGTTTATCAGCCTGTTTAGTGGCCAAACACATTCTGCAAGAGGCCCTTAGGTCAGGGTCCTGATTTAGGGCCATGAAGGCTGGACATGGAGTACCTCTGTCCATTTGCCCTGTTTCCTGCAGAAGAGATCTGATAGATCATATTGAAGCTTAATGTCCTGTTAATGAGCCATTTTTCCTTGTCTCAGAAGGAGTACTGAGGCCATGCATTGTTACAGAAGATCAGTCTTTTTTTCCCCCTGAAATCTTGCAATCTGAATTATATTCAGGGGGTTAAAAGGCATCCCAAGGAAGAATCCTGAATATCCCATGCTTCCACAGAAGTAGAGAAGGCCCATCACCAAGAAAATCCTCGCCCCCACTCCACTCCTGGGTGGCATTCCATGGAGGATATGTCACAGGTTCCTGGTGTTAAAGCAATAGAAGGTGTCCCTTGAATGAATTCTCTATGATCACTGCCCGTGCTCTGCTCTGTAGGAGGGATGCCAGCGACCCTCACTTCCCCATTGCATCCTAGGCTACAAATGGGTGCCAGAGAACGAACCAAAATACTGTGCCACGCTGTGTAGACTATGAAGAACCTGCTGTTTTTAACTCATGGAAAACTCTAGAAAAGTTTTATAAGGGGACATTACCCAATTTTGTAATTTAAGTAGTTAGTAGGGGACATTGATGGAAAACAGTAAAGATAGAAATTCATCACGATCTAAATGACATTCTAACACATGCAGTGCTTACAGGCCACTTCCCTAGGAAACAGTCTTAGTTGAGTTTTAATTCAATTGGGTATCGGTTTTGGCCAGTTCTGAGCAGAGGTCTCCTGGCCAGAAGCAGCTAGACCAGAGATATGAAGGGGATCATATTAGGACAATGAGGAGGAAACCTCACTCGAGAGTCCTAGTGTTGGCAGCTGTCCTACTGACTTAGGTGGCTGTCCTGTGCACAAGACAGACAACTTTGTTGAAGAAAAGAAATAAAGACAGGGCACCAAGTTTCTGGGTCATATTACCATTACTGTCAGGGCACTAACTTCCAGCCAAAATATAGGCTTTCTCCTCCCTGTTGAGTAGCCAGGGCTAGAGGAATGCAACCTGAACAATACACATGAAAGTATTTCAATAAGACTGCACTCCTTGAAAAGCCCCCAAAATGAAAATAAGAGAAGAGAAAGTACTCAAGTACTCGCCAAGGCTTGGTGTCGAGATAAGACAACTCAGGCCCCGTGCTGGGCACCAAAATGATGTGAGGGGCCTGGAAGCAATGGTCAAGAAAGAATTCTTGGGTGTTTTCAAGTGCAAAAAGATATTTTTATTAAAGCATGAGGACAGGACCCCTGGGCAAGAAGAGCTGCACTGGGGTTGTGAGGAGCAATTGATTATATACTCTTAAGTTGGGGGTGGGTTAGAAATAAAGGAAGTTTCCAAAAGGATTTTTTTTAAAGAGTTTATTTATTTATTCATGAGAGACACACACAGAGAGAGGCAGAGACACAGGCAGAGAGAGAAGCAGGCTCCATGCAGGGAGCCGGATACAGGACTCCATCCAGGGACTCCAGGATCACGCCCTGAACCAAAGGCAGACGCTCAACCACTGAGCCACCCGGGCGTCCCCCAAAAGGATTTTTATATGTCAGAGAAGACTTACAGGATCCTGGAGGTCTGGCTAATGTCAAGCTAAGGTTGCTTTTTGCCTCTAGGAAAGCATCAACATTAAGGTAGTCGTGAACTCCTTGAGGATTGTCATACTCTGCCTGTCTCGACGCGGCGCCCGACGCCTGTCATACTCTGCCTGTCTCTGCCGCCCGACGCGGCGCTTGATCCCGGGACTCCAGGATCGCGCCCTGGGCCAAAGGCAGGCGCTAAACCGCTGAGCCACCTAGGGATCCCCCCCAGAAATTTAATTTTTATCTACATTTCTTTTGCTTTCATTCTTCCCATCAAAATATATCAAGCTTTTCCTGTGCTGCTTCTATGTTTTGAATCAGAGTTAGCATAA
Organism: Vulpes vulpes; assembly: GCF_048418805.1. Taxonomy (NCBI): domain Eukaryota; kingdom Metazoa; phylum Chordata; class Mammalia; order Carnivora; family Canidae; genus Vulpes; species Vulpes vulpes. The sequence goes on from NC_132780.1 coordinate 9,115,216, forward strand.
TTTTGCCAGCTTCAAGGTTATAAAGGAATCCACTGTTTCTTTTAGTCCTTGTACAGTTTCACTTTTAAAAATGTAGATCTCTGGCCCTTTTGAAATTTATCCTGATGTGTGTTGTGAGGAACAGATCTAATTTCAACTTTTTCCACATAGTTATCCACTTTTTTTTCTCCAATGGTTTGAGATACAACCTTCACCATATACTAAGTTTCTGTATGCATTTGGGTCTCTTCCTGGATTTTCTATCCTGCTCTGTTTGTCTATCCATGAATGTGCTAATACCACATTGTTGTAATTACAGGGGTTTTATAATATATTTTAATACCTGGTAGGGTCAATTGTGCCCCCCTACCATGGTCTTCTTTCTCAGAGTTTTCCTGTTTGTTCTTGTCTGATTATTCTTTTAAATAAGTTTTACAATCAATCTTTTTCTAATTCTTGATAAAAGCTTGATGGCACTATTGGGGAAGATGGTACTACATTTGTAAATTAACTTTGAAAGAATTGAAATCTTTAATATGGGAGTCTTCTGTCCAAAAACATTGCCCTTCCATTTGTTTGTGTTTACTTTTGTGTCTTTCTCTGTTTATAGTTTTCCTCCTATAAATTTTGCACATTTCTTGTCAAACTTATGCCTAGGTATTTTATTATTACTACTATTTGTTCTTATGCATAGGGTTTGTCTTTCTGTTCTTTTCTTCTAACTGGATACTGTTGAAGACTATTAATTTCTGTGTATTAATTTTATGTCATGCTACTTAACTAAATTCTTTCATTTCCATTGATTCTTAGGTAATCATATTATCATCAAATAGAGATAGTTTCTGGGATGCCTGGGTAGCTCAGCAGTTGTCTGCCTTGGGCTCAGTGTGTGATCCTGGGGTCCTGGGCTGGAGTTCCGCATCAAGCTCCCTGCGAGAAGCCTGCTTCTCCCTCTGCCTGTGCGTCTCTCATGAATAAATAAATGAAATCTTTAAAAAAAATTAGAGATAGTTTCCAATGCTCATGTCTCTAACTGGTATTGGCTCTGGCTCCAACATAAAGTTAAAGAGACTGAAGATAAGGACTTCCCCATCAGAATACTGTTCTCAGTACACTCCCTGACCAATTTTCTTTCCATATCCTTCCCCAACTGCAGTCTAGCTTTAACTACTCTGAGTTAATGCTAACCAAGGCTGCCAATAACCTTTTTGTAATTAAGTCCTGAGAACATTTCCTGCTCTCAGAGAATAAATACCCCTTTACTAATGTTCTCCTTCCATTGGCTTTTCCGGCAGCACATACTGATGTACGTATATACACACACACACACACACACAACCCAACCACTCCTCTGGTCCCCCACCAACCCCACTGACTGCAACTTTCAAGCTCATCCTCTGTCACTTCTCATTTTCAAGCCCCTTCTGATATTCTAGTCTTCCTAAGCCTTCCCAAATCCTTTCTTGGATTCAAATACCACTGACTCATGGTAACTCATGCCCCATGATGGTTCTAAATGACCTTCTGTCTTTGTTATATTTCTTATTGTAAGCAAGACACCTCCACCCACCTACTCCCCTGCCCACATACAGAAGTTACCAAAACTCATTATTTACCATCACGTAATGGTTGACATGAAAGGATTAAGTCTGCTGGTGCTAGGCTGGTGTAAACATCAGTGATAGGAACATGAAATGATAACTCTTTCTTTTTAAAAATTTATTTATTCATTTGAGAGAGAAAGACAGAGAGAGCACAAGGAGGGGCAGAGGCTGAGGGAGAGGGAGAAGCAGATTTCCTACTGAGCTGGGAGCCTGATGTAGGGCTTGATCCCAGGATCATGACCGGAGCTGAAGGCAGATACTTAACCATCTGAGCCACCCAAGTGCCCTGAAATGGTAATTCTTGATAACTCATGTGGAACTTCAGAAGAAAAACATGATTCTATACTAAGTGAGGAATTTAGAAATTTTAACAACAGACACAGCTCTCCTTTGAGTTCCAGATGGTGTGTCTCACTGCCTACTTGATACCTATTGAATGTCTCAAAGTCACCTCAAACTCAGTATATCCCAACCTCATAGTCTCTCACCATTCACCCCAGGTCCTTTCCCCCTTCTGAATCTCAGTAAATGATGCCACTATTGGCACCAGTTCTGCAAGGAAGAGTAAATTTTGTCTATTTTAAATCAACACACAGTGCAATTGACATGTGTGGATTTATGTAACCACTACCAAAATCAGGATACAGAACAGTTCCATCATCCAAAATCCTCCCTCACGCTATCCTCTTCAGTCACACCTTCCCTCTCCCCCAACCCTGGCAACCACTGATCTGTTCTATGTTCTTGTAGTTTTGTCTTTTTTTTTTTAAATTATTTATTCTTGAGAGACACAGAGAGATGCAAAGACATAGGAGGAGGGTGAAGCTGGCTTCCCTCGGGAAGCCTGATGTGGGACTCATCCTGGGGCTCTGGGATCATGCCCTGAGCTGAAGTGAAGGCAGACTCTCAACCACTGAGCCACCCAGGTGTCCCTATAATTTTGTCTTTTTCAAGAATGTCTTACAAATGGAATCAGACAGTCCCATGTATCCAACTGACTATGGGATATTTCCACTGGAATGTCTCACAGGTACCTTAGCTCAACATCATCACTCACCTTCTAAATTGGCCCTTCCCCCCATGTCTTCTCAGAATATACCATTGCCCAGCAGCCCAAGCTAGGGGTATCATACTTAGTTCTCTCTTCCCTTCATCCTCACTTCTAATTAGTCACTTAATCTTATTACTTATACTTCCTTTATATCTTTCCAATTAATCTTTTGATTTCCAAGTCCATTATCATTTTACCAATGGATTCAGGCAGTCATCTCTCACCTGGATTATTCCAACAGCTTTCTGGAATATTTTGCTCAAAAGTCCTATTGCCTTTGAGTCCACATCTATGCTGCAGTAGGAGTGATCATCCTAACAAACACAAAGTCTTGTCAAATCATCCCCCTGCTTAAAACTCTTGGGATCAATTTTAAACTCCTTAGATGACATTCGAGACTTTCCATAATACGGCTCCAGCTCTGTCTCAACCCATTGCTCCTGGTCTCACCCTACATGTCTCCCACACATATACTCTCACTTGCCCTGCTTCTTCTTTTAGTCTGGAGTGCCCTTCTCCTCTGATCCAACTAATTCCTGCTGTTCTTCAAATCTGTTTGGCTATAATCTCCTGGCTGGGCTAAGTGCTGTTATTTTTATTTCTTTAGGAGCCCTGAACTCTTCCCCTATATTTACCCCTAGTAGAGTAGTTCTCAGAATGGATCTGCAGACCCCTGTGTATCCCTGACCTTTTTAGAGGGTCCCTGAGGTCAAAATTATTTTCATAATGAAACTAAGATGTTATTTAGATTTTTTCATTGTGTTGAAACTTGCACTGATGGTGCAAAAACAATGGTGGATAAAACTGCTGGCCCTTGTCCCAAATCAAGGTGGTGGCACTAAACATCTAGAAATTGTTGTATTCTCCACAACTACTCATTCACAGAAAAAAAAAATCAGTGACTGGGTGATGGGCACTGAGGGGGCCACTTGACGGGATGAGCACTGGATGTTATGCTATATGTTGGCAAATCGAACTCCAATAAAAATATATATACAAAAAATTTTTTTTTAAATAAAACCAAGACAACAAAAACCAGTTTCACTTAAGAATGTCCCTGATGGGGCAGCCCAGGTGGCTCAGCAGTTTAGTGCCGCCTTCAGCCCAGAGCGTGATCCTGGAGACCCAGGATTGAGTCCCACTTCAGGCCCCCTGAATGGAGCCTGCTTCTCCCTCTGCCTGTGTCTCTGCCTCTCTCTCTCTCTCTGTGTGTCTCTCATGAATTTAAAAAAAAAGTCCTTGATGCAGTAAAAATTATTGATTTCATTAAATCATTATTCTTGAACATATGTCATTTTAACATTCTGTGTAAAAAATGCAAGGTATATGTATAAAGCTGGAAAGCATTTGATTTTTTAGATTATGAACCGTACTAGTAATTTGTTTCATAGTATAATTTCTTTTTACAGAAAAAATAATTTAAAAACTATAGTTATACAGATTTGAGTATCTGGCAGATATTTTCTAAAAAATGAACAGAACCTGTCCCTTTAAGGAAAATAACTGATGAATTCGTTACAAATGATAAAATCTAACCTTTGGATTTTACCTTTCAGGGTGAAAAAAAAAACATAGCTTGATAGTGATCTAAATACTCACAGCCTTTCTGGTGAAATCAATATGGATATTTATGACTATGACTTTTTTATATTATATAATAAAATATGTCAACATATGGAAAGCTGAATAACTCAGCAAACCAGTATTTTCCAAATGCCTGATGCATGATGTTGTAAGTAGGAATAGGTAAAAGATCTATTCAAAGTTCAAGGTAGACTGATGGATATTTAAGTTTGTTGATAGGGGTTCAGACTCTCATTGTAACTAATCTTTAAGAAACAAACATTTGTAGTTTTGGTATAGTATAAAAGAAGTACCACATTTACCTGAAAAGATTGTTAAATACACTTCTCTATCTAAATCACTTCCGAGTAACTCTTTTGGGTCCCCTCCCTCTTTGGGAGCTTTGTACTGCCACTCAATAAATTTTGAAAAAAAAAATTACTTCTCTGTGTGAGGCTGGATTTTCTTCATGTACTTCCATCAAAACAACATATTATAATACATTGAATGCAGAAGCAGATATCAGAATCTAGTTTTCTATTAAGCTGGACATTTAAAGAGATTTACAAAAACTCAAAGCAATGTCACTCTTAACAAAAGAATTTTCTATGTGTGTACTTATGCTTCTCATTAAGATTGCTTAAGCCTACTCTAAGTAATATCTCACTGATTACAACTAAAAGCTCTGGCCAGAATACATAAAGTAATTACCTGAGGTCACTGAAAAGTAATTGAGAATAGCCAGATAGTAGAGGGAAGTCAAAATTTGAAAGATGAGTGATATGGTGGTGAAGTTTCTGTGGGTTTTTTTTTTGCCTCCCATACCTCCCTACTTTAACCAGAGTGTGATCCAAATCCCAGACCTGGGCAGCAGATGCAGACAGAAACATTCTGAGAAATACTCACTTTCTGGTCAGAGAACTGGGAGGGATCACATATAAACAAAAAGTATGAGGGGACAAAGCAAGGAGCCAATGGAAAGATTAAATGAAAAAATTTCAAATCCAAAAGAAGGCAGAAAGGGGAAAAGAGAAAAACAAAACACAGAGAGAAGAAACAAAACAATAAAATTATAGGTCTAAATCCAGCTTGTCAATAATTATATCACATGTAAATGATCTAAGTATACCAAATTAAAGATAGAGATTGTCAGATTATATTTAACACGCTGTCTACAAGAAACTCACTTTATTTTTTTTTTAAAGATTTTATTTATTTATTTGAGAGAGAGAGAGTGTGTGTGAGCATGAGTGAGGGGAAGGAGCAGAAGCGGAGAAAGAAGCAGACTCCCTGCTGAGCAAAGCAGGGCTGATCCCAGGAACCCCCCCCCTCCCCCACCCCCCAGATCATGACCTGAGCTGAAGGCAGAGGTGCTTAACCAACTCAGCCAGGTTGTAATCCCAGGATCCTGGGATGGAGTCCCGAATTGGGCTCCTTGCAGGGAAGCCCCTGCCTGTATCTCTGCCTCCCTCTCTCATGAATAAATAAATAAAATCTTTAAAAAAAAAAAGGATAACATTAAGAGAATGAAAAGGCAAGCTACACAACTGAGAAGGTATTTGTAAGTAACATATCTGATAAAGGACTTGTATAAGTCTTATGGACTGAGTGTGTCCCCCCAAAATCCATAAGTTGACATCCTAACCCCCACTATTATTGTATCTGGAGATAGGGCCTGTGTGAAGGTGGTAAAGGTTTAATGAGGTCCTAAGCATGAATCCCAATCTTATAGACATGGTACCCTTATTACAAGAGGAAGAGTAGAGCTCTCTTTCTCCATTACGTGAGGACATGAAAAGGAAACCATCTATAAGCAAGGAAGAGAGCCCTCATCAAGATTTAAAACAGCTAGCACCCTGATCCTGAACTTTCCAGCCTCCAGAACTGTGAGAAATAAATTTATTTTGTTTGAGCTACTCAGTCTGTGGTATTTTGTTATGGTGGCTCAAGCAGACTAAGGCACCAGGATATATAAATAAGTGTCGAAACTCAACAATGAGAAAACAACACAATTAAAAATGGGCATCAGATTTAAAGACACCCCACCCAAGAAAATATGTGGATGGTAAATAAGCACATGATAAAAGGCTCAACATTATTAGTCATTAGGTAAATTCAGTTTAAAAATCACATCTATTAAAAAGTCTGAAGTTGAAAGATTGATTTCAAAGTCTGGGAGTATTTGGTGAGGATGTGGAGCAACTAGAACTCTCATTTTGCTCATGGGAATGTGATATGGCAAAACCATGCTGGGAATTAGTGTAGTGGTTTTTTAAAAAGTTAAACATACAGCTACCACAGGACCCAGTCATTCCACACCTACCTTTGTTATCCGAGAGAAATAAAAGCTCATGTCCAACTTGTACATTCATAGCAATGGTACTTGTAATAGCTGAAGACTGTTAATCAACACAGTGGAGTATTCCACAATGCAAAGGAGTGAACTGTGACACACACAATAACATGGATAACTGAGAAAATTTATACTGAATGAAAGAGTAGGTACTGTCTGATTCCATTTACACAAAATTCTAAAAAATGCAAATGAATGAGAGTGTTCTGGGATGGAGGCAAGGGGAGTACAAAAGAACCTGAAAGAATGTTTGAGGGTAATTGGTGGGTTCATTATCTTGATTGTGATGATGGTTTTGTATGTGTATACACACACCCAAACTTAGCAAGTTGTATACTTTAAATATGTGCAATTTATTATATATCAATTATACCTGTTTTTATAAAGATGCTATTTTAAACTGTTTGAAAAAATGAAATAGGTAAGGGCATACCTTGTTTTATTGCATTCGCTTTATTGTGGTTCGCAAATATTGTAATTTTACAAATTGAAGGTTTTGAGCAACCCTGCACTGAACAAGCCTATTGGCACCGTTTTTCCAAAAACACTTGCTTACTTCACGTCTCTGTGCCGCATTTTGGTGATTCTTACAATATTTTAAAAATTTTCATTATTATATCTTTTATGGTGATCACCGATCAGAGACCTTTGATGTTACTATTAAAATTGTTTGGGGTCACCATGAACCCTACTCACCCACCTAGGACAGCGAGCCATCCTACAATGGTCCCTAAATGTTCAGGTGAAAGGAAGGAAGCCATCCTACAATGGTCCCTAAATGTTCAGGTGAAAGGAAGAGTGTATGTATCTCTCACTTTAAATGAAAAGCTTGAAATAATTAAGCTTAGTGAGGAAGGCATGTCAAAAACCAACACAGGCCGAGAGCTCAGTCTCTTGTGCCAAACAGTTGTAAATACAAAGGAAAAGTTCGTGAGGAAAATGAAAAGTGCTACTCCAGTGAACATATGAATGATAAGAAAGGAAAACTGTCTTATTGCTGATATGGAGGAATTTTTATTTTATTTTTTAAAGATTTTATTTATTTATTCATCAGAGGCACAGAGAGCAGGGGGAGAGAGAGAGAGGGGCAGAGACACAGGCAGAGGGAAAATCAGGCTCTGTGCAGGGAGCCCAATGTGGGACTCGATCCCAGGTCTCCAGGATCACACCCTGGGCCAAAGGCGGCCCTAAACCGCTGGGCCACCAGGGCTGCCCTGGAGGAAGTTTTAGTAGTCAGTTGTATGAAAGCTGAGAGAGGTGGAGAAGTTGCAGAAGAAAAGTTTGAAGCTAGCAGAGGTTGGTTCACGAGGTGTAAGGAAAGAAGTCATCTCCATGACATAAAAGTACAAGATGAAACAGCAAGTGCTAACATAGAAGCTGCAGCAAATTATCCAGATCTAGCTAAAATAATTAATTAAACATATGGCTATCATAAACAAATTTTCAGTATAGACAAAACAGCCGTTTATTGGAAGAAGATGCCATCTAGAACTTCCATGGGTAGAAAGGAAAAGTCAATGTCTGGCTTTAAATATTCAAAGGACAAGCTGACTCTCTTGTTAGGGGTAATGCAGCTTTAGGTTGAAGCCAGCACTCAAGGACCACTCTGAAGATCCTCTGGCCCTGAAGAATTATGCTGCAACTACTCTGCCCACACTCTATAAATGGAAAAACAAAGCCTGGATGACAGCATATCTGTTTACAACGTGGTCTACAGAATATTTTAAGCCCATGGTTGAGACCTACTGCTCAGAAAAAAAGATTCCTTTCAAAATACTACTGCTCACTGATGATGCACCTGGTCACCCAAGGGCTCTGATGGAGATGGTCAATGAGATTCATGTTGTTCTCTTAAAAAAAAAAGATTTTATTTATTCATGAGAGACACAGAGAGAGAGGCAGAGACACAGGCAGAGGGAGAAGCAGGCTCCTCACGGGGAGCCTGATGAGGAACTCGATCCCAGGACCACAGGATCTTGGCCTGAGTCAAAGGCAGACGCGCTCAACCGCTGAGTCACCCAGGCATCCCTCATGTTATTTTCTTTCTTTCTTTCTTTCTTTCTTTCTTTCTTTCTTTCTTTCTTTCTTTCTTTCTTTCTTCTCCTCATGTTGTTTTCATGCTTGCTGACATAACATCCATTCTGAGGCCCATGAATCAAGGAGTCATTTGTCTTTCAAGTCTTATTATTTAAGAAATAACATTTCATAAGGCTATAGCTGCCATAGACAGTGATTCTTCTAGTGGATCTGAGAAAAGCAAGTTGAAAACCTTCTGGAAAGGATTCACCATGTTAGATGTCATCCGGAACATTTGTGATTCCTGGGAAGATGTAAAAATATCAACATGAACAGGAGTTGATTCCAATCCTTATGGATGAATTTGAGAGATCCAAGACTTCAGTGGAGCAAGTCCCTGCAGATGTAGTAGAAACCAAACTTACAATATCTCCAAGGTATGCCTGTATAAATCTGCGAAATATGTACAGAATCTGTATGCTGAGAGGGACAAAACACCAATGAAGGAAATCAAGGCACTAAATAAATGGAGAGATGTACTATATTCATGGATGGGAAGACTCAGCATTGTTAACATGTCAGTTCTATCCAAATTGATCTACAATTTAATGCAATCCAAATAAAAATCCCAGTATAGGGATGCCTGGGTGGCTTAGCAGTTGAGTGGCAGACACTCAGATGTGCCATGTGTTCACAAAATATGTAATACCTAGAAGAAAAAAAGAGATGTCAAGGCAATAAGTATAAACCCTTTTTAAAAATATTTTTATTTTGATATTTCAGTTACAGAAAACTTAAAAGAATGGTAAAAATAAAACTCTTTGCCCAGATGCCTCATATGTGATCATTTTAAACATATACTTTATCATTGTCTTTTTCCTTATATATGTATTCTTATACGTGTGTGTATAATACACGTACATATTATGCATATATCTTGCCATATATACATGTGTACGCACATAATTTTTTAAACTACTACTGGGATTTTTTTAAAGATTTATTTATTTTTTAATGAGAGAGAGAGAGAGGCAGAGACACAGGCAGAAGGAGAAGCAGGCTCCCCACATGGAGCCCAATGTAGGACTCAACCCCGGATCCCGGGATCATGGCACATTGTTAAATATTCTACACCATTTAAAAAAAACTGTGTCATAGTCTATAATAAAAGGTTGTTCAGTTTATTTAACAAATCAGCTCTTGTTAGATATTTACATTTGTGTTTCCCTGAATTTCATCCTTATTCATCCTTTACCTCATATTCTTGCTGCCTTCTGAATGTTTCAGACCTCTCCCTCTACTTCCACCCTGGGACTGAGTAAAGCTTTTCATTCCTGGGCCTTTGATGGCAATACTGGGGACAGGATGAGCCGAGACCAGGGGCCTCTATTCATTTCATGAAGCCCACTTTGTTTGGCCTGCATGGTGTTTTGTTTTGTCTTGTCTTGTTTAAGTAGGCTCCATATCCAGCATGAAGCCCAACGTGTGGCTTGAACTCAGGACTCTGAGATCAAGACCTGAGCTGAGGTCAAGAGTTGGACACTTAACTGACTGAGCCACCCAGGCGCCCTGTGGCATGGTGTTTTTGAGTGTTTGAATTTATTGCCACGCTTTAAAAATGAGAAGATTTCACTTGAAAATCTGAATTCTTGGCTTTCTTGAAACATCAGATCTGGCAACATGGGCACACATTTTGGCATGGTTATCACGCGTGGAGTCCAGCTGCTCTCTGTAGATGAGGATTAGGTTCTCTGACAGCCCAACTGTCTTTACTTACTTGTTTGCTCGCCCCTGTATGCATCCAACCTCATGCAGGGCTCTAAAGACCCAGATCTGGGAACGCCCTCACTGAACACAAGAGCTTGACTTGTGATAGAAGGCAGTATAGTTTAGAGGAAGAAAGTCCTGGACTTGAGCCAGGACAGAGAAATTTTAGTCAGTTGGGCCGATGAAGGCTCTAATTTGCCCATCTGTTAAATGATCTAGATGGGTGATTCTTAACCAGAAGATGAGAAAAAGGGTCATAATGTTAAAATAAGTAAAGGTGGGTCTAGCTTTATTCCCTAAATGATCTGATGTTCTCCTGCTTGAGAATGGCTAGCTTACTTACTGAAATCATCTGCAAATTCAAATGATAACTATCATGTGAGGTTAAGAGCCCAGGTTCTGGATTTGAATACCAGCTCTTCCATTTCTGTGGTGTGTGAACTTGGCCAAGCAACTGTACCTCTCTGAGCCTAGTATTTTATGTCGGACCTGAGAAAGTAGGAAGTAAGACAACAGTTTCCATTTGAAATCCCACTTTAATATGACATTAAATCAGATGATGTGTATAAAACATTTATGATTCTGTGGCAGAAGGTAAAGATTCTGTATAAACATTGGTTACTTTTACTACCTGATTTGTAAAGTTGTTGTGAGGATTCAGTGAGATAATACAGTAAAGTGTTTTAGCGAAGAGCCATGTACACAGTGTTCAGGAAATGGTTACTTATAATTTTATCCATAAAAACTCCAAAACGATTCATTGATTTATCATTGTGGAAGATGGTAGAAAGAGCTCAGTGGTGGTTGATGGGGCTTAGGGAAGTAAAGGCAAAGCTCTCACATAGGTTTGAGTCTGAAGTCTGGAAACTAGGAGGCTAGGGAGCAAGGGGCAAAAGTAGGAGATGAGGAGTGCCTGTTTGACGTGATAGATTCGAAGACTCGTAGAAATTGGGATGCCTTTTGGGGGAGACAGAGATGTTTAGACAGAACTAAAGGCTGTCAATGCAGAGAAAGATGGCTGGTTGTCATCGTTGTTTCCCTTTTGTGTAGAAATAAAAGTCCTGGGATTTTATCTTATTATTTTTAAGATTTTATTTATTTATGAAAGACACACAGAGATAGAGGCAGAGACACAGGCAGAGGGAGAAGCAGGCTTCATGCAGGGAGCCTGATGCGGGACTCGATCCCAGGACTCCAGGATTGTGCCCTGGGCCAAAGGCAGGCACCAAACTGCTGAGCCACCCAGGGATCCCCGGAAAAAAATAATTTAAAAGAGACAGTATCAAGTGTGTGCACAAGTGGTAGGAATATGTTAGTATAGTTTGAGTGTCTACTAAAGCTAAACACAGCCTTCTGACCACCAATTCCACTCTAGGATATATCCAGTTTGAGGCATAGTCACACAATGGAAAGCATACAGAAATGAAAACAATGAAACAAACTATTCCCACGTGCAAGGTGAAAGTCACAAGCGTGATGTTAAGGAAAAAGAAGCCAAACACACAGTACGTGCTATGTGGGTTGAAACAGATAAAAATAATGTACACTGCTGGAAATCCAGATAAGTGAAACTTTCAGAGGGGGATGGTATGGCAGGAAAAGAACATGCAGGGGACACCTGGGGGATGGTGGTGGCTAATGTTTGGTCTCTTGAACTGAGTACTTGTTTTACTGGTGTGTTAACTTTGTGTCAAGTCATTGAACTGCACCCTAATGATTTGTGGACTTCTCTGTATTTATATTTCAATAAAACGTTTACTTAACAAACACTAAGCAGTGTATCCGTGGAGCCAGAAGCATGGGCTTTGGGGACAGACAGATCCGGGGCTCTACACTCTGACCCTTGTGACAGACAAGTAGCTTCAGAGCTCTCAGCCTGCTTCTCTGTAAAAGGGAACATTTTGTCTATCAAGATGCAATGAGTTGAGGCCCCTGTGACTTAGGCAGGGCCTGGCACAGGTCTGCCGGTCTCCTGTGGGACCCAACTCCTGACACTGCTGCCTCATTTTCTCCAGCCCTGAGTGTGGTTTCTACCGGATTTGCTAACAAGTAAGGGGGCGGGGCTTGGGGGCTCCTCACCCCGGATGGGAGACACAAAGGCCACACTTTGCTGGGGCTCGAATTCCCCAGGTGGAATTCCTGAGGCTTACAGATTGTAACATTCCTACAGCTCTCTCAAGGACTTCCTCTATTGCTCTTGTTGGTGTCACTCCCCAAGATGTATTTGCAATGACCTCCTGAGCATGAGGCCCAGTGATACATATCTGAAGGGCTTCAAGACCGATTTTAAAAAAGATTTTATTTATTTATTCATGAGAGACACAGAGACACAGGCTGAGGGAGAAGCAGGCTCCCTGCAGTGAGCTCTATGCGGACTTGATTCCAGGACCCTAGGATCACGACCTGAACCAGAGAGGCAGATGTTCAACCACTGAGCCACCCAGGTGCCCCTCAAAGCTGATGTTTTACTAAGAATTAGTAAATAACCTTATTTTAGCAGCACCTAGACCCCTCAAGGTCTTGAAAGCTTTACTTCCAAATTCCTTAGAGACTTACTATCGTTAGCACCGCCCCCTCCCCAAACTAGAAGGTTTAATTTAATCAGACACTCCCCACAAACACAAGTGCAACATTTCCAGCCCACAGGTCCTGTCCCCCTGCTATATATAATAAAGCACCTTCTTCCATCAAAAACATCTCCAGAATTCTTTCTCCAGGGGCGGCTGGGTGGCTCAGTCAGTTAAGTGACTTCTGCTGGGGTCATGATCTTGGGGTCCTGGGATCCAGCCCGGGGAGGGCTCCCTGCTCTGCCCCTCCCCCCAGTTCGCGCCCTCTCTCTCTCTCTCTCTCTCAAATAAATAAATAAAATCTTATTTTAAAAAATTCTTTCTCCACCCCTCCTCCTGGCCCACAGCACATCAACCCCCAGGGTGGAGCCAGGTGCTTCCCGCCTCCACGCGGGAGACAACCCTCGGCGCATCCCACGTTTAGATCTCCTAAAGGAACCCCCCCTGGGGAGCCCCGCCCAAAGTATCTCCGGCCCCGGCACTAAAGGAGAGCCACCAGCGCTTGGCCACCAGGCTCTCCCGGACGGATTTGCGAATTCCTTAACCGAAAAAGCAACGAGGCAGCGCCGCTTACTGGCGAGAAAAACCGCGCGCGGACACCGCACTACTGCGCACGCGCACCGCCCCGAGCCCAGCTACGGAAAGCCCGCGCGCAGGCCTTGGGGGCGGAGCCCAGGACAAAGACTTCCCTTCCCGCCACCCTTTGCGGCCCATTCGGCCCGCTCCAGCGAAGCCTTGAACTACGTTTCCCAGAATCCGCGGAGGCCCTGGCCTTCCGGTAGCGTCGCCGGAAGCGGTGACTAGATCTGGCTGGGCCACAGAGGCCGGCTTGGTCACTATGGAGGAGATAGGCATCTTGGTGGAGAAAGCTCAGGTCCGGTGGGGCCAGGCTCGTGGGGAGAGGGCGAGGCCGACCGGAGTGGGGTGCTGAGGGACTGCGGGAATTCCGGCCCGGGTCCGGCTGGTTCTGGAGGCTTCGGTGGGGAGCTCTGTGTCGCCCCGAGGCCTGGCTCGGTGGCTGAAGGATGTTAGGAGGGCAGAAAGGCTCAGAACGCGCCGCTGCAGGAATGAGTGATGTTACAGGTTCTTCGGCACGGAAGGATTTCGAGGACTAGCTAGGAGTGCTTAATGACATCGCGGCCCGCGGGGCTGCGGATGGTTCGGGGTGTGAGTGATAGATGGGGCTTGGGCCAAATGATGTCTCAGGTTGGGCCGGGGAGCTGACTGATGATCGGGGCTTGGCTGGTGTTGGGAGGCTCCGCAGTATCTGATCTAGCCGAGTGGTGTTTGGGGCCTACATAGGGAACCGGATGACATAAAGACCTAATGTGAGTTTGGGTTGTGTGACATGAGGGATCTTTTGGGGAAAACTGGGTAATGTGAGAATGTTTGAGGTTGACTTTAACAGCCTATAATAAGACAGCCGTGTGATATTAGGAACTTGTTGGGGGGGGGGGCATTGGGGTCCAGTAAGGAGTTGATATGACCTTAGTTGGGAGTCAGGTGACATTGGGGTTATGTTACAAGTGGCATATGATAGTAAAACATCTGTTTGGGAGGCTAGTTGACCCTCTTAGGGCCTGGGTGGCATCAGGAGCCTATTTAGGGGGCTGAGAGGCTTGCAGGATCTATTTAGAGGGGCTGAATGATGTCAGGAGGCTGTTGGGGGCTGAGAGGTTCATGGTGGAGTGGGGAGGATGCTTTAGATTCTATCATGAGGGGATGCTCTTCTTCCAACCAGAGTTTTCTCCCTTGTTCTAGGATGAGATCCCAGCACTGTCTGTGTCACGGCCCCAGACTGGCCTTTCCTTCCTGGGGCCTGAGCCTGAGGACCTGGAGGACCTGTACAGCCGCTACAAGGTAGAGTCAGCCCCAACCCGGACTCCCTCCGCCTTCTACAACCACCTGGCTCAGCAGGGCCAAAGCCAACCCTCTACCTTTTGCCTCTCCGCTCACAGAAGCTGCAGCAAGAGCTGGAATTCCTGGAGGTGCAGGAGGAGTACATCAAGGATGAGCAGAAGAACCTGAAGAAGGAATTCCTCCATGCTCAGGAGGAGGTGAAGCGAATCCAGAGCATCCCACTGGTCATCGGGCAGTTTTTGGAGGCTGTGGATCAGAATACAGCTATTGTGGGCTCCACCACAGGTGTGTGGGTGCCTGGGTAGGGACACCTCATTCACTCATCTGTTCATTCAACGTCTGTTAACTGTTTCCTGTCCTGGACTGGGAAGTGTGTTGGGGTCTTAGAAGAGCAAACAAGGGAGGGCAATGTAATGGTGTTTTTCTAACTCTAATAACAAAAGTAGACATATGTTTTACATACTCTCTCTACACATGTGTATGTATTTTGTATGTGTTCGTGTATATGTATGAACCTACATGTATGGTTAAGTTTAAAGCAACACAGGTTTGAACTGTATGGGTCTTCTTATACACAGATTTTTTTTGGATGAATACAGTATAATACTTAAATGTATTTTCTCTTCCTTATTGATTTGCTCAATGACACTTTCTTTTTCTAGCTTGCTTGATTGTAAGAATACAGTATATAATATGTAAAACATACAAAACACATGTTAATTGACTGTTTATGGTATTGGTAAGGCTTCTGGTCACCAGTGGACTATTAGTAGTTGAGTTTTTGGGGAGTCAAGTTATGTGTGGGTTTTTAGTTGCATGGGGTGTTGGCACCACTAAACCCTGCGTTGTTCAAAGGTCAACTGCATACATAGCCACGCATACACTAAATATATATTGAAAGTTTCGTCAAATGATAGTTAGCCTTATTACGTGTGACAGATTCTGGTGTTTTCCATTCTGTTCTAGTCTGTTTTTGTTTTAAACAGTGTTCTGGATATGACCCTCTAAGTTGATTTCATGGCAGTTACTGGGTTGGGACCTGCAGTTTGAAACTGAGTCAGGTGTGAAGAGACTAGGCTCTGGTAGGACTCCGTATATGGTAGCTGTTGTTGTTAACATGGGTTCAGGCCCTGTACTCAGGATGGTTGTTGTCTCTGTGCATTATCTGTCATTTCCTGTTTCTGGCCTCTGTGACTGGGCCTGGAAATGGACTGATAGGCTGGAGGTGAGGTGGTTGAAGGGAGGGAGATACTCAGGATGAGGCTTGTGTCTTTGACCTGTAGGACTTAGGGGGACAGTGGGACTATCCCTGAGATGCTGACATGGGGAGAAGAGTAGGTTTGGAGGGAGACAGTAAGGGCAGTCTAGGACTTCACAGGGAGGGGTCCGGGTGGATGCCAGACAGCCGGGTGTGAAGGTCAGGAGAAAGTAGAAGGTGGATGGGGGCAGGGAGCCTGGAGGCTGGACGAGCAGGGAGGACTCTGGTGCAGAGACCTCGATGGGAGCGGAAGGGTCTATCAGGCTGGGTCTGTGGGGAGGAGAGGAGATTGGTTGGAGACATTCAGGAGGCTAGCTGGAAGAGCATAGTGACTGAGGAGCTGTGGTGTGGAGGGGAGAAAGGTCCAACACGAGGCTTGGGACTCTGGCTGGTGACTAGGGACCATGGGGCTCCCTGAGACAGGGCCCCAGGAGAAGCAGCACGATTTGAGAAAAGATACTGAGACCACACTGGGACAGTGAGTGAGAAGAGACCCTGGGGACATGCCGGGGCAGGGGAGGCATTCCAGGAGGCTGCTGGTCACCTGGGGCTAGACAGTCCGGGGTAGAGATAGACAAGGGAGCTGTTGTCTTGAATGTGGGGGATGGACCAGAGGAGGCAAGACTAGAGGCTGAGGGCTATTCGGAGTCTGAGTAAAAGGGACTGGTAGCCTAGAGTGTATGACTGTGAGGTTTGGGGACAGAGACAGGTTGGAGGTTCTGGTACTTCTCACTTTCCCTGCTCCCTGCCTGTCTCCCAAAGGCTCCAACTACTACGTGCGCATCCTGAGCACCATTGACCGGGAGCTGCTCAAGCCGAACGCGTCTGTGGCCCTCCACAAGCACAGCAACGCCCTGGTGGATGTGCTGCCTCCTGAGGCTGACAGCAGTATCATGATGCTCACCTCAGGTGAGAGGGGAGCCCAGGGCCGGGGGGAGGCCTGAGGGGACCCTGTAGGCCAGATTGGGAGCCCCAGCTCTGCTCTCCCACCAGACCAGAAGCCAGACGTGATGTATGCAGACATCGGGGGCATGGACATCCAGAAGCAGGAGGTGCGGGAGGCCGTGGAGCTTCCACTTACACACTTTGAGCTCTATAAGCAGGTGAGGAGCTGAAAGTGGTACAGAAAGGAAAGCCACTGCCCCCTCCACGCCCACCCCTCGTGTTTCAAGTTGGTGAAAGGACTCCCTGCCTTATCCTTCACCTCTGCATTTCAGATCGGCATCGACCCTCCCCGAGGCGTCCTAATGTACGGCCCGCCTGGCTGCGGGAAGACCATGTTAGCAAAGGCTGTGGCTCATCACACGACAGGTGAGCCCTTGGTTCTTCCCTGGGGCTCTGACCTTCTGGGCTCTCATAACCTTGCTCCCTACTTTCTGATCTTGCCCCGGAAGTGGTGAGGTGAGATGATTAGAACAGGAGCCATGGTGTCAAAGCCCTGGTGTGCCTCTTACTGGCGGTGCCATCCTAGGGAGGTGGCTTCACTTCCTCCTGTCTCCATTCTCTAACAAGACTTGCTTCACAGTGGGTTGTCACCCATTAGTGTGAGTTCAAATTCATGGGTTGCAATCAGCATTTAAAGCAATGAAACAAAACATCAGTGTCCATCCCACGTAGTAAGAGCTCTTAATGCTTTGTGAAACTTGTTGCATGCACATATGCTTGTGGTTGTTTACACACATATTTCTTACTGTAGATTCCAGACAAAAACATCTGAAAGTCACCATATTACTGTTTGTAAAGCCTGAGGATCGGGCTCAGCACATCTTAAATCTCAGCATGTGTGAGGCAGGGAGCAGTAGAAGGCAGTGGTCAGACAGTGTTTTCTGGGCTGGGCTGACTGGGATTGAAATCTGGCTCCCCTGCAACTGCTTACAGAAGTTAGTTTATGTAACCACTCAATAAGTTAGTCTCTCTGTGACTCCTGTTTCTTCTCTATCTGGGTTATTCGGAGGATTAAATCAATATAAAGCTTCTAAAACCATACCTGGCACGTAGAGTGAACAATAAATGTTAGTCATGGTCATGAGCATTCATTTGCTTAGCGGTTCATGGACTTCTGCTCTGCCAGGCCCTGAGCTGCTCAGACATGTCCCCTGTGTTGGAGAATTTCCCGGTGTGGCTGGAGGAAAAAAAAAAAAAAAAACACTTAGAATTCAGTCATTGAGTTAATATTGAGTACCTAATGTGTGCCACACCATGTTCTGGAGACACAGCAGTGAACAGAACAAAGTCTCTCCTTTCTTTGTGGAAGTGATGTTTTAGTTGGGGAAGTCCTTGAACAGGTAATAGATTATGTATCATGTGGTTCTAAATGCGTGACGAGATGAAGCAGGGCAAGGGGATAGAGAATAGTGGGGGCTGCCACTTTTTATGGTAGAATGAGGGGTGGTCAGGCAAGACTTTTAAGAGGTGACATTCACATAAAGACTTGAGGTACTGAGTCACATGGATGTCTGGAGGAGAAAGTTTATTGGACTCAGGGACTGTCTGGTTAGGTGGGAATGCACCCCATGGTCCAGGAATAACAAGGAGGCTCCTGTAGCTGAAGTGAGTGAGCAAGGGGGCTCACAGAGGTAAGGTTGAGTGGGAGCAGCCTGCAAAGTAGCAAATGCCCCGGGGAAGCAGGAAGGATTGGGGGATCACCCTCACAAGAGGGCGTGCTGGTCCCTTCTGCCTCCACCTCTCAGGTAGGTCTTCCCAGAAGAAGTGAGGTGTAAGCAATCTGTCAGGCACACAGTTGGGAGGGGACATCCAGGACATGGGGCACAGGATGTGCCAAGGCCTGGGGTAGGAAAGAACCTTTGATTCAGCGAATCATGAGTAGACCATGACGATATTACGTGAGGGTAGGGACCTTCCACATTTGTCCTTTGCTACCTTTCCCTGCCTGCCCGGTAACTGCACTGTGGTACTTTCTTAGCACACGGGGGGCTGGCTGAAGGAGGGCTGTGCTTGGAAGGTTCAGGAGGTGAGGCTGAAGAACTCAGAAAGGCTGTGAATATAGTCTTAGCACTAATCTCAGGGATTTTGCACACTGCCCTGAGAGCAGGGTGGTTTTGGAAAGGCAGGGCTCACTAGAAATACAATGCAAGCCACATATATAATTCAAGAAGTTTAAGTACCCATTAAAAAAATAAGTTAGAATAAGTAGACGAACAATGTATTTAGCAAGTATACTCAAAATATATTAACATGTAATAGAAAATTACTCAAAATACTATTAACATGTAGCAAATAGAAAATTTGAGATTTTTTCCCATTGTTTTACTCTAGTAAAATATATGTAACAAAATTTATCGTTTTAACCAATTTTTAAGTACAATTCAGTGGCATTCAGAACATTCACAATGCTGTGCAACCTCCACCACTTTCCATTTCCAGAACTTGTTCATCATCCCATTAAACACTAACTCCGTGTTTCTCCACACTCCCTCGCCCCCAAGCCCCCGATAACCTCTATTCTGCTTGCAGTGGCTATAAATTTAGCTATCATATAGAAGTATCTCAGATAAGTAGATGACCCTACATTTGACTGGCTTTTTCACTTAGGCAGTTGTCTTCAGGGCTCATCCATGTTGGAGCAGGTGTCAAAATATAATCCCATTTTCAGGCCAAATAATATTCCATTGTATGTATATACCATGTTTTACTTATCTGGATGTTTATTGATGGACATTTATTGAGATATTCTACACTAGGGGATCCCTGGGTGGCTCAGCGGTTTGGTGCCTGCCTTCAGCGCAGGGCGTGGTCCTGGGGTCCCGGGATTGAGTCCCACAGCGGGCTCCTTGCATGGAGCCTGCTTCTCCCTCTGCCTGTGTCTGTCTGTCTCTCTCTCTCTCTATGTGTGTGTCTCTCATGAATAAATGAATAAAGTCTTAAAAAAAAAAAAAGATTTTACACTTAATTTTACTAAGTTTCTGGAAGTCTGGTATTTCACAGTGACAGCCTATCTCATTTTGGACCAGTCACTTTTCAGTTCCTCAGCAGCCACATGTGGCCAGTGGCCATCACATTAGAGAAGTAGTGGAATTAGCCTTTTGAGATTTTAAATTTTTATTTTCTTTTTACTTATTTGAGAGAGCATGAGCAGGGGGAGAAGGAGAAACAGAGTCCCCGCTGAGCAGGGAGCCCAATGTGGGGCTCTATCCCAGGACCCTAGGATCATGCCCTGAGCTGAAGGCAGACACTTAACCGACTGAGCCACCCAGGCATCCTTCAGATTAGCTTTTTGAAAGATTATTTTGGCAGCTAGAAGTGAACTTGGAGGCAAGAGAAATCTGACAGCCAATTAGTAGACTTTGCACTGAGCCGGAGGACTGACAGTTATAGCTTTGGGCAGAGGCTTTGGCAGGGTGGGTTGGGGAGAGAAGGGTAGACTTGAGGCAGAAGTGACAGGATTTATTTGCTAACTATAAGATGGTGGCAAGTGGGAGGAATCAGGAGCAACTTCCATCTTCTCACTTGGGCCAGATTAGGGGAAAACAGATTGGTGTGGGGGTAGATGGATTGAGTATGGGACATAACTAATTCAATGACCAGGAAGTAGAAGTCTTCACTGAAACACAGTATGAGAGACTAGGAGGACGGGGAAGGGGTTGGGGGGACAGAGCACCACAGCAGCAGAATGGGGAGGCAGACGGGAGCCAGAGTCAGATGGGAGGTTTCAGGGACTAGGATTTCATGGGTAATGGTTTGAACACCGGCAGAACAGCCCAGGGAACGTGTGGCCAAAGCCAACACTGAGATGTGTTTAGATACCCGGAGGTTTGGGGTTGAACAAGCCCCTAGGTGATGTACGTATCAGAGAGGAAGGACACCTTGAGCCAGGTGTTGGTTCTGGATTTTAGTGCTTGTCAGGGCAGGACTGCAACTTGCACAGCTCCTAGTTAGGACATAAGGTCTGCATAATGGACTGTGTGTTTCCCTTCTCAGTGGTAGCTAAAAGGAGGGTTCTGGAGGGTTGCTCCATGCAACACAAGGCCACATCTAGTTAAAGAATAGGTTAGATTTAAAGAAGTAAGTTCAAAAGGAGAGGCCCAGAACAAGCCTTTCTTCAGCCACATTGTCACTTGTTGATCATGTCAGAATATGTGCCTGTGGTCCCTGATCTTGCATGATGTTCAGAAGTGGATCCTTTTCCATCCTGAGCGGAATTCCAAGTGGAACTCACTCTTGGTGAGGTAGTTAGTATGATGTCTCAGTGTATAGACAGCCTATCTTTTTTTTCTCTCATTTTTTTCCAACACTCTGGAAATCCAGGGTTTTTGTTTTGTCTATGTTGGATTCCATGAACGTCTCTTGCTGTCCTCTATATGGGAATATTGAAGTACAGACGCATTTTTAAAAATAATGTCCTGATTTTTAAATGTTGGGCCAAGAACTGACACATTTGTTGTAGGATTCATGATTTGGGCTGCTGGGTTGTGGAGTACAGGCAGATGACTGGTCCTCCCAGCAGGATCTGAGACCCATCCCCAGGGCACGAGAGAATGACCTGGCTTCTTGGAGTGGGTGTTCAAAGATGTCTCCAGGGAATTCTCAGTTTCATTAAAGCAATATGGGCCTTATGGGAGGCCCTTCCTCATCTAACCCTTGTCATCCTGCCATCAGCTGCATTTATCCGGGTCGTGGGCTCAGAGTTTGTCCAGAAGTACCTGGGCGAGGGCCCTCGCATGGTCCGGGACGTGTTCCGCCTGGCCAAGGAGAATGCACCTGCTATCATCTTCATAGATGAGATCGATGCCATTGCCACCAAGAGATTTGATGCCCAGACAGGAGGTGAGTGATACCTAAGCAGGGCCTCGGGTCTTGGGCAGGCTTGTATGCAATGCCTTGGACTGACCATGTTGCACTCTGCAGCCGACAGGGAGGTTCAGAGAATCCTGCTGGAGCTACTGAATCAAATGGATGGATTTGACCAGAACGTTAATGTCAAGGTTCGGGGGTCAGGATGGCAAGGGGAAGTGTAGTGTGGGAGTCAGGGAAAGATGGAGGCTGGCATGAGAGGGAACACGTATCGTGACAGGAAGGAGGGTGTAGTGGGGACAGAGGTCTGAGCTGGCATGTCCCCAATGCCAGGTGATCATGGCCACAAACAGAGCAGACACATTGGATCCTGCCCTGCTGCGGCCCGGACGTCTTGATCGTAAAATTGAATTTCCGCTCCCTGACCGCCGCCAGAAGAGGTTAATTTTTTCCACTATCACCAGCAAGATGAACCTCTCGGAGGAGGTTGACTTGGAAGATTGTATCCTGCTCTGGAAGTGAGGGGAGGGTCCTGTTTGGGAATGTGGATTGGATTTTCATCTCCATCTCTGCCTTCATTGGGACCCAACTTGTAAGGTCGGGAGACTCCAGGGATGGGAGTGGTGATAAATATAGCTCAAGGATGACTTCTGGTTCTAGGCATTTATTTCCTTAATCACCTGCTGCAGATGTGGCCCGGCCAGATAAGATTTCAGGAGCTGATATCAACTCCATCTGTCAGGAGGTGAGTGAGGGAGGGTTTTTCTCTGGATCCAGGCAGGGGGTGCATGAAGACTCTTCCCCTTTGAGACCACTCTGCTGCACCCCTCATGTCCCACATTGCCTCCCTGGGGCTTGGGGCCAGTTCTCTTCCTCCACCATCACTAGGGCTTGGGAGTAGATTTTCATTCTCATCCCTCAACAGAGTGGAATGCTGGCCGTCCGTGAGAACCGCTACATTGTTCTGGCAAAGGACTTTGAAAAAGCATACAAGACTGTCATCAAGAAGGACGAGCAGGAGCATGAGTTTTATAAGTGACCCAGACCTTGTGGTGTGAGGGGAGAGGAGGGAAGGGGACTTCTCTCACCTCCCCAACCGCTGTCCCAAAACCTAGTGTTGTTTTTTCTTTACCCATGATTGGTTTACTCAATAAAGATAAAAGATTGAATCTGTTTAATTTCTTCCTAAAAGTGTAACTCCTTTGGAGGAAACTGGGCTGTGAATAGGATGGTGTGTCCCCTCCTGCTCTCCTGACAGATGAGTGGGTGACGTGCAGGGCCTGGGTTATGGTTTGAGAGCGAAGCAAAGAATTCATATCAAATGACTTTAGAAATTTGGGGAAAAGAACGGAAATTGAACCTCAAGTCGCAGCCCTTGACCACAAGATAAAGCCCCCGCACATCTCCCCACCATTTGAGTCTTTGGTGATTCCTGCCTTCTTCACATGCAGAGAGAAGTTCAAGGACAAGGAGATAGCCCCGCAGAGTCCCCAAGAGTAGGGATGAGGGTTGCAAGAAGTAGGTTGGATGGCTGGGTTTTGTGAATGTCTCTGGCTCTTCTCCATATGGTTTTGTTAGGGCACAAATGTGTTTGGTTGGACCCAATGTCATTCTCTCTTGAGGTCTCTGCTGAGACACCTTTCCCTCTGGGGAGACTTCCCTGACGCCCCAAGTTGGGAAGGAACCCTTCTGTGCTCCACTGGAACCATGTGCATGCTCTGCTTGGCACTTCTCATATTACCTTAGACATTCTCACATGCTTGCCGGTCACTCTTTCGAACTCAAGGGATTGCAGCTTCATCAC
Organism: Vulpes vulpes; assembly: GCF_048418805.1. Taxonomy (NCBI): domain Eukaryota; kingdom Metazoa; phylum Chordata; class Mammalia; order Carnivora; family Canidae; genus Vulpes; species Vulpes vulpes. The sequence goes on from NC_132780.1 coordinate 9,138,789, forward strand.
AGTTCAAGTCCCAGTGCCTACACATGGTAGATACTCACTTAATATTTCTTGAACAAACACAACAAATGTCACTATATATTTGGAGGTGAGACAGGAAGAAATATAAGAAAAGTGTAAGTACAGTCACAGGTCCTTGAGGAGATGGTGATTCCTCTGCAGATGAGCATGGCTGGTTAAGTGGAGAGGTTAACCTTTCCTCCTCCCTGGAACCTCACTAAAATAATAGTAATGAGATAAGAGAGCACTCACAAGGACACAGGAAGAGAGGATATAATAGCAACACAGTTTTGGGGAGAGGCAGAAAACTGTTCATCAACCCAGCTGAGCCTGAACTAAAAGGGGAGCTCAGAACAGACTGGTACTTCAGAGATCACAGGTGCCACGTCCTAAAGGGGAGGGCTGGGAATGCAGACAAACTGAAAGGCACCTGGGTGGCTCAGTTGACTAAGCATCTGACTCTTGATTTTTGGCTCAGGTCGTGATCTTGGTCACGTGAAATCGAACCCCATGTTGGGCTTGGCGCTGGGCTGCCAGGCGTGGAGCTTGCTTAAGATTCTTTCTCTCCCTCTGTTCTCCACTTCCACCCTCTCTTAAAATTAATTAATTAATGGTTATATATAAAAAAATATATATATATAAATATATTTAAAATATATATATATATGGTTCTCCAATGTTCTCAAGCCGTTTTTACATATGCCCTGACCACTCATCCAACTTCAATTTCCTGGAGTATTTTTGAGAAGATGTAGAGAGATCCTGGAAAGTGGAAAGTGGATATTTCTTCTTCATCAACATGATGCTTTACAGGGCCTTTCTCCATTTCATTTAGGTGAAATGACCCCAAACTACTTGTCAGAACTGACCTTGGTTAATATAATTCCTCCAGGGGTCCAAGGCCTCTTGAGCAGTGCTCTGTGTTTCAAAATTACTTTCTGGGGATCCCTGGGTGGCGCAGCGGTTTGGCGCCTGCCTTTGGCCCAGGGCGCGATCCTGGAGACCGGGATCGAATCCCACGTCGAGCTCCTGGTGCATGGGGCCTGCTTCTCCCTCTGTGTCTCTGCCTCTCTCTCTTTCTCTCTCTCTCTGTGACTATCATAAATAAATAAAAAATTAAAAAAAATTAAAAACAAAAACAAAAAAACAAAATTACTTTCTGCATTGTGAAAGTGAGCATGAGGGGATCCCTGGGAGGCTCAGCGGTTTAGCGCCTGCCTTCAGGCCAGGGCGTGATCCTGGAGGCCAGGGATAGAGTCCCCCATCGGGCTCCCTGCGTGGAGCCTGTTTCTCCCTCTGCCTGTGTCTCTGCCTCTCTCTCTCTCTCTCTCTCTCTGTCTCTCATGAATAAATAAATAAATAAAATCTTAAAAAAAAAAAAAAAGAAAAAGAAAAGAGAGCGTGGGCCAGACCACCAACAGCAAAAGCTGCCACAATTAACTGCATGTTTATTGCCAACGCCATCCAGCTAGAGTCCCCAAGGAACACACCCCGTAGTTTAGAACTCAGTACAAGGAAGAACATACAACATGGTGAACTGTGTAGTGCTTCAGGAAGAGGGTGTCAGAAATGATTATAGTACTTGGGCTTGTGGTGGGTGATTTGGGGGGAGGGTTTCAGGAAGCAGGCTGTGCCCTGAATCGGATGCTGTCCGGATGCAAGAGGGAAGTTTATCATGATTAGGCACTGTAATAAATGTCAGCTAGAGTGAAGGCAGACCAGAGCGAGGCAGAAGCTGTAACCGGTAAGAAGTAGCAGCCACTCATATTAGCGGGGAGAGGGATATTTGGTGTATTCTGTGGGCTGCCCAGTGACCTTGTTTTTGTCTGTGCTTAGACAAAATTATGAAGTGGTCTTTTTCATCTCTCATTATGGTCTCAGACTGATCTTGATGTGGGTGTTCTATGAGATTGTTTATGTTCAACGAGAGAATAACGTGGCCTAGCTGTGAGTGCCAGGCCAGCTTTCAATATCACTGAGGCCTACCTGGAAATGTCAGACTGTTTCTGGATGCCAGGGGTTGCTTTTTCCATTCTGTTACATGCTACTGTGTTAAGAGGGAAAAAGGATGGTACCAGCCTGGATACTCTATATCTTAGAAGTGGAGTTTTTTCTTTTTTTAGGTGGGGGGGGGGGGGGGGATAGCAGCAGCAGGAGAGGAAAAGAGAATCTCAAGCAGGTTCCTTGCTTGATGTGGAGCCTGATATGTGGCTCGATCTCATGACACTGAGATCATGACATGAGCCAAAACTGGATGGAGTTGGATGCCTGACTGAGCCACCCAAGCACCCCAGAAGTGGAGTTTTTAAAACAAGTGTTTCCCTGCACACATCTCTTTACTGTGTTCCACTTTGCAAAGACAAACAAGGGGAAGAAAAAAGCTAAATATACGTAAACACTTTTGTTTATTTTTTATTTTTTTATAAGATTTTATTTGTTTATCCATGAGAGACACACAGAGAGAGGTAGAGACACAGGCAGAGAGACAAGCAGGCTCCACACAGGGAGCCCGATGTGGGACTCGATCCTGGGTGTCTCCAGGATCATGCTCTGGGCTGAAGGTAGACACTCAACTGCTGAGCCACCCAGGTGTCCCCTGTTTGTTTTTATTTTATTTTTTAAAAGATTTTATTTATTTATTTATTTATTTATTTATTTATTTATTTATTCATTCATTCATTCATGAGAGACACACAGAGAGAGAGAGAGAGAGAGAGAGAGAGAGAGAGAGGCAGAGACACAGGCAGAGGGAGAAGCAGGCTCCATGCAGAGACCCCGACGTGGGACTTGATCCCGGATCTCCAGGATCATGCCCTGGGCTGAAGGCAGTGCTAAACTGCTGAGCCACCCAGGCTGCCCCCCTGTTTGTTTTTAATTGTAAAAAATAACACACTTGGGCAGTGTGAAACTGTAACCTGCTTCTTCCTCTGTCTGTGTCTCTGCCTCTCTCTCTCTGTGTGTCTCTCATGAATAAATAAATGAAATCTTTTAAAAAAGTAACACACTTAAAAGTACTCGCAACATAAACATATAATAACATAAATATAACAACTTATAAATTCAGGATGTGTAAACACCATCTTGAAAAAGAAACTCCTGCACAACTGTTCACCTACAGGCAGCGATGGTACATTTTCTGAATACATCCTCCAGTTACAGCAATGGTAAGTGCACTCTGGCTTGATGCAGCAACACTTTGGATACCTGTCAATCATTTCCATCACTTCCGCAGGATTCATGGATTCTCTGGTAATATTTCCTTTGGGTACTACACAGAGTCAGTAAACATCTCAGATGAGATGACAGAGCGTGTACCGCTAAGTTGTTAAAAATGACTCTCTTGCTTGTCACAGAGCACCAATGCAGCAACATGACAAACATCACCCCAGTAGGCACAGACCAGAAGCCATGTCCTGATGGCATGGGTCACAGCACAGCCAACTCCGATGACTCTAACACTGTCTTCTATGTCAGCCGCAGGGCAAGAGGAGGATAATGAAGCATCAGGATAACTCATCCAGAAGAAAATGGTGCTTAACATCCTGATGACCACATCGTTTCTTGGACTTGCCCTCACAAATTATCCCTAAACATTACTTGGACATTTTGCCTTTTCATCAGGATCTTAAGGTGCATATACTGTGTAATGTGATAGGATAGGAGTTGCTCAGCACAGTGACTTCTCTTGCTGAAGCAGCAACAGAGCAGGCCAGGCAGATGCTGGAATCCAGAGCCCTACAAGGAGCAGCAGGGTGGTGCAATCCCCAGATGTGAATCTGGCAACCTGAGCGGCCCAGCATCTGCTTATATTTTTTATATCTACCATATAGAAAATTGTAAGTTCAGACTATTACATCTAGTTAACCTAACATCACAAAGCCCCATCTCATTTTTTCCCCTTTGATATGTGTGACTCCCTGCTGTGACACAGGGAGAAGCTTGGCTCCCACTACCCTAGATGTATTGACTGACTTGACAGTCTCTTCCCACCCCCTCCCCACCCCCAGACATAACAAACTCCCATCACTGCTCCTGCCCCCTGCTCCGTGTGGATGCTTTCCTCATCTTACCTGGACTGTGACACTCACTACCTCCTACCTGACCCACATGAATGTCCCCAACATTCCTCCTATTTGAGGCCCAACACCCAAAGCTGGGCAGTATTAATATCTAGATGTCCTCTTTACTCTGCTTGGGCTTTGAAATCTCATGCCGACACCTCAGTCATCCTATGTGGACACCCTCCTTATCCTGCTCAGGCTGACACCCCCTGCTGGTGCATTCCACCCTTGGACTGCCACCACTTGGACTATCACCCTGTACCAAGGCACCCCCTGCATGAACACCCTCCTCATCCTACTCAGGCTATAGTTACAGATATAAGGTTGTAAAAGCAACCTTAAAAATCTAAAAAAAAGTGTAATCCTGAAAGGCTTATTCGATAAATTGTGCCATAATAATTACCCTTAATTGCTTTATAAAACCCTAATAGGTATAAACACCTGGAAGGTATCAAACTAGAAAAGTTCACTGGCACTTTGGTCTTCTTCCTATATTCATGGAGGTATAAGAAACTTGTGGTCAGCTAGAATGACTTTTACTAAATAGGAGTTGGAGAGTCTCTGTGCCCTCTGAATATTCACTTAGTACAACTTCTATTCTGCAGAAATACATACACACATCACATATATATATACAAGTGCAAAGAAAAATTTTGCTAAAATATACCTCCCCAAAATATTAATAGAGATATTGAGGCTGTTTTAATTTTCTTCTTTGTAATTTCCCCATGTGATGTAACTGAATAATTACAAAAAGTGAACACTAATTCCATAATCTTAAGTATAAAATAAATCTATATCCAATTAAAACTTGTTTTAAATCTTAGAAGAAGCAAACTGGTTTGATATATGTGGGAGCAGAAATCAATTTGACCATCATAAATAGAGCTTACCAGTTCTTGAACATTCTTCTTCAATAGGAGATCTTTTTACTGCTAAGATTCTTCTTTGAATGAACATAAATCAGGTGAAGGGTATCTGCAGACTGAATAATAAAATCTGGTCAAAGAAGACAGAACAGTATATGATTCTCTCTCCTCCACTGAGTAACCAACGTTACTCAACGTTGGATATAATCCTTGTAAAATGTCTTTGAATCCCAAATTTTAGTAAAGGAGATTCATAAAAAAATTGAAATTGGGAGTTTTATTGTTCATCATTATGAATATTACTTTACTTATATGCACTTTCTTTTCTTATAACAAACTCTATAAGCATAAGTCTCAGTCCATTGATTCCTTGGAAAAACCTGTGCCTCTGATGACACAGATCTCAGACTTCCAATTACATTCCTGCTCCCAAAAGCCTTAAACAGCAAACAATTATGTCATTCGTCACATCAGTCAAACTGCCATGAATAATATTGCCTTACTTTTAAAGTGAGGTTTTGGAGACTCATGATATGATTCAACCAACACATTAATATCAATAAAGCAAAACTTTCACTAGACTGCAAAATGTGCATTTCTTACTATTACCAATAGTGAGTGCAGAGCAATGATTTGAAAAAGGAGGGGAGGGATCTCTCTGCCTGGCCCAGCATTCACTGGGAAGGCAGGCCTAGGATAGGCCATTGGACATTTCAGGAAAAGAAAAGCAAACGTTTCCATGCACTGAAAACAAACATGCATTTAGAACAAAGATGAAAACAAACTCAACGAATCTACACTTTCAGATGTGCAACAGTTTTTCCTCCTTCTCAAGATCCTTCTTTTGTAGAATAGCGGGACTGGGGAAGAAGGAAATCACGAGGCACCAGGCCCTTTTAAGAGCTATACAGACGGAGAAAATCCCCTCCAGGGCCACATCTGCCGTGATGTCACACACACTACCAACTGTGAGCAGGAGGCTGGAGCCAAGATTCTTAGGATCAGAGGTATGGGGATGCTGTGGTTCGGACAAACGTAGCTGCACCCACAGCGCCTGCAAGTAGGGTCTCTCCCACCATTTCCTCCAGGGCGTCCCTCTCAGGGACACTGCTGGCTCTAAAAGTGCCACCCCAAGCCCAGGTCCGTGCCTTCCTGCTGGGAACCTTCTGCCTAGGGCCCAATACTGACTGTCCTCTTGGGGAAACGTGAGCACAGTGCTCTGCGCCGACACTCGGGGCTGCGAAGGGAGAGCGGGCAAAGCAGCAGGAAAGCGGGTCGGTGACACGCACCACAGAGCCGGGCGCGCGCACACACACACGCACGGCGAGTCACACTCGGTCGCACGCCCCCTCCGCTGCTCCTCACCCGCGCAAGGGGCTGGGGCTCCGGGCCCCACGAGCTCTGGGCTCTTCACTGGCGGCAGCTCCATCCTCAGAGCCCGCCTCCGCCTCACCTAGCGCCGCCTTCCTCCCCTGACTGCTGCTAACTCACGGGGGGGGGGGGGGGGGGGGCGGAGGCTGAGCCACCCCAATGCACCCCCCGCCGCCCGGGAGTCCCCGCGACCACCACTCGCACCCGGCTGGCGGAAGACGCGCTCTGCGGTGGGCGCGCGGGGGCTCCGAAGGCGCAGGCGCAGGTGCAAGACCGGGGCGCGGGGGGCTGCAGCCGGGTCCGCCACCGCTTCCGGCAGAGCCTAGCTCGCACGCACCGTGGGGCTGGCTGCTCGGTGGGAGCCTCGCCGCTCATCCAGGCGCTGGGTCCTCCAGCGTGTGGACTCTTGGCTGTCTCCTCTTCTCTTTAAAGATTTTATTTATTTATTCAGGAGAGACACACAGAGAGAGGCAGAGACCTAGGCAGAGGGAGAAGCTCGCACCCTGCGGGGAGCCTGACGCGGGACTCCGGCCTGACCCACCTGGGCCAAAGGCAGAGGTTCTACCACTGAGCCACCCAGGCGACCCTCGGCTGACTCTTCTCATTAGCCAGTCCCAGCGGGATTATCTGGGTGTATTTTATAGAATGGGGCGCGTGGCCCTGCATACCTGGCCTTGTGAGCGCATGTGCCAGCGGCAGTCGGTCTGCCAGGGCTGCGGAACCCATTGCCCTCTCTGGCTGGAGGTGACTTGTTTCTACTACTATAAATCTGCCCTGCAAGATGTCGTTTGCATAATGGAGCTTTTAAAAGCTACTTGGACAGGGGAATTAGAATAGTGCAATAGCACCCCAACTGGACTTAAGGGTCAACTCGCTTTAAGCGTGTGCACTCCTTGCTTGTTGACCTAAGTCCCTTGATCTGTAGCAGAAGTAACCTACTCTTGGGGATTTGCAGAACATTGCCCTTGAGGAATGAAGGACCACACTTTCCCTGAGATAAGGCCTGACTACATTGGAAAACAGCTGTGATGGGCACACCTGGGTGGCCTAGCGCTTGAGTGTCTGCCTTTGGCTCAGGTCGTGATCCAGGGGTCCTGGAGTCGGGTCCCGCATCAGGCTCGCGGCCGGGATCGTGCTTCTCCCTCTGCCTATCTCTACCTCTCTCGGTGTCACTCATAAATAAATAAATAAAATCTTTACAACAAAACAAAATCCCAACAGGCACTTCTGCAGAAATTGCTCAGTTGATTATAAATATGTGAAAATGCAAAGGACTTAGAACACTTCAAGATATTTTAAAAGAAGAACAAGGGAGGTAGTGGTGGTTTACACTACCTGAACTCAAGATTTACTGTGAAGCTAGAATCATCAAGTCAATGTGGTGTTGCTATAATAATAAATTGATAAGTGGAATAAAACAGAGGATTGAGAAGTAGACTTACACTTGTACAGTCATTTCATTGTCCTAAAATCTTTAAGGCAGTTCAATGTGGGAAAGGACAGTTCTTTCAAAAAAGGGTGCTGGAACAACTGGATAAACTTGGGAAAATTAATCTTACCCTATATTTAACACCATACCCCCAAATTACATCAAGGTGGATCATAGATATAAACAACTATAAAGTTTCAAGAATGAAATATGGTGGAATATCATCATGACCTTGGAGTACCCAAAAAGCCTTACCCTTAGAAAAACTGGTTAAGGGACGCCTCGGTGGCCCAGTCAGTTAAGCGTCTGCCTTCAGCTTGGGTCATGATACTGGGGTCCTGGGATCAAGCTCCCCATTGGGCTCCCTGCTCAGCAGGGAGTCTGCCTCTCTCTCTCCCTTTGCCTGCTGCTTCACCTGCTTGTGCTCTCTCTGTCAAATAAATAAAATCTTTAAAAAACATATAAATTGAACTTCAATAAAACTAAAAAATTCTCATCAAAAGATACCATCAGGACAATGAAAATGAAGTTAGGGACTGGCATTAAGTATTCATGAAACATATTCAAAAAAGGGCTTTTATCTAGCATATCTAAAGAAATACAACTTAATAGGATGAAAGTCAAAAACAACAAAAAAATGGGTTAAAGATGAAAACAGAGACTTCACAAAAGATATACAAATGTCCAATAAGCACCACAGAAACAAACAAAAGAGTCCACAGCATGAGTGTTTTAACCACATTACTTGGTTAAAAGTAATGTGAGGTATGGTGATGCAGATCCAGAGGACAAAGAGTTTTACAGTTTATTATACTTACAGTTCCCAGGGAGGAACACAGCATGCCATATAGGGTCACTCTGGAGAAGTGCCAGGGTCATACACAAGGCTGTGGGAGAGAAGAAAACCGTGGGCGATCATCTTTATTGTTGTTTCTGTGGAAAGGAATGAAGGAGGCAAAATAGACAGGCTTAGGACTGCTACTTTGAATAATTTCAGCAGGCTCTGGGGAAGAGGGGCTGTCCCTGGTTGTCTGGTACCTGGTCCTGGGGCAATTAGGGCAAGTGTATAGTGTCTTGGAATGTGAATGCCCAATGAGAGAGTTAGTTAGGGTGTGTGCTTAACCAGTAGCTCAAGAAGAGCAACTGATTGCCTTCTAGCCAGGGTCTAAAAACATTGGGAGATAATACAACATTTGTAAAAACTATATTATGATGAGTCCTCAAGTCACCAAGAAAAACACAAAGCAATCACAACAGCAAGTACAACGTGTCTACTATGTAAAAGATAGGCAACGTCAAATGTTAACAAGACTATAGAGAAACTGCTACTGTCATGTATTGCTTATAAGAGTATAAACTGTACAGCTTGTACAGCGATTTGGCATTTCTTATAAAAATTAAACATGGATTTACACTATGATCTAGTAGTTTTACTCCTGGGTATTTATGCAAGAGAATTAGAAATATATACCTACAGAAAACTTGTTTGGGAATGTTTATAGCAATTTTACACATAACCACAACTCAATAATAAAAAGACAACCCCTGCTCCCCACCCCATCCCTAGTCCTTGAAGCCATAAGCAACCATTAGTCTACTTTCTGTCTCTGGATTTTTCTATTCTGGAATTTCATCTGAATGTGATCATATAACATGTGGTCTCTTGTGACTAGGTTATATTCTTTTCACCTAGCATAATGTTTTTCAAGGTTCATCCCAGTTATAGTGTATATCACTACTTCATTCCTTTTATGGCTGCATGATAACTCCTTGTGTGGATATTCCACTATATTTGTTTGTGAGGACTGCCATGACAAAGTACCACAGAGTGGTGGCTTAAACAACAGAAATGTATTTTCTCATAGTTGTCCAGGCTAAATGTTCAACATAAATGTGTCAGTAGAGTTGTTTCTTCTCTTGGCCATCTTCTCCCTTTCTCTTCACATGGTCTTCCTTCTGTATGGACAAGCCTGTGTCCTAATCTCTTTTTTATAAAGACACTAATCATTGAATTAGGGCCTACCTTCATGACCTCACTAGATTTTAATTACCTCTTTGAATACCCTATCTCCAAATACCATCACATTCTGAAGTACTAGGTGCTAAGACTTCAATATATAAATTTTGGGGAGACAAATTCGTCTCACAACAGCCACATTTTGTTTATCCACCTGTTGATGGACAGTAAGTTGTTTCCACGTTTTGGCTATTGTGGATAATACTGTCATAAAGATCCATTTACAAGTTTTATTATTTTTTTTGACAGTACAAATTCTAGTTGTATTGGTCTGCTTGTTCACAGTTAAGTCTTCTGCTCAGAGAACCGAAGGGCCAGCTAATGATGAGGGAAGGCAGTGTCTGCAGCCTTCCAGAGTCATGGGTCTGCAGGGCTACCCCAGCCCAATGCAGTTCTCTGCCCTTGTGCCTAGGAGGAAAGAACAGAAGTTCTTTGGGTGGGTGGGTGGATGCGGCAGCTACAGGGTAATTTTAGTGTAGAGCCTGGGGTTTGTTCTTCACAGCAAGAGATAGTAATCACATAAAGTGTTATTACAAACTTACAAAAATTGAGAGAGTTATATATTATTCTCACTTGTTTGGATGTTTTCCTTCATTTTCTTTTTTACAAAACAAAACAAAAAACAGCAAGGAAGAAAAATATGGAAGGCAGATGAGTCAGACACCTGGGTTCAGATCAGAAGGGAAGCTGAGATGAGAATCAAGCTGTTACTGCTGGAGCAATAACACTGTGGCTGGCCCTGGGACTCTTTCCAGGTACCTTGGGAGAAATGCAACAAGCCGTAGAAAGAGAGACAATGTTAAAAGATGTTTTTAGTGGGAAATTTGTAACTTTACATACATGCCTATGATACCAAAAAAGAATTAAGATCTAAAATCATTTGGAAAAATTCACCAGTGAGGCTGTTTGGCCCTAAGCTTTTCTTTGTTGGAAGGCACCAATCTCCTTTTTAAAGTATTTTTAGATTTTCTATTTCTTCATGACTCAGTCTTCGTAGGTTGTGTTTCTAGGAATTTGTCCATTTTATCTAGACTATCCAGTTTGCTGGCACAAAATTGTTCATAATACTCTCTTGTAAAATTGATATTATCACTTCTTTCATTTCTTTATTTTTTTAACTTAAATTTCAGGTAGCTAACATACAGCAATATTGGTTTCTGGAATACAATTCAGTGATTCATAACTTATAATCAACACCCAGTGCTCATCATAACAAGTGCCCTCCCTAATACCCATCATCCATCTAGCCTATCCCCCATGCACCTCCCTTCATCAACCCTCAATTTGTTCTCTGTCATTAAAAGTCTCTTATGGCTTGTTTCCCTCTCTCCTTTTTTTCCCCCCGCTCTCCTATTTATTCATCTGTTTTCTTTCTTAAGTTCCACATGAGTGAGATCATATGGTATTTGTCCTTCTCTGACTTATTTCACTACGCATAATACATCTAGCTGTATCCATGTAGTTACAAGATTTCATTCTTTTTGATGGCTGAGTAATTATTCCATTGTATATATATACCCTATCTTCTTTGTCCATTCATCAGTCAATGGGCATTTGGGCTCTCTCCATAGTTTGGCTATTGATGCTGCTGCTATAAACATTGGGGTGCATGTATCCCTTTGAATATGTATTTTTGTATCCTTTGGGTAAATATCTAGTAGTGCAATTGCTGGATGGGTAGTTCTATTTTTAACATTTTGGGAAACCTCTATCTCTTTCATTTCTAGTGTAGTTATTTGAGTCTTCTCTCCTTTTAGTCTGCCTAGCTAATGACTTGTCAATGTGTTGATTTCTTTGGAGAAACAACTCTTGGTTTCATTAATTTCCTCTTCTATTTCAGTAATTGTCCCTACTATTTTTCTATCCTCTATTTTCTCTACTCTGATCTTTATTAGTTCTTTCCTTCTAGTACCTACAGGTTTAGTTTTTATCTTCTAGTTCCTTAGGTGTAATGTTCGGTTGATTTGAAATCATTTTATTTATTTTTATTTTGTTAAGATTTAATTTATTTATTCATGAAAGACACACACACACACACACACACACACACACACACACACACAGAGGCAGAGACACAAGCAGAAGGAGAAGCAGGCTCCATGCAGGGAGCCTGATGCAGGATTCGATCCCAGGACTCCAGGATAATGCCCTGGGTCGAAGGCAGAGGCTAAACCGCTGAGCCACTCAGGGATCCCCTGAAATCTTTTTAATATAGACATTTAATCCTATAAATTTTCCTCTCAGTACTGCTTCTGTTGCATCTCACAAATTTTGGTAGTTTGTGTTTTTGTTTTCATTGGTCTCAAGATCTTTTCTAATTTCCCTTGTGATTTCTTAACTCATTAGTTAAGAGGGTATTAATTTCCACATATTGAGTTTTTTGTTTTCTTTGTGCTACCGAATTCTAGTTTCAATCTTTTAAAATTTATTAATACTTGTTGTGTGGCTCAACATATGGTTTACCCTGAAGAATATTCCATGTGCACTTGACAAAAACATATTCTATTGTTGGGTGGAATGTTCTGTATATCTGTCAGGTCCAATTACCTACAGTATTTCTCAAGTCCTCTATTTTCCTATTGATGGCCTGTTTGTTCTATATATTATTGAAAGTAGAGTACTGGGCAGCCCAGGTGGCTCAGCGGTTTGATGCTGCCTTCAGCCCAGGGCGTGATCCTGGAGACCCAGGATCGAGTCCCACATCGGGCTCCCTGCATGGAGCCTGCTTCTCCCTCTGCTTGTGTCTCTGCCTCTCTCTGTGTCTCTCATGGATAAATAAAATTAAAAAAAAAAAGTAGGGTACTGAAGTCTCTCCATTCAATTCTGGCAACATTTGCTTCATATATTTCAGAGCTCTGATGTTTGCTACTTTTTTTTTTTTAAAGATTTTATTTATTTATTCATGAGAAACACAGAAAGGAGAGAGAGAGGGGCAGAGAAACAGGTAGAAGGAGAAGCAGGCTCCATGCAGGGAGCCTGATGTGGGACTCAATCCTGGGTCTCCAGGATCACGCCCTGGGCTGAAGGCAGCGCTAAACCACTGAGCCACCCAGGCTGCCCAGATGTTTGCCACGTTTTAATTGATATATCTTCTTGCTATATTGACCTCATTATCATTGTATTATATAATGTCCTTGTCTCTTGTAGCAGTTTTTAATTTAGCTTATTTTGTGTATTAGTATAGCCCTTCCTGCTCTAACTTGGTATTTGCAATATTTTTCTCAATCATTTCATTTTCAACTTATGTGTCTTGGATCTATTGTGTGTGTGTGTGTGTTTCTTGGATCTTAAGTGAATCTCTTGTAGACAGTATACAGTTGGATTCTGTTTTATATCCATTCTGCCAATTTACATCTTTTGGTTGAGTTTAATCACCTTGCATTTAAAGCAATTACTGATAATGACTTACTTTTGACATTTTGTTGTTTCCTTTATCTTGTAGTTTTATTGTCCCTCATTTTCTCCATTATTGCTTTCCTTTGTGTTTAGTTGATTTTTCACCGTGGCACATTTTGATTCTCTCCTCACTCACTCACTACATTTTTTTTCAAGTTTTGTATTTAAATTCTAGTTAACATAAAGTGTAATATTAGTTTCAGGTGTAGAATTGAGCGATTCAGGGATCCCTGAGTGGATCAGCCATTTAGCACCTGCCTTTGGCCCAGAGCGTGATCCTGGAGTCCCAAGATTGAGTCCCGCATCAGGCTCCCTGCATGAGGCCTGCTTCTCCCTCTTGCCTGTCTCTGCCTATCTCTCATGAATAAATAAATAAAATCTTTTTTTTTTTTAAAGGATTGATTCATCACTTACATACAACTCCTAGTGCTCATCACAAATGCCCTATTAACCCATCACTTATTTAACCTAGCCCCACATCTACCTTCCCTCCAGAAATTCTTTGTTCTCTATAGTTAAAAAAATGTGGAATGCTTCATGAATTTTTGTGTATGGTCCTTGCACAGGAGCCGTGCTAATCTTCTCTGTATTGTTCCAATTTTAGAATATGTATTGCCAAAGTGAGCAATCATTCACTGTACTTAAAAATTATTTTTAAATAGATTCTCTAAAACATACTATATACATCTTTTAAAAGATTTTTTAAAATTTTTATTTATTTGAGAGAGAGAAAGAAAGCAAGAGCAGAGGAGAGCAGAGGGAGAGGGAGAAGCAGACTCCCTGCTGAGCAGAAAGCCTGATGCAGGGCTTGATCCCAGCACCCTAAGATCATAACCTGAGCTGAAGGCAGATGCTTAACCAACTGACCCACCCAGGCGTCCCTACCATATACATACATCCTAATGTAGAATCGACTTCAAAGTTATAGCAACTTAATTCCAGTGACTTATATAAATGTTACTCCTATATAGTTCCATTTCACCCTCCCTCTTTCTGTGATTAGTATATGTAGATATGAATGTCTATATATGCTACAAATCCTGAGATTAAAACACTCCTCAAAGGTTGACCTTAAAAACTAGCCCTTCCTGAATTAAATTGGATCAGACTACTAAGAAATTTATGCCTCCAAGAAATTGTTGAAAACAGCAGAGCAATCAGCAGGAAATCAGTGGAGCATAATGAGCTGGAAATAATATCAAATGAGGCAGATTGCTTCACAAAGAGATCAGGCAAAAAGATAGTCAGTGACTCTTGTCATCCCAGGTGACTGAGAACACACACAAGCATAACACTAAATGCTTCACACTGCAAGGGGAAGTGGATTTCAGTAAAATAGCCTAGTTAAAACACAACACAAATAAGCAAACAACAACAACAAAAGCAAGTCTGGGGGTGGGAGGAGGCATTGATATTCAGAATTGCTACAATATATTACCTAATATATCCAGTTTTCAGTAAGAAAAAGGGACAAGAACAAAGGAAAGTATGAAGACAATATTTTATCAAGTAGAGAATATTAATAAAGAGATACATGTAATAAAAAGGACAAAATGGCAATTCTAGAGTTGAAGAATAGTGTAACTAGTATTAAAAAATTCATGAGAGGGACACCTGGGTGGCTCAGTGGTTGATCGTCTGCCTTTGGCTCAGGGTGTGATCCCAGGGTCCCAGGATCAAGTCTTACATCAGGCTCCCTGCAGGGAGCCTGTTTCTTCCTCTACCTGTCTCTGCCTCTCTCTCTCTCTCTCTGTCTCTCATGAGGAGATAAATAAAATCTTAAAGAAAAAAATGAGGAAAAATATTTAAAGAAATAATGGCTAAAACCATCCCCAATTTTTAAAAAAGATTTTATTTATTTATTCATGAGAGACACAGAGAGAGGGGCAGAGACATAGGCAGAGGGAAAAGCAGGCTCCCTGCAGGAAGCCCAATGTGGGACTCGATCCTGGGACCCTGGGATTACGCCCCAAGCCAAAGGCAGACACCCAACTGCTAAGACACCCAGGCATCCCCCATTCCCAATTTTAAAAAGGATTTTATTTATTTATGAGAGAAACAAAGAGAGAATAGAGACAGACTCCACACTGAGCATGGAGCCCAACACCGGGCTTGAACTCTGGACCCCAAGACCATGACCTGAACCTAAACCAACAGCCAGATGGTTAACTAACTGAGCCACCTAGGTGCCCCAAACCATCTCCAATATTTTGATAAACATTAATCTATACCTACCAGAAGCTCAACAAACTCCCAGCAGGATGTGTGCAGACACTCACAGATACATCGTGGTAAAAAATGCTGAAAGTCAAAGACAAGGAGAATATCTTGAAAGCAGCAAGAGGAAAACAATGTATCACCCACAGGGTACCTCAATAAGATTAACAGCATACTTCTCATCAGAAACAATAGAGGCCAGAAGGCAGTGGGATAACATTCAAATTGCTAAAAAGAAAAAAACCCACCAACCAATCCTATAACCAGTAAAGTTATCTTTCAAAAATGATGGTAAGGGGCATCCCTGGGTGGCTCAGCAGTTTGGTGTCTCCCTTTGGCCCAGGGTGCAATCCTGGAGTCTCAGGATCGAGTCCCGTGGCGGGCTCCCGGCATGGAGCCTGCTTCTCCCTCTGCCTGTGTCTCTGCCTCTCTCTCTCTCTCTGTGTGTCTATCATAAATAAATTTTTAAAAAATGATGGTAGGGACGCCATTTGGATCTAATAGATGTGGTAACCCTGGAAATCAGATTCTCTCTCTTCCCCAGAGTTTGCTGGGGTTTTTTGGAGGTTGTTTAGTTTTGGTTTTTGTTTGTTTTTTTTTCTAGATTTTATTTATTTATTCATGATAGACATAGAGAGAGAGAGGCAGAGACACAGGCAGAGGGAGAAGCAGGCTCCATGCCGGGAGCCCAATGCAGGACTCGATCTAGGGACTCCAGGATTGCGCCCTGGGCCAAAGGCAGGCACCAAACCGCTGAGCCACCCAGGGATCCCTAGTTTTGGTTTTTGGTTTTAATTTTGGTTTTTGATTATTGTAGGCCATCTCTGTGCCAAGGATGTGTGAAGCTTATAGATCTTAAATCTTTTCTGACTTAAGGCCTTAGTTTCCACTTCTATATTATAGAACAAAAAGTTATCTCTGCAGACTCATTCCCAAGTAAAAAAAGTAAAGCTGGATGGGGCACTTGGGTGGCTCAGTTAGTTAAAGCATCTGCCTTTGGCTCAGGTTGTGATCCTGGGGTCCTGGGATCAAGCCCCACATCAGGATCCCTGCTGAGCAGGGAGCTTGCTTCTCCCTCTGCTGCTCCCTGTATGTGCTCTCTCTCAAATAAATAAATAAAATCTTAAAAAAAAAAAAGAAGTAAAGCTGGAAAATAAAATTTAAAATCCCTGGGGTACCTTGGTGGCTTAGTCAGTTAAGCATTTTCCTTTGGCTCAAGTCATGATCTTAGAGTTTGGGATTGAGTCCCACATTGGGCTCCCTGCTCAGTGGGGGGCCTGATTCTCCCTCTGCCCCATCTCCTTACTTGCTTACAACATCAAAATCAAAAGGCATACAATGAAATAGGAAAGTGTGGAGCATTTAAAGAAAATACAAATTTATCAACATAAACTGTTCCTAAAAAAAGAACTGATGGCAGATATAGTAGACAAAGACTTTAAAACAACTGCCTTAAAAATGCTCAGAGGGATGCCTGGGTGGCTCAGTGGGTGAGTGTCTGCCTCTGGCTCAGGGTATGATGTATGATCCCAGAATTCTGGCACCAGGTCCCGCATTGGGCTCCCTGCGGTGAGCCTGTTTCTCCCTCTCCCTGTGTCTCTGCCTCTCTATCTGTGTCTCTCATGAATAAATAAAATCTTTTTTAAAAAATTCTCAAAGAACTAAAGGAAAATGTGGAGAAAGTCAGGAAAATAATGTGTATCAATAAAGAAATGAAAATCTAAAAAAGAAAATAAATAAATAAATAAAATCTAAAAAAGAAAAAAGAAATTCTGGAGCTGAAAAGTACTGAAATGAAAACATCACTAGAGGGAGCCAAAACCAGACTTGAGCAAGCAAAAGAAAGCCTCAGAGAATCTGAATATAGAACAATGAAAATTACTGAGTATGAGGAACAGAAAGAAAAATATTAAGGAAAAGCAAATAGCTTAAAGGACCTCTGGGATACCATCATGGGGACTAATATATGCATCATGGGAGTCCAAGAAAGAGAAAGGGGCAGGAGGAATGGCAGAAAAAAATTTCAAGATTTGATGAAATAATGCTGAAAACTTCCCACATTCGATTAAAGACATACACATCCAAGAAGCACAACAAACTCCACACAAAATGAAATAAAAAAGATCCATACCTATGCCAACTATACTTCAATGAAAAAAATTGATAGAGATCCCTGGGAGGCTCAGTGGTTTAGTGTCTGCCTTCGGCCCAGGGCATGATCCTAGAGTTCTGGGATCGAGTCCTGCATC
Organism: Vulpes vulpes; assembly: GCF_048418805.1. Classification (NCBI taxonomy): domain Eukaryota; kingdom Metazoa; phylum Chordata; class Mammalia; order Carnivora; family Canidae; genus Vulpes; species Vulpes vulpes. The sequence goes on from NC_132780.1 coordinate 9,156,395, forward strand.
GGCCTCCCTGCATGGAGCCTGCCTCTCTATGTCTCTCATGAATACATAATTTTTTAAAAAATAGTTGATAAAAAGAGATCCACAAGACACTACAAACTTTCAAAAGACAATCTTGAAGATGACAGGAGAGAAGTAAATCATTACTACATACAATGAATATTCAATAAGATTATCAGATTTCTCAGCAGAAATTTTGGAGGCCAGAAGACAGTGGATCAATATATGCAAAATGGGAAAGGAAAAAAAAAAAGCTTTCAACCAAAAATCCTATTTCCAGCAAAACTGTCCTTGAACATGGACAGAGAAATTAAGACATTACCAGATCAACAAAAGCCAAAGGAGTTGGTGCTCACTAAATCTATCCTGCAAAAAAATGTTCAAGGGAGTCTTGCAAGGTGAAATGAAGATAACAGATGGTAACACAAACCAGATAGAGAAATAAAAATCTCAAAAAAGTAAATACAGGAGCAATTAGACAAACTAGTAAACAATGGTTTGTAGTTGTACTTCTTGCTTTTTACATGATTTAAAAGATTAATCTAAACACCTGATAGACAATTTTCCTGGACTTCTCAAAAGTCAACATTATTTAACTTTTTTGTAAAAGGAGAATTGTACTAGACCAGTGGCTCATTATAGTACACACTAAAATCCCCTGAGAGCTAGTAAAGATGGAGACTTAGTGGGTCTGGATCTTTGTATTTTTACCAATCCACAGATGATTCTGATACCCAAGAAAATGAGTCACTCTTCTAGACTAAAAAAGAATATAGAGAGCTAACAACCAAATGCAGTACAGAATCTGGAATGCATTCTACTTAGAAGATGAACTCCTGTAAATGGCATTTTAGAAGCCAATGAAGAAACTTGGTAAGATGTTATGAATTATGGAGAATTTCCTTAAAAGCAATTATGGTACCATGGCTATATGTGACATTGTCTATGTTTGGGGGATACATACTGATGTAATAAAGGTCAAAGTATCACGATGTCTAAAGCCTATTCTCAATGGTACAACATAGAATATACAGAAAAATAAATATGTCAAACTGTTAAGTACTTTGAATCTACATATGGGTATACTGATGTTCATTCAACATTTCATATGTGTAGCAATTTTCATGATAAAATTGAGTACATAAATGGATGCTATTATTCTGCTATTCTTTCATTAATATTGATCTTAACTTCTGGACAGAGAAATAAATTCTACATTTTCTGCCTGCTGATATTTTTATCACTTCAAAAACTCTCCCTGATTCTTCAACAGCTGTTTTTTCAACATCTCCTCACTCACTAAACCCATAGGGTTTTAAGGAATGAACTCTTAATGAAAATCCTCTCATATTCTTTACTTCCCATGAAAGTTTATACAAAACAAGTTATTTAAAATGTAATAATGAAGGAATGGATGAGGTTTTTCTAAATTATTCACAATAATACTATTTTCCCAACAACATTAATGAAACATAAAAGCTGTTCTTTAGGTGATCCCTAGGTGGCTCAGCAGTTTGGTGCCTGCCTTCAGCCCAAGGTGTAGTCCTGGAGTCCTGGGATCGAGTCTCGCGTCGGGCTCCCTGCATGGAGCCTGCTTCTCCCTCTGCCCGTGTCTCTGCCTCTCTCTCTCTGTCTCTCATGAATAAATAAAATCTTAAAAAAAAAAAAAAAAAGCTGTTCTTTATGAGCACAAGTGCCAAATACTCTTTTAAGGATTTTCCATGTACTAGAACACATTTATTCCTGTAATTGCACTAGTATGTACTTAAATTGTTGCCATTTACAAATGATGCACAGAGGTAGGCATCTAATGTCACACAGGTAATGAAATGGCAATGGTGATAAAGTATCTGCCTCAGGTAGACATTAACTTACATTTATTCCAACAATTTTCCTCCAGTTGGGGTCTGAAGGCTTTTCTAAGTATGTGAAATTAACATACCTAGCAAAATCTTTCATAATTGTGAACATGAAGGCTAACCCATATTTCTTTACATTCAGAGACTTTCTCACCAGAATGTCCTCTCAACACTAAGGTGTTTGCTGTGACTGTAAATCTTTTCATGTTACTTCTATTCAGTTTCTCACCAGTAGGAATACTGTGCTGTTGAGCAAATCTGAGTCCATGATGAAAGGTCTTCCCACCTTTTTTTATATTCATAGGATTTCTTGCCACTATGAACTTTCTGATGTTGAGTAAGCTGTTCATATCCAGTGAAGGTTTGCCCACATTCCTTATATTCACAGGACTTCTGGCGAGTATGAATTTTCTGATGTCGAGTAAGCTGACCATTCACAGTAAAGGCTTTCCCACATTCTTTACATTCATAGGGCTTCAGACCTGTATGAATTCTTTGATGGGCAATAAAAACTGACCTAAGTCTAAAGGCCTTCCCACATTCCTTACATTCATAAGGTTTCTCACCAGTATGAATCCTCTCATGTTGAATAAGGTTTGAGCTACAACTAAAGGTCTTTCCACATTCTTTACATTCATAGGGTTTCATACCTGTATGAATTCTCTGATGGGCAGTAAAAACTGAACTAAGTCTAAAAGTTTTCCCACATTCCTTACATTCATAAGGTTTCTCACCAGTATGAATTCTCTGATGTACAGTAAGTTCATAATTATTGCTAAAGGCCTTTTCACATTCCTTACATTCATAGGGCTTCTCACCAGTATGAATTTTAACATGTTGAATAAGGTTTGAGCTACGACTAAAGGCCTTCCCACACTCCTTACATTGATATGGTTTCTCACCAGTATGAATTCTCTGATGTACTCTAAGTTCACTACCACAAGTAAAGCATTTCCCACACTCCTTACATTCATAGGGGTTCTCACCAGTATGAATTCTGTAATGTCCAAGAAATTGATAGTGATGTCTAAAGGACTGCCCACATTCCTTACATTCAAAGGGTTTCTCACCAGTGTGAATTCTCTGATGTACTCTAAGGTCTGTCCCACGATTAAAGCTCTTTCCACATTCCTTACATTCATAGGGTTTAACACCTGTATGAATTCGCTGATGCTCAACAAGTTGGTACTGATGTCTGAAGGCTGTCCCACATTCCTTACATTCAAAAGGTTTCTCGCCAGTATGAGTTTTCTGATGTCGAGACAGTTGTAGGTAAAGTCTAAAAGCCTTTCCACATTCCTTGCAACCATAAGGTTTCTCACCAGTATGAATACTCTGATGTTGAACAAGATTTGAGCCACGATTGAAGGCCTTGCCACATTCCTTACATTTAAATGGCTTCTCACCAGTATGAATGTTCTGATGTCGAGTAAGCTGTGTCAGAAGAGTAAAGGCCTTTCCACATTCCTTACATTCAAAGGGTTTCTCTCCAGTATGCATTCTATGATGTTCAGTAAGTCGGTAATGATACCTAAAGGTCTTCCCACATTCCTTACATTCAAAGGGTTTCTCACTAGAATGGATTTTCTGATGCTGAACAAGATTTGAGCCACGATTAAAGCCTTTCCCACACTCTTTACATTCATATGGTTTCATGCCAGCATGAATACTCTGATGTTGAACAAGGTTTGAGACACGATTAAAGGACTTCCCGCATTCTTTACATTCAAATGGTCTCTCACCTGTATGAATATTCTCGTGGCGATTAAGCTGGGTGAGAATACTAAAAGCTTTCCCACATTTCTTACATTCAAAGGGCTTCTCACCAGTATGAAATTTCTGATGTCGAATAAGTTGTATATGGAGTCTAAAGGCCTTACCACATTCCTTACATTCAAAAGGTTTCTTTCCAGTATGAACACTCCGATGTTGAATAAGATTTGAACCACGACGAAACAACTTCCCACATTCCTTACATTCATAGGGTTTCACACCTGTATGAATTCGTTGATGCTCAACAAGTTGGTACTGATACTGGAAGGCTGTCCCACATTCCTTACATTCAAAAGGTTTCTCGCCAGTATGAGTTTTCTGATGTCGAGAAAGTTGTAGGTAAAGTCTAAAAGCCTTTCCACATTCCTTGCAACCATAGGGTTTCTCACCAGTATGAATACTCTGATGTTGAACAAGATTTGAGCCACGACTGAAGGCCTTGCCACATTCTTTACATTTAAATGGCTTCTCACCAGTATGAATGTTCTGATGTCGTGCAAGCTGTATCAGAAGACTAAATGCCTTCCCACATTCCTTACATTCAAAGGGTTTCTCACCAGTATGAATATGACAATGTTCAATAAATTGGTAATGATATTTAAAGGTCTTCCCACATTCCTTACATTCAAAGGGTTTCTCACTAGAATGGATTTTCTGATGCTGAACAAGATTTGAGCCACGATTAAAGCCCTTCCCACATTCTTTACATCCATATGGCTTTGCACCTGTATGAATACTCTGATGTTGAACAAGGTTTGAGCTACGATTAAAGGACTTCCCGCATTCTTTACATTCAAATGGTCTCTCACCTGTATGAATATTCTCATGGCGATTGAGCTGGGTGGGAAGACTAAAAGCTTTCCCACATTCCTTACACTTAAAGGGTTTCTCACCAGTATGAAATTTCTGATGTCGAGTAAGTTGGACAAGAAGTCTAAAGGTCTTCCCACATTCCTTACATTCATAGGGTTTCTCTCCAGTATGAATACTCTGATGCTGAATAAGATTTGAACCACGACTAAAGTACTTCCCACACTCCTTACATTGATATGGTGTATTTGTAGTGTGAATAAGAGACATACGATGAGAAGTATGCATTTTTTCATAGCTTATTATCTTTTGACTGATATACGCCTCTTGATGTTCCTGTTGTTCCCTAAATCTATTTCTGCATTTTGAGTCATTTCTCAAATTGGAGGTCTTGAGGCAAAGAGTTTTACTTATTTTCTTTATACTCTGTTTAGGCAAATTTATTTCACAAATATCATTTTCTGGAGATAACTTCTCAGCTCCATAATTTGACTGCAAATCTGAAAGAAAAGGAGAAAGCAAACACATTTTACCTTTCTGTATACACATATACAAAATCCATTAAAAAATATACATACAAAAATATATAGGTATATAGAAAAAAATAACACATATATTGAAGTATATGTAATACATTTTCAGAGAATTTGAAAAAGGATAAAAGCTCCAAAAATGAAGAAAGTTTATGTTAGATGGTGATGCTCATTATAGGGGAAGAGATTAACCTTGTGAAATTTAGGTGTTAAGCAAAATCTTCTGGTAGGCTTGTTACAAATACTGATATTCAAGCAGCTCAGATGCACAGAATCAGAATTTTTATTTTTTATTTTTTATTTTTTATTTTATTATTTTTTTTTTTTATTTATTTTTTTTTTTTTATGATAGTCACAGAGAGAGAGAGAGAGGCAGAGGCAGAGACACAGGCGGAGGAAGAAGCAGGCTCCATGCACCGGGAGCCCGATGTGGGATTCGATCCCGGGTCTCCGGGATCGCGCCCTGGGCCAAAGGCAGGCGCCAAACCGCTGCGCCACCCAGGGATCCCCAGAATCAGAATTTTTAGGAATAAGTACTAAGATGCTGTATTTTTAGTATCTCTAGCATTTTTAACATCTAATTCAAAGGCAGATCAAAGCTCAAGGATCCGTACTTAAAACTCTTTTGAATGGTTTGTACTTACGCTTATAATAAAATCCAAAACCTTTACCATGGATAACAAGACCACCTATGCAGCCACTGTCATCCTTTGGACGCCATCTCTACCATACTGTCTTCTCTTAGTGCTTTGAACATGATATAACCTTTCTTTAATATCTTTATGCTTTGGTCAGACTGTTTGATCACACAAGAATCCTGTGGCCTGAGCTGCTTGTAACATTCTCATTTTTAAGGCCCAAAACAAATGTCTTCTCAGAACAGCTATACCTGCTAGGCCCACCTAATTATATCCCTCTCCTTTATTTAAGAGTCTCATTCGTTGCCTTCACAATTTTTTAATTATATGTTCATTCATTCATTAGCTCATTTCTAATTGTGTATTTTCTTATTCCTAAATGTGCCTAAGAGCAGACACAATCCTGATAGCATTCACCACTGAATAATAATCCCATAGCACAGAATAGGTTTTAAGTAATTGGTAAAGCACTGATAATAAAGGCATATAATACAAAAGTGAGCCACTGGGAAAAGTTTATCACAATAATCATTCATTCAAAACTACTGAAATTGATAAATAGAATCGTCCTCATATTACTTGTTTCAAATGGGAACAAATGCACATCTGAGCCCTCAATTGGCCATGTATAGGTCACAATGGGAAAACAAACCACAGAAGGCAGGTAGAAACTTGAAGCTTGAGGGATGGTTGGTTGTGGCTGGGTGGTTCAACAGTTGAGCATCTGCCTTTCGCTCAAAACGTGATCCCGGAATCTGGGATCGAGTCCCACACTCTGGGCTCCTTGCATGGAGCCTGCTTCTCCCTCTGCTTAGGTCTCTGCCTCTCTCTTTCTTTTTCTGTGTCTCAAATAAATAAATAAATAAATAAATAAATAAATAAAATCTTAAAAAAGAAAAGAAACTTAAAGCTTGAGCCTTAACTAGGTTGATTACCTGCTGAAATACATCACCATGTTAAAGAAAATCAGCAGATGCCAACACTGAGATGACAGATGTTTGAATTACCTGACAAAGACTTTAAAACCATAATTATGCAAATGTTCTAATAAGCAAACACAAATACTCTTGAAACAAATGGGAAAATGAAAAAATCTCAGTAAAAAATAGAAGATATAGGGAGAGTTCTGAAAAGTTCTGAAAAGTTCTGAAAAGTAGAAAGATCCTGCATTCACCTCCTTCCAAGACACACCAAGATAACAGCCATATCAGTGCAACTATGAAAATGACCTGAGAGTGGCAGAACAGACTTTCCACAGGTGATCAAGAGAGGAAGCCACATCAAAAAGGGTAAAAGAAGGTGGAGACACAGCTGGGAACCAAACCCTCAGCGAGAATAACCACAAAAGGAGGGTCACCACAAGAAGAAAGAAGCAAGAGAATCAGACTCTACACCAGGCACCTCAGGCACACTGGAAAGACGAATCCCATTACATTTGGTTTTGAAAGCCAGTGGGACTTAACTTCACAAGTTTTTACAATCAGTGGGGCTTAACTATGGGTACTTTATTTTATTTTAAAGATTTTATTTATTTATTCATAAGAGACACACACAGAGAGAGAAAGAGAGAGGCAGAGACACAGGCAGAGGGAGAAGCAGGCTCCATGCAGAAAGCATGATGTAGGACTCAATCCCAGGACTCTAAGATCACGCCCTGGGCTAAAGGCAGCCACTCAACCACTGAGCCACCCAGGCGTCCCTACTCTGGGTACTTTAAAAATCAGCAGGCTTAGTTCTGGAGGAGCCAGAGGATGAAAGGAAACTTGAGTTGCCATCCTTAAAGAGCCAACATAACAAACAACCTGCTGAGATACAGAATAGAAGCAGCAGTTTGAAGAACTGTTTTTTTATTTGTTTGTTTTTACTATTCATGAGAGACACACAGAGAGAGGCAGAGACATAGGCAGAGGGAGAAACGTAGGCTGCCCCTGGGGAGACCAATGTGGGACTCGATTCCAGGACCCCAGGGTCACGACCTGCACCAAAGGCAGATGCTCAACCACCCAGGAGTCCCAGAAGCAGCAGTTTGAAAAGCGCCTGGGGTATACACAAAGAACATTTATTTATTAATCTCAGAATGTGTGCTGGAGGGATGGGGATCTTTAGAAAACTTCCCCAAGAACACAAGAGCTGGTGGGAACCATTCCCTGCCCACCCCCAACTGCCACCTAGATAGCTGAAGCTTTAGGGAACCAGTGCAAACACACATCACCTACCTTGCTAGCCCTGCATGTCCCACCTTCACATTCTCCTGAGGATCTTTCCCATCCAATCTACCCCACTCCAAAGGGGCTCCAGCCCCAACACACCCTGCAAGCAGCCCCAGTCAGGACCAGTACCACCCCCAAAGTGACTCCTGCTTTGTGGGGAGGGGAAGGATAACCACACATTCCAGTGTGCCCACAGCTCCAGCAACCAAACCTTATAGCTAGCAGTACAGAGAATACCCTGCTGATGAAAGTGTGACATCAGCCCTAGCAGATGGACTAAGAGCAGGCAGTCTGATTGCCAACCCCGTCTACCAGTAAACGAGGAAACTTGCCCCCCCTTGAGGGACAAGGCAGGGAGAATACCTTGCAAGCTGGTGCAAATACAGACCCAACAAATAGGTTGAGAGCACACATCTAGTCTGACTGCTGACACCACTGAACTACAAGTCCCCAATGGTCCCTTAACAGCACAGTGACCAAACCTTGCCCAGAACTGACAAAGTGGGCCACTGCAGCAGCCAATGGACTGAAGGCAAAAGAGGCTCTGCCACAACAGCTGAGCATAGGCAACCCACACAAGCAACATCTCTGAAGCACCTGGTTCTGGTAAACAATGGATTCTGCACTCCAGGATACCACAGAACCTCTTCTTCATAAGGCCACTACTTTTAAGATCAAAAGCTGTAACTGATTTTCCTAATACATAGAAACAAACATAAAGAGTTCTATAAAATGAGAAGACAGGAAAATGTCCCAAGTGAAAAAACAGGACAAAATCATGGCCAAAGAATGAAACGAAACAAAGATAAGCACTGTACCTAGTAAAGAATTCAAAGTAATGGTCATAAAGATACTCATTGGACTTGAGAAAAGAGTGGATGATCTTAGTGAGAACTTTGAAAACAAACAGTAAACATTAAAAAGAACTAATCAGAGATGAAGACCTCAATAACAAAAAATACACTAGAGGGAATCAATAGCAGATTAAAGGAAGCAGAAGAATGTATCAGCAACCTTGAAGGTAGGGTAGTGAAAAGAAATCAAGCTGAATAGCAAAAATAAAAAGAATAATTAAAAATGAGGATAGATTAAGAAAACTTAGCAACACCAAGTATAATAATATTTGCATTATATGGATCCCAGGAGAAGAGAGAGCAAAGAGGACAGAACATTTATTTGAAGAAATAATAGCTGAAAACTTCCCTATTTGGAGAAGGAAACAGACATCTAGATCCAGGAAGCACAGAGAGCCCCCAATAAAATTAACCCAACAAGTTGCATACCAAGACACATAGTAATGAAAATGGCAAAAGGTAATAGAGAATTGTAAAAGCAGCAAGAGAAAAGAAAAGTTATATACAAGAGATAATCGGTAAGGCTATTCTGTTGATTTTTCAGCAGAAACATTGCAGGGCAAAGTGGAGTGGCATGACATATTCAAAATACTGGAAGGAAAACTTGCAACCAAGAATACTCTACCCAGCAAGGTTATCATTCAGAATAGGAGAGATAGTCTCTCATACAAACAGAAGTTAAAGGAGTTCATTACCACTTAACCTAGCTTTATAGGAAACATCAAAGGGAATTCTTTGAATGGAAAGAAAAAGGCCATAATCAGGAGTAAGAAAATTATGATAGTAGAAAATTTCACAGGTAAATGCAAACATATAATAAAAGTAGATTAATCACTTACAAAACCAACTTGGAGGTTAAAGCACAGAAGTAGTAAAATCAATTATATCTATAAAATTCAGCTAAGGGATTTACAAAATAAAATGATGTAAAGTATGACATCATATACATAAAATGGAATGGAGGGAGTAAAAACTTAGTTCTTTAGAATGGATTCAAATTTTAGCAACCATCTAATTAAAATTTTAGCAAATTTTAACAACTCAATATAGACGACTATATACCTAAGATGTTATACATGAACCTAATGGTAACCACAAATCAAAAACCTATAATAGATACACAAAAAAATAAAGAGAAATGAATCCAAGCATAACACTAAAGAAAGCCATCAAACCACAAGGGAAGAAAGCAAGAGAAGAAAAGAAAGGAAGCTTGGGTGGTTCAGCAGTCAAGCATCTGCCTTTGGCTCAGGGCATGATCCTGGAGTTCTCGGATCGAGTTCCGCATTAGGTTTCCTGCATGGAGCCTGTGTCTCCCTCTGCTTGTGTCTCTCGTGAATAAGTAAATAAAATCTTTAAAAAAAAAAGTAACAGAGAACTACAAAGCAACCATAAGACAAGTAACAAAATGGCCCTAAGTACATACCCATCAATAATTATTTTAAATGCAAATGGACAAAATGCTCCTATCAGAAGACTACAATGACTGAATACATTAAAAAGGCAAGACCTCACATCAGGTATAAAGACACATGCAGTGCAGCCCGGGTAAGCTCAGCGGTTTAGCGCTGCCTTCAGCCCAGGGCCTGACCCTGGAGACCCAGGATCGAGTCCCACGTGGGGGAGCCTGCTTCTCCCTCTGCCTGTGTCTCTGCCTCTCTCTCTCTCTCTCTGTGTATCTCTCATGAATAAATAAATAAAATCTTAAAAAAAATAAGTTTACAAACATTAAAAAAAAAGACACATGCAGACAAAGTGAAACAATGGAAAAATATCTACCATGCTAATGGAAGTGAAAAGAACGCTATGGTAGCAATACTATATTACACTTTAACATAAAGACTGTAACAAGAAATAAAGAATGACACTACATAACAGAGAAAGGGAACAATTCAACAACAAGATATAACAATTGTATATATTTATGCACCCAACATGGGAGCACCTAAATACATATAGCCACTATTAACAGACATAAAGGAAGAAACTAACAGTAATACAATAACAGTAGGGGACTTTAATACCCCTTATCTCAATGGATAGATCAATCAGGAAGAAAATCAATATGGAAACAGTGGCTTTGAATGACATATTGAACCAGATGGACCTAATAGATATATTCAGAACATTCCATCCAAAAATAGCAGAATACACATTCTTTTCAAGGGCATATGGAACATTCTCCAGAACAGATCACATGTTAGGCCACAAAACATGTCTCAACACAAAAAAACTAAAATTATATCATGCATCTTTTCCAACTGCAACAGTATAAAACTAGAAATCAAGTGCAAGAAAAAATCTGGAAAAAACACAAATACATGGATGCTAAACCACATGCTACTAAACAATGAATGGGTCAACCAAGAAATCAAAAAGGAAATAAAAAAATACATGGAGACAAATGAAAAATGAAAACACAATGGTCCAAAATCTTTGGGATGCAGCAAACGCTGTTCTAAGAGGGAAGATTATAGCAACACAGGCCTTCCTCAGGAAATAAGAAAACTCCCAAATAAACAACCTACTTAAACCTAAAGGAGCTAGAAAAAGAAGAACCAACAAAACCTAAAGCCAGTAGAAAGATGTAAATAATAAAGATTAGAACAGAAATAAATCAAATAGAGACTAAAAAAACAACAGAACAGGTCAATGAAACCAGGAGCTGGTTCTTTGAAATAAAATTGATAAACCTTTAGCCAGACATATCTAGAAAAAAAGGCAGGACTCAAATAAATAAAATCAGAAATGAAGGAAGAGACCTGACACCCAATACTACAGAAGTATAAAGAATTATAAAGAATACTATGAAAAACTGTATGCCAACCAATGGAAAACCTAGAAGAAATAAATTCCTAGAAACATATTTGCAAATAATATATCTGATATGGGGTTAATATCCAAAATATACCAAAAACACAAATAATTCAATTAAAAAGTGGGCAGAGGACATGAAATAGACATTATTCCCAAGTAGACATACAGATGGCCAACAAACACATGAAAAAATACGTCTCTCTGTCTCTCATGAGAGACAGAGAGAGAGAGAGGCAGAGACACAGGCAGAGGGAGAAGCAGGCTCCATGCAGGAAACCCGATGTGGGACCTGATCCCAGGACTCCAGGATCACGCCCTGAGCCGAAGGCAGGTACTAAACCTCTGAGCCACCCAGGCATCCCCATTTGTAGTAATTTCAAAGTCAAAATGATATTGAGAAAGACTTCAGAGAAGGGTGAGAGGATTGAATGAGAGCAGCAAGGTTAGAAAAAGGACTTATTTTATTTAAACTCATATAGACTTTGTCCTTTAAGAGGAAATACAATTCAGTAGCTGAAAACATGAACCTTCAAGCCAGAGTGGCCAATGTAAATCCTGGTCTCTGCTATCCTGTAGAGATACAACCCCAAGTAAGCCCTTTAAACTCTGTCCATCAGTTTTCCCATCTCTAAAATTGGGATGATAATAGTACCTACTTTATAGGATTGATATTAAAATTGAATTAGTTAATATATGTAAAACACTTCCAACATTGCCTAGCATATAGTACTACAAAGTTAACCAGCACTTTTATTGTTGTTATTTATTTTGTCTCCTTAGACATTTTGGTTCATTCTTAGTAAGTTCATTTCATGAAATATACACACTTCATGGCCTGAAACTTTCAACTATGAAGCAGGTAAAGAATGTTTGTTGGGGTGCCTGGGTGGCTCAGTTGGTTAAGTGTCTGCCTTTGGCTCAGGTCATGATCCTGGGGCCCTAGGATTGAGCCCTACATCAGATTCCCTGCTTAGTGGGGAGTCTGCTTCTTCCTCTATCCCTGTTGCTCCCACTGCTTTTGCTCTCTCTGTGGAATAAATAAATACAATTAAAAAAGAAAAAACAAAAGGAATGTGTATTAAAGGAAATGGAGGATCCCTGGGTGGCGCAGCGGTTTGGCGCCTGCCTTTGGCCGAGGGTGCGATCCTGGGGTCCCGGGATCGAAACCCACGTCAGGCTCCTGGTGCATGGAGCCTGCTTCTCCCTCTGCCTGTGTCTCTGCCTCTCTCTCTCTCTCTGTCTGTGTGACTATCATAAATAAATAAAAATTAAAAAAAAAAATAAAGGAAATGGAATTTTAAATGAATTTGGGTGACTCAATCAATATATAAATCATAGAGGCGCTTTTGATAGAAAAACTCAGAACACTGTCTCCTTCCAAGTAGGTCAGAAAAAAAAAAACAGACCCAGAACATTTAGAGTAATTCTAAGATCAAACACAATACAAAGCTGTTTTCTTTTTTTCTTTTTTTTTTTTTTTAATTTTTTATTTATTTATGATAGTCACAGAGAGAGAGAGAGAGAGGCAGAGACACAGGCGGAGGGAGAAGCAGGCTCCATGCACCGGGAGCCCGATGTGGGATTCGATCCCAGGTCTCCAGGATCGCGCCCTGGGCCAAAGGCAGGCGCCAAACCGCTGCGCCACCCAGGGATCCCCAAAGCTGTTTTCTTAGACAATGATCATATAATGAATGTCTGAGAGTCCTAATTGTATCCCGTGGTCATTAGGAAAGAGGCAGTTACAGAGAGGGCCAGTGTAAGGGAGAAAGTTCAGATACAGGTAGGTAAGACACAGGCACTTTGCGGACATGCCCGTTTTCAACCTGACGAATCCCAAACTATTTCCTTTGGGAACAAGAAGGAACTCAGCTATTTCTTAACAGATGACCCTGAAACTCACTGAAAGGAAAGCTGATATTCCAGAAAAGAGACACTAACAATTTATTAAATTATTGTTTTAAATTATTTCAAATTAAGTTCTTCAATGAAATTATTAAAATTCAAATTAAATTATTAATTATACTCACTCAATATCAATTTTATTATCATGTTAATTAATCTTTAGAACAAACTACTATTGGGGGAGACAGTCTTACCTAGTGAAACCAGGTTGCTGTAGGTCTCCAACATCACATCTCTGTACAAAGTCCTCTGAGCAGGGTCCAGGCACTCCCACTCCTCCTGGGAGAAGCTGATGGCCACGTCCCTGAATGACAGAGATCCCTGAAATCACACACACAGACACACACACACACACACACACGCATTACAGTGAAACTGAAGGAGATTATTGTAAGGTGAACAAAGAGGAGGCGAAGAACAGCACTGCGAGACAGGAGCAATGTAGAATTTCATAGGGTGCCTGCAAGTTCTTGAAGACTCTTGCTGCTACAGAGCAAACTTCCTGTGTGCTGTGGGATAACCTACTGACCTCAGCATGGCTGGGAATGGCTAAAGAAATGTGAAGTCATATTACAGGAAAACAAATACCAACTTACGTAGGCCATGTTTTTAGAACAACAAAATTGGTCCATCTTCCTCATGCTTCCCCTCCTAGAGAAAAAAAAAAAAAGGCTTAAGCCAACCTGTGCCTTGGTGCTCTCTAGGTGATTTAAATTAATACAGCAATTTTTTTCTTCCATTTCTGTATCCCACCTAAGATGCCTCTTTTATCCCTCTCTGCTTCACACACTCTCCCTTTCCCTCTGATCCTCCAATTGCTCCCTCCCGCCCCCCATACAAATTGGCATCAAACATGAGGAGTCTAGACAAAATTGAGCCCTCCCTCAAGTCCTGGGGAACATGCTATCCTCCAAAATATCTCAGCATAAGGAATCCTACATTCCTGGGATAAATGACAAGACCTAGGGCTGGGCCCCATATCCTGCTCTGTGCAGATCTTCCTCCCTGTGTCCCACTTTTCAGGGCTGAAAATGGGTCCTGTCATCCAAATTGGAACCTCTTTGTAAATTCAGGGTTGGGAGAAGTAGGGCAAGGTAGAAAACTGGATGTAGGGATCCCTGGGTGGCGCAGCGGTTTGGCGCCTGCCTTTGGCCCAGGGCGCGATCCTGGAGACCCAGGATCGAATCCCACATCAGGCTCCCGGTGCATGGAGCCTGCTTCTCCCTCTGCCTGTGTCTCTGCCTCTCTCTCTCTCTGTATGACTATCATAAATAAATAAAAATTAAAAAAAAAAAAAAAAAGAAAACATTGAAAAAAAAAGAAAACTGGATGTAGATGGAATTGCTCAGGCAGTGTTCAGCTTTCTAAGTCCAGCAAAGCCAACTAGTTAAGTACAGCAGGGCATCCACGTAATGGAATACTATGTAGTCATTACATATTCAAGATACATGGTCAGCAGAAAAATCAGGTTACAAAATACGATGCAGAATGATCCCATCTATAATATATATATATATATTTCAAATATAACTCTATAAATTCCAAGTTAATGCCACACAATAGTTACAATTATGAAGCACCCTTAAGCAAAATGTAGAGAATTGGCGCCACAGTGCAGTGATAAGAACTATTAATGTGACATACAGTTTTCTGGAAATTTTTTCTGTCAATGTCTGTTAGTCTTGTGTGTGTGTGTGTGTATATATATATATATAATATATATATATATGAATATATATATATTTATTCCTGTAAACTCTCAAAGTACACTAGGTGACTTTTTCTGATGGACTTTGTCATACTCTGCTATACATTTATTCTTGTTCAGACTTCATCTGTGCTAGAGTAATAAGAAACCTAAAAGATTCTGTGTAATCTCAATATTCCAACCCAGATGGTGGCTGTGTCCTCTCCATCATTATCACCATATCCAACATATTGCAGGTACCTGAGCATCTTACAATGAACACAAATCCCAATTCCAGGAATCTTCCATAGGAAACAGCTATGGAAGCACACGATACACACACAGATGATTATCAGAGGATGCTCTATAATGACCCCAAATTAGAAACTTAAATTTATCTAATAGTTGGCAGATGGTCCACTGTACAATGGCATACTATGCCGTTATTTATTATAACAGTCCCTATTAATTGATGGGGGCAAAAATTCAAAGTCAAGTACTAAGTGAGGCAAGTAGGGTTTAAAAAGGATACCAAATTTCAAGGACACTTGGGTAGCTCAGTTGGTTAAGCTGTCAACCCTTAATTTTGGCTCAGGTCATGATCTCAGAGTCCTGAGATCGAGCCTGGCGTGGGTTCCACACTCATCGCAGAGTCTGCTTGAGATTCTCTCTCTCTACCTCTGCCTCTTCCCCTGCTTGCTCTCATTCTCTCTCCCTCTCTCTAATATATAAATGAATAAAATCTAAATAATTAAATGTATACCTAATTTCAAATATAGTATCCTATCATTAATATTAACTCCTTAATCATTATTACTAAGGATAATAAAAATTATATTTGTTTGGGGTTTTAAATTTATATATTCATGAGAGACATAGGCAGGAGGCGCAGGCTCCCTATGGGAAGCCTGATTTAGGACCCTGGCATCAGACCTGAGCCAAAGGCAGATGCTTAAGCACTGAGCCATCCAGGTGCCCTGAAAATCGCATTTGTTAAAGAAATTTAATTCCACTGTTTCCCTTTTTCTTGTGAGCCTGAAGCCTGCTTAAGATTCTCTCTCTGTCTCTCTGCCCCTCCCTCCCCCTGCACATGCTCTCTCTCTCTAAAAAACAAAAACAAAAAACCTCACCACAATAAAGCTACTTCCAAATAAAACCATAAAAATAAAAACAGAACTATCAGGAATTGGGTACTTCCAGTCGTTAAAGAACCGAGCTTGTGAGAGAGTCAACAAAGAAATCAATGTGACTGTAGCAACTAACCTGAACCAGTTCTAACATCCTTAACTGTATCTCACCAATATAATTAGAAATTTTCATGATCAGGATTCTTCTCTGAAGAACACAATGCAGGTAAGCAGCACCTGCAGACCAAATAAGAAAATGCACGGGATATACACAGTACCATGTTCAGTTCTCTTCTTCACTAAAAAACTGATGAAGGGGATCCCTGAGTGGCTCAGCGGTTTAGCGCCTGCCTTTGGCCCAGGGCGTGATCCTGAAGTCCCAGGATCGAGTTCTGAGTCGGGCTCCCTGCATGGAGCCTGCTTCTCCCTCTGCCTGTGTCTCTGCCTCTCTCTCTCTCTCTCTATCATAAATAAATAAATAAATAAATAAATAAATAAATAAATAAATAAATAAATCTTAAAAAAAAAACTGATGAAAACATTTTGGAGAGAATCCTTATAGAATGTCCTCACTTAGTAAATGGGATTTATATACAACATCTTCTTGGGTACTACTCTTCTAACATGAATACTGCTTAACATAAGATCAAATGTTTTCTCTTTTCATGATTATTTATCAACTTAGTTTTTTTAAGTGCATGATACTCCATCACTAGATGGAGTATCTAGTCTAGTGTGATTTGCTCAGTTTGTACAAGATCATTCTACATATCACTCCAAGTATCAGTCTTTTGATGTTAGACAGGGTTTCTCATCCTCAGCATTAATACCATATTGAGCCACATAATTCTTTGCTGGGGGGAGAAGGGTGGGGTGGGCTATCCTATGCATTGTAGAATGTTTAGTAGCATTTTTGTCCTCCAGTTATTGGATCCAAGTATCACTGTCCCCCCACTACGGCAACCAAAGTTGCCTCTAAATATTACCAAATGTCCCCTGGAAAGCAAAATCACCCCCTGTTAATAATTACTTATCTATACTGATGAGTCCAAGCCTTTTAGGTCCTGCATACTTTGAATAATCTCATGAAATTATATACTTTCCCTGCAAACCCCACCATAACCCTTTGGTATACTATTTCAAGGGATTTGTGGTTGGTCCCCGGAGACCAGAAGTAGAATCACGGCAACTCAGGGTTAAGCACTTTTATTATTTTTTTTAAGAGTGGGAGAGATGGGGGTAAGGGGGGCAGAGGAAGAGCAAGATAATCTTAAGTAGTTTCCACATCCAGTACGGAGCCCCACACAGGGCTTGATCCCACAACCCTGAGACCATGACCTGAGCTGAAATCAGGAGTCAGATGCTTAACCAACTAACTGAGCCATCCAGGCTTTCCAAAAATTTTTTATTCTATACTGTTTGAGCATCTCACTCATTTTCTTAATATGCAGGCAGCAATAACCATGGATCACATATTGCTGATGCCCTCGTTGTATAGAAACTGAGAGGAATGAGTTAAAACACACATGAACAACAGCTAAGACCTATCAAGCACTTACTGTATGGATGGCACTGCTCTAAGGGGATTTAATACATATTAACTCATCTACCATTCATTACAAACCTGAGACAGCCAGGAAGAGAGAGCCAATATTCCAACCCAGATAGTCTGGATCCACAGCCCCTCCTCTCAATCACACTACACTGCTTCTCACAGCTCACACAAAAGGAAGCCAAACACACAACTGCCAAACTTCAAAGAGATGTGGCCAATAATACAAACTTCAGCTGATGGAATTCCCTGGAAAAATCCTGACTCTTACTGATACTAGCTTCTGCTACTATCACGTTCCCATTTTTGAAAGCCTCACACTGACTAAAATCAGCTAGCCATCTCCACTCTTCTCTTGCTTTGTAAAGCAGGCCCTTGGGGCGCCTGGGTGGCTCAGGTCATGATCCTGGGGTCCTGGGATCGAGTCCCGCACTGGGCTCCCCAAGGGGAGCCTGCTTCTCCCTCTGCCTGTGTCTCTGCCTTTCTCTCTCTCTCTCTCATAAATAAATAAATAAATTTAAAAAAACAAAAAAAACAAAAAGAGCGCAGCCTGGGTGGCTCAGCGGTTTAGCGCCGCCTTCAGCCCAGGGCATGATCCTGAGACCCGGGATCCAGTCCCACGACAGGCTCCCTGCATGGAGCCTGCTTCTCCCTCTGCCTGTGTCTCTGCTTCTCTCTGTGTCTCATGACTAAATAAATAAAATCTTTAAAAAAAGGAGAAAGAAAAGAAAAGCAGGTCCTTAAAGAGCAAAAGGTACCCAGTGTGTGATTCCACCTAATTTTCTTCTTACCAAATCAGAGTCTAAAATAAAGCTTTAACATTAACTGCTGGTTTATTTCCTTGTTATCTCAGACAAAGGGAATGCTCAAGAAGATGTGAACTATTTACGATACTGTTTTTGGTATTTACCAAGTTACTTACCCAGGGAATATTGTCAAGAGGTGAGGTGCCATGGGGGACCAAATGGTGGGGTATCAATTTGCACGTCTCCCTACATTTCCTGAAAACTCACAGGCACCTCTCTATTCTAGGAAACAAAAACGCATTTCTCAGGCAATACAAAGCACAAACTCACCCTTGACTTTAGACGTGTGGTAATAATACTCTTCCATCCTTCTCGGAGTCCTTCTTTTGGGTAATGGTATGACTGGAGAGGGAGAAGGCGAGCATGAGACCCCAGGCTTTTCTGGGAACGCAGACTAAATTTAAAGGTACCCTCCAGGGCCACACCTCCCTTACTTCGCACAAAATGGGATGGGAGTCAAAGGAGGAATCGGTCCCCGCGTTCGAAGCTGTTCCTGGGGACGCAACTCTGAGAATGCGGTGGTTCGCAACAGGTAGCTGCCCTCGTGGAGGGGGGGGGGGGCCCAGACAGGCACTTCCAGGGCTAAAGTCCCCATCCCAAGGCCAGGCCCGGGCTTTCTGGAGGAAACCTTTCATTCTAGGCTCAGCGTCTGACCTCTCTACAGGGGCCACGGGCATGCTGCAGCCACGTGGCTGGGAGGGGAGGAAGCGGCGGGCCGCCGGTCCCGTGACTCACGCTGACACACACACACACACACACACACACAGCCGCGGCGGAGCGCGCTCACGTCCGCACGCCCCCTCTCCCCGTCGCAGCACCAAGCGCGCCCTCACGCACGCACCGCCACACTCCGCGGCCGCCCCTCGCGGTCGCACAGTCCCGCTCCTCGCTGCGCGCGCGCACGCGCTCAGGCGCCCTCCCTCGGGTGCCTGTCAGCGCCCCGTCCTGAGCGCCTCTCTCTGCCCACCCACGCTGGCGGGTCCCTCCGGCTGGGGTCCTGGTCAGCAGAGGCCTCTGGCAGCCACGAATTCTCTCCTCCACCCGAGGGCCTCGTCCCTCCAGGACAGGGACCCCCGGATGCCGGAAGTGGCGGCTAGTTGGGCGTGGAGGCCACTGGGAAATGAAGTCCCAAGCAGGGAATGCCTCAGAAGCCTAGAGCTCTCCGGCTCATATTGTTCCCGGCGTGCAACTTGGACCCGCCCCTAGCGGTGCCGAGCCCAGGGATTTGTGGGAGTCCCAGCCGCCGGGAGCACGCAGGTGCAGGCTGCTGGTGACTCTGAGGATTCCTCTGGAAGGAACATTGCTTCTTCTTAGAGCCTCAGTGTAACTTACTTTTCTCATTAAGGAGAAAAATGCAAATGAATATAAAAAGAAGGCAGAGTCTTATATATAGAAAACCCTAAAGACTCCACCCAAAAACTCAGAATGAAGGATTCAGTAAAGTTATGGGACACAAAGGCAACATACAAAACTCAATTGTGTTTCTGTAAAACAACCAAACAAATTAAGGAAACCATCTCATTCATAATAGCATCAAAAACAATACAAATTTAGGAACAAGTTTAACCAAGGAAGTGCATGAGTTGAGTTCTACTTGAAAGAAATGGAAGAAGACAAAAATAAATGGGAGGACGTTTCATGTTCATGGATTGGAAGAATTAATATTGTTAAAATGTCCGTATTACCCAAAGTGGTCTACAGATTTGATGTTATCCCTATCAATGTTCCAGGGCATTTTAGAAAAAAAAAATCCTAAAGTTCAGTTGGAAGGACAAAAGACTTCGAATAGCCAAAGCAATCTTGAGCAAGAACAATAAAGTTGGAGGCATTACACTTCCTGACTTCTAATTATATTATAAAGCCATTGTAGGGGGCACCTGGGTGGCTCAGTCGGTTAAGTGACAAACTCTTGATTTCAGATCAGGCCATGGTCCCAGGTTCCTGGGATAGAGCCCCAGGTTGGGCTCTGTGCTCAGTAGGGAGTCTGATTGAGGAGGACTCTTTCTCCTTCTCCCTTTGCCCTCCCTCATTCTTCTCTAAAGTAAATCTCAAAATCTAACAAAAGGAAAAAGAAAGAAAGAAAGCCATAGTAATCAAACAGCATGGTCTTGGAATTAAAGCAGACACAGATCAATGGAACAGAATAGAGAGCCTAAAAATAAATCCATACATATACAGTCAAACAATCGTCAACAAGGGTGCCAAAATATATAATGGAGAAGGATAGTTTCTTGGATAAATGGTGCAGGAAAAACAGGATATCCATATGCAAAAAAATGGGACCCTTATCTTATGCCATAGACAAAAAATCAACTAAAAATATATTAAAATTACATAAGACCTAAAACCACAAAACCCCTAGAAGAAAACAGAGAAAAAAGCTCATTGATTTTGGTCTTGGCAATGATTTCTTGGCTATGACACCAAAAGCACAAGCAACAAAAGCAAAAATGAATGAGCCTAATTCATAACAAAAGAAACAAGATGAAAAGGCAAGATACAGGTGAAAAATATTTGTAAACCATATATACAATAAAGGGTTAATATCCAAAAAAGGAACTCCTATAATTCAATAGCTCAAATATATACATTTGATTTAAAAGTAGACAAAGGTCCTGAATACACATTTCTCAAAGAAGGAGTACAAATGACCAACAGGTATGTGAAAAGGTTCTCAACATCACTAATCATCAGGGAAATGCAAATCAAAATACAATGAGATATTACCTCACATCTGTCAGAAAGACTATTATTAAAAGAAAAAAAGGAAAGATAATAAGTGTTGGTGAAGATGTAAAGAAGAAGGAATCTTTGTGCACTGTTGGTGGAAATGTAAATTGGTGCAGCCACTATAGAAAATAGTATGGAGGGATGTACAGCGTGGCACATGCATACAATGGAACATTATTGGCCCTTTAAAAAGAAGGAAATCCTGCCATTTGTGACAACATGGATAAACCTGGAGGACATATGCTAAGTGAAATAAGCCAGACAGAAGAAGACAAATACTCTCTTACTTATATGTGGAATCCAAAATAGTCAAGACCATAGATGCAGAGAGAAAACAGTGGTTGCCAAGAGCTTGGGGAGGAGGGTGGGGAACAGTTAGGTGATGGGTAAGAGGTACAAAGTTACAGTTATACAAGATAAATTATCAAGAATTAATATTGTTAAATATTATTGATAAAGATAATTCTGGAAATCGATGCATCATACTCCCTCTAACAATACTTTGACGCATATTTAAAATTTGTGGGGATCCCTGGGTGGCTCAGTGGTTTGGCACCTGCCTTTGGCCCAAGGCATGATCCTAGAGTCCCAGGATTGAGTCCCACCTCGGGCTCCTTGCATGGAGCCTGCTTCTCCCTCTGCCTCTCTCTCTCTCTCTCTCTGCCTCTGTGTGTGTGTGTGTCATTAATAAATGAATAAAATCTTTAAAAAAAATAAAAAATAAAATGTGCTAAGAGTGTAGATCTTAAGTAATAATGACAGTAATAATAAGGCAGGAGGAAACTCTGGTAGGTGATGGATATGTCTATGACCTTGATGATAGTGATGGTTTCACAGGTGTATACTTATCCTCAAACTCATTGAGTTATATACATTAAATGTGTGCAGCTTTTTACACATCAATCATACATCAATAAAGTTTTAAAACTAATTGTATGAATTGACATGTTTATGGAAAGTGTAGAGGAGTTCAATTGTTTTTCATCCACCTCAGTACTTGGCATTTTTATTTTTTCTCAGTGTAGTTATTCTCATGCGTAGGTAGCAGTCTCTTTGATCAACTTTTCCCATGTGTACTGACCTGTAGAATATCCTCTTTAGTGAAGTGGTTTACTACATTTTTTTGCCCCTTTTTTCTTTTGAGATGTATTTTTCTTACTGATTTGAAATTTTTTGTACATTGTGAATATATATCCCATATCAGTTATATAGATATATTGAATATATAATATAATATGTAATATATATTCATAATTATAGATATAGATCTATATATCTAGATATAGATCTATTAAACATATATTTGTGTATATATATGTGTATATATATATATATATATATATATATAAAATATCTTCTCTGATTCTGTGGGTTGATTTTTCACTTTCTTATTGTTGCCATTTGATGAAAAATGTTCTTGACTTTAACATATTACAACTTGCAATATTTTAACTCATGGTTAATGTTTCTTGTGTCCTGTTAAAAATATCTTTGTCTTGGAGCACCTAGGTGACTCAGTAAGTTGAACTTCCGCCTCTTGATTTCAGCTCAGGTCATGATCTCAGGGGCATGAGATCCAGCCCTGCATCCAGCCCCATGCTTAGTGGGAAGTCTGCTTGATATTCTCTCTCTCCCTCACCCTCTGCCCCTCTCCACTCTCTTTCAAAATAAATAAATCTTAAAAAAAATAACAGTTTTAGTCCTTCATTTCTAATTTGCATGTATTTTCTAATTTCTAATTTGTATGTCGTTTAGTTATTTTTCTCCCCTTATTTCAATAGCTAGGACCTCCAGTACAATATCAAGTAGAGGTTGTTTAATAGCAGACATCCTTGTTTTATCCTTACTGTTAGGGGGAAGATTTTGACATTTTGATATTGAGTATGATGTTTGTTGTTGATTTGTTTATGGGGGTGGATAAGATATCCCTCAACAGAAGTTGCCTCCTGGCTTCAGTTTTCTACAGGCTTCATAATGAATGGGTCTTGCATTTTGTCAAATGTTCTTTACTTACTAATTTTTTATGTACCAAGATGATTGTCTGGAGGTTTTTTCTTTATTAGCATGGTAAAATGCATTGAATGTTGAAAATATATTTCATTCCTGGAATAACCTCTTTTTTTCATGATGTAATATCTTTTTATATACCACTGGATTTGATTTGCTAATATTTTGTTAGCTATTTTTGCATCTGTGATTATGAGAGCTTGATCTATATGGTTTTCAGTAATATCCTCATGAGATTTTGCATTCAAATTTATTCTAGGCTCACAAAAATAGGCAGTGTTCTCTTTTTTATTCATGATATTGTTCATTTGTATTTTCTCTCTTTTTGTCTTGGACTAACCAATTTCATAAATAGCAAGATTTTGATGCCGTTTTTCTCTATTGTACATTTGTTTCTATTTCATTGATTTCTGCCCTTTATTATTTATTTCCTTCTAATTTGTTTAAGCTTGATGTTATTATTTATTTCCTAGTTCTAATTCTAGTTTCATGAAATTTGGAAGCTGAATTCTAAGCAGGGAGGTTTTTGTTGCATAGAGTTTTCAATAATAAAACTTGGTTCTTTGAGGTAATAGAATTGAAACCTGGCATAAGTTAGAAAATGAAAACTAGTTAGGAAGATATCACAATAATTCATGGCAAAAATAATGAGTTGCACAAACGTGGAAGCAATATATATAGAAAGGTAATATTTCATAAATAAAGCCAAAGGCACTTGTGAATAAGTTGGATTGTGAAAGAAAGGATCATCAAAATGTATGTTTTCCCTGTCTCCCCAGATCTATTCTCTACCCACCTACATTGCTCTGTGCCTCCAAGGCTAATCATTATGGGCTCTATCAATGGACTACACCAGTATAAGACTGGCGAGCGGGAAGAGAGTGAAATTAGACTACATATTTCCTTGGCTCTCTTTCTACCTGATTAGTCAAGGTTGGCTTTGACCCTCCCCCCCACACACACACACCATAGGTCTCATCACTTTTTGTTTGGTAAGCTCTGATTCTCTGTGTCCAGTAACTGCTCTTTGCCTGGAGATACATATATATGTGTATCTCCAATATATATTGTAATGTGATATATACATTCCTATATACGTATATATATGTGTATATATATATATACACACACACACACATATATATATATATATTCCTATATATAGCAACTTTCCAGATATGTGTTACAAAGAACAAGATTACATTTTCCAGGGGCAGCCCGGGTGACTCAGTGGTTTAGCGCTGCCTTCAGCCCAGGGTGTGATCCTGGAGACCAGGGATCGAGTCCCACGTCGGGCTCCCTGCATGGAGCTTGCTTCTCCCTCTGCCTGTGTCTCTGCCTCTCTCTCTCTCTGACGAATAAATAAATAAAATCTTTTTTAAAAAAAGATTACATTTTCCAAAAGGACATAGGAAGAAAACATTCATTCAGGAGGCTTTAGGTTACAATCTCATTGTTTTCTCTGTCAGTTCAAAACCTTATTTTAATTTTTTCGTGTGAGAGACATGACTTAAGATTCCCTTATATAAAATAGGAAGTTTAATGTCATTCAAGTAAACAAAATTTGTGAGGGATCTATGATATTTGGGTCAGTATGGTACGCAGAACAATGCCCCCTGCCTATCACCAAATACATACATATGTGAATATGAATGTGAATATGAATATATAAATATATATAACTCTGTTATTTTAAGCCACTAAATTTGTGGTAATTTGTTATGGCAGTAATAGAAAACTACTAGTCAGTATGCGGCTGATAGTATTCCAAAGGTAAGTGGAATTTGGGGCAGAGTCTATCTCACAGTTGGTCCAAAAGGTTTGCACATTGAAACTGTGGTCATTTATCCCATTTCTTGATGCATGTTTGACGACAGCAGAATCCCTACATTTACTGCTTAATATGAAGAGTGAGTACCGTTATTGTAGGAGGATTCTTTGGAAAGCCCTTGGAAATTAATCTGCTGTTGCAATAGCAATTTGCAAGTGATACTGTGTATATGGCATTGCAAGGATAGTGCATCATCCAAATCTAAAAGATGCAAATGTGGTGACTCTTATCATACCTCTCCTTACTTCACTTGTTTAGCTTGTGCTGAAAATGGATGGGGTTTGGACAATGACTGTAGCTTATCATTAAATCAATCAGTATTCCTAATTTCTCTGTGTTAGCTGATGGCAGGTTAAACTCATAGTGGATGCTAGTAGTATAGAGGTCTCAGCTATGTCACCCAAATGAAAGTCTTTGCTGCGTTTAGCAACTCCTTCTACTTAGAAGCACAGTGTTACTTACGGGTGTGTGGGTGGTTCAGTCAGTTGAGTGTCCTGCTCTTGATTTTGGCTTGGGCCATGATCCCTGGGTCATGGGATCTAGCCCCACCTCAGGCTCTGCACTGGGCATGGAGTCTGCTTGGGATTCCCTCTCTCCTTCTCTCTTTGCCCATCCCCAGCCCTCCAGCTCAATCTCTCTCTAAAAAAAAGAAAAAAGAAAAAAAAAAGCACGATGTTTATTTGATTTCTTTACAGTTTTTTTTTTTTTAATTTTTATTTATTTACGATAGTCACAGAGAGAGGCAGAGACACAGGCAGAGGGAGAAGCAGGCTCCATGCACCGGGAGTCCTATGTGGGATTCGAGCCCAGGTCTCCAGGATCGCGCCCTGGGCCAAAGGCAGGCACCAAACCGTTGCACCACCCAGGGATCCCGATTTCTTTACAGTTTAAAGGAAACATACATACCATTTGAATGTGCTGCTCTGACCCATTTTCTGAATGACTTATGAAATAGGTAAGTATTTTTTAAAAGATTTTTTATCTATTTGAGAGAGAGAGAGAGAGAGAGAGAGAGGCAGAGGGAGAAGCAGGCTCCTTGCAGGGAGCCTGATGTGCGACTTGATCCCGGGTCTCCAGGATCAGGCCCTGGGCTGAAGATGGCGCTAAACCGCTGAGCCACCCAGGCTGTCCTTTAAATATTTTTTTAAAGATTTTATGTTTATTCAATCCCTACAATGAATGTGGGGCTCAAACTGACAACCCTGAGATCAAGAGTCACAAGAGCCAGCCAGATGCTCCTAGCAAGTCTTTTTTTTTTCTTTCAATTAGATATAATTGACATATAGCATTGTATTAGTTTTAGGTGTATACAACATAATGATTTGATATATGCAAGCATTGTGAAGTGACTAACCACTATAAATTTAGTTAACATTCATTGCCAAACATAGCTACACTTTTTTCTTGTGATAAGAACTTTTAATATCTACTATCTTAGCAATTTTCACATATATGATATGGTATTGTTAACTATAGTCACAATGCTGTATAATACAACCCCAGGGCTTCTTTATTTTAGAACTTTTGAAGTTTGTAACTTTTGACTCCCTTCACCCATTCCTTTTTTAAAAAAATATTTAATTTACTTATTCATGAGAAACAGAGAGAGAGGGAGGCAGAGACACAGGCAGAGGAAGAAGCAAGCTCCACCCAGGGAGCCCGACATGGGACTCGATCCCTGGTCTCCAGGATCACACCCTGGGCTGAAGGCAGCGCTAAACCGCTGAGCCACCCGGGCTGCCCCTGGAAAATGTAATCTTGTTCTTTGTAACACATATCTGGAATATTGCTATATTGTTTTCAGCTCTTAGTTCGGCTACACCAAACATCTTGGAAGAACATTGCTGGAAAAAAGAGAAATAGTAAATATCAAATGTCAATAATTATTGACATTCATTAAATGAAGTTACATTTAAATCAATGTAGTTCAAAAGTCACTATGTGAGGGTAGTTCATATTATCGACTTTATCTCTTGGATAAAATTCTTTTTTAAAAAAGATTTTATCTATTCATCTAAGAGAGTGCACAAGTGGGAGAGAGGGGCAGAAGAAGAGGGAGAAGCAGACTCTCTGCTTAGCGGGGAGCCTGACTTGGGGCTGGGATCATGACCTGAGTGAAAGCAGACACTTAACCGCTTAACCAACAGAGATATGGAAATGCACTAGGGGTACCTAAATGGTGCTTGGATAGTTGGGTGTCCACAAGAAAAAAGTCTTTGATGTCTACCTCACACAATCCACAACAATGAAACCATCCATGTTATGTGCATAAATATGAAAGCATAAACGATAAACATTTTTATCATCTTTTAAAAGATACTTTATTTATTTGAGAGAGAGAGAGAGAGAGAGTGAGTATGAGCAAGGGGAATGTCAGAGGGAGAAGCAGGCTCTCTATTAATCAGGGAGTCCAGTGTGGGGCTTGATATGGGATACCATCCCAGGACCCTGATAACATGACCTGAACTGAAGGTGGATGCTTAACTGATTGAGCCACTCAAGCACCCCAAGGATAAAATTTTTAGATGGCAGCAGATAAGAATATGATCATGACCTTGGAGTATGCAAAGATTTCCTCAACAGGAAATTGGTTAAAGGTGCAAAGAAAAAAAAATACAATGGACTACTTTAAAATTAAGAAATTCTGCCAAAACATCTACTCAGCTTCTTTCATTTGTATAATTCCTTCAAGTTAAGTAATTCGATACCTCCCTCCAAAAAAAATTCTATTTATAATATACATGAATAATAATGTGAAAAACCAAAGAATGGGAAAAGCATTGAGTATCTCCTACAATGGACTCATACTAAGAATATGTAAAGACGTCTCAACAATAAATAAGAAAAAGAAATATCAATAGAAAAACAAGGCAACATTTTGGTTTTTATTTTTAAATAATCTCTACACTGAATATAGGGCTTGAACTCACCAAGATAGAGTCACATGTTCCACTGATTGAGCCAGCCAGGCACATCAAGGCAACATTTTTTAAAAAGATTTTTATTTATTTATTCATGAGAGACACACACAGAGAGGCAGAGACATAGGCAGAGGGAGAGCAGGCTCCATGCAAGGAGCCCGATGTGGGATTCGATCCCAGGTCTCCAAGATCACGCCAAGGGCCGAAAGCAGGTGCTAAACTGCTGAGCCACCCAGGGATCCCCAAAGCAACATTTTGAAGGAGAATTCACAAACATACATAAATATTCTTAACTTCAGTAGTCACAGGGGAATGAAAATTAAAATCACAGTGTGATATGACTACATACTCATCAATATGGCTAAATGGGGGGGGGGAGAATAGACAATATCAAATGTTGGGAGAATATTTAGAGCAACAGAATTCTCACACACTACTGGTAGAAATATCAACTCATTTGTATAACCACTTTGGTATTGTCTATTCATTTGTACAACCACTGTTTGGTATTGTCTATGAAGACTAAAGTATGTCTACCAAGTGATCCAACAGTTTTCACTATATTCTCAGAAGAAATTCATGTATAAACATCTCAAAAGATATGTACAAACATATTTATAACAACACTATTCTAATACCCAAGTCTGGAAGCAAGCCAAATGAACACGTACACATATGGACTAAAGGACACAAGCACTGCCTTGTATTTACACAATGGAAGAATATACAGATATGAGAATAAAAGAATTCCAACTACAGAAGCACCTGGCTGGGTCAATCAGTAGAGCATGCGACTCTTGATCTCAGAGCTGTGAGTTTTAGCCCGACATTTGGTGTAGAGATTACTTAAAAATTTAAAAATCTTAAAAACTTCAACTACATGCAATAATATGTGAGTTTCAGAATCATAATGTTGAGCCACAGAAGTCAGGGGCAATGTACATACTGCTTAACTCCATCTATACAGAGCTCAAATACAGTCATACTAATGTACAGTGTTTGAAATATGGATAGTGGTTACCTTTGGGATTAGTGACTTCACTATGACATAAAAATCAATCCTAGGATTTTGATATTAGTCTCTCTTTTTTTATGATAGTCACACAGAGAGAGAGAGAGAGGCAGAGACACAGGCAGAGGGAGGAGCAGGCTCCATGCACCGGGAGCCCGACGTGGGATTCAATCCCGGGTCTCCAAGATCGCACCCTGGGCCAAAGGCAGGCGCCAAACCGCTGCGCCACCCAGGGATCCCTATTAGTCTCTTCTTAATCTTGATTTTGGTTTCATGAGAAACCAAATGCTAATTGTGAGAATGTCAGTTTGTACATTTATGATTTGGGCCTCTTCCCTTATGAATGTTGTACTGCCATAAAATTTATGGTGGGAAGAAAAAGACATCAGGCTGAGTAAACAAGAGCCTGGAATTTTTATAAATCTCATCTGTGTTGGAAGCTGGCACAGTAATAACAAGACAATAAAGACTTATGTTTGCCTGGGGAAAAGGAAAAAGGCAAATGCATAAAAATATATGCAAGTTTGCACAATGCTCACCACTTTAATCACACCACACCTGGATTATTGCTGTTTGCCTTCTAGCGTCCTTCTTTGATCTCCTGAGCAAGAACTCAGGAGGAACATCACTGTATCAGTTAGGATTCAATCAGAGAAGTAGAACCACTGGGAAGGATGTGGAATACAAGGTTTTATAAAAGGATTAGATCTTTCATAATTGTGGGAGCTGCTAAAGAAGTCTTTGGGATGCCACGCAGGTCCAGTGCTGGGCCTGAGGTCATTGTAGGTAGGCAGGCCACATAGTCAGGATATAAAAGCTGGATGTGAAATATGAGAGAGTGAAGACAAACTGGAACCTGTGTCAGTGTCTCAAAACCACTACCTCCTACAATGTGGGTGACCTGCTGAAGTTGGCACCAAGTCATGGGCTGCACACACACCTGGCTCAGTGCTAGGAGAAGCTGAACAAGGTCACATGGCAGGAACCGGGGCATCATGCCCACAGGTGAGTCAGCAGATGAGCAGCACCGTGGGGAGCTATGGCAGCACCTGGAGCCCACATTGCCCTTCAGAGCATATGGCTTTTGCTTCTCTTCCAACTTCTAAATATGGCACAAACATCGCCTCCGCCAACCCTATCCTGAAATCATTTTGGAAGGGAGTTCTTGGAATTGATACAGTATAAAACCACCACCATCATTCTTTCAGAAAAATAAATTGGATCATGTCATTCATCTGTTCAAAAACCTCTAATGGCTCCCTATCTCTTTTAGGGTAAAAGTCAAAATAGTTACACTTTTAACTCCTCCTATTTGCTCATTCTCAAGTCTCCCAGCAGCCCCCCTGGTCACCTTACTATTCCCTCAACAAACCAATAACTGTCCTTCCTCAATCTTTCCTCTACCTATCTCCTCCACCCCCTATCTTCTTGCCAAAGGCCAAATGCATTATTTCATCCCTCAAGTTCTTCTGGACTCTGCTCAGATATCACAGTCTCAGGAAGTATCTCCTGACCAAATTATTTAAAACTGAATCACCTAGGGGGTGCCTGGGTTGCTCAGTTAATCAAGCGCCCAACTCTTGATTTCTGCTCAGATTATGATCTCAGAGTCATGAGATCAAGTTCTATGCTCAGGATAAGTCTGCTGAAGATTCTCTCCCTTTCCTCTCCCTCCCCCTCTGCCCCTTTCTTCCGTTCCTGGGCATGCACACACACACACAAACATGCGTGCGCGCACACACACACACACACTCTCTCTCTCTCTCTCTTTCTCTCTCTCTCTCTCTCTCTTTTTCTCTTTCTCTCAAAGAAATAAATTTTAAAAATCTTAAAAAAAAAAACCTGATCATGCAGGGTGTTCATTGTCCCACTCCTACTCATTACTTTTCAACAGAGCACTTAGCAGCAGCTGAAATACTATGGTGTTATCTATTTAACATTTCTGCCACTTGCAGTAGAATGGAAACTGGATAAGAACTACTATTTTTTCCTATCACATGTATTACTATATATTACTATATATAACATCACCTATAACAGTGACTGACATATGGTAAGGGAACATTGAATATTCTTGTTAAAATGAATTAATAAATGAATGAACGAAGTAGAAATGCATATCTACCTCCTCTATCTGATCTTTAAATGAAGTAAGCTTTACTAAATTCTCAGGCCTATTCTTTCCACTCTCAAAATGCCCCTTCTCTTATTTCAACCCTACCCAAGTTCCTATTACCAATATATGTTGTTGACAGCCAAATGTGTATCTCCAAAGCAAATCTTCCATCTATCCCCTACTTGTATATATGTGTGTGATACATCACCAGACACATGCAAGACACAGATGCCTTAGAGACATAACACACTCTATGTGCTAAAAAGAATGTGTAGTATTTCCATACTCAAAGGACAGCTTCCCAATCTCTCAAGATCAAGAAACACCACCACAATCCATACTGTTGCCCAAGTCTTAGAAGAATTGTGAGCCACAATTGTGTCCACACCAGCCTTAAATAACCATTTGTAAAATGATCACTAAGTTCGATGCATACTTCTTTCTTTTTTAAAAGATTTTATTTATTCATGAAAGATAAAGAGAGAGGCAGAGACATAGCAAAGGGAGAAGCAGGCTCCCCGTAGGGAGCCTGATAAGGGACTCAATCCTGGGACCCCAGGATCATGATCTGAGCCAAAGGCAGATGCTCAACCACTGAGCCACCTACATGCCTCAATGCATACTTCTTTCTAAGGAAGTTTTTCTCAAGTCCATATGCTCTCTTCCTCATGTTGATTTTCATCATCTTTATCAGAAACATCGTCCTCAAAAAAAAAAAAAAAAAAAGCATCGTCCTCTCTCACCTGGTTGACTTCAGATGTCTCCTGTATCTTCTTCCCAAGTTCACTCTTGCTCAATCCAATAAACCATGCTCATAATTGTTATGCAAACTGGACATTTTTAAAAAGGCTTCTTTCTCCTTGAGAAAATCCTTAAAATTTCTGAAATTACTGTTGAGATTCATTGTACAAAGTCTTAACCTAATCTGTAAAACCTGGCAAATTGTCATGCCATCTTTCAGATCATGCTTAAGTCCTTGTTCCTGGCACACAGAGTACATGAAGTTTCTTTCATTTCTTTGTATGTTCTATGTTCTTTCCTACAAATGGTGTTCAAATGTGCTTTCCCATTTACCTAAAGCATCCACCATGGCTGGTAAATTTCTCCAAAATATTCAGGAAGTAGCCTAAACTGCAGGTAAAAGGGAAGCTTTCCATGATCCTTAAACATATTATCCCAAGTTCCTCATTGTGACAACCTGTGCAACTGCAATTATATAATTGTTCGATATCTGGATTCCCCACAGACTTTATTGGAGCAGATACACTTACTGTTCACTACTGTGTCTAACACATCAGTAGTATAGAGAATATACTTCATATACTTCACTGTATGAGATCATTGGATGAATGAATGTTGTACAAGGCTGTCGGTAGTTGGGTAAATTCCACAACTTCCTCATCAGGAATGGCATAGCCTAGAGACATGAGGGTCACTTTTTAAAAGCAAAAAGGGACTGAGGGTTGGAAAACAAGATGTTAGAAGCACAATAGTGTTTGCAAGCCAAAACTGTGGGTTGTCAAAAAGATAAGCATACATTTCAAAAACAGAAGAGAGAGAATGAAATATAACAAAAGTGCTCACAAGTATCAGGATGGCTTTTTTGGCTCTGCTCTCTGGGGATATTTGGGAGGTTTGCCTAGTGCTGTGAATGTATTGGACTTGCTGTTGGTGCCTGTGAAGGAAAAATATCATGGATCCACTGGACCATATCATGAGTCCCAAACAAATAACATCAATAGAGGTGAAAATAACTAAACATATTGATTCTGTAATTGTGTTAATAAATCTATGAGAGCAATACCCAAGATTTGATTTCACACTGATATTTCTGCTATTCTTTGATCCAGTCATTCTCATGGGAACAATGATATTTATCAGCAAATGAAACATCCAACTCAGGATACATAGAGCATTAATGTACTTTGGGGATTTGAATTTGAGTTCTGCCCATCTATAGTTTGTGGGGTTAATACTTAAGGCCTGGAAAGCACTCAAAAGACAGGTGGTGCTAAGAGAATTTCCCCAGGCCACTCTGTAAAAATAAGAGACAAATTTACATGTGATATCATGTAGGAAGTATTTCAACTCAAAGGCTGCCATTGTCCCAGGGATTCCTCCCCAAAGAAGAATCAAAGTATTGGCTAAAGTAAGATGGTTGATTATTTGCCCAAATGGTCTCAATCTATGTCTCCTAAAATGAGAGCAGACATAATGACAAAAGAGTAAAGCATTACCCACAGTACCTATTCCAATCTGAGCAAGGATGAGCATACCAAATGCCAAGTTAACAAGAATCATTGCTTAGGTGACTGAGGTATGATGATTTTGCTCAGATCCATAGCACCTGGAAAGAAACAGAAGGAACACAGGAATGTCTTCAAGTCAAGTGAATACAATTCTCACCAAATTTCTTTAAAAACCTCTTACGGGATGCCTGAGTGGCTCAGTGGTTGAGCATCTGCCTTTGGCTTGGGGCGTGATCTAGGGGTCCCGGGATGGGGTCCTGGGATGGAGTCCCGAGCCGGGCTCCCTGTGGGGAGCCTACTTTTCCCTCTGCCTGTGTCTCCGCCTCTGTGTGTGTGTGTGTCTCTCATGAGTAAATAAATAAATCTTAAAAACAAAAAACAAAACAAAAAAAACAACCTTCTTTCTGGGAACCCTATACTCTTCTTATGCGCAGATTCGATCCCTAAAGATTTTTTTTTCCTCTTCATCCCCTACTATACCTCCTGTGGTACTTGTAACAACTGAAATTATCTTATTGGATTACCTTATTTCTATCAAAGGAAGACAATTTCCTCCAACAGAACTATAAGAGCCATGAAAGCGGGGGTCTTGTCTACCTGTTTTCAGTCTATATTCAAGGTCTAGAACAATCTGTTACTAGTAGGCAGCCAATAAATACCTATTACATAAATAAATAAATAATGAATGGAATCATTATTTTCATGCCAAAAGTTATTATTTCAATACATCTTTTACATTAACAGATTCTTAACACAGAATGAATATTCTCTACTTAATAGTTTAAAATAGTGCATTAAGGGATCCCTGGGTGGTGCAGCGGTTTGGCGCCTGCCTTTGGCCCAGGGCGCGATCCTGGAGACCCGGGATCGAATCCCACATCAGGCTCCCGGTGCATGGAGCCTGCTTCTCCCTCCGCCTGTGTCTCTGCCTCTCTCTCTCTCTCTCTCTGTGTGTGACTATCATAAATAAATTTAAAAAAAAATTTTTTTTAAAAATAAAATAGTGCATTAAGCTCACGAATTGTGTTATTTGAAACTGCATGTTCTTGCTTGATTTGAGCATTTGCTTCGTTTCATTTATGTAGAAGCTTAGCCTACTTGAGAGATAGGTATGCAAATGTCTTATGTTGCACTGCATCCTATCCAATACTCTGTCAAACATTATCTTTCTATAAACAAATGTGACTTTTTTTTTAAATTATTTTTTTTAATTTATTTTATTTATTTATGATAGTCATCAGAGAGAGAGAGAGGCAGAGACACAGGCAGAGGGAGAAGCAGGCTCCATGCACCGGGAGCCTGATGTGGGATTCGATCCTGGGTCTCCAGGATCGCGCCCTGGGCCAAAGGCAGGCGCCAAACCGCTGCGCCACCCAGGGATCCCCAAATGTGACTTTTTAATACAACTCTTGAATCAAGGACCTAAACTGAATTGAGCAGTATATTATATCTTAATAATAATACAATATTAACAAAGATATATTCCAAGACTACCCATGATTAATATGACAATGAATATTAGAAGCAATCTCATTTCATGGGGAAGAAAGACTAACATAACCTCAGGCACACAATTATTCATTATTTCTCTGACTTGGTCAATAAAATAGCAGGAAAAAGTTATTAGTCTTTGAAAATTAGATCATTTTATATGTAACTTTTGAAGAACATACTGAAATATTTTGGAAGTAATAATAGTAATTTGCTCAAATGTTACAAAATATGCAAAAATTTAAAATATATTATGAAAAAATAAAATAAAATAAAATAAAATAAAATATATTATGCATGAACACTTTTCAAATCTTAGAACCAAACTAGATCAGTAATGTACTGAAAATACAAAAGTAAAAAAAAAATTAAATAGCACAAAAAAAGTCTTGAATGAGTGGAACTCATTCCATGTTCTTCTTGAATGAGATGACATAACACGTCAAGATTTGAAACTTCCTCAAATGTGTGGGTTCAATTCAATGTCAGTCAAAATAGCAAGACAATTTGATGGGGGGTGCTGCTGAGCAATTTGTCTCAAAATTTAGCTATAATTGCACAAGAAATCCAAGTCATTTTCCCCAACATTTTATTTTTTTAAGATTTTATGTATTTAAAAAAGATTTTATTTATTTATTCATGAGAGACACACACAGAGAGAGAGAGGCAGAGACACAGTCAGAGGGAGAATCAGGGTCCATGCAGGGAGCCAGATGTGGGACTCTATCCCGGGTCTCCAGGATCATACCATGGGCTGAAGGCAGGCACTAAACCGCTGAGGCACCCAGGGATCCCCATCCCAACACTTTATTATCAAAGTTTTCAAACATACAGAAATTGATTCTTTTTTTAAAAAAATAATAATAATGACAATGGATTGCCCACATGATTTCCTAGAACTTTTACAGCAATTAAAGTGTGGGTACAAATGAAGAAAAGTCAAGCATATCAATGGGTCAGGATGAAGTGTCCAGAAAAAATTATAAATAGAAAATTCATCAAATTAGAAAATAGCTGCTTGGTATGAGGGACAAGAAAAGTTGGTGAATGATTTGAAAAATATAAAGTTGGATTGCTAACTCAAATTTTAACAGACAAATAAATTTCAGGGCAAAAAAAATCATTGGAAAGAGCAGGAATCAGACACACACACGCAGATAGAAATAGCAGAGGTACAGCTGATGAAACGAGTACTGTAGCTGATGACGAATTCTGCACAGTCTCTGTGCTTGAGCAACAAAATGTGAAGACGCCTCCCTAAAGTCCATGTACTCTGAGGTTCAGTGAGATTTCACCAAATCCTTAAGCCCTTGTAAGCACTGACCCTATGCTAGCCACAGCCCTGATCTGTCATATTTATTTTCAGGACTTTTATGTCCCCTGGAACACACAGCAGAAGGTAGAATGTGCATCGGATTTCTGATTATAAGACCAATACCACATCTCAGAATCCTGGTCTTGCACCCAAGTATGCTAATGGGAATGAAGACCCAGCTGTGAGGATATTCACTGGTAAGCATGCCTTCCTACATAATTGGGTCTAGCATATATTCCAAGGTGTATTATTTTGATTTGAAGATCAGAATCTACAATAACATATAATTCCTTAGTGTACCAATCTAAGATGCAGACAATGTCTTAAAATTTTTCATGAAGTGCACACATAGCACTCTCCCATGTAAATAAATTTCCCAAATTCAGTCACATCCAGACAAGGTCCAGTGGAAATAGAAGACATTAATTTGTTTAAGATATTCTATGCATCAGGCCTATAATTTTCTCTATTATATATTTAATTCATCTGGATCCCACGCTTAAGGAATATCAGACTAGGGCTTAACCAAAGAACAGAGTAAAAATTAGGACAGAACTAATGCAGGGAAAAAATTATGGGGATGTTATAGGCAAATGGGCAAGAGGAAGAAGAGAATGTCCAAATAATTAGCGAACATCCCTTCTTGGTAAAGCAGGCTCTACCATGGATTCTTGTGTGTTCTCATGAAAAGGCATTATCCAAACATTGTATAGATTCCCACCTCTGAATATTCACCCCTTTTCTCTCCCAGACAGTTTCTAAATCTGAAATAAAACTCCACTCACCTGCACAGCCTTTGTGAGAAGGTAGTAGGCCCAATGTTTATCAGATTTGTTGTGGGAGGGAAAAGCTGAACCCTCAGTTACAGGCTTGGTTTTACTGACCTCATCTCCTTAGAGCTGTGATTATTATGTTATTTCTAGCATCAATGACAGTGCCTCCAAGAAAAATCTCTAAACATCTTTTCTCAGTATACTAATTATCCAAATTAATTATGAGTCTTTCAAGAGAATATCCCAAGATGCTGCCAGAGGGAACTGGAAGAAAATATTTTTCTGCACTCCCTACAGGGATGAGGTCAAATAATTGTGAGATCTAAACAGTGAGGTCTAAACAGTGATAGGCAGTGACTCTGAAAATCTCTGAGGGTTATATTTCCTAAGAGAGAATTTGTAGATCCCATAGGCCTAAATGACTTCCACCTATCCAAGATTTGGTAGGGAGAAAAGAGGCCTTCCAAGGAAAGAGTGTGGGGGATATCTAAACAAGACAGAAGAAGGGCACCTGGCTGGCTCAGTTGGAAGACTGTGTGACTCTTGACCCTAGAGTCATGAGTTTGAGCCCCACGTTGGGTGTAGAGGTGACTAAAGACCAATACATGAAATTTTAAAAAAGCAAATAAGCAAGGCAGCAGTATTGACAGAGACTCATTATAAAAGATGAAGTAAATGAGATAGGCAGTGTGATGAAAGGCTAATTTACTCTGCACTTGGTGTATGGGAGTGAGGAAATGGAGGGGAGTATGGATCACTCTATCAATAAATGTAACTGTAAAAGAGTAACCAGAACTTCACGGGGAAAAGAGAGTTTAAATACTGATGATAGATCTGGTAGATCAGGATCTGTTGGATTATGGTAAAGACATATTTAATATTAATTAGATCAAAGCCCATTACTAGGTGAAGAAGGAGAAGAGGAAGAGGAAGAAGAAGAAAAGAAGAAGAAGATGACAGAGCAAGAGGAGGAAGACAGAGGAAGAGGAGGAAGGGGAAGAGAAAGAGGAAGAAGGAACAACACAGGATCCATTCATTAGCAAAAAATTAATCTTAGTCTTAAAGAGGAATAAATTACCCATTTAACATAAGTTTGGGGAAAAAGAATGGGTATAGGGGCACCTGGCTGGCTCAATCAGAGGGGCCTGTGACTCTTGATCTTGGGGTCATGAGTTCAAGCCCCAGTGGGGTGTAGAGATTATTTTAAAAATAAAACTTTTAAAAAAGAATGAGTGTAAAGTGAGGATCATTCTGAATTGTGGAAGGAAAGACAGGGATTTCTCAACAGATAACTTCAACCTCTCTATGATGCAGGAGACAAGTATATCTTAAAAGAGAGAAGCATAAAGATCTGAGGATAATTGAGAATATTTGAAAGCCCAATGGCCAGATAATGGTAGAAAGAGTTGAAAGATGAAATAGAAGGGATCTACCAGGCATTATCATAGAAGGAATTCAGGTTATTGCCTGAATATTTATGCTAACACCAATCTATCAAGTTGTGTATTCAACTGCACAAAATTGCCATGTGTAGCCACAAGGAGGAAATGGACACTAGATTCAATTAATGCTGAGGTTTTTCCAGGTCACAGTCATAAAATAAGAAAAGAATTAAGAATACTGGAATTAATAAAACACTGACCAGAAAATCACACTACAGAGAGAAAGAAAGAAATATTGGGATAAATTGACATGACAGAAAACTAATAATATGTGGGGTGCCTGGGTGGCTCAGTCGGTTAGGCATCTGCCTTTAGCTCAGGTCATTATCCCAGGGTCCTGGGATCGGGCCCTGAGTCAGGCTCCTTGTTTAGCAGGGAGTCTGCTTGTCCCTCTCTCTCTTCCCCCCACCATGATCTCTCTCACTCTTGTTCTCTCTCAAACAAATAAAATCTTTTTTAAAAAAAGGAAACTAAGAATATGTATGTAACAGGCTTGAGAGGCAATAAGTGAGAATAGGGAACTATGCAGAAAAAGAGCCTCGGAAATCTGCATGGGGCTCCCCTAAGTCTTTGCTGAACACTATGTTGTGCACGCATAGGGTAAAACTCCATCAGGTTGCACATATAAAAGACGGGTAACTATAAACTAAGCATCTCCCAGAGCTCATTCAAAGCTGGAAGTTTTCAAGTAATGACCACCCAGAAAGAACAGTCCTCACTGATCACTTTGGGCATTCAGTGGAGACACCAGAGGGGTCATGCCTTACTGGTTGGACTAAATGTCTCTACAAAGAATGTTATTCTCAACCCAGTTAACAAAGCTTGAGTGTAAGCTTTGAGAGAATCAAACTGAACCACAAATAAGTTAACTGTATATTAGAAGAAAGCCTAATACTTCTTTTCTTTTTTTAAAGATTTTATTTATTTATTCGTGAAAGATACAGAGAGAAAAAGAGAAAGAGAGAGAGAGAGAGGCAGAGACACAGGCAGAGGGAAAAGCAGGCTCCATGCAGGGAGCCCGACACAGGACTCGATCTCAGGTCCCCAGGATCAGGCCCCAGACCGATGGTGGCACTAAACTGCTGAGCCACTAGGGCTGCCCGATGCTTCTTTTCAAAAAGAAAATAAAATCAGGCATCTAACAAAGAAAAATTGACAATGTCTGTCATTCTATTAAAAATTATTAGGTATGCCAATAAACCAGAAAAATATGCCCCTAAACAGGAGGGAAAAAAAAAACAATAAAACAGACCCATTTATATATTTTGTTTGTTTAGTCACTAGATGCAATTAACAATGGATTACACAAAGAAAATCAGTAAACTAGAAGAATTATCAGTAAAAACTATCCAAAATGAAGCAAAGGAGGAAAATAAAAGAGTGAATTTTTAAAAGATAGTAGAGCTCCATTTATGTGTGAGATAATATGAAGCAGGCTGGTATATACACATAGTTAAAATCCTCAGAGAAAAGGGAGAAATACAGGGCACCTGGATGGCTCAGTCAGTTAAGCATCTCCCTTCAGCTCAGGTCATGATCTTAGGGTCCTGGGATTGAGGCCCACAATGGGCTCCCTTCACAGCAGGGAGTCTGCTTGTCACTCTCCCTTTGCTCTTTTGCCCTGCTTGTGCTCACACTTTCTCTCTCAAGTAAATTAATAAAATATTTGTAAGATGGGAGGGGAATACATATTTTGGAAGGAATAATGGATAATAAATTACTAAGTTTGATGAAAACTATAAACTCACAGATCCGAGAAACACACTTCATAAAAACTGAAGTCCTGAAAACTAGTTAAACACAAAGTCTTAAAAGCAGCCAAAGAAAAATACACTTTAGAAGAAGAACAGGGACACAAAAGTGGCTCAGTCGGTTTAAGAGTCTGCCTTCAGTGCAGGTCATGATCCCTGGGATCCCTGGTTCCTGGGATAGAGCCCCGGAGGCCAGTGTAGGGCTCCCTGCTCAGTGGGGAGTCTGCTTGTCTCTCTCCCTCTGCCCCTCCCCCTATGAATGAATGCATTTGAGTGTGTGCTCTCTCTCTCAAATAAATACATAAAATCATTTTAAAAAGAAGAGGAACAAAATAAATAAATAAATAAAAATAAAAATAAAATAAAAAGAAGAGGAACAAAAATAAGAAATGTTAATAATTTCTTATCAGAATTTACACAGACCCTAAGACAATCGAATTATATTTTCATAGAGCTGAAAGGAAAAAAACTGTCCACCTAGAATTTTATATCCAAATAAAATATTTCTCTCAAGGGAATTTAAAATACTTTCCAAAAAATAAAAATGAAGGCTTTCTCTGATAAACAAAACAGAGAATTTATCACCAACAGAACTTTACTGGAAGAAAAGTTAAAGGAAGTTCTTCAAATGGGAGAAAAATGATACCAGATGGAAACCTAGATTTACGCAAATAAAAAATGTGTGCTGCAAATGGGAATTACATAGGTAAGTGCAAAAGTTTTTTCATTGTTGATTTCTTTAAAATATTATTTTTAAAATAAAAATTATGAGGTTGTGAGGTTTAACATAGAAATAAAATCTGTCAATTGCATAAAGAATAAGTGGAGAGGAGATCCCTGAGTAGTTCTGAGGTTTAGCACCTGCCTTCTGCCCAGGGCGTAATCCTGGAGTCCCGGGATCGAGTCCCAAATCAGGCTCCCTGCGTGGAGCCTGCTTTTCCCTCTGCCTGTGTCTCTGCCTCTCTCTCTCTCTGTGTCTCTCATGAATAAATAAATAAAATCTTTTTTAAAAAAAGACTAAGTGGAGAGATGAAAATATATTATTGTTATTATATTACGTGTGAAGTGGTCCAATATTACTTGATGGTAGACTGATAAGTTGTCTATTTTAAACCCTAGAGCAACAACAGTAAAACAAGATATACAGCTAATAAGCCAATAGACATAACAATCTAAAAACAAACAAAAACCCCTCAATTAATCCAAAAAGCAAAAAGGAGAACAAACAAAACAGGGTAAAATTAGAAAAATATCAAAAAAAAAAAAAAAGAAAAATATCAAAAAAGGTAGATTTAAACTCAATGATATGAATAATCGCATTATAAATGGTACAAATACTTCAACTAAAAGGCAGAGAATAGTAGGCTGGATAAAAAGGCAAGACCTGGGGTGCCTGGTTGGCTCGATCAGAGAAGCATGCAAGTCTTGATCTCGGGATCATGACTTTGAGTCCACATGGGGTATAGAGATTACTTAAGCAAATAAAATTGAAAAAACAAAAAGGCAAGACCCAACCATTAGGTATCCATAAGAAATTCAACTTAAAAATCCACATAAAGACATACAGAACAACTCAACATCCATATGAAAAAAAGAGAAAGAGAGAAAACCTGGACCCATACCTTATATCATACACAAACATTAACTCAAATTTGATCATAGAACTAAATATGAAAGTTAAAACTATAATGTACCAGAGGAAAATATTTGTTTCCCCAAAATAGGTGCAGAATTCTTAAATAGAACACAAAAATTACAAGCCATAAGAGAAAAAAACTGGATTTCATCAAAATTAAAGGCTTTTTATGTTCAAAAATTATAGTTAAGAACATAAAAAGGTAAACCATGGACTGGAAGGAAATATTTACAGCACTATCTCTAACTTTTATCCAGAATATATAAACAACTCTAAAAATCTATAAGAAGAATACAAACAACCCCATCTTTAAGTCAATGAAATATCAGTCATGGTATTTCTTTTCTTCCCAAAGAAGATACATAAATGGTCAGTGAGCACTTGGAAAAATGTTCAATATCATCAGACATCGGGGAAACACAAACCACAGTGAGATACCACCATACAACTACTCAAGTTGTTAAAACTGAAAAGACTGAAGATCAGCAAACATTGGACTTCTCCTGTATTGCTGGCAGATATGAAATGTTAATACCCACTTTGGAAGACAGCTCAGCAATTTCTTATAAAGCTCAACCTATACTCACCATATGACTCAACAACTTCAGTTCTACATATTTATCCAAGAGAAATGAAAAATACGTCCACACAAAGACTTATACATGATGTTCATAGCAGCTTCATTCATAATAGCTAAAAGTTGGGAAAATTCAGGGACTAGATAAACAAATTATGGTACATTTGTAGAATGGGACACTGTTCAGCAATGAACAATGATATGATTGAATGGAATTCTGTTCAAGAATGGACAACTGATGCAATTACAATAAAACTCAAAAATACATTTTGCTTTACAGATCAGCCAGGCACAAGAGAGTACATATTGTATGATTCCATTTACATGAAATTCTAGAAAAGTCAAAACTAATCTGTAGTGACAGAAAGCACGTCAGTGGTTGCCTAGTTGCCCGTAGCTATGGAAGAAGGTGTAAATGACTGCAAAGGAACAGGACAGAACATTTTGGGATGGTGGAAATGTTTTCTATCTTGACCATAGTAGTGGTTACATGGATGTATACATCTGGCAAAACCCATTGACCTTATGATGGTCAACGTGCTTATAATGGTGTATTTTCCTGTCTGTAGATTATACTGCAATAAAGTTGACTTAAACAGAAAAAGACCTTCATGCCTGGGTGGGATGGAGTTGTTTGAACCAAACCAGTACTTCTGATCAGAACAACTAGAGAAACCAGATCAATTACTACAACCATATTTCAAAGTTATCAGAGAGCTGTGGAAACAACGAAGATCAAGGAGATAAAATCCCAGAGAAGGAAGACTCCTTTGGACAAATGCTGAGGATTGTCAAGTCTCTCTGGAGTTATTTGCAAACTCTGGGTATGGCCCAAAGACTATGTATCCAGCTTCCCCAGGCACAGGGTCACTGCGGAGCCACAGAGAAACCCAGAGAGCTTTTGGAAATTGTGTGAGGGTAGAGGGGCCAACTAGAGAGTGGAGGAGCTTCAAAAAATTGAATCCTACTTATGACATTTGCTGAATTACAAAACTGGGCCAAGCAGAAGGCTAAATAACTACATCCAATCCCCACCCCCTCCAGAAAACCAGAGTTGAATTTCCCATGGTATCCAGGTACGCAGGAGACAAAGTCTCCTCCCCTGGGGGAGGTCCTTGAGGACAGCTGGTGGGATCTGGAAGTTCTCTAGGGGGTGGCAAATTGCCACTGAGGATCTACAGTGACTTTCTCCCTTGGGTTATTTGCCAATCAGAAAGAGAGAACTCAGACTTTACCCTGGGGGCAAAAGTCTACCGCTAGAATTAAAAAAAGAAATTTA
Source organism: Vulpes vulpes (assembly GCF_048418805.1). Lineage (NCBI taxonomy): Eukaryota > Metazoa > Chordata > Mammalia > Carnivora > Canidae > Vulpes > Vulpes vulpes. The sequence continues at coordinate 9,200,090 of NC_132780.1, forward strand.
AGTGGTTTCCTCCCTTGAGTTTCTATTTGAATCTTTTTTTGCTTGGCCAGAGGTGCCAACTCAGGCATAGCATACTCTGGCGGAAGCTGACCTGAAAGCCTCCTGGGCCCAGGCATCATCAAGGCACAACACACATAAGAAGAACAGGCTCAGAGGGCACACCCTGGAAGGAGGTTTAGGGCATCCCAAGCAGGACACGCACTGATCAAGTAGGACGGGTTAACAGGGAACCCCAGGGTTGCCAGACCAGTCCAGATGGTTCAGTTCACTCTTTGCTTTCAGAGGGAATGCCCGAGACAGGCAGTTCTAAACACTTTTCTTTTTTTCTTTTATTTATTTATTTTTAAAGATTTTATTTATTTATTCATGAGAGAGACAGAGAGACAGAGAGACAGAGAGAGAGGCAGAGGGAGATGCAGACTCTATGCAGGAGCCAGATGTGGGACTCGATCCTGGGACTCCAGGATCATGCCCTGAGCCGAAGGCAGATACTCAACTGCTGAGCCACCCAGATGTCCCTAAACACTTTGCTTTTCTGTGACACCAGTCGTTTGCCACCTGAGCATGAACAACATCTAAAGATGTTTGCTTGGAAACATGCAGGAGCCAGGGCTCCCTCCTGCCCCTGGTCAGTCATCAGATATGAGCTGAATACAGTCAGTTTGAATTTAAAGCAGGTGCAGTAGTTTGGAAAACCAACAGAGGCATTTTTCTTTAGGAGGGGAAAGTTTCCAGGAGCATTTTTGAAAAACAAGAGACCATTAATGTCCTCCCTTATTCCCATGCTCCCCAGAGGCTAGGATGGATGTGTGTGTTTTTTAATTTTTATTTATTTATGATAGTCACAGAGAGAGAAAGAGAGAGAGGCAGAGACATAGGCAGAGGGAGAAGCAGGCTCCATGCACCGAGAGCCCGACGTGGGATTCCATCCCAGGTGTCCAGGATTGCGCCCTGGGCCAAAGGCAGGCGCTAAACCGCTGCGCCACCCAGGGATCCCTAGGATAGATGTTTAAGGGCTTTTTCCCCCGCCATCACTACAAAATTAGCATGTCCCCCTCAACAATCACTATATTTGTTTCCTTCTCCCTTGCTCTCTCTCAGATCTTTCATCTGAAGGGGTTGTTTGAAAGAGAAACAAAGGTATTTTCATAGGAAAAAAATACTTTTTTAATCTATCAAGCAGAAAGATGCATTATGTTCAGAAACTGATCAGGATGGATTCCTGAATTTTCAAGAATTTTAAAGTAGTTTCCATAATCTCCTACCCCTTTCGTCCTGATCCCTTATCCAGTCAGTAGTCTAGAAGTGATTGATCCCTTTCTGGGATAGCTGTATAATAATTAATAATACTTTCCAGAGGTACCTGTACCAGGAGAAAGGTAAGCGAAAAACAGTCAGGCTCTCAGTCCATGGCTACAAACTGAAACTAGTTGAAAAAAGTGAGCACGAGTTAAGAGAAACAAGACATACCCCAGGAGAGGGGTCAAGAGTCAGATCTGTCAGGAGTGGGTAAAGGGGTCACAGTTCTAGTGATGTGCTACTCCAACCTGCAACGCTAAGACAGGAATCACAAGTTAGGAGGGCAGCTAGTCTGCATCAGAAATACAGAGCTGACTAGAAGCTCAATTTTAAATATCAGAGAATAAGTCCTTTCCTGTGGGCACCTATAAGTGACCCAGATGGTCCGGCCAGCATGCACAATGTTGTCACATAATTCTGGCCCCCACTGAGGGATGCCCTAAATCTGTGACAGTCCCAGGGTCTGAGTTCTGTTTATTGAGCCTATACCTGTGTATTCAACACAGTTCAGATTGTGTTTTCACTGAGAGTCAGGACCAGGCAATTAGGAGCTGTTCATTCAGGAAATTTTCTTCAGCAGCAAAGCCATTGCAGGACCAGACAGCCATGTTCCAAGCTCAAGTGACAGGTAAAGGCCCTTTTTAGCTTGTCAAACTTAGAGTCCAGATTGATGCACTCAAATTGGATACCTCAGGCCAGAAAATCCTCAGCCTCTACGGATTGTCATCAACCAACTGAATACTGCTCCTTAAAGCCACAGAAATACACCCCCAACTGGAGAATGCCTCTCTTTTTATGTTGTCTCCTTTTCACCTGAGACTGACAAAAATCACGGTAAAAAAAAAATCATCAGCTATGGACACTCGTTCTGTTTCCAATACTAAAGAAATTTCATTCTAATCCACCCACCAGTGGCACAAAGCAAGGAAATCATGTCCCACTAACGCTTTTTCTTTGCAGCCTTTTCTATAAGCTGATCCCTCCAGCACCTATGAAATTAAAAGCATTTAACATTTTTAAAAGATTTGTTTGTTTGTTTGTTTGTTTGTTTGTTTGTTTACTTGGGGGGCAAGGAGCAGAGGGAGACAGAATCCTAAGCCGACTCCTCGCTCAGGGTAGAGCCCCATGCAGGGCTCCATCTCATGATTCTGATATCAGGATCCAAGCCAAAACCAAGAGTCCCATGCTTAACTGACTTCACCATGGAAGGCACCCAAGCTTTTAACATTTTTAAATAAGATTTTATTTCTTTATTTGAGAGGGAGTGAGAGAGAGCACAAGCTAGGGGAGGAGCAGAGGAAGAGGGAGAAGCGGGCTCCCTGCTGAGCAGGAGCCCGAGGCAGGGCTCCATCCCAGAACCCTGGGATCATGTCCTGAGCTGAAGCCAGATGCTTAACTAACTGAGCCATCCAGGCAGCCAAGGATTTAACATTTTATATCAGTTTTTATCATACATCCATACACAAGAGTAACAAGATATGAAGCAATTAAAATATCCCTCCTTTTGTTCCCCCATTGAAAATTTACTCAAACCTCTAGAAATAAATTTAGCATTTACAGGGTTAATATTATAACTTTCAGGAGAAATCCTGGCTGGAATGCAAGTGGGGAAGGAGAGAGGGGACTTAGGAGCCCTTTCTCCTCCTTTTGGAGGAGAAAACAAAAACTACAAGCATCACTCAGGATGTTTTCTCCCCCTCACTTTAGCCAGTACTGCTGAAAGTAGCCAGAGCATCCATTGAGCCAACTGCCCTGGAGGTGATCCACAGCTGACCCTTGAAGAACACAGGCATTAGGGGCACCAACCTTCACGCCCCTCTGCAGTCGAAATTTGTGTATAACTATTGACTCCCCCCAAATTTAACTACTAATAGCCTACTGTTGACTAGAAGCCTTACGGACAGCATAAGCAGTTGATTAACACATACTTTATATGTTTTATGTATTATATATTAACTTATATAATATATGCAACAAAGTAAGTTAGAGAAAAGAAAATTGTGTTAAGAAAATCATAACGAGGGGTGCCTGGGTGGCTCAGTTGATTGGGCATTTGACTTCGGCTCAGGTCATGATCTTGGGGTCCTGGGGTGGAGCCCCACTTCAGACATCTTGCTCAGTGAGGAGTCTACCTCTCCCACTCCCTCTGCCTTCCCCCACTACCCACCCCTCTGTGCTCTCTCTCTCTCTCAAATTAATAAGAAAATCACAAGGAAGAAAAGCACTATACTGTATCTATAGAAAAAATTTGCATGTAAGTGGACTCACCCAGTTCAAAACCCTGTTGTTGAAGGGTCAGCTGTATTATTTTCATATTCCATTGGCAGCTTTTACCTCTCCCAAGAGACTATAGCTCAGCACTGTTTCACACCATGAGTGACTCCACGGTCACCGAAGCAGCAAAGGTTCATTATACGCACCCCTTCGTCTTCATTTCCTTTTCCCAAAACCACTCCTTCCAAATTTCAGTGAGGCAGGGATCCAGCAAATCCCAATTCCAACACCATCTGTATCAGAGGTTCCGAAGACCACCCTCCGCACCCCAGGTTCAATGATTCACTAAGAGGACCCAGAGGATACTGTTAATATTCTATTCCTTGCTTGGGTGATGGTTACCTGGGTGTGTTTGCTTTAGAAACTCATCAAGCTGTGCATTTATCAAGAGTGTATTCTTCTGTATGTTATGCTTCTATTTAAAAAGTTTGTTAAAAAAAATTTCACTCCTTTTTACTTTGCTATATTTTTTCATCATGCAACATTCTCTGATATATTAGTTATGAGTCTTTACTGTTATGAGAACGCTAATTTACCGTGCCTATTCATAAGTAACTAAATATGAAGACTATAGGTAGTTTCTTCTTTTAAAGATTTATTTCTAAAAAAAAATAGATAAATAAAGATTTATTTCTTTAAAAGAAGAGAGAGAGAGAGAGAGAGCACATGAACTTCAGTGGGGGGGAGGCGCAAAGGAAGAGGGAGAGAGAATTTCAAGCCAACTCCCCCCTGAGCACAAAACCCAACTCAGGGTTCAATCTCACAATTCTGACATCACAACCTGAGCTGAACCAAGAGTCAGACACTTAACCAACTGAACCATCCAGATGCCTCCATAGTTTCTTTTATCAGACCTAACTCCTCCACCTCAGAGACCTGGAATAAGCTGTGACAAGTGTAAATAAGAGGAAGTTCTGGCATAATTCTAGGTCCGTTTGTTTATATCTTATGCTAGGATTTTTCTACCACCACTTGGATGTCTTTATACACACCAGCCATACACATACACGTGCGCACACACACATTTTGTCTTTGTTTTACAGTGCCACATATATCCATCTCTTGATACAGATATCCTCACAACACTACACAATGATTATATCATTAGTTTGGCTTGTATTTAACTCATTCTTTTATCTACCTACATAGTAGATACATGAACTTCATGTGCCACAATTTATTCAACCACCCACTACTGGGAATTATGATTGATGTAAGTTGCCTACTTCTACAAACTCCAATATAAGGAAAACCTCATATGACATCATTATGTAGTGATACTTTTATTTCTATAAAGTAGACTCAAAGAATATTTCTGGATTGAAGGATATGAGTATTTTTTAAATGTTATTTATTTATTTATTTATTTATTTATTTATTTATTTATTTGAGAGAGTACAAGTGGGGGAAGAGGGAGAGGGACAGAGACGATTCCAAGCAGACTCCACACTAAGCATGATGCCCAAAGCGGGGCTTGATCTTTCGATCCTGAGATCGTGGCCTGAGCCAAAATCAAGAGCTGGATGCTCATCCAACTGAGCCACCAGGTGCCCCTGTGTATTTTTCTTTAAGATTTTATTTTTAAGTAATCTCTACACCCAATGTGGGGGCTCAAACTTACCACTCCAAGGTCAAAAGTCGCATGCTCCAACTGAGCCAACCAGGCATCCCTATGTATATATGTGTATTTTTTATTTCAATATGTAATGCCCGATTGGTTTTCAAAATTTCTGTAATGGATCACATTGCCACAGGCAAGATGTAAAAGGATCTTTTTCCCAGTATTCCCATCAACATTAGCTATATATCATTTTTTGCTTTTGCCAGTGAATGGTCATACAATGATGTCTTGCTGCTTTAAGTTCCATTCCCCTGGTTACTAAAGGCAAAACATCTTTTCATGTTTATTGGCTTCCTAGATTTTCAATTCTATAATTTGTCTGCTTATATCTTTTGCCCAATCTTCTACTTGCTTATTGTTCTGTTATTTGCATAACTATCTTTCATCTCCTGTGTGCTATAATTCTGCCATTGCCTTGTTTATGACATCATCTGCTATATGATTTTTTTTTAGAGAGAGAGAGTGCAAGAGCAAGTTGGGGGAAGGGGCAGAGAGAGAGATAGAATGAGAATCCCAAGCAGGCTCCACCGCCAGCGCAGAAGCTGACATGGAGCTCAGTCTCACAAACCCAAGATCATGCATGACCTGAGCCAAAATCAAGAGCCAGACACCTAACCAACTGAGCCACCCAGGTGCCCCTGACATATGATTTTTATATTGCCACATGGGATCCTGGTCATTACAAAATTGTACATAAAGCCTGTTCAAATTTCTTCTAACATTTTGCTGATTTTTTTAACCCTTAAGCTATTTTATCCATTTGAAATTTGTTTCCTGTATGGCATGATAAGGGGATCATACTTTTTCTTCCAGTTATGCCAGCACCAGTTTTTAAATAAACCATTCTCCTCCTGCCAAACTCAAATACCACCTTATATGTAATAAAATCACATCTTTTAGGCTCTATTTCTAATGTTCCATTTGTTCAGGCCTTGTTTTATGTCCTCTGAAATTATTTTACAGAGTTCATTTCATTTAGGTCCTATAACTTTCTTTTTTTTAAGATTTATTTATTTATGAGAGAGAGAGGGAGAGAGAGAGAGAGAGAGAGAGAGAGAGAGAGGCAGAGACACAGGAGGAGGGAGAAGCAGGCTCCATGCTGGAAACCTGACGTGGGACTCGATCCCAGGACTCCAGATTTGCGCCCTGGGCCAAAGGCAGGCGCCAAACCGCTGAGCCACCCAGGGATCCCCCTATATCTTTCTTGTTTAACATATTGAATTTTAGTTATTTTGCTGGCCATCATTTCTTACAATGATTTATTTCATAATCATATCTTATTTTATATTCTTTCAATATAGGCTCACCACGAACAGAGAATGTAGAAATACTCTTCACCTTCACAAACTAGTATTGCTCTCATCATTTATACTACTCAGGATAGCCTCACATCTGCTGCAGTAATAAATGGCCCCCCAAAATCATGGGGCTTTAACACAATACAAGTATATTTATTGCTCATACTACATGTCCAATATGGATCGACAGAAAGCTATACTCATTCCAGCCACTAAAGGACCTAGTCTGATAGATATTCAACTCAAAATGTGTTTCCATGATCACTATAGCAATGGGAAAGAGAAAGAACAAATTAAACATTGTCACTTCTCACATTTCATCAACTAAAGCATGTTGTGTGGCTATGCTTAACAGGGTGTGAAGGAGGAGAAACTAGTTACAAACAATCCAGGTGACTACCACAATGTTTTTCTGGAAGCCTACAAAATTCTCAATCTACTTTTATCACTAGGATAGGGACAAGGGTGCACAGAAATATTTCTATGCCATAAGAAAAATTATAGGGGTGGCATCAACATGAATGGTGGAGTAAGGACCACCAAAATTTTTTTTCTCCTCCATAACATTAGTGAGAAAACTGGCCAAAAAAAAATGTCCAGAATATAACTTTTTCGGGATTCTGGAAATTAATCAAAGGCTTGCAGCAACGTGAGAAGCATTCATTCAAGAAAAATGGCAGAAACTCAATAAGAACAGAGTTTTGTGGCATTTTAACTTATCCTTGTCCCATTCTCCAGCCCTTCAGCTTCACAGGAGCCTTGAAAGATAACAGCTCTCATTCAAGATGAAAACCAGCAGCCTTGCAGCCACCAGATGAAGTACAACAGGGCCAGAGCTCTCTCAAAGCCACGTTCACAAAGAGTTGTCATTATTTGACCTATGGATCTTCGGAAGGCCCCATTTGCAAGGCTGTCTGTATTTGACTTAGAGCTTTTCCCAGTGGAAATAGCCTTTTTACAGGTGGTGGCATCTGTTAAAAAAAGATACAGGCAGTTGTTCAACCCCATGGCTGCCTGAAGTGGAGGATAACAGTACAGGCAAACAATAAACTAACCAAAGATTTAAAAGGGTGAGCTGGAGAATGAGATGTCTGAGAGCTGAGGGCAGCCCGGGCTGCTCAGCAGTTTAGCGCCGCCTTCAGCCCAGGACCTGATTCTGGAGACGGGATCGAGTCCCACGTTGCCCTCCCTGCATGGAGCTTGCTTCTTCCCCGTCCTGTGTCTCTGCCTCTCTCTGTGTTTGTGTCTCTCATGAATAAATAAATAAAATCTGGGATCCCTGGGTGGCGCAGCGGTTTGGCGCCTGCCTTTGGCCCAGGGCGCGATCCTGGAGACCCGGAATCGAATCCCACGTCGGGCTCCCGGTGCATGGAGCCTGCTTCTCCCTCTGCCTATGTCTCTGCCTCTCTCTCTCTCTCTCTCTCTCTCTCTCTCTCTCTCACTGTGTGCCTATCATAAATAAATAAAATAAATTTTAAAAATAAATAAATAAATAAATAAAATCTTTATAAGAGCTTTGAGAATCTCTGACATAGTCTGAGAATCTAGAAAGCCATACATGTTCATGGAGCTTTATGAATATGCCCAAGGTTGTGTTCATGCCAAGGAAAGACCTGAGAAAGTCCTATGCTTACACACTGTACTGACCTTGAAGCTCTGCACAACAGAAAGTGAACATGAAAGCAGAGTTTTAAACTGCCAGGCTAAGTGTTGAAAGCATGCTCCAACATACAGACAGCAAAACCTGTGGAATTGGCTCTAGGCATCTCAAGACATTTCTGTCCATCACTAGCTAATTCATAAGATAACAGAGCAGAGATTTCAGTCTCCACACACAAGTAAGGACACAGACTTTACAGAATCAGTTTATAAATACTAGAAAAGTCACTAAAACAATCACTAGAACAAATAGCAACAAAAACAAACTTTGGGAAGAGGGGAGTATATGATTTCCAGAGTTGCCATTATAACAGTCAAAATGTCCAGTTTCCAACAAAAAAAATATTATGAAGCATACAAAGAAACAAGAAAATATGGCCTGAGACAAATGCTAGGAAAACATTCAAAAATATAGATATAAAGAAACAAGAATTTTTTTCTTTTTTTAATAATAAATTTATTTTTCATTTGTGTTTAGTTTGCCAACATACAGAATAACACCCAGTGCTCATCCCGTCAAGTGCCCCCCTCAGTGCCCGTCATCCATTCACCCCACCCCCCGCTGTCCTCCCCTTCCACCACCCCTAGTTCGTTTCCCAGAGTTAGGAGTCTCCATGTTCTGTCTCCCTTTCTGATATTTCCTACCCATTTCTTCTCCCTTCCCTTCTATTCCCTTTCACTATTATTTATATTCCCCAAATGAATGAAATCATATGTTTGTCCTTCCCCGATTGACTTACTTCACTCAGTGTAATACCCTCCAGTTCCATCCATGTCGAAGCAAATGGTGGGTATTTGTCGTTTCTAATGGCTGAGTAATATTCCATTGTATACATAAGCCACATCTTCTTTATCCATTCATCTTTCGATGGACACCGAGGCTCCTTCCACAGTTTGGCTATTGTGGACATTGCTGCTAGAAACATCGGGGTGCAGGTGTCCCAGTGAAGAAACAAGGAAATTAAAACCACATGATCATTTCCATAGACGCAGAAAAAGATTTTTAAAAACCCACAATAATCTTAACAACATTAATTAATTTGCTTTTGTTTTTTGGTGTTTTTAAAAAGAATTTACTTATTTATTCATGAGAGACACAGAGAGAGACAGAGACATTGGTAGAGGGAGAAGCAGGTTCCCCGTAGGGAGCCCGACACAGGACTTGATCCCAGGACCCCAGGATCATGACCTGAGCCAAAGGCAGATGCTCAACCACTGGGCCACCCAGGTGCCCTGGTACATGTGTTTGTATACTACATTGACCATCCTCAGAATTCTCTCCAAAAAAAGGATATTGAATTACATTCCCACCAACATTGTTTATGAGCCCATCACCTTCTACACACACTCGGCAGCACTTGTTAGCAATCAGCTTAAGTGTTGCTACTCTGCTGTCTACTTTCCTTTGATTTGAAATTTCCGTTGCATCCAGAGTCGTCCACCTAGCCATGGAAAACAAGCCCCTTTCCTAATTAAATGTTTGATCTGGACAAATTATGCTACATCTTTGATCCTCCTCTTTGATCTTCTGTTCATCTTAAACTGGGGATAAGGGATGCCCGGGTGGCTCAGAAGTTGAGCGTCTGCTCATGCTCAGGGCATGATCCTGGAGTCCCGGGATCAAGTCCCACATCAGGCTCCCTGCATGGAGACTGCTTCTCCCTCCTCCTGTGGCTCTGCCTCTGTGTGTGTGTGTGTATGTGTGTGTGTGTGTCTTTCATGAATAAATAAATAAAATCTTTAAAATAAAACTGGGGATAAAATTCTTCTTTTCATGTGTTTATAAAAATAGAAAGACTAAGGTTATCTGGAAGGCTTGGTCAGAAGAGCATGTGACTCTTGGTCTTGGGGTTGTGAGTTCAAGCCCCACGTTGGGTGTAAAGATTACTTACAAACAAAAAATGTTGGGGGCACCTGGGTGGCTCAGTGGTTGAACATCTGCCTTTGGCTCAGGTCATGATCCTGGGGTCCTGGGATTGGTCCTGCATTGGGCTCCCCGCTGGGAGCCTGCTTCTCCTTCTGCCTATGTCTCTGCCTCTCTCTGTCTCTCATGGGTGAATTAATTAAATATTTTTTTAAAATCTTGGAGTGCCTGGGTGGCTCAGTCAGTTAAGTGGCTGACTCTTGATTCCAGCTCAGGTCATGATCTCAGGGTCCTGGTATTGAGCTCCAAATTGGGCTCTACATTCAGCAGAGAGTCTGCTTCAGGATTCTTTCTCTCTCTACCCGCCCTTGCTTTTTATCTCTCTCAAATAAATAAATAAATAAATAAATAAATAAATAAATAAATATTTTTTAAAAATAGAACTATATACATGGGGCACCTGGGTGGCTCAGTTGGTTGGGCGTCTGCCTTAGGCTCAGGCCATGATCCTGGGCACCTGGAATTGAGCCCCACATCCAGCTCCCTGCTCAGCGGGGAGCCTGCTCTTCCCTCTTGCTTGTGCTCTATCTCTCTCTCTCTTTAAAATAAATAAATGAATATTTAAAAAAAAAAAAAAGAATCTACATAAAGCACTGCCACATAGTAGGAGTTCAATGACAGGCAGCAGCCACAAGCATTACCAGAAATGGCATGCTGATGACAGCAGAGGAAGTTGCAGATCTCTGATTTAATGGAGGACACAAGAAACAAAACGATGTGAGGTTGGGGTCTACATATTGCCAAATTACTCATATTTCCTGAGAATGGGGTTTGACTCATGGAATCTGAAATCACCCATCTTAGACTCAAATCCTAGACCAACCACTCACTAGTTCTGTGGCACTGGGCAAGTGATATAATCTCTCTGTGCTTTGGTTTTCTCTGTCAAATGGGGATGAGAGTGATAATAACAACTACCTTATTAGGGGTAAACTAGTTAATGCAGAGAAGCTAAGGTGCCTAAAGCAGTGCCTGGCACTCAGTAAGTGCTATATAAATGTTATTAATATCAGTGCTTCTCTCTCTCTGTTCTTTCCAACCTTGCACACGTATATCTCTTTAGGACATGAGAGGAAGAAAAGACTACTTGTCTTTTGTCTTTAAAGTCAATTGAATGGATCGTGATCTCATGGATTGTGGGTTCAAGCCCCACATCGGGCTCCATGCTCTGCCAGGAGTCTGCTTGAAGATTCTCTCCCTCTGCCTCTCCCCTCTCTAAAATGAATAAACAAATCTTAAAAAAAAAAAAAAAAAGTCAATTGAGTGTAAGAAACCAAAGACTTGGGACGCCTGAGTGGCTCAGCATTTGAGCATCTGCCTTCGGCTCAGGTCATGATCCCGGGGTCCTGGGATCAAGTCCCACATCAGACTCCCTGCGAGGAGCCTGCTTCTCCCTCTGTGTCTCTGCCTGTGTCTCTGCCTCTCTCTCTCTCTGTGTGTGTCTCTCATGAATAAATAGATAAATCAAAAGAAAGTATGAAAGAAAGAAAGAAAGAAAGAAAGAAAGAAAGAAAGAAAGAAAGAAAGAAAGAAAAGAAGGAAAGAAAGAAACCAAGGACTCAAAAGCAGGAGGACATAGGTGTTTTTTTTTCCAAAAAAAAATTCGAACCAAAAAAAAAAAAAATTCGAGCCTCAATGATCTTGGGTACATCCATGCCCTTCTCTATGATGGCTTCCTCTGTTAACAGATGGAAGTGGCCTCTAGACATACATCATTCAGAGATGTCCAGACCCAAACCAGGCATTCCTTCACTGCCACTTCAGTCTTCATGAGGAGCCTGGGGCTGAGCAAGGTGCCTTGTGCCAGCTCCATATGGCAGCAAAACACCAATTGCATAAACTCCAGCCCGGTAAAAAGAAGGGGACAGCCACCCCACATGGGGGGTTCTCCCTGAGACCGCTTGGCCCAAAGCCTCAGGTTGTAGTATCCCTGAGTGTGAGCACTCTTTGCTGGTGACCTAGAGCATGGGCTTACCCTCTCTCAAAGTCAGAGCCCAGGTGGAGGGAGGAGCTTACCTCAGAGGTTCCACCATTCTTTTGTTTCTGACAGTTACAGATGATCTGGGGGAAGAAAAAGAAAAAGAATCTTGTGTATCTACTACCTGGTGTCCCTAGACAGTGACTTTCCATCTCTTAACACCAGGCTCCTTTTGTAGGAAATGATCATAGCACCTGCTGGTTTGAGTTGTTAGAGCTTCTTCACAGATTATCAATTAGGGTACAAACAAGAGGAATAATCTGAATCAAATGGTTCAAACAATAAGTGGTTTATTTGGTTCCTCCACTTCTAAACAAGCCATATAAGGGGTAGGCACCATAGTTTATAGCCTAAACAGCTCCAGATGTTTTCTGTATCTCTTCCTTTCTGCACAGAGTGGGGGAAAGAAATACACAAAAATTAACCAGAGTTACTCACTCTCATCCCTGCATTAATTATGTAAACCAAGAAGTAAACATTTCCCCGATCCCAGTGCCTAGAGGTAATTACTGCTTAGAATTTGTGACATAGTTTTTCAGACATTTTTTTTCTAGCCACATACAGACAACATCTGCAAGTGTTCCAGATAGAGAGATATACAAATACCTTTTAACCAAAAGAAAATCGTGCTATATATGCTGATTTTAAACTAGTTGGGGCTTATCTAGAGCAGTGATTAAACATTCATATGCATAATCCACAGGGACAGAAGCAGACTGGCAGTTACTGGGGCTGGGAGGAAGGAGAGTTGGCAGGGGTAGGGGACGATTCAATGCTTACGGAGTTTCCACTTAGAGTGGTAAGTTCTAGCAGTGACGGTTGCACAACACTGTAAGTGCACTTAATGCTACTGAGTTGTACACTTTTCAAGGGCTGAACTGGCAATTGGTAAATTTTTATGTGATATATACTTCACCACAATTTTTTAAATTAAAAAAAATCATATCCCTAAAGAGGACAGAGGAAAGGTAAGTGAGTGCAGACAGGTGTAGGACATTAAGGAGTGTTGGGAACTGGAGCAAATTGAAGAGGTCAGGCTGGTGATCTCTCCTCAGCTCAATCAACTGTCACCATGGAGGGAGGCGTGCCCAGTGTTAACAGGTTTTAGGACTTTTCAAGATAAAACAGAAATGCGGATTTTATATGAAAACCACCAGTTCAGATATGTGGCAGGTAAGTGAAGTTTTTTTTATTTTTATTATTTTTATTTTTTAATAATAAATTTATTTTTTATTGGTGTTCAACTTGCCAACATACAGAATAACACCCAGTGCTCATCCCGTCAAGTGCCCACCTCAGTGCCTGCCACCCAGTCACCTCCACCCCCCGCCCTCCTCCCCTTCCACCACCCCTAGTTCATTTCCCCGAGTTAGGAGTCTTCATGTTCTGTCTCCCTTTCTGATATTTCCCACTTATTTTTTTCTCCTTTCCCCTTTATTCCCTTTCACTATTATTTATATTCCCCAAATGAATGAGACCATATAATGTTTGTCCTCCGATTGACTTATTTCACTCAGCATAATACCCTCCAGTTCCATCCACGTCGAAGCAAATGGTGGGTATTTGTCATTTCTAATGGCTGAGTAATATTCCATTGTATACATAAACCACATCTTCTTTATCCATTCATCTTTTGATGGTCACCGAGGCTCCTTCCACAGTTTGGCTATTGTGGACATTGCTGCTAGAAACATCGGGGTGCAGGTGTCCCGGCGTTTCATTGCATCTGAATCTTTGGGGTAAATCCCCAGCAGTGCAATTGCTGGGTCATAGGGCAGGTCTATTTTTAACTCTTTGAGGAACCTCCACAGTTTTCCAGAGTGGCTGCACCAGTTCACATTCCCACCAACAGTGCAAGAGGCTTCCCTTTTCTTCGCATCCTCTCCAACATTTGTGGTTTCCTGCCTTGTTAATTTTCCCCATTCTCACTGGTGTGAGGTGGTATCTCATTGTGGTTTTGGTTTGTATTTCCCTGATGGCCAGTAATGCGGGGCATTTTCTCATGTGCTTGTTGGCCATGTCTATGTCTTCCTCTGAGATTTCTGTTCATGTCTTTTGCCCATTTCATGATTGGATTGTTTGTTTCTTTGCTGTTGAGTTTAATAAGTTCTTTATAGATCTTGGAAACTAGCCCTTTATCTGACATGTCATTTGCAAATATCTTCTCCCATTCTGTAGGTTGTCTTTTAGTTTTGTTGACTGTATCCTTTGCAGTGCAAAAGCTTCTTATCTTGATGAAGTCCCAATAGTTCATTTTTGCTTTTGTTTCTTTTGCCTTCGTGGATGTATCTTGCAAGAAGTTACTGTGGCCGAGTTCAAAAAGGGTGTTGCCTGTGTTCTCCTCGAGGATTTTGATGGAATCGTGTCTCACATTTAGATTTTTCATCCATTTGAGTTTATCTTTGTGTATGGTGAAAGAGAGTGGTCCAGTTTCATTCTTCTGCATGTGGATGCCCAATTTTCCCAGCACCATTTATTGAAGAGACTGTCTTTCTTCCAGTGGATAGTCTTTCCTCCTTTGTCGAATATTAGTTGACCATAAGGTTGAGGGTCCACTTCTGGATTCTCTATTTTGTTCCATTGATCTATGTGTCTGTTTTTGTGCCAGTACCACTCTGTCTTGGTGACCACAGCTTTGTAGTCAAACTCTCCCTCTTCGTCAATGACATGATACTCTACATAGAAAACCCAAAACGCTCCACCCCAAGATTGCTAGAACTCATACAGAAATTTGGCAGTGTGGCAGGATACAAAATCAATGCCCAGAAGTCAGTGGCATTTCTATACACTAACAATGAGACTGAAGAAAGAGAAATTAAGGAGTCAATCCCATTTACAATTGCACCCAAAAGTATAAGATACCTAGGAATAAACCCAACCAAAGAGGTAAAGGATCTATACGCTAAAAACTACAGAACACTTCTGAAAGAAATTGAGGAAGACACAAAGAGATGGAAAAATATTCCATACTCATGGATTGGAAGAATTAATATTGTGAAAATGTCAATGTTACCCAGGGCAATTTACACGTTGAATGCAATCCCTATCAAAATACCATGGACTTTCTTCAGAGAGTTAGAACAAATTATTTTAAGATTTGTGTGGAATCAGAAAAGACCCCGAATAGCCAGGGGAATTTTTAAAAAGAAAACCATAGCTGGGGGCATCACAATGCCAGATTTCAAGTGAAGTTTTTTTTAAAACAGAGCGTGAGCTTGCAGGTCCCCAAATGACAACTTTGGCAGATCACCTTCGGGGTTCAGCCGGCCCACCCTAGGAATGCGGTACAAAGCGACAGGGGGCCAAGCGCAAGGAGGGGTCCTGCATGGGCAACACTGTGCCAGGGATGCAAGTCAGCTCCCCCACACTTTAAAATTGAGGGGGGCACTTGACCGAATAAGCCCTGGGTGTTATACTATATGTTGGCAAATCGAACTCAAATAAATAAATAAATTAATTAATTAATTAATGGGAGCCGGGAACTGACTGCCTGAATCTCTGAGGATAGGATTAGGTTCAGCAAACCTTGGCTCCTCCCATTCCGCAGTGGGCGGGGCTTACCCGCCCCAGGAGGTGGTGGGCGGAGCCACATGCCTGGCTTTGGTCAACGCAACATTAGCAGACACTTCTGGGCACGGAGGAATCAAAGGTGCTGTGGCAGTTGGCTTGAGAAAATCAAGTCCTGGGCAGACGCATGTTCCCTTCAGCCTGGCCCGAAGAATGAACACGTACAGAACAAACCCCAAACCAGCCCACAGCCTGGAGCAAGCCCAGCCACCGAGGGGCCTGACGCAGTCACCCAATGTTGGCTGCAGCCGCTGAGTTTGTGGGTAGATCGTTTGTGGGTATCTGACTGATATACATCACATCAGGAAGGAAACGATCTGTAAATCTTGCCCCAAACCGCAGTCCCATAGTTTTCAAATATCTTTATATTCTTAAAAATTGTTGAGGACCCCAGTGAGCTCATATTTATGTGAGTTCTATCAGTACTTATTATATTAGAAGTTGGGGATCCCTGGGTGGTGCAGTGGTTTGGCGCCTGCCTTTGGCCCAGGGCGCGATCCTGGAGACTCTGGACCGAGTCCCACGTCGGGCTCCCGGTGCACGGAGCCTGCTTCTCCCTCTGCCTGTGTCTCTGCCTCTCTCTCTCTCTCTGTGACTATCATAAATAAAAAATATATATATATATATTATATTAGAAGTTAACGGGGAGCCTGGGTGGCTCAGCCGGTTAAGTGTCTGCCTTCGGCTCAGGTCATGATCTCAGGGTCCTGGATGGAGCCTGGCATCTGGCTCCTTGCTCTGCGGAGAGTCTGCTCTCCCTACTGTTCGCACATGCATTCTCTTTCTCTCTCTCTCAAATAAATAAATAAAACCTTAAAAAAAAAAAAAGACAACCAGGAATGAAGTACTGATGCATACTACAATGGATGTACCTCAATAACATTTTGCTAAGTGAAAGAAGTCAGTCACAAAAGACTACATGCTGAAATCATTCCATTTGATATGAAATATTCAGAATAAGCAAATCTATATAGAAGAAAGTAGATTAGTCACAGCCAGGGGCCAGAGGTGGGGAAAGTGGGGGTAATTGCTCTTAGGTGATGGGTTTCTTGTTGGGGTGATGAAAACCTTCAGAAATTGATTGTAGCTATAGCTAACATAAGAACAGTCATTGGACCATAGACTTCAAATGGGTAAGTTGTATGGGTGAATGTGAGTTATATCTCAATAAAACTGTTATTAAAACACACACACACGAGACACCTGGGTGGCTCAGTGGTTGAGCGTCTGCCTTTGGCTCAGGTTATGATCTTGGGGTCCTGGGATCAGGTCCTGCCTCAGGCTCCCCACAGGGAGCCTGCTTCACCCTCTGCCTATGTCTCTGCCTGTCTCTGTGTGTCTCTCATGAATAAATAAACAAAATCTTTAAACACACACACACACATACACAAATACCTGGGCACACATCCCATTAGCTCACAGAGCAGTGGCACCCTCAGACATGTAACCTCTGGAAGACTCTGCTGAGTCCTGGTGAGAGAATGACAGTGACAGGGGCAAAAAAAAAAAAAAATCATACTCATCTTTTTTTAAAAGATTTCATTTATTTATTCATGAGAGACACCGAGGGAGGCAGAGACACAGGAAGAAGGAGAAGCAGGCTTCTTGCAGGGAGCCCAATGCAAGACTCGACCCCAGGACCCCAGGATCACAACCTGAGCCAAAGGCAGATGCTCAACCACTGAACCACCCAGGCACCTCTATATCATGCTCATCTTATAGAAATAGTACCAAAAGGATCCCTGGCTCACACTCAGAACCACTGCCTCAGATGCTGGGGGATCAGGATTGAGGTCCACAGGGCATGTGTCTTTCAGGAACACTGGGGCAAAGGCCCCCATCACTGCTCCTCCACAGTTACCAATTCTTTTTTTTTTTTTTTTTTTTTTTTATGATAGTCACAGAGAGAGAGAGAGGCAGAGACACAGGCAGAGGGAGAAGCAGGCTCCATGCACCGGGAGCCTGATGTGGGATTCGATCCCGGGTCTCCAGGATCGCGCCCTGGGCCAAAGGCAGGCGCCAAACCGCTGCGCCACCCAGGGATCCCCCAGTTACCAATTCTTTAGACCATTCTCAGTTTCTGCTCCATGGAGATAAGTGCCTCCAAGGGCACCTCAGCACTTCCCCATCCCCTCAACCTTCCCGCCTACTAGGGAGTTAGCTATCAGGGAAGGTTGTTTGGAGTAGGGGCAACCAGTTTGGAGTGTCCATGGAGAAAGAGTTAGCCAGACACAGAAATGGAAAAGAGACCCCCTGGTGTAAGAACAATCTCCTCTGGATGGGGAGTGACTAGCTGTCCAGGACCCCCAAGAGGTATCCCACCTCTGAGCATGCAAAATTCTCTTCTTTCTCCCGCCTTGAACCCATTGGCCCTTGTTCTTAACGAGACTGATTGTCAATACTGCTTCCAGTGTTGTGTGCTTCCCTGTATATGCTCAGTCGGATTTCATCTTTACCACAATTCTAGGGGGTAAGTGCTGGATTGACCCCATTTTATGGCTGAAGAAACTGAGGCTCAGAGAAATGAGGTAATTCACTTAAGATCACACAGGGTAGGGGTTCCTGGGTGGCTCAGTCGGTTAAACATCGGATTCTGGATTTCGGCTCAGGTAATGATCTCAGGGTTCTGGGACTGAGCCCCGCATCGAGTTCCATGCTGGGCGTAGAGTATGCTTGGGGTCTCTCTCTCCCTCTCCCTTTCCCCTCCCCGCCCTAAAAAAGGTGAGGGGATCACACAGGGTAGAGTGAACTTTTGTAACTGTATTTTTGACCCCAAATCTCTGGTCTTTGCCATTGCTTCATATTTTATCTTATAGCCTTTAAAAAAAAAAAGAAAGAAAACAAGTATTTCGATTTTATTCATCCGTAGCATGTACTGATCCAGTCACTGTTAACTAGAACTTCCTGGAAATACAGATAACCAGAGGCTTTTGCAGAATGGTTAAAAACAATATAAACTATGGGTCAGGTTGACTTGGGTTAGAATCCTGGTTGTGCCATTTCCTAGCTTCAGGTCTTCAGCGTTGGGCTCTTGGGCAAGGCATTTAACCACAGTGAGCCTCAGTTTCCCCATCTAAGATACGGGGATGATAATAGCACCTATAAGGATTATAAGGATTGTTGAGGGTTACAAGACAGATAGCATGGTAAAGGCTGGCACTTAGCAAGCACCTGATAAATATTAGCCACCATTATAGCATCCCACTGGCCAAAATGCACCATATTACCACTGATACTCAGACATTTTCTACCAATTTTCTAATGATCATCCAGGACTTGTCCATTTATCTTTCTTCCTATATTCAATTCTCCCATGAATTATACAAGCTCAGTTATATAACTTTTATTATACATTTTGAACAAGTAGTAAGGCACAAAGTTAAACTTACACAAATACAGCAGTCAGCACCAGGTAACGCAAAGACATGAAGGACAGTTTTCTAATAAGCAAGTCTCGCTTATTATTTGTTATTCTTTTTCACCCTATGCCTGAGACATTGAATTGGGACAAGTGGGTGCTTGGTTTTAAGTAGATGGTTTAAACTTCTCCCCCTGACTACATCAGACCTTCCTGGAAACAACCCTGGCAACTTGCAGCATTTTGCTGAGCATGTATTATGTGCAAGGCATGTCCTCAGTATTTCAAATGCACCAATGCATTCCATCTCCACTGCAGCCCTAGGGGGTGGGTAACCTGCTTTACAGATGAAGAAACTGAGGTGCAGCACAATGCTTTGCTCAGTACTGCGCACACCGAGTAAATGTCTGGGCCAGGGTCTGATTTTAGCCAGCTCTTGCTTTTAACCATACCATACTGTGTCTGGAGGATCTGAAGGAAGCACAAGAATGTACGACTTTTGCCAAGATGTTCACACTCAGAGGGGAACACTTGGGTGGCTCAGTTAAGCCTCCAACTCTTGATTTATTTTTTTTTAAGATTTTATTTATTTATTCATAGAGACAGAGAGAGAGAGGCAGAGACACAGGCAGAGGGAGAAGCAGGCATCATACACAGAGCCTGATGCGGGACTCGATCCAGGGTCTCCAGGAGTCTCCAGGATCCGGGCCGCAGGCGGCGCTAAACCGCTGCGCCACGGGCGCTGCCCCCAACTCTTGATTTAATCTCAGGTCATGATCTCAAGGTCTGCATTTTGGGGCCTGCACTCAGAACAGAGACTGCTTAAGATTCTCTCTCTCTGCCCCTTCCCCCACTAGCTCATGAGCTCATGCACTCATTTTCTCTCTCTCTCCCTCTCCCCACAGCTCATTCTCTCTCTCAAAATCTTTTTCAAAAATACATCCACATACCAATAGTACAGTTAAAATTAAAGAAGGAACGAATTCATTCTAAGGTAGTGGTAAGTGCTGTATTCACTCTTGCATTCATTTAAATATATTTATTGAGCCCCTATTCTGTCTGGCACTGTTCTGATGCTGGGGTTTCAGCAAGAACACAAGGGAGAAAATTTATTCACTGCCCCTGTGTATCTTATGCAGTCTGATGGGGAGACAAATAACAAACAAAATGATGAGTAAATTACATAAGGTGGCGATTAATGCAATGGAGGGATTATATACCAAGAAGACAAGGGGTACTGAGGCAGAGCTATGAACTTAAAGGGGTGGCCACAGACATCCTCACTCAAAAGGCAACTGTTTTTAAAAAAAAAAAAAATTTATTTACTTATTCACGAGAGACACAGGCAGAGGGAGAAGCAGGCTTCCTGCCGGGAGCCCGATGTGGGACTCGATCCAAGGACCCTGGGATCACGACTGAGACAAAGGCAGATGCTCAACCTCAACCACTGTGCCCCAGAAGGCAAATTTTTGAGTAGAGGCCTGAGTGACGGGAGAGAAGGAGCCATGTGAATCCTGGGGGAAGGCAATTCCAGACAGATTGAGTGAGCAAGGAGGGGAAGAGGAGATGAAGTCAGAGTTGATAGGGCCCAGGAGGGGATTGGGGGGCAATCATGCCAGGCCTTTTAGGCCTTTGAGGGGAATTTGGATTTTGCTCTTAGGGAAGCCACTGGCAGTAATAAGTAGAGAAAGGACATGATCCGGTTTGCATTTCAACAAGAGAATAATTTAGCCAGGCAGGAGTGGAAGGACAGAGCCTGGCTAGGGGGCAATTGTAAAAGCCCAGAGAAGAGATGATGTGTGTCTGGACACCTGGATGGCTCAGCGGTTGAGTGTCTGCCTTCAGCTCAGGGTGTGATCCCAGGATCTGGGATCGAGTCCCCACATCAGGCTCCCGGTAGGAAGCCTGCTTCTCCCTCTGCCTGTGTCTCTGCTTCTCTCTCTGTGTCTCTCATGAATCAATAAATAAAATATTAAAGAAGAGAGAGAGATGATGATGTGTGTCTTGGCCCAGGGTGTTCACATTTGGGATCTTTCACAAATAAAGTCAACAGGATTTGCTGACAGATCAGTCGGCGACATATGGAATAAAGAGAGGAGTCCATCAAAGACAATCCCAAAGATTTTGGCATAAGCACCAGAACCGATGGAGTTGTCAGTAACTGAGGCAGGGAAGCCTGTGGGATAAGCAGGTTTAGGAGAGAAGATCAGGAACTTGATCTTGGACACAAACAGGGAAAGAGTTGTCATCACACTTCTAAGGGAAGAATCCAGGAGGTAGGTTTGCACCAGAGACAGAAAATTGGGATTGATGCTGGATGTGGAGATTCCCCTGCCCAGATCCCCCTCCAAGGTCAGGCTTGCCTCTCCAGCCACTGGGAGTGGTGTCAGATCGCTCAGGTGCACAGAACCACCTTGCCCAAAGGCAGGCCCTGCACGGATGGACATCCCCATTGGTGACTGAGGGAGTCAGACATATAAGACCCAGGAATCTGAGCCACACAGGGGACAACTCTAATAGGCTCTGGGTCAAACAAGGGACAACTGTAGTAGACTATCCATGCTCCAGAGTGCCTTGTAGGATCAGTCAAGGCCAGCCTCAGGCCTGGATCACAGTTCAAATTCCCCATCCACCCGTTGCTGGTTCCACCTGCTTTAGGGAAAGCCAGTTGCCTGTCATGAGCACACTATGGAGAAGAACTGAGGCCTACCAACAGCCAGCATTGTCTTCCACGAGTGTGACTGCGCCATCTTAGAAGGGGATCCCCCAGCCCCAGTCAAGCCTTCTGATGATGGCAGCCCTGCAAATGTCTTCACTGTCAGGGCTTCGAGCCAGAGCCATTCATCCAAGCCTCCCCATTACCTGATCCACCAAAAGCTTTGAGCGGCTTTTTAAGAGAAAATATTGCTGTTGTGCACAGTAGCCACCAGATGGCGTCTAGACTCCAAGGATGGAAACCAAGCTGCCACCAACATTATAAACAGATCCATTGTCCCTCAGTCTACAAATGTATCACAATCCTAATAAAAATGTCATCAGAGTTTCTTCCTAGACCCAAACAACTTGATTAGGAGGAGAAGGAAAAACCCAGAAAGTAGCTCTACCAGATATTAAAACCAATGTAAAACAATGTGTTATTGGTGCACGAATAAGCATACAGAGCAAGGGGAAAATGATAAAATCCAGAAATAGAACCAATTGCTTATGTAAATGTATATGATACTATAATCGTTTTTAATTCAGGAAGGGACTTTGGGGAAGTTTTTAACGTACTAATAATGGAGCAATTAGACAACAAGGAGGAAAAGCTGGAACTCACTCCTCACATTAGATATCATGTTAAATCAAAGTGTATCAAAGATCTAAGTGAAAACATACAACCCTCAAATGATATAAGAAAACATTGCTGAGTTTCCCAATAATGCAGGATCTGGGTAAATTTTCCAAATTGTTTATCAGAATTTCTAAAATTTTGTCCAAAGAAGCAAGAAAAGAGAATCTTAGGGGTGCCTAGGTGGCTCAGCCGGTCAAGGTCAAGCATCTGCCTTCAGCTCAGGTCATGATCCTAGGTTCCTGAGATCGAATTCTACACATTGGGCTCCCTGCTTGGTGAGGGAGCTTCTCCCTCGGCCCCTCACCCTTGCTTGTGATCTCTCTCTCTCTCTCTCTCTCTCTTTCTCAAATAAATAAATAAAATCCTTTAAAAAGAGAGAGAATCTCGTTGAGTGGCCAAACAAAAACGAAACCCTTTTGCAACTTCAAAACTTAAACCTACCCTGCACAAACTAAAAACTACAGATGACAAAATGAGAAAAATACTTACACTTTGTATCACAAAGCATTCATAACCCTAAAATACAAAAAAAAAATTATCTAGAAATTGAGGAGGGAAAAGACCAAGAAACCTTCTGAAAGTAGGCAAGATATACCAACAGAAAGTTCACCATATAAGGAAATGCCAATGTCTCCTAAGGATATAAAGATATGGTCTACCTCGCTCACAATTTTTAAAAACTGGGCCTAAGAGTTTGGGCCCCAGAAGTAGCAGCTGCAGGAAGCAGCTAGTGCCCCTAGAATGGGGGGAACAGAGCCACTCACGAGGGGGGCCCCCACCCGCTGGTGCTGATGTTTGCGCTAAACCTGGTTTTGCAGGAGCTAGCAAACCACAGCCTGGCTTCGGGTGCTGGCACAGCAAAGAAGCACGGCTGGGCTAACGCGCTCAGGAACAGCAGGCAAGTTCCTTCTGCCTAGGGTGTCCAACCATCCCGCCAAGGGGTTCCTGGGCGGCAGAACTTTGAGTGCTGAAGCTGGGAAAGTCCTGGGCCAACCAGAACGAGTTAATCACCCAACTTCTGCAGTCTAACAACCCTATTGCCAGGATCTCACAGAGAACCATCTGGCAAAGCAGAAATGTGGTTTCCCAGCTCAGCATCACAACGCAAAGCAGAGGAGGGTGGGTTTGGAGCTCAGCGAGAAGAGCTTCATCATTGATACTGACTCCTCATGGTCTTCCTGGTCCTCTGGGATCCATCCCCTGGACAGAGGCGGGGGGATGGAGAGGGTGACAGCAAGGACACTATACACATAGGTAAAACCCATCGTTTCAGACTCTTGCCAGAAACCTTTCAGTAGCTGCCGGTGACTTTGCGATTTATAGTGAGAAACATATGTTTAGTCTCTGTCTCCCTTCCTGACACAGGGTCCCCAAAACCCTTGGATTTCCTTAAGTGGTAAGAGTGATAAAGTGAAAGGAGCATCTTTAGTTATTCATTACAAGCCCCTTTCAACCACGCCTGTGTTTTAGGTTAATGCAGTGACCTTTAGAAAGACCCTAGGATGGGGGCTGTTTGCCAGAGAACCAACTTCTGAGAACTTTCAGCCTCGTCCTCACTGACCTCCAAGAAGGGAAGAGAGGCTAGAGATTGAGTTAATCCCCAAAGGCCAATGATTTAAATTTTTATTTATTTATTTTAGAGGGAGTGTGTGTGCACGCAGGGGGCCTAGGGGCAGAACAAGAGGGAGAGTCTTCTTTTTTGTTGTTGCTTTTTTTTTTTAAGATTTTATTTATTTGTTCATGAGAGACATAGAGAGAGGGCGAGACAGGCAAAGGGAGAAGCAGGTTCCCTGCGGGGAGCCGGATGTGGGACTCGATCCCAGGATCATGACCTGAGCCAAAGGCAGACGTTCAACCACTGAGCTGCCCAGGTGCCCCAGAGGGAGAGAGTCTTAATCAGATTCCGAGCTGAGCAAGGAGCCCAATGAGGGGCTTGATCTCACGACCCTGAGATCATGATCTGGGCTGAAACCAAGGGTCAGATGATTAACTGATTGTACCACCCAGGGGCCCCCCAAAGGGCAATGATTTTAGTGATGGTGCCTAAGCAATGAGCCTCACTCAGAGCTTCCAAGAGCTTCCAGGCTGATGAACACAGGTTGGTGCTGGGAGGGTGGCGTTCCTGGACAGCGTGTGGCAGCTCCACATCCCTCTCCCCACCCCCTGCCTTAGGCATCCCTTCCATCTGGCTGTCCCTAAGTTGTATCCTTTATAATAAACCAGTAGTCCAGTACATAAACTGTCTTCCTCAGTTCTATGAGCTGTTCTAGCAAATTATGGACCCCCATGGAAGGGGTCACAGGAACCACAATTTGTAACCAAGTCAGACAGAAGTTGCAGGTAGCCTGCAGACCCAGTACTTGCAATCAGCATCTGGGGAGGGGCCAGTCTTGCAGGAATGAGACCTGGACCTGTGGAGTCTCATGTTAACTCCAGAGTCAGAAGTGAATTGAATTGTAAGACATCCAGTTGGTGTCCTCAGAGAACTGGAAAACTTCCAGTTGTGGGACCCCCCCACTCCCTGCACATTCAGTGACCAGTACTGAGAGTAGGGCCATGAGTGATAGAACTTTTCCTTTTCACTGCCTACTGGCCAATCACAGTAGAATTCCAACTTTTTAAATAAAGATTTTATTAGGGTGCCTGGCTGGCTCAGTAGTTAAGCATCTGCCTTTGGCTCAGGGTGTGATCCTGGGGTCCTGGAATGCAGTCCCCTATCAGGCTCCCCGCAGGGAGCCTGCTTCTTCCTCTGCCTATGTCTCTGCCTCTCTCTGTGTGTCTCTCAGGAATAAATAATAAAATTAAAATATTTTATTTATTTATATTAGTGAGAGAGTGGGAAAAGGAGCAGATGGAACAGGAAAGAATCTCAAGCAGACTCCCTGCTGAGCATGAAGCCTGATGAGGGGTTCGACCTCACCACCCTGAGATCATGACTTGAGCCAAGACCAAGAGTTGGATGCCTAACAGATTGAGCCATTGGGGGACCCCTAAATTCCAGCTTTTTTATGAGGCATCAAAGGCTCTTCAGAATTATTTTTTAAAAATCAAAATAAACCAAAACAAATAACAAAGTTATTTGTAGTTACAGCCCAGCCTTATCCCCTTTCCTGAGCTTTATGTTCCAGAAATATATAAATCTTTGTTTCCTAAAGCAAATCATATTCCCAAGGTGCTATGCTTCAAATAGACTGTTCCTGAATCTGGGTGAAAAACAAATAAACCTCTTTTTTTTTTTTTTTTAGAAAAACATCATATCAGAAGATGTGTTTCCCCCTTTATGAATGGAAATTGATTTTCAATCAATAAAGCATTAGCTGGATTTGAAGGCCAGAGAAAATCTCAAAGCAAATGTATTTTTGAATTCCACAGTATTTACTGTTCTTGAGCTTCTAACACCCAAGGAGAAAAAAGATGAGAAGACTCCCAGTGCTAATGAAACTTGCTAGGTTTTCCTTCCTGTTAAGGATATTTATACCTGAATTCTTTTTAAGGCCCCAAACACTTTTAGATGAATTCCATAAATGAAAAGCCATGGTTGGTTTGAAAATTAGAGGTGGTTTGTAAAATCATATCTGATAATATAAAAGATTCAACTGTAGTTTACTAAGCTTCTTGTTTTTGTTGCTTTTTTAGTAATGTCCATACCCAATCGGGGCTCAAACTCACAACCCCAAGATCAAGAGTTCCATGCTCTTCCCACTGAGCCAGCCAGGGACCCCTACTAAGCTTATTTTTAGACTCAAAGGCTATTAATAAGGCTCCTTGTATGGTTATGTGATTAAGAGTGATTTTGCTCTTGGGACGCCTGGGTGGCTCAGTGGTTGGGTGCCTGCCTTTGGCTCAGGTCGTGATCCCGGGATCCGGGATGGAGTTCTGCATCGGGCCCCCTGCGAGGAGCCTGCTTCTCCCTCTGCCTGTCTCTGCCTCTCTCTCTCACAGTCTGTGTCTCTCATAAATAAATAATAAATAAATCTTTTTTAATTTTTTTTTTTTTATGATAGGCACACAGTGAGAGAGAGAGAGGCAGAGACACAGGCAGAGGGAGAAGCAGGCTCTATGCTCCGGGAGCCCGATGTGGGATTCGATCCCAGATCTCCAGGATCGCGCCCTGGGCCAAAGGCAGGCGCCAAACCGCTGCGCCACCCAGGGATCCCAATAAATCTTTTTTAAAAAGTGATTTTACTTTTCTTCTCTCTTTCTACTGCAATAATTTTTTTTTTAAGCAGGTGATTTCTGACCAGTTTTGTTTGGTTTTTCTCCAACATAAATTCATTTGTGAGGACTTTCAAGGCAAACCCAAGGCTCCTTATAAGATTTCACAGGATTCCACACCTTCGTCCATCGAGCAGGATTGTAACTGCTTCATGGTATTTCTGCTATGCTGGTCCTCCTTTTGGGCAGGAACTGTGGGTTTTGGTCTCCAGACTGCATGTTATCTTTCCTCGGATGGACACAATATCTTTCTTAGGGTGGATGCTCATCAAACATTTGTTGAGTGAATGCAACAGCACTTTCAATACAATTGAGTTCTAAGGCAGCCCCAGATGATGATTACTTAACCTCGGGCAAGTTTATGGTTAGATGAGTGTCAACTGACTGGCGGGTGGAAGGTGGAGTGCAGGGGGTATGAGTGGGCGTCCCAGTGCCAGACTGCCCTTCTCGGCAGCTGCTGAGATTTTTTTTTTTTAAGATTTTATTTATTTATTCATGAGAGACACAGAGAGAGGCAGAGACACAGGCAGAGGGAGAAGCAGGCTCGCTGTGGAGAGCCTGATGTGGGACTTGATCCCAGGACCCCAGGATCATGATCTGAGCCAAAGGAAGATGCTCAAGCACTGACCCACCCAGGTGCCCCCCAGAACTTGAGATTTTTGATAAAATTTAAATGTTCACTGTTGAAGCTATTTTCTTTGAAATGTGGTCAGTGGTACTCAACTTCACAGTTTTAAGAACTAAAAGCAGTAATATGCTCCTTAATTAACAGTGATCTGACATACAGCAAGCACTTGCTCAGTAAATCCCTCACTTTGGACTCCTTCTGTCTCCTAGCTATTCTGGGGCAGTTCTGTCTCTCCTCCCACAACCCCAAAAATGCACCCCGCTGACCAGCTAGCTCAACAACTTCTTCTGTATCTCCCAGAAAAAAAAAAGTTCTCCAAAGGAAGGACCCAGATAAGAACCACTCAGCCACACAACTCTCCATCTCTGACTTTTGCTGTGAAGTCATTTGAAAAACCAGAGTAACTTTCTTGGGCCTTGGGGTCACACCACATGGGAAAGAGCTAATTAAGCGAGGTCAAGTGCTGGCCTCAGGTTTCATAACAGTAAATGCCACTCAAAGGAACAGCAAGGCAGAGTCGCCCCTGTGGGTTTCTAGCCAAATGCCCAGGCCCTGCTGGTTGCAGTGCTTCCTGCATGTATTTCCCTAAGCATGCTGCTGCAAGGCTGCCTGACTCTAAGGCCCTGCCCCAGCAGTGCAGCAGGTACCACCCTTGGCCTTGGCTAGGTCTTAGAGACCTAGCAGTAATAGAGACCACAGTGCCTTTGTAATAAAAGAGTCTTGCTGTCAGACCCTGCTCCAGTACCAACTGGCAAGACTGAGACTAAGAGAAGAAGGAGCTCTTCGTGGGTTACAGGGGGTGGGGGGAGGGGATGAGGGGGGTGGTCACCAGGCTGGTGACCACCGTTGGCAGATGTCACCTTGCTACAAATGCACCTAAGCCAGTGTATTAGCTCTCTGGGGCTGTCATAACAAAGTACCATGGACTGGGTGGCTTACACAACGGAAACATATTGCCTCTCAGTTCTGGAAGCTACAAATCCAAAATCAAGGTGTCAGGAGGGTACCTTTGAGGGCTGAGAGGGAAGGATCTGTTCCAGAATCTTCTACCTGCCTCTTCACATCCTCTTCCCTCTGTGCGTGCCTGTGTCCATATTCTCCGATTCTTATAAGGACACCAGCCGTATTGGGTTAGGGCCACCCTAATGACCTCATTCTAACTTGATACCTCTGTAAAGACCTGTCTTTCACATCCTGGAAGTCCTGGGGGATTAGGACTTCAGAACAGACATGGGGTGTGGCGGGAGGGAGGGCACAATTCATCCATCACAGCCAGCTTGGCCATTCACAGTCATTAGAGATATCAGTCACCCCGTCATTAAGAGCGCCTCGTCTCCATCCCACAGCTCATCGCCATGGAGTGTGCTTCATCGAAACAAGGCTTGTCCAAGTGTTGTCACAGATATAAACACCAATTATCAGACTGACAATAAAACAGCCATACAACCTGTTCCGTAAAATCCGTAAGGCCCAGGTTCCACCACGTTAGGCACATCATATGAAAGGTCCTCTGGAAACAACTGAAACCATATGCTAGCCATATGTCAGCCAATCTCCTTAGGATCAGGAGGCAGCAACTCCCATAGCAGGGGGCACAGGATCCAAAAACTCCAGGGCTAAGGTGCCACTGGCTCACAGGACTGGAGCTGACACAATGTGTCTTCCCAATCTACGTTTTGACTATCCCTCATCTTACTAAAGTGAAAGCAGTTCTAACATCTGTTATGCTACCTCAAGGACTCTCTGTGTTGCCTGGAGAGAAAGATCATTAAATGCCCCATAGTCGCCACATCTGGAGTGTTGGCCCTGTGATTAGGGTCTTTCAAATGATAACGATCCCATGTGCAACTATGTAGATCCAAACAGAACACCCAAATAACCATCACTCTGTCTCAACTATATTTTTTTCTCTTCAGATTTTTAATAACTCTCTTGGCAATACTCTTTCTTTCGAAATAAAAAATATAAGGGTGCCTGGGTGGCTCAGTTGGTTAAGCATCTGCCTTTGGCTCAAGTCATGATCTCGGGGTCCTGGGATGGAGTCCACATCAGGCTCCCCGCTCAGTGGGGAGCCTGCTTCTCCTTCTCCCTCTGCCACTCCCCCTGCTCATGCTCTCTCTGTCAAATAAATAAAATCATAAATAAAATAAAATTAATTAATTAATTAATTAACTAAATAAATAAATAAAATAAAAATATACAGGTGCCTGGCTGGCTCAGTCAGAAGAGCATGTGACTCTGGGTCTTGGTGTACATTTGAGCCCCACATTGGGTGTGGAGATTACTTAAAAATAAAACCTTTAAAAAATAAAAATGAATAAAATAAAAATATACTTACATAAAGTTTATAATGAAAATAATTCTCTACCCCATCCCACTCCCCACCCTACCCATCCTCAACCCCAGCTCTGCTCCTCAGAATGTATGGGAGTATCTTAAAGTCAATACAGACAATACAACAACCCTCACCTGCAAAGCTCACTCTTCCTGGACACCATATAGCCTGCATTTTACCATTAGGGGAAAAAAGGAGGTGGTGATGAAGCCTTTTTTTGTGAGTAGAATGAACTGCACATGCAGGCTCAGAGGTGATGTGATTCAGCAGATTCAAGGAATTGATGGAAACCCAATAGGGCAGGCATATGGTTCAAAAACTTGAGATGTCACTCACATGCCATCAAATTCAACATTTTCAAGGTATAAGTCAGCAGTTTTCAGCACACTGTGAATGACCACAATATTTTCATCACACTAAAAAGAAATCCTATCCCAATTAGCAATCACTCCTTTACCCCTTCACCCCTCAGCCCCTGGCAACCAGCCCCTGGCAACCCAGACAGAATCCACTTTCTGTCTCTGTGGATATTTCTGTTTCTATTCTGGACAACTCATGTAAATAGAATAATAACAATATTTGTCCTCTTACATCTAATTTTGTTCAGCCAGCATAATGTTGTCAAGGTTCAGCCACATCATAGCATGTCTCAGAACTTCACTCCTTTTTATGGCTGAATTATATTTCATTTTATGCTACATTTTGTTTATCCATTCATCAGTTGATGAGCATTTGGGTTGCTTCCAATTTTTTTTTTTTTTTTAGAGGGGTGGATTGTGCACAGAGAGGGAGAAGAAGAGAGATTATCTCAAGCAGGCTCCACACCCAGCCTCCCACTCCCCGATGTGATGCTCAATCTCACAATCCTGAGATCATGACCTGAGCTGAAATCAAGAGTTGGACACTTAACCAACCAAGTCACCCAGGTGCTCGTGTTTCCACTTTCTGACCACTACAGATAATGCTGCTGTGAATGTTTACGCACAGGTTTCCATGTTTCAGTGTGAAAGTCTGTTCAATTCTCTTGAGCATTTACTTCAAAATGAAATTGCTGAGTTAAGTGCCAACTCAGTATTTAACTTGCTCAAGGACAGGTGTGTAGTTCAAGGGCAGCGCTGAGGACAGGTGAGAGCACAGCTTGTATTAGTTTCCGGTTTCTGTTGCCACAACAGACTGGGGAGCTTAGACAACAGATATTTATTGTCCCACAGGTTCTGGAGGCTGGAGGTCTAAGATCAAGGTGTCAGCAGGGTTGGTTTCTCCTGAAGCCTCTCTCCTTGGCTCCCAGATGACTTCACTGTGTCCTTACGTGGCCTTTTCCAGTTGTGTGCACATCCTTGGTGTCTTTTCCTCTTCGTACAAGGACCCCAGTCCCATGGGATTTGGACTCCACCCTTATGGCTTCATTTACCTTAATTACCCCCCTAAAGGGGGTCACATTGGGTCACATTCAGTCACACTGGGGATTGGACATCAACACACAGGTCTGGGGGTCGGGGGTGGACACGGCTCATTCCATCACCAGGTGATAAGGTAGGAGGTGAACAGGGACCAGAACCAGATCACGAGAGCCTTGGGAGACATGTTTGGGGTCATTCTTCTTCACCCACCTATGCCCAGAGGTCCCCAGGGAATTGACTCCATGGAGAGTCCCCTTTCTGTCCTTTACCTTCCAGGTAGGACTAAGCACTAAGCATAGTTCAACGGTGCATTTTTCAAGGTTGTCCAGGTTAAGAGTAGATCTGATGGGAACTAGCAGAGAGAAACAGCCTGAAGAGTAAATGCCTGGGAGGGATTATGCAAACTAGACACAAGTGACCTGGCCTCTTTAGGCGGCCTTCTGTGGGTCAGCCATCCAGGGCTACAGAAAAGAACCAAGCCTTCAATTCCTGCATTCAACAAATCTGAAGGCCTATTATGTCAGGGATTATTCTAGGCTGTGGGGCCCCTAGAGAGCTTTTCTTCTAGGCCTGTACCCTCCAACATGGTAGTCACTGGCACAGTTGGCGATTAAGTACTGGCAATGTGGCCAGTCTGAACTGAAGTGTGCTAAAGCATAAAATAACCAGCTTTATATAAACTATATCATTAATAACTTTTATATTGGACACACCTGAAATGGTATTTTTGTTATACTTGATTCAATAAAAAGTATATCATTAAAATTAATTCCATTTATTTCTTTTTATTTTTTATGAGACTCCTAGAAATTTCAAATTATACATGTGACTCACATTTGTGGCTCACATTCAATTTCTCCTGGACTGTGCTCTCCTAGACTGCAGGCTCTACCTGGAGACCCTGTCTGATTGAGCTCATTCCAGTGGATGGAATCAAAGCCTTATCTTGGGCCACCATTCATAAGGATTGGGGGATTTGAGGGACATCTAGGTGGCTCAGAGGTTGAGCATCTGCCTTTGGCTGGGGTCATGATCCCAGGGTCCGGGGATCAAGTCCTACTTCCGGCTCCCTGCATTGAGCCTGCTTCTACCTCTGCCTACATCTCTGCCTCTCTCTGTGTGTCTCTCATGAATAAATAAAATCTTAAAAAAAAAAAAAAAAAGGATCGGGGGATATGCAGCAAATGCTTCTGGCTGATGATACCTGTTTTAACATGAGCTGTAGGGGCACCGGGGTTGCTCAGTGGGTTGAGTGTCTGGCTGTTGGTTTTGGCTCAGATCATGATCTCATGGGTTGTGGAATCAAGTCCCAAGTCCATGCTTAGCAAGGAGTCTGCTTGAGATTCTGTCTCTGCTTTTCCCCCTACTTGCACTTTCTCTCTCTCTCAAATAAATAAATAAATAAATAAATAAATAAATAAATAAATAAATAATATTTTAAAAAATGAACTGTAGGGCCAGAAACAAATGGGAAAAGAAGGGGAAAAATGATCAGATCAGCACAGTGCACAGAGACTAGGAGGAACATAAAGAGTCTCTGAGGCCTGAGAGTCAATTTCGAACTTGCCTTCTGTGGTAGGTAAAATTATGCCCCCCCGCCAAATGCACATGTCCTAATCCCTGAAATCTGTCAATGTATTATCTTACATGGCAAAAGGAACCTTGCAGTGACAAAGTTAAGGATTTTGAGCTGAGGAGATTATCCTGGATTATCCAAGGTGGACCCAATGTAACCACCAGGGTCCTAAGTGAAAGAGGGAAGCAGGAGGGTCAGAAGGAGATGTGGAGGGAGAAGCCGAGGTCAGAGTGATGCCATTGCTAGCTCTGAAGGTGGAGAAATGGACCATGAGCCAAGGAATACAGGTGGCCTCTAAAAGCTAAAAAAGGCAAGGAAATGGATTCTCCCAAGCTTCCAAAAGGAATGCAGCCAGCCCTGCAACACCTTGGTTTTAGGCCAGTGAGATGCATTTCAGATTTCTGACCTTCGAACTATAAGATAATAAATTTGTGTTGTTGTAAGTCTCTAAAGTTGTGGTGATTTGCTCAAGTATAGTAGGGAAAGCCCTTAATTGGGTCTTCAATCTGCCTAGAGTGTCTTTGGACAAGTCCCTTTCCCTCTCTGCTAAGAATGGGGGCAAAAAGATTGGGGGGGAAATGGGTGGCATTCTAGTGGAGAAGAGTGACATATTTGTCTGCACTGGCCTCCAGCATAGACATCTTTACTAAAATTAGGACAAAACAATTGCCAAAAATCTGGATGGCTGTCCAGCATCTCATTTAGTTCTGAGAACAGCCCCATGAGTCAGATAACCATTATTATCCCATTTTAGAGCTAAGGAAACCAAGGTCAGAGAGGTTGGGTAACTTGCCCATGGTCACTAAGTACAAGCGAAGAGTCACTCTTGGTTTACAGACTACTGAGAGGCACCCCTTGCTAATGGGAGAGATTTGACCAATAGCATGGATCCATAAGTTTCATTAATTCATTCATCTCACAGATAGTTGGTATTCAGGGTAGAGTGATGAACAACTCAAGCCAGATGAGTCTCATCTGGGGGAGGAACTGTGGGGCTGCTTTCAGAGCAATATGTGCTTCTGAGCCCAAGAGTCCATTGCTCTCCCAGGGGTATCATGACCAAATCCATCATGGTTCCCATCTTTGCTTTCCTTGGGAATCCCCCTAATAGAGGCTCCTCTCATCATCCCAGGTTCTCTCTCTCATCTCCATTGTTCTCTGTGTTGTCTTTTGCTCTGCCCATCTCCTGCCTCCCTCCATCCTTCCCAAACTCTTCCACAGTGACCCCTGCTATCCACTCCCTGAATATTCCCTCCAACTTTGACCTAACAAAAACCACTTTCTTCCCTGAAGATATCCCGACGATCCTAACTGAAGGCTCTTTACTGCCCCCAACTCACCAGACAGCTCAAGTTCTAGAGGAGGAAAAGGGTGGTCAGCATGTGCCACAGAAACAAATGAGTCCAAATCCCAGTAGTTCACACAAAGGTAGAGACTCACTTGTGTCTCCTTGTTCAACACAGGTTGGCTGGGCTGTTTTCCACATCTTTGTCCATGGACCCAGTTTCTTCATTCACAGGCAGCCTCTGAAACATTGCCAACCCCCTGGCAGAGAGAAAATACAGGTGGACAGCCATGAGCTGGCTCTTAAAGCTTCCCCTCAGAAAAGATTCATGTCACACGTGTTCGCGTTGGCTAAAGTGAGTCATATGGCCAAGCCTGATATCAACTGGGTATCCTTCGGAGAGACAAGAAATATTGTGAACAATAATATAATGTGCTATCATATTGGCATCCTAATGCTGTTTCCAAATGTTATTATTCCTTCTCCATACTCCTATTTTTAAAAAAGATTTTATTTATTTATTTGAGAGAGGGAGCAAGCACTTGTGCACAAGCAGGGGGGAGGAGCAGAGGGAGAGGGACAAGTAGACCCACCGCTGAGCACAGAGCCCAACTTGGGCCTTGATCCCAGGACCCTGAGATCATGACCTGGGCTGAAGGCCGGTGGCCCCATACTCCTTTTTTTTTTTTTTTTAATCCTGCTTCCTGTTGACAGACCTCCTAGAGTGATGTCTAGACCCTCTTTCTTCTAGCTCTTCACAGTCTCTTGAGAAATCTGAGAGTCACAATTAGCTCTTCCCTCTCCTTCACCCCCATAAGATCCTTTAGAATGTTCCAGTGGTTCTGTCACTTCTTTTTTTTTTTTTTTAAAGATTTTTATTTATGAGAGAGAGAGAGAGAGAGAGAGGCAGAGACACAGGCAGAGGGAGAAGCAAGCTCCATGCAGGGAGCCTGACGGGGCATTCAATCCTGGGTCTCCAGGATCACTCCCTGGGCTGAAGGCAGCGCTAAACCCCTGAGCCACCAGAGCTGCCCTCTGTCACTTCTTTAATTCCCCACAGGAGCTACCCTCCTCCAAGCCACCATCATTTCTTGCCTGAACGATGACCACAGCAGCTCTCACTCTACAATTAAGTCATCATCAACCCAACAAACAGGGTAGATCCAGTCACACTGCTTAAATCCTACCATAGTTTCTTTCCTATTGGCCTTTGAAGAGACTGTAAAATCCTTACCTTTTCCTAGAAAGCTCTTCCCGGCAGGTTCCTGCCTACTGCCTCAGGCCCTGCCACTGTCCTGGTCACTCTGCTCTCCACCCACTGGGCTTCTTTGGTATCATGCACTGACACTTTAATTGCTTTAGGGCTTTCACAACACGGGCCTCTTTGCCTAAAACTCTCTCCACCCACCCCCCTTCATCTCTCAGGTCTCAACTTCTGCACGGAGGCCTTCAGTTCCAGTATTCTTTCTGTGCAAGTGCTCCTGTAGTGCCCCCTATTACCCCTTCTGAAGCACTCAACACTCCCCATGGTGCTTGCTCAGTGCCCCTCCTGCCCACCCAGACTGAAGCGGCATGAAGGCAGGGGCTGTCTCTGCCATACGTGGCAATACAACACTTGTGCTCAGTAAATATTTTTTCAGAGACACAATGAATTTGTCATACATAGAGACCAAGGGAAGGAGATACTCAAGGTTAATAGATGCAGTTAGCTATGAGAAAATTAGCCTCCTGACTTAATCAAGAGAGGTAGAAAAGGCTGGGACACTTGTGCCACCTCTGGATCCCTTAGCCCTGAACTCACCATACACTGTTCCCTTCCTGCATTTCCCTCTATGTTTCTAGACCTCATAAAGTACCTTTCTCACTCACGCCCATCGAAAGAAATCTGATTCCATGACTGAGAGAGTGCTGCTTTCTCTCTTCCCTCATCCTCACCCCTGCTGTTCTCACATCTCCCCCATTCCTTCCCAGTGCATCCGACAAGTCCTCCCAGCCAAGTCAGCTGGAAGAGTCCAGAGCTTCACCAAGATATTGCCTGTCCTCAGATTCATTCCTGAGCAGAAGGACTTGAATGACACTCTGAAGAAAGAAACACCGTGATGCATCCGTGAGACATGTCCCAGGTCTGGGCTTGTTAAATCTCTCTGCCAAACCAGGCTGTGCTATTAGTGCCATGTGAATAGCTTTGAAAAAGCTTCCATGTCAAGGCCTGGTTCCTCCTTCTAGGGCTAAGACAGTGTCTGAAATTATAGCACTGGAGACAGTATTAGTTTACCAGGGCTGCCATAACAAAGTACCACAGACCTAGTGGCTCAAACAGCAATAGAAATCAACCTTCTCACAGTTCTGGAGGCTACCCATCCAAGATGGAAGCGTTGGTGGGTTTGGTTTCTTTTGAGGCCTCTCTCCCTGGCTTGCAGATTGTTCACATTATTGGTTCAATTTCTGTTTTTCTGATCAAAAGATAAATAAATAAGATAAATAAAATCTTTATAAAAACTGGGGAAATTAACACAAAAACAAAAGTTGGCTCTTCAAAATGCTTCAGGCAAAGCTGATGGAGAGAAAAAAGAAAGATGCCAAATCAGACCATAATTCATAGAGAAAAAGGAGAAAGAAATGCAGATATATTTTTAGAATAGTAAAACAAAAGTTCTAACATTATAAACCAATACTTTTTTTTTTTTAGAGAGAGGGAAGGCACAAGTGGGGGCAGGGAGGAGCAGAGGGAGAGGGAGAGAGAAAATCTTTTTTTTTTTTTTAAGATTTTATTTATTTATTCATGAGAGACATAGAGAGATGTAGAGACACAGGCAGAGGGAGAAGCAGGCTCCACGCAGGAACTTGATCCCGGGTCTCCAGGATCACCCCACCCACCCCCTGGGCCAAAGGCAGCGCTAAACCACTGAGTCACGGGGGCTGCCTGGAGAGAGAATCTTTTTTTTTTTTTTTTTTTAATTTATGATAGTCACACACACACAGAGAGAGAGAGAGAGAGAGAGGCAGAGACATAGGCAGAGGGAGAAGCAGGCTCCATGCACCAGGAGCCCGACATGGGATTCGATCCCAGGTCTCCAGGATCGCACCCTGGGCCAAAGGCAGGCGCTAAGCAGCTGCGCCACCCAGGGATCCCCTGGAGAGAGAATCTTAAGCAGACTCTACACTCAGCATGGAACCTGATGCAAGGCTCATTTCACAATCCCAAAATCATGAGTCTGACACTTAACCAACTGAGCTACTCAGGTGCCCCTAAACCAATATATTTTAAAATGTTGACAAAATAGACAGATTCCAGTAAGATTAGAAAACACCAATACTACAAGAAGACACAGTAGAATCTTTGAGTAGACCAATTACCATGAAAGAACTGGAATTTTTAATTAAAAGAAGTCCCAGAAAAAAAAAATAAATAAAAAAAAAATAAAAGAAGTCCCAGAAGGTTTACCAGAGGGGTTCTACCAAACTTGCAAAGAACAAATAACACCTACCATATATAAATTATTACAGGGAAAAGGAAAAGAAATTCATTTCATGCAGCTGGTACATCCTTGATTTCTCAAGTGAATAAGGACATTTTGGGAAAAGAGTCCCACTTTACTTTCTAAATACATGTACCATTCCTAAAGAAGATACCAGATAAGCAAATACAAATAATGTGCTAAAATAAAACCCATAGAGTAGGTTTTAGTAAACATTGGAAAGTTAACAATGTAATGCACTATATTATGGAACAAAAAACTTATAAAGTTCAATACCTATTGATGATAAAAGCTCCCAGAAAACTAGGATAGGGAGGAACTTACATAATTTGATAAAGACTAATCTACCACAAACTTCACAATACAGAACTTTAAGCTCATTCCATTTAAGACCAGTAAGCAGACACAGCTGGCCGCCATCACCACCATCGTTCACTCCTGGGGGTCTTGGCCATTGGAACATGTCATTATAAATATTATTGTGGACGTAGTCATTATAAATCTGTATATAAATATGTATATAAGGAAAGGGAGGAGGGGTAACAAAATTGTCATTATTTGGATGTGATTTGGTATTCCATATAGAAACTCCAAACTGTTGGGGCGCCTGGGAGCTCAGTGTGTTGGGCATCTGCCCTCGCCTCAAGTCATGATCCCAGGGGTCCTGTCAGGCTCCCTGCTCAGGGAGGAGGCTGCTTCTCCCTCTCATACTCCCCCTGCTTGTGTTCTCCCTCTCTCTCTCTCTCTCTCTCTCTCTCTCAAATAAATAAAATCTTTTTTTTAAAAAAGAAACTCCAAACTTTTTTTTTAGAAACTCCAAACTTTTAAAACTAGTAAGAGATTCAGCAAAGTGACCAAAGAAAAGATCAAATTTGGAAAATGAATAGCATTCCTCTACATAATAGCAAACAACTAAAATCTCTAACAACAACAGAAACCAAATAATAAGATTCCACTCAGAATTGTAACAAAAGTTAAAAAGTTATGCAGGTACCTGGCTGGCTCAGTCATTGGAGAGTGCCAGAAAAAGTTAAAAAGGAATCTAGGTAACCACCCATCCATCCACAAGACATTTATGAAGAAAAAAATTTAATGTTATCAAAAGGACACAAAAGAAATCAAACAAATAAAGAGGTGAGCTATATTAGTGAATGTAACAATTAATATCATTAAGATGGCTCTTCTTCCTAAATCAATCTATAAGTTCAAGCAAGCCCAAATTCCAGAAACATTCTTTTTTTCTGAGAAACAATAAACAGATACAGAAATGCATGTGGAAGAATCAAGACCCACAAGTAGATAACAACGGCCAAAGTGGGGGACAGGTGAGGATTTTTTGAATCAGATGAGATATACTAACAAGCCAGAGTTTACAAAACAAAGGTGGCATGGCATGTGAACAGATAAACTGATCAAAGGAACAGAGCAGAGAGGCCAGAAATAGACAATGTACCTAAAAGAACTTGCAATGTTTCCGATTAAGGATCCCAATCAGAAGGGAAGAGATGGATCGTAAATGGATACTGGGAAAACTTGCTCCTTATAAGAAAAGTGGGTTCCCCCCCCCACCTCTCACCATTATGCAAAGGTCAAATAAATGGATTAGAGACCTAAGTATTAAAAATAAATCTATAAAGCTAGTGTATTACTCTCCCAGAGCTGCCAGCACAAAGTACCAGAAACTGGGTGGCTTAACGTAATAAAAATCTATTGGATCCCAGTTTTGGAGGCTAGAAGTCCAAAATCAAGGTGTCAGCAGGGCCATGCTCCCTCTGAAACCTATGGGGAACCCTACTTTGCCTCCTCTTTTGGTGGTGTGCTGGCAATCTCTGGAGTTCCTCTGCTTGCAGCTACATAACATCAATCTCTGCCTTTCTCCCTGTGTGTGTCTGTCTTCAAATGACTGTCATCTTATAAGGCACCAGTCATATTGGATTAGGGGCCTGCCCTACTCCACTATGACCTCATCTTAATTTAAGTAATTACATCTGCAACTACCCTATTTCCAAATTAGATCACATTCTAGTACTGAGGGTTAGGATTTCAATGTACTTGGGAGGGAGGGGTGGAAAGATTCAACCCATAAGAGCCACTGGAAAGATGTAAAATATCTTTATGACTTTGGAACAAATAAAGATTCTTAAGCCTAGAAAACCTAAGCTGTATAGTGAAAATGAAATGAACATGATTAAAATTAAAGATTTCTCTCAAAAAAGACATAACTAAAAATGTTAACTAATGAGTGAAAAACTGGGAGAAGATAATTTTGGCTTTAAAAAAAAAAAAAAAGTGATTAGGGATCCCTGGATGGCTGAGTGGCTTAGTGCCTGCCTTTGGCCCAGGGCATGATCCTGGAGTCCCGGGATCGAGTCCCAATTTCGGCTCCCTGCATGGGGTCTGCTTCTCCCTCTGCCTGTGTTTCTGCCTCTGTCTCTGTCTCTGTCTCTGTCTCTCTCTCTCTCTCTTTGTGTGTCTCTCATGAATAAATAAATTTATTTTTATTTTTTTAAATGATTAATTTCCAGAATAGGGTGGCTCAATCAAGCGTCTGCATGCTCTATGGGTAGCCTGCTTCTCCCTGTCCCCCTGATGGAAAAATAATCGAAAAAAAGGGCAAAAAATAGAATAGACAACTAACACAAAAGAAAATCCAAATGGCTAACAAGTTTGAAGAGATGCTCAACCTCATTCATAATCAGTTAGGAAATTACAACATGTTAGTTTAAATCAATCAGAGCAGCCAAATTTAGAAACTCAGGAAAAAATAAAGTAAAATAAAATAGAAGCTCAGAAAAGAATAAATGTTAGTGAAGACATGTGGAATTTGGAACTATCATGCACCTCCAGTCGGTATAATTCAGTATGTATATTCCATGATCCAGCAATCCCAGTCTTAGGTGTATATTCCAGAAAAACTCTTGCATAAGTCCCAAAGGATACAAATACAAGACTATTGATTGAAGTATTATTTGTAGTAGCAAAGAATTCAAAGCAATGTAGATCTTAGCATGCACTTAGCTTCTCCGTGCCCAGTTTATTCCATAAGGTTAAAAGCTCTTACTTGGGGGTATAGTAAAGATTAATGACTTAAGTCCTGTAAAACCCTAAAAAACTATTTGGATAAAAACCGAAATGGAGGGCAGCCCAGGTGGCTCAGTGGTTCAGGACCGCCTTCAGCTCGGGGCGTGGTCCTGGGAACCCGAGATCGGGATCGAGTCCCACGTCAGGCTCCCAGCATGGAACCTGCTTCTCCCTCTGCCTGTGTCTCTGCCTCTCTCTGTGCGTCTCTCATGAATAAATAAATAAAATCTTAAAAAAAAAGAACTGAAATGGAAGCAGCTGTGACTATCA
Organism: Vulpes vulpes; assembly: GCF_048418805.1. Lineage (NCBI taxonomy): Eukaryota > Metazoa > Chordata > Mammalia > Carnivora > Canidae > Vulpes > Vulpes vulpes. The sequence goes on from NC_132780.1 coordinate 9,240,671, forward strand.
TGAGCCACAGGTACCAATGGAGGGTTTCTTAACCTTTATTATGTTAGAAGAAAACACTGAGAAACACTGGGATTATTTTATTGTTTCCTAAATGCTTTTCTTTTCAGATTGATTATAAGTTATGGAGAAACCTAATGGCAGTGAGCAATTTGAATAGTCCGTTTTAGGCATTTTAGTTTGGTGTAAACACACCTAGTATGAGTTGCAGTACTTATTTGCTCTGTGATTCTTTTATTTATTTAATCTCTGAGCTTTATCTGCCATTTAGAGGTAGGAAGACCTACTAGGCTTTTTTTTTTTTTTTTTTAAGATTTTGTTTATTTATTCATGAGACACACAGAGACAGAGACAGGCAGAGGGAGAAGCAGGCTCCACACAGGGAGCCCAACATGGAACTCCATCCCAGGTCTCCAGGATCACACCCTGGGCTGAAGCAATAGGGAGGTTTGAAGCAATTATTTAGAAATGTTTAAAAACTATAAATCGGGGGATCCCTGGGTGGCGCAGCGGTTTGGCGCCTGCCTTTGGCCCAGGGAGCGATCCTGGAGACCCGGGATCAAATCCCACGTCGGGCTCCCAGTGCATGGAGCCTGCTTCTCCCTCTGCCTGTGTCTCTGCCTCTCTCTCTCTCTCTCTCTCTCTCTCTGTGTGTGTGTGTGACTATCATAAATAAGTAAAAATTAAAAAAAATTAAAATAAAAAAATAAAAAGTATAAATCTTTGAAGTACTAGATACTTTACTATAGATGCTGGTGGAAGTTGTCTTCTATATGATAATGACTGAATGATATTGTCAGATGGATTTCTTAAATAGGTTATTGTAGTTATTAAGCAGAAGTGCCACAAAGAGATACTTTAGGATCAGTGAAAATTAGACCTGGAAAGGACCAAGTTTCTCAAATCGATTCTGTCACTTCAGAAATCTCTATTACTAGTGAGGAATACCAGCTCTGAAATGCTGGAATCATGGAGAGAATACTCAGGTAGAATTAGGAAACCTGACCCTCAGCATCCCTGGGCTACACTGAACTTCATCAGTAAGCTCGGTCAGTTAGGTGTCCAACTCTTGATTTTGGCTGAAGTCAAGGGTCATGATATTGAGCCCCACCTCCAGCTCTATGCTCTTCAGGGAGTCTGCTTGAGATGCTCTCTCTCCCTCTCTGGTTCTCCCCAAAGTGCACGCACATGCCCCCCCTAAAATAAATAAAACTTTTTATTATTTTTCAAAGATTTTATTTATTTATTCATGAGAGACACACAGAGAGAGGCAGAGACATAGGCAGAGAGAGAAGCAAGCTCCCTGTGGGGAGCCTGATGTGGGACTCAATCTCAGGACCCTGGGATCATGACCTAAGCCAAAGGAAGACGCTCAACCACTGAGCCACCCAGGCATCCCTAATAAATAAATCTTTAAAAAAATTTTTGAGCAAAAAAAAAATCAAAAATAGAAATTCACTTAATTCTATTTTTTGTAAATTAAAAACATATAAAGGGATCCCTGGGTGGCGCAGCGGTTTGGCACCTGCCTTTGGCCCAGGGCGCGATCCTGGAGACCCAGGATCGAGTCCCACGTCGGGCTCCCGGTGCATGGAGCCTGCTTCTCCCTCTGCCTGTGTCTCTGCCTCTCTCTCTCTCTCTATCATGAATAAATAATTTAAAAAAATTTTAAATAAAAACATACAAAGTATTATACATCTTTTAGGAATATAGGCATATTCCAAGAACCATAATTAAATGCATTAGAAAGTGTTTCTGTGAAGTAGAGGAAGAGATAGAAGTGGGAAGGGAGATTTAGGAGAAAAAAATGACATAAAAAATAGTTTTACATAAATTAGTGCTAATAGTGTGTCAGAAATAAAACAGCATGGAAAAAATCAGTTCTCAGAAAAAGAAAAAAATGAATGAATGAAAAATGTTAAACGGAAGCAATACAAGCAAAAATCATAAGGAAGGACAACAAAGGATATTCATACTGATGAACAGAATTCACTGATGTCCTGTTAATATCATAAATCCCCATGCACCTAACAACATAACTTCAAAATATATAAAGCAAAAACTGATACAGCTAAATGGAGAAATGGACATATCCTCACTAATAATGGGAGAGTTTGTTATACCTTCTAGAAGCTAACAGATCAAACAGGAAAGAAAAAGTAAGGATACAGCAGATAAGAATTAGAGAATTAATAAACCTGTGTAGTCAGATCTCTGATCTCAACAATCAGAATGCACATCCTTTAAAAACATACAGAACACTTCCAAAACAAAACAAAACACCCACATACTAGGTCAAAAGGGAAATCTCAGCACATTCCTAAGAATTTATATCGTTTAGAACATGTTCATTGAATAAAATTAACAATCACAAAAAGATAAGGAAAAATCCAGGTACTCAGATGTTCAAAAATATATTTGTAAATAATTTGGGGGTTAATCGGGGCACTTGGGTGGCTCAGTGGTTGAGCATCTGCCTTCAGCTCAGGATGTGATCCCAGAGTTGCAGGATCTAGTCCTGCATTGGGCTCCTGCATCAGGCCTGCTTCTCCTCCGTCTGCCTATGTTTCTCATGATTAAACAAATAAATTCTTTTTTAAAATTTATTTATTCATGAGAGACACACAGAGAGAGAGAGAGAGGCAGAGACACAGGCGGAGGGAGAAGCAGGCTCCATGCAGGGAGCCCCATGAGGGACACTATCCCAGGACCCCAGGATCACGCCCTGGGGCGAAGACATGCGCCAAACCGCTGAGCCACCCAGGTGTCCCAATAAATTCTTTTTTTAAAAAATTGGGGGGGTAATCAACATTACATTTTGGGGGAACTGAATGACAAAGAAAACACCACATATCAAAACCTGGAGTATACAGAATAAGAAAATAAACACTAAAATGGGAGGCAGAGGGTGTGGAGAATGAATCAACAAAGCAGAAATGGGGTGCCTGCGTGGCTTAGTAGTTAAGCTCTGCCTTGGGCTCAGGTCATGATCCCAAGATCCTGGGATGAGGCCTGGCGTCAGGCTCCCTGCTCAATGCTTCTCCCTCTGTTCCTCCTCCTCCCTCTACTCCTACCCTACCCACCCCCCCACACACACACTGGCACTGGATCTCTGTGAAATAAATAAAATCTTTTTTTAAACGGCAGAAATAAATGAAATAAAATCCCCCCTCCTGAGAAAAGAAGCAGGAGAGATTATCAGTAAACAAAAAACTGTTTTTTTTCTTTTAAGACTGATAAAGCTATAAAATTTGGGGCAACTTTAGTCTAGGGAATAAAAAGAGAGAAAGAACCAACAAATACCAGGAAAACCAAAGGAAATACAACTTCAGGTGCAAATGAATCATAAAAAAAATAAATAACATGTATAAAGTTATGCCAATGAATCTGAAATCCTATATAAGATGGAGATTGTTCAAGGCAAATATACATTACAAAAATTTAGGGACATCAGGGTGGCTCTGGAGTTGAGCCCTTGGCTCAGGGCGTGATCCTGGAGTCCCAGGATTGAGTCACACATCAGGCTCCCTGCGAGGAGCCTGCTTCTCCCTCTGCCTGTCTCTGTGTCTCTCATGAATAAATAAATAAAAATCTTTTAGAAATTACAAAAATTTATTCCAGGAGAAAGTAATAAATCTGAATAAACCAACATCCACAGAAGAAGTTCAAATTACAAAGACCTACCAAAAAGGCACCACACATGGATGAACTTACAGTCAAGTTCCACCAAATGTTCAAAGAGCAGATAACTCCAATATATCACAAGCCATTCCGGATTGCAGAATAAGATAGATGGTTCCCTCAAATCATAGAACAGGGCTAACATTCCCCTAACGTCAAAACTGAGCAAGGACAGCAAACGAAAGAAAACCTTGGGCCAATTCCTTGGGGCACCTGGATGGCTCAGTGGTCGAGCATCTGCCTTCGGCTCAGGTCGTGACCCCAGGGTCCTGGGATCAAGTCCTGCATCAGGCTCCCTGTAGGACTCTATGTCTCTATGTCTCTGCCTCTCTGTGTGTGTCCCTCATGAACAAATAAATAAAATCTAAGAAAGAAAGGAAATCATGGGCCAATTCCATTCTGAAAACAAATGCAAAACAACCCTAAATTAAATATTATTAAAAGTCTGGAACAAGGGGCACCTGGGTGGCTCAGTGGTTAAGAATATGCCTTTGGCCCAGGTCGTGATCCCAGGGTCCTAGGATTCTGCCTGCATTGGGCTCCCTGCAGGGAGCCCGCTTCTCTCTCTGCCTGTGTCTCTGTCTCTCTCTGTCTCTCATGAATAAGTAAATAAAATCTTTTAAAAAAAAAAAAGTCTGGAACATGACAAGGATTGTTCATTATTGTCGCTATGAGTAACATTGTATTGGAACTCTTAGCCAAAGAGGAAGGGGGGAGCAATGAGTTATAAAAGATTGGGAAGACTAAACTGTCATTTTGTTACCACAACAGGATCATCTAGCCAGGGAAGTATGGAGAATTAGCTGTCAAGCTTTTCTAAAACAAGTAAGAGTGAATTCAACAAGGTAGCCAGATCCAAGATTAGCAGTAAAAACACAACAGCAGTAACTGATTAGAAGAAAAAAAAATCCAAGTCATAAATAAATAAGTAAAAACAGCAGAGTCCCAGTGGGTGAACCAGAGAATATACAAGATATCCCAGGAGAAAATTATGCCTGTGTCCAAGATGGAAAACTCAAAATCATGAATTCTCCTCAAGTTAATAATTTATTCATTACAATCTCAACCAAAATCCAAAGTATTTGTTATGGAATTGACAGATTCTGGCACGCCTGGGTGGCTCAGTGGTTGAGCATCTGCCTTTGGCTCAGGTCATGATCCCAGGGTCCTGGGATCGAATCCTGCAACGGGCTCCCTGCATGGAGCCTGCTTCTCCCTCTGCCTATGTCTCTGCGCCTCTCTGTGTGTCTCTTATGAATAAATAAATAAAATCTTAAAAAAAAAAAAAGGAATCGACAAGCTCCATCCTACTCCCCACTACAATGGCAGCACCCACCAGGTTTAGAATCGAGACAGGTCCCCTTGCTCACCCAAGTCTAGGCATCCATTTGGAAACCACCTGTTCTGCTGCCCACCTGCCTCTCTCTGATTTGAATCAACTCATAAGCAATTGATAAAGAGTAACAAAGTCAGCCTAACACAAGCATGTTGGCTTTAATATACCATTTTCTCCAGGAAGTTAATATTTTGAAGCCATCAGGGGCAAGCTTTCTCACAGTTAAAGGAGAAGCCTTAGTGATCAAAGAAGATCTTCACAAAAAGCTCCGAATCTGCAGAACTGTCTTCCTTTATATCCTCCGTGGCGCATTTTGGTGGTTTCAAAAGCCATAATGCTTGCTGCAATGTGATGGTATGTGGCAAAGCCGTGATTGCAGAGGAAGAAATTACAATATCTTCTCATATCAAATGACAGATGAATGAAGATGACACCTTAAATCAGATTTTTGATTTGGATGGAAATGGTCTCCATTAGTAATTAATATCTCCAAACCAGCATCTCTAAAAGGGAAGCCTAAGCCCCAGCCTTCCAGACTACAAAAATGGGAATTAAAGGGTTGCTAAGTGGGAATATATGTGGAAATTCAACTGTGCTGGTATGTCTATTAGAATCCTTGGGGGATCCCTGGGTGGCTTTGAGGTTTAGCGCCTGCCTTCAGCCCAGGGCGCAATCCTGGAGTCCCGGGACCGAGTCCCGCGTCGGGCTCCCGACGTGGAGCCTGCTTCTCCCTCTGCCTGTGTCTCTGCCTCTCTCTTTCTCTGTGTCTATCATGAATAAATAAATAAATCTTAAAAAAAAAAAAAAAGAATCCTTGGGGGATCCCTGTGTGGCTTTGCAGTTTGGCGCCTGGCGCCTGCCTTTGACCCGGGGCGTGATTCTAGGGTCCAGGAATCGAGTCCCACATCGGGCTCCCTGCATGGAGCCTGCTTCTCCCTCTGCCTGTGTCTCTGCCTCTATCTCTCTCTCTCTCTCTCTGTGTGTGTGTGTGTGTGTGTGTGTGTGTGTGTCATGAATAAATAATTAAAATCTGAAAAAAAAAAAAGAGAATCCTTATTGGTTTCATAGTGCTCTGATTATAAACTAGCCTACGTTTTGAGTAATCTGTGCCTGGTTTTATAGCCTTGTTATTTTAGAACAATTGTTTTGTAGAACTCCAAGTTTTTTCAGGAATGCATGTATCACGGCTGAATCGCCTATACTCGGAATAAGGGGGGGACTCCGTCTTCCAACAAGCATTCTTAGGACATAGGTCCTAAGTTTCCCTGTCCTGTAGCCAGACCAGGTACCCGCTTCCCTCTCAGAGCGGAACCACCTCCCAGGAGCCAGGGTGGGGTTAAGGGTGGGGGGTTAGTTCTCTGGAGCCTGGAACCAGAGCCCATCATAGCTCCTCTCTTCTCTCCTCCTTCCAGACCTCTCGACCGCTCAGGAGAAACAGCGTGAAAAGGCCCAGAATTTTGCCGCTTCCAGGCTTTCAGATCTTGAACCAGTCACTGAACCTCTGCAGGACTCAGTTTCCTCATTCTTGAAATGGGAAGGCAGTGTTTTGTTTTGAAATCATGTTTAATTTTAAAAATCTGCCTTTGACTCTTGCTTTGCCATTTATGTATCTGTGACCTTGGACCAGGTGGACTTTGCTTCTCAAGGCGGCATCTGTAAAATGGGGTCTTTGCGAGAATTTAATGCCCCGCGTGCAAAGCACTTAGCACAAGATTTGCATCAAGCCCCAATAAATTGAAGTTCCTGTTCTGGGAGGGCGGGGAAATTTCGAGGGTACGAGTTTTGACGGCTGAGGCAGAAGAACCCAGTGCTGGTGGGGAAAGACATGGCTGTGATTTCCCGACCGACAGGAAGCACATCCTGCCAGCCGGGTCTGCCCGGCTGAGGCCTGGGCTTCAGCCGGACCCCCTAGCTTGCAAGAGCCACCAACCCGCTTCCAGCGTTTGGGGCCGCCTCCCGCCGCGCGGGTCCGAGGACGGACTACATTTCCCGGCGTGCACCTCGGGTCGGAACCCCAAGGGGCCGGCCCGCTAAGGGGACCTGTCCCAGCCGCGCTGAGGCTGGAGGCAGTAACCATCACTCAGGCAGCTCCTCTATTTCGCTTTGCGAAGCCAGTCAGCCACCGTCAACCCCACCTTGAGCCGCGGACCCGCAGGGTCTGTGAGGAGCGCTTGGTCCCCTCCTTTCCTCCTCCAGGCGTCCGGCCCACCGGGTCCCAGGGTCCGAGGCCAGGCTTATCTCCCCGGGAGGAATCCTTCGGCCCCGAGGGGTCCTCACTGCGGCCCGAGGCTGGCAGCCGGGCCCCGAGGGCTAGGGGACAGCCTAGAGGCCGCGCAGCTGGAGACTACAACTCCCAGGCGGCACCGCGGCGGCAGCGGCGGCGGCGGCGGCGATCACGTCACTCAGGCACCGCCGGCGGCCCCGGGAAGCGGCGCGGGCGGGGGCAGGGCTGGGGCCGACCGGGAGGCCGGTGCTGAGGATGGGGGCTGCCCGGCCGCCCCGCGCGTGAGAAGGCCGAGGGGCGCGCCACCCCGTTCCGGGGCGGGCGCCCCCCGGGCCCTGCCACCCCCACCCCGCCCGGCTGTCGTGGCCCGGGATGCGGAGCCGGGGGCCGCCGGTGGAGCTGCGCGGGGTGAGAGGCGCGGGGAAGGGGGCTGCCTGCTTCCCTCACCCTCGTCCCCCACCGGCGGGCCCCGGCAGGAATTCGGGAGCCGCGCGGCCCGGCCCTCTTAGCGCCCTGACGTTTGGGGGGCACAGGTGAACCCGCCGCCCTACCCGCACCCCGCCCCCCCGGGCAGCTGAATCAGAGGGGACGACCCTGCCCTCTTAAGGAGGCTTTTTGTTGCTCCTGCGGAGGGCCCCCCGAGCCATGGCCACCAGGAGCCCCCTAGAACCTGCAGGGACTGCCCCCCATCCTGGCCGCCGGGGCCCGCCCTCTGTATCCCGCGGGCAGCCAGTGTGAAGCGGCCTCCCGCAGCCCCCGGCCCCTCCCCCATGGAGGAGGAGGAGGGGGGGACGGCCAAGGAGTGGGGCACGACCCCCACGGGGCCCGTCTGGACCGCGGTGTTCGACTACGAGGCGGCGGGCGATGAGGAGCTGACCCTGCGGAGGGGCGACCGCGTCCAGGTGCTTTCCCAGGACTGTGCGGTGTCGGGCGACGAGGGCTGGTGGACCGGGCAGCTACCCAGCGGCCGTGTGGGCGTCTTCCCCAGCAACTACGTAGCCCCCGGCGCTCCCGCCGCGCCCGCGGGCCTCCAGCTGCCCCAGGAGATCCCCTTCCACGAGCTGCAGCTAGAGGAGATCATCGGTGTAGGGGGCTTTGGCAAGGTCTACCGGGCCCTATGGCGCGGCGAGGAGGTGGCTGTCAAGGCCGCCCGGCTGGACCCTGAGCGGGACCCGGCAGTGACAGCAGAGCAGGTGCGCCAGGAGGCCCGGCTCTTCGGAGCCCTGAAGCACCCCAACATCATTGCCCTCAGAGGCGCCTGCCTCAGCCCCCCACACCTCTGCCTGGTGATGGAGTATGCCAGGGGGGGCGCACTGAGCAGGGTGCTGGCAGGCCGCCGGGTGCCCCCTCATGTGCTGGTCAACTGGGCTGTGCAGGTGGCCCGGGGCATGAACTACCTACACAATGATGCCCCCGTGCCCATCATCCACCGGGACCTCAAGTCCATCAACAGTAAGTGGTGTCCTCCCCCCCAAAAATTTGCTTCCACAGAATCTTGTGAGGTCAGGCATAGGTGGCGGGAAATGGGGACACCAGAAGACGCTGTCTAGGGCAAGAAGGGGCAGCAATATGCCTCCAGGCCAAGTGAGGCAGCCTTGCCCATTAAGGGAGGAAAAGAGGCTCAGAAAGGTTGAGGGACCACCTATCCCCGAGACTACAGAGTCATAGCTCAATAAATATGTACCCATAACACTGTGACAGGCTCTGCACTCCTAGCATGAACAGCACAGATGCAGTGCCTGCCCTCATCAGTCCCTGATGCCAGCGTCCACCAGGCAGAGTCAGAAAGAACCTAGCCTGGAGCAGGATTTCTCAGCCTTGGCACTATTTACATTTGGGTCCGGATGATCGTAGGAGGAGGCTGTCCTGTGTGGCTTCTACCGACCAGATGCCATTAGCATCTCCCACCTCCATCCCCAATTATAACCGAAACTTGTCTCCAGACATTGCCAAATGTCCTCTGGGTAGAGGGGGTAAAGCCGCCCCCACTTGAGAACCACTTCTTGGAGTCCTCCCAGGCCTCTCCTCCTGCTAGCTGAGGCAAAGTGGAGGTGAGAGAGGAGCAAAAGGGACTTGCTTTACGTAAAAATCTTCCAGGCTGCCTGGCTTACCACAGGCTCTCAAAAGTTGGTTGGCTGGTTGACTGGGAACTGGGGCCAGGTAGAAGGGAAAAGGGTCCCCCAGGACCCACATCTAGATCAAGGAGCTTCTCGTGATGTTAGCATATATTAATTGAGCACTTATTTGCCCTTACGGTACTCACAAATTAAAGATTTCATTCTTTCCCCCACGTATTTCCCTAGCGCCTGTTGTGTGCCACACTCTGTCCCAGGTCCTAACTACATAATATACAAGGGAAAAATCCTGGCTCTCCCTTCCTTCCTCTGCCCCACCTCACTCCCTTTCATTTTTACATTTATGTATTCATTCTTTCTTTTATTATTTGGTGTTTCCTGGAGCAAGTCCTATGGTAAGGAGAGAGATCAACAGTGAATGGAGCCAGCACTTGACCTCACCTGAAATTTAAGGATTTCCCCTTTGCCCTCACATTTGGTCTCTCACCTCTCATCTATTTCTGATTCCTGTCAATTCTGCATCTTGACATTTGTTGGAATCCATCCCGCTATTTTTGCAATTTTGTTGCTCTGCTCCCACCACCGCCACCAACTACAAGCCCCTGGAGCAGACAGGTGAGCCTTCCTTACCTTCCAGGCCTTGCATTTGTACACTAACAGATCTGCCATGTGCTCAAGGTGTGCCAAGCGCTGTGCCAGGGCTGGAATTGAGCAAGAGGCACAGATGGTTCCTGCCTTCCCTCATGCTCTGAAATGCTGGGCAAATGGAGGCAGGACAGGCAGCATGCTCCTTTGAGGGCTGAGGTGCCTTCCTGGCCCTTTCTCACCCCTGCTGATTCACAGCCTGAAGGTGGGGTAAAAAGCGTTACACACCATGCCCCCAGGTTTTCTGCAGCCAGTGCCACCTGGACACAGGGTGGTTGGGGCTTTTTAGGCCAGAGCTTCCTGTTCAGTCAATGGGGCAACCGTATGCCTGGGACAGGTCACAGGGCCCCCGCAGCACAGCTTCCTCCATCTTTCTCTAAGGAGCCCTTCACCTGGTGTCACTCATACACTGGTTCACTCAACCAATATTTCTTAAGCAGAATTAAGTAACCAAGGCCCTGTCTCAAGCTCTGGGATTACAGAAGTGAACCAGGCAAGATCTCCCCATATGGAAATTACAGTCTAGTAAACGGAAGTAGATGATTGATATTTAGATAGGTAGGTAGATAGATGACAGAGTTTCCAGAGAGTATTGGGGGCTCTGAAGGGAACAAAATAGATTAAAGATGAGGCGGAAGGAGCTTTTTCAATCAGATGGTCAGGGGAGGCAATACTGGAGCAGAGACTTGAACAAAGAGGACCCGGCCTTACAAAGGTTTGGACAGGGCGAAGGTCCTGAGGTAGGAATGAGCAGGCCTTGTTGAAGAAAAAGCGAGAGACCAGAGGGGTTGGAAGAGGAGGAATGAGGCAGCAGTAGGAGATGAGGTCAGAAACATAGGCAGGGCCCAGATCATGGTGACCCTAGGGGCTATGTGAGGATTTGGGGTACCCCACAAACGAGAGGTGGGGACCCAAGAAGGGAGGAATGGAGTCACATGCTAGAGAGTCAGGGAAGGCCTCTGGGCCGTGATGATAGTAGCATCACCTCACTGTTATGACTGGAGAAGCAGCAGAAGGAATGGTCAAAGATCCAGGTGGAGAAGTAAGTGCCAGTTATGGCAACATTACACACCAATAATAATAGCTAACATTTTGTAAGGACGTACTGTTGCTTCTGGCCATAAATCCTTCCTACAGTCCTCTAAGGTAAATAATACTATCATCTCTATTTAACAGAGGAGAAATCTTAGTGATAAGAAGAATACATTAACGAGGTTATTCAGTTAATAACTAAGTGGCAGAGCTGGGATTCAAACCAAGGCAGGACACTGTACACCTCGGAGCCTCTGTTTGATAGAAGCTGATAAAATATCAGCAGTTAAGACATTGGGCTCTCATGACGGATCTAGATCAGGTCTTTGCCCCACAGTTTTCTAGCTGCAGGATCTTGACCAAGGGACTTCTCTCTGAGCCTCAGTTTGTCCGTTGATAAAATAGGCTGCTTTCTAGTTAATTCATGTGAAGGGCTGAGCACAATGCTTGCCATTTAATAGGCTGCTGATAAACACCAGCCATGATTATAACTGTTGTTAGTAATAATCCCAGACAGCAAGTTGGGAGCACAATATGCTTGGGTGATATATCCGTCAGATTTGTCACAGTAATGCTGTGGAACAAGCCACCCCTAAAAGGCAGTGTCTTAAAACTTGATGTCATTGATTATGGCTCACACACATACTGGAGGGTAAGCTGTTTTAGGCTGGGTCCAGCCAGAAAGGCTTTACTCCCAAGTATTTCCCCTCTACGTTGGACCAGCAGGCTAGCTCGAGTATGGTCTCCTGGTGGTGGCAGAAACACAAGAGGGCAGGTAGACATGTGAGGCCTCTTAAGGCCTCGGCTTGGAGCTGGCCTCCTGTCCCTTCTGCCTCATTCTGTTGTCTGTTGACCAAAGCAAGTCATATGGCCAACCCTAAGTAAAGGAGGGGGAAATACGCTCTGCCTCCTTCGAGGAAAGAAGTGCAAAGTCAAGTGGCAAAGAGTGTGATGATGCAGAAAGGAATAGAACTGGGGCCCCAAATGCAGTTTGCCACGGGGTGACAAGGACAAAGGAGAGCCACATTCATACCTTGTGGTCGCGGTCAGTCCCCACTGCTGGGGTGGCTGGGAAATGAAGCCTCTAGGAGAACCAAGGCTTTGGCTACCAACCTTTCAGTGAGCTCCCCAGAGCCCAGGTTGGAGTCATGAGGGTAGCAAACTGAGGGGAGGCCCCTCCCCCTTCCTGGGGTGGGGGCGGGTGTCAGGGGCAAGGCAGGGATTAGACCACATGGAAGGATTCCTAGTGTATCAGACAAGGAAAGGAGCTGCTGCAGAGGGGGACACCTAGAGGTGGGGAAGAGAACAAGAAGGTTCCAGCTGAGCCAGGGGCCAGGACACTTGGGTCTGCAGCGTGGAAGGTCTGAGGTGACCCACCTTTCTTCCTCCCCACAGTCCTTATTCTGGAGGCCATCGAGAACCACAACCTCGCAGACACGGTGCTCAAGATCACAGACTTCGGCCTCGCCCGTGAGTGGCACAAGACCACCAAAATGAGCGCTGCGGGGACTTATGCCTGGATGGCTCCAGAGGTTATCCGTCTCTCCCTCTTCTCCAAAAGCAGTGACGTCTGGAGGTGCTGATGGGGGGAGTTGGGGAGTCCTGGATGTGGGGGAGGGGCGAAGGAGGGGGTCAGAGTAGAAGGGATGGCCTCCCACTAAAGCTAGGATCCGGGCCTGGCAAAGGGGCTCACTGGCAAGGTCAGGCTATCAAAGCACCAAAGCAGGTGTCTGCTCTGCTTGCTAAAGTGGCAGCTGAGAAGGACTTGGATCTGAATGGAAAATTCCAAAGATGTAGAGATAGAGTGTCAGCACCAGGGCCCTCAGACACCACCCAGCACACCGCCCCACTTGTCAGCAGGAAACTGAGGCGTTTGGAGGCAGCCATTCGGTCATCTATCTGTCCATCCATCTGTCCATCCATCCATCCGGCCATCTGTCCATCCGTCCGTCTGCACTGGGTGCTAGGGATACAGCAGGAAATAAAAGTAAACACGTTTCCTGCCCACAGGGATAGTAAATCAGCAAACACTGGAAAGCTGGGAAAATAGCTGGGTTTAAGTTAAAAAGTCATAGAACAATTTTCAAAAGATAGTGAGCTAATCCCCTGAGGGCAGGAGGATGACTGTAGGGAAGGCCTTTCTGGGAAGTGATACTTGAGCTAAATTTTGGCTGACAGGATGGAGCCCGCCATGCAAAGTTTGCGGGGAGAACTTCCCACGCAGAGGGGATAGTGCCCACAAAGGAGGCACCAATGTGAGAATGAGTTTGGTCCGTTCCAGATACAACTCCAAGGCCCATGTGGCTGGAGCAGAGCAGGCCAAGGAGAAAGGTGGTAGGAAATGACAGAAGAGAGAGCCGGATGAGGGACCGGATCCCAGGCTTTATTCTAAGTGCAGTGGAAACCCATTAGCCACACTTACAACTGGCATGATCTGGTTGAGCGTTGCAAGGCTCCCCCAGCTGTAGGATGGAGAATGGATTGTAGGGGACAGGAGTGGGGGTGGGAAGCCAGTGAGGAGGCCGTTGCCATCACTAGTGAGGTTTGATGGTAGCCGCAGAAACTTCAACCCCCAACCTCCTACTGGGAGAGAGCCAAACCCAGGTCAGGCCCCAGCTGAAGCTCCAGATGGACCAAGCAGCAGTCATGGCTGTGGGGCAGACAGCTCAGACAGGAAGTCTCCATTAGAGCAGCACAGCCCTTGGGGGAAAGTTCTGACTGGCTTTACATCAGGCATTCATTTGTGGCACCAAACATTTAACAGAGCAATAGCTCAGTGGCAAGGAGCAGAAAACCCCAAATGAAAACAAACTAAAGTTTCTGCTCTCATGTAAAGCCGAGGACTGCTGTGATGGCCACAGTGACAGGAATTCAGGTTCCTATGTCAGGATTCCTCGACGGTGGTGTCCTTGACATCAGCCAAGATGTGTGGTACTGCCCTGTACTTCTCAGGGCACCATGGTCCCCAACCACCAAACATCATAGCGCTCCCCAGTCATTGTGACAATCCCAACATCCCCAGAGGTCTCCAGTGATGGGGGGTGCGGTGGGGAGTGGTTCACGCCATGTCCAAGTGAAAGCCACTATCATTTTCCTCCACCTTGTGTGGCCTCCATTCCCTAGTTCACTTCATCATTCCACATGGCTGCTTGAGCTCCAGCTTTTTAAAAAAGATTTTATTTATTTATTTGACAGAGAAAGAGCACACAAGCAGGGGGAGCAGCAGAGGGAGAGGGAGAAAGAAAAGCAGGCTCTCCACTGAGCAGGGAGCCTGATGCCAGGCTCAATTCCAGGACCCAAGCCGAAAGCAGGCGCTTAACTGACTGAGCCCCCTAGGCGCCCCTTGAGCTCTAGCTTTTATGTCCACATCACAACCAGTTAGGAAGGAAAAAAAGGAAAAGACACCCCTTCTCTCTAAGGATCACACCCTGGGCCGAAGGCAGGCGCTAACTTCCTGGAAGTTAGCTGCAGATTGCACATCCTCCTCCATCCCACTGGCCAAAACCATCGCCCTATGGGCTTCCTTAGCTGCAAAGGAAGATGGGAAATTACTCCATACAACATGTGCTGCCCGGCTCAGATTCTCCAGTGCTGGCCCTGAGAAGGGAGGCCACAGCTGTAGGACAGCAGGGGTTGTGTCCATCTTGTTCCAGTGCCCAGAACGATGCCCGGCACACAGCAGATGTTTCTAAGTATATGTCAAATGGGTGCACGTGCAGATGTGGGGGAGCCCAGGGACCTGCTGCATGCCGGGCACTGCACAAAATGGTCGTTAGGCTCCCGAAGGAGTTCAGTTCACTGGAGAAGATGGACCCGCAGGTGACTGTAACAGAGTGGTGCACACCCAGGTTTTGTGTATCCAGGAAGGACACTGCCATGGGTGTCAAGCAGGCCTGAGTCCAAGTGTGGACTGAGGCCTGTCCACTAACTAGCTGTGTGACCTTCAGGCAGACAACTTAACCTCTCTGAGCCTGCACCTGCTCGCCGGATAAAACGGGGGTCATACCAATGCCTTCTGCCTTGCAGGGCTGTTGTGAGGATTACTGAGAGCGCCTAGCACAGTGCTGGCCTGGAGTAAGTGCTTTATAAATGTTAAATAGTGTTAACTTGGTTTTAGAGGTAAGTGCCGAGGATTCCAGGATCCGGGGGAACTCAGAGGAGGGGCCTCTAACTTAGCTTTGGAGACTATGGAGTCAAGGAAAGCTTCCTGGCAGAGAGGACACCTGAATTCTGACTTAAAGGACAGTTACGCACAGGGAAGAATGTTCTTGACAGAGGGAAGAGCATGTGTAAAGCCAGAGGTTAAGAACAGGGCTAGTTTAACTTGTTCAGTGTGGCTCCAAGCTGAAGCCGGACTCGGTAAGGGGGGGCGAGAGCACTTAGAGGCAGGGTCATCGGAAGTCAGGGCTAAGGAATGTGGCTTTGCCCCACAGGAGCAGGGGACACACCTAGGGTTTTCAGGCAGGGGTGAGAGAAGAGAGCAAAGGCAAGACGTCAGAGAGAGAAAACCAGCCCCACAACATTTGTGTGAGATCAGGCCAGCAGATGTCTTATCTATCCTGTTCATTGGCCAGGGCAGGATGTTGGGGTGAGGGAGGCCCACCATGGGACCGGAGGCAGGGCTGGGGTGTAGGTGAGGATTGGGGTGGGCTGCAGCATCACCCCTCCCTCTTCCCCACCCGCAGCTTCGGGGTGCTGCTCTGGGAGCTGCTGACGGGTGAGGTCCCCTACCGTGAAATCGACGCCTTGGCCGTGGCATACGGCGTGGCTATGAACAAGCTGACGCTGCCCATCCCCTCTACGTGCCCCGAGCCCTTTGCCCGCCTACTGGAGGGTGAGCCAGGGCCCCGTGGAGATAGGCTCTGCTCGGGTGGCAGGGGCCCTCGGGCCAGACCTCATCCATCCCAGTGGGTCCCGGAGTAAGGGTCGGCAACCATCAGACCACAGTCCACCCCTCTACAACTGGTTCCATGGCCCCCAAACTTCTGTTCTGGCCCACAGCTCTTGGGGGCAACCTGCTAGCCTTCACTGGCCCCAGGATTCCTCCCTGATCCTTGATTCTGCCACAAGTGAGGGAGCAGTTCCCCAGGTTTGTCTCCCAGAGTTTCACTGAGCGAAATGTTGCCAGGGATTTGGTTTCGAATCCCTTCCCCTCAGCTCCATGGAAGTTGTTTGTCCACAGTCCCCTGAAATCCTGCCTTTCACAGAGCATGGCCCCTGACTTCTCCACTTCCACTGCTGTCCTCCCGCCCCCACCCCCATCCCCAGAATGCTGGGACCCAGACCCCCACGGGCGGCCAGATTTCGGCAGCATCTTGAAGCAGCTTGAAGTCATCGAACAGTCAGCCCTGTTCCAGATGCCCCTGGAGTCCTTCCATTCGCTGCAGGAAGACTGGAAGCTGGAGATTCAGCACATGTTCGATGACCTCCGGACCAAAGAGAAGGTGAAGGCCAGGATGAAGTGAGATCCTGCTTGCTTTTTTTTTTTTTTTTTTTTTTAAGATTTTATTTATTTATTCATGAGAGACAGGAAGAGAGAGATTGAGAGGCAGAGACACAGGCAGAGGGAGAAGCAGGCTCCATGCAGGGAGCCTGATGTGGGACTCGATCCTCTCCTCGGACCCCAGGATCACGCCCTGGGCCGAAGGCAGGCCCTTTTGAAGAGATTTTAGAGATCCTGCTTTTTGATGTGCTTTCGCCTTCCCTGGGGCAGAGTCCCTTCGCCTGAGCTTCAGTCTTTGGGTTCCTGCAGGGTGGGGGCGGGGGCTTTTTGCATTTTAAGAAAAGCCAGCATGTTGCTGGATGCATAAGAAAAGGTACCCTGCACTGAGGTTCTTACCTGTGAATCTGAGGCTGGGAGTGGTTTTAAAATGTAACAGCGAAAGTGGGAGGGAGGGAGGAGAGAAGAAGTTGCAGGAAAAAAGATCTGAAATGTGTAAATAGTTGAAGTTCGATGATGAGTGCACTGGGTGCACTGTTCTGTCTCTGCTTTTGTGGATGCTTGAGGTTTTCTAAATTGGAGAGCCAAAAAAAAATTAAAAATCAGAGGGGAAAAATAAAGCCACCCCTTTGTGCTAAAACAAAACAGCCCCGTGTCCTGGCACCCAGCTTGGCTGGTAAAGAGGGAGTCAGACTGTGACCCCAGTTTGCCCCATCTCGGGCTGCGCTTGTGCTGTGCCTCCACCGGGTCCACCCCCGGGGGTCTGGCCCTCGCACCCAGCCGCCCATCTCCTCCCCAGGAGCTCCGGAGCCGGGAGGAGGAGCTGTTGCGGGCCGCCCAGGAGCAGCGCTTCCAGGAGGAGCAGCTGCGGCGGCGGGAGCAGGAGCTGGCGGAGCGGGAGATGGACATCGTGGAGCGGGAGCTGCACCTGCTCATGTGCCAGATGAGCCAGGAGAAGCCCAGGGTCCGCAAACGCAAGGGCAACTTCAAGCGTAGCCGCCTGCTCAAGCTGCGGGAAGGTGGCAGCCACATCAGCCTCCCCTCCGGTACCACCCACATCCCTGGAGCACCGCACCGCCCCCCACCCCAGAGGCTGCTGGGAGCAGTACTAACACAGGCTTTACCTCTTTCAGTTTTTAAACTTTTTTTCTTGCTACATATATCACACATGTGGAAAAGGACCAGAAAACAATACAGCCTAATGAGTTTGTATAATCACCCCCATGAAAGCATAGAGAACCTACAGCCACCCCAGATGCCCTCCTCACAGTCCTTCTAGACACAACCCCCTGCCACACGCTCAGCCCACAATGGCAAGAGTAACCTCTATTTTTGACTTTCAGGGCATTCACCTTTCTACTTTATTGCTTCTTCTTTTACCTATTTTCTTATCTTTTAGCCTGCCACTTTCCCCCCTTGCCAATAATTTGTTGAGGAATTACATCATTTATTCTGCGGCATCTCCCGCAACAGGAGTGGATGTTGCTGCTTGCATCCCCCTGGCATCGCCCCTCCATCCCTCTGAATTTCCTATAAATTGGAAAGTTAAACCATGTGAAATTGCTAACGTTCAGCCCTTTCTGACCTACAGAAACAAGCTTCACGTGGGTCAACCCACTAGGTAGATGTCAGGGCTAGGTAGATGTCAGGTTCAGGTTCAGGTTTGGTCTCTGGTTTTCCCAAAGTCGGCTTCCTAAGCGCTGTTACAGTGCTCACCTGCCATAAGGCACATAATGTCTGCTCGGACTCTCTCTCAGGGACATTACAAGCCATAGCGCAACGCCCAGAACAGCACTGGCCAGCAGAAATCTAATGCAAGTCACACGGCTAATTTTTAAATCTCCTCGTAGCCACCTTAAAAATGAGAAAGAAACAGGTGAAATTGATTTTAACAGTATATTTTATTTAGCCCAGTATATCCAAAATGTTATGGTGTCACACATAATCAAAACAAGAAAAAATGGTTAGTGAGGGATTTTCACTTTCTTTTTTCACACTCAAACTTTGAAACCCAGTGTACGTGGTACAGTTACAGCACATCACAGTCCAACCACTAAGTTTTTGTCAAAAATACTTGACCTGCATTTGGATTTCATGAAATGTACTGTTGAGAAAGTTAGATTCACCAAAAAAGAGAAAGATTCACATACCCAAGTCGTTCTAAATGTAAATGTTTTCAATAACCAAACTGAGTATCTGTTTTTAAGTTTAAATTTTGATTCATTGCAACCACACAGATAATGTTTAAACTCCCCAGTGCCTCAGCTATAGTGCCACATGGCAAGTGCTCAGTGGCCACAGGTGGCTAATGGTCACCACGTTGGACACTTAGGTCTAGATCTGTAGTCAATCCTTAGTTATCCAGGGACCCAATTAGGATCTTTCCTCTCAACCTGGGCATATGCCAGCGGTCTCTGGAGGGCTCGTCACAGTTAGATGGCTGTGCTTCACTCTGGAGTGGCCAATTCAGAAGGCCTAAGAGTGAGCACTCCCCCTGCTCCCGCCTCTGCCCCAGAGGTCTCCAGGTGAAGAGTTTGAGAACCGCTGTGTTAAGGAATGCAGAACCATGGCGAGGCCCATCCTAGCATTCCTTCTAGCCTCCTACAACAGGAGCTTCTCTTTGGTTACCCTCAGAGACATTTGCTCAGGGAAGTTTCTTCCTTTTCACAGGCTTCGAGCATAAGATCACAGTCCAGGCCTCTCCAACCCTGGACAAGCGGAAAGGATCCGACGGGGCCAGCCCCCCCGCGAGCCCCAGCATCATCCCCCGGCTGAGGGCCATTCGCCGTGAGTACCTCCCCAGGCCCTGAGCGGTCAATTGTCAACCACCTTCTCTGGGCACATGCCGTGCACTGAGCCAGAACAACAGGGTCCCCTCCCTGATTCACAGGGGAAACGCAATAAACGTGCGAACAAGTCAGTGAGCAGGACAATTTCCTATAGTGATAAGCACTATAAAGGAAAACAGGGAAGGGAATAAAAGCAAAATTGCTTTTACATCAGGAAGGCCTGTGCGAGTTGCTGGGGTTTGAGCAGGGGCCAGCACGGTGAAGAGGGGTGAGGAGGGCCAACACCTGAGGGAAGTATGGCCCTGCCAGAGAGAACAGCAAGGGCCAAGGCCCGTGTGTCTGGCCTGGCGGCCAACTTGAATGGAATGAATGGAAGGGAGCAAGGTGTGGAGCAAGGGTTCCATGAGGGCCAGATCTTGCTGGGCCTTGAGAGCCAGGATAAGGAATTGGATTTGACTCTAAATGTGGAAGGGGCTATGAGCCCCAGAAGGCTGTGATCCAGGCAGGAATGTGGTCAGACTTGCCTTGTCCTTCTGGCTGCTGGGAGGACTATGGATTGTAGGAGGCAGGAATGATGGCTGAAGGTGGGGGAGACGATGGAGGCTGGACCCGAGTGGGGCCGTAGTCGGGAGATGGCTACTTTTGGGGCTACGTGGCAGAGGTGTAGCCAGCGTGGTCTGTGGATGAGCAGGATCCAAGACCAAGTCCCTAAGCTCCTCTGCCCCCCTCACCCCTGGCTTCACCCCATGCCCCACCCCCTCATGTCTCTGTTAGGGCACCTGTTTGTACCAGCCCTGGAAGTCATTCTCCTGGGGACCCCCAGACAGTCTCCATACAGTGGTAGGCCATACTAGTGTCAGGCTACGTTCAAAGCCTGGAAGAGAGAGCAGCAGACTCTCCAGGGAACAAACTCTGCCAAAGCTTGAGGCTTGAAGCACAAGCAGCCAAGCAGGCCAGAAAAGGGACTGAAGGGAACAGAGTACCAGGCAAAGGGAACAGCCTATGCAAAGGCATGGAGGAGTGAAGATACCCATGTAGGAACTGATAGACATGGACTCCCAACCAAGGCACTCAGTGCCCTGTGCCTGCCCACCCCCAGACTCCATCTCCTTGCTCTCCTCCTTTCCTCCCTGCCTCCACACCAGCCCTACTGGCCCCCTGGCTGCTCTGAACAGTTCAGGCATGGCCCGCCACAGGGCCTTGGCATATGCTATTCCCTCTGCCTGAAATGCTCTTCTCTCTTGGATCCACTTGACTTCCCGCCTCCCCTCCTTCACATCATTGTCAAACGTGAGGCCTTCCCAAACTCTCAACCTCCTTTCCTGCTCTATCTTCCCTATAGCACTTTTCACCTTCTAATCCCTACACAAATTACTCATCTCATAGGATTCTTGCGGGTCATCTGTCTTCACACCTAAAATGTAAACTCCTGAGGGCAGGGGGTTCTATTGGCTTTACCCACTGCTGTCTCCTCAGCATGTCCCACAGGGCTTGCAGAGAGCAGGTGCTCAGCAGACACATGGGACTGAATAGACAGTTGAAGGGCTTGGGTGAGGAGTGATGGGAACTGAGGCTGAGGGCAGGCAGGGAAGCACATGAAGAGCCTCGAATGCCAGGCTGAGGAGCTGGGACTTTGTCCTGACAGCAGTGGGGAGCTATGGGAGGACTTACTGCAGGGAAGGGTCATGTTGGAAGTAGAGTCCAGGGTCCCTTGGACTAGCTGGTGGAGGGTGGATCCAAGAGTGAGGTGGAGAGCCCGGCAGGGACAGACTGCCCAAGAGCCAGTAACCAAGTGGCTTCTCTTGGCCCAGTGACTCCTGTGGATGGTGGTGGCAGCAGCAGTGGCAGCAGCAGTGGCGGCAGTGGGACATGGGGCCGCAGCGGGCCCCCAAAGAAGGAAGAACTGGTTGGAGGCAAGAAGAAGGGCCGCACATGGGGACCCAGCTCCACCCTGCAGAAGGAGCGGGCTGGAGGGGAGGAGAGGTACTGGCCTGGTAGCCCACCCCTGGCCCTGCACCTGACCCCAGGCCCTGGCAGCCAGAAGGCCTACCCCTCATCTCTGGTGCCCCCTGCAGGCTGAAGGCCCTGGGGGAAGGAAGCAAACAGTGGTCATCAAGCGCCCCCAACCTGGGCAAATCCCCCAAACACACACCGATAGCCCCAGGCTTCGCCAGCCTCAACGAGATGGGTAAGAGGGTGAGGGTGCCTTTAAAATGGAGAGGGTGGGGCATCGGAGGGAAACCGAATCCAAGACCAAGAGGTACCACCCTGCCCGGTTGGGAGGAGGAAGCCAATTTCACTAGACCAGTGCCTTGGCAACATTCCCGGAAAGGGGAGCAGCCCCTGGGTGTTGGGTCATCCCCCACCCCCGTGGGGGTGGGCAAGAGCTTCTCGGGGAGAAAGATTGGAGAACCATGTTTGGTGGGGCTTGGCGGCCTCCCTGCCTGTAGGGTCTTTCGAGGCAGCCTCTGGCCACCAAGTCCCGGGGACAGGGGAGCATGGGGGGAGGGGGGCGAGGGAGGCGAGTGACGGCCCTCTCCCGGTTGCAGAGGAGTTCGCGGAGGCGGACGGAGGCAGCGTGCCGCCCTCCCCCTACACCACCCCGTCCTACCTCACCGTGCCGCTGCCGCCCGAGCCCTCCCCGGGGGCGCCCACGCCCCTGTCCCGGCTGGGCCACGGCGGCCGGCGGCGCTGCGAGCTGGCTCTGCTGGGCTGCGCCACGCTGCTGGGCGCCGTGGGCCTGGGCGCCGACGTGGCCGAGGCGCGGGCGGCCGACGGCGAGGAGCAGCGGCGCTGGCTGGACGGCCTCTTCCCCCGCGCCGGCCGCTTCCCGCGGGGCCTCAGCCCGCCTGGCCGCTCGCCTGGCCGCCGCGACGACGCGGCCCCCGGCCCGGGCCTGGCGCCCTCGGCCACCCTCGTGTCGCTGTCGTCCGTGTCCGACTGCAACTCCACGCGTTCGCTGCTGCGCTCCGACAGCGACGAGGCCGCGCCGGCCGCGCCCTCCCCGCCGCCCTCCCCGCCCGGCACCAACCCCCTGGTGGACCTGGAGCTGGAGACCTTCAAGAAAGACCCCCGCCAGTCGCTCACACCCACCCACGTCACGGCCGCGCGCGCAGTGAGCCGCGGGCACCGGCGGACGCCGTCGGACGGGGCGCTGGGGCAGCGGGGGGCGCCCGAGCCCGCGGCTCCCCGCCCTGGTGAGTGAGGCGCCCCGCACCCAGGGTGCAGAAGACCCCCCTCCCCCCCCCCCCGCCCCCACCAGGTCCCAGCCCAGCGGCCACCCCCTAAGTTCCAGGGCGGCCTCCTGCTTAGCGGGGGAGGAAGGGTCCCCGGCCCTGCAGTCCTCACTCCCCGGGGCATTGTGGGTCCCCAGGTGACTGAGCCCTGGATGCCGCAGAGGTGGCAAACCGCAGTGCCTCCGGGGGCCAGGAGGGTGACATTGGTGGCAACCGTAACAACTATAGGGAACACTCACGTGCTAGACGCTGTTCCCTGTGCATTTGTTACCAGAGACAAAGACCAGTAGGACAGGTGTTCACTACCTATTACCAGGCACTGCAACTTTTTCTTACAATTATTGTTTTGTTTAACTCTGGCCTGTGGAGTGAGCTGCCGTCCTGCCATTCAGAGGTAGTGCTGTGCCTCGGGGGTCTCCTTAGGCCTGTGTGCATGCACCCAGTCCCTCAGAGGGTTGTGAGGGATGAGGGCTTTATCTAGAGGGGCGATAAGGGGACAGGCTGCTAAGTTAAGGAGTATGCTTGGAGTCGCTCCAGGATGAGTGAGTGATTAGGAGTGGTGGGGGACCTGGGTAGAGGTCCTGCCCCTGCTGAAAAGTGGGCCCAACAAGATGAGCAGATATTTCACAAAAAGTCAGAAATTCCAATTCTTATGTAAAGGTCCTAGCTTTTAAATGCCACCCTCTGGCCCACCCCATTGACCTCATCTGATCCTCTCTTACCAGGCCCTCCTCGAGACCCCTTGGACTTTCCCCGCCTGCCCGACCCCCAGACCCTGTTCCCGACCCACCGTCGGCCCCCCGAGTTCCCTGGCCGCCCTACCACCCTGACTTTCGCCCCAAGACCCCGGCCGGCTGCCAGCCGCCCCCGCCTGGACCCCTGGAAACTGGTCTCCTTTGGCCGGACACTGAGCATCTCGCCTCCCAGCAGGCCGGACACCCCAGAGAGCCCTGGACCCCCCGGCATGCAGCCCACGCTGCTTGACATGGACATGGAGGGGCAGAGCCAGGACAGCACAGTGCCCCTGTGCGGGACCCATGGCTCCCGCTGAAGCCTGCCCTCCACCGCCCGCCTGGGCAGCCATGAATGTAGCGCCCCAGGCCCCGCCCCAGCCTGCCATGCCACAAGGCGGGGGAGGCCCTGGGCAGGATACTCACTATTTATTGGGGAAGGGGGGAGGGGGTCACTTAATTTATTCCTTTGTACCCCAGAGGGTGGGGCCCTGTGCCCATCCTGCAGTATGGGGGGAGGGTGGGCAGGGATACTCAGGGACAGGGCATCATAGGGATTTGGCACAAAATGCAGCATTAAAGGTAACCCCTGCCCCCTACCGCTCTTGGCTGTGTCTTTCCCCAGTCCAGGGCTCTGATCCTAGACCATCCCCAGTAAGGCACTGCCCGCCCCCCCCCCCCCCATCCTCCACCACCTCCCTGAGCCTCTGGGTTTCTGAGATCCAGAGGGTGAAGCCCAGGCACACGTTCCCTCCCTAGTCCCCACAAGAACATCACACAAAGAGGTTATGGTCACCAGTGACAAGGGCTTTACCAGCAAACACATAAGTCAGGGGAAGTTAGTTACACGCTGAGGTGGGAGTAGGGGGAGGGAAAGTCCCCCTAGGTTGGCCTTAGCCAACGACATCTCGAGTCCCGGCCCCGGCCCGACTGTCTTCCTGCTGGAGGCTGCAACGGTGCATCTTCAGCTGAGTCAGCTGGATGTAGCGGAGGACATTGGTGTCTGTGGGGAAGGGGGGCATGGCATTATCTAAATTTATTTATTTAAATGCCACCCTCTGGCCCACCCCATTGACCTCATCTGATCCTCTCTTACCAGGCCCTCCTCGAGACCCCCTGGGCTTTCCCCACCTGCCCGACCCCCAGACCAGGAGTCCTGGGGCAGCGGGCGACATCTGCACCACTTCAGCTCACACCTCGATGTACCCAGCCTTCAGCGGCTCCCCCGCGCAGCTGCTCTCCCCAAAGTCCCAGCCACCACAAGCAGAATGGGGGCATTTCACACCTCCATACTTTTGCTTTCACTGTGCCCTCTGCCAGGAGCGCCTCTGCTCAGAGACTTCTGTCATCCTCCTGCCCACCTTCCAGTAACACCTGCAAGGAGTCTGTGCCCTCTAAACCTCTCACCAGGAAAGCTAATGTGGTCTCTGCTCCCGAAGCCCCGTGTCCTGTACCTGTTGTACTCCCTTGTCATTGGTTCTCAATACAAGACTATTGTGTCTGCGCCCCCCACACACACACCCAGACTATGATGTCCTAGAGGGCAAGCAACAGGCCTCCCTCCACCCCTGCCCCTGCAAGTTTCATTGTCCACCCTGGGGTCAGCCTCCCAGAAGTGCTCAACAAGCCGTGGGTGGGTGAATGGGTTAGTGAGTGGATGAATGAGAATGGGGGGAGGGGGGTGGAGATGGGGGAGGGGGGTGAGTGGGAGGCATCGTTGAGTCAATGACTAAATAGAGGGCAGGTGGTTGGGTGAATGTCAGAGGAACTTGGGTGAGGGGATGGGTGAAGGAATGGCGGGTGAGGAGCAGGTGGTTGGAGAGGTAGGTGCTGGGGAGGCGGCACTGCACTCCGTTGAGGCAGCTCTGCCCTGATCCTCCCTTGTTTCCTGGCTTCCTCTGCTCTAGCCCCTTTCCCTGCCCCCTCACCTGTGGGCTCCCGGCTGCGGGCCTCCTGCAGGTAGCGCAGCGCGCGAGCATAGTCGCCCAGGTGGTAGAAGGCAATGCCGGCGCGGTAGGTGGCCTTGAAGTTGCCCTGCTGCTTCTCCAGGACCTTGAGACAGTACTCGCGCACCCGCTCGTAGTTCACCAGCTCCGACTGCAGCAGGCAGGCTGCGGGGACACCGGACCGGTGCTCGCAGAGCCTGGCGCCACCCCCGGACCTCACCTGACTGCTGGGAGCCGGGCCTTAGCGCTGCAGGTACCCCCAACCCTTTCCCGTGGCTGAGCGGGGCTAGGGCACTGCCCAGGGCCGCCAATCTTCTGACGATCAGGATAGGAGCCATCTGCGCCGCCGCTAGAGGGCGCGAAAACACAGACAAGCGCTCCCGGGCGGTTAGCTGGGAAGTTTCTGCCGGGGAGAGTACTAAAGGCAATCTCAGGTGAGGGGTGGGGCGCTGAATCGCTAATCCAGGGTAAGATTTTTCTCACCTGGAGATTGCCAGGTGACAGCCCGAAGCCCATTTCTTGCATCCCAGCCCTCCCATCCCTGTGTGCCTCTACACCCCCAACCCTTGATTAGCTCTGGGGTCTCCCTTCACAGACCCCAGGTCTGCTCCCTTCAAGCCTCCAGCCCCCCGCCCAAGGCTTCATGATTGCCCATCACTCCCCACCCCTCCGCGTATGCACCCTCTGCGCCCCCCGACGGCCCCATACCGGTGAGAGAGTCATAACATTCCACCTCCGTGTTCTCCACCAGGCGCCGCTGCTCCTCGCTGAGGCGGGCCGGCCCGGGGCTGCCGGCGGGCCCGGGGGCGGGGGCGGGCAGGCCTCCAGGGCGGGCCCCCTGAGCCGCCTTCAGCTGCAGCAGTGCCCGGTGATACTTGCCGATGGCTTCCCGGAACTTCTTCTCTCGGTAGCAGCGCTGGCCCTCCGCCTTGAACGCCACGGCGGCCCGCAGGCTGCTGTCGAGCGCCGCGCCCAGGCCCCCCGACGGCTCTGGGGCAGGGCTGGGCCGGGCCGAGCCATGGCGGGGGCCCGGGCCCGGCGGGGAGAGGGCGGGAGGCGGGCGCGGCGGAGGCTCCGGGGCAGCGCTGAGCATCAGCACCGGGGACAGCGCGCCGCGCTGCATTGTGGGAAACTCCTGCGGCCGCCGCTGCAGCTACCGCATCGCCCCCCGCGGGGCCGGTCCCCACCCTTTCTCCGCCCCCGCACCTCCGGCTGCCGACTCCGCCTGCCCCCTATGGGTGTAGAGAAACCCCTCCGGACTTTCCCGTTCTATCCTCCAAATGGGCCCCGGCCCTAGCTCTCCGGGCTCGCCCTCCTTCCCACTCCCCTACCTCCCACCCTCCTGCCTGCTCTCCTCCCCCATGCCAAAGCTCCCAAAGCTTTCTGGAAGGAAAAGACAAGTCTGGGGGAAAGAGCCGGAAGATAGCGACCTCGTGGAAGGCTGATTTGCAGACCCATGGGCGTTTTATATATTTAGATAAGAGCGCGGGGTATGGGGTCGGGCTGCCCAGACTCAATTCCCTGCTTCTATTACTCACTAGTTGTAGTACTTGGACAAATCGCCCAGATTACCTGGAACTCTCGACTCCTCAATACCATAGTCAATGACAGCAACCGGAAACTCATCTGTTTATCTATGCAGCAAATATTCACTTATATTTTTTTTTTCTGTGCCCAGCTCTGGCCGGAGTGATGCCAGGAAAGGCAGGGACTGAGAGAGCCTCAGCCCCTAGTCCAGCGGGGAGACAGACCAGTGACCAGGCCGTGACAGCCCCGAGGGGGCCAGCCTGGGAAGCTCAGGCAAAGCGGCTGGGGTCGGTGGGGAAGGTACAGGCAGTGGGTCGAGCCCTGCATGGCGGAGGCGCAACAGGCTGTGGGGGCCCAGCAGAGGTGCCTGCCCTAGACTGGGGAGTGAAGGCTTCCTGGAGGAGTGGACAACCCTAGGAACAAAAGAGATCTGCTTCTTGCCCTCACCGAGCTCACTGGGTAGGAGCAGTGGGAAAGCAGCCAAGCCACAGCCCAGAGTGAGCAGCACAATGATACAAGAGTGTACAGACAAGGAAGCACGTTGGGAGGCTTTTAAGAGAAAAACAGGGTGAATGAGATGGTTGATCTTCGACCTTCCTTTGCTGCTTACCTGGGACCTTGGCCTCCACCTTGCCTTCCTCCTGTGTAACCTGGGGAGAACAATTGAGTCAACTTCGGAGAGATTATAGACACTGAACTACCTTATGCAGATAAAGCAGTGAGCAACCGGCCGGCACAGGAATGGGCAGTTTACAACCCCCGATTCTTATCACCCATGAGACGGTGAGGTATGTGATCGGAAGTGCCTGGCTCTGAGTCCGCATCCATGTGTAGCTGTTGAATGAATGAGTGAATGAGTAAATGTATTCATTTCCGTGTTGCCACCCTCCCCTACACCCTGCAGGCCCTGGCTTGGGCCTCAGCCCCAAGCACCAAGCTTACATTTCCTCTCCCCCTTCCCCCTGCCACCACAATCTCCCTTCTGGGGGCCACATGGTAGGTCCCACTCGACAGGTCCAAACCTGAAGGCAACACCTTCCATCCCAACACCAATATTTGCTTCTGTCTCTCTTTGAACTTTGCTGAATGAGTGCCCCCTCTCTCTGGTCCTCCAGCTTTGAACATCTCCAGGGCAAAAAGTTCGTCCTCTCTCGCACCTTCAAACCTAGGCTTGGTTAAGAGTCTAATATTCCTGTGGTTGAAATCCTGAGATCACTTCAGGCATGTTTTTAATTTAAAAACGTGGAGATCCATTGATTTGTAACAAAGATTTGCTGAGCACCTCCTAAATAGCTAGGTGCTGGGGGTTCAGTAGAAACGGGAGATGAGTGTACCTAGCGTGCAGTCCTGTTAGGATGCAGTGCTAGCAATCCCATAACACCTACTCGGTGTCAGGCACTGTCCTAAAACTCTACATATGTATTAACTCACATCCTCCTCACACCTCTATGTGACTTCTACCCATTCACACCGTGGCACTCTAGGGGTTAAGTAAATCAGATCCCTTTTATAGAACACTTGCTATCAAAGACCCATACTATCACAAACTGACTCTCCCAGGCCAGCATATGTGATATGTTGGGCTTGTGCAACGTTTAAGAAATATTGAATTAATTGCTAACATACGGAAGTAGAGATACTTGTGGAATT
The DNA here is from genome assembly GCF_048418805.1 of Vulpes vulpes. Classification (NCBI taxonomy): domain Eukaryota; kingdom Metazoa; phylum Chordata; class Mammalia; order Carnivora; family Canidae; genus Vulpes; species Vulpes vulpes. Next base: position 9,268,980 of record NC_132780.1, read on the forward strand.
GTAGAATTTCAGCTTCACTTGAACAAAATCTGCCAACCTGGCAACACCGAGGTAGCATTCCTTATGACTGGGGCACGTAGTCTCAGCTCCCCCACCACACACACCCGGCCCCATCCCTCGTTTCTCCCCAACCCTGAGACCCAGAGCCCCTCAGGTTGCAGCATCTCCAGCTCCTTTACCTCCAGCAGGAGGTTGTGCTTGGCTTAGCCGCGCGTGCGGAAGTCCGCCAGCGCCCCCTGGCGGACGGGACCAGCATCTGCATCGTACCTCCCGGCCGCCATTAAGGGACTGGGTAAAGAACATCCAATCAGAAAGAGGAGAGTCCTGGAAAGCGACCAATCAGAAGCGAGAGAGGGCGGAATTCGACCAATGAGGACAGAGAGCGCTCCGGATTAAAAACTCTTTTATTGAAGTGGGAGACGGACACACACGAACAGTCTTTTTTGATGCGGCCTCCGGGCTCAGCGAGGCGCGGGCTGGGGGCGGCGGAGCAGGCGGGCGGCGGCGAGGCTCGTGCCCTGGCGCTGGGGCCTCGCGTACTTGAGGAAGACGGCGGCGCGGCCGGGCGCGGGGCCTCGGAGCGCGGCGCGGGCCATGCACGGCTGGAGCGGGCGCAGCTCTGCGGGGCTGCGGCGGGGAGACGGAGAACGGGGGCGGGGGCGGCGGCGAGGACGACCTGTGAAGGCGCGTTGGCCGGGGTCCCCGAGGACCGATCAGGGGTGCTCTAGCTTGGGCAGTGGCTGGAGGGCGCCGGGGACGGGCAGGCCGCCCCGGTCGTCCCCCTCCCGGTGCAGAGCCGGAACCGCGGGGAGGCACGGAGCGGGGCTGAGGACGGACAGACGTCCAGCTCCATCCCGGGGTGGGGGCGGGGGGCTGGGCTGGGCGAAAAGGGAACTCGCCGGTGGCACGGTTAACGGGGAGGAGGGGCGCCCCTCAGGCAGCTGGAGGGACACCGCACTTGCGGCTAGAGGGGAGCTGGGGGGCTCGAGGTTGCCAACCCCGGACCGCAGTTAGCGGATCTCCGGGCCTCGGGACACCCCGTCTTCCACCCGGGGCAAGGTTTAAGGGTCCCCAAATCGGGACAAACACCTCATCCTCTGACATCCCCAGGGTAGACATTTTCTCACACCCAGAGAAGTCTGGGTGCGCCCCCCCGCTCCCCGGCCATTGTCGCTCATTCTCTGAGACGGAAAGGCGGGGACCAGGAAAGTAGGTTCCTGAAGCCACCGGGCCCCTCCCCTGGAGCCGTACCTGTAAAGCGAGGGCTCGAGGCCGGAGCCCGCCCCGTCGAGCAAGCGGTGCGCCAGGCTCAGCGCCGCGGCCGCGCGCCGACCCGGCTCCCATCCTGCGGCCTCGGCCTCCAGCAGCGACAGCTCCAGAAAGTAGGCGGCGAGCAGCGTCACCTGGCCAGGCCCCGGAGGTCAGGCCCCGCCCCATCCCTGCGGCCCCGCCCCCGCCTCCGCCCCGCCCCCTCCGCACCTGGGGGCGGCTCCGGGCCAGCGCGGCGAGGAGCCCGAGGCAGAGCAGCGGGCCCGGGTGGTGCAGCCGGAACTCCAGGCGGCTCAGGATGCGGCGCTCGGCGCGCAGGAGCTCGGCCCGCGAGAAGGAGCCGGCGCCCAGGAAGCAGAGGGAAGCGGACTGCGGGTGGCGGGGAAAGAGGTGGGAGGGCCTTGGACGGGGTGGGGGGGCGGTGCTCCCTGCCCTGTCGCCCCGGGGGCGGCTCAGTCTCCGATCTGAACCTCGATTTCCTGGTCTGCAAAATGGGGCGGTTGATTTGCCGTCTGGAAGCCTTGGCTAAAGAACCAGACCTGGGTTCGAGTTCAGCCCCTACCAATTTCCCACCGCGTGACTGGGTCATCACAAACTGAGACGGAGCTTCCTCGCCCGTAGAACGGAAGCCCCGGGGAGCTCCCGTTAGGCACCGACTCCAGTGAAGCACTGCAACGACTAGAACTGCTCAAGCCTCGGTCCGAGCCCCACCTGCTCTGGGCAGGGGCTTCTCCCTGGGCCTCAGTCTCCCCCTCTGTTACAGGGACGCGCTGGGAGCAGCCCCGGCCTCGCGCACATGCCGGGATTCCGAGGGCCCGTAGCGCGCCAGCTCGGCGCGCCGTGGGCCTCCCACCTGTGCCGCGGCGAGCGCGGGTTCCACCCTCCCGGGCCCCACCCCGGAAGTACCTCGGGCAGCACGCACTCTTCCACTTTGCAGGCCACGAACAGGCAGGCCACGCCCAGCAGCTGCAGGCGGTGGAGGCGCACTCGGCCCGCGCGCAGGTAGGAATCGAGCAGGTGCACCGCCAGGTAGAGCGTGTCCCCCGCCAGGCCCAGGTACTCCTGGGGAGGGGCGCGAGTGATGCCAGGGCTCCAGGCTGCGACGCGGGCCCAGCGCTCCCGCCTGCCCCCGCCCCATACGTACGTGCACCTGGATCAGCCAGTCCACCACTAGCGCGCGCATCTCCGGGGTCACGGTCGGGGGCAGGGCCCTCCGGGGCAGCGCGCGGCACACCTGCGGTTGGGCACGGACGGCCTCATTCCCCACACCTGGGCCTCGACCTCTCGCCTGAGGCGGGGCCCCCAGGGCAGCAGCCTCCTCGCACCCCCGGAGGAAGGGTGAGCGCCGCGGTGAAACCGGCCTCCAACAGTCTTCCCCAAATGCGCGTCTATTCCTCGCCCCCGTCAGAGCCCGGATTTTGTTGTGGACGCCTCCCCCCCTCTCCACCACCTCTCCAACCTGTACCCCCATGGCCACGGCTCCTCCTGAGCACCTCCCCCCGGGTTTCCAGACCACTAGCGGTCACCAACCCTCAATCCATCGTCCTCCGAGCACCCAGAGGGTCTAAAATACAAAACTGGCCAAGGACCTCCCCAACTTCAAACCCTTCCGCGGCTTCCAGCACCCTCGGGAGAAAGCCCTAATTGAGCTCTCAGGCACCGCCCCTGCGCCAACACCTCCTCTTGCCCGTCTCCACTCACAACCCACACGCCAGCTCCACCAGCCTTCTCTAGCCGTGCACTAGAACAGCCCCAGTCCTACCCCAGGGCCTTTGCACTTATGCATCGTTCCCTCCACCTGGAATGGTCCTTCCCCGACTCCTTGCACTGTTGAAACCTCAGCTCAAACTCCCTGGACTTTTCCCAGACAGAATTCTCTCTGCACCCTGCACCCCGCCCCCCCTCCCCGGCTCCGGGTCAGCACTTCATGTTCCTCGAGTGTTTTGATCTGAAGCTACCTGGCCTTTCCTTGTGCGTCTGTCTGCCTCCCCAGGCCGCTGGCCCCAAAGGGCAGGGATTTCTCTCTGGATCACACCTGTATCTCACTTCCCGGCGGTCCCTGGCTGGGGAGGGACAACTCCCCGCTGCAGTTTCTTAACCAACTTCGGCCCCGCCGCCTTTATTCCGACAGGGCCTATCCTGCGCAGGTGTCTGCCGGTGACCGGGCCGCGCTTTGGCCTCCGTGGCCCTTCTGCCAATACCTCCTGCGTCGGCTTGTCCGCAAGAACAGGCCGGGGGGTTCATCACAGCGTCCCCAGGGCCTAGAACAGGCTCAAAAACGTTTGCTGGCACATCGCCAAGTGCCCGGAAACGAATCCTTGCGAGGGACAAGTTGGTTACCAAGGGGCTGCAGGCAGGGCTTGCGGGGGCGGCCGAGCCGCCAGCTTTCTCGGGGCTAACCCCACCCGCCCTGCTGCCCCGGGGCGCGCTCACCATGACCTCGGTGAAGATGTCCCCGGCGTACTCGCGCTCCCCCTCCAGCCCCAGCGCGCTCAGCGCCTCCGCCAGCCCCGGCGGCGCGCACGGCCCGCGGGGCCCCTCCCGGCGTCCGGGAGACCCCCGCGGGCCGTCGGGGATGCGGTCGGGGGAGGCGGCGGGGGAGGCGGCGGGGCTCTGCAAGGGAGAGGGGCGGGGGTCAGCGCCGGAGAGGGCCGGGAGGCGGGACCCCGGCCGCCGCATCTCACCGGCATCCTCCACGCTGGCGTTGGGGGCGGCGGTGGACCAGCCGAGCGCCCCTCTTCCTGCTGGAGCGAACGGCCGGCGGCGGGCGCTTTAAGTTGCGCCTGTACGCATGCGCGCTGAGCACGCCTCACCTGGGCAGGTGCAGAGGCGCTGGCGACGGCTACGCCGCTTGGCTCCAGCCCCTCAAACCTAAGGTCAGGCACCTGCAGTCAGAAACTCCGGCTACTCCGAGGCTCCCTTCCCTCGGCTGTAAGGTAAGGATTGTTTCAAACCTACTACGACTCGGGACGCCCCCGGGGTGGCTCGGGGCGTGATCCCAGGATCCGGGGTCGAGTCCACACCGGGCTCCCTGCGTGGAGCCTGCTTCTCCCTCTGCCTGTGTCTCTGACTCTCTCTGTCTCATAAAAAATAAAATCTTAAAAAAAAAAAAATACTAGGACAAGCGGCCCGCGATGACTAGCGCCGCGACTCCTCGCTGCTCCCCGGTCCCTCCCCCCCGCCAGTCTGTCCCCCCCATGTAGCCAGAAGCGAGCCTGTGCACACCCAAGTCGGACCGCACTCGGCCTGCGTTCAGCACTCCATCGTGGCTCCCAACTCCCTCTGTTTGAAAGTCCGCGAGGTCCTTTATTATCCTCCCACCCAGCGCCACACACAGCTCATCCCCCACCCCCGTGTCTCTCCTGCCGCACCAGCCTCCTGGCTCGTTCGCACCCACACCAGGCACGCTCCTACCTCAGGGCCTTTGCACTGGCGGTTTCCGCTGCTCTGCCCTCGGAGATCCCTCCCTGGAAGTATTTACTCAATGCTACATTCTCCCTGAAAGCGGCTGCCCTGAGGATTCCCTATCACCATTCTTTGTACTACTCTCTCCTAGCTCTTATGCCTGACCTCACCCACGGTCTCCCTCCTGACGAGAGTGTGAACCCCAGGGAGGCAAGGCTTGTGTGGTGTTTCGATTGCTGTATTCCCAGTGCCTAGAACGGAGTTTGGCACATGGCAGGTACTCAAGAAATACTTGTTTGATGAGTAAGCGGACAGGCTGGATAGAACGTGGCCCGGGGACGCCTGGGGGCTCAGCGGTTTAGCACCTGCCCTTGGCCCAGGGCGCGATCCTGGAGACGTGGGATCGGGTCCCGCGTCGGGCTCCCTGCATGGAGCCTGCTTCTCCCTCTGCCTGTGTCCCTCCCTGCCTGTGTGTGTGTGTGTGTGTGTGTGTGTGTGTCTTTCATGAATAAATGAAATCTTTTTAAAAAGGGCCCCCTGGGGAGGTGATGCACAGTGAAACCCGAAAGGCAGGGAGCCAGGAATGCAAAGGAGGGGGGAATCTTCCAAGCGGCGGAAACAGCATGAACAAAGGCACTGAGGTAGGACAGGGAAGGCTATGTTCAGGCACCGGGAAGTCAGCGAGGCTGAAAAAGTGAGCAGAGGAATGAGAGATGCTGAGCCAACGACCTCCGGCCAGACAAGATCACCCAGACTCCTCACCTTGGCCACAAGGTCCCTTCGGCCCGTCGGTGCCTCTCTAACCTCATTTCCTCCTGTTCTCCCCCTCCCTTATGCCACTGGACACACCTGGGCCTCTTTATGGGAATCCCCAAATGCATCAGGTGCCTGTGGGCCCCAGGGCCTTTGTGCTAGCTGTGCCCTTTGCCCGGACGCTTGATCAAAACCTAGAGTTCAGGGATCCCTGGGTGGCTCAGCGGTTTGGCGCCTGCCTTCGGCACAGGGCGTGATCCTGGAGACGTGGGATCGGGTCCCGCGTCCGGCTCCCTGCGTGGAGCCTGCTTCTCCTTCTGCCTGTATCGCTGTCACTCATGAATAAATAAAAATCTTTAAAAACCAACCAACCAACCTAGAGTTCTCTGCTTTCAGCGTATCTCTACGCGAGATACTAACTACAAAGGGAAAGGGTTAACCGCAGTGGAGACACGTGACAGACCCCACTTTAAGGGACCGAAGTCCTCACCAGCCTCTCCGAGAGGACGCTCGGAGAAGGGCTCATCGTTTCTCAAGTTTCCCGTCACAAGTAGCTGGACTATCCCGTAGGAAACATCAGGCCACAAGCCTTAGCTGAGGGACATCCTATGGAACAACTGGCCTGTAAGTTTCAAACCTGACAACCGAACGCCACCGGGGTCATTAGCCAGGGGACTTTTCTCCTTTTGTAGACAGGGACAGGAGTGTGCCCATTAGTCAAGTGTGATAAGGCTCGGAGAGAAGAGGGTTGTTCCGGTACTAACTTCCTGACCTGAATAACTGAACTGTGGTCAAGAAAGAGAACGTTCTTGTTTCAGGGCAGAGAGGTACATACGGGGGGGGGGGGGGGGGGGGAGAGAACAGAAAACGTCACAGCAACCTGCGGGAAGGCAGGTGAGAATTCTCTGCACTTCCTTTAAAGTCAAATTTTACTTTTTAAAAATACTTTTATTTCTTCATGAGAGACAGAGAGAGATACAGAGACAGGTAGAGGGAGCAGCAGGCTCCCTGCAGGAGCCCGATGCGGGACTCGATCCCGGGACCCCGGATCCTACCCTGAGACAAAGGCAGACGCCCAACCGCTGAACACCCAGGCGTCCCTAAAGTCAAATTTTAAAGTAGGTTCCGGGGAAGCTGCAGAGACAGAGTGGCCCGTACACCCCACACCACCTGCCCTATCAGCGCCCTAGTAGCACCCGTCACAACCACCACCCTGATCGCCTGCCAGGGGCACCTCCTGCCAACGGGAGCTCCACCGTCGATGTTACCCTTGACCGCCTGGCTGGCAGTAGTGCTTGTCGGGTTTCCCCTTTCCACACGGCCCACTTTGGAAGGAAGTCACTTTGGGGCCCACAGGTGAGGAATGGGGGACCCACTCCCCCCCACACCCCGGAGGCACAGCAGCTACAGGAATTACCTGGACGTCCGTTCCGACAGGTCTGTTCCCACCACTTAGCATTCATCTCCGTGCAAACTCGATTGTGAACTTTGGGTATAACCCTGCGCAAGGCTACAACTTTTGTGCTCTCAGCCCGGGGTAGGGAGGCACTTTCCAAGGTCCCCAGTGTCCCTTTACACACACACCCCACCTCCAGCCTCCCACCAGGAAGGCTCTGCCGTGCCTGCTTCTGAGCAGGTCCTGACTTCCAGGTGCTTCAGACCTAGAATCATCTTAGTACTAATCTTTTGGAAGTTTTCCTCTACAAGCCTGCACCTGCAATTATTTTAAAAATGACGTTAAAAATCTGTGAATCACTACATTTTTGTGGGGAAAGCTGACACGTATTAAAAATACAGCCACCCTGGAATGTGGGCGAGAGAGTGCGGGAAAGACGGATCGTTAAGGTTTCTAACAGCACTGCCGGGAGCAGCAAAAAAAACCTAGAGACCGAGTCAATTCTTGTCAGTTGGAGGCAGCTGGGTCAGTTGAGGCACATCTGCGTCGTGGCCATGAGGGGGTCCCCAAAATACAGAGAGGGCTTAGAGGCCCTCATTTTTACCAGTGACCGACACAGCCCATCCACAAGGCCCACACGCAGGAGAAGCACCGGTTAGGACGTGGCAGGTAGAGCCCAGGGGCTCCGCGTTAGTAACTGGGCAGCGAGCCATGCACCCCCACAACCAAACCCAAGGGGGAGCCCTGTTCTGACGCCCTGTCCGCCTGCTCAGGACCTGGGACCCGGGCTGACTTCCACTCCTCTCTTCCTCATGCTTCGGCTTTGCTCGCGTTATTCTTTGAACATGTGAAATTTCCCACATGCACGCGACAAAAGACAAATTAATCTACTCAGAATTAAATGTTTCCAACTGCTTAAAATTTTATTAAAACTCTCCCACCTGAAATTCCCTCCAGGAAAAGTTCTACAGAAGTAAGCACCACTACGTGTGGGAACTACGATCACCCGAGGGAAGTGGCTCATCAGCCTGTGGGCCCCGCACTGGGGACAGTGAGGCAACCCAGGGGACTGAGGTAGGCTCGGGGTGTCCCTCCATGGGGGGGCAAGATGCGAAAGGAGGCCTCGGCCGGAGGGGAAACTAGGTTTTTCTCTAGAAGCTTCTCTGCTGTTTGTCTTAGGACCACGAGAACATACTTTTGTAATTAAATAAATAATACAGTCCATATGAAGTTAGAAAAAGCCACGCATTCCTGGGATCTTGGCTGTAGCGAACGGAGATTCCTATAAACTGAATCTGACTTTCCTGCTACCCTCACTCAAGATCTCAAAGATTCCACACGTGAGAAGCAGCCCTAACCCCTTCTGGCAAAATCCGACATTAAATTCACCTGTGCCAGGGCAACCCTGGGCCTGAGGTGTGGGGAGAGTCAAGCACGGGCACCCCAGGACAAATGGGACAGCTGTCAGAGGATCCCAGAGCTATGAGGGCTGTAGCCAAACGAGAGGTGCCCCCGACCGACAGCCACCACGACTCCCGTCCATACACCAAGGCTCCTGCGTTGGCGTGTGGTGCCCTCAAAGCTCCCTGGTTTAGCCCAAGTGGGGAGAAGCGGACGTGCAGGCACCGCCCGGCTCCAGGGCCCAAGGGCCGCATGCAGTGCATCCACCCCCTCACGCTCACTCCCAGGGCTCAGTGGCGACCCACACACCCTCCTCATTCAGGGTCACCCTGACTGGCCCACCCTGTCCCTCCCCGCTACCTCTTCTTGCCTGGGCAGCTTCTGAAGACCTAGAATGGTCTCTGCCCACCGTGCCACCACACCCCAGCTCCAGGAAGCTTCCAAGCTCCTCAGCAGCTTCCACCCGCAGAGGGACCCACCCCGAGCCCCACCTGCCCGCCCCCTAGAGCCGGAGGCCAGGCTCGGCTCCCGGTGCCCAGGTCCTGCCACAGTGGACAGGTCCCAGGAGCGGATCAGTGGGGCCAGGCTCTGCAGGCAAGGAATGGCCCAGGGCGGCGGGCCCCGGTCTCCAATGAGTGTCTTTATTGCTTGTACCGTACAAATGGGGGGAACAGGGAAGGCCAGTGGGGAGGACAGAGAATTGTCAGATAAATGACATACACACACAGAAAGGAAAAAGAACCCCCCCCACCCACCCAAACCACCCTCACCCCACCCTAGGATGTCTCTCTCTGAACTACCTAGTACAGGAGGTGGGGCCGGCAGATCAAAGCCACAACTAAGGTCCACACACCCCGAGATGTTGGGGGGAGGGAGGAGGGGGAAAGAGAGGGGGAGGGAGGCTGGGCAGCAAATGGGCCCCAGGTGTGGCTCCCCCACTAGGCCAGCACCCCTCCCCGACGGGATGCAACGCTTGGGCCGGGGACAGGGCCCAAGCCCACACACACCACGCATTCAAGGCCGGGACACACTTACCCTCACACACACACACCCAACACACATGCACACACACACCCCCGTGTGCATCCACGTCCCAGATGCACAGGCACATCCACAGACACACAGAGTCTGAGGCACGCACACGTGTGCCCACAGCATGGACACATGTTCACCTTAAGGCTGCAGAACGTGGGGCCCAGAGGGGGAGGTAGGGAGGGGCCACGGAGCCTCCCCTTCTCAGAGGCTGCCCCCCAGTACGTACCAGAGACCCCCACCCATACCCCCTCTTCGACCCCAGTCCATGGGGCCCAATACTGTCTCGGTGCGAGATGTGTAACAGCTGGAACTGGCACCCCTCCGCCCCAGGCGGAAAGAAGGGGGTAATCCCAGCCCCCATCCTTGGAAACGGCTGGGGCCAGGCCCGGGATCCAGCAGGAGTTAAGGCCAGCTGGAAGGAAGCCCTGGTAAGGCACAGGACTGGGTGGCGGGGAGGCTAGTCCCCAAATATTCCTCCTGCCTCATCCACAGGGTCAGGAGAGCAGCTTGGGAGGCTGGGGAAGGCAGGCTAAGGAGGCAGTGCCCATCCCCCGGGCCCCTCCTCATTTCCCACAGGGTAGACCAGGCCACATCTACACCAGGGATCCCTGAACCCCCAACCCCGCAGCTTCCAAAGGCCTCCGCCTGTCCCTGGACATTATTGCTTTTCCACCCCTGTGGGGGGAGGGCCTGGATTGCCCAAGCCAGGCCACTCTGAGCCTGATGCAGGGCATGGAAGGCAGCACCAGGGCACTGTCTGCTGGGCATCGTGTCCCACGAGGAGGCAGCCTCTGACAGAGGCAGCAGCACAGAGGGAGGCTGCTGGCAGGTGCCTGGCCAGGAACTCAGGCAGGACCCACAGCTCCACGCTTTGCCCCTCGCTGGGGCTCATGTTGATTAAAAACCGGAATCTCTCCAACCGCCCAAAGGCCTGGTCCTGGGGTGGGTGGTGGAGAGTCTCCCAAATCCTGGTCTGGGCACAAAGGTGAGGACAGGACAGGATCCTGGAGGCAGGGCCGCTGGGACCGCTGGGGTGAGTTTGGCAGAGGGCTGAAGAAAAAACTGGAAATGGGGGTGAGCAGGTGAGGGATGGGGATGCAAACAAAAAAGGCAAAATAAAAGTTTAAAAACACAGAGAAAAGCCCCCGGGGCGGTGATGGCAGCCGTGCGTGTTTCCTGCGGCGACGGCATCAGTGGCGGTGGGCGGCACTGCTCACTCGCGGATGCTGGCCGAGTAGGAGAACTGGGGGAAGTGGGTCCGCTGGTCCAGTTCGAGGGAGCCCAGGCTGTCATCTGTGGGGAGGGGGGGTGCGGGTGGATTGGGGAGAATGGGCCTGTCGAGGGTGCAACACCCCGAGGGCATCAGGAAGGACCACAGGCACCACACACAGTACGCACCCCACATGCAGCGGTCCGGTCCAGGAGAACCGGGCAGGGAAGACCCAGGGGCTCTCCCCGGACAGAGGCCCCCCCACCAGAGCCCGGGCCCATGGGCTGCTTGCTCCCCAACTCTGCTCTCCCCGTCTGGGGCCATTCTCTCTAGCCCAGGCCTCTCTCTGTCCCCTGCCTGGCTGCCACCGCTGCCCCCACCAATCAGCCTCCCTCCTCAGCCACAGGGACTCTGAAGGCCAGATGCAACTCTGGCCCCCTCCTGCAGGGAACCTTTCCAGGGCTCCCCTCACAGCAGGCCCCTGCTCCGCTCAGTGGCCCTCAAGATGCTCTTGCTCAGCCTTGTGCCCCCCACTTCCCCCATCTACTCCAGTGTCTGCAACACTCCAGTCCAGAGCTCCCATCCCTGTGAGCCATTCCTTCTGCCTTCTGGAACGCAGCTCAGCTGCTAGGTCTCCTCCTCCAAGAAGCCATCTGTCCTCTCAGGCCAGGACAGGCATTTCCTCTACGTCTCCCCAGTCCCTGGGCTCCCAGACCCTAGACCCGAGTACCTGGACTGTCACCACACCTGAACTGATGCTCCCGCAAGGCAGAACTATGTCAGTCACCGCTATGTCCCCAGCACGGCCCAGCAACGAGTGAGAGCAAGAGCTCAGACAAGTGCAGAATCAATGACCCAACCCAGCCCCAAAGACCTGGGCAATCTGGAAAGACAACTATGAATGTGCCTCCTGACCAGACCTCTAGCCCCAGAGCTCTGGAATGAGCTGTGGCCAACGGCTCCTAGTGACCCTCACTGGGTCCAAAGGTACACACACCAACAAACTGCAAGCAAGCTGCCCAGACACAGGAAAGGAGGGAGGGTCTGTGAGCTTCCTCCCCGGAACTGGGTCAGGGGCAGACCCTAGCCCTCCAACCCCCAGCCAGTCCACCCAGAGAGGGCCAGACACTCACAGCGGTCCGGGGGCGTGATTGTGATGGACTGGGCGGTGAACTCGTCGTCAAAGTACCTGGTGTCAACCTCAGAGGTGACCTGAGGCTTGAAGGGTGGCAGAAGCTGTGGAAGAAAGGAGCCCAGACTCAGGACCCTGGGGCCAGGAGGCCTCAGTCAAGGTCACCCTTGCACAGCGGGCTCCTGCAGGAATGGGCCAGAGGTGGCGCTCACCTTCTTCTGTACCACGTCCTGCCAGCTGACGCTGAGGAAGAACCTGTGCTCCATGACCTCCCTGGCGTCGCTGGGCCCCCCGCCGAGCCTGGGCAGAGATGGCCATGAGCACCCGCCGCCCGGGCCAGCAGGCTCTGGGAGAGAGGCTTTCAGTGCTGGCCCTGAACAGCCTTTAGTGATTCTGTCCTGGCCACAGAGCACTTCGCAGAGGAGAAAACCGCGGCACAGGGAAGGGGGCTCACAGGCCCGGACTCTGAGTCCAGAACAGAAGCTGGGAGGGTGGGCTGCCTGCTGTGTCCCCAAACAACCGGACAGTGCGGGCAGAGTGCTAAGGGCACGTCTGGCCCCACGAGAGGACTCCCTAGGTGCAGGCTGCATGGACCACTGGCCGCGGGGGCAGTGGCAGCAGGTGGCACTGGGCTGGGCAGGACAGACCCCAGCCCTCACCTCTGCTTGGGGTCCTTCTTAAGCAGCCCGGCAAGCAGGGACTTAGCCTCGGGGCTGAGTGTGCGCGGGAAGCGGATCTCCTCCATGAGGATGAGCTCGAAGAGGCGCTCGTGGTCCTGGTTGTAGAAGGGCAGGCGGCCGCACATCATCTCGTACATGACCACGCCCAGCCCCCACCAGTCCACCGCGCGGCCGTAGTCGTTGTCTTCCAGCACCTGAGCAAGGAGGGGCAATGAGGGGCCGCCTCCCACCGCCCTGGGGCTGTGGGGGACCCAGGAAGGGAAAGGGTGCTGCCTCTGGCAGCAGAGGGCCATCTGAGGAATGGGAGCCGCTCCTCACAGGGTCTGGGCTGGGGAAACACAGGTCCGAGGGCCCCTCCTCCCTTGGCCTCACACGCCCTGGGGAGCTCCAGCCTCAGGCACCTCAGGTGCCAGGTACTCGGGCGTCCCACAGAAGGTTTTCATGGTGGCCCCGTCACTGATGCCCTCTTTGCACAGGCCGAAGTCAGTGATCTTGATATGGCCATCTTTGTCCAGCATGAGGTTTTCCAGCTGTGGGAAAAGTCAACCTATCAGGGCCGCGTCCTTCCAAGGCTTCCTGCCCTCGAACCCCACACACCACAGTCACTCCCCGGGAGGGCGACGGGCTGCTGTGGTAGCTGTCACACCAGGGGCTCCAGGCCAGGCACTGGGCATACCCCCAGCACAAGGTTAAGCCCTTGAGGCTGAGGGAGGCCAGCCCCTAGAGCAGCTGGAAAAAAGCCAGGACAGGGAGAGATGGGAGACAGGCCCTGCCAGCCTGCTCCCCCAAATGTGGGCTGTAGCTTCCCCAACTGGCGTGTGAGCAACACTAGCTCTCTTCCTCCACTTTTTCTTTTTTTTAAAGTCAGCTCTATGGCCAACGTGGGACTTAAACTCAGGACCCCCAGATCAGCAGTCACATGCTCTGCCCACTGAGCCAGCCAGGTGCCCTCCTTCTTCCACTTGAACTAAACTTAACCCATGGGGCAGCCCAGGTGGCTCAGCGGTTTAGCGCCGCCTTCAGCCCAGGGTGTGATCCTGGAGACCTGGGATCGAGTCCGATGTTGGGCTCCCTGCGTGGAGCCTGCTTCTCCCTCTGCCTGTGTGTCTGCCTTTCTTTCTGTGTCTCTCATGAATAAATAAATAAAGTATTTTTAAAAAATAAATAAACAAACTTAACCCAAATGGGCAATCTGGTGGGCCTCTATGTAAGCTCCGCTAGCTCAAGGGCCCATTACCAGACCCCTGTGCCCCTTCCCGGTTACCAACCATCCCCACCACTGAGAAAACACTTTACTCCTTTGCTGTTCTTTACAGCTTCCCCACCTAAGTATGCCCCCTACAAACCCCTCGACAAACAACACAGACTCATATGGTCCGTCCTGGCTTCCCCTCAATGTGAGCCTGAGAGGGGCGTGTGCACAGAGGCTGCCGTGTGGCCGCAGCGCATTCCAGCCCTTCCCCAACAGCAACACTGGGTCACTTCCCCCTCTGAGGTGGACGCAGGTACCTGTTCCTGTCATGCAGAAACCGCGGGCAGAATGGCTGGCTCACAGGGTATGCAGTCAGCTTTGGTGGCATCTGCCGAACGATCTCCCGTGTGCTTGGACTCCTCTGACGCCCCCCTCCCATCCCTCCCGGCTCCCTACACAGAGGTATGTGTTCGCCAGAGGCTCGGAAAGGCCCGTAAGGCCACTCACTATGGAACCGCCCCCCAGGGCCTAGGCAGGAGGGTGGGCATCCCACAGCAAGGCGGACTCGGGAACACCCCTGAGGTAGATGCTCCCTGGAGGGGGACGTCTGGGTCGAGGGCCTCTGTTCTGCTTCCCTGGTGCAAGCCCTATAAGTGCCACGGGCCAGGAGGCAGCCACACACTCACCTTGATGTCACGGTACACCACATCCCTCGAATGCAAATACTCGAGGGCAGAGACGATCTCTGCGCCATAAAAGCGAGCCCGCTCCTCCGTGAAGACACGCTCCCGGGACAGGTGGAAAAACAGCTGCCAGAGGAGGGAGGGGGCAGGTCAGAACTTAGCCCAGAGGAGTGAAAAACAGGACCCTGCCCACTGGCCCCCAACACCCAGCCCAGTGACGCGGTGACACCTACTCCATGAACCTCCAAGTGACAGCAAGAAGAACCAAGTGAGAGACGGCGAGCAGGGAAGAACTCTCGTGAGGAAAACAGAGAGTGAGGCAGGAAGAGAGAAGGAGTCAGGAGGTGCCAAGGGGAGAGTAAGCGGGGACAGCAGGATCGTATGAGGAAACGGGAACGAGGGAGTGACAGTGAGAACGCACAGGAACGCAGGTCAGGAGCAAGTGACAACAAGCCGTGAGACAGATGGGATAGATGAAGCCAACAAGGAGCCAGAGGGTAATGCCTGTGTGCAGAGAGAAGAGTGTGAGGGATGAGGAGCAGGTGAGTCTGAGCCAGAGCAGCGGCCCACTGACAAGTGACAGACTCCCAGCAGGAGAGCGTGGGGAAAGCAGAGCACTGACCGGCCTGTGCTCCCGCACCCCATTTTCCTTGCAGCCTTTCAGGGCACCCTCCATAGCGTGCTGGTCACCCACCCACAGTCCTCTCCACACCTCGGGGCCTGAGTATGCATCCTGCAGCCCCCGACTCACTAGCTGGGTGAACCTGGGCAAGCCACTTAACCTCTCTGGGCCTCAGTTTTCTTGCCTGTAAAATGAAGGTTCTGATGCCTGCCTCAAGGGAGGGAAGAGGAGACGAAGTGATACCCAGGAGGCCTCCTCCACCCCCTCCATCTCACCCACGGTTCCCCTCCACCCCCAGTGCCTGGGAAGGAGATATGGGAGCCCTGGCTGGGGGGCTGCCACCCACCTCACCACCATTGGCATACTCCATCACGAAGCACAAGCGGTCATGGGTCTGGAAGGCGTACTTCAGGGCCTGTGGGACAGGAAGGTGGCCAGGGTGGGAGTTGGGAAGAAGGCAGGCGCTCTGCTGATTCTGCAGGTACCCCCCGCCACCCTGGCAGCAGGGGCTCAAACTTCAGCTTTGCCTTTTGGGGTACATGAGTGAGCCTGTGGCCCTGAGAACAGGGAAGGGGGTACTGGGCTGAAGGATGCTGTCTTCAGCCTTCAACTAAAGCTTCTGCGAGGCATGGCCAGGGAGACATTCGGTTCTGAGCAACCAGAGCTGTTTTACCGCTCTGCTCCACAGCCAGGTGTGTTGCATGCACGCACCCACACATGTGCGTGCACACACATTTCCTGGGCAGGAACTGGCAGTGGCTTGGGAGCCAACCCCAAAGACAGGATGGACAAATGATCTGCCAATAAATAGCAGTTCTCAAACTATGCTCTAAGGAGCCCTACAGAAAGTTCCTTAGGGAACCCCTGAGTGACCCCTTTGCTCATAACAAATCTACTATTCTCTGTCTTCTACATCAAAATACCTCACAGAATTTCAACTGAACAAGTGTCAGGGCTTAATACGACACCTGGTTAGCAGCTGAGCTAAGGAAACAACCCATCCCAAAGCCATCCTCCACCTGGTCCACTTAACTGATGGCTGCTGGCCTTGATGCAGACTGGAGCCCAAAGAGGTGCCTCCTCAGACTAACCTGACAGGCAGCATAAGAATACATCTTCCAGGATCACATTTAAAAACAGACAAAAAAAATAATGTTCCTGCTTTGACCAGCTGGCTTATAGGCCTCTAACTCATAAAGAGTAGCCATGCTGTTCTGGAGGCATCCCGTAATGTGGTACCATCAGTCAGCTGAAGCACTGCCATGAAAACACCATCTATGAAGAAGCTGCCACCCCTGGGATTTGGTTCAAGCCATCGAGGGAGCCCAACACCACCTGGCCCTGGCCACTTGGCCGACACTAAGTCCATGCTTCAGGATGCCAGGGTTGGGCTCTTTTTCTGAGCTCCGACTAAAGCAGGTCCTGCATGGCATACAGGGAAGGCCAGGCCCTGCCTGAGACGGAAGAACCACTCACGGTGAGAAATGGGTGCCTGGTGTTCTGGAGGACGCGGCTCTCGGTGACCGTGTGGGCGACTTCATCCTGCAAACAGAGGCTGGGTAAGGGGCTGGAGGGCAATGCCACCCCCACCCTGCCCCCACCTGAGGGATGGGGGGGCAATGCTTCAGTGAAATGCACTTCCATTCCTAGCCACTACACGGAGAATGGCAGGAGGGGACCAGTGCCACCCGCAAGCCAGACTGAAATAATGGCCCCGGGGCGCCAGGGGGTGCTCAGTGAGTTAAGCATCTGACTCTGGGTTTCAGCTCAGATCATGGTATCATGGGTTGTGAGATCCAGCCCCTCGTAGGGCTCCCTGCTCAGCTGGGATCTACTTGAAGATTCTCTCCCTCTGCCTCTCACTCATACTTTCTCTCTCAAATAAATAAATCTTGAAGAAAAAAAGCAAGAATGGCCCTAGACAAGGCCAATCAGTGGCTCACTCTCAAAGCCATGTGGTGAAGTCAATGGGGACTTTATGACACAGGGATTGAACTGTATCACCTGTTAAACCCACTGGCCAATTTTTGCATCCCTATGGAGAGACAAGCAGACACTGTAAAACCCTTGAGGTGACATCACAGGCAGTGGGAATCACCACCTATTAAGTGTTACTGCTGAAAAAAGGAAGTGGATCTGATCAGGACTCTAGCTGAGAGCAGTGATTCCCAGCATGTGGTCCCTATACTGGCAGCATCATGCTGCCTGGGAATTTGGGAGAAATGCACATTCTCAGGCCCCTCCCAGATCCACCAAAACAGAAACTTGGGGGTGGGCCCAGCACGGGCTTCACAGGCCCTGTACACCACTCTAACATCGGCTCAAGTCTGATATCTGTGCACACAGCAGGCCCCCGGAGAGCTGCTAAAAAGTCCTGAACTGCCTGCAGTACGAGGACACTGGCTCTTCCTGGGGTGTCCATCCCCAGGAGACACTGATCATGTCTGAAGACATTTTTTTTTAAATATTTTATTTGACAGAGAGAGCGAGCATGAGCAAGCACTAGCAGGCAGAGCAGCAGAGGGAGAGGGAGAATCAGACTGATGGAGACTTGATCCCAGGATCCTGGGATCATGACTTGAGCTGAAGGCAGATGCTTAATTGACTGAGCCACCCAGGCACCCCTGAAGACATTTTTGATGGTCATAATTTGGTGCTAGTGGCTTTAGGGGTGAAGGTCAAGGCACTGGACAGCCCCATTGCAAAGAATGATCAGGCCCCCGAGGCCGATAATGCTGAGGCTGAAGAAGCCTGCCTTGGACATTGGGGGCTGTTAGTTTTCCTCGATGAGATCATAGTTCCATTATAATCCTTAAAATTTTCATCTGTTAAAGATACATACCTAAGTAAAATGATACGATGTCTAGAACATGCCTTAAAATACTCCAGAACAAACAAAGGGGAGGGCAGAGCTAATGAAACAAGACGGATCAAATGTTGACAATTGTAGACATTGGCTGTTGGCTACATGGGAGCCCACTGTATTTATTTTTCTTTTAGACGCTTTGTGTATGTCAGGAATTTTCCATTTTAAAAACTTTAAAGGGGAAAAAAAAAAGAACAGAATTCCATTCTGGCCCAGCCTCCTACCCTTAAGGCCTCCCCACTGGCCCATTTGGCCCCAAGAGATCTGCTATCAGGCCCTGATAGTGCCTGCTGGGTGAGGCCCAGTCAGACTCTCCATCTTAGGCCCCCAGGGCACCCAGAGGGTGGGGGAGCCTCAGGCTCCCCGAAGGCACACAGGAGCTTGGTCCCCACCACAGAGGCCAGCCAGCGGCACCCCCAGGGCTCCCACCTTGGCGATGATAACTTCCTTCCGCAGGATCTTCATGGCGTAGTAGCGGCCACTGGCCTTTTCCCGCACCAGAATCACTTTGCCAAAGGTGCCCTTGCCCAGAAGTTTGAGATAGTCGAAGTCATTCATGGTCTGCCCAGGAGGGGGAGAGAGTGGAGCAGTCAGTGCTTGGCATGTGGCCCATGGGAGGACATTTTAACAAAGAGAAAGGAAGAATCGAAGGACACTGTTGCCAAAATGCTCAGGAATGAGCAGGAAGGGAGGCTCTGGGCAGCAACTGTTTGCTCTGAAGTGGCCTTCAGACCAAGGCTCTCCCAGGCAGGGGGCCCCGGGAGGCAGAGATATGAGGTTAGACAGGTCTTCACAATCTCTGTGGATGTGGCTCCCCTCACAGGGACAAAGAGCAGCCCTGTGGTACGCCAGCACCCCCAGACATCACCCAGCCTATGGGGCGGTCATGAAGTGTCCCTGCTGCACCCTTGCACCCTCTGTATGGAAACCAAGGGTGGCAAAACCAGTGTCGGTGAGGAGAGGGGTGCTCACAGACTGGCAGCCTGCCCCCACCCCCAGCACTTACCACCTTGGCCCGAGCCTTGCTAACTGCCACTTCCATCTCCTCAGCCGCAGAAGGGTCACTGGGAGAGCCACACTTATAGTCCATGGGGTCCTCACCCGGGCCCCGCTGCTTGAGGCTGTTGGCGACCATCTGAATGGCCCGCATCCACTCCTCCCTGTGAGGGACATGTCAGAAGAGCCATGATTCCCAGGGAGCCTGGGCAAGAAGGACAGAGCCCCATCCCCTCCAAGGGGAGCAAATGACCAAACGCCCTTGAGCATTCTGAAGAGATCTGTCTGAGGTTAGGGTGAGCTGATGGCACAGGACTGAAATTTTACAGATCCTCTGGCTGCAGTGCATAAAAGAGGGCCAGCGCAGAATAACAGACTATTATCTATGTCCTAGGAGTGGCCTGGCCTGAGAGCCACCTGAAGTGAGCAGTAATCAAATGACCCAAGTAGGGAGACCATCTTTCCTCACAGCCCCTTGAAAACGAGCCACCACCTGGACTCTGGAATAAGGGAAACACAGTGCTCCTCGGGGTTCCTCCCAAATGACAAGCACAATGTTTTGTAAAAACAAACCAAGAGTAAAAGGAAGAAAGAATTCATTAGCCAAAAGAAGCTGAAGATCTCACATGGCAAGATCACTGCAGGGAGGAGGCTGTCTGCCAGGAGGGCTCTGGGACAGGGGTTCCTAGTGGGACAGGGACAGAAAACAGAAGGTGGCAGACAAGGAAGCAGCCAAAAGGAGCCTGATTTAAGAATAAACTATTTCTGTCACTCACAATGTAGAACTTGCTCGGAAATAACTTTCTTTGGATACTTGCAAACCATTCTGTCTCTAGAAAGGGAAAATAGATCTAGGAGAAATAAGTGAAAACAACCAGAGACCACAAAAAAGAAAGGAGGAGGCTGAATGATACTCAATTTTCCATTCCCCTCCCATGTCTGACTCACCACACAATTTTAGGTGGCTCAACCCAGTATATGTTGAACCCTCCACGGATTCTGTGTCTATAAAACAGCCACCACGTGAACAGCGAGAAAGATAAAAAAGCACACTGAGAAGGAAAAAAATTCAAAGAGCACAAGCAGGTAACTTCCCAAATCACAGATAAGCCTCAGGAAGACTGGCCAGTCAGCCACACATCTTCCAGAATCAGCTCCAGCCCCAGGCAGCAGGGGAAACTGCCTGCACTCCTGAGCCACTGAGGCCCCTGGCCAAGGTCATGCAGAGAGAGCAAGTGGCTTGGGAGCCGGGGCCACCCTGCTGGGCTATGCTAAGCCTCCACGCCGTCATGTCCCAAGAGCACTAGAGCTATTTCAGACAGTCCAGCAGCCCCACGGCACACATCTTCCCATGTTGTGATAACTGCTGGAATCTGGGTGCATCTTATGGTTGGTGGTCTATCTTGACTGGGTTTACCGAAGGGTGGCCACAGGACTGAGCTCCCCAGGTGCTGAGAAGTTCAGGGAATGTGTGTGAAACATCTATGCAAGGGGTGCCCTGCAGCTCAGAAAAAGGAGGGAGATCTATATACGGACTTGAGATGACCTCGGACATCTTAAGGGACAAAAAGAAGGTGTAGAACAGTGCTGAATGTCACACTATAAGACTTAGAAACAAAAGGAATATGTGCACAGGCACATGTGTACACACTAGCATGGACGTCTCTGGAAGGATGTGCTTGACACAGGGCCCTGGCTGCCTCCAGGGAGGGGAACTGGGAGTCAGGGGCAAGGAGGAGTCTCATTCTGCTGTCCCCCAATCGCCAACACTCCCAGAGCACTCCCCTCTCCTTTTGCATTACAGATGGGGAAACTGAAGCACAGGTTTAAAAAACAGAAGTCAAGAAAAACACAGTGGGTCCTGTGAGCCTGGTAGCTGGAAATCACAGAGGGCCTGTGATCTTTCAGAGCCGAAGGGCAGGACCATTCTTGCTTAGTTCCTGGGCTTGCTGAACCAAGCAGTCACCACCGGAGGCCCTGGTTCACACCCAGAAGATCCAAGTCTCAAAGTGACCTTGCTCACAGGAGATGGTGCTTCATAAGACAGATGTGTGAATACTGCCAGCACCAACATCAAGCGCCAGCACACTGGCCATTCCTGGGCTGGATCTGGGGGCCCCAGAACACGTATGTCAGGCCCACGAAGGCAGGGATTTCATCTACTGGTATGTGGTACAAGGCAGCACCTGAGCAGGCACTCTGTAGGTATCCGGGGAATCAGTGAGCAAGGCGGCCAAAGTTCAAGAGGCCCCAGACCCAGTGCACACAGAGGTCAGTGCACACCCAGACAGATCACACCCAGGACGGGTACACATGGAGACCCAATGAGCACCCACACCAATTATACCAAGGCCCAGCACACATGCAGGCAGAACAACAGTGGCCTCTTCCCTCTCTGAGCCAACACCTCAGGCTGCCATTTCTCAACTTGTTTTAACCCATGACCTCTTTGGGACAAATTACAGTATAAATCCCTAACCCTGAATTCATATTTCTATTTTTCAGAAAATGGGAAAGGGGTGGCACATCCCATGGTACACTTCATCAGATCATAATCGTCCTCT
Organism: Vulpes vulpes; assembly: GCF_048418805.1. Taxonomy (NCBI): domain Eukaryota; kingdom Metazoa; phylum Chordata; class Mammalia; order Carnivora; family Canidae; genus Vulpes; species Vulpes vulpes. Next base: position 9,290,184 of record NC_132780.1, read on the forward strand.
TAGAAATTTTTATTTTTTTAAAGATTTATTTATTTATTCATGAGAGACACAGAGGAGAGAGAGAGAGAGGCAGAGACATAGGCAGAGGGAACTCCGGCATGGAGCCGGACGTGGGACTCGATCCTAGGTCTCCAGGATCACGCCCTGGGCTGAAGGCGGCGCTAAACCGCTGAGCCACCTGGCTGCCCTCTCTTAAAAATTTTAAATGCTAAAAAAAAAAAGAAATTTTTAAATGCTGACTTCAGGTATAACCATGGATTGAAAAGAAAACAAATCACTGGGGCACCTTTGGTGGAGGGGGGCTCAGTTGGTTAAAGCATCTGACTCTTCAGCCTAGGTCTTGATCTCAGGTTGTGAGTTCAAGCCCCACGCTGGACTCCATGCTAGACACGGAGCCTGAAAAGAATAGAAAAAAAATAAATTACCCATCTCCTAAAAGACATTAGAAAGAATAAAATATGTATATATCTCACATACAGAGATCTTAAGAGATTGTCACAGGAAAAAAAGCAAGTTGAAGGCTAAGATGCAAAGTGTACCATCATCTGTTTATAGGGGAGGAGAACACAGTCCATCAACAGAAGCCTGGATAAATAAATGATGGTTCATCCACACCATGCAAACACTGGAAGCAGCACCAAGGGGCCTCTCTGGGCCGCAGAGCTGGTGATGAGATGCATGGGCTCAAACAGCAACTCTGCCACCAGGGCCAGATGACCCCTCCTCAATAGACTAGGGACACTGAGGTGCAGGTGAGCCACTATGTATAGAGCTTAGCACACAGGAAGTGTTCAAGGAAGGTGTTCGAGATGCTGGGTGAGGCCTGGACCCAACCCATCCACCCTGGCTCATGATGCCCAGGCCCACAGGAAGCCAAGGAACCCACAGACATGGAGGAGGTTGTGCAGGGGTAACTGGGGCTCTCCTGCTGCCAGACAAGCCCCCAATCCTGTTCCAACTGGACCAAGATTGCAAAGTTGCAGCACAGAATTCCAGAGAAAAAGCAAGGGCCTCTGTCCAGGATACTCCTTAAGGGTTTGCAACATGGTGTGTCTGGGGCAGAGGGGAGCTCCCACCCCAGAGCTGAGGCTGCTGTGCCTTCCACCCGTCAAAGGAGAGCTCCCAGGAGAACCAATCCCCTTCCCCCAGAGACATGATGGGGAAAAAAAAAGCTTCTTCCATACTCATCGAGACACTAGAGAGAGGGGGGCATTTCTGATGTGGAAATCGAGGCACATAGAGATGGAGTCACTTGTGGGGGTCATGCAAACAGGAGGTGGCAAAGCTGAGACTCACACCCTGGCCCTTGTACTCCTGGCACCATGCCGCCACTCCCTGATGAGAGTTAGCTTCCTTCCCAGATGAGGCCCGGGAGATTAAGCAGGGCCCTCTCACAGAAGACTCAGGGAATAAAGGACACTGATGCCATGGAGCTGGGGCGGGAGTGAAGGAAAGCCACCCACTGGGAGTTCTGACCTTGGCCACTGTTGTGAGAGGGGCCTCCCTCACTAGACAGCAATAGAAATGCCATGGCTCTTGGAGCACACTGTGGCCAGAAGCTGCGCAGGTGCTTTATGTGCCATTAACCTGAGTTGGCCCACAACCCTCCCAAGTAGGTACTGCTACTCACCTCATTCTATAAAAGAGGAGACTGAGGCATGGAGACGCAAGCATCTGACCAATTACACAGCCCGTCAGCAGAAGCTGCAGGAAACCCGTGTGTCCCTACCGCCCTCGAAGCACTTCTGTCAACTGAGTACTTTCGGGTAGCTTCTCATCCTTCGTGTGGGCTCTGGGGCCATGGGAAGCACATCGGGGGGGAGCCCTGCTCCCCCAGCAGCACTAAGCGGAATGCAGACCTGCTCAGGAGGAGGCCTCTGGGCCCGGAGCTCAAGTCCATGGCAAACTGCTGTGGGGCCCTGTGAGACATCACTTCTCATCTGCCTCCCATGTATCAGGGCATGACACACTGGCTGAAAAGCAGACTCTGGAGCCAATGGCCTGGCATGAGCCCTGGGTCTTCCCTTCCTGGTGGCAATGCCAGGCCATCTGACTTTCCCGTGCCTCAGTTGGCTGACATGTAGGGCTAGGACCAGGGGGTTGTGTGTGTAAGGACAAAATGAGGAGACAAAAAGTGCTTAGGGCAGTGCCTGGCATGGAGCAAACACCTCAAAGGGCTGGAGTGAGAACTCACCCAGGCGGCTGGTGAATACTTCCTGAGCACTTTCAGTATGCCAGGCCTGCATTCTGGTGCTGAGGGTGCAGAAGGCCTGGTAGGTGCCAGCCTTGCTGGGGTGACAGAGAGAGGAACTGAGGAGACAAGGGCAGGAGAGAGGACCAGCCCAGAATGGACTGGGCTCCACACAGCATTGTGCTGGGGACGGATGTCTTCATCCTTCATGGCCTGGGAAGCCGCTAAAGGGTTTGTGTGGGGGATGATGGGATCTAACTTCTGTTTCAAGTCTGCAGCTACGGTGGGATGTGGATTGCGGGTAGGGAAAGGAAGCATCAGGAGACTATGGCAGTCCTCCAGGCAAAGGGTGCCAGGTGGCAGAGGGGATGGAGAAGAGGAAAGGCACCGGCACATGCAATTCCATGGGGGCAGCCTGGGCCAGCCGCTTCCTCCTCTGTTCCCCACCATGGCCAAGGCCCTGAGCTCCAGTGAGAGTGGCACAGCGCTGGTCCTATTCTGCAGCCTGAGGCAGGCAGTGTGTCTAGCATGTTTAAGGAGTTGCAGAGAGATCAATGTGACTAAAGTGAGGCAACTAGCAATAGAAAATGATTCTGGGGGTGCCTGGGTGGCTCAACTTGCTAAGCATCTGCCTTGGGCTCAGGTACATGATCCCAGGGTCCTGGGATCAAGCCCTATGTTGTCAGGCTCCCTGCTCAGCAAGGAGTCTGCTTCTCCCTCTGCCCCTGCTCATGTGTGCGTGCTCTATCTCTGTCTCAAATGAATAACTAAAAATCTTTTTTTTTAAAGGGAAAAAAATGATTCTGTAGAAGAAACCAGATCATGTAGCACTCTGCAGAATACGACATAAACTAGGGCACCTGGGTGGTTCAAGTCTGGTTAAGTGGCCGACTCTCGATCTCAGCTCAGGTCTTGATCTCAGGGTCCTGAGTCTGAGCCCCCTATTGGGCTCCACACTAGACATTGGAACCTACTTAAAAAAAGGAGGGGGGTCCCTGGGAGGCTCAATCAGTTGAGCATCTGACTCTTGATTTTGACTCAGGTCATGACATCAGAGCGGAGTCAGCTGTCAGCTTGTCCTCCCTCTGCTCCTCCAGAGCCTCTGCGCTCTTTCCCTTTCTCTCTCTCTCTCAAAAAAAAAAAAAAAAAAAAGAATATGGCATAAACTCTGGAGTTTACTCCCCAGTGTCCCCAGTGGAAGTAAAGCCACTCAGAATTCTAAGCAGAGAAATGACATGGTAAGAGTTACATTAAAAAGGTCATAATAACAATGTGATGCACTATTAAGTATACCAGCTAAGACCAAACGTCTGCGAACTTCTCCTGTAAACCACCACGGAGTAAATATTTTAGGCTTTGTAGGCCACACGATCTCTGTTACAACTATTCAGCTCTGCCACAGTGGCAAAAGCAGTCATAGATAGTCTAGAAATGAATGGGCACAGCGTATTCCAATAAAACTTTCTTTGCAAAAACAGGAGGCTGGGGCCATGGTTTGCCAACCCTGCTCAGGCCCTAATTTCCGGTTTACAAGAAATATAAGCAGAGAGGAACAAAGTAAACAATGCCAAAAGGCAGTAAGATAACACATCCTGAGTGTGAGACATTCCACAAGACAACTAGCCCGGCTTGTGAAAAACAAAAAACAAAAAACAAAAAACAAAAACCACATTGTGTGAGGGGAAAAGACAGGGCTCAACGAGGTAAAAATAGGCCAAAGAGACAAGTACCTTGAACGAATCCCAGTTTGAAAAACATTTTGAGGACAACCGGGGAAATCCTAGTAGACATGGCCACGGAGAGGGGATTGGGAAATACCTACAACGTACAGTCACCTCAGGTATGGTAACAGCATCATGACTCTATAGGAGAAAGTCCTTATTCTTAGCAGATGCTTGCTGACGTATAAGGAGCAAAGTGTCAAGATGAAGTGCACAATTCAGCAGAAAACAAAGCCAGATAAGGCAAACCCGGCAGATGCTGGATGGGTGAGTCTAGGAGCAGGGTACCTGGGTGTTTGTTACCTATAGTATTCTTGCCATGTTCCCGTGCCTCTCAAACAACATGGCTGGGGTGGGGCGGAATTTAGGGGAAGGCAGGAGAGGCTACCAGGAGCCCTGGGGAGCAGGCCACTGTGGCATCCAGACAACACCCCTACCCCACGCCCCACCTCTCCCCAGGCTCGGGCCTGTGTGGGGCAGGCCGGTGAGGCCAGCCGGGAGTGGGCACCCTCCCTCTTGCTAGCTTTTACTTCCCCCAGGGCTAAGGTCAGGAATGGGGGGCGGGAGGGGGGGGGCGGGGTCTGGCCTCAGAGCAACTCCAGCAGATTTCTCTCCAGCAGGAGCAAATGCTAAGAAAAGGAGCAAGGCGGAGACTGTCCACCCCCTACAGTCCTGGTAAAGGATTCTTTCCCTTGCTGAAGAGCCCAGAATCTCACTAAAATGCAAAGCAGAGTGGGGCTCTTACCTACAACACTTTACCCACTCCCCACTGCTCCTTCTCCAGGCTTGTGAATGGTGTGCCACGTACTGCTGCATCAAGGGTTTCCTGTTTATCAGCTCCCTGAATCTCTGAGAGATCTTGTGACAAACCCCAACTGATTCATGAGCGTGGAGCCCTGGAGGGATCTCCCTCTGGAGTCCACGACCTGGCTGAACTCACCGGCTTCAAGGCCTCCCCTTGCCCTCTCCCAAGGCCCCTGGCCTATGGTTCTTTACTGACGCAGAACTCTCTGTGGTTCCTGAGATGACATCCTGTCTCACCTCTGGGCCTGAACACAAGCTAGTCCCTTTTTCTGGAGTCACCTCGGCCAACACCCAGGCCCTATGCACCTACTGGTCTCCATTTGTTTTTACTGGCAGCCCGTGGTTTCTTCTGTCCCCAGCTTTCAATGGAGTAACCCCTCAGCTGGCCTGAGATGGTAGGTAGTTCTGCTATGCAGGGCAGGCATAATTTAACTTTGGGAAGCCACACAATGACAATTACAGTACAGACTGTGGAAACACACAATATCATTTTGTGTGTCCTCCGGATATGCACTGTCCGAGGGGGGAGCCACCAGCTATTTATGGCTACTTACGTTTAAGCTGATTAAACAAAGACAAAAATTCCATTTTGCAGTCTAGCCACATTTCACATTTCCAAAGCACCTGTGGCTACTGGCCCCCTCTCAGATACCACAGGTATTCAATATTTCTATCATGGCAGAAGGTTCTCATGGGTGGCACTGTTTTCCTGGATTCTCCACAGCGTCAGCTGAATCCTCACCCCCACCCCCAGCCAAGCCAAAGGAGTGTTTCTCAAAGTGAGGTCCAAAGGGACAAAGTGGGGAAAAAGATACTTGCTACTCATTACAAAGGTCTAAGCTCCCTCATACAGAAAGAGCTTTCAAGAAAAAGACCAACTACTCAACTGAAAAATAAGCAAAGGTTACGAACAAACAGTTCGGAACAGGAAACTCACGTGACCTTGAACGTTGGGGAGGATGCTCCAACTCCCCCATAAAGACAAAATGACCAGTGAAAACCACCTTCAGGTGCCACTTCTCACCGGTCAAACTGGTAAAAATCCAAACGTTTGAAAACACAAGGCTGCAAGGACATTCAGACATCACCGAAGAGAAACACTTCTCAAAATCACCAGTGCATGTTCCCTGTGACCCAGAAGTCCCATGTCTAAGAATTCCTCTTATAGATTCACCTGCACGTATGTCCAACGAGGTAAGCATTCAGGTACTTCACCGTGGCCCCACCTGTAATGAGCCACTGCCCAGAAACAACCCCAATCATCATTCGTAAAGAACTGCTAAGTAAATCTGGGGACACAGATGCGCAGCTGCTGAAGACAAAACCAGAGCCAGCACGGCGGAGGTGGCTCTCTATAGGCTGAAGCAGAAAGATTCCCCAAGACCAAGAAAGTAAAAAAGAGAGTTCAGAAGTCTGTGTACAATACTACCTTTTGTGTAAAAAGAACCAGCCAGGGGAGCAGAGTGCAAAAGTCTATCTGAATGAGCTCGTCCACCCATGAAGCTCTCCAAGGACACAGATGAACGGTCAGCACGGGGCTGTATGTGACAGACACCTCCTGACACTGTTTGATTTTTGAACCAGGTAAATCTGTATCATCTCTTCCAATGACTAAACCAATTGTTTTAACCATCCGCTTCAAAATCAGTGGCTATAGTCATTAAAAATGCAGCTCCCTGACCCCCCACAGATTTGCAGACAATGGGAGGGCCTGAAGTGGGTCCAAAGCTTCATACCATTAAACTCTCCCCATGATTCCAGTGCACCCTCCAGTCTAAGAACACAGAAGAAAGTCTGTAGACTAAGAACCCCTGCTCTTTCCAGCTCTCAACAGAGCTCAGACAGGAAACTCCTAGGCAGGGGCCCAGGGGACTCTGTCCTGGCTACTCTCAAAGGGCGGCCACACAGAGGCTGCAACTCGCCTCTCATCTGGAGAGTCTACGTGGAAGGTCCTCTCGATGACAGTGGTCCACTGCAAGCAGCGTATGACAAAGGTGTTGGGCCGTGGCCTCTCAGTCTTCATCAGCTGGCATTCTGTAGACAAAGAGAGAGGACAGAGCCAGGAGAGTGAGGACACAGCCCTGCCAGCCTGCAGCCCACATGGCCTGAACCACCTCCTGCACTCCAGATGGTGTGGTGATACGTTAGTGACTGAGTCAGCCCTGGCCTTGTCTCTGTGGGGCTCAAGGTCCAGAGTGTGTTGGGGAGGGGGCCAGACCACCAGATGATGACAGCCCAGTGGTCAGGCTTGTGAAGGGGGAAGCCCAGGGGGCAGCCAACCTAGCCCAGAGTTCAGGGGGCATCCCAGAGGAAGCAGCGTCTCTGCACTGAGCCCTCACGGACAACGGAACGTAGTCAGCCTACAGAAGGGTGCGTCACATACAGAAGCCCAGAAGTGCAACAGAGTCCAGCACAGCAACAGAATGGTGGATTCTGCTCTAGATATAAGAAGGGGAGAAGAGAAGAGCAGGCTGGAGGTGGACAGGACTCAGACTGCAGGGTCCAGGGTGGTGAGGAACCTGGACTTTGTCTTGAGGACAACAGGGAGCCACAGAAAGTTTTCAATAGGGAAAAGACACGAAGAGATTTAGACAGATCCCTCTGGCTGCCAGAGACAGTGAGAAAGAAGGGAGGCCAGGGGCCCAAGGAGAAGGCTGGGGCCATACCACAGTGGGGCCATGGGGAGAGGAGGGTAGACAGGGAGACAGGCCACAGGAGAGGTGAAGGCCACCAGGACAGGGCCCAGGCCTCTGGCCTGAGCACCAGTGGGCAACACAGCCCTCCCCCCTGGGAGAGAGACAGAGTAGGAAAGGCTGGGGAGAGGAGTTGAGGCCAGTTTGCGACAGGGTGGTGAAGCAGGACTGGAGGACACCCAGGGAGATATGCACAAGTAGCTGCTCAAGATAGGCTGAAGTTCAAGTGAGAAGCTGGTGTGGGGCACAGCCACATTGGGGTCACCACAACACAGAGAAAGTGACCGAGACAAGGCTTTAAGCAGGACAGAGAGGGGAGAGGGGACTGGAGCTGGATTCAGAGTCATGGGTGGAAGTGGCCTCAGGTGCTGCTGGGCAAGAAGCGGGAGCAGGGAGCTGGGTGGGAGAGGGTGATGGTCTGGACTGAGGAGCTAGCTGCCTCTTAGGAAGTAGGACAATGAGGATGTGGAGATCGATTCAGGTGCCAGAGCAGGAAGGAAGCAGAGAGTCAGGGGCAGGACTGTGGTTCTGCAAGGCCCAGGCAAGGGACTGGGGTCTGGTAAGCTTTCACTGGCCAGGGTCCAGCTGGAAGGCACCACTTGGGGTACCACAGGGGACACAGGATGTGAAGTTAGCTCTGCCATCAGCTGAGTGGGAGGCCACACTGTCTCTAGGTTAGAGGGACAGAGAAGTGGGCCGTTACCAGAGCGAAGGACAGCAGGCACCTGACACCAACCAGAACCATGGGGCCTGGCCGGCAGATTCAGAACCGCAGAGACGGTACTGCCTGGGGCAAGGGGCTGGGGAAATGCCTGGCTTCTCCCTTCTTCCTGCTCCCCACTGGCCACCAGTTCAGCCTTCCCACCCCAGGCTCAGCTGACACAAAGGTGGGGCAGGTGGGAAGGGTGGGAGATGGATCCGAGGACAGGCAGGCCCCAGAGAGGCCCATGCCTGAGAAAGGCCAACCCCATGTGCCCCTGGACCTGCCAGCGGTTCCCTGAGCACCTGAACTCTGGCGTGGCATGTCCCGAGACGCACCTGCGACAGAGAAGTTGTTCAGGGGGGGCAGGGTCTGGTCAGGGGCGTCAGGCCGCTCCTTGTATCCAATAAAGGAGCCGTCACTCTTCAACAGGAAGTACCGGGGCCTCCAGGTCTTGATGTATTCACCTGAACAGTGGCGGGGGGGGGAGAGGTGAAGGTGGGCAGCCCTGTGTGACAGCACCTCCACAAAGGGTGCCTGGGTGGGAGGAGGGTTGACGAGAGGGCAGAGAGGAGAGTATCTCTCCTAGAGAAAACCTCCAGGCAGCCCCTGCTGACGCAGGCTGGGCACTGGGCTGGGCCCCAGTGATCCAGAGGTCAGGCCTGGCAGGAAGGCGCCTGCCGCAGCGCCCCAGGGCACCAGCTGCCTCAGCGTGCGCCAGCGGCAAGCCATCCCGGCTGTCCTTGCCAGCGCGTGGCCCGGTCCCAGGGGAGGCCCAGGCTTCCAAACACACATGCCCTGTGGCCCTGTAAGGCCAAATCCCACGGGCTGGTATTCACCAGGACAGCCGTGCAGGTGGATCAAATGTCAAAACACTGTGCCAGGCAGGGTGTAACTGCTGCTGCGCCCTCTGAGTGCCCCTTCATTGCTTCCATTTGTTCAAACCGTGAATATCTCAGCACCCCACGTACACATGTCCATACTGCAAGGACCCACTCCTCAGAGGACTGCTAAGGATTAAAACAAGATGGTGAAACAGACCTACAGAAAAACTCATGTGTAAATGTCCACAGCAATATTATTCGTAATTGTAAAAAGGGGAAACTCAAAGTCCATCAACTAATGAACGAACAGACAAAACAAGGCATAAACATACGATAGAATATTATTCAGTCACATGAAGAAATTATCACTGCATGCTGCAGCTTATGCTAAGTGAAAAATGCTTCTCACGAGGGACCACAAATTATAATTCCATTTGTATAAAATGTCCAGAGCAGGCAAATCTATAGGTGAAAAGCAGATTAGTGGCTGCCCAGGACTGGGAGGGAGTGGGGGAAGCCAGGGGGGAGGTTGGAGGGCAATGGCCAAGGGGGAGGGCAGCTTCCTTTCCAGGAGAGTTAAAATGCTTTAAATTGACTGCAGTAGGGGGCCCACAACTCTACACCAAAAGCCACTGAACCATATATTTTAAGTGGCCGAATTGGGGGTGCCTGGGTGGCTGTCTGCCTTTGGCTCACGTCATGATCCCACCAGGGTCCTGGGATAGTGCCCCATGTTGGGCTCCCTGCTGAGCGGGGAGTCAGCTTCTGCCTCTGACCCTCCCGTCTCATGCTCTCTCTCTCTCTCTCTCTCTCTCGCAAATAAAGGGATAAAATCTTGAAACAAATAAAAATAAATAAATGGCCAAATTGTATGGTGTGTGAATTCTAGTTCATGCTGTTAAAAAACATGAGATGGCAACCATAAGACACCCAGCTTAGGGCCCAACACACCACAGGTGCTCAATAAATGCTTCTTATCAGCCCACTATGCAAGGAGGCAAGCAAAAAAAGGCTGTGCTAGGGCCCTTGTTCATTTGGCACATGGGAGACAGGATGGCAGGGTGGGCTCTCAGCTGGGTGTGCTGTGTGGCCTCCAATAAGTCACTTCACTTCTCTGAGTCTTTGTCTCTTCTCATGGGGATCTCCATTAACTGATGACAATGATTAGGTGACACTCTAGTGGTACTCTGTGTCAGGAATTGCCCTAAGTATCTTTTAAGGACTTAACTTATTCAATGCTTTCCAATGTCGATATTACACGACTCAATGTACATAAAGTTCAAGAGCCAGCAAAATCCCAAATCCAATAGCACAAAGGAAGGATTATACGACATGACCAAGAGGGTTTGATCCCAGGAATGCAAAGGTAGTTCAATATATGAAAACCAGTCAACATGGGATCCCTGGGTAGCGCAGCGGTTTGGCGCCTGCCTTTGGCCCAGGGCGCGATCCTGGAGACCCGGGATCGAATCCCACATCAGGCTCCCGGTGCATGGAGCCTGCTTCTCCCTCCGCCTGTGTCTCTGCCTCTCTCTCTCTCTCTCTCTCTGTGACTATCATAAATTAAAAAAATAAATAAAATAAATAAAAAAAAGAAAACCAGTCAACATAATACACATTAATAGAACAAAAGAGGGAAAAATTCACATGATCATCAGCAGAAAACTATTTGACAAAATCCAACATCCCTTCATGATAAAAAACACTCAGCAAGCTGAGAATAGAAGAGAATTTCCTCCACATGATAAAGGGCATTTAGGAAAACCCAGAGCTAACATCATTCAATGCTGAAAGACTGACAACTTTCTTGTTAATATCAGGGAAAAACCAAGATGTTTACTGCTTTCACCACTGCTAGTAAACACTTCTGGCTGCACCAGAAGTTCTAGCCAGAGAAAAAGAAAAAGAAAGAGAGATAAAAGGCACCAAACTTGAAAAAGAAAAAGCAAAACTATCTATATTTGCAGATAACATGATCCTATATATAAAAAATCACAAGGAATCCACAAAGTAATGACAAGAGCTAATAAATGTGGCAAGATCAACACACAAAACCAGTTGTTGTTTCTGTACATTAGCAATGAACAATCCAAAAAGGAAATTTAAAAAATTTCCATTTACAGTAGCACAAGGAGTTAAAAGATACAAAAATAAATAAATAAAATAAAAGATATACACATTAAAAACTACAAAATACTGCTTTTAATAAATAGCTCAATTAAAAAATGAACAAAGGGCTTCAACGGACATTGCTCTAAAGATGTAAAAATGGCCATGAAAAAATGCTCAACATCATTAGGTACTAGGAAAATGCAAGTGAAAAGCAATAATGAGCTGCTACCTCACACCCACGAGGATTGTAATTTAAAAGAGAGAGAAAAGAAAAGGGATGCCTGGGTGGCTCAGTCGGTTAAGCATCTGACTTTTTTTTTTTTTTTTTTTTTAAGATTTTATTTACTTATTCATGAGAGACACAGAGAGGCAGACACATAGAGGGAGAGCAGGCTCCATGCAGGAAGCCCGATATGGTACTTGATCCCGGGACTCTAGGATCACGCCCTGAGCCAAAGGCAGACGCTCAACCACTGAGCCACCCAGGTGTCCCAAGCATCTTACTCTTGATTTCAGCTGAAGTCATGATCTCAGGTTGTGAGATGGAGCCCTGTGTAGGGCTCTGTCCTAGGCATGGAGCCTATTTAAGATTCCCTTTCTCCCTCTCCCTCTGTCCTTCCCTCCTCTAAAAAACATTAAAAATAAGCAAAATAATAATAGAGAAAGAAAACAAAAACAGAACAATGCTGGTGAGGATATAGGAGAAATGAAACCCTTGTGCACTGTTAATGTGAATGTCAAATGCTGCAGTTCTGTGAAAAGTCTGGTGCTTCCTCCAAAATTTAAATACAGAATACACTATAGATCATAAATACAGAATATACAACTCTGATACATACAGACATAAAAACATATATAATCACACAAATTGCATGTGATTATGATTATGGAATACATGACCCAATTTATTTTTATTTTTTATTTTTTTTATATATTTTTTTATTTTTTTATTTATGAGAGTCACACAGAGAGAGAGAGAGAGAGGCAGAGACACAGGCAGAGGGAGAAGCAGGCTCCATGCACTGGGAGCCCGACGTGGGATTTGATCCCGGGTCTCCAGGATCGCGCCCTGGGCCAAAGGCAGGCACCAAACCGCTGCACCACCCAGGGATCCCTATTTTTATTTTTTAAAGATTTTATTTATTTATTCATGAGAGACACAGAGAGAGAGGCAGAGACGCAGGCAGAGGGAGAAGCAGGCTCCATGCAGGGAGCCTGATGTGGAACTCGATCCCAGGTCTCCAGGATCACACCCTGGGCTGAAGGCAGTGCTAAACCGCTGAGCCACCTGGGCTGCCCATGACCCAATTTATATAACCTGTATAAATACAGATTATAAATATAAAACCTATGATCCAGCAATTCTACTCTCAGGTTCGTACCCAAAAGAACTGAAAACAAGTGTTCAAAGGCTTGTACACAAATGTTTGTAGCAGCTCTATTCACAATAGCCAAAAGGTAGAAATAACCCAATGTCTGCCACCAATGTATAGATCAACAAAATGTGGTATTTTCATACAACGGAAAGTTACATTAATGGCCATAAAAAGGAAAGAAGTAATCTCATCCATGCTACTATATGGATGAACCTCAAAGACATTTTGGTAAGTGAAAGGGAGCTGGACACAAATGGCATTTCATTTTTATGAAATGTCCAGAACAAATAAATCCTTAGACACAAAAACAAAAATTGGTGGCTGCCGGGGGCTGGAGGAGGGGGGCATAGGGAGTGACTGCTTAATGATGAGAATGTGTCAGAACTAGACAGAGGTAGAGGTTACACAACATCGTGAATGTACTAAGGGCTACTGAACTGTACACCATAAAATGGTCTTTTGTGTTACAGAAATTTCACCTTCATTTTAAAGAGCAAAACAAAACAATAAAACAGAAAAAACACACCTAAGGCTACCAGATGTTAGGTGAGTGTTCCTGTGTGGAAAGGGGAGGGCAGAGGGCTTCCAGGGATGGTCTTGTTCTACTTCTTGATCTGGACATTGGTTTTGGAGTGAGTTTATGATCCAGGCACTCACCTGTGGTGTTTTATGTGTTGGTAATAAGGGGGGAAAAGGAAAGAAAAGAAACCTGAAAGGAAAGGAAAAACATCCTCACAACAATACCATTTTACAGATGAAAAAACTGAGGCGCAGAGAGGCTCCCAGAGACTCCTTACTTGTCCAAGGCTCAGGGGGAACTAGGAAAGCTGGGCTTGGAACTCAGGTTTGTTCCATCCAGAGTCCATGCCCTTGACCACTACACTGTCTGCCTCAGTCCTGGCAGATGGGGGCTGGCCTGGAAGGGACCTGGCAAGGGTGTGCTGAGGCTGTGTCAGAAAGGGGAGAAACACATGGTATGAGTGACTCCAAGAGTTGTTCTCTCACTTTGCCTGCTCCTTGAGCAGACCCTGCTCAGCAAGAAGTAGCCTGTGGGCCAGGCCTTGAGAGCAGTGGTTTGGGAGGCAGAGGATAAGTCTTTGCTGAAACTTGGCGGTAAGGCAGTCTTCCTGCTGAGCCTCAACTTCCTGGCTTATAAGACGGTGCCCACCTCACAGGACAGATATGGAAACACAACAAAACTGGACTTGCCTACAGCAGAGCCCCTTGTCCGGCACAGAACAGACACATGGTAAACTGAGGCTCTCTTATTTTAACCATCACTGCTGGGGTGAGATGGCACAGGTGCCCACCTTCCCTTGCCCACCTCTGCTTGGAATGGTGGGTCATGGGGGAAGCACCAGGCTGGCTCTGTGTAGAGGGTGTGACTCTTGATCGTGGGGTCATGACTTCAAGCCCCACGTTGGGCCTAGAGCTTACTTTTAAAAAAAAAAAAGAAATGAATGGCAGACAATGGGAGACCCAGGAGCACTGAGCATGTGTGTGTGAACAGTGCAAATCCAAAGTGGGTATGTCCAGATAGGCCACCCCAGCAGCTCATCTGGCCCCCTGCAGCATGAATAGAGGCACTGAAGGCCTAAGAGGCGCTGAGACCTATTTAATGCTATCAGCAGCCCTAGACCAGACACAAGCTCCCACCCCAGCTACAGTTCTCTGGCCACCTCCAGAGCTCCTTACAGCCCAGCCCAGTGAGCCACTAGCTGGGGGAGACTCAGGAGCCTGAGACCCTGGCACACCCTAACACACTCAGCACCCCCACACAATCTCAATCGTTCATTCAACAATCAGTTATGGAGCACCAACTGCATGCCAAGAACTTTCCTAGGCCCTGGGGTCACCACAGTAAATAAGCCAGATAAAACCTCTGCCCTCGTAGAACTGAGTGGGAGGCCTGGGTTGTTAGCCCATTTTACCGATGTGAAACCAAGGCTCAGAGAGGTGACATAGCTTGCTCACAGTCACCAAGAGGAAGTGGCAAAGCCAGTGAGTACCACGCTTCTGGGGACAGGAGGCCTGGGCTCTGATAGCGTAGGCAAAGCTGCTGTCAAGGACTTCATTTCTCTGGGCCTCAGTTGACTACTTGCACTAGCACACGGGCCATGCCATGGCTCCTGACGCCCAGGGCTCAGATAGCTTACAGGTCAACTAAAGCCAAGGGCCCAGCATGGCTGGATGCCACTTCCAGCTCGCCCTTGCTCTCTCCAAGGCAGCCACCCTGGCCAACTCCACCAGGCACACTCTTGTCTTCGTCCCTGCTGTCCTGTTCCCTAGGACAGCCTTGCCTAGCTAAGTGTCTGTCTCCTTCCCTTGCCTCCTCTGGGCCTCCATCATTATCCCCTCCTCAGAGGCTCGCCCTCAGTCCCTACTGCTCACAATAGTACTCCTCATCACCTGACATTGTTATGTCTGCTTCTCTGTTCACTGACCCCAGCCCCCACGGGAATGTGAACTCCACGAGGGCACCACATGTCCCAAGAACCTGGGACCCCAGGACAGCCCAGCACACCACACACACTCAGTGAGTATTGACGGAATGAATGAATGTTGAGTATTACCTCACTATGTGACTTCCCATCCCTGAGCCTCAGCTTCTTCATCCATAAAGTGGGGCTATGACCAAGCCATGAATGCAGAGGCAGACTCAAGACTCGGCCTGGAGACTCGACCCCAGGCAGGTTGCAGCTCCCCAGGCTGCTGCTGAAGGAGTCCACAAAACGGGCTTTTAAGGAGCTACTGGCCTGAGACGGCCAGGTAGGGCTCAGCACGCCGGTGCCTCTGGCTGTAAAACCCCGTACCTCTGCCTCCCCAGACACCATCTGCCAGGAGGAAAGCCAAGGCAGGAAGGGAGATACACAATCCAGGGACAAAAGTAGCCCCTTACCACGCTTATGGAGCCAGCCTTCTTTGATGACAGACACCTCGTTCATGGTGGCAGCGTGACACGCTGTCACCTAGCTTGGGACAGCCCAGGGCAGCAGGACATGCAGGAGGCACGGTGGACAGAGCAGTCTGTAAGATAAGAAAGGAGCTCATCAGAATGCAGGGGGGACCCCGCCTCGGCCCCTTCCCTCGGGAAGGCCAGGCTCTCTGGCCCCTCTAGTGGCTCTGCTGGCGCTGCACAGGGTGGAGTCAGTGAGCACAGGGAGCCCCGCCCACTCAGCCCAGTCCGAGGAGGAAGATGTGGCCTTGTCCTCAGGGACTCCAAATGGGGACTGGGGTCTGGGGGCTGGGAAGGGGGTGGTTACCCTGCCCTCAGAGCCTCACTCCGGAGGGACAGAGCTCCCTGGCTCACGCAGGTCTCGCTGAGCAGAGGCAGCTCTTCCACCCACCTTCAGGCCACACTGGGCTGGAGGAAAGGGAGCTGTGGCTCCACCCCCTGTGTCACTCCCAGGCCCCCACACTGAGGTAACTTGGGATGAATCAGACAGCCCTGGGCACCTGAGGGAGTGCTCAAAGCCACCAGCACCTGCCCGCCTCCGCCTCTCCCCCCTCCCCACATACACTCTCCACACCCCCAACCCACCACCCTCAGCAAACCAAGTGCCTGCGACCCCCTGCATCAAGTCACCCTTCACTCCCTCAGCTTCAGTCCCCTCTTTGCCCCCACCAGATGACTGAGGGAAGGAGAGCCTCTGACACTCACGACACTCAGGATCTTGAACAAGACAGCCGCCTACTGCATATGCACTTGTCTGGGGCTTAGGAGCCAGTCCCGGGGGTCCAACCAAGGCCGTGGTCCCTTCCCCAAGACCTCCACTTCCGTCCTCAGGGACCAGCAGCCGACAGACTGACAGACGCCGAGGCCACTGCTTCGTCTCAGGTTCCCAGGGTGGAAGGGAGAAGGGCGGGAGGCAGCTGCGCGCTGGGCCCCTACCTGGAGCCACAGGCCTGGAAAGGGGCCATGGAGCCCAAGGCGCCTTTCGCCTTTCCTGGCCTGGGGTTATTTGCGGACAGCAGGTCAGGAGCTACGGTGGCCCCCAGAGAAGCAGCAGCTGGCTCTGGGGACACCGCGAGCATCGGCTTTCTCTCATGCCCCAGGGGAGCGGGTGGGCCGGACACACTACTGCCTGGCATGTGACGGTGGCAGGCTGCCCAGACCCAGGCAGGCAAGGGAGGTAAGTGGGAGGAAGCGAAAGGAAAGACAAGATGGACAGTGACAGGGAAGTAAACAGCGGGGTGAGAAATCACGTTCTGGACTCTGAGCTGCAAAGGCAGGGCCAGGAGCAGCACAGGGGCGCCCTCCTTCAGCAGGATGACCAGCACTTGGGGGCTCAGGCTCCACGGGTGGAACCCCCAGAACCACGGACCCTCGAGCCTGAATACTCCACCAGCCTGCGCGTCCACCTCTAATGTGACCAGTCTCTGCACCTGCCCCACCCCACACCCCGCCTCCTGCCCTCCCCAGCCCACTCACTGGCAGGGGTCCAAGGGCTGTCCTCTCCATCGGCGGTCCCCCACCCCCTTCCATCCGTCCCTGTTCTCCAGACAGACCCCCTCGAACCTGACCCAGTCCTTCCCCCACTCAAAACCCTCCCGTGGCTTCCCACTGGCCTCGGGAAAGAGCCAAGCTCCCTTGCTTGGGATTCAAGGCCCTTCAGGACCGGCCTCTGCTGACCTTCACTCCAGCTGCCTCCCGCCCCTGCTCAGCTCAGCAGTCCCCACTGTCCATCCACCTGCTTCCTGACGCCTCTCCCAACTGCCCTGGCCTTCTCCCCAGGCTCTGCTCTCAAAGCAAATACTCCATCTAAATCTTAAATCTGGCCCCGTCCCCCCAAGTTAAAAACCTTTCCAGGGTTCCTCAGTGTGCTCAGACACAGAACAAAGTCCTTTCCACCACAAGCCTAATGTCACCTAGAAAGTTCTCTATTGAACTTTAATGACTGTGACAATAATTATTACACCCGGTACTACCTACGTCTCCGGCCCCTCCTCCTCACCCCCCTCTCTCCTGTCTCTCAGGTCCATCCCTCTGGCCTCCATCCCTGGTACCTCCGGTCTCTCCTCGAGGTCTCAGCTGAACCAAAGCTGCCTCCAGGAAGCCTTTCTGAACTAGGGCTGCCAGGGTGTTCTCTGTGCACCTCCTCAGCCCATTCTCCCACCACCCATTAAGTGCTAATTTAGTGGACCAGCACAGCACCTGGATCTCTGCCGAGTACATAATGAATGAACCCAAGTCTCCCCAACCCAGGACCAGACAGCCACGGAAACATTTCCAGAGTCTATTCACTCCATCAATCTCCTTTGAGTGTGTCCCTAAGGTCCAGACAATATACCGGGTACCAGAGATGAATCATCAGGAAGACACAGCCCCTGCCGTCACGGAGCTCACATCCCGGTGGAGGAGGCAGACAAGGCTCAAGTACACATGTAACAATGTCAGGTGGTGGGGAGGTGCTGTCGTATGGGGAACATGTGAGGAGGGAGGGAGCCATGCTGCCATGTAGGGAAAAGAATTTCAGACAGGGGAAGAGCACGTGCAAAGCCACTGGGGCAGGAAGTACTTGTAGATCTTGAAGAACTACCAAGGGGCCAGTGTGGCTAAGGAGCCAGGAGAGGCAGGCAGGAAGAACACTTAAGGCCTGGCATGAGGTGGTGGTGGGAAGTTCGAGAAGTCTTCCCTGACAGGGGCTGATGTTGCGCTTTCCCTGGTACCAGCTCAGTTCAGAAATTCCAAAGAACCAGGATGGAGAACGCAAATCAAAGGAAAGGTGGACATGGAAGGACAGGACCGGGGCCTGGTGTCCAATCTTGGCTCTCCCCTCCCATCCCCAGCCCTGCAGCCGAGATTCTGCTTGTCTTGGGATAGTAAGCGGCACTGAAGCACCCACTGTGTGCAGAGGCTCAGCCTCTGGCCTGGCCTGCCCCCCAGGGAACACCCGAACACGTGGGTGAACACTCAAACACGTAAGCTGCTGCCGTGATCAGAGAGAAGCAAAGGCAGCCAGGTGTGGCCAAGAGCAGCAGGGTTGCAGAGTCCGAGAGCCACTGCCAGCTGGGTGGCCTTGAGAGAGTAGGGTGCCGGTGCCCTCGTGGAGTCTCTCCTGAATGATCCCAGCCACCCAACCAGAGGGGCAGTGACCATGCCCTAGGGAGGGCGGAAGCCATTTACCTTGGGTCTCCCAGCTGGGGAGTGGCGGAAGCCCTGGCCACTGCTCGGCACCTCGGGGCCACTTTTTACATTCTCATTTCAGCAGCTAAGACGCCAGCGCCAGCGCAGCTTGAGTGAGGGCAGGGGGAGGAACTGGAAGATCCCCCTTGCCCCGCCTGAATCCCGCCCCGTCCTCCCGCTGAGGGTGGCGCCTGGGCTGAGGTGTCTGTGACGCAGTCCTGAGGTGATGAAACACCATGCACCAAAGCCAAGAGGATGGCCTGCTCCCTGGGGAGCTGCTGCTGGAGGACGCCCAGGCGGGAGGACAGAGAACAGCCTCTGGAAGCCAGGTGTCAGCACGCAGGGGCCTGCCCTGGCCGCTGGCCTGCAGGCAGCACACCCCATGGTGGGGAGGGCCTGGGTGGCCCCATCCCCACACGCTGCTTCCCTGAAGTGTCCAGGCCAGAGTGAGCTGAGGGCCTGGGCCAGAGCTGCAGCTTGTAGGCTTGAGGTGAGCCGCCTGGGAGGCATGGTGAAAAGAGCAAGGGCACTTTGCAAGAGAGGGTACCCACGCTACCAAGGAACACACACAATCCCATTATTTAGGGGGAAATGCAAATTAAAATCATCCACCAGGATGGCTGAAATTTTAAAAACTGACAGCACCAAGTGTTGACAAAGATACAAAGGAATACTGGTGAAGTCTAAAATGGTTCAACCACCATGGAATATTGCTTGGCAATAAAAATTAAAAGTCAATATGGACCCACACACCACAAACCAGTAATTACACACACACACACACACACCACCTCCAACAGAAAAGAGCGTGTTCGTTTATCAAAGGACATATGCTAGAATGTTCACAGCAGCAATACTCACAGTGACCCCCAAACTGGAAACAGACCGAGTGTCTACCCACAGGAGAACGGATAAAACAGATATATTCATACAGCAGAATGTTACTCCACCAACTACTGACAGACTACAGGGACAAACTGTAAGAGGGGTACCATGAAATCAAAAAAGCCAGACACACAACACTACATCAAGTGTGGGTCCAGTCATAGTTAAGTTCGGAACAGGCAACACCACACTATGTGTTTAGGGGTATTTTCTCGCTTATAAAACTGTGCACAACATCAAGGAAACAGATTTACAGAAGTCGGAAGAGTGGGCAGCTTTAGGAGCAATGGAGGGGGGATTTCTGGGAGCTGGTGTGTTCTGTTGTGGTTACACAGGGCTCTGCTCTATAGCTCTTCGTTACACTGCACCACACAAGATGGTTTTATTTTTTAAGATTGATTTATTTAGGGCAGCCCGGGTGGCTCAGTGGTTTAGTGCTGCCTTTGGCCCAGGGCGGGATCCTGGAGACCCAGGATTGAGTCCTGCATCGGGCTCCCTGCATGGGGCCTGCTTCTCCCTCTGTCTGTGTCTCGGCCTCTCTCTCTCTCCCGCCCCCACCCCCGAATAAATAAAAAAAAATTTTTTTTAATTAAAAAAAAGATTGATTTATTATTCATGAGAGACACACAGAGAGGCAGAGACACAGGCAGAGGGAGAAGCAAGCTCCATGCAGGGAGCCGGATGTGGGACTCGATCCCAGACCCCAGGATCATGCCCTGAGATAAAGGGAGATGCTCAACCGTTGAGCCACCCAGGCGTCCCTGAGATGGCTTTAATATATTTTTCTGGGGGCACCTGAGTGGCTCACTTGTTTACATGCCTGCTGTCTGCCTTTGGCTCAGGTCACAATGCCAGGATCCTGGGACAGAGCCAGCGCTGGGCTCCCTGCTCAGCGGGAAGTCTGCTTCTCCCTCTGCTTCTGCCCCTCCCCCTGTTCATGCATGCTCTCAAATAAATAAAATCTTTAAAAAAATATATTGTTTTCTGTACTGTATGACAACAGAAGTATAAAAAAAAAAAAAAAAGAACTGGGGTTTGAGAGCTCACAGAATGTTAGGGAGCCGAAATCAGGCCTCTTAGACTCACCCACCCCAGGGCCAGTCTGCCTGGATTTTCCCCTCAAGACGGCCGGGTCACCAATATAAGGAGGAAGAATCAGGGGTCCAGGGGATCCGAATTTCAACCCCAGGCTCTGCTGGCTTCCTGGCTGTGTGGCCACAGGCAAGTGATGCCCTACCCTCTGTGACTGTAGAGCTTCCATCTCTACAAGGATCCCACTAGAGAAGGGCCATTCACCCCAGGAGAGAGCCTGCACACACTCTCAGCCCCACAGCATGGGGAATGGGCTGCAGTGGGGAATGGGCTGCAGTGAGGGGAGGGGACATTTAGCTCGCACAGAAGACAGCTGAG
Source organism: Vulpes vulpes (assembly GCF_048418805.1). NCBI lineage: Eukaryota > Metazoa > Chordata > Mammalia > Carnivora > Canidae > Vulpes > Vulpes vulpes. The sequence goes on from NC_132780.1 coordinate 9,311,027, forward strand.
CTGGGATGAAAATCACTGCTCTCTGGGGGTGCCTCGGGGACTCAGTTAAGTGTCTGCCTTCAGGGTGCCTGGGTGGCTCAGCAGCTGAGCATCTGCCATTGGCTCAGGTCCTGATCCCGGGGTCCTGGGATGGAGTCCCACATTGGGCTCCCTGCAGGGAGCCTGCCTCTACCTCTGCCTAGGTCTCTGCCTCTCTGTCTCTCTCATGAATAAATAAATAAAATCTTAATAATAAAAAAAATGTCTGCCTTCAGCTCAAGTCCTGATCTCAGGGTCCTGGGATCGAGCCCCCACATGGAACCCTCTGCTCTACAAGGAGTCTGCTTCTCCCTCTCCCGCTGTTCTCTCTCGTTCTCACTCTTACTCTCAAATAAATCAATCTTTAAAAAAATAAAAGAAAAGGAAATCACTGCTTTCAGTGATCAGCTCTGATCAGGGATGGGGCAAGGCAACCAGACAGGGGTCCCTGAGGAGGCTGACAACTCTGGCAAGTTTTGTTTAAATAGCTTCTGACTACACGGGTGTCACTGACTTACTCTATCGTTAGGTCTCAAACGCTCTATAATAATTTATTTTAAAACTTCTTTAAGACATTTGTAGGAATGCCTGGGTGGCTCAACGGTTAAAACGTCTGCCTTCAGCTCAGGGCGTGATCCTGGAGTCCTGGAATTGAGTCCCACATTGGGCTCCCTGCATGGAGCCTGCTTCTCCCTCTGCCTGTGTCTCTGCCCCCGCCCCTCTCTCTCTCTCTCTCCTGTGTCTCTGCCCCTCACACTCTGTGTGTGTGTGTGTGTGTTTCTCATGGATAAATAAATAAATCTTAAAAAAAAAAAAAAAAAGACATTTGTATTCCCACCTATCTCATAAGTATTAGTTAACTACTCAATAGACTCCAAGCTGCAGCTCCTTCAGAAGCTTCAGTTCACAGTATTGGAGTCAGATCCATGAGAGGCAACTTATAGGAAGATGCAGGGCCACGGGGGGTCCAGGGTCAGGGGTGTCCTCATGACAGCACTGGGAACGGACAGGTTCCCTCCAAAACGGCTCCCTCTCCGTAAAATTAGGCTTATGTGGTTCCTGAGGGGGAGAGAGAGCTGTGAAGACTCACTGTGCTCTAGTGCTTCTGTCCTTACCCCTCTAGGACACTGTAACCACCTGAGTCTGAGCCCATGCCTCCTGTGCTCAAACCCCCCAGTGCCTCCATCTCACCCAGAAGAAAAGCCAGAGTTCTCACAGGAGCCTCAGGACTGTATGAGGTCCACATGGTCCTGTTTACTTCTCCAAATACACACTCCAAATACTCCTCTGGCTCCTTGAACACACCCGGCATCCCTACCTCAGGCCACCTGCTGCCCCCTCAGTTGGAATGCTCCCAGGTATGAGGGGCCCCATCTTACTTTCTTCAGCTTCTGCTCATGTTACTTTCTTCGAGAAGCCTTCCTAAGTAGACAAAAGGGAGCACCCACTCTACCTCCGCTTACCCTTTATTCTTTTTTAAAGAAAAAAATTTGTAAAAGATTTCATTTATTTATTCATAAGAACACAGAGAGAGAGAGGCAGAGACACAGGCAGAGGGAGAAGCAGGCTCCATGCAGGGAGAGCCCGACGTGGGAGGGTCTCCAGGATCACGTCCTGGGCTGAAGGCGGCGCTAAACCGCTGAGCCACCCGGGCTGCCCTACCCTTTATTTTTCTCCATACCTCCTCTTATCTTTTCTCTGTAAGCATTTATCATTGCTCACATGACTACGTATTTACTTAGCAACTTATTGTCAACTTCTCCCCACTACGATGTCAGCAAGGTAAGAGCAGGGGTTCTGGCTGGAATCCTCTGAGCCTCACATGGTGCTGGGGACACAGTGGGCCCATAAAAAGCTATCTGTGGAATGAATGCGCAGACTAAAGCCCTGCACCCAGAATCAGGCTCAGAGTAAGTTAGATTCCTTTTCTTGCCACTCGTCAAGTCCCTTTTTCCTCTGGCCCCCTCTCCCTGACCTGGTTTCTATGCCAGACAGCACAGATGGCAGAAGGGAGGCAGGAGGGGAGGCTCTGTGGCTCCTGGAGCTGGAGACAGTGGGGTGGGGCTCCTTGCCTGCGCTGCAACCCCTCAGGGGCCTCCCGGCCTGCCCTCTAATCTGCGCCTTCGCCTTCCCTACAGCTCCCTGAGGAGGACTTGCTTAGGAGATAAATGCAAAGACAACAGGAACCTGTCCTTCAACAGGCAGCACCTGCTTGCAGGAATCTGGGAGGAAAGGCACGCGTGCTGGGCAAGCGGAGAGGGAAGCAGCTCCCTTGTTTGCCATCCGCAGCTCTGGGAACTGGTCCTGTGCTTTGTGAGAGCACTTTAGCAAAGTTAAAAAAGTGGCAACCGCCCCAGCCGGAATTTCTCCTGCAGAAAATGCTCACGCCACCGCACAGAAGTTCTAAGGAGGGGGTTTCTCCGTCTCAGCACGAGTGTTATTTGGGGCCAGATAAGTCTTGCAGGAGGAGGTTTATCAGCATCCCTGGTCTCTACTTGCACACCTTCTCCTGAGCTGTGACTATTAAAAGTCCTCACACAGGCACCTTGGCTTGCTCAGGCAACTAAGCATCTGACTCTTAATCTTGGTTCAGATCATGATCTTGGGGTTGCAGGATGAGCCCCAGTTAAGGCTCTGTGCTCAGTGCGGAGTCTGCTTGTCCCTCTCCCTCCCCCTCTGCCCCTCCCCCTGTTCTCCCACTCTCTAAAATAAATACAATCTTTTAAAATTAAAGATTATTTATTCATGAGACACAGAGTGAGAGGCAGAGAGAAACAGGCTCTCCGCAGAGAGCCTGATGCGGGACTCGATCTGGGGACCACAGGATCACAACCTAAGCCAAAGGCAGACACCCAACTGCTGAGCCACCCAGGCAGTCTGGCGCCTGCCTTTGGTCCAGGGCGCGATCCTGGAGTCCCGGGATTGAGTCCCGGGATCAAGTCCCACGCCAGGCTCCCTGCATGGAGCCTGCTTCTCCCTCTGCCTGTGTTTCTACCTCCCTCCCTCCCTCTCTGTGTGTCTATCATGAATAAATAGATAGATGATAGATAGATAGATAGATAGATAGATAGATAGATAGATAGATAGATAGATAGATGATAGATAGATAGATAAATGAATCTTTTTTAAAAAATCTTAAAAAAAAAAAACCCACAACCAAAGGTCCCCTGTAGGCAGAGCCATGCCCTGGTTGGGTAGCGCTGTTCTGAGGGTCCACTTGATGAAAACGTGAGAGACTAAAAGGGACCGAAATGCCAGCGCCCCAGGGCTCTGGCATCTAGCAACAGTTAATGTGACCACACTCAAAAAAGGGAGCGAATGCCTGTGTGCCTGTGTCTCATTTACCACAGGCCAGGCACACCCAAGTGCTCTGCACGTGGGAATTCAACCCTCCCAGGCACTTTTACAATCTCTTTTTAGTGAAGCAACTACATCACAAAGTGTGGTGACCGGTGCCAGTCACCAGACCAGGAAGCGCGGAGCTGGGCGGGGGGCAGGCGGCCACGCGGCCTCTGGAGTCTGGCAGACCAGGAGCCAGGCCTCAGCTCCCCAGCTTTATAGGCTCCAAGCCTCCCCCTCTGTGCAGCAGGGAGGCCAGCAGTGCCTCCAGTGGGGGCTCATGCACACCCGGCCCTGGATGGGGGGTCACTCCCCAGGAGAAGCAGCCTCCGCCTGTGACCTGGCCAGTGGCATTTGGTGTGCTCACAGCTCAACAGAACATCCTCTCCCACCACACAACCGGGTACAGGGCACAGGGCCTGGATTCTGGCTCTTTCGCCCGTGGATGCTCAGGAGCTGGCCGTGCTTGTCACAGCCCAAGTATAAATGTCACCCACAGCATCCTCTTCAGAAAAGCAGTCATCAGATCGGATCCGACTGACAATGGATCTTCAGGGAAGAACGTCTTGGGCCGGAGACCAGGAGGAAGTGAGTGTTTAAATGTCACCTGCGTGGAAAGAATTGTGCCAAGGGAGGCAGAACCATGGGAGCAGGAGCCAGGGCTGCCTCAGGAACCAGATGCGCTTCCACCTCAGCTCTGCCACTTGCTGTGGGAGCCCTGGCACATGGCTTCCCCTGCCCTCCCCTGAAGCTCTCCATTAGAGATAGGAACAGTATGCCGCTCCATGCTGCAGTGAGGACCAAAGGAGCTAATCCACGTAGAGTCCTTTGAACTCCACCAGTTCAGAGTTCAGCACCTATCAGGTGTGATTCCCTCTGCTAGAAGGAGGCGGGATGAGCGGGGGACCCGCTTCCTACGTTGCACGTTTTGGTAACATGTGAATTTTTTACCTATTCCACCTCCTTGGTGGGAAGGCAGCGTTAACAACACTTTTTTTTCTCTTAAACAGCACACGGTCCCCTCATTTGCCCCATCTGTCTACTCGGAGCAGGTAGGCCCGGGAGCAGGCTGAGGATGTAGGCGGGCTGCAAAAGATACTGGGCCAAAAATAAGCACAGAGCAGATTTCCTTCTCTTCCTTGCCACCCCCGCCCCACACCTTCCCCCTCAGCCCAACTCCCAGGGCCTTACAGCACCCACAGAAATCACGTCAAATATCTGAGTCGGCCTGGCCATGGGCTCCAAACACACCGAGTACACCAGGCTGCAGCCAGACAGAGACCCTCCAAACACAGCTCTGATGCTGTCCCTCCCCTGCTTGAGGATCACATCCAAGGCCTTCCTGGAGACAAGGGCCCACCTGAAGTGGCCCCTGCTTATCCTCCTGCCTTGTCGATCAGCAATGCATCCCCCCGGCCACACACACACACACACACACACACACACACACACACACGTTTCCCTTCTTCTGGTCCCTTGAACACTCCTTGCTCTTTCGCTCTCTCTCCCTCTCATACCCCAGGACCTTTGCATTTACTAGCCCCGTACTTGGCACACTGCTCATCCATCTTCACCTGCTAAATCCTTATTTCCTCAGGGACTGCTCCTTGCCCCACAATGAGTGTCCTCTTGTGGCACTTACCTCTAATGTGCTGTCACTTGGACAGTTGTTTGGGTAATGGTGCCTCCCTCATTGGACGGGGAGCTCCACAGACAGGGATGGGAGTGTCCTGGTCCCCACTGTGTCCCTACCACAGGGCCAGGCCCAGAGCTTCCATGAATTCAGGGTAGTGGAGCAAACACAATCATAGTTTTCAAGTCAAAAAATCCTGCATTCATTCATTCTGCAAATATGGCACCTATGCTGCATCAGCACTGCTCTGGTCACCAGGGAGGCAGCAGTGACCAAAACAGAACTCCTTGCCCTAGGTGAGTTTATGGGGGAAAGGGGGAGGCAGAGAGAGGGTGGACAGGCCTTAAAATAAAGCTAAATGAATAGACAAATTACATCCTGGAACAGAAGCTGACAAACATTATGGAGAAAAGCAGCACTCAGAGGACTAGATATGTGGGAAGGGGTGAGTGTTTCTGGTTTTATCCAGGGAGGTCAGGGAAAGGCTCACTGAGATGGTGAAATATAAGCAGAAATTCTCACTGAGATGAGGCGTCACTGGGTCAGGGGAGGAGGAGTGCGCCCCAGGCCCAGGGAGTGCAGAGGAAGCGGGGTGGGGGGGTGGGGGTTGCTGTCTGGGCAGGTCCTAGGAGGCTACTCTAAGGGCTGTGGCTATTTCTTAGGGATAGAAAGGGATACACAGGGGGATACTTGGGGCACAGGGGGATGCAGAGTTCCTGGCCCCAGTGAGGCAGAGGCCACATCATAACCACCTTTTGCAGCTGTCCACAGAAAAAGCCCTATGCACTGGCCTCTCTCACCTCCTGCTCACCTGGACCTACACTTTACCAAGGGAGAAACTGAGGACAGGAAGGATGCAGAGAGTACCCAATGCTAGGCAGCCAGGACATGGCAGAGGAAACTGGATCATATCCATCCCGGCCCTGAGCTGCTTCCACCTCCTCCTGCCCTCACTCTCAAGAGACTGAGCCCCCTCTCACATCCGAGCCAGTCATCCCTTACCATCCCTGATGCCCTGCAGGCCTGGGCTGCCCCTGATGTAGACAAACGCATACCCGCACACCTGCACACATGCACACACACACTCAGGGCCCCTCCAATCTGGCTGAGGGCTTCCTCCCTCACCAGCATTGCTCCACATCCTCACCTGCCTGCCTCCCTGGCCAGCAATTTTGAGGCAGGGTCTGGTGGTGTGAGTCTCCATCTCATCCCTGGGGCACCTAGAAGGAAGCAGGCAGGGTCCCACCCACAGCTAATGCTGAGTGTTCACAATGTGCCAGGTCTAGACTCATATTAATCCTCACAGCAACCCTGGGAGGTAGATGTTATTACTAGTCCCATTCGTCAGAAGAAGAAACTGAGACCAAGAGAGAAGAAATCACATGCCCAAGATCACACAGCAGGTGAGTGCAGATGGCTGACCTGGCCAACAGAACTTTCTGTAACAACAGAAATGTATCTACAGTGGCTAGTACAACTAAAAAACTAAATCTTTACTTGTATTTAAGTCTAATTAACTAAAACTCAAATAGCCCCACAGGGCTAGGGCTAGCATATGGGAAGTACACCTCCACAGAGCTCTCTCTGATGAAGCCCCAGGAGGCTGAAGGCAGGAGGAGGAGTAAGGTAAGGTGAGGGTCATGGGTGTGCTGATAAGCCCAAGGGGAACCCAAAGGGCTGGATCAACCCAACTTGCCAAGGAGAAGCTCCCTCGTGATACCATCACTCCCAACCTGACCCACTCAGCCCAGGGAGCTGAAACAGGGCTCAGAGGCCAAAATCCACACCCCGAGTGTTGGTCAAGTCAAATTCCGACTACTACTTCCAGATGCCCAGGCCGCTTCCTTGAACCTCAGTGTCCTCATCTGTAAAACAGGATTCTGATACCAACCCGAGCACATGCTTATGTTGTTTCAAAAGATGTTTTGTTTTTTGTGGGGTTTTTGTTTTGTTTTTGACAATCCAGGGTCATCATGGGGACCCAACAAAACATGCTTCAAGCATAGCTGGGGATGAGACCAGAGCTTGGGAAAATAGGCAGCAATTACACAAAGGCAAACTCCAAAGTCAAGGGCCAACCAGAGCCTGAGTTAGAGCCATGGAAGTGGCAGCTATGTTAATACTGTCACTAGCTGGTTAAAAGGAATCCTCCAGATGATTCATGACATGCCCATATTAACTGCTGAAAATATCATCTAAATGAAAACACACAGCTAAAAAAAAGTAGACAAGTTGCAGACACTACCCCAAAACACATGCTCGACACCCACCACCCCCCCCTCCCCATCTAGGTCTTTGGACACCAGTTTGAGAAGCACAGACTTGCTTGCCAGACCCAGGCCCTGCCACCCTCGTCTGTACTGACCTCGCTCCCTGAGCTCCAGTGGTATGTACTCAGGGTCACCACACTGAGGTATACCCCACCTCACAGCCTTTACCTATGCTCACCCGTGCCCAGCCTGTTCCTTTGGGCTTTCATGTCAAGCCCTGAATGCCTCGCTCGCCTCAGGAGCCTTCCCCAAGTGCCCCTCCTGCCAAGTCCAGTCAGATGTCTGTCCCCTTCCTCTGTCACACCAAGCCCTCATAGGACAAACACTACTTCTCTGCCTCCTCCGGTAGACTGGGTGAAACTCCCTGACATACACAGCACATAGTAGGTCCTCACTAAGTTATCTGGTGGAAGAATGGAATACCCAAATGACCAAAAATAGTCAAGGGCAGGCTCCAGGGGCCATTCAGGAATTAGACTGCAAGGCAGGGGATAGGGGATACCTCCCAACCCTCAATCCTGCTTTCTGGCCTCTCAGGAAGGAAGGGGATGGTCAAGGCTAGGGCTCTGTGGGCATTGGGGGTGGAGAGAGGCAGCTGTACTCCATCTCCCAAGCAGGGATTGAATGGAGCTAATCCAGTCATCTCCAGAACAACTGAGGCCTACTTCATGTGAGCTCTGTCTGGAGAACAGAAAGCAAAAGGGATCATTAGAACAACAGTAATGAGGGGTGCCTGGCCGGCTCAGTCAGTAGCGTGTGACTCTTGATCTCAGGGTTGTGGGTTCGCACCTCACATTGGGTGTAGAGATTACTTAAAAATAAAAATCTTTAAAACAACAACAGTAATTACCTCAGAAACAGTGGCCATGGCATTGATCGGAGGCAGAAGAACCAGTCTCAAAAAGGCAGATTCAACCCCAGAAAGAGCTGGGTTTTAATTTCCTGTGGGCCACCAACACTGTGACTTTGGGCAAATCCAATAACCTGCCTGGGTCTTTACTCGCTCATCTATGAATTGGGAGGAAGAGTTGCGCTGAGCTCCGAGGTCTGGTGAGGACTGGTGAGAGCAGCACAGTAGGCCCCCCGAGCAGGGCCAGGCACAGAAAGGCCACCCTGCTAGCTCTGGATAACAACGCAACGTTCTACATAGCTTTCTGTGCCTCAGTTTCCTAAGTACCAATGGTGGTGACTATTACCTCACGGGCTGCTGTGTCCAAACTAACACACACAGGCTGCTCAGAGCCATGTCTGGCTGAGAGGGAGCTTGATGGTGGGTGTGATTAATATTCCTGTCGGGAGCCCTCCCCGGCAGGAACCTCAGCTGATCCGCCTGCCACCTCCTCCCAAGGCTCCAAACACACAGCAGCTCCACCAACCAACAAGCCCAGGCTGGCTGTATCCAGAGCCCCTCGTCTGCTCACAGATGCCCACCCTGACCCAGCTTACCATCTCCAGTAGCTGCAGCAGGGCCGATCCACTGAGCACGTTCCCAGGAGGCCCCATGTCAGGCTCCTACTAATACATGAGATTCCTGAGTCCTCCCTACAGGCCCACTTGGTAGGGTTGTTCCCATTTCAGCTAAGTAAAATGCACCTCAAAGAGAAGAAATAGGCCCCCAGGGTTCGACGGCAACTAAGAGAGAAGCGAGAAGCAGGGTGTACACCCAGGTGAGCTGGGACCACTATGCAATGACCCCCATGATGACAAAGCCCTTGAATTCGGGCCAAGAGGGGTGGGAGGGCCAGGGGGACAAGGAAGTGGCAGCCCCCCCCCCCCCCCCCCGGTCCATTCGGAAAGGGCCCACGAGGTGGCAAACCAAGGCAGGCTTGGATTTCTGGCCTCACCCTTAGAAACAACATCTGCAGACGAGCTCCCTGGGCAGAGCGGCAGGGCTCGAGGAACTTCCTGCACGGACCTCTATGTGTAGTCTTCCCTCAGCCGACCCCAGCTTACCGGCCCCCGCTTCATGCACCCAGTACAGCCAGGCCCTGCTGCGGGTGCTGAGTTGGCGGTGGGTCCTGCCCCCTAGGGGGCCAGGCCCCAGCTCCCACCCCCACCCTGCCCCTCCCACACCCGCTCCCTCCTTCCCTCCCTCCTGGTTTCGCTCCCAGGACTGTCTCCCCTAGCTGGGCCTCTTGCTGCTTGGCTGGTTGTCCAGAAGAGCCTGCCACGGAACCACCCCACCGTGCAGCCCAGAGGCCTGGTGTTTGAGAGCCTTCCACTGAGAGCTCTTGGGAAGTTGAAGAGAGGCCCAGGGAAGGGTGTTCGTCGGTCCTCCAGAGGCCTGCAGATCAACTTCAAAAGACACTCCTTTCCATCCCCCCATCCCAAAGGATTTCTGGAGACCCCAGAAAGTTTGCTCTGAGGGTCTCCACTCCCTCCAGGAAGACAGCCCAGAGTAAGCCTAGCAAAACCAACAGCCCAGCCTCTGCTTACACACTAAGCCTTTGGTATGAGGCTCGGTACAGGATTTGAAGCCACCCTCACCCATGATGACCTGGTCTGGGAAGACTCTGCCCAAATTCAGAGCCCATCGCCAACACTGCTAGTTTGGGGACCCAGCACAGGTTTCCGAGGTTCTCCAGGCCTCTGCAAGGTGGGAATCAGAGCTGATTCCTTCCCCATCTAAGGTACCTTCATTCAAGTCCTCCCCCAGCTCCTTTACAGCACTCCTATCCCTACCAACAAGTCACCTCCTCCAGAAAGCCCTCCCTGATCATCCTAGCTAAAACACAGTAATATCCCCATACTTTCTTTCCCCTGACCTCCTTTCATTTTTACCTTCATAACACTGATCACAAACTGATCTCCTATCCTAGATTTGTTTGCTGGGCACCTGTATCTACTAGAAAGTAGGCCCATAAGGCCTGGTCTTCCAAGTTCTATAGCAGCCAACCAGGAACACAGACGCTGATGCATGGAAGGTCAAATCAGCCACGTACAGCTTCTCTCAGGTATTACTATTGTTCTGCACTGTTATTTGATATTAGCCCAGCTGTTTGGGTTGGGGAGGGATAAGCACAAATCACCTAGCTGAGCCTCCCCCATCTGTCCCTAAACGGAACAGCCCCAGGCCCTGGGGAATGCGGTGTGAAAACCACAAAGGAGGGAGGCGACCATGCGCCTTCGCTGTTTCTAAGGCAGTGATTCTACTCAAGGGGGAAGTGGGAGGCATGTGAAACTCCCTGACCAGCGACCCCCCCCTCCCCACCCCAGGCAGAAGCCTGAGAACCTCTTCTGGCAAAAGGCACCTTCCGAAGCTTGAAATTTGACCAAGCCGTTCCTCAGAGCAGTCTGCAAGGCTCTGACCCCTGCCTGCCCTCTGCCCCTGGTGTCCCCTCACTCACCCTGCCCTGCCACATGGGTCTCCTCCATGCTGCAGCTCCCTGCACCTCACCAAGCTTTCAATTCTGGCACTGTGGTCGCCCCCACACACACAGCGCACTCCAAGGCTGTTCCTTCTCACTCACCTGGCCCACCTGATCCAATCCGAGATCAGTGAAGAGGCCTTCCTGACAGCCCAACTAAGGAAGCTCCCAGTCACACCTGACTCTAACTGACTGCCTAGCACCTCCTCTTAACCTGTCCCTTGTTTATTCACCAGGTTGACGGTTTATCTGGTTTGTCTCTCTCGGTTCCACGGAGGGAGCAGCTCTGTCCAGTGCACCGCTGCATCCCTGTCACCTGAAGCAATGCCAGGCATCCAGTAGGCACTCAACAAATGCTGCTGGTTAAACAAAACTCTCTGGCTCTGCAACATCTTCAGAATCCAATGCACACTTCTCCTCCCCCCAGCCCAGGTGGCTCTGCACAGCTGGGCCCCTCACTCCCATGAGCACTTCTGCTCCTCACCCAGCTTGCGCCCACCCTTCTGCCTCACAGCCTTCAAAAGGGCTGTTCTCACCTGGGTCAAGGCCCTTCCTGCCACTCCTGGGGACTGTGGTGGAGATTCAGTAAAAGCACATATAGCAAGGGGGTTTAGCAGAGCCTGACATCTAAAAAAGAGCTCGAGTTCTGACCTCGGAGGAGCTCTGGGCAGCAACTGTGTGGGAGGATGAGGAGGCCTGGGTGCTGCACTTGCCACCCTTTATTTGATTATATGTCCCCACCTCCGCCCCAACCCTCCAAAACCTCTGTTTCCTCATCTGGAAAATGGAGATGCTAATTTCAGCTAGGCCCTCTTCCTGGTGGTACCTGCCGTGTCTCTGTAGCCTGGGATAGGCCTTCAAAATCCTAACAGGAGTAATAAGTATTACAGTCGCTAAGATATCCTGAGGGCTCACCGTGTGTCAGGCACTCTTCTGAAAAAGAACAGGAAACATTTACTGGAGGCTGTTACGCCAGCACGCTATAAATGCTTTCCACAAATTAACCCATTTAACCTTCAGGACAATGTATGGGGTGGGGGTGGAGGGGATGACCATCCCCTGACACAGACAGTGAAAGCTCAGAGAAGTTGAGGAATCTGCTCAAGGTCACATAGCCAGGGAGTGCTTGGGCTGGATTTGAACCCCATGCTCTGAATCACTTTGGTGCAGCTCCTTACAGAGGTCAGAAACCAGGACACCAGATTCCAGGATTCTGGCTGGCCCAGTTGGACCAGTGGCTGGACCCGGACACCTGAGAGGACTGAGGGTAGGGCATGGGGTAGGACGGATGCCCTCAGGACTGCCGAGTGCGCATCTGCACGGTGTCAGCCACCTTTTTAGGAGCTTTTCGTGGATGAACTCATTTCATCCTCACAACAGTCTGAGGTGGGTGCTGTTCGGAGCCCACTGCACAAGATGTAAACACCATACTCCAAGGTCACACAGCCAGAACGTGAAAGCACCAAACCCTGCCCATCATACAATCCATGGGCAGGAAGCTGGAACAGTGATCCCCCATGTTACCCCCTAGCTGTGTTACCCCCTGCATGTCTCCCCTGCTGCTTTCTCCTGGCTCCCAGCACAGAGTCTGCACGGGGTTAAAAGACATCCTGGCTCAACTCTGAGGAGGGACCAAGTTTCACCAGCAAACCCAGAACTACTAGACTGGCTGCCGGCAGATGTACTCACAGCAGCCCTGGGCTTGAAGGGGCAGAGGAAAGAATTGCCCAAGGGTGTGGCCAGCAGGGTCCAGGGCAGGGCCTTTGAGGTGCCAGAGACCCACTGCAGTTTGGGATCCGGGGAACAAAGAATGTCTGACACCAGGGGCAAGCTGACTTGGGTTCAAAGCCCAGCCTGCCCCTAGGGTCTGAGGAACCTAAGGCAAAGGGATTCTTCCTGAGTCCCGATGTCTCATTCTGCAAGATGGAGAGAAATTCTATATCCACTCCTCGGAGCAACTAGCTCAGTTCGTCACTTGTTGATAAGATGTTCACTGAGGCCAAACTGGGCCAGGGGTTCATATACTACTTCTGGCTGTGACACATCAATCATTTCACTTCACAGCAGGTGTTCTCAGTCTCCTTATCTGTAAAATGGGCACCACACTCCTACCTAGCTTATGGGAATCTATAAAATGGGCACAACCATACCTACCTTGAAGGTGTGTTTTGAGAATTAAATGAACTCACGTGTGTGAAAAGGTTGCTACACGCCTGACATACTGTGGATGGCCAATAAACGCTGGCTGTTCCCTAGCTCTGGAAATGATTCACTTCTCTGTGCTAGTTTCCCCTTCTAAAACGGAGATCGTGCAACAGTACCTCCGGCTCTAGGACATATTCGGCAAGTTAATCCATGTGAGGCACCCTGAATAGTATGTGGCACACAGAACACACTCAATAAATGTCAGCCATCAGTCTCATGATTATTGTTTTTATTGCTCCTGTTAACCCCGTCAGGCAAACCTTCTAAAAACTGGCATAAGGAGACTAGAGAAACTAACCCCTAGTGGAGAAAAATTCAAGAGCCCTACCATCTTGCAGAGACTCAAGGACCGTTCTCTAGGAACCATAACCAGGAAAGTCAGTCAGCTTAGACGCCAAGGATGTGGATCAGAAGCAACCATCTGCCCCCTTTGACCCCATCACCAGCCCACGTTAGCTGGGTCAATCAGGGACTGCAGCCAGCCCTCTGGGAACTCCAGACCCAGGGCAAAGGCTACCAGGCAAGCCAAGGTCACAAGCTGGCCTAGGGAGCAGGGATAGTGGCTCCAAGCACCCACCCAGGAACCACAGTGAGAAACTAGATCCATGGGGGATTTGGCCACCCTAAGTCCTTCAGAGAAACCATCCTCCTTGATTCGGGCTGGGACAGGGCACCCCTGCCCAAGTCCCCTTGGCCTGTGCAGAGAGGAACAGCTGGGAAAACAGCTCTCAGCCTCATTGTCGCCTAATGGTGAGAGCAACTGTTATCGCCTGGTGGGGAGTGTAAACATGATGGGAGGCTGGACAGCTAACCGGGAAGTTGCAAACAGCCTCATGGCCAGGATGGAGACTGCCATGATCTGTAGTGGTGCCTGGCTCCTCTGTACCCATCGCCAAGCAAGGTCTGGCCAGGACTGAACTCCTCAGTGCTCCTCTGAGAGGGGAAGACAGACAAGGTTGAAAGGCAGACCTGTTTACTCCAGCCCAGGCCTCTTACTGAGCCCAAGCAGCCCCCAAATGAGTGGAAGGGGGTCTTCAGAATCCCAAGGATCCAGACGTCCCCGGTCACCTTGCCTTGACAGAGAGGTGTCCCTCTCAACACTCCTTCCTCCTAAGTCTTAACAAGCAGAACCAGGGGCACAGCTCCTCAAATCTAAGCTCAATACCTCCTCCCCTCCCTAATATGGAGCTGAAAGCACAGAAACTTCAGAGGCTTCTAAGACATCTGCTGCCCACAGAAACAAAGCATTTGCCAAGAAAGGGTCCCACGCCTTAAGATAGGGTCTAATAATATGAAAAGGCTGTGGGACAGACAGCAGTCCCAGTGACCATCCGATTCCCCCCAAAATCATTAAGAAGTTCAACGCGACCCTCCCTCCTCCGGCTCCGTGTAACCCCCCAAGCCCCACCCACCAACCTCGGGAGGCGAAAGCCTTTCCGCCACACTCCCCCGAACACCCACCGGGGCCTGCCCCCCCGCCGCGCGTCCCTCAGAGATTACAAACACCACAACTCTCCTCTGCTACGGCGCTCCTCACGCTCAGGATGCCCCCCCCGCAGCACCTCAGTGGTATAACCCACACGGCGCTGCCTCGGCCGCACTGGGTACAGCTCCCTCGGCGGCAGCCCCCCACCTCCCTAGAACACGCTGGAGGGGGCGCTCCCACAGCCCCGAACGGGAACAGCCCCCTACGCCGGGGAAGGCGCGCCCCCCCGATGGCTCAGCTGCCGCACACGGGGCGGGCGCTCCCTTCCCATCCCACTGGCTCAGCCCCCCGCGCCTCAGTGGTTCGGTCCCCGCACTCTGGCGTGGCCCCCCCGCGCCGCCTCAGTGGTACGGCCAGCCGCCCCCGCCCCGGCCCTCGGGGGTAGTCCGACCGCCCCCGCGCAGCCGCCCCCACTCAGTCCCGGAAGGGGGGGTTCGAGGACCGCGGTCCCCGCCCGGCGGGCACTGGTGGTACGGCCCAGCGCCGCACCGCGGGGGGTCCGGACGCGACCATCGCGGGGGGAGGCGCTCGGGGACACGCGCTGGCGCACTCACCTGTCACCGGCGGCCGCCCAGCCTCTCCGGCGGGGCTCGGCTCCCGCCCATCGCCACGCTGCGCTTGGTCCCGCTCCTTGTGTTTCCTGGCGGCGGCAACTGCAGCGGCAGCGGCAACGCCTTCTCCGAGCCAGGCCCAACGGCTCGCGCGGCGCGGCCCCCCCGCCCCCTCCCCCCAGCCCCCGCTTACCGCCCCCTCCCACCCTCTGGCCGGAAATACCGCCTTCTCCCGCCACAAACAGGAACTGACGTAAAGAGCGAGAGATGAACTCGGCGTGCGCCAGAGCGCAGGCGCAAGGCTGGGCAAGCGGCTGACTCAGAGCGGGACGCCTGCGTACTTTCGGCAAGTTTGGGTCCGTCTGGGTTAGCGAGGTGCCACGCGCAGGCGCCGGACGGAACGGAGAGACGGGATTGCGCAGGCGCAGCAGGACTCTGACGCCCGCTTTCCCTAAAGGCTCGCGGCAGTGATACTTCCCGGCAGCCCCTGGTCCTTATTTACATACGCTTTGATCTCGCTTTACTGTGATCTCGCCTCGCCTCTGGGTTCCGAGGCTCTTAAAGAGCCCTGGAGCGGGGGGTTAGGAGGGTTGTCTTTCCTCCGTGTCCCCTCGTGGTGAGTACGGGCTCGGAAGCCTCCCAAACCCAGCTTTGCATTTCCTTGCTCGTGATAGTAGACAGAAGGCTTGAGCGTTCTCTGTGCCTCCATCCGTATCTGCAGGATGGACACAGAGCTGCGTCACTGGGCTGTTGGACTTTTTAAAATGTAAATAGAACAGTTTATGTGTTAGACATTCTGTAACTCCAAAACATTAGTCCTACCTGCTCAGCATATATGTGCAATTAAATAGGGATATAGGGCAGCCCGGCTGGCTCAGCGGTTTAGTGCCTGCCTTCGGCCCAGGGCGTGATCCTGGATCCAGGATCGAGTCCCACGTCGGGTTCCCTGCATGGAGCCTGCTGTCCCTCTGCCTGTGTCTCTGCCTCTGTCTCTCTGTCTCATGAATAAATAAATACTTTAAAAATACATAAATAGGGATATAGTTTTCTTATGGGTTCACTTGGGCCTAAAAAGACCTTAAAATCGCCGGTGGGGGACGCCTCGGTGGCTCAGTGATTGAGCGTCTGCCTTCAGCTCAGGTCGTGATCCCGGGGTCCTAGGATTCAGTTCCACATCTGGCTCCCCGCAGGGAGCCTGCTTCTCCCTCTGCCTATGTCTCTGCCTTTCTATGTCCTTCATTAATAAACAAAATCTTAAAAAAGAAAGAAAGAAAGAAAGAAAGAAAGAAAGAAAGAAAGAAAAAGAAAGAAAGAAAGAAAGAAAGAAAGAAAGAAAGAAAGAAAGAAAGAAAGAAAGAAAGAAAGAAAGAAAGAAAAGAAAAGAAAGAAAGAAAGATAGATCGCATTGTGAGAAAAGAGCTATGCACAGATCCTGGCCCACTTGTCAACTACTGTACTAGGCAGCGTGAGACATCTGGCTCCCAGTCCCTAATCTCTCAAAGGTTGGGTAGGGCTTGCTGCCTTCTGAACTTGGGGGCCAGTGTGCCACAGAGCTTGGCAGGTATGTATTGGTTAGTGAGTACTTCCAGTAGTAAAGACTCAGCTGAAAGTTGAAGAGTCATAGGTCCACCCAAGTCTGAGGGAGCCATGCAGGCAATCCTGCTCAGAGGTGGGCCTTAGTTTCCTCAGAGGTAAACCTGTGCTGGAACTAGACCTTAACTAATGTGTTTCCAGCTTGGAATTTGCTGCTGTGTTCCTCATGGGCTTCCCCCAGCAGTGTTGGTGACAGACCAATGCCTCCCCCACCACAGCCGCGACCAGTTCAGTCTCTTACTGTCTGGTGACAGGTCTGTCTCCTCCTCTGTGCAGAGAGCCCCATGAGGGAAAAGACCAGGACCGGCTCAGTCATTGCTGTGGAGCTAACACTGCCCAACAAGAGTCTTGGCACAGAGTATGCTCATGGGGACTATTTGTTTTAGAAACTAGTCCTTTGGGGATCCCTGGGTGGCGCAGCGGTTTAGCGCCTGCCTTTGGCCCAGGGCGCGATCCTGGAGACCCAGGATCGAATCCTACGTCGGGCTCCCGGTGCATGGAGCCTGCTTCTCCCTCTGCCTGTGTCTCTGTGTCTCTCTCTCTCTCTGTGTGACTATCATTAAAAAAAGAGAGAGAAACTAGTCCTTCCATTAATCTAGACTCACTGTTACTGTGGCATGCCCTCTTTACCCCCTTCTGTGCTTAACAGTTCATAACCCATTCCCCTATTTTTTTTTTAAGATTTTATTTATTCATGAGAGACACAGAGAGGCAGAGACACAGGCAGAGGGAGAAGCAAGCTCCCTGTGGGGAGCCAATTATGGGACTGGATCCCAGGACCCCAGAATCATGACCTGAGCCAAAGGCAGATGCTCAACCACTAAACCATCCAGGTGCCCCTGTCCCCCTATTTCTGAGTCTTCCCAACCTAAGTGGAATCCCTGCCCCTTCTGGGATGGACTACAACACAGATCTCACTGAAACCTCCCATGTGTTCATGTATAAATTCTGTGGGGTAATAGTCCTCAAAAATGATGGCTTTCAACCTACGACCTAGTACACACATAGGCATACTTACCTATAGACATATATATTTGTATGAAAGTGTCATCAAATACTATTTACTGGTATGTATCATGCACTCAGATATTTTTTCTTCCCCAGTGCTGTTCAAGGCTCTGCTAAACTGACTTTCTGATCCACTAAAGGGCCATGCCTTGCAGGCTAAAAAACACTAGTCTCGGGGTGAACAACACTCACTGGCTTGGGAGATAGGCCCTGCTTCTAATCATGCCTTTCCTGTGTCCTTGTCAAAGTAACTTCCACTTCTCTGGCCTTCCTTCATTGCAAAACAGTATAAATAAAATTTACTTAGCAATTGTTACAGGCTACATTCTGTTCTTGACACAGTCCCACAAAGGCTATCCTGTTGCCATCTTGGGAGGTTAGGTGCAACAGTACTTAAGCTTGTTCAAGGTCCCAGGACACATTAGGAGTAAGGCAGGATTTGAACCCAAGGTGTCAGATATAAGAGTCTGCTGTGAATTCATATCATGCCGGGAAATTGGAAGTCATAGCTCTGTTTCTGCCCTGGCAAACCACTTAATTATCATTCGGGGGGCCTCAGTCTCTCAATTTCCAAATCAAAGGTGATTGAGGAGAAAACTCTAAAACCTCAAATTGTTCTATACCCTCTAATCTATTCTATAAACTCCCTGCCTGTAATTGTAAATATGGGCTGTACATGCACCCCTGGGGATATGGGCCAATAGCTTCTCCCCTGAAGGTTGCCCAAAGGCTTCTTGATTCAGAAAAAAATGATTAAGAATCCTTCCCTGACAGACAGGGCATCTCCACAAAATCCCCTTCTGTTGCTATGGAGCAGAAATCAGGCTCTAGGGTATATTTCAACCCTTGTCAGAGATTGGGCTCCCAGTGATGATTGGACAAGTTGCATGGACCAGCTATGAAGAACCTCTTGGTTGGGATGTCTGGGTGGCTCCGCGGTTGAGTATCTGCTCTTGGCTCAGAGCATGGTCCCGGGGTCCCAGGATTGAGTCCCGCATCAGGCTCCCCAGAGGAGCCTGCTTCTCTCTCTGCCTGTGTCTCTGCCTCTCTCTGTGTCTCTCATTAGCAAATGAATGAAATCTTAAAACAACAACTACAACAACAACAAAAAAACACCTCTTGGTAGCCCCAAACAGGGAGCTTCCACTCCATTCCCACAAGATCTGGGGGTCTATGGCAGTAGTGGAGCTGACCATGGGGAGGAACCTTCTCTGCTACATGGGCAGAGGGAGATACAAGCAGGAGGACTCAGATTTACCCCATTCTTCATCCTAAGAGCATGGGGGGAGAAAGTCCATAGCATTGATCAGATTCTCAAAGAGTCTGGAACTATTTAAAAAAAAAAAAAAAAAAAAAAAGCGTTTATTTAAAGGAGTTTCCCCAGGGCAGCCTGGGTGGCTCAGCGGTTTAGTGCTGCCTTCAGCCCAGGGTGTGATCCTGGAGACCCAGGATCGAGTCCCGCTTTGGGCTCCCTGCATCGAGCCTGCTTCTCCCTCTGCCTGTGCCTCTGCCTCTCTCTCTCTCTGTCTCTCATGAATAAATAAAATATTTAAAAAATAAAAAATAAAAGTTTCCCATGTTATACAGAAATGTTGAAATATCTTTGACTCCCCAGCCAGAAGTTATTAAACCCCACCCTAGATGCTACTGTTTGGGAAGATCCTTTTAGAGCAATTTTAAGTGTTTGGCAGAAGGACAGATAAGCCTCAGGGATTCTGTAAATGTTGGTTCCAGTTTCCTTTTTATAAAATATGTTTCTGTTTCAAAAATTGTAAATGGAAGACACCATGCATCATGCCCACTCAGCTTTTTAACACATTAGAGATTCCCAAAATGTTTAAGTGGACATGCGAAGCTAATGCACTTGTATGCAAACCTTGGGATGAAGCTTTTTCTACTCTTGATAAGATCAAACACTTTTTCCATCTGCTCTGAATACATAGATGGCATCCTATCCCCTGTGAAATAAAAGCTAAAGGCCTCATCATAGCTTTCAGGGCCCCATGGGCGCTGCCCCTGCTTATCTCTCTAACTTCATATCAAGCTACTCTTGCCCTTGACCACCATGTTCTGGACACACTAACCTCTGCCCCTCCAAAACCACAAGCTTGTTCCCACCTCAGGGTCGTTTACTTGCTGTTCCTTTTGCCTGGTCTACGGACTTCCCTGATCCTGATCTGTGCATGACTGGCTCTTTCTTGTCTTTTGGAACTTAGTTGAAATCTCACCTCATTAGAGACCCTTGCCCTGGCCACCCCAAATCCAAAAAAGCCACACTGTTACTATTTCTGAGCACATTTGAATTCCCTACCTAGCACTTAACACTAAAGAGTATTTTGGTTGTTTATTTTGTAACTGGCTTTCCCCAAACCAGAATATAAATTTGCCCATGAGGGTGAAGACCTTGTCTTGGGTGGGCACCACTGTTCCCACCCCTAGGACAATGCCTACCACATAGTTAGGACTTGGGGGTTAACAAATAGTTGTTGACTGTCATTTTGTTTTGCTTTTAAGACTATTTGAGAGAGAGCACAAGCTATGGGGAGAAGCAGACTCCCCACTGAGAAGGGAGCCTGACATGGGGCTTGATCCCAGGACCCCAAGATCATTACCTGAGCAGAAGGCAGTTGCTTAAATGACTGAGGCAACCAGGTGCCCCAGAACGTGGTTTTTATTAAGAAGGCTAAAGCTGGGGATCCCTGGGTGGCGCAGCGGTTTAGCGCCTGCCTTTGGCCCAGGGCGCAGTCCTGGAGACCCGGGATCGAATCCCACGTCGGGCTCCCGGTGCATGGAGCCTGCTTCTCCCTCTGCCTGTCTCTCTGCCTCTCTCTCTCTCTCTCTCTCTGTGTGTGTGACTATCATGAAAAAATAAAAATAAAAAAATAAAAACAAAAAAAAAAAAAGGCTAAAGCTAGGGGCACATGGGTGGCTCAGTCAGTTAAGCATCTGCCTTCTGCTCAGGTAATGATCTTGGGGTCCTGGGATCAAGCCCCATGTCAGGCTCCCTTCTCAGTAGGGAGTCTGCTTCTTCCTCTGCCCCCCCCCCCATACCTCTACTCATGCTCTCTGTCTCTCTCTGAAATAAATAAGTAAATAAATAAAATCAATCTCAAAAAAAAGCTACTGGGGTGAATTTTACTTCAGGTCCAAACCTGTCCACTCACAAAAAGTTTAACAAATAATAATAATAATCTCATAACACTTATTAGTGAACTCTCATATCAGACACATTGCTAGGAACTATAACCATGACCTTGTTAAATGATCCTGCAGGTAGAAATCTCTGTAAAGCTTATATTGCAGAAATAAACATAGGCCCAAGGAGGGAAGCCTCTTACTATATACCACGTGCCAGAACGCTGTAGCGGACAGATCCATTCCCACAGATGTCTCAGGCCATGGACTTTACATGTATGGGTCCGGATTTGAGAAACAGTCTAATTTTATGCTGAAGTATATGGATTTGAAACAGTGAGATACTTAAAACATAATTTCTTACATTACTAAGAAAAATTGAGGTAATATGAGTATCACCTAATTTTTTTTTAGGTTCTCACGAAGAGGAATCTTTTCACAGCTGCCCAGCACGGTGGCTTACAAGCTATTCCCGCTGATGCCACAAGAGGGCGCCACATGAGCTGGCCATCCCTGCGGGAACTCCCACTGACCAGCAGGTGTCAAGCCTTCCCGGGAACAAGGGGGCGGGACCTTTGTGTTGTTACTTAAACATTCACTGTTTATAGGGAAACTGACCTGACACCTAAGTGCAACACGTGATCCTGTATTGGATTGGAGGGGTAGGGGTGGGGGGTGGGGATGGCCATAATTAAGAACATTACTGGGACAATTTATGAACCTTAAGTATGAACTGGTCCTTTAGAGGAATATTGTATGTTAAATGTCTAGGTTTTGATAGCTACACTGTGGTTATGGAAGAAAATTTTCCTTTTTTCAGGAAATACACACTACGGTAGTATGAGGTTAAGAGGCATAATGTTTTCCAACTTTCAAATGGTTCAAAACATAACATGGGAATGTGTATGGGTGTGTGTGCGCTCATGGAGAGGGGGACAGGGAAGAGGGAACAATAAGACAAATGGAGCAATTAACAAACCTAGATAAATAATATACAGAAATCAGGGGTGCCTGAGTGGCTCAGCTGTTTGAACATCAGACTCTTGATTTCAGCTCAGGTCATGATCTCAGATGTGAGAAACCCCTTGCACCATTATTGCTACTTTTCTAGAAGTTTACAATTATATTCTTTTAGAGAGAGAGGGATAGGAGCACAGAGTGGGGGTGGGGAGGGGCAGGAGAGAGAGAATACCAAGCAGGCTTCACATCCATCACAGAGCCTGATGCAGGGCTTGATCCTGCAACCCTGAGATCATGACCTGAGCTGAAACCAAGAGTAGGAAGCCTAACTGACTGAGTCCACCCAGGCACCCAAAGTTTACAGTTATATTAAAATGGTTACCCAAAAAACTATCTTTGTAACCAATGAGAAGGTCATGAAAGAGTTCTTTAAGTGTTGGTGCTGAAAATCCTCCCTGAAAATCATCAATTTCAGAGACAAAATTAGATGACAACACTGTGCCTGGCACTGTGAAGCCGTTAATCATCCTGTGAGGTAGATGCTATTACTCTCATCTTATTGTAAAGAAATGAGCACAGAGAGGCTGAGTGACCTGACCAAGATCACACAGCTATGGAGCTCATGCTCTTTAACCGTAACAGAGCACCAATAAGGCCAAATGATGGCCATGAGATGCTGTACTGGTCATTTAGAAGCACTGCACTAAACGTGAAGCAGAAAAGGCAGCTTTAGGGAAAAGCTATGGAACAATGAATGTAGGTTTCTGTGCTCTGAACCCCTGCTTCAACTTGATAGTCAAGTCTATGCCAAAGTCAGTCTTGAATTATGCAAGGTTTGACCAAAATAAAATTGGGACATCAAGTGACTGCTGATTCTGAGGTAACTGAACCTGCTAGCCATTAAGAAGGGAGGAAAAATTAGAATGTTCCTCAGACAAATCTGATTATTCTCAATATTTACTTGTCAATACACAAATGATGTAAATTCAAATTTGTAAATAATTGAACTCCTGTATATTTTGCCCTCTGGATATGTCCAATCATAAGCAAACTGTGGTGGATGCAAGAGGTACTGTGATTAAAAAAAAAGACCTGGAAACCACCATGTGTCCCTGGTGAGAGACTGGTTCAGTACATCAAGGTATATCCACACCAGGGGGATGCCAAGCAGCTACTTTAAAAGGAAGCTCTTTCCAGTAAGCACATTAAAAGGCATTTAACGTCACTGGCCACTGGGGAAATGCAAATCAAAGCCACAGTAACAAGATACCATTTCACACCCACTAGGATGGCCACAATCAAAAAGACAATGTGGTGGTGAGAATGTGGAGAAATTAGAACACTTGTACACCGCTGGTAGAAACGTAAAATGGCACAGCCGCCCTGGAAAACAGTCCAGCAGTTCTTCAAAGGGTGAACATAAAATTAATATATAGCCCAACAATTCAACTCACGGGTATATACCCAAGAATGAAAACATGTCCACACAATTATTCATACATGGGTGTTCAGAGCAGTATTATTCATAATAGCCAAAAAGTGGGAACAATGTACATGTCCATCATCTTGATAAACAAAATGTAAAAAATCTATACATTGCTGCATTATTTGTCGGTTTTTGAAAATGATGGAAAATCTGTGGTATAACCTGAGTGAACCTCAAAAATGTGCTGAGAGAAGCCAGACACAGAAGGCCCCGTACTGTGTGATTTCATTTATATGAAATGTCTAGAAAAGGCAAATCTATAGAGACTGATTAGTGGTTACCACTTGGAGTGGGGGAGGGCAGAATTTAGGAGGACTTGAGGAAAGATGGTTAAAGGGTATGGGGTTTCTCTCTGGGGTAATGAAAAAAATCCTAAAAGTCTAGTGATAGATGCACAACTCTGTGAATAACAAAAGTCATTAAATTGTGCACTTTAGATGAGTGAATGGATATGTGAATTATATCTCAATAAAGTGTGTGTGTTTTTCAAGAAGCTCATTATGTACTGATATCCAATGAACTCCAGGATATATTAAGCAAAAAAAGCAAAGCGCCAAACTGCCATATATGCTACCATCCGGGTGGGAAAAGTTATGTTTGTGAAGGAAATACTTCTGGAAGGACACCTGCACCCCAGTAACACCAACTGCCTCTGGACAGGGAAACTGGATGACCCAGAGTAGCGGAGAGAGTTGTTTTTAATTCTTAGGAGATACCAAAAAAGTATAAAGAATAATAAATACAATGAACACCTGTGTGCCCAGGTTTAAAAACCATTCCTATACTCTGGTTTTTTTTCTCAGTTTTCTTTTTTTTTAAGATTTTATTTTTAAGAAATCTCTACACCAGTGTGGGGTTCAAACTCATGACCCCGAGATCAAGAGTTGCACGTTCCACCACCTGACCCAGCTGGGCGCCCCACCATTCCTAGACTGTTGAACCTCTGTGCCCTCTCGAGTCGCATCCCATCCCATCCACCCCTAGAGGGAACCATCATCCCACATTAGGAGTTTATCATTCCTATGCATATCATACATTTACTATATTTTAAATAGTAAATTGATTAAATTCTTAAGTAAATAAGTAGTAAACAGTTTGCATATTTTAAAACTACACATATTCTTCTGCAATTTGCTTTTCACACTCAGTGTTTTGCTTTATTCGTATTGATATGTGCAATGCTAGTTCACGTTCATTGACGTATAATATACCGCATCCAGTACATCATGTAGTACATCCAATATTGATGTATAATTTGCCCAGATGGACACAAAACAAGCTCTCCTCCCCCATGCTCTTCTTCCGATGAGACACTGACATTCCTATCATTGAGAGGCAGAGTCTATGGCCTCGAATCTGAGCAGAAGTGAAGCAACGTGACTTCCAGTGCTAGCTTAGAACAGGCAATACAGTTTTCCCTGATTCTCTTGAGCACTGATTCTCTTGAGCAGCGCACTGTTGGAACCCAGCCACGGTGCCGTAAGGAAGCCCAGGCCACGTGGCAAAGCCCTATGTAGGCATTCTGGCTGATAGCCCAAGTTGAGGTCTGAGCTAAGTGCCAGTATTGGTTAACCACCAAACAACTGGGGAAGCTTTCAAGAGGACACTAGCCCCAGCCAATATCTTACTGCAACCACATGAGAGTCCCCAAGTGACATCATCTAATTGAGCCCAGTCAACCCCCCAGAACCATTAGAGGTAACGATTATTGATTTAAGCTGATAAGTTTTGGGTGGTTCATTGTGCATTAGATAATTGAAACAACTATGCCACACTGTGTCCATTCTCCAGTTGATGGATATTTGGGTTGCTTCCAAGTTAATGCTCTTACAAACAGTGATCCTATGAACTCTCTTATACCTTCCTCTGTATGTGTGTTTGTTTCTCCGGGACGGTAATTGCTGGGTTAGGGAGTATAACATCTTCAATTATACTACAACCTACCAAATTATTTTCCGAAACGGTTGGTACCAACTGATACTCCTAAAGCAGTGTCAGTTGGTATCTTCCCCAACACTGGAGACATTGAATGTGTTGCCAATCTACTAGGCCCAAAACAGTCTTATTGTATATATCCTTTTGTACCTTTGGATTTTTTATCATTTGCATGAATTGATCCCAAATAAACACTTAAATGTACACTAATAAATTATTGCTTTCCTATTTTAAACATGCTTTATACACTGGGGTTCCATATTAAGATTGCATTTTTTTAAAAAAAGGAATTGTCGCCCCAGTGGCAATAAGCACATCTCATGCCTAGATCTTGGTTTCGATTCTCAGTCACCATTCTAAATAAAATAAGTTGGGACTCCTTGGAGAAATGGCTGACTTTAGGACCAGGGCAGGAAGTATATAAGATGAGCCTGGAGTATCTGTAGTGCCAGAAAGTATGGAATACTAAAAAAACACAAAAATACCCACCACACAATAAATAAGTCAAAGGACACAGGAGCCAACTGAAAGAGTCCCCAAATGTCAAAGCCAGAATAACAAAATAAATCAAGTAGTATTGGATTATATAACCCAAAGCATAAAATAAGTACCCATGAGTCCATACTGTTGAAAATAAAAGGATTGAATAAATTAATAGAGAAAAGAGACACACCTCCCTTACAGAAGAATTCCCAGATTTATTTATAATTCATGTCGGTACTTTGCCCCTAAGGAGGTGAAGCATAAGCCCCGTGCTCCTTAGGTGAGGGCTGCACAGAGTGACTTCCTTTCATAGTTCAGTACAGAAAGGGAGAGGAACTTGATGGTGGAGAAACCTGGCAAACAGTAGTGATCAGGGTTAACATAAATAGTGATACATCATGTGTGCACTCTGTACCCTAGACACAATGTAATAAAATGGCACTTTACCTCTGAGCTCTTCCTCTGAAAAACACATAACTCTGGTATAATGCCGAGAAAGGCAAATCTCAATTGAGGGACAATCTCTAATAGACCTGCCCGATATTCTTCAAAAACGGTCAAGGTCATCAAAAACTGCCACAACCAAGAGGGGCCTAAGGAGGCATTGACAACTCCCTATGTGTTAACACATACGTTGGAAAACACAAATGTGACGTGGTGGAACAGAAAGGGTCCTAAAACTAAGGAAGAAGCTAAGGAAATCTGAATATGGGCTTTGCTTAATACTCATGAAATCAATATTGGTTCATTCATTGTAACAAATGAGTCACACTACTGTAAGATGTTAATAATAGGGGAAATTCAATGTGGACTCTACAGGAGCTCTGTCCAAAGTGTATGTCTCAATTCTTCTGTAGATCTAAAACTCGTCTACCAAATGAGGTCTGTTCTAAAAAGTAAAGTCTTAAAAAAAGAAAAATGTAAAAAGGCGAGACTCCTGGTCAGCTTCCTGACATCAAACCCAGTACCGCCACCTGCCAGCTGGGTCCGGCTGTGCCTGTTTGATGAAGTCTGCAGAGGGCCCAGAGTTCACAAAGCAGGTAAAGTTCAGTACAGGTGAAGAGCAGGCCCTCAAAGGCAGGTGTACGGGAGCAACACTCATCAAACTAAGCTCAGATTCCCGAAGGAGGGAAAAGAGGGTTTGAGGTGGCCGCGGCCCAATGCCTGGCCCATCTGGGGTGCACTGGGCTGTGACACTGGAGGAAGGAGCTGTGGGGCTGCCTGCTACAGACATTACAAGTTCCCATCTTGCTTTTGCATCTGCTGGTGTGAGCTACCAGTGGCGGTGACCTCATCCCAAGACCACCATCCAAACAGAATCAGCCACCTGGGCTGGCTCAGATCCGGTTCTGTGATTTGGCAGGAGCCCTAGGTTCACTGCACCTCCCTTTTACATCTGCTCATGAGATGAGAATAGGAAGTCCCTGACCTTCACGCTGCTGCCCTTTCCCTGAGGACTTGGGAAGTCTGTCAACTGAGCAAAGCACTTACGTAGTTCTTCCTGGCACAAAGGTGTGGTCCATGTCAGCTTTCAGCATTCTCGGCCCCACTTCTTCTGGTGGTCTCCAACTATGAGTCCAATGGCTCTTAAGTCCGTTTTGGAAGGGGGCAATAAGTGTATGAGTAAATCATCCAAAGAATGTCAACACTCTCGGGGGAGAGCCTGATTCAGATTTGCTATTGACCCAAATATGAGTATTTGCACTGAACTGGTATGAACTGGTATTCTTCATATTGATCTCTGAGCTGACCCCACATGCGACGGGGCCATCTACTGCAGCACTGCTTGTAATAGCAAGAGACCAGAAACAGCCTGAATTCCCTTCTAGAAAGGACTGAATAAGTAAATATGCACGTGTGCTTGTACAAGTGTTACTACATGTTCCTCTGCCAATATGCATATGTGGGTGCGTGTGTACACAAAGCACACACACATAAACACATTTCTGAGAGGATTACTCAAGAAACTGGAGATACTGGTGGCCTCCAGTGGACTTGGGAAGAAGCTTTTCACCATAAAGCCTTTTGTATCTTTTGCAGTTTTGAATCATGTGAATGTATTATGCTCAAGAACATTTAATTCAACCAGAGGAAAAATAACACACTGCTATGGTGTGTTGGGGCTGGTTTGGGGGAATAGCCAAATCAAATGGCGGGGCCATGGTGGTTCTGGAGCAGCTGGGAGGCACACGAGCTATCTGGTCCGGTCCATCTGGCAGACAGTGGCAGGATGGGGCAGGACTCTCAAGGCCTGCAGCACCCCAAAGCAATAAACACTTCCTACAGCAAGTTTTATGCTTTGGGGAGTAGGGGAAGACAGGTACACACAAGAGAAGTCTAGAAAATCTAAAACCACTATCCTAGGACCCCGTCCTCAGCTCTCCAAAATGTCTTTGTTTCAAACCTGCAGTTGACCCTTCATAGGGTTAGGAGTTAGGGGGACAAGGCTCCTGGTCAGCTCCCTGACCTACCACTTGCCAGATGGGTGACACCTTCAGCAGTTTACTCCTCTCTGGGTGTCCGTAAAGAGCAACAGTGACACGATTTCCCTCACGCACGTTAGTCTTTCATGGTAAGTGAGCTATCCTCGTTTTCACATCATTACATACTCAAGAAATCACCCAGTGCTCTTAAATATAGTTACCGGAACTCTTCCTATTAACCCTGGCAGTAGCTAAAATTACCCATGAAGTGGAACCAGAGGAAATAACTAGGGAAACTAGGGAAAGAAAATCAAGAGTTTAAGAGCAGCAAGGAAAGTGCGGATCCATGTGAGCTCCTGCCTGCGGTGCCACCACCACGAAGGGGCAGCCTCCAGAATCACCGCTGCCCACATCTGCTGCCTTCTCGATGGCCGACCTCAAGTAGTACCCCGTGCGCCTCGCCTGGGCCCTACCATCGTCCCTCACCCCAAAGCCCAGCCTTTCCCACCCCAGGGCCCATGCCTGGCACACCACCTGACGCACAGCAGCCCCCCAGCATGACATGACTCAGAAACCACAAATGAACAGATCATGGGCTCAAGAAGAGGACACAGGTCTGGGGACGGATGGTGGTAGTGATTAGGCAACAATGGGAATGTACTGAATGCCACTGAACAGGATCCTTACCGATGGCTAAAATGGTATGTATGCTTCACCACAATTTAAAAAAAAAAAAAAAAAGGGATGAAAAAGGATGAAGTCTAATCTTATCCTCACCCGCTTTTAGGCCTCCCAAGCCCCAGGCCACTCCCTGCTAATCGTATCAACTCTGTTCTCTACACAGGGAAAGGGCCCCCAATTCCCTTCTGGGCCCTCTCCTGTCTCTCT
This sequence comes from Vulpes vulpes, assembly GCF_048418805.1. Lineage (NCBI taxonomy): Eukaryota > Metazoa > Chordata > Mammalia > Carnivora > Canidae > Vulpes > Vulpes vulpes. The sequence continues at coordinate 9,339,808 of NC_132780.1, forward strand.
GCTCCTTTCCAGCTCGTATCGCCAGGCCTTCGGCTTTGAACACAGAGCCCCCCCCCACCCCGAGTGCTCCCTGAAGCTGCTGGACTCCAGCGCAGGTACCCCCCACTCCAAATCCCAGCAGCACCTGCCTGCCCCTGGCTCCTCCCTCCATAAACAGCACCTCTAGCCAGATGCCCCAGTCTCCCCTCTAGGTGATCCCTGCTCCCTGCCACTGCACCCCAACTGCCCGCTGCTCCTGCATGGCTGCCTCCCTGCCTCCACCCCTGCCCTCCCGACAATTCATCCCCTCCAAGGACCAAAGCCATCTTCACAAACGGCAACTCAGACCCTCACCTGCCAGCTTTAAACCCTCTCAAACTTCTCAGGGCTTACACAAGATGTCTGAATTCCTCGCCGTGGGTCTCAAAGCCCCAGGTCATCTGGTGCCCAGCCACGTGCCCCAGCCCATGCTGCGTAGCAGGCCCCTTGCTCCCTGGCCAGCCACCCTGGCTTTGGTGTTCCTTTGTCCTGGCTGTGTGCCCTGCCTGACCCTTTCCTCCTGTACCTCACATAGCCGCTTCTGATCCTTCCCATCGTTCCCAGCTCAGCCCTTACCTCACCTCCTCCGAAAGGCCTTCTTACCCCAACATCTGAAGAAGCTCTGGGCCCCTTGTGCTCCTCCCTCCCGTTCTTCCCACAACACGACCCTTTAACTGCCATCTCCCTGGCCAGAGGTCAGCCATGCAGGCAGGGGCTTGTCTGCCTTGCTCCCAATGGATCCCCAGCATTTTGAACAAGCCTGGAACAGAGCAGGGACTGTGCAGCAGTAAACAGGTGTATGGTCTAACCAACAGGAACCCACCACCTCACAAGGGAGCCTGCCGTTTGGAAAGCCACCAATAGGCAGAGTGGCAGAAACAGGTGAGGCATACAGAGGGGGAGGACACAGTGACAGAACCACTACAGCTGGGGGAGAGAAGAGGAAGTCCAACTGCACAGTGACCATGACATGTCATTCCCTTCCTTGGGGCCTGCACCAAAGATGTGGCCCACGTGGAGTCCTGACCTCCAAAAACAGAGCCCAACCCTTCGTTGGCACCCCCACCTACTTTGTGCTTTGTATGAAAAACCACCCTGTGACTCACCCTAAAGGAGGGGAGGGAAACAGTTTGAAAGTCACAAAAATATATTAAAACAGCTGTTTTCTTCTCTCTCTCTCTCTCTCTCTCTCTCTTTCTCAGCACCGGCCTCCCTTCCCAGGGACCCCTGCCCACCACCAGCTGTGAGCTTTCAGAGAGAAAGATGCCCAGGGCAGGAAAGCAGAGGTGCCCTGCTGCAGCCCAGGGTCTGGGGAGGTCCCTCCAGCCTGGGGGTGAGGGCAGCTAACAGTCTCTACAGGCTCGACGCCACCGCCGACGAGGGGGCCGCTGGGAGGCCGGAGGTGCAGGAGGGTCAGGCAGGACGCAGCGGACAGTCGGGCCTTGCCACAGGGACAGAAAAACAGAAGAGAAATAAACAGTATGAAGAGAGGGAGAGACATAGAAGTTAAAGTGGGGGGCAGGCAGAGGGGCGAGGGGAAGTCAGGAAGTGGGCAAGGTGGGGGGACTCTGGGGGACTGGGAGGCCAGGCAGCTGGGGTAGAGGCAGCAGACGCCACTGAGGGGCAGGAAGGGGAACAGAGGAGGGAAACGAGCACGTGGCTCTGGGAGAGGTAGAAAAGTGGGTCCTGCCAAGGCCATAGTCAGAGAGGAGAGAACAGAGGACATGAGAAAGGAAAATCCCAGAGCAGCAAGGCCAAGCCACAACGACCATCTCAGACTGGGAAAACTGAGGTGAATCCCCAGAAAGCTTGGGCTGGCTTGAATGCCTGAGGGAGACAAGCAGTGTCATCTGGCTGGGCACAGCCTCACGGGAGCCTCTGCTGGAGCCAGGGGCCTGGAGAGGGGCCTGCGCCCCGCCCAGAGGCTAGAAGGTCCTGCGGCCCAGTCTTTTGAACACGCTCACTGTGCCCGCATGGTCCATCTGGGCGCCCAGGCCCTCGCTGGAGCCGCTCCCCCGGGGCCCCACCAGAGTCCTCTTAATGGTGACCTTGACCTCGGCCAAGGACTTACTCTTGGTGCTCGTGACCTGGCTGTCCTGGGCCTCGGGCACAAGGGCAGCTTTGCCCAGTCTCTGGATGATGCTGACTTTGGACAGGGACTCCGGCTTCCTCTCGAGCCCAGGGCGTGAAGAAAGGGCTAGGCGCCGCAGTGTCGGGGTGGCAGCCGTTGTGGCTGAGCTCGTAGCCTTGGCTTTGACAGTCAGTGCTGGCTGGGGACTGGGCTTGGCTGGGCCCCGGCCCAGCTTCTTCAGAACGCCGGCATACTGCAGGACAGAGCTGCTGCTGTCATTGTCGCTGTCCCAAGCCAGATCCTCATCCATCTCTGGGGTGGCCCCCAGGCGGCTGAAGACTCCTGTGGGCTGCAGGGATCAGAAACGTGACATGTGAGTCATTTAGTCATTCGAACGCATGCATGCAGAGCTGCCTCATCCGTGCCCAGCCTTGCTGGGAAAAACACCCATCGGTGACATGGTGACACCCTAGACAGTGGGGAAAGCCGTGACAGGGGATGTCCAGATTGCTGGCAGAGCCCAAAAGAGACTCCTGACCTTGGCTGAGATTCAGGAGAGACACCCTGGACAAGGGACATCTGAGATAAGATCTGAAAGTTTGGCTAGCAGGTCTAGTAAAGATGGGAGGAGGGTGCCACACACACACACACACACACACACATACACACGGAGAAGACCATTTGCAAAGGTCTGCAGGCAGGCTGGTGCCGGGGACACAGCGGCAACTAAGAAAGCCCTGGCCTGCCCTCAGGGGGCTCACAGTCCAGTGGGGGAGACAGACCGACATCAGAAACGACACAAACAACTCCCTAATTATGACAGTCCTGTGTTCTCTGGCAAGATGGGAGTGCTGGCAAGCGGCAGCCAAAGAAGCCACACCTCCCAGAGTACAGGGATGCCTATTCCGAGGTGCTGAGTTTAAGGCAGGCCCTCAAGGATGAATGGCAGAGAAAAGGGCAAGGACCAAGTCCTCGAGGCAGGAATAAGAATCACATGCATGGAGCATTAGCTCTGTACTAAGCTCTTTACATGGCAGTATCGTCAAGCCACATGATCCCAAGTGTTATTATCATGCTAAGATTCTAGGAAGTAAGAAAAAAGTTGGGTGAGCCCTGGGAGCAAGGGATAGAGAGGCAGGAAATGCAGCTGGGGAGCTCCGGTGCAGCTGATCAAAGCAACATTTAAAGCGTGCCTACCATGCACTGGATGACATCCCCAGCACTGCAGGTATATCCCACTTAATCCTCATGACCACCGCAGGAGGTGGGAACTAGACAAATAAGGAAACTGAGGTACAAGGAGCTTAAGTGACTCGGCCAAGGCCATGCAGCCAGGGAGTGGCAGAGCTAGCTGGATTCACACTGGGCAGGCAGGACTTGGGCTGCAGGCCAAGGCAAGGAGGGTGGTGTTCACCCTGGCCGCGGTGAAAATCGTCTGATGGGGGGTTGGGGGGTGGCCTGTCCTATGGGTGGGCACACACTGCTGCCGTTGGGGAGGGGGTTCACAGGAGCTGCAGAGACCAGTTAGGAGACGGGGAGAGGTGACAGACAGGGAAACCAGATGGAGCCATCATCGGAGCCTGCCTGGAATGAGGGCACTGGGGCATCCCTGAGACAGGGCTCCTGAGAGGAGTCCCTTTAGGGGAAGATGCTGAGGCCGGTCTGGGACATGGAGGTGGGAGAGGCCCGAGGGCGGCATGCAGGAGTTGGCCAGACCCCAGGGGCTGGAAATCGAGAGAGAGGTTGCCGAGGTACAAAGAAGGGAACTGAGGCAGTTAATGCGGATGGGGCACAGGGAGTATGAGGGGTCAGAGGCAGGATCCACACCCTCAGGAAGACAGAGTAGAGAACCTCAGGTGGGTCCCCCATTTCCAACTCACTTTATTCCCTGTTGTTGTGTCTGCCTTGGTCTCAGCGCCGAGCCGGTCAAACACGGATGTCCTCTGGAGACCTGGGAGGGAAGTGAGCCCTCAGCCAGCACCTGCTGAGCAGTGCGTGGAGCCCAGGCCTGGCCGAGCACCATGCATTGTGCAGACAAGGGAGGGGAGACATGGCTAGCCCAGGCCCGGGCGGCTCTGGTCCAGGCAGGTACAGACTCTGTGTCTACAACCTTGGCTAACACAGACCTGACCCACACATCTCTGGCTAGTACTAAATGTGGGAAGGAGCTACTAAAATTGACCCTTGGGCTCCTCGAGACTGTACAAGTTTGCAAAATGTGTGTGCAGGAAAGGCTCTTAATCCCTACTTGTTCCCTTCACTCTTTTTTGGATCATGGGCCTGAGAGTCTATGGACTGGTGATAAGTCCTCTCCCTAAATCCCAACCCAAATAGCCATTGATAGAATGTTTACTAAACCATGATATGTAAATACAATGCAAATATTAAATGACCATTAAAAAATATGAAAACAAAACAAAACAAAAAATATGAAAACATGGGGCACCTGGGTGACCCAGGTGCTTAAGGGTCTGCCTTTGGCTCAGGTCATGATCTCAGGGTCTTGAGATGGAGCCCTGAGTCGGGCTCCCTGCTCAGCCAGAAGCCAGCTTCTCCCTCTCCCTCTGCCCCTCCCGACTGCTCCTGCAGAGGCAAGCTAGTTCTCCCTCTCAAATAAATAAATAAATAAATAAATAAATAAATAAATAAATAAATAAATAAAATCTTAAATAATAAAAAATGTGAAAGCAGATCCACATGTATTCAGGTGAAAAGATCTCAATAAAAAGTTCTAGAGAGGGGTGCCTGAATGGCTCAGTCAGTTAAGTGTCTGCCTTCAGCTCAGGTCATGACCTCAGGGTCCTGGGATCAAGCCCTGATACCAGGCTCCTTCCTTGCTTAGCAGAGAGTCTGCTTCTCCCTCTCCATCTTCCCTCTTCCACCTGTCCTCCCCAGCCCCTGCTCTGCTCTCTCTCTCTCTCTCCCCCCACCAAAAAAAAAAAAAAAAAAAATCCAAAAATAAAGTTATAGAATACCTACAGGATGATGCTATTTGTGATTTTTAAAAAACACCTGTATGGGTCTATATACAAATACATGCACACAAGTTCACAGATGCTGGTCTGGAAAGGTTAACAATGGTGTGGGATATGGGATTGAGGGGACAGTCAGTTGGTACTAAATATTCTTCTGCACCATATGAATGTTCTTCCAAGAAGACACATAGAATATTCTCAGAGGAACACTGCAAGGAAGGAAGACCATTTCTGTACTACCAGATAAAAACCCCAGCTATGGACTGAATCTCTGGCTCATAATGATGGTTCCCACATTTTGGGGACCTGCCCTCAGCCAGGCACAGCCACCACTTTACAAGCAGGCAATCATGGAGTCCAAGCCCCTACCCTTGGGGAAAGGGTGCCAGCTGAGGCATTTAGGAACCCTGCTCCACTAACTGTAGGACGACAGGGTGGAGGTCGGTATGTGTCCTCCTCCTCTATGGCCACCAACACTGTCCACTTGGCCAAGGCCCCCTGGATTTCGCTAGAGCCTGATTCAGGGCCAGTGCCTGTAGGGCGTGACCAACCCCATACAATGCAACAAAAGGGAAATGCAGTCTCTATGCCAACATGGCTGATACCTTTCGCCGCTTGCTGCTGCTCCAGGATCTTGCGGGTCCGGGGGGTGGTACCTTTAGGCATGTTGATGATGTACTTCCCCTCCATCTCAGCAGTGACCCGGCGCCGCTTGGTGGGAACAGCCAGGCTCTCCTCCTCCCGGCGGGCCAGGGCTGCTATGGAGGAGCGGGTAGTGAGCATCTTCTGGGATGGAATATTCTCCTGGGTTGGGGGCTGGACACCCTGCAAAGGGCACAGATGTGCCCTTTATCTCCGTACGTTCAAATGACTGGAATCCCTTATCTTCCCAACCACTGCTGACTCTGAACCACAGAGACATTCAGAGGTTGGGCACAACAGGGCTGTTGATGGAGCTCAGAATCCCCATGGGGTGCCGGGCATCCCTAGGCTCTCTGTGGCTCTGTCCCTGCCCCAAGCAGGCTGACCTCCCAGCCCAGCTGGAATCCCCTCAGAAGGAGAAACTGCTAGGTGATGGAAAAGCTCAAGAGCTCCAGCCAGTAGTGGTTTCACAGGTATAATCATTTTTTAAAGTAATCAAACTGGGGGCGCCTGGGTGGCTCAGTCAGTTAGGCAGGCATCTGCCTTTGGCTCCAGTCATGATCCTGGAGTCCCATGATTGAGCCCCTGCATCAGGCTCCCTGCTCAGTGAGGAGTCTGCTTCTTCCTCTGACCCTCTCCCCTCTCATGCTCTCTCTCACTCTATCTCTCAAATAAATAAAATATTTTAAAAAATTTAAAAAATAAATTAATCAAGCTGTATACTTACAATTTGTGCATTGTACATAAGTAAATTATACCTCAATTAGATTTGCTTTTTTTTAAAGATTTTATTTGACAGAGAGAGCACAAGCAGGCAGAGCGGCAGGCAGAGGGAGGGGGAGAAGCAGGCTCCCCGGTGAGTAGAGAGCCAGACATGGGGCTCAATCCCAAGACTCTGGGATCATGACTTGAACCAGAGGCAGACGCTTAACTGACTGAGCCACCCAGGTGCCCTACCTCAATTAGATTAAAAAAAAGAAGAAGAATCCCTTCAACACATTTGAGCTGGTCACTCCCAGGCCCATCGTCTTTTCAATTCTTTAGAAATTAATTTTAATTTTCTTGCTCATGACACACAAATCAAAAAGTCCAGTGATGGAGATGAGGCACTTCTAAACACACACGGAAAAAGGAGCACATGCGGTAGGGCTGGACAGGGAGGGAGTGATGGGGCTGGGCCTCAAAATAACCAAGTCCGCTCCCTGGCCTCAGTTTCCACTTGTGTCAAGATCTTTGCTGTGGGGGTGGGTCTAACAAAGTCACGACAGTGGAGCAGACAGAAGGAGGGCTTAGAAGCTCGAAGTCCTATTCCCAGCTTTCAAGCTGAGACCTGGAAGAGGAACAGAGGCCAAGCGTGGAAAAGTCTGTGGAGGAAGAGTGTGCTGGGGGAAGGGAACATGAGGGCAAAGGCCCACAACGGGAAGAAGGCTGAAAGGGACCCGACAGAGGGAGCCAGCAGAAGAGACACAGGAGATGGATTCACAACATGCAAAGCCTATAAGGCCTTGTGGGAAGAGGACTTCATCACTGGGACAATGGGAAGCCCTGGAGAGTTCTAGCCCAAAGTGAGAGGATCCTCCTGGTTGCTGAGAGGAAGTGGTAGCCTCTTGACCTCTGACCCCTGCATCAAGCACAAGGCCTGGCACCAGTGCAGGCCTTGGTGAACATCTGTGAAAAGAGACTAAGCCACCTGTAGTCCACAGCACCGTACTGTACACTTGAGACTTTATGAAAAGGGTAGTGTGGGGACGCCTGGGTGGCTCAGTGGTTGAGCATCTGTCTTTGGCTCAGGGCGTGATCCTGGGGTCCCAGGATCAGTCCCACATAGGGCTTCCTGCATGGAGCCTGCTTCTCCCCCTGCCTATGTCTCTGCCTCTCTCTCTGTCTCTCTCATGAATAAATAGAAAGAAAGAAAAGAAAAGAAAGAAAGAAAGAAAGAAAGAAAGAAAGAAAGAAAGAAAGAAAAGAAAGGAAGAAAAGAAAAGAAAGAAAAGAAAAGAAAAGAAAGAAAAGAAAAGAAAAGAAAAGAAAAGAAGAGAAGAGAAAAGAAAAGAAAAGAAAAAAAAAAAAAGAAAAGGAGTAATGTCACATTAGGTGTTCCTCCCACATGGGGCACCTGGGTGGCTCAGTTGGTTGGGTGTCTGCCTTCAGCTCAAGTCATGATCCCAGGATCCTGGATTTGAACCCCATATTGCTGAGCAGGGAGCCTGCTTCTCCCTCTACCTCTGTCCCTCCCCCTGCTCGTGTACTCTATCAAACAGGTGAATAAAATCTTAAAAAAAAAAAAAAAAAAAAGCGTTCCTTCCACAATGAAAAAATAAACAAAAAACCTAAAAAGACTGAACCAACCACTGAGAGCCTCACTGCATCTGCACTCTGCCCATTCTACAGACTGGGAAAGCAAGGCCTACGGAGGTGCAGGGGCTTGGTCAAGTCCAGATGCTCTGGACACCCTGTGGTCTTCAAAGTACCTTGCAACAGGAACCCGACCTCCAAATACCATCTGCTGACCCACACCCACTCCAGCCCCTCCCACCATCTGCCCAAGTCCCCTCACCAGCAGCCTTGGCACTCTTCGCTGCCATCTTGTTGGACACGGTGACCGAGATCTTGGAGGTGCTGGTGTCTGGTCGCCTGGGGGGAGTGCCAGGTGGGGAATCACGGTTTAGGCTGTTGGCGATCATTCGAGAGGCAGCTGTGGGGAGAAAAGGGGGGAGTCCAGTTGTGCCAGGGGCCCTGGGATGGAGGCCAGGACAAAGAAGGCAAGCCTTGGGACTGAATGGGGAAAGGACAGCTGGAGTCACTCTGTGACTGTACTGACATGATGGGGATGCTTGGGGGTGGGCCAGTCTAACGAGGAGCTAGCCCACCTCTTGCTGCTTGGGGGCCTTTCCTGAGGTCCTAGACCAAAGACTGGTTCCTATCACACCTCACCCAGCAAGCATGCACCTCTTCATAGCACATGCTGTTCCCTCTACCTGGCATACAGTTCCCCGAGTATGAACCGCCTTGCTCTAGCTCTTTACTAGGTCTCCTCTCCGATGGCACCTCCTCAGAGAATGCTTCCCAGATCATTCCGCCAACCTCTACCAAACTGACCCTATGCTTGGCTTGCTTTTGCCTCATAACCCTAATTACTGCTTGACATCAAATTACACGGATTTGTCTACTGGTGAACTCTCCCACGAAGAGACAATGCCTGTTTATTTCTGTATCCCCAGTTCCTGCAACAGTTTCTGGTGCTTCACAGGTCCTCAAAAAACATCTACTGGAAAAAATGAACACTATCACAGAAAATCCCAACATCCCTACCAGAATGGGATCTACTGCAAACAATTTTATACATGAGGAAATGGGGACTCTGGGAGGGATCATTAGACAGGCCCTCAGACACAGTGAGTCTATTCTCAGTTGGGCTACGGGAAGACAAACAGTGACATCCGTCTAGGGATGAGGGATGGGAGTGGGGGTAGTCTCTGGCAGCCCCTGTGTTCTGCAGAGTAGAAGGAGAGATCTCAGGGTACCAGGTGGGAGCTACAACACACAGACTAGAGGGCCAACCCCAGAGTGGGAAGGACATGGGTCTTGTCTCTAGTGCAGTAGAGCTGGTTTAGGGCCCAAGTTTCAAAAGCTTGTTGGAAAGAGTTTCATGCTGCCCCTGCTTATTCTCCAGTCCTAGTGATCCCCACCCCTACCACCAATGGCTTTCAAATTTTGGTATTCCATCCTACCTACTCCCAAAAGTCTTCCCTTTTTCTGCTATGTGCTCTTTCTCAAAACCTGTCTAAGTCCCCCATAATAACCCTCAATGCATTGTTATAATTATATATTGCTTGGTTGGTTTTTTAAATTATAACTATAGGGATCCCTGGGTGGCGCAGCGGTTTGGCGCCTGCCTTTGGCCCAGGGCGCGATCCTGGAGACCCGGGATCGAATCCCATGTCGGGCTCCCAGTGCATGGAGCCTGCTTCTCCCTCTGCCTATGTCTCTGCCTCTCTCTCTCTCTCTCTATGACTATCATAAATAAATAATAAAAAAAATTTTTAAAAATAAATAAATAAATAAATTATAACTATAATATACAGAAAAACATCAAACCCGCACAGACCACTTAACAAAAAGTGAACTCCCTCATACCCACTACCCAGGTTAAGAAATGGAACCTTCCTGGCACTCAGAAGTCCAGGGATTGACTCTTCCCTCACTCCACCAAGAAAAACAGGTCAGTTTTCAGCCCTGTTTACTCCCCTGGTAAAATGACCGTTATATACCCTTCTACAATTTTCCCAAGACTTTTCTATAGACAGCTCTGAAGCCAGATGGGGTGGCCTTCTGGCAAGCTGTCCTGGGATGATTGAGATGCTTTGCTATAAAAGGTAAGTGGTTGAGAGGCCCTGCCTCTTGCAGAGTATCCTGAAGCAAATGTCTTACTTGAAAGGGATAAGGGATAAGGGATGTGATGTTTCATTACGACAGGCAAGCACTATTTGGATGGAAGAAAAACAACTCTGTCTTTTCCCCCAATGAATATAAGCTGCAGTCAGATGTCAGACACACAGATATAGACATGCATGCTCAAAAGTGTATATTATAAAGTGAATACAGGTGAATGTACCAAGAATGCTGTTCTAGAACATTCTTCCCCACTGCCTTTCCCTCTTTGCTTGTTTCCCCTATTCTTCCTGTCTATTTTCTCCACTAGTATTTTTTAGTTTACTTTTTTTAAATTTGTTTTAAATGGGGCAGCCAGGTAGCTCGGTGGTTTAGCGCCACCTTCAGCCCAGGGCATGATCCTGGAGATCCAGGATCGAATCCCACGTCAGGCTTCCTGCGTGGAGCCTGCTTCTCCCTCTGCCTGTGTCTGTGCTTCTCTCTCTCTCTCTCTCTTTCTCTCTTTCTATCATAAATAAATAAAATCTTAAAAAAAAATACATACTACCTGACTTCACTTATGTACACTTGACAGACTAGCAAAAAGACTAACAAAAATAGATCATCCCTGCTATTACAGATCAGAGTAATGGGTGCCCTGGAGAAGGGGTAGTGACACTGGTCAGGTTTCTGTTCCTGGATTTGGATGCTGCTGACCACATGGCTACTGCACCTATGGAAAGTGATTCGGCTGTACCTTCATGATCAGAATGCTTTCCCGTGCATAAGTTCAAGCAGACTGTTGCAGAAAAGAACTCCAATTTATTCAGCCTCCCTTTGTCCATGTCTTGGGTGGGCACTGCCCACACCAACACTGGGCCTAGCCATGTGACTGGCTTTGGCCAATGGTGTAAGAGCAAGTGTTATACAAGCTTTGCACACTGGGCCTGCCCTCTCGTGCTGCTCTGGGGAACCCTGCAATCAGCATTGCATGGACAAGCCCAGGCTCACCTGCTGGAAAACGGGCAACATGTGGCCCAGTTACAGATGACAGCAAGCCAACCATCAGATGTGAGACTATGCTGGATCACCCAACCTCAACTAAGCTGCTAGGTAACCACTGTGATCAGCTGAGCTGGCCTGGAGCAGAACTGACCAGCCATGTCATAAAATAATAAGAAATAAGTCTGTGCTTTAAACCAGTTTTTGGGCTTGTTAAGCAGCAAAGGTTAATATGCACATTATTTTAAGTTGATTTTTCTTAAAAAAGGTATCACACTGCTGAAAAAAACTAAATGTATAAATACAGTCTATTCACATCATTCACAGATTCCCTATTTGCAAATTCACCTATTCACTAAAATTGATTTGTAGGGGATCCCTGGGTGGTTCAGCGGTTTCGTGCCTGCCTTTGGCCCAGGGCGCGATCCTGGAGTCCCGGGGTCGAGTCCCACGTCAGCTCCCTGCATGGAGCCTGCTTCTCCCTCTGCCTGTGTCTCTGCCTCTCTCTCTCTATGTATATCAGAAATAAATAAAAAATAAACCTTTAAAAAATTTTTTTAAATAAATAAATAAAATTGAGTTGTAACCCCAAACCAATACCTGTGGTGCTTTTATGGTCATTCACAGCCATACACTGAACAGTGAAAAACCTATCACCCAACGCATTCCCTCACTGAAGTCAAACAAGGTGATGCTCTGCTTTCTTGTTTCACTTCACACACGGTAAGCAAGTAGCCTTCTGGCAGTCTATTTCATGCCATGTTTTCACATTTTTGTGCTTTTTGCTAGTGATTTTGCTGTTTAAAATGGCTCCCAAGCATAGTGACAAAGTGCTTTCTGGTATTCTCAAATGATGTGCCTGATGAAGAAAATATATGTGTTAGATTCGCTTTGTCCAGGCATGAGTGATTGTGCTTGCTGGTCGTGAGCTCAGTGTTAACCCATCCACAATATATAGCAAACAAAATGTCTAAGCAGAAACATATAAGGACCGCATTGATCAGTTGACAAAAATGTTGTAATCAGAGGCCTGCAGGAACCTAACCTTGTATTTCCTCTCAAAGCAGTGACTCAGTATTTGCTAATTCAGTGTTTGAAGTGACTTTACAGAACAGAACTGCCACCAATGAAAATCGACTGCACATACAGCCACCCACTACCCAGGCTATTTTTCCCCTGAGAGAACCTCAGATGGCTTGGTTTCACCTCTGCAGACTCCAGAAGTGTCCCCTTCACAGCTAAACTATGTGAATAAAGGGAAGGAATCCGGGGTAGGTGGGACTCACCGCTAGAGGCACCTCGGCGAATCTCGCCTGGGAGGGGGCTGGGGCTGCAGGGCACTGACTCAGTGGCAGCTTTGCACATGTCCTATTAAAAAGAAAAAAACAAACAAACAAACAAACCCAAACAGGTGTCTGGATTACCACAGGGACAAGGGCACAAGGCAGAGGAATAGAAATCTGAGTAACACTGAGGGGATCAGAGCCTGAGCTACTAGAGAAGAGATTTCAGAACATTTAACTCCTAACTATGAGTAAGTATCAAACACAAGCTGGGAGACATTCTACAAAACACCTGACCAGTATGCTTCAAAACTGTCAAGGTCATTAAGCATGGGTCATTAAGAGGACTATGGAACTGTCACAAATTAACAGAGAGCAAGGAAGTCTAAGGAGACATAAATAAATGCACTGTGGTATCATGGAACAGAGAGACGACATCAGAGGAAACACTAATAAAATCCAAGTGGTCTGTAGTTTAGGTAGTGGTACTGTGCTAACGTTCATTTCTTAGTTTTGACAAATGTATCATGGCTACGTATGATGCTAACATTAGGGGAAACTAGGTGAAGGAGATACAGAAACTTTCTGTACTGTTGGTGGAACTTTCCTGCAAACCTAAAATTGTTCCCAAATTTAAAAGTTTAAAGGGAAAAAAAAGCTTTGCTCAGTGACCTTATTTGTGATAACTCAGGGAATGCCCCTGGCTTGGGAGAGCCCTCACTGTGGGGTCCTGGCTGGATGACAGACATGAAGGCCGGTCCCAGGGTGGGGGGGGGGGGGGAAGCAGCCAGCATTTAGTAACATGAAGAGCCTGACAGCACAGCTCTGAGGCAAGCTTCCTTCTCAGTCAAGTGGAGTGAGCAATAAATGAGTTTAAAATGTATAAAGGGGGATGCGTGAGTGGCTCAGCAGTCGAGTGTCTGCCTTCAGCTCAGGGCATGATCCCAGGGTCCAGGATCGAGTCCCACATCAGGCTCTTTGCAGGGAGTCTGCTTCTCCAACTCTTCCTGTGTCTCTGCTTCTCTGTGTCTCTCATAAATAAATAAATAAAATCTTTAAAAAAAAATGTATAAAGAATGGAGAGAGAGCCTGGTAGGCTATGGTAAGCACCTGGTAAGTGGCAGCTATCAAAATTCAATGAGCTCTTCATCCCAGGTCTGGTGCTCGGTGCTGCATACACTATCTGGTAGGTGACCATAGCTATCCTACACAGCGATGGAATGTGAAAAGCCTGTTTCAGAGAGATTCGGGGAGGTCAAGATCACTAGTCTAAGGTCAACATAAGTGGAGGGGTCAAGAATGAAATGACCATGTTGTTGGCCAAGTGACCAATAGAGTCCCACAGGGTGAGCTCCTGTTCTGGGGACAGAGAAGAGTCCTGCTAATGACGATCATCAGGAGGAAGATGAGAACTAGTAATGACAATAGAGAGCCTTTACTGAGGCCCCACTATTTACACTGTACTGGAGCTTTATTTAACTTAATACAACCACCTCACAAGATAGGTCTACCTATCTACATTCTGAGCCTATTCTAAGGCTCAGAGAGGTTGGGCAACATGCCCAATGTCACACAGCAAATGGTACAACCAGCCTTGGAACTCAGGTCTGCCCGCCTTTGCTTCTAAGCCTCCTGCTGGCTCTGCTACTGCCCCTCCACTGCACCCGAAACCCAGGGACCAAGGGGTTGGGCAGAGCACCCACCTGGCGGTGCACCACCTTGGCATGTTTGAGGATGGCAATGATGTCCCCCACCACAGTCACACCCAGCTCATTCATGATCTCTTTGTTGAGATCCAGCAGCATGCTCTTCTGGATCCTGCAGGGGAGGGTCAGCTGTGAGACCACAAGTGGGCCATGATAGATGGGCCAGCCAGCTCTCTTCTCCCCTCACCTCTCCCAACTCTCCCCTCCTCTCTTCAAGGCCAGCTCTGTCCCCTCGGCCCCCTTACCTATTATCCACGAACATCACGGCGTAATTGACAGCAGGTCCCGGAGGAATGCCGGCTTCCTTAAAGAACTGGATCCACTCGGAAGTGGCTGGGGGGTAGACAAGGCTCATTATTCCCATTATTCTCTCCAGAGAAGAGCAGCCACGAAACCATTAACAGCAATGGCTCCCACAAATTAAATGCTCTTGGCATGCCAGGCCCCGGCTGAGCGCTCTACACTTACAGTAGACCCAAGCCCGCCCACAACCCTGTGAGGAGTGAGGCAGCACTATGACTCCCTCACTCTGCCAAAGAGACTGAGGCAGGGGGAGGTTGGGCAACTGGCCTCAGGCCACACTGCTAACACGAAGCAGAGTTCCCAAGCTCATGTGCTTCTGTACAGCCCTTCTTACAGCTCTGCCCTGCCCTGGGCCATGAGCCACTATGATCATCCCCACACTTGGCCAATGCCCAATTTCAGGGAGCCAGGATTCTGGGTTCTCCACCCTGGTCCTGATCAGCAGGCCCAGCTCCCGAGGGTGACAGGATCCGCAGGTGAATGGAAAGAAGGGACACAGAGCCAGCCTGTGAGCATCAACAAGCCCTCTCCTCACCACAGCAGCAGCAAACCCCATAGGCTTTGGCACTTGGGTTCAAATTCTGACTCTGCCACTTCCTGGCTAAGGGATTATGGGAAGTTAACTCTTGGTGTCTCAGTCTCCTCATCTGTAAACTTAGGATAATACGCTCGGGAAGTATTTACCGAGTATTTGGCACAGGCTAAGTCTCTTGCTAGGCAAAAGGGATAGCAGACACAAGACAATGTACCTTCCCTCATCGAGCTCACATTCTAGTGATAATGCCCATATCCCTGGATCACTGTGCAGATTCAGTAAGAGATAAAGGACTTTGAGTGACACCTGGCCCTGGCGACAACCTCCACTCCACTCATAGAAGCGGCTGCTATTCTTATTATTATTCTGCCTCCACTACCAAAGCCAAGGCCAAGACCATGGAGACACCCACCCACAAAGCTTTTATTGTTTATAAACGTCTCTGTGGCCTCTTGGGTGTGACCTTTAAACTGAACCTGGTCTGGCCAATGGGTGTTAGGTAAGATCACTAATTCCAAGAACTTTTTTTTTTTCACATTTTAGCATCTCTGTAACTAAGAGCCATGTCACAATCAATGGTATGCTGTGGTTTAACGAGCGAGCAAAACTTTTTTCTTTCTCGTTGTATATAAGGCTACACCCAACAATCAAAACAAGAAATTTGCTACTGCCATGCCTATTTTGCTTATAAGACAACTGAGGCTCAGAGTGGGAGAAGAGACTCTGGTCTAGGTGACTTCAGGACTCAGGCGCAGGCCCAGGGGACATCCTTCTGCCAACAGGCCCATCTCCCCAGGACTGAGGCAGGTGAGGAGCTCATGCCCTCAGGACTTCTTCCACCAGCCCAGAGGACAGGGGGGCCTTTTTCTGCCTTACTCAGGCACTACTGACCTGCCCAGGCATGGGGCTCTGGGTCCTATTACTTAACAGCAAGCAACTTCGTCTATCCAAAAGAACCAGGGATGCCTGGGTGGCTCAGGGGCTGAGCATCTGCCTTTGGCTCAGGGCGTGATTCTGAGGTCCTGGGATTGAGTTCCGCAACAGGCTCCCCACAGGGAGCCTGCTTCTCCCTCTGCCTGTGTCTCTGCCTCTCACTCTGCATCTCTCATGAATAAAAAAAAAAAAAAAAAAACCACATAATGATTCCATTTATATGAAATGTCCAGAACAGGTAAACATCTATAGAGATCTTCAGAGACAAAGTAGATTAGTGGTTACTAGGGGCTGGCAGGGAAAAGAGAATGGCTATTAGTTAATGGGTATGAGGGCTTTAGGGGGATTGACAAAAAGGTTTTGAAATTGGGTGTGCTGATGGTTACAGGACTCTGAACGCAGAATACAAAAGCTATTGAACAGTATACTTTAAACAGGCGAATTGTGTAAGATGTGAACTATATCTCAATCAAACTGTTACTAAGGAGGAAAAAGGTGCCACACAGTTTGGGGCCAGCTAGCTGCCAGAAGCAAAGCTGGGGAACTGCAAATGTCCCCAGATCGGGCCCTTACCATCATTTCATGTCCTACTAAAGAGGAAAATATGTTGCCAAGTAAATGGGTCATAAGCACCCCCATTCCAGCAATAATAAGAGGGGCAACAACATGTGTAGTACCACAGCAGGAGACAGCACTGGTACATTCACAGCAGCTTGTCTGTAACAACCCCAGCCCAGAAACAATGTCTCCACTGACAGAAGCAGATAAACAAACGGTGGTCACTCAGGCAGTAAATACTACAAAGCAGCTCAAAGGAAAGAACTACAGCTACTCGCAGCAACGGGGAGGATTCCCAGCCATTATGTGGAGCAAAAGAAGCCACTTGCAAAAGAACACAAGGCGTGATTTCGTTCACTTAAGTTCAAAACCAAAGTCCACAGCATAGGAATATTCTCAATGGTGGTACAATTTAAAAAGGCAAGGAGCGATGATCACAAAGATAATGGTTTCCTCCATCTGGAGGAGGGAGGGAGCTGTGATCTGTGAACAGGTGGGCCCTTGGGGAAGCTGGCAATATCAGGATGGTTGGAGGGGAAGGGTTGCTTTTTTTTTAAACCTTTGTATTGAACTCTAACGTGCACATGTACAAAAGCACACATAAGTTGATAGCTTTCATAAACCAACACACATGTGCAACTGGCACCCAGATCAAGAAATAAAACATTTCCAACATCCCAGAAACCACCTTCCCCTAACACATTCCCTATGGAGTGACATCTCTCTGTTTGTCAAGGGTGACCACCACCTTCCGACAGCATGGATTGGTTTTGCCTGTTTTTGTGCTTTATATAAATGGAATCATAAAAGATGTTTTCTGACGTTTGCTTTTGAATTGCTCTTAGGACCCACAAAGATGTTTTATGTACTTCTCTATATGTACAAATCTCAAAAAACGTACGAGCTACCCACTTATAACCTCTGTGCTTTGGCAATCCCAAAATACAGAGCTTAAAGACAATATAGTGATGAGGCCTATGAGAATACTGACAGCTAATATTTGTCAAGAACTATGTCCAAGGTTTGACATGCAATAACCTCCTTAATCCTTACGACATCCCAGGACGTAGGGACTGTTAGTATCTCCGTTTTACAGGTGAGAAAACTAAGGCTCTGCTGGACTTCATATCACAAGTTCTTTAGGGCTAGACTATGCTGTCAGGAGGCCAAGATCCAGAGTGGACAGGCCCTAGGCAGGCCATGGCCCCGCCTCCACGTTCCTCAGAGTACAGCTGTTCCTGCCAGTGACCAGGCTCTCCTCCCCCACCTCGTCTCCCCTCACCAAGGTCAGACCTGAGAAAGGGTAGTGGGGAGAGGGAGCCCCACAGAGAAGGCCAGACACTCACCCATAGTCACTGAGACCATTGTCTCCCCTGCCCTGGTGCTGCTCCCGGGAGCCTGGAAGAGAGAACAAGAGGAGACAGCCCATGAGTTGCCACAGGCTGTTGAGTGTACGTCCCTCCCTCGCTGCCTGTCTGTCTGCGGCCAGAGGAGAGTTCCTGGGCTGGGGGCTCACAGCCCAGGAATAGCCTGAACAGCTGGCAGGAAGTCAGCCTGGGACAGGGCTGCCACCACAACTATCACTGCCGCCTGGGACAAGGCCCAGGGACACCAAATGTCCACAGCTCCATTCCCACACACCTCAACAGGTTTCTGGCTGGAAGAGGAAGAGAGTGAGAGAAAAAAAAGACACCGCTGCTCAAGACTTTAACCATAATACCCATCAGCCATCCATTCACAAACTATTTACTGACAACCTGGGATGTGCGAGGCACTACTCTAGGAGCTAAAGATACTGATGTGAACAAAAATACAGAGTGTGACATCTAGGTGGAGACAGGGGAAAGGGGACAACAGAAAATAAACAAGCAAACAGATAAGGATACAGTGAGTCACAAAGCCTTTGGTGTCATGCAGAAAACAGGGAGGGCCTGGCAAGGGAGGGAGGGGTTGTGATTTCAAACTGGGTGAAAGGGGAGACCCCTCTAAAGCAACATTCAGAGACCTGAAGGAGGCAGACCTGTGGTTTTATAGCTGAAGAGCGTTCCAGGAGAAGGTACGGCAAGTCCAGTGTCCTGAGCCATCTGGCATGGGTGCGGGCCGGCTCGGAGCCGGAGTGACTGCAGTGCAGTGAGTGAGGGGACGGGGGACGGGGGGAGGGACAGGGGAAGGCAGGTAGTAGCTGAGGGCAGAGAGATGGGCCGGTCACCACATTACAAGGGGCCTCGGAGGATAAATGCAAAACCAATGTCTACTTAGGTAAGACAAGCAGGTACCAGAAAGCTGTTAAGGACATATTAGCACTGGGGCGCCTGCGTGGCTCAGTGGTTGAGCGTCTGCCTTTGGCTCAGGGTATGATCCCAGGGTCCTTGCATGGGGAGGATCCCCGTGGGGAGCCTGCTTCTCCCTCTGCCTGTGTCTCTGCCTCTCTCTCTCTGTGTCTCTCATGAATAACCAAATAAAGTCTTTTTTTTTTTTAATAATGATTTTTATTTATTTTCTTTTAATTTTAATTTTAATTTTAATTTATTTATGATAGGCACACAGTGAGAGAGAGAGAGAGGCAGAGACACAGGCAGAGGGAGAAGCAGGCTCCATGCACCGGGAGCCTGATGTGGGATTCGATCCCGAGTCTCCAGGATCGCGCCCTGGGCCAAAGGCAGGCGCCAAACCGCTGCGCCACCCAGGGATCCCCCAAATAAAGTCTTTAAAAAAAAAGGGGGGACATATTAGCACCAGCAAGCACCTTTTTCTGAATACTAGTGGCAGCCCTAATAGGAAACTAAAGGGGAAAAACTTCCTTGGTTGGTGATTCACTGCGGTCTGCCTCCAGGACCACTCCGCCCACTCAGCCCTCCCCATCTTTCTGCGGCCCTGTCCTCTCCTCCAAGCCCTCCACCCTCTTCCTTCACTCTACTCCCTGCTACACACTCTGGCCCAGATTCTTTTTTTTTTTTTTTTTTTTTTTTTTATGTATTTATTCATGAGCAACACACAGAAAGAGGTTGAGACACAGGCAGAGAGAGAAGCAGGTTCCTCACTGGGAGCCTTATGTGGGGACCCGGATCATGCCCTGAGCCAAAGGCAAATGCTCAACTACCGAGCCATCCAGGCGTCCCCCCCCGTCTTTTAAAATTTTATTTGAGAGAGAGTGCACCCACACATACAGTGGGGGGAGGGACAGAGGAACAAGAAGACTGACTCCCTGCTGAGCAAGAAACCCCAACATGGGGCTTGATCCCAGGATTCCGAGATCACGACCTGAGCTGAAGGCAGACAGTTAACTGACTGGGGCTCCCAGACATCCTCCTGGGCCCTGATTCTGGTCCTTCTCACTCACCTATCCTCTGTCACCTCCACAGGGCGCAGAAAACCCTTTTTGTTCACCATCACACACAATCTGCCCCTCCCAGCCCCCATTCTGATGGTACAACAGAGATAGTATGAGAGTAAGGGCTCTGGAACCAGACTGCAGGGTTCAAATCTGGCTCTACCACTTAACAGCTGCATGGTCTCGGCAAGTTACTTCACCAGTCGGGCCTGGGGTCCCCATTTGGAAATCAGGATGGTACCCCGTGACTTCCCTCAGAGGAGGCTCTAAGGCCAGATGAGGTTCTATGCATGGAGCACCTGAGGCAGTGCCCATGTACTCTAACAGTCTGGAAGCTAGTCTCACCTTCTAGGCCTCTAGTCTTAATCTGTCCTCTGACACCCATGGGTTTTCCCACAGAAGCTCACCTGTGCCTGGAACGCTTTCTCATCCTGTCCTCCTGGCATGCTCTCCTTCACTCTTTGGTTGTCACCCACTTTATGAAGCTTTCCCAGAGTCCCCAGATGTGAGACTCTGCACTCTGCCTCCAGCTGGGGTTCACCCTAACCTTCTCTGTCTTCTGTTGCATCTCTTATTGATGAACATGACCCTGGACATCACTCTGCCCCATACTTGACTCCCAAGATCTACTTTCCCTTCTGGATTTTGCCAGTGGACAAAGACAACGCCACTAGAATCTCTCAAAGAGCAGGGCACGGTGAGGTTTCAATACGTCAGGCAGAAAGACAACATGTCACATACCAAGCACTGATTATGCACCAGGACCTGAGCCAGGCATCATGCTGACACCTCACAATGTCCTCATGAAGAAGGACTATTATTAGCCCCATTTTAATCAATGAAAAAAAACAACTCATCGAGGTACAGTCATCATTTGTCAAATGCCACATCTACCAAGTGACTTTACTGGGATTTGAAAACAGGTTCTTCCTGATTCCAATGCCCATTCAGTAATTCTTGTTCAAAGTTTATATGCCAGGTATTGAGTATACACAGCTCAGTGTCTCCTCACAACCACCTAGGGAAAAAAATTAAAATTAAAATGATCCCCATGTTACAAATGGAAGTGGCAGGTCCAAGGTCACACAGCAAATAACTGTAGGGCCAGGACTTGAACTCAAGGCAGCCCAATGGCTGTGACTCACACTGGCTGAGGGATTACTACAAGCCAGGCACTGTGCTCAGAGTTTGCAAGGTGTCAGTTAATGCTTACCACAAGCCTTTGAGAACTGGTGTCCTCTCCCTACAGCGGCAGAAGTCCCCCAGCTGGACTCGATTGCCTCTCTCCTCCATTAAAAGATCATCCAGCGCTGACTTTCTGAACAGTGAAAATTGGAACATTAATAATAGCCAATGACAGTTCCTAAAATTCAAGTGATTACGATGTATCAGACTCCCTAGCTAAGCCCTTGAAAAGCTTGGATTGAAATCCCGACTTTACCATTTCTGAGTCTTTGGCTTAACTTTTCGAGATCTTACTTCCCTCATCTATAAAATAAGAATGCTATGAATAGCTATTCTTAAAATGGTTAGAGGGATGATGTGAATTCATAAACACCAAGTCTTTAAAACAATGCTGGGCAGGTGATAAGTGCTATGTACACAGGCATTAAATAAATCAGTTTTGGGGCACCTGGATGGCTCAGTGGTTGAGCGCTTGCCTTTGGCTCAGGTCATGATCCGGGGGATTGAGTGCCACAATAGGCTCCCCACAGGGAGCCTATGTCTCTGCCTTTCTGTCTCTCATGAATAAATAAAATCTTTAAAAAATCAATCAATTGGGCAGCCCCAGTGGCGCAGTGGTTTGGCGCTGCCTGCAGCCCAGGGCGTGATCCTAGAGACCCTGGATCGAGTCCCACGTCCGGCTCCCTGCATGGAGCTTGCTTCTCCCTCTGCCTGTGTCTCTGCCTCTCTCTGTGTGTGTGTGTCTCTATGAATAAATAAAATAAAAAATCTTTAAAAAAAATAAAAAATAAAAAATCAATCAATCAATCAATCAATCTTCAGTAAGCCAGAGAAAAGGTAGCCACATGCAAAGTGTAAGTGAAGAATAGAGTGCAAGATAACTTGATAGGATCTGTGGGACTGTGGAATCACAAAGCACAAGTTATTCCCTTTTCAATTCTCTTTCAGGTTCTGTCTACAATGTAAATAGACTATTCTGCTTCTGTTGTATTTCAGGTTACGTTTCCCTTCTTTTTGAGGCCAGCAGTGCTAGTTTTCCATTAGTACACAAATATGAAATTTTCTTCTCAAATTAATTGCCTGTTGGAAAATGCGTATCTTTTTAAAGATTTTTATTTATTTATTCATGAGAGACACGGAGAGAGAGGCAGAGACACAGGCAGAGGGAGAAGCAGGCTCCCTGCGGGGGAGCCTGATGTGGGACTCCATCCCGGACTCCAGGATCAGGCCCTGAGCCAAAGGCAGACCCTCAACCGCTGAGCCACCCAGGAGTTCCTAAAATGCATACGGTTTTAAAGAAAAAGAAAAATCACAATCTATGAGATCCGGCAAAATTGGTCAAATAGGAAGGGGCAGGATATCAATTTGCTCAATTCCAGATTCCAAGATTTTTCCATTGCTGCCTCCGGGCTTCCTCCTACCCTCTACCTCCTTGGAAGTCCCAGCTACACCAATAATTCTCATTATCATGATTATCATAGTTCCCAATACATTGAGCTCCTACTCCGTACTGTGCGAAGCCCTGTGCTAGGGCATTTATTTACATGCACATTTCATCAGCATCCTCACAGCGGCCCTATGATAGGACTATGAACCTTCATTGTATAGATTAGGAAAATGAGGTCCAGAGAGGTTACGGCACAGGCCCACTGCCACGGAGCTGAGCTGGGGCTTGAACCGAAATCGGCGGGCCTCCAACTGCACGCTCCCACACCCAGAGCTTCCACGCCAAGCGCAAACATGATCACCGGTACAACACCAACAATAATAGCACGGTAATGAAGTGTGCAGTGTGCGAGGCGCTGAACTAGGGTCTCCGCCATGCACGAGCTGACCTCTCACTCTAACCCAGACGGAGGATGCTACAGTCAGATTCTGGCCCCCATTCTACAGAAGAGGAAACTGAGGTTCAGAGAAAGAAGTCGCTTGTCCGGGCCGCACAGCGACGCCGAGACTGATTCCAGAACCAGGAGGCCATCCATCCCCTCCGCTTCCGGCCCAGTCCCACCACCCGGTGGCCCGCGCCTCACCTGACCCTCCGGGCCCCGCGCCCACACGCGCCGCCCGCCCGCCCTCCCGGCGGCGCCAACTGTCAGACCCTCCTCCCTCGGCCCGGCCGCCCGCCCCGGAAGTACCGCCCTCGCCGCCGGAAGCCGGACCGACAGGCCCGCGGCCGCTCTAGCCCGCCGGGCCGCCACCAGCGAGAGTGCGGCCGCCACCGTCACGTGACCTCCCCGTCTCCCGGGCGCTCCCCTCCGCCCCGCGCTAGCGAGGAGCGCGGCCAATGAGAAGCGCTCTTGCCTGGCCCCCGCCGGCCCGCAGTCCAGCCGGAGTGCGCCTGCGCGCGGCGGGGTGGCCAGGCGGGGCTCCAGCCTGGAAGGTGCGTGCCGGGCTGGGTCCGGGAGTGGGAGACGTGGAGTGCAGGTACTGTGCGATCTGGGGGCGCGGCGCCTCTGCAGCCCTTTTCGCGTTGTCCTTCCCTCTCTAATGCAGTTCTCCGCTTATGTGGTTCGATGTCTCTCTGTGTAGCCGTCCCTCCCTTTCTGTCGCATCCCGGTTAAATGGTCACCGCCGCACTTCTGTCGCCATCACCTGCCTTCTGTCTCTGTCGACCCCCTTAATTCGCTTCCGTGCTAAGCCCGCATTGCCGCTCAGCGTTGCTGCCTTCCCCCTTTTGCTGCCATCCCCTCATGTCGCCTGCGCCCCTCTTTTGTTGCTACTTTTTCCTTTATGAAGCCTTCACCTCTCCTGAGCCGTCATCACACACCCCGTTCACCTTCACACGTCTTCTGTCACCTTCTCCTTATATCGCGGTCACGCGTCCCTTATGTCATTTTCATCCCTTATATGTCCGTACCTCCCGTGTCTTCTCTGCTCCTGACAGTCACCGTCGTGCCTTATGTTCCGAGTTTCCCCCATAAGGAGCCACTCTGCCTTCCAGTTGCTTCTCATCCCTTTATGTGTCTGTCATTTCCCCGTGTCCCTTCCCACTCACTCACCACCGTAGACGCTCCTCGAGCCGGTTTCCTGGGGGTGTCCCAGAATCCCAGCTCCACCACAGAACCTCTGGGTAACCTTGACCACCTGATCACACCTTTGCACTCTCAGCTTCCTCATCTGTAAACCTGCACAAGGACACCTGCGTCCAGGATGATTGGGAGGATTCTGCGAGTGTATTCTTGTGATGTGCGCAGCTTGATGTGGCGATTTGGGCTCATTATGTTATTAACCGTGTCACCCTCACCCTCATGCAGTCACCTCCATCACCTCTCCATTGTCACTCCCCCGCCTTCCCTCAGCTGCCCTCTTCATTCTCATGACGTCAGCACACTCCCTGTATCATGATACCCTCTGCCACGGCAACCACCCCATGCCACCGCACGTCACAGTCTCCATGTCCTCATCTCTGCCACGTCACCCCACCTGAGGGCCATCACAAACCTTGCTTGGATAAATACTTAATCCCTAATCTCTACCATGTTGGATTGAGTGGTTTGCTGACCCCCAAAATGAGAGCATGGAGCTAATGCCCTAGTGGGAATCCAGGAGTAGTTGGGGGCGGGGGGCGACTAGCTAGCTTAAACCCAGATTCCCTTGACTTCTGGAGTTGGGAGTACAGGGAGATGAGGCAGGTCCCACACACCTCAATTAAACCTCAGCAACCCTGCATGCCTGGGTAGAGAGGTAAGAATCTTATTCACTCAGCTTGCCTTAGCGAGGCAGTGTGGGACAGTGGTTAGCAATGTGTGCCTGGGAGCTGGAACCGTGGTTCCGATCTTGGTTCTAGCAAGTACTTAAATAGTGGCATGGCCTCCAGCAGGTGGCTTCACATTCCTATGCTTCAGTTATTGCATCTGCAATATGGGAATACAAACACAAGTTATTCATTTGCCTAAATATTTATTAAGCACGTTCCTACATGCCCAGCACTATACTAGGCATGGGGGAGCGGGGCACAGCAATAATCAAAACGGACAGAGATCCCTGGCTTCGAGGAGTTTACATTCTAGCAGGGGTAAGAGACAACAAGTGAACAGGTAAGTAGATTCTATGATGTGTTAGAAAAGGGATGGGAATACATGGTAAAGGTTGTAGTTTTATATATATTTTATACATTTTTAAGATTTTATTTATTTATTCCTGAGAGATACAGAGAGAGGCAGAGACATAGGCAGAAGGAGAAGCAGGCTCCCTGAGGGAAACCTGATGTGGGACTCGATCCCAGGACCCCAAGATCATGCCCTGAGCTGAAGGCAGACACTCAAATCACTGAGCCACCCAGGTGCCCCAAGGTTAGAGTTCTAAATATAGGGGATCAGGGATGGTTTTCTGAGGTGGTACATTTGAACAAAGACTTGAAGGAGGGGAGGGGTTGACGTGGCTCTATGGGGAAGAGCATTCTAGGCAGAGAGAACAGCAAATGCAAAAGCCCTGAGGTAGGGGCATGCATTGAATATTTAAGGAATAGCAAGGAAGTCAGTGAGGGGGGGGGGGTGAGGTTATAGGAGTGAGGGGGCAGATCATCTGGATCTCATGGGCCATGGAGAAGACTTTGGCTTTACTCTGAGTGAGGCAGGAACCACAGGAGGATTTGGAAGAGAAGAAAGACTTAATCTGATGTGATGTGAAACAGCAGCAGCAGCTCCAGGACTCCTATCAAGGATGGATTGGCAAGAGCAGCCTGGTTGGAAGGCGTGCCAGAGTTAAAGCTGCACTCCCATATCCTTTATATTTGGAGAAAGCTTCCAACATCCCTCTCAAAGACTGGAAGGGAGAGGAAGAGTTGTTGGGAGAGTGTTTGAGAAGCCAGTGCCACCTCTGGGTTCAGGTGCTGTCAGGGGCGGAGGGGGGGCAGGGGTGGGCACCCACAGATCTACAGATGATAAACAACAGGAGAGGCTGCTCTCTACACCTGGGACCCTGAGGCAGCTCAGGATCAAATCCTGGCTTCACCGTTTCCTGGCTGTGTCCTTCTGTGTCAATGACTACACCTCTCGGTCTCTGGTTTCCTTATCTGTTATTCGGAGCTAAGAAAAGGACTGTTGTGAGCAATGAAACACATAAAGTGCTTCTAGCAGCGCTTGGTTGAGTAAACAAGGAGCCCTGCCCTCTCGCCCCACTTCCTGCCCTCTCCCCGGGGAGGGGCGGGGGGGTGGTGGGCAACAGAAAGACATTCTGTCCTATTTTATGTTCATGAATTGGTTCGACATCATAATGTCCGGGAACAGAACCGAGCTCTGGGTTCGAATTCCGTGCCAGCAAACGGACACTGCACAACCCCAGCAGAGATTCCCTGACCCCTACTGCCTCGTCTGAAAAACAGTGCTCTGCCCCATGATGTGCAGTGGTGTGTTATTTTTGAGCTGAGACATCAACTATTACCATCATGGTGCCATTATATCCCTCCCCTGCTTTATTTTTCCCCAAGACACATACTCTATGTTTCACTCATCTATATGTGGCCTCCCCCAAAAGAATGTCATCTTTACCAGGATTTTTTTTCTTTTTCTGTTTTGTGCTGTATTCCCAGTTTCCACCCAACCCTTACCAGCAAGTAGTTACTGAACAAATACTAGTTGAATGAACAGATGGATGAATTGAGCACCTGCCTTGTCCTGCCCCTGTACTGGGTTGTACTGGGCACACAGCAGTGGCTGAGACAGCCCAGTGATGATGCCCTCATGGGTTTCACGGTCCAGTGAGACAAATTTTTCACTGGGCAGTGGCATCCCAGAGGGCTGGGATTAGGAGAAGCATAGGCAGAGGATTAGGGCTGGGATGGAGAAGCCCAGGGACCGTTGGAACCCAAAGAGGGAATTCTGGACCAGCCCAGGGATCTGGAAGGGCTTCCTGGAGGAGGAAGCACATGAGCTGATAGGAATGTACGACATGAAAAGAAGAGAAACGTGTGCTGGGCAGGAGCAGCAGCTGTGGGAGTGTTTGGTGGTAAAGTGTGGTATCAGTTCGAGGAATCAAAAGATACTAAATATGGATGGGATGTAAAGGATGGTGAGACAGTAAGCTAAAGAGATCATTAAGGGGAGATCATTGAGGGCTCTGGGAACCAGTGAGGAGCTGAGTCTTTGTCCTGAGGACACCAGGGGGCGGTGGGAGATAGAGGTTTTTGAGCAGGAGAGGGATGAGTTTGACTCAGATGAGGAGGAGATTAGAAGGGTTGAGTGGAGGTTGGGAGCCAAGGGAGGTGGCAGGAGTGGGGACCCAGGTGGGAAAGGGCAGTCTGAGTCCACAAGTTGTGGAGGGTCCAGGATTGAGGCCCAGGGATCCAGGGCAGTCAGGGAGGGTTTTCTAGAGGAGGCGGCACACAGACTGAGACCTGTGGGATGGAAAGAT
This sequence comes from Vulpes vulpes, assembly GCF_048418805.1. Classification (NCBI taxonomy): domain Eukaryota; kingdom Metazoa; phylum Chordata; class Mammalia; order Carnivora; family Canidae; genus Vulpes; species Vulpes vulpes. The sequence goes on from NC_132780.1 coordinate 9,367,072, forward strand.
AGCTGTCCTTGAAGTGGGGACCAAGGAGAGGAACAGGTTTGGAAGAGATGCTAAGGGCAGTTGGGGACATGGTGGGTGCAAGGGGTGTGGGAACCCCTGGGGAGAAACATCTAGAAGGCCATGGGACTTCCAAAGCTAAAAATCAGGGAAGAGATGAGAGCTGGGGTCAGCTTTGGGCCCTAGAGGACATAAGTAAGAAGTTTGCCCTTTGTTCTGAGGGCGGTGGAGAGCCATAGAGGGGCTTTGAGCAGGGATGAAACAGCCTAGATATTTGAGTTCCAGCTCAGAAATCTTCACCAATCATGATGTGTTTTGTTGTTGTTTTCTTGTTTTGTTTTGTTTTTTTACTTATTTCTTTTTCAGACCGAGCATCTTCGCTCCCTAGGAAGGGCACTCTCTAGGGGTCCTTTGAAATAAAGGTTCTGCTGCTAAAAACAAAACAAACAAAGTTTACAAAACCAGTGCTCTGTTCTGTTTTCTGTAGACCTGATCTCAGACAGCTGATTGTCCAGTCCAAAAGGGTCTGCACAATCAAGTGAAAATCGGCTCCTTTTTTTTTTTTTTTTTTTTTTTTTTTAAATCGGCTCCTTTTAAACACCGTTCTGTGTTGAACCATATGGAAGGTCCATATGTTTGTAAATGTTTCCTGGGGAGTAGGCTGTCGGGCACTTCAGCAGCTCTCTCCGATGACTTGAAACAACCATAAATTGACCTTGAACTTTACTCTCCGGCTGAAAGGCCATAATCTGCACCGACCCATTTGCTCAGGGCTTAGAGCACATGCGGGTTATCCTTGTGTATAAAACAAATGTCACTAGGTCTAGAGGGACTTCTATGAAAGTCTTTTCGCCAAGGTTTCCATTCTACTCCATTTCTTCTGTTTTCAACAAACATTTATGGAGTGCTTATGATGTGCTGGGTACCAGGAGCAGGGAAATAAACCAAACACAGACTTAGCTTTTTAAGGGACACATAAGCCTGTGATAAAAGTATGTACAGAGTACAGGGGACACACAGATCTCACCAGCAAGCTGTTTTGGGGGTTTGCTAGTCTGCCTCTCTGCCATGGATGGGTTCATTGACTCTTCCCAGCAAATGTGAAGTTGATGTGTCAATCTCCCCGTTGGTCTGAGGGTGAAAGTAAGGCTCAGAGAAGGGAGCCTCTCTTCCCGGGAACACACAAGTGAGATCTGAACCCAGAGTAGTAAGACTCTGAGACTTGCTCCCTTAAAACATTCAAAGGTCCCCCAGCCTCCATGCCCCAGATGAGTATGAGATGATCCCCATTCTATAGAGAGACTAGTGGGGCTCAGAAAAATAAAGCCCCATATCTGAAGTCAGTAAGAGTGACAGGTGGGATTTGAACCTTGGAATCTGCAGTCTAAAGCACTGCTACAAAGGAGGAATCAAATCTCCCGCCCGCCCCCCCATGGGTGGGGTGTTCAGGAACCTGTGACCCAGCACGTGTCTCAGAAACCCAGTGAGTTTTGCTTCCTCCTTTTCTGTGGGCTGTGGTGTCACACCCCAAGGCAGGCAGGGCACAAGCCAAGGGGCAGGGAATATCCTCTGGGCTGGAAGGGGCACACTTGGTGGCAGAGATGCATCCCGAGACCAAAGAAGCAGAGCCTAGGGTCCAGCCTGGGCATTGCCCTGGAGCCCCATGGGGGGGTTCTAGGTTACTGGGAAGGCAGGGACTGAGCTGAGCTGAAGGAAATGCCAGCACCTGTCAGCCTGGCTCTGTCCGTCATGCCACCTTCAACTTTAGCCTCCACTGCGCCCCTCAGGGATCTGGGGATGGGGGTGCTGGGTACTTATCCAACTGAGGCCATAGTCTTTTTCTGGAAACTGTGATGTGGAGGAAGAGGCATCCCAGCCAGGAGTCTGAGCTTCATAATTTAATTTCCAACGAAGTCCCATGTGTGTTTAAAAAAATAGTAACTAAAAGCCTATAATGGAAAGCAAGCATCTTGCCTTGGGGGTGGCGGGGGAATGCGGAAAAGGGTACCTTTTTTCCTTTTCTTTTTTTTTCCTTTCTTTTTTTTTTTTTTTTTTGGCTGTCAGGACCCTTGACACAATCACATTTATTAAGAACCTCTTGCGTGTCCATTCTATACACTTGCTAGGTAGTAATTTCTTTAGCTCCAAGGAGTCGCTTCTCAAATTTCATATGTTCAGAACACACACACACACACACACACACACACAGTTTATTTATTCGTCCAGTCATTCATTTAACTTCTTTCAGCCTTTTCCTAAATTTGCTCCTCCTCAGCCTTCCATAAATCAGCTATTGGGGCTTCTATCCTTGACAGTCACTCAGACCAAAACCCTTGGCTATAACACACACACACACACACACACACACACACACACACACACACGTGTCCCCCACACAGCTAGAGGGAGTCTGCAGGCACCTGTATCAGTTCCCTGTGGCTGATTTAACAAATCATCACAAACAGTGTGGCTTAAGACAACCAAAATTTATTCTCACCGTCCTGGAGGCCAGATGTCCAAAATCAAGCTGTTGGCAGGGCCATGCCCCCTCCTGAGACTGTGGAAGATTCCCTGCCTCTCCCAGATTTTAGTAGCTCCAGGCATACTTGGGTTTGTGGCCATATCACTGCAATCTCTGCCTCCCTGGTCCTGTGGTCTTCTCTGTCTCTCAGAGACAGTTGTCATTGTATTTAGGGCCTACCCAAATGATCCAGGATGATGTTATCTCAAAATCCTTAATTTAATTACATCTACAAAGACCCTTTTTTTCCAGTTAAGGTCATATTCACGAATTCTGGGGGTTATGGCCATGTTGGATATATATATATATATATATATATTTTTTTTTTTTTTTGAGGCCACCATTTAACCACCTACAACACCCAAGGCAGATCATGTCTCTCCTCCACTCAGAACATACCCATAGCCCTGTCCTCCTCACCACAGTCCAGGCAGCCCTGCGTGATCTAGTCCTGTCACCTCTCTGACTCCTCTCTCCTTCTTCCCCACTGTCTACCCCACTATAGACACACTGGCCTCCTTGCTCTTCTCTACCCACATCTGGCCTCCTTGCTCTTCTCTACCCACATCAGGCACATTCCCGCCTCATGGCCTTTGCACTGGCTATTCCCTCTGCTTGAAACACTCTCCCTAGAAAGTCCATTTAGTTCCCTCCCTCCCCTTCTTGATGCTTTTTTTCTCAGGTATCCCCTTCTCAGCAAGGCTCTCCCAGACCTCCTAATTTAAAATTGCTCATCCCTACCCCTGCCCTGCTTCCGTATGGCATTTATGACCTCCTAACATAATTTACTTATTATCTCGTTTTTTTGTCTGTCTTCCCCGGTGTCTGTTTTGTTCAAAGCAATGATATTTCTAGTGCCTAAACAATACCTGGTACACGGATACTAAGTGTGTGTGAAATTAATAACAGCCTTATGAAAAGTAGGTACTATTGCTACCATGACCATCTTACAGGTGGGAAAACTAAGGCACTGATTCCTTGTCACTTCTCAAGGTCAGTCACATAGTGCTACAGCTCATATTCAAATCAGGCTTCTGGCTCTGGAATCCAGGATTAACTGCCTTGCAATCTAATCCAGTCTAAACCACTTCACCACCACTAGTTTTCTTTTTAAATACCTGAGGGGTATTTTGATAAAAAAATATGTTAGAATTAAACCCACTGTTATTAGACCTGTAATCGCTATACAAGCTGGAAGCCAAAAAGTCAATAATAATTTGAATGAACCCCGTCTGCCTTACTATTTTTGATGTATTAGTGCCCACCCCATCCTTTACATCTCCATGCCCTACCTCTCCCTCAGTTTTGTTTTTGCTCATTTTATCTTCCCTAAATTTACATTGCCTGCTGTTCCAACCCCATATTTTTGTTTTTAAGTAATCTCTACACCCAACGTGGGGCTCCGACCCACAACCCGGAGATCAAAAATCGCGTGCTCTAAGGACTGAGATAGCCAGGTCTCCCCAGCCCCACATTCTTAAGTAAAACATTTCTCGAGGAGGCCTTCGCAAATAAATACAAGGTTTCCTGCCCCACGCCTCCCCTCCCCCCGCGGGCAACCCTGCGGTCAGCCGCCTCTAAGACTGTTATCTTTTTCTCCTGGTGACCTCTGGAATTCCAAATAACCTTGATCTGTTGCCATTTTTTGCTGGATCCATTTGGCCCATCCCCATTTGTCTCTGCAATAAGAGGAGGGGATCTAGCTGTGCTCTGCCCTTGCCAATCCGGGATCGGTCGTTGTGGGGGAAGGGGCTTCCAAATCATCCTTGCAGATCTGGGCTGGATCTTCCCGTGAGGGGGGTACCTAGCTCCTTTTTTGGAATTTACTTTTTCTTCCTTCTTTTTTAAAATCACAGTAATGCATGCGCAGTGATGCACGCCGTGGGACGCGGCAACACCTGTGTTGGCTTTCTAATCATTCCTTAACCTGCACAGAGATTTATTTTTTCCTCTACTTTTCTGTGAGTCGCTTATATCGCACAATTTTAAAAAAGAAAATAGGCGTGCAATAAAAAGCAATCCTCACCCACCCCAAATCCCACTCTCGGAGGCAACCACTTCTGACGCTGTCGCTTCTCTCAGAGATAAGCCTTTTCTGCATTTATCTGTTGACTTCCTGCGTGGTTGGCGGGGAGAGCATCCTGCCCCCCTTTCATTGGGAGAGGTGGGCGGGGAAGGTTCATTTCTCCGACGGTGGTCTCAAGTCCTGCTTGGCAGATAGGAGATGGGAAATGGGAAATCTTGTTTATCCTTCCAGCCAGAGCCTGGACTTCAGAAACAGAATTTTAAAATCCCTATCAAAATGTCAGTTGGCTTTTTTTTTTTTTTTTTTTTTTTTAAGAAAGCAAATACTGTTATCCAAACAGACTCCAGCAGAAAACCCACCGTGTCCTTCCGCTCTTGCCCCCACCGCGTAGCTTGGGCTGTGCCTTCTGCAGGTTTTATTCGCTGTATCTGGGAGTCCTATGATTCAACTTCGATCTCTCCATTTTATTTTATGAGGCTTTTACAACAATTTTTTTTTTTTAGTATAGCCGACACTTATTTTCGACGTTTTTCAACAATTAATTTTATTTATTTATTTTTGACTAGGTAATACATGCCCATGGTACAACAGTTCGCAAGGTTTGTAGACAAGACAGATGTGGGGTTCCTTTTTCTCCTTACCTGTGGCCTCCCTACCCCACGCTGGGGCTCCGGGGGCGGGGGCGGCAAAGCCCATCCCCCAGCCATATACTCTACCTACCCCCGCCAGGTTGGCGGGACCGTATCTGGGGGACCCGAGCCCCCCTTCTCCCTGCGGTGAGCCGGGGCGGGCTGCGCACTGCGCAGACTCCCCGCTGCAGTGGGCGGGGCCCCGTCTGGCCCCGCCCCCTCCTTCCTCCCGCCCCTGCTCTGCCTGTTGGGGCAGTAGCTGGGGCCCCGCGGAGGTAGCAGCTGCCGCCTGCGGAGTAAGGCCGAGTCCCCCCCGGGGTAAGGTGGCGGAGGATGGCTAGGGGGATGGGCTGGGGACTGGCGGGGAGGCCCCGATAGTCCCGGGCTCCCAGCCTGAGCTGTCTGGTGGGGACCTGAGGGTGACGGCAGGGGAGCCACCTGGAAAAAGCTCGCCAGGTGCTCTCCGGGTTGCGAAACGCCGGGCAAAGATTTGGGGCTCCACTGACCCCATCCAGAATTGTCTTTTGGGGGAATGTGTAGGACAGACCTCGGAGAAGGGAAGATACTAATGTGGAGCAGCGTGAGCATGAGTGAAGAGCAGCGTGGGCGCTCACGGGGGCAGGGTGGGCGCCAAGGGCGGCAGGGTGGGCAGCATAGAATGATGGGAAGAGAGCAAGACTTAGACCTTCAGGGATTTCGAAATCCCTGCTGACCAGCGGTCAGCTTCCTCCTTTCGGGGTGTCGGGCCCCATGCCAGTGGCCCCCGTGATCGCAGGCAAGGAGACCCAATGGATCCCGTGAGCCCAAGCCTAATCTGCTTTCCATCATGTTCCCCCAAGGCCCAGAACACCCCCACAGTGCCAGCTTTTGTTCCCCACAGTTTGGAGACCCTGACACACCCACTTTCCTGCCTGGGCTCCGCATATCCCCTAGCTACCTGGCAAGATGAAGCCTAAACTGATGTACCAGGAGGTAGGTGGATCTGGGGCCCAATGGGATGGGGCTGGGCACAGTGCAGGGCAGAGGCCTCTCCAAGCTTCCCTGTCACCCCCTTTACCATCCCACCCCCTAGCTGAAGGTGCCTGCGGAGGAGCCTGCCAGTGAGCTGCCCATGAATGAGATTGAGGCTTGGAAGGCTGCGGAGAAGGTAGGAGCCCACCACCACCCTCATCCTGTCTCCAGCGTGGGCTGGGGTGGCTGCCACGGGGCTAACTCATCACCTCCTCCTCCCCACAGAAAGCCCGTTGGGTCCTGCTGGTCCTCATCTTGGCAGTTGTGGGCTTCGGTGCCCTGATGACTCAGCTGTTTCTATGGGAATACGGCGACTTGCATCTCTTTGGGCCCAACCAGCGCCCAGCCCCCTGCTATGATCCCTGCGAGTAAGTTGAGGAAGGGGGCCTCTGAGGGTGGGAGGAGGAGCCCTGCCAGGCCAGGGACACTTACACACTGAGCAGGACCTGCACTGAACCACACCCACTCCCTGTGACAGTGGTGACTGCAGACTCCCAGGTGCACTGTCACAGGGTCTTCTTTCCATCCCCCGCCCCTTCCCCCAACACTGTTCCCATGACAGCCACAGCATCATATTATGTCCAGATCTGTCGGCAGATAGGCACACACAAACACACGACGTTTCCCATCACATCTGTGGACAGACACACACACAGATGTGTATATACTCATTCTTCTGCACGTCTAGACAAGTGCACACTCATATACATAGTCTTCCATCCTCTGTGGGCAGACAGGTGAACACTCACATTGCCACCAGTTGTCTCTGGCCCCCTGTGGCTGATATCATTCCCCACCCTCCAGAGCAGTGCTGGTGGAGAGCATTCCCGAGGGTCTGGACTTCCCCAATGCCTCCACGGGCAACCCCTCCACCAGCCAGGCCTGGCTGGGCCTGCTCGCCGGTGCCCACAGCAGCCTGGACATCGCCTCCTTCTACTGGACCCTCACCAACAATGACACCCACACTCAGGAGCCCTCTGCCCAGCAGGTACCTGGCAACCTGGGCTGGCAACAGGGGGGGATGGGAGGCATGGGGCATGAGGGTGGAGGTAGAAGGGGTTTCCCCTGCAGCCCAGGAGATGGGTGGGCATGTCTCACACAGCGGGTTGGACACTGGTGATTGAAAGCAGCTGTCTTCACATGGCCCCCTGGACGGGGGGTGTTTGTCACAGTCATCTGGAGGCCTCTGAATGTCAGGGTGTGGGTTTGATTACAAGGGATTAGGCTGACAGATGTTGCTTGCCCACAAGCTGCCCCAACCCTGTCACACAGAGAAATGGAAGAGCAGAGTGGGTAACAGCCCAGTCTCAAATCACTCTGCCACCGTCTAGCTGTGTGACCTGGGTGGGTCACCTCATTCCTCAGCCTTCAGTTGCCTTATCTGTAGAATGGGACCAACGTATAGCACTCACCCTTATGAGACTAAAGCAGGCGAATCCATGCAGATGCCAGCACAGTGTCTGACACAATCAGCCCTGCCTAAGCATTTGCTTTATATCCTTGTTTCGGTGCACAGGCACACTTTAAAAACCGTAAAACTTCAAGGTGTGTAAAGGAGCAGCCTGAGTGGATAACCCCTGCTTTGCAAAACACACTGAATTTGTCCCTTCTTTTTTCCTCCCCTCCGCTGCCTCTTGTCAGAAGTGGGCTTAACATGTATTAAAATTGTGGGGCTCCTCGAGCACTGCCTGAAAAAAATAATTACAGAAGTTAAAAATGATATGAGCGCCCACTCCCTGCTGGCTCCCACTGGAGTGGTTCAAAGCACAGACATAGGAGGCAGGTGATCTGGGTTCAAATCCCACCTCACCACTGAGTTCTCCGTGCCCGGTTTTCTCCTCCGCACCTCGGGGATTATACTCAGCCTCATCAATGAGAGTGGTGAGAAATCGGTGAGTCCAGATGTGAAGGGGCTTAGAATGGGGCCCAGCTCACAGTAGGAGACAGGGAATCCTTGGCTGTTAGAGTTATTGGCGTCATTAGGCCTCGCCCATACCTTCCCGGACCCCCAGCCTGTGCCATGCCGCCAACATCCTGCAAGGTACTTGGAGGCCCCAATGCAGTGCTAGGCATTGATGCTTCCAAGGCAGGATCTTGGGAAGGTCCCGGGCAGGACGGGAGTGGCAGGGAGGCCCCATGGGGCCCAGAGCACCAGTAATTAAAACAGATGAAAGGTTTTAATAGCTTAGCCTATAAACCCATCCCTCAGCGTACTGGCTAATGGAAAGCCTGTTCACTCCTGCTCGCAAATTGAAACCCAACATGAAAACAGCCTTTTGGGGTTGCTGCATGGGGTTGGAGAGCCAGCTGGCCCAGCCCCTCAGAGGCTGTCCCCTCTCTGCAGGGCGAGGAGGTCCTCCGGCAGCTGCAGACCCTGGCACCTCAAGGTGTGAAGGTCCGCATCACTGTGAGCAAGCCCAATGGGCCCCAGCCACAGGCCGACCTGCAGGCCCTGCTGCAGAGTGGTGAGCTAGAGAGCGCAGCTGTGGGTGGGCTGGGCCTGGGGGCGCCCAAGCTGGCTCCTGACAACCTGCCTATCACAGGGGCCCAGGTGCGCATGGTGGACATGCAGAAGCTGACCCATGGCGTCCTGCACACCAAGTTCTGGGTGGTGGACCAGACCCACTTCTACATCGGCAGTGCCAACATGGACTGGCGCTCCCTGACCCAGGTCTGCCCAGACCCTGCCCTCACACCCTTCATGGCTGCTCCCTGCTCCAGAGGGCGCCCAGCCTCCACCTGTACCCCTCTTCAGTTCCAGAGTCTTCTGTGTCCAGTCTGCAGTGGCTTCCTTCCTGTCTCCTAGCAGGCCTTCCTAAATCCAGGCACACCCAAATCCAGCTCTCCCTGCCTTCTGCCTGCTTGTGGAAGCCTGGGGTCTGCTCTGATCCCCAGTGACAGCTCCCAGCCCCTCTGAAGGACATCCAAAGCCCTGTCCACCGATCTGCCCTTCATTATTCAGTTCCCTGAGTGCCTGCTCTAAGCCCAGGACTGTCCCGGGTGATGCTGGGAACATGGCGATGGACCTTTTGGAACTGCCAGTCCAGTGCGGTGACAGGCTGGTCACCAGGCAGTGGCAGCCCAGAGGGTCAGGGCCGGGGGGGGGACCCAGTCTGGAGTATCAGGAAAGGTCTTCCAAAGGAGGTGACAACTAATATGCTACCTATAGGATCTGCCAAGATTAACATAAGGCAGGAAAGAAGATACAGTTTAGGCAGTGATCATTTATTATTGATCACTCAACAAATATTTCCTGAGCCCCTAATCTTACCAATTCTTGTGAGGAGATGCTGAAGACACAGCCACAGCTGAGACCTCCCCAGTGCCAGTCTTCCCAGTCCGGTGTCACCAGAAAGAGAAATGAGGGAAAAACCAAGGGACCATGAAAGCCCAGAGGAATTGCCTGACATAGTCTGGGCAGTCAAGAGAGACTTCCTGGAGGAGGAGGCTCTCAGCTGAGACCTAAGAATGAGTAGGAGCAAAAAAAAAAAAAAAAAAAAAAAAGAATGAGTAGGAGCTTGTCCTGTAGAGGGTAGAAGCAATAGCATATGTGAAGGTTCAGGAAATCTCACATTTGGAATAACCAAATGATTTGTACCAAAATTTTAAAAGATTGTAGCCTAGAGTCAAGGTCATGCCCATGCTGGGACTTCTGTTGCAGGGTGGGGGGAGGTGGAGGGACTGAGATGCAGATAGATGGGGAGATTGAGGGGCAAGGGGCAGAAAGTGGGGAAGGGGGCTCATGTCATCTGTGAGCACCAGGGCACCACCCCCAGGCTGAGCACTGCCCTCCCACAGGTCAAGGAGCTGGGGGTAGTCATGTATAACTGCAGCTGCCTAGCTCGGGACCTGACCAAGATCTTTGAGGCCTATTGGTACCTGGGCCAGGCGGGCAGCTCCATCCCGTCAACCTGGCCCCGACCCTACGATACCCGCTATAATCAAGAGACACCAATGGAGATCTGCCTCAATGGAACCCCTGCTCTGGCCTACCTGGCGGTGAGTCTTAGGGAAGAGGGACCCGGTCACTCACAGTCTCTGTCTGGCCCTGCCCGGTGTGGTGGGAGGGAAGTCCTGACCACTCACTCATACTCATTCTGCTGGGGCCGGGGCCGGGGCTATGTCCCAGCCTCCCTAGGTCTCGTTTCCTCCTGAAAACAGCTACCATAATTATCTGCGACCTTTCAGGCTAATGGGTTCATGCATGCTGAGCCCCTGGGGTAGCTCTGCGCTGCCCAGGATGGCTGCATGTGGCTCTTTTCAGTTAAGTCAGCTAAAATTAAATATTGCTAAAAGTCAGTACCTGAATTGCACCAGCCCGCATTTCAAAGGCTTAGTAGGTTCATGTAGCAAACGGCGGCGGTGTTGAACATTGTAGATAATGAACAGTCACATCACCATGGAAAGTCTCTTGGCCAGTGCCGGCTGTGCCCATGGCGGATATTGAGTACTGTATACAAGGCACTGCTGGTATCAGCTCTTGATATTTCCTCCGGTTGGGGTGGCCAATCTAAATCCCCTTCCGTCCCTGCAACCCCACCGAGCAAGTCACCTGGCCAAGGCCAGAGTCATTGTGGAGGGCCACGGAAATGCATGGATGTAGGGACATGTCATTCACTGGGGTCCTTTGCTCTAGCGATCTCACACAGAAGGTTAAGGGTTCCCCCATCACCACTTCCCCTTCGGAGCTTGAATTTGCTCATCTGTCATGAGGCTGGAGGGAAGTGGGTAAAGGGCATGGTGTCATATGGCACATACGCAGGGTGAACCTGATGGGCTATGAGCAAGTCAGGGACACACATGATGACAGGAAAGGTCCTTAAACCAGAGCATGTATCAGAAACACAGGGAGGGCTGGTTAAAACCCAGATCCCCTGAGGCGCCTGGGTGGCTCAGGTCATAATCCCAGGGTCCTGGGATCGAGTCCCACATCGAGCTCCCCACAGGGAGCCTGCTTCTCCCTCTGCCTGTGTCTCTGCCTCTCTCTCTCTCTGTGTTTCTCATCAAGGTGAATAAAATCTTAAAAAAAAACCAGATCTCTGAACCCCATCCCAGCGCCTGTTCAGTTTGCCATGTGCAGTGAAGCCCAAGAATTTGCAGTTCTAACAAGTTCCAGCTGATGCTGTTGCTGCTGGAGCAGGACCCTTATGTCAAGAATCCCTGCGTTAGAGCGTAAATTCTGGAACCAAAAAGCCTAGGTTCAAATCTTGGCCCCATTTGTCAGCTGTGTGACTCTAGGCAAGTCACCTACCCTCTCTGAGCCTCAGCTTCCTCATTTCTAAAATGGACATGACAATTATCCGCCGCCTTCACGGAGGCTGAGGATTCAATGCAACCCATGGGACCTGGCTTGAGACAAGCTGTACCCAGGGTCCACTGTGATGGCACCCTTTGCATGGCATGTGTCTTGACTGTCCCCATCACCCCCCAGAGTGCACCCCCACCACTGTGTCCCAGTGGCCGCACCCCGGATCTGAAGGCCCTGCTCAACGTGGTGGACAATGCCCGGAGTTTCATCTACGTCGCGGTCATGAACTACCTGCCCACCATGGAGTTCTCTCACCCTCACAGGTACGGCCACCCCACAGACAGGGCTTGGGGCAGGGACCTGCCTCAAGCTGAAGAGGCAGAGGGAGAGGGAGTGATGAGGCCAGAATGCAGGCAGGAGGACCAAGGCAAAGGGAAGCCACAGGGAGAGGCAGAGGAGATCAGAGGAAGTGGGGACAGAAAATGATGAGAATCGTGGGGTTGGGGGCAGGGCAGGGAGTGCGGGGGTGTGGGATATCCCCAGTTAGGGAGCAGAGAGAATGGGCTGGAGACAGGATGAGGGGCTCGGGGGCAGGAATGGGAGCTGGAAGCAGGATAGGGCATGTGGGATGTGAGGAGGCAGGAACAGGACTGTGAGCCAGAGACAGGGCGGTCTTGGGGTTTAAGGGCGCTTAGCAGCTAGGGTAAGCAGCTCAGGGGTAAGGCCACAGGTAAGGCTGCCCTCCGAATCCTGCACCCCCGTCCCCAAGGTTCTGGCCTGCCATTGACGACGGGCTCCGGCGGGCTGCCTACGAGCGGGGCGTCAAGGTGCGCCTGCTGATCAGCTGCTGGGGCCACTCGGAGCCATCTATGAGGGCCTTCCTGCTGTCCCTGGCTGCCCTGCGTGACAACCACACACACTCCGATATCCAGGTGGTAAGCAGCCACTGCACACCCAGTCCTCAGCCCTTGTGCAGGGCAATGCCGAAGGCATAGGCCTCGTGGAGCTCACCTGTCACCTGAAACGCCTGACCCAGAGGGACAGGGCTGTGCCATGATGGGGAGACCGTGAGTCGGGCCAGAATGGTGGGGCCCAGGGAGGAGGACAGGACCCCAGATGGAGGAGGCATCATGGCCAGGAAAGTGGGGCCCGGAGGAAGCATCTGCCTTAGCCTGGTCCAGCATGAGGGTGATCCAGGAGGCCTTTCAGGAATAGGGGATGTCTGAGTTGAGACCGAAGGGACACATAGACATTCTAGAATGAAGGACAAAGGAGGCAACAGGGTCTTCTCTTTTAGCTGGGGTTACTGATTCCCACTCTGCCGGGCCCGCTCTGGCTCTGGTAGTTCCATGGGAAGTAGCCGGGTCCCCAGTCCTGCAGACCTGATTCCTCCCCCAGCCCAGACCCGGGGGCCTCTCCAGTCCTACCTGGATCTCACGCTCCTTCCTGTCCTCCCCTGTCCTCCCCGCCCCCTCAGAAACTCTTCGTGGTCCCTGCGGACGAGGCCCAGGCCCGAATCCCATACGCCCGCGTCAACCACAACAAGTACATGGTGACTGAACGTGCCACCTACATTGGTGAGTGTCCTGAGTGCCGCCGTGGGGGCAGAAGGGGGCTCCAGGCACAGCTGTGGGCTCTGACTCTCTGACCCCACCCCGCAGGAACCTCCAACTGGTCTGGCAGCTACTTCACGGAGACAGCGGGCACCTCGCTGCTGGTGACACAGAACGGGCGGGGTGGCCTGAGGAGCCAGCTGGAGGCTGTTTTCCTGAGGGACTGGGACTCCCCTTACAGCCACGACCTTGACACCTCAGCTGACAGCGTGGGCAATGCTTGTCGCCTGCTCTGAGGCCCCAGCCCGGCAGACAGGCCGAAGCCTTCGAGGCCCCCGTGAGGCCCAGAGTCCTGGGTCTCGGCCCCTTTCCCCGTGCCCCGCTTCTGTGTGCCCCGTTGTGGCTCCACTGGCTCTCCCCTGCTCTCCTGCCTCTACCTCCACCCCTGCCGGCCTGATGCTGTGGCCCCAGGACCCAGCCCAGCTGGGGGAGGGATCAGCCCCCAAAGAAATGGGGGTGCATGCTGGGCCCGGCCCCCTGGCCCACCCCCCTTTCCAGGGCAAAGAGGGCTCAAGGTTACAATAAGAAGTAAATAACTTGTCTGTACAGCCTGTGCCTGACTGAGTGATATGAAGTGGGGCATCGGGGGAGGGGACAGCTGGCATGGTCCTCCCTTGGAGATGCAGTGTTTGTTGAGCCCTCAGCGTGTTAACAGGGTGGTTTGGCATATCCTGAACCCACAGCATGTGCTGTGCCCTTAACATGGATTTGGCATGTGCTGAGCACGTAGCATGTGACTGCATGTGCTGAGCCCTCAGCGTGGAATGCACAGGAGCCAGGAAGCGCTGAGCATGGAGCACGTGACCACATGGACTGGCGTGAGCTGAGCCTCGTGTAGCCAGCATAGGGTAGTGTGTGCCATACACTCAGCACGTTCCCAGGTGGGCACACCCTGAACCATCACCGTATCCCAAGGGTGGATGCGTGTGTCTGAACACCACAGTGTACACCAAGCATGAATTTATGCCTCCCAAGTGAATCCATCGTTACCATGACCCAAGCATGGGTGAGTGCATGCCAAGCCCATATGCATGGCAAGGGCAGATCAACAGATGAGAACTTGGCGTTTGGCAAGCTTGGATTGGCACGTGATGGACACTTGGGTACGTTCCAAGGGTGGATTCTCGTGTGCCAAGTGCTTAGAATATTTAGGAGACAGGCCGTGCATGCGCACTGGGTGATGGCAGCCCAGCCTCCAGCCTGAGCCATGGCCCACGGCGCAGTGTCAGAGAGCAGGGTCCCGCGCGCCAGCCTGAACCCCACCCCAGCCCCAGTCCAGGCCTCAGGCAGGGCTGCTGAACAGTTCTTTATTGAAATAGGCAGAGGCAGCAGGGCCGAGGGCATGCTCAGGGCCAGCAAGGTGCAGCCCCCTTCCTGTGTCCCTTCAGCCTAGGGGCCACGGGCCAGACCCTAAGGCCCTCCTGTGTTTGGGGTGTGTGTGCTGGCATGCACTGTGGGTGAGGGTAATGGGGAATTTCTGGATAACTGTCTTTCTCTAAGAATAATTTGTGGGTTCAGGAAATGGCTTCTGAGGTGGGGATGCCAGCCCAGCTAGCGCAGCCCCCAGTGATGGGCAGGGCTGGGGTCACCATCAGTGGTGTCCACCGACATGCTGCAGAAAGCTGGTAGCCCGGGGCGGACCGTGCGGGTGAACGTGGTGGGCTGGGAGCCCCTGAGCCCGAGGCCCCCTGACACCCTCCAGGGTCCAGTCTGGCTCACTTAGCCATTCCCCAGGGCAGCTGCTGGGGTCGAAGAGCTCAGGGCCTGGCCCCTGTGGAGAAGAAAGGACCATCAGCCAAGAAGCCCCCGGACTTGGGAACCACCAGCCTGTCCCTCCTGGCCTCTCTCCAGTCCTAGTTGAACCCTCATCACTTCCTGAGGGCAATTTGTAGGTCCCAAACCCTCATTGCAACTTGGGAGCTCAAAGAGTCTGTGCAGAGACCTTAATGTGTTCTGAGGGCATATTAGTGACTCTGAGGGTTTATCACTTCTTCCCGAGGGTGAGTGAGCACCTGTGAAGGCCTTGCTCTTGAGTGCTGGGCCTTTACCACTTCCTGCAGGTGGATTAATGCATTCTGAGTTTTTATACAGCCTGAAGGTGGATGAGTGCGTGCCTTGTGTGAGCCTTGTCACATAGTAAGAGTAGGTTGGTATGTGCTGAACGTTATATCCTGAATATCGGTTAGGGTGTGCTGAGCCTTATATCCTGAAGTTATTAGTGTGTGCTGAGCCTTATGACTTTGTCGGCGTGGGTTAGTGTGTGCTGAATGTTATATCCTGAGTACAGATCATACCTGGAATGTGGGGTAGTGTTGGCTGAGCCCTGATACATCCTGAGAGTGGACTGGTATGAGGTGAACCCTGAGCCAGCTGCAGGCAATGCAGATGGGTGGAGGGCAAGGCCTGGTTCACTCTGCCCCTTTCCTGAAGCTCGGGGAGGCCCTGACCCCAGAACCACCGGCACCCTGCCAGCCTACCGGGCTTACATCAGCATCCATGGTCATGTCCTTGATGTCTGGTCCATCCCCATCCCGCTGTGGCAGGGTGGGCGGCTCGGCGGAGGCCCCGAGGCGCTCTCCTTCTGCCCAGCCACTGCCCCGGCATGGCCCATCATCCTCAGGTGAGGCCTGGCTCAGCCGGATGAGGTTGCTGAAGTTGGAGTCGGACTTGGAGCCCGCGGGTGGCTTGCGGGCCTTGTGGCGACCTGCCAGGCGGCTACCGTAGAAGGCCAGGATGGGCTCCGGGCCGGAGTCGGGCACCCGACGGCCAGCGGCGGCCTTGAGCGGGGCCAGCATGTCGGGAACCACGTCGGCTCGGGTCTCGCCCCACAGCCCGCGCCCCACCTCCTGCAGACTCAGGTCATCCAGCTGATCGATGGCCCTCTGCACGCCCGGGGCCTTCTCTTCGCAGAAGAAGGGCCCGCTGCCCGCCGCGCTGCCCAGGCCCACGGGCTCCTCCTCCTCGGCCAGCCGGTAGTAGGGGGGCCCGTCTTCCGCGGCGGCCACCACGGCCGTGGCCGGCTTGCCCTCCACCTGCAGCGAGAGGCGGCAGCCGCGCAGCGAGAGCTGGTAGTAGCGGGTGGTCTCGTGGGCGCTGCGCAGCTGCTGCATGGACACGAAGGGGTGGCGCAGGGCGGCGCTGGGGCTGATGCGCTCGTGCGACTCCCACGTCAGCATGCGCTTGATCAGCTCTACCATGCTCTTGAGGTCCGCGTGCTCCGCCAGCGCCTCGCGGTCCGGGAAGGTCAGCCGACTGGCCGCCCCGCCGCCATTCACCGTCTCAATCTGGTCCAGTGACTTGAGCATGTACTTGCGGCGCTCCAGTGGGCGCACCTGGTGGGACACGGTGGGTGCGGGGTTGCTGTCGAGTCAACCTCAGGTGCTCCTGAAGGGGGGCCCACGTATGACCCCCACACCCCCCACCTCCACCAGTTTCCAGTCTGCCCTCCAGTCTGGTCCAGAGCTCGCTCGTTGCTATGAAGTCCACACACCTGAACCTCGATTTCCAGTTCTGCCCGTGATCTGACTTGGAGCTCTCTTGCTGCTGGGAGGGCCACACCTACTCCCCGACACCAGAACCCCTCTCGTCTGACCCGGGGCCCTCCTACTGCTGCAGGAAAGATATCAGACTGGGTTCCTTGATCCCCCTGCCATCTCACCCAGAGTCTCACTGAGCCAAGTTTCACTTCTCCTCCAGGCCTTCAGAGTTCTCCTGAACCATGGGTCCAGCCCCTACCAGCCACTCGCAGAGGGGCTGCCCCAAAACTCTAGTCCTCCTTGGAGTCCAGTCCAAATCCAGATCCCCAAGCCCAGCCCCTTCAGGCCCCCCAGCAGTCGGACCTCCTCACTCCACTAGCTTGCCCACCCCTAGCCACGGAACTCAGAGGAGCCTCCACACACTTGCAGCGCCATTCCGTCTCAGCCACATCTTGCTGTGGCTACCCCCGTGCTGACCCTCAAACTTCTAGTCCTTTCTGAGGTCTAACAGATTTTATTTTTTCCCTTGGTGCAGCAGCCCCCACACCGCCTGCCCTCGCCCCCCCTGCCCCCCCTACCTTGGTCTCGGCCAGGTAGTCGGCCGAGGACTTGAGCTGCCAGGGGTTGCTGGCATCGGGGTGGGGGTTGCGCTTGAAGAAGTGGTAGGCCTTGCGGGCGGCGTGCAGCAGGTGGGGCTTGGGCAAGCCCTGCGTCTCGCAGATGTAGCGCACCTGGTCGTACTCATTGTTGCCCGGGTAGAGGGGCCAGCCCAGGTGCAGCTCGGCCATGACGCAGCCCAGGGACCACACGTCCACCTTCTCACAGAAGGGCAGCCCCAGCAGAATTTCGGGGGCCCGGTAGAAGCGCGACTGAATGTACGGCTCCTTCACGTAGCGCACCTCGCTGAAGATGCTGGCTGAGCCGAAGTCAATCACCTGCGATGGGGCGGAGGGAGGCAGGTGGGCCCAGCAGTGCTGGACGGGACGACCCATCCAGGTCTCCCCTGTGTGTCTCGCCCGCCCGGGTCTTTCCACATCTGCCATCTAAGTGTCCCTGTGTCTGTGAGTCAATGTCTCTTATTTGTGTCCCTATGTTCACTGGTCTTTGTCTGGTTTGTGTGTCTGTTTCTCCGTCTCTTTCCACTAGAACTTGGGCCTGAGAGGGTGGACCCCTCTCCATACCTGTCCATCAGCAAATCTGGTTGGCTCCACCTTCTGAGCAGATCCAGAATCAGCCCAGTCTACATGCCAGCCTCGGCTCCCCTGCGCCGCCCCCCCCCCCGCCCCGCCTCCCTGACCTGTCCTCCAGCATCACCCACCAAGGCCAGGCTTGGGGCCTCCTCGCTGGTGTCCATGCTCCGCCCCCCTCGCACCCTTCTCTGCTCGCCATGCACACCCCACAGGATCCTGTGCACACCCGAGTCAGATCAAGTCCTTCCCCTGCTCAGAATCTCCCCCTGTGGCTTTATCACGTCCTGTGATGAAAGCCAGAGTCCTCACTGTGGCCCCAAGGCTCGAGCCATCTGCGCCATCACCTCTCTGCCTTCAGCGCCTCCCGTTCTCCCTCTCACATGGGTGTCTCACTGTCCCTTGAACAAGCCAGACGCATTCTCAGCTCAGGGCCTTTGCACTGGCCATTCCCTCTGCCTGGAATGCTCTTTCCCCAGATGTGCACACGGCTTCCTCACCTCAGGTCTCAAATGTCACCTTCTTTATAATTTTTTAAAAAGATTTTGTTTTAAAAAAAGATTTTATGTATTTATTGATGAGAGACACAGAGACAGAGGCAGGCACAGGCAGAGGGAGAAGCAGGCTCCCTGCCGGGAGCCCGATGCAGGACTTGATCCCAGGACCCCAGGATCACACCCTGAACCATAGTAGATGCTTAACAGCTGAGGCACTCAGGTGCCCCTCAAATCTCACCTTCTCAGTGAGACCTCCCCTGGCCACCCTCTGAAAAACAGCCTCCCTGCCCCCGCCGTTCCTATCCCCCTTCCTGGCACCCTGCTTTTCTCCAGAACTTTTAACACCATTTCACATCCTATATATTTTACTTTAGGTCTTCATTTTCGCTCTACCCAGCTAGGATGCCAGTCCCCTCAGGGTAGGGATTTTGTTCACTGCTGCATCCCTAGGTGCCTAGAACAGTGCCCAGCACACAGTCAGGGGCTCAGTCAGGAGCGAATGAGTGAATGAATGGGCTTTACGTCCCTGCCTTTCTGGTTCTTTCTGCGTTTTTTTGTGTTATCTCTCTCGTTCTTTCTTTGCCTCTTCATTGCTTGCCTGTTCATTGTGTCTCTCACCTCCCCATGTCTCTCTCTGTCTCCATCTCTGTGTCACCTGCTAGGAAGACACCTCCCCGAAGCCCCGCCCTCTTCTGTCCTCCTCATCAGGCACCGTCAACACCCCTCAGAGGCCCTGGGAACAGGACAGGGGCCGGCACTGTGGATGGCTGAAAGTCTTTCTCTCCCAATGCCACTGGGAGGCGCCATATGCCATTTTCACTCTAAATCTCCAAGACGCTAGCTTGATCCCTGCCTCAGTTTCCCCCTCGGTGTGTCTGCTTTTCGTTCAGCCATCCCTCGACTTCTATTTGCAGAAGGTGGTACGACGGAAGGTTATTAACCCGGATTCTGAGTGCGGACGACTGAGGCCTGAATCTCAGAGCTTGAGGGGCCCCGGACACTCAGTGTTCATGGGATCCATTCACTCGTTCATTCCACAAACACAGGAAGGGTGCGGACCCTGGCCAGGTGGTGTGGATCTGTCCAGTCTGTCTGTCTCCCGCTGCATTTGTGGGAATCTCTCCTTCCTTGGGGCTTCGTCCTTCCATCTGTTGGGGCAAAATGATCTGCCCTTTCCTGCCTGCACATCTCCCTGTGACTCTGACATTCATTTCTCATTGGCTCCGCCACAGCATTGTGTTGGGAGATGCCGAGGACGCAGTGGTGACCAAAACTGACCTGGGCCTGCCTTCACAGCCCTGCCCGCTCCTAGTTCAGACCCATCACCAGACAGTAACAAACCCAGAAGTGGACAGAGGGACCAGGTCTGGGATTGGGGGGAACTGGCAGGGGTCCAGGGTGAAGGGGCCAAGTCTGGGATTGAGGGGAGCACAGGGGAGGGGTCCAGGGCAGAGGGGCCAGGGCTGGGATGGGGAGCCCAGGGGCTTATGACATGCATAGGAGGTGCCTCTGTGTGCCCAGCACAGGGTCAGGTCCAGAGCAGGTCTTCAGTCAATGTTTGTTGATGAACAAACTCTGTGACAGAAGAATGGCACTTCCAGTCACTTGAACAAACTCTGTGACAGAAGAATGGCACTTCCAGTCATTCGGCCGTCAGGCTCTCATCCCCAATCAAGTCCTCTCTTATATAGCTCACATAAGATCAGTCAGCAGATCCTGTTGTCAGTAGCTTCAAATCTACCTATAACCCACCATGTCCCTTCCTCCCACTATCCCAACTCCATCCCCGTACCCAGGCCTTCCACCTGGAGCGGAGCTGCCACCCCTCACTGCACCCCTGCTCCTGCCCTGCACAGGCTGTTGCCCTCATGCAGCCAGAGGGACCCTGTGAATCCCTGATCGAGATCACGGCCCCTCTCTGCTCGGAAACCTCCTGTGGCCCCATCTTACAGAGAATAAAACCAGTCCTCATGGGCACCCGGGTGGCTCAGTGGTTGAGCGTCTGCCTTTGGCTCAGGTTGTGATCCTGGGGTCCTGGGATCAAGTCCCACATCGGGCTCCCCACAGGAAGCCTGCTTCTCCCTCTACTTATGTCTCTGCCCCTCTCTCTGTGACTCTCATGAATTAATAAATAAAATCTTAAAAAAAAAATGTCCTAACTGCGGCCCACGAGGCCCTGTGTGACCTGGCTCTGTCACCTTCCTGATCCCATTTCCTCCCTCTTCTCACTCTGCTTCAGCCACCCGGGCTTCCTGGGTGCTTCTCAAACACATATACTCAGATCACTCCTACCTCAGGGCCTTCGCACTAGCTGTTCCCTCTACCCAGATGTTTTTCCCCAGATGGCTACATGGCAACCTCCTCCCGTTGGGACTTTCCTCAAATGTCACCTTCTCAGTGAGGCCTCCCTGACGGCCGTGTCTACAACTTCACTCATGATCACCGTCACCAAGCAACACCCCACATCCTCCTCCTCCCTACTGATCTTTTCTCCTTCTCACTCACTTATTTGACTCACTTCTCACTCACATACCATATTTATCTTGGTGACTCTGTTTCCCCCCACTAGAATATCAGTCCCACAAAGACAAGAACAGGCCAGAGGAGCTGAACTATGAATTAGACAAGGACTGGGAGGTCTCAGGTCCAGGATAGAGAGGATATCAGAATCTGGACAGGAGATGGGGAGGATTTTTAGGGCCAGGAGGTGGGAAGAGGCATCACGGGCAGAGAAGGAGAGACATCCAGGCTGGGAGGTGGGACAAGGGAGACCTTAGCGACAGGAGAGTGTCCAGGGCTGGGGGGAAACTGGAAGAAGACAAGGATGAGGGATGCCGCCACCACAGGGCCGCCCACTTACCTTGACCCTGAAGGGGCAGCGTGTCTGATCCACCAGCATGATGTTCTCGGGCTTGAGATCAGCATGGATAATCGCCAGCTCCTTGAGCCGGGCCAGGGCTCTGAGCACCTGCAGGGTGACCGTGCGGATGTGGCGGGCAGGGAGGGGGGCGAAGTTGTTCTCCTTCTGGAATTCGAAAAGGTTTTGCTCCAGCAGCTCGAAGACCAAGTAGAACTTGAGGGCGTCATGGAAGAACTCGAGGAAGCGGATGATGTGGGCCTCCTCCGGGTCCAGGCCCCTCATGCAGCGCAGTAGCTTCAGCTCGTTCTTGATGATGCGGTTGCGGTAGGCGTCATTCTTGAGGATCTTGATGGCCACCATCTCGCCCGTGCTTCGCCGCCAGCCCTTGGCCACCTCCCCGAAGGTGCCCTTGCCCAGCACCTCGATGATGTCATAGCAGTCGGTCTCGGACTGGATGGTGGCCATGGTGCCCCTGCCACCAGGAGCTGCCCGGCTGCCACCCCCGCCCCACAGGCTCTGCCTTCGAAGCCTTCCGGCCCGCCACCGGCTCCGAGGCCCCCCCAGCAGGGGAAAGAGAACTGCACTTGTGCCTCCCGCCAAGAAGATCCCCCCCACCTCCCTGGTACCCCCCAGCCCCCTGGGCCACACTGCCAGTCTGCCAGGGGCCACACCCCTCCCCCAAAGCCTTCCTGGCTTGGGACGAGGGGCCCTAGGCCCCCCCGAATGGGCTCCAGCGTTGCTGAGTGGCTCTGGTTCTGTTGTCGGAGACCTGAGCCCCAGGCTGGAATGGGGGGTGGGGTGGCAGGTGGAGCCCCCTCCCCCACCCTGTGGCGGAACCCCAGGGGCTGGACAGTTGAAGGGTCGGCTGAGAAGGAAGTCCAATCCTGGACCTCTAGCATGGAGGACTGAGACATTCCTAACCAAAGGTGAAGAGCCAGGAGGATGTGTGTGTGTCTCTGTGTGTGTGTGTGTGTGTGTGTCATTGTTCAGCAAACACCTGCCCCTGACTGTGGCTGCCATGGGAGAGGGAGGCTGAACCAGGGCCAGGTGGTAAAAGGTCTTGAATGCCAGGCTAAGGAGACTGGACTCATTTATCTTAGGGTACTGGGGAGCCACAGAAGGGCTCTGAGCAAGGGAGGTCAGATTTTTTTTTCAGATTATTTATTTATGGAACACCTGGGTGGCTCAACAGTTGAGCATCTGCCTTAGGCTCAGGGCTTGATCCTGGGCTTCCGGTATCGAGTCCTGCATCAGGCTCCACAGGGAGCCTGCTTGTCGCTCTGCCCATGTCTCTGCCTCTCTCTGTGTGTCTCTCACGAAAAAATAAATAAAAATATCTTATTTTTTAAAGATTTTATTTATTTAATTCATGAGAGACAGAGACACAGGCAGAGGGAGAAGCAGGCTCCATGCAGGGAGCCTGATGTGGGACTTGATCCCGGGACCCCAGGATCACACTCTGGGCTGAAGGCAGGTGCTAAACTGCTGAATCAACCAGGGATCGCCTAGACAGACATGTCTTGAATGCCTTATCTGATCCTTACATATGTCTTAATAACTCCATTTTATGGAAGAGAAAATAAAGATGCAAAGAAGTTGAAAAAATGCGTAAGGTCACCCAACTGGGTGCCAGAGACAAGCTTTGACCCCAAGCAGTCCAGCTTGAGAGCCAAGCTCTGAACCACTGCCATGTCCAGGGGAGGCATGCATGGGCCACTAGATTCCTATGTTAGCCATAGGGAGGGTGACATGGCCTGGGGAGGGTGTAGGGGTGGATGAGGGCCTGGGAGGAGTCCTGAGAGTCCAAGAGGCATGAGGAGAAAGAGAAGGAGTGGGGAAGAGAGAGAAGAGAGTGTTCAGGAAGGAGGTAGGGACCCTGAGAAGTCAGGACAAGAGAGCCAGAGGGAGCGTTCAGCGTGGCCCCAGAGAGGTCACTATGGATCCTGGCAGGTCAGCTGCGCTGGGAGGGAACCCCCAAATGCTGGAGGCCTGGGCAAAGGGTGTGCACCACAGGTATATATAATTCCTGCTGTGTTTGGTGGGAATGAAGAGAAAGCCTGTGACCAGAAGTGACCCCAGGGAGGCTGGGGCGGGGGGGGACATTTGGGACTGGACCAAGTGTCTTCCTGGGGGACACAGAGAGACTGAGGGGGGGAGTCTGGAGGCCTCGATGGGGGCTTAGATCCTGGGAGCCAAGGCCCCACCCTGATGGGAGCTGAGGGCCCTGGGACCTAGTCCTAAGGGGCAGCCAGGTAACTGTGGTGGAGGCTCTGAACCCAGGAGCGGGGAGAGGGAACCAGGAGGGGCCTTCCTGGGTGGGGCCGGGCAGACAGGGCAGTCAAACCAGCCAGACAGGAAAGGGATCGCCAGACGTGGAGGAGCTCTCGTCCTGGATGTGAAGGTGGCCAGCAGAGGGCAGATGGGTAGCAGTTGTTCTGCTCTCTTAGGCCCACCCCACCCCCCAGAGAGGTCCTGGTGAGTGGTTCCCCAGAACAAGCAGAGTCCTCAGCAGACGGGTCTAGCTCAGAGGCCCTTGGGAACTCCAAATGGCTAGGGCAGGACCCTTCCCACCAGCCCACTGCAGATCTTCCCTCTCCTTAGCCTGGGGTGGCCTGATGTCTCCCCCAACACAGGCTCTCCTGAGGCCAGGCTCCAATAGTCCCCTCCTTGGGGACCTCTTTCCCTGTACCCTGTCACCTCCCCGCCGCCCTGTCCCTGCACGCACGAACACACGCACATACACACACAAAGGATACAGAACACAAGGCTATCTCGGGATTACTTTATTCACATGCCTTGGCAAGGTACGGGTACTCCTGCCAATGAGCCGGGCACGAGGCCCCCCGCCCTGTCCCGACAGTCACCCACCTCCCGGCCCTCTGAGGGTTAGTGCTAGTTATCTCACACACAAAACAAGGAGGAGGTGGGAACGGGAGGAGGGGAGGGGACTCTCCCTCTGCCCTGCGGCTTCAGACCACTGCAGCCTGAGCCCCCTCCATCCTGGCAGGGCCCGGAGCCCCTGTCTCCGAAAACCCCACACTAGGCAGCCGGACCCTGAATCCACCCTCTTCGTGGTCCCCACTCCCACTCCGGGCCTTGGGGCTTAGGGACACCCGGGGGAAACGGAACTTGGGTGACTTCTCCGCGCTGGGGGACTTGGGGGCTGCCTCGCCCTCCTGTCCCCGAGAGGCCTTGGACGGGGTAGCCAGGCCCACGCGGGGCAAGCGGACTCGGACTCTGCCTCGGCGCCCAGAGGCCCCCTCCCCGCCACCCTCCTCCTCGTCCTCCTCGGGGCTGGGGGAGCCTTCCCCAGTGACCGCCTCGCTCTGGCTGAAGCCCACTCGGGGCAGCCTGAGTTTGGGGCTCTTGGTCTTCTCACCCTCCTCAATGCCCTCCTTGGCCCGAGCCAGGCCAAACCGGGGCAGCCTCACCTTAAGCTTGTGTCCCGCCTCCCCGTCGCCCTCTGCCACCTGGTACTCAGCGTGGCTGCCCACGGCGGGCGGTGAGAGCTCCACATCCGGCAGGGAGAGGTGGAAGGTGCGCTCGGCCCCCGGGGATTGCTCTCCGGGCCCCTCTTCTCCCGCCTCAGCTCTGGCCCCCAGTGTGGGCATCTTCAGCCTCAAGCCACCGTCACCTGTGGCCGCCTCACCCACCTGCGCCTCTCGGCCCAGCCCCACGTCCAACTCAAGCTGTGGCACTGTCACGGCGGGCATCTTGAAGACGCCCTCACCTACCAACAGCTCCCCACCTGCCACCTGGGCTCCAGGCAGAGACAAGGTCACCTGGGGCACCTGGACCCTGTAGCCTGCTGTGCCCTCTGCCGAAGGGGCCGCGCCCTTGACCTGCTGCCCCGGGGTGGCGCCTGGGCCGGCCTCCCCGAAGCTGGCCAGCTCCACCTGGGGCAAGGAGATGCCCAGGGGCATCCTCAGCGCCCCCTCCTGGCCCTCGGCGCCTGCCTGTCTGGTCGTGGACACTTGCGGGCCTGACAGCCGAACTCCACCAACAGCCACTGCCCCCTCAGCCCTGCCTTCCTCCTGGGCCCCCAGGGTGACCAGCTCCACCTCGGGGATCTTAAGCGGCCCTGCCGTGGGCTCTGGCTTTTCTCCCGGGCTGACGCGCCCACCCTGGACTTCCGCTTCCTTCCCCCGAGCCAGCCCGAAGGAGGGCATCTTCAGCTTAGGCATCTTCACCTTCCCATCCCAACCCCAGCCCTTGGCCTCCAACTCGCCCACCCCTGGCGCTAGTTCTCCCGCCTCAGCGTCCCGGCCTCTGACCCCAAACTTGGGCAGGGCAAACCTGGGCCCCTTGACCTTGACGTCAGCCCCTGCCACCTCCACCTTGCTTGTGGGCAGATGGGCATCCAGGCCGAGCTGCGGGATGGACAGATCGAGGGCGGGCAGCAGGCCTGCTGCCTCTCCTGCCCCTTTGGCCTCGGCTTCAGTCCCCGCTCGGGCCTTGGGGAGTGAGATGGTGAACTTGGACACCTTCGGCTTGGTGGCCCGCCCGGGCGCCTCGGCCTCGGCCTTGGCCACTTTGGGCCCCGAGAGTCCAAACTTGGGCAGGGAGAACTTGGAGGAGGGCTTGACTTTCATCTCCATCTCCTCTAGCCGCCCCTCCACCTCCACCTCCCCCGAGGGCAGCTGTGGAGGGGAGATTTCAACCGAGGGCATCCGAAAGGCCGCCTCCCCGACCCCCGCGGCTCCCCCAGGGCCCTCTGGCCGCTCCACCTTGCCCACGGCGGCTGCTGGGACCTGCGCCTCTGGGCTGAGGACCCTTGGCAGGTCTAGCTCCACGGAGGGCAGTGTGAGAGAGGGGACACCCGCTCGAGCCTCGGGGCCCACTTCCGGCTGCAGACAGGGAAGCGTGAGCAACTTCCCAGAGACCTCAGCCCCTGCCTCACCCGGCTTGCCTCGTGATGGGGACTCCGCCCTCCCTAGCTTGGGCATGGTCATCTTGGGCAGCTTGAAGCCAAATTCCACCCTCTCTGCCTGTTCCCCTTTGAGCTGCACCTCCGGGGCCTTGGGCAGCTTCACCTCTGGGACCTTTGGCAGATGCACCTCTGGGGCCTTTGGCACCTGTATTTCCGGCAGCTTCATCTCCGACACCTTTGGCAGCTGCACCTCCGGGAGGTGGACATCAGGCACGGCCATCTCAGGCACCTTGGGGAGCTTTATCTCAGGGAGTTTCATCTCGGGGACTTTCATCTCTGAGACCTTTGGCAACTGTACCTCGGGGAGCCGCACCTCGGGCACAGCCATCTCGGGCATCTTCGGGAGCTTCACCTCAGGGAGCTTCATCTCGGGGACTTTGGGGAGCTGTACTTCTGGGAGATGCACCTCGGGCACGGCCATCTCGGGCACTTTCGGGAGCTTCATCTCAGGCACCTTCGGGAGCTTCATCTCGGGGAGCTTCATCTCTGGAACTTTGGGGAACTGTACTTCTGGGAGCCGCACCTCGGGCACAGCCATCTCGGGCACCTTTGGGAGCTTCATCTCGGGGAGCTTCATCTCTGGAACTTTGGGGAGCTGTACTTCTGGGAGCCGCACCTCGGGCACAGCCATCTCGGGCACCTTCGGGAGCTTCATCTCGGGGAGTTTCATCTCTGGAACTTTGGGGAGCTGTACTTCTGGGAGCCGAACCTCGGGCACAGCCATCTCGGGTACCTTTGGGAGCTTCATCTCGGGGAGCTTCATCTCTGGAACTTTGGGGAGCTGTACTTCTGGGAGCCGCACCTCGGGAACGGCCATCTCTGGCACCTTTGGGAGCTTCATCTCGGACACTTTGGGGAGCTCCACCTCTGGGAGTTGCACATCTGGGAGGGCTGCCTCCGGCACCTTCGGGAGCTTCACCTCAGGAGCCTTAGGGAGCTTCACCTCAGGCCCCTTTGGCACCTTGACCTCGGGGGCCGAGACCCCAATGCCAAAGGAGGGCATCTTGATGGTGGGCAGCTTCAGCTTGCTCTCAACAGCAGCTTCGGCGGCAGCAGGCCGGGGCTCCAGCAAAGAAAGCCCGAAGGTGGGCATTCGAAGTCTAGGCCCCTTTGCCCTGGCCTCGGGGCTGTCCTTGGCCACCTTGGCCTCAGCAACTTCCTTTGCTCGAGCCCCAAAGCGAGGGAAACTGAGGCGGGGCATCTTTAGGGCCACCTCAGGTGCCTCTCCTCGGGCCTCCACCTCCACACCCGGCAAGGCCAGGTCCACCCCTACGGTAGGCGCTGCCACATCCAGGGTGGGCACCGTCACTGCCACAGCCCCTTCCCTGGTTTCCAGGCAGGGGAGCGTGGGCAGGGTGGGTAGCGAGGGCAAGGTGGGCAGCTCCACTTGGGGGACCTGGATCCCTACGGCTGTGGGCTCCACAGCAGGTGCAGCTGGGGCACCTAGTCCAAGGGTTGGCAGGTGGAGGGCCACCTCTCCCAGCCCCTTGGGGGCTGAGACCTGGGGGACACCCAACTCGGCACCTGGCAGCCGGGGCCCAACCAGCTCCACCTGGGGGGCTGTGAAGCGGGCTCCTGCTGCCACCTCAGCCTCCACTTTGGCTTTCCTTGGGGGAGGAGCAGCAGCGGCCAGCCGGGCCACCTGGGCCTCTTCCGCCACTTCCCGGACGCGCAGCCGAGGCAGCTGGAGGCGCCGGCGGGTTGGGGCAGCTGGGACAGGACCCTTGGCAGCCTCTGCTTTGAGGCCCCGACGCAGACGGGAGAACTTGGGAAAGGAGAATTCGACGTCAACAGGGGCCAGGTCTGCAGGGGCCCCCAGGGCCCCGGGCATCACCATCTTCTTCTTCTTCACAGGGGACAGACTCTGGATGTTCTGGGGAGAGAGGAGAGATGCGGGAGGCGGTGGGACAGTGGGAGGCTCGGGGTAGACGGGGGAACCCCATCTGGTATTGCACCAGGCTGGGGATGTGTTGGATGAAGCATCTTGTCCCCCAAATACCAGCCTCCCTTCCTTCCCGTCATTTCACCATTACTGCCCCCGTAAGGCAAAGTCGTTCATTTAAAATCTGACAATGAGTCAATAGGGGTGTAGGAACTGGAATCCAAGATTTCTAGGTCCTCATCCAGGATTTTCCCCCAATACCTTCATTCTAGAGATGGGGAAACTGAGGTCCAGAAAGGGAAAGAAATTTGTCCAGGGTCGCTCAGCAGTAAGTGAGCAGGACCCAGGTTTGAACCTGGCCTCCCTGGTTTGGAGTTGCCTGGTTCACGACCACGGGCAAGCCTAGAGCTGATGCCTCTGCAAAGTGGGTAAAGGACAGGTCTGACATGGGTGGATCCCCTTCCCCAGGGAGAAATTTAGGGGCGGGAACAGAAGGCAGAGGGTGGGATTAGCGTTGGGTTAGTGACAAGACAGAGGCTGGCCCACGGTGTGGAGGAGTGGGGCTCATGGCGCTGAAACTGCATCACTGGGGCCGTCCAGAGCCGAGGCCGGGCTAAGCACGCGTACCAGCTTGGCCACCTTGGCCCGTGGGCCCTTGATCTCGTAGCCGGCCACGGTCCCAGGCCGCAGCGCCAGGTCCCCGGTGGGCACAGTGCGCTTCAGGCAGAAGGAGACCTTGTAAGGCTCGGCACATTGCAGCAGGCGTAGTGCGTCCTCGTATTTGAAGTTCTCGAAGAACACCCGGGCGCTCAGCAGCTGGTCCCCTGCAGGCGAGGTGGGGGTGGGCAGGGCGTGGGCATCTCCTGGCTCCATCCAGGTCTGGTGCCACCCACTTCCCTGGAGCTAGCTCTGCGAGGCCCAGCCCCAAACCTTGGCCCCGCCTATCCCCCTGTCCCCGCCCTCTGCACCGACTTGAGAAGCAAAGATCCCCCCAGTGTGAGTCCAGACACTCTAGAATGAAGCCCCACCCCGTGGCCTTAGCCCCGCCCCCGCCGAACAGGACCACGCCCATTCAAGCCACCACGCCCACTGCCTTTCCACTTCCCTTCCCCGTTCTCAAGTTTTAAGACACTGACTTTGTTTCCCCGTACTGAGAGGACAGAATCAGAAAAGAACTTCCGGAAACTCCCACATCCTTACTCACGCCCCTGCTCCTCTGGCTATTTACTCCACTCTCCACCTGTTCCTTTCTTTTCTTTTTCTTTTTTTTTAAGATTTGATTTATTCATGAGACACCCAGAGAGAGGCAGAGACACAGGCAGAGGAAGAAGCAGGCTCCATGCAGGGAGCCCGACATGGGACTCGATCCTGGGTTTCCAGGATCAGGCCCTGGGCTGGAGGCAGGTGCTAAACCGCTGAGCCACCCAGGGATCCCCTCTCCACCTGTTCCTGAGGATGAACTCTCCCCACTTCTACCTCAGCCAGCCTTTCCACCGCCTTCCCGGGGACATCCTCCAGCAGTTCTCCCCTCGCTCCCCACATCACCAATTTGTCCCTCTCTTCTATGCTATTCCCAGCAGCATACAACACACCATTATTTGTCCCATAGGAAAGGTTGTCTTGACCTCACGCCTGGAGCTCCTGCTCCATTGATCTGTTCACTTAAGGGTAAATGCACTGAGTTGCCTAGCTGCATTACTTCCACTTCTCCAATTACACTTCTGACACCCCCTCCCAGAACCTTGAACTGCTCCTGTCAAGGTTCCATACCTCTGTGTAGCTAAGTCCAATGTTCAAGTCTCAGACTTCATCTGAGTGGACCTCACAGCCTTCAACCTAACGTCACTCCCTCTCCTTTATCCACTTGTCTGGCTTGGCCTCCAGGGTGCCACACACTCTCTAAGGACTTCTCTGGAGGTTTCTTCTCAGCCTCCTGGGATGGTTGCTCCTTATCTCCTGGATCTCTTAACAACACACTGTCCCAGGGCTCAGGCCCTGGACCTCTTCTCATCTCCATCTACATACTACACTAACCCCCAGAGGAAGCTCATCCAGATTAGGAGGTTTTGTTTTTAGGTTTTATTTATTTATTTATTCACAAGAGATACAGAGAGAGAGACAGAGACACAGGCAGAGGGAGAAGCAGGCTCCCTGTGGGAGCCGAAGGCAGATGCTCAACCACTGAGTCATCCAGGTACCCCCAGATTAGGAGTTTAAAGACCATAAAGGGCTGACAACTTCCAAGTGTCAGCCCAGCACTCTCCCCACCATCCTAGACTCATATATCCATTTACTCCTCCACCTCTTCACCTTAGCGACCACTCTTGGTCTCACTCCAAACAAGCTCCAGCCCCAGTGTGGTCCATTTGTGGAACTACCAACTCCATCCTCAGGTCAAGAATCCCTGAACACATCCTGACCCTTCTCTTTTCATCACACCCCATATCCAGTCCTGAGGCCGCCTCCTTCAAAATATATACAGAATTTAGGGCAGCCCAGGTGGCTCGGCGGTTTGGCACTGCCTTCAGCCCAGGGTGTGATCCTGGAGACCCGGGATCAAGTCCCACATCTGGCTCCCTGCATGGAGCCTGCTTCTCCCTCTGCCTGTATCTCTGCCTTTCTCTCTCTCTCTCTCTCTCTCTCTCTCTCTCTGTGTGTGTCTCTCATGAATAAATAAATAAAATCTTAAAAAAAAAAATATATATATATATATACAGAATTTAAACCTTTCTCTTCATGTCCATTAACAGTGTTTTGGTCCTAAGTATTACCATCTCCTGCCTGGATAATCAGAGTAGCCTGTGTGTGTGTGTGTGTGTGTGTGTGTGTGTGTGTGTGTTTAAAGTAATCTCAGGGCACCTGAGTGGCCCAGTCGGTTCAGCAACTGCCTTTGACTCAGGCTATGGTCCCGGGTCTTGGGATCGAGTTCCAAGTTGGGCTTCCTGCTCAGTGAGGAGCCTGTTTCTTCTTCTTCCTCTGCCCCTCCCACTGGCCCATTCTCTCTCAAATAAATAAAATCTTTTAAAAAGGTAAGATGGTCTCTACACCCAACGTGGGGCTCAAACAACCCTGAGATCAAGAGCCTCATGCTCTACTGACTGAGCCAGCCAGGCCCCCCCAAAGTAGCCTCTTTGTTGGTCTCCCTGCTCCCCACCCTGCCCCCTTCTTTCTACTGCTAATACAGCATGCTGGTCAACACAGACAATTCACAGTCGTCCTCCACTCACAACCCTCCCAGATTAAAAGTCAAAATCCTCACTATGGCCTATAACACCCTCTGAAAACTGCCCTGTCCTGACCTCTCTGGCCTCATCTCTTGCTCTCCTTTTTTCTCTAGCTCTACTGCATCTACACTGGCTTCCTTGCTCTTCCTCCATCAAGGGAGGCACACCCCAACTTTGGGACATTTGCACTGGCTGTTCTCTCTGCAGGGAATGCCCTTCCAGATGGCCACATAGCTCAGTCCCTGTCCTCCACCAGGCTTTCCCTCCCTTCCTGGCTCACCCTATTTAAAAATACAACTGTCCTGCTGGCACCCATAGCGCACATTGCCTTCTAACTTACTATGTATTTTACATATTTTCCTGAAATATGTCTCTCCCTACTAGAAGTTAAGCTCCGTAAGTGCAGATTGTGGTCTGTTTTGTTCACTGCAGTAGCCCAAGCACCTAGAATAACATCTGGAAATAGAAGGCACTTAGTACATATTTGTTGCATGAATAAATCACATCGGCCTCATGCCTGTCACCTAAAATATCCCTGACTTACTAAGGCTCCCCTCCACACCTCCTCCAAGTTGTGTTAACTCCACCTCTTTTCTCCCGCCCCAGCAACAAAAATAATAACTGGTGCTTACCATGTGCCACTTAGCTATGCGCTGTTTTCAAATACTGACTCATTTAACTCACGTAACAACCCTACGAGGTGAGTACTAGAATTATTCCCCTTTGCAAGATGAAAAAAAAACCAAGGCACAGAAGACCACCACAAGCTAGTCAACTGCAGATCTGAGAGTCAAATCGACACAGCCGGCTCTGAGCCACTGCAAGCCCCACAAGAAAAGCTCCGCCCCAACCATTCCCCCCGCCTTCCGGAGGCCGGCCACGCCCGGGACCCCCCGCGCCCGGCCGACCCCGCCCCCTGAGAAATGCCGGGTCCCAGGCTCCCGCCCCGCCCACCTTCCTGCAGGCTGAGGCTCCTGGCCGCGGGCGAGTCCTCCCGAAGCTCGCGGACAAAGATTCCCTCCTTGCCGCCGCCTGCGACGTTGATGCCGCTGACCCCGGTCTGCGCCTCGGTCTCCACGATGATCTCCACCAACTCCGCCCGCCTCAGCTCCTGCGGAGGGCAGCGAGGGGTCGCCATGGGGCGCTGGGGCCCGACCTCGCCCACAGCCCGGCATCGCGCTTAAAGGCGCTTAAACGGGTCCTCCAGGTGCACGTCCCTGAGCGCGGCCCGGGCCGGCCCCGTGGGCCCACCCACCCCGGCATCTTCCCTTGAAGGAAGCGCGAGGGCCGCCCGCTCTCTCGGACCCGCTGCTGGGCTCAACGGTTCGGTCCGCTCTTGGGCGGGCGGGAGGCCCGGGGGCCGCTGTCGAGGGGGCGGGGCGAGGGGCGGGGTTGACGAGGGGGCGGGGCGAGGGGCGGGGTAGGGAGGCCGGAGGGAACCCGAGTAGTGAGAGGCGGGCCTGATGGGGCGGGGGCTGTGCGCTCGGGGGGCGGTGTCCTCGGGGGCGGGGCCTCTCTGGGGGCGGGGCCCGTCCGGGGGCGGGGCTACGGGTTTGGCGCGGGATTCGACGGCTCTCGTGGATCGAGCTCAGGCCACAGAGGAGGGGCCAAAGATCTGAGAGGGGTGTGGCTAGAGGGTAACACAGAGAGGTAAGGGGGGGACCCATAGTCTACCGGTGAGATTGAGGGAAGAGCTTTAATAACAGCAGAACAAGGGGTGGGGTGAGGATGGGATTCCGAGGCTAGACCTTTAAGCGGTACAGGATGGAGGGGTGAGGGTGAGACTGCGCTCTTGGGAGGCTTGAACGTGTGTGAGACTGTGCCCTATTGTGGACTCTGTGACCCCAAGACCTGCATAACGCCTTTGGGAGAGGGAATCCAGTGAAGGGGGGTGCGTGGGTAATGAGTGGTGGACCGGCAGACGTGGCATTCCTGGTATTCACTGTAAATGGTGCTGACCTGGCCCTGGCCCAGCAGCGCCCTCCGGGCTTAGAAAAGGCAGTGAGAGATCTTAGTTCTACAGCCGCCTGGGAGCTCCATCTGCTGTGTGTCTCTGGGGGAAAACTTTGCCCTCTCTGGGCCCGTTTACCTACTGTAAAGTCGGGTAACATGATTGTACTGGAAGGAGTCTCTGAGCTCTGAAAGAACAGGGATCCCAGAGGTTGCTGTAATGGGCAGGGCATCAGGGATGGCATAGACTGGAGTTAAGCCCAGGGCTTGGAGAGGGGAAAGCAGGTCTAGGCCGGCTGTGGCCCTGGGACCAGAGGCTGGGAGGAGCATGTTGCAAACAGTTGTGGTAGGCGCAGCAGGGAACACCCTGACCACCACCCCCCCCCTGAGGCCCTGCGCTAAGCAGCATCTCATTTCATGCTCCCTCCAGCTGGGACAGACACAAAGGTAAAGAGAAGCGGAGCCATCTGCCTAATGCCACACAGCAGAGTTAAGCAGCTGGGCCTAAGCCCCGGGTCTGTGACCTCAAAGCCCATAGGCTTTCCTGCAGGCAGCGACCTCCTTGCACTTTACCCAACCCCTCCATCCTCCCACCTGCCAACCCTCAGCCTCAGCTTGGCTCGCAGAAAAGTGGACCCACTCTGTGCCTAGCGTGGGGCAGGAAGCAGTCAATGACAGTCCGCTATTTCCATAACAGTGACCATTGTCCGGACCGTTGTCCCATTTCACCAATGGGAAAACAGTTTGAGAGGTCAGGTCCCCTATTTGAAGCGGTAGGGTTGGGATTTAAGCTTATGGGCTCAAAGCTCGTGCATATAACCCCCTATACATCCTGCTTCTTCCAAAAAAAGGTTTTCTAATTTCTTTAGCCCATTATTAATATAACTCCATTATGCCCCACTGAATTAGCTGCTTTCATTCTTAGTCTGTACCAGGCACTTTTCCATATGTTAAAATTTTTTTCCTCATGGTGACCTATCAAATAGGCAGCCACTGTTGCTATTTCTGTTTCACAGATGGGGAGACTGAGGCACAGAGAAACCAGGAAGTGTCTTTCTTGCTCAGTCTGCACCCCCTAGCCAGGGTCCCCACATTTCCCTTGCAGGATATGTGGGTACTCACCTCAGCACTCCGGCTCCTGGCCTCCATGGCACCTCTGGGAGTCACCTGGGCCCCAGGCTCCTGCTTCCTCTCCCCCTTCTGCTGCAGGACCAGCTTCAGTTCTGCATGGAGCAGCTGCCTCTGAGCCTGCGAGGGACAGGGATGGAGGCTTGAGGCCAGGAGAGGATGAGCGGTGAAGGCGGGCACAGAGGGAGAGAGAGAGGTCAAGATGGGAATCAGAAGGGGAGAAGGGGCTCCCCCACCCCTGTCCTCTCACCGCTGCCTGGGCACAGGCACCCCCTCCTAACAGGAGCCCAGACTGGGGTACCGCACAGTCGTCCGCAGGGTTTGCACCCTTCCTCTGGGGTCTTGCTGCCTGCCAGGAAAAGACCAGGGTGTGAGGCTCCAAGCTGGCCACAGAGGGGCAGGGAGGGGCATGTGGCACCAGCCAATGCTCACCTCAAGGTCACCTCCAGCTCCTTGGGCCTCCTGGGTCCAGGGGTCTAAGAAGAAAAACCATGTGCATTACCATCAGCTAACCCCACCCATTGCTTCCTGAGTGCCTGACCTTCCTGTACTCTGTCAATATTCTATCCCCATAGTGCAGAGCGCAGCTGGGGAATTGAGCCCTAGAAGACCTTTACTGGACAACAGTCAAGCCAGAGTGGACCCCTAGAACCGCCCGACAGCAGAGCCCCTGAGCCAACCACCTGGGTCTACCGAGAGAGCCAAATGCATTATAAAACAAACATAACTAGGGGCACCTGGATGGCTCCATGGTTGCGCATCTGCGTTTGGCTCAGGTTATGATCCTGGGGTCCTGGGATCGAGCCCCGCATCAGGCTCCCCACCACGGGGAGCCTGCTTCTCCCTCTGCCTGTGTCTCTGTGTCTCTCATGAATAAAGAGATAAAAGCTTAAAAAAAAATCATGGGATGCCTGGGTGGCTCAGCAGTTGAGCGTCTGCCTTCGGCTCAGGGCATGATCCTGGGATCCTGGATCGAGTCCCACATCAGGCTACCTGCATGGAGCCTGCTTCTCCCTCTGCCCATGTCTTTGCCTCTGTGTGTATGTGTGTGTCTCTCATGAATAAATAAATAAATCTTTAAAAAAAAATCATAACCACTCTCATATACTCCCTGGGGGGCGGGGGGGTGGAATCACCTCAAGTTTCTGGGCCTCAGCTTCCTCGCCTGTAAAATGGGGAGAAGGAGAGCACCTACCTCATCAAATAAATTAGTAAATATAAAATGCCAGGCACTCAGAGGGGCTTCAGAAGCACTGTTACTATTACTGAGAACTTCCTGTGGTCCTGATCTTGTGTCAAGGTTCCACAGGGGTCATCCACTGCACTTAAGCCTCCGAACACTCTTGTGAGGCCAACATGATTATGGAGACCATTCTAGAGAAGAGCCGTGAGGCTGCAAGAAGGGAAGCCACGGATCGTCACAAACGGCTAAGCCAGGATTTGAACTTATCTGAGAGTTCCGGCCTCTTACATGGGGGATGATAACTAGTGGGTATTGAGTGGTTATTCTTTGTCAGTCCTATGTTCTGGCTCCTCCCTGCAGGAAACCCTCGCCTCTCAGAGAGGCCAAGAACCTCGTGTAAGGTCACACAGCACAGTGAGAAGGAGGCAGAACTGGGATCCCCATGCAGCCTCCCCATCAGGCCTGAAAGGGGAATGGATACCGTCTCTCCACCACCCCCAACCCAGGCCAACTCTGGCCTCGTCCTCCCAGCCCCCACCTGGCATGCCAACCCGCCAACCCCCACTCTACACGGAAAGGTCAGGCCTCACGCGGCACATTCCCTCAAACAATGGCCTGTCTGCTGCAGCCGGTCACATTCCGCCCCTGTCCACCCACCCCCAGCCGCACAATGGCCCTTCATAACCCACCACTGGCCAGGACAGAGGACACAGGGACCCCTCAGTGGTCCAGCTGTACCCATTCCACTGGTAAGGACTGCACAGTATCAGAGGGCTCCTCTCTGGCCCTCCTAGGAGTCCTGGTCTTCACGGCCTTCCCCGGCCTCCCCTCTGAGCCCTCAGCTGCTCCGGGTCAGGTGGGCTACCCCATCTGTAGCATTTCCTCCAGAATGCTTGCCCCTGTAGGTCTCTGAATCACCCTCAATGTGGTGGCTGTTCTAGGGTTGGAAACTGAGGCTCAGAGAGGGGAAGAGACCTGTCTGGGGTCACACAGCCAATACCCTGCCCTTGACCCCAACCCTGTATGTGAACTTGCATTGGTGGCCCGGAGCACTGGAGGAGGCCCAAGGAGCAAGACAACCGGAGCAGGGGCTGGGCTGGGAAGGGAGGTGGGGACTGAGGGTGCCCAGAACAGGCATTTTCAGAGGCACCTCATTGGTGCCAAACCTGGGCTGGGCAGACACCTCGTGGATGTGGCCTCAGTACCCCATCTTACGGATGAGTACATGAGGATTAAGATATCACAGTGACAGAGTTGAGTCTTGAACTCAGGTCTGAAAAACTGAGTCCCTGATACCACATAGCATTCTGAGCTGGAGGTGGGAGAGCCTGGTACTTGTGGGAGGCAGTGGAGATGGACAGGAGGCTCTCCTGGACAGCAAGCTCCCTGTCTCAGGCCAGGGCGGTGAAGGTCACACCCAGAGGCTGGCACAGGAAGCTTAGCCAGGGCGGGAGCAAGAGAGAGTGCCCTCCTCCCTCATCCTTGCCCAGGGCAGCCGCCCAGCCCAGGTTATATTTAGCCCAACTGTGCCCTTCCTGAGCCACAAACTCAGCTCCTGGGGTGGGGTGGGGGTGGCTTCGGAAGGAAGCCCCCCTCCCAACCCTGGGCACTCTCTGTTCCCAGCTCTGCCCATCCCACTAGACGGAGGGAGGAATGGGGGAGTTGCTGGGGATCCCTGACTGTGTTAGGGGAAGATCTAAAGGGGTTCCCCTGGTGAATTAAAGCCAAGCAGGACCCTCCAGATGCCAACAACCATTCTTGGGTCATTCCTATGGCACTGCCCTGGTATGCTCCTCGGCTTCCAGAATTCTCAGAGTCCCCATTTCTTGAGCATTTGCTATGCACAAAGATTCTTGCCTACCTTGACTCATTACGTCCTCACAATCCCTCGCTGAGGAAGGCACCACTGAGATTCCCATTTGAGATACCCAGATGCCCTTCGGAGCCTGCTGAGGTGAGGGCCTGTCCTTTGGGCCCTGGGCCGGTCAGCTGAGCTGGGCTGGCTGAGGAACCCCCCAGTTTTGTCCCATTGCACCCTTTTTTCCCCTTGGCTGGTGCCAACCCTATTTAGGAGCTCTCCCCATTCAGAGCCTCAGCTTTCCCAACCGCCAGTGATCTGGTGCCCTCAGCAGTGGGAGTGAGGGGTTGATTCGTCTGGGCCCCTAGACCATCTGTGAGCGGAAGGTGAGGCGTTCTGGTGGTGGTCTCCCAGCAGCCTCGGCCGTGGTCAGTCCCTGCTCTAGCACTTCTCAGGTTTGAATACCTGGGTGAGGTGTTTCACCCCTCAGGGACTCAGTTTCCTCTGTGAAATGGAGCCAGTTAAGAGTGGCTTCAAGGTGAGAGTGCCAGGTGCCTAGAATAGTCCCAGTATATAGTAAGTGCTCAAGTAACGTACGAATTGGAGGCTTGACTATGCATCTCAAAGTGGCTTGTGTCCAGCTTTCGCTCAGTGGTGACCCCACTTTCTCTCTTACCCAAGGGGAACTCTGGGTGAGGGACAAATCCAGCTCAGGCACTGGCCTCCTACCAAGATCAGTGCTCCCCACCCCAGCACGCTGCTCCAAGCCCCAAAAGCCTGCCCCACCCTAGGAATCCTTCCCTAGCTCTTTGTAAGCAGCAACTCATCTACTCTCCATCAGCCCTGTGAGGTGGCCTCCATCAGCCCATTTCACAGATGGGAAAGCAGAGGTACAAAGGGTGCAGTATCTTGCCCAAGACCACATAGCCTGAGAGAGGGAAATATTGGGATTTGAACCCAGGGTCTATGCCTTTGACTCCTATACCACACTGCCTCCTGAGCCCCAGGTATCTTCCCAGCACCTCCCAGCACCTCCCAGGACCCTGAGTCTCATTCCCTCTGGCTTCTCAGCCTGGCCAAGGATCCCCGTAAGACCCGTTGATCTCTTACCACTAGGCCTCCAGACACCTCGAGAGCTCCCGGTCGTCTGCTCAGCCCCAGCCCCAGGCAGGGGGGGAAAAGGAATGGGGAGGGGGAGGAGGGGGAGACCCCAGCCATTGGCTGCCGAGGTGTGACATCACCAGGGAGTGGGTGGTGGGGAAACAAACACCCCCCTTCTCCCAGCTACATCTAC
This sequence comes from Vulpes vulpes, assembly GCF_048418805.1. Taxonomy (NCBI): domain Eukaryota; kingdom Metazoa; phylum Chordata; class Mammalia; order Carnivora; family Canidae; genus Vulpes; species Vulpes vulpes. Next base: position 9,405,526 of record NC_132780.1, read on the forward strand.
CGGCAAGGGGGTGGGGAGCTGAAGACCATAAGAAGGGACAGCTGCAGCCTGGGCCTGGGCTGGGACCTCCACTGGGAGCCTCCTTCCAGGGACACGCGTTGCTACCGCCACTTGGAGGCCGAGCGCCCGACTTGCATTATTTCCTGGCTTCCAGACCCAGGCAGGGCCCCTGCTGGTTCCTGGGGCCCCTAAAACAAACTCCTCCGCTCCCTCTTTTAGTCAATTTGGGTTCAAATCCCAGCCTCGTCACCTTCTGGCCTTGTGACAGTGTCTTTCTGGGCCTCATTTTCTTCATCTCTAAAACAAGGATAACAAAAATGCCCACCGCATGGGGTCGTTGTAAAGATTAGAGGAGTTAAAAGAGGCTAAAAGCTTTCAGCACTGCCTGGCAAAAAGTGGGTGTCACTTATAAGAGTTTTGCATTATTATTCACACAAATCGGGAATGGCTAGACTTGTTGTGGGGGATGGGCAGCTTTTGGCCTGAGTGCGACTGGGCACAGAGAAGCCCCACTTCTCTAATGGAGTTTCCATTTTGGGGGGGACACCTAAAGTGCTGCTTTGTGCGGGCATCCAAAGCCCTGCTCCTGGGATCAAGGGTGTAAGGTGAGCATATTATGCCCAGTATTTAGCTACACAGCCAGGAACTGGTGGGGCTGGGGTCTAACCCCATTTCTGCTGGGCCCCAGAGACCCTGCAACTCTCTTCCATCCTCTGCATATAACAGACAAGGAGGTTCAGAGAGGGTGACACCCGAGGTCGCCCACGGCAAGTCAGTGGTCTCAACAGGATTTGAACCCAGACCTGCCCAACTCCCAACCCAAGGCTACCAGGCCTCACCCTGATCCCTTGCTCCCCCAGCCCCACCAACCCCAGCTTGCCCTGACTCACCAGACCCCGGGGGGCGGCACAGGGAACACAAGTACCCCCACATGCCCCTCGCACCCACCCGGCTGCTGGCTCCGATGCTCCCAGCTCTCTGAGCCCAGGCCTGGGGCCAGGGCTGGGATGAAACTGGGGATTACCCCCACAGCGTGCGTCAGCAGCTTCTGTCCCATTGTCCAGCCAGGCACGGCCACCGGGCCTTCGCCTCAGTTGTCAATCTCGCCCCTCACACCAGCCCCCTGGCCCCTCTATGGACCTGTACCCCACCCTACACCGAGAGCTGGGAGCTACTCCCGAGGACATCAGGGACCAGGCGCAGGTTGGCAGGATCCCAGAATGCTAGGGACCTCCCCCCTTCTCTCCAAAATGCCCCCTGCCCACTCTCAGCCGCCATGGAAGGCAGGAATGTGCTGAGCTCTGGGAAATACCTTCCAGGCCTGGCAGCCACCAAGGGTTGGGGTGTGGCCAGGACCCCGCCAGAACCCTTCTCCTGGGAAGGGTAGAAGGAACAGCATGATGAGGGCTGCTGACGGGCCTGAGACCCTCACCCCAGTGCTTTTTCTCTTTCTCTCTCTCTCATTGATTCATTCAACCATTCATCTGTTCATTTATTCATTCAATAAACACTCATGAGCCCTTGGTGGCAACCCCTTTGCTGGGCATTGGCAACACTGCCAGACCTAAATTTACTTTGGAGGGTAGGCTCAGGGAAGGATTTCTGGAAGACATGACATCGAAGTTAGACTGGTTGGTTGAGAAGGAGGGAGCCAGGTAAAAGTGCAGAAGAGGCTTCCAGGGACAGGGACAAATGCAGGCAAAGTACCAGAAGGGAGAAAGGGAGCAGGCTTTAACCAAGGTCAGAAGTCCGTGAGCACCTGGTCTTGTGTCCAACCCTGTGCTGGACGGTACCGAGGACACAGTGTGACTTAGATAGCCCGGGCCTGCTTTCACAGAGTTCACAGTCCAACAGGGAGATAGATCCAGAACGGCCAGGATTGTGATGAGAGAGTCACAGGCAGAAAGGTCAGGGCCTTGATGGGGGAGCCCAGGAAAGGTGCCTGCTCCAGCCTTAGCAAGGGAGGTCAGAGAAGTCTTCCTGGAGGGGGAGACATGTGAACTGAGACTAGAAGACCCACAAGAACTAGGCAAGAGGAGAGGGAGACCAGTTTTATGGGCAGAGGGACCAGCCTGTGCAGGGGACCTGAATTCAGACAGCACTCAGCACATGTGAAATTTCTAGAAGTTGAGAACCATGTCCTTTAAAAAAAAAAAAAAAAAAAAAAATATATATATATATATATATATATATATATATAATTTATTTATTCATGAGAGACGCAGAGACACAGGCGGAGGGAGAAGCAGGCTCCATGCAGGGAGCCCGATGTGGGACTCGATCCCGGATCCCAGGACCATGACCGGAGCTGAAGGCAGCTGCCCAACCACTGAGCCACCCGGGCATCCCGAGAACTGTGTCCTTGTTCATGGCTGTGTCCCCATGGCCCAAACATCCCCTTTCCTTATATCTGCTCCTCATTTATACATTTATTCAGCAGTATTCACAGACACTTCTGTATCCATCCCTGGGCTGGGTAGTGCTGAGGACACAGCAGTCACCATGATTCGGGCCTCATGAGACTCACAGTTGGGGGCTGGGGTATGGGGGCAGACGTTCAAGAAGTGATCGGTGACATGAGTGTACAATTCACACTGAGCTAAGCAGTACGAGGGACAGATCTAGGTCTGTGAGAGGGGCCTGGCTCTCTGGTACTATCACAAAGGGCAGGGGGGGCTTCCTGGAGGAAGTGACATTTGAGCTGGCACCTGAAAGATACATAGGCGTCGTGCACGGCTGCTCAGCCAGTGGATCAGTGAGAGTGGGTTTCAGGTAGAGGGCGTTTCTCAAAGGGGCCCCTTGAGAACTCAGTGAATGTGAAAGAGTGTGGGGAAGCAGAGGGGAGGCCCGTGGTCAGCCAGAGGAGGACCCGAGACTTGTCCTAAGGGCCTTGCAGGCTTTGTGCGTGCTATTCTGTCCCTGTCTGCATCTGGAGCACAGATACCCTGAGACTGGGAGCAAGCATTCGGCCTTTGGCCTTGTCAGCTCGAAGTGTTTTGTGGTTGCCCTTCAGCCGGTGAAGGAAGCTTCTTTTCCTAGTTGGCTGTGTTTTGTCACGAAGGGTGTGTCTCTCCCTGTGTCTCTCTACCTCTCTGTTCCTCTCTTTGTCTCTGTCCTCATTCCTTGTCTCTGTCTCTCCCCACACGTCTCTCTGTCTCTCTCTTTGTCTCTCTCTGTGTCTCTTGCTTTCTCTCACTTGAGGGGGTGTGGCCATGGGAAGTTGAGTTCAGGGGGTGGTACCAGTGTCCCGGTTCCGGCCAAGGTCACCTCAGTAAACACAGGACATCCTGTGGGGCTGGGGAAGGAGGTGGAAGCTTATCCTCAGGGACCACCCTCTCCAACCCACCCTGAGCCAAGTGGCAGCCGGGTCCCCAGCAGTGCAGCCAGTATGTCCCTCGCTCCCATCCTCTCTGCTGGCTCCTGCCTCCCACCTCCCCACTAAGCTCCAGCCACAGGCCCAGCAATGGGGGATGCCTTCTCCTGGGTGTGCCCCCTCCCAACCCCTCATACCCACTGTGTCCCTATCTGGCCTTAGCGTCAGCCCCAGAGCTGCTTGTCCTCCCAGCCACCATTCCAGGGCAATCCCACTGTCCCCCTGAGTCGCCCAGTCAGAGCGCTGGGCCTCACCCTAGGTCCCTGCCCCATCAAGGCTCATCCACCCCAGAGCCTGTCCTCTTGCATTGCTAAGCGCCTCTCCCTTTCTTCCCCACCACCCTGCCATGGGTGCAACGCCCCTTCCCAGCTTCCCCCTCAGGGCTCCCAGCCTTTAGGGTCACCTCTGCACCACCACATCGACGAGGCAGTCCAGGGGATTCCTTCACCTGGTGACTAGCACCCTAGCAGTAAAGTATCCCTCCCAGGGCCCCTTGTGTGCTGGTGCCCGCAGACCCCTCAAGCCCCATCACTCACCTCACTGCTCCTGCCTCTTTCTAGCCAAACCCGGAGCTTCCAGATCCCTGAAAACATTGTAGGGTCCCTCACAGTCCTAGCCCTCACCTGTGCTGTTCCTTCCACCTAGAACACTCCCCTTCCCTGGGACAACAGCCCTGCGAGGTGGGCACTGTTACTGTTCCAGTTTACAGATGAGCTCCCTGAGGCCCAGAGAAGTGAAGTCCCCTGCCCTGGGTCACACAGCCACAGAATGGCAAAGCCGAGGCTCAAATGCAGGCGGCCTGGCTTTCAAGCACAGCCTCTGCTCAGTGGCTTATTGTGTCGATAATAACGACTAAGCATCGTTAGATTCTACACGGGACAGCACTGGGATCGTAGGTGCTCAGTAAAATGTTCATTAAATGTTCGAACGGGGCAGGGGTAGGTGAGCCTCGGAAGGGACAGAGCTCAGATCTCGGAGGACTGAGATAAATCCTGAGGCCCCGGAGCAGAGGAGAGAACGATCGGGTTTGCCTTTTACAGAGGGCCAGGCACACAGTAGTTACTCATAAATCTTTGCTGAATGAGAGAAGGAATGAAGGAGGGAGGGAGGAAGGGAGGGAGGAGGACGAGGATAGCCCTCCCAGGTGCCCAAGGAGGGAAATGTGTGTGTCATGGGGGGGGGTGTCCCTGTGGATGCCCCTGGAGGGGAGCTAGGCTGGGGAGTTTCCAGAAGGGAACACACAGAGGCTCTGTGAAAAGCCGTAGCCGCGCCAGGGCTGGCGGCTCCGCTAGGAATGGTGTGGGCCCTGGAATCTGCTGGCTGAGGTAGTGTGGCCTCTTGGGGTTGAGCCGAGGGCGGAGGGGCGCGCTAGAACCAGGGAGCCTGCACAATCATCTGGGGGTCAGACATGGGGAGCCTGGGGTAGGTCCTCAGGCATGAGCTGCTCATAAACCTGAAGGCACCAGAGGGAAGGGAATAGCGCTGATCTAGCCCATATGGTGCTTTTATGCAAAAGGCATGCCCCTTCCCCAAGGCACTTGACCTCCATCTGCTGGGAAACTGTTGTAGCAAATATGTAAATGAACGGTGCCTGAAATATGCACGGTAGCCCCTTAGATAGGGAGTCTGTGTGCAGTGCACAACCTGTGCAACTGTCTGCGGAGGCTCTGGGGAGAGGGGGCATCGCTGAGCGAGCAGGCACAGGGGCAGATGGGAGCATCGTCGACAGATGGGTAGGCTGTCTGCACCAGTATGTATCACAGATTATTTCCCCGATTTGGCACCCAGAGACATCAGAAACAGGCTCCCAGAGTGTTGTAAACAGAGGGCAGTGCTGGCCCCACACGGGGACTCCCTGACCCCCCCACCCCCACCCCAGGGCAGATTTCAAGGAAATGTGAGGCAGCGGCATCTCAGACCCCCAGACTGAGCACCAGGGGGCATTGCTGAGCTCAGCACCCAAACTCCCGAGGTCTGGGTCTGGGTCAAAACCGAGTCTGAGTCCCACTGCCCAGAGCTGGGAGTCACCAGGTGTTGGAGTCCGGCCCCCGGAGGACCCTCGGCCTCCGCACCGGCTCCGCTCGGGCCACCCCCGCTCCCCCGGGGCCGCCTCTTCCACTTCCAGAAATGGGCACGACTTCCTCTTCTGCTCCAGGAAGCTCGGCTCTGCCCGCCCCTTCCCGGCCCGAGGGCCGCCGCAGCCGCCCGCCTCCCCCCGGTTCCACCCCAGCCTCAGCCTCCCGGGAGCTTCCGGCCGGAGGGGCGGCCCCGGGGCCCAGCGATTTTGGTGCTCTGGGGCCGGCGACCTCCGCGATCGAGGCCCAGCTGGGCCCCGGGCCGCCGTCCGGCCCTCTGCCCCTCCCCGGCCCCCGCCCCCGCCCCCGCCGCGCCCCTCCCCCGCCCGCACCGGGCGCTGCCCTGCCCCCACGCCGCCAGGAAGGACGCCGCCTGGGTCCCGTGCCAGGCCTCTGAGTGTGCGGCCCCTCCCAGCCGGGCCAGGAATGCGGCTGGACGGCGGGGGCGGCGCAGACACCCGGCGCTCGGGCCAGCCCTATCGCACAAGCAGTCTGGCAGGTGGCCTCGGCCCGGCCTGGGTTTCTTCTAGAAGGAAAAGCAGGACCGCCGGCCTGGCGGTCAAGCCGCCACTAAGCCCGGTGGCTTTATTTCAGAGTCACCCTCCAAGGTGCCCTATCCCCTGCTCAAAGACAGATGTGAGATCCCGAGTGGATTTTTTTTTTTTTTAACTTGCTGGAGTCTCGTTATCTTTCCCCATTTTCCTGGAGAGCGGCTCTCCGTGTTCTTTGGAGAGGCTCCATCCAGCCTCCACCTTTGGGCTTTTATTTCTGGCTCATTCTGAAAGCTCCCTTTTGCCCACCCCCCCCCCCCCCCCCCACAACCCGCTCCAAGACACACAGGTACACTCCAACCAAGGAAGGACACGACTTCAAGGGGCCCAGGTTCCTCCACTGCCACCACCACCACCATTATGTACACAAACAGGTGCATCAGGGAAACTTGGCTGGGTATGTTCTGGAGAGTTTTCTAGAGGGCCAGTTACCAGAGCTAATTGATCTGCTTATCAAACCAATAAAGCAGTAAAGTTCACCATTTGAAACCCACCTCCACACGTGATGACCTCTCAGAGCTTCAGGGCTGTAAAGTGAGGATAGTAATAATGCCCACCTTGTTCAGCAGATGGGAAGAGTTAACACACGTCCAGTGCTAAGCACTGTGCCAGGTACACACAGTCCACGCTCACTAAACGTTGGGGGACATCATGATACCCTTGCCTTAGCCCAGAGACAAAGCACACAGACTTGAAATTTCCCAGGACTGGTTTTAATTTCCATAAAATGGTGCGGTCTCTTCCCACATCAGGGAAAGAGTATCCCAGGCTATAACCCCTGGGGATTCAGTCCAGCACAGGGCCCGGTCCAAATCACATTCCAGCCACCAGGCCCTGTGATCCCATCCCAAGGGCCAATCCCAGACTCCCCTCATTAGTCCTAGACAAGAGGACAGAGGTGAAGTTGCTCAGGACTGGATTCTGTCTCTCCAAAGCCCCTCTCTCTGCTCTAAGGAAGCCAGCTGCGTCTTTCCAAGGAGAGTTGGTCCAGCCACCAGGCTCAGTTTGGACACCAGACCACCATCCCAGTTGTGGGGGTCAGCGCCCTGGACCCGGTGGCCGCTCCAGTGCCTGTGTGCCCACCAACACGTCCAGGAGGTAGTCCAGCTCAGCCTCATCCAGTTCCAGAGCTTCCTCCTTGCCAGGCCCATCCTCAGGGCCAGGTTTGAGGCCCTCGGAGGCTGGTGCCCAAAGTTCACTGTCATACATAGAGGTGTCGATGTCCTCAAACAGACCCTCAAGCTCATCGTCCAGCAGACAGCCAGTGGCTGGGCCCAGCAGGTCCAAGGCACCCAGGCTGGGTGGGGATCCCCCAGTGGGGCGGCCGCTCGGTGGCCCCTCGTCCACCAAGGGCTGGGGGGCCTGGCTCAGGCCCTCTATATGGCTGAGGTCCTCCAGAAGGCTGGCCATGGAGGCTGAGAGGGCAGCATCTGAGCTGGCCAGCAGATTGTCAGCCACACAAGGGGCCGCAGGCGGGCTGGGCACAGGTGGCAAGGTGGGTTCAGGTGCCATGGATGCCTGGATGCGTCGCAGCGTGTTCACTACCAGTACCAGGTGCCGCAGGTCCGGCTCACTCTGCCGCAGGCTGTGGTGGAGCTTGAGCACGGAAAGGTCCAAGAGGGAACTGGAGGCCACGGCCGGGGGGGCCTGTGCCACTGCTGGGAGGCTGGGATCCAGCCACCAGGAGTCCACTGCCAGGGCTTCCTTCTCCCGCTCCTCCTCCCGCTTGCGCTTCAGACCTTTGCTCAGCATCATCTGCAGGGAGGGAGGAGTCATTCAGTTATGGAAAGTCAATGTTAAGTTAAAAACCCTGTCTCTGATAACTTATGTCTGGTGTGATCTTGAGCAGGCCATTTAATTTATTGAACCTGTGCTTTCTTAGGGAAACCTGAAGATATGAGTGATCATAGTATCTACCTCATGGAGTTGTTTTATAGAGTAAATGTAATAACGTACAAAAAAGCACTTACAACAGTGCCTAGTACATTGCAACGATTCTTATTAACAAATACTCTTAATAGCTATTATTATGTATTTCTCAGTGAACCATGTGAAATGCCCAAAATTCAATCTTCTTTTAAACTCATGAAAGCAGCTGTTCTACATAGTTCCATCTGACACTGTCTACTACCCATCAGACAAATAAATAAATAAATACAGGAAATGTAGAGGCGTGCTAGGAAATATTCAAAGGTTCTGGGGAGTGGTCAGGGAAGGCTCCTCCGAGGTGACATTTTAGCTGACCCTTCCTCAAGCAGGAGGAGCCACCCACAGAAGGACCAGGGGAAAGCGCTCCGGGAAGAGAGAACAACAAGGGCAAAGAAAGACCTGGAGGCTGGATGAGCATGAACTGAAAAAACAAAACAAAACAAAACAAAATAAAACACCAGTGTTGTCAGCGCAGAGTGACACGGAAGGGGACCGGGTTTGGAGAGCAAGCAGAGGCAAGGAGTTTGGATTTTACTGTGAGTGTCATTGAAGGATTTTGAGCAGGGAACAGGGTGGTGTTGTGAACTGATTAGATTTCCAGAAGATCCCCCTCTCGGCTGCTTTCGAGTTAGATGACGGCGAAAGGAAGGGAAACGGGGAAGAGCGCGGTCCTGAGCTCCATTCAGAGGCCACCGCGCTCTGGGGCGGGTGATGGTGGGGGCCTGGAGTGGAAGGTGGAGGGCAGTGGACATGGAAAGAAGTTGGTTGCTTCCGGATTTCTTTGGGAGGCAGAGTAGACATGGCTCGCTGGGAAATCCTGACCGGCACCGGGGGGTCACCAAGAGAACTTTGAGGACCCACACTCTCCCCGGGATAGGGGCCCCTGGAGTTCTGGACGCCAGGCCCAACTTACTTTCTTGAGCCTGGAAGCTTGAAGGCTCCAATCCCTGGGCCCTTGCCCAACAGGACCTTAAAAGCGACTCCTCACACTTCTCAAAACGGTCCTCGCCTCCTTCCCCGAAGACCCGCGAGTCCAGAACCGCAGGAATTCAGGCGCCCCCCTCCCGGACTCCGCCCCCCCCGTCCCGGCGCCCCCTAGCGGCGCCAGAACGGCTTTCCCCGGGGATTCCGGCCCCTCGGACCCCGGGATCCTCGACACGGCCCCATGTCCTGGCTGTCGTTCCTGCCCGCAGCGCAGGGCCGTGCGGGCCGGGAACCCCGAGGGCTGTTCTGCCCTCTCGGCCTGTGCTCGCTTCCGGCAGGCAGTGGAGGCGGCTCCTCCCGAAGCGGCGGCGGCGGCGGGGGCGGGTGAGTCACGCAGCCGGAGCCAGAGAGCCGGCGCCTCCGCCCCCTTCCCGGGCTGCGGCGTGATTCACCCAGCCTGGCCGGGCGACACTCGGGGGCCCGTGCATCTCGATCCCGGGCAGCCCCGGCGCGCACCGGCCGGACCCGGGGATCGAACCTGCCAAACGACCCCCTCGCGGGTTTCCCTTCTCGCCTCGGCCCCCTTCACTTCATTTACATACCTAGCTCACCCGCTGCCAATCAGAACGAAGAGGGATCCACGCGCAGCCAATCAGGGAGCGGCGACGGCAGCATCGCTCGCTCGCTCTCCTTCGGCAGCCGGCGCCCGGGTCGGTAGACGCAGTTCTGACTCCGGCGCACGACTCCAGGCTCCTGACTCCCCTTAACTACCGCCCACTCCCGCGGTGGCCCCGCCCTCGGCCCGCGATTGGCCTTGGGCGGTGATGGGCGGGGCCTGGAGAAGGAAGGTTCGAAGGGAGGGGAGGGTGGCTTCAGGGCGCATGCCTGGCGACTGTGTAAGGAGCCGAGGCCAGGTGGGGTGGCTGTGTTCACTGCGGGGCAGTGGCTGGGAGGGGTTTTTTCCTTCTCAAGGTGTGAGCCCCTCACACCTGCCCGTACGTTTGCCAAACCCAGCAATTGAGCAACTTACAGACCCAGTCCTAACAGAGGTCTGCACTCTAAGCCAGATAAGCATGGGTTCAAATTCTGACCACTTACTCAACGTGCGATCTAGGGAAAAAAAAAATCCTTGGACCTCTCTGAGCCACACACAAACTCTGTTAAATGGACAGCTTCTTGCCTACCTCTTGAGAGTCGGGAAAATTAAAATTAAAATTAAAATAAGGTTGTGTCTTTAAGAGCACCATAGCGCACTGAGCAAATGCTGAGCAGTTGGACTCAATGGTGGTTACAGGAGGGGGAGGAGGAGCCGGTGGGGATAGGAATAGAGCCACTGGAGTCACATCCTGGGCTCCATTCCCTAAGTAGCTGTGTGACCTTGGGCAAGTATTTTAATCCCAAAGGTCTCAGTTTCCTCACCTTTTTAAAATGAGAGTATTTTGAGGATTAAAAAGAATAATCACACAGGGGCCCGAGGCAGGCTCAGTCGAGGAGCATGTGACTCTTGACCTCTAAGTTATGAGTTCAAGGCCCCGCGCTGGGGGCAGAGATTTTTTTTTTTTCTTTTTTTTTTTTTTTAAAGATTTTATTTATTTACTCATGAGAGACACACAGAGAGAGGCAGAGACACAGGCAGAGGGGAGAGGCAGGCTCCCTGGTGGGAGCCCAAACAAGATTCAATTCTAGATCCCAGGATCATGACCTGAAGCAAAGGCAGATAGATGCTCAACCGCTGACCCACCCAGGCGTCCCAGGTGTAGACATTTCATAAAAATAAGATCTAAAAGAAAAAAAGAGGGGCATGTGGGTGGCTCAGGTCATGATCCTAGGGTTCTGGGATCAAGTCCCACATCTGGCTCCCTACTCAGCAGGGAGTCTGCTTCTCCATCTCCCTCTACCCCTCCCCCTTGCTCATGCTCTCTCTCAAATAAATAAAAAGATAAAAGAAAAAAATAATCCCACAAAGTGCTCAGAATGGTGCACAACATGTCCTTTTGTTGGTAGTAATAGCTGTTGTGGTTATAGCACAGGTGCTTAGTTCAAGGCAGGACACCTGGGGTCGGGTATGGGTAGACAGGAAGTTAACGCTTGTCTGGTAAACTGACAAGGGACTTAGCTTCTCCAAGTAGCTCATTTGCTAACTCTTCTGGAATTGTGGGAAGAACTGTTGTGAATAGAGTTCCTGGCCAAAGTAAGCTCTAGAAAATGCTAACTAAACTAGTTGATTCAGGTAGCAATTATCAATGGATGTTCAAACCTTAGGGTGAAAGGTTAACCGGATCTTGGCAGGCTCCCACACATACCTCTACTAGGATTACTTACAAACTGCAAAGGGGGAAATATTCTTTTATGATGTGGAGATGTGATGCTCACCACCTTAACCATGTAATAAAACTCTACATCCACAATAATGGGACACCCTGACACTGGGTGCCACCTGACATGATGCATTAGGAAGTACATGACATTCCCTATGGAGTCTCCCTGTTAACTTTCACAAACTGAATCTCATGGAGCCTCTAGACCTAATCTTCAGCTTACAGGAAACAGAGAGGAACAAATTTTACAGGAACACAAATACAGAATGTGGGACATCTGCAAGCACAACTAGGCTGTTCCACCAAAAATTCAATTTTGAGAAAACAGAGAAAGGGACTGGTGGGGTTGGTGGTGGAGAATTTTCCAGAATGAAAGTTACTATATGATTTCTTTATTACAACCAAATAAGCATAGGAACTCTTACTAAATCCTGATTTGGGAAGTGGGGGGGGGGGTAGCTACATGCCCCCCCCATGTTTAATATATGGTTAAAATTTTTCATAATAAAAACAGAGTAAAATGCTAATTAGAACCAGGCCCCTGCCAGGCAAATTCACAGAATTTTCTCCCTAACCTATCTTCATGAGCTGGGGGAAAAAAGGTGGCTCTGAGTCTCCAAGTGGCTTGCTCCGGATCACATGCTGGAGAGCTCACAGGAGTCTCAGGAGCTTGATTAACATGTATTTATTGAGCATCTACTGTATTCTAGGCACCATCGTAGACACTAGGGGTACAGTACTGGATAAGCCTCACACGGTCTCTCTGTTCATGGATCAGGAGAGGGGTAAGCAGAGGAAAGAAGTGTGAAAACATAAACACTCACGGATGGAACACCTTCTGTGTGCCAGGCACTCTGGCAGGTATTGATGATAGGGCAGCAATATTATAGACAAAAATCCCTGGTGTGAGGAGGTGGACCATACACTTTATAATAAAGAAATAATTTAGTATCTTAGAAGGTGACCAGTGAAAAGGAAAGGAATAAAGCAGAGCAGGAGAGGAAAGTGTGTGTGGTGTGCGGTGTCTGTAGACAGGGTGCTGGTGCTGGTGCTGGTAGAAAGTTCCCTGAGGAGGTGACATTGAGTAGACCCGGTGAAATGAGAGAGGTAGTAAAGCTCTGGAAGAAGAATCTTCCAGCCAGAGGGCAGGGCCAAAGCAAAGGCCGCGAAGCCCGAGCGGGCCGGGAGCGGGGCCAGTGTCCCCGGACTGCAGGCTGCCTGGCGGGGTCGGAGAAGCTTTCAGGCCGTTTAGAGCCCTCCGCGGAACGTTAGGTTTTTATTCCGAGCGGGACGAGACCCTGCGAGATGAATGAGGAAGAAGAGAATTTCGGTCTCCGTTCAGTGCCTTGAAGAAAACAATATAGGGACGGAGACTAGGGAGGCCTGTGCCAGGGTGGTCCAGGGGAGCGTCCCTGAGGAGGTGACCCCGGAGCTGAGACCAGAAAGCGCAGAAGGAGCCAGGAATTCAAAGGGCTGGGGGAAGGGAAAGGGAGAGAGCTCAGGCCTTGGGAAATGAAACCAGAAGCCAGCCGGCGTGCCCGGCAGGCCCGGGGAGGAGCCTCCGCCCGCGGGGAAGGGGGAGGGGCGCGCCCGCCCCCGGCCGGCCGCCGCACCCGGCCTCTGGGGAGCCAGCAGGCGCCGGGCCGGCTCCCGCCGCCGCCGCCGCCGCCCGCGGGGCGTTCTGCCGCGCCGCCAGCTCCGGGGGGAGGGGCAGGTGGGCGGGGCCTGCCGCGGCCACGCCCCCGAGGCGGCCGCGCCCCATCCCACCAGCCGCCCCCGCCCCCGCCCTCGCCGCGGGCGGGAGGCGGGCGGTTTGGGGAGGGTGGACTCTGCCCTCCGACAGACCCGGTCACTGTGCGGGCCAGGCCTCTCCACTTCTCTCAGTTCTTCAACCCGGCAAGAGCTGGGCCTCTCCGAGCCTCAGTTTATCTGGAAAGTGGGGGTGCTCCTTAAGCTGCCCCCCACTGTGCTACTAGCAAGCTACAGGATGCCTTTTCACTCGGTTATCTGTGGGGCAAAGAGGGCCTGTTAAAAGGTGAGTGAGGTCTCATCCCTCCTCTGCTCAGCAGCCTTCCATGGATTCATCTCATCCGGTAAGGCTCAGTCCTTCCTGTGGGACACCCATAAGACCCTACATCTCATTCACCTCGTCTCCTAGGATGCCCCCTTCCTGTACACTCTGCTCCCCTTCCTGTACACTGACCTCTCAGGGTCCAGCAAACACTCCACTTGTGCTCCGACCTCAGGGCCTTTGCACTCACTGTTACCTCTGCCAGGATTATTCCTCTACAGACTGACGTTGACTCATTTCTCACCTCCTTCAGGTCTTTACTCAAATGTCACCTTGTCAGTGAGGCCTTCTTTGGCCATCTCATTTAAGTAGCAACACCCCCATCCATCACTTTTCTGCTTTCTTTTTCGGTATAGCATTTATCAGATTGCATATTTTACTTATTTTTGTGTCTATTTCAGCCTTCCCCCACTACGATGCTGTATGAGAGCAAGAGCTGTGTGTTTTATTCCCACGCCTGGAAGAGGACTAGGCCCATAGTAGGAACTTAATACATTCGAGTGACAATTGGAATCCTTGGGGTACATCAGGTCCTCCTTTTCGTGGCTTATGCAATTGCTCAGTGAGGCAGGTATTACTGCAGGCTTAAGGTTGGGACATGCTGGTGTGTCTGAAGAACTGTAGAGAATGGTATAAGCTGGAGCACAGGAGTGGTGGGGTGGGGGTTGGTGTGAGGATGAATTCAGAGAGGTAAAAGGGAGAGAGTTGAGGGTTGTGAAGTCAGGAGTTCATTTTTTCAACAATAGCAAAAATAATTGTTTTTGAGTGCACACCCGTACTGAGCATAGTTCTAGGCACTGGGCATACAGCTAGGCTAAGACCAGCAAAACTCCTCCCTCTCAGAGTTGCTAATAGACCAGGAGGCTAGTCATAAATAGGTAATAAATAACTTGAGATAGGATAACTGCTACTAAGAAAATCAGAGTGTGGTGTGTGTGTGTGGGGTGCACCTGGACATGTTGAGATACTCAGGGTAGGGAAGGCCACTCTGAGAAGGGGGCATTTGATTTGGTGAAGCTATAGGGGAAATGTCCTCTGGGCCACTAACAAGTGCAAAGGCCCTGGGGCAGATGAACTTGGGGTCAAATGAGACCAATGTGACTGGAGGTGAGGCAGAGTGGGAGATTAAATTGCAAAGTTAGGAGCAAGGTTATGTCTTACAGGCCCTGGTGAAGTTGGGGTTTTGAAGTCAGAGACTTTTAAGTAGGGATAAGACATAATCCAATGGGCATCCATATTGAAACATATGCACCTTGAGGTTCTCATGACCGTCTCTTCTGCTTGGCACCCATCTGTCAGCTACCCCAGGGCTTTTAGACTTTGACGCAAAGCCCCTCTCAGGGCAAGAATCTTGGCTTTGGACCTGAAAGCACAGGCAAAAATCCCCCTTTCCTGGCCTGTGGACTCCACCCTGGCATGGTTCCTCTTTGCAGACCTTCCAGAAAAAGTCCCTAATGCTGTGTAAACTCACCTGCTAAGGCTTCAAAGGTCTCTGCAGAGACTTAGCCAGTGCAGGGATGTATCACATTGCATCTCCCTGGGCCTCCCTCTTTTCTCCACTCACCAGCCTGGGCTTGTACCTCCCAAGTAAATCCTTAGCACTGTAACTTCTGTCTGGTCAACATTTTTCTAGAAAAGTTTACTTTTTTAAAAAATAGTTTTAAATTTTTTTTTCTTGAGAGACAGCAAGCATAAGCCAGGGGAGTGGCAGAGGGAGAGGCAGGCCCCCTGCTCAGCAGGGTGCTCAACATGGAGCTCCATCCCAGGACTCTGAAATTCTGACCTGAGGCAAAGGCAGACGCTTAATTGAGCCACCCAGGGGCCCTTAGAAAGCTCTCTTAATGCTGGCTATCTCTGAGCCTTTTTAAAATTTTTTTAAATATTTTATTTATTCAAGAGAGACACAGAGAAGAGCAGAGATACAGGCAGAGGGAGAAGCAGGCTTCTTGCAGGGTCTCCAGGATCACGCCCTGGGCTGAAGGCGGTGCTAAACCGCTGGGCCACCAGGGATGCCCTGAGCCTTTTTTTTCCACTAGGGGCTCTAGCAATACATTACATACAATGAAAGGAATGACTTTTTAAGTGCTAAAAGTGACCTATCTTTTTGGTTAATGCATGGGACTGTTTCTCCCTCCTGTGTGCATCCACGTGGCTAGGGACTCTAAGTTTGCCAAGAAGAAAAAACAAATAGTGAAGAACCAGTCTCTGGAGGACAACTTAAGAGTCCTAACTCCCTGGTCCTTGTTTTTCTTGCAGTGTGACCCAGAGCAACGATTTGGCCCCTGAGCTTGAGGTTCCTCCCATGTAAAACCAGGTAACAAATATTATCACGAAGATTAAGTGACTTAATTAAAACAAAGTGGATAGAATAGTACTCTTAAAAGGACTCAGCAAATATTATGTTTAATAATATGCCTGCCCTCACTTCGGCAGGTAAAGGGTACAGGTGTCCAGGGAGCTTACCAGGTCCCTCCCACTGACCCAATGAAAGTTTAGAAACTTTTAGGCAACACCACCCCTCCCAAAATACTTTTATTAAAAAAAAAAAAGTAATTACAAACAACCAAAAAAACAAAAACAAAACCCACCACAAAACCCGCCTTTCTTTTAAATAACGCGGCATGGAGCGGTTTGGTTTCCACCCTATTGCACGTGGTCCGGCCTGGTTATGAATCAGGAGACTGCTGGGACTGGGGTCTTGCCAAAGAGGTGGGGGCTTGACCTTTGGGGGGAGGAGGCCAGCCCCTCCTGCTCCCTTGAGGTGCAAGAGGCAAAATCTGAGTTCCCATAGCAACCAGGCAGCATATCCCAGTCATCATCTGTCAGGCCCAGCTTTATCTTCCCTGAGGCCCCAGTGGTCACAAGGGGAGTAGGAACTGGAAGGAAGGGCAGAAGAGATGTGGGAAGTGGGAAATCAGACTCCCTGAAACAGAGTCGCGTTAAGGCATTTGGAACAGATAAATTACTTCAGGAAAACCCACCTTCACAGAAGGTTGTGGTAACCAGACACACACACATGCAAGATGGTTTGTGGAACCCTGAAATGGGATGAAAGGAGGCCAGAGTCACGGTGTAGAGCCCCCACCAACACACACACACACACACACACACACACACGGAGTTGCATCCAGGAATCCAGCCCACTGAGGCTAGGATGAGGAAAAGAGCCCCCCAGTCAAAGTTTCAGGACCCCAGAATGATTTCCATAATGTGATCTAGTTCATTCCACTCCCAGGACCCTGGGGCACAGAAGAGGTTGTGAGGAGGCTCTGGTGGGGCCGGTGCAGGCTCCTTCTCCACTGCAGATGTGTCAATGTCCAGAAAGAAGTCATCCAGACCAGAGTCCCCCAGGTACCGGGAGCTCAGGGCTTCTAAGAAGACTGGATCAGGCTGGGGCAGCACTTCGTTCTGGGGGCCTGGAGGAGCCACTGGATTCTGAGGGGGCTCTGTCTCGTCCATGGACGTCTCCAGTTCCCTGAGAATAGAGCCGATGGTGGCTGACAGGGAGAAGTCCTCTTCGCCCAAGAAGAGGGGCTCAGGGGGCAAGGCAGGTGCTGGAGCCAGGCAGAGCGCGGCCTGGAGCTGCTGGAGGGTATTGTGGATGAGGACATGCCTGCGTAGGCTGGGTGCTCGGGGGCCCAGGCTTCTCTGGACTTTGTCTAAGGAGATTCGAAGCAGGGCTTGCTGGTAGCTCCTCAGGCCTGCTGGACCCCAGTCCCATTTCTCATCCTCCTCTTCCTCCTCTAAATCTGAGTGTTTCCTCTTCAAGCCTCCTACCATGATGCCCTGTAGAGATAAGTGGGGGCAAGTCAGACGCAGCGGGGCTAGTACAAATCCCAAATCTATAAAATGGGCATAATGTGAATCCTGTAGGGCTGCAGAGGAGATTAAAAGGACTAGAAGAAAATGATGAAGAGAACAAGATCTGGACTGAAACATAGCTGGGTTGCCTGTGTGGTGGTGAACAGTGAATTTGCCTCCTTGGGACTCAATTACCTCATCTCCAAGACAAGGATCCCGATTCAAGTCACAAAGCTGTTCTTTCTACAATACTCCTCTCCTCCAAAGTGTCACACAGGACAGGTGTGGAGTACGTGGACCTGGACTGGAGGCAGGGAAACCTGGGTTTGAATTCTGCCCTTGACACTGCTCCCCTGCTTGATCTTTGTAAGTTACAGACATCACCTCTCTGGGTCTGTTTCCTTCGGTAAAATGAGGATTGTAAAAATTCTCCCCGTATTCTCAAGGAGATCCCACGTGTAATATGCACGGGGCCCATCTACAGTTAACCTTAACCAACATATTCATTCAATATTTTTTTTTCATTCAATATTTTTATCGATTAACTGCCTATTATACTCCAGTCACCTGGAGCCCTGTAGGACATGTATTTGTCCAGACTCTTTTCACAGGGAGGATATTTCTTCTCTGTAAAAAAAAGATTTTATTTATTTGAGAGAGCGAGCGCGGGGGATGGGGAGAGAGGGGTTGAGAGAAGCAGACTCCCCGTAGACCGCGGAGCTGGAACCAGGGCTCCATCCCAGGACCGAGATCCTGACCTGAGCCGAAGTCACTTAACGGACTGAGCCACTCGGGCGCTTCAGGGAGGCTATTTCTTCCCTTGTCCCGTTCCTAACCGACTGGAAGCACTCCCAAGAGCCTCCCTCCTCTCTACCGCTCCTTCCGCTTCCCCCAAAGCGCGCCCCATAGGAAAACTTGCTAAAACTCGACTCACGCCAGGCTCCGCCCCCCTCCACGGATCTCCATTCAGCATCCCGGCCCGCAACCATTTAGCCCAGGGGCTTCTGGGAAATGTGGGCCCAGAGCCGCCCGGCACGTGCGGTGACACGGAGCGTGCACTACAATCCCCAGAGGGCTCCGCACGCCACAGGGCGGACTCTCCCCCGCCCTCCCTCAGGGCATGCGCACAAGGGCCCGGGGCAGGTGGGGGAAGGGAACCCGGACGTCCAGCTGCCCGGCGCTTGCCGAGCCCCGCCCTCCGCTGCCTCCAGGGCGGCGGGTCTAAGCTCCACGCCCGGAGCGCCCCTCCCCCACTCCAGTCTTCGGCCCTAAGACTGCTTTCTCCCGGTCCTTCGAACCCCAAGAAGGCCCTAGATTCTTCCCCCAAACTGCTCTCGGGTCCAGAGACCCAAGGCCCCAACACGTCGCTCAAGAACTACAAGTGCTCTCCGACCTACTCCGTTCGGGGGACTAATTTTGATACCTTCACCCGTCCACTTTCCCCTATTCTCCCGTCTTTCAAACGCCTTTCGACTTCACCTCCAAACTCTCCCTCTGACTCTAAGACCTGAACGCGGGACTCTCAGCACCTCCTCTCCGCCACTGCGCCTCCCTCACCCAGATCCCTTGCACGTAGTTCTCTCGCTTTTCCAAAGGTCCGGGATCCCAGCCCCAACCCCTCACCCTTTTTCCAGAGCACTCGAGCCCCGAATTCAACCCGCCCGGGGGACCCGAATTGTCCTAATCTTCAGATTTCCTGCCCCAGAAGTTCCTTCCTTGGCTCTCTCGCTTCTCCAAACACCCTGGGTCCCAGCTTCAAAGTCCCTCCACTTGAAGATACTGCCCCCAACAACTTCGCCTTCAGGCCAGGATCTCGAATTCAGTCTCCAGCCCCCAAACCCCACCTACCCTCTCAGTCACCCTCATCTGCACCCCCCCGACCCACGCCCAGACCCCGCCCTCACAACTCTCGGGGGCGCGTCTCCACCTCCCCTAAGCCAAGGCGAATCTCAAGCCGGGTGGCCCTTCTCTCTCTCTCTCTCACCTTAGCCACCAGGTTCGCAACGACCAAGTCCCGGACCGACCGCAGCACCACCAGGGCTGAGTAGCAGCCTCGCTCACCTCCCCAGGGCCTCTCGGTCTGGCCTCCGGCCCACCCAGCCCCGCCCCGGACCCGAACCGCGAGCCGCGATTGGCTGGAGTCCTGCCCGCCGCGGGGCGAGGATTGGCTGGGCGGAGCCACCGGCCGGTCGCCAGGAGACGCCCGCCCCGCCCTCCCCTTTCCTTCCACCCGGGACCTTTTAAAGGATTCCGACCGGCCCGGGGGGGCGGGGCCTCGTCTCTAGGGCGGAGGGCGGCGAGGACGTCAGAGCCGCTTCCTTCTCCGCAGTCACGGTCCTCGCTCCAAAACCGTCAGCCTTCTCCCTGCGATCCCTTTAGAGCAGCTGAGGACCCCCGTCCGAGGGCGAGGCTGCTTGGCACGCCCCTCCCCTCCCCGCTGGCGGAGGCCGCGCCCCCGGGGCTCCGAGGGCGGACGCTGCGGGGCGGAGGATGACGCAGCTCAAGACCAGCCAATAGCTCGGCGCGGCCTACGTTGCCTGGGCGATCGCAGCCGGGTTCCCGTCTTCCTGCCCCCCCAACAGTTTGCCCCGCGGCCTCTTTCTTCAGCCTCAGGACTTCGCCGCACGTCCTGCGGTCGTCTCTCCTGCCGCCTCCCCTCCCACCCCCGGCGCCCCATCCTTCGTCGCTCAGGAGGGATGGCACCTCCACGGCTGGGAACTCGTTCCTTGCTCGCCACTGCCCTGGGGACAAAGTCCCAGCTCCTCCCTTTTTCCACAAAGCCCTTCACGGTCTGGCCTGATGCACACTCCTCCTCGCTCCTCGCCTCCTGCGAGGCGGCCCCAGTGATTGAGTTTCCATTTTTCCAAAATGACTTCGAGGGCCCGCCACCACCGTAAACCCTGAGATTTTTGTCTGTTTTCTTCCCTGCCTTATCCCCAGTGTTTTAGGTACCATAGCAAGTCCTCAAAAATGGCAATAAAGGGCCTCTGGATCTTTAAACTTGCTTCCCACATCCTTCAATTCCCAGGCCGCCCCCTCTCCCCAGAACTCCTCTCAAAAGTTTCCTCCTCCCAGAAGCCCTCCTTTGATGCTCCAGAGTGGGTTCGGCCCCCCATTCTGGGCTGCTCCCGTGTCCCGTGTCCCGGGCTTCCCCCGTGCTGGCCCTGACCCCTCTGCCCATGCCTTCCATTCCTGGACCTGGGCGCCCACCGTGGGGACTGTGGGCCCTGCAGGCACCAAGGCTGTATCTGGGTCGCCCAGCGCTTGGTCCATAGCACCACCTAGCACATGGCTGGACACAAAGAAGGCACATTAAATGCCTATGTGACAGAAAGAGAAAGAGGGCAGGAAAAAAACAGCGCTAGTGCCCTGAAAGCCTGAACCAGTCAGTAATGCCCCACCCCCACGTTTCACCAAGAGGAGGGAGGGAGGCTGTTTTCTCCAGGCTACCCCTGCGACGGGAGTTAGGCTCCTCAGACCAGTTATTACCGGTTGGAATTTGTCAACCAGTCATCCTGCTGCTTGCAGAAGCAATATAGGATTGGAATGGAATTACTATTTTTTTGAGGAGAAGGGAAAAGATGTTGGGTGGGTAGGTGGGGGAAGCTGGAAATAGGGAGAGAGGACTGGCTCACTCAGACCAGGGAAAGGTGTCTCTGGGGAACATGGGCAGGGGACAGTAGATTCCAAAAAAGGACAGGATGAGGAAGGGATCATTCTTTCCCCTCCCCCTCCCAAACCTGCCCCTCTTCCAGGGCTCCCCTTCTCACCATGGCCCCACTCTAACCCTGTCTCCAGGTTCCGGCTCTATGCTTCTTTCTGGGTGTCTCTCTCCTCTCCATCGTGGACTGTCCATTCTGCTCATGCCCACCCTCGGGCCCCACTCAAGGCCTCCGTCTTGGTACCCTGGGGCTCCAGCCCTTACTCTTGCACGCCTCTGATCCACATTCACACGGCAGCCAAGGGCAGCTTTATAAAACACAAACCTGGCTGTGCCCCTCACCCCACCTCTCTCCTGCTCCACTCCTTGCACAGAACCTCAGAATAAAGCTCAGGCTTTTTACAATGATTCTGCACAGGTTAGCTTCCATGTAACAGCCTCTTGGGGATGACCACTCCTCCCCTTGGAGCAAAGTATTATTAACTTGTTGGCTCCTCAAGCTGGGTCAGGTAGCTCCCTCAGCCCTCTGGGCTTCCTCCTTCGGAGCTGTGGCCACTCTGGGTTGTGACTGTCGTGGGCTGGGGTGTCTTCCTCGCAGGACCGTGAGATCTGTGAAGGTAAGATTGCCCCCTGGGTCCTCCCTTGGTCTCTAGCACAGGGCTAGACGAGGAAATGAGTGAAAATCTTACACAGAGGCAGATAGAAACACTGAATCACCCAGACAAAACTGGACAGATGAAAGAGTCACAGAGTTGGGGCTTCTAGAATAATTTGAAGCTCTTGACTCAAGATTTATTGCTTCTTTCCTCTGTTCTCCGTTCGCCAGAATGCTGTCCTCCTGGACAGGGTCAGAGCCCCTAGTCGTACTGGTGGGAGGGGTAGGTGCAGTGCCCGTTGTACTTATCGGTGGTGAGGCAGCTCAGCATGAAGTGGCCCAGGTCATGTTTGGAGATGACCCTGGAGGGCCCGCGTCCATCCAGGGTTACTGTGTAGGCCCCTGTCAGCGGCTGGTCTCCTGAAAGTGTAAAGACACTGGGTGAAGCTGAGGTCCTTTCCCCTTCCCACAACACGTGGTCGCTCCAGGGTGCTTACAATGTGCCCAGCCCAGAGGGCATAAGAGTCCACAATGTGGGACACCTGAGTGGCTTAGGGGTTGAGCCTTCGGCTCAAGGCGTGATGCCGGGAACTGGGATCAAGTCCCCCATCGGGCTCCCCGTGAGGAGCCTGCTTCTCCCTCTACCTGTGTCTGTGCCTCTCTCTCTGTCTCTCTCATGAATAAAATCAATCTTAAAAAAAAAAAAAAAAAGTCCATGATGTATCAAACTCTTCCCATGTGCAGGACGCCAGTCTATACCCCTTATTTGATCCATTTGACAAATCCTTATTGACAGCTGTTATGTGTCAGGGGCTGGGCACCCAGCAAGGAACCAAATGAATAAGAATCCCTGCCCTTTGCATGCAGACATTAGCTGGGAAAAGGCAACAAATAAAGAGAGTGAAATAGACAGTATGTTACAGGGAGAGAAAGCAGGGAATAGGCTAGGAACTATTATTAATTCAATTTTACAGATGGGCAAACTGAATCTGGAAAGAGTCACTTCCCAGGGTTGCAAATTGCAAAGGGTGACTTCCCAGTAGCAAAGGCTAGATTTTCTCTAGGTCCTTCCGTCTGGAGGCATAAGTTGGCCAGTAGGAGGGCATCTGTTGGCTTCATTATGATAATTAAAAATCTCTGACTGTGACCAACTTAACTTAGAATCGTTTGGAGCGTACTGGTGCGGGTGTCCCTATTTTATTATTTTAATTTTTTTTTTTTTTATTTATGATAGTCACAGAGAGAGAGAGAGAGGCAGAGACACAGGCAGAGGGGGAAATAGGCTCCATGCACCGGGAGCCCGACGTGGGATTCGATCCCGGGTCTCCAGGATTGCGCCCTGGGCCAAAGGCAGGCGCCAAACCGCTGCGCCACCCAGGGATCCCCTATTTTATTATTTTAAAAAAGATTTTATTTATTCATTTGACAGAGAGCACAAGCAAGGGGAGCAGCAGAGGGAGAGGGAGAAGCAGACTTCCTGCTGAGCAGGGAGCCCTAGGTGGGGCTCAGTCCCAGAACCCCAAGACCATGACTGGAGCTGAAGGCAGACACTTAACTGAGCCACCCAGGCGCCCCATGAGACATATTTTTAAAAAATGAGATGGAAGATTGTTCTAGATTCAAGGTGACATGGCAACTAAACACATGATCCTTGGTCAGATCATGATTTTGCGGGGAGGGGACGTTGAAATAAATAAATAAATATACACACACTATAAAAATATATATACTACACATGTATTCACATATAAACATTGGATGCATGCATAAATGATAAAGCAAACAGGGCAAAATGTTAATTGATTCTAGATGAAGGATTTATGGATATTCATAAACCTTTAATTTCTTCAAATTTCCTGGAGATCTCAGTTTTTACACACATACTACCAAAAAAAAAAAAAAAAGAAAAGAAAAGAAAAGAAAAAGAAAA
This sequence comes from Vulpes vulpes, assembly GCF_048418805.1. Classification (NCBI taxonomy): domain Eukaryota; kingdom Metazoa; phylum Chordata; class Mammalia; order Carnivora; family Canidae; genus Vulpes; species Vulpes vulpes. The sequence continues at coordinate 9,428,754 of NC_132780.1, forward strand.
ACTGGGATGCCTGAGTGGCTCAGTGGTTGAGCATCTGCTTTCAGCTCAGGGCTTGATCTTGGAGTCCCTGGATCGAGTCCTGCATCGGGCTCCTTGCATGGAGCCTGCTTCTCCTCCCTCTGCCTATGTCTCTGCCTCTCTCTGTCTCTCATGAGTAATTAAATAAAATCTTAAAAAAAAAAAAAAAAGGAAAAAAAAACTAAAGAAAGGTACTCTATGTTAAATAATTTTTAGGCATGATGTATCTGGGCTTCACTTCAAACCCAGGAGGTCAAGAAATAATATCACTTATCTGTTCAGAGATAAGAAAAACAAAGCTCAGAGGCCACAGGCCTGAAGTCCACATGATGCTAGGGCTGGGATTCCCACCCAGCTTCTCCACCACGGGGCCTCACTGCTGTCGATTCAAAGCTGAGGATTCTAGTCCCAATAGGGCCATGAACTGAACCTTCTTTGACTCTCTAGAAGGTGTATGCCTCTTCCTGTCAGGTCAGGGGCCCCAGGAGGCAGAGGGCAAAGCAGGGGCACCTGAGTGGCTCAGTGGGTTTGACATCTGCCTTCACTTCAGGTCATGATCTCGGGGTCCTGGGATAGAGCCCCAGTGTCAGGCTCCCTGCTCAGTGGGAAGTCTGCTTCTCCCTCTCTGTTCCTCCCCCTACCCCACTGGTATTCTCTGTCTGTCTGTCTGTCTCTCCTTTCAAATAAATAAACAAAATCTTAAAAAAAAAAAAAAAAAAAAAAAAGAACTGCTCTTGCAGTGAGCAGACAAATGTGAAGGAGATACAAATGTCTGGCCTTTGGGCCTTTGGGCTTCCACGCTGCTGTTCCCTTATCGCAGTTCACCCTCATCTGCCTCCTTCCCTCAGTGTGTGAGACCATCTCTTTAGGGAATCTGTGCTCCATAAATGGCTCCCCATTACTCCCTTCTCTGTGCTTTATAGTTTCTCCATTCCCCGCAGCAGACCTAACAGAAAGAACATCTAGCTTCCTTGTCTCCCTGGCAGAAATGTGAGCCTCATGAGAATACACTGTGTCACCAGTGCCTGTAAGGGCACGCACTCCCTATTCAAGAGACATGTTGAATGAATGAATGAACAAATGAACGTCTCCTTGCGTCTGACTCTGTGTCTCTCTCCAGACGGATTCCAGACCTGGGAGAGAAGAGGGTGTAGGTGTAGTTTACTGTTTCTCTCCACGATGCCACTGTGAAGCATGGTCCCCCTGGATTCGTTCATCCAACAAATATTTACTGAGCATCTACTCTATGCTAAGCCCTGTTCTGGGCACTGGGAAACATAGTTGTGATCAAAAACAAGACAAAATCCATGCCTTCAAAGAGTTGACATTTTAGTGATAAAACACCCACTAAATAAAATAGAGAATGATATGCTCCATGTGGTGAAAGGTGAGTCCCCCATCCCTTGAATATGGGCTAGCTCCACTAACATAATAATAATAATAATAATAATAATAATAATAATAATGGGTTGTGGTTTTACATTTCTCAATTTGGGGTGGTTGGCTCAACAGAGAGAGCTGAAAGGGTGTTAGAAAGGGGATAAAGATCAAGCAGGAAAGAGGATAGAAAGTGTAAGACGAACATCTGCGATTTTACACTGGCCAGGATAGGCCTGGCAGGTCTCCCCAGCACACAGGAGGGGGCTGGCTATTGGTGACCCTGCTGCAAGTCCCAGTCCCACTCACCTATGTGTGGTGGCATCACAGCCACATACTTCAGGCCCGATTCCTGCAGCACCTTGTGCATCCGGATGTGGTCATCGGTCACAGCCTGAAGTTGTGGTGGCACCTTGGACGGGTCCCACAGAAGGAAGGCTGGGGGGGACACAGGGCACAGTGAGCCAATGCTTGAGGACAGATGGCCAGGCAACACACCCTGCTGGGCTTATGCCAGGACAAAACCCTATATGGGCTATCCATTGCCTTCCAATGGATAGGCCTCCCAGCCTGTCCCAGCCTCCTGTCTGATGGCCATAGAAGGGCTCACCCCTTCTCTCCCCACCTGCTCCTGTCTGGTTACCTTCTATCAGGATGGTGACAGCAGCCTCCTCCCTGGACTGCCTGCCTCTACCCCCACAGTCTGCTCCCCACATGCAGCCAGATGGAGCCTGTGCACATCCAGAGGGTCAGAGCTGTGTCTGTGGCTGTGTCTCACTCAGGGTGAAAGCAGAGTCCCCACCAGAGCCTCTAAGGCCCCACAAGATCTGGTGCCATCAGCGTCCTGACCTCAGCACCCAACATTCTCCCCTTCGCACGCTGCCCCAGCCTCACTCCCACCTCCGAGTCTTCACAACTGCTGATCCCTCTGCCCTCCCTCAGGTTGCTTCCCTTCCTGGGGAGGATGAGACACAGGGGCAAGGCGTGGAGACCATAGAGACAAGACAGCCTGGTTTCACAGCCTGCTGTGCCAGCCACAAGCTGTGTGAACTCAGGTCAGCTGGTGGGCCTCCTTGCACCTCCATGGCCTTCCATCCAAGGGAGGCATAAGAACAGCTACTATTGGGACGCCTGGATGGCTCAGTGGTTGAGCATCTGCCTTCAGCCCAGGGTGTGGTCCTGGGCTCCCCTTGAGGAGTCTGCTTCTCCCTCTTCCTATGTCTCGCCTCTCTCTGTATGTGTCTCTCATTAATAAATAGATAAAAATCTTAAAAAAAAAAAAAAAAGAACAGTTACTATTAACTGAGCGCCTACCATGTGCCACTAGGAGCATAAACACTCAGAATTTTGTGAGGATTCAGTGGCATTCATCCCTAGGCACTCAGATGGCACCTAGCACATCGTAAGTGCTAATAAATGCTGTTAGCCTTAACTGTTCCTGTATGAACCCTGTACCCCATCTTGGGTTATTCGAGGCAGCCAGTTGTTTAATGCCCATCTCCTCGTAAATGGGGAGCTCTGTGAGGGTAGAGACCTGGCTGTGTATGCCCGGCTCTGTCATTTCCTCTAGGAGGCTCTCCCTTCCCCCTCAGGCTGGGTCCAGTGCCGCTGCTGGGCTTCTCCGATTAGGACCCTGATCCCTCTGCCTGTGCCCCTGCATCTTGGCCCTGACTATTCTGGCCTGTCATGTGAAATGATGGGCGTGTTCACTACTTCCGTCCCATCTATGAGACCCCTGAATGCAGGGCGCAGGGCTGTACTGGTCACCACTGTGTCCTGGCATCACCTGGGAAGGTTCATGTTAGTGCTCAATAAATCCTCAACTTGGGATGGCTCTGATGCCACTTGGCAGAAGCCCTTTGGCTGCCTGTCCACTGCCTACCCCCCCTTCAGTCCCATCCCTATGACCCGCCACCCACCCGAGGTGCAGGCCACGACCTTGTCCACGCCATGGGCCTTCATGGCCATCACAATGTTCCGGGTGCCCTCGGACATAACTGTGGTAGGACCTTAGAGGGGATAGAGAGTGGCTGTCACTAGCAGGTGGCGGTGGTGGCAGGGGTGGCAGGGGCGGGGCCGGGGGCGGGGGTGGTGCTGGGGGCCGAGGCACGGGGGTGGGCCGTGGGCAGAGAGGGGGCCCAGTACTGAGGTCATTGCGGGTGCCCAGCAGCACGATGACAGCATCCTGTCCGGCCACAGTCTTGTCTACATCAGCCGCATTCAGAACGTCACCCACTACTACGTGGGCCGGCTGGGGCCCCTCTGGGGGCAGCCTGGAGGCGTCCCGCACCAGCACTGTCACCTCGTAACCTGTGGGCAAAGAAGGCAGGGAGGCAGGTCAGTGGGCTTGTGGGCTGGCACCCCCAGGCTCCAGGGGCTGGGTCCGGGAGGGTGCCACAAACCCTCAAATCCATCCCCCAGGTCCCCGGTGATGGGACAATACCCTTCATGCTGGGTCATAAATACCCTGCCACTAAGGACCCCCGCGCCAGCATGCCCCAGACTTCTCCACTCTCCAGCAAGTAAAAGGTTAAAGCCTGGCATCACACTGATCTATGCCCCCCATCCATGGTCCTGGAGGAAACCTAGAGGTACAGTAGAAGATGTGAGTTGCCCAAAGGTTGCCCAATGCTGGGACTGGACCCCAGGCCTACTTCTGAAGGGTTGGGCCGGGTTAAAGTGGTCATTAAGGATTTTGAACATCTTCTTTTGAACATCTTCTCCCCAAAGAATTTTGAGTAACTCTGTGTCCCACACATACACACCCATTTTAAGGTTTCCGACCAACATGTTTCTTCCTTTGTTCTAAACAATGGCAAAATATGTTAATGTTTGAGTGTATGGAAATGATGATGTAAAAAAATTATTAGGGGACACATGGGTGGCTCAAGTGGTTAAGCATCTGCCTATGGCTCAGGTCATGATCTCAAGGTCCTGGGATAGAGCCCGGCATTTGGTTCTCTGCTCAACGGGGAGTCTGCTTCTCCCTCTCACTCTGCCTTCAGCTCTGCCTATTTCTTCTTCTCCTCTCTCTCTCTCTCTGTCAAGTAAATAAATAATTTTTTTCTTTAAGATTTTATTTATTTATTCATGAGAGACAGAGAGAGGCAGAGGCACAGGCAGAGGGAGAAGCAGGCTCCACCGAGGGAGCCCGATGTGGGACTCGATCCCAGGACCCTGGGATCATGCCCTGAACCAAAGGTAGATTCTCAACCACTGAGCCACCCAGGTGTCCCTGAATAAATAATTCTTAAAAAAAAGAAAAAAAATGATTAATTGTCTCCGTTATGGACTAAATGTTTATGCCTCCCCAACCCCACCAAATTCATATACTAAAGCCCTAACTTCCAATGTGAGGGTATTGGGAGATGGGGCCTTTGGGAGGTAATTAGGTTTTGATGAGGTCATGAAGGTGGGGCCCCATGAAGGGGTTAGTGTCTTTTACAAGAAGAGGAAGAAGAGCATCTGAGTGGCCTGGTCAGTTAAGCATCTGACTCTTTTTTTTTTTTTTTTTTTTTTAAGATTGATACCTTATCTTGGACTTCTCAGTCTCCAGAACAATGAGAAACAAATGTCTATTGTTTAAGCCACCAGTCTATGCTATTTTGTCATAGCAGCCCAAGCTCACTAAGACAGCCTCTACATATCATCCTTGTGGTAAGTGAACCAGAGCTCCTTTGAGAAAGGGCTGATTGCTGGCCTGCGACAGGGAAAGGACAAGATGAGCCTGGAAATATATATATATATTCCAGTGCTCCAAGCCTGGAATATCTTGTACTGTCAGCTGCTAAGGCCGCGCTTAACAAATGATGCGGCCATACTGAAAGGACACAGGAGCCACTTGAAGGGGTTCTCATTGGAAAAATCAGGGACAATATGATTTGTTCAAAAGAATATTGATGAGAAAGAATCAAAACACATGAAATACTTTAAAATCTGTGAGTTCATAATAAACTAACAGAGAAACCTCATGGGACATCACAGACAGCTATCAGAGAATTGATTGATTCATTATTCAGAAAATGAGAGAAGGAAAAACAAAAGTGTTTCACTTCTGTCATCATGTATTTCAAAAACAAATAAGGGGGGGCACCTGGGTGGCTCAGTGGTTGAGCATCTGCCTTTGGCTCAGTTCGTGATCCTGGGGTCCTTGGGGTCAAGCCCTGCATTGGGTTCCCCGCAGGGAGCCTGCTTCTCCCTCTGCCTATGTCTCTGCTCTCTCTGTGTGTCTCTCATGAATAAATACATGAAATCTTAAAAAAAAAAAAATGATGGGCTAGGGTCCCACGTTTGAGAGTGGAGCCCCCATACCAACGCCATGCCGGACAGCTTGGACAAGGACATGTATGCATGTACCCCAAGCCCCAATGCCACATGCTGGTGCCTCACCGCAGGCCTTCACTCCTCATATTTGATGAAGGCCTTTGACCTCCTTCCGAACCGCCCAGAACCCTAGTGAGAGTTTATACAGCAGTAGCATGCAAAGAACAGGTATTACTACTACGACCAGGAGTTCCACCAGGATGCGACACATCACAGGATGCCAGGAATTGGATGTTCCGCACATGTTAGAAGCAGAAATGCAATGGAGAAGAGACTATGAAGTTGATCAAGAAAATTGTCAACTGGGGATCCCTGGGTGGCTCAGCGGTTTAGCGCCTGCCTTTGGCCCAGGGTGTGATCCTGGAGTCCCAGGATCGAGTCCTGCGTCGGGCTCCTGGCATGGGGCCTGCTTCTCCTTCTGCCTGTGCCTCTGCCTCTCTCTCTCTCTGTCTATCATGAATAAATAAATAAAATATTTTTAAAAAATTGTCAACTTATTCAGAAAAGGTTGAAGACCTGTCAACAGAGGGAATGTGAGAACTGCGGACAGGACTGTGCCAAGTAGCTGGAGCAGTTCACCCAGGTAGCCAAGGCCTACCAGAATCCCGTATCACAACCGGGGTGGGGGTGGGGAAGGCATTATTCTTCCAGGAAGTGCCTGGCAAAACAGAAGTAGCATATGCCAGCAGATAGAAAGGCTGCGAAAGAAGCCACCACTGTCTAAGGCAGCACCCAGAGCTCCTTCACATGACTATTATTAAAATAAAGAGTAATATTAAACCTGTTTCTGGTATCGCCTTCAGCTCCCAACGTTGAGATACTGATGAGCTTTTTTTTAAATTATTTTTTTAAATTCATCTCATTGACTCTATCTCCCTTCAAATCCAGCTACTGCTGAACTTGTAAGAGAAATAAACAAAAGGCAATATTAAAAAACAAATGATGGGTTATGTGAACACTCTGGAACAATGATGATGATAATAAGGATCATGTTTACACACTTTACATATATTAACTCATTTAATGCTCAAAGTAACCCTGGGTTTGAGTTACAGCCCCACCACTAACTAGCTGTATGACAATGGGCAAGTCACTTAGCCTCTCTTGGCCTTAGGACCTTCATTTATAAAGTGACACTAGTAGTAGTCTACCTTACAAGGTTAATGTAGGTTTAAATAATGTATCTAAGTGTTTAAGGCAGTCAGTTGACTTTTGGAAAGGGTGCCAGGACAATTCTATGGGGGAAAAATAGTCTTTTCAAGAAATGGTGCTGGGACAACTGGATACGCATTTGTAAAAAGAATGAGGTCAGATCCTTACCTCACACCAAATATGAAAATAAACTCAAAACGATCAAAGACCTAAATGCGAGAGCTAAAACTATTTTAAAAATCTTAGAAAAAACGTAAGTATAAATCTTTGTGAGCTTGAATTAGACAACAGTTTCCTGGCTATGACATGAAAAACACAAGCAACAAAAGAAAACACAGACACACTGATATCATCAAAATTAAGAACTTGTGTGCTTCAAGGACACCATCGAGAAAGTGAAAGGATAATCCACAGAATGGGAGGAAACTTTTGCAAGTCATATATCTGGTAAGGGACTTGTATTTAGACTATATAAAGAACTACAACAAGTAATAAAAAGATGACTAACCCAATTAAAAATTGGGCAAAATAACTGAATAGACTTCTTCAAAGGGGATACACAAATGGCCAATGAATACTCAGAAAGATACTCAACATCATTGGTCATTAGGGAAATATAAACCGAAACCACAATGAGAGGGACACCTGGGTGGCTCAGTGGACCTGGGATCCCTCCTTTCCACACTCCAGAGCCAGCCGCTGAATTAGCCAAGGGGTCACGGTGTCCAGACAAATTGTACCCATGTCATGATCGTCCACAACAGATTAGGGAAGCTGAGGCCCCGAGCCTGGGAAGAACATGCTCTGGTGTGGTGGGAGTGGAACCCAGCCTTTTCTGCCAGAGACACATGTTCACTCACAAGCCTTGCCTGCTACACATACACACCCATACACATGGGGGGACCCAGCCCCACCCCCACAGCCAGAAACCCACCAGTTCTACCCAATGGCAACATTAGTTGAGCGCTTCCTGTATACCTAGGATTGTTCTCGGTGCTTTCCAAGAAGCCATTTAATATTCAGTGAGTCTGGGACACCTGGGTGGCTCAGTGGTTGAGTGTCTGCCTTTGAATCAGGTCCTGACCCCAGGGTCCTGGATTGAGTCCTGCATCAGGCTCCCCACAGGGAGCCTGCTTCTCCTTCCGCCTATGTTTGCCTCTCTCTGTGTGTCTCTCATGAATAAATAGATTAAATAATAAAAAAAAAACCATAGCAAGATACAAGTTCAAACCCACTAGAATAGACAGACAATAAATGTTGGTGCACATGTGGAGAAATTGAAACCCTCATACACTACTGATGGGTGTATTGAATGATGCAGCTGCTTTGGAAAGCCGTCTGGTAGTTCCTCAAAGGGATAAACATAGAGTTACCATATGACTCAGCCTTTCCACTCCTAGGTATATGCTCAAAAGAAATGAAAACATACATTCACACAAAACTTGTACATTTAAGTCCATAGGGGCATTATTATTCATAATGGCCCCAAATAGAAACAATCCAATGTCCATCAGCTGCATGGATAAGGGATGCCTGGGTGGCTCAGCGGTTGGGCATCTGCCTTCAGCTCAGGGCGTGATCCTGGGGTCCCGGGATCGTGTCTCGCATTGGGCTCCCTGCATGGAGCCTGCTTCTCCCTCTGCCTGTGTCTCTGCCTCTCTCTCTGTGTGTGTCTCTCATGCATAAGTAAATAATGCCCAGTGCCCCCATCCTGTGTGACCAACTTTCATAAGGGAATGACACAAAGCCTGTGTTGTACTCACACATCAGGGAACAGTGGGGGCTTCCAGGATGCCAGTGTGGGCATCGGTTAACTACCAATGGTTAAAGTGGGCCCTAGTAAGTTGTGGGTATTCTGGGGGAGAAAAATATTCTCCTAGAGAGTAAGAGCTTTGACACAGGCTCTGTAAAAGGGTGCCCATTAGTGTTCTATTTTTGCTGATTAGTGACATTTATTGAGAAACTTATATGCCAAGTGCTGTGCTAAGCTCTTTCTACAGATGAATGGTATTTTTTTTTCCAAGATTTTTTTTAACACAATCCACATTTAAATGTAAAATTCAATAACCAGATGTGCATGTACCTAGTGGCTACCATCCCAAACAATAGTGGTTTAGAATTCACAGATTTTAACCTTTAGAAAAAAGAATGTCTTTAAGGTACTTCCAAAAATCCCTTATTTTATATTTTTCTGTCAATTTTTCATTTTGAAATAAATTCACACATATAGGAAAGTTGTAAGACCTCAATTCTCATGCTTGCTTTTGCTTTATCTTTGTGTGTGTATAATATATAACATACATAATTGTATATATGTGTATATAAATACATTTATACACAAACATATGTTACATATATATGTATGTATGTGTGTATATATATATATATGTTTATTCTTAACTATTTGAGAGTAAGTTGCAGAGATCATGCCCCTTAAAAGCTTTTTTTTATCTCAACCCACGGTACAAAATGGATTTCAAAGCCTACCCTAGTACATACAAATCCATGCATATATAATTGAAAGAAGTTTCATAAAACCAATATTCAACATGCAATACACTCTGACACTTTTACGACCAATTAAGTATATCTCAGAACTCACTATGACCCACCGTTTGAAAAGCCCCAAATCGCAATAAGCCTAAAAGGTATTATTACATGCCTATTTTGAAGATGGAGAAATTGGGGGAATTTTAGGCAACTAAGCCATGGCTATGAGTTCACTTAGTCAAAAGAAGGCTTATTGGGCACCAACTATGTACTGGACACGGTTCCATGAATTTCCCATATATTATCTCACTTAATCATTGCTAGCACCCCTCAGGAAGTACTACTAGTTTTAGCTCCACTTTCCAGCTATCTAGGCACACAAATGACAAGAGATTTGACAACGTAGTAAATGGTAAGTGGTAGAGCTGGGATTTGAATGCGGGCAGGCTGGTACCAGCCTACAGAATCACTGAGGTAAATAAAACTCTAGCTCAATGAAGCTAGAGTTTCCTTTTTCTGATGGGGACAGGGAAGCTCAGAGGTTCACTGTGGATCTTAAGAGACTTGTCAGAGCCACCGGGAGAAAGTAAGGGCCTCCCCGAGGCCTCAACACTCAATTCCCTGGGGTGCAGTCCCACTGGTGACCAGCAGGGTGGACAAGTGCAATTCAGTGGAATTCAGGATTAAGGTTAAGGTAGTAACATGGGAATCCACATCCTCAGGGTGACTCAGCATCTCTCAACTTCTCCCTCTTACTTCCTCCTCCAGAAATGCTTATCCACAAATTTCTTTCTCCTCCCACCCCGTCCCCCAACAAATCAAGATCCTTACTAGGTCTTCTTGGAGAAGGGGAGAGTAGTGGGTGGGATGAGGAACTGTTAGGCAATTTTGAAGAGGGTGGGCTGGGCTACAAGACTACAGAGAGTGGGATCCTGGTACCCTCCACCCTGTTGGGGCACCCAGATAGTCGAAATCTTCAGAGTCTCTGAGGCTAGCAAGGGTGGGGCCCTATATCTGGAAGTCACAGGCCTCAAGAAGGGTTGGTGAAGTCTGAATGGCGGAGGCAGGAGGGGAGGCTGCGGGATGTTTATCCCCTCTCCTGAGACAACCGAGAATTTCCAGCTCTCATCCACTTTCCCAAGACCAGCGCCCAAGTCTTCACCAATGTCTCTGCTCGCTGTCCTCTTTCCATTAGGTGCTCACAGCAACTCCTCCCCCAGCCTTCTCAACTTCCAGCCTTGGCACCCAGGCCTGGAGCCGGTGGACTTTGGGCAGTTAAGAGCACAGGTTGGGTTCAAATCCCAACACCACCACTTTCCAGCTGTCTGATAGTGGGGAAGTCAGTTTCTGGGCCTCAGTTTCCTCTTCTGTCAAGTGAGGCGATCCTCCTTCTCACCGCACATGAGCGCTCTGAGGATTTAATACCGGTGAAGAGCGGTAGGTGCTAGGAGGCAAGCCGCTCCCTGGCTTAGTATAAGCCCTCGCTGGGTGCGCTAACCACCACCCCAATTTCAACGTTTCATAAGAGCACGGTATTTAAACCTGTCACTGGAGTCCCCCTGCCTCCCATGGCCAATCCCTAGTCCTTGCACTCACATAAAATTGGATCTCACAGCGTCCCCCACTTCTGTCCCCGTTCCACCTGCCTTGCCCCTAGGTCACAAACCAAAGCACTGATGGCCCAACCAGCCTCACCCGGGTCCCAGGGTGCCCCTTCCTAATGCGCTGCCTGTGCACCCCCCCCGTGACATCCCCCGCCCGCCCCAGCTCATGCCTGCTTGCACCGCCTGCGCCAGGGCGGTGAGCCCGGTCCTGCCCGTGGCACCGAAGATGGCAATCTTCTTGACGGCCATTCTGCGGAGTCGTGGGGGTGCGAGGCCACGGAGTTGCACCACGCGCGGGAACCAACTGGCTGCTGGGCCGCCTTCTCCGTCCCTCTCGCGCGGGAGGGACGGGGCGGGCCGGGCACCGAAGGCCACGCCCACCCCCTGCGGGCCCAGCAGGCCACGCCTCCAGCCGGGGAGAACGCGGGGGGCGGGACAGCAGGCTGCCCGCCTCCGCCGGCCGCCCAGCACCGCCCCCTCCGCCTGCCGCTCAGCCCGGGAGGCGGGGCCGCATCCGGCCAGCTGGGCGGAGCGTGGGTGGGCCCGATGCCCCGCCTCTGCGCTCGAGCCGGGGGCGGGCCGAAGCTCGGGCCACGCCCACCGACCTCTCCCAGCTCACGCCCCCTCTCCTAGGGCCTGACGCTGACCGGGGACTCACACTGTGCCCCAAGGCTTTCCGGAAGCTACTAGGGTAGAAAGTGAGGCAGGGTGTGACACTGTAACCGTGTGTGCCCCTGTGCCTCTGTGGGACTGTGCGAGTAACCCCGAGGGAGAACAAGATTGTGGATGACACCATGTGCCATTCTCTGTGTAGCACTATGTTAATACAATAGGAGACGGTGTGTGACACCCCGTGTGGCAAGCATTGATGCTGTTCCTTTGTGACCTTGGGGTGCCACTGTGGGTGACACTGTGTCAGTCTGTGATGCTGTATGCATTCATGATGCTGGGGGATATGGTGTGGGACATGTGTGAGATGTGTTTTATGGGAGTGTGCTACTGTTAGACAGTGACAGTGTATGACACCCATGTGTCATGTAAGGATGTGTGACTGTGACCCTATTTGAGTGTGTGGTAGTGGGTATTAACTGTTGTTGTGATGCTGTTTGTGACCTCTTGTGACTGGATGACGTATGAGAGTGTGACAGCACAGGACGTGTGACATGTGAGTGTGTGACTGATGTGACAAGTTTGAGTGTGTAAAAAAGTGTGTGACCTGTGCGATTGCGAAGCTGCGTGTGACCTGTGGGTATATGACACTCTCTGTGACCCCACGGGAGTGTGCGAGAGTGTATGACATCCGCGTGCTTGTGTGTGACACGGCGTGGGTGGTGGTGGCACTATTTGAGTGTGCCACTACGTGTGATGCTGTCGGGCACTGTGCCAGTGTGGGACCCCATGTGAGCGTGTGACTGCGTGTCAGTCTGACTGTTTGACTCTGCGTGACCCTGTGGGGGGTGACACTGCGTGAGTGTGTGGCTGTGGGTGATGTTTGCGACGCTGCATGTGACCCTGGTGTGTGTGTGTGCCCGTGTGGGAGTGTGTGACCCCGGGAGAGTGCGTGGCCGTGTGTGACGCTGCCTCCGGCCCCGCGAGCGCCGTGGCTCGGAGTGTCACCGCGCGTGGGCCAGCGCTGCGGGCGGCCGAGGCGGCGGGGGACCGCGGGCGGGAGGGGGTCCCGGGGGCGCGCCGAGCGCGGCGGCCGCGCGAGCGGGGGAGGCGCGGCGGCGGCGGCGGCGGCGGCGCATGCGGATCTGGTCGAGCGGCGGGGCCGGCGGGGCCGAACGGAGCCGGGCCGGGCCGGGCCGGGCCCCGGACGCCGACACGGAGGGCGGTCGTCGCTGCGAGCAGCGGGGACGGCGGCACCGGCGGCCGCGGGCCCAGGTGAGCGGCGTTGGGGGATGGCCCCTCCCTGCAGCTTCTCCCCACCTGCCCGAGCATCCCTCCCCCGCGCGCTGTGGGCTTGGCCTGAGCCCCAGGGTCTCCCGGGCTGGAGGAGGGGAGCGGTCCAGGGCAGAACGAGCCCCCCACCCCTCAGCCCTGTCAGCCTCCGCGCCATGCGTGGGTCTTCCACCCAGGCCTTGTCCTGCCCAGGCCCCCTCCTTGCGGAGCAGTGACTAGACTGCAGGGAGAGAAAGGCGCGGCCCTGGAGGGGTTAAAGCATCGATTTCCACCCCCAGCCTCGAGCCTTTGCTGGGGCCGCAGGACACCTCTTTCCACCTCCTCCATCTCCTTCTCCTCCCTTGCTTCTCCATTCAACCGCGTAATGGCCAGTCCCTTCCCGGACTGACTGCTTACCAAGTGCTAAGTGCCTCCCCATCCCTAAGTATCCTTCACTGAGGAAACAGTTGTGATCATCTCTTAACAGGGAGGGAAACTGAGGCAGAGAAGCCAAGCGAAAGATGGATTAAAAATACCGCGAGAATAAAGCAGAGCTTGAACTTACTTCTGTCTGACTCCAGCATAGGCACTTTGATTTGCTAAGATAGGTGGCCAGAGGATGAATAATAATAGCAAGGATCATATATCAAGGGCTTGTATGTACTAGATACCATGTACCCTGCATTATTAACTCATTTCCTCTACAAACATCTGTAGGCAATGGGCACTGTTATCATTACCATTTTACAGATGAACAAACTGAGGCCTAGAGAGAGGGTGACTGGCCAAGGTCACACAGGTGGTAAGTAGCCATGCACTCACTTATAGCTTTCCATGGAAGGAGAGAAGAATAGCAGTGGATTTTGGCGTGTCCACCCAAAGGGATAGTCTCCACTACACTGACCAAGACTGGACCCTGCTTTCCTACAATCTGGTGGGTTATCAACTGTCGGAATCTTTGCGAAGAACACTGATCTTCCCTCAATTCCCCCCTTTCTAAGTTTTGGAATCAGGGGGCCTGGAGGGAGGAGGAGATGAATCTGGTGTCGCCCACCCCCTTAAATTTCATATTTGCAATCCGGCAGTGTTCTAGAGCCTAGCTCTGGATCGGACAGTATGTCAGCTAGCTGTTGCCACAATAATGCTGCATAAGGAACCAGCCCCAAACTCAGTGTCTTAAAACACTGAGCATTTATTTAATCATCGAGTTTAAAGTCAGTGACTGAGGCTGGGCTCAGCTGGGCAGTTTTGCTGATCTGAGCTGGGCTTATTCACATGTTGGGATGCGGGGTTTGGAAATGGTGTTGACTATTGGCTCCTGGACCTGGCCTTGGCTTTGGTGACACCTGGACTGTGCTGACACTATTTTTCTCACGGTCCCAATCAAGCACAAGCAAAAACATGCAAAGTCTCTTGAGTTTCAGGTTCAGAATTCACCAGTAATTCCACCTGATTCTGTTGGTCAAAGCTAGTCATGTGGCCAAACCCAGAGTCAAGGTTGCGAGGAGATGCTCTTCCACTTTTCTCGTCCCTACGGTAGAACACTCAGGAGTTATATGGCAAAGGGTGTGGTTATAAGGATGAAGAACTGAGGCTGTTTAATGCAATCATTTGATCAGAGTACCTGCATTTGAACTCTGGCTACCCACTAGCTTTGCAACTTTGGGCTTGACTTTCTTCCTCTAGTGCTCAATATGTGTTCATTCTTGTTCTTACTGTGTTGGAGAGTTTTACTGATAACAGTGTCATCATTCTAACAATAATACAGGGACAATGTACACTAGACACTACTCTGTGCCAAGTGCTAGGCTGGGTGCTTTAGCACAGCCCTATGAAATGGTCAGGGCCAATGTTACTGTCAGTGGTATTATGTCCATTTGAAAGACAGGGAAAACTGAGGATAAGGGAGTGGACAGGACTCACAGTCAGTCACTGTTAGAAGTGGGACCTCAGTGCTCAGGCCGTGTCTCTAGTCTAACATGCCTCTGCTCCTCCCCAGGTCTCACCTTCCCCGATGGCGCAGATACCAGGGGAAGTGGACAACATGGAGGGCCTCCCAGCCACTAACAACAACAACCCTACAGCCCGCTGGGAGAGCCCTGATCGGGGCTGGGAGCGGGAGCAGCCAGCAGCCTCCACGGCAGCCGCCTCGCTCTTTGAGTGCTCCCGGATCAAGGCCTTGGCAGGTACCTGGAGGAGGGCTGGGGTGGGAGGAAGAAGAGAGGGAAAGAAGAAGGCTGCTGGGGTGTCAGTGCTTGAGAATCTTGGTGGCCTAGAGGATGGGAAGAGAGTCACAGGCACTGCACGTGAATCTGTAGACTAGCACGGTCCAGTGGAACTTTCCATGGTGATGGGAAAATGCTATCTGGGATGTCCAATATCTTAACCACTAACCACTAGTACTTGAGGCTGTAAGCACTTGAAATGTGGCTAGTGCTTCTTGAGGGCCTGACTTTTTCATTGTATTTAGTTTTCATTCATTTAAATTTAAATAGCCACATGTGGCTTGTGGATACTGTATGAGGCAGTGCTGCCTTAGAACCTTAGAAATGTAGAGTCTCAGAAATGTGGGATTTTATAAGCGTACTTCTTTAGAATTTCAAGATGCTCAAATATTGGATTTTTGGACCTTGGAATGTCATATTCAGAGATTCTTCAAACTTGAGGCCTTTAGAAATGACACTCTTAGAGCATAAAACTTTATAATCACAAATCTTAGAAATTTTAATCATTGACATCCACTGCCAGGATCTTAGACCCTTAGAAATCTAAACTCTAATACACATAGATCCTTAGGGCTTTCTAATCCTAAAACTTTGGAATTTAAGATTAGAAATGCAGATCCTGAGAATTTTGAGATAGAATGACCACACCTTCCAGTTTTTAGCACTGAAACCCTCAGTCTGGGACCAACCAGGATGGTTGTTCACCCTACTTCGATGTTTTAGAGCAATATAAGCCAGGACTAGAGAACTGTATAGACATAGAATCTTAGAACCTTAGACCTTTGGAACTGTAGACCATTGAAGTTGAGGACTTCATATCCAGAAGGATTTAGAACCTCAGAAGTATTTAATTATCAGCATTGAAACTATGAGCAAGGGGGATCCCTGGGTGGCTCAGCGGTTGGGCGCCTGCCTTTGACCCAGGGCATGATCCTGGAGACCCTGGATCGAGTCCTGCATCGGGCTCCCTGCATGGAGCCTGCTTCTCCCTCTGCCTGTGTCTCTGCCTTTCTATCTCTCTCTCTTTCTCTGTCTCTCATGAATAAATAAATAAAATCTTAAAAAAAAAAAAAAAAGAAAGAAACTATGAGCAAAAGGGCACCTGCTTGCCCCAGTCACTTAAGCATCCAAGTGTTGGTTTTGGCTCAGATCATGATCTCAGGGTCATGGAATCAAGTCTCAAGTCAGGCTTCCTGTTTGGCATGGAATCTGCTTGAGAGTCTCTCCCTCTGCTCCTCCCTACCCCTCTGCTCATGCTCTCACTCTCTATTTCTCTCTCTCTCTCAAATCAATACATAAATCTTTAAAAAAAAGAAAAGCAAAAAATAAAACTATGAGCAAAGACCCTAAGAACCTTCAGAGACATGTAACTTCATAATCATAAGCCTTTTTAAAAAATCTTTATTTATTTATGATAGTCACACAGAGAGAGAGAGAGAGAGAGAGAGAGAGAGGCAGAGACACAGGCAGAGGGAGAAGCAGGCTCCATGCCGGGAGCCCGACGTGGGATTAGATCCCGGGTCTCCAGGATCGCACCCTGGGCCAAAGGCGGGCGCCAAGCTGCTGCGCCACCCAGGGATCCCCCTCATAAGCTTTTTTTAAAAAAGATTTTATTTATTTATTCATGAGACACACACACAGAGAGAGAGACAGAGAGAGGCAGAGACACAGGCAGAGGGAGAAGCAGGCTCCTTGCAGGGAGCCAGATGTGGAACTCGATCCCGGGACTCCGGGATCACACCCTGGGCAAAAGATAGGCGGTAAACTGCTGAGCCACCCAGGGATTCCCAGTCATAAGCCTTATTAAGCCTTTAAAACACTAGACCCTTGGGACTTTTGTTATCTCGGGAACATGAAATGTTATAAACTATAGATTGTAGTAATCATGAAATCTTAACCTAAGGTTAGAAACCCTAAGATCAGAAGCAGTTCCCTCAGAATCTGAGAATTTTAGTAACTCAACATTTGACAATTGTGGGATCTTTGATACTAAGATTCTTGGAACTTTATAATTATAAGATGTTGAGGAGTAGTGTCAAACCCAAGGGCCTCTGGGAAGCAGGTGACATAAATGAGAGAATAGGGTAGACAGAGGGCCGTGGTCAACTGTAGAGCTTTGCTTTGGTCATCAGCTCCAGCCATGGGGAAATGTGAGTCTAAAATTACTAGTTCTGATGTTACTTTGCAATTTCCCAATTCTAAAAAAAATATCTGTATGTGCCACAAAGGATGAACCAGAATGAACTCACAGATTGCCAGCCTCCTCTGATTTAGAAATTAGAATGGTATAAAATATACTCTTGGAAACTTAAAATCATACCTTCAGACTCTTAGAACCATAAACACTTGGGATCATATCAACTTGGAATTCTAGAATTTATTATTCCATCCACAAAATATTTATTCAGTGCTTGCTTTGTGCTTGACCTGTGCTGGACAATACAAGGGACATGACGGTGACTGAGCCAGCGCACAGTGCTCCCAGGCCACTGGGAGAGTTAGATTGAGCCAGAATCATGACCCGGAGTGGTCAGGGTCTAGATGGTGAGGACTATAGGAGTTCAGATGATGTGCTTGATTCAGTCCAGAGGGTCAGAATGCTTCCTGGAGGGGGAGATACCTAAGCTGAGCTCGGAAAGATGAATAATAGTGAACCTTGGGGTGGAGAGGAGAAGAATATTCCAGGCAGAGGGACCAGCATATGCAAGACCTCCAAAAGCTGGGAGTGGCTAGATTGAGGTAGGGAGCAAATGACAATGCAAAAGGAGGCAGTAGGAGTCAGATCCTGAAGGGCACCATAAACCACCATGAAGGGCGTGAGGGCACTGGGGAGCAATGGCAAGATTTTAAGCAGAGGTAGATTGTGATAATGTGGGGATTGAGGACTCTTCTCATCTGAGAACCACTGACTCCCAGAACATCAGTGTTGAATACCACAGACAGATGAACACCTAGACCAGAGAAATGTAGGGATCCCCCACAAGAAAAAAAATCTCAAAAAAAAAAAGAAAAAAAATCTCATAGGCTCCCTATGTCTACTTAAATTATTATATCAATAATAAATAAATAAATAAATAAATAAATAAGTAAATATATTACTGTATCTACGATTTTCCTAAATGCAGCACGCCCACAACTCTGTGTATATCTCTTATGCCTACAGTTTTCTAAAGCTAAAGCATGTTTTATTGGACTCCAGAACCTTGCAAAAGCAGTTAACATTCAGCTTAACAGGAACTTCAGAATGCTGTCGATGCTGCTCTAACGGTGTTGCAGCTCGAAAACCTAACATGGTAGACCGCTAGGGTGCATTTTCTTTTGCGTCCCTTTGCTTACTTCCCTCACGCTTTTTCTCTTTTCAAACTAAGGCCAACCCTTTGAGCAGAGTCCTGCGTAACATGCTTTCCTATGAACATCTTTGAAAAAATTGTCTGGACCCCATGCTCAAGAGAGTGCCCTTAATTATGCTCTTCAGTTTATGGCTCACCGTCCCCCTCTTTCTATGTGAGGACCCTCTCCTCCTATTTATCTATTCATCTACTCTCTTTGCTTTTTAACATTTAAAAAAATTAATCTCTACGCCCAATGCAGGGCTTGACCTCAAAACCCCAAGATCAAGAGTCACACACTCTACCAACTGAGCCAGCCAGGCACTCCTATTTGCTTATTCTCTTTTATTCCCACATCTCACACCAGTGCCTTCCTGTGGGTAACCATTCTGATTGTTTGTTTTAAAGAACAGGTTATTTATTTATTTTAGAGAGTGTGCATCTACATGGGCAGGGGTGGAGGAGGGGCAGAGGAGGAGAGAATCCCAAGCAGGCTCCACATTCAAACATGGTGACTATCACGGAGCTCAATTCCAAGACCCTGAGATCAAGACCTGTCTTGAAATCAAAAGTCTGACCCTTGGGATCCCTGGGTGGCGCAGCGGTTTGGCGCCTGCCTTTGGCCCAGGGCGCGATCCTGGAGACCTGGGGTCGAATCCCACGTCGGGCTCCCGGTGCATGGAGCCTGCTTCTCCCTCTGCCTGTGTCTCTGCCGCTCTCTCTCTCTCTTTCTCTGTGTGACTATCATAAAAAAAAAAAAAAAAGTCTGACCCTTAATGGACTGAGCTACCCAGGCTCCATTTGATAGTTTTAATGCAAATTATTTTCTTTGTGTGCCAATGATTTTGCAAAACGTGCATTGCTGATTAGTATGCATGTATACATATATTTTAACTGCTTATGAAAATATTACATGCACACTAAAAGGCAGATAAATCGTGAGAGTAATTTAAGACAGTATTTCCACAAGTGAGCACCCCTGGTAACCAGTCTCCATATAAGGAAACAAAATATGACAACCCCAGAGAAGCCCCCCTCAGGCCGCCTCTCTCGCTATACCCCAAAAGTAAACACTATCCTAAGTTATAACAGCACATGTTTGTTTTGCTGGTGTTTGAACTTCATATAAATATAGAATCCTGAAGCATGTACCCCTTTGTGTCTGACTTCATTCACTCAACACTGTGCTTATGAGGGTCATCCGTGTCTACCTGTATTTGTAGAATGTTCCTTTTCATTGCTGTATAGTATTCCACAGTGTGAATATGCCATAGTTTATCCATTCACCTGTTGATGAGCATTTGGGTTACTCTTCATTTGTGGCTATTACAAGCTAGACTATTGCATACTAGTAATTACTGATATTTCAAACTGTTATGAACTGTTGTTGCTTTAAACTTTCTAGCACCTGTTTTTTGGTGGGCCTAAGCACTGATTTCCACGGGGAGAAAAGTGCTGGGTCATAGGGGTAGGTGTATATCTAACTTTAGTGGAAACTACCAGTTTGTATCATTTTATATTTCCAGCAGCTGTATATGAGGAATTCAGTTACTGTACATCGAACCCTTAGTATGGTCAGTCTTTTTAGTTTTAGTCATTCTGATGGGTGTGCATTTTATTGTGGTTTTAATTTACATTTTCCTGGTGACTAATAAGAACTAATGAGGTGGAGCACCTTTTCAGGTGTCTAGTGACTATTTGGATAGCTTCCTGTGAAGTGCCTGTTCGGTCCTTTGCCTATTTGCATATTAATTTTCCTGCCTTTTTCTGATTGTTTTGTAGGAGTTCTTATATATCCTGGTATAAGTCCTTTGTCAGATCTGTGTGTTGTGAATGTCTTCTCCTACTATGTGGCTTGTCTTTTTATTCTTTTAAAGTTGCCTTTTGAGGGAACTCTGGGTGGCACAGCGGTTTGGCGCCTGCCTTTGGCCCAGGGCGCGATCCTGGAGACCCGGGATCGAATCCCACGTCGGGCTCCCGGTGCATGGAGCCTGCTTCTCCCTCTGCCTGTGTCTCTGCCTCTCTCTCTCTCCGTGTGTGACTATTATAAATTTAAAAAAAAAAGTTGCCTTTTGATGAATGGTATTTTTTTTAAAGATTTTATTTATTTATTTGAGAGAGAGAGAGAAGGTGCATGAGCAGGGGGAGGGGCAGAGGAAGAGGGAGAAGCAGACACCCTGCTGAGCAGGGAGCCTGAACTGGGGGTCTGTCTCAGGACCCCGAGATCACAACCCAAGTTGAAGTCTTAACCGACTGAGCCACCCAGGTACCCTGATGAACAGTATTTCGTAATTTAAATGTAGTCTAATTGGATCATTTTTTTAAAAAAATATTTTATTTATTTATTCATGAGAGACACACAGAGAGAGGCAGAGACAGGCAGAGGGAGAAGCAGGTTCCATGCAGGGAGCCCAATGTAGGACTCCAACCCAGGACTCCAGGATCATGCCCTGAGTCAAAGGCAGACAGACGCTCAACCCCTGAGCCACCCAGGTGTCCCTAATTTGATCGTAATAATTATTTCCTGTGTGACTAACACTTGGTGTCTTAAGAAATCTTTGCTGGGGCACCTGGGTGGCTCAGTGGTTGAGTGTCTGCCTTTGGCTCAGGTCAGGTTGTGATCCTGAGGTCGAGGGATTGAGTCCCGCATCGGGCTCCCTACATGGAGCCTGCTTCTCCCTCTGCCTGTATCTCTGCCCCTCTCTCTGTGTCTCTCATGAATAAATAAAAATAAAATATTAAAAAAAGAGAAATCTTTGCCTACTTCAAGGTCATGGAGATTTTTTGGTTTTCTTCTAAAAGTCATATTTATTCCTTTCACATTTAGATTTATAAGCCAGATGACATTTACTATATTTATTACTGTGTACAATGTGGAATGTCGGTCAGGGTTTGTTTTTTTTTTTCCACATGAATATCCAGTTGACTCAGTTCCATTTATTGGAAAGGCTTTCTTTTCCCTACTGAACTGCAATTTCACTTTGTTATAAATCTGAGAGCCCTGTATGAGCTTGTGCATGCAAGTATTGCTAGTTGATGCAGGTTAGCATATTCTAGATTGCAGGTTTTTGTTTGTGTTTTTACGTAAGCTCTAGGCCCAACATGGGGCTTGACCTCACAACCCTGAGATCAACCCTGCTCTGCCCACTGAGCCAGCCAGGTGGGCCTAAGTTTGAGTTTTTGCATTGTTCTTATTCAGCACTATGCCTTGAGACTCAGCCATGTGGGGGTGCCTGCGTGGCTCAGTCAGTTAAGCATCTGACTCGATTTCAGCTCCAGTTCATGATCTCAGGGTTGTGGGATCGAGCCTGGGACAAGGGCTCCCTTTTGAACATGGCATCTGCTTGGGATTCTCTCTTCCTTCTCCCTCTGCCCCTCTCTACTTGTGCCCTATTTCTCTCTCTCCCTCTAAAATAAAATTTTAAAAATCTGAAAAAAAGAAAAAAGAAAAAAGACTCAGCTGCTGCTCCTAACTGCTGCATGGAGTCTATTGCGTGAACTCACCATATTCGATTTTCCTAACAATGGACAATGAGGCTGTCTCCAACCCCCAACCTGCCTGTACCCCTTACCCCCCAGTAGGATTGGATGGAACACCTTCATACATGCTCCTTATGTGTAGAAGAGTTTATGGGACATACGCACAGAGAAAGAACTTCTGTGTCATGGGGGTATGCCCTAGTTTAATTAGACTCTGATCACTTCCCAGTTAGCTGCCCTAGTCTGTAACTCCCACCAGTAGGCTTGGGGGGCAGTTATGAGGTCCCCACATTTCCTCTACTTGGTATCCTCCAGCTTCCTAACTTTCCTCAGACCAGAAGCCAAGCATCATTAACATACTAAATGTCACTATATCCTTTCCCCTTAGCCAACAATGGATAAGAGTTAGTTATTTTTCAGCTTTACAAAGGTCTCCGTGTATTAAAGATACGAATACATTGAAATCTTATTCTAAGGAAATGTTTTTTGCTTGTGACTGGTGATTTCCACAGTGGAGAAGAATATATAAATGACAACTCAATGTGAACACAATGGCAGAGGTAGGACAGTTGTCATTTGGCTTGGAGCCGTGACAACCCAAAGGTATGGGTGCCAGCTAGAGTCCCAGCAGGAAGCAAATGGCTCTCCTCAAGGGGGTAAAATTGAGGAGAACTAAATGAAGGGACTAATTATAGAGGTGTGGCCAGGGCTACGGGAACCTACAAACTACGAGGCCAGTGGACACCCCAGGTACTGGAGCAGGTCAGGGAGTGGTGAGAGGGCCGAGGCCTCCCGAGCTGGGGATGTAGGGAGAGAATAAGGCACTGCTGACAGCTTTCAGTTCATGTAGAGAGGTAATAAATTCCTCAGCCCTTCTTTCTCCTCTTTTTTCCCCTGTTATTTATTTATTTATTTGAGAGAGAGAATGTGGAGGGAGGAACAGAGGGATAGGGAGAAAGAATCTCAAGCAGACTCTGACCTGAGCACATAGCCCAACTTGGGGCTCTGGGCTCGATCCTAGGACACTAAGATCATGACCTGAGCTGAAATCAAGAGTCAGATACTCAACCCACAGAGCCACCCGGGTGTCCCATTCCTTTCTCCTCTGATCTCTTTCTAGTCAAACCCAACAGAACGTCTGAGGCCTTTGAGGGCCGTGGAGCCCATTCATAGAGTCTGCACCAGCAGCCTCCCTGGGCCCAGAGCTCGAGCAGAACAGTAGGGGTGGTGCAAGAGGGGCAACGGAAGACACCCTACATGGTAGCCAAACACACTCCCCAGCACAGTAAACATTCAGTGTCATCTTAGGTCAGAAGTGGCACTCTGGGACATATCTGGTTTCACCTCCACTGTGTGGTTTTTTTCTTTTTTTAAAGATTTGTTTATTTATTTTAGAGAGAGAGCAAGGGAGAGTGCATGCACATGGGAGTGCGGGGAGGGGCAGAGGAAGAGAATCTTCCAGCAGACTCCCTGCTGAGCGTGGAGCCCAACAGAGGGCTGATGTCACAACACATGAGATCACGAGCTGAGCTGAAACCAAGAGTGTGAGACAGCCACCCAGGCGCCCCACTCCCACTGTGTTTTCTACAAACACAAATCGGTTGCCAGTATTTAAAAATAGGGAGATTTTTGGGGCACCTTGGTGACTCAGTGGTTGAGTGTCTGCCTTCAGCTCAGGTCATGATCCAGGGGTCCTGGGATCGAGTCCCTCATCAGGCTCTCTGCAGGGAGCCTGCTTCTCCCTCTGCCTATGTCTCTACCTCTCTTTGTGTGCCTCTCATGAGTAAATAAATAAAACCTGGGTGGTTCAGTGGTTGGGCGCCTGCCTTTGGCTCAGGTTGTGATCCTGGGATCCAGGATCGAGTCCCACATCAGGCTCCCTGCAAGGAGCCTGCTTCCCCTTCTGCCTATGTCTCTGCCTTTCTCTCTCTCTCAGTCTGTGTCTCTCATGTTTTTTTTTTTTTTAATTTTTTTATTTTTATTTATGATAGTCACAGAGAGAGAGAGAGAGGCAGAGATGCAGGCGGAGGAAGAAGCAGGCTCCATGCACCGGGAGCCCGACGTGGGATTCGATCCTGGATCTCCAGGATCGCGCCCCGGGCCAAAGGCAGGCGCCAAACCGCTGCGCCACCCAGGGATCCCAGTCTGTGTCTCTCATGAATAAATAAATCTTAAAAAAATAAAATATTTAATAAATAGATAAAAATAAGGAGACTTTGTCTTTAAAAAATCCAGATTTGGGAGATCCCTGGGTGGCTCAGCGGTTTAGCGCCTGCCTTTGGTCCAGGGCGCAATCCTGGAGTCCCGGGATCGAGTCCCGCGTTGGGCTCCCTGCATGGAGCCTGCTTCTCCCTCTGCCTGTGTCTCTGCCTCTCTCTGTCTCTATGTCTATCATGAATAAATAAAAAATAAAATCTTTTTAAAAAATCCAGATTTGGGGCTCCTCGTGGAATATCAAATGATACAGCAACTCAGGGATACAGTTCCTGGGAGGCTGCAGTCACAGGGGCTGTGTGTGGCCACTGCCCCTGATCTAGGGCCTAGTTTTCTCAGTTTCAGGGCCTGCCTGGCCTGTGTGGGTGTTTCCACTCTGGACCCCTATTCCATGCTAACAAGACTATAGTCACAAGACCCAAAATTTCATGGTATCCTGCTTTATGAAGTCACCATCCGGATGGTCCAGGAAATGTTTCTATTAGTTTTCTTTGGATATCATCAAAATGAAATTACAAAATAAAAAAAATATTCTCATGGATCTCTGTCTTCCAAGTATGAGTTCCCAAACACTCAGGATCCCTCAGAATCCGTTGACTTAGTCCAGACCCCACGTTTTGAAAATGGAGGCCCAAAGAGGAGACGTGTTCACTTGAAGTCAAACAGTGCCTTATCAATAGAGGCAGAACTGAATGCACTTGTCCTCACTCAGTGCCACACTGGGGGGGGGGGGTGCACAGAAGGTCCACTTTGGCTTCAGCATTGGCCAAAATCTGCTATTTGGCTAGGGCACCAGTGATTGGAAGGCAGCATAACCCAATACTTAATTCAGCGTCTATTCTGTTACCACTTCGTGGTGTGTGATTGATGTTCAGGTGCTCACACGAGTCCCCATCCTCTCCACACAGCACAAAACGTGCATTTAAACAAACAAGATATCTCACATGGATTTACTATTCATTTCTGCATATTCACTTTCAAATTACAGGTAAACATTCAAGATCTGGTTTCAAGTAAAAAAAAAATACAGGTCCCTCAGTGGATATTTTTTAACAATGTATATATATTTTCACTGCCAGAATCAAATGCAATATTTAATATTACAAAAGAGGATGCCTGGCTGGCTCAGTCGGTGGAGCATGAGACTCTTGATCTTGGGGTCATGAGTTTGAGCCCCATGTTGGGGGTAGAGTTTATTTAATACAAAATAATAATACTATGGGGCGCCTGGGGTGGTTCAGTTGGTTAAGCGTCTGACTCTTGATTTTGGCTGAGATCATGATCTCCGGGTCATGGGATCAAGCCCCTTGTTGGGCTCTGTGCTCAGAGGGGAGTCTGCTTGAAATTCTCTCTCCCTCTACTCTTCTCCCTCATTACTCGCTAGCTCATGCTCTCTCTCTCTCTCTCATAAATGAATAAATAAATAAAATCTTTATAAAAACAATATTACAAAAGGTAAATTTTATGAAAAAAATTGTTGAGAGATTTTTAAATGGTTAAAAAGGGAAACAGACTGGCTCTACAAATCTTGCTTCCTGCACTCATAGGAAACTTAAAAGTATGATAACTAAGTTATTTAGTAATGAAATGCTAAGCATATGGTGCAGCTGAACTGCTGCAACACACCGACCCAGCGATGCAGTGGCTTAAAGGAGACAGAAGCTTACTTCTCCCTTCTGCATAATCCTGACGGGAGCAGCCTGGTGGGCAGGGAGGCTCTGCTCTGAGCAATGAGTATGGCTTCCAGCCTTCTTCTTCTACTCTGTGCCCTCTGGATCTTGTGTTCAAGCTTGTGCGAGTTAGGGGAAGAGAAAGGAAAACCAGACATTAGTTTACTGTTCTGGTAACACTTTATTTTTTAAAAAAATATTTTATTTATTTATTCATGAGAGACACAGAGAGAGAGGCAGAGACACAGACAGAGGTAGAGGCAGGCTCTTCACATGGAGCTCAATGTGGGATTCGATCCCAATGTGGGATCATGCCCTGAGCCAAAGGCAGAAGCTCAACCGCTGAGCCACCCCAGGCGTCCCTGGTAATACTTTAAATTAAGAAATAATGATAGATTCACATGAAGTTGCAAAGGAAGTACAGATGATAAAAAGACTCACCCAGGGGATCCCTGGGTGGCTCAATGGTTTAGCGCCTGCCTTTGGCCCAGGATGTGACCCTGGAGTTCTGGAATTGAGTCCTGGGATCGAGTCCCACATCGGGCTCCCTGCATGGAGCCTGCTTCTCCTTCTGCCTGTGTCTCTCTGTCTCATGAAAAAATAGATAAAATCCTAAAAAAAAAAAAAAAAAAAAAAAGACTCACCCAGGGTGCCTGGGTCCCTCAGTGGGGTAAGCATCTGGCTTTGGGTTTCGGCTCAGGTCATGATCTCATGGGTCATGGAAACGAGCCCCACGTTGGGCTCCATGCTCAGTGTAGAGTCTACTTGTCTCTCTCTCTCTGCTCCTCTCTGGCTTGTGCTCTCTCTCTCTCTCTCACTCTCTCAAATAAATAAAATATTTTTTAAAAAATTGAAAGACTCGCCTAATTTAAACTTTTTATTTTTTTTTTTAAGATTTTATTTATTCATTCATGAGACACACACACACACAGAGAGAGAGAGAGGCAGAAACACAGGCAGAGGGAGAAGCAGGCTCCATACCGGGAGCCTGATGCAGGACTCAATCCCGGGACTCCAGGATCACGCCCTGGGCCAAAGGCAGACTTAGACCGCCAAGCCACCCAGGGATCTCCTAAACTTTTTTTTTTTTTAAGATCTACTTGATTTATTCATGAGAGACACACAGAGAGAGGCAGAGACATAGGCAGAGGGAGAAGCAGACTCCCTGCGGAGAATATAATACAGGACCTGATCCCAGGACCTCAGGACCACGACCTGAGCCGAAAGCAGATGCTCATCCACTGAGCCACCCAGGTATCCCTAAACTTTTTTTTTTAAAAGACTTTATTTACTTTTTCATGAGAGACACACAGAGAGAGGCATAGACATAGGGAGAGGCAGAAGTAGGCTCCCTGTGGGGAGCCTGATGCAGGACTCTATCCCAGGACTTTGGCATCACAACCTGAGCCAAAGGCAGATGCTCGACTACTGAGCCACCCAGATGCCCAAGACTCACCTAATTTAAGAACAGGCGAGGGATTTGCATAGACGTCTCTCCTAGGAGGATACACAAATGGCCAATAAACACATGGGAAGATACTTACCATCATAGGTCACCAGGGAAATGCAAATCAGAACCACATTGAGACACCACTTCATACCACTGGAATGGCTGTGATCAAATGGGAAATAGCAAGGAGTGTTGAGGACATGGGGACACTGGGACCCTCATACCTCACTGGTGGGAATGTAAGATGGTGCAGCCACTTTGGAAAACAGTCGGCAGTTCCTCAAAAGGTTAATCATAGGGGCACCCGGGTGGCTCAGTCGATTGAGTGTCTGACTCAATTTCAGCTTAGGTCATGATTTCAGGGTTGTCATATCGAGCCCTGCATCAGGCTTTGCGCTGAGTGGGGAGACTGCTTGCGATTCTCTCTATCCCTCTCCCTCTGCCCCTCTCCCTCTTTGTGCACTCCTCTCTCTCTCTCAAATAAATATTTTTTTCTAAAAAAAGGTTAATCATAGAGTTGCCATAGAATCCAACCATTTCACTCCCCAGCATATAGTCAAGATCGTTGAAAACACAAAGACTTGTATGTACATAAATGTTCACAGCTGCATTATTCATAATAGCCACAAAGTGGAAACAACCCCAATGTCCATCCACTGGTGAATAGATGAGTAAAATGTAGGATGTCCAGAGAATAGAATATTATGTAGCCATAAAAAATAAAGTACTGATACATGCCACAATGTGGATAAACCTTGAAAACATGCTAAGCTAAAGAAGCCAGACACCCAAAAAGCTCATACATTGTATGATTTCATTTATATGAAATGTCCAGAATAGGTAAATCCATAGAAACAGAGAGTAAGTTAATAGCTTCCTAGGGCGGGATGCCTGGGTGGCTCAGCAGTTGAGTGTCTGCCTTCGGCCCAGGGTGTAATCCTGGAGTCCTGGGATTGAGTCCCACGTTGGGCTCCCTGCATGGAGCCTGCTTCTCCCTCTGCCTGTGTCTCTGCCTCTCTCTCTCTGTGTGTCTCTCATGAATAAATAAATTAAATCTTAAAAATAA
This sequence comes from Vulpes vulpes, assembly GCF_048418805.1. NCBI lineage: Eukaryota > Metazoa > Chordata > Mammalia > Carnivora > Canidae > Vulpes > Vulpes vulpes. Next base: position 9,457,033 of record NC_132780.1, read on the forward strand.
TAGTTTCCTAAGGCTGTGAGAAGGGGGAGTGGGGGAGTGACTGCTCGTGGGCACAGGGTTTTTTCTTGGAGGGCTGAACATGTTCTGGTATTAGATGGTGATGTGAAAATACTAAAAATCAGTGAATTTACACTTTGAAAGGGTGAATTTTATAGTATGTGAATTATAGCTCATAGTAAAGCTGTTATTAAAAGAGAGAGAGAGAGAGCAGCCCAGGTGGCTCAGCAGTTTAGCGCTGCCTTCGGCCCAGGGCGTGGTCCTGGAGTCCTGCGTAGGGCTCCCTGCGTGGAGCCTGCTTCCCCCTCTGCCTGTGTCTCTGCATCTCTCTCTCTCTGTCTCTCATTAATAAATAAATAAATAAATAAATACATACATACATAAATCTTTAAAAAAATAAATAAGAGAGAGAGAGAGAAGCCCCTGGATGGCTCAGTTGGTTAAGCATTCCGCACTGCCCTTGATCTCAGCTCAGGTCTTGATGTCAGGGTGGTGAGTTCGAGCCCCACCTTGGGCTCCATGCTGGTTGTGGAGCCTACTTAAAAAAAAAAAAAAAAAGATAGTAGGAGCGGCTTCCAAGCAATGTTTTTGTCAGTGAGGCGGCAGTTGAGTTGTACACATTCTCCCCCACCCCCGTTGGCAGTCACGTGCCTACTACTATGTGCCCTAGGGATGTGGGAGACTCAGGATCTAGCTGGCAGTCTAACTACCGCAGAGTGGGGAGTTCGAGGGTGTGTGTGACATGGTCCCTTGTCACGGAGGGGGCATTCCTTCTAGCATATTCCTTCCTCTTCATCCCCCACACCTTGTCAGTGCCATGTCTAATTTTTTCATCAGTGACTAACTCTCCAGTGTGTCCCCTTCCCCCATTTCCAGCTTCTGCCCTGGTTTGTCCTCTCTTTTGAGAGTCACTTCCCCAGTTTCCCCCCTGAGCTGCCATTCTTGCCCTCTCTGACCTACCCTCCCCACAGTAGCCAGAGGTGTTCCTGAAACACAACTCTCATTCTGTCCCGCCCCCCTCCTTAGCTTTCCACAGCTCCCTAGTGTATTATCTGGGTCCCACTAAACTGAGCTCTGGGAGGGAAGGCCTCTGTCTATACTTGGAGCCTAGGACAGTGCGGAGCACATACTAGGTGGTCAAATATTTATTGATTGCATGAACAGGGCCAACTGGGATGAGGATCAAGGAAGGCTGGGGGACCTGGGGGGCTCAGTCGGTTAAGCGTCTGCCTTTGGCTCAGGTCATGATCACCAGGTGCTGGGATCTAGTGTTAGGATCCAACTCCCTGCTCAGCGGGGAGTCTGCTTCTCCCTCTCCCTCTGCCCCTCCCCGCTGCTTGTGTTTTCTCTCTTAAGTAAATAAATAAAATCTCTGGGGGCGGGGGGAGAGAGAGAGAGAGAGAATGAGGGAAGGCTTTTTGTGGCAGTGATATCTCAGGAAAGCTCTAAGACCTGTCTCCAGGAGCGCAGGGAAGGGTCGGCAGGGCGTCCCAGGTAGGAGGAGCCGGCGGTCGGTGCCAAGCCCAGATTGTTGTTGCAGAGCTGGGGTCTGGGCCGGAGTGGAGGGCTGGGGAGAAGCTGCGGGGGGCGGGTACAGGGGTGCGGGGGCTCATCAGAGCCTGTCTTTCAGACGAGCGCGAGGCCGTGCAGAAGAAGACCTTCACCAAGTGGGTGAACTCGCACCTCGCCCGCGTTGGCTGCCACATCGCGGACCTCTACGCCGACCTCCGGGACGGCTTTGTGCTCACGCGGCTCCTGGAAGTGCTGTCCGGGGAGCAGCTGGTGAGGGGACCCGGGGCCCGGCGGCGGGGGCGGCCCTGGGATCCGGGTTAGGGCTGTGACCCGGGGCGGCTAACTTCCCAGAAGGGCGGGTGGGCTAGCGCCCTCGTTATTCAGGGGGCGGGGCTAAGGCGCGGGGGCGGGGCGTGGTGAGCCTGGGGGCGTGGCTGGGAACTGCAGCGGGGTTACGTGGACCGTGAAGGCCGCGGTTCCTGCGGACTCGGGGCTTGGGATGGGGAGTAGTGCTGTTGCAAGACGACTGGCTATAAAATAGGGGCAGGACCCTGTTGCAGGGGTCTATGGATGAGGGTGCCGTGGTCATCGGGAGGGAAGGCCCGGGTCATGGAACCATGGGGAACGAAACAGGACCCTGGTATGAGTCTGGCTTGTGTGGGTTGCAGCTGTATTTCTGGGCTTGGGTGAGGCTTCATCGCAAAGGGTGGGATTCTGAGGGAGCTAGAGATTTATTAAGGGAGCTCAGAAACCGTGAGTGGCACGGCTAAAGAACAGAAACAAACGCCCCTGGAAGTAATAGTGCAATAAACGAGGGGAGACCTGGGGGAATGGGCGTGGCTCCAAGCAAGGGCCCGGCGGGGAGGCAGGGGGGGTGTGGCCATGGACCTGGGGGCCACGCCGAGGTGGCCTGGACAGAGATCCAGGGGGAGGGACGAGTCGCAGCAGATTGCTGAGGCTTCTTAAGACGTGTGGCTACAGGTCGGAGGCGGAGCTTCAGTAGAGTGGGTGGGGTCAGGAACTAGAATTAGCCTCGAAGGGACGGACCCTTGAAAGGGGTCTGGCTCTGGGAAGGGGCAGGGCTTCTTCAAAAGGATTGGGTCCTAGGTCTTTAAAAAGACTGGGGGGGGGGGGGGGGGGCGTGGCTTGGGCTTGGCCATCCAGGAGGCGTGGCCGTGAGGGCCGGCGTCTTTGGAAGGGGTGAGGCCTGGGGCACAGGGCACTTGGCCGGGCTGTCCACCTCCCAACGCGCCTGCCACCCTAGCCGAGGCCCACGCGCGGTCGCATGAGGATCCACTCGCTGGAAAACGTGGACAAGGCGCTGCAGTTCCTGAAGGAGCAGCGCGTGCACCTGGAAAACGTGGGCTCGCATGACATCGTGGATGGGAACCACCGACTGACTTTGGGGCTAGTCTGGACCATCATCCTGCGCTTCCAGGTGATCCCCAAGTGACCCCGCCCGGCCTTCCCCCGCCAAGGTGTGGCCTTAGGAGGGCATCTCCCCCTCTCATTCGTTCATCTCAAAAATTTTCCCAGTATGATGAGGGAATCCTATTCCAGGTGATGGGGGTGAAAATTATGATAAAAATAACAATCATTATCACTACCGTCACTATGATAATTTATTTATACGTTTTTTTTTTTACTCCATTCCAGGCACTGTTCTAAGCACTTGGCATTTAATACACACAACAACCCCATAAATTAGGTACCGTTTATTACATTTTATGGTAAGGAAAGTGAAGCCCAGAGAGGAGAAGTAATGTGTTCAAGGTCATACAGCTGGATAGTGGAGCTGGAATTCAAATCCGGGCAATTTTACTGTTCAGAAGCAAAATGGACACATTTTCTTCTCTTTACTTTCTTTTTTTTTAATCGACAAGCTTTCTGTCTTTATGGAGCTTACATTGTGGTGGGTGAGACAGACAATAAACCAACCCTTAAGTAATTAAACTGGAGGTATATGAGAAAGGCATCAGCTCTAGGTAAGAGCTTTGCAAAAAAGAATACATTATGATAAGGCAGTAAAAGGAATACAAAATATCAGGTTGACGAGATTTTAGACTTGGTTGGAGAAGGGCTCTCTGAGAAGCTGGTGGTTGCATAACATGAAGATGAAGGGAGAAAGCATCCCAGGCAGGAGGCACAGCATATGCAAAGGCCCTGACTGGGGTAGGAAGGAGCTGGAATATTGGAGGTATAGAATGACCACTATGGCTAGAGAATAGGAAGCAAGGGGGAACCTGGGAGGAGATGAGGTCAGAGGAGTCGACAGGGTCTAGGTGATCTGCGATTAGCAGATTTTATTCTGTTTGAGATGGGGAGAAATTAGAGAGTTTTATCAAGAGGATGGCATGATCAGATTTAGACAGATCTCTTTGCGTTGGGGGTGGTCGTCAAAATTGGGGGCTGGGTGGCCAGGGAAAAAAGACTGGAGCTGGACTGGGAGATGCTGGGGCCACCCTGAGACAGTCCAAGGAGGAGGAATGGGTTTGAGGGACAATTCGGGACATGATGGTGGTAAAGAGTCTAGGACATCAGGATGAACATTTAGCAGTTCATTGGATCATGGGAATAGAGCTCAAGGGATGGGTGGGGGCTGGAGACAGACATGGGTATTGCCAAAACAAATCAGGGAACAAGACTGGGGGTGAGGGATCACTGCTGGTGGCTGGAGCCCTGCCATAGAGGTTGGGACCTCCTGGGAACCTAGTTTTTTTCCCTTAGAATCCAAATGCCAAACTCAGCTCTTGAGTCCAGGACCAAAGTCTCAAATACCCATTTGAGGCTCTTCAACCTGTTTTAGATTCTGGGTCACTAAGGACTTTATTAACACCTACTAAGTGCAATATAGCAGGAAACAAACATCCTGTGGTCCTGGAACTTTTTTTTTTAAGATTTTATTTATTTATTCATGAGAGACACAGAGAGAGGCAGAGACAGGCAGAGGGAGAAGCAGGCTCCCTGCGGGGAGCCCAATGGAGAACTTGATCCTAGGACCCCGAGACCATGACTTGAGCTGAAGGCAGACACTCAACCACTGAGCCTCTCAGGTGCCCCTAGTCCTGGAGCTTTTACAGGTTAGTGAGAGCATTAGTCTGCTAGGGCTCCTGTAACAAAATACCAGACTCAGTGGCTTAAACAAACGGAAATTTATGTTCTCAAGTTCTAAAAACTGGAAGTTCAAGATCAAGCTGCCAGCAGGGTCAGTTCCTCCTGAGGCCTCTCTTCTTGGCTCACAGATGGCCACCTTCTCTGCATCCTCACATGGCCTCTTCCCTGTGTGTGCACATTTCTTGGGGTCTCTTCCTCTTCTTATAAGGACACCAGTCATTTTGGGGCTCCACCTGTATGGCCTTACTTAACCTTAATTATCTCCATAAAGGCCTAATTTTCAAATATAGTGAAATATAGTGGGGGTCAGAGCTTCCACTTATAAATTTTGAGGGGGGCACAATTCAGTCCACAATGAGGAGACAGTAAATCGGATGAATAAATAAAATGTAGAGATGATGATAGATGCCAAGGAGATAATAAGGCAGAAAAGGAGGACGTGAAATTTGAGTAGACATACTTTGATTTAAAATCAAGTGGTTGGGGGGATCCCTGGGTGGCTCGGCAGTTTAGTGCCTGCCTTTGGCTCGGGCGCGATCCTGGAGTCCCGGAATCAAGTCCACGTCAGGCTCCCAGCATGGAGCCTGCTTCTTCCTCTGCCTGTGTCTCTGCCTCTCTCTCTATATATATATCTATCATGAATAAATACATAAAATCTTTTTAAAAATAAAATAAAATAAAGTGGTTGGGGGGGGGTGCTCCTGGGTGGCTCAGTCAGTTAAGCAGCTGCCTTTGGCCCAGGTCATGATCCCAGGGTCATAGGATTGAGCCCCACGTCAGGCTCCCTGCTCAATGGGGAGCCTGTTTCTCCCTCTCCCTCCGCTGCTCCCCCTGCTTGTGCTCTCTCTGTGTCAAATAAATAAATAAAACTTTTAAAAAAAAATAAATAAGGGCCCCTGGGTGCCTCAGTGGCTGACGGTCTGCCTTTGGCTCAGGTCATGATCCCAGGGTCCTGGGATCAAGTACCGCATCAGACTCCCTGCAGGGAGCCTGCTTCTCCTTCCGCCTATGTCTCTGCCTCTCTCTATGTGTCTCTCATGAATAAATAAATAAAATATTTTTTAAATAAATAAATAAATAATCAAATAAAATAAAGTGGTTGGCAAAGCCCTCACTGAGAGGTGACAAGTGAATCAAGACATCAAGTTGGGGTGGAGCTATGTGGGCCCCTGAGGGAAAGAATGGCCAGTGCAAAGGCCCTGAGGCAGGAGGATGCTAGTGATTTGATGAAGAGGACAGCAGGTCTCTAGAGCAGAGTAGGCTGCTCCAGAGTAGGTTGAAGATGAGGTCAAAAACTTCCTGAGGGGAAATTGACTTTTGCCGTGAGTGAGATGGACACCCTGAGGGTCTTGAGGCTGAGAGGCATGTGATCTGATCCAGGTGGTCACAGGGTTCCTCTCTGCTATTAGAATAGACTGTAGGGGCAGGAGCAGGGAGACCAGCCTGGAGGTGACTGCACTAGCCCGGGCTGGAAATGATGGTGGCTTGAATCAGGGAAGTGGCCCAGAAACCAAAGTATGGAGGCCTCCCTAGAAACTGAGACCTTAGTCCACAACTACCTCCCCTAATTGTAGACATTGCAAAACACTCCAGATCCCACTCTCCTCCTCCTGAACCCCCAACACCAGCCCAAAGCTGCCTCCCTCATCTCCTCTGTCACCTACCACCCTCCCTGGCCGCAGGGTACGCCCGTGGCTCCCAGGCTCGTGCCCTCCAGGTCCCGGCAGCCATGTTGTGTCTCCTCACAGATTCAAGTCATCAAAATCGAGACTGAGGACAACAGAGAGACCCGCTCAGCCAAGGATGCACTGCTCCTGTGGTGTCAGATGAAGACAGCTGGGTAAGCACACATCCTCCCCCACCCCCCCCCCCCCCCCCGCCCCACCAGGCCCCTAACCTAATCTTGAGGGTTCCTTCTGGGACTGGAGTATAGGGGCAGCCCAAGCCCTCAGGGTCAAAAGTTACATCTGAAGTTAGTGAACTGGTAACTCTTCTGACCTTGACAAATAAACCCCTGTAACAATCTGGAAGGTCTGGTTCAAACTTCCAACTTGGGCTCCTCGGAGGACCATGCTGGATAGTAGTGGACTGTCCCCATCCTGCCCCCTTCGGTCCCCCCGCCTCAGGAGGCCTCACGTGCACCTATGTGGACACCCCAGCCCTATTCCTGAGCTGTGGCCGACCCCCACTCCGAAAGCAGCCACCTCTCAGCCTAAGAGGGTGCACACTGGGGCTCGGGCAGCTCCCGTGAGGAGTTCAGGCTTCTGGTACCTTCAGTGGGGCTGAGAAGGGAGCTGTGTAGCTCTGCTGGGGAGTCCCCAAGAGCCCCAGCTCTCCACCCTCTGCCCTGAGGGGGGCCGTGGCCTGGAACTCAGGGGCTCCTGGAGAGCTGCCCCTGGGAGGAAGAGGGGGCAGGTATGGATGGAGACTGGGCTCTCTGGTGCTCAGCCTTCTGGGGGCCGGCTGGCTGGCTCTTTCACTGTGTCTTGTGTTTACTTCTATGTCTGCTTTCCCTTGTTCCTATCTCTCCCTCCCCCTACTCTCTCCCCCCTTCTCTCTCCCTTCTCATCTCCTCCCTTCCCTTCTTTCTTTCCGCATCTCTGTCTGTATCCTGTTTTCTCTCCATCTCTCTTTCTCTCTATCTCCCTGCCATCTCCCTGCCTCAATTGATCTATCATCTATCTATTTATCTATTTATCTATTTATCTATCTATCTATCTATCTATCTATCATCATCATCATCATCTATCCACCCTCCCATCCATCCATCCCTGTCTATCTCTCTCTCTCTCCCTTCCTCCCTCTTTTTCCTCCCAATTATCTCCATCTCTGCCTCTGTCTCTCCTTTCTATGCTTCCAGTTACCCCGAGGTAAACATCCAAAATTTCACCACCAGCTGGAGGGATGGCTTGGCCTTCAACGCGCTCATTCACCGGCACAGGTACCCACTGACCTGGGGCAGCCCGGCCCTGCCCTGCACCCCCACTCCGCGTCCCTTGGGTACACACACGCCTGTACATGTGTACATGCAGATGACACACATAGATGCAAGGACCCATCCCTTAACATGCACGCCCTTCACACTTACACAAGGCACACACCCCTGCAGAACCCCATCCAGGCCGTGTACTCTGTGTGTGCATGGAAACACACGTATGTACCATCATGCAAATGTGTATACACACTTATACTCATGCACATACACAGCCCATGCCTGCTACTTCCAGGCCCCCAGGGCAGAGAGCTCACTCCCCCTGGACTGTCCTCTCTGGTGTGGGCACAGCACCCCCTCTCATAAGAAAGGCTTTCTTCTAGGGGAGCCCCAGAGCCCCCCTTCTGCTTCCCTACACACTTACCTTTCACATCCGAGGGCCCGCCGCTGAATTGGCTGAGGGGTGGGTATCCAGACAAATTGCCCCCATGTCTTGATTGTCCACATGACAGATTAGGGAAACTGAGGCCCCGAGCCTGGGAAGAACATGCTCTAGTGTGGTGGGAGTGGAACCCAGCCTTTTCTGCCAGAGGCACAGGTTCACTCACAAGCCTTGCCTGTCATGCATACGCACCCATACACTTGGGGAGACCCAGCCCCACCCCCACAGCCAGAAACCCACCAGCTCTACCCAATGGCAACATTGGTTGAACGCTTCCTGTATACCTGGGATTGTTCTCGGTGCTTTCCAATAAGTCATTTAATATTCAGTGAGCCTGGGACACCTGGGTGGCTCAGTGGTTGAATGTCTGCCTTTGAATCAGGAACTGATCCTAGAGTCCTGGGATAGAGTCCTGGGATCGAGTCCTGCATCAGGCTCCCCACAGGGAGCCTACTTCTCCCTCTGCCTATGTTTGCCTCTCTCTGTGTGTCTCTCATGAATAAATAAATAAAATCTTTTTTTTTAATAAATAAAATCTTAAAAAAATATATTCAGTGAGCCTGTGAGACAGATGCTAGTAGTCTAGTAGTATTATCTCCATTTTACAGATGAGAAAACTGAGGCATGGAGAGACAAAATAGCTTACCCAGTGTGACAGCCAGGAAGTAGTCGAGTTGCAGTGTGAGCCCCATGGGCTGGCTGTAGACCTCACACTTTGAACTGCTGTGTAATAATACTGTTTAGAAGCATGCTCAAGTAGACATGTGTGTTGTGAAGTCATTGTACACATGCCCTCATGCAGTTGTCACAGCCACAGAGGAATGCACAGACACGTACTGGCACACACAACTTTCCCCTGGGCCAGGTGGCACCCCTCCTGCCCCTCGTCATGGCGGGGGGCGGCGCTCAGACAAGGATGGTGGCTCTCTTGCCCACTGGCCCTGGAGCCTGCCTGCTGCCTGCCCACTCTGTGTCCCCACCCAGGCCCGATCTCGTGGACTTCAGCAAACTCACCAAGTCCAATGCCAACTACAACCTGCAGAGAGCCTTCCGCACGGCTGAGCAGCACCTGGGGCTGACGCGTCTGCTGGACCCTGAGGGTAAGCCCTGCACACCCTTACACCCCAGCCCGACTAACTCTTGGGGGGACTCCTGACCCCAATGCCCACATCTACTCCATCCTGCTGCAATCCCATCCCAAACCCAAGGCGCTCCGTCCCAGCTCCTAGCCCCTCCCCTTCCTCATCTCCAATGCCTCCTCCTCCCTGGCTTCCAGTCCCTTCCTTGGCATCTCCGTCTCCAACCTGAACCCCACCTTAACCCCCTCCCCTTCCCATGCCCACTCCCACCCACAGTGAGCTCCCCCAAGCCCAACCCCCTTCCCTCCCTAGCTCCAGCCCCACCCCCAAGATTATCCCCCATCCCCATCCCCTGATTCAGCCTCCCTCCTAATCCATGATCATGCCAACACCAATCTCCCCAGTCTCTGGAATAACAGCTGTTCCCTTTCTCTGAGCATCTCATGTGCCAAGCACATGGCCAGGGATTTTATTGAAACTTCTCCCCTTCATCCTCAAGCTGACCCGGTTGGATAGAACTTATCTATCCTGTTTTAAAGTGATAGAGATGAAAGGCTCAGAGATATGAAGTCACTTGCCCAGCATCACACTGCAAACCAGCAAATGGGACTTCTGTAGTCTGTGCTCAGTGCCTGCCTGGCACATAGTGTTTGGTGGCTGTCAGTTTCATGAGTTGGTGGAGTGAAAGGCCAAGTGTAACACTGTGCATTCAGTGGGCAGATCAAAATGATCATTGGAATTCATTGAGTTTCTCCTCTGGGCCAGGCTATTCTTTCTAATACTTATAGGGCTCCCAGGTGGCAGGCACTGTCCTTACTGTTATAATGGAGAAACTGAGGCTTAGAGAAGTTAGGCCTATTTCCTAAGGACATGCAGTGAGTAAGTGGTTGAACAGGGATTCAAGCACATGCTTCCTCCAAAGCCCATGTCCTTGACCTCTGACCTCATATACCATTAATACATTTAATAAATATTTATTGAACTCTTACAGTGTGCTGGGCATGGCTAGAACAATGGTGAAAAAAGATAGGCACAGGGGGGCCTGGGTGGCTCAGTCGGTTAAGTGGCTGCCTTCTGGCTCAGGTCATTATCCCAGAGTCCTGAGATTAAGCACCCCCCCCCTCCAGTCGGGCTTCCTGCTCAATGGGGAGTCTGCTTCTCCCTCTCCCTCTGCTGCTCCCCCTCCTGCTGTGCTCTATCTTGCTCTCTCTCTGTCAAATAAATAAATAAAATCTTTTACAAAGATAAATAAGAAAAATATTTTAAAAAAGAAAAAGACAGGCACAGCCTTTGTGCTCATGAAGCTTGAACTCAAGATAAGGGCATGATCACATAAATGAATATTTAATTGAAAATTATAAGTTCCAGGAGGAGTTCCAGGATAAGATGCCACGAGGAAGACTAATGGGGTGGGGGGGGGCAACTCTTCACAGGCTGAACAGGGAGGCTTATCTGAGGAAATGTGAGTTGAGCCCTGAAGGATGAGTGGGAGTTAGGCACACAGAAGAAGGAACATTGTTCTATATAGTGAAAACAGCATGTGCGGGCAGCCTGGGTGGCTCAGTGGCTTAGTGCTGCCTTCAGCCCAGGGTATGATCCTGGAGACTCGAGATCGAGTCCCACGTCTGGCTTCCTGCATGGAGCCTGCTTCTCCCTCTGCCTGTGTGTGTCTCTGCCTTCTCTGTATCTCTCATGAATAAATAAATAAAATCTTAAAAAGAAAAGCATGTGCAAAGGGCCTGAGGTGGAAGGTAGAGTGGTGTGAAATAATTATGGCTAGTTTCTCTATGGTGGTTTGCATATGTTGGGTACTGTTTAATCTCGTGAGGTAGATCTCTATTTGGCAGATACAAAAATTAAGGAACAGAGAGTTTAGTTATCTTGCCCAAGGTCACACAGCTAGTAAGAGTGGGCTCTCCCTCCATCCTCCTAGTCCCTGTCAGAATGCTCACCGTCATGCTTCCCCACTCTCCTTTCCCCCCAGATGTGAACATGGAAGCTCCAGATGAGAAGTCCATCATCACCTATGTGGTGTCTTTCTACCACTATTTCTCCAAGATGAAGGCTCTGGCTGTCGAGGGGAAGCGGATCGGGAAGGTTTGGGGAGCCAGAAGAAGGGGTGGATGGGAACCACCTGGGGGTACCTCTGGGATGAAGCTGACCCCATCTTCCTTCGCCGGGCCAGGTCCTGGACCAAGTGTTGGAGGTGGGGAAGATCATTGAGCGCTATGAGGAGCTGGCGGCCGAGCTGCTGGCCTGGATCCACCGCACCGTGGGCCTCATCAGCAACCAGAAGTTTGCCAACTCATTGAGTGGGGTGCAGCAGCAGCTCCAGGCTTTCACGGCCTATTGCACGCTGGAGAAGCCAGTCAAGTGAGGCCCAGCTCAGGAGGGAGGGCAGCAAGTGGAGGTGTGGAGGCGGGGTTCCTGAGCTCAAGCCCCTTCAGGTTTCAGGAGAAGGGGAACCTGGAGGTGCTGCTCTTCAGCATCCAGAGCAAACTACGTGCCTGCAATCGTCGCCTCTTTGTGCCTCGGGAGGGCTGTGGCATCTGGGATATCGACAAGGTGAAGTTGAGAGTATGGGGGAGAGGCAGGGTGACTCTGTGCGGTTGTGTAGGTTGTGCACTGCTCAAGGGAGCCATTTATATTGTAGACGCCATGGATTGGATATTTGTCCTGACAGCCTTCCAGCAGGAAAGTGTCATGAAGGAGCAATACATTTTTTCCCCCAGTTTACACGAAGGCACTGTGAATGCTAAGAGTCACCTCTGACAGAGAAGCCAGGGCCATCAAAGTGGGGGGGGGTCTGACTGCCTCCTCCCATCTCCCTAGGCCTGGGGCCAGCTGGAGAAGGCAGAGCACGAACGGGAGGCTGCTCTGCGGGCTGAGCTGATCCGGCAGGAGAAGCTGGAACTGCTGGCTCAGAGGTTTGACCACAAGGTGGCTATGAGGGAGAGCTGGCTGAATGAGAACCAGCGCCTGGTCTCCCAGGTAGGGCATTCAGGGCTCGGCTCTGGGGGCAAAGGAGGGAGGGGCAGGGCTGGTGGCCCTGGGACCAGAGAGGGAGTCTCCCTCTCCTAAGCGAGACAGAAGTGTTGGCTTAGTCTCCTAGGTGGCGAGTGAGGGTGGGAAGGGAGAGCTGGTCTCCTAAGTGAGCAGTGGGGGAAGGGAGCAGGCCAGATCTCCAAGGTAACAGGAGAGTGAGGTTGGTCTCCAGGGTAACTAGAGAGGACAGAATTAGTCTCTTCAGGGATAGGGAGACTATTTAATTAGACTAAGTGACTGAGGAGGTTGTATCTGGTGTCCAGGGTAACTTGGGAGGATAGACTTGGTCTCCTAAGTAACAGGGAAGGGTAGGCCTGGTCCCCAGGCTCTCGGGCAGTGGTAGGATGGGAACCGTTTCCTGGGTGATGAGTTTAAGGCTAGGGATGTGGTGAAGAAGTGCAGGGCTGGTCTCCAGGGTAACCGAGGAAGATGGGGCTGGTCTCCAAGGTAACCTGGGCTGGTGTGGGAGGGGCAGGGTAACAGGTGCATGGCGGGGGCAACATGGGTGAGCACCCGTGGCCTGCCCTGCCCTGCCCTGCCCCGCCCCAGGACAACTTCGGGTATGAGCTGCCAGCAGTCGAGGCAGCCATGAAGAAGCACGAAGCCATCGAGGCGGACATTGCGGCCTATGAGGAGCGGGTGCAGGGCGTGGCCGAGCTGGCCCAGGCACTGGCAGCTGAAGGCTACTATGATGCCCGGCGCGTGGCGGCCCAGCGTGACAGCGTCCTGCGCCAGTGGGCCCTGCTGACCGGGCTGGTGGGCGCCCGGCGGACGCGGCTCGAGCAGAACCTGGCCCTGCAGAAGATCTTCCAGGAGATGGTGTACATGGTGGACTGGATGGAGGAGATGCAGGTGGGCCGGACCTGGAGCCCAGGGCTGTAGACACTGAGGGTTGTCGGGGAGCTGGAGAGGGTTGGGGAGAGAGACGGGAAGAGATAGAGACAGAAGGGCATAGGCGAGAAAGAGGTGGAGTCAGAGGGAGGGAGATGCTAGAGCCCAGGAACATGGAGAGAGGGGAGGTGGAACACTCAGAGAGAGAGAGAGAGAGATGCTGACAGGGACAAGGCAACTGAGACAGAGATCAGAGTTCAAGGGATGGGTTGGAGGAGCTGAAGAGTAGTCCGGACAGGGACAGTGTGGAGTGGGCCTGGCCTGAGGGCCAAGGCCAAACATGTGCTCAGTGCTGCCCCCTCTTGTAGGCTCAGCTGCTCTCCCGCGAGTGTGGGCAGCACCTGGTGGAGGCCGAGGACCTGTTGCAGAAGCACGGACTGTTGGAGGGGGACATCGCGGCCCAGAGTGAGCGGGTGGAGGCACTCAACGCTGCTGCCCTGCGTTTCTCTCAGCTGCAGGGTGAGTTTAGGGTGGAGACTTTCAGGGCTGGGGCTAATAGAAACAGAACGACTCTGTAAGAGACAGTAAGAAGGAGTGAGCTCCCTGTCTTTGGAGGCATCCAAGCACAAAATAGATTCACATTCCAGCAGGGATATCATGGGGGAAATTATTGCCTTGGGTGGACGTTAGATCACATGACTCCTTCCTGGTTTGAGATTCTGCAGTAACATTTACATTTTTATCAAGCACTTGTATAAAACGAAGCCCTTCACAGCCAAATCTCAGTGAATGCTGTAAAACGACTGTGTAAGGTAATATATAGTCAGGGCCTGTTTGGCAGCAAATAATAGAAACTTGGTTCAGTTAGCTTCTGGGGAAAGGGGGAGTGTCTTGGCCGATGTAACTAAAAGTCCATCCAGGGAGGGGCAATTCGGCTTCAGGCATGGCTGGATCCAGGGATTGTCCAATAATGCTTTGAAGACTCCATCTCTCTGATTGTTGTATCTATGTTTGTGTCACTCATGGGCGGTCCCTCCCCTTGTGTAAATCTGGGATTATTCAGCCCCATGTTTACATCCTAGCAACTTAGTGGGCTGAACAGGAGACAAGCCCCTTTGCCCCAATATTTCTGACAAATGGTTCAAGGAGAGCTTTCATTTCCCCATTGGGGGTTCCATCCTCTCCACTCAGCCAAGCATTGTAACTCCAGGCCCTACAGTGAGCTAATCGGCCACATCTATGTGACATGCCCACCCCAGCGCCAAGAGTGGGGTCGGCTCTTTCCAAAGACTTGGACTGAGGAAGAGGAGGGTGGAAGCCATTACCAGCAGCAGGGGGGTGGATGCTGATAGGCAAAACCAAGACTCGCTCTAAAAAGGTTGTCATTGTACTGATGTCAACTTCCAGTCACAGTCCACCAGGAATCCCCCTGTTGTCAGACTGAGTTGGGGTTGTTGGCTCTTTGCACACACCCTGGGGAACCATGGGGCCTCTCAGCAGGAGGATGTCAGGATGGGCTTGTTACAGGTTGTGGGCTTGTGTTAGGTGATTTGGGGAATATTTATGCGGTGTGTTTTGCTGTGGATTGAATACTTCTGGGAGGTGGGAATAACTAGGTGATGGCTCATCTTAGTTATCGTTGTCCAGGTTGGGGGGGGGGTGGAGGAATTGGCAGCCATCATTCACCTGAGCTGGGGCGGGGGATGGGTGGTAGCTTCTGTGGCTTGCACAGTGACCTCTTTTCTGTGTGTGCTCAGACGCGGTTGTGGGAGGGTCTCGTTTCCATGCCACTCCCTCGTGGTCACAGAGTGGCCTTGCCTGAAGTTGCTGTCCTGCGAAACCGTGTATGCAAGCTGTGAGTGCAGACGAGACTGCTTTTTGCTTTCTTGCAAAAGAAAAGGAAAGGAAAGGCCCAGAGCCATGGAGCTAAGAGGCTTCCAGGCACCTGTTGCACTCCTGTGTCTGGAGCCACAGCCCTTTGGAATCCTGAAGCATCAGTAGAAAAGGCAGGGCCTGTCTGGCTTGCAGACAGGGGGTGGTTCTCACTCTTACGGGCTGGGTCAAGTGTTGGAGTTTCCTTCCACACCCCATAGGACATGCCCACCCTGGCTCAGCCCATGTCCCAACCTCAGGAGAGGCTGTTGGGACCCTCTCCTTCTCCTTAGGGATGTTTGTCTTAGAAGGATCCCTCTGTCTTCTCCTTGTGAGATCTCGATGCCTGGTGGCAGCCAGTGGCACCACACCAACAGCAAAGAGGCTGGGGGTGGGGTATGTTATGGTGACGAGAAGCAGCGCTGCCTGACATGTGGTCTAGAGGGTGGCCTCCCTGATCTGTCACTTCTTAGCTGATCCTGCGCAAGTGGCTTCCTTCCCAGAACCTCAGTTTCTTCATCTGTAAGATGGGGCTAATAAGGATACTGCCCCACAGCGTGGTTGTGAGGATGAGATGACGTTGTGCCAGAGTCAGGCCTGGATACACGAATGCCTTGTTGCTGTTGATTTTTCAGTTGGATGCTTTGGTATTTGGGTCAGTTTCAGTGAATGTCCAGAATTCTGGAAATGGCACATCCCATCTGGGGCAGTGGCTCTCACAGTGTTTTGACCCACTAAGAAATACGTTTACCTCCTGACCCAGAGTTCATACGCACATGTGCATACACAGGCACAAAGGTTTTATGAAACAATGCTTCCCCTTACCTTCTGTGTTGCATCCTGATATTTTCTTTTTTTTTTTTTTTAAGACTTTATTTGAAAGAGAGCAAGCACAAGCAGGGGGAGCAGCAGAGGGAGAGGGAGAAGTAGGCTCCTCACTGAGCAAGGAGCCTAATGTGGGACTCGATCCCAGGATTCTGGGATCATGACCTGAGCCAAAGGCAGATGCTTAGCTGACTGAGTCACCTAGGTGCCCCACATCCTGATATTTTCTGTTCATTCTATTCTTATCCCATTAAAGAAATGCTGGCTGTGAGCCATTAAGTTATTTTCACAATTCTCTGGTCACAAACCAGAATTCTAGGAGGAAGGTGAACTCTTTGAATAAAAAAGGGAGTTCAGGTCATCACTGGAGTTAAGAGATAAGGCAACAAAGGATAAAAGGGGGAACCCAGAAAATGACTCAAGAATAGAGATATTTCCGGTTGCTTGGCTGGCTCAGAGGGTAGTAAGTGTGAGCCCTAAATTTGGTGTAGAGATTACTTAAAATAAAAATAATAGAGATGTTTCATTTGGTCCAGTCCTGGAGGAATACAATTAACCCTAAAATATACAGATTTTAGGATTCTCTGAATCTCAGTTTCCACCCATCATTCAATCAGTACTAAGTCACTGTTTTTTTTTCTTTTTTTCTTTTTTTAGATTTTATTTTATTTAATCATGAGAGATACAGAGCAGGAGAGAGAGAGAGGCAGAGACACAGGCAGAGGGAGAAGCAGGCTCCATGCAGGGAGCCCAATGTGGGACTCGATCCCAGATCTCCAGGATCACGCCCTGGGCTGCAGGCGGCGCTAAACCGCTGCTCCACCCGGGCTGCCCTAAGTCACTGTTTTAATCGAGCCACACTGTGCTGGGCAATGATGGGGACACAGTGTGACGGAGACCCTGCCCTCATGGGGCTCCTGCCCTTGTGGGGCTCCCAGTCCAGGTCCTGCCCTCATGCGACTCCCAGTCCAGTGGGGGTGACAAAACAGGCAGTGATAGCCAGAGGGGTCAGGGCTGGGATGGTGGGGAGGACACAGGCAGAGGGGTCAGGGCTGGGGTAGAGGAAGAGGAGAGGCCTGGGGGAGCCAGAGAAGGCGCCTGCTCCAGACACCCTGTCTAGGGCTGCGGGGCCGCGCAACCTCGCACCCCATGAAGCCTACCTAGCCAAGGACAGGACAGGTAGCCTGCACCTCCGTCTCGGCGCCCCCTGCCGGTGGCCAACCCGGGATCCTCCCCTTCTCCTGGCCCAGGCTACCAGCCCTGCGATCCGCAGGTCATCTGCAACCGCGTGAACCACGTGCACGGCTGCCTGGCGGAGCTGCAGGAGCAGGCGGCGCGACGGCGCGCCGAGCTGGAGGCCTCGCGGAGCCTGTGGGCGCTGCTGCAGGAGCTGGAGGAGGCCGAGAGCTGGGCCCGCGACAAGGAGCGCCTCCTGGAGGCGGCGGGCGGCGGCGGCGGCGGCGGCGGCGGCGGGGCGGCGGGCCCCGGGGGCTCGGCGGGCGGCGCGCACGACCTGTCCAGCACTGCGCGCCTCCTGGCGCAGCACAAGATCCTGCAGGGCGAGCTGGGCGGGCGGCGGGCGCTGCTGCAGCAGGCCCTGCGGCGCGGCGAGGAGCTGGCTGCGGCCGGCGGCGCCGTGGGCCCGGGCGCCGACACGGTGCACCTGGCGGGGCTGGCGGAGCGCGCGGCGAGCGCCCGGCGGCGCTGGCAGCGGCTGGAAGAGGCGGCGGCGCGGCGCGAGCGGCGGCTGCAGGAGGCGCGGGCGCTGCACCAGTTCGGCGCCGACCTCGACGGGCTCCTGGACTGGCTTCGCGACGCCTACCGCCTAGCAGCCGCGGGCGACTTCGGCCACGACGAGGCGTCCAGCCGCCGCCTGGCCCGCCAGCACCGCGCGCTCACGGGGGAGGTGGAGGCGCATCGCGGGCCCGTGGGCGGCCTGCGGCGTCAGCTGGCGACACTGGGGGGCGCCAGCGGGGCCGGGCCGCTGGTGGTGGCACTGCAGGTGCGCGTGGTGGAGGCGGAGCAGCTGTTCACCGAGGTGACCGAGGTGGCGGCGCTGCGGCGCCAGTGGCTGCGAGATGCCCTGGCGGTCTACCGCATGTTTGGCGAAGTGCACGCGTGCGAGCTGTGGATCGGTGAGAAGGAGCAGTGGCTGCTGGCCATGCGCGTGCCGGATTCGCTGGACGACGTCGAGGTGGTGCAGCACCGGTGAGCGCGCCCTTGCGGGACCCCGGGGGCCCCTTCCTCGTGCACGCAAGTCTCGCCTTCCTTAGTTCAACCGGCCCCACCTCCGCTCAGCTGGGGCCAGGGTTCCAGGGAAATGGGACCGGGAGTAGTTCGCACCGATGAGTGCTTGTAGGACGCTTAGCAAAAGCCTGGGCGCAGGGAGCGTTTCAGGAGCGTTTGCTGTTATTATGAAGCTTATGTTCACCTGGCGGGAAATTAAGTAAAGCTTCTCCAGAGACACCCCAGCCTGGCCCCTCCCCTGGGACTGCCACAGCTCCTGCACAACTGTCACCTCCCTGGCTAGTGTAATAGTTCCGACCGTGTCATTTTCTCTTCCATCACCCTGCCTGACATTTCTTCATAGCACTTACTATCCTGTGACCCATGAGATACTGAGGCCTCTGTTGGCTAAGTTAGTAACAGTTGTGAGATTAACGGATGGCCCCTTTTATGGATCCACTCATTCATTCGGTTGGTGCTTAATTACCCAAGCCACAGTTTTGGGCATTGTTTTAAAAAGGGGAGGACTGTACCCAGCTTTAAAAAGATCTCCCTGGCTGCCATGTAGAAGGTGTGTTGGAGGGGTTAAGGATGGTGACTGGGAGCCTAGAGAGGCAGCTGGGGTGGGGACCCAGGTAGGAGGGGACAGGAGTTGGCCAGGCTAGGAGACCAAGTGGCTAGACCATGGGGGCGAATGGTCTGGGGAGAAGCGTTGTCCAAAACGGAGCCCAGAACTGTGACCTTGAGGATAGTGGGGCTGCCCCTGAGATGGGGGCCAGAGGAAAACCAGATTTGGGGTAAGATGCTGATGCTGGTTTGAATCACAGTGGCTGTGAGGAGCCCCAAGGAGGTGTACGGCAGCTTTGAGGTTGCAGACATGTTCAAAAGGAATGAAGTTGAAGCCGCAGAGTGAGATGTAGGGGTTATGAGACCAGGGTCACAAGAACTGAGACTGTGGGGATTGATGGGATGGCTCAGGCAGGGTGGGAGAGAAAGCTAAGGGGGCCCAAGACAGAGCCCTGAGGAATATAACATTTAGGGGGCAGGTGGAAGGAGGAGGAGCTGGCACAGGGTCCTAAGAGTTAGAAGGAAATCCAGGAGAAGGCTGAGAAGTGGGCAGGTCCCCAGGGCTCAGGCTGCCTGAGCACAACCATCCTCCTACAGATTTGAGAGTCTGGACCAGGAGATGAACAGTCTGATGGGCCGTGTCCTGGATGTGAACCACACAGTCCAGGAGCTGGTGGAAGGAGGCCACCCCAGTTCAGATGAGGTGCGCTCCTGCCAGGACCACCTCAACAGCAGGTAAGTGAGCCTGAGGCCTCACATTGGTCCTCACGGGGTTTTTCCATCATTTTTTTCCTCATTTACTCAACTGTTGAAATCAAGAATGTGCAATTTTGACCCCCTGAGGTGATAATGGCCACCCAGGAAATTGGCAAAATCTTGAGGGGGAAACGGTAATACCCGCTGCTAGTGATGATGTGGTAAAATGAGGATACAGTATATTCTGGTGGATTATTGATTTATTTGTATAAAAACTAAGTATCTACTATCTGCCAGGAATTTTATAAGCACTTTATATGCTTGGTTTTATCTTCCGATATCCCAATTCCATACTAAAATCTCCAGAATTCAGAAATAAATTTTAAAAAATAGTAACAAATTAATATCTTTCCCCCTACCAGCCGTTCTTCCAATGTGGGTAGGGTTAATGGAAGAAGACACAGATACAGGGAGGTGAAATCCTTAACGTGATTACTCAGTTCAGTAAATAGGAGCCAAACCCAGTTCTGTCTGAATCCAGAGCTGGGGCTCGTAAGTACTTAGAGCGTCTTCTCAGCCACCCTATGGGGCAGAAATTGCCGCATGTTAGAGAAGGGCAAGCTGGGACTTAGAGATGTGAAGACACTGGCCCAAAGTCACACAGAAAGTTAGGGGGTCAAGCCTGGGTCTGAAGTTGAATTTGCCTCCTAAGACTGTATTCTTAACTGCTGTGGTCTAAGATTTTAAAGCCTTTGTAGCCTTGACAAGCATCAGGGCCTCAAATGATAAGAACAATAGTGATTTACAGCGCTTAGTAAGAATATACACCAAGTGCTATAGCCACATGATATCATTAAACACTCAGTGAAGTGGACATTATTTTCCCCACCTTCCAGATGAGAAAACTGAGAGTCAGAGGGAAATAGTTTGCCCAAGGTCACATGGTGAATCCAGCCAAAGCAGAACTTGAACTTGGGTCCTTTTAAAAGAGAGAGAGAGAGAGAGCACGGCACGCACAAGCAGAGGGCAGGGGCAAAGGGAGAGAAAGAATCTTAAGCAGGCTCTATACCCAGCATGGAGCCAGTGCAGGGCTTAATCCATGACCCTGAGATCATGACCTGAGCCAAAGTCAAGAGTCAGAGGCTTAACCACCTGAGCCACCCAGGAGCCCCTGAACTTGGGTCCTTCTGATTTCAGAGTTCTGATCTCTGCTCTGTGGTATGTCCATTCTAGGGGGACAGAGAGACAGTGAACAAATAAACTAATAAATGAGCAAGATCTTTAGAGAATTCTCCTGACCCAGTAGAACGTAACCGAGGGCTGAAGGTGATTTTAGATCTTGTGGTCAGCCATGACATTTGAGCAGAGCCCTCAAAGGAGATGAGAAGGAGCCAGCCACAGGAAGGAATGGGAAGGTACAGAGTGCTCCAGGCAGGGAGCACAGTGCAGGCAGAAGGGAGCTTGGTATGTTCCCTCAAATTGTCCCCACTCAATAATGGCAAACAAGTACTGTTGGACCCACTTCATAAATCATAACTCATTGGACTCTCACAACACTCCTGTGAGGTAGGTGCTGTGCTAGGATCATGTCCATTTTACTGATAGGGAAACTGAGGCACAGAGAGGGTTACTTGCCAAAGGACAGACAGGTTAGACTTGACTCCAGGACATCCAGCTTGGGCCACACACAGCCTATGAAGGGGAACTGAGGCCCAGAAAAGTATTACCAATTGTCTGAGGGCACAGAACAATATATAATTTTTCTCCATTAATTTATTTTGCTATTGAACACGTTTGCCTTTACACCATTTGATCCTCAGCACCTGGCTGGTGGAACATGCTCAATTTCTATTTGCTGAACCCAACACAGCGTCTAATGTTGTAAGCCAGCACTTCTTTCACTCTGGCTTCAGTATTCCTTTGCACTCTTAAAAACTGCTGCGGGGGGAGGGGGGGATCCCTGGATGGCTCAGCGGTTTAGTGCCTGCCTTCCGCCTGGGGCATGGTCCTGGGGTCCTGGGATGGAGTCCCACACGGGACTCCCTGCAGGGAGCCTGCTTCTCTCTCTGCCTGTGTCTCTGCCTCTCTCTCTCTCTCTCTCTCTCTCTCTGTCTCTCATGAATAAATAAAATCTTAAAAAACTGTTAGGGACCCCCAAAGAGCTTATTTTTGTGCATTGTTGCTATCAATATTTACTACGTTGGAAGTTGACATGAGACATTTATTTTTTTAAAGATTTTATTTAGGGATCCCTGGGTGGCGCAGTGGTTTGGCGCCTGCCTTTGGCCCAGGGCGCGATCCTGGAGACCCGGGATCGAATCCCACATCGGGCTCCTGGTGCATGGAGCCTGCTTCTCCCTCTGCCTGTGTCTCTGCCTCTCTCTCTCTCTCTCTCTCTGTGACTATCATAAATAAATAAAAATTAAAAAAAAATAAAGATTTTATTTATTTATTCACGAAAGACACAGAGAGGCAGACACGTAGGTAGAGGGAGAAGCAGGGCTCGATCCCAAGACCCCGGATCACGACCTGAGCCAAAAGTAGACGCTCAACCACTGAGCCACCCAGGTGCCCCGATCCGAGAAATTTAAAAACATTAAGTGGTTTTAAAATTACAACCATAAACCCATGATGTTAACATAACATCTTTTTTTTTTTTAATGGAATATAACTACTTTTCAAAACAAAACAAAAGAAAATGTGAGAAGAGTGGTTTTGGTTTTGCATTTTTGTAGATCTCTTTGCTGTCTGGTTGAGGAGAAGGCAGCTGAGCTCTCGAGTCTGCTCCTGCCTCCGGTCTTGGTCACAAAGACTCTGAGAACTATGGACTCTGGGGACAGACTAGGAGTGAGAAGGCAAATGGCATCTTAGCGTTATTATAAAGATAGTTTTGACCTCGCTCAGATTACATTTTGAGAACCGCTGCTCTAAGCAAGTGTGCCTTGTAGGGTTTTATTTTACACAGGCAGAAACCGGGGCTCGATGAGACACAGTGACTTTCCAAAGTCACACAGTGGCCCGGTTCTATCCCAGGACCCTGGGCCTTCTAGGCCCAGGAGGAGTCCCTGTCGTCGTCCTCAAGTCGCCCTCCTTCCCCTGGGCAGGTGGAACCGCATCGTGGAGCTGGTGGAACAGCGCAAAGAGGAGGTGAGCGCAGTGCTGCTGGTGGAGAACCACGTGCTGGAGGTGGCCGAGGTGCGCGCCCAGGTGCGCGAGAAGCGGAGGGCGGTGGAGAGCGCGCCCCGAGCCGGCGGCGCCCTGCAGTGGCGCCTCAGCGGCCTGGAGGCGGCTCTGCAAGCGCTCGAGCCCCGCCAGGCGGCCCTCCAGGAGGAGGCCGCCCTGCTGGCTGTGCGCTTCCCGACGCAGGCGGCGCGGCTGCACCAGGGTGCGGAAGAACTGGGCGCCGAGTGGGGCGCGCTGGCGAGCGCGGCTCAGGCCTGCGGCGAGGCGGTGGCCGCGGCCGGGCGCCTGCAGCGCTTCCTGCACGACCTGGACGCTTTCTTGGACTGGCTGGTGCGCGCTCAGGAGGCGGCGGGCGGCGTCGAGGGGCCCCTGCCCGGCAGCCTGGAAGAGGCGGACGCGCTGCTGGCTCGCCACGCCGCGCTCAAGGAGGAAGTGGACCAGCGCGAGGAGGACTACGCGCGCATCGTGGCAGCCAGCGAGGCGCTGCTGGCATCCGACGGCGCGGAGCTGGGCCCCGGCCTGGCACTCGACGAGTGGCTGCCGCACCTCGAACTGGGCTGGCACAAGCTGCTCGGCTTGTGGGAGGCGCGCAGGGAGGCCCTGGTGCAGGCGCACGTCTACCAACTCTTTCTGCGCGACCTCCGCCAGGCTCGCGCGGTGCTCCGCAACCAGGTGGCCGCTTCGGGGCTCACGGTGGGGGCTTGAGGCCACGGGGGATCGTGGGGACAGGGAAATGTACGCACGAGTGTGTTTGCAGGGACCACTGGGTTCGTGGCTTATCCGAGGGCAGCGGGAGTGGCGAGGGCATCTGGTATGGAGCGCTGGTTTGTGGCTCATCTGGAGGGAACACGTGTGGGCGTGCTACCAGGATCTGAGGAGGATGACGGGTGGATCGGTGATTTAGCTAAGGTGGCTGACAGTTTGTGGACTATCCCAAGCGAGTAACGCACTTGGATATACATTGCAGTGACTTCCTGGGTGTGTGTCTGGAAGGAAGTTGAGACCTCGAGGGTTGATTGGTGATGGTTAATGGAGTTCAAAGATCTTGGGGTGGATGACGGGAGGATAAAGATTATGGAAATAGGTAATTCAGGCTGAGAGGTTATCTGGATCAGCAATTGATTGTGGATTACATGGTTGTGGGTGCCCAAATTAGCAGATAATCTTCTTATTGGGAGTGGCAATTTGCATGCCCTCTGCAGAGGGGAAATGTTTATGGTTTGAGAAATCAACTGGCTTGCCATGGTTATCTGGGAAGAGCTGATCCGTTTGGAGATCATTCTAGGAGGGCAAGCAAGATTGAGGATTTGGACAAGATAGAAGATTCCGTTTCCCCCCAATTGTCCAAGAGTAGCTACCAAGCTTTAGAGATCATTTTAGAAAGGGCACCTGCCTATGCTAGTTATCTTAGAGAAAGCTGGCCCAGTTTGAGGATTATCTGGGGGGACAGACAGGGAGCCCCAGAAATTCTGAATATGGATGCTGAGGGAGCCTTTAGAGAACCTTTCTGACCTCGCTGTTTTACTAGTTAGAAAACTAACCCCAGAGAGGGAAAGAACTTCCTGGAGGCCACCCAGCTCCCAGTTCAGGCTTAATGGATTAACCAAATATTTACCGAATGCCTCCTCTGTGCCACGCACTATTCTGGGACTGACCAGACATTAGAAAACAGAACACGAAAATCCCACCCTCCTGCAGCTGGCCTTCTAGTGTGTGTGTGTGTGTGTGTGTGTGTGTGTGTGTAGATGATAAACAAGTAAATGCATACAAAAATAATATGTCAGGTATACGCTATGAAAACTAATAAAGCAAGGCAAAGGGATGTAGCTGGGGCAGCAGGTGGTGTTTCTGGCAGATGGTCAGAGGACCTGAAGAAAGTGAAAGAGCCGACCATGGAGGTATCTGGAGGGAGGGACTGCCAGGCAGAGGGCCTAGCATAGGCAAAGGCCCGGAGGTTGGGTCATACCTGGCATGTTCCATGTTAGAATGAGGTGAACAAAGAGAGAGGACATAGAGGGGAGGTGGCAAGCCAGGCCAGCAGCCTCTCCCAGGTCCTGGCACCAAGCTGACCTGAACACCCCCATCCAAACTCCTCCCCTCCCCAGGAGATGGCACTGTCGGGTCCCGAGCTCCCAGGCACAGTGGAGTCCGTAGAGGAGGCACTGAAAAGGCACCGGGATTTTCTCACCACGATGGAGCTGAACCAGCAGAAGATGCAGGTGGCTGTGCAGGCTGCTGAGGGCCTACTGAGGCAGGGCAACGCCTATGGCGAGCAGGCCCAGGAGGCTGTGACCCGGCTGTTGGAGAAGTAGGTCCCTCAGACCCCAGGGGCATAGGGGGAGGGACGAAGAGGCCAGGGCTCTCCTCTCCTTTCCATCCCGATTTCTGCTGCTCTGCCCCTCTCTGATTTCTATTTAATTCCATACTGTTTCAGATTTGACTGAACTTGATATTTTGTGAAAAGGTAACCAACTGGTGGTCGGAAACCGAAAAGATACGGAAAGGATATACAGTGACGTTTCTCTGCCAAGCCTGCTCTCAGCAGCCTGGGGTAGCTGGACTGGTTGTTAAAATGTTAACTTCTTTTCCTAGATGCCCTGCGTCTGCCCTGTTTTCTGGGCCCCAGAATCCAGCAGCTGAAGGCCAGACACAGGTTCCGGTCTGGCTTTCCAGATGGGATACTGTCCCCTGCCATACTGGGTTTTGGATATTGTGAATGAGCACCTCCAGCAGGCCCTGAAGGCCCAGTTCCCTAGGAGGCACGCAGAGTGTGTGCATGTGTCGGTGTCTCTATCCTGCTTCTCTTGTACACCATCAGTCACCATCTGTCTCTCGCCACTACCCTGCCTCTTGTCTGCCCTTGCACTAATTGAGCAAAGACATTTACTGAATATCCAGTGTGTGCCAGGCACTCTTCTAGGCCCTGAATGAAACACTATCCCCTACTTCCCCCTGCTGCCCGCCCAAAATCCCATCCCTCAAGTTGAGTCTTTTATAGGGGCTCCTCCAGCCTGATTTCTATCATCATTACTGTTTCTGCCCTTTATGGTGAGCCACGAGGACCCAGTGCCCCTCCCTCTGTCTTTCCACCGTCTGATGGAAAGCATGCCTGGTCACTCCACCACCATCGACAGCCCAGAGACCCCAGCCCTTCCTCTGTCTGGGGCTCCCCTAAATTCATCTGGGACAAGGCTGACATTTTCTAAGGGAAGCTTTCATGGGGATTCTGGTCCTAAGGGTGTAAACTCACGATCTAGCACTCCCAGTGGCATGCTGGGACCCACCCTCCCTTTTCCACCCATTTCTTAAGCACCTGCTATATGCCAGGCTCTGCAGAATGACAAAGATGGAACCTAGGGGACTCCTCATTCTGTGATTCCTTCTTCTTCCTCCCTTCCTTTTTGGTCATTAATTGCTCCTTTCATCCTATCATTTATTCAGCTAATTAAAACAGCTACTGAGTCCATCCCCTGTTCCAAGGTCCTGTGTGGGGCAATGCTGGGCACACAGTAGTGACCAGGACAGCACACGATTCCTGCCCTCACAGAGCTCACATGCTGTCTGACAAGGATGGCCCGGAATGGTCAGGACCGGGATGGAAGAAATACAGGGGGTTGTGGGAGCCCCCAGGCTTGTGCTGGGTGAGGCTGGGAACACAGCAGGAACCCAGACAGTCCGGGTGCCTGTCTTCCTACCAACCCCCGCACCTTCACAGTTCATTTGTCTAGGGACAGGTTTCCTACCTGCTGGAAGTCATAAAACATCCACTCTCTGGGGGCCTTGGGGAGGGTTTTCCACACCCACAACGGGGGATAGAATGGTGCAGAGCTGGGGGCTGGGGTCCTGGAGTCAGGCAGTCAGATGCTAGTCCCAGCTCTACCCCTTAACCTGAGAGATTCAAGGCAAGTCATTTTGCTCCTCTGTGTCTGGCCTCACCTGGAACCTGCCCCGTCCTGTGTCCTGTGTCCTGTGTCCTGTGTGTGAAGTGTTCTTCTTATCTGCATTTTGCACTCTAGAGACTCAGGGGAAGTGACTTACCCAAGATCACAGCCAGGAAGTGACCCAGCTGGGATAGGAAGGATGTGAACATTGTTGTTGTCTCGATCTCTGGGAAAAGAGGGATTTTCCTCATTCCTAGCACTGATGCTGGCAAATTGGCTGGTGAAGACCTGGAGGAATTATTTCAGTTCAATTTCAGAGGCATTTCCTATTTCCTGGCTCCTGAGCTGGGTCTAGGCAGAAGGGAGTTGGTACTTTGGTTGTTGGTCTCTGGCTTGTCCTGTTCCTTCTTCCAGTCATGCCCCTGGTTCTCTGTGACTTTTCTTTGCCCCTTTGCCTCCACTTGGGTGTAGATCTCTGAGTCTCTGCTTCCTTTTGTGTTTCTCCCTGTTTTTCTCTCCCTCCATCTGCATCTTTCTGATTTTGTGTTCTCTTCTGCTCCTCTGTCTTTCTCAGACACTTTACCTTTGTTTCTGTCATCTCTCTCTCTCTCTCTGCCTTATGTCTCATTCATTCATTCATTCATTCATTCATTTATTCATTCAGGAAATGTATATTGAGCACCTGATGTGTGTGAGGCTCTTTTTCTAGGCATTTGGGATATATCTGTGATGAAAACAAAGATTCCTACCCTTGTGGAATGAAATCCTAGTGGGGGAGATGGCCAAGATAAATAAATAACATATAGTGTGTTAGTGCTAAGTGCAAGTGAAAATTAAAGAAGAAAAGAAAGCCAGAAAGTCTTGGAGAGCCATCAGAAGGGGCTTCACTAAGAAGGTGGTATTTAAGTAGATATTGGGGGTGGGGGGAGCATTCCGGGCAGAGGGAGCAGCCGGTGCCAAGGCCCTGAGGTGGGAATGGCTTGTGCAAGACAAAGGAAAATGGGATGTCCCCAGCCCCCCTCCAGACTCTTGGGCACTCTGTACTGTGGGCAGGAGGCCAGGCTGCCTGGGGCTGCGGTCTGGGCTGGCTCCGGGGTGCTGGGGCTTGGATCCAGCCCGGCCAGTTCACCTAGGCCAAAGGTCTGGCCCTGCTTGCCAGTGCACCTGCCCACACTCTGTGTGGCTGTAGCCCCATCTTTGCCCACACCCCACTCTCTTCCCTTTCTCCAGCTCTGCTGCACCCTCCTCCCATCTGGCTAGCTGAATCTTTTACCGGTGTCATCTTGCCACTTCTCTGCCTTTTCCTCTCCCTGTGTCCCTGCCCTGACTCCATCACTTTCCCTCTCTCTGCCTCTTTCTCTCTCTCCTTGTCTACTGCTCTTGGTCTCTCTCTCTGCCTCACTACCCTGCTGCATTTCTTTCCTTGTCTTTCCTCATTTTTTTTTCCTCCCCGGGGTTTCCTTCTCTTTGTCAATCACTTCCTCTTGAAGTGTGCTTCTCCCTGTCTCTGGTCTTGTGTCAGTGTGTTTATTTCTCTCTAGGCCTCTGCATCTCTCTCTCTCTCTCTCTCCCTTACTGAGTCTGTCTCCCCCTCCTGGTGTCTTTTTCTCTCCAGGTGTCTCTTCATCTCTAAGTTACTATCACTCTATATTTTTTACTCTGCATGTCTCTTATCTCTCTGGGCTTGTGTCTTTCTTTCTTTTTCTAAGTGTCTGTATTTCTTTCCAGGTCTCTGTCTATCTCTGTCCCTCTGTCTCCCATTCTCTCCTTCCCTCTCCCTCTGCCCCTCCCCAGCTCACTGGCTCTGCCCTCACTGATGTTTCTTTGCTTCCCCCCCCCCCCACTTTGTTCTCGCCTCTTCCTCGCTCTTACATATGCCCCGGGTTCCTAGCCCTGCCAAGCCTGATGCCCTCACAGCTCTACTGCTGGTGTCGCCCCCCAGACTTGCCCCAGCCCCTATCTCCCCATCCCCAGGAGCCAAGAAAACCAACTACGGGCCCGGCAATGGATGCAGAAGCTACACGACCAACTCGGGCTGCAGCACTTCCTCCGAGATTGCCACGAGGTAGGAACTCCAGCTGTGCTGGGCACAGTGACTTCTTTCCTAGGGAGGGAAATGCTCCAGGGCTGAGTCGCCATGGGGGCGGGGACGCCCCGTCTAAGTGGGTCGCGGAGCTATGTTCACTCGGAGCCGCCAGGGGGCGCGCGGGTTCCAGCCTCAGTGCGCAAGCTCCGCAGCTTCCACCTCCCGTCCCGCCGGGGGAAAGGGAGGGGCCCTGGGCGCCCCTGGCAACGGCGCGCGTTCGCGCCTACGGGTCCCGCGGGGACGCGCGGTGATCTCACCTTTCTCTCGGGAGATTTGTGAGAAGCGCTTTGCTGGGGAGAGTGGTGGGAGACCGGCAGGGACAGGAGGGGGTAGACCAGCTGTCCAGAGCGCAACTTCGCTCAGAGAGACGGCCTGGAAACAAGCTTTCACCCCTTTAAAAGTGTCCAGGAATCAAGCTCTATCCCCTTTAGAGATGATCTACACATCTGTAAGGATCGCCCCAATCAGAGATGGTTCAGGTCCCCTTCCCCCTTTGAAACAGTTCAGGAGGCAAGCTATCTCCCCTCCCTTCCCCTGCATTCCATCGAAGCTGTTCTGCACCACATAAAAGATCGCTCCCATTAGAGATGGCCCCATAAACATCTCCTAACCCCCAGAGATGATCCCGGCCTCATCCAACTATCCAGGATCATCACCACCCCTCTCCTAATAATCCAGTGCCTAAGTTTAACCCAGACAAGGATGGTTCAGGAACCAGGCCCTAATTCCTCTTATTAAAAGATGGTTTGACACCCTCCGCGGTGAACCCCCATAGGAGAGTGTTCTCCCCACATATGAAATGGACAAGGGCCCGTACCTCCCACCCCCACATAACTCAAGTCCATTAGAGGTGGGTCTGGGACTCAGTCCCACGCGAGACGGCCCTGGGAACTGTCTCCCTCCTTCCCGATGGAGATCATTCTGGCAGTCCCCGTTAGAAGTCCATCTGGCCAACATCTTCTGAGATGTTCCGGGACTCCTCCCATATCGCCTGTCTATATTCCTGAGATAGCCGGGAATCGGAATCCCTTCTCGTTAGAGATGGTTCAGGAGCCCACCCCACCCCCACCCCACCCCATACTTCACGTAGCTGAGGTAGCCCGGGCCCCAGGCACCCCCCTCCTGTCCTTCGATTAGGTCCGGGAGCTCCTTCTCCCTCCCGTGGGATTGTTCTGGACCAAGTAGCAGTAATCTGAGATGGCGCAGAACCACCCCCCACTCCCGGCCCCCCATGCTTTAGGGAGGTGGTGAATCCTCCGCCACCCCCCGGCTGAGGCCCGGCAAGGAGGCGGGCACGGAGGCAGGCAGGGGGCGCGCGCGGGCGGGCGCGCTGCCGCGGCGCGGGGGCGGGGGCGGGGGCGCGCGTCCGCCGGAGTCTCAGCCGTCGCCACCGCTGCCACCGCCGTCGCAGTGGAGGGGCGAGAGCCCGCCCGCCGCAGGGACGCTCCGCCAACGCCGCTGCCACTTCAGGTCCCCGGGGCGCCCGGGGGAGGGGGCTGACGCGCGTCCCCGCCGACGCGTGCGGGGGAGGGGGCTCGGGCGCGTGCTCGCCCGCCCAGGCCGCGGGAAGGAGGGGCGCGGGCGGCGCGGGGACCCCAGCCCTGGGGAGGGACGGTGCAGCCGGGAGCTGTCCGCGGTGCTGGTGCGGGCGGGACTGAGGGGCCGGGTCCCAGGGGAGGGAAGCGGCGCGGGGAGGACTTCTAAGGCTACTCCGGGGGTAGTCTGGATCTGCCCTGGGGCTTACGGAGGTCTCATCCTCTCTAGGGGGCTCTCCTCTGGGTTTTGGGGGAGCTGGTTTTTGCCCTGGGCCTGGGGGGCTCTCCGCCTTTTGAACGGTTTCTTCCTTGGTTCTTGGGCGATCTGTGTTAGCCTTAAATGATGGGAGCAAATCACTTTTGTGGGGAGGGGGTTTCTGCTTTGGGCAATGAGGGACTTGCATCCGCTCTGGGTTTGGGGGCTCTGATTTTGAGAGCCATTTCCTTGGTTGTTCGGGACTCTAGTTTGGCCCTGGATGATGGGGGTCAATCACTTTTGGGGGACTTTACCTTGATGACGAAGTACCATCTCCTTTAGGGCTTTGCCTTCACTGTGTGGCTGCCATTGGCGAGCTCTTCCTTGCGTGTCAGAAACCTGTGAATTGAGTTGGAGGGTTCAGCGTTTGACTTGGCTCTAGTGTGTGTGTGTATGACGGAGTCTGAAGCTGACCCGGACCCCTAGGGAGCACATGCTCCGGGGACACGGGGTGGGGTTTGGCTGGCTCGGGATTTGTCCTTGGCTTTGACTGCATTTGCCTCCCAGGCAGAGCTAGAGTCTATTTTTTTTTTTTTTTTTTTTTTTTTTTGCGGGGAGGGAAGAGGAGGATCTTGTGACTGGGGGGGGGGAGAGAAAGGGGGAGGAGCAAAATGTCCCAGGTGCTAGGTTTGGTCATGAGTGGGTGGGGAGATTCCGGTTTGGGGGGCAGATCTTATTTGGGGGACCTCAGAAAGCAGCTTTGGGATTGGTCCTGCTCAGGATAATGAGGGGGGCCCTATTCTGTGCTTGCATTTTGGATGACTGATCTTGCTGGTGAGTGGGGGGGGGGGAGTATAAATGGCTTTAGTTTGGGAGGGGGGCTGGCTTAGGAAGTTCTGTCTGATTCTCTTGGGGAGTCTGGGACTAGATTTTGGGGTAGGCTCATTTGGGGAGCCAGCAGGCAGCCCTGTTGCTTACATTTGGGAGGCTGGCTTTGCCTAGGGGCTGGAACTAGTCATGGTTTGGGGGAATTGCAGTCTTGGAGTCCTGGAGCTGAATATGGGAAGTCCTGTGGGCTCATTAGGAAAGCTGGATTTGGGTTGTGGGGAATGGGTTTATCCCAGATTGGAGGGGACTAGACTTGGCTCTAATTGGGAAGTTGCTTAAGAGTTCATCCGGCCATATTGGGAGGTTAAGGCTAGGTACCTTCTTCATTTGATGCCCTTGGGAATGGGTTTAGAATCTTGAATTGGTGGTTATTAGAGGCGGCTAAGACTAAAAGGTAGGGTCAAAGTGTTGCTATTGGGAAGATGGCGCGGGAAGCTGAGGCTAAATTGGAAGTTGGTTAAATTAGGTGGAGATCTAGTTTTGGAGGGTTTCTTTGCCCCTGGGTGGGAGGAGGCTGACTGGCTCAGAAGCTGTACCTTTGGGGGCTTATGAGGAGTTGTGAAGGGCTGCCCTGAGGACAGGGCAACTAGAGACTGGGCATTCTGGGGATGCCAATCCATCTTCCACCTGTAGGAAAGAGCTTGAACTGTGCCCCCACATACCCCCAATAAAGACCTTACTTGCAAAGTTTATTCCATCCCTTCCTCCCTCCCTACCCCTAAATCTAGCAGTCTAGGTTTTGAATCTGGGACCTTTGGAGGAAATAGGGGTACTGTGCCAAGTTGGGGGATTCAGCTGAGCTCCTCCCCCTGTCCTGCACAGCTGGATGGCTGGATCCATGAGAAGATGCTAATGGCGCGGGATGGCACGAGGGAAGACGGCCACAAGCTGCATAAGCGATGGCTCCGGCACCAGGCATTCATGGCCGAACTGGCTCAGAATAAGGAGTGGCTGGAGAAGATCGAGAGGGTGAGGATGTAGAAGGTCCCTCTGCCTGTGCCAGGTGCTGAAGGCCTCCAGGGGGACCCACATCTCAGTTCCTGAACCCTCCACTGCCGCCCTGCCGTTCCTACGCCCTCTGAACCCCTTCAGGTCATTTGCACATCTGCTCCTAGCAGTATGGCCTTGAGCGATTCATGTAACCTCTTAGAGCTTTGGTTTTGCCATCTGTAAATTGGCTAGCATCTCTTCTGCATGGTGCCCTTACCCTCCTGTAACCTCTCCCACCAAGCTTTCTCCCACTCCACTTGAAGCATCTAAGATGGGAGGTCAAGTAGACAGGCTGGTGGAGCAGTCCAGGGAAGCCCAGGGTTAATGGGAACTTTGGATTCCTACAACCTTGGGTTCCAATTGTGTCTTTGCCTCTTACCAGCTGTGAGCCTTGGTGAATTGTGCTAACCCCTTTGAGCCTCAATTTTCTCCGCTTTAAAATTAAGGAACTAGGGGTGCCTGGCTGACTCAGTCAGAAGAGCATGTGACTCTTGATCTTGGGGTTGGGAATTTGAGCCCCACATTGGGTGTAGAGATTACTTAAGTAAATAAAACTTTAAAAAAAGAAAAGAAAAGAAGAAAATAATAAACATTGCTACTTCCCTGTGCTCTAGTGCATGTAAAGTCCTTAATAGAAGGCCAAGCACCCAGGTGCATAATTGCTATGGCGTTGTTATTCTTAATATGTACTGTACCCTATGTAGCTCTAGGCCGCCAAGGAGCTTGACTCCAGTCTTGGAGGAACCCAACCTCAACCCCCAAAACTGATTCCTACTCTTGTTGAACCCCTAGCCCTATAGCCCTCAGTGCCCCCACTCCTCTAACTCAAAGGGGGACACTCAGGTCAGCCTTAAACCCAATGGTGCCCCAAAAATGGTGGCATGGGGCAAAGCCACTCTTTGAGTTTAATGGAAGTTCACTCTCTCTACTTCTTTTGCTCTTTCTGTATCTCTTCTATCTCTGTCTCTGTCTCTGTCTCATCTGTCTTTCTTATGGTCCTCTTCCCATGTTTCTGACTTTACGTGCATATTCTTGTGTCCATCACTCTATGTCTGTCTGTCTCTTGGCTCATCTTTCTTCCCTTGCGTTGGTCCCTTCCATCTCTGGGCCTGTCTCTGTCTCCATGTCTCTGTGTCCCATTGCCCCCATACTTCTCTGTCCCTCCCCACCACCTGCCCCCTCCCTTTCACTTCCTGTCTCCCACTCCTCTGGGACAGGAGGGCCAGCAACTGATGCAGGAGAAGCCAGAGCTGGCGGCCTCAGTGCGGAAAAAGCTGGGTGAGATCCGGCAGTGCTGGGCCGAGCTGGAGAGTACCACCCAGGCCAAGGCGCGGCAGCTCTTTGAGGCCAGCAAGGCTGACCAGCTGGTCCAGAGCTTCGCCGAGCTAGACAAGAAGCTCCTTCACATGGAAAGCCAGCTGCAAGATGTGGATCCTGGAGGGGACCTAGCCACTGTCAACAGCCAGCTCAAGAAGCTACAGGTATGGCCTGGCTGACCCAGATAGGGACTCCCGATGCCATGGGGTGGCCTGAGTCAGGATCAGACTGCACTCAAGGTATTCCACACAGAAGGGATTTAAGACAAGGATTTCTTTCAAATGTGTCTAGAAGGAAGAGCAGAAAGGGAATACAGTTAATAGTCACTCATGCCTTCCAGCAACCCTAAGGGATTGGTACCATTATTATTCCTCATTCTACCATTGGGGAAAGCAAGGCACAGAAGGTAAAGCACCTGGCCCAAGGACACACAGCTAGCCAGCATCTCCCTTAGCAAGTGGGGAGGGCTCAGGGAACAGACACAGTGTCTACATTATCTCTGCTCCTAGCTGGCAGCCAGTCAGTGATCAGTATCTGATCATTTGACACGAATGAATGGTGCGAAAGTGGGTGTTGCTTTTCGCCTCTTAAGATGTAACAGATCCTGCCTTTAGGTGCCAGGAACAATGCCTGACCATGACCCATGGGAAACTGAGCCTCCAGGAGGCGAACTTG
Organism: Vulpes vulpes; assembly: GCF_048418805.1. Taxonomy (NCBI): domain Eukaryota; kingdom Metazoa; phylum Chordata; class Mammalia; order Carnivora; family Canidae; genus Vulpes; species Vulpes vulpes. Next base: position 9,490,922 of record NC_132780.1, read on the forward strand.
CTGGCCCAGAGTAGCAAGTGAGGAGCTTGGATTCAAATCCAGGAGCCTTGGCTCTTCACCATTCCTTTTGATATACCTCCTGCATAGTTATGCTGCTAAAGGGCTTGGCATAGGGCCTGGCAAAAAGAAAGAAAGAGAGAGAGAGAGAGAGAGAGAGAGAGAGAGAGAGAGAGAAAACTAATAAAAGCATAAAAACACTAATTAAAATCCATTCATCTATGCAGCAAATCTTTATTGAGCACCTACTGTATGCCAACTGCTTTTCTTGGTGCTGGAATACAGCAGTGGGCAAAACTGACCCAAAACCACAACCTTCATGGGGCTCACGTTCTGTCAGGGAGACAGTGAAAGGAGCAAAGAGACAAACAGATCTGAATCTGATGCCAGTGATGTCATTGCTTTATGCGCAGCAGCGGCCTCAGATGACTTGGTCTCTTTACACTCTTAGAAATCGTGGAGATCCCCAAACAGCTTTTGTTCGGGTGAATTACACCTACTGATATTTACTGCACTAAAAAATAAACGATTAAACTAAAAGCAACAATAACGGGATGCCTGGGTGGCTCAGTGGTTGAACGTCTGCCTTTGGCTCAGGTCGTGATCCTGCAGTCCTGGGATCAAGTCCCGCATCAGACTCCCTAAGGGATTGGTACCATTATTATTCCTCATTCTACCATTGGGGAAAGCAAGGCACAGAAGCCTGCTTCTCCCTCTGCCTGTGTCTCTGCCTCTCTCTGTGTGTCTCTCGTGAATAAATAAATAAAATCTTAAAAAAAAAAACAATAACAAATCAATCACATATTAACCCCAAAGCATTCTTTTATGAAGAATAACTTTATTTTCCAAGCTGAAAAAAAAATATTAGAGGATTGGCACTGTTTTCAATGCCACAGCTCTTTCACGTCTGGCTTAATATAAGATTCTCACCTTTGCTTCTGCGGGCATTCTGTTTTCTGTGGCAAAAGCACGGGTCATATGGTCCCTGCAAAACCACCCTGCGCTCTTGGGAGAGAATGAGAATAAAGGCATGTAGCGGGGCAGCCCCAATGGTCCAGCGGTTTGGCGCTGCCTTCAGCCCAGGGTGTGATCCTGGAGACCCGGGGTCGAGTCCCATGTCAGGCTCCCTGCATGGAGCCTGCTTCTCCCTCTGCCTGTGTCTCTGCCTCTTTCTCTCTCTGTGTCTGTCATGAATAAATGAATGAAATCTTTTTTTTTTAAAGGCAAGTAACACCTTAGTATTTTTATAAAATAGTTGTAACCTCTCAGACCCCTTGAAAAGATGTTGGCGATGTGGTAAGCTCTCAAGAAATGGGGATCTGTGACTACAGGGCACCAGCCAGAAACAGAAGGCATGCTCTGCGGAGGACAGCTTGAGGAAGTTGGTGTAATGGTCATATGCTCTGCCATCACTGTCTTGAAGTTCTTAATAATATTTGAGTGAGGGCTTGCATTTTCATTTTGTACCAGGCCCCATGAATTCGGCAGCTAGTCCTGAGCCTAACCCATCTGGAAGCCAGAAGGCAGGGGGCAGGGGGGCCGATTGGGGCAGTCTGGACTGGGCAGCCCCCTGGGCCACAGAGCAGGGTGGAGAAGCTTAGACCGTGGATCAGGAGGGGGAAGAGAAGGCATCTGGTGCCCCAGCCGCTATCACCAGCATTGTCAGTGGTCTCACCACGATTGCTAACGCCTCTCTGACAGCACATCAAAGTGAGTAAAGGCACAGACTCGGAAATCAGGCGGGTCTGGGTTTGAATCCTAACTCTGCGTCTTATCAGTCCCGTGATGTTAGTTAGGCAAGTGGCTTTGCCTCTGGCTTTGAACCTCAGGTCTGCAAACGGGAAGCACCATAGTACTAAGTCACTTGGCAGCGGGACTGTGGGAGGCAATGTGGCACCATGGTCAAGGCCATGGATGTGGGAGCCTGGCTGCCTGGGGTCAAGCCTGGCTCTCTGACTTACCAACTCGGTGACCTAGAAATTACTTCTCTCTTTGTGCCTCAGTTTCTCCTTCAGTAAAATGGGCATAACGATAGTACTGACCTCATGTGGATATTGTAAAGCTTAAAAGACATACATTACCAAGTAGTTTCAGAATTACTGACTCAACAGATCTGAGTTTCAGTATTTGTTTAGAGGTTTTTAACATTTTTATTTTATTTATTTATTTTTTGAAGATTTATTTATTTATTTATGAGAGACACAGAGAGAGTGGCAGAGACACAGGCAGAGGGAGAAGCAGGCTCCCTGCGGGGAGCCCGATGTGGGACTCGATCCTGGGACTCCAAGATCACGCCCTGGGCCGAAGGCAGATGCTCAACCACTGAGCTACCCAGGTGTCCCAACATTTTCATTTTAATTGTCTTCAGCTGGAGGATGTATATCATCACTGTGCTGTGTTCAAAGTTACTTGGTCATTATTTCCTGACCTTCGGTGTGGTTCTTATTTATGTGAAGTTGTTTCCATTCAGGGCATTCCCCCCACACACACACTCATTTTGCAGTTTAAAAATGTATTTTGGAAGGTTATATATGGAATGTTAATATAGTGCCAAAAGTTAGAACGGTCTTCAGTTCACGTGATCTTGCCAAATAGCTTGCCTGAAGCCTGCTGCCAGTTAATGCTCTCTCCGGAGCAGCGAATGAGAGTTCCTGTTTCTGCCCCTACTCACCAGCACCTGGTATTGTCAGACTTTTTAGATTTTTTCCCAATCTGATGGATAGATGTTTGCATTTGTATTTTTTCTGGTAACTGGCGAGCTTGATCATCCCTGTCCTTCTTCCAGCCATTCAGGTTTTGGAGGGAGGATCTGGGGCCTCGTGCTCTTCCCTCCCCATGAAAGGGAGAGGTGTTGAAGCACTGTTCCAGGGAGAGAGGCTGAGGCCCAGCAGAGACATGGGTCTGGCTGGAGTTCACGGAGAGACTGGGAGGCAGGGCCAGGCCCCCTCGTAGGACTTTCCCCAGCAGAGGGAGCCCGAGGCGGTGGGGAGTGGCTCAGGAGGCCACGGCCCCCAGATGGAGCCCAGCTGGGCCTCAGGAGCTGCCCAAGGCCCCCGCTTGTCCCCTGGGGCCGCCTGAGAGCTCAGACACTGGGCACACGCTGGAGGGCGGGCGGCTGCCATCCAGCCGGCAAATTTCCTGGCTGCCGCACCCTCAGGCCCTGGGGCCAGGCAGGGCTGGAGCAGGCTGGTTCGGGCGGAGGGGGTGCGGACATGTGAGCGGTCTGCCCCCTTGGCCTCTCTCCCCGCGCCTGTCTCAGTCCTGCTCCCCGAGTTCCTCTGGGGGCAAACTCTGGGAGTTGCTATCTCCCGTGTCCGTGTCTTTTTATTTCTCTTACTTTCTCATTCTCTTTTCTTTCTGTTTCCATTCTGCATCGCTGCCTCTGTCCCTTGATTCCTGCGTCCTCCAGTGTTGTCCCCCCTGCCCTCCCCCTCACCCCGCATATGCTGCAGCTGGCTTCCAGGGAGCCCACCTGGGGTGTAGGCCATGTGACCCCCAGTCCTCACTCAGAGCCTCCTGTCCAACTGTCCTTCCTGGCCCGGGGGCCAGATGGCAGAGTTCCAAGCCCCCGCTTGCCAGTCCTCAGGGGCTGACCAGCTGGTCTGGCTCAGCCACGGGGCTCCTGCCTGGGGAGGGTGGGGGTGGCTGGTCTCCTGCCATCTGAGGGGGACCGGACAGGGGAAAATGCACTGGAGGCTTTGCAGCTGCTGGGCTGGGTCCCTGGGGACTCCTTACCACCCACTCCACCCCTGCACCCCACCCCCAAGCAAGGCTCTTTCTCTGGCAGAGGAAACACAACCCCCCCCCCCATTCTTTGTCTCACATTTCTTCATGAGCTCAGCACAGCCTAGGGGGAGAGTCAGGATACAGAAGCAGCACATCCAGGGACATCCAGGGTTTGAAGCCCTGTTCCATTACCGCATGACCCAAGGCAGGTGACTCCACCTTTCTCAGCCTCCTTTATAGAGAATTGGGGTGATGGAGAACCACTGGGATTTTGTGGTGCCGCAGCACAGCCCCAGGCTCAAATTCGGGCTCTGGTGGTCTTTACTCTGGACCAGGGACTGCTCCTCTGAGTCTCAGTCCACTCAGCTGGAAAATGGGAAGGCAGCAAAGTGGATCCAAGTCGGGATCAGGTCGATGGGCGGGGCGGGGGGGGTGTCAAGAGCTCATGAGCTCTTAACATGAGCTCATGTTATGTGTCACTACCTACCACATGGCTAGCGCTTGAGGCTTTTCTGGAGGTAGGCTCTTCTGGTTTCTCCTTTTTGGTTTGGTTTTGTTTCACATTTAACATCTTTTTAAAAATTAAGGTTTAATTCCATACCATTAAATGCACACTTTTAATGTGTACAGGTCAGTGGTTTCCATGAGTATTTGCAAATCACCCCCAAAAGAGATTCCATTCCCATTAGCTCCCTCTACCAATGTACTCCCTCTACTCATGTTCTCTTTGACTCTATAGATTTGCCTATTTTGGACAATTCATATAAATGGAATCACACAATATGTGGTCCTTGGTGTCTGGCTTCTCTCACTTAGCAACGTTTTCAAGAGGCATCCTTGTGGTGGCGTGTATCATGGCTCCTCTGATTTTGATGTGTAAAGCTGGTTGACTTTTTAAAATTTTTAATTTTGGGGGGTGCCTGGTGGCTCAGTCCGTTAAGCGTCTGCCTTTGGCTCAGGTCATGATCCCCGAGTCCTGGGATCGAGCCCCGCATCGGGCTCCCTGCTCAGCCAGGAGTCTGCTTCTCCCTCTCCCTCTACCCCTCTTCCCCGCTTGGGCTCTCTTTTTCTCTCTCAAATAAATAAATACAATCTTAGAAAAAAGAGAAAGAAAATAAAAGTCTTAATATTTAATATCGCCCAACATCATAGCCTGGTGTTCAGTCCAACAACGAAGTTAGCACACATTTACAGAGACCTACTCTGTGCCAGGCACAGGGCCAGGTGCTGGGATCCAACAGTGAGCAAAGCAAACATCCCCATCTTCCCCCAGCCCCTTATGCTGTGAGGATTACAGAAATTAATCCTGGTCCAGTGCTCAGAGCAGTGCCTGGCATGGGGCAAGCATCAGAATGTGTTACCTATTATGGCTGTTACGGTAGGAAGTATAATGTGAAAAGTGAAAAGGCTTTCTTCCCCCTCTCCCTACACATGGTCCCACCCCCCTCTGGGGGTGTCACTCTTGTCACGGTTTCCTCTGTGTCCTGGAAATCTTCTATGCATACACACACATGCACATGGCATAGAGGCAGACCATACTGAAGCCTGCGCTTTTCACTTGACAAAACACCCCAGGTGTCCTTTCTTGTCGAAGAATGTATGGATATACCGGTTGCGTGGTATTCCATGGGGTGGTTCAACAATCTATCTTTAACCAGCCCTCTGTTGAGAGACCTCTGGGCTGTTTCTAAGCTTCTGCTAATATAAATAGCACTGTAGGAGACATCCTTGTCCATACACATTTGAGCCTACGTGCAAACATTTCTGTAGAAAAGAGTCCTCAGAGTCAAATTTCTAGGCCAAAAGGTGTATACATGAAACTTTTGGAGGGATATGGCCAAGTATCCCCATGAAAAGGCAGTGGACACAGCTGCAAGTGACAGCTCTCTTCTCCCCACGTCATCACCATCATTAGGCATCACTAAGCTTTCTCGTTCTCTGCTAATCTGAGAAGCGAAAGATACTGTCTTACAGTTATTTTAATTTGCATTTCCCTTAACATTGAAGGAGGCTGAACATCTTTTTGTGTGTTGAATGGCCTCTGTACTTCTGTATCCTTTGCTCATGCCTGCAGGGAAGGATCCACAGCAAATGGGCGTTCAAAATATGTGGCATTCTTGCAGAAGTAGAAAAGTGTTAGTCCTGGGATGATTCCATTTCGGGTCATACGGCCTCTTGGTGGGCAGGTTATGGAGAGGTTTTCATCTAGTGGAGAACTGGAACTTATTAGCATTTCAGATTATATTTTAAGAGTTTCCAGAATTTGAAGGCATTTAGATTTTCTACGCATTGCTGCAGTGATGTTCTTAGTGAAAAAAAGGTTTTGGAGTGACTGTTTTACTTTTCTTTGATTTCTGCAGCTTGTAATTGCGCCTTTTGAAAATTTCCTTTTATATGCTTTTGGCTTGTTAACAACGTTTGATTTTTATCCATTTTTATGACTCCTACAGATTGTGAACTGCATCAGCTGGGGCTCTTTGGGGTGCAGTTCATAGAACTTCAACCCACATTGACTTAGGCTAAAGGGGGAGGCTCTTGGCTCACACTTTGCTGAAAAACTCTGGGGGCAGGCAGCTTCAGGCATGGCTGGATCAGCTACTCAAATTATGTCCTCAGCAATCTGTCTCCATTTCTGGGCCCTGCTTTCCTCTGTGGTGGCCTCATTGTCAGGGAGCCTATTTCTGCCTGGTGGCAAGTTGGCCCACCAGTACCCCAGGCCTGTGTCCTACCAACCGAGGAACTGCATGGGAATCAGAGCACCCTCCTGAGCTCACACACTTTTCCTACAAACGTGGGAAGAATTTCGGGCACCTGGGTGGCTCAGTGGGTTAAATGTACCACTCTTGATCTCAGCTCAGGTCTTGAGCACTGGTGGGGAGTTCAAACCCCAGATTGGGCTCCATGCTGGGTGTAGCACTTATTTAAAAAAAAAAAAACTGCTTTTTCTTTTAGAACTTTATTTATTTAAGAGAGAGAGAGCACAAGCAGAGGGGGCAGCAGGCAGAGGGAGAGGGAGAAGCAGGCTCCCCGCAGAGCAGGAAGCCTGAGGCGGGGCTCGATCCTCAGAGCCTGGGATTATGACCTGAGCCAAAGGCAGACCCTAACCAGGCTGAACTACCCAGGCACTTAAAAAAAAAAAAAAAGTTTAAAAAGTGGGAAGAGATTTCATTGGCTGATCCTAGGTCACATGCCATCTCTTACCCAATCCCCACAGCCAGGGTGGTTTTCAGTGTTCTGATTGGCTAGCTTGGCCCATGAGGCCTCTTGGCGCTCTAGGTTTTTTTTCAGTCGGAGCTCAGGCCTCAGAAGGCCTGAGCTATAGCAGCTCTGCGCTCCAGAACTTTGGAACAAAAGTCTTCACTTGGTTCTTGGGTTTTGACTATTGAGTTGCAATGCTTTGCTCTAATCTGTTACCACTTAACTTCATTGCTGTAATACTGAATTCTTTCATGGCTTTCCCCCATCTGTTCAGAGTCACACAAGTAATACATAAGTATATTCTTTTGGTTAAAGATCTTACTAACGTAGAGGTCTTCAGTGAAACATAACGTCTCCCTTAACCATACCACCCATTCACACACCCCAAAGAAACCTCAGTTATGATTTGGTGTGCAGGATCCCTCTGAACCTTTTTTCTGTGCATTTACTGACTACCTGTATGGATTTTTAATATTTTAAGATTTTAATTCAAAATTTTTACAAATTACACTTTATGGCTCAGACATCAAAAGCTATATAAAAAAAATCCTATGTGACAAGTCTCTCCTTCACCCCAGTCTCCATTCACTGAGTTCTCATCCCCCCTGATAGGTACCATCTGTGATTAATTTCTTGTTTATCCCAGAGAATTTTTATGAATGTGCAACCCATGACAAATATATTCAAATGTGTGTTCTAAGTTGCTTTTTTCTCTTAACAACAACTCTTGGTCATTATTCCATACTGATGTGGATTTGTTTAACCGTTTCACTCTTGTTGGGCATCATGTTTGTTTCCAATTTTTTGCCATTATAAACTCTGCAACAGTGTGATCCTTGGACACACATCTCAGCTACAGTGAACATCCTTGGGCAAACATCTTTGTGCACATGTGCCAGTATTTCTTTAGTTGTATTCCTAGAAGTGGAAGTGCAAGCGCTGGGTCAAACCATATAAATATTTTTGCATTTTGATAGGATCTGCCAAGTTGCCTTCCAAAAAGGCTCCACTAATTTACACCACCACTGGCCGACAGTGGCTGAACATGCCCATCTCCCTGCATCTTTGCCAATAGTAGATATTATCCATCTTTCACATGTCTGCCAATCTGGCGAATAGGAGAGGGTACCTTGTTTTAATTTGCATTTTCCTGCTGATTAGTGAGACTAGGCATCTCTTCCATGTGCTTATTTTTATTTCTTCTTTTTTTAAGGTTTTATTTATTCATTTGAGAGAGATAGAGAAAGCACGAGTGGGGAATGAAGGAGAGAGGGAGAAGCAGGCTCCCCACTGAGCAGGGAGCCCCATGCCAGGACCCTGGGATCATGACCTGAGCTGGGCCACCCAGCTGCCCCTGTGTGCTTATTTCTACTTCTCTGTGTTGCCTATTCACTGGGAGTGGTGCCTATTCGAATTGGGGCAGTCTTTTTCTTTGCCAGTGACATTCATTTGTGCATTGAACAAATCGCAACTGAAGACCTGTTACATGCCAGAGACTGTTCTAGGCGCTCAGAAATACAGAAGTCAATTGACATAAACCCTTCCCTCATGAAGCTCCCATTCTAGAAGAAGGAGGCCAATAAAAAAGCCACAAGTAAGGACAGAATTGTCTTATGGTGCTAAGTGGATACGAAGGAAGCAGGATAAAGGGAATTCTTTGTCAAAGAAACTAGTTCCTTGTTCTATTACGTGTTATGTTAAATTTTTTTTCAGGTTGCCATTTGCCTTCTAACTACATCTAGAAATGTGGGTTGCTGCAAAAGTATTTTATGTGGCCAAATTTATAAATCTTTCCCTTTATGATTTTTTCTTTTCCTTTTTTTTTTTTTGCTTGGAAAGATTTTCTCCATCCTAAGATTATAAAAGCATTTGCCCAGGTTTTCTTCTGCGCCTTATGGATTTACTTATTCCATTTAAGTCTTTAATCCATCTGGAATTGTTTTCAGCATAAAGAGCAAGGAAGGGATCCAGCTAAATTGGTTAGCCAGTTGGCCCGTGACCACTCATTGAATAATCCATCCTTTCCTTGGGGATTTGAAATGGCATCTGTAAAATGTATGAATTCTCCAGGGTGTTGGGGTCTGCGTTTGCGCTTTCTGTCTATCCCTATGGCATACCAACCATTTAAATCACTATCACTTTATACTTATGACATTTGGGGAAGTTGGCTCTTTGGACAAATTACCTAACTTCTCTGGGCCTCAGCTTCCACCTCTGTAAAAAGAGGATATCACCAAATTTGAAGGGTGGTCCTGAGAATTAATGAATTAATGGCCTTTACCCCAGGGGGGCAGGTAAGTCTCTTTGAGAAGGTAACGTCTGAGCTGAAATCTAACTGACTTGGAAGAGTCAGAACCCGGTAGAGGGAATAACAGAGGCAAAGGCCTGGAGGCAAGAACTAGGTTAGCGTGTGGCAGTTATCAAGTGAGGAGCACAGCGCTAACGGAGGGATTGAGCAGGGCCGAGTGAAATGGGGGCGTCTCGGCGGTCACCCTAAAGGTACTGGAGAGCCACAGCAGGATGGGGAGGGAGGGGCGAGCCCGTTGACTCCGCGCTGCCCCTGTCCCCACAGTCGATGGAGTCGCAGGTGGAGGAGTGGTACCGCGAGGTGGGAGAGTTGCAGGCGCAGACCGCCGCGCTGCCGCTGGAGCCGGCCAGCAAGGAGCTGGTGGGCGAGCGGCAGAACGCGGTGGGCGAGCGCCTGGTGCGCCTGCTCGAGCCGCTGCAGGAGCGCCGCCGCCTGCTGCTCGCCTCTAAGGAGCTGCACCAGGTGGCGCACGACCTCGACGACGAGCTGGTGAGGACCCGCGCGGGGACTGGGGCGGGGCCGCGGCATGGGGAGCGGAGGGGATGGTTGCGCGGCGGCGGCGGCGGGACCGGACCCCGCAGGGGAGCCCGCGGCCGGCGGGGGCGTGGAGGCCAGGAGTGGGGGCGGGGCCGGGGGGCCTTGGCGAGTTCACGGGCGGCGCTGGCTGGGAGACCTCCCACTGACCCGCTGCCGGACTAGTCACCCGTTCACTCGTTCACTTCTTCATTCATTCATTCGTTCGTTCATTCATTCACCTTTCCGCGTTTCCTCATTTGCATTCATTCATTGACTTATTCATTAAGTCATTTAGTTATTCATTGACTCATCTTTTATTCTTTCCTCCACTGATTATTGCTACTCATTTATTCACTCACCCCTCATTCATTCATTTTTCTCATTCGGTCCCCGGCTTCCTGACTTGCTCATTCATTCTTCCGCTCATTAATTTGCTCATACACTTGATCATTAGGGGCCCAGCTCTGTACTTGAATGATGCAGGGGTCACAGGGGGGACCCAGCAGACTCCATTTGCCCCATAGAGGGCTCAAGAGTCCTAGGGAGAAAACAGACTTATCTCCAGACAATGACAACTCAGGGTGGTTAGGGCTCTTATGAGGGAGTTTAGGAAGCTGTGGGAGCCCAGAGGAGGCAACTGGCCAAGGTCCAAAGTCAGGGAGTGTTTCCTAGAGGAGGGGATGTCTGAGTTGAGACATGAAGGGAGAGTCTCCGTGAGCCAGAGCGGAAAGGGAATTGCAGGATGCAAGACCTGTCTGTGCAAAGGACAGAGGTAAGTGAGCATGAACCTGGCTTGAGTGCAGAGTAAAACAGAGCATGTCGAGAGAGACGAGGCCAAAGAGGTGACCAGGCTCTTTAATGAGGAAGGGCCTTAGATGCTGTGCAGGTGGCTTACAGTTTAATTGGGATGCAGGGGCCCTTGGGTGTATTCTCCCCTTGACTTTCTCCCTGTATCCTCTCCAGGCATGGGTCCAGGAGCGACTGCCATTGGCCATGCAGACGGAGCGAGGCAATGGTTTGCAGGCTGTCCAGCAGTACATCAAAAAGAACCAGGTGAGCAGAGCCAGGGTGAGGGTCTGGGTTAGGATACATTGGGATACAAATGAAAGAAACAGCTCAAAGTGGTTAAAGCCAAAAACAAAGGAGGGGGAGGGGAATCTGTTTGCTCTTGTCATTGAGAAGACTGTGGACAGCAGGTATAGATGCATTCAGGTACTTCCATGATATCATGAATCTCTCAACTCCCCTGTGTGTGTGTGTGTGTGTGTGTGTGTGTGTGTGTTTCTGCATTAGCTTTGTTGTCAGGCCAATTATCCTCTCTTGATGGTAAAAGACCTCCAACAGATTCCAATGTACATCCCATCAGTGGGAGTGAAAAGGATTTCTCTCAATAATTTCAGCAATAGTCCCAGCCATAACTCTTATTGGCTCAGCTTGAGTCACATGCCCATCTCTGAACTGATCGTGGTGGCCAGGGATTTAGACTGCTGTGTCGGCCTGGTCTGGACTCAGGCCCACTCTTGGAATCTGCAGGTAGAGTCAGTCTAACTTAATTACCTGGGCTGAGATGGAGACACGAGGGTTCCCCAGAGGAAAGTCAGGGTCCCATGAGTAACAGTAGGAGAATGGCTATTGGACAAGGAAAAATAAAAGTAACAAGAAGAAAGAACCCAAACCACCCACAGGGAGAAAGGATAGAGATGATCAGCGAGAGAGCGCTGACTCCTGCTGGTGTCTACTCCACTCATTGTGGGGGGAGCTTTTGAGCCTCTAAGATCTCTGGATCTCTGTTCATCTCCCTGGGCCTCAGTTCTACATCTAAATAAGTAGAGCATTGGTCTAGAGCAGTGGTTTTCAAATCACTTAGCAGAGGAACTTTTTGGTCAAAGCAACTCATTCACCAAAACCCAGTGTAAGACACACGAGAAATACTACCACTACTAATTACACATTGATTAAAGACTTGCTGTGTACTAAGTACAGTCCTAGGGTGTTATACGTGGGTTTAAAAAACAATTTAATCCCCACAACCCTATCAGATAGGTATTCTCATTACTCCCCTTTACCAAAAAACAGGAATTGGGAGAATGGGCCCTGAAAGATGGGGAGATGGCCTTACAAATTATTCTCAAAAGATTTGTGACCATCCAGCCCCAGCTAGAGTTCTTTATGAGGCTGGAGGGTTTTGTTTTCATTTTTCTATTTTGATGAAAACACTCTTGGCTGGTGTTTTTTGTTTGTCTGTTTTGTTTTTTGTTTTTTAAGATTTTTTTTGAGAGCCTGTGCACCTGTGTATGGGGATGGGGGGGGGGGGCCAAAGGGAGAGGGAGAAACAGACTCCCTGCTGAGTTGGGAGCCCAAGTAGGAAGGCAGATGCTTAACTGACTGAGCCACACAGGAGCCCCAGAGAACACTCTTGGCTGTTGACTGTTTGGGGACAAGAAGAACTGGTCCATCCCTTTTACAGTTGAAGGAAAGAACCAAGTGCACTTCATGCTTAAGGCAGGGGGAGCTCCCCTGTGCGTGTGCAGGAGTGCTGGATGCTCCAGGGCTGGCAGAGGAGTAACAGCATCTAGTATTGACTGAGCACCTACTGCGTGCCAGGCACAGTTCTGAGTGCTCCAGGGTACAGCAACCCCCTGAGGTGGACATTAAGCACGCCACCACCAGCCATGGGAAGCTGGCAAGTTCCTTAACCTCTCTGTGCCTCAGTTTCCTAGAGAACTGGAGCTGCACTGAGGACTAGATGAGTGGCGGCATCACGCAAGGCCCCTGCATAGCAAAGTGCCTGGCAGGTGGCAGGAGCTCAGGGTTGCCTATTATCACCTCCGTTTGCAAGACAAGGAAACTGAGGCACAGGAGAAGCTAAGTAAGGTGTGCACCAAGTTCAGAGCTGATTGAGGGAAACTTCTGGGCTGATAGAAGTGTCCCATATTCTGACCTGGGTATGCGTGTACCCACGTGTAAATACGTGTTGAACTCTACCCAGATTTGCACGCCTCATTGCACGTGAATTAGACACACACTCTCCCCAGCAACCTGATTCTCAGCCCGATTCGGCCATGAGTGGGTATTTTACACCACCAGGGTCTTGGTTAAGAGCACAGTGTCTGGAGCCTGCGTCCTGTGTCCAAATCCTGTTGCCCCCTTACTAGCTGCTTGCTCTCAGGCGATGAACTGCGCCTCTCGGTCCCGTTTTCCCACCTGCAACATGGGGGTATGAGTGAGCGAGGAACAGTAAACTGCCTGGGGGTGCCTGGCGCAAGGGGGGCGCTCTGCGGGGGTCTCTGATTCCCTCCGTGGGCCGTGCCAGTCTCCCGGGGTGCGGGCAGTGCCCGTCTCCACCCACGCCCCCACCTCTGCCCCCAGGGCCTGCGGCGGGAGATCCAGGCGCACGGGCCGCGGCTGGAGGAGGTGCTGGAGCGCGCGGGCGCGCTGGCGTCGCTGCGCAGCCCCGAGGCGGAGGCCGTGCGCCGCGGCCAGGAGCAGCTGCAGGGCGCCTGGGCCGGGCTGCGGGAGGCGGCTGAGCGGCGGCAGCAGGTGCTGGACGCTGCCTTCCAGGTGGAGCAGTACTACTTCGACGTGGCCGAGGTGGAGGCGTGGCTGGGCGAGCAGGAGCTGCTCATGATGAGTGAGGACAAGGGCAAGGTGCGCCCGGGCTGGGGGTGCGGGGGGCCTGGGGGCGCTGGAGCCCGGGCCGGCCGCTGCAGCCTCATCGCCCGCGCCGTGTGCCCCCAGGACGAACAGAGCACCCTGCAGCTGCTCAAGAAGCACCTGCAGCTGGAGCAGGGCGTGGAGAACTACGAGGAAAGCATTGCGCAGCTGTCGCGCCAGTGCCGGGCGCTGCTGGAGATGGGGCACCCCGACAGGTGGGCGGGGCCCGTTCTTAAGGAATGATTCACAAGGATCTGAAACTTCGCTTTTGGAAATTGCAATAGGGCTCCACTTGGACTTTAGGGTGGGAGGGGCCCTCACTGCCTACGAGCTGGAGCCCTCGGATTTCAGCATATGGTTGGAGCCCCAAGTGGCAGGGCAGTGCCCCAGGGATGGTTAAGAGGGTGATCCAGGGGTACTGGGATTTGAGTATAGGGGTGAGAGGTGATGTCTCAGGCCCAGGAGAGAAGGAAGAGGTCAGGACAAGGAAGGGTCCTCTTCCCACCCAGTGTCTGGGCAGCATCTGAAAGGACAGAAAAGCTTGGAGTGCCGTGATTGGGGATAGCCCTAGACCTCCTGGGTGGCCAGGCATGGGGCCTCCCTGAGGCCAGAAGTAGGGGTCACATCTGGGAGGCCTGGACTAGGGGTGAGACCTGAGAGGGGGCACAGGGCTAGGCCTCTGTCCTCCAGAGCTGGAGGTGAGATAGGTTGGCTGGGGATTCAAGTAGGGAGTTAGGAGCCCCACTCAGTCCCTGGAGAGTTAAGCAGTGGGACCATGGAGAGGCTGAGGGAAGGTGGGAGCAGTGAGCTTGTGAAGCTTAGGGAAGCAAAGCTTTCACTGAGTGCTAGGATGCAAGTACTGGATTCACTGAATCCAAGCCTTGTGGAAGAGAGGCTCCCCACGAAGGAATCTGAGCAGATGCTACCCTGGCTGAAGGTTCAGAGGAAACTCAGCCTTGCCCTGAGATGGGATGGCAGGGGGTCACAGCTCTGTCCTGGAAGTCTCCATCCCTGCCCCTTGCTGTCTTCCATCAGCGAGCAGATCAGCCGTCGGCAGTCGCAGGTGGACCGTCTGTACGTGGCCCTCAAGGAGCTGGGTGAGGAGCGCAGGGTGGGCCTGGAGCAGCAGTACTGGCTGTACCAGCTCAGCCGCCAGGTGGACGAGCTCGAGCACTGGATTGCGGAGAAGGAGGTGGTGGCTGGCTCGCCTGAGCTTGGCCAGGACTTTGAGCACGTCACGGTGAGCATCATTAGGAATAACATCAATACCTGTGGCTCCTGTGTATGCTACTAGGGCTCTCTGGTCCTCAATTTCCCCAGCTGTCAGATGAGGATAATAAATAGCCCCCACCTCCTGACTCTTTTGTGCGCCCAAAGAATTGCCATAGTGTAAAGCACTTAGGTTAATACTCCGCGCACACAGCGCCTAACATAGGAAGTGGTAGTTACTGTCACCTGATTATTTTTCTTGTTGTTGTTACTGTTATTGCTACAGAGTAAGTGCTCCATAGTGTGAGATACTATTTTTCTTAGCATGACTGTCATCATCATCATCATCATCATCATCGTCGTTACGATCATTACTCTTACCTGCTACAGATGGTGGGCCGGGGTGGCGGGGCTTGTGTGTGCAGGACCTTTGCTCAAGCCGTGTTCCCGGGGGCAGGTGTTGCAGGAGAAATTCTCAGAGTTCGCCAATGAGACGGGCACCGCAGGGCGGGAGCGGCTGGCGGCCGTGAACCAGATGGTGGATGAGCTGATTGAGTGCGGCCACACGGCGGCGGCCACCATGGCTGAGTGGAAGGACGGCCTGAACGAGGCCTGGGCCGAGCTGCTGGAGCTTATGGGCACTCGGGCCCAGCTGCTGGCTGCCTCCAGGGAGCTGCATAAGTTCTTCAGCGATGCCCGAGAGCTTCAGGGACAGATCGAGGAGAAGCGGAGGCGACTGCCCCGCCTGACCGCCCCGCCTGAGCCGAGACCCAGTGCCAGCTCCATGCAGCGGACCCTGCGCGCCTTTGAGCATGACCTGCAGCTCCTCGTGTCCCAGGTGGGGTGCCGGCGGCCAAGAGGGGAGGTGGGAGGGTCTGCACAGTGTGGCCAAGGGGCGTTGGGCAGCAGGGCAGGCAAAACTCAGGCTGTAGAGCAGGTGGAGATTTGACAGTGGAACAGGTGAAAACAGACCAGAGAACAGAGAGAAGGGAGATGAGGGGGGCAAGTAAAAACCCACTGACTGCATGGTGCCTGGAAGTCAGACGGTGCCTGAGAACGCTGGTAGAGTGTGTCTAAAAGAGATGAGACGAGGTTTCCAGTGGAGACTGGGCAGGGGGTCTCCTAGAGGCTGTGAAGGGAATCTTACCCAAATCCAGATGGAGAGCCTAAGAGAAATTTCAGAGGGTTCTGAGAAATCTGGCTGCGGGGCAGATAGAAATTAGATAGCAGGTCTCTGATGGAAATCGTATGATTTTCCTGAAAAGACATTCGATGGGGGTGGATTTCATGGACATGGCAACAGAGCTAACAGAAATCAGGCTGTGGAGCTCACAGGAATTGGGAGGCGGATCTGAGAAATCAGATGGAAACGAAGCAGTGGGCCTAATAGAGCTCACATGGCCAACTGGAGAAATTGGGCTACCAGTCCAGTGGAAGGTAGAAACTGAACAGTCATCCTCATATGAACCATAGAGATGACTGTTAGAAGTCAGGCAGAAAGTGGGCATGTCAACCAGAAATCAGGTGGTGGGTAAGAGGGAGACCCCGCTGTGGGGTTGCAAGGGTGCAGGGTCCTGGCACCCAGCCAGCAGGTGGGGGCAGGAGGGCAGGGCTGGGACCCCACGGAGGGCCGGTGCTGGAGCTAGCATGCCCCTCAGGTACGGCAGCTACAGGAAGGGGCGGCCCAGCTGCGGACGGTGTACGCGGGTGAGCACGCAGAGGCCATCGCCAGCCGGGAGCAGGAAGTACTACAGGGCTGGAAAGAGCTGCTGGCTGCCTGTGAGGACGCCCGCCTGCACGTCAGCTCCACGGCCGACGCCCTGCGATTCCACAGCCAGGCCCGGGACCTGCTCTCCTGGATGGATGGCATCGCCAGCCAGATTGGGGCCGCTGACAAGCCCAGGTGCCCCTCATCCCACCTCGGGCTTCCTACCTGCTTCTGGGCGCCCACCCCCAACCCATCAGAGTCCCCTTCCCATAGGAAATCACAACAGCCAACACCTGGGTGGCAGGCACTGTACTAAAAGCTTCATGTGTATTATGACCCCTTGTCAGGCCTGGCCTTGGCGACTCAGAGCACAGGGCATCCTCCTGCCTTCGGGCCTTCCCAGTTGTGGGAGGGTCACAGCATGGGGTAGGCCACAGCCAGGATAGGGACAGCGATGTGTGGCACTGTATTAGCGGCTCAACCCAGAGGGTAGCGGGCACTGATCTATTGCTGATGTGAGGGTCCAGCCGAAGCCTGTGTCTTGGTGATTGGGACCCAGGGTCTTTCCATCACTCAGCCCTGGGAGTTACATTCAGCTGCAGAGGAGGAAAAAATCACACGGGAACTTTGAGGGACTAAACCTCCGCCCAGTAGCCCCAACCTGTCTGCCAACGAGGCTGGGAGACAGTCCAATGGTGTGTCCGGAAGACAGGGATTTCGAGTGTGGTGGACACACAGCATTATTTCTGTGACTGTGAGGCCTTGCCTATGTTCATTTGCCCAGCAAACATTTGTCAACTGCTTACCGGGCGCTGGATGGTGAACAAGGGCAAGCTGCTGCCCTGATGCAGCTTACATTCTGAGGGTGGAGACAGGCAACACATAAATTGAAAAGCATCTACTATTATTTCAGATAGCAGTAAGTGCTCTGAAGACAAATAGAGTAAGGGAAGGGGGCGAGGGGTTGGCTGGCAAGGCCTCTCCGAGGATGGGATGTTTGTGTGAAGACCTAGGTGAAGTGATGGTGAGGTGGGTAAAGACTGCGGGGCAGGGTTTTCCAGGTGGAGGGATCAACAAGTGCAAAAACCCTGCAGTAGGTTGTGGTTATGTGTGTCAGAGGCACAGGTAGACAATCATTATGTCTGGATGGAGTGAATGATGTGGGTGAGAGGCGGAAGATCACCCCAGATGTTGTGGGAAAGAGTATGGAGGGCAAGGTAGAAACAGGTGGACCAGCCAGGAGGCTGCTGCTATAATCCAGATGAGAGGTGGGGGTGGCTTGGTCCAGTGTGGAGGTTGTACAGATGGGAAGAAGTGATTCATTTTAGTAGTTAACATCTTTTTATTATGAAAAATTCAGATATACACAGAGGTAGCAATACCAGTATAGGGACCCCACATGTGGAGGGTGGACACCCATCAACATTTGGCCCATCCTGTTTCGTCTGTACACTTCCTGACTACCCCCCCACCCCTCGCTGAGTTCTCTTAAAACCCAGTCTCAGGCTTCACTCATTTCACAGGGTATGTTTTAAAATTATAAATGTCCAATGTAACTGCATTAGCTTCAGGGGGCTGAGAGAGAAAAAAAAAAGAGGAGTTATGGATGAATGATGGGTGAATTTACTGAGGTGGAGAACTTCAGGGGAGGCATTTCTGGGAGATAGAGAATCAGAGATCATTCTAGATACACTAAGTCTTAGGTAGGCATCATTATAATGTGGGAGCTTCAAAAATAAGTTTGGACCAAAAAAAAAAAAAGAAAGAAAGAAAAGTTTGGACATATTAAGTCTTATAAAGCTATACTTGCTGTTGGGACCTTCAGAAATTTGGGATTTGTTTCAGACCTATGATAGCTGAGAACAGTCCAATGGTTATATAATGCAAGCTATGAATGTGAGCCACATATAGAATTTAAGATCTTCTTGTAATCACATCAAAAAAAATACAAAGAAGTGAAAATTAATCTTAGTAATTCATTCTATGTAACCCCATAGACCCCAAATATAATCACTTCAACAAGAATTATTGAGGGGGGCCGGGCTGGCTCAGTCAGGAGAACATGTGACTCTTGATCATGAGCTCAAGCCCCACACTGGGGGTAGAGTTTACTTTAAAAAGAATTAAAAATATTATTAAAAAATAAATAAAAGTACTGAGATATTTTACACTCCTCAAAATATGGTGTGTACTTTACACTTCAACACATCTCAGTTCAGACTGGCCGCATTTCTAGGGCTCCATGGCTTACCCATGTCTAGTGGCTACCTACCGTTTGGATAGCACAGACTTAGAATGTTCAGATCACTGACTAGTGGAGCCTTCAGAAGCATAGCTGGAAAAAATCAGGAGGAAAATGGACCTTGAAATCTGAGGTTAGAATCATCAAAGTGTGATATTCTAACCCCTTGGAAAAAGTTGGAATCACTGAGTGAAGAGCCTTGGCCTCTCAGAACCTGGTCTGAGAAGGTGGGTGCCCCAACATGCTCAGCGATTTAGGCTCCTCAGGAGTCATATCTGTCATGGGGGCTGGGGGAGGCTACCTGAGACTCAGATTCCTGCCCCCTGCCCCAAACACTGTAGGGACGTGTCATCAGTGGAGGTGCTCATGAACTACCACCAGGGCCTGAAGACTGAGCTGGAGGCACGGGGGCCAGAGCTGACAGCCTGCCAGGAGCTGGGGCGCTCTCTGCTGCTCAACAAGAGTGCCATGGCTGATGAGGTGGGAAGGGGTGCAGGGGCTCCCCCTCCACCATCCAGGCCCATTGTGGTGGGAGTCATCCTTGACGCCTTTCCTACCCATCTGCCACTCCCAGATCCAGGCACAACTGGACAAGCTGGGAACCAGGAAGGAAGAGGTGTCAGACAAGTGGGACCGCCATTGGGAATGGCTGCAGCAGAGTGAGTGGGGGCCCAGACACACATGGGGCTCAAGGGCACAGAGACCTGCTCCGGCACATTTGGAAAGGGCCAGAGGGTGACACAGCAGGCTTTGGACACCACTCATGGGTGCCCAGCAACATGAAGGCCTGGGAGGGTGGACAAGAGGACTGCCTTGCCATTGAATCCCTGCTGGCAGTCACCTAGAGGAGAAGCTGGTGCCCTCAGAGAGGCCCCCAGGCCCTCTCATTCTTGCAGAGCCCAGAGTGGTCAGGGCTGGGATACAGGAAGCCAGAGGGTGTAGAGGGTCAGAGAAAACAGCCCGTGCCCTGTGAAGGCCCCACAGGCGCCCCCATCCCTCTGACCCCCAATGTCTCCCCTCAGTGCTGGAAGTGCACCAATTTGCCCAGGAGGCGGTGGTGGCCGATGCCTGGCTGACAGCCCAAGAGCCGCTCCTGCAGAGCCGGGAGCTGGGCAGCAGCGTGGATGAGGTGGAGCAGCTTATCCGGAGACACGAGGCCTTCCGCAAAGCGGCCGCAGCCTGGGAAGAAAGGTTCAGCTCCCTGCGGCGCCTGACCACGGTCAGCACCCCACACCCTGCCCGGGCCACCCCCCCCACCCCCACCAGCCATCCCTCTATGTGAGACAGACACCAGGACTTGGTGCTCAGCACTGTGTCGAGTGAGAGCTGACACAGATCCTGATGGGACTCCCAATCCAGCGGGGGACGAGGGAACAGAGCCTGTCACCTGACAGTGACAGCCCAGGGCTGGGATGGGGGGGAAACACAAGGGGCTGTGGGAGCCCAGAAGCACTTGTCCTGGCTTAGGGGGTTCGGAGCCCATCTGAGACTTGAAGAATGAGAGACCATTGTGTTAAGGTCCTGGGTTGGGAGGACATTCCGGAAGGAGGCTACAGGGGTCAGAAAGGCAGCTAGAGAAAGTGATGATTTAGCCGAGTCTTAACACTAAATGTTTGCCAAGGAAAATAGGGATTAAGTTCCCGGCAGGGAAAAGCATGGGCCCAGGCCTGCACAAACTTGCTTTTTCAAAAATAGAAACTGCTAAACTGCGTGGGGAGGCGTGGGGAGGCGTGGGGCGGCCGACAACCCAGAGGCGGGGTTCAGACCACCCCCAGCCCCCCAGACCCCCTACCTGACCCTGGCCCCTCCCTTCCCAGATAGAGAAACTCAAGGCTGAACAGAGCAAGCAGCCCCCCACCCCCCTGCTGGGGCGCAAGTTCTTTGGAGACCCCACGGAACTGGCGGCCAAGGCAGCGCCCCTCCTGCGGCCAGGGGGGTACGACAGGGGCTTGGAGCCGCTGGCTCGCCGGGCCTCGGACACACTGTCGGCGGAGGTGCGGACCCGGGTGGGGTACGTGCGCCAGGAGCTCAAGCCCGAGCGCCTCCAGCCGCGCATCGACCGGCTGCCGGAGATCCCGGGGAGGGTGGAGCCCCCGGCCCCGCCGGCCGCACCGGAGAATGTGGTGGAGACCCCCGGGGCCCTCGCCGCGGTGGCGGCGGTCGCGGCGGTGGCGGAGCAGGTGCGGCCGAGGCCGGAGCGCCAGGAATCAGCGGATCGCGCGGAGGAGCTGCCCAGGAGGCGGCGACCAGAGCGGCAGGAGTCGGCGGATCAATCCGAGGAGGCTGCGCGGAGGCGACGGCCCGAACGGCAGGAGTCAGCGGAGCACGAGACCGCGCATAGCCTCACCCTGGGCCGCTACGAGCAGATGGAGCGGCGGCGCGAGCGGCGTGAGCGGCGGTTGGAGAGACAGGAGTCCAGCGAGCAGGAGATGCCCACCCGAGGAGAGCTGGCCAAGGGGTGAGGCCCCAGTGTGCCTGGGGAGTGAGGGAAGGCGGGCTCGAAGGGCTCTTGGAGCCACACAGGCCCAGTGGGGGGGGCTTCCGGGGCTCAGGACTGCTTAAGATACTGTCCTGGCACCCGTTTCGTGGAGGGGTAAGCTGAGGCTGAAAGAGGTTAGGAGGGATGCTCATTGTCCCACAGCTAGGTGGCCTGGGTGGGGATTTTGTGCCTTTGCACCTTAGTTTCTCTGTTGCGTTAGTGGTAGAACGATATTCTCCCTAATAGGACATAAGACCCTTTATCACAGTTTCAGCCTGATAAATGGGGGTTGGGGGGGTTACCATCATCTCCTTTTTGTGGATAGGGCCCCTGTGGCTCAGAGAGGGCAAGTCACTCAGTTTGGATCAAGTAGGCCTGGAACCCAGGCCTTTCAGACCCCTGTGTGAGCCAGAGTGTGAGGAGCAGATAGATCCAATCGGCAGCATCTCCAGAAAGAGGCCTTTGGCCAAATACATTTTGGAGACAATGACATCTTCGTTTTAATTTTATATATCACGAACAATTGCTGAGTCCCCAGTCAGCGTGTGGTTTGTGCTGGGGAGAGCAGTGACCAAACCAGCCTCAGCCCTGCTTTCATGGAGATGGCAGTCTGGTGGGGGAAACAGACTTGTCACCGGATAGTGATGACCCAGAATGATCAGGGCAGGGATGGGGCAAGTCCAGGAGTCTTGGGAACTCAGGGGATGAGTAGAAAAAAGGCAACACAATGTTCAAAGGCTTAAAGGCACCAGTTTGCATTTTCCTCTGGTTAAAACTCAAAGAGGAGGCTCTGTCCTCCGTTCAACAGACATGTCCCAAGTACCCGTGGTGTATAAGGCAAGTATCTGAGAAAGGCAGAGTGGACAGGGGCCTGGCACCTCAGGCTAAGAGGTGGAGGCTCCTCCAGCCAACCAGCCTGGTCCCTGGGAGAGGGCATCCCAGTTCCATTGGGTCTTTCGGCCTCCCTCCTCCCAGGAAGGCCACCCTGGCTGACATTGTGGAGCAGCTGCAGGAGAAAGAAGCAGGCCCAGGGCTCCCTGTTGGGGTAAGTTGAGCCTTAGGACCGGTTGGCGGTATGGGGGGAACCCCCTCCTCGGAGCAGGAATCAGGACCCAGAAACACCAATGCCTAGCCCTCCTTCCCCCGGATCTGAACCCTGCAGTTTCTCAGGGGATGATAGAGAGGGCCCCCAGGTGCCTCCCACAATCTGAAAATTTCACCTTTAGAAAGATGAGGCCGCCAGCCTAAGGAGACTCCTACCCCCTCTACACACACTTCCCACATCTGTCGTGGGGTCTCAGATATCCTCACAGACAGCCGCGCACACACAGAAGCCCCAGGTTCCTCCTACAGACAGCTGGGACACACCCTGCCTGCACCCCCACCTCCATAGGCCTAGGGCTTTCCTCCCCAAGATCCAGAGCGATTCCAAACCCAGGAGTCCTGACAGTCTCACCCCCAACACCGATGGGGCCCCTAAGAGTTAAGCCTCCAGCCCCGAGGTCTTCCGGTCCTCGCCTCCAAGACAGATGGGACCCCCCACCCCCGACCCGTGAGTCCCCCAGACAGATGGCCCCCACACGCCCCCATGGACAGCACCCCTCTTCCCCCTCCCTTCACACAGCCGTCGCTGCCTCAGCCTCGCGAGCTTCCCCCAGGCCGCCTGCCCAACGGGCTTGAGCCGCCCGAGCGGACACCTCGGCCGGACCGGCCGCGGGCGCGGGACCGGCCCAAGCCGCGCCGGCGGCCGCGGCCCAGAGAGGGTGGTGAGGGCGGGGGAAGCCGGCGCTCGCGCTCCGCCCCGGCCCAGGGCGGCTCCGCCCCCGCGCCTCCGCCACCGCCCACTCACACAGTGCAGCACGAGGGCTTCCTGCTGCGCAAGCGCGAGCTCGACGCTAACCGCAAGTCGTCCAACCGGTGAGCGCGTGGGCGGGGCTTTGGAAGGCGGGTCCCAAGCTCAGTGTCCAATGAGTGAATAGACGGGGCTGAGGAGGGGGGTGGTACTAACCGTCCGGGAATCCGGAGGGTGGCGGGAGTAGGCGGGGCCTGGAGAGGGGCGGGGCTTAATGTCAAGAACTCAAACCTACTAACTGGAGGAACGGGACGTGAACTTAGCGTGTCGGTTGGGCGAGGGGGTGGGGCCTAGGTGGGAGCCGGAGCCGAAGAAAATATTCCCAGTGCAGATAAGCTGAGATCCAAACTCATAGCGATCAATTCAAGAGTCAAGTAGCGCTCATAGCAAGTTGGATTTGGGGTCCGGGTTCCAATGGCTTGTGAGGTGGAGCCTGGAGAGGTCATCCAGCCAGTGAATGGGGTGGGTCCACCCTCGAAGTTTCGCATCGTGGCTGGGGTGGGCGGAGAGGTCTGAAAAAGGGGCGGAGACACTGCTCTGAGGTCTGAGGTGGGGGGCACAACTAGGGGTCCAGATAGTGATGTGCTTACTCTTGGTAGTCCAAACCTTAATTGTCCAGTTGGACGGTAGAATCTAGGGAGAGGTGGAGTCAAAAAGGGAAGCGCTGGCCAACCAACAGAATGAGGCAGAACAGGTTGAGATTATGCCCTGAGGCAGTCTTTCTTCCTTGTGGTGAGGCCAAGGTGCTAATAAAGGGGCGCCTTTGGTGTATTTTACTCTTGAGGGACTTCCTCCTCCGTTGAGGCTTTGGCCACATTCCAGACAGTGGACCAGTCCATATATTCTTTCAGGGGATTCCATGGTGGGTGGAGGAGTGCCAGGGAACATGCCCGAGCAAAGGCTTATGGAGAAGACAGCTTAAGTCTTGCCTTCAGGAAATTCAGCGTGGGAGGGGATGTGGCAGGGTAACCCCAGCAGGGGCCAGCATCAGGCTTGGAACTGAGAGTCTTAGATTCTCCCCTCAGCCTAGAAACAGCCATAAGGAAGAGGACCCCGGACATAGGACCCAAGCAGAGCAAAGGCCCGGAGGAAGGAAGGGGCAGGCATTTTCAGGGTATTCATGAAGAGTTCCCAGGCAGAGTGCTGTAACTCTGCCTTGAGCCCCGTGTCGTCACCCCAGGTCGTGGGTGAGCCTGTACTGCGTGCTCAGCAAGGGGGAGCTGGGCTTCTACAAGGACGCCAAGGGCCCGGCGTCTGGGGGCACACACGGCGGGGAGCCACTGCTCAGCCTGCACAAGGCCACCAGCGAGGTGGCTAGTGACTACAAGAAAAAGAAGCACGTCTTCAAGCTCCAGTGAGCCCCCAAATGGGCAAGAGAGGGAGGGATCCAAGGCCCACCTTCCCCCTCCCAGCAATACCCTGCTTCCCCCAGAGGAGAGTTGGCAGATGGGTGGGCCGGGCCCCTGCCCCAGATTCCCCAAGTCCTGTCTCCCCTTCTACAGGACCCAGGATGGCAGCGAGTTTTTGCTTCAGGCTAAAGATGAGGTGAGATCTGGTCCTTTCTCTCCCCCATCCGGACCTCAAGAACTACCTTGGCTTGCTGGTTCCTGGCCCAGAGTGATGGAGCTGTGAGCCAGAAACACAAGCCAGAGTCACCAGGCTGTGATGGGAAAGCCCAATAGCAGTGAGAGCCTAGAGGAAACCCCTAACCTATGGTTGGGGGTGGGGGGGGGAGGCAGGGATCAGGAGGGCTGCCTGGAGGCTCCAGGACAAAGTCCAGCCTCCTTGCCTTGGCCGCAGAGATGACACTGGGAAGATAAGAGGTGGAAGTTAGTTAAAAAGGAATGATTCAGGCAGAGAGAACTGCCAAGTGCAGAGAACCAGAGGTGCAGAAATGCAGAGCATTGACTGTGCTGGTGGAGGGTTCAAGGAGGAAAGGTCCCAGAAAGGTTTCCAGGGGCTAGATCTCAGAGCATTGTGGGCCATTTGAAGGAGGTTGGAGTTTGTCCTAAGGGCACTGGGGATCCATGGCAGACTTTTAAGCAAGATTGGGGGGGGGGGGGTCACAGCAATGTATAAGAAAGATCTTTTGTCAATAGGGTAGGTTGGGAAGGGGGAGAGGGGAGGTGTGGAGCCAGGAGGCAACCAGGACAGGGACCCAGGTGGGAGGACACAAGGCTGGACACCAGCTGACTTGTGGGAGGGGCATGGAGGTGGTTTAAAGAGATGTTGAAAATAATAATACTTGTTATCTCCTTCCTTCTTACAAAGGGCTCTGGAGTATTCCCCGGAGTATACTCAGGGAGTATTCTCTCCCTGCCTCCTTATTTTTAAAATGGGGATAAAAATAGTTTTCCATTTTAGGGTTCTTGTGAGAATTAAGTTGATACACACAGAGCCACATATATGACCTGGCGAATATCAGTGCTCTATAAATCTCTGCTGATGTTATTGGTTGTTATGTTTATCTCTATAGTGGGAATTTGATAAAATGCTATTGTACAGGATTAAGAGAATTAATCCACAGAAGCACTTAGAACGGAGCCTGGCACGTATTAAGGGCTATGTAACTGTTTGGGTTATTATTAACCCATTTAATAGATTGGAAAACTGAAGTTCAGAGGGCAGTCGGATTCCAGGGTCATCTACTGCTCAGTCTCCCTTCTTCCAAATGCGGACTCTGTTGCCCTGTTTCTCTCTCCAGGAGGAGATGAACGGCTGGCTGGAGGCCGTGGCCGCTTCCGTGGGCGAGCACGCTGAGATCGCCCGCTGGGGACAGACACTACCCACCACGTCCTCCACGGATGAAGGCAACCCCAAGCGAGAGGCGGGGGAGCGGAGGGCCAGCGGGCGCAGGAAGTGACTTCCCACCTCCTGGGCCTGACACACATCCCCGCCCCTCCTGTGGGCAAAAAGACACTTTCTCTTCCGCAGGGGCGGGTGCCTCTAGTTCCACCAACACTGCGGACGCGCCAAGATGGGCACTGGAAAGGAGGGGACTTCTCCTGCACTCCAGGAAGTGGTGGGGGGATTGCTGCCCCTATAGCCATATCTCGGCCCCTTCCTGCTCGCCACCCCACCCCAGGTGCTGGGGCTCCATTATTTTTATGCAATAACTGAGTTGGAGGGGGCGGGTAAAGGGGCCAGTTGAGCCAAGCCCCCTGCCCGGATCTCCAGATCCTGCCCCAAGAAGCTGGGGTGGTAGGGGGCGATAATTCCTGCCCCCCTCTCCGCCCTAGGGATGGGCATGGGGCCGCTGGTGAGGTCCCCTGGACCATCCAGGGTGCTAGGGGGTGGGGAGGGGACGCCTCCTTCCCGCCTTTACCTCACTTCCAATGCTGCCTTGATCTCTGTCTGGGAAGGGGGAGTGAAGGGGCTTTGGCCCCTGCACTCCGCCGTCTCAGAGCCATGCGGTTAATTCCTGACTTAGTTTATTTTTGCAAAACGTCGACCTCCTCCTCCCCACCCCCCCCCCCCCCCGCCCCGCATCCGCGAAGGCTTTTTAATGGGAGGGGCGTCAAAGCTCAAAACTGTCTTCCTCTCTCCTCCCCCCTCCAGCTGTAAATGCCACTTGGTGAGGGGAGGGGCGAGGGGAAGCCCTCCCCCCTGCATGCTTCTGGCCGGAGCACCTCCCTAGGGAGTGGGGGAACAGGGTTGTGGCAGCCCCCATGGTCGCCTGGAGGAGCCGCTGGGGCCTGGGGGTGTGGGGCGGTGTGGCAGGCGCACACTGTATGTACCTATAATAAATCCTTTGGCTTTGACGGTCTATGCCGGTTTGTTCGCGTTTAATGGGCCGCGCCTGGGAGGATGTGTGGGGCGGGGGAGAGGGGGGCGGCGCAGGGAACTAATGGCAGCAGAGAACTTTTAGATGTCCTCTTGATGTGTACTAATTTCGGGATTTAAACACACGTCCCTCACGAAACACCTAGATTCTAAAATTGGGAACCAGAAGGCTAGAGGAATGTTTTGCTGGCCTTTCTATCTAAACTTCCCCAAAGGGGCCTTGCGGTACGCCCCGTCCAGCACAGGAAAGGCGGGGCCCTTTAAGGAGGCGGAGAATTAACTGCTACGAGTGGGCGCTTTGTCCAATCGCCGGCGGCTCCGGGAGGCTCCAGGCCAATGAGCAGGCAGTGGGGGCGGGGCCCAAGTACAGACCCGGAAGCGGGTGCTGGCCGGCCGGCTCGCCCCGGGGCCATGGCAGCTGCGGCGCCTGCAGCCGACGGAGTCCCAGGTCGGGGGCCTCCCGGGGAGGTGATTCATCTGAACGTGGGAGGCAAGAGGTGAGTGTAGGAGATTCCTGAGGCCCCCACCTCGGGGGCGGGGAGCGGAGTGGGAGTACCCGCCTCTCCCGCGGGGAATCCTTGTCCATCAAGGATTGCTCCTCCTCCTGCTGAAGGCGCGAGTGCCTGGACTGACGCCCGAGGAGGGCCGGGGGGAGGGGGGGGCGCGTTCCTTACTCTTCCTCCAACCCTTCGCATCTGCTCACTTTCCCCCCGTAGATTCAGTACCTCTCGCCAGACTCTCACCTGGATCCCAGACTCCTTCTTCTCCAGGTGACCGGGAGAGCGAATTTGGGGCGGGCTGTGGGTGGCGGGAAGAGACGGTTTGGGGAGACTTAATCCCCCCACTCACCCTCCCCCCAACCCCCCGTGCGCCCACACACACCCTGGCCCGTGACACCCGCTCTGTGTCCCCTCCCTGCAGTCTTCTGAGCGGACGCATCTCAACACTGAAAGATGAGACTGGAGCCGTGAGTAGGGCATAGAGCTAAAATAGGGCAGTGGGTAGGAGGAGGGACTGGAGCCTCACTCAGCCCCGCTCTGCCCCATCCATCCTCTGCCTCCCTCCCCGCAGATCTTCATCGACAGGGACCCCACCGTCTTCGCCCCCATCCTCAACTTCCTGCGCACCAAAGAGTTGGATCCCAGGTCTGCATGGGGATAGAGGGACCCCACCGTCTTCATCTTCTTACCCTCAGAATGTTCCCTTAAGCCCCTCAATCCGATTTGGTTTTTTTTTCCTCAATCCGATTTGAATTGTGTCCTTAGAGTTTAACCGAAACACACACACACACATTTTCATTGCCCATCTATTTCATCGCTCTTTAGAATCTTGATCCAGTCAAAATTTGCTACCTCTTGCAATTCTCTGTGCAGTTTTGAAAGCTTCCTCCTCAGAATTCTCGACCAACTCCCACTCCCCAAACTAACCCCTGGTGAATTCTGCTACCCAGGGGTGTCCATGGTTCCAGCCTCCTCCATGAAGCCCAGTTCTATGGGCTCACTCCTCTGGGTAAGTGGGGGGCCCCATTAGCTTCCTCATTGCATAGAAAACGAACTCCTGCTCTCCTGATGCTTCCTCACCCCTCCTCTCCTGAAAGAAGTTAGGGGTAGCGCTGAGAGCATTAGATTTGGTCCTGGGTCTCAAGGGGGATGGGTGTAGAATGAGCTGGGGAGGGGGATAGGATGTGCCTCAGTACTCCCCAAGTCCCAGCCTTCGAGTTATTCCGCCTCAGTTCGCCGCCTGCAGCTGCGGGAGGAGTTGGACCGATCTTCTTGTGGAAACGTTCTCTTCAACGGTTACCTGCCTCCACCAGGTGGGCACAACTAAGGGATGGAGGGGAGGGAGGGCGGATGGAAGACTACATTTCCCATAACGTCGCGGCCCTTGGTCGCCTTGCTGTGAGCCCTGAGACACTATGGGAGTTGTAGTTCTATATCAGAGGCTGGATTGAGGGAAAGGAGGTAGGAGACTGCATTTCCAATGAGGCAGTCAGTGGGCCAGCTACCCGCCCTGAGGCTCAGAAGTGTGCCCTAGAGCCTGAAGGGGGTCTCAGTCCAGGTTTGATTTCCTTGTGGGGAAGCTTAGGAAGAACTGGGGTCCTTTGCATGGAGGGGAGAAATATTAAAGGGGGGGTTATTGACTAGAATCTTCATGGGACGTTAGATCAGCAACCCCAGCTGGCCATGGACAATATACCCCAGTGGTTATTGGGAACTGTAGTCTATGAGGCTTTGCTGATGAGAAAAAGGAATAAAATGGGGAAATTCGACTTACAACTACTTCCCTAACCTTGCTC
Organism: Vulpes vulpes; assembly: GCF_048418805.1. NCBI lineage: Eukaryota > Metazoa > Chordata > Mammalia > Carnivora > Canidae > Vulpes > Vulpes vulpes. The sequence continues at coordinate 9,519,890 of NC_132780.1, forward strand.
AATACCTACTTCATGATGTTTGTCGAATATGGAGATCTGTGCTTTTGTTTTCTTAACTTAGTTTTACTGTGTTTTTTTTTTAAGTCTTTTTTTTAAATAAAAGTAATCTTTTAAATAAAGATTTTATTTATTGATTCATGAGCTTGTGGGGCTTTGGGGGAGCATGAAACACACAGAGGCAGAGGGAGAAGCAGACTCCCTGCGGGAAGCCTGATGCAGGACTCATCCCAGGACCCCAGGACTATGACCCAAGCCAAAGGCAGCCATTCAAACACTGAGCCACCAAGGTGCCCCTAAAAAGTCATTTTTAAAAGTTTACTTTTGTAAGTAGTCTTTATACTCCATATGGGGCTCAAAATTCACAACCTCAAGGTCAGGAGTTTCAGGCTCTTCCAACTGAGCCAGCCAGGTGCCCTGTACAAAAGTCATTTTAAATAGAAGCTTTTTATCACTACCTTTATACCTTGAATAAGTAAACGTGAATATAAAATCCCCAGGGCTCCTGGGTGGCCCAGTTGGTTGAGCATCTGCCTTCAGCTTGTGTCAGGCTCCTTGCTCAGCAGGGAGTCTGCTTCTCCCTCTCTTCTGTACTTGTGCATGCTCTCTCTGCCTCTCAAATAAATAAATCTTTCAAAAAAAGAAAAGAAAATCTCCAAATACCAGTGTTGGGATGCTGCTGCCTGCCAGCGAGGTAGGCTTCCATTTTTTAAAGCAAATACTGAAAAGGGAGCACTGTTTTGGCAGCACCAAGCTGATTTGTCCTTTGTGTGCAGCTCAGAGGAATAGAAAAGGGAGTAGCTTGCTGTGTGATTCAGTGTCGTTCGTTGCCTGCCGTGTCCCCACACCACCTAAAATCTTTTTGGCAGGAAACTGTGCCCCACATGTGGGCAAGTCAGTATCTGGCATATTTTAGGTGCTTGTGACTTGGCAATTGCTACAGTTATTACAATCATTGTCACTCTTCTCCTTCTCCCTGCCATAGTGTTTCCAGCAAAGCGGAGGAACCGGCACAGCCTGGTAGGGCCCCAACAGTTAGGGGGACGCCCAGCCCCCGTTCGACGAAGCAACACAATGCCCCCCAACCTGGGCAATGCAGGGCTGCTGGGCCGAATGCTGGATGAAAGAGCCCCTCCCTCTCCCTCCGGTAGGCTTCGGTCCCCTGGGAAGCTGGGGCAGCCAGCCTGGGGGAGGGGGTGCTGCGACCCTGCCCTGATCGCTCTTCTTCCCCCCACCACCCCAGGGCTACCGGAGGAGCCGGGGATGGTACGCCTGGTGTGCGGACACCACAACTGGATCGCTGTGGCCTATACCCAGTTTCTTGTCTGCTATAGGTGCTCAGGGAGGGTGGTGGCCGGAGGCTGGAGCCCTGTTGATGGGAAGGGCTCACACTGAGGGTTGATGATACTGCCCCAACCCCCAGGTTAAAGGAAGCCTCTGGCTGGCAGCTGGTGTTTTCAAGCCCCCGCCTGGACTGGCCCATTGAGCGACTGGCACTAACAGCTCGGGTGCTCGGTGGGGCTTTGGGGGAGCATGACAAGATGGTGGCAGCGGCCACAGGTAGCGAGATCCTGCTATGGGCTCTGCAGGCAGAAGGTGGTGGCTCCGAGATAGGTATGGTACTAGGACTTTTCCAGAACCTTCTGCCCTTTATTTTTATTTTTATTTTTTTTATTTTTTTTAAAATTTATTCATGATATATATATATATATATATATATATATATATATATATATATATATATACACAGAGAGAGAGAGAGACAGAGGCAGGCAGAGACACAGGCTCCATGCAGGGATCCTGATGTGGGACTCAATCCAGGGTCTCCAGGATCACACCCCAGGCCAAAGGTGGCGCCAAACCACTGGGCCACCAGGGCTGCCCCCTTCTGCCCTTTAGAATGATGCTTCAACCTGTTGTCTGTTGGAATTCTCTACCCCATTGGAATTCCTTGGTCTGTTAAAGTAACCCACCCTATATACAGTTCTCACACTTTTGAAGATTCTTTGCATTATTAAGATGTTCCAACCCTTTAGAATTCCGTATCCTGTTAGAATTCTTTGGCTTGTAGAAAAATCCACCCACATAACGATTCTCCCCTCCATCAGAATTCCCTGCCCTGTTAGATCTCCTTGCCAGTAGAATCCCAGAACCTGTTAGAATCTGTATTCCCATTAGAAATCTCTGTTTGCCTTGAAAATCTCTACTGGAGTCCCACACCCCATCTGGAATCTGGCCCACGTAATCCTCTGTAATTCCTGCTGGATTCCTCTATCCTGTAAAGATTTTACAGCCCAACTGAATGAATCCTCTGGCCCTTGGAGCTCTTCCTGCCACCTCTCTTCTGCCCCATGAAGTGGGGTCCTGGCTGAGTTCTCCTCGCCCTCTGCAGGAGTCTTCCATCTGGGGGTGCCCGTGGAGGCCCTCTTCTTCGTTGGGAACCAGCTCATCGCCACAAGCCACACGGGGCGCATCGGGGTCTGGAACGCCGTCACCAAGCACTGGCAGGTCAGAGCGCTGGCCAGCCTAGCTCCCTCTTTCCCAGGTGTCCCAGGGGGGCTTCCTCTCTGCCCCACCCCCTGGCCAAAGCCAGAGACCCTAGCTAGCACTGGGCCAGATCCCTCTTGGGGTGCTGCGGTTATAAAGGCCTAAGGACATCAGATCAGGGACACCTTCTGGAAGGTCTGCTGAGCTGGGGGCTGCTGAGCTGGCAGGAAAGGTGTGGGCCTGCAAAGGACAAGAGAGGATTCTCTAGGCACTGGACGGGGGAGGGGGTGAGTGGAGCTGCTGTAGGAGGCTGAAACCCAGAGAGAGACACGCAGATGTCTGTTGTTCCCCCTGCACCTTCCTGGGCCATGTCCAAAATGGGAAGAAACATACATCTGCAGTGTTGCTTCCTCCTGCAAAGTGCATTTGGGAGAGTCAGGCAGGGGTGGAGGGAAACAGACAAATAGGAACAGAGGAAGTCAGGATGGGGGGACCAAGGGAAGGACGGGTAGAGACAGAGGCCAGGCCGAAAGGTGGTGGCGCATGCAGGGATGCAGAGAGGCAGACAGAGGTGAAGAGAAACAGCTAGAAATCCAGACTCAAAAGAGAGGCCGAGACACAGAACCGCTGACCCTGAGATTTCCTAAGATGGAGAGATAGACACAGGTAGAGATAGGCCTGGAGCAGGCGAGGCTGGAGAAGTAGGCCTAGAAACCCCGGGTGGGTTCTGGAGTTGGGGCTGCTGGGGAGGCCCTGAGGGGAGCTGCTGAGGTGGACGCAGGGTCCTGCCCCCGCCACAGCCCGTCCTGCCGGCCCCCAGGTCCAGGAGGTGCAGCCCATCACCAGCTACGATGCGGCGGGCTCCTTCCTTCTCCTGGGCTGTGACAACGGCTCCATCTACTATGTGGGTGAGCAGCCCCTGGCACCCCTCGAGCCCGAGAACCTCCCCCAGGAAATGGGAGCCATGGGGAAAGGCTAGAGGCCTAGAACAAGCCCGCTCTACCCTCCCCACCCATCACAGATGTCCAGAAGTTTCCCCTGCGCATGAAGGACAATGATCTCCTCGTCAGCGAGCTCTACCGGGACCCAGCAGAGGATGGGGTCACCGCCCTCAGTGTCTACCTCACCCCCAAGACCAGTAAGCTGTGACCGGCTACCCTGATGCTGCCATCAGCCCCAGCCCCCAGTGGGGCTCCCTGCCACTCGCCACTCGTGTAGCTTGACCTAGTGACATTTAGTGGCGGCAGTGGGGGAGGGGGAGTTCAACTCTCATTTAGTCATTCAACAAACACTTACTGGGCCCCCCCCTTGTGTGTGAGCACTGTTCCAGGGTCTGCGCTGTGGCAGGCCTCTCCAGCCAGGGGCAGAATTGGCCACTAGCTGGTCACCTTTTTGTTTCTTTTCCACCTCTGCATTTAAGGCATCATGCTTGCAGGCTTGTAAAACAAAGAGGGTGTGTCCTTTTTCTGCTTGGGACAGTTTTTTAATTTGGTTTCTTGACTTTAAATGCAGAGAAATAGGCTCCTCTTTGTTTTTTATAAATGTATTTTAAATTTAATGAGCAAGTCTTTTTTTGTTATGTTATTTATGTATTCATGAGAAACGGAGAGAGAGAGAGAGAGAGGCAGAGACACAGGCAGAGGGAGAAGCAGGCTCCATGCAGGCAGCCCGATGTGGGACTCGATCCCGGGTCTCCAGGATCACGCCCTGGGCCAAAGGCAGGCGCTAAACCGCCGAGCCACACAGGGATCCCCCTGTTTGTTTTTACTGAGATGTAATTCACATACCAGAGCATTCACTGTTTTAAAACATACAATTCAGTGATTTTTAGGAGACTCACAAGGTTGTGCAACCATCACTACTGTGTAGTTCCAGAACAGGATTTTTATCGCCCTAAAAAGGAACCCTGAACTTGTTAGCCATCATACCCTATTCTCTCTTCTGACAACCCCTGGAAACCTAATCTACTTTCTGTCTCTGGGGATTTGCCAATTCTGGACATTTCACGTAAATGGGGCCATAATAATACTTGGCATTTTGTGTCTGGCTTTTTCACTGAGCATAATGGCTCTTTTTTAAATTTATTTTTTCTTTCCTTTTTTTTTTTTTTTTTAATGGTTAGTGCTTTCTAGATCTTAAGATGTCCTTGCCTACTCCCAGGTTGCAATGATTTGCCCTGTGCTTTCTCCTAGAGGCTTTGCAGTTTTAGCTTTTATTTGTACATCTCTGTCGCTTTTCACATTACCTTTTATGTATGGTGTGAGGTAAGGCTCAGGGTACAGTTTTCTCCCAGCAGCCATGAATTAGGTAACACACCTAACCTCACACCTGTCTTCACCTTTCCTCCACGGAAGGCCCCTTGCTGATTTCATATAGTTATTCCTCTCTTACCTCCACCCCTCCCTCTCCCCACCACCACGCTGTCATGTTTACCATTTCTCTCTGTATTTGTTTCTGTCCTTACAAAATGGGTGCTGTCAGCAGGCTTTGAATGCACACAAATGGTCCTGGGCATATATGTCAATTATCCCCTTACTTGTGCCCACCCTGTCCTCAGTTTCGTGTCCTTCCGTTTTGCTGTGCACAACCCTAACCCACTGCTTTGAGCCACTGTACAAACTATGAAAACCATGCTTTACCCACCCACATTCCTTAAGATGGCCCATTAAGTTTCTGACAGTTGCAAAACAATTTTCCCCCCTGCTCTGGAAGGTTGGCGAGGGTGGGAAGTCCCTTAGATGCGGGTTACATTTTCTTTCTTTTTGGGGGGGGGAGGGGGTACATTTTCTTATCTTGTCATCTGTTCATATGTCTTTATGTGTTTCAGCCTTTTGCTCTGTCATCCCACCTCCCTCTGTGTCTGTCTGTTATTATATCCTTGCAGAGATCCAGTTTCTTGGCTCCCTTTGCCTCCCTGTTTTTCTATTATTATTATTTTTTTTTTTTTGTCTCTGTCCTCTGTCTTACCGCTTTCTCTCTCTCTCGGTCTTGTTTTCTGTCTCTGCTTCTCTCTCTCCGATCTGTCCCTCTCTCTTTTCTTTTTTCTTTTTTAAGGAATGTAGTTTAGGGCAGCCCGGATGGCTTAGCGGTTTAGCGCCGCCTTCAGTCCAGGGCGTGATCCTGGAGACCCAGGATCCAGTCCCTTGTCGGGCTCCCTGCAGGGAGCCTGCTTCTCCCTCTGCCTGTGCCTCTGCCTCTCTCTTTCTCTGTGTCTCTATGAATAAATAAATAAAATATTTTTTAAAAAGGAATGTAGTTTAATTTTTTTAAGATTTTATTTATTCATGAGACACAGAGAGGCAGAGGGAGAAGCAGGCTCCCTGCGGAAAGCCCAATGCGGGACTCAATCCCAGGACCCTGGATCACACCTTGAGCCGAAGGCAGATGCTCAACCACTGAGCCACCTGGGTGCCCCTGATCTGTCCCTCTCTTCATCCTTGACCCCTCCCTAGGTGACAGTGGGAACTGGATTGAGATTGCCTATGGCACCAGCTCAGGGGGCGTGCGGGTCATCGTGCAGCACCCCGAGACCGTGGGCTCGGGGCCCCAGCTCTTCCAGACCTTCACCGTGCACCGCAGCCCCGTCACCAAGATCATGCTCTCAGAGAAGCACCTCATCTCAGGTGGGCCTCGCTGTGCTGCCCCAGCTGCCTGTCTCCCTACAGGTCAATGACCCAGATGGGAACGTGAGACCGAGGCATGTGGGTGTCCCCTGGGGAGAGAATTTTAACCTGGGCAGTAATTGCAGAAGTGGGAGAATGCTGTAAGGGGACCCATCCAGCCAAGAGTGAGTGATTTATCAGTTCTGCAAGCATCGACTGAGCACCTACTGTGTGCCCAGCACAGAGGGTAAGGTGATGGACAAGACAGGCCAAGTCCCTACCCCTGTGGAGCTGGTGTTCTGCTGGGGATGGCAGATGAGAAGTAAATCAGAATAGAAGTCACCAAGAGGCATGATGAAGACCATGGATAAACACAGAGCTGTGTGAGCGGCTAGAGAGTGGTGGGGTCACTGGGGAAGGAGCTTTGAACTGAAATGAAGGAATGAGCAGTGCAGCATGGTGGGGACGAGCCTTCCAGCAGACAGAACAGGCATTGCAAAGGCTCTGAGCAGGAGGATTGGTGCCCACCCCTGGAGTAGGGTGGGCGAGGGAGAGCGTAGAACTTTGTGAGCCACGCAGAAGATTCTGTCCTTGACCCGGATTGGGATGGAATCTCAGGAAGGAGTGCTGCGAGCCGAGGAGGGCCTTGACCTGACACAGGTGTGCACAGGGTCACTCTGGCTGTGTGTGGGGATAGACTGAGGGGGCAGGATGGGAGCAGGGAGTCTAGATAGGAGGTGATGACAGGCAGGACCAGGGTGGGGACCGTGACAGGGCTGGGTGGGATCAGGCCCTGAAATGATTTTGGAGGCAGAGCCAGTAGGGTTTTTAACCATGTCGAGTTCTGGGGAAGAGCGAAATTGTCTGAAAGGGAAGAATTCAGAGGGGCCTGAATCCTGCCACCTTTGCAGGGGCCATTGTGGGGCTCGGGAGGGTTGGGCAGTGGGGATGCTGTGGCTGGCCTGACCTGCTGCCGCCCATGTGCTCCTCAGTCTGTGCCGACAACAACCATGTGCGCACGTGGTCCGTGACTCGCTTCCGAGGCATGATTTCCACCCAGCCCGGCTCCACCCCGCTCGCCTCCTTCAAGATCCTGGCACTGGAATCGGCCGATGGGCATGGCGGCTGCAGCGCTGGCAACGACATCGGTGCCTACTAGCCCCTGGCCCCCCTGCCCCATGCACCCTGCCTGACCCCTGGCCCTTCACCCGACCCACCCAGCTGACCTCCTTGACGTCCATTCACTCCCAGCTGCCCCACCCCACCATTGAATTCTGTTACCCCATCAATTCCTCTGACTGCCACCTGACCCAGGACCCCCACCCCACATCCCTGAACTCCACTGACCGGTGGCTGACCCCCAATCTTCTTGGAGCTCGCCCAATTCCAGAAACCTGGGAATGGGGACATAGGGTCCTGAGAGGGATTCATCCGTGGGGAAGGAGGCAGAGCCTTGGGGCCCAGAGTCGTAGGCTACCCAGGTGGCCCTGACTCCCACCCCCAACACTGTCCTGGCCCAGGCCCATACGGCGAGCGGGATGACCAGCAAGTGTTCATTCAGAAGGTGGTGCCAAGCGCCAGCCAGCTCTTTGTACGCCTTTCATCCACTGGTCAGCGGTGAGGATGGTCCCATCCAGCAGGGGGGCCAAGGTGGGGGGTGGCGGTGGTCAGAGGAAGAAGGCACGATACCAGCTGGGTCATGTCCTGAGGCCAAAAGAGGGTCCTAGTCAAGGGCCATTGGAAGGAGCAAAGGCTAGGAAGGAGCATGAGGCTCCTAGGTTTGGGGCCCGAGAAATCAAAGGGATGACACATGGGGGTGGCAGTGAAGCTGGAGAAACCCCAGATGCCCATGCTGGATCCCAGGGTGGTCAGGCCCCAAGGTGGGGCAGGAGGCATGGGCATGGGCACAGGCGTTGGGGTCAGGGGGTGAGGACACAGGCACCTGTGGGGGCCTAGCGGAGAGGCTGGCTGCAGGCCTCTGAGGATTTTCTTGAGGAGGGACCTCCCACCCCCCCAAGGTTCCCAAGGTTGGGAATGACCAAATAGGACATCAGTGAAGCGCCCATGGTCTGGGGGTTGGAGCACTGGCTAGGGCATCAGTGGGGGATGGGGCCTGTCGATCATGTGATTGTGGGAAGCACTGAGACCCCCTGAGCCTGCTGGGGGGCCGTGGCCACTGTGGGAGCTGGACCTGGAGTTGGACAGGAGTCCAAGAGCCCAGGGAGGAGGCTGGGGGTGGGAGGTGGGGTGTCCATGGGAGAGACCCCGCCAGAGGCTGAGGGGAGGTGCCAGGCGATGGTGGTTGCAGAGGCAGGACCTGAAGCCATGGCCTTGGGGTCTGCGGCCCGGGAAGGGTGTCGGGGTGACCCGGCTCCCCTCGGTCTCAGGGTGTGCTCCGTGCGCTCCGTGGACGGCTCCCCCACCACGGCGTTCACGGTACTGGAGTGCGAGGGCTCCCGGCGGCTCGGCTCGCGGCCGCGGCGTTACCTGCTCACCGGCCAGGCCAACGGCAGCCTGGCCATGTGGGACCTGACCACCGCCATGGACGGCCTCGGCCAGGCCCCCGGTACGCCCTGCCCGCCTCGGGGTCCCCCCTGGCCCCCAACCCCCGCCCCTGCCCTCTGTGCCCTTCATCGGTCCCCCTGCCCCCCCCCCCAGTCCCTTGCCCAGTGATCCTCGTCTTGACCCCCTGACCCCCTTCCTCGCCCCCAGCCGGTGGCCTGACAGAGGAAGAGCTGATGGAGCAGCTGGAGCAGTGTGAGCTGGCCCCCCTGTCTTCCTCCAGGGGCTCCCTCCCCAGTCCCTCTCCCCGCACCTCCCTCACCAGGTAGGCACAACCCCACTTCCCCCTCTGTGCAATGGGAGAGGGGGCAGGATATGGTTGCGGGGCTGGGGGTGCTGCTCGCCTGCCCGGGATGACCCACACCGACCCCCATCACCCCTCCTAGTCTTCACTCCAGCAATACCTCCCTGGCTGGCTGGCGTGGGAGCCCGAGCCCCCCACAGGCTGAGGCCCGGCGCCGCGGGGGAGGCAGCTTCGTGGAACGCTGCCAGGAACTGGTGCGGAGCGGGCCAGAGCCCCGTAGGCCGCCGACACCAGCCCCTCGGCCCCCCACGGGTCTCGGAGCCCCCCTCGTGCCCCCCAAGGTGAAGCTCAATGAAACTTCCTTCTGAACATAACTGCCATGGTGCCTTTGGATACCCAGGTCCTGGGGGGCTCTGGTGCCTCCCTGCTTCCTGTCAGAGCCCCGGATTCAGGGCCAGGGCCTCCTTGGAGTGGTCACTGTTACTAGGCCCCCACTGTCCCCTCTTGTGGAACCAAAGTCACCCTCCCCTAATAAAGTTCTCACTGCCAACACCTTGCTGACGTTCTTAGAGGCTTTGGGGGACCCCCAGGGAAGGGGTAGGAAAGTTGTGGGGACCAACCAGATGTCTGGCTGTAGATTCAGGAACATCTGGCTCTCGGTTCAAGCAAAGAAGGGGAACGGAATGATTTACCCCTGGCTTCAGGCATAGTTGGATCCAGGGATTCAAAAACTCTTCCAGAATGTCTTTCCATCTTCTGGGTTTGCTCGCCTCTGGGATGCATCATTCTCAGTCAGGTTTTCCCTTCTGGGTGCCAAGATGACTCCAGGTACCTCCTTAGCAACTTCTTTTTTTCTTTCTCTCTAGCAGCAGCAGCAGCAAAAAATAATAATAATAATAAAAATCACATGACTGATTTTTAGTGGCTTGAATTTAGTCAGATGGCTGTCCCCTGAACCAATCACTAGCGCATGTGATGGAGGCCTTCCACTGTTCCAAGGGTCACCTGCCCTCACAAGCCAGGCGGTGAAATCAGCCCCATGTTGACAGACTGGAGGAGGAGTTTCTGGAAGGTGAATCAGGGTACTGTTACCACAAGCAGGGAAGAATGGCTACCTGTCAACAGAGACACAGATGTTGGCTCTGTGATCACCACATCCTTAACATTTGTACCCTAAACTTCACCATGCCAAACACCTTGCCTACATCCCTGGCTGCCCAGTCTCATCCCTTTCTGCCTTTTCCTTGGGCCAATGAAGAGAGAAAGAGGGCCAGACTAAAAACAAGGGGTTTTAGAATCTGTTCATTGGAGAATTCCAGGGTTTTTGGAATGCCAGGGTTTCTAACATAGTGGAAAGGGGTCCAGAATGTTAGGGAATCTAGAACACAGAACTATTCCAGAATGCTACTGGATGGATGACATTAAGGTTCTCCTCTGCATTTCAAGTAATCCAGAAGTTTCTTGACAAAAGGGCCTGGAAGTCAATGATTCTAGAACAGAGGAGTGTTCTAGAATATATGTGACTCTACATTAATAGGAATATTTTGCATGCCAGAAATTCTGGAATGCCGAGAATTACAGGACACAGAAAGCAATCTGAAGTACTAGAACATCTAGAGCATAGGGTATTCTGGGATGTCAGCTCCTCTAGATCACTAGAGGGTTTGCTTGCATTCCAAGAAATCCATAATGGCCGGGGCTCTGGATTGTCAGAGAATCCAGAACATGATTGGGAGATAAGGGATCCTAAAACATGAGTGTTCTGGAATACCTATGAATCTCAAGCTCTGGAAATATTTCTACATGCTAGGACATTCAGAACCCGGGGGATATTTGAATGTTAGGAAGTCTAGAACATAGGAGGGGGTGTCTGGGATGTCTGGGAATCTAGAATGTGGGATGTTTTATAATTCTCACAGATCTAAAATATTGAGATAGTTTTTCCTTGCCAGGGAATCCAGAACACTTGTGTTATTGGAATGCTGGCGATTCTGGAACTGAGAGAGAGAATGTCAGAAAATCTGGAACACTAAAGAGATTTGTCTGTTTGTTAATACCGGTGGTAATACCCTGTGTGTGAGCACAGAATGGGAGGAAGCTCCCAGAATGCCACGGCTCTAGAACTCTGAGGGATTCTGCAGGGTTGAGATCAGAACAGGATCCAAAGGATGACATAGAAACGACCCTGGAAGATACTGGCACTGATGGGGAGAAATTGGGAGCTGGGGACTCCAAAGTCAGGGGGGATGGGAAGCCAATACCATCCCCGGAAGTTGTAGTGGTGAGCCAAAGGCTGTTGCCTAGCAACGAGCATTGAAGATGCCCCGGATCCCTGGCAGAAAGGAGAAATTTCGGCAGCGCCCCCAGCAAATGCTCCAGCCACAGGGTAGGAGGTGAGGAGGAGGGCAATGGGGGTAGGGATGGGGGTGTCAGGACACGCTGTCCCTCAGGGCCATGTAAACCGGGTTGCAGGGGGCCTCACAAAAACAGGGATACAGAGCACATTCAGTGGGCAGCAGGCACTCCATATCATCAAGCTAGGACAGCCCACGAATGCCCGTGAGTGGGGCTTGAGTGTCATCGTTACTGCTCTAAGGGGCTGCATGTCCCTGGGTGGTGGGTGGGCCCAGATTCTAGGTGTCAGTGTGGGAGGGAGGCGTGGATTGCTGGAGGTGGCAGTAATAGTGTGAGTGTGGCTGTGTGAGTTACCCGATGATGCCTCTCTGTAACGGGGGAGGCTGAAGGGGTCGCCGATCCACCCTGCACACCCTCCACGGGAAGAAAGCGCAGGAGTAGGGGACCAGGATGAAGCTGGATCGGTTGATATTCTTAGCCTAGGGTGGGGCCCTATGGTCGGGGCAGGTGGCTTAGTATCCTGTGGGGGTGGAGCCTGTGACTTGCTGAGGGCGGAGCTAAGGATCCAGAACCAGAAATCTTGAGATCCCTCACTCTGCCTCCAGGGATGGGGCCTGGAACCCGGAGGCGGGGCGAACACAAGGGGGTGGGGCTTGAAACCCCAGAGGCGGGGCGAACATGAAAGGGGTGGGGCCTGGAACCCCGGAGGCCGGGCTAGCGTGAAAGGGCTGGAGCTTGGGATCCTAAGTAGGGGTCTGGACCGGGGTTCGCTGTGGAAAGGCGAGTGACCTGAAACTCGGAGAATTGTGCAAGTAGGAAGCCAGTTCTGAAGCTCAGGGGGCGGTGACTTTGGGAGAAGCGAAGGAGTCTGGAACTCCCTAAAGAGTGCAGGTGACCCCCTAAGGGGGCCTCCCCCGTGGCTTGGCGCTCCGGAAGGATGGTAGAGGGCCCTACGCAGGGAGGGGACTGGAATTCCCTAAAGAGAGTCTGTAACTCTGTCAGTGGGAGGGGAGCTGTCGGGAATCTTTAACGATTCTGGCTAGGGAAGGGGAGTCTGGTAAGCTCCAGGGGCAGCAGTGGATGGAGAGGCGTGTGAGAACAGCTCTTTGAGACCCCCCCTGGGAGAAAAGTCTGTGGGTCAGAGGCTACAGCCTTCTGAAGAGCAAACTTTTGCTAGTTGGGCCCGGAACCCCTGAAGCATAGGCCCTCGAGAAGGGGAAATCCTTTGGGACGGTAGAGGCCCTCTAACGCCTGGGGCCTTAGAGGTGCCAGACCTGGGGCTTACTGTAGGATTAGCGCTGCTCCCCCAGAGTCCTGAGTCTCTTGCGTGAGAAGTGGATACCTCTAGAGGCTTCCAGCGTTTACACCAGTTGGGCAGCAAATTCTAATCAAATTCTCCCCCAACGGTGAGCAAGGGATGAGGCCTGTGAGAGTCCAGTTCAGGGGACCCTGCCCGCTGCCTACGCATCCTTCCCAGCCGCGGGAGGGGTCCCAGCACCTCCACCCTCCGGCGTCTCCTTCCCACGTCGGTCCCCGACTCCCCGATCTACCCTCCGGCACCGAGACCTCCAGGCCCCGGCGCCCCCCGCCCGGCACCTGTCCCTCTAGCCCCTCCCCTGCCGCCTTCCGATTGGCCGCGCGGGCAGCGCCCCCTGGCGGCGCCGGGCTCTGATTGGCGGGAAGTTCGCAGCTGCTAGGACTGTGGAGAAAATGAGTCGGCCTCGGGCGGGGGCGGGAGGCGGGGCCGCGCCGAGCCGGACCCGCTGGACACACGGCCCGCCTGGAGCGGGACTCCACGCCGGACACGATGCGGCGGCCTGGCCCCAGCGGCCGCCGCCCCCTTCTGCTGGTGCTGCTGCTGCCGCTCTTCGCAGCCGCCGCCTCCGCTGCCAGCCCCAGCCCCAGCCCCGGCCCCAGCGAGGCCGTCGAGGTCGCGGGGATCCCGGGCCGCCGGGCCGGGTAAGCCCCGCTGCGACCCCTTCTTCCCTGTGCCCCCTCCACCCAATAAGCCTGGTGGCCCGGAAGGACAAGGGCTCGCGGGTTTAGGGGAATAGAACCCAGTGCTTCGGGGTAGGGATGGAAGAGCCAGAGCCCTCGGGTTTACTAGGACCCTCTATTTTTGCAGGGGTTAGAATCCGGGGAGTCCTGAAATTTTGAGGCGAGGGATTCGCCGCCGGTGTGGTAGATGGATAACATGGCCGCAGGGAATTCTAGGGGTTTTGGGGGGAGAAGGGTCCCAGCCTATATGGGGATGGGGCTTTGAGTTTTCCGACGCTGATAGATGGGTGGGGCCCTCCAGCTGGGATCGGGTTCCCAAGCTTCTTGGGTGCCTAAGGAGGAGGAGTATCGGAGGTTACGAAGGGATTCTATGGTGGGGCTGAGACGTCCTGGTTTTCTAGGGTTTGGGAATAGGCCTGGATGAATTAAAAGGGACCCTTGGATTTTCCTAATGACTAAGGAAGACGTGGACTTCGGGCTTGATGGCGGAGGGGCTTGCAGGGGGTTGTGCGGGGGCGGGGGGTTCCTCAGATTTCATGAGGGCTGGGGATGCTCTGGTTTCCTAGAATTAGGATTCCAGGCTTGAATGAAGGACCAGTGATTTCGCGGCAAGAGATCCCAAATCTCCTATAGATTTGGGGGGTTATAGCTACCCTTCCTGTCTGCGGGTGACGAGTTCCAAGGAAGCAGTCTGCCCAGCACCCCCACCCCCCGCCCTGCGGCCCAGCGCTCCGTTACAAAGGCCCCGGGCTCCGCTCCCGCCTCGGTCTCTGCGAATGCGTTTAGTAACCCGAGCCGCGCCGGGGGCGGGGCCGGGAAGGGGTTAACCCGGAGAAAAGGCGGGAGGGAATACGGTAAGATCGGGGGTCCCGGGGGCTCCCATCCGGGCAGCCTCCCCTCCCACTGGGCCCCACCCGTCTGGAAAGAGTCCAGGCGCCCGACGTCCCCTCCGCAGCATCTCCCCACTGCCCTTCTCTCGGGGCCAGAGCGCGCGTCCTCGTCCCTCGCCCCCCTTAGCCTGCGGATAATGGATTTGTCTGGGGGGCCCCCTGGTTGCGACGCACTTGCGCTGGAGCTGAGGACTCCGCTCTCCAGAATCTGAGACCCTCTGGGCGCGGAGATTTCTCGAAGAACGACTCCTTCCTCCTGGTCAGGCGGGGAACTGAGGCCCAAAGACCAGGAGATGCTGGCTCCAGGACGCAGCGCGTGGAAGGGCAGGAACGGGCTAGACCTCAGGCCTTGGGATTCCCAGTTCTGGGCTGTGGCTCCTTCGGTATCCCCCTCCACCTCAGCACCCTGCTGGACCCACAGTCAAAAGAGGACCTCCCTCCCCAGCTGCTGAGGCCTGTGGAAGTGGCGCCACCTGCCGGCCACGCTCGGGATGACGGCTGAGTCAAGGACAGGGACGTGCGGGGAGGGCGGGTTCTAGATTCCCAGACAGTCGGGGCTTGGAAATGCGCTTAGAAATCCTCTTTGCGTCTTTAAAAAAAAAAAAAAAAAACAGTTTAAAGAAAGACTTTAAGATGTCCTTACCAATAAGACTTTACCACTAGACACCAGTAAATAAATAAAAGTAGGTTTGCTGTGACCTTCATCCCCAGAGAGTCTAAGCCAATTTGCCTCTCACTGTTTAGACGGGGAAACTGAGGCATCCAGCATAGCGCCTCCGATTGATCAAACATCCATTTCGAGTGCTCCCAAGCCTTCTCTTGGCTCTCCAACCCCCTACCCCCCATTGCCCTCTTTGGGGAGTCCTAGGGGGCTAGGGGCCTGAGTGACTTCCACCCCTGTTTATAGTCTTGCTGTTTGTCGGTGCTGCCCAGGCCGATCGCCCAGGAGAAGTCGCTGCTTCAGAGGTGGGTTCTTCTAGGTGGGGTACGGGTAGGGAGTGAGAGAGGGTAAGAGCAGAGGGGTCGGGCTCCCTTCCTCGCGCCTCATCCCAGCTGGAATGCCAGATGCACTTGGTGGAAAGAAAGACTCAGTCCCTTCCTTCTCCACTTAGTCCCTGGCTGTCTCCGAAGCCTCCTGCAGGGTCGAGAGCTGCCCGCCCGAAAAGTGTGCCGGCCCACAGCAGTGCCTGACCCCAGTGCCCCTGGTGGTGCCGAGCCCCAGCCCCAGTGTGAGGAAGAGACAGGTGTCCCTCAACTGGCAGCCACTGACGTGAGTGTGCGATCCCTCCCCTACCAGATGCTCAGGAGCTCCCAGCTCTGCCTCCGTCCCGCACACCTTTCTCTCTGCTCCCTGCGTCTCCTCCCTTCTTCTCTATCTGTGTCTCTCAACTTCTATCTCTGTTTCTACGTCTCCTTTGCATGCCTATCCCATCCTCTGGCTTTTCCGTCTCTATCTCTCTGCCCTCTCTCCATGTCCCCTCCCTGTATTTGTTCTTTGCCATTTCTGTCTGTTTCTCCCATCATTACCTGTCTCTAGTCCTCTGTGTCTCTCTTTTTCCTCTTTCTCTCCCTTCCTCATCTGTTTCTTCCCCATCTTTGTCTCTGTTTCTCCCCAAGCCTGTGAAGAACCCTCAAGGTCTGGCCCCCGGAAAGGGATTGGAAGGAGGGAGGGGGGTGTTGGGAGAGCTGCTACCGGGAGATCCCCTGGCAGGGAAGGGCCCTTCTAGCTGCGGTGGGCGTGGGGGGAGGGGGTGTCCGTCTAACCGCATTTGTCTCCTCGGCGCTCTGCTCCCCAGGCTGCAGGAGGCCCGAGCTCTGCTGAGGCGCAGGCGGCCCCGCGGGCCGGGGGGCCGGGCACTGCTGAGGAGGAGGCCCCCACAGCGCGCCCCTGCCGGCCAGACCCGGGGTAAGAACATCCGCCCTTCCTCTGCCGGGGGGCAGGGGGTGGGTTCCGGGCCAGATAAAGCCGTCTGGTTCCCACGGTCCAGCCGCCGCCTAGCTGCCCCCCGTTGTAGTTCAGCCCACCCCCCAGCCCCTCAGGACACGGACCCTCTAGGGACCCTGGCGTCCGGCCGCGAGAGGTGAGCCCGGGACAGGGCCAGACGCCGGCCAGAGGCGCTGACCCGCGGGGGTGGGGCCGGGAAGCCAGGCGTCCGGGCTCCCTGCGGCCGAAGAGGGGGGCGCTGTCCCGGCAGAGAGCGCAGCCGAACTAGCCCAGACAACAAAAGCGATTGTGCGGGTTGGCGCCTGCCCGGTCACCGAATGCCCAAAATTGCGGGGCGGCTGGGAGCCAAAGGCCTCCCCCTGCTTCCCCGACCCTCCCCCTGCCCTCCTCCCACTCCAGCTCTCGGCCCCTGGGTTAGCACACCCCCTAGTCTCCACCACCCTCTAAAGTCCCCCTCCTGCTGTGGCCTTCAGCCCAGATGTGTCCCCTTCTCCCTAAAGTCTTCCAGATGTGGGCATCCGGCCAGATGTGAGGACCCCCGCCCACAGCCTCAATCTGCCGTTTGCTCTTATCCAATTCTGACTTCTCCTACCAGGTGTGGGGGGTCCTGGCCAGATGTGACTGCATCCCCAATTGTGCCCCCGCCCCAGCGTCCTGCCCACAATTCAGACCCCCGATTCCTTCATGGGCCCAGGTGCACCGACCCTTCTCTCCCCCAGATGTGCCACCTGGCCGCCCAGCTGTGCTTGACAGCCCCCTATCCAGACGAAGCCTCTTTCTCTGTGTCTAGGGCGGTGGAGAATCAGCCTTTACCGGCCTCCCCAAATGTGGCCCCCACTCCTCTTTCCTCTTTATTGAGTCAGCCCCGTCTGGGGGGAAACCGGCCCGCCCCCACCTGTTCCCTTCCCCGCTGCTCCCCTGCGGGCCCCATTCACTTGTTGGTGCGAGGCGGGGGCAGACGGGGCGCCCCCCTCCCCCCTGCGAGTCTAGCGCCCAGCCTGCGCGCCTCTGGCTGCGCGCCCAGCCCCACGCGCCCCCGCGCGGCCGCCGGGGAGGGAGTGGTGGGGAGGGGGGGCCTGAGCGGGGGCGCGGCCGCCCTCCCCCGCAGGCGGGCGGGCGCGGCCGGGCCCCTCGGGCGGGCTGGGGCGGCGGCGCGGCGGAGCGCGGCGCTGCAGCCATGGCGGGCGGCGCGCGGGTGTCGCTATTGGTGCTGCTGGCGCTGCTCGGGCCGCAGCCCGTGCTGGGCCGGCCCCGAGAGCGCCTCCGCGTGCGCTTCACCCCGGCCGTGTGCGGCCTGCGCTGCGTCCATGGGCCAACCGGCTCCCGCTGTACCCCGACCTGCGCGCCCCGCAACGCCACCAGCGTGGACAGCGGCGCGCCCGGCGGGGCGGCCCCGGGGGGACCCGGCTTCCGCGCCTGTGAGTGCGGGGTGGTGGTCCCGAGGGAGGGGCTCCCCGGGGGAGGAGGGTCCCCGGGGACGGGAGAGACAGTCCCCCGGGGAGAGGGAGCCCAGATGCGGTGTGCAGGAGTGCTGGGGAATCCCTGGGGTATTTAAGGCAGGGGGACTTCAATTCCTGGCTTTGGGGGTTGAGTCCTGAGGGTCCCGATTTTGCAAGCGACGAGGCTTCTCAGGGACCTGTGGCGTCCCACGTGAGGGGATTGGGGCCGGCTTTCATGCCTCTGAGTCCAAGTGGGAGATACCAGAATGGAGGGACCCGGGAGCTCTGGGGAAGGGGGCCCCAATTCTGAGATTGTAAGGAGTCCCTGGAGACCAAGGGAGACTTTCAGGGCCCTGAGGGGTGTCCCAGTTTCTGTGTCTTGGGTGGGAGGGATTAGGAAAGCCCAGGATGAGAGTGCCTGTGAGGAGGGGGATTGGGGTGAGAAAAGTTGATCCCAAGAGCTGAGCGGGTCCCTAGGAGGGTCTCTGCAGGCCCCTGAGTTGCAAAGGTCGCACGTGGGAGAGAAATCCAGATAGGAGGCCTAGGGGGAGGGGCGCCCCCTGGGGGCCGAGGGTACAGGAGGGTGCGCACGAGGCACCCCTGCAGTAGGGAGCCCCCCGCGGGCTCAGGTGAGGTGGGGAGGGTGGGCCACCTGTTGGCCCCAGGGTGCAGGGATGGGCGGGCCCTCCGGGTCGGGGCCTACCTGCCCCCAACCCCAGAGGCCCTCTGGAGTGGGGAGTGGGGGCCCCTGGCTCTGAGAACTCGCCCAGCCTGGCCCCCAGCCAATCCAGCCCTGGCCGGCGTGAGCTCATCTCCCGCCTGAGCCCCCGCCCGCTGCCACTCCCTCTCTCCTCCCCTCCCTCCCTCCTTCCTACACTCCCTCCCGGCCCAGCCCCAACGCGCCCGTGCCAGGCGCCGTGCCCAGGCGGGTGCCAAGCCCCTGGAGGCACAGGAGGGGATTGTGGAGGAGGGTTGACCCCGGCAGGACCCCGATGTCCTCAGCTCCTTATTCATCCAGAGGCGTGGGGCATGGAGTTGGCTGTGCCCAAGTAGCGGTCCGTCGCGGGTGTGGGAGCCCCAAGGGAGCTGGGTGGGGGGCCGGCAGTCAGACCGAGAGAAGGTGGAGAAATGCCCGTGGAGGCTGAGAAATGCCCTGAGACCTAGCTGGATTACCCTGACCGCCGGCAGAGACCCTTCCTATTTTGGAATCCTGACTCCTAGTTAAGCCTCTCCTGCTACTCAATTAAGGACCCTTATTAGGACACTCTGGAGTCCTGGCCTGACTCCCCTAAGTAGGGGAGCCCAGAATCTCAGCCGTCAGACCCTAAGCCTCCTCCCCACCCCTATCAACAGACTCCAGAGACCAGCCCCTCCAGTGAAGTTCCCTCCCATTCTTCTGATGTAATCCCCCCAAACTGTGCCCCTCACCAGAGAACTCTGTAGTATTGTCCCTCAGCTACTCCTCCCTACTTTCCAGAAACCCCAGATTACAAACCCTATGTAGTGATAACTCCCCTCCCTAGCTGAATTCTCTTTCCACAAAAGACTACCATTCTCTTATATTTCCAACTGAGTGCCATCAGATTCCTGATTCCTGTCTTTCCAAGCCTTGCTTTTCCAGCTGACCCCCTCCCCAGGAACTTCTGATTCATCTATCTTCAGAGAAGCCCAGAGTTGGTCTTGATCAGCTGATTCTCACAAGAAGACTCTCCAGACACTGTGCTCCCCCTACGTAGCCATTAATCCAAAGACTCGAGCACCTAATCCCTTAGCTGGGAGGGGACCGGGATCCACAGTATCCTAGAATCTTCCCAGACGATTGAGGCTCTTGTGTCCTGGGGACTCCCAGGGAAACCCATTTCTCCACGTAAGCCCTGTTCTCAGCACCTTCAATCTAGCTGTCCCCTAGAAGGCACTAGAGTCCTGTTTTCTAGGTAACTCTCCCCAAAATAATTTAACAGACTTCTGTTGAAAGGGAGCTTCGGTTTCCTGTGAGCTGGGCTCTCTTTCCATTCTAGAAACCTTGAGCCGTCTTTGAATCCCAGAGTACTGCTCTCTATGTGATCTCCTTCCAGGAGTCCAGTCCCTTTACCCTTCGAAACTGAAGTGGCTCCCTCTATGCTTTCCCTCTCTCCAGTGTGTGGCTCAGAATCCCACACACGCCTTCCTGGACGGCCCCAGCCGCCTGCCCCCTTCCTCCCCTCCGCACAGCTGTCTCCAGCTGTTCCCTGCAGCCCCGGGGGAGAGAGGGAGGGGGTGCCCTCGCAGGATACGTCCGGCCTTCTTTGGCTCAGAGGGCTCGGGGCTCCCCAAGGGTCCGGAATGCGGAGCCGCCGCCCTACCCCCGCCGCACCCCTCTCTTTGTTTACCCCGCCGCACAGCTGGCAGTGCCCCGCCCAGAGGTGGCCGGGGGCCCAGCGAGGGCGCGCAGCGGGGAGAGGAGGCGCGTTCCCGTCGCGGCCCCGCCCCGGGGCTACAGGAGGCGGGAAGGCAGGGCTGGAGCTCTGCAGCCGGAGCCGGAGGGGAGGTGGGAGGGGACAAAGCGCGGTGGGTGGAGCCAGGACACCCGGAGAGCCAAGGAGGTGGGGCCGGAGGAGCGCCCGCCGTGGGGGGGGGGGGAATCAGCGTGAGGGCAGGAAGGTGGGCGGGGCTAAAGGCGCAGGTTAAACACCTTGACAGGCGAGGTTTAGAATCCGGCGGATAGAGGGTACCGTGTGCGAGGACCTCAGCAGGGGGACGCACAACTAGGGGGCAGAGCTTGAGTGTCGCGGACCCGGCCAGACGGGGATGTGCGTGTACCTAGAACGGTAAAGAGACAGAGCTGGGACAGGGGAGTGGTGCCCGGGGCGGGGCGGGGGGCAAAATGTCGATTTAGTCCATGGAAGAGACCAGCGCCGGGTCTGCGTAGCTAGAACAGCATGCGACCCAGCCAGATGATGGATGGGCGGGGCTAGATGCTAAGGAAAGAGCTAGAGTGGTCGGGCTGAGCCAATGGGCGGAGACAGCGCTGTCGGGGTGGGGCTGAACGCCTGGACTCGGCCTCGAAGTGGGACGGGGAGGAAGGGCGGAGTGACCTGAAAGTGAATGAAGAGCCCGAGGGCGTAGTGAGCGGACCCAGGGGGCGGAGCTCTACCGGAGGGCTGTAGGACAGGACCCTGCCAATGCAGGTGTCCAGGGTTGGTGGGGGTGACACAAGACGGCTCAAGGCGGAGCGACTTACAGGGAGGTGATACTTGTCGTATAACGTTAGGGTCTGAGCTAGCCTCTCTCTCCCCCCAGTCCTGTGTCCCTTGATCTGTCACAACGGCGGGGTGTGCGTGAAGCCTGACCGCTGCCTCTGTCCCCCGGACTTCGCTGGCAAGTTCTGCCAGCTGCATTCCTCGGGCGCCCGGCCACCGGCCCCGGCCATGCCAGGCCTCACCCGCTCGGTGTACACCATGCCACTGGCCAACCACCGCGACGACGAGCACGGTGAGGAGAGTGCGGCCGGGGTCCCCTCTGACCCATCTTTCCACTATCTCGCCGTTTCTCTGACCCTCATCTTTCCTGCCTTCCCCTGGGTACCCTTCTCCCGTGCGCCCTTCCCCCCATTCCTAGTCCCACTCCGTAAGGACCCGTGTAGACACGCCTCTGCCTTGCCGTGCCTCCCTCCAGGCGTGGCGTCCATGGTGAGCGTCCACGTGGAGCACCCGCAGGAGGCGTCCGTGGTGGTGCACCAGGTGGAGCGCGTGTCGGGCTCCTGGGAGGAGGCGGACGCCGAGGCGGTGGCGCGGGCGGAGGCGGCGGCGCGGGCGGAGGCGGCGGCGCCCTACACGGTGCTGGCCCAGAGCGCGCCGCGCGAGGACAGCTATTCGGATGCCTCCGGCTTCGGTTACTGCTTTCGGGAGCTGCGCGGAGGCGAAGTGAGTCGAGCGGGTGGGGAGGGGCCCCGGAGCGTGCCACCACGCGGGGGCGCGCTCACCCAACGCTTCTCCGCAGTGTGCGTCCCCGCTGCCCGGGCTCCGGACTCAGGAGGTGTGCTGCCGAGGGGCAGGCTTGGCCTGGGGCGTGCACGACTGTCAGTCCTGTTCGGAGCACCTGGGTAAGCCCCAGGACGTCCCTGAGGTGCTCGGAGCTGGGGAGAGGTGATAACCCCGTGGCTCCTGGTACCCGGCCTGTAGACCAACCGTGTTCGATCCTTTCCACTCTGGAGCTATCCAGGCCGCTCTGGGACCGCCCACTCTACTTTCGGACTTGGCTACTCTGTTCTCACCCCACCTTTACGCCCAGACCCTACTCGTGCGTTTCCGGAACCTCCCACTTTGCCTTCTCTCCCACCGCCTAAGGCCGTGCACTCAAGCCACACCCGACATCTTTTAATCTCTCCCATCCCTCTTTTGTCCCCACCCATCTATTTTCCGCTCCGCCCGCCCCTGGCCCACCCCTCTCTTCTCTCTGCAGGGATTTCCGACCGAGTAGGGACCCCAGATGGACCGTGTCCAACCGGCTTTGAAAGGGTTAATGGGTCCTGCCAAGGTGAGGGGGTGGGTGGCAGGAGTGGGAAGGGCTTGCTGGGCTTTGCCCGCTGGGCTGGCAGAGAGCTCATCCCTGACGCCCCTGAGACCACTGCGTTCCTCACAGATGTGGATGAATGCGCGACCGGCGGACGCTGCCAGCACGGGGAGTGTGCGAACACGCACGGCGGGTACACCTGCGTGTGCCCCGACGGCTTCCTGCACGACTCCTCCCGCAGCAGCTGCATCTGTGAGCCATTGGGAGGGGGCCGAGGCTGGATCCCGCGTCTGCGCCCCCCAGCCCTCAGGCCCATTCCAGAGCATCCCTGGGCCTTAATTCCCTAAGACTCCCCAGATCCTCCCAGACTTCCCCCATCACTCCTATTAGACCCCCCTCAGAACGTCTCAGACTGACACGCCCTCAGACTCCCTAGTCCTGCTTCGGTCCCTCTAAGAACGCTTCAAACTTTTAGATCTGTATCCCTTCGGATCTTCTTTCTTCAACTCTTCTCAGACCCCCGAATTTCTTCAACTCCCTCGACCACCAGACCTTCTGCAGACCCTAAAATCCTTCCCAGAATTCTCTCATTCCCTTCTCAGGCCCCAAACCTTTCTCAGACCTCCAGACCCCTCACCTCTCCTTCAGACCCTCTCCGACCTCTTCCGAATGGCTTTTACACCCACCAAGCCCCCCCCCCCCCCCCCGCCCCGGGACCATCCTCCGGTCTCCCAGATCCCCTAGTTCCGTCACACTCCCAAGGCCGCCCTGAATAATCGACTCCCCCACCCTCAGCCCAGCACGTGATCTCAGAGGCCAAAGGGCCCTGCTTCCGCGTGCTCCGCGACGGTGGCTGCTCGCTGCCCATTCTGCGCAACATCACCAAGCAGATCTGCTGCTGTAGCCGCGTGGGCAAAGCCTGGGGTCGAGGCTGCCAGCTCTGCCCACCCTTCGGCTCAGGTGAGCGCCCCCTGCCTGGTCTATCTCTAGACTCGACTGCTGCGGCGCCGGCTCTAGGCCCCGCCCCCGGGCCACCGGACTCCAGGCCCTCAAACCAGACTGGGCCCTAGCCTTGGCCACGACCCCAGCCCCTGAGACGCTCAGGCCGCCTCCGGCCCGGCCCACCCCACCTTTGGCCACGCCCACCGAGACACACCCCCTGAGTCGCCATCCGCCTTGACTACCGCTAGCCCTTGAGACGCTGCCTGCCCAATCTTGTCTCCCAGCTTTGGCCAAGTCTGGAGTTCCTGAGACCCTGCCTTCAGCTTAGGCTCCTTCTTGGGCACCACCCCAGATGCCCCCCTTTCCTGAGACACTTCCCTGGCAGTCCAACTTCTGCCTAACACTAGACCCTTCAACAGACTAAACCAGACTAAACCCTCAACGCCTGTCCCTATCCTTATCCCTATCCCAAGTTAGGAAAAACACCCTTGGTCCCCCCCTTAGCCTTTAGCCCATTCTTTGGCCGGGGTACTACCTCAAGCCAGCGTCCAACCCAAACCTCTGACCCACACCCAAAGTCAAGCCCTGCTCCCCAGTCAAAGCCAGATTCTAGACTCCTCTTCTCTCATTGCCTCCTGTTTTCTCTCATTCTCTCTGCTTCTCTCCCTCCCTTTCTCGTTCCCAGAGGGTTTTCGAGAGATCTGCCCTGCTGGCCCTGGCTACCACTACTCAGCCTCTGACCTCCGCTACAACACCAGACCCCTGGGCCAGGAGCCACCCCGAGTGTCCCTCAGCCACCGGGCTCCACCCTCCACCCCTAGGCCACCCACAGGTGAGCTGGCTTCTGGAGGAGGATACGTCATCTCCAAGGGGCTGGCCTAGCCTCATAAGGGAAAGAGGAGAGAAAGGAGGGGGGACACCCAAATCCAGGTCTCCGTTCACTGATACCTCTTCTTTGCCAGGCTTTCTGCCCACCCATCGTCCAGAACCCCCACCTGAGCCCAGGCCGGGCCCTGAGCTTCCCCTGCCCAGCATCCCTGCCTGGTCTGGTCCTGAGATCTCTGAATCAGGTGCAGTAGAGGGAATCATGGGCATTGGTGGAGGTATTACAGGTGGGGATTCTAGGAGGTAGCTCTAAGGTGAAGATTCCAGGATAGGGATGTTAAGGAATGAGTGGGAAGAGAGAAAAGTTTGGACAGCCAGGTGTTGGGTAACATTAGGAGCTGATGTCAGGAGGCCTGGGTTCAAGTTCTCTGTCAATTGGGCAAGTCATTTAACCTCTCTGAACCTCAGTTTCCTTATTTGTAAAATGAGGATCATTGTGAGGATTCATCGAACCATCTCTGAAGACTCTGCCACTTAGTAAGTGCACAGTTAATATTAGACAATTTTCATGCAGAGGATACTAAGACTATATCTCGGGCAGACGGTTGGAGAGCAAAATATTCAGAAGTAGAGACTTTGGGGTGGCCATAAAGGGAATTCAGGTGGAGCATCTGATGAGTACATCCCATAATAAAGGAAAGGAGGATCAGAGGTAGAAGACTGGGCTGGGGGGTGGGGGACATCCATAAGGGTGTCTTAGGCAGAGGGGATTGTACTGGGATGAAAGGGACAGAGGATTCAGAGATGGGGGAATCCTGCCTGTCTGGACCCCCCAGGTCCCTCTGCGGGCGTGTGTCAGCGCAGTCCCCAGGTCTGCGGCCCGGGACGCTGCATCCCACGGCCCAGTGGCTACACCTGCGCGTGCGACTCTGGCTTCCGACTCAGCCCGCAGGGCACACACTGCATCGGTGAGCCTGGCAGAGGGGGTGGGCGGAGGCGGGGCGGTCGGGGGGGCTTTGCCAGTCACCTCCTGACCGGCCCCTCCGTGCCCTCAGACGTGGACGAATGTCGCCGCGTGCCCCCGCCCTGTGCCCCCGGGCGCTGTGAAAACACGCCGGGCAGCTTCCGTTGCGTGTGCGGCCAGGGCTTCCGAGCGGGCCTGCGGGCTTCGGAGTGCCTGGGTGAGAAGTCCGGCCCCCCAGCTGCGGGCCCCACCCCTGCCCCGGTCGGGCTCCAGCAACCCCCCCCCCCCAGCTTCCTGGCGCCCCTGCTCCCGCCCCGATACCTGCTCCCGCTCTCCCTTCGGCCCCACCACAGTCTCTGCCGCGCCCGCCAGCGCTTCCCGTCGGGGCCCGTCCCCGCGGTGCGACCGCCCGGCTGCTCTCGGCCCCGGGTCGGCTCCGCTCCTCCCCTGGCCCCGCCTCCTCCGTATTCGGGACCGGCTCCCGCGCTCCCCCAGGCACCGCCCGGGTCCTACGGTCCTACCCAGGCCGCAACCTCTCACCTGACCGCGCGCGACCCCAGATCCCGCCCGCCGCGCCCGAGCCCCGTCCTCACCCCGCACCGCCCCTTCCCTTGCTCCTGCCTTCCTTTTGTTCGGTCCGCGTAGCTGCTCTTCCCGCCCTGCCCCTGCCCAGGTCCTGCCCTCCCCAGACTGCCCCCCTCGCGGTCCTCTCCCCGCCTCCGCCCTGGCCGAGTCCCTAGTCGTCGTCGGGTCCTCCTCTTTCACCTGCCCGCCCTCCAGCCCTCCCTCCTGCCCTCCCGCCCACGCCTTAAACCTACCCGCTCTGGGCCCTCCTACTGCCCCTGGCTCCCGCCCCAGTCTGGCCCGGGCCCGAGTTTGGCTCCACCCCTGCTCCCCACCTCCCATCCTCCCTGAGTCCGCCGAGGGCGGGCGTGGAGGGGAGTGAGGGGGAGTGTCTGCCCCAGTCTCACCCTCCGGGTTGGTGCCTGCAGACGTGGACGAGTGCCACCGCGTGCCCCCGCCGTGTGACCGCGGGCGGTGCGAGAACACGCCGGGCAGCTTCCTGTGCGTGTGCCCCGCTGGGTACCAGGCTGCTCCCCACGGAGCCGGCTGCCAGGGTGAGGAACTGGGAGAGACAGAGGGGAGGGGGTTGGGGGAGTAGGGGAAAGCGGCAGTGAGGAGGGGTGGAGAGACTGAGCAATGAGGCAGGGGGAGGCTGATTGCTGGGAGAGGAGGGGGGACGCCACAGGTTCTAAGAACCAGACACGCAGCCTGATGGTCGTAGAGACCGAGTGACAGGGGGATGGAGAGGCCAAGTGATGGGAAACAGAAAAGCTGAGTCATGGAGGATGGAGCTGTCAGTTACAGAGAACAGGAGAACAGTGTGGAAAGAGGCCGATTGGTGGGGACTAGCGTTCCAGGAGGCCAACTGGAAGCTTAGGGATTGAAGAGGTGGAGGGATGGACGGCACGTTTGAATAATGGGGAAGGGGAGGATGTTGAATGAGGCAGACAAGGAGGCCGAGTGATGGGGACAGGGAGGCAGAATGATGAGGAGAGGAAAGTCAAAGTGATGGAGGTCAGGGAGGCGAAGCAGAGCACAGGGGTGTGGGGCAGCATAAATGTGTGACTCTGGGCCCCTTGCCCTGGGCAGATGTGGACGAGTGCACGCAGAGCCCAGGCCTTTGCGGCAGAGGGGTCTGTGAGAACCTGTCCGGCTCTTTCCGCTGTGTTTGCCCGGCTGGCTTCCGGGGCTCGGCATGTGAAGAAGATGTGGACGAGTGTGCCCAAGAGCCACCGCCCTGTGGGCCAGGCCGCTGTGACAACACGGCTGGCTCCTTCCACTGTGCCTGTCCAGCTGGCTTCCGCTCCCGAGGGCCGGGGGCCCCGTGCCAAGGTGAGGGTACTGAGTCTAAGCTCATGCCATCCCCATTGGCTGTGGGGATGGGAGAGGGACATGGTTGGGGGGCAGAGAGACAGGGTGATGGGACTGGGTGATGGAGAACAGAGGCAGAGGAGTGGAGGTACTGAGAGGGTGGGGAGGGTCTGACTCCAGAGTCTTCTCCCCTTTCTCCACCTATGAGGATGCTCTCCATTCTGCATTCCTTTTGGAATGATATTGTGCTCATGGCAGCCCGGGGTGGGGGACAACCCTGAGCTGGGGAGGGCAACGTGCAGGAGGTGGTACCCTAGCTTCACCCTGGCAGCTGGACAGACCATTAGTGGGGGAACAGAGAAGGAGTCTGTACTCCCGGGAGGTGGGATGAGCCTGGCCCAAGAGACTGCCTCCAGACTGGAATGTTGGGGTAGATGGTGATAGCAATGGAGATGATTGGGTCCAGGCCCCTTTCTCAGCCCCACTGGTTCCCTCTTCCCCAGATGTGGATGAGTGTGCCCGAACCCCCCCGCCCTGCGCCTATGGCCGGTGTGAGAACACAGAAGGTGGCTTCCAGTGCGTCTGCCCCACGGGCTTCCAACCCAACACGGCTGGCTCCGAGTGCGAGGGTGAGGCCGGGGAGGGAGGGAGGAGTGTGGATGGGTGAGGGAGGCTTTGGGCTGCTCCTTCAAAGCCACCTTTTCCCCTGCTTCCCAGATGTGGATGAGTGTGAGAATCACCTGGCATGTCCTGGGCAGGAGTGTGTGAACTCACCCGGCTCCTTCCAGTGCAGGGCCTGTCCTGCTGGCCACCACCTGCAGCATGGCCGGTGCACTGGTGAGACCAAGCCCTGGCTATGACCTTAGACCCACATCATGACCCCTGACCTGGCCCTCAATCCCCTGGACCATGACCCCCAGCATCTGACTGTGACTCGACTTAGATTATGGGTCCGTGACCCATACTGCAATCCCTAATCTGGACCTTGAATCTTGACCCTGAATGTGACTTCTGATTCTGTGACCCTCAACTTGACAGTGACATTTGACCCTATTTCACCTGCTGATAAACCCTCCCCACAACCCTGAAAGCAATTGTAAACCTTCTGATCCTAACTGTCCCTTGACCTTGAATGTGACCTGTGACCCCTGAACCTGACTGACATTTGACCTAGCCATAACTCCTGCTATAACACCTGACTCTCTGTGACCTTTGATCCTGTCTCTCTCACTGCCCCTGCCCATTCTCAGAATAACCATCTCTGGGGCCTGAGTGGGTTCATGACCCCTGGCCCTGACCCCCAACTTGAGGCAGAATTCTGGACCCTGACTGTTACCCATGACCCAAATTGGCCTCAGATGCCAGTCATCGACTCCAACCCTGATTCGCCAGAATGCCACAATATCCTTGTTTATAACACCTGACCTGTTACTCTGATTAATTTCTGACCCCAGTCCTAGTCCAGAGGCCCTTCACTGATTCCAGGATCCTGGCATAGGGAGTTCCCAGAAATCCGAACCCACAGGACACCCAGTTATGGTCCCTAGAATCAGGGACTCTTGGTCTCCCCCACCCACTTCTGCCACGGAGCCTAATATCCAACCCAAGACACTACCCACTCACTTCTCCAGACCCCTCAGCCCCAGGAGAGAATCCTTCCCGTGTCCCTAGACTGGACCCCTTCTGAAAGCCCCATACCCACAGATGTGGACGAGTGCAGTTCGGGTGCCTCTTGCGGCCCCCATGGCCACTGCATCAACACGGAGGGCTCCTTCCGCTGCAGCTGTGCACCGGGCTACCGGGCGCCGGCGGGTCGGCCTGGGCCCTGCGCAGGTGAGCAGGAGGGGAGAGGTGGGCAGGGCGGGGTGGGAGTCGGGGAGCCTGGGAGTGGGGTCTGGGTTCTCCGGGAAAGCCTGCTGGGGTGATGGAAGCTAGACCAACAGGCTATGGGTGGGGCTTGTGGGCGGAGCTGCCCGTTGGGCGACGACCCCGACCGAAGCCCCTTCTCTCCTGCACCCTAGACGTGAACGAGTGCCTGGAGGGCGATTTCTGTTTCCCCCACGGCGAGTGCCTCAACACCGACGGCTCCTTTGCATGCACCTGCGCCCCCGGCTACCGGCCCGGACCCCGCGGAGCCTCGTGCCTCGGTCGGTACCCGAGCTGGGCCTGGAGCGGGAAAGGGTGGGCTGACCCCAAGAAAATCCGGACTGGGAGAGGGCGGCGGGCGGAGTCTGAATTCTTGGACGGAGGTCTCAAAGCCACGGGGGCTAAGCCGGGCTGGTGGAGCCTCCTGGCGGCGGCCGGGGAGGGGCGGGGCCTGAGCCCGCCGGGGGCGGGGCCTGAGGGAAGGCGGGGCCTGCGGTGGGCGGGGAGACGAGGGGGCGGCCTCAGCCAGGGGGCGGGGTGAGGGCGGCGGAGGGGCTCGGCCTGGAAGGCTGAGCGGCGGCGGGGCACCGCGGTCTCGGACGCTGTCCCGCAGACGTGGACGAGTGCAGCGAGGAGGACCTCTGCCAGAGCGGCATCTGTACCAACACCGACGGCTCCTTCGAGTGCGTCTGTCCTCCGGGACATCGCGCCGGCCCCGACCTGGCCTCCTGCCTCGGTGAGAGGCCCCCGCCGCGGGATCCCTGCCCTCTGCCTCCCCTTCTCTCGCAGGCATCTGCCCTCCGCTGCCTGCCCCCTAACCCCCTTCTGACTCTCCACTCCCTTCCTTAACCCCCTCAACTTGTTCTCCTTTGCCTCCCAGCCTCCCCGGCTTCCCCCTTTTGACTGCTCTGCCTCCTTCCTCAGACGTGGACGAATGTCGCGAGCGGGGCCCGGCCCTGTGCGGCTCCCAGCGTTGTGAGAATTCCCCCGGCTCCTACCGCTGTGTCCGAGACTGCGAGCCCGGCTACCACGCGGGCCCCGAGGGCACCTGTGACGGTGAGACCCTCTCCTCCCTCACCCCTGCCCCTGGGACAAGTGGCTGGAGTCAGCTCCCTGAGGGGTGGAGGAGGAGCACCCTGCCTTCCGGCCTTGAGGGGAGGGAAGGAGCCCCCAACTGATGCTCTTAACCGTGTCCCCCTCTCTGTGGTGCAAATAAGCCACCATTGTGCCCTTGCAATCCCCCGGGGAGGTGAGCTGGGAGGAGAGGAGGAAGACCCTTCCAGAGCAGCCCTTGCGCCTCTGCTGCTCTAGCACGGTCCGCATTTTAGGCTCTACCCCAGTAAGACATCCCCAGGCAGAGCAGTTAGTTAGCGTTCTGTGCTTTCCCCAGTTCTCAGACTTCTCCAGCCCTTGGGAACGGGTAGGGTAGGGGTGGCCAGTGTCCTTGCTTCACACCCACCCTTGTCTGGTCCTCTTGTACCTCACACCTTCCCATTCCAATCAACGCAGGGTACCCCACCCCACCCCCGCCCCCTAATCTCTTGCCTGATTTCTCCACCAGGCTCCCAAAGACTACTGATGAGGCAGGGGGCTGGGGCTAAACTAAGATTTGTTTTTGCCTAGTGTGTGGGTCAGCATTTTGGGGAACAAATGAAATGACTGTGGGCTGGCTATCTTTGGCTCTCTGGCTGCCAGACCTCTGATCCATGGAAGCCCCGTTTCAAGGGACCTCATTCATTAATTCCACAAGAATTTGTTAATCACCTACTGTGTGCCAGACACTGGGGGGTACTATAGACAAGGGGTCAAACAAAATCCCGCTCTCATGGAGCCAATGGTGGGGAAGGGAGATAGGTGGGAAGAGATAGAAAATAAACATGTAAATAAACTCAAGGTTCATTCAGCAGTTTGGAGGCACCTACTGTGTGTCAAGCACAGTTCTATACCCTGGGGATACAGGGGGCGAACAAGATAGACACATGTCCCTGCATCGTGGAGGGGGATAGGTGGTGTACCAAGAAATACATGGATAATATAATATCAAGTTTAGGAAGGAAAATAGAGCAGGATAAATGGATGAGATGACAGGGCAGTGTGGGGAAGGGGTGCTGGGAGGGCTTGACCTAGACACTAGTGAAGTGAGAGAGGGAGCCACACAGATAGCTGCAGGAAGAGTGATCCTGACAGAGGCAACGGCAAGTACAAGGCCCTGAGGAGGGACCACATTTAGACTATGTGAGAAATGGCAGGGAGACTTTAAGCGTTTCAACACTTTAGAAGCTCATACTCCAAAAACAAACAAACAAACAAACAAACAAACAAACAAAACAAGAAGCTCAGACTCCTAGAATATCAGGTTTATAGACTTCTCAGGCATGGGAACTGGAAGCAGCCTCAGGAACTTGTGAATCCAGCCCTGCAACTCCCCTCCCCTCCCTCACCCCACTCTTTTGCAGATGTGGATGAGTGCCAAGAATATGGCTCAGCGATTTGTGGAGCCCAGCGCTGTGAGAACACCCCTGGCTCCTACCGCTGCACACCGGCCTGTGACCCTGGCTATCAGCCCACGCCAGGGGGCGGCTGCCAGGGTAGGTGTCCATCAGGCTTTGGGTGAGATGTGGAGGGGATAGAAGGCTCAGCAATGGCCTGACTGTCTGGTGGTTGCAGATGTGGACGAGTGCCGGAATCGATCCTTCTGCGGGGCCCATGCCGTGTGCCAGAACCTGCCTGGCTCCTTCCAGTGCCTCTGTGACCAGGGATACGAGGGGGCCAGGGACGGGCGTCACTGCGTGGGTACGGGGCTCCCGGGGGTGGGTTTGGCCAGAGGGTGGGGAAGAGGTTGGTCAGGCCCTGTTCCTCTCCAAAGCCCTGAACAAATGTGAACACACACATTAGCCTATGGAATTTAGACCTTACATCATTTCCATATCAGTCAGGAATCTCTTGTTTGCAAGCAAGAGAAACCCTATTCATTCAGATCTTGTTTTTGGGGGAGAGCTTAAAAAAATACATGTATAAAATGTATAAAATGCACACTAATCTTTTTTTTGAATGCACACTAATTTTAAGTGTACATAAACATTTTATTTTTCCCCAATGTTTTTTTTTTTAAGATTTTATTTATTTATTCATGAGAATACACAGAGAGGAGAGAGAGAGAGAGAGGCAGATACACAGGCAGAGAGAGAAGCAGGCTCCATGCAGGGAGCCTGTTGTGGGACTCAATCCCAGGTCTCCAGGATCACGCCCTGGGCTGAAGGCAGTGCTAAACCGCTGAGCCACCTGGGCTGCCCCTTCCCCAATGTTTTGTGATGAAAGTTTCTAAACATACAGCAAATTGAAAAACTATACAATGAATGTCCACACACCCATGATCTATATTCCATTATCATTACTTTATTATACTTGTCTCACATAGCTGTCTGTAATCCACCTTATTTCTGGGATCGGCTTAAATTTAAGTTGTAGGCATCAGTACACCTCTCTAAATTCTTCAGTCTACATAGTATTAACTAGAGTCCAGTAGGTGTTTTCTATTTTCATTTGAGGTTCAATTTACCTACAGTGAGCTGTATGAATCTTAGTTATATATACATATATTTTTTAAGTAGGCTCCACACCCATCTTAGAGCCCAACACAAGGCTTGAACTCAAGACCCTGAGATCCAGACCTGAACTGAGATCAAGAGTCAGATGCTTAACCGACTGAGCCACCAAGGAGCCCCAGTTATATATTCTTTTAATTTTGACAAATTCCAACACAACAGGCTTTGTTTCCTTGAATAGAATTAAAACAGTGACGTGCTGGAATGTGTTTGAACTTGAGGCATACTTGGGTCCAGGGATTCCAACAAGGCTAGCTGTCTCCCTCTCTCAGCTCTGCTTTCCTCTGTTGTATTTATTTTCAGGCAGACTCTTTTCACATGACAAAGAAGGCCCTAGCACCTGAGGACTAACATCCTTAGCCTGGCACCCCTTGAACTAATAAGGGAGGCTCTTTGATATTCCTAGCAAAAGTCCCAGGCTTAGCTTTGGCCCAGCTTGATCACCACCTGTCTCTCAGAACCAGAGAAATGCAGTAATCTGGTTGGCCATGCCTGGGACTTGTGTCCACCCCTCGAAGTAGATTTAACCCTACTCAAAAATACACGAGTTGAAAATGGAAGATCAAAGGGCTCCCAAGGGAAATTCAGGGTTTGTCACCAAAAGATAAGTGAATGATGGGGTCTAGGTGACTAAAAATACCCATTATTTTTGGATATTTCAGACTTTTAGAGCTTTAGAATCACAGACATTGCAACCATTGACTTTCCCTCCCCTTTGTCTCTTGCTCACAGATGTGAATGAATGTGAAACGCTACAGGGTGTGTGTGGAGCTGCCCTGTGTGAGAATGTCGAAGGCTCCTTCCTCTGTGTCTGCCCCACCAGCCCTGAGGAGTTTGACCCCATGACTGGACGTTGTGTTCCCCCACGAACTTCTCCTGGTAAGACTCATGTGTCTATTTAACTGATGGCTGCAGGGCTTACAGGAAAATGATGTGGTCTTACCATTCTGGGCTTGGACAGCTGCCATCAGTTAAATGTTGTTGTTTTAAATAGCAATAAACAATAGAGAACACATGGGTGCTAGGACTCTATGTCAGCCCTGTCCCTGACTCTTACCAGATTCTTTTTTTTTTTTTTCTACCAGATTCTTTTTATTCAGCAGATGTTCACAGGGCATCCACTATGTTTAGGCCCTGGGTACTAGGGACACAGTGGTGACCAGGAGAGACCACTGTCTTTAAGGGGCTCACAGTCCAGAAGGGGGCAGGCAGAGATATCACCAGATAGCGACAACCAGAGAAATCAGGGCTGGAAGGAGGAAGTCCAGGCCAGAGGGAACAAGGTTGTGATGGGGGAGAAGTGAGAGGGAGAGATGCAGAAATGGCAAGAGGTGAGAATGGGAGAGACGAGGTGAGAGGTGTGGAGTCTGGTTCTGCCTCAGTTTCCCCATCTATAACATGGGGGTGGGAGGCTCAGCCCACACTGGGCTAAAACCCCTTGTTTCCCCAGGCACATTCCCCGGCTCACAGCCCCAGGCACCTGCCAGCCCAGGTCTGCCTGCCCGGCCACCTCCACCATCCCCACCCCGCCGGCCCAGCCCACCCAGACAGGGCCCTGTGGGCAGTGGGCGCCGGGAGTGCTACTTTGACACAGCGGCTCCAGATGCATGTGACAACATCTTGGCACGGAATGTGACATGGCAAGAGTGCTGCTGCACCGTGGGTGAGGGCTGGGGCAGCGGCTGCCGCATCCAGCAGTGCCCCAGCACCGAGACAGGTGGGCATGGGCTACTGGGTGGACAGAGGGTTGAGGGTTTGGGTAAAAAGAGGTGAGCATGGGACTGGGACAGGGGACATATTTGGACATGAGCTGGGGTCCTGGGTACTGCAAAGGCAAGATCAAGCTGCCAGTCAGGTGGGTATGAGGCTGAGAGGTGGACACAAACAGGCAGGGGGCCTGAAAACTTGGGTGATGAAGGGTAAGTGGTCAGGGGGCAAGACTAAGCCCAGGGCGGGGGCCGGGTGTTGAGGGTGTCTGGGCTCAGCCTTGTGTCTGTGTGCAGCCGAGTACCAGTCACTGTGCCCCCACGGCCGGGGCTACCTGGCACCGAGCGGAGACCTGAGCCTCCGGAGGGGTAAGGCCAGACTTCGAGCCCCACTGCTCCTCAGGCCCCAGGCCCAGCTCCATCTCACCCTTGGCCCTGTTTTCTCTCTCACCCTCTTTCTGTCTCCCCCATTCCTCCCACCCGCTATGTCTCTCTACCGCCACCTTTCCCTATCTCTCCACCTCTGGGTCTCTGTCACCACCTTTGGGGTCCCTCTCTTCCCTGGTCAAGCCTTGGAGCCACACATTCCCCCCATCCGGCCGCCCCACACCCTGGCCCGCCCCCCTCTCCCTTGGTGTGGGGCGCCCCTCTGACCATCCTTCCCGCAGACGTGGACGAGTGCCAGCTCTTCCGAGACCAGGTGTGCAAGAGCGGCGTGTGCGTGAACACGGCCCCAGGCTACTCATGTTATTGCAGCAACGGCTACTACTACCATGCCCAGCGACTGGAGTGCGTCGGTAGGAGCCTCCCTCCACTTCCTTGTTTACCCCCCGCCCCCCACGCTCTACCCCGCCAGCCCCGCTCCGGAATGTGGCCACCGCCAGCAGGAAGTCCTTCCTGGAGTCTAGACTCCATCCATCACACTGTTAACGCGCTGGGGAAGTGGGAAAGGATAGAGGGCTGCCGCCTAACCGCTCCCTCCTCGCCTCCCTAGATAATGACGAGTGCGCGGACGAGGAGCCGGCGTGTGAGGGCGGCAGCTGCGTCAACACCGTGGGCTCCTATCACTGCACGTGCGAGCCCCCGCTGGTGCTGGACGGCTCCCGGCGCCGCTGCGTCTCCAACGAGAGCCAGAGCCTCGGTAGCCCCGCCCCCGGCCTGCCCCGCCCCCGGGCCTGCCCCGCCCCCGGGCCTGCCCCGCCCCCGGGCCTGCCCCGCCCCCGGGCCTGCCCCGCCCCCGGGCCTGCCCCGCCCCCGGGCCTGCCCCGCCCCCGGGCCTGCCCCGCCCCCGGGCCTGCCCCGCCCCCGGGGCCCTACCCTGCACAAGGCTCGGCCCCGCCCCCTCACGCCCTGTTTCCTCGCGGAGTCTGAAGCTCCCGGGCAGGCGGGCCTGGTGGGCAGGGTTCTCCGAAAGGAAAGGTTCCAGAGGAGCCTGCCCCTTGCCGGCCGTGCGTCCCTGCACGTGGCTGATAGCCTCTGGGCCCCCGGCTTCCGTTCGGCACACTGGGTGCGCTGGCGATTGCCTCTACCTTACAGGGTGGCCCAGGGGGATTTTATTTCAGGACCCTATGGGACCTGGTCTTACTAAGTTCTAAAGCTGTGCTTCCTGCTAGTATTTCCCTGTGTGTCTCTGTCTCTTACCACCTCTCTGGGATGTCTGTCTTTAGGTTTGTTCTCTGAATTTCTGCCACCCTCTGAATCCTTGTTTCTAAGTCTGTTTTTTTTGTTGTTGTTGTTGTTTATTTGTTGTTGTTTTGGTCTCTCTGAATCATTGGTTTCCTGTTTTTCATGGAGTCTCTTGACTCTTGGGATGTGTTTGTCTCTATCTCTTTGGGTCTTTTCATTTTGCCCACTGGCCCAAACTCCTTTGTTTTTCCACTTTCTGTTCTTACACACACACACACACACACACACACACACCAAACACCCTGAGACTTCATTCAAACAATGCTCAGAGAAGAAAAAGAGACTGCTCCAGGTCCCAGAGCCCTTCAGAGGCTGGGCGTGGAGAGAACCCTTTCAGACCCTCTCTCCCAGCCACTGGACCTCTTCTGTTTTCTCCTCCTATATGACAGCCTCATGCCAGACCAAGCTCACACTTACCTGGCACTACCTCAGAGGGCTCCTGGAAGTCAGATCACAGCTGAGGAGAAGCACCTGGTGTTAGGCATCAGGTGGCTGGACTGCTCTAAGCATCTGGGAGGACCCGATCCCACTTGTCCCACCCTGATGCATGCTGTCTCTGCCCTCAGATGACAATCTGGGAGTGTGCTGGCAGGAAGTAGGAGCTGACCTCGTGTGTAGCCGCCCCCGGCTGGACCGCCAGGCCACCTATACAGAGTGCTGCTGCCTCTACGGAGAGGCCTGGGGAATGGACTGTGCCCTCTGCCCTGCCCAGGACTCAGGTACTGCCATCTGCCTGGGCCACACTCAGGCTTAGATAGCTCCCTTAGGAGCCCATAGCTCCTCCCAAATCCTGGACCCTTAGACTTCAAATACCAGTTGCTCAGACCCCACCATCCTGGCCCACAGATCTCCAAATCCCAGTGTATTAGACACTCACTTCCAGGTGCCTAAGACCCCAAAGCACAACCCCAGAGATCCCCAAAAGCTTGGCTCTTAAAACCCCTGAGTCCACCTTGGGAACTCAGCCTCAGGCCTTAAGCCCTGGTCCTTGGTCCTCAGACCTCCAGGTCCTCTGTCTCAGACCCCCTCCTGTGCATCCTGGCCCCTTAGGTCCCCAGTAGCAGTTCCTGGCACTCCCCAGCTCTGGTCCCTAAAACATTCCCATCTTATTTCTCTAGGTCCCTAGTCTAAGATTCTATGGTTCCCCCAAATTCCAGCACTTAGGAGTTTCAGTCTCAGCTCTCGGCCTCCTAATCCTGGCTCCAGAACCCCTGATCCTGACGCCACCATCCCAGCCCCCCTCTTTGAAGCCCCTCCCATGCTTCAGCCCAAGCCCCTCCTCACTCCTCTGGGAGCCTTTTCCCACACAACAGACATGAGTGGTGGGTGCTGAGGCAAGCCAAGGCTAACCATGAGGCTCTGTTCCTATTTACAGATGACTTTGAGGCCCTGTGCAACGTACTACGCCCGCCAGCATATGGTCCCCCGAGACCAGGTGGCTTTGGACTCCCTTATGAATATGGCCCTGACCTGGGTCCACCCTACCAAGGCCTTCCCTATGGGCCGGAGTTGTACCCGCCACCTGTGCTACCCTACGACCCCTACCCACCACCTCCTGGGCCCTTTGCCCGCCGGGAGGCCCCATACGGAGCACCACCCTATGACATGCCAGACTTTGAGGATGACGGTGGCCCCTATGGTGAATCTGAGGCTGCGGCGCCACCTGGCCCAGGAACCCGCTGGCGCTATCGGTCCCGGGACACCCGGGGCTCCTTCCCAGAACCCGAGGAGTCACCTGAAGGGGGAAGCTATCCTGGTGAGCACTGCGGGGCAAGCCAATGTAGGCTGAGATGAAGAGTTAGGGGTGCACAGGGGTGGAGACAGGGAAGAGGGGGAGGGAAAGAAAGTGAGACCCAGAAACAAAAAGAAGCCAGGGGTGGGAAAGATTGGCTCAGAAAGACGGGAAAACACAGATACAGTCAGAGTGAGCGACGAAGAAGCACAGAAACACACCTGCAGACCAAGAAAGAGGACAGGGAGAAGAGCAGAGCCAGGGAAACCTGGCCGCATAGCGTCCCTGACAGCCCCGTGGCGGGACGCACAGTTTAGGAGAGGTTACAGGCCAGGGGCGACCCCACGGTGGGGGTTTAGGCCATGGAAGGCAGAGACCCTGAACCACAGAGTCCCCGCATTCTCTGCAGGCACCCTGTCTGGGCCCTACGAGGGACTGGAGGCTGAGGAGTGCGGGATCCTGGACGGCTGTGCCCACGGCCGCTGCGTGCGCGTCCCCGAGGGCTTCACCTGTGACTGCTTCACCGGCTACCGCCTGGACATGACCCGCATGGCCTGTGTCGGTGAGGGGTGACCAGAGCCTGCCTGCACCGGCAGAGGGTGGAAGCCCTGACTGGAGTGGCGGAGGTGGGGTGGGGGGGTTAGAGGGGCTGGTCAGAGACGTCGAGGGGTCGGGCCAGACCAGAGGGAACAGGAAATAACTCCTGCACAGGGACGGGGCTTGCCAGCAAAAAGTGAGGCCAGGTTGTGAGCTTGACCTCAGGGACCCGGGCTGGGCTTGAAGCAGAGCTGAGGAATCCTGTAGAATCCTGCGGTGCTGATGTCTAAGGACCCCCGTGCTACCTGGGGCAATTTGCTTGACCGCTTTGGGGAGCTTCAGTCTTCTCGTCTGTAGAATGGGAATATGCGTCATGCTGCCTAGTTTAGTTTAGACAGTAGTAAAACAAAGCGGTTACATCAAGGATTCTAGGGGAGTTGGACAGACCTCAGGCTCAGTCCAGCAACGTGCTGTACGACCCTGGACAGGTCACTGTCCCTTTAGTTTATCTCATCCAAAAAAAAAAAAAAAAAAAGAGCCGAGTTGGAGAACCCATTCCATAGAGTTGTGACCATCATCGATACTGGTTTACAATGACATTGAGCATTGAGGCCTCCGTATAAATAAACCAAGGCTCAGAAAAGAGAACGAGTTTCCCAAGGACCCACAGCCGGGAAAGAGCAGGGGAGTGGGCACTCAGAGACCCCGAGAGCTGGTCTGGGAACTCACTGGGCTGAAGAGGGGCTTGCGGGATGTTGCACTGGTCCTCAGTTTGCCCATATGTAAATGGGATCCCGGTGCCTACTGCCTAGAGGATAAATACACGGGGTGTGCTATAAGTAAGGCCTGGTACCGAGAAAGCACTGCTTGTGATAGCATCGTCGGCGTTATTTTCCTAACAAAACCCTAGCCCCTAGGGGCTACCATCCGCACCTCACGGAACACAGAGCTGCGGCACCGAGAGGCCAAGCCACCTGCCCGGGCTCACACCGCCAGCAGGGGGCGCCGCGCGGCTGGATTCGACTCCAAGCAGGAGGCTCAGCGTTCGCACCCCTCGGCCCGGAGGCCCCAGGGGCCAGACGGGCGGGCTCCAGGGCCCCCAGGCCTGAGCAGCGCCCCCTGTACCTCCTTCTGCAGACATCAACGAGTGTGACGAGGCGGAGGCCACCTCCCCGCTCTGCGTCAACGCGCGCTGCGTCAACACCGACGGCTCCTTCCGCTGCGTCTGCCGCCCGGGGTTCGCACCGTCGCACCAGCCGCACCACTGCACGCCCGCCCGGCCGCGGGCCTGAGCCTCGGCGGCCCCAGGCTCTTTGCTCGGCGCCTGCGCACGCGGGTCCCCGCCGCCGCGCACCCTCCCGCCCGCTTGCGCCCGGGAGCGCCCGGTGCCTGCGGGGCGGAGAGGAGGGACCCGAACGATGGAGGGGACGATGCCCCTCGCTGCCCCTGCCGCCCTCGGCCCTCGGCCCGTCCTGCCGACGCCGCGGGGCCCCGGGACTAGCCCACCGCCCCCTTCACGTTCCCTCTCCTTTTTATAAAAAATTTCAATTAAAAAACCCCTATTTTGTACCTTCTGCCTCTGTCTCCCTGTGTTTCTCAAAGTCTGGCTCCAGAGTTTGTTCCTGGAGCCACTAAATTACATCCTCTTTGCACCCTTGACTCAATCCATGCCTGTGTCGCTTAGCCCGCCTCGGTTTCCGCCCTTTCCCTTCTTTGTCCGTTTTTCTCTTCGTCTTTCTGTTTTCTCCCTCTTGTCTTTCTGCTTCCTTTTCTCGGCCCAAAGCTCTATGACACGGGGACATACTTTCTGTTTCTGTGCCTTTAGTTTTTTCCTATCTCTCTTGTTTGTTTGCCTTGTTTTTTGAATTTTATTTATTTATTTGAAAGTGAGAGAGAGCACAAGCAGGAGGAGCACCAGAGGGGGAGGGACAAGCAGGCTCCCCGCTGAGCAGGGAGCCAGATGCAGGGCTCCATCCCAGGACCCTAGGATCTTAGCCCCAGCGGATGGCAGATGCTTAACGACTCAGGCATGCAGGCGCCTCTTATCTGTTTTATTATCTCTCTAATCTCTGGAGAGATTCCCCCCCCCCCCTCGTGGAGCCCTGCTTCCTCTTTTCTCAGCTAGAGGGGACCCTAGATCCCCCTTACTCCCCAAGGTCAAAAGCTATCCTGGGACAAGTGGGAGGTGGTGGGAGAAGGAGTCCCTGGAGGGATGGCCAGAGATCTGGATCTCCAGTTAGGAGTTGGCTGTGGCAGAGCAGGGAGTGGCAGTCCTGGTGGGTGGCCTGGTGTGCTAGGACATTGGGAAACAAAAGTGAGCTGTGTCCGTGTGATGTTCAAGTGTCAAGCACAGACTTCCCTACTGCAGTGACCCCCGGCCTATTTCCTGGCCATGGTGGTGGTGGTGGTCGGATGGAGTCCAAAAGAACAAAAAACAGCCTGGAAAGGCATAAGTTTAGGGTACAGGGAATGGGTGGGAGTGGAAGGGCTCATTGGGCCTGAAACAAAACAACAAAATTCTCTACCTGAGTCTTTCTTCACCCACCTGTTAGTGTTAGGGTCTCAAAGTCAAATGCTTCAGGCAAATGATGTTAAAGGGGAGCAGGTGCAAGATAAAACTGAAGTGCAAAGGTGAGGGACATTCTCCTTTAAGGGCTGGGGTGGATAGGTGGACAAGAAAGGGAAACATTCCTGTTTAAAATTATATATTTTTTAAACATTTTTTTTAGAAATTTTATTTATTTATTAATGAGAGAGAGAGAGAGAGAGGCAGAGACACAGACACGGGCAGAGGGAGAAACAGGCTCCATGCAGGGAGCCTGACGTGGAACTGGATCCCAGGACTCCAGGATCACTCCCTGGGCCAAAGGGAGGCGCCAAACCACTGAGCCACCCAGGGATCCCCCCCCAAAAAAGATTTTATTTATTTATTCATGAGAGACACAGAGAAAGAGAGAGACAGAGACACAGGCAGAGGGAGAAGCAGACTCCCTGTGGGGAGCCCGATGGGGGACTCTATCCTGGGACCCCAGGATCATGCCCTGAGCCAAAAGCAGATGCCCAACTGTTGAGCCACCCAGGCATTCCTTAAGTTATATGTATATCTATATTTTATCCACCCCGTGGGGGCATATCTAGCCCATGAGCCACCAGCAGTAGCACAGCACACACACTTCAAGCAGTGTCAGTGGGGGACAGGGGCTCCTTCTTGACCTGAGCCCTCACTGCCTACGGCTGGAGCTTCAGAAGGATCCAGTTCCCAAGAGCCCCTGGTGCCACATGGAGGATCACACTAATAGTGTCTGCTCTACAGGAGCGTCAGTGGCAGTTACATAAATCGTTCTGTCAAGTGCTTAGAACGGCACCTGGCACATAGCAAGTGCTCAGTGACTGTTACAACTGTGGGCCTCTGGAGAAATGCTGAGCGCCGTGGCTGGTCAGCTGGTGAGGGCAGGCGGCTAGATCTTTACCTGCCCTCCCCGCTGGGTGACAGAGGAGGGCAGACTCTATCCCCTTCATAGGACAGTGAGGACCACCTACCAGAGCGCCTGGAAGAAAGCGAGCTCAGATCACAAGGGGCTCAAATCTCCATCAACTGGGAGATGGCTGCACAAATCCATACTAAAATCATTGAATCGTATAGTTTATTTATTTATTTATTTATTTATTTATTTATTTGAGACAGAGAGAGAGAGAGCGAAGCAGACACAGGCAGAGGCAGAAGCAGACTCCTCGAAGGGAAACCGATGCAGAACTCGATCCCAGATCCTGGGATCACACCCTGAGTCGAAGGCAGACACTCAATTTGGGACACCTGCTGAGCCACCCAGGTGTCCCAAA
This sequence comes from Vulpes vulpes, assembly GCF_048418805.1. Taxonomy (NCBI): domain Eukaryota; kingdom Metazoa; phylum Chordata; class Mammalia; order Carnivora; family Canidae; genus Vulpes; species Vulpes vulpes. Next base: position 9,561,478 of record NC_132780.1, read on the forward strand.
TTGTACACTTTAATGAGTTAGTTGAATTGTAGCTCAAAAGCCATTAAAAAGGGGGGGGCATCCCGTGTGGCTCAGGGGTTTAGTGCCACATTTGCCCAGGGTGCGATCCTGGAGACCCAAGATCGAGTCCTGCGTTGGGCTCCCTGCATGGAGCCTGCTTCTCCCCTTTGCCTGTGTCTCTGCCTCTGTCTCTGTGTGTCTCTTATGAATAAATAAATAAAATCTTCAAAAAGGGGGGGGGACCTCTACAAAAGGGGTCAGGAAGTGATCCTCTAGTTCATACAGGTAACCCCACCCAAGCAGTGACCTTTATTTCATTTGTTCATTCAACAAATATTTTCTGTGGAATATCTACTTTGTTTTTTTTTTTAAGATTTATTTATTTATTCATTCAGAGAGAGCGAGAGAGAGGCAGAGACACAGGCAGAGGGAGAAACAGGCTCCATGCAGGAAGCCGGATGCGGGACTCGATCCCGGGCCTCCAGGATCACACCCCGGACTGGAGGCAGCGCCAAACCACTGCGCCACCGGGGCTGCCCGGAATATCTACTTTGTAGTAAGTTGGGGTCACAAGCAAACTTTAACCCAGCCTTAGGGGGTAGGAGCTAGGAAGGGCTCTTGGAGGAGGCGATGTGTGAGCTGAGACCTAGGTGATGTGGGGAAATGATCCAGATAAAGCAGTAGAGTGTTTGGGTGGTGAGGACAACATCTGTAAAGGCCTACAGGTAAGGAAGGCAGGTATCTTTTAACTGCCTCCTCCCCCCTCCCCCAGGTGTTTCAGTTCCTGTGCTGGACAGTGCTGGTGACGTTTTTGGTGCCAAAGAAATCCCTGGTCCCCTGCCTTCATGGAGCTCCAGTGAGGGACAGAGACATTGCCGGACATGATAATCTATTCTTTTTTTTTTTTTTTTTTTAAGATTTTATTTCTTAAAAATTATTTTATTTTATTTTTCTAAGATTTTTATTTATTTGACACTGCAGAGTGGCAGGCAGGCAGAGGGAGAGGGAGAAGCAGGCTTCCTACCGAACAGACAACAGAACACTGGGATCGTGACCCGATTGGAAGGCAGACAACCAAGGACCCTGAGATTTTATTTATTTGAGAGAAGGAGAGCACAAGTGGGGGGAGAGGGAGAAGCAGACTCTCCGCTGAGCAGGGACTCGATTCCAGGACCCTTGGATGATGACCTCAGCCAAAGGCAGTCACCTAACGGACTGAGCCACCCAGGTGCCCCGACAATCTTTTCTGGGGTAGCAGAGGGCTCAGGACCCAGATGGGGAAGATCAGAGGCCGTGGATGCCCAGAGAAGGCACCTGACCCAGTCTGAGAGAACATCAGGGAAGGCTTCCTGGAAGAAGAGACAGGGTTCCAAACAGTCTGTGTTTGGGGTCGTAGGTCCCTTTGAGAATCTGCTGAGGCTCTGGACATTCATGGAAGAAAAACACAAGCAAACTAGGAATCCCCATAGTCTCGTTCCCTCAAGCACCGCTGCCTGGAAGCCCACGTTCACCCCACCTAACCCCCACCTCCCACGACCACCTTGCTGTTATAAAAGTCCCAGGAATGGGGACGGGGTGGGGGCGGGCAACAGTGCGGGAAAACTTTGAGGTCAAATTCCGGCACCCCTCCCGCCCCTCCCCTGAGGCCTGGAAGGTGTTCCAAGGATCTAGCCTTTATCCTGCCTACATCCCCCGCACTAATCCTCGGCCCCGGCGCTTCGAGGCCCTTGGCACAAGTCGGGGACCAACGCATTCTCGTCTTGAATGTCCAGAGGGCAACAGTCCAAGCGGCCACCGCGCTCCCGGGACGAGCGCCACAGCGCCCCCTGACGGTCACCGCGCGCCGGCGCACCCCAAGCCGCTCGTGCCCCCTGGCGGCCGGTGCTCACACGGTCATCGGAGACTCCCCGTCATCAGGGACTCACCGCCCTCTGGTCTGCACAGTGGGGTCACGATCCAAGCAGGGCCGGGTATAATGGTTACACTCTTAATTAAACCTCAGATTTGATTTTTTTAAAGTGTGCCTGAATTGCAAGGATTGCAATCCGCTGCCATCCAAAATTTCAAGGATTACTACTAAAAAAAGGACAAACGATGCATAGATTGGAAGCTAGTGGAGGGAAAAGAAAGGGTAAAAAAGCCTAAGACAAATCCAAACCAAATATGCAGCCGCTTTAAAAAACCTAAATGAGGGCAGCCCTGGTGGCTTAACGGTTTGGCGCTGCCTTCCGCCCAGGGTGTGATCCTAGAGACCCAGGATCGAGTCCCCCATCGGGCTCCCTGCATGGAGCCTGCTTCTCCCTCTGCCTGTGTTTCTGCCTCTCTGTGTGTGTGTCTCTCATGAATAAATAAATAAAATTTAAAAAAACTAAATGAGAGGGGGTGGGATGCATAGCAAAAGTGGGAGAAACAGAATCACAAAGTTAAAGGTAGAAGTCAGGGATGACTGAGCCCAGGTGGCTCAGTGGTTGAGCATCTGCCTTTGGCGGGATCCAGGGGTCATTTGATCGAGTCCCACATCGGGCTCCCCGCAGGGAGTCTACTTCTCCCTCTGCCTATGTCTCTGCCTCTCTCTGTGTGTGTCTCATGAATAAATAAATGAAATCTTAAAAATAAGAAGGTAGAAGTTAATAAAATATATCCTAATCACAAACACAAAAGTGTATTCTGAGTCTAAACTCTTCTGACTGCCTCCACTGCTTCTACCTACCCCTCTGTCTCCTCCGCCTCTTAGGCTTCTCACTCCTGCCCCTGGGACTCCCAATACCCAAGTCAGATCAGATCCCTCCCCTGCTCAGAAACTTTGGCTCTATTTCACTCAGAGTAAAAGCCAGACTCACCGCTGTGCCCCTAAGACTGCACCATCTGCTTCTTTTTCCCTCATTCTCCACGCCCCCCACCCCCACCCCCAGTTGCTCCTCTCTAGCCACACAGATCCTCTTGTTCCTTTAAAATACCAGACATGTTCTCACCTCAGGACCTTTGCACTGACTGTTCCGTCTGCCCAGAGGACTCTTTCCATTTGGCACACTCCCTCATTACCAATGGAGAACGGACGAATAAACTGGGTACAGTCACACAACAGGCTCTGCAGTGAGAATTACCTCTGACTACCCGCGTTAATGAGACTGAATTTCACACGGTGGTGAATGGAAAAAGCCCCACACTAAAGAGAATGTATTTTCTGACTCCATTTACATGAAGCTCGAGGCAGGAAAGACCCATCAATTCAGCCAGACGTCACAATGATGGTGGCCTTGAGGGGAGGGGGCATGGCCTGAAAAGAGCCAGAAAGGAACTTCTTGGGGACTGGAGATGTTTCTTGGTCTGGGAGCCGATGGCACGAGTGTATTCAGTTGGTGAAAACTCCCCCTTCTGTACACTGATGGTTTGTACTGTTTTGTATGTGTGTCTACTTCGATAACCAGTCAAAAAAAAAAAAAAAAAAAAAAAAAGAACCTCCACCTTTCTCTCCTGCAACAAAAGCACATTTCCCCAGGGCTGATCCAGGCAGGCCCCACAGAGAACTCAGGGGCGGGTAGGGGCTCAGCTAGCTCAGCACTGGGGGTGCGAAGGGGAGGGATTGAGTTTCCAGAGGGATCCAGGGCCAGGGAGGTAAGGTTTCTGTGATGCTCTTGTCCTAAGTCCTGGGGTGGGGGTGGAGGCTTTGGAGAGTGCCTCCCCCTATAAGTGCTCAGAGCCCAGTGTCTGGAAGATGGGACTCAAAGCTGAGCCTTTCCTGTAAAGCAGCCATTGGAAATGCAACCTGTATTCTCTGCATGCACACACTCTCTCTGGTCTCTGGATTTCTTTTTGAGATTTTATTTATTCATGAGAGACACACAGAGAGAGGCAGAGACATAGGCAGAGGGAGGAGAGCCCAATGCAGGACTTGATCCCAGGACCCCAGGATCATGACCTGAGCCAAAGGCAGACTCTCAACCACTGAGCCACTCAGGCGTCCCGCTGTCTGTGTTTCTGTCTCTCTCCCTCCCTCCCAGTCTTGCTCTCCTCAAGAAGAAAAAAACCCTCACAATTATTTCCATAAAGCTTTATTACATAAGACTGTAACCAAAAGACCCAAGTTCAAACTTTGAATCTTGCCATAAACTTTGAATAAACAGTAGTGTTTTTTTTTCTTTTTTGTACTGTAATGTTTATTTTTAAATTCTTTTTTACTGGCATGATTTTATATATATGAGGTTCAAGAAAAGAAAATGTCCACTCTGCATTTTTTTGGTGGCCATTAATATTGTTCGTTTCATTTTCTGATTCTTACTGGAAATAATTTTGTCATATAGGGCATGAGGGCACTTGGCAGGCCTCTGTGATATCCCGTTGGACACGGAAGGGTATGGTGTGATTTAAGAAGGGAGGGAGGGGAAGTGGGTTCCAGGTGAAACAAAGGAAGTCTAGAGGCCAGGCAGGGACCCAGGTGGGCCAGCCCCTGGGGTCTTTGCCTGCTGGGAGTCTCACTGAAGGTAGAAACCACAGAACATAGTGTCTGGATGGCTTTGGGGAGAGAGGTGGGAGGAGCCCAGGAGTGCTGGGTGCTCTGTGCAGGCGCAGTGCCTGGATCAGGTGAGTTAGTCTAGGGTGCTGAAAATAAAGGAGGGGGACCTGGATGGCTCAGTGGTTGAGCGTCTGAATTCAGCTCAGGTCATGATCCCAGCGTCCTGGGATGGACTCGCGCACTGGATTCCCTGCAGGGAGCCTGCTTCTCCCTCTGCCTATGTCTCTGCCTCTCTCTGTGTCTCTCATGAATAAATAAATCTTTAAATTAAAAAAAAAAAATAGGGATCCCTGGGTGGCGCAGCGGTTTAGCGCCTGCCTTTGGCCCAGGGCGCGATCCTGAAGACCCGGGATCGAATCCCACGTCGGGCTCCCGGTGCATGGAGCCTGCTTCTCCCTCTGCCTGTGTCTCTGCCTCTCTCTCTCTCTGTGTGACTATCATAAATAAATAAAAATGTATTTAAAAAAAAATAAATAAAGAAGGAAAGGCAGGTCACCCCCCCCCCCCCCATATCACTGAGAGCTTCCTGAGCACCTTCCTAATTCACTGGATCTTCATAGCCTCCACTTTACACATGGGAAACTGAGGCTCAGAGAGAGGAAGGCCCCAAGCTGGAGAGAGTGTACCTGGAGCCCAAGTCTCCTACCTAACCCAGTGCTTGGTAATCTTAAATAAGCTTAGGCCTTAAATCACCTCTGATTATTGCTTTCTCTCCCATTAGGGAACGAAAATATGTACAGAAACATAAAAACCAAACATATTTGACTACAAAGCCCAAGGGCATTTTGGGAGTGATTGAACTGCCATGAATCCTGCTTCTGATGGTCATTAACATGACTCTGGATTTGTCAAAACTCATAGAACTGTACACATACCTACACACACACACACACACACACACACACACACACACACACTTGACTTTCACCGTAAATAAGAATGTTAAAAAACTGAGAACAAGTGTGTCTGGCTCAGTCGGTAGATCATGTGACCCTTGATCATGGGGTCCTTTGACTGAGCCCCACTTTGGGAGTAGAGATTACAACAAACAAATAAACCTAAAAAAAAAGAGAGAAAGAAATGTGTTAATTTCGTTAGATGTGATTAGGCATTGTAGTTATGTAAAGAAATATATCCCCCCTTTTATTTATTATTTATTTTTTTAATTTTTAAAGATTTTTATTTATTTATCCATAGAGACATACAGAGAGAGGTGGAGACACAGGCAGAGGGAGAAGCAGGCTCCACGCAGGGAGCCCGATGGGGGACTCGATCCCAGATCGATGGGATCAGGCCCTGGGCTGAAGGTGGCTCTAAAATGCTGAGTCACCCGGGCTGCCCAATATATCCCCCTCTTTCAGATGCTCTTTGTACTAAATAAGTGATGTCTGTCACTTGTATTTTTTTTTTTTTTTAAGTATTGAAACAATAGGGAGGGGAAAGAGGATGAAATGGCCAGAACATTGATGATTCTTGAAGCTGGGTGATGGGCCCGTGTGGCTTTACTGTCTCTCCGTTTTTTGTTTTTGTATCTGGAAATGTTCATGATCTCAGTTACAATTTTTGAAAATAAAAGAGTTTCCAGACACTCAGCTGGCTCAGGGGATAGTGCAACTCTTGATCTTGGGATTGTGAATTTGAGCCCCATGTCGGGTGTACAGATTACTTAAAACTAAAATCTTGAAAAATACTAATAGTAGTTAACATTGCTTTAAAACAAAACAAAACGCTTGTTGTCTGTTAAGCACAATTTGGAAAATACAGAAAACTAGAAAGACAAAGATGCTTTGCCTGCAAATCGCACGTCACTACTGTAGTTAATATTTTGATGTATTTCCATTGAGTCTTTTCTATTTTATGCAGGCTTTAAGAAAATGTGTGTGTGTCTGTATTTTACATAACTGTGTGAGCAAATTGTTTATACAGTCCTACTTTTTCCCTTCTTAAAACGTAAGCTGTTCCCCTGTTAAAACATCTTTGTGTAAACACAATTTCTAATGTTTGCACGATGTTTACTCAACGAGGCAGCGTTGCCAGACATTGAAGCTGTTTCCAATTTCCTCCCATTATAAATAATGCCCCGATCCACATCCTCGGACGTCCCAGAAGCGGGACTCCTGGGCCAAAGGGTGCGGACCCTGGCAGCTCAGTCAAAATCTCCGTAGTTTCCGCCTGACCCGAAGCTGAAATGACCTCATTCGGTTAAAGTGAGATCTCACTGCTATTTGTTATTTCCTAAAGGTTTGAGTCATGACTCAGGTTCATGAAAGGATGTCTTTTTTTTTTTTTTTTTTTCCCCACTTGCAGGAAACAGAAATCCATTCACACTAGCTTGTGTCGAAAGGAGGTTGCATCAGTCAGCAAGTAAAGCGAACATTCAGCCTGGACTATTGTGCTATGAACATTGTTGAGATATTAGGTTATTTGTTATGATATTTTAAAAAAGGTATATGTTCATGAGAGACATACAGAGAGGGGCAGAGACACGGGCAGAGGGGGAAGCAGGCTCCTCGCAGGGAGCCCGACGCGGGACTCGATCCCAGGGCCCCGGGATCGCGACCTGAGCCGAAGGCAGATGCTCGACCACGGAGCCACCCGGGCGTCCCTAAAATATGTTTTGGTTGGTGAACCACGCGGCCTCAAGGCCCGCCAATGCCCCTCACCGTGACCACTCCAACTGCCCTGGTGTCCCCCGCAGGACTTCCCAGGCCTCCCCCACGAAGCAGCAAGAAAAATGTCACTGTCGGGCACAGCAATGCACCACACGGCAGGCTCGGAGCCCAGAGTGCTGCTGGTCAAACATTCTCATTAGTCTCATGCGCATCACAGAAAAGCTGCCTCAAATGGCTCATGCTAGAAGGGGAGATTTGTAACTGGAAAATCCCCCCTCGGCTGGCTACAGCTGAAGTTGATAACGCCAGGTCAGCAACGTCACCAACGGCCCTATTCCTTCCCTGCCCGCTGCAGGATGGGCATCTTTCGGATGCAGCAGCTCCCAAGATGGCGGCCAACAGCCTTCCGGTCACAGGGTAAATCCGAAGGTAAAGGAGCACGCCTCTGGCTCAGAGTTCCCCGCCCCAGGAACGAGGCTGACGCTGATTGGCTGGCCCAGGCCACGTGACCCCGCCATGTCTAGTCACATGCCCACCTCCGAGCCAATCACCGTGGCCTGGGAGAAGCGGGGAGCCGACTGCCCAGATTGGCTGAGCCACGTCACGTGCTCCTCATTGGCAAGGTGAGTGGTCAACGCCGGCTGCTGCGGCTACGGCCTGGGTTCAAATTCCGTTTTTTTTTTTTTTTAGCCAATTCCCGTTGTCTTCCCTGCCACATTTCCCGTCTGTAAAACCGGGGTAATTATGACGCTCTCCTCCTAGGGTTGCTGTGCAGGTTAAATTAGCTGGTCAATGCCAAGCACTTAAAATGGTGCTCAGACACAGAGCACTTTCGCGTTATCTGCTGTTGCTGTCATTATATGATCATCCCCAGCGCTGGAGGCTGCAATTCTCCGCAAGCTGCTTATTTTCTGCACTCCACCCTTTCTAGTTACTATTGCTGGGTAACAAATCACTCCAAAACATAGTGGCTTAAAACAATAGCCTATTATCTCTCACCATGTCTGTGGTCAGAGTTTGGGGAAGGATCCAGCTGGGCAGTTCTGGCTTGGGATCTCATGTGGTTGCAGTCAGTTGGTGGCTGAAGCTGGGACAGAGAAGCAGCTGGGGGCCCGGTGCGCAGTTCTCTCTCCCGTGTTGTTTCAGGGCTGCTCCACGTGGTCTCTCCACCTGCACTGGGTTGGGCTTCCTCACATGGCAGTGGCCTCAGGGCAGTTGGATTTCTGTCTGACCCAGCAGCTCAGGCCATCAACCGTGAGTGTTTCACAAAAGAATCAGAAGCAGCTTCCAAAGAGAGCACACAAGCCTCACTTCTCAACGAGAGGCCTGTTGGGGCTCTCGGAAAATTGCGTGATGGGAAACCTTGTTACAGCCATCTCTGGACATTGCAGTTTGGCTATCTTGGTACAAACTTAAAACCCACTTGTGTACAACCATTGCCCAGTACCATCCACCGAGGTCATGGCCTCCACTTCCCAATTCTGAATGGAAATAGTTTACTGAGAAGTTTCTTTTTTTCTTTTCTGAGGTTTTATTTATTCATGAGAGATACAGAGAGAGGTAGAGACAGAAGCAAACACCCTGTGGGGAACCCAATGCGGAACTTGATTCCAGGACCCCAGAATCACGACCTGAGCCAAAGGCAGACACTCAACCACTGAGCCACACAGGCATCCCTATTGAGAAGTTTGAATTCCTTGGAATCAAAACATGACAGTTTCCTTTTGTTATTTAGCTACTATCCCCATCTGAACTCTATGTTAATTTCTTTCTTCCCTGTTGGATAAAGGCTGTAGACTTTTTTTAAATAAGATTTTATTTATTTATTCATGAGAAACACAGGCAGAGGGAGAAGCAGGCCCCCCTCAGGGAGCCTGATGTGGGACTCGATCCCAGAACTCTTAAGATCACGACCTGAGCTGAAGGCAGATGATCAACCGCTGAGCCACCCAGGAGTCCCTTATTCATTTTTTTATTACATTTTTTTCTTGAGTATGGTTGACACATAATGTTCCATTAATTTCAGGTACACAACACAGTGATTCAGCATCTGTATATGTTGTACTATGCTGACCACAAGTGTAGTTACCATCTGTCACCATACAATGCTATTACAGTATCATTGGCTATATCCCCTATGCTATACCTTTAATCTCCTGTGACTTTTTCACTCCCTAACTGGAAGTCTGTATCTCCCACTCCCCTTCACCCATTTGCCCATTCCTCCACCCTCCTCCCCTCTGTTTTTCCCCATCAGTCTATTTTTTGTTTCTACTTTTTGTTTGTTCGTTTTGCTTTTTATATTCCACATGAGTGAAATCATATGGTATTTGTCTTTATCAGTCGGTTTTATTTCATTTTTATTTATTTTATTACTTTTTTTAAAAGATTTTATTTATTCATGAGAGACACAGAGAGAGAGAGAGAGAGGCAGAGACACAGGCAGAGGGAGAAGCAGGCTCCATTCAGGGAGCCTGACGTGGGACTCCATCCTGAGACTCCAGGATCATGCCCTGGGCCAAAGACAGGTGCTAAACCCCTGAGCCACCCAGGGATCCCTCATTTTCATTCATTTTAAAACGGAAGCTGGGATACCACATCTTTGTATGGAATGATTGCTCAGGTTTTTAGGTGTGATAATGGTATTCTCATTCTGTGAGCAAATACCCTTATTCTTAGAGAATATCTGAAAAAAAAAATACATAAAGTTTTAGGAGCCAAGACTCAGGATGGTTCAGCAAAGATCATGTGAGCATGTGTGGGTATTTATTGAGAGAGAGAGGAAACAAACAGCATGCATTGTTAGTAACTGCTGACTCTAGGTAGAGGATATGAGGGAGTTTGTGTTCTCTCAACTTTTCCATAGATTTAAATTTTAAAAAAAAATTTTTATTTATTTATGATGGAGAGAGAGAGAGAGAGAGAGAGAGAGAGAGGCAGAGACACAGGCAGAGAGGGAAGCAGGCTCCATGCACCGGGAGCCTGACGTGGAATTCGATCCCGGGTCTCCAGGATCGCGCCCTGGGCCAAAGGCAGGCGCCAAACCGCTGTGCCACCCAGGGATCCCCTAAGTTTTTAAAAAACATATGTATTTATTTTAGAAAGAGGAGCAGGGGCAGAGGGAGAAAGAGAATCTCCAGCAGACTTCTTACCGAGCACGGAGCCTGAAGCAGGGCTTGATCCCATGACCCTGAGATCATGACCTGAGCCAAAACCAAGAGTCAGCAGCTTAACTGACTGAGCCACCCAGGTGCCCCTAAACTTCTTCATAACAAATATTTGAGGGAAAAACAACCCAAAAATTTCTGCTGAAACCTGATTCAGAGTCCACAAAAGAGAGAAAGATCTTGTTAACTGTAGGGAACTGTTTTCCTTTCCTTTCCTTTCCTTCCAAACAGGCTGGCACTTCCTTTCTCTGCTTCATCTTTTTTAGTGGGAAGTGGGGGTTGCTGGAAGTTGGTCAGCCTTGTGACCTTTCAGTGAATTCTTTGGGCAAGTGGCTGGTTCCAATTGTGGAGACCTTGAACTTAAGCTATGGGGTAGTTAGCCACTTTGGGGGCTCCAGCTTTGGGAGTTAGTAGCAATTTGGCAGTCCTGGAAAAATCCAATTCAACATCCTTTTACAGAAGTAAGAGAAAAAGGACAGAGACTGCAGTTGATTCTCTGCTGCTGATGGTTGTGATTCACACCCAGGGCATTGGCTGGGCAACATTTGGAAATTTGTAGGATCCTTTGGTGACTGTCACAGTGACTTGGTAAAGGTTTGTTGTGGGCAGGTGTTCTGGAAGTTTCTCATCTCAGGATCCTTTTCTTAAAAGTATTGAGGATGCCAAAGAGCTTTTATTTATGTGGGCTACAACTACTGATATTTACTATATTAGAACTAAAAACAGAGAATTTTATTTCTCTGAGTGGCAGACACTCAATCACTGAGCCACCCAGGTGTCCCCAAACAGATAATTTTAAAATATAAGAACCTGGTGTGGGCACCCGGCTGGCTCAGTTGGTAGAGCATGGAAGTCTTGATCTTGGGCTCATGAGTTCAAGCCCCATATTGAGTATAGAGATTACTTTAAAAAAATAGATTAATAAAAATAGGGGCACCTGGGTGGCTGTCAGTTAAGCATCTGCTTTCGGCCTAGGGTCCCAGGATAGAGCTTGGCATTGGGTGCCTGCTGGACAGGGAGTCTATGCCTCCCCCTCCCTCTGCTTCTCCCCACCATTCATGCTCTCTCTCTCTCTCTCTCTTTTTTTTTTTAAAGAGAAAGCTTCTTGCTTTCTTTCTTTAAGATTTTATTTATTTATTCATGAGAGACACAGAGAGAGAGAGAGAGAGAGGCAGAGACACAGGCAGAGGGAGAAGCAGGCTCCATGCAGGGAGCCTGATGTGGGACTGGATCCCGGGTCTCCAGGATCAGGCCCTGGGCCAAAGGCAGGTGGCTAAACTGCTGGGCCACTGGGGCTGCCCTCTCTCTCTCTTAAATAAATAAAGCCTCTAAAAAAATGAAATCCTACTTATAAATAAATAAATAAATAAATTAATTAATTACAAGAACCCACAAGCACACATTCCATGAGTGAAATAAGCAAAAAAAAAAAAACATATTAATATTATGGAGATAGTTTTAACTCTGCAAACATAATGTCTCAGGGTCCTCCCCAGGGGACCCTGAAGCAAACTCTGGGATGGCTAGGAATGCTGAATGTGCTGCAGCATGTGGGGACAGTGCTGCCACAATGACAAAAGTGCCCCCTTTGGATGGTATCCCTTTGGCCCAGTTATCTGGGGTCTGGAGGGGGTCTTTTACGTGCAAACAGTACTGGGGAGTGGATGTGGTGGGAAGGTATCTAAACTTGAAACAGTCCCCAAATTAGGATTTTTTTGATTTTTCAATGGTACAAAAGTAATACGCATTCAATAGAGACAATATTTTGAATTTTGCTCTTTTCCTGGATTTGTTTATATGTGGTACAAGATGCTGTCCTTATGCTGGGCAGTGATAGTGCAGCACCCAGTCAGCCCTATGATCATGAGAGTAAAAAACTGACTCACTTTTAACCATTATGTACTCAAATAACCATCTGTTTTTCACTTTCAGCACAGTATTCAAGAAATTATGTGAGTTTTTCAACACTTTATTATAAAATAGGTCAGGTCACTTATCAAATGTTTACTTCTCAGAGACATGCTCCCTGAACACCTTGTCTAAAATTACACCCCATCACTTTTTTTTTTTAAGATTTATTTATTTTAGAGAGTGAGTGCAAGAGCGCAGTGTGGGAGAAGGAGAGGGAGTGGGAGAGGGAGTCTTTTTTTTTTTTTTTTTAAGATTTTATTTATTTACTCATGAGAGAGATAGAGAGAGAGGCAGAGACACAGTCAGAGGGAGAAGCAGGCTCCCTGCAGGGAGCCTGACCTGGGACTGGGTCCCGGGTCTCCAGGATCAGGCCCTGGGCTGAAGGCGCTAAACTGCTGAGCCACCCGGGCTGTCCGGAGATGGAATCTTAAGCAGACCCTGTGCAAAGCATGGAAGCCAAGGCAGCTGGATCAGGACCCTGAGCTCATAGCCTGAGCCAAAACCAAGAATCCAATGCTTAACCAACTGAGCCACCCTGGTGCCCACACCCCATCACTTTCTATCCCTTCCACTGGTTTATTTCTCTTTATAACACTTTATAACACTTAACTAGCTATTGTATCACACATCTTCTTGTTTCTTTCTTTCTTTTTTAAAAGATTTTATTTATTCATTCATGAGAGACACAGAGAGAGGCAGAGACACAGACAGGGAGAAGCAGGCTCCATGCAGGAAGCCTGACATGGGACTTGATCCTGGGTCTCCAGGATCACACCCTGGGCTGAAGGCGGCGCTACACTGCTGAGCCACCCGGGCTGCCCTCCCCCCACTTTTTAATGGCTTTTGAGCTACAATTAAACTAACTCATTAAAGTGTACAATTAAAATAAATAAATAAAGTGTACAATTTGGGACACCTGGATGGCTCAGCAGTTGAGTGTCTGCCTTCGCCTTCCTTCGACTCAGAGTGTGATCCCAGGATCTGGGATAGAGTCCTGCATCGGTTTCCCTTCGAGGAGTCTGCTTCTGCCTCTGCCTGTGTCTGCCTCGCTCTCTCTCTCTCTGTCTCTCATGAATAAATAAATAAATCTTAAATAAATAAATAAATAAGCCACCTGGGCTGCCCTATTTCTTTCTTTTTATCCTCTCATTAAAATATCACTCCAGCAGAGCAGGATTTTTGCGTCCCCCCACCCCCACTGCTCTATCCCTAGATCCTCAGGCAGTACCTGGCACATGGAAGCCACTCAATAAACATCAAATACTTTTGAATGAATGACCGAGCAAGTGAACATATTTTCCCATTAGCCATTGCCCTAGCCAGACTTTGACTTCCCTGAGGGCAGAGCCTTGTGGGTCATTGTGTGTTCTCAGCACCTAATATCTGATGGAAGGAAGTATCCAGCAAATGTGTGTAAAATGTACAAAAGAATATATACATGAGGAAATGTAGATCAGTGGTTGCCTGGGGCTGGGTGTGGGAATGGGAAGTGACTGCAAATGGGCACAAAAAATCTTTTTAGGGTGATAGAAATGTTCTAAAATTGGATTGTGGTGATGGCTATACAACTCTCTAAAATCAACCCCACAACATTAAAGCACTTAAAATGGGTGAATTTGGGACACCTGGGTGGCTCAGTCAGGCATCTGCCTTTGACTCAGGTCATGATCTCAGAGTCCTGGGATAGAGCCCAGGGTCAAGCTTCCTGCTCAGTGGGAGTTGGCTTCTCTCTCCCTCCCTTTACCTCTGTGCGTGCTCTCTCTCCCTCCCCCCCCCCCTCTCTCCCTCTCTCTCTCCCTCTCTCTCTCAAAAGATTTTATTTATTCATGAGAGACAGAGAGAGAAGGCAGAGATATAGGCAGAGGGAGAAGCAGGCTCCCAGTAGGGAGCCAGATGCAGGAACTCCCAGATCACGCCCTGAGCCAAAGGCAGAGGCTCAACTCCTGAGCCACCCAGCCATCCCTCCCCTCTCTCTCAGATAAATAAGTAAAATCTTTTTTTAAAAATCTGAATTTTATGATACGTAGATTTTACTTCAATAAAACTATTAAACAAAACAAAGCAAAATGTGTATTGTGGGAGTAAGTGAATGCTCCCTAAGAGATGCCTTGCTGGTCATCGGAGCCTTACTCTGTGCCGTGATCGTGGGGACTCAGTGGTGACTGAGACGGCCCTTGTGTCTGCCTTCACAGGCCGGCAGTGACAGCCCAGGGGTTGATGTAGAAAAGGTGTTAGGGTTCGAATTCGACATCCAAGAAAGAGTTCTTGAGATGTCTTTGGTGCAAAAAGCTGATTTTCTGAAAGCATAGGGACAGGACCAGTGGGCAGAAAGAGCTGCACCAGGGTCATGAGGAGTGGCCCATTGTATACTTTCATGTTGGGAGGGGGTTAAGGGAGGGACAGCATAACTCTCTGAGGAATTTTGGAAGCAAGGTGTCCAGGACCTTGAGGGGCTAGCTATTTTTGGGAAAAGGTCACTTATTACCGTATAATAAAACCTTAGTCATGACACCCTTCAGATGTATGTCGATGGGCCATGTGCTTGGATAAACTGGATGATTGCCAGTTTATACCTTGAGGGGTAGAGATAAAGGAAATTTCTAAAGGAATTTTTATATGTTAAAGTAGACTCACAGGATCCTGGGGGTTGGGCTTAGGTTGCCTTTTGCCGGTAGTAAACTATGAACATCGAGGCAGTTGAGTCCGCAGAGAAGTGTCCCTCTGCCTGTTTCAAGGGCTTGTCAGTGTGCTGTAGGGAGTAAGGAAATGTAATAATTTCTCTTCTGCCTCTGTTTCCCACATCAGGGGCCAGGATGGGGAGGGACTGGCAGGGTGGTCAGGGATGAGATGGAGGAAGCCCAGGAGACTCTGGATCCGGATGGGAGGAGTCAGGGAGCACTACCTAAAGGAGCAAAGGGCTGAACCAGAGAATGTTGTTCATGACCAATTTCTTGCTCTTTTTCCTTTTTCTTTTTTGTCTTCTTTCTTTCTCCCATCCATCCATCCATCCATCCATCCATCCATCCATCCATCCATCCATCCATCCATCCATCCACCCACCCATCCATCCACCCACCCACCCATCCACTTTTTCTGCCTTAGCATCTGTCCTGAGGTCTCTCCTGCGAGCCCAGGATCCGGCCCGGTCCCCAGGACACGGCCACAAGGGGGAGCTGCTCTCCCGCGCTCGCTCTGATCCACGCGGCTTTGGGGAGGGGGGCTCTGGCAGAGGGTGTGGAGGGCGGGGGTGCCCTGGGGGGGGGACGTTTCGGCAGAGACTCGGGCCGCCCGCCGAGCGCCGCGCGGTAGGGTCTGTCCCCCGGCTCCGGGGCGGGGCGCCCCTC
Source organism: Vulpes vulpes (assembly GCF_048418805.1). NCBI lineage: Eukaryota > Metazoa > Chordata > Mammalia > Carnivora > Canidae > Vulpes > Vulpes vulpes. The sequence continues at coordinate 9,577,025 of NC_132780.1, forward strand.
GGCTGCGGCGCGGGCGGAGCTTTCCAGAGGGGGAGGGGGGCTTGGCCCTACCAGGCGTGGAACGGTCCCAAAGGGTCCTCACCGCCTCCCGGGTGCCTGGAGGGAAGGTGTCTCGAGGGGCGGAGCCCGGGGAGGATCACACGTGGCCTGGGCCCCCCAGGGGCGCGCGGCGGGGCCCCGCTGTGAGGGTGGGCAGGGCTTTCCCGGCAGACCTGGAGAGGAGGCGCCGACCCAGCGTGGGCCGGAGGATCCCCGCAAAATGACCTTGGTGACGGTGGGGATGCAGCCCGCGGCGTCAGGTGGCAGGCGGCTCCCGGAGAGGGCGGGGGCGTTGCCCGGCGTCTCGGCATCTCAAGGTCTATTCCGAGAGCCCGAGCTCCGGGGGAGTGGGGAGTGGGAGGCGAACCCCACATCTGTGGTCTCGTGGAGAGGGAAGCACCGGGAAGGGCCAGGCGCGTCGGCTGTGGGAGGCCGGGGAAACGGCCAAGAGGAGCCCGCGGGACGTGCCCGGAGATCATGGGCCTGCGGGGCCCTGGGGACCAGAACATCCGAATCTCTGGGGACCGCTGGGAGGGGGGGCAGTGGAGGAAGACTGCCCCGGCGCAGGAGCCTGCCACAGGGAAGAGGGTTTTTTGCCTCTGTCCCTGATTTTCTGGGTGCTGCGCGGCCTGTTTCCCCATCAGTCTGAAAGCTCACATCATCCCTGTCCCAGTGCTGGGCCCTTCATGCCTCCCTCCCTAGCCGGCCGCTCGCGGAGTCCGTTGCTGAGGTTGCCTCCGCTGTGCCCCACCCTATGCTGGAACGCTGAAGTGAAGGACACTCACCCCTCACCACAGTCCAGGGGGGGCCCAGATAGGGACAGCCCAGAATGGGCCAGGGCTAGGACTGAATTAGCTCCGGGGAAGGGGGGCAGGAGACCCATGTGGGGAGGGGTGCTCCTGACTCAGCCTGAAGGGTCAGACTTTGAAAGGATTGCATGGCGGGGGGGGGGGGGGGGGGGGGGGGGGGGGGGGGGGGAAGAGGCTTCCTTTCTGGGAAGAGGTGATATTTGAACCGAGGCTGGACAATTAACAGTAGCACTCTCTGGGCAAAGGTGCTGTCAGGAAAGGTGTTTTAGGTGCAAGGAATGGCGTTTGCAAAGTGTGGCTCATTTCCAGCAGAGTCCTTTGCTCCATCCCTGGGGATCCCTAGTGCCCTGGAAGAGCCGCCTGGCCCAGGTGCCCTAGTTCATGGTCCACACCTGGTTGCTGGGCTGTAAACTCTTGAGGGCGGACCTTAAGCTTATTCCATTGCAACTGATGGTTTAATGATTGGCCTTGAGGTTGGCCAGGAGCTGGTGGTTCACCCCAACTCCCCCACTGCATCAGGTGTGTGTCCTTGGCCACGTGGCTGAACTTCCCAGTCCATCAACCAGGCATATGGTATTGGGTTTCACAAAACCAATCACCTCATTTTCAAGGGCTATAAAGAATTAAATGTCTAATTTTGTCTGTTATGTATTTCAAAATATATAACCTGTCAATTATATCAAGGGACCCAAGAAACAAGAGACTTAAAAAACATGCTGCCAAGTCCGAGGATACTGTGGCCTCAGTTACAGAAAATGCAATCGGCCAAATGAGACTTTTCCAGCTCAAAGATACTACTATTCCAAACCTGGTTATTGAAAATTTCCGTATTGAACTAAAAAATTTTTAAAAAATACAATTTCAATACTGAACTTACTAGAAGCATATTTTAAGTTGTTTAATTCCTTGGTTTGAAATCTGTAAAATTAGAAATGGGGGGTGATTAGTTTTGGAGCCCCTTCACTACCCGCCTCTCAAACGCTGGATCAGCATTCCCTGCTACTATGTTAGGACTCAGAGGTTATTGTGCGGGGAGACCCTTTCCATTCCCACGTTTTAGATGATTTGGGAGGAAGGGCTCTGCTGTTGCACCCCCACCACCCCCCCAGACACATCCCGCTGTTCCGAGGGGCATTATTATATTCTTCCTTTATTGGCTGTCCTTGTATAATACAAATCTGTAAGTTTAGATACAAAAAAATCTGGAAATAAAAGATAGAAAAGTACCCGCCAGGCGCCCCCCATTCGTCCCGGACCCCTCCCCAGCGGGCACTGACGTGAGGTAACTGAGCATCTCCTTCCCCTTCCCCCTACCCCGCCTCCTAGGCCCCCAACTTGGCCCCCGCCCCCACGAGACCTTGGCCCAAGGAAGATGTGGGCCCCCAAGTGGGGGGAGTGGGGTGACGGGGGTGGGCACAGCATTGGCAGTGAACGCAGCAGGTGGGCAGAGGGAAGCCCTTTGCTTGTGCTGTGTATGGGAGGGGATGACCAGACCTGGGGTGGGCCCTCATATGGGGCTCAGAAGGGCCCCTAAGCAGGCATCCCTTTTCTATCCCACCCAACACCGGAAGGTGGAAGGTCAACAACAGAAACTGGGAAATGTCGCTTGAACAGAGGACACTCCACTGGAGGGAGGGAGAGGGGACTGTGGCCATCCCCCTGTGTCTGGGGTGCCCAGTGGGGGAAGGGCATGGCCAGCCAAAGTCTGGCAGTGAAATGGGTCCCTTAGCCAGCCAGGTCCGTCCCTGAATTCCATCCTGTTGCAATCTGGGCGCACGTCGGTCCTGTAGTGGTTGTGTGTGGGGGTGGTCAAAAGAAGGGGCTAGAGGGGGTGTTGGGGGGGCGCAGCCCCAGGGAGCGGGACTAGGGAGAGGTTGGGCCTCCACTCCCAGGTGCGGGGCACCTGGAGATGCTGAGGTGGGCAGGGCGGCTCGGGCTACAGTTCAATCTCGAAGGTCTTCTGCAGGTCGCCCGAGAAGGGGTTGGAAGGTTTCTCTACGGCCGGTTTGCCTTCTAATGCTGCCCACTGGGCCTCAAAGGGGTCCAACTCAGGGGCCGGGGCTGGGGCCGGCTCTGGAGGCCAGGGGGCCCCACTGGGGCGCGGGCGGACCTGGGCCCCTGGAGCAGTGGGCATGGCCGGTGGTGGGAAGGCTCCAGCTTTCCCGAGCAGGGTGGCGGGCTGGGGCTGGAGCTGGGCAGCTGAGCAGAAGGCGTTGGCCACCATCTGTGAGGGCGTGATGCCCACCACGGGCACGCGGGGCATGGGCGGGTAGCCCAGGCCCGGGTAGGCGGGCACAAATGGGGGCTGCATGTGTGGGGGCGGCAGGAACACGGCCACCTGGGCAGGCGTGGCATCGAAGGGCCCCACGGGGGCGGGGAAGGGCTGCAGGGCGGGAGCCACGGGGGCCACCGCGGCTGCTTGCTGCTGCTGTTGCTGCTGCTGCTGCTGCTGCTGCGCTTTGGCCACCTGGGACACCTCCTCTAGCCACCTCTCGGCCTCCGAAGGGGTCCGCTTGTGCCCAGGTTGGAAGGCAGCTGCAGGGGGCACAGAGGACTCACCCCAGGCAGAAGTCCCTAGAGAGAAGAGAGGGGCAGTTGAGGTGCATGGGCTGCAGCGGAGAGAACCCTTGGCTGGAGTGGGGGTCAGATGATGCAGCCAGGCCAAGCGCCTTGTCTGCGGCTCTGCTCCTCACCAGCTGTGCCAACTCTGGGGCAAACGGCTTAACCCCCCTGGACCACTGAATGGTTCCGAAGTGCTAAGAAAATACCGATCTGAGCTTCTGAGGTCCTAAGATGGAAAAGCACAGGTGAGGCTGACCCTCACCAGCCTGGCTTCCCTTCTCGTTGGGCAGTACCCACCCTGTCACTAAATATTTTTAACATCACCCTTGGTTTCTGATATTTTGACCACATTTGCTTTGGGAGGCTAAGATTCTAAGATTGCATGGGTCTTTCTCAGAGTGTACGATTCGAACACAGTGAGTGAGGTGCAATGGTTTTAAGGTTGTGCTTTCAAAGATTCAAGAGATCTAAATTTCTGCTGCGGTTCCCAGTGCTTCCAGGGTCCTAGGACAAGCTCATGACTCCAAGGCGATTCCAAGGTTTCATGGTTCCAAATCTGGAGGGGCTAATATCCTGTGATTCGACGGCTGTAGGTTTCTAAATTTTATGATTCTGAGACAGGAAGGTGTAATATTGATCCAGTGGTTCTAAGTTGACCCCATAATTCTAATGTTACCTCGTGGTTCTAGGATGAACCCTTGGCTCTGAGACGACCCTAGGATTCTAAGATGATCCAAGGCTCTCAACTGATTCCAGGGTGCAAGGACGGGCCCATAGCCCTTAGGTGATCCATAGTTCTAAGCCCGTGGGATCCCAAGGTTCCTGGTCGTCTTGGAGGTAGCCCTGAGTGAAGCAGGGGACTGCAGGAGGGGCACTGCAGGGTGGCTTATGCAGTAGACGGGCTGAATTTACCTGCTGAGGCTGCTGGTGGCCCTGGCGCTGGCGCCCCAGCACTGGCGAAAGACGAACTGATCTGTGTGCACAGGGCATTGATGCCGTCACTGTCACTGGCCCCAGGAGGCTCCATCTCAGGCACTGGGAAGTCAGGGAAGGGTGGAGGTCAGTGAAGAGGCCCAGGCGCTGCCCTTGACCCTGTGCCCTCAGGTGGCCCCCTCTTACGATTTGGCATATGGACACAGGAGGGTGTGTGCAGCCAAGAGCACTGCCTGGTCAGGATGGATGTTGGCCACGTTGCTGTGTGCTGCCTGGGGATCATTTGTCCTATTCGGGGCGGAGAAATGGGGCCCTGTCCACCACACCTGGTCTGGCCAACAGCATACATCATGAGGGCAGAGATGCACCTGTGCCAGCAAGACCGGAAATGCTGAGCAGGTATGGAGGCCTCACAAGCACTTGGGATTAACAAAAGTGCCATCCAGATAAACAAGAGAGAGATGCAAGTGTAGCGTGACATCTCGGCAAGTGGCTATCTCCAAGGGAACCTGTGTGATGCTCCAGTGAGCATGAGAAAGAAATTGACTATAGGGCTTAGCAGGTGTGACGTGGGGGTGTCCACATGGGTGGGTAAGTGGTTTCCAAGTCAATTCTATGATGACTCTGTTTATTAGTCCAAATAGGTGTGACATCTAAGCATGACCAAAAGCCAGGCATGTGGCACCTGGTTTGTGATTCCCAAGTGTGAGCCAATCCAGTCACCATGAGTGACATACGAACATTTTTGCAGGTGCGCATGAATCTGCAGAGGTGACTTCCAAGTTTGCGTGAATCCAGGTATGTGGCTTGTGAGTGTGTGGAAATCTGCGTGGGATATCTGGAAACGTGCCTAAGTGTGTGTTCATGGAAACATCTGCTTCTGTGACTTCCAAGGGTGTGTAACTTTTGAGTCACGCCGAGTGTGTGACTCCTGTGTGTGGCGCCTGAGGCAGAGCATGACACCCATGGATCTGGAGGTTCTGAGTGGCGAGGCACATCCAAGCAAGTGTGTAACGGGCTACAGGCACAGGAAGCTTCCAAATCAAGGCTGCAGAGCCTGCTACCTCTCAGGGAGGGCGTGTGACAACCCCAGGGTGTGCTTCATGTCGGGGGTGCATGAGGACAGCAGACATGAGGGTGTGTGACAGCCAAGGGACGCTGCAGGACATGAACCACGTGTGCATCACCTTCAACAAGCACTGGTATCTGCTCAGCAGTCACCTTTGGGAGCAGCCCGGCCTTCTGGACACAGATCAACACCTCCCACGCCAATTCCCGAGGCCATAAGAGGTGGGTGTCTCTGATTTGGCATATGGACACGGGAGAGCGGGCCAGACCACGTGACCTCACTGGCAGCTGGGAGGAAAGGCAGCCCTCTTGCCTGTCTCCCTCGGGCAGAACATGGTACCATGTTCCCCCTTTCCCATGACAGACGTTGCTTTTAGATGATCACGATCTACGCCACCTCTCTCCTTTCTGGTCCATGGCAGACATTAGTGATCAAACATGATGCTCCCCCCAACCCCCCCAAACTCTTTGCTCACCTTCCCACTCACCTGGCCAGACCTCATGGCTGACCGGCCAAATGCTAGGAGAGAGCACTGGTCCTTGTAATTCCATCTCCCCTCTAAGGGAACAGGGCAGCTACACTGCCTCTCCCATCAGCACCCAGGGCAGACACTGCTAATCGATGATGATGTGCCGCCTCTGTCCTTGGCACTGTCCCTGGAAGACATGGCTACTCAACGATGATGGGTGCTGCCTCTGCTGATCCTTTGCCCGCCAGCGACATCGCAGGTCCATCACTATGCTCCTTGACCCCTGACCCCTGCGCTCATGTGTGCTCTTCACCTCATGTCCCCAGGGGCCAAATTCTGGGAGCCTCTCCTTGAGTTGACATAACTTCCGCTGCTCTGTCTTCTCCCTTATCCATGGCAACCTTCACTAATTAATCATCTGGGGTGCCACCCCGCTCCTCTTTCTTGCTCATGGCAGATCCTGTAAGGAGACAGTGCCATGTGCCACCGTTCTGTTCTCCTGCCCTAGGCGGCCTGGTAACCCATCACAATCCTCCCTCCCTCTGAGCCTGTTTCCTTCGCCTAGCTGGATCTCATGGTGCCACAGGCCGAACGCTTGGAGTCTCGGCCTCCTCCTGAGCAAACAATGGCACCTAGACAGCTTCTCTCCTCTCCAGAGCCCATGGCTGACTTTGCTCATGAGTCATGACACATGTCACCTATCTTGTTTCCCTAACTACGGCAGACATTACTAACAGATCGTGGCTTGCACCACCTTCCTGCTATACCTTCCCAATAGCAGACATTGCTAATCGATTGGATCATGATTTCTGCTACCTCTCTCCGCCTCGCTGCCGGCAGAGACTGCTAATCGACCACGATGTATTCCACCTCTCCTTTCCCAGGGCAGAGGGTGCCAATCAATCAAGGTGTGTACCACCTCTTCTCTATCTGGTGACAGTGGTATGGTATTGATCCTGACGTTCCTTCCCACTGAGCCCACAACTCACCTGTGCCCTTCACCTGGAAGTCAGTGCGGCGCTGCAGCGTGGATGGCAGCTCGTTCAGCCGGAGGCTCAGCTGCCGTTTGAAAGGTGAGTTCTTCTGGCTGAGTGCGGGGAACCCACGGAAGGAGCCCTGGCGAACCAGCTGTTCCAGGGGGGCATGGCGTCGGGGGATGGCGGCTGCACTGGTGCCTGCAGCCACTGGGGTGCCTGCCTCACCCTTCTCACCAGGGGATGTGGTGGCCGGTGTTGGGGACACGTGCCCAGGCTGGGCAGGGCCGGGAGCTGCAGTTGGGGCAGCTGCTGCCTCTGCTGGAGACATAGGGGAGACAGGTGGTTAGAAACCCCACCTAGGCATGTGCTCCCCCTCCCCCAGACCCCTTGATCACCTCTCAGGCTGCCTTCCTCACCCAGTGTGTCCTATCCTCACAACAGGCTGGCCAGAGCCCTGAAATGTCTCCCATCCCCCCCGCACCAGTAGCACCTGCCCCAGGAGGCCCTCGGGGATTCCTCCCCCTGCCTGACCTGTGTCTCCCTAGCTTTCTGTCCCCAGTCTGGCTTTCTTTGCTGCTTCTGCTGTTTTCCCTTCTGAGACTTTCTGTCTCCCTTTCTGATTAATTTGATGAACACGTGTTTGGTGCATCATGCATGTATCAGGCATCGTTCCAAGTGCCTTGCAAGTATTAAGTCATTCGATCCTCACGACTACCCAGTGAGGCTGAAATGACCATTAGCCCCATTTTGCAGATGTGGAAACCGAACCCCAGCAATGGTAAGTGACTGTGCAGAAGCCAGGCTGCTATAGAAGCCAGCGTGCTAGGGGCACGCTGACCCCAGTCGATGTCCCAAACAGATACCCTCACCTGCCTCTCCTTCTGGCCTGCTCTCTCCACTCATGCTGCCTTCCTGTCTTTCCATCTGCTCTTCTATTTCCCACCATTCTTCCCAGCTCAGGTGCTTCGCTTCTTCCTCCAGTTGCTACTTATCGCTCTAGACCCAGCCTGGCACACTTCTTCCTCTGGGGGATTTTCCAGATTGTTCCAGCTGCTCCACTCTGGGACCGCCCTCTGCCCTCTGGGGGGACCTGCTCTCCCCACTCATCACAATATGCGGGCTCTCCAAAGGCAGGGTCCCCCCAGCCCTGCCAAAACACAAATACACACCCATCCTCCAATCGGTGCTTTACCATAGCTGCTGCTCAAATATGAGGTAAAAACGGGCTCGGAGAGGGTAGGGAGGTCCTCGAGCACTGCTTCTCACATTTTCCAGGTGGACACGGTAAGGCTCTCAGCCAGGCCTGGCTGAGGGCAGCTCGAACAGCCCGGGACAGGTTAGAACCAAGAAACCACCTGTCCCCACCTCATCGTGTGACCTCAGGAAGCCCCTTCCCCTCTCTGGGCTCCAGTCTCTTGACTAGACCTGGGATAAATGCCCCTGTACCGCCTCCTCAGACCTCCTGACAGGATCAGTTGAGGCAGTGAATATTCAATGCTTTGGAATCCGACAAAAGCTCTGTGAACAACTTTGTGGAAAGTGCACTGCTCCGTCACTCCTAAATTGGAAGGAGTGCTTTGTCAAAGGGCAAGCGTGGTACCTTAGACTGTCAATCAGTGCATCTATAGCAAAATGCTGGGTGGTGTGTTCAGCAAATCATACCACATGCTGTAAACTCTCACTTTCCTGTGCAAGCTGTAAAGTGCCTCCTATATCACAAAGTACCTAGAAATTACCACATTCCTTTGGAAAGGGCAAAAATCCTTTGCAAACTCTAAAGCAAATGGCATTCTTTGTAAATTCCAACAGTCTCTATAAACGGTAAAGAAATATCTGTACACTGTGAAGAACTAACTGTGGCCCCAACGTGTTCTTTCGTAAACAAGAAAACATCATATACTTGCTCAGGCCCTCTGTTAACTTCATTTCATAATCTGCTTTGTGGATGGGAAAATCTTTTACAAATTCAAATAGATGATGTTAACAGAAATACTTTGCAAACTGTGAAGAACTTGTGAGTTGGTCAAGAGGGATGTAAATGGTCATGTAATTTACAAAAAGAAATGTACTCTGTATGCTCTAATATTCTAGTAAGTGATACAAATTTCTGTGTTCCTAAATTTTAGTTAGAAATATTTTTTTACTTTTTACTTTTCTTCATAAAAAATGTTATAAACTTACAGATAAGATGTAGTAATGGAACACTGGGTGCACATGTTCTCTTAACCTATGCTCCCCAAGGTTAACTTATTTGATCTCTCTTCCCTTCCATAATTTTTTTTTGTACCAATTAGGTGTAAATTGCAGGCAACATACTCGAAACCCTAAAACCTCCAGCATACACCTCCGAAGAACAAGGCCAGCCTCCTTCAGAACCACAGCACAATTCAATTTAATGTGCGTATAAGACGATTAGCTAATCTGCAGTCCGTGTTCCAGTTTCCCCAACTGTCCTGATCATGTCCCTTAGAGATGTTCTTTATACATGGAGATAATCTAAGATCCAGTTCAGGATCATACCTTGCATTTATTACTACTTGCCAAATCTCTTTAGTCTCCTTTAATCTGGGTCAGTTCCCCACGGTAAATTCTTTGTAAATTCTAAGCAGTGTTTTCCAAAAATTTAAAAACTAGAATCCACAATATAATTAATTGATTAATTAAAAAACAAACAGACTGTGACTCGGAACACAGTAGACTTGTATCTTAAAAAACACACTGTTGGGGATCCCTGGGTGGCGCAGCGGTTTGGCGCCTGCCTTTGGCCCAGGGCGCGATCCTGGAGACCCGGGATCGAATCCCACATCAGGCTCCCGGTGCATGGAGCCTGCTTCTCCCTCCGCCTGTGTCTCTGCCTCTCTCTCGCTCTCTGTGACTATCATAAATAAATAAAAAATTTAAAAAAAATTAAAAAAAAAAAAAACACACTGTTTTTTAAATGTGTTTATACGGCTGTGTCAAGTGTTATATGGCTCAGTCACCTGACTCTTGATTTTGGCTCAGATCATAATCTCAAGGTTGTGAGATCAAGCCCCATGTTGGGCTCCAAGCTGGGCGTGGAGCCTGCTTTGGATTCAATTGCTGAGCCACCCAGGTGTCCCTCTCTCTCTCTTAAATAAATAAAATATTAAAAAGGAGAAGAAGAAGAAGAAGAAGAAGAAGAAGAAGAAGAAGAAAGAAGAAGAAAGAAGAAAGAAGAAAGAAGAAAGGAAGAAGAAGGAAGAAGAAGGAAGAAGGAAGAAGAAGGAAGAAGAAAGAAGAAGAAGGAAGAAGAAGGAAGAAGAAGAAGAAGAAGAAAGAAAAGAAGAAGAAGAAGAAGAGAGCAGCCCGGGTGGCTCAGTGGTTGAGCGCCGCCTTCGGCTCAGGACGTGATCCTGGAGACCTGGGATCAAGTCCCATGTCGGGCTCCCTGCATGGAACCTGCTTCTCCCTGTGCCTGTGTCTCTGCCTCTCTCTCTCTTTCATGAATAAATAAATAAAAATATTTTTTTAAAAAAACATGAAAGAGAGAGAGCAAGTGTGCATAAGCTGGGGGAGGGGCAGAGGGAGAGGGAGAAGAAGACTCCTGGCTAAGCTGGGAGCCCACCTAACACGGGGCTCGATCCCAGGACCCTGGGATCAGGACCTGAGCCATAGTTGGATGCTTACCTGACCGAGCCACCCAGGCTCCCCCTGCTTGAGATTCTGCTTCTTCATCTGCCCCCCTCACGCTCTCTCTCTCTCTCTCAAAAATAATAATAAAATAAACACACTGTTTTAGAACTTACATAGCACTTGCCACTTACCTAGAATGTTACTTAGAATTTTTCTTGATGGCAACCCAGAGTAAGAAATCTGTCTTACATGGTAACCTGTCCCCCACTGCCCACTGACATATGCACACGCACATACGTATGCTGAAATAAAAGTACCAGTAAACTACACTTACCTTTACTACATTCAGCTAATCTGACATTTTCTATTCTTTCCTATTCCATTCTTTTCAGCAGCAGCCACAATCCACCAAGCTGCCTTCACAAGCCCTTAACTGGCCTGGATGCACAATCCGAAATGCCTCCCAGCCTCCCAGCCTCCCAGCCTCCCTGCCTCCCTGAGTTAGCAGATAATGAAGCTCTGGTGAGCTCTGCTGTGATCTGCGGCCTGCAGAATATTCCCCAAAGAACTCCTCACACCAAAGTGAGCTTTATAAACTGTAATCCAACCTCGTGCCTGGTGCTCTGCTTTGTAAGCTGCCCAGTCCCCATGTCTCTGCACCTCTCTTCCTAGACGGGATCCCCAGTCCCACCCAGGGGCCGCTCTGTGCCCAGCCCTGCCCTCTGGGTCGCACCCACCTTTCTTCTTCTCGGCGGCCTCTCGCTCAGTGGGCCGCCCACCCCCCGACAGGCGGAAGGAGCCCTCACGGGCAAAGCTGGTGCGGCTGGCATCGAAGGCGGCTGTGACCCCACATTCCTTCTCCCGGCGTTGTTTCCGCTCCAGGCAGGCCGCGAAGGCACAGCCCACAGCGTGGCTCAGCCTCTCGCCCTGTGGGAAGAAGAGGTCAGGCTGGGCTTGGAGAGGCTGTGTCATGCAGGCCGGATGCCAGAAGCCCTGGGTGCCAGCAGCTCAATGTTGGGTGATCCTAGACAAGCCCCCCACCCCCACGGCTGGGCCTCAGTGTGCGTCAGGAAGCAAACAAATGACAGCTTGGAGTGAAAAAAGCCAGAAACAAGAGGGCAGTGCTGTATGGCTCCATTTGTATGAAGTTCTAGAAGCAGCAAAACAAATCTATGGTGAAGAAAGTCAGAGGAGTGGCTGTTTCTTAGTGGGTGGGGGTGGGAACTAACCAGGAAGGGGCAGGGGGCTGGCTGGGGTGCAGGTAATGTTCTAGGTCTTGATGGGGGCTGGGATTACACGGGGATATGCAGTTGTTAAGATACTTGGGTCTGTGCACGGCACTTATTTTAACTTGAAAGAAAATGAGCTGGAAGCGGATTAATTCTACTTCATGGTATGCACACTGAAATGTCTGGGGGAAACATCTGGTATCTGCAACTCAGAAATGCATCAAAAGTGAGATGGACAGATAACTGACAGAGTAAGTGCAGACAAACCTAATGGCACGATCGGGGCGGTGGGCATGCAGGTCACTGGTTACTGTACAAGTTGGCTTTGCTGCATGCTTGAAAACATTTGTTATAAAATGCTGGGGATGAAAACAGCGGCACCTGTTTCTTCTTGAGTGCCTACTTCAGAGGATCCAAGGTCACACTGATGCTGGCCACTACTCCCCAGCTGTGTGTTCTCCAGAAATCCACTTTGCCTCTTGGTGCCTAAGCCTTCTTGTCTGTAAAATGTGGGGGCCCTAACAACTTAACAGGGTTGTTGCAAGAATTCGGTAAACTTGGGGCACCTGGGTAGCTCAGTCAGTTAAGCAGCTGGCTTTGGCTCAGGTCACCATCCCAGGATCCTGGGATCGAGCGCCAAATCTGGCTTCTGTTTCCTACCAAGATGCTCAGCCACCTTTTAAAGAGAAACTTGGAGACAAAAGTCCTCAACAAAATACTAACAAGCTGAACTCACCAGCCCAGGAAAAGGGTTATGCACCATAATCAAGTGAGATTTATCCCAGGAATGCAAGGTTGGCTCCACATATGAGAATCAATCAGTGTTATATGCCACATTAACAGAAAGATGGAAAAAAAGCCACACGATCATCTTCACGAATGCCAAAAAAAGTACTTGACAAAATCCAGCTCCCTTTCATGATAAAAGAAAGTTCAGCAAATATGGAATAGAAGGGAACTTCCTCAATGTGATAAAGAGGTTGATTAAAAAAAACTCATGGCTAACATCATACTCAATGGTGAAGGAGTGGAAGCCTTTCCCTAAGAACAGGAACAAGATAAGGATGTTCATTTTCATCACTTCTATTCTGTACCGGAAGTTCTCGCTAGAGTAATTAAACAAGAAAAAGAAATAAAGGCATCCAAATCAGGGATCCCTGTGTGGCGCAGCGGTTTGGCGCCTGCCTTTGGCCCAGGGCGCGATCCTGGAGACCCAGGATCGAATCCCACATCGGGCTCCCGGTGCATGGAGCCTGCTTCTCCCTCCGCCTGTGTCTCTGCCTCTCTCTCTCTCTGTGACTATCATAAATAAATAAAAAATTAAAAAAAAAAAAAAAAACAATTAAATTTAAAAAAAAAAAAAAATAAAGAAGACCTAAATAAATGGAAATACAGCTCATGGATTGGGAGATTTAATATTGTTAACAGCAATATTTCCAAAGTGGTCTACAGATTCACTGCAAACCCTATCAAAATCCCAACAGACTCTTGCAGAAATAGAAAAGTGACCCTAAAATTCACATGGAGTTGCAAAGGACCCAGAACAGCCAGAGTAATTCAGAAAAAGAGCAAAATAAAAGAACTCATACTTTCTGACCTAAAATAGTACTCCAAAGCTATAGTAATCAAAATAATGTGATACTGCCATAAGTATAACATAAATCAATGAAATAGAATTGAGAGCCATTGTGAGATGACCACACATCTACGGTCAATTGATTTTCATTTCAGTAAGGGTACCAAAACTATTCAATGGAGAAAGAACAATCCTATTAAAAAATGGTGCTGAGACAACTGGATATCCACATGGAAAAAATAAAGTTGGACCTGTACTTCATATCACTTACAAAAATTAACTCAGAATAGATAAAAGGCATTTTGAAATGTAAGAGTTAAAACTATAAAACTCTAGAACAAAACATGGAGTAAATCTTCACAACCTTAGATTTGACAATGGATTCCTAGATATGACACCGAATGCACAAACAACAACAAACAAAAAAAAAATAGAGAAATTGAACTTCATCAAAATTAACTTCAAAAGACACTACCAAGAAAGTGAAAAGATAACCCATAAAATGGAGGGGGGGGGGATTTTTGCAAATCATATAACTGATAAAAATCTAGTATCCAGCATATATAAAAAGTTCTTACAATTCAACAATAAATGGACAACCCAATTTTAAAAATGGGTAGGGCAGCCTGGGTGGCTCCATGGTTTAGCACCACCTTTGGCCTGGGGTGTGATCCTGGAGACCCGGGATCGAGTCCCGCATCAGGCTCCCTGCATGGGGCCTGCTTCTCCCTCTGCCTGTGTCTCTGCCTCTTTCTGTCTGTGTGTCTCTCATGAATAAATAAATAAATAATAAAATAAATAAATAAAATAAAAAATAAATTAAAAATGGGTAAAGGATTTGAACAGACATTTCTTCAAAGAAGATATACAAATGGCCAATAAATACAGAAAAAGAGGCTCAACATCATGAGCCATCAGGGAAATACAAATCAAAATCACAGTGAAATACCACTTCACCCCTATAGGGTGGCTATAATTCCAAAAAAAAAAAAAGAAAGAAAAGGGGGAAAGCAAGTGTTGGCCAGGATGTGGAGAAATTGGAACCCTTGTACTTTGCTAGCGGGAATGTAAAATCCTGCAGCTGTGGTGGAGAACAGTTCAGCAATTCCTCAAAAAAGTTTATAGATTTACTATATGATCTAGCAATCTAGCTTCTAGGTCTAGACCCTAAAGTATTAAAAATAGGTATTCAAACAAATACTGGCACACCAATGTCCATAGCAGCACTATTAACAATATCCAAAAGGTAGAGATAAACCCAAATGTCCATCAGTAAATGAAAAGATAAACAAAATGTAATACAGCCACACACTGGACTATTATTCAGCCATTAAAAAAAGTACTGAGACATGCTATGACATGGGTGAACCTTGAAAAGATTTTGCTAACTGAAAAGCCAGTGGCAAAAGACCACGTACCGTATGATTCATTTTGTATGAACTATCTAGAGGAGTTAACTCCACAGAGACAGATAACAGACTAGTGGTTGCCAGACTTGGGGAGAAGGGTGTGGGGAACAGGGAGTGATGGCTTAATGGGTCTGAGGTCCCTTTGGGGTGTGATGAGAATTTTTTTTAAGATTTTTATTTATTTATTCATGAAAGACACACAGAGAGAGGCAGAGACATAGGCAGAGGGAGAAGCAGGCTCCCTGCGGGGAGCCAGACGCAAGACTCGATCCCAGGGCCCCGGGATCATGACCTGAGCCAAAGGCTGATGCTCAACAATTGAGCCACCCAGGTGCTCCTGGCGTGATGAGAATATTGGGAACTAGAGAGAGGTGATGAACAAGCAAGGCTGAGAGCGTACTAAATGCCCCTGAATTGTATGCTTTAATATGATGAATTTTGTGTGAATTGCACCTCAAAAAATAAAGTTACACTTGGGGAGTCCTGGGAGTTCTACTGCTTAATGCTTAAAACCTGAGGCTCAGAAGTGGAAGGGAATTCAGAGAAGGTCACACTCTTGCCCCAGAGGGGATGGCCTTGCTCTTTTCTTGCTTTGATTCTCACCCCCAAGTACTTTTCAAATGATAGCAACTGGTCCTAGTGACTGAACATGTGTTAGGGGACTCTGTAGAACTTTTCTCCAGGCTTCTGCGACACACCTGTGAGCAGCCAGTGCTAACACCCCCATTTCATGGGGGAGGAAACTGAGTCCCAAAGAGGAAAGTCACTTGTGCCTAATGTCCCACAGCTAGGTGGTGTGACACTGAATCCACGCTGACCATGTGGCAGCGTGTCTTCCAAAAATAACCGCAACAAATTTCTGGCAACCGCACACTCTTCCAGAATTTTGTCACTCCCCTGTCAGGTGGAGTCTGTGTTCTCTCCCCTTAGCCTGGGAAGACCTCTGTGACTGCCTAGACCAAGAGAATAACCACAGAAGCAATGCCGTGTGGTTTCCAAGACCAAGTCCACGCAGGTGACACAGCTTCCTACTGGTGCAAGCTCTGTCTCTGTCTCTCTCCCAGCTCACTTTGGAACCCGGCACCACTATGTAGGCAGTCCAGCTCTCCTGCAGCCCCCCTTGCTGGAGAGACCTTGAAGAGAGGTCCCAAGATACATGAGGAGTGGGGATATCTGGCCGGTCTCCTGGGGTTACAGCTCCAGACACCATCAGATTGGAATAACGTAAGAGACCCTGGATCCAGCTCTACCCAGCTGAGCCTCGTCCAAATTCCTGACCTACAAAAGCCCTGAGAGATAATAAATGATTGTCATTTTGAGCCACTAAATGTTGGAGCAATTTGTTACGCAGCAACAGATAACTGATACAGTCTAGCATGCTGTGCTCAGGAAATAAGCCGTTGCTAGGGGCTCTGGGTTTCTAACATCTCCATGCTAGCCCCTGGGGGACACTCATCAGAACTGACTAATCAATCCTGACACCCTCACATTTGTTTTCCACCCCTGATTTGAGGTCTGAGACTGTGTGTATGAGTGAGGAAGTAGGAGGTCCTGATCAGTTTTGGGAGTTCAGAGCTCTTGGGGTGGGGATTCCTGAAACAGGACGGAATCCTGTTAAAATCTGGGAGGGACACATGTCATTTTACCTGCCCAGCATCCATTCCCCCTGCTTTTGATAATAGCACCCCAAATTCCCTTTGGGGAGCTCCTCTTCAATGTTGAATAAGTCAGTCTGTGTGCTCTACCCTCCCCAGACTAAGGGGAGGCCTGACCCCCCAGCCAGGCCAATCCCATGCCCCCTTGTCAGAATTTTAACCCGGGCCACTGGGAGGCTGGATTTATCTCTGTAGCAGTGAAGAGGGGACCTGTCCCCTGGTGTGGCGTCTCCAGGCTGCTGAGCTCCCTGACCTTTCTGTTGCTTAATGCTCTGGTTGCCCTTTGATTCCTGAGATCCCTCCTTTATAACATTTTGGAGTTAAGTTAGACAGACTGGTTTCTGTTCCCAGCCACCAAGAAACACTGGCTGAGGCAGGGAGCTGAGACTGTGCCTTCCTACCAAGTTGTATGAGGTCTGAGGTCAGGGTCCAAAGGATAGGATAGAATAAAGATATTTTCCACCACTTTTTGCAACAAGCGATGTCCATGGACTACGTTCTGGCCAGTGGGATATTATTGTTACATGGCTCTTCATGCTTCCCTCTTGTATGTAGCTGGAATGAAGATGTGATGGCTGGAGCATGTGCACCCATTTTGGATGATGGAGTGAAGACCACACTCCAGTTCAGTGACAAGGTAAAGGAGCTGCAGCTTTCAATGGGCAGAGAGGAGCCACACTGATCCTGCACTGCCTGCCTCTGGATGTCTTTCACATGAAACAGGAACAGTCTTCTATCTCACTGAAATGGCTGGCAGCTGTGGGCTTTCTGTCACAGCCTCAGAATCCTTTTTTTAAAGATTTTATTTATTTATTCATGAGAACATGGAGAGAGAGGCAGAGACAGAGGCAGAGGGAGAAGCAGACTCCTGCAGGGGGCCCGACGTGGGACTCGATCCTGGGACTCTGGGATCACGCCCTGAGCTGAAGGCAGATGCTCAACCACTGAGCCACGCAGTTATCCCACAGCCTCAGAATTCTAACTATGAGAATGTTTCTGAGAAGACAGGCCATTTATGGCTTTCATCAGATTCTCAGAGGGGCCTTGATGCCCCAAATGTAAAGAACCACAGACACTGAATTGAGGCTAAAAAAAGAATGGGTATCCTGGGGGTATCACTGAGAAGGGCCTGAGAGAGCCAGCTGGGGGCAGAAAAGTCTACAACTTGACCCAGGTGGGATTTTTATATAAGCAAGAATTTATAGAGCTGTGCCCAGACCACCTCTGCATATTACTATACGCATAACGACCCTCATAAAAAAGAAAAATAAGAGAAACATGTAGAACTATGTATGGAGGGAAGCTTGGGTGGCTTAGCAGTTCAGCGCCGCCTTCAGCCCAGGGCATGATCCTGGAGACCCGGGATCGAGTCCCACATCAGGCTCCCGGCATGGAGCCTGCTTCTCCCTCTGCCTGTGTCTCTACCCCTCTCTGTCTCTCTCTGTGTCTCTCATGCATAAATAAATAAAATCTTAAAAAAAAAAAAGATCTATGTATGGAAAATGAGGAGGATGATAATTAATGTTTTCCTGAGCACTTCTGATGTGCCAGCCATCGTTCCAAATACTTTGTATTAACCCACTCAAGCCTCCCCGTGACCCTCTAAGTTAGGAGCTGTGAGGACACAGGGCACAGAGAGGAGAGGTAAGTGGCTGGCCCAACCCCGCAGGACAGAAGAGTCAGCCAGCTTCCTCCCGGCTTTGGTGATACTCACAGAGTCCTTGAGTGCCAGGAAACAGTGGCAGATCCAGCGACGGGTGGTCCCATCACGGCAGATGTAGGAGAAAGCCTTGTCGAGGTTGCGGTCGGGGGCACAAAAAGAGACCTTTTCGATGGTCTGGTCTACCAGCAGGTCCTGGGAGGTGGCCGGGGAAACCAGGAAAGGGACTTGACTTATCTTTCACGGATTCATCCAGGACTCCCTTAGTGTCTGCTCTCTGTCCTGTCCTGAATGGGGTGGGGACCCCGACTCACTGAAACAGCAGTGGGTCCTGCTCACATGGGCTTCTGGGTTAGTGTGCGAATCAGGCCCATCAGCAGAGAGGCACAGGCACGGGGTCAGGCCCAGAAGTGGGGGAGGCACAGGGACCCGTGGGAGCCACTAAGAGGTGCCTGACTCAACCTGGTGAGGAGATGGCCAGAGCTTCCTGGAAGAGGTATTAACTAGGCAAAAAGGCAGGGAACAGTCTTTCGGGGTGAGGGAACTGCCTGTGCAAAGGTGTCAATCCTGTTTAGTTGTTAACCTAACTCTTGTCCTGTGCTGCTGCCTCCTTGGGCAGTCTCTGGGCGGGGAAATCAATGGTGAGCAAATAGCTACTCAGATCCGGGCCGCATGATGCTCCCTGCTGGCCAGGCACCCCGACAATAAACACAGAACAGCTAACATCTACTGATCTGAGCACTTAAGCTGCACCTGGCAGTGTTACATGGCGTGAATGCACCTTCTCATTTATGGGGAGAGTCCATGTTTATCCACATTTTACAGATGAGGCAACTGAGGCATGGAGGGGTTAAGTCTCATACTCTGGGTCACCCAGCAGATCTGTGGGTGAGCTGGGATCCGAGCTAAGGTGGCTGCTCCACAGCCTGTGCTCTCACCCACTATCTGTGCCAGCTCATAATAACTGCAGGACTCACTTGTGAATTGTGAGTACGAGGTGTGCCAAGATGTTGCAGGAGCACACAATCTAGGAGGCCTGGGAGGGAGGGACACCCTGGAGGTGGGTGAGAAGGCGTCCTGACCCCCAGTTCAAGCAAGGGGTTAGAGAGGGGCCCGCTGGTGCTGCCTCCCACCCCCCACAGGCCTCCTACCTTGGTCTTGTCATCCACCACTCGGAGCCCATCAGCCGACACCCAAAGGACAGACTTCACGGACTTCCGGCCCATCTGGGATGGAGGAGGAGGGCACAGGGCCTGGTCAGAAGGCTGCCTCTTCTGGTCTGAGCCCCTCCCAGCCCCACCCCTCACTCACCGCCTTCAGCTTCTTCACAGCATCTTCACACACATGCATCCCCCGGGACTCCTCCACCTCCACATGGCCCAGGTACTTGGCGGGGGAGGAGATGGAAGGACAGAAAATAAGCATGGTAATCAATACCTTCCCAGTGTCCCCGGAGCAGCTGCGATGGGTCACACAAGGTCCCTAGCCCATCATACATATTCATTCACTCTGCGCCTCAGCTCTGTGAGGTAGGGACTCTGATATACAGATGGGGACACTGAAGCAAGCGAGTAGTCCTGATTCCCATCTTGCCTCTCTTCCTGGGCCTTAACTCATTACTTTCTTCCTTCTGGGCATCAGTGCATCTCTGGGCCTCAGGACTGGCCCAACAATGACTAGGGGGAACTGAGGGATGCTCACCCCAGCTCGCTCACCCCGTGGGTGTGATGGCTCATTTGCCAGCATTTTCCCCAGGGGCACCAAGCTCCAGTACCCATAGCTGCAGGCCAGTGACACACCCTTTACTGGCTGCTTTCCCTGCCTCAGCCCCACCAGCATTTCCCACACCTCCAGATGGACCCCTTCATGCTCTATGCATGCTTCTGGGGGAAGGAGAAAAAAAACACATAAAAAATGGAGGGGTTGTGACCATCTGCTAAGGTCACTCACTCAGCCAGGCAAGGGCAGTGTTGGGATTTGAACCTGAATCCTGCTGTCTCCCTCACAGAAGCGCAGCGTGTGTTGTAAAGAGGCGTGATGGTTTTAACCAGATGGGACTGAACAGTAGAGAGGTGTCCAAATGCTACAGACTTTTGTGACCCTCCAGTACCTTTTGGAAGTTCTGAGCTCCCGCAGAATAGGGTGACTTCAGGAGAAAGATAACCGGGTACAGGAGAATGTGTGTTGGGGGGTTTTTGTTGTTGTTTTGTTTTCTAAAGATTTTAATCTATTTATTCATGAGAGAGACACACAGAGAGAGGCAGAGGGTGAAGCAGGCTCCATGCAGGGAGCCCGACGTGGGATTCGATCCCGGGACTGCAGGATCACGGCCTGGACTGAGGGCGACGCTAAACCGCTGAGCCACCCGAGCAGCCCCTTGTGTTGGCTTTTGATCCCCCTCCCAGGGCTTGGGGTCCTGCTCCAGCAGGATCCACGGTTCTTTGGGAATGTGGCGTCTCCTACACACAGAACGTGGCCTCAGCCACCTCGCCCAGCACCAGGGACCCGCAAGCACACAGCTGTAGCCGGTGCCCGGCCCCAAGCCCCGCCCCAAGCCCCGCCCCGACCGCCCAAGCCCCGCCCCACCCGCGTCGACGCCCCGCCCACTCACCCTGACCGGGAAGCTGCACGTGCCCTTGCGCACAGCGTCCTCGTCCGCTTGCCACTGGTGGGGGCGCGACGCCTCGGGCACGTAGGCTGGTTTCCGCCGCCGCAGGCTCTGCCGTAACTTATTCATGGTGCCCGCCCCTTCTGGTAACACAGGACAGGGGCCAGATAACGTAGCATTTGGGTTACAGGGTCACTGGGCCAGAGCACATGGCAGTCGGGGGATACCTGGGAAAGGGGGCAAGGGCAGGCAGGGAAATGCCAGAGTCGGCAGTGGGGATCCAGAAGAAAAAGTTCGGGCAAAGGTGCATGGAGGTCTGGGAGGGATCACAGGTTTTAGCGGCCTGGAGATTGGGGATGTGACAGTCAAGAGGTAGGAGGATCCAAACTAATGAGGAGTCCAGACACAGGACAGAGCACGGGGGTTAGAAGGCATAGGGGCCACAGGTTTTTAGGAGTAAGAGGTCAGGGGATGAGATGGTCAGCACAAGAGTTGGGAGTTGCATGGGCTGATGTGGGGGGTACTCAGAAAGATTGAGGTCCAGAACCCAAGCCAGAGGGTATAGGGGCTGAGGGCTCATCTCCGTGAGGTACGCCCCTCTGACAACCGTGTCCAGGCTAAGACAGGAGCCCCTGGGGCAGTGTGCACCTGTGACCATCAGAGGAAGGAGGGGGAAGTGGGGTGGCCACAATGGAGATGGGAACAGTCTTCATTGACTAAGACAGTCTCCACTGATTGTTAGGCCATACTGACAGTCCCGGGAGGAGCATGAGGGGACAACCAGGATAGAGCACCACCAGCAGATAGGGACTCTGTGTATGTGTGTGTGTGTGTGTGTGTGTGTACAAGCAATTGGTATATTCCTGAACAGTGTCTAGATCTGAGCATGCAGCAGTTGTCTATGAGTGTGTGTATTTCTGAAGACTGTATGTACAGAAGAAGGACACAAGTCTGAGAATGGTTGTCTGTAAAAGTGTGTGTCTGGGGATGCTGTCTGTGAGGGGGTCTGTATCCAAGAGTGTGGTTGTTGTCTATAAGTGAAGGTCCCTGACAGTTGTTGCTGAAGAGTATCCAAATGTGAGAGTAGTTGTGGAATGTGGGTCAGGGAACATTGCCTATGAGGTTGTGTCTGAGGGTAAAGCTGTTGTCTTTGAAGCTGTGCGTCTGTGTGAGGGTGTGGCTATTGTCTTTCATGGCTGTCACCTATGACAGTATGTGATGGTGCGTTACCCAAGAGCCCGTGTCTCTGGCCAAGAGTGCCACTGTTGGGGCACTGTGAGGCTGTGTGGCTGTGGCTTTTGTTTGAGAGGATGTGTCTGTGTCAGAGCACGTGGTTGTTGTCCAGAGTGTGAGTTCATGAGCATTGTTCTGAGGGTTTGTATATGCAACCAAGTGTCTGGGCAGATGTGTGAGAACATGAGATTGTGTCTGTGAGAGTGTGTTCACACGTGTTATCTGTGAGGGGGTGACTGATGGTCACTGAGTGTGCAGGGAAGATGCTTGAGGGCATCCCCTCGTGAGTGTGATTAAGCCTGTGTGAGCACAGGGACAGTTCCTCTCGTCGTCCTAGGCAGACCCACGCACTCACTCAGCCCTTGCCTTGGCCCCAGCTGGTCACTCACCTGGCTCCGTCCTGGAGGTTTCGGGGGGCCCCGGGGCCCCACAGGGGGCTGGGGGCAGATGCTTCTCAGGCCTCCTGGGTCCGCCCTGCCCAAGGAAGGGAGGAGAAGGTGAGAAACTGGCTTGGGTTGGGGCTCAGTCCCCTACTTCACCCCCTCTTTGGACAACAGCCAACACCCCCCCTCCATCTCAGGCTCCCTGGGGAGAGCCCCGGTTGTCATAGCAACTGTTACTAGGGAGACCAGCCACCTGGTAGCAGGAGCCCAGGAATGAGTAGGTGTGTTTCCTGGCACATGTGTGGGGATGCCCTGGCCTCAGGAGGTCCTCAGTACCCAAGGGGATGGCGGGAGGAGGGAGTGGCCTTGACCTCTAGACACTTGTCCAGGCTCCACAGAAACATACAGTCACATGCATGCATGCACGTGGCTCATGTCTACAGTTGTCCCTGGCACCTGGTCACAGCTCTGCACGTGTGGTTATACACAGACACCACCACAGCTGCGCTGCACACACCAGATCACACAGATACACATCCACAGTGGCAGCCACTATAACCACCCGGTCACATATCCATGTTCACAGACACAGACATTTGTCCGCTTGAATACCAAGTCCCAGCCCCGCTAGGCACTGCCACAAACATCTGGTCACATCAGCTACTGGGTATTTGGTCACTTCTATTTTCTCCACATACCCAGAGCCGGGTCCAGGCACACCCGCCAGAGCGACACGCGTACAACCACTCCCAATGACGTTTCCCCAGGCCCCTGCCCAAGGTACTCCTGTCGCAGCACCTAGAATCACACCTAGAATGTCACCTCCCCAAGTCAGAGGTCGCCCACCAGCACAGAGTCACACACAGACACAGTCACAGCCACACACACTTGTCACACACAGCTCCACTGGTGTACGTTGACATCTGGTCATGGGTCCATGCAGATGACACTGACACACATTTGGTTCCACGCTGCCACACCCGGTCACAGCCACATGTGCTTAATCATCTCCAGGCACAAGGCTGCACGTGGATACTCAGCCCCAACCATAGCAGCCACACCAACACACTGTTTTGGTCACATGCTGTCACAGTCACACACACACCCAGTCATGGGGACACACATGTGGTCACAGTATCAGCCACACTTACATGGATAGTCTCCCCTAACCAATCACCAGGGACACAGATGGCCGTGGCCTATGAGTTATAGAGAAACAGGCACGCACACTGAAGACGTGTACAGAACCACCCAGAGACAACTGTCCCTAAGGATGGCCACACTCAGGTACAGCCAGACGGTTGCTGGCTCAGAGTCACAGCCATACACCATTTCAGAAATGACTGTGTGTGTGAAGTCACACAGCATCAGTGTCCACATTACCCAGCCATACACCATGGCCATTATCCAGTCACCCAATGTCCCATACCTGGCGGCACCACGTCACCCCACTGCAAACAGTCTTTCCTCATGCAAATGCACAGGTCACAGGGATAAGCATGTGGCCACGTACAATCACAGTCCCATGTGGACAGACACACAGTATCTCACAGAGAGACATCAGCACACAGTTTCTATGTCACACAGCATTTCTAGCTGCGTTTACACAGAAGACACGGTTCCTGGTAGAGCCATATACGCAGTCAGGATAGTCACCCCGTCACCAAATCACACAGATCGAAACACACGCAGCCCATCGTGCACATAGGGACACACACACACACAGACACACACACACCAGGCAGCCACACGGCTATAGACACACACACTCTCATAGGCCATGACACAGACACAAGTACATATATTCACCCAGGGTCACAGACATGCAGGTCAAACACAAATATAGAAGCCACAGTCACACATACCCCCACCCCCACAACACAGTTACCTGGTGCCATCTCACATAAACACAACTAGAGCTTGAGTCACACGCGATGAAATAACCCTCTAAAATAATCAGTCAGGGGTTCAGACCCCTACTCTGATGTTTAACCCAAACCACACACAGACACAACTATAAAACCGCACAGTCACTTAGTATCAAAACACAGAGCTAGATGGAGACATTTATACCTGGTCACGTACCTAGATGTGGTCGTGAACACAAAACCACTGTCATACAAGTCACAGTGCCATCACACAACCAGGCACAATGTGACTCCATATGCAATGGCAGGCACTACCCAGAGTTGCAGGGACAGTTGTGTGTCATACAGACACGTGTGACCCACATATACAATCAGTTATAGACGCAACCACAAACATTCACAAGTCATTGGGAGAGAGGCACATGGACATAGAGTCAGAGACACAACTCTACATACAGTCCCAACTCCACCTATAGAGTGTCAGCCACACACTTGCCCAACCCCAAACCCAACACACACACTGTCACAATCCAGTTATAGTTACCGAAGCACATGCCAGGGTCACAAAAGGTGTAATCACAGACACAACCACACAGTCACAACCATGCACACACACACTCAAATACAGACTAAAAAGTACAGGGTTCTGCACAAGGAGCAGCTGTCACACACACATATAGTCACACAAATGCTGGGGTCACATACAGACACAATCGCACGCATTATTAGACACAACCACAAGCACAAAACACACGCACAGGATTCCTCAGCTCCAGCACACATGAGCGCGCACACAGAGCCACAGTCACATAAACACCGGGTCACACTCCTAGCCACCTCCCCATCGCTTGCTTCCCCCCTTCCCCCCAGGTACCACACACAAAGCCGCCGACACCCGCAGACGCTGCAGACAGATAGGGCTTCGCTCCATCCCTGGGGAGCCGCCCCCACCCCCAGCCTGAATGGTGGAGCCTGGGGGGCCATACCCAGGAGGGGGAGGCGGCGCATTGTCTGTGGGGGGAGGGGGGCGCTCCCAGGCAGCTGGGCAGCCCCAGGGACACTTGACAAGCCTTTGGGGGTTGCCTGAAATTTCCCTATTTTATTCAGGCTGGGTGGGGGGTGAAGTCCCAGGCACAGGGACCTTGCTTCGAGAAGGGGCTATCCCTGGGACACCGCCCAAGGACTGGGGGAGATGCTGTGGCCAGGACGTCTCTGAGGCCTGGGTACAGACTATGCCCGGAATCCCCCCACCCTGGCCTTGGCTTGGTGGGGAAGCTGTGCCCAGGGACCCCATCCTCAAGACCTTGTCTAGAGGGTTGTGCTCAGAGACCACCTCAGGCAGGGAGGGGTAGGGATTGCGTCTGCTCTGGAATGGCCTCCTGGAGGCCTTGGCTTGATGTGGGGGTTGTGTCCTGGACCCCTATCCCCAAAACCTTGCCCAGGGAGTTGTACCTAGAATCTGTCCCCCTGTCCTTGATTTTTTTGAGGGCCAGGTCTATATCCACGAGCCCTATCTCCAGGGCCTGGGCAAGAGGGGGCCTGTGCCGGACCCCCGTCTCTCAAGCTTTTGCTTGGTGGGGGCCCCTTCTGGACCCCCACCCGGGCCCACCCTCCCCAGCCTTGGCACCCTAGCTCCATCCGGGCGCCGCGGCCGCCTCCCACCCTCCGCCACATCAGCAGCGGCGCCGCCCCCCACCCGAGTCCCCCTCTCCCGCCCTTCTCACGCTGGCCGCCGCGCTGCGGGACATCCAGGGCCCGGGCGCCCCCGCCTCCCGCGGCCCCGGCTGGGCCCGGATCCCCGAGCGCTGCTGCTGCTGCGGCGGCGGCGGCGGCGGCGGCAGCTCGATCTGACGCGGGCCGGGGCCGGGGGCCGGGGGATGGTGCGGGATGCACGCGCGCGAGCCTGCTCCGCTCCCCGGAGGATTCCGTTCCGGGGGCGGGGGAGCGCCCCTCCCGCCTCGGCTCCCCGCCCCGGCCCCGCCCATTGGCCCGCCGCCTGCGGGATCTGCAAGAAGGCCCCGCCCCGGCCCGGCGCCCGGCCGGCCCAGGCCCCACCCCCTGGGCCGCAGGCCCCGCCCACACGCAGATTCGGCCCCGCCCTCCCTGGTGCGGCCACCGCCCCGCCACGCCCATTGGCCAGTCCCTGGCTGAGCCAGCATGTGAGCCTCGCTGAGACCTTCCCCCAGGCCCATCCAGGCGTGGGCTCTCTTCCCCTCGGTGACCCTTGACCCCAGGTCCCCTTCTGTTCCACGTCCGTGAAAGAGTTGCTTCGGGAAGCTCTTTGCCGCCCCACATACCCAAATCTTCCAGCTAACCCCACGATTTCTCCCAGCCCAGCGGGGGCGGGCAGAAGCCGTGACGAGGCACTTTTTGCAAGGAAGGGGAGGGGGAACGAGGAGACCCCGGCGTCCTAGCGCGCGAGCGTTTCGGCTTTGGGGGCGGGAGCACCAGGCTGGGACCGGGGCGCGGTTCTGGCCGCCACCGCACCCCCGCTCCCACTCAGTCCTGTGGGTTTGGCAAAGCAGCTGGCAGGGGCATTACGGCCCATTAGCAAAGGCGAGGTTGCTGGGAGCCGAGGGGAGGGAGCGCGGAGCCTGGGAGGGGGGTGGGCAGGCCTTCTCAGCTGCCACAGCCCTCCGAGCAGGTGGTCAGCACGTGCGGGAGGGGCGGGAGGGCGGGAGGGAAAGGGTAGAAGGAGGTTCCCGGCAACAGATGGCCCAGGCTGGGCTGGGGCTTTCAGACCAGAGGATGGGAGGGGGCTGGCCATCTGCACCTGGAGGCCGGCTGAGAGCTCCTCCCCCCATCCCCCCCCCCCCCACCAGCGCAGAGAAAAGAGCCGGGAAGGGGAGGGCCGCTTTTATTCCGTCTGAAGTTTCAAACACCCTCCCTGCCCCCTCCCCGACACACAGAAGGGACGGAACCTCGGAGAACTGCGAGAACGCAGCTGGCGGAGGGCTGAGGGCAGCAAAGGTGAGGGCTGCCTCCACCAACCACCGTCCCTCCCCTTTCATTGGCCAGATCCCTGGGAGACCTGAGGCAGAGGTGAGGGGCTCTACATCTAGATGAGGCTGGATCTGCACATCAGCGGGCAGGGGACCTAAGGCTCTTCATGTTGGCAAAAATAAGTTAATCCCTGGCGCAGAGTTCCTGGATGCCCACTTTGGAGAGTGAGGAGCGAGATATGGGAGTTCCCTAGCCTGAGGGTTCCCCAGCCCCCAGGAAGGGAGCTAGGGCAAGACTGGGAAGCCCAAGGGGGTGGTCCCCGACCTGCAGGAGAATGGAAAGAAGGCATCCCAGCAGGGGATGGCCGGCTTTGGGGCCGGAATCCGGGGATGGAGGTGGTCTAAGGGGTCTGATCAGATGTCTCTTTTGGTCCGGAGGCTGCAGGCAGTGGCTATGCCTGGCGACTGGCCCAGTAATGGTGGTAGGTGTCCTGGAAGAGGTCCCGGCAGGCGATGTGGGCGCGGAGGCGGGCACAGGCCAGGAAAGCCCCTGCCAGCTTGCGGTGCAGGGCATAGGTCTCCTCCGGTGGTGGGCGCAGCCGATGCTGCAGCAGCACGGGGATGAGGCCCTGCACTCGGCGGGCAGTGTCACCTGCCCCAAAGTCATAGGGGCCCTGGGTGGCAAAGGGCTCCCCCAGGATCATCACTGCCTCCACGTGGGCATCCGAGAATGCCTATGGACAGGACAGACCAAGAGGCACGCGGTGTGGAGGTACAGCCCTCCACTTAACCCAGAGGGACCCTCGTTTCCCTCATACTCTCAAGTATAAACACAAGCCCCCTGCTCCCTGAGGAGTAATAA
This sequence comes from Vulpes vulpes, assembly GCF_048418805.1. Classification (NCBI taxonomy): domain Eukaryota; kingdom Metazoa; phylum Chordata; class Mammalia; order Carnivora; family Canidae; genus Vulpes; species Vulpes vulpes. Next base: position 9,604,902 of record NC_132780.1, read on the forward strand.
GCAACCTCCACTTTCTTCAGAGCCCCTAGACCTCCCCAAAATGTCCCTTTATTTCCTTTCAGAGCCTCCAGTGGACAAATAACCCTCTCTCTAGAACTAACAGCCTCCACTTCCCCACCCCCAGTACCCACTAGGAGTCCCCCCACTCCCTCCCTCTAGAGTAGATAAATGGGGCCCATTTCCCCAGGGTCTCTCAGTAGCCAAGCAGTCTCCACTCCCCCCCAGTCCTCAGAGCCCCCCAGTAAAAATTAGCAGCCCCACAAGCCCTGCAGTGTTTCCAACCTTGGTTTCAAAGCCTGTGAGGAATTTAAGGTCTCGGGATTTCTTCAGGACCCGGTCTCTGTCTCCATTGGCTGCTGCCATCACCACCTGGGGAAATGGGTGTTTGACAGAGGTCAAAGGCTAAGGGAGTAGGGTTCAAGGAGGGGTCTGGCCCTTGCTACATTCTCTTCTACTTAGGCCCTCTCCCCTAAAAGCCTCTCCCTCCCCACCTTGCCCCTGTCTATATCTCCCTCAGGACTGTTCCAGAGCCTGGGGTATGGAGGGGAGGTAAGAGGGTGGTCTGGGGTTCTGCCCACCTGGCCTAGAATGTAGAGCCTGCCTAGAAACCAGCACAGTGAAACAGCCAGAGGAAAATAAATGTCAAGTGCTATTTGTGGGTGGTCCAAACACTCAACTGGACAAGGATGTGACCGTGGCCCGGAACTGCATCTAAGGTTGCCACTGTGCATCTCTGTAAATGCCTGGTGGACATCTGTCTCCTACACTGGGCTTGGAGCCCCAAGACAGCAGGGATCCCCACTGGCTTTAGTCCCAGCTGGACTTGTGGCACAGGGTCTGGCATTCAGGAGACCCTTGGTGAACCTGTTTGGCAAATCAGCTGTGGAGCGATGCCCCTCTCCAACCACGGGTGCGTTTAGGGAGAGCAGGAATCAGGTTGAGGGCAGATAGAATCAGAGGCAGCCTCCTGGGGCTCTGTCCCAGCTCTGCCACTTGCGGGCTGAGAGATTCTGGGTAAGGTGCTTTGCCTTGGGCCGCCTCTTTGCTTATCTGTGAAGCAGGGGTGATGAGAGTCTCTTGCTTTTGGATGGCTGTAGGGAGGCAGGAGGAGCTATCTGCCTGCACGTAGGGAGAGCCATAACCATGATGAGCTACCATTATTAGGAGATGGATGGGAAGGTCCCTGCTTCACAGGAAAGTAAAAAGGCTGAGTGGGGAATGGCAAACGAGAAGTGAAAACCTTAACCACTTTCTTGGGAGGAAGGGGAATACGGGATTCAATCTGGCAGTTCTAGTCTGTCTCGGCTCCCCCTGCCCGAGCCTGTCTGGCCATCTGTCAGGCCTGCGGTCCTCAGGGACTGGTGTGATGGGGCTTTTTTAAACTGGAAAAGGCTGGGGAGCCCAGAGGACAGCCATGCCAAATAGGCCTGGGGAGGGAGGGACACACAAAATGCTCCAGCTACCCAGATACTGGGGCCCTGGCTTTGTGCCTCAGGTGGCCTAGAGGGAGGGCCCAAGGAGCCTGTGCGGATGTGTGTGTGTGGGTAGAGGGGCTGCCAGCTCCTCCTTCCTGTCTCTATGTCAGGGGTGGCCCCACCATCCCCCAGTCCCCAAGTCAGAGCCCTGAGCTTTGTCTTCTCTTCTCTTCTCTGGGCTCCCAGCCCCCAGTCTCAAAGACTTGCTACTTGCTATCCTGAGAGTTGTTTAACTCTCTGTCCCACCCGTGGGTCCTCACAGCACCTGGAGAAAGTACAAAGCGCAAAGCATGGCTTTTCAGACTCAGAGTGATTTGGCTGCTGGGTCCTGCCCCATCCCTCACCTGCTGGCCCAGTCAGAAATGAATTTCCTTTTGGTCCTCTAGGACCGACTACTCAGTGTGGTCCCTGTACCAGTAGCTTTGGCATCACCTTGGAGTGTGTTAGAAACGCAGCATCTTATGCCGGATTCCAGACCACATTTAGGAGGACCATGCCGGTAGTGGGGGTGGTAGGTGTCTCATAGACACTAAAGTTTGAGAAGCGCTGCCCTACTGGGACTATCCCTTTTCTCTTCTTGGCTTTTGTATGTTTATCAGTCTGGAATACCCACCTTGCCTCTTCCTAATTGGTCTCCTCATCCCTTGGGTCTCAACTATACCTCTTCCTCTAGGAAGCTCTCCCTGGCCCCCTAGGCTGGCTCAGGCTCCACCTCTGGGCTTCCAGTCTGCTGTGCTTCCCTGATCCAGCCCTGACCACTCTGGGTCCTTACTGTCTATCCCTGTCCTGGTCTGTAAGATCTGTAAAGGCAGAGACTGGGTTGTGTGGCTCACTGGGTTGGTACTGCCCAGAACAGGGCTGGGCACAGAGGGGTGTCAGAGAATTCTGGAAGTGATGAGTAAATGAGTAGAAGACCCAGGTCAAATAGCCAGACTCAATAAATTAATGCGAGGCCTTAGGCAGGTGGGTGGGAAGGACGGGTAACAGACGTTCCTGAGGGGAGAGCTGCCCTCCAGGGAGCAGTTGGCCAGGGAGGTATGTGAGTGTAAGGCCAAACACCCAGGCCCAGGGCAGCCTGGGGTGTGGGGAGGTGGCAGGATGGCCACTGTGGGCCATCAGGGGCCAGTGAGAGTTTGGGAGCATGGCTTCTGGACCTAAGCTCCCTGAGTCTGGATCCTAGGTCTGCTGTGACCTAGGGCAAGTGACTGAACTTATCTGAGCTCCAGTAACTTCATCTGTAAAATGTCACCAAAGATGTTCCTAACCTGGGGCACCTGGGTGGCTCAGTTGGTGAAGCATCTGCCTTCAGCTCAGGTCATGATCTCGGGGTCCTGGGATTGGGCCCCAAGTTGGGCTCCCTGCTCATTGGGGAGTCTGCTTCTCCCTCTGCCCCTCCTTCCCTTCCACTCGTGTCTCTCTCTGTCTCTAATAAATAAAAAAATAAAAAAATTTAAATGCTTAAAAATGGTCCTGGCCCCATAGATTGCTCTATAGTTTAGCTCAGTTACCACATGGATAGCACCTAGAAGAGTACCTGACATCATATTGAGAGCTTTTGTTTTTTAATTTTTTTTAAAGATTTTATTTATTTATTCATGAGAGACACACAGAGAGAGGCAGAGACACAGGCAGAGGAAGAGAAGCAGGCTCTATGCAGGGAGCCTGATGCGGGACTCCATCCCGGAATCCCGGGATCACCTCCTGAGCCAAAGGCAGATGCTCAACCGCTGAGCTACCCAGGTGTCCCGAGAGCTCTGCATTTATTAGCTATTACTATTACTATTATTTATGATCTCTTACTTCCAGATACTATATTTCCCCTTCTCACCCTCACCTCAGTATCAGGGTTGAGGCCCTTCAAACACCCCAGGGATGGAAGGACTCACCTCGATATAATGGTCTGTGAATTCGGTACCAAATTCCCGGCTTGCACCAAAGTCCAACAGGGTCACCTGGGATGAAGGATGGTGAAAGGGATGCTGGGAGTCCACCACCAGTCCCCACGGTCTGAGGTGAGGATGCCCGGTCCATCCCTACACCCTACCCCTCTTGACAGAGTCCCTGCCTGGCTGCCTGCCTGGGTTCCTGGCTTCCGGTCTCCACACTTCCCATCCACCCCCACATGAAACTGAAGGGACCTAACTTTTATATGTTTGGCCCTAATTATTTTTATACTAGCATGTTCTAGGCATAGAAAAAATCTGAAGGATAATAAAAAATATGTGGAAAAGTAAAACGAACACTCACAAATCCCACCACCCAGCTTAATTTTAAATATGACCAATCCGAGTGGAGCCTCCCACAGACCCCGGCCTGATCCAACCTCCCCAATGTCCCCATCCTCTCTTCCAGGGTCATCACTCTCCTGAGATTATCAATACTCAGGTATTATTTCCTGAAATTCCCATGTGTGCATTTCTACATTTTCTACATACATGTGTGCTGAGGGAACAACAAATAGTAATACTCTGTGTGTTTTAAAACTTCACATAAATGGGGATCCCTGGGTGGCACAGCGGTTTAGCGCCTGCCTTTGGCCCAGGGCGTGATCCTGGAGACCCGGGATCAAGTCCCACGTCGGGCTCCCGGTGCATGGAGCCTGCTTCTCCCTCTGCCTATGTCTCTGCCTCTCTCTCTCTCTCTGTGTGACTGACTATCATAAATAAAAAAATTTAAAAAAAACATTAAAAAAAAAACTTCACATAAATGATATTTATGTTATCCTATGGCTTGTCTTTTGTGCTCGACAGGGTTTTGCAATTAATTCCCATTGCTCTGCGCAGCCCTCACTCATTCATGTTTTCACTGCTGTGTAAGGACTTCATCGTGTGAATACATCACAGTGTGTTTATCTGGCCGATGGACACTGGTTGTTTGCTATTTAAAACGGTGCCCAATGGGCAGGTGTTTAAGAGTTTCTCTAGGACAGTGGAGTTCACACCATTGATCACAAACTGCAGTAAGAAATACAGATTGAACTGGGTGCCAGTGCCCAGCCACACGCAAATATAAGGTCAAACAAAAGCATCCCGAAATAATGTGGATCCCTCCCATCTGTGACACATGGATATCTTCTGTTTTATGGCTTTAAAACAAAAAATGCCATTGAGACCCAATAAATTGATGTCAGGACTCCTATAATCACCCCCCTCACCCTGAGTTAGAAAAATACTTCCTAGTGATGTGAGCCCAGCAGGGACACAGGCTATCTGTGTACTTGGCACGGAGGGGGTGGCAAGAGGCTGAGGCTGGAGACTCAGTGAAACCAACCACATTGCGCTCAGCAGAGGACTCAGACCTGGTCCTGAGGTGCATGGGGAGCTGTGGAAGGGACAGCTTGGCCAGATTTGTGTGTTTTCAAAAGATTCTTCTGGGGACGGAATGGGTATAGACCTCTTTGGAGAGCCACCTGGCAGCCAGGCTCACTGAGTCTTTCTTACCCCAGGCCTTTGGCCACCCTGTGCCCTCTGCTGGGGACATTCTTCCCTGCTCTTCAGGTGGCTGATCCCTTCTCATCTTTCTGGTTTCAACTTTAATGGCACTTTCTTCCAGAAGTCTTCCTTGACTTCACCTATCCTGTGCTGAGTCAGGCGTGTTTCCTGGGTCCCCACAGCCCCCCTATGCCCCCCGCCCCCCATCACTGCCCACTCTGGCCTATGCTTGCCCGTCATGGTACTATAACTACTTGGTCATCACCATCTGGTCATGGGGCCCTCTCCTGGACTGGGAACTCTGAGAAGATGAGGATCAGGGTTGTCTTGGCATTACTGTCAAGGGGCAGCAGATGCTTGGTGTGTTAAATCAATGCAGAGTGCAGTGTGATGACTAACTGCCTTCCAAAAATTGTGCCGCTAGGGTACCCATTTCCCAGCAGATTCCATTTTCCAGCATCCCTTGCATCTAGACAGGGCTTGTGACCAGTTCTTATCAATGGAACAGTACAGAATGATGTGTCACTTCTAGCCAAAGCAATTAGACAGGGTGCTATCCTCTTGACCTCTCTTCCCCCTTTCACTGGAAGAAGAACAGTGCAAGACCTAGGGGATGGTGCAATCACAGAAGGGAAGGATCCTGGGTCCCTGAGTCACATGTAGAGGACAGCCACTCTAGCCTGTTATGTGGGTTATAACTACTACTGTGTTGAGCTACTGAATTATGGGGAACTTATCTGTTAAAGCAGCTTATGTACCACGATACACATCACAAGGAACCAACCTGGTGGCTGGAGGCATCATACAGGAAGTTGGCCCAGTTGGGGTCTGTCTGCATGAATCGGAACTCAAACAGCTCCCGCAGACACAGCCTCAGGAGCTGGAAGCAGATCTGGAGTGGGGAGGAATAACAGACATCTCAGAGTCATCTGCCCCTATAGAGCTCTCTCGGGCCTGGAGAGGGACTGTGGGTCTATCCACCCTACTAGACCTGCCCTCCCATCCTGAGACCCCATACCTGGTTCCGGATGTCCTGGCTCAAGCCTTGGCACTGGTCCAGGGGGACCCCTCCAGCCAGCTCCATGCCCAGCACCCGTGTTGTGCACAGCTCCTTAATCACAGCAGGCACCCGGAAGAAGGGGTCATTTGCCAACAACTGCCTGGGGCAAAAGGGGTGGGACTTCATGCGTCAGGCCTCAGTGGCCCGCTCAAGGCCTCCTCCTCTTCCTTTGAGAAGTACTCTGAAAAGTCTAGGTCTTGCCTTCCCTCCTTGTGCATGTCTGTCCCAAGTGATGGTCAATACCTAGCCAGACTGACATTAATTCAGACGTTTCAATCATTCATTCATTCCCCCATTCATCAAATATCTCCTTAGAACCTACTCTGTGCCCACCCCTAAGGTGGGTGCTACTGGAGCCCCAGTTACCACTTCCCTACCGGAAACATTTCTATGACTTCCGGTTGCCCCCAGGACAGAGCTCAATGTATTAAGCCTGATGAGCATTACTTTTTCATCAATTTATTATGTAATCCATCCAAAAAAGGAGTGGCCGATATACAAATCTCCAAGTCCATAGCGATACTCCTTGGTTACTCCTTGGAGTCATTACTCTGAACACTGTTAATACATACTGACTCCTTGGGGGCAGCCCGGGTGGCTCAGTGGTTTAGCACCGCCTTCAGCCCAGGGCCGGATCCTGGAGACCCGGGATCAAGTCCCGCATCGGGCTCCCTGCATGGGGCCTGCTTCTCCCTCTGCCTGTGTCTGTGTCTCTGCCTCTGTGTGTGTGTGTGTGTGTCTCATGAATAAATAAATAAAATCTTTAAAAAAAAATACTGATTCCTTGGTGTCTATCTCTGTGCTAGATGATGCTGGGTGACAGAGCAGTGGATGAGCTCTGGGCCTGCATCCCCTAGACACAGAGACCATATTCTAACAAATATACAAATGGACCAATAATAGATTGAGTGAAGTGTGTCAATATGTGATTTGGGAGGCAAAGAATATGAGCAAGACCCATGGTTGGGAGCTGTGGGATGGCTGGGGGGGCCAGGGGGCAGGGAGATGGGCAGGGCCTGGGGAACGATAGGAGTTTTATTCTAAGGGCACTGGGAAATCCTGGAAGGGGCTTCCATACTCCACACAGGAGTGCCCTGGCCCAGCCCACTCATACCCTTCAGGGTCCCACTTGGGGGAGTCTATTTTTGTCCTTGTTTATAAAATCTCTGATATTTGAACCGCTCCTCCTGGACCAGGCTCTGTGCCAAGCATTTAATCGACACAATCCCCCTTTTCCCCTCACTCCCATATAAGAAGGATGCTCTCCCGAGTGAAGATTCAGGCCACCCAGCCAACTGAGGGCTGACCTGGGACTGGATCCCACATGAGTCCAGGGCTCATGCCCTGAACCACTGCTTTCTACTGCCCCTTCTCTCATTCTGTATCTACAGACCTTGGCTCCGTACACCCGTGGGCCATGCCGTGGAGGGTCTCACTGGGTGTAATTAACTGCTGCATGTCACAATGCTTCTAAGATACAACCACATTGTTCTCTATAGCTGAGTTCCTGCATTTTCGCTGCTGTATGATAGTCTGCTGTGAATATACGGTAATTTATTTATCTATGTTGCTGGATGAATTTGATAGATTTGGGTTGTGTCCAGTTTGGGGTGACTGCTGCTCTGAGCATTCTGGAAAAGGCTGATGTATATACCAGCCTAAGTGTCTCTAGAACATTTGTTTACAAGGAGGGCGGTTATGGGGTTTTATGTGAATACTGGGCCTTGATGAGGCCAGACTGTTCTCCAAAATGCTTATCTCAATGTCTCCTCCTGCCCACAGTGTATAAGGGATGACCTGGAGCCCCGTTCTTTCCCCCTCATGACACTGTCACGCTGCTTATGCTTTGTCCATCCAACAGTGGGGGTACCTCACTGCATAACTAAGTACCTGCTGACAAATCCATCTCCCCCACCAGACCATGGTGGTTGTGCATCCCATTTAACAGATGAGAAAACTGACAGAGAGGAAGTGATGGGCCCAAGCTCACGGAGGACACGGAAGATAACTCACGTCAGGAGTAAACAGAGGGATGGATGAGCAAATGAAGAGAAAGAGTTTGCCAGCCCCAGCCCAGGCCTTCAGCTGCCAGGCCTTCAACTTCCCCTTCCTCCTGGGAGCGAAGCGAGGGATCCTGGGGGAGCCTGCAGAGGGCTCAGCTCACCTGAAGTTCTGGGCACAAGCTGCCTCACGACGGTAGTCACACTCCCAAGCCAGTTCCTGCTGTAAGGCCTGCAGGCTCTGCTCAGCAAACAGGCCTGAGGGGGCAGCTGCATCAGCCAGGGAAGGCCAGAGCCTGTCCCCATAGGACAGCCATCCCCCAGGCTTCCACTCAGCGATGTCTTCTCTTGCTAATCAGGTCTCTCCCTGTCTGTCTGTCACAGGTCCTCACACCTCTGCTCCAGGCCTTTTACTACATTGTCCATCCACACGCACCTCCCCTCTGTCCTTCATATAGCTGTGGCCTCTCCGGAAGTCTCTCTCCGGGGGTCTCCTTCTCAGGCACACATGCCAGTCCCCAGGCATCTCATTCATGGGCACACACACCATCTCTCACACTGTTCTCACGGCCTCAAAATCTTACTTCCAGACCTAACACACACACACACACACGGGGTCCCACTTACCCCCACCTCCTGCTTCTGTGGCTCTTTTCCAGACCTCCAATCCCTCTCTGAGCACCCTGTGTGTCTGTTTCTGAACTTCAGGGTGGGCTTCTGTCTCTGGGACTGTTAGAATCTCTAAGTTTGTCTTTTTCTGACCCATTCAAACTCTGGGCTCTCCCTGCCATAGTACCCCTGCTTTCTGTCTCAGACTCATGGACTTACACACTCGCCCACACAAACACATATGGGCATTCCCCACCCCGAGCTGGCCTCTTTCCCTCCGTCCAGCCCCACTTTCTCCTTTTGGGGCATCCCTCCCACAGCCAGGGGTTGACTGGCACCTCACCCTCTGGCAGGGCCACGCTCATCCTGAGCACCGCCAGCAGGTTCTGGATATCACTCTGGATGCTCTGGGCCACACCTGGGTACTGCGAGCAGGAAGGGACAGGGGGTGCAAGTCACTTGGCTGGGATAGCAGGGTGCCCACTCCCGCCCCTGCCCTGCCTCCCCCCTCACCTGGATCTTCACGGCCACCTCTGTCCCATCCCTCAGCGTGCCCTGGTGCACCTGCCCGATCGAGGCAGCAGCAAAGGGCACCTCCTCCAAAGAGGCCACCTTGGCCCGCCAGTCCCTGCCGAGCTCCTCTTCGAGAACTTTCTGGGGACAGTGGTTGAAATGATTGTTACTGGAATTACGGGCAGCTGAGTTCACTACCTGTGCTGAGTGCTTCATCACATGCTGAGCTCTGGGCTAAGCTCCTGGCTACTATTCAACTTTACAGATGAGGAGACTGAGGCTCTGCCAGAAGTTTCTTGGCCAAGGCGACAAGCCAGGCGCCAGTGGATTGGGAGGCCTGGCCTAAGCCTGTACTCCCAAGGCGATGTGGGCTATTGTGGGGATTGCTATTATGTATATTTGAGACTGATATAATCCTTTGTTATACTCCTAGATTATATTATCAACCCGAAGTGAATGTGATAGTGATAAAGAAGAACTAAAATGTACAGAGGGCTTCCTGTGGGCCAGGACCTGTCCAGAGTGGCTTGGAGAGAGGCACTAATGACCCAGGGACACATGGCAAATGAGCAGAGCAGAGATCAGAAGGAAGGTAGGCAGGCAGCTGGATCCAGATTCCACACCCTTACCTAGTAATTAGAAGTTACTAATTGCCAGGTGCTGTGCCAACCTATTTCCAGATACAATCTCCTTTAATTAAAAAACTAGTACTGAGGTGCCAGGGTGGCTCAGTCAGTTGGGTGTCTGACTCTTGATTTCAGCTCAGGTCATGATCTCGGGGTCCTAAGATGGAGCCCCATATCAGGCTCCATGCTTAGCATGGAGTCTGCTTGAGATTTTCTCTCCTCTGGTCCTGCCCTACTCCCCACGCTCACATGCACGCTCTCTTTCTCAAGTAAATAACTCTTAAAAAACAAAAACAAAAACAAAAACAAAAAACCAACTAGTACTAATAATATCAAGAACTTGCATGTCACTCATGGTGTGTCAGGGACCCTTTCTAAGTGCTTTACATATACTAATTTATGCAATCCTATGATGTGGGTGTTACTATCACCGTGGCCATTTCACAGATGAGGTAACTGAGGCACAGAGAGGTCTGAGATCACACAGGCAGTACCTGGCAGAGCTAGGATTTGAACTGATAAAGTCTGGCCCCTATCCATTGTACTTCCCTGCCTCTTTAGTAGCCATGACAGGGCCCAGAGCCTGCCAGGGGCTGGACTTAGCACTGTGCACCATTCTCTCATGTAATCCTCTCAACAATCCTCTGAAATATGTGCCTTAGTGATCCCCATTTTACAGATGGGAAAACTGAGGCTCAGAGTCAGACAGGGGGATCAGGCAGGTGGAGCACGCCTCCCTCACCAGTCTTCCCTGGCCAGGCACTCACCAGCATCTGCCAGCGGGGCATGAAGTCGGCGCTCTGGCGGACCCGCTCAAAGATGCGTTGTAGCTGAGGGCTGATGAAGCTGTTGTCTTGGGAGACAGGGGGACAAGGGAAGTAGTGAGGGAGGAGGCGAGGTGGGGCCCCTGTAGGAGTATCTGTGGGTGGGTGGGTGGGGTGGGGAAGAAGTGAGGTCGAGGGTCAGGAGTTGAGGGTCATGCTGTACCCTGGATGCTGAGCATTTGGCCAACTTTGAGGGCGGCCCCCCGAACTGTACACAAGGTCTGCACAATCCGCTCGGCATTGGCCTCTGACAGGAAAGGGCTGGAGCCTGGCCGGGAGCTGCTCTCTGGGGTGGAGAGAATAATCATAAGTATTATGATCACACAAAAAATCATGATAGCACCACTGCATAATGGCTAAGATGAAACAGACAATACTAAGTGTTGACAAGGATGTAGAGCAGCCTAATACCCATATTGTCGATGAGAGTCATGGCACAAGCCCTTTGGGAAGCTTCCAGAGAGCACACACCTACAGCCAATGTAATTTCTCTCCTAGGTATATATGGCATATGGGTGTCCACTGACAGTTATTCCAAGATGGTTCACAGCAGCACTATTCATAACTATCCCCAAATGGAAATAACCCAAATGACTGTCAAGAGAATGAACAAAGGCATGATGGAACAGTGACTCCTACAGCATTGAATGAACAACCTACATCCATGCACAGCAACATGGAGGCATCCCTCAAACAGAATGTTGAGCAAAAGCAGCCAGACATGCATGAGACTATGCTGTCTGGTTACATTGGTGTAAGGAGGAAAAACAGTCAAAACTGATCTTGGGCGTCTGAAGCCAAGATAATGGTTTCCCTTGGTGAGATGAGTAGCCAAGACAGGGCAGATCGGAGCTTCTGGAGAATGAGGCCAGTCATTCTCAAACTGTGGTTCTGGGAACACTGAGGGTCCCTTGAGACCCTTTAGGAGGCTCTGTGAGATCAAAATTCTTTTCATGATAATATTAATGTTATTTGCTCCTTTTTTACTCTCATTCTCCCATAAATGTCTAGTGGAGATTTCCAGAAACTCCATGACCTCTGATGATGCCATTGCTTTGACGGCTGATGGAATCACCTGTGTGTGTATCCTTGTGTTTTAAAAATTTGTTTTCGGGATGCCTGGGTGGCTCAGCCATCGAGCATCTGCCTTTGGCTCAGGGTGTGATTCCGGTCTAGTCCAGTTCCCTGCAGGGAGCCTGCCTCTCTCTCTGTGTCTCATGAATAAATAAGTAAATAGGGATCCCTGGGTGGCTCAGCAGTTTAGCGCCTGCCTTTGGACCAGGGCTTGATCCTGGAGTCCCAGAATTGAGTCCTGCATCAGGCTCCCTGTATGGAGCCTGCTTCTTCTCCCTCTGCCTGTGTCTCTGCCTCTCTCATTCCGTGTCTCTCATGAATAAATAAATTAAAAAGTAAAATAAATAAGATAAATAAAATCTTTTAAAAAATAAAAAATAGAAATTTGTTTTCTACTGAAATTAATACATTACAGTATATGTTAACTAACTGAATTTAAATAACAACTTGAAACATTAAAAATATTCTATTTGGGATCCCTGGTGGCTCAGTGGTTTAGCGCCTGCCTTTGGCCCAGGGCCCAATCCTAGAGACCTGGGATCAAGTTCCACGTCGGGTTCCCTGCATGGAGCCTGCTTCTCCCTCTGCCTGTGTCTCTACCTCTCTCTCTATATATGTCTATCATGAATAAATAAATAAGATCTTTAAAAAATAAAAATAAAAATAAAAATAAAAATATTCTATTTTAATCTCTAATGCAGTAAATATCCATAAATATAACCACAAAATATAGTCCATAAACAGGTTCTTTAGGGTCCTTATTCTATTTTTTATTGAGATAGAATTCACAAACCGTGTAACTCACCCATTTAAGGTATATAATTCAAGTTGTACAACTATCACCACAAGAAATTTTGGAACATTTTCACAGCCCAAAAAGAAACCCCATACCTATTAGCAGTCATCCCCCATTTCTCCCAACCACCTCAACCCGAGGCCCCAGAAATTACTGATCTGTGGTATCTATGCATTTACTTATTCTGGACATTCATATGAATGGAATCATACAATATGTGACTTGCTGCGTATGGCTTCTTTCACTTAGGATAGTTTTCAAGATTCATCCACACTGTAGCATGGATCAGTACTTCATTCCCTTTTATAGCTGGATAATATCCCATCAGGTGAATATAACATATTTTGTTTATCCATTCCTAAGTTGTAAGGGTGTGCAGGGATCCAGAGACTGAAAAGTTAGAGAACTGCTGTCTTAAGGTTTCTTTTCTTTTTTTTTTTTTTTAAGATTTTATTTATTTATTCATGAGAGACAGAGAGAGAGGCAGAGACATAGGAAGAGGGAAGAGAAGCAGGCTCCTCACAGGGAGCCTGATGCGGGACTCGATCCCGGATCCTGGGATCACGCCCTGAGCCAAAGGCAGATGCTCAACTGCTAAGCCACCCAGGCGTCCCTGTCTTAGGGTTTCTTGATCGGGGTACACAGATGTATCTACTTTGTGAAAATGGACCAAGCTATACGCTTATGATATGTGTATAGCTCTGTATACAAATTATATGCTTATTCAATATAGCATTTATTAAGCTTTTATTTATTTGATAAAAAATTTATTGAGCTCTTTGGGGTGCCTGGGTCATTCAGTTGCTTAAGCCTCTGCTCAGCTCATGATCCTGGGGTTTGGGATTGAGTCCTGCATCAGGCTCCCTGCTCATCAGGGAGTCTGCTTCTCCCTTTGCCCCTCCCCCCTGCTTGTGCTCTCTCTTACTTGCACTCTCTCTCAAATAAATAAATAAAATCTTAAAAAAAAAAAAAAATTTATTAGCTCTTTATCTAGCTAGGGCTCACTCTATGCCAGGCAGAGTTCCAAGTGTCTCTGTGGATTCTCTGGCTGAATCCCCACAATTAGCCCAGAAGGAAGAACTACCAGTGCCTCAATTTTCAAGGTGAGGAAGTAAGACATTCAGAGAGGTCCAGTGCCTGGCCCTGGGCCACACAGCACAGAAGTGGCAGAGCTAGAGCTGGGTATAGACCCAGTTTGGCTTTACCTAAAGCCTAATCTTCCACTTAAACCCACCTTTTAATTTAATTTTTTCTTTTGTAAAAACTTGTAGGAACTCAAACTCTAATTGTTTTTCTCACACTATAGGCTTCTGCCCATCATGACCCTGCTGGCAGCTTCATGAAGACCCTGAGAAGTGGGTACATTTTTTTTTAAAGATTTTATTTATTCAGGGATCCCTGGGTGGCGCAGCAGTTTGGCGCCTGCCTTTGGCCCAGGGCGCGATCCTGGAGACCCGGGATCGAATCCCACATCAGGCTCCCGGTGCATGGAGCCTGCTTCTCCCTCTGCCCGTGTCTCTGCCTCTCTCTCTCTCTCTGTGACTATCATAAGTAAAAATAAAAATTAAAAAAAAAAAAAAAAAGATTTTATTTATTCATGAGAGATAAAGAGAGAGAGAGAGACAGAGACAGAGACAGGCAGAGGGAGAAGCAAGCTCCCTGTGGGGACCTCGATGTGGAACTCAATCCCAGGACCCCAGGATCACGCCCTGAGCCAAAGGCAGACGCTCAACTACTGTGCCACCCAGGCACCCAGAGAGGTGGGTACATTATCAGCCATTTTCTTCAGGAGAAAACTGGGCTCGGAGAGGTGAAGCCACTTGCCCCAAGTCACACAGCAAGGCCAGGGTCTGAACCCAGGCAGTGTGGATCACTCACCTGCTGGTAGACGTCCTCCTGGCAGGGACTTCTTGGCCACCTCAGTCAGCACTCCCAGCCCCAAGCCCACAGCCAGTCCTGCGGAGTAAGACAAGAGCCCGGGTGTCTGCCTGCCCACCCCTGGGCCTTGTCCCCCGACCCCGTCTGCTCTGTTTCTCCCTAATCAACCTGTCCCCCAGCTCTCTGTCGGCAACTCTCTGCTTATCTCTTATCAGTCTCTTACTCTCTCCCTGCTTGGGGCTCCCTTGGAGGTACAGCTACCTCTTTCTCCATCGTTCTGTCCACGTCTGTCTCCCGGGCTGACGGATCTCACCCCTGGCTGCACATCTGAGTCCTCTGGAGGACTTTGGTCAATATGAGGCCCAGGCCTCTCCACTGAAGTTCTCCCTAAATGTGACCTGAGATGAGCCTTGGAATTCATGTATGTATTTTAAGCATCCCAGATGATTTTAGCATGCAGCCAAGGGTAAGAAGGCTCTGAAATGACCATCCTGGGTCTCTCTGTGTTTCTATGACTTCCATTTCTCTGTCTACAGCTCATCTTCTTCAGGCCCACCTCTCCTCATATAAGTTGGTTTTTCTGTCTCTCCCCCTCCCCCTCCCTCCACCTGGCACAGCTGTTCAGGCTTCTCTGTGTCCCTCCTTTTGATGTTATCTCTCTGGCTTTGCTTTCCTCTGCCTCCTCTCTCTCCTTGTCCCTAAAGACACCTTGAGTTTCTCTGCCTTTTTTTTTTTTAAGATTTTATTTATTCATGAGAGACACAAAGAGAAAGGCAGAGACATAGGCAGAGGGAGAAAGCAGGTCCCCCTCTGGGAGCCTGATGCAGGACTCAATCCCAGGACTTGGGGATCATGCCCTAAGTTGAAGGCAGATGTTCAACAACCAAGCCACCCAGGGGTCCCCTCTCTGCCTCTTTCACCATCACCATCTCTGTAAATCATTGTAGCTGGCCTTTTCTGAGCGCTTGCTATGTGCTTGGATCCATTCCTGGGGCCTTATATGCATTAACTCATTTTATCCTCACAAAAAAGGAAATCTCAAGGCTCAGAAAAGTTAGGTAACTTGTCCAGAGTCACGAAGTGAGAATGCCGCAGAATCATCCCTTGAACCCTGAGCAGTCTGGTATCAAAACTCTAAACAGTGAATTTAACTCCCTCTTTATACTGTCAACCAGTACATTTAAAATTTGAACCATGATCCATACTAAAGACATATGCCATTAAATAAGAATGTCCTTTACTTGGGATGCTTGGGTGGCTCAATGCTTGAGTCTCTGCCTTCAGCTTAGGGTATGATCCAGGGCCAGGGATCGAGCCTCTAATCGGGCTCCCTGTGAGGAGACTCCTTCTCCCTCTGCCTATGTCTCTGCCCCTCTCTCTGTGTCTCTCATGAATAAATGAATGAAATCTTAAAAAAAAAAAAAAAAAAAAAAAGAATTTCCTTTACATGTGCACCTATATTTTCCATTCTTCTTCTTTTTTTTTTAAGAGTTTTTTAATTTGAGGGGCGCCTGGGTGGCTCAGTTGGTTAAGCGTTTGCCTTCGGCTCAGGTCATGATCCCAGGGTCCTAGGATGGAGCCCTGCATCCATTGCATCCATTGGGCCCCATGCTCAGTGGGGAGCCTGCTTCTCCCTCTCCCTCTGCCTGCTGCCCCCTGCTTGTGCATACTCTTTCTCTGTCAAATAAATAAAATCTTAAAAAAAAAAAAAAAGATAAAAAAAAAATCCCAGAGCCCCCCAGATCATGACCTGAGCCGAAGTCGCTTAAGCAACAGCCACCCAGGCATCCATCATTCTATTCTTTTTAATGCTGGTTCCAACCCACTAAATTATTTCATGCAGACTGTGACCTGAAGTTTGAATAATCTTGCTGCATAATTTAGGGTCAAGTCACTTTGGTTCCCTTCACCTCAATTTCCTCATATATAGAGTGGAAATTAACACTCATTAATTCAGTGCAGAGATATCAAGTATACCTGGGGCCTTATACATGCCAAACGCTCAAAAAATGTTTCCTTCCTCTCTTTCTCTTGGCTTTGTAGGCCTCTGCCTTCCTTCTCTTTCCATCTCTCACTACTCCCCCTGTCTCTGATTCACCCTCTCCCCCCTTGCTTTATTCTGTAAATGTGGCCTCCTCTGATCTAGGTCACAATTTTCCACAGTCACACCTACCCCCAAAGTTGGCCAAGCGGCTGATGCGGGAAGCGGGCACCTTGCGTTCTCGAGAGCGGTCGCTCAGCTGGGAAATGGGGAGAAGGTCTGAGGCTGGGAAGATGAGCATAGTGCCCAGGGAGTCCGAGCAACCTGCCCCCATACCCTTCCCCAAGCTTGGGAGATCAGCTGCCTTGACTGGGTGCTGCGGGGTGGGTGGGAGCCAATGATACCTGGGGCCGGGATGTCTTCTTGACCCGGGCCTCCCGTATCCTGCGAATGTCCTCCTCACCCAGGCCTCTACCAGGCCCATCCTTATGAAGCATTTGGGCCCGCAAACCCCCACATGGCCCCTGCAAGAAAAGTGGATATCGGTAAGGAGTGGAGGACATAGGATCCGCCTGGCCCTTTGGGGCCCCTCCCTGTCACTTTACCGCCTAACACCTCCCTCAGCCTCCTCCCCTTGGAGACCGCTCCCCCTCTTACCCACCAGTGGGGCCCAGGCCCCAGGGCCCCACAAGGCAGACCAACAGTCCGGCCCAGCTGTCCACAGGTCCCCCGCAGTAAGCCCCCCACCTCCAGCCACATCGCCTGGGGGAGAACGGGAGGGATTACTCGAGTAGGAGTTGGCACTGACCTCCCTGCTTTGCCCTTGTCTTGGCTAAGCCCTCACATTCCTCCGCGTCCACGCTAAGATTCCCACCCACCAAAGACTTCCTTTCCTGCTACTCGTTCCCCCAGTTTCTCCTGGTTTCCTCTCCGGTTGCTAGGAACCCATAGCTCTTCCTGCGCACCTCCCAAAACCCACTGTCCCCTTGTCCCACTCCCCGCCGTTGCTAGGGTCCTCCCCCGTTGCTAGACACCCACAGATTCTCCGGGGCTACCTCTCCACTCCTCGGGGCCCCCCTCGTTGCTAGGCACCGCCTTCCTCTCTGTTGCTAGGCACCCACAATTCCTCCCCCCACCTCGCCCGTTACTGGGCACCTCCCCCCGTTGCTAAGCACCCACGGTTCCCAGGATCCCGGTCCGCTACGAGCGGGAGCCTCCAGCGCTTCCGGGAGAGTCTGCACGCCCGCCCCCTCCGGTCAGCTAGCCAATGGTGGAGCAGCAGCTCACTCCCGGGCGCGTAGCACGCTCCGCTGTGCGTCGGGGGCGGGGCTGGGGGCGGGGCCTACGGGGGCGTTGGGGCCTGCTGGGATTGTTGGGGCGCACACGTGCCCTTTTATGCCCTTCCGCGCACTTGAGTGCCGCGTGCGTGGCAGACCTTTCTTTCCCCCACGCTGTCTTTTTTGCAAACGCGCCATACAACCTCCGCATCTCTTCCCTGCACGAACATCTTGCCGGCTGCTTTCTTACTTTGACCCCCTCGGCGGACTGGACGCCTCTCCTTTGAACCCACATCTCCCCAGCAAACGCTTCCCTTGCACTGGGAGCCCCTCCACTTTGCACATCCACCCGCTGTCTCAGGCACCCACACCCTGGCACCCAGCCTCTTCTCTTGCACATATAAACCCTTTGCTTTGCTTGCCAACTGTCTCCCTCTCATACTCTCAACTCCCCCCCCCCCCCCCCCTTATAAACTCCCTCTTGCTCAGCCCCTTGCACACTGGGCTCCTGTTCTCTCATACACCCTGCTCTCTCTCCACTCCCCGCCCACCTGCGGGATGGTGTGAGTGGGAGCCCTCTGTTTCCTGTAGGCCTGACATTTCCCAGAACACGCTCAGCCAAGATTCCCAGTGCTGAGTCAGGAGCCCTGGCATCCCAGAAAACCAGCTCCCAGCCCATCTGGGTGTGTGTTTGGGGGGCGGGGGGAGGCAGGCCGGCTTATAGCCCGCTCCCCCCACAACAGGCTGACTCACCCCTTCTCACAGTCTGGAATAGAAGCAGCTGGCTGGGGCATCTCTCCCACCGCTGGGAGAAGGAGGGATGTGACGCTTTCGTGGCAGAAATCCCCCCGCCCACTGTCTAACTCCTTTGGTTGGAAATCAGACCTCCCTGTCTCTGTCCCCGTGCTATGACCTCAGAAGAGCCCCAACTCTTTCTGCACTTTATCTTCCCAGCCTGTTTGACTTGTTAGGGGGCTCCCGCTATGATTTCTTACTGGTCCGTGAAGAGATGACTCATTTTAGAGCCCTGGGCCTGTGCCCAATACCCCACCCCCAGATGACTCAATTTCAAGACAAAACACCCCCTGTCACCCTCCAGACGTAAAGGTGTGACTCAGGAGCTGGGTGACAGCTCATCCTTGGGGGCAAAAATATATAAAAAACACCTATGACGATAATTAACCCTACAGGACTGTGGCTGATAGTGCCAAGCCCAATGCCACATGCTGCACCTTTCTGAGGTCATACCAAAGGCTACAAGCAAGGCTAGAGACTGGAAGATTTCTGAGCCTCAGTGTACTATCTGTAAAATGGAGCTGTGGCATCCTATCTCACTCAGTGCTAATGAAAGAAAGAGATGTAGTGAAACAGTGTCTGTAATGAGCTCAGCACAGGACCTGGTACAGGACAAGAGCTCTATACATGAGAGAGATTTTTTTTTTCATGAGAGAAATTTCTTTTTTTTTTTTTTAATTTTTATTTATTTATGATAGTCACAGAGAGAGAGAGAGAGAGAGAGAGAGAGGCAGAGACACAGGCAGAGGGAGAAGCAGGCTCCATGCACCGGGAGCCCGATGTGGGATTCGATCCCGGGTCTCCAGGATCGCGCCCTGGGCCAAAGGCAGGCGCCAAACCGCTGCGCCACCCAGGGATCCCTAATGAGAGAAATTTCTTATGGAAAAGTCACACTTTCCAAATTTCCTGTTAAGCACTTATCTCTAAGCATTTTTAAAAAAAATATTTTATTTATTTATTCATGAGAGAGAGAGAGAGAGGCAGAGACATAGGCAGAGGGAGGAGAAGCAGGCTCCATGCAGGGATCCCCATGTGGGACTTGATCCCGGGACTCTGGGATCATGTCCTGAGCCGAAGGCAGACACTCAACCACTGATCCACCCAGGCATCCCTCTAGGCTTTTCTAGGGGACACACCAAGGAGTAATTCAGCCAAAAATATTTGCTCTTTTGGCAAATGTGCTGGCTTCCAATGGTGGGGGGGATAAGTAAGTATATTTAAAAAAATGACATGTGTTAAAGAGAAAAATAAACCAGGGAAGGGGGGCAAGGAGTAGAGACCTTGCGTTTAAACAGATTTTGAGTGGTCAGGGAAGACCTCACTGAAGAGGTATTTGAGAGGGTAACATTTGAACAAAGATCTAAAAGAGGCAAGGGGAGGAGCTATTGGAATATCTGAGGGAAAAATATTCCAGGCAGAAAGAACAACCAGTGCAAAGGCCCTGTGGTAGAAAATATGTCAGAGAAATAGCAAAGAGACTGATGGACATACTTAGTGAGGAGGAAAGACAGGAGGTCTGGGATGTAACTAGGGGCAGATCACTTAGGGGATAGTGAGTCACAGTGAAGACTATCGTTTTTACCCTGTGGGATGGGGACCATGGATGGTTCTGAGCAGAGGATATGATCTGATTTCAAGAAAATACTCTTTTAACCTCTGACTCTTTCTTTAACACAAATGTAAATGCTGTTATAAATAAATAAAAACTCCCATAGTGGTCCTGTGAGGAAATTATCCCTGCTATCCCCTTTTTACAGACGAGAAAACAGGCTCAGAGAAGAAGCGAGTGCTGGAGTCAAGATTTAAAGCTAGGCATCCTCACTTCAGGGTTAAGGTTGCCCCTCATCTAACCTCACTTTGTCTCTATTTTTTTTTTTTAAGATTCTATTTATTTATTTGAGAGAGAGAGAGAGAGAGAGAGAGAGAACAAGCAGGGAAGCAGCAGATGGAGAGGGAGAAGCAGACTCCCTGCTGATGAGCGTATCCTCTCCCCTCCCCATAGATATGGGGCTTGATCCAGGGACACTAGGACCATGACCTGGGCCAAAGGCAGATGCTCAACTGACTGAGCCACCCAGGTGCCCCTCATTTTGCCTTTATTTTTTAAAATTTTATTTATTTATTCATGAGAGACAGAGAAAGAGAGACAGATCCAGGCAGAGACACAGGCAGAGGGAGAAGCAGGCTCCACCCAGGGAGCCCGACGTGGGACTCGATCCAGGGTCTCCAGGATCACACCGTGGGCCAAAGGCGGCGCTAAACCGCTGAGCCACTTAGGGATGCCCTCATTTTGCCTTTAGACAAATTCTCTCACCGCTCTGGGAATCAAGATCCCTGTTGGTAAAAATACTTGGCTCTTGTAGCATCCAGCACACATTTTCTGAAACAATAAGTCATATTATGTATCCTCGTTTTACAGGTGAGAAAATTGAGCCCTGGGACTGGGGCAGGTGGGAGGGAAAGAAAGCCACACACTGCAGGTGAAAGTGGCAGAGGCAGGTCTTGAACCCAGGTCAGTAGGATTTCCAAGTCTTTGCAAGCCAGTCCATGCTCCATCTGAAGAATGGGCGCGCTGCTGGACTCGTCACCGAGGGCTACGGGGAGGCTAAGTTGGTCACTCGAGGAGGCAGGTAGGTCGGATTAGTTGCGGGGTCTAGGAAGGGGCCACACCGCCCCGCAGCCGGGAGCCCGGTGGCCCATATCCAAGCTGGAGCAGCTCCGAGCGCTCGGAGCCCCGCCCCTCTCATTGGAGCGGGCGGGACCAGGCGAGGCCCGCCCCCTTGCGTCACGTCCGGTGGGGGCGGGGCTTCGGGGCTTTCCCGGCGGGGCGGGGAGAGTATCGGTTAACCCCTGCGTGGCCGACCGGGCAGGACTCCGCCGGCCGGAACCCGCGAGTCGGGGCTCCCCAGCCACACCCCTCGCGGGATTTAAAGGGGCCGGAGGGGCCGGGTGGGTGGAAGCCCGAAGCTAGGGAGCGGGCATGCGGCGCTGCCCGTGCCGGGGGAGCCTGAGCGAGGCAGAGGCCGGGGCGCTGCCGGGAGCGGCCCGCATGGGGCTGGAGGCGCCGCGAGGGGGGCGGCGGCGGCAGCCCGGGCAGCAGCGCCCTGGGCCCGGCGCAGGGGGCCCGGCGGGGCGGCCGGACGGGGGCGGGCCGTGGGCCGGGACCGAGGGGTGCAGCCTCCACACGGAGCCCGAGAGGGTCGGCCTCGGGCCTGAGCCGGGGACAGACGGACAGGGTGAGCCTGAAGCAGCTGGCCTCGGAGGGGACACAGAACGGCCCGGCCGAAGGACGGAGCCAGACAAATCCAGCCTCCGGACGTGTCCAGAAAGGAGCAGCCACTGGTCAGAGCTGGAGACAGCCGGTCCCTGGACGGAGACTGGGACAGATGGCTTTTGGACGGATCCACACAGGTCTGACCTCCAGTCTCAGTCAGAGAGGGCCAGCCTCTGGACGCAGCGCGGTGTTTCGGGGCCGTGGACAGAGACAGAAAGTCATGGGTCACAGACCCAACCAGAGAGGGCCAAGACCTGGGCGCATAACCTCTGGACCCATAATAACAGGTCCAACCTCCGGACTCAGCCAGAGGGGGGCCGTACCTCAACAGGGCCAAATGCTGGTGGCTCTTGGAAAGAACTGTACACTGATGGCTCCCAGATACAACGGGATACTGGAACCGCCTGCACACAGGTTGGCACTGATGGCTTCCCAACACAGCAAGATACTGTTGGCTCCTGGACACGGCCTGGCACTGATGGTCCCCAGACAGAACCTGGGACAGACTGTTTTTTGGGCGAATCCAAGCAGGATGGCCCATTAGAGGAACCAGAACCTGGGGAGTTGGGGACGCACCTGTACTCTCACCTGGAGTGTAGCCTCCTGACCCCTGTACCCCGCCTTATCATCACTCCTGAAACACCAGAGCCCGAGGCTCAGCCAGTGGGACCCCCCTCCCGTGCTGAGGGGGGCAATGGCGGCTTCTCCTCTGCCTCCTCTTTCGACGAGTCTGAGGATGATGTGGTGGCCGGGGGCGGAGGTGCCAGCGACCCCGAGGACAGGTCTGGGGTGAGTGGGGACCGTCCTGCCCTTAAGCCACATCCCCCCAGACCCCTAACCACTCCCCCACCCCCGCTTTTGCTTTGAGAAGTTTTCTAGCAGCCACCAACAATTTCATCTCCCGGGCACCGCTTCCACCTGTCGACCTCCTCCCTCTGACAGCCGGATTACCAGCCCACTCCAGGCCCCCTCCTAATCCTTTCCTTTTCTCCTCCTCCACGCCTCTGGTCCTAGGGCCTAAAATGGGCAGCCACTGGCTGACTTAATGGTGCCCAGGAACTCCTGAAATTGTGTGATCGTGTGAGTCTGTGTGCATGCACACATAGACTTTTGCAGCAAGTGTGCATGACTTCTGTTGGATCTTCTCGAAAGTATGTAACCTCAAAATCTGAAGAGCTCTAGTGTAGGAAGACAGAAAGGTACACCTTTTATCCCAAATTTTTTAGTCTAGGGCCTGTGGCTGTCTTAAGGGGTCATGAACCTTTGCTACCCTTGAGCCATTCACTTTTGTAGGGAGTAAGCTCCCCCAGCTTTTATCAAATTCTTAAAGGGCTGTGTGAGCCCCAAATGCTAAGGACCCCCAACTTAACCAGGGACCTTCCTGGTCTCCCCCACACTCCCCAGAGGGCCCTCTGCAGATTCTTGTTTACATCCTCCACCTTCACTCCCAGCTTGGGTGCGGTTCTTCCCTGGTGAATCAGGAGGGCTGGCAGGGCAGGTTCAGGGAGGGTCAGCACAGAGGCAGGTGTGAGAACCTCAAGTGGGTTGGCCTACTGGGTCCTCCCATTCTCCTGGGGCCTCTGGCTGGCGTCTGCCCTGAGCCCCCCTCACCCCACAGGCCTCCCTTAGGAACATGCTCACACATGTGGCCATGGGTAGAGACAGACCTGCCTCAACCTGCCTGTGCCAGAGGAAAGGAGCTAACCCTCTGGTCTTTCTGCCTTAACTATTCCCTCCACCTACTCTCTCACGTTCTTGGCATTTCAAAACAGCTGATCTGGAAGTGGATGGGGAAAAAAATAGCAGCTAGCTCTCACTTATGCCCAGCTCTATATACTAAGCTCCTCACTCGAATTAACTCACTTAATCCTCATGGCAGCCCTATGAGGTAGATACTATTATTATTCCCATTTCATAGATGGGGAAACTGAGGTCCAGACAGGTCATGACGCCCGTCCAAGGTCACACATTTTGGAAGACACAGACCTGGGATTCAAACCCTTGGAACACCAGGCAGTTTTCTAAGTGCTGTGTATGTGTTAATCCTGAGTCCTCATAACAGCACTATGAGATCGGGATTATGATCGTGTGTATTTCTTTCTTTTTTTTTTGATCGTGTGTATTTCATAGATGAGGAAGCTGGTTCAGAGAGGTTTGGTCACTTGCTCAGGGTTGGCCAAGGCCAACCTTGGTCGGAGCCAAGATTCTAATTCAGTTTTGGTTTGGCTGAGTTTAAAACCCTGTTATTTCAGCCTCTGGGGTGTATGGATGGATCCGTCCCTAACTCGCTTTTCTCCCAGACCTCCCTGTCTCCAGTTTTTCTTCATCCTTCCAGAATCTGCCTCCCAGACCCACTTCTGATCAACTTGTGAACTTTCCCTGCTTTCCGTGCCTTCTGTGGCTCCCCAGGGCCTTCCAGATAGTGATCAGAAGTTCAGTCCTGTGTTCAGAGCTTCCTGTCTCCAGGCGGCTTCCCGGCCTCCCCTCCTGTCCCTCTCCACTGCCACAAAGCCAAAGGCCACACTGTTCCTTGAACACCCTGCCACCGTCCTGCCTCCCCTCTTTGCTCAAGCTGTTCCCACTGCCCAGAAAACAAACTCTTGCTTCCTTCCTGCTTAATTTTGAAATCCCATCCAACCTGCAAGTCCCACTACTTTCTTCCTTTCCTCCCTGCTTCCCTTCCTTCTCACATCCCTCCTGTCCTCCTAATCAGACAACCAACAGTCCTTGAGCCTCTGTTCTGTGTCTGGCCCTGTGTTGGCTCCGCGGGGGACACAGTGGGGACAGAGACATTACCCTCCTGGGGCGCCCAGGCCAGTGGAGAAGACAGACCCATCACCATACAGAGTGGTCAGGGCTGGGAAGGGAGAAGCTGAGTGTTGTGGCAGACCATGGGGTGAGTGTGGGGGGGTGGTTATGGGGTGTGATTGGCTGCACCTGGGGTATCAGAGAGGGCTTCCAGGAGGAGGGGGCATGAGTGATGAGACCACCGTGAAACCATCAGAGAAAGCCTGGATTAACCATCAGGTCCAAGAAAGAGACAAGATACTGAATCTGCTTACGATTAAAAAAAAAAAAAAAAAAAGAAGACCATTATAACTAACCTCTTTCAATCCAAACAAGGTTTTGGAGTGAGTGGCTATTGTGTGCTAGGCCATGGGATGGAGACACAGGCATAACCATGATAACCCCAATCCCTGCCTTCAGAGTTCATAGTCCATCCAGGGGTATAGTCTGTAAGCCCAGGGCAGTGGGTTCTAAGTTAGAACCCTAGCACTGTACTGTGTGACTTAGGCAAGTGACTTCATCTCTCTGAGCCTTTGTTTCCTCTGTAACACATAGTCAACAATCCTCCTGGAGTTGTGTTTTTAGGATTAAGTAGGTTATGGCTCACCGAGTCTTTGTCATTGTGCCTGGAATGTTCCAGGTGCTTAGTAAACAGGAACTTTTATTAATCACCTCCTCTCCATGGCTGGCAGTTGGAGGGTAGAAGGAATAGCCCTTCCTGAATCCTACATTCCCAACACCCTGCCTCTGCTTGACCTTCCCACCATCAGTTCGATGTCTGCTAGGTAGCTGGGCTCTGAGCAGATGGGAGAGAACATGGCTAATGCCAGGGTAGTGGGGTCTCCTTCCCTAACACTTGCCTAAGGGGCTGTCATGTGTTTGGAGCCAAGAATATATTCTTGTATGTGCATGTGTGCTCATGCATGTGAATCAGACACTGACCCTTTTCAAGAACCTCTTGACTGAGTCAACATGATACAACCGAATCTTTGTTTTCAGTTTGCTTTACTGGTTTTCTGTTGCTTGTTCGCTCTCTTTCTTTGCTTCTATTTATCTTTTTCTGTTATTTTGTATCCCTGTCTCCCTTTCTGGGTTTCTATATTTTCTTTCTTTGTCTTTTGGTAACCCTGTCTCTGTATTAGTCAGGCTCGGTCAGGGTTTGCTATAGCAACAAAGAACCCCCAAATTTATTGACTTAGAAAGCACAGGATTATTTCATATTGCGCATGGACCATGGGCCACTGGTGGGTGAGGAGGCTCTACTCCATGCTGTCTTTACTCAAGGCCCAGACTGAGGAAGCTTCTATTTCTCTTTCCACGGTCCCTACCCCCTTCTATAGCAGGGCAAAGGACACAGAGAATCATGTACTGGCTTTAACGCTTCTGCTCACATTTCACTGGCCACAGCAAGTCAGTAGCCTAAGTTCAAGATGGCAGGGACATCCTGGCAGGGGGGGAACTGGGGCTTTTTTGTGAGCAGCTCCCATGACTATCCCCATTTCCATCTCTGCCCATCTCTGTCATCACCTTGTCATCTGCTTCTGTTTTTGTCTTTCTCTGTGGTTCAGCCTCCCCTCATCAACTCCTGCTTCTGTTATCACCTCTAGAAGGTTTGACTTGGTTTTGGGACAGAAGTGAGGTTTCTAAGTGTTTGGTGTGTGTCTGTGGAGGGGAAGACTTGGGGGCTGCTTGTTACTACAGCAAGACCTGACCTATTTGTACTCATTTGAGAAGGACAGAGAAAAACAGACAGACTCTTCCCCACCTTTGCTGAGGCTTTTGGGGGATCTCTAGATGACTGAAGTAGTGGGCCTTGCTCACCCCAGTGAGCTGGGAACAGTGATCTCCTGGCCCTGGAAGGCCCCCTGGTCCACCTGGTTTCCCTTAATGCAACATCTCCACCCCCTTCCTTCCCTAGCCCTGGCACTGATCCCACCCTGCTTTGCCTCACACAGAATAAACCGTGGAAGAAGCTGAAGACGGTTTTGAAATATTCGCCCTTCGTGGTTTCCTTCCGAAAACACTACCCTTGGGTCCAGCTGTCAGGACATGCTGGTGAGAGCAGGGGTGCAGGGGATGGTGGTGGGGGCAGGTGGCAGACTGGCTGGGCAGAGACACCCAGGCCAGGGAAAGAAAGTTCTAGAGCCATTCTCTGGAGTTCAACTTGCCCCGTATGTCAGATGGGTGGAGAGCGTCCACTTTATGAGTCTTTTATGGGAAGTGCTTAGGGCTGGGCCGAGCCATCCTTACATCAGGGCTGAGGGCTGCTCCCTGTTGTCTCAGTGCCAGGGGGATGGGGGAGCAAATCCTCAACCCTGGGGAAAAATGGTCCTGGGCTCAATTCCTCATGCTGCACTTTATATATGGATGATCCCAGGCAATTTACTTTCTCTCACTGGGCCTTAGTTTTCTCACCATACCTCCCTTGCAGGCTTAACTGAAGGGTTAATATAAAAATGTATATGAATGGGTTGCCTGGCTGGTTCGGTTGATAGAGCATGTGAGGTTTTGTTTTTTGTGTTTTTTTTTTAAGATTTTATTTATTTATTCATGAGAGACACAGAGAGAGAGAGGCAGAGACACAGGCAGAGGGAGAAGCAGGCCCCCTGAGGGGAGGCTGATGTGGGACTCAATCCCGAGACTCCAGGATTACAACCTGAGCTAAAGGCAGACGCTCAACCATGGAGCCACCCAGGTGCTCCAAGCATGTGACACTTAATCTCAAGGTTGGGAGTTCAAGCCCCACATCTGGTATGGAGCCTACTTAAAAATAAAATAAAACATCTTTAAAAAATAATTAAAAAACCCAAAATGTATATGAAGATTGAGACATGGGCCCCTCGTAAATATAAACAATCATCCTTTGTTCTCTCCTCATGTCCAAAGTATAGTAGGCCCTCAATAAACAGCAGCTCTAATGGCTTTCCCCAGAACCTAGCATGATGTCTCAGACACATAGTAGCACCGTGCCCATCATCACATAGCATTTTCTGTAAAGGGTTAGATAGTAAATACTCTAGGCTTTGTGGGCCATACAGTCTTTGTCACAACTACTCAACTCTGTTATTGCAGCACAAAAGCAGCCATAGATAATACAGAAACACAAAAATGTGTCTGTGTTCCAATAAAACTTTATTTACAAAAACAGTACTGGTGGCAACTAGACAAATTGGGCCCACCAGGAAAGAAAGACAGAAGGGAATTTACCTAACTTGTTTGTCCCTAGATCTGAGTCATTGAAAAGGCCAGCTCCCCTGCTACTGAAAACACAGGGCTGCCATGTCTATGCGTTCTAGTTATTCTAACTGGGTTAAGATACCAAAAACAAACAAACAAACAAAAAACAAAACAAAACAAAACAAAACAAAACAAAAACCCTCATAAGTTAATGGTGGTTAAACAAAAACTTAGTGGAGTAAAAAAAAAAACATTTTATTACCCTTACAGGTTTTGGGTCAGGATCCAGACAGGGCATGACAGGGGTCGCTTCTTGCTGCTTCATGGTATCTGAGAACTCAGCTAGGACAGCTTGAATGCTGCAGGGCAGAAACTTTTGAGATTTATTCACTCATGGGCCTCATGATCAATTGTTGGCTAGGTCTCAGGGCCACTGGCTGGAAAGCTTTTTTTTTTTTTTTTTTTTTTCATTTTATTTACTTATTTATTCATGAGAGAGAGAGAGACAGAGATATAGGCAGAGGGAGAAGCAGGCTCCATGCAGGGAGTCCGATGTAGGACTTGACCCTGGGACACCAGGGTCATGCCCTGGGCTGAAGGCAGGTGCTCAATCACTGAGCCACCCAGGCGTCCCCAAGTAGTCTGCTTTCTTACGTGGCTGCTCAGGACCACGAAGCAAACATCTCTGCCAATAAAGTCGAAATCACATCTCCTCTTGTGGCCTAGACTCTGAAGTCACAGTATTGCTTCTGCCATCAGCCCTCCCAGATTTAAGGGGAGAAAAATTAGATTCCACTTCTTGATGGGGAGTGGTGAAATTCTAGAAGAACATATGGGGCAGGAGCTATTGCTGCAGCCCATCTTTGGAGAATATAACCTGAAAATACAATTTGCCTCAATAAGAATTTGTAATTCTGGGGCATCCCGAGTGGCTCAGCAATTTAGTGCCACCTTTGGCCCAGGGTGTCATCCTGGGGACCTGGGATCGAGTCCCATGTCAGGTTTCCTGCATGGAGCCTGCTCTCCCTCTGCCTGTGTCTCTGCTCCGCCCCCCCCCCCCCCCCCCCCGTCTCTTATGAATAAATAAATTAAAATATTTTTAAAAAAAGAATTTGTCATTCTAATCTACACAGTCTGCATGGTCCAGGAAATGCCAGAATTGTCATTTAACTTAAATGGGCCCCAATTAGCATTGTGGGACTCCAGGCAGAAACAAATGCAAATCTGCTCTAGAGCGTCATGCTCTCGACTCAAATCACGCAAAAATTCCCACAGCTGATCATGAGCTCACAATCTGAAATGACAAAACAAATGAAAAAAAACAAACAATAAAAAAACAAATGAAGACACTAGGTGCTATGAACAGGACTCTTTAAACAAGGAGCAGCAGTATGGTCATTCCCTTGGCACATCCTGGCCAAGACTGTGAGATTTGTAGGGAGGGAGAGAAAGCCTTTTGGAAGGGTCAGGCAAGATGAGGGCAACCAGGATCTGATGAATGGGGAGAGAAGATTCTCTGGCTGATCCAGCTTCTGACCCTCTTGTCGGTTGTGCTGCTCCTAGGGAACTTCCAAGCAGGAGAGGATGGTCGGATCCTAAAGCGTTTCTGTCAGTGTGAGCAACGCAGCCTGGAACAGCTGATGAATGACCCCCTGCGGCCTTTCGTGCCCACCTACTATGGTATGGTACAGCGGGATGGTCAGGCCTTCAACCAGATGGAAGATCTCCTGGCGGATTTTGAGGGCCCTTCCATTATGGACTGCAAGATGGGCAGCAGGTAGGTTCAAGGGTGGCCATGGGGCAGAGGTGGAGCATCAGGAAAGGGCATTTTTGAAGATGGTACTACTCAGTCTTCAAAGTGGTTGTACCAACATACATTCCCATGAGCAGTATGTGAGAGTTCCAGTTGTTTTATCTTCTCATCAATATTTGGTATTGCCTATTTTATTAATTTTAATCATTCTGGTGAGTGTCTCATTAGGATTTTAATATCTCTTTCTCTGATGACCAAAGAAGTTGAGTGTTGGTTGGTTGGCCATTTGGAAATCCTCTTTTGAAAAGTTCTGCTTTGAATATTTTGCCCATTTTTCTATTGGGCTATCTGTTTTTTGTTGTTTTTTTTTAATGACTCTGCATATTCTGGATACAAGTCTTTTATTGGATATCCACACACACATTCTCCCTTTCCTATATCAATCTTTTTTTTTTTTTTTTTTTTTTTTTTTTTTTTTAGAGATAGAGAGATAGAGGATGGAGGAGGGTATTGGCAGAGGGAGAGGAAGAGAGAATATCCCAAGCAGTCTCTATGCCCAGCACACTGAGATCATGACCTAAGCAAAGATCAAGAGGTGGATGCTCAACCAGCTGATCCATCCAGGCATTCCCCATTTCACTCCTTAATAACAGAAGCACTTTTAGTTTAGGCCCGTTTGTCATTTTTCATTATGATTGGTAGCTTTGTGTTTAAGAAATCTGCCTACTCCAAGATTGTAAAGATCTCCTATGTTTTCTTTTACAAGCTTTATTGTTTAAACTTTCACATCTAGATTTGAAATCCATCTAAAATTAATTTTTATACATGGTGTGAGGTAGGTATTGAAGTTTCCCCCACCTCCTCCATATGGCAATCCTATTGACTCAGCACCATTTATTGAGAAGACTTCCCTTTTCCCATTTTTTTTTTTTAAGACTCCATTTATTTATTCATGAGAGAGACACACAGAGAGAGGCAGAGACATAGGCAGAAGGAGAAGCAGGCTCCATGCAGGGAGCCCTATGAGGGACTCAATCCCGGGTCTCCAGGATCACACACTGGGCTGCAGGCGGTGCTAAACTGCTGCACCACCGGGGCTGCCCCCCTTTTCCCATTGAATTGCTAGGCCTTCTTTGTCATAATTTGGGTGAATGTACGTGTGTGTGTCTGTTTTTAGACTCTCTGCTGGTCCATCGATCTGATTGTCTATTCTTGCATCATGCTGTAGTTTTATAACTTGTCTCGATATCAGGGAGTGTGTCCTCCATCTTTGTTTCTCATAGTGTTCTTTGTCACATCCTCTGTGTCCCAGGACCTACCTGGAGGAGGAGCTAGTGAAGGCACGAGAAAGGCCCCGGCCCCGGAAGGACATGTATGAGAAGATGGTGGCTGTGGACCCCGGGGCCCCCACCCCTGAGGAACATACCCAGGGTGCTGTCACCAAGCCCCGCTACATGCAGTGGAGGGAGACCGTGAGCTCAACTTCCACCCTGGGCTTCCGGATTGAGGGCATCAAGGTGGGGGCCAGGAGCCACTAGCCTGTTGCCAGAAGGCTGAGAACTAGATCAGAGGCTGGGCTTCTCGGGGAACATGGTTGTCAGGGAAAGCTGGAAAGAACCAGGACATGGAGAAAGAGCAGAAGACTTTCAAAGATGAGTAGACAGGGGCTCAGGAGGTCCTGCTTCTCTGTCACCCCCATCAGTGACCAAGATTTGTTTATCTGTCTCTCTGAACAGCTCCTGAGTCCATCTGCTCCCCCTCCCCATGACCCTGCCCTAGTCTGCCCATCTCTCCCACCCTGACCTCCCTGGCCTCTCCTGTCCTAGTCTCCCTGGGCTCCTGGGTCCTGGTCTCACTCCCTCTGATCCTTATCTAACACAGCAGCTGGAGGGATCCTTTTTCCCCCGTATGGAGAAAGATTTTCTTTTTTTTTTTTTTCTTTCCTTTCTCCTTTCTCTCCTTTGTTATAAATTACATCTAATTGCTTGAAGAGGAATTTGCACAGTTCAAAAGTCAAAATAATAAGAAAGGGTATAATGTCTCTCCCAGCCCCACTGCGGTCCTTTCCAATCTCTCCCTCTACCCCCGCCTGCTCCTGGAGAACCAGTTTAGGCTTTCTCCTGATTCTTCCCGCAAATACAAACCAATGCAATTGCATATCCTCAATTTTCTTCCTCCCATTCTTACACAAAAGGTAGCAGAACCCTGGAGAGTTTTCCATATTGTTCCATAGAAAATATGCCTGCCTGCCTGCCTGCCTTTCTTTCTCTTCCTTCCTCTGTTCCTATCTTTCTCAGCTGTGTAATAGCTTTCTGTGGGTGAGAAACAGTCCCCTACAGATGGCCACCTGGGTTTCCATTTTTTGCCATTACAAACAGTGCCTCAGTGAATCACTTTGTACATAAAACACTTTGTTAAGTGTGTACAGTTGGTTGTAGTCGAGATTCTCAGAAGCAGGAGGACAGTGTTGAAGATGAGGTGCAATGGGAGTTTTGCGAGAGATTGTCAGACTCCTTTCACAAGGGTGGAAACATTGTGCACCCCACCAGTGATACATGGGGTGCCTGTTTTCCCACAGCCCCATGAACCATCTTTCCGAATTGTACATCTGACTCATTCTTCTCTTCAAAATCCTTCCATGGCTCCCTCGTCCTTTCGGGAGAAGTTCCCTGGTCTAGGGGGCCCTCAGAGGTCTAGCCTAATCTTTTCCCCCTCTCTTCCTCCTTATCTACCTTCAGGCCACTGTGAAGCACTTTCATTTCCTTGAAAGAGCCCTGCTCTTTTCTGCCACGGAGCCTCTGCACATGCTGTTCCCTCTGCCAGGATTGTTCTTCCCACTACTGTTCCCCTGATTGACTCCCAGTCATTTTCCTGTCTCCTTTCAAATTTCACTTCCTTCAGGAAGCCTGTCTTGACTTCTATCCTGCTACATCAGGGTCCTCTCTTTACTTCCTCATTATTCTTATTTCCCGTTGTGATGATCTTATTCCATACCCGCCTTGTTCACCTGTCTGTCCTGTTACCTCTGTGTTATCAGTGCACACATGGCACCTGGCACACTTAACTGTGTGCCAGGCACTGTGTCATGTATCCCACACATCCAGTCTCTTCTAATCCTTGTACCAGCTTGAGGTAGTAAATATCAACGTAATCCCCATTTTCCAGATGTGGGAACTGAGGTTGAGGCCGGTGAAGTGGCTTGTTTAAGGCCGCCAGCTAGGAAGTAGCAGAGTCACTGTTCAAAGCCAGACCCACCCCTCTCCAAAGTCCACTTGGCTAGACTGGCTCGGCCAGGGGGTTCAAGGTTAGACTGGGAAGGACCGGTTGCTCTGGAGTGTGGCTTAGGGCGGGGTGGAGCTGGGCTGGCAGGTGGGCTGGCTCCTCCTGAACAGCCAGGAATGCTGGGACAGGCAGGTGGTCCTGGGAGGTGCCTGAGGCTGCTTGGTGTCAGGCATACGAAGGAAAAGGTATGACACTGCCTTCCCGCCTCGCCCTGCAGAAAGCCAATGGGACCTGCAACACCAATTTTAAGAAGACAAAGGAGCTAGAGCAGGTGACAAAGGTGTTGGAGGACTTTGTGGACGGGAATCGTGGAATCCTGGTGAGCGGGATACCCATGCCCTGAATTTGAGCAGCTTAAGATCACCACAGTCATTGTTCCTAAGGCAATGGCCTGCTTTAGGCTGAGGTTGGCCTCTACTGGCCTGCATTGTGTACCATCTGTGGTCAGCTGGTGTCTTGGCTGGAGCAGACTGGTCTAGGAGGGGCCTGCGCTCATATGTCTGGTGATGGGCTCACCATCTTGCCTCACAACTTGGCCACTTGTGTCTCATGATCCAGCAGGCTAGCCTGGGCTTGTTCCCAGGGTGGAAGCAGGTGGCCCAGAGAACAGATGAAAATGTAAGATGTCTTGATGGCTCAGAATGGCCACCATCATTTCTGCCCTGTTTTATTGGCCAGAGCACGTCCTTTGACCAAGCTGAGATTAAAGGGACTCGGACTCCACCTCTTGGTGGGAGGAGCTTCTAGGAATTATGGCTCTTCCTGTAATCTCCCAACCAGGCTCTTGCCTGTGCCACCCAGAGGCAACCAAGCCTCCACTCACCTCCCAGTGTCCCCAGGGTGGCTCCCCTGATCCCGCGCCGCGTCGGATCTCAAGGAGGGTAAGGACCCACGAAGCCCCTGTGCTAACCAAGAAATGCTCCCTCTCATACAGAGAAAGTATGTGGCACGCCTGGAAGAACTCCGAGAAGCTCTGGAGAACTCCCCCTTCTTCAAGACCCACGAGGTGCGAGCCCCAGCTGCCATTTGAGCAAAAGGCCCTGTGTGTTTGGGGGTCGGGAGGGGGGTGCATGTCAGCATCCAGGTGACACTGAAGAGAAACCATTCACAGAGTTACAGGGCAAAGCTGAACTCCCAAGTCTTGGGGTTTGCTCTTTTAGGGTAGGCAGCAAAGGGGATTTCAGGGAGATGGGACAGTTAGGAACATGGGCTTGAGCCAGGTGGTCTGCAATGAAGGATGTTCAACACTGGGCATGTGACTTACCTTCTAGGGCCTTGGCCTCCTTCTCGCACAGGGAAGAACAACGGTATCTTCCTCACGGGGCTGCTGAGGTGTTAGACCAGCAGACTTCAAGTGCCATTTGGAGCACAGAAGTGCATGTAACTCCTTGCTCCTAAAATTACTTTGTAATAATAATTATATCCAATTATGGGAACTGCCTTCCTGTTTGGTGGCTCTCCCCCCTCCCCTCCTCTGTCCCTTCGGCAGTCTGTGTCTCATTTTCTGGGCTGTCGCAGGAAGTCTGTGAAGTGGTGACCTCACTCGTGTCTTCTCCCTCCTCTCTCCTAGCTCCTCTACCTCTCCTCTTAGGCCCCCCTCACTTCTTTTTCCTGGAATCCCCAACTTCTGATAGATTCCTGATCTGGGAGTTGGGCCTCTAGGTTCAAGTCCCAGTCTGCACCCCCCAGCTACCTGGGCCTGCGACCTGCCTCCTGGGGATGGTGAGGACAGAGTGGATTAATACGTGGAAGCACGGCCCATATAGTAAACCCTTAGGTGCCAGTACTGTCATGTTGATTGCCATCAAATGTCATCCTCATCATCCTTGTCACTACCTTTGGGCTTTACACGCACGTCACAAGAGGAGGCCTCGGGACCTCATCCCTTTTGAATTCATGTTTCACTCACCTGGTGACTTGGCATTTTAAAAAATAAGTTGCCAACGTCTATAACATAAGACTTGACACCAAAATTGGGACTTCCGGTTTCCCTGGCCTGCTGGGCGACGTGGCAATAACTGGGTTGCTCACCGTACACCAACTGCCAAACAGAGTGGGGCGGCGGCTGCCCCTCCTGACAGCCACCTGCTCACCTGCCCAGTTACCTGGGTTCTCTGGGAGCAGTGGGGTTTGAAACCTGACTAGAAAAGGAGAGGAGCTTGCGTATTTGGAGTTCCATAAAGGCCACGAAAGTACTATTTCTAATTATAAACACCCCCTCCCCCCTGCCCAAGCCAGCATCTACCGAGAGCTGTGTGTCAAGCACCACAAGGCACTTCAAGAGTGTGAGGGTGGTGGATTGCTGCCAACGGCCTTAGCGGGTAGAGGCAGTCACCTTTCTCGGCCGGGGCTGAGCAGTTCTTCCACGGGGAAGGCATTATCCACTTCATAGTGCCCGCTGGGCTCCCTTGATCCATGTAAGATCCCGCAGGCATTTGAGTTTATACCCCGGCTTGAAAAAGGGTGATGGTGGGACTCCTGGGTGGCTCAGCGGTTTAGTGCCGCCTTCAGCCCAGGGCGTGATCCTGGAGACCCAGGATCGAGTCCCACGTCAGGCCCCCTGCATGGAGCCTGCTTCTCCCTCTCCCTATGTCTCTGCCTCTCTCTGTGTCTCTCATGAATAAATAAAAAAGTCTTAAGGAAAAAGGGTGATGGTTAACATTTGCCGCCCACTCGCTATACTGGCAGCTACCCTCAGAGCTGTATGTGGATGAATTCCCACACGTAACACGCACAGCAATCTTTGAGGCAAATGGTATTGTTATGCCATGATTCCCACTTTGTATATGAGCAAGTAGAGGCACAGGAAGGGTAAGTCACCTGCTCAAGGCCACCTAGCCCCAGTAGTGGCAGAGCCAGGATTTGAACCCAGACAAGCCTGGCTCCAGAGTTCATGGTCAGCTGCTCTGCTCAGCCACTTGCTGGGTGGGGAGGGCCCTGAGCCAGTGCTTGCTCCTCCCCCTAACCTCCTACCTCTCTCCCTGCAGGTGGTGGGCAGCTCGCTTCTCTTTGTGCATGACCACACTGGCCTGGCCAGGGTCTGGATGATTGACTTCGGCAAGACAGTGGCCCTGCCTGACCACCAGACGCTCAGCCACCGATTGCCCTGGGCAGAGGGCAACCGCGAGGATGGGTACCTCTGGGGTCTGGACAACTTGATCCACCTCCTTCAGGGGCTGGCCCAGGGTTGACCCACTTGCCCACTGCCAGGTTTACTTATTGGATGGTGCCCATCTGGCTGGTGGTGCCCCGGGATTGGCCACGGGGGTGGACCTTGGGGATAGCAAAGGTGGTGGTGTACACCACACAAGACGAGAGCGGAAGGTCTTTTTAAGGGTCTTGGAGACCACGTAGTGCCCGGAGGTTTTAGACTGGAGACGGGGTGTGACATGGCCGCATCTCACGGTGAATCAGAACCAGACTGGGTCCTCCCACCAGCCAGGAAAGTTTCTGAGGGGCTGCTGGAGACCATAACTAGCTCTGGGCCTCAACAGAACACAATTCAGAAGCCACAGGGTGTGGGTGTGAGATGGTGCCTCTCACTGTAGGAGCGACTATAGTCACTGCCTCCTTGCCAGCCTGCTCCCAGGCTCAAGCTGGCTCCTAGAGGCCAGGGGAGGGTCAGTTTCATCATTGGTGCCCCAGAGAACCAGCCCTCACCTGCGAACAGACGCAGGAGTGCCTGCCTGGGCGAGCTAGGACCCCAGGAGCACCTGCCTGCCTGGGAGAATTAGGGCCCCATCTGTTCATCTGGGAGCCATCCCAGGGCTGAAGGACTCTGGGGAGGGTGTGACACCATGGGGCTGGTCTGAGAGCTGCTGCTGTTGGGTGGGACCCAGTTCCCCCGGTCCTGCCCTCCCCTGGCCCCATGAGATCTTTCCCACTCCTGAAAGAACTATGCTGATCCCCTGCAGACCTAAACCACAGCCACATCCCATGTCAGCACTGTGACTAGCACAACCTCATTCCTTGGGCACCAGCCTCAGCCTTGGGACTTTCTCCTTTCCCCCCACCCCCTTGCCCTTGCTCCAAGCCAGCTGGTGGCAGGAAGGGCTTTCAGACATGGAAAAGCGGGTTTGGGAATCAGAGGTGCAGACTAGGTAGGTGGGGCCGCTGGCTGTGACATGGGGTTTGCAGCCTGGTCCAAACCAAAGACCTTAGCACCCTCAAGCGTGGGTGATGCCCCTCCATCCCCCTCCTCCTGCACCTGTCCCTTCAGCTTCCTAGCCTGAGGCTGGGAACCAGGCACCTCCCTCTTCCCTAAGCTGAAGCTCTAATGTGTCTTCCAGACCTGAGGAGGCGTGCTCCTTTTCTACTGATCGTCTTTATACTTATTTATATGAGAGAGATAGTTGTTAGCTGGGGCAGCATTGGGGAACAGGAGGCAAAAATCGCTTCACATCCTTTCCTCCTGTGCTGATGCTCCAATAAATCACACATTCAAAGTCAACTTTGTGGATTTTTTTCAAAACTCGCCACTAGTGCTGGGTGGGGTCATGTGATAATGACTAGTTTGGGATATAGATGCAGGAACAGAGCAGGCTGGTTCATCCATTCAGCATTCACCGAGCTGCTGCTCTTGTGCCTGGCTCTGTTGGACAACATGGGAAACATACTACTGACCAAGGTAGTTCCACGCTGTGCCCTCAGAGGCTCCTAGGACGGTGCACCAGACACTGCCAACCAGGTGCCAGGGCTGGGATGCTTTGGCTCACAGGTGCCTGGGGTGTGTGTGTGTGCGCGCACGCACACTCCTCTTTAGGGGAGAAACACCACACGGTACAGCTTCTCCAAATCAGACTGGGCACTGGGTACACAAGTGACCAAGACAGACCTGTTCCTCCCCTTTCACAGTGGAAGTGACAGGTATTCATTCAATTAATAACCTCTTCCTCCATGTCTGCATAGGTACTAACTGCTGGGTTTGAGTCCTGGCCTGCCACTGGCCAGCTCTGTGACCTTAGGCCAGTGAGTGCACTTCTCCAGGCCTTGGTCTCTCCATCTCTAAAATGGAAGGTCTAGTACCTTCCTTATTACCTGGCTGGAGAATTTGAGGAGATAAAACAGGCAAACGGGGTTGGCACATAGACCTGCTCTCAGAGGCACTTACTGTGGGTTTCTAAATCAGAACACAGAGAGGTTGGGAAGCAGCTGTGCCTGGGGCTGGGGAGTCTTCCCTGAGGAAGATGAGCCAAAAAGAAAAGTAAGGAGTTATCCTTAGCAGAGGATTGGGTGTGGGGGAATATGACACTTTAGGGACTTGAAGGGCCAGTATGGCTCATGGCTTGTGGCAGAAATCCCGGTGAGCTGGAGCTGGGAGAGTTTAATCCCTGTCCTGTGGAAAAGGACCTGCTGGAAGCTTCCCTGGAGAGGAGTGGTTAAGATCTGGTTTGCATTTTGAAAGGCAAGGCTCCCTAGGCTCCATGGAAACAGACATGGGGGCAGAAAGGGGTCCAGAGAGGAGTGTGCTGTAGAAGATGGTGGTCACCAGTGGGAAATGGCTGGATGCAACACTCAGGTGGGGCAGGCGGGACCTGCGGGCTGAGCTGTGGTCAGTTCCCTCCCTAGAGAGGGAGCTTGTCTCGCTGGCTCCTGGCTTTAACCCAGCCACACAGCAAGAGCCCAATACTGGGGGGCGGGCGTGTTGGAAGGGGATTGGACTGGATGGACTGGGGTGG
The DNA here is from genome assembly GCF_048418805.1 of Vulpes vulpes. Taxonomy (NCBI): domain Eukaryota; kingdom Metazoa; phylum Chordata; class Mammalia; order Carnivora; family Canidae; genus Vulpes; species Vulpes vulpes. The sequence goes on from NC_132780.1 coordinate 9,643,192, forward strand.
GAGGGGGCCTCCACATGGAGGATCTCTGGCTGGAGGTTCCCCAGAACAGTCCACACCCATGGGCCGTCGCAAAGGGAGAAAATGGTGCATTGTTCAAAAGGTGAAAGAGCCAAGTGGTGGCCGGGGCCCTGTCACCCCCGCTCAGGGCTGCAGCAGGCTAGCGGCTGAAGTCCTGTGGTGTGAGGAGCAGGGCCTGACCACAAAGGCCGGCCTGCACCCCACCTGCAGGCACTACGTATGCCCTGCCGTCGGTGGCCCTTGAGGGCGAGAAGTCCGTCAGCTGCAGGTTGCTGTCCCGGACCTGGTCGTAGTCCCACAGCTGGTAATGCCAACTCTTGCCTTGCTTGGAGAGAAGGTAGACGGCTCCCGGGGACCCGTCCTCTGGCAGGGACGGTGGCTGGTGGAGGGTGCTGGGCGCCGGGTGGAACAGACCTGGCAGTTCGGGGTCCTCAGCATAGCCGGAGCTTGGCACAGCCTGCACACCCAGCAGAACCCCTGGGAGGAGAGGGGAGGGTGTGAGTGGGAGTGAGCCCTGACTCGGTGCTGGGGCTCACCAAGCTCCCCACAGCCCTTCAGGGCAGGTGTGGGTGCTGCCTCCACACTGCGTCTTGGAACAGTCAGCAGGGCTGTGGGCCCACAGCTGGGCTGGGAGGTGACCCTGGGTGTCTGGTTCCAGGGCTGCAGGCTTTTAAGTCTTGCCTCCAACAGTCTGGCAGCACAGGGAGGGGAGATGGCATTAAGCAAAAAAATGCTCAGAGGATCCCTCGAGGCCACAGACCTGGGCACGAGGGAGCCTCATCCAGGCCCCCCAACATGCAAGTCAGCCTTCGTGCAGGTGGGGTGGATGACAAGGCTGATCAAAGCTAACACTTACTGACATGTGCAACGCGCGTTCAGACTTGTGTACATTTTGCCCGTTGTCACCCCAATTTCCAGACAGAGGAAGGAAAGCCCAGAGTCACAGAGCCCGGAAGTGGCTGGACCAGATCTGGAGCCCACACTGATCCTAAAGTCAGTGTTATGAGTTTGTCTGTGGAAATCCTGATTAGCAGATACTGAGGCACCTGCTGCCTGCCAGGTCCCTACTAAGTACCCTGTGGGGACAGGGAAAGCCCAGCCCTGGTCCCTGCCTCGAGTATAGGAGAAGCGTCAGGGTCAGGTTGAGAATGTGGAGGGTGGTGAGGGTAATGGGACAAACAGGGTGAGCACACAGGGGTATAGGAGGGAAGACCCACCTGCGCTCACTGCCCAGTGGGCCTTGTGACCCTTCCTCTGACATGGCTCGTGGTTGAAGTCCTCGTCGTAGCTGGTGCTGGGGTTAAGGCCAAAGCTGCGGTGTGGCCCTGGTACCCACTCTTCTGTCCCCACCCAGCTCCCTCCTGGGCCCCGGGGTGTGGCCCTGGTACCCACTCTTCTGTCCCCACCCAGCTCCCTCCTGGGCCCCGGGATACGGGATGAGCAAGGGATGTCCAGAGACAAGGTGCTGCAGGACACGGGCTCTGTTGGGACCGCCCAGGCCACCGCAAAGATGCTCAACCTGGCAGCCCAATGCCTCCTGGGCCAGCTTGCCCATGTCAGCCACTGCAGGGGTGACACAGACAGAAGGATCACTGTGTGCCTGGCTCCAAACCATGGGCTAACTGGGGATCAGCTCCTCTAATCATCACTGCAACCTTGACGTCTTTGTACAAACACAGAAAATGAGGCACAGAGAGGGTAAGCTGCTTGTCACAGCCGCCCAGCACAGGGTAGAGTGGCAGAGCTGGGCTCAGAATGAAGACAACCCGGACGCCTGGGTGGCTCATGGTTGAGCGTCTGCCTTCAGCCCAGGGTGTGATCCTGGAGACTTGGGATCGAATCCCACGTCAGGCTCCCTTGCGTGGAGCCTGCTTCTCCCTCTGCCCGTGTCTCTGCCTCTCTACCCCTCCATGTCTCCCATGAATAAATAAAATCTTAAAAAAAAAAAAAAAAGAATGAAGACAACCCACCCCACACTCTACTGGGTGGGGAGAAAAGGGTTCCCTCACGCACGTGGCTTGAGACCTTTCTGCACCCAACTCACCGGAGAACATCTCTCCCTGGGCCGTGTAGCCTCTCTCCATGGCCACCTGCACAAGTTTCTCCAGCGGGACGCCACTGGGTGGTGCCAGGAGCGTGCCTGCCATCCATAGAGCCACCAGCCCGCACCTGGGGAGACACAGGCCCAGTCCCCCAACCCCTAAGTCATGTCTTTACGGGGTACCCTCTGCCCCCGAAGCTGGAGTGTGGGGAACAGGTCTGCGGCACTGGGTGAATTTCCCTCCCTCCCATGCCTGACAGGGAAGAGGGTGACCTTGGCCTGAGGCTAGGGCTGCAGTGCTGCAGGGCTGCAGGGAGAGTGGGAGAATAGGGAGAGGTCACCTGGGCTTCTAGGAGGAGGAGATACCAAAGCAGGGTCAGAGCTGAAGACTGTTCCCCTGCTTACTTGCTTGCTCATGCATTCCAACAGTTCACTGCGCATGCACCCAGGACCCCACTCTCCAGTCCCCTGCTTCCCCTCCCCTCCACCTCCTCTTAAGCTGCCTGGGATGTACCCACACCTCCCACCCTACAGATGGGTCCTCAGGAAGCACAGCAAAGTTCGGGGTCCCAGATCAGGGCACGTACTGAGGGCCTTCCTGGATGAGGGAGGGCAGGTCGGCACAGAAGAGGATCCATTGCAAGTCACTTCTGAAACTGAATCACAGTGTGCTCAGGTCACATGGACACCAGCTCCTAGATCCCCCCTTGAGGTCTGACTGGGAGTGTAGCTTGAGGGATGGGGAATGAACCCAGGCCTAGCTGTCCTAAGGCCTGAGGGCATCTCCAGGCTCTGATGCAACTGTATTCTCCCCAATGAGGCTTATTTCCCTTCTCCAGCCTTCAGAGTCCTTGTCTGCTCAGTGGGGATCATCCTCCCACCTGCTGCTCCCTTTGTTACCGAAGGGGCAAAGAACAGATGTGCAAAAGCTCTGCAACTTGGAGCCAGAAAAATGGATTAGGAGAAATTTCTTGAAGGGCTGTCTCTATATCCAAACCCTTCCTGTGATTTCCTTCCCTTCTCAAGCCTGTTAAATAGGGATGAAAATCCCTTAACTCAGCCTAGAGAAGAACCAGGTAACAACATGCTCCAGGCCTAAGAGATCACCTGCATGATGAGCCCTTGCAGGCCTGCTCAGCCCCACCCTTGGGGAAGTCACTCAGAAAATTTTGATCTCTGCGCTGCTGCCCCAGGGCTCAGGAGGGCTGGGAAACTTGCTTATCCAGTATTTCTGTTCCAAGGCCAGTTAAAGAGCAAGGCTGGGGGGAAAAATGTTCCTGGTTCCCAGGTTGGGGCAGCAACCTGATGGAAGATACCACGCCACAGTGATTAAAAGCACGAAGCCCTGTGCAAATCGGACTCTTTCTAAGTGCTGTGGCTAAGTGACTTCACCTCCATGAGCCTCAGTTTCCTTGTCTGCAAAATGATGTAATAATAGTTCTTATTATTAGAATCACCAAGAGAATGAAATAAATACCTAAAAACACTTAGAATAATGTTTGATATACAATACACGTGCACTATTGGGTGATGGTCAATATTCGCATTCAATTTTCCTCACTTGGGTTAGGAAAAATGTTCTAACCAAAGATTATAAACTTGTCTGGAGAGTTGAAAGTTTCTTCTCTGAGTCTGGGCAACTCACTTATTGTTAAACTGGGTCGTCCCAGCCCGGGTCTAGCCCCCTCTGGCCTGGGTCTCTGGGTGCTCCAGCTTCCCCCTGGGCTGTCAACTGTGTCACCACCTCCACTCCCCACAGGGAGCCCTGCTGTCTGTGCAAAGCCCTCCCACAGCTCCCAGGCGCCCCCAGGATAGACCACCTCCCTCCACATGGTGCCCATGCCCTGTGTGATCTGGCTCCTGTCCACCTGTGAAACCCCATGTTTACCAACCACCCCCGCCCCCAGCCCCGACCTGTTAAATATTTGCAGAGCCTTGAGAAGAACAACTCTTCATTTCAGCCTGGGCCTCTACACAGGCTGTTGACTCTTCTCAACCGGGGGAGCTCTCAGGGGCCCCTTCTCCAGGCAGGCCCCACTAACCCTCAGCCTTGGCCAGGCACGCCCTCATCACAGCTCTGATGCTCTGGGCTGTCACTGCTGAGGGAGGGATGGGTCTCTGCCACCAGGGTAGGTGCCCGTGAGGTCAGGCTCTTTGCTGAAGGCGCATCCTGAACAGGCCTAAGTAGGGGGCTGAGGCATGCAGGCTCCTTGACCTTGAGGAAACAGGAAACCCCAGGACAGGACGCAGTGACTGTCCCCAGGGACAGGTGGTTCAGGGAGACCCTACCGGTCCTTGTGCAGCTTCAGGAGCCTCTTGACGTCATCTCTGCTGCTGGGGACTGGGCCAGCTTTCTCTAAGGCTTCCTTCAGGAGCTGGCTCTTCTCCAAGCCAAAGACATGAGGGGGAGCCAGCCCCTTGACAGAGGGTGGAGGTGGCAGAGGAGGGGGTGGGATAGGGGCCTGGAGACTTGCCTGGGGTGGAGGAGGAAGTGGAGTGATGGGAGCTTGGGGAACAGGGGTCTGAGGAGCGGCTGGGGGCTCTTCAGGAGAGCACGGAGAAATCATTTTGGGGGTCTACAGCATGCAAGTGCTGGGAGGTCAAGAATGGGAGACGGTTGGATCCTCTAAAACAGGTTTGTCGCCGGGATGGACGTTCTGAGGGTTTTAGAGCAAAGTTCCAGAACTTGGCTGCTGAGCGGTGGGACTCAAAAGAACCAGGACTGACATTTGGACTCAAATCATCAGGAGATCTAAGAAGATAACAGGGCGGGTCCTTTATCCGCAACTAGATCTTGGTGTGGGGTTGGGCTGCAAGGCTCAAGGTGGGGGGGAGGGTAGTTAAGAGTTACTGTATTATCCGGAACGAGGTTTGGAAACTCGCGAGTCAGTTCTGGGAAAATGAAGGCCCCGCTCGGGTGGGATTGGGGGGCCGGGGCTACAGACTAGGGAATTTAGGCTCTGAAACCCCTCACATCCCGGACCCCAGTTCGGAACCTTGGAGCTGACCTTTGAATCAGCGCTCAAGAGATCAAAAAACACCCGGCAGGGAGAACGACTTAGTCGTGGAGAAGGTGCTGGAATCAGCGCGCAAAAGGAAAAGTCCTCCGGGTTGGGGACGGCAGAGACGGGAGGACGCTGGCAGCCGCGACACCGCTGGGAGCCGCAGGCGAGCCAGAAAATAAAGCCCGCCTCCCCTTCCACCAAAATGGCGGCCGCAGCACACATATTTCCCGTATCACGTGGCGGGGCCGGAGGCTCGTGCCCTTGGAGGGTCACGTGACGAGAGAAGGCGGGGCGGGAGAGGAGAGGCTTTGCTTTCAAAGGACTGCCCCCGGAAGAGACTGAAGCGCGAGCGGCTTCCCCATTGGCAGGAAGCGCGTGAGGGGGCACGGCCTTCGCTGATTGGTCCGTAGACCCTCGGTGCAGCGTCGGGCGGGGCTTTCCTGCCGAGGCGGGAACCCAAAAGTCGTTTTGATTGGCAACCTTTGGACCCAGGGGCGAGGCTGGCTCTGATTGGTCAGGCTACTGAGTTTCCGCGCGGGATTGGCCTGCAGAAAGCTAAAGGCGGGACTAAGAGAGGAAGCTTTTGTAGTCGGCTCTCAGAAGCGTAGGAGGCGACGCTTGCGGGAGCTGCGACTCTGTTGGTGAGTAGTCGTCGTGCGCACGCGGCCGTGGACGCCGGGCGGGCGGAGCGCTTGCCGCCTGGGCCTTCTCGTGCCTCGTGTGGGGAAATTCTCTTGCCGCTGCGCGAGGTTAGGGCGCCAGAGCCGTCTCCTGAACTGGCTCATGTATCCGGGTTTTTTCTCCTGGGCCGCCCTTTGAGCTCGTGAGCCAATGGGAGTCTCCGCTTAGGACGCTCCGCCTACTGGGCCCCGTAGAGCATCCTGGGACTCGTAGTAAGCCTCTCGAGATTTCCTTCTGGTAACCACGCGGGGAGCAGAAGCGGTGTCCTGCTTTCGCTTTGTTTCCTAGCTGTACTTCCTTCCCTCCTCTCCGGACTTCCTCCTGGAAGGAAGATCCCCATCCCCGAGCAGCTCGTTAAGCCTGCTTTAGGGCAGAGGATTTGGAGAAACCCGGGGCTGAAGTTAACCTTTTCCCCCTTCTTACAGCTCTACCTCGGCACCTCTCTCCATGGCAGTTCCCGAGACCCGCCCCAACCACACTATTTATATCAACAACCTCAACGAGAAGATCAAGAAGGATGGTGAGTTGGGATAGTTCAGACTCCAGGTTGCCTCGCACGAGCCGGCACCCTCTTCCATCCCTCGAATTAACTTCTCTTCCTTTTCTCCAAACTGTCGAGTTAATCCTGAATTCAGCCTTTGCACACGCTGCTTCCTGTGTCTTTAACGCTCCTCCAGCCCGTCTTCTACTCTGCCCATTAGCCTGGTCGCTTTTGTTCATCCTTCAGGGTTTCAACTCACAGGACTCCTCCAAGAATCCTTCGCCGGCCTCTTTCCCCCCAGGTGCCTTGCCCCTGACTTCCCATAGGCCCTGGATATCTCCCGCTCAAACCCTCAATTGTTTTGGGCTGTTGTGGGGCTGTCTGCACAAGTCTGTGAGCTCCGCGAGGGCAAGCGCCTGGACGGCCTTGTGATCTCAATGATCAGCGCACAGTGCAGGTGTTTCATTTCAAAAAGAAAATGAAATTATAATACGATGGCTAACACTGTCATTAGGCACTGATACATACGACTTTATTACATTGAATTCTCGACAATTTTCAGTAAGGAGCTATTACTCCCTATTTCTCAGGCGGGGGTGATGTGAGTTGCCCAAAAGTCACACAGCAAGGTAAAGTGGTTGAGGCCACCAGCGTGGAAATACTGCTTAAGAACTTGATTCTTAACATTCATTGGACATATTTTTTCTTTTTTTTCTTTCTTTTTTTTTTAATTTTTATTTATTTATGATAGTCACACAGAGAGAGAGAGAGGCAGAGACACAGGCCGAGGGAGAAGCAGGCTCCATGCACCGGGAGCCCGACGTGGGACTCGATCCCGGGTCTCCAGGATCGCGCCCTGGGCCAAAGGCAGGCGCCAAACCGCTGCGCCACCCAGGGATCCCGGACATATTTTTTCGTTTCATTTATCATCGCATTGAATTTCATTTTTTATATTTGAAAGTTGAACAAATCCCTGGTATTTTTGTGCGTGAATGCTTTGTGGATTAAATTAGCTAAATACCTGTCAGATAGTTAAGTTTGGATAAAATTTGTCTTTTATTGTCACTTTAAGAAAATTCTCAGGAGAACCAAAGGAAGGAGTTTGCTGGGATTAACTTTGAGGTTACCAATAAAGTTAACTGTTGAGGAAAATGGACCAAGCTATGTAAATCCCCATGTGCTCTTAGAGTATCATGTGCAGCCAGTACCATGTGGTGCTGGAGAAACACTGGTGACGGACAGTCCAGTGCGGGAGACTGACCTTCCAGACAGTGATTGCCCAGAGTAGCCAGGGCCATGATGGGGGAAGCACAAGCAGAGTGGTCAGGAGGGATTGGGCACCTAGACAGAGGGGTTTGGTCTCTTTCATAGAAAAGGAGACATTTAGGGGCACCTGGGTGGCTTAGGTTGTGTTCCTGGGGTCCTGGGATCGAGTTCCATATCAGGCTTCCCACAGGGAGCCTGCTTCTCCCTCTGCCTATGTCTGCCTCTCCCTCTCTTTTTTTTTTTTTTTTTTTTTTATGTTTGCCTCTCTGTCTCTCATGGATGAATAAATAAAATTTTTACAAAAAAAAAAAAAAAGGAAAAGGAGACATTTCAGAAAGCGTTTCCGGGTAGAGGAAGGAGTATATATATTGTGGTGCAGAAGAAGAATGTTCTGAACCCAGACCTATGTGTCCAGGTGCCTAGGGGCAAAAGAGAGCCTGGGGCATTCTGGAAAATACAAGTAGTTTTGTGTGACTGAGGCTTGTGACACAGGCAGCACCTTCTAGTGAGCAGTGCACTGATGGTTCATGGGATCCTGTGGGCAGGTAGGCCGTTAGACTTTGTCATGAGGCCATCAAGGAGCCAGGTGAGGGACCCTCTGGTATGAGGACAACATCAGGAGGGTGAACTTGAGTGGGCAAGAGGGGAGGAGGGAGAGAGGCCCAGAGTCCAGGGGAATGTCGAGGGCCAAACAGATCATGTGGGTGGAGGAGGGAGAGAAACACCAAAAATGGAATCAGGAGGGCGCCTGACTGGTTCAGGTGGTCAAACATACCTTTCGGCTCAGGTCAGGGTCCCAGAGTCCCAGGATCGAGCCCTTATCAAGACTCCCTGCTCAGTGGAGAGCCTGCTTCTCCCTGTGCCCCTCATCCTGCTCGTGTGCATGTGTACTTTTTTCTCTTTTCTTTTTCTTTTTCTTTCTTTCATTTCTTTCCTTTTCTCTCTCTTTCTTTCTTTTCTTTTCTCTTTTCTCTTTCTTTCTTCTTTCCTTTTCTTTTCTTTTCTTTTCTTTTCTTTTCTTTTCTTTTCTTTTCTTTTCTTTTCTTTTCTTTCCTGTTTTTAAAGATTTTATTTATTCATGAGAGAGAGAGAGAGAAGCAGAGACATAGGCAGAGGGAGAAGCAGGCTCCTCACAGGGAGCCTGATATGGGACTTGATCCCGGGATCCAGGATCACACCCTGAGCCAAAGGCAGACGGTCAACCACTGAGCCACCCAAATATCCCAAGAAATAAAATCTTAATTAAAAAAAAATAAGGCAACAGAATTTTTGGCAAATCTCGCCAAAACACCTTTGGTCTCCTTCTTTACCCCACCATTTTTTTTTTCTTCCCTCACCTAGTCTTTCAGCAAGCGTCTTCAGCTCAGGTGCCGCCTTTTCTTTGAAGAAGATTGGGATTCTTTTCTGTCAGGGGTGGCAGTTTGTTAGTGAGATGTGGTGGTGTAGGGTTCAGATGGACGTGGGTCCTGGTCCCAGTCCCAGCTCTGTTGGTTCTTTTTTTTTTTTTTTTTTTTTTTTTTAGGTTTTATTTATTTATTCATGAGAGACACACAGAGAGAGGCACAGACGTAGGCAGAGGGAGAAGCAGGCTCCAGCAGGGAGCCCAATGTGGGGCTTGATCCGGCGTCTCAGGACTCATGCCCCGAGTGGAAGGCAGATGCTTAACCGCAGAGGCACCCAGGCGTCCCTCTGTTGGTTCTTTGTAAGAAGTACCTTCTCCTGAGCCAGTTACGAATCCTCTGAGAGCCTGTTTGCATGTTAGTAAAATTAAGACCGTTACAGTTGCTGCCTTGTGAAGTCATTGTGAGAATTTAGTGAAGTCTTTTCCATAAGAGACATTTTCCCCACAAAGATTTTATTTACTTCTTGTTGAGAGACAGGCAGATAAGGAAGCAGACTCCTTGCTGAGCAGAGATCCCTAGGTGGGACTTGATCCCAGGACCCCAAAATCATGACCCAAGCTGAAGGCAGATGCTTAAGGACTGAGCCACCCAGGCACCCTGAAATGTCTCCTTTTCTATGAAAGAGACCAAACTTTTCTGTCTACATTTAATGGTATCTTTAGGGTGCCTGGGTGGCTCAGTTGGTTGAGTATCTGCCTTTGGCTCAGGTCAAGATCCCAGTGTCCTGGGATCGAGTCCTGTATTGGGCTCCCTGCTCAGTGAGGAGCCTGCTTCTGTGCCCCCCCCCCCCTTTTCCCTCGTGAGTAAATATCTTTTTTTTTTTTTTTTTAAGTATCTTTAGTCGTGCAAGTGTGTTTGGAGAAACGTGGGTGCTAGAGTCTGTGCTGAGCCTGGGAATACTGCAGTAAATTGGAGAGGCTTGTAGTTGAGGATAGCTAAATAAGTCAGCAACTCTGGAGTTTGGAGGTGGGAAATACCGTGAAGGAAAAAGAATGGGGTTGAGGAGTGGGAAGAGTGATGATGGGAGACCTTTATTTAGAGAGGGTGATCAGGGCAGGCCCCTGAAGCGGGCACACTTTGCTGAGACCCCGTGACTAGAAGGAGGCAGCCGGGTCCACATCTGGAGGAAGGTCCTTCTGGTGGAGGCAGCAGCCAGGGCAAAGGTCCTGAGGCAGCCTCTGTGTACTGGCCTGAGAAAGGGCTATGAGGCCACTGTGACTGGAGACAGGGGAGTGGGGTTACCTAACACTTTCTGGGGTGGAGTGTGGGGAGACCGGGTTGGAGAAGCTGGCCGGGGCCACACCACACAGGCCTGGGTCAAGGTGCTGGTGACAAGGAAAAGCATACTCGTTTATTGAGTATTTGCCATGTGCCATTGTTCAGTATGCGTCCTGTTCTTCATCCGGCAGCCCTGGGGGGTGGGTATGGGGGTGGGCAGGTACCTGTGCCTTCTGTGCTTAGGAGGAGTGCGCATAGCCTGGACCACCCCAGTGGTGCTCAGCTGCCACTGGTATTGCCGGCTCTTGAGGGATTCCTGACCTGTAGCCGTTGTGTCAGGTGGCCGATGGTTTCCCTGGGCATCACTTGGCTCCAGAAAAGAAGCTCCAACCCTAGGAGCAGGTACCAAGAGCTCTAGTCACCCATGGGCCTTCCCTTCCTCCCCCTGCAGAGCTGAAGAAGTCCCTCTACGCCATCTTCTCCCAGTTTGGCCAGATCCTGGATATCCTGGTATCTCGAAGCTTGAAGATGAGGGGCCAGGCCTTTGTCATCTTCAAGGAGGTCAGCAGCGCCACCAATGCCCTGCGCTCCATGCAGGGTTTCCCCTTCTACGACAAGCCCATGGTGAGCACTGTGGGTGTGGAGGGTGTGCGCTGCAGAGCGCTGGGCGGGCTAGCTGGGTCCGGACCTGTCACCCCTAGTGCAGTCCCCTGAAGTCGCAAGGCTTTCTTTGTCCCTTTATCAGCATCCACTGTTCTTTGTACTGGAGGCGGGGGATGAGGGATACAGTGACTGAGGGACTCCCCCGCAGCCCTGCTCTTTCAGACCCCAGATGGTGATGAGGGATCAGGGCCAGTATAGGGGAAATGCACAGAGTTCGGGGAGCTTAGGGGAGACACCTCACCCAGTCTAGGGGTTCGAGGAAGGCTCTCTGGATGTGAGGTTCAAGGGAGGAGTAGCTGGGGGAGGCAAGGGAGAAAGTGTTAGGTAACTGAGAGCATTTGTCTTGGAGGAAGTGATTCAAGACTGTTTGGCTGGAGTGAAGGGTGGGGGTGGGTTGGGGTGCTGGGGAGCCATGGGAGGGTTTAGGGAGATGCCTCTAGCCATTGGGGAGAGTGGATTAGAGCGGGTAGTTTAGAGGAGGCTGGGTCGGGCTCTCAGATGTGAGGGCTTGTGCCAGGCCTGGGGCGGGGAATGGGTAGAAACGGTGGGTTGCAGGGGTTCAAGAGGCCAAGTGGACAGCTGAGGGGGCTGTGTTCTGGGAGGTGAGGAGTGGCTTAAAGTGCCTGCCCTGAACTAGCATTCCTGCCGGATCACTGGCAGCTGTCTTTGGTTCTTGGGGTCTTTTCCCTCATCCCCCTGTCAGCTGACTTTCCCCTGATTGGAATATTCTTCCTGAACCAACTCTTTGGGGGAGGGAACAGCAAATGCTGGTGTGTTCAGGTCCCAGGCGGGTGACTTGCTGTCGGAGACAGTGGACCTGGGGTCCGTGGGGTGCCCTGGGACCCTCCGTGTGGCGGGGGAACTCATCTGCCTGCTGTCACCTCTAGATGGTGTGAGCCCAGACTTGCCACATCTCCCATTGCTTTTCTGGAGCAGCAGGAATTAGGTTTTGAATTGAAGCATAAAGACCATGATCTTACTGTGTTGATCTTCCCTCCCCTCTACTCCCCAAATCACTGCTCAGACCATTTCAGACACTCAAGCATGAGTGAGTTCTATCAGGGACAGTGGGGACCTTGCCCTGGAGACATCTACCACTGCCTGTTTTCCCCTCCTCCCCTGTGGCTTCCCGGTCTCTGCTTGGACCCTTGCTCCCCGTGGGCTATTCTCCACACACAGCCCCAGGGCTGCTTCTGGCACACCAGTGAAATCTCACTCTGCGTAAGATACTCCATGGGTCCCAGCTATCTCAGGAAAAAAACCCAAGTTGGACCACTGTGTCCAGAGTACCACCCCACCCTGCTCTCTGTGATCTTGTCTCCCTCCTCATCCCCATTGATCTTGAACACACACTGCACACCTTAGGTCTACTGTTCCCTTTACTGGAATGCTTTTCTCTTAACAGGCCTTCCTCCCTCTGTCTCTATGCCAGTGTCACTTCACTGAGGCCTGCCTTAGCCACACTCTGAAATGTTCAATTCTGGGGTTTTGTTTTATTTTTTTTATTTTAAGATTTTATTTGTTTGATAGTGAGCAAGCGAGAGAACATGAGCAGGGGGAGGAGCAGAGAGAGGGAGAAGCCGTCTCCCCATTGAGCAGGGAGCCCAACGCAGGACTCGATCCTGGGACTCTGGGATCATGAGCTGAGCCGAAGGCAGACACTGAGCCACCCAGGCGCCTCTGAAATTTTCCATCTCCTTTTCCAGTTTAGTTTTTAATTTTTTTCATCATATCTTTCTCACCAAGGAGATCATGAGGGCAGGGACCTTTGACACACTCGTTGCTGTACACTCTACGGAGAGTATAGGTTCTCCGTAGACCACTGAGAATCAGCTTTCGCCTGGGAATATAAACTCCTGTGTGACTAGAACCCCCCCTGCATAGTGTTCCTCTCCTAGCCTTGTTTCCTCAGGCATCTGCCTTTGGCCTGATGCTTAGGACTGTCTCATCTGCCCTTCAAAATCCCAACATCTCACTGACTGAATGCCTAGTTTGTGCCAGCTACTGTTCAGAGCACTTAAGCTTATTTAGTTCTTACAGTCCTCCTTTGCAGTGGAAAATCTCAGTTACCATTTTACAGATGAGGATATTGAGGCCAAGTGATTTCCATAACATTGTTCACTGAGCTTCTGGTAAGATCTGCTTTTGTACCCAGGTGATTGGGCCTTGATACACTCCTTAACCTTCTGCTCTTTGTTTGGCAGCGCATTCAGTATGCCAAGACTGACTCGGATATTATTGCCAAGATGAAGGGTACCTTCGTGGAGCGGGACCGCAAGCGGGAGAAGAGGAAGCCCAAAAGCCAGGAGACCCCAGCAGCCAAGAAGGCTGTGCAGGGTGGGGCCGCCGCCCCTGTGGTGGGGGCTGTCCAGGGCCCTGTCCCGGTAAGCCAGGGCCGAGAGACTCTGCCCTCTCTCCCATCAGGCCTTCCTCAGCTGTGTGGCCTGGCGTGTGGGCATGGTGGGGGGTGGAGGTTGTCTCCCCAGGGGTTTGGGCACTCTCCCCTTCCATTTTCTGATGGAAATTATGCACCTCACTGTGAGGGATTACGCACCTGCGTGATGGAGTCTACATTTGGAAATACCTCTGTGGTTGCCTGTTTTTCAGATCTTTCTTTCTGTCTCTCTGTTCCTTAGTTTTTTTCTCCCCTTGACTTTGATCTTATTGTCTGTGCTTTTTAAGTTAATGTCTATGCAGAAAACCCAGAAGAAGCCATGAATCAACTTTTTGGGATTAATTAGTGAATTTAATTTAGCAGGGTCATCAGAGAGAAGGTCAGTGTGGAAGAAGTCAGTTTTATTTCTGTGTGCTAGCAGCAAACAAGTAGCCTCCAAATTTAAAAATGGCTCAGGAGTAAATCCCATGAAGGGTAAGCAAAATATACTCACTGAACGTACAGAGCATCTCTTGAGAGAAATGGGAGGTGAATTCAGCAAATGGATGGGAGACTCAAAACTTATTAGGAGGGGAAAAATTAAAGAGGAAGACAAACCATGAGAGACTCCTAACTTTGGAAAATAAAGGGTTCCAGGAGAGGAGGTGGAGGGGATGGGGTGACTGGGTGATGGGCTTTAAGGAAGGAACATGATAAGATCAGCACTGGGTGTTATACTATATGTTGGCAAATTGAATTTTATTTATTTATTCATGAGAGACACAGAGGTAGACACAGGCAGAGGGAGAGCTGCAGGACTCCATCCCCAGACGCTGGGATCACGACCTGAACCAAAGGCAGATGCTCAACCGCTGAGCCACCCAGGTGTCCCTGAATTTAAATTTTTAAAAAATATTTATCTATTTATTTATTCGTGATAAACACACACAGAGAGAGAGGCAGAGGGAGAAGCAGGCTCCATGCAGGGAGCACGATGTGGGACTTGATCCTGGGACTCCAGGATCACGCCCTGGGCCTAAGGCAGGTGCCCAACCACCCAGGGATCCCCCCTGAATTTAAATTTTAAAACAAACTTGTTAGGATGTCAGTCCTCCAAACTGGCCTAACCCTCAGCACAATTCCAGTCAAAATGCCGACAGGAATTCTGGGCACGCTGGCAGTCTTTCCACAGGTATGTAGAAAGGCAGGGAGAATGAAGCAGGGAGGCTGCTGTAGTCATCAAGATGGTGAGATGTTGGCCTGAGGGGAAGAAGAGGGACCAGGTGGCAGAAGAGAGTCCAAAAGTCAGTCCGGTCCACACAGGCCTGGTTTGTCAGCCAGTGAAGGCACCATTGCGTTCCCGTGGTGAAAGGACTTTATCTTGCTAATAAATGGTGCTGGACGAATCAGATGTCTTTAAGGCAAAGTGTTAGTCCTACCTCAACCATATAAGTTAGTTTGAGATGAATAGTAGACCTCATTGTGGCCGTTGAAACAATAAAGATTCTAGAAGGAAACAGGAAAATCTCTTCATGAACTTTGTGAGGGCATGAGAAGTAGAAACATCCTGTTTTGTAAAACAGAATCGAGAAAGCACGAAGTACTTAAGATAGATGAATTGCCTCTACTCATTTCTGAGTCCCCATAGTAGCTCTGCTGACCGGATCACACCGTACTTGTCCTTTCACTGATACCAGTTCTCACTCTTTGGTGTCAGCAGTGATGTCAGGGTTTCCCTCTGTCTAATTTCCCTCTTCTTCCCCACTCTCCTCTGCTGCACCCAGCTGTATGTGCACCTTTGAGTCCTTAGCGGTGGCTCCAGCTCCAATGGCCCTGTCTCCCTTGCGTGCATGACCTTGTGCCCTTTGGCTGGCTCCCACCTCCCTGCCACCCCTCCATTGCTTTCTCCATCTGTCCTGACTGTCCGTGTCCATCTCTGCCGTCCACTGTCTGCTCCTTTTTTCTCTGTAGGTCTCTTCCCCCCCACCCCCAAGTGTATTTTTGGAAGTAAAACTCCAGCATGCTCATTGTAGTGTTTATTTTCGCTCTTTTTGTTGACTGTTGTTAGCATTTGATTTTTTCCAGTGTTGTTTTCTTTCTTCTATGTCGATAGAGCTGGACCACACTGATTAGTTTTTCTTTGTTAGAAAAATTTTTAAGTTTCTGGTTTGATGTCTCCCTCGAGCCTGAGTTGGGTCTGTTTTGCTCCATCCATTTTCTTTTGGATGACCTCTGTCTCCATGGGTGCCTTTTTTTCCACCTTGCAAGTCTGAATCTCTCCCTGGGTCTTCTGACACACTGTTCTCTCTGCTGACACCAGACTCGATCCCTCTTGTCTGCTGGGTGCCCCACTCAACCCTGTCCTCCCTCTCTCTGCAGGGTATGCCCCCAATGACTCAAGCCCCCCGCATCATGCATCACATGCCAGGCCAGCCTCCCTACATGCCGCCTCCTGGCATGATCCCGCCTCCAGGCCTGGCACCTGGACAAATCCCGCCAGGGGCCATGCCCCCACAGCAGCTTATGCCGGGGCAGATGCCACCAGCCCAGCCTGTAAGTACCTACTGCTCCTGGGGTCTCCTATGAACAATCAGAACATGGGAATAAAAAGGGACGGGTAGGGGTGCTGTTTTAGAGCCAGAGAGGGATTATATGTATGTCGGAGGAGCTTCAAGAGGTCGGGGTGAGGCTGGAGCAGTGACCAGAGCCCAGCTTGATTCAGTAAACTTCTGTGCAGAATCTGATGAAAACACTGATGAAAACAGCAGTGTTCTCTATGGCTTTTAGTCTGGTGGGTGCAAGGTGGTATAGACAGGCAACATCAGGCATGTCAGGTGAAGGGACCAGGAGGAACTTAAGAGGGGACAGGGGTAGAAAATAGGAAGGCAGTAGGTTCTCCCACTAGACTCACAGGCTCTGTCACTTCCTTGCAGCTTTCAGAAAATCCACCAAATCACATCTTATTCCTCACCAACCTGCCTGAGGAGACCAATGAGCTCATGCTGTCCATGCTTTTCAACCAGTAAGTGGGGCCCGTAGCTGGGCAGGGTCCAGAGGGTGATGGCCCAGGAGTCAGCACCGTGGAGACAGGCCTTGGAGTTCTGCTGGTGGAGTCTTGAGCCTGCTTAGGATTTGCAGGCAGAACAGTGATTTGGAGGCATAAAGGGTGGAGGCTGAGGCCCACAGCCTGAGGAGGCGTGGCAGTGGCAAGCCTCAGACATAGCGTGGCCAAGGGAGCATTGGACCTTCCTTGACCTCGTGGGGGGTGCAGGGGTCCCTGGGCCTCTTCTTTCCAGCCTCTAAATCAGAAAAATGCCAGGTGTGTATAAAATAACAGTGCAGTGGCATCGAGCACTGGCTAGACTGGTCGGAATTGGCACGCTTAAACTGCACAGTGGGAGGTTAGGGATGTTGGCAACTCCAGGTGCTGGTGACGGGGTGTACACCACTATGGCTATTGCACAGGGTAACACATTGACTGTTCAGTGAAGGAAGGGTTGTGTGCTCACCTGGTGGCTCTGCTTTCTGGTCTTCTAAAGTTTTTTTTTTTTTTTTTTAAGATTTTATTTACTTATTTATTTGATAGCCAGAGAAGGCTAGAGAGCACAAGTCGGGGGAATGGCAGAGAGTGAGGGAGAGGAAGAAACAGACTCCCCACTGAGCAAGGAGCCTAATGCAGGACTGGATCCCAGGACCCTGGGATCATGACCTGAGGCGAAGGCAGATGCTTAACCGGCTGAGCTGCCCAGGCACCCCTACTAAAGCCATTGTTAACAGAAGTCCCAAGGGGGTGTGGATGGGCATGATTCCTCTGGGTGGTAGGGAGTTGGAGGCAGCCCCAGGGGAAGAAGCCAGAGGTCAGAAGGGCTGCTCACTGTGGCCTGCTCTGTGGCAGTTGAGGAACAGTGCAGTGCCGATGGTTTTCTGTAACAGTGCTGGGAGGGAATTTTGAGAAACTCCGTAAGAGGGAAAATACAGTATCACACGCATATCTTTCTGTGAAACAATACAGACTCCGTAAGAATAGGTGCAGAAGAAAGTGTACCCAGCAAACATGAGGATGGTTGCCTTATGGGGAAGGAAGTTGGGGAAGGGTGGGGGGGATGAGAGAAACAGCAGATCATAAAAAGTCAGGGTAGTGTTTATTTCTGGAACCCAGTGGTGGGTATGATCAGGAGGGATATGGGGGCAGTGTCCTATTCCTTGATCTAACTTAAGGCTGCATAGGTGTTCACGTTAAAATATTTCCTTAAATGACATGTTTACATCGTGTGTACTCGTTTGTGTCCGGGCTCTTCAGCTTAGGACTGTATACACTTGGGTCTGGATGATCCTCTCTTACTATGCATTGTAGCGGATGTTTAGCAGCATCCCTGGTGGCTTCTACACTTCAGATGCCAGAACATTTGGGGGAGATGCCAAGTCTGGATCCCTGAGGTCTCTTCCCTTCTCCCCAGGTTCCCTGGCTTCAAGGAGGTACGACTGGTCCCTGGGCGGCACGACATTGCCTTTGTGGAGTTTGACAATGAGGTACAGGCAGGGGCCGCTCGCGACGCACTGCAGGGCTTCAAGATCACCCAGAACAATGCCATGAAGATCTCTTTTGCCAAGAAGTAGCACCTTTTCCCCCCTGCCTGCCCCTGCCCCCTGCTCTGGGGCCACCCCTTCCCCCCCTTGGCTCAGCCCCCTGAAGGTAAGTCCCCCTCAGGGGCCTTCTCAGAGCCGTGTGTGAGTGAGTGGTCGCCACACAGCATTGTACCCAGAGTCTGTCCCCAGACATTGCACCTGGCGCTGTTAGGCCGGAATTAAAGTGGTTTTTTTGAGGTTTGGTTTTTCACAACCATTTGTCGTTTTTATTTATTTATTTATTTTTTGTCTTCTCTGCTGCGTTTTCTTGCATATCAGAACATTCTGGGTATTTGGACCTGTTAGCGTGTTGGGCTTTGCAATCTTGGGGAAACACAGAATAGTGTAGTAACTTTCTCTAAGACTCAGGAATCTTTATTTAATCCTTTGGAAAAATTTCTCTTTTGTCTCAATCAGCATTCAGAGCAGGAAATTAAAACCCATGCTGCCATCTAATCTTGGACAGGTTTTGTACTAAATAAGGATGCCACCTTAAAGGGCACGCCATTCACTTTGTAGATTCATGTTTTTTTTTTTTTTCAAACATAATGGAATGTTAAAGAGGTTTTTTGTCTTTTTTGAATCTTCACAAAAATTGTTCCGTCCTAGCAACAGTCCCCAGAATCCATGCTAGATACTTCAGGAAGAAAAGAAAGGGAACTGAGTGCTCAGGAACTCATTGGAAGAAGAGAAGGAGTGGTAGCCTGGGCTTGAGACACTTGAGTTGAAGTTTGCAATCTCTGATTGAGCTGTAGTCTGGACTAGAGGAAGGTGCCACGGCTGCTGATGGAAGTGCCCCATCCCACATGGAGACCTGCTGACCAGGCACAATGTGTGTAGCCACTTCAAACACTGCTAATCTTCCCTTCTGGCCACCTGCTACTCAGCCAGGAGCCTCGGGCAGGTGGCTGAACCACGTTCCTTCCCCTCCAGTGCTCTGGCTGCAGGGGAGTCTAGGAAATGGAGTTCTGGTTGGACAGTCATGAAATAACAGCTGAAACTATGGATAAGAAGGGAGATGGAAGGAGGAACCTTCTTCAGTCTCATACACATCTGATCTGGAACAAAATTTTTTTAAAAGATTTTATTTATTTGAGAGAGAAGGGAGCAGACTCCCCACTGAGCAGGGAGTCTGATTTGGAACTTGATCCCAGGACCCTGAGATCATGACCTGAGCTGAAATTAGATGCTTAACCAATTGGGCCCCCCTGGAAATTTTATTAGTTAACTTCAAAAACATGTATATATTGCTTAAGATCTTTCTCAGGACTTGAACATGATACCCCTGAGATCATTTGCCAGAAGTAGAATATAGAAAACAAAAAAATAAATACAAGAAGACAAAAGTGTTGGGAGGCCTGGGTGGCTCAGTGGTTGAGTGTCTACCTTCGACCCAGGGTGTGACCCTGGAGCCCCAGGATCGAGTCCCACATCGGACTCCCCACAGGGAGCCTGCTTCTCCCTCTGCCTGTGTCTCAGCCTGCCTCTCTGTCTCATGAATAAATAAAATCTTCAAAAAAATAAAAAGACAAGAGTGTTGAGTAGTGTCTATCTTTTGTGAAGGCTCTAAGCTAAGCCTACTCTGGCTCTGCTCTTTTCTATTAAAAAGGAACATCAGTGTTTGCAATGATAAACACTTATGGCACCAAATACAGTCTTCCTTCTTGTAGGATCTGAAAGACTGAAAGATTGTTATCTTCACTAAGAGGCAAGTATTATTGCAGATGGCAAATGGAAACATCTCACCCACCACACCAGGTTCTGTGGTCAGTGGGTCCTGGTTTTTATTGTCTGCCTGGTGGACCTCCTATGTTCTCTATGAGCAATTGACATGCCCACTCCGAGCTACATTTTATTCCTGTGTAGGGAAAGAATTCCTGTTACGTTTGGGTGTTTTTTAAAGAATTTATTTGAGAGAGTGAGCACACGGAGGGAAGGGGCAAAGGGAGAAGCAGACCTCCACTAGGCAGGAAGCCTGATGTGGGGCTTGATCCCAGGACCCCTGGGATCATGACCTGAGCCAAAGGCAGATGCTTAACTGACAGCCACCTGGGTGCCCCAGAATTCCGGTATATTCATACTGTGGTACCATTGGTGTAGGTCACTATCCCCAACGGCACTCAGTAAGCCTATATATTCAGCAAATACTTGCCAAGTACCCATTATGCTAAATACTGTTCTTTGCATAGAACACACAGTGGTGAATAAAGTTCATTGCAAATACCATGTTCTGATACAACTGAGGTGGCCCAGCTGGGGAATGGTCCCGGTGATCAAGGAAAGCCAATCATTGGTGACTTGAGCAGAACTGACTTGAGCATCTCCCAGCCATGATGGTGCTGGGTAATTGGGTGCGTAGAGATGGCTGAGGTCCAGGCTTTGCCCTGATGAATTCTTTCCCAATCCCCAAGCCCATGTGTGCCTGATCCACTTCCCCTGCACAAAAGTTTGGACTTGAGGCCAGAGGTGAGTATGTCCTACGACGGAGATGGCTGCGCAGGTGAATGATCTTGGCACGTGGAGCTATAGGAAACACAGTTTTATTTTTAAGGTTTTATTTATTCATGAGAGACAGAGGAGCAGAGACATGGGGCAACCCCAAGCATATATAGGCAGAGGGAGTAGCAGGCCCCATGCAGGGAGCCTGATGTGGGACTCGATCCCAGGACCCCAGGATCATGCCCTGTGCCAAAGGCAGGTGCTCAACTGCTGAGCCATGCAGGCATCCCAGGAAACGCAGTTTTAGAGTTTGAGACTTGAGTTCCACGTCCCTCCCCCCACCACCACTTTATCCTGAACTGCAGCTGCCAACTCCATGCTCAGTGAGTGACAGGTGTGGGCCTGGAGCCAAATCTGGCCCCTTTGCTTCCTGGCTCTAGACTTCAAGTTTCTGAAGGCTCTCCCCTGCCATTTCTATGTCCAGTGGGGTTATAACAGCCCCCTTAAGATGATGCAGTCCATTTGAAATTATGTGCCGAGTGCTCTTTAAATAACTTGGCTTTCATTTCATTGTCCCTATTTTACAGAGGAGAAAGGCGAGGCTCTCAGAAGAGAAATAGCTTAGCCCAGGTCACCCAGTCAGGAAGTGGCTTGTGAAGATAAATAGTGATTATGGTAGGGCCTTACTAGCCTTAAGACCCAGCATATAATACTTGGTCCTTGAGAGTGGGGGCTGTTCCTGGCGACCAAAAGGCCGCCTTGTTCTGTCCTTGAACACAGGAAATTCCAAGATAGTTTTCTGTACTAGCTGCCTGTTTCTGTTCTTGGAGGGGCCCAGGTACCCAAACAGCCTAGAATTGACAAAGATGGAATTGAATATCTCAACCTGCCTATCTGGGCCTCTGATGGTTGAGGTGGGGCAGGAGGTAGGGGTTGCTGTCACTTGGAGCGGCCTGGGCTGCTTTGGACCTATTTGGACATTTTCTTGGGCAGGCTGCCCTCACCCTGTCTTTGAAATGGTTCTGGCTGGGCAGCAGCCTCTAGGTATTGTGGGTGAAATTTGGGACCGGTTAAGGGTGGAGACAGGATGGAGAACACAGGTTTCCTTGTGTTGCTGGAGAGAGGGAGGGCAGAAGGAAATTGGAGACCCCATTTCCCCCTCAGTCACTCCCTTGCTCAGTCCATGATGGCTGGGTCGCCAGTGTTCCTCGGTATCATTGTTTTGCTGTCTGCCTTCCTAGCGCCTAGTGTCGGGGGCCGTGCCATGCCCAAGCTGGCTGACCGCAAGCTGTGTGCTGATGAGGAATGCAGCTGTAAGACTTGGGGGCTGGGGGGCCTTGGGAGCTTGGGTTGCCAGCCTGTGTGGAGGGTGCTGTCATTCCCTTCTATTCCTTCCCCAGACCCCATCTCCATGGCTGTGGCCCTTCAGGACTACGTGGCCCCCGACTGCCGTTTCCTGACCATACACAGGGGCCAAGTTGTGTATGTCTTCTCCAAGCTGAAGGGCCGAGGGCGGCTCTTCTGGGGAGGCAGTGTGAGTCTTGGGAGAACAGAAAAAGAAAGGATATGGGGCTAGGGTGGGAGTGCATCCTAGTTTTCCACCCAAAGGGAAAGTTTGAGGGTGTAGACTGAAATAGTTTGGCCGGGGGAGAGGGTATTGTACTCTTTTTTGTTTATTCATGAGAGACATAAGCAGAGGGAGAAGCAGGGTCCCCATGGGGAGCCTGATGCCCAGGACCCCAGGATCATGACCCAAGCCAAAGGTAGTCTCTCAATTACTGCAAGCCATCAAAAAATAATAAGCAAATTCGTGCTCCTTTGAGAATTTTTTTTTTTAAAGACTTTACTTTTTGGGATCCCTGGGTGGCTCAGCAGTTTAGCACCTGCCTTCATTCGGCCCGGGGTCCCACCTGATGTGGGACCCAGGATCAAGTCTCACATCAGGTTGCCTGCATGGAGCCTACTTCTCCCTCTGCCTGTGTCTCTGCCTCTCTCTCTCTCTCTCTCTCTCTCTCTCTCTCTCTCTCTCTCTGTGCCTCTCATAAATAACTTTAAAAAAATAAGGATTTTAGTCTTTTCATGAGAGACATGGGGAGAGAGAGGCAAAGACAGAGGTGGAGGGAAAAGCAGGTTCCCTGTGGGAAGCCTGATGTGGGACTCAATCCCAGGACCCCAGGATCATGACCTGCACCAAAGGCAGATGCTCAACCACTGAGCCACCCAGGGGCCCCTCCTTTGAGAATTAATACCCATTGAGTGGGTGGCTACTTGAGGTGGTCAGGCAGGGCCTCCACACAGTGACTGTAAGAGAGCTGAGTGACAAGCATGGAGCCAGTCCTCTAGAAATCAGGAAGAGGAAAAGTGCTATGGTCTTCAGCAGGAACAAGTTTGCCATCCTCCCAGAACCCTGGCTTTGAATTCTTCCTCTCCAGGTTCAGGGAGATTACTATGGAGATCTAGCTGCTCGCCTGGGCTATTTCCCCAGTAGTGTTGTACGTGAGGACCAGACCCTGAAACCTGGCAAAATCGACGTGAAGACAGATGTGAGTGACTTGGGGGGCTGGCAGGGATCCGGAGGGAGGACCCTGAGGTTGTGATGATGGGCAAAGATGCTCCTGCCCTTGGCTCCCTGGCAGTGTAGCTGTGTGCACTGGGACAAATTCCCTGCCTCGGTTTTCTTATCTGTAAAATGGGGGAGTGATTTTTTTTTTTTTTTTGAAGTCCCTGTTAGATTGAGAGGTGCAAAGATTGGAGGACTCTGGACTAATTTGCATAGCACATGTTTGGCCAAACCTGGCCCCTGCCACAACAAAAACCACTAGATCCTTTGTGGTGTGACCGCTGGTTTTCTCCCCACTGTTTACCCTTTCTCTTTTTCAGAAATGGGATTTCTACTGCCAGTGAGCTCAACCTACCACTGTTCCTGCTGTGGGTTTTTTTTTTTTTTCCCTTCTGGCTTTATACAAATATATCAGCCAAGTGCAAAATGCAGGTCTCCGTGGTCTTTCTTTGGGGGGCGGGGGGGGGGGCGGTGTAACAAAGGAAATGTTTCCCCAGGTTCATGAATTTAGCCAGTCAACTCATTGACTCTCGTGACGTCAGTGGTTGCTAGGCAGACTTCCACTAAATGCTCTCTGCTCCGAGCTGGGTACCAGAGGTGGGCTAAACTTAGATACACAAGCAAATGAGAAGGCGGAATAACCTGAACAGACCGGTTGCGGGTTTTTTAGTGTCCTCTCTAGACCGAGGGGAGGGAGTTGAACTGTTGGGAAGGAGCCAATAAGGCCACGAGGAAGACCTAAATCACAGAATAACAGAATAAGAGGTTTTCGTGGAAGACCATCTGCAAATGGAAGGGGGAGGTTAGCCAGCGCGTACCCCCCCCCCCCCCCCCCCCCCAGTTTTCGTCTTTCTTGTCTTTGAGGTCTGAAAAAAGCGCTCCCCAGCTCGATACCCGCTCCTCTTCGGGGTCTTTCTGTCAATCCTGTCCATGCCCCCTTCTTTGCAGCCGTGCCCCCGCCCCCAGGTCCGCTCCTACCCAATCCGGAGTCTCGACTCTGCACCCGTACTCCTGACCAAATCCGTTTCTCAGCGGGGCTAAAGCATCTCCGTACGCTCCCTTCCCACCTGCTCCGCCAATCGCTCGTCTTGGTCCCGCCCCCCTTGGCCCGTCCCCTCTCGCGCGGCCAATCCGCGCCCTTTGTCCCGCCTCCCGGCCGCCGAGTTCGCCAATCCCTGCCCTCGGGAAGCGTGGCCTGGTATCCCGCAGCCCTAGCGGGTCGCGCTGTGGGGGGTGGAGGCGGAAGTGGCGGCGCCGGTCCCGGGAGTAGGAAGGAGCCGGGGCTGCAGCCGGAGTGGAGCGGCTGCCAGCCGAGGAGCAGGCGCGGCCGCGGCGCCATATTGCGGCCCCGAGCGGCCGCGACCGAGTCATGGCCGAGACCTACGGTGAGGGTGGTGGGCCGGAGTCACGGTCTGGGGTCTGGGCCCAGGGAGGATGCGGCCTTTGGGGAGTGGGGCGGGGCCTTATGTGCCAGGGGGCGGGGTCTGGCATGGGGCAGGGCCTAGTGGATGCTGGGAGGGGTTTAATGGGTACGAGGCTGGGCTTCATGGATTTGGGCGGAGCCTGAGGGTCTGGTGTGTGGGTTAAATAGATCTGGGGCGGGATTTGAGGGAGCCAGTCTTGATGGACTTGGGCAGGCCTTGAAGGAAAGGATGGTTCTTACTGTGTCGGGGCGGAGTCTGGATGGATGGGGTGGGGCTGACTGTGTGAATGGCAGGGCTTGGGGATGGTGGGCTGGGAGAACCCCGAGGGGTTGCTGTGGATCCTGGGATTGCTCTGGCTGGAGAGGGCTGCAGTGGGGTTGGGGATGCGTCGTCCTTGAATTAGGTGGTGGGAGGGACTAGTGGCAAGGGGTGGGTGGGGCTTAAACTTGAGAGGGCCTTGGGCCGAGGAAGGGATGGAGGGACTGAGAATTGGAGAATCCGGATGGATGGATGAATAGGAGGTGGGAGGACAGGGTGCCGTAGAAACAGCACGGGTGTAAGAATCAGAAGGAGCTATGTTCCTTCAACGAGTAGAGAAAAACCGAGGGAACAAGTGCAAAGATCCTGAGGTGAGAACCAGCTTGCCATTTTCAGGGAATAGACTGAAGGCCCCAGGCTAGAATAGAGTGAATGAGAACGTGGTAGGAGGTGAGGTCGTGATGGGCAAGGGCAAGGCTGTCACCCTGGGTAACATGGATCTTGAGAGGCTTTAACAACATCATAGCTAAGCTTTTGAGCTCTGGAGCCAGTTGAGCTGGGTTCGAATCCCAGCTATGCCCAGCTATGGGGTCTTGGGTAGACCAGTTAACCTTTCTGGCCTCAGTGTCCTCATCTGGAAGATGGAGATACTTGTTGGTATACCTCCCTTGTAGTGTTTTTCTGAGGATTAAGTGAGCTTGCCGTAGTAAAGAGCTCTAGCACTGTGCCTGTTATGTGGTAAGCACTGTATATGAATTGTCTGTTGTTACTGTTGCTCTGTTTCTGCCTGTGTCTGTTTGTCCCCTTGTAACTGTGATGGTCTCTTGGTTTCCATCTTTTGCCCTGTATCATTCTCTCCATATGGGTTTCCCTGATTTTGGCTCCATCTGCTCAGACTTCCTCTTCAAATTCCTGGTGATTGGCAGTGCAGGAACTGGCAAATCATGTCTCCTTCATCAGTTCATTGAGAATAAGTGTGAGTTTCTGGGAGTGGTCCCGGGAGCACTGAACTGTGGGTGTGGGCATAGCGTGGGCAGGGGCAGGGCTGGCCGTAGGTACAATTTCAGTGCTGGCTGCCTGGCCCTCGCCTTTGCTAGATCCTCCTTGAGGATCTCAGTCACCCCAGCAATGAGAATGGTGCTGAGGAAGCTTGGGAGGACAGGGAAGCTTCTGAGCCCCTGCACTGCCTCTTCTCTCCTTCCCACTCCCAGTCAAACAGGACTCCAACCACACAATCGGCGTGGAGTTTGGATCTCGGGTAGTCAACGTGGGTGGGAAGACTGTGAAGCTCCAGATTTGGGACACAGCCGGCCAAGAGCGGTTTCGGTAGGTGGGGGCCGGGCTCCCAAGGGAGGGGGGCAGAGGAAAGAGGAGACAAAATGAGATAGAGGGACAGAGAGAGAGGTGTGTGCAGTCACTTGGAGGTATGACGGAAGCACAGAGACAATGAGAGGGCAGGCGAGGCTGCGGGAGAAAAGCAGAGACTCAGTACAGGTGCCTATTATAGCCAGAGCTAGCAGGGGTCCTGGAGAGAGAGCAAGGATTGCAAGGGAGAATGAGGCTGAGAAAGAAACATAATGAAAGGAGAGACCCACAGACCCTAGAGAGACGGCAGTAGATCGAGCCATGAGGCTGGAGAGATGGAGATTTGTGCCTGGGGAAAGGCGCTTGGGGTGGGGGTCAGGGGTAGAGGTGGAAAGAGAGAAATTGAAAGAGAGGGAAACTGAGGAAGAGATACACTCAGAATTAGACAGAGAGACAGAGACTGAGAAGAAGAGCAAGGGAAGGATGATAAAGAGACACAAAGAGAAATAGGTCCAAGCCGGAGAGGGAGGATGGGACAGGAGGAGCCAGAGAGATGGAGAAATGGATGTTGTGTGGCGGGGGAGAGAGAATGGCGGAGGGCTCAGCATACAGTGTGTCTTCAAGAAATGGCTGCAGACAAGGTGGTTGGTGCACAGAAACCCTGAGTTTAAGAGACAGAGAGGAGGGACACGAGGGAATTGAGTCCATGGAGAAGTGTGGTCCCTAGCCAGCACGGCGTCGTAGCTGCTAAGTTAATATTGGTGATATTGTTGATATCACCATGTGAGAGAGACAGAGAGAAGGCGAAGGGTGAGTGGCTGGCGCTGGGTTTGTGCTAAGTGCTTAGTGAGTGCTTGTGGAATGGTTGAATTCGAGGAGGACCCAGACAGGTGACACGGAGATGCAGGCAGATGCAGCCACCCTGGGAAGAGGGCCTCCCCAAGATGCAGCAGGAGAGGGACAAGCCAGTGTAGTTGCAGAGCACTTGGCCAGGAATGGGCAAAGGGAAGAAGGCGAAATGAGGCATGAGTGAATGCATGAGAAATCAAGAGTGAAGAAGAGGGACTCCTAGGTGGCTCAGCGGTTGAGTGTCTGCCTTTGGCTCAGGGCCCAAGGGGTCCTGGGATCGAGTCCCACATCAGGCTTCCCGCAGGGAAGACTGCTTCTCCCTCTGCCTATGTCTCTGCCTTTCTCTCTGTGTCTCTAAAGAATAAAGAAAATCTTAAAAAAAAAAAAAAAAAAGGATGAGAGAACCAGAGCCAGAGAGACACACAGAGATACAGAGACATAAGGAAGTGAGAGAGACACACATGTTAGAGAGATGGACGGAAAGACACAGACCACTGAAGAGAAAGGGAACACAGGGACACAGAGTCAAAGACAGGGAGAGCCTCTGAGGCCGATGGACAGACAGCTAAGGGAGATTGAGGGAGACAAGGAGAGAGACCAGCAGAGAAGGAAATTGTGGTGAGACCAGAACACCGCTAGCTTCTGGGGGATAGGTCAGCAGTAAAGGCCGGGGGGTGGGGGGGCCCTCTGAGCCACCAGCATCAGTCTCTCTCCGCAGAAGGGGGCAGTCTCAGGGCAGACCCCAGCCTCGGGGGTGACTGGGTCCCCCTGGCCCCACAGGTCGGTGACACGGAGTTACTACCGAGGGGCGGCTGGAGCCCTGCTGGTGTACGACATCACCAGGTGGGTGCACGGAGAGAGTGGGGCAGGGCTGGGGTGGGGGCCCCCTATCCTGTGCCTGCCCTCCTCCTCTCTCCCTTCTCCATAGCCGGGAGACATACAACTCGTTGGCTGCCTGGCTGACGGACGCCCGCACGCTGGCTAGCCCCAACATCGTGGTCATCCTCTGTGGCAACAAGAAAGACCTGGACCCTGAGCGTGAGGTCACTTTCCTGGAGGCCTCCCGCTTTGCCCAGGAGAATGGTGAGGACCTGCTGGTGGGCCAGTGGGGGAGGGGATTGGGCTGAGGAGCAGGGGGTGTCCCCTGGGGCCCACAGCTCCCGGCCTCTGTGGCTCTCCCTAGCAGAGGAATGCGGAGATTTAGAGGTCTGGGTTCAAATTCGAGTGTTGGCCACATGTGAGCCGTGTGACCACTCTGGTCCTGTCTCCCTGTCTGGAAAAGGGGAGTCACGATGTTTCTGCCTCACATAGCATGTGATGCTTAAGGGAGTTGGTCACGGAGAGCCCTTGGCACTGCCTGGACACAGCAGCGGGCGCTTGATGAATGTTGGCTGCTAAGAAGGTTTCGGCCAGTGCTGGGTATTGGTGTAACGTGGAGGTTGCAAACTCCGATGGCCCGAGGGGACAGGCCTGTTTTGTGATTAAGGGAGACAGGATAGGGTGGACCCCAAGTTAGCAGGCACCAGCATTCGGGGTGTAGACAGATCCCACAGCCACGTCAAAAGGTGTGCAAATATAAACTCATTTGAAAAGTTCGTGTTGGTCAAACATCTACTGGCTCGGGGTCTGTCCATGTTCCTCCAGCTTGTAACCTCCAGGTTGAGACGATGTTTTGCCATCAGAAAGATATGGCTTTGAGGCTAAAGGGTTGTCTGTGGTGGGCCTGGGCCTGTCCCAGATGGTGGTAGGGACATAGCGTTAAAGACACCCTAGGCCCAGCTCTCACAGGCTCACAGTCCAGTGAGTAGGGAAGGGAGACACCACCCTTTCCAGTGATAGCCCAGAGAGGTCAGGGCTGGGGTAGGGGAGGCACTGGGGGCTTTGGGAGCCTGAGGAGGGGGAGGGCACCTGATCCATGCTGGGAAGTCAGGGAGGACTTTCTGGAGGAGGAGGCATATTAGCAGGAACCACCTGGGGAGGGGGTCCCTTGGTGGCAGGCCAATGGTAGGTGCAAAGGCCTGGAGTAGTAAGGGCAGAGGTGGTAGGTCAGAGTCAAGGGAAGGGCAGGGACTCACCGAGGCCCTGCCCCCCAGAGCTAATGTTCCTGGAGACTAGTGCCCTCACGGGTGAGAACGTGGAAGAGGCTTTCCTGAAGTGTGCCCGCACCATCCTGAACAAGATCGACTCAGGTGAGGCCCCTGACTGCCCAGAGTGGGAGTGGGAGTGGAAGGCAGGGCCCAGAAGTCTCCAGGACACTAGTCCTGACCTCTCTCCTGTCCCCCTCCCCTCAACCCCCAGGTGAGCTGGACCCCGAGAGGATGGGCTCAGGCATTCAGTACGGGGATGCTTCCCTCCGCCAGCTGCGGCAGCCTCGGAGTGCCCAGGCCGTGGCCCCTCAGCCCTGTGGCTGCTGAGACATGTGGAGCCAGGTGGGAGCCCAGGTGGGAGCCTGGGCCTGGGGATGGCAGGGGTGGGGTCCCAGCAAGGGGGAATGTGGAGCAGAGACAGAGACACAGAAAGGGAGAGGTGACAAGAGAAAGGGTGAGAAAGAACGATGCAGAAACAGTTGCATGAAAGGAGCCATCGTCCTGGCCTCGGGGACGTCCTTTCCATCTTGCCACCAGCTCCCTGCCCCGGATCTCTGACCCACCCATTCATAATTCAGCAAATATTGAGCGAGTGTCTGCTGTGTGCCAGATCCTGTTCAGGCAGTGGGCCAAACAATCCCTGCCCTCGTGGAGCCGACATGCTCTTGGGAGGAGGCAGGCAATAAACAAGACACATAAGAAAATGATACAGTAGTTAAGAAGATAAGAGTTATGGAGAAAAATAAAGGGAAAGCGAGGGGTAGGGAGGTGAGGAGTGGAATTTTCCATGATGAGGGAATCCCTCCCTGAAAAGGTGACATTGGAGCAAAGACCTGAAGCTAGGGGAATGAGGTGGGGGGTGTCATATGGGTCCCTGGGGGCTAGTGTTCTAGGCAGAGAGAACAGCCAATGCAAAGGCCCTGAGGTAGAAGCATGCCTGAGCTGGGTGAGGAGGTCCAGGGAGGCCAGCATGGCTAGAGTGGAGTACATGTGTGTATTGGGGGGTAGGGGAGGTAAGAAGAGATGAGGTCAGGGGTGGGGGGAGAAGATCAGATAGGGCTTTGTTGTCCATGAGGAGGCTCTGGGTTATACCCCAGTTGGGATGGGGAGCCGTGGGAGGGCTCTGAGCAGAGAAGGGACAGGACCTGATGCAGGTGTTCCCAGGATCCCTCTGGCTGCATATAGAGGAGAGGAGGGTGTGGGCAGGAGTGGTTGCTGAGAGACCAGTGAGAGACTACTGCAGAGTCAGGCTGAGAGACCATGGTGGACAGGACGTGGGGTGCGGGTGCCCTTAGAGGACAGACTGAGTCTTGCCCCTCTTGATATAGCCACTAGGTCTTTCTAAAGCACAAATCTAATTCTGTCCCTCCCCTGTTTAAAACCACCCATGGCTCCCAGGGTCTGTGGGACACAGCCGGAGGCTCCTAGCCTGGTTTTTGCCCCTGCCAGCCTCATCTGTCTCAACTCACACACCCCTCCCCACCTCTCAGGCTGCTGTAGCCACACTGAAGTTCTCCCCGTTTCTCTGGGTCTTTGTTTACGCTGTTCCCTCTGCCAGGAACACTGTTCCTTCCCTCTCTTCCCTCCTCTGCCTCCTCCAGGAAGCCTTGCTTCCCCTATGCTTGGTCCGCACTCCTTTCTGGGCTTGCAAGGTCCTGCAGGATGAGGTCCCCTCCCCACCTCTTTGAGAGCGTGTGTGTCTTGCCAGTTCTCCCCTGTGCTTCACGCCCCCGGCCTCCCCTGCTTCCAGCCCTTGGCGGCTCCAGGGTGGCTGTGGGGAAAAGTGCTTAGACCTTGGATACACTTTGAAGGCAGAGCCAACATGATTTCCTGATGAATGGACATGGCATTTGAGAGAGAGGAGTCAAGGGTGAGTGTTTCAGGCATCCCTCTTTTCCTCCCGTGCCTCTGCATCTGCTGTGCCCCGGCCTCTTTTCTTATGCCAGCTGCCACTCCTCATCTGGTCTTCACTAAAATGACTTTTCCTGCAGGACACCTTTATCAGCTTCCCAGATGGGGGGTCACTGCCTCCAACTGGGTGGTCTCACAGCTGCCCCCTACTCTTTAAAGCATCCAGCTCTGCACACTTGGTCGTGATCAAGTTTGTCTTTCCCATCTGGGAAGGGAAGGATCGGTGATAGGTCGAAAATTGCAGAGCCAGGCTGCCTGGGTTTCAGCTCTGACTCTGTCACTTCCTACCTGCACAAACCTGGGCAAATTATTTAACCACTCTGGGACTTGTTTTTTTTCACCTGTAAAATGGGGTTAATAATAGGGCCTCCCCTCCTGTGGGTGTTGAGAAGATTAATGATATCAAGTCATGTGAAGTCCTTAGCACAGAGCCTGATGCTTAGTAAAGACTTGATAGATGAGAGCTGTTTATTATTTTTCTTTTTACTATCCACTTTAACGAATCTGGGCTGTGGAGAAATGGATGGGTGGGTATTCTTCACCCGAGGGCTTAGTATATAGCATCCGTTTCAGAGTTTGCCCTCAGTGAATCAAATGTAGTAAGACAGTGCTTTTTCAAACATTGTTGACTACAATCTTCAGGATAAAATACATTAAATTAAATAAGTTAATTTATTTCAGATTTTTATTTATTTGAGAGAGAGCCAGTGAGAGAGAGCAGGAGCTGGAGGAGGGGCAGAGGGAGAAGCAGTCTCCCCACTGAGCAGGGAGCCCCACGCAAGACTCGGTCCAGGACGCTGCCATCATGACCTGAGCTGAAGGCAGCTGCTCAACCCACTGAGCCACCCAGGTGCCCCAAGAAAATACATTTTATGTCTCGATCTGATGCAGTCACATGCACGTAAAGCTAAGACATATTTTTCTAGCACTAATATTCTTTGCTTTTTTTTTTTTTATTGAGATGAAATTCACAACGGCATACATTTAGCCATGAAAATGTTCCAAAACATTTTCACAGTCACTCCCCATTCCCCCTGCCAGCCTCTGACACCCACCAATCTTGCCTGCTATGTCTGTGGAGCAACATTCTTATTACATATGATGCCACTCTGATATTTTCTATTCTATTTTATTCTATCTCATTGGAAAAGTGGCCAGGGCCCACCAAACTGATTTCCCAACCCACTAATGCAGTGCTGCACACTGAAATCACCTGGAGAGCTTTAAAAGAGTCTGATGCCTGGGCCTCACCCCAGAGATTCTGAAGGGATTTCCGGATTTCTAGAAGCTCCCAGGTAATGCTATCGTAGCTGAAGCAACAACTACTAACCGAAGGTGTCTCCTCAGTTTGGAAAACACTGGAATGATCTGGGGTGATCCAGGAACATAGAGGGACACAGAGATACAAAGGTGGGAGTGTGAAATTTAGATATTGAAATATCCTGCTGCAGACTCACTGGGTCAGCTCTCTGAGACAAACAGGGAGATGCAAGTACCCTCAGAGAGACAGCCACAAATTGCAGACAAGAAATAGAAAATCAGACAATGTAGAAACTCTGGAAGAAAGAGAAAAGATACGGACAGACAGACACAGATAGGAAGACAGGAAGATACCCAGAAATGAGACAGAGACACCGGCTGGACAGACCCAGGATCCCTCTAGTTCACTACACACTTTTCTTTCAGCTCACCTGTTCTCCAGGACCAGCCCTGCCCTTCTGGCCGGGGCCCAGACCCAGGCCCTGGGAGGCCGAGCCCCTCACCTGTCCTGGCCCCAGAGAAGCTGCCCCGCCACCTGTTCCCCTTCCCTGGCCTGGTGGGGCCTGGCTGAGGGGCAAGACTGAGCCACGGGGGAAGGGGGAATCCGTACCTGCTGCTGCTTCCTCTGTCTTGGCTAACCCCTGTCCCCCCGGAACCCCTAACCATACTCGAAGAGTTCCCAAAGCCTGAGACCTGGGCATTTGGCCCCAGCTCCCCGCCATTGCGAGTACGTGTTATTTATTGCCTGGAGGCCTGTCCAGTCCCCACTCCACCCCCATAAAGCATTGTTTACACCTGTGTCTTGGCCTCTGTTATTTTGGGGTGATGGGGAGGGAGGGGAGATGGAAGAGGTCCCTGATGGAAGAACCATGTGTCATGGTGTTTGGGGGCCATGTTTTTGGATTGGATATGGTATGGGGGTACACCATGACTCCAGTGGTCTTGTGGAGGGAATTTGCAACTGCACGTGTTGTGACAAGGCATGCTGGAAGTCCACCTGTGGGGCGCTGATGTCCTGTGTTTGTGACCTGTATGATGGTACCTGTAGGAATATGTGCTGATTGTGTGTGATACTGTTGCCTGTGACTACTTTGTGTCCTTAGTGATTGTAACCATGAGGCTGGTGTTGTTTGGGACCAAGGCCAGGGAATGAAAATTAAGGCCAGGAGGTAATACCCATGCATGTTTGATGCTAGAAAGTCCCAGGCCATGTCTGACTGTTGTGTGTGTGACACTGTGTGTATGTCCCTGAGGTCTGTGTGTGTCTTGTGTGAATTTGGCACCCTTGACACGCCTGCGTGTGACCATGAACCCTGAGTATGCTCCTGAGGACTCTGTGGGCCTTTGTGCAACTTGCGCATATTTGAGACTTGTGCATACTTGATACTGGTGTATATCTCTTGTGTCCTGAGGAACTGACATACTTGCAAGTACTCTGCCAGGGACAGGTGCAGCCCCCCCTCAGGACACTTCCAGCTTCTCTGCCATCCCCAAGTCCGCACTAACCCACTCACAGGGTAGGCCTGACCCCTGAGCCTGCGGCCTCTTCCCCGCCCCCCCACCTCCGCTCTGGCGATGGTGGAGGGGGCAGGGCATTTAGATAACCTCATCTGCATAGTCCTTCCAGGCTAGGTCACCTAACATGTTCCTAGACCCGAGGCTGTCAGACAAATGTCCTGTCTGCGAACTCTGCGTAGCTTTCCTAGGTTGCTTTATTTAGATTCTCACAATTGTCCCGACAGGGCAGGGTGGAGCGGGTCTTACTGTGGCACATCCCTTCCAGTCTTCCTCCCTTAGGGACCTTCCACAGCTTCTTTCCCTCCTTTATAAAAAGTACTTAAGTAAATGACTAATGTGCACGTTTCTATACGTTTCTCTACTAAATGCGCAGACATTTCTTTTTTTTTTTTTTTTTTTTGACATTTCTCTATCACAGTCCTACTCTGGGGCTGGGAGAAGGCGGGACTGCCCATGTAAATAATATTATTTGCATGTCACTTTCCACCGCTCGGTGCTCCGAGGGGTGGGCCGGCCCATGCAAATAACGCTATTTGCATGCCCCTCCCACGTCGTTTGGCCTAACCGTTGAACTCCCTCAGGCCTTCGCTCCTCGCCCGTAAGGGGCGGAGCGCAGCACGCAAATGAGCCTCCCGTTGGCGACCGACCCATTTCCCCTCTCTCGGGGGGCGGGGGGGGTTGTCCTGCGCTACCTTGCTCCGCCCCGCGCGGCTCGCGCCTGCGCACGCGCGGTGTCCTCCGCGGGCGCGGTCACGTGCCCACCGGGCGAGGCGGGGGCGGAGCGTCGCGGGAGGTGGGGGCGGGGTATGGCGCGCTGTGCGGCGCTGGGCGGCTGGCACAAACGGCGGCGCCGAGGCCGGAGGAAAAAGCTCGGTGAGGAGAGCTCGGGGAGGGAAGGGAGCGGGGAGCGAAGGGAGCGAAGGGGGCGAAGAAGGCTCTCGGGGCGGGGCGCCGGCGCGAGCCGGGCGGGGTGTGGGGGCGCGCGGCGGCCCGGCGTGGCGGAGCGCGGCGAGCGGGGGGAGGGAAGGAGGGGGCAGGGCGTGGGGGAGGGAGCGCGCCCGGCTCGTTGAGTGCCGGCCGTTGGAGGGTAGGGGTGGGGGCGGAGGGCGCGTGCCGGCGGGCGGGAGGGGGGAGGGGAGCGGGCGCGGGGGCCCAGCGGCCCCCCGGCCCGGCCGCGGTCGCCTCCAGCGCCCCGAGCGGGGAGGCCCGCACCGAAGGGGGTTGGGAGGGGCCGCCTTCCCCCGTCCTGTCCCCGAGTGCGTGAGCCCTCCCCCGCCCTCCCCCCGCGTCGCCGTGGACCCTCCTCCCGCGGCTGCCTTCCGTCTGTCTGTCTGTCTTAGGCCCTCCCTTCCGTCTGGGTGTGTGTGAGCCGCCGGCAGGCTTCCTCTCGTTGGGCTCAGGTTGACCCCTCCGCCCCGGTCTGTCCCGCTGTCTCAGGCCCGCCCTCCCAGCTTCTCCCCGGTCGGCTTTTCCGCTTCTGGGCCCCCCATTCTCTTTGTCTCTGGACTCCCCGGTTTGCTGTGTGTGTGCAGCCCCCCGGTCCCGCCGTGCGTGTCTGGAATCCCGAGGCCGATCTCCTGCTCCCCACTGCTTCCCCGCTGCCCCAGCATTCCTTTTCTACTTTAGGTCTTCTCTGTCTTTTCTGTTTTTTCTCTCTCTCTCTCTCAGGATGCTCTCCCGCAGCCCCCACCACAGTTCTGTGTCTCTGGGTCATCTTCCCAGCCTCACTCCTCTCTCCGTGATTGTCACCCCCCTCCCCAGTTCTCATGGTTTTCTCTCCAATGTGGCCTCGGGTTTGGGGTGTCTGTGTAGCCAAGTCTGCCTTCCTCTCTATTGCCCCTGCTACCCTTCACCTCTACCCCAGCTGGAGTACCTCTAGCTCTTCTCACATTCCTTTTTCTCTCTTTCGCCCTTCAGCCACCCTGACGGGTCCTTTCCCAAGCCCCTAGGGGCAGCAGAGGACTTGGGGACCAGCAAGCACCCTCAGGGCGCGAGAAGAGCCTCTGCTGCCTGCCCTGCCTCACCCTGTCCTTCGCCAGGCTGAGCCACCCCGGCCCCCGGCTGCATCAAGTGGAGGAGGCGGAGGCGGAGGAGGGTGGCACCATGGGCCCGGGCCGTGCCCTCCATGCCCGGGGGATGAAGACACTGCTGCCATGGACAGCCCGTGCCAGCCGCAGCCCCTGAGTCAGGCTCTTCCTCAGTTGCCGGGTTCTGTGTCAGAGCCCTTGGAGCCTGGCCGGGCCAGGATGGGGGTGGAGAGTTACCTGCCCTGTCCACTGCTACCCTCCTACCACCGCCCAGGAGCACCTGGTGAGGCCTCGGCGGGGAGTGGGACCCCCAGGGCCACAGCCACCTCCACAACAGCCAGCCCCCTGCGGGAGGGCTTCGGCGGGCAGGATGGTGGCGAGCTGCGCCCGCTGCAGAGTGAGGGCGCTGCAGCACTGGTCACCAAGGGGTGCCAGCGACTGGCCGCCCAGGGTGCCCGGCCTGAGGCCCCCAAACGGAAGTGGGCAGAGGATGGTGGGGATGCCCCAGCACCCAGCAAGCGGTCCTGGGCCAGGCAGGAGAACCGGGAGGCAGAAGCCGAAGGGGAGGGCGGCATGGGCTGCAGCAGTGGCAATGGAGAGGCCAGCGTGGGGCCGCGGGAGGAGGTGCTGCCCGCCGCACCTGAGCGTCTGGCCCTGGACTATATTGTGCCCTGCATGCGGTACTATGGCATCTGTGTCAAGGACAGCTTCTTGGGGGCGGCATTGGGTGGCTGCGTGCTGACTGAGGTGGAGGCCCTGAAGCGGAGCGGGCGCCTGCGTGACGGGCAGCTGGTGAGCCAGCGGGCTATCCCGCCACGCAGCATTCGTGGGGACCAGATTGCCTGGGTGGAAGGCCATGAGCCGGGCTGCCGAAGCATTGGGGTCCTCATGGCCCATGTGGATGCTGTGATTCGCCACTGCGCTGGGCGCCTAGGTGGCTATGTCATCAACGGGCGCACCAAGGTAAGACTTGCAGGGCCTTGTGTGGAGGGGGCCCCCCAGTACTTGTTTGTTGGAGACCTGGTGCTTTGAGCATCAACGCCCTTGAAGATAGGCTTCAGGGGTCACAAAAGGATTTAGGCAGCTCTAGTGGAGTAAATGTTGGTGTTGGAGTTTGATTTGGGCTCTTCCTTCCTGGGAGGATTTTGGGGGTTGTGCTCTTACTCTTTCTCCGATCCCCTATCTTTTCATCCATCCCTGTCTCATCTCTTCTTTCAGTCGTTTCTGGTCTGTCCTCTGGTCTGTCTGTTCTGTCTCCCAGGAGGAGTGGGGAGGGTGGCGGTGGTGAGGCCAGTGCCAGGCTGAGGGAGGAGGTGCTGCCTGCTGCACTTGTGCTGGACTACATTGTACCCCATGTGCCGTACTGTGGCATCTGTGGCAAGGACAGCTTCCTGAGGGTGGCACTGGCTGCCTGTATGCTGGCCTAGGGGAGGAGGGAGGGTCCTGTCTTCCATCTTTCTTATGCTTTCCATCCTAATGTTTGTCTTATATCCTTCCCGTCTTGTCTATCCGTCACTTTATTATTTTTGGTTCTGATCTGTTCTCTTGATTTTTTGTTTTTTTGTTTCTTCTTGGTACCTTTTCCTTGTTTTGGAGTAGTTATTAATCTTTTTTTTTTTTTTTTTGAAGTCAGCTTTTTTGAGAATTTGCCAAAACCACAGACCCTGTTTTAGAAAAAATGCTTATTTGTCTATTTATGAGCAGTTGTCAACACCTCCTGAATCTCCAGCTGCCCATTTGAGAACCGAGGGTCAGGAGCTCTGCACAAGACAGTGGTCTATTGGGCCTTTCTGGCCTCCTGACACAATAATTCTCTTCATAGAGGGGTGAGAGGGCTCTGGCCTTGAGTCCAAGGCCAGTATTATTTGGCCAAGGCCCTGTAGGGAATGCCTGCTGCACACCAGTGATGCCTGGCTGATGGCAGGGCTGTTTGCTTCCCAGCAGGCATGAGGCTGTGCTCCTGATTCTCCTCCCTCCTCCCTCTGGTCCCATCTTGGGTTCTGCCTCTGTGCAGCTTCTGTCTCCAGCTGGAGCTGGCTCAGGGACCCATGCTTCCTCAGTCCGGGGCCAGCATCCTCTCCACCCAGCTAGAACTTGTCCTACTTCCCTCTTCCTCCCATTTGTTGATAGCTTGAGAGCCAGAAGAGGCCCTTTCCTGGTCTTTGCTCCTGTGCAGACAGGAGAGATGAGTGGGAGTTTCCTGGCCACCAGGTGCTCAGCATCTTCACCTCAGGTCACCCAGCCTCATAGGAGGGAGTTTGAGGGGAGACTGAGAACTGAAGCACACTTTCCTGAGCCTGTTTGCTAATCCAAGGATGGGAAAATCAGTTAAGTCCCCAGCTAGTCTTAGCAGTTTTAGGAGGTGAACGGAAAGTGAAGTGTGCAGATCTCTTCCCCTTTGGTGCCTTGGATGTGGTTGGGGACAAGACCCTGGCTAAGATTGGGGGCTGGGAGTGTTGGGACAATTTTAGCCTTGGGTGACTTCTGTTGCCCTGGGAGGTAAGAGCAAACTAGCCTAAACTGAGAAAGGAAGGGAGGAGCGAACCCAATCACTGGAGTTCCTCTCCGACCCTCCCCTGCCCCAGTGAGATGCCCACTCCTTCAACGGCCAGCATCTGGACTCTCTCCCCACGCTCTGAAATGAGAGTGTGGGGTGCTGAGGTGTGGGTGGAGCGGGCACGGATCACCAGTGTGGCTCAGGCCAGCAACAACCTGTCTCTTGGTCATTCCTGAATGCCTGAATGGAGCTGTCTTTTTTTTTTTTTTTTTTAAGATTGATTTTTTTACTCATGAGAGAGGCCGAGATATAGGCAGACGTACCGCTCCCTGCAGGGAGCCTGATGCGGGACTCAATCCCGAGACCCTAGATCATAGACCGTGAGCCAAAGGCAGACGCTCAACTGCTGAGCCACCCAGGCGTCCCCTGAATTGGAGCTTGTATGTTCTGTTCTCCCAACTCTCTAGTTCCTCTGCTGAAGGGACTGCAGGTGGGAGAGAGTGGACTCCTACTGCCATCAAGGACAACCATAGGGAACCGCAAGGAGGGCCTGGCTGGCTTGGTTACCCCTTTAAGAGCAGCTCGGAGGTGGGGCCTGCTGTCATTGGCTCAGTCCCCAGTTTCTGGTGTGTGTGTGTGTGGGGGGGTGGCTTTTGGCACCGTGTCACCAGTAGCCTTTAATTCTGTAGTCTCTCGGTGCTCTGACACTAGCTGCCCCTTTTCCTGAGATGGGTGAGGAGCAGGCTTCCATGTCACTCTGCTTGTTATCCCTTTCCCTCATGTGGGCAGGAAGTAAGTGTTTTTTGGGGGCCAGAGGATGCTCCCCTTCCCTCCCAAAGCCTGTATGTAGGGAGATTAGTGGAGTTTAAAAGGTCTGTGTCTGTGCGCAGCCTTCATGCAGGATTCCCATTCCAGGCCAGAATACAGACACTGTCCCTGCCTGCATGGCGGGAGACCCCGTGTGAGGGTGTGCAGGACAGGACTCCACGGAGCTCTGAGACCTAGAGGAAGGAGGATTTTCAGTAAGCAGCTACTGCTTGGGCACTAGGGAGACACGCCTGGCCCCAGGGGCTTCCACAGGGCTGCTCGTTGGGCCAGAACTAAGTAAACAAGTACCTGGACTGATTTCCCGTCGGGAGGGGAGGAATGGAAGATCAGCCCGGATGCCTTCAGCTGGAATACTCAAGGTGCTCTTTGACCTGAGACATCAAAAACAAGGGAGGACCAGGGGAAGTGTATTTCAGGCAGGGAAGAGGCCTTGTGGATGAACGTGGCCTGGTCAGAGAGTAGTCAGGTGGCCTAGAGAAGCTGGAGCAGAGTGAAGGGAGTAATAGTTGAGATTGGTGGCCTTGGAGGCTGGGGCTGTGAAAATATGAAATGTGTATTTTGTATTTTCTCCTGATGCAGTGGAGTCTTGAAGCAGGTTGAACAGTGAAGAGCTGGAGGAATGGGTCTGTGGCTGCTGTGTGGAGATGGACTGGCGGGGAGAGGCTGCAGCATGGGACCCCTCTCCCCACATCCTTGTGCAGAACCAGCAAAATCTGCTTGGATTCGATCCGGGGAGGGCTTCAGTGATTCACTGATGGCAGGCCAACCGGGCATAACCACATTCTTTCCTCCCAGTGAGATGGTTGCTCAGAGCCCTGACCCATTTATAGAGAGTAAGCAGTGCAAAGAAGGTTCTCCTGAACCCAGGGGGTGTGGGGGTCAGGGTCTTGCCCTGTTCCTGCCAGAGAGAAGCATGGCTTTCCAATGCTGGCTGGCCTTACCTAGCTGCGGCCCTATTGGCCTCTCCTTTTCCAGGGCAGGTACTGTGGCGCTTCGGGTACACATGTTTGATGGAGAGCTGCTGACCGTTCATGCCCGTGTGAGCCCTGGGGATAATGTGTTGGAAGAAGGCTGAGAAGTCAGTCTGGCCTGTTCTGGAGTGCTAGGCAAGCTTCCTGTTTGGGCAGTAAATGCCCATCTTTTTGATGTGGAATGTTTATCTCAGGGCTGTGACCCACAGATGTAGCTGAGCGTTAATGAGGAGCAGCAGCCGGCTGTCTCTGGCCTGGAATGGGTCA
Organism: Vulpes vulpes; assembly: GCF_048418805.1. Classification (NCBI taxonomy): domain Eukaryota; kingdom Metazoa; phylum Chordata; class Mammalia; order Carnivora; family Canidae; genus Vulpes; species Vulpes vulpes. The sequence continues at coordinate 9,683,169 of NC_132780.1, forward strand.
CGGTGTCAAGACAGATGGTCCAAGGAGCTGGAGGGTCTGCACGCCAGGACTCCCCCCTTGGCCTTTTGCAGCCCTCCCAAGTGGCTTTGGGCAAAGAGTAGAACAAGGACTTTTTTCTTTTTTTTTTTAACATCATTTCAGCCTGCGCTTTGGCTTTCAGTCACGTGGCAGGCACTGTGCTTGGTGCCTTCCCAAACGTTTGTCATACTCAATTCCCACAACTGCCTGGGAAATAGTTTATCAGCCCCATTTCACAGATGAGGAACCGGAGACCGGAAGCAAAGTCTCCAGCATGATGTTACAGCTGATGTGGCTGCCCTGGGCCTTGAACCTGGGAGTTAGGGCTGAAGGAACGCCTGGACCCTTTCCCTCACCCCACATCCACTTTTCTGTTGGCTCCCCGATGAAAAACAGGCCCCATGAGCATCTGGGGCCCAGGCCTCCACATAGTCCAGGGGGATGGCAGCCAGCAGGGAGAGGAGGTCAGAACCCTGCGGCTAGACCTGTACACACACTGGCCAAGGTGTGGGGGAGTCAGGAATCTCCAGAGGGCTGTTCTCAGAGGAGGTGTTTATTAGTCTACTTAATGGATGAGGCGTTTGCGGCCCATTCAGGTGATGGGACTGTCAAGAACTACCCAGCAGTTATCCTTGGAGTGGGGGCTAGAGGGTCAGGTTTTAGTCACATTCACGGTTTTGGTACTTGTTTGTAGGATTCACAGAAGTTATTTAGTGGGGATTCTTTGTAGTCAAGGGCAACAGTTCTCAGCATTGCTGTACATTAGAATTATTTGGGGAACCTTTAAAAATTCCAGGTTCTACCTTAGATTAGGTATTTCTGAACGTGAGATGGGCCTGGGCATCAGCATCCCAGGTGATCCCATACTGAAGCCAGGGTGTAGAACCCCTGGTGCAGGGCTATGAGGCCACATCCCTCCTTACCAGAAAATATGTACACTGGTTTTATTCTGATGGGTCTGAGGTAGGGGGAGGTTGGGTTATCTTTAAAAAATAAAACCCTGAGTTAACTCATTGAGCCCTATCTGGGTGCCAGGCTCTGGGCGTATGTGCACGTGTGTGTGTGTGTGTGTATGTGTGTGTGTGTAATGACCACCACCTTTTCTTCAGTGATGACAATTTGAAAATACAAAAGTGTCCTCATGTGCGGTCGTGTAGTGGGCTATCAAGGCCCAAGAGCTGTTTCTGGTAGATGGTGGCTTGGCTGATGAAGGTCTGGAGGCTGGAGGAGCCTTTGGTGGTGTCCAGGGAGAGACAAGGGGCTGGGAGGTGTGAGAGAGGAGGTAATGGCTGCTTCCCTAAACGTCCTTGCCTAGCCCCGTAAGCCCACTCCATCTGTTTCTGCCAGGCCATGGTGGCGTGTTACCCAGGCAACGGGCTGGGGTACGTGAGGCATGTTGACAATCCCCACGGCGATGGGCGCTGCATCACCTGTATCTATTACCTGAATCAAAACTGGGACGTCAAGGTAGGGGGTGGGAGTGGGAATGAGGGTGGGGGTCAGGGTGAGGTGGTTGCATGCACTCCTTTTTGCACTCCCAGCTCAGTTTCTAGCATTCTCCCATTCCTGTTCTCAGCCCACAGTGGGGCAGTGCAGCCAGCCTGCTGGCTGGTTCTTCCTGGGAAGTGGGCCTCCTTGTCTCCAGCTGACCCGGCTGGTGGCAGCACCCCCCAATCCCTTTTCCTGTCTCTAGTAGCTTCCTGCCCTGCTCCTTGGTGATGCAGACTCTGGGCTGTCACTCACTTTTAAGAGCCTGAGTGGTGGGAGGGAGTGATAGGAGCAGCTGCGGCATCCAGAGCATGGGCTCCAGAGGGCAAGGCAGAGGCTCCAGGCTGGACCAGCCAGCTTCCTGCCTCATCCTCTGGCCTGCCCTCAGGTGCATGGCGGCCTGCTGCAGATCTTCCCTGAGGGCCGGCCTGTGGTTGCCAACATCGAACCACTCTTTGATCGGTTGCTCATTTTCTGGTCTGATCGGCGGAACCCTCACGAGGTGAAACCAGCCTATGCCACCAGGTATGATGGATACTTGTGGGGATGTGCTCAGGTGTCCTGCTCTGTGCCAGCAAAGTCTTGTCAGACCCCAGGAGTGGCTAGGAAGTGAAGTGCTGAGTGGGGCCTAGGCGGGAATAGAACCAAGCTCAGAAGGGTGGACTGCAGTGTCATCGTGGAGGTGGTGGCTGGAATTGAACAGTGATCCCTAACTGCCCTTTGGGGCTGCTCTGGTCCCCAGGTACGCCATCACTGTCTGGTATTTTGATGCTAAGGAGCGGGCAGCGGCCAAAGACAAGTATCAGCTAGGTACCTGCTTCCCAAATAGCATCCCTTCTCTCAGGCCCTTTCTAGTCCATGTACCTCACAAGGCCTCAAGTCCCTTTATTCACTTTATCATTCTCTTCCTACATTTTGTGAGTCTTTTTTTTTTTTTTCCTCCCCTCTGCCCATCTCCCCTAGGCAGCCCTTTCTCCTGGGACCCCTGGCATGAGCCCCATCCCTTGTGGTCCTCTCCATATTTCCATGTTTTCCTTGGCCTCTGTGTCCCTTCCCTGATGACTCCCTGTCTCCTCCTGTCTCACCCCTAGCATCTGGACAGAAAGGTGTGCAAGTACCCGTGTCACAACCGACCACGCCCACCTAGGGGCCAGCCCCAGAGTTGCATGGACAGACAGCTTGCCCTGACTTCGGGAGAGCCTTTGGCCCCGTGCTGCAGGCCCAGCAGCCCACCAGTCTTGGTGCCTGCTCCTTTTCTGCCACCGCTGCTGCTTCCAGCTTTGCCTCTGTCCTGCCTGGTGTGGAGGGCTCCGTCTGACGCTGAGGACCAAGGAGGAGGAGAAACCTCTGCTGCCCTGGGTTGGGGGCTGAGGTGGTGACCCGGGCAGGGGCCGGTGTCGGGAGCTGCCATCACTGGAGCTGGGGCCTTGTGGCTTGCCCTGTCTGGTTGTACTCCTTTTATGTGGAGACTTGGAAGGAGGCATTGCCACCTCCCACCAGGATGCAGGATTGGGGGTTGGGGGTGTCATGGCCTCTTGCTGGCAAAGGTTTGTTGGGGGGGACAGTAGCCCCAAGCCCCCCACTCCTCCAGCCTGGAATGTGAAGTGACTCCCCAACCCCTGTGGCCATGGCACCTGTGGACTAGGCTGCCACTGCGTGGGCAGGAGAAAAGGTGCCAGGAGGAGCATGGGCGTGAAGAGTCCTGTCAGCCAAGAAAGAAATAAAAGTTTACCTCAGAGCTGCAATCCTCTGATTCTCCTGCTTCCACTTACTGTAAGGAGACCCGTCCATCTGCAGTTAAGGGCCTTTATTGACCAGAGGGGGTAAGGAGGTCTGGGAGCCAGTGAACAGAGGGCAGCTAAGCCTGCCCTCAGCGGGCCACCAGACGGAGCTGGAAGGCTGGGGGGATGTTGCCCAGGCCAGTGCACTGTGGGCTGAGGTCGATGTTGGCAGGGTTCCCCACTGGGAGCAAACAGAACTGCTGCAGGATGGCGGTAAAGAAGAGGAAGATCTCCGATCGCGCCAGGCCTGCTCCCAGGCACATCCTCTTTCCTGAGGACACAGGGATGCAGGGTGGGAACCAGGCAACCTGGGGCCTGCCCAGCCTTGTCCCCTCCCTCCCTGGCCCAGACCTGGGGCAAAGGGCATGAAGGCATCATTGGTCTGAAACTCGCCCTTGTCGTCCAGGAAATTCGTGGGGTTGAAGCAGTCTGGGTCTTTGAATTGGGTGGGGTCCCGATGTGAAGACACAAGCAGAGGAATCACAAAGGTACCCTGGGGGGTGGTGCACAGGGGTTACCCCAAGGACTTGGTTAGCCACTGCCTTTTATCCACCCAAGACCCTGTTTAAAAGCCAGTGGGAAGGTGGGCCTTCTCTCCTCCCACGGTTGTGACTTAGCATTGCACATGCTCAGAGCTGACAGTTTCAATTATAGGTGCTCCCCAGCCCCCCGCAGAATCCCCATGCTGAGTGGGCACCTTGGGCAGGAAGTAGCCATACAGGTGGGTGTCACGCGTGAGGGCACGTGGCAGCCCCAATGGCAGCACACTGATGAAGCGCTGAATCTCATGCAGCACGGCGTTGGTGTAGGGCAGGCGCTCACGGTCCCCCAGCCTTGGGGTGCGCGACCGACCTACCACAGCATCCAGCTCGGCCTGCACTTTGTCTGGGGTGGGCAGAGGGTGTGAGCTGGGTGGGCCCTGGCCCGCAGCCATCCCCAAACGCCAGCCCCGTCACCCCCTAACCGCAGGCTTTCCAGCTCACCGACCTGCCACCTCTGGGTACTTAAGCAGAATGAGGAGCCCGTAGCGCAGAGTGGTGCTTGTGGTCTCTGTGCCACCGAAGAAAAGGTTGTGCGTCGTCATTACCAGCGTCTCTTTCTGGAAATGGCTCTCAGGGTCATTCTGCTCCTGTGGACAGAGATGGGTGCTGTGGCGTGCCGGGCTCTTCCTGGTGGGCAGCGTGGGTAGAGTTTAGGGTCGCAGGGGCCTGAACCTTATCCATCTGATCGAGGAAGCAGTCGATGAAGTCGCGGGGCTTCCCAGGCTGCCGCGTCTGCTGGTGCCGCTGGATTTGCTCAGAGATGAAGACCCGAAGCTCCGTGAAGTTTTGAAAGATTCGGTGGTGTGGGCCCGGGAGCCAGTCAAGGAGGGAGGGGAAAACGTTGTACATCTAGGGGGACACGACCTAATGATCCAAGGTCGGTAGGTCTATGTACTCTGGGTTTGGCATGGGTCGGGCACAGGAGGGAGGGCCTGGGGCTAGCTCTGTCACCTCGCCCCATCTGGAACTCATGATGCGGAAGTTGTCATTGAAGAGGTCCAGGAGTCTCTGGAACTCTGGGTCCTCATAGCCATAGCGGTTCCCAAAGACCACGGAACAGATAACGTTAGATACAGCATTACCTAGTAGCCGCCGGGGGTCGAACGGTGCTCCTGGGGGTGGGAACAGCACGGGGTCTTAACGCTGTGGTTTGGCAAATGCCAAGAAAGCAAATGCCTCCCTGCGCCCCGCGCCCCAACTCCCCACTTCTTAAGATTTGGAAGATTTTATTTTTAAGTAATCTCTATACCAAGCCCGGGGCTCGAACCTACAACCCTGATGGAGAGTCGCTTGCTCTACTGACTGAACCAGCCAGGCGCCCCACCCTGCCCCTTCTTGATCATCGGCCACATCCACAAAAGTCCCCGCTCCTTTTCCGACCAGGCCGCACCAGTGGTGGCTTGAAATTCGCCAAGCAGACAAGCCGCCTCCTCCAGGATGCGCTCCTCTATGGTCCGCGTTCCCAGTCCGAACTCCTTAAGTGCTCCCAGTGCAAAATTGCGCAGCGTCCGCCAGCGCAGCCCGTTGGAAAACACGATGCCTGGGGGTGGGGCAGGGGAGGGGCGGGCCGCGGGGTGGGCCACGCCCCACCCGGGAAGCGTCCAGTTGGGGGGCCGGCTTCCTCGCAACCCCTCTACTGCTTTCCAGACTTGATGGTTGCAACCCCAGCCTTCGCGGCCCTACCCACACGTCGGCCTCACCCCTGCAGGTCTTCTTCCGCCCCCACCCCATTCGGGCCCTGCGCTTTAGCTCCGCCCCGCCCCTCGCTCTTTGCCTTCATTGGCCGCTTCATTAGGCCCCGCCCTCCCGGCCCCGCCCCTTATCGCTCGAGCCGGGTGGTCCCGGCCAGCGCTTCCGCCGCCTGCGGCTCACCGTTTCCGTGAGTGAAGCGCTCGAAGACCGCCACGGCCCCGCGGCCGGAGAAGGCGTCCGCCTGCAGCACTAGTGCGTCCCGCAGCGCCGCGTAGCCGCACAGCACCACTGCAGGGCGCGGGCCCAGCCGCACGGTGAACACCGGGCCCCAGCGGCCGGAGAGCTACGCGGAGCCGGGGCTCAGCGCTCCGGGTCGGGGCTCCGGACCTCCCTCTGCAGCCCGGAGCCCCGACCCCAGCTCCCTCATTACCGGCGGAGGAGAGATCAGATCCCCACTTCCTCCCTCCCTCCTTCCTCTGCAGGAGTCCAGGCTCCCAGCTCCCTCTTCTCTCGGGATCTAAACACCAGGTCCCGAGCCCTCCGCACCCTCAGAACTAGGCGTCTGGGCCCTCGGCACTCTCCTCTCCGCTGAACCAGGGGAGCGGACCCTACTTCCCACCCTAGGCTCCTCCTCCCTCAGGACCCGGGAGCGGGGGCGCGGGATGGGGCGGGAGGGAGGGATCCCAGGGCCATTCCGCCAGGCCCACTGTCCTCTCCTCTCTCAAGCAGATGTCCAGGCTCCCAGCTTCCACCTCTAGCCTCCTTTCCTGGGACACAGGCCTCCAAGACCCCTCCACCCTCCTCAGGACTCGGGGGATCAGAGCCCTCAGCTGTCTTCATTCAGAGAACCAGGAGTTCCAGCCCCCTCCCCCCCAAAAAATCAGGGCTACCTCCATGAGCGCACGGTCCAGGCGTCGAGACTCCAGCTGCAGCAAGTTCCCAAGCAGTGGGAGAGGCGTGGGCCCCGGGGGTAGGGCCCCCTGAGTCCGAGTGCCCCGAGCACCCCAACTCCGCCTGGCTAGGGCCAGCAGCAGGAGCAGCAGCAGCAGCAGCAGCAGCGCCGTGAACATCATGACCTCTATCTTCCCTGCCTGCCCTCTTTGCCTTTATTTGATTCCCTTTGGGTCCTTGGGTGGAGCAGGGCGGATACTGGGAGTGGGAGAGGTGGGTGTCGCCAGGCTGCTCATTTTGCAGATTCCCCAACCCAAGGTCTCCACCCAGTCCCCCAGCTCTGTCACTCTTGTGCCAGGCTCAGCCTGCCCTGTTTTTAAAAAAATATATATTTTATTTAAATCCAATTTGCCAACATATATAACACGCAGTGTTCATCTCATTACGTGCCCCCTTTAGTGCCCATCACCCAGTCACCCCATCCCCCCACCTCCCCTTCTGCAACTTTGTGTTTTCCTAGAGTTAGAAGTTTCTCGGGGATCCCTGGGTGGCACAGCGGTTTGGCGCCTGCCTTTGGCCCAGGGCGCGATCCTGAAGACCCGGGATCAAATCCCACGTTGGGCTCCCGGTGCATGGAGCCTGCTTCTCCCTCTGCCTGTGTCTCTGCCTCTCTCTCTCTCTGTGTGTGACTATCATAAATAAATTAAAAGAAAAAAAAAAAAAAAAGAAGTCTCTCGTGGTTTGTCTTCCTCTCTAATTTTTCCCCATTTTTTTTCCCTTTAGGTCCCTTTCACTATTTCTTATATTCCACATATGAGTGAAACCGTATGCTAATTGTCTTTCTCCAATTGACTTATTTCATTCTGCAGAACACCCTCAAGTTCCCGCCACCTTGAAGTAAATGGTAGGTATTCATCCTTTCTGATTCAGTCTGCCCCATTTGTCGACTTTGTTGCACTAGCATCTCCATGTCAATACACCTGACCAACAGGTGCACCCTACTAAGCCTTTGGGTCCTTTGCATCCATCATCCTTGGCCTGTAGGCGTGCATTTATGAATCCCCTGGCCACCTTTGGGCCTGTGACACCCTGAATGCTGTACTCTATACTTTTGATTCCTAAACACATTCCTCACTTCCAATTACACTTCAAAAACACTCCTGTGCCCTGTGTTTGTGATTCCTGGTGGCTCTTGCCTGAGCCTTTGTCACTTTCATGCCCCTGCCCTTGGAACCGTGTATGCTGTACCCGTAAAGTGCTCAGGAAGGCGGCCCACCCTCCTGCAGGCCCCTGCCTGGCCGGATCCAGCCTTCCGCCAGGTGCCTGGCACAGGGCCCAGACCTGGGAAGAGGGTGGGGGCTGCACAGCTTCTAGGGAATGGCCTTGTCCCTGGGAGTGTCTCTCAGGGTCTCTATCTTTATTTCATCTCTCAGTGTCTTCCTATGTGTTTCTTTGTTCATTTCTCTCTCTGTCTCTTTTTAAAAATGTTTTATTTATTTATTCATGAGAGACACACAGAGAGAGGCAGACATAGGCAGAGGGAGAAGCAGGCTCCATGCAGGAAGCCCGATGTAGGACTCAATCCCGGGACCCCAGGATCATGCCCTGAGTCAAAGGCAAACACGCAATTGTTGAGCCACCCAAGCATTCCCCCCCCTTTTATTTTAAGATTTTTATTTATTTACTTGACAGCACAGGCTGGAAGAGGGGGTGGGAGAAATAGACTGCCTGCTGAGCGGAGAGCCTGATGTGGGGCTTGATCCCAGGATCCTGGGATCATGACTTGAGCCGAAGGCAGATGCTCAACCAACTGAGCCACCCAGGAGTCCCTGGTTGTTTTTTAAAAAATGATTCATGTATTTATTTGAGAGGGAGAGAAAGTACGTGCCTGTGAGGAACTGGAAGGGGAGAGGGAGACGAAGAGGGAGAGGGAGAAGCAGAGGCACCCCCACCCCCACCCCCAGGTGCCCCTGTCTCTCCCTTCTTGTCAGTGCCTCCTTGTCTCTCTGTCTCACTTCCAGTTTTTAGTCTTCGGGATCTCTCCTGTCTCTCTCCTTTTTTTTTTTTTTTTTTGTACTTCCATGTATTCCCGTTTGCTGTCTCTTCATCTTTCTTCCTCAGGCCCTCTGAATCTCTCCCTCTCTCTCCACCCCTGCAGCCCTGCAATGGCCCCTGGAGCAGACTCTGGTTGGCCTGTGGTGGGAACAGCATGGGGATTAAGGAGCCAACGCCTGGCGTGGGGACCGCCTATAAGTCTCAGCAGAGCATGTCCCAGCTTCTGGATGGCCTTGGGGAGACCCTGTTTAGGGCAGGATCACGCAGGCCGCCTCCGCCCATGGCTGGGAGGCCACCACCGCTCTGCCTGACTCTGGCTCCATAGAACTTAAGACGCCTATTCGTCTATTCACCTGTTTGTTGAGAAAAGCTGTCAGCAGGATGTCAGGCTGACAAGCCCAGCCCCAGGTTGGGAGGCCCCGTGCCTGGGACTGCTATCCGCACCCCAAAGGGAGTGCGAGACAAAGGAATAGTCTTCCATCTTCTAGTGCCTTACTTCTCTCCATTCATCGTTCTTCCTCTTTGGCCTTCTCTGGCCATTTCTGTTTCTTTCTTTGTCTCTCCTTTCTCTTTTGTCTCCCCATTTCTCCGTCCCTGTACCCCTTTGCTTTCCTCTGCGCCTCTGACTTGTGAGGTGGACGGGAGCAGTGTCAGAGTCTGCATTCTGTTCCCAACCCTGCCCTGCTTCCGGCTGTGTGATCTTGGCCAAGTCCTTTCAGCCCTCTGAGTTTCTAAACGTGTGTAATGCTGCTTTGTCCTATAGGGAGCTTTATTCTTTTTTAATTTCTATTTTTCTAATGTTATGTATTTATTCATGAGAGACACAGGCAGAGACATAGGCCGAGGGAGAAGCAGACTCACCGTGGGAACCCAATATGGAACTTGATCCCAGGACTGTGGGATCATGATCCGAGCCAAAGGCAGACACCCAACCAGAGCCACCCAGGTGTTCCTTATAAGGAGCTTTAAATGGGGGGTGTTTGGAGTGAATGGGAAGCGCTGTGCATTAGTGTTATTTCGCAGTCTCTGTGGCTGTCTCCCAGCTGTCACATTCTCTCTGCTTCCATGTCCATCTTTGCACAGCACCCTGCATCTCTTGCAGACCTATTCTGTCTACCTCTGGGCTTTTTCTCTGCTTCTGTGTCATCAGGCCCTCACAGCCCTTACCCCAGGAAACAATGTCTCCCAGTTTCTAGCCCTCTAGGGGTTGGGAGTAAGACTGATCAGTACAGTGACTCCTTTCTCTGCAGCCAGACATCCCTTCTCCTGATCCGGGGGTGGGGTGGGGTGGGGTGTCCTCCTCCCTGTCATTCAGCCCAGGCAGGTTTGAATCTTTTTTTTTTTTTTTTTAATTTTTAAAAGATTTCATTTATTCATGAGAGACACAGAAAACAGAGGCAGAGACACAGGCAGAGGGAGAAGCAGGCTCCATGCAGGGACCCCGATGTGGGACTTGATCCCGGGACCCCTGGACCACGACCTGAGCCAAAGGCAGACGCTCAACCACTGAGCCGCCCAGGCGTCCTAGGTTTGAATCTTTCATAAAGACACTTTATTAGAAAATGACACAAATAGCGCCCCCCCCCCCCAAGGGCGCCCAGTAGAACGAGGCGAGCTCTCCTCCTTTCCCCTTGCGTTTCTCCGTTTCTGGGGGCGCAGAGCAGGTCAAGATGGGGGATGGAGGATGGCGGGGGCGGCAGGCACGGGGGCGGGGAAGCGGGTGTGTGCGCGAGAGGGGCGGGGGCACAGGGTGACGGGCGGGGGGATCCACCCCGCACAAGGCGGGCCTCCCCGGGAAGGGCGGCGGGGGTCAGCGCGTGCGCAGGCGCAGCTGGAAAGGCCGCGGGAGGTTGCCGAGCCCGGAGCTGAGCGGCGTCAGGTCGATGTCCTCGGGCGCCCCCAGCGGCTGCAGCGAGAAGCTCTGCAGGATGGCGGTGAGGTAGAGGAAGAGCTCCATGCGCGCCAGCGACTCGCCCAGGCACAGCCGGCGACCTGCGGGGTGCGGAGGAGCGGCCAGGTAAAGACGGGGTGAGCGGCTCCAGTCCCGGACTCTCGGAAAAAACTGTTTGGGTCACAGAACCACTCATCTAAAGGTCTGGGAAAGATGCTTAAGTAAATCCTCCAAGGAGGGTCTGGCCCATACAAGGACAAGTTCATGGGTTCGAATTGCAGCTCTGTCGTTACTAGTTCTGTGACCTTGGGCAAGCCAGTTTCCGAGTATTTAAAATGGGGATGGGGACGCCTGGGTGGCTCAGCGGTTGAGCGTCTGCCTTTGGCCCAGGGCGTGATCCTGGAGACCCGGGATCGAGTCCCACATCGGGCTCCCTGCATGGAGCCTGCTTCTCCCTCTGCCTGTGTCTCTGCCCCCCCCCCGCCCTCTGTGACTCTCATGAATAAATAAATAAATGAAATCTTAAAAATAAAAATAAAATGGGGATGATGGGCAGCCCGGGTGGCTCAGCGGTTTAGCGCCACCTTCAGCCCAGAGTGTGATCCTGGAGACCTAGGATCGAGTCCCACATCGGGCTCCCTACATGGAGCCTGCTTCTCCCTCTGCCTCTCTCTCTCTTTCTGTGTCTCTCATGAACAAATGAAATCTTATTTTTTTTTAAAGATTTTATTTATTTATTCATGAGAGACACAGGGGAAGAGAGAGGCAGAGACACAGGCAGAGGGAGCAGCAGGCTCCATGCAGGGAGCCCCTACGTGGGACTCGATTCCAGGTCGCCAGGATCAGGCCCCGGGCTGAAGGCGGCGCTAAACCACTGAGCCACCCGGGCTGCCCCACAAATAAAATCTTTTTTTTTTTTTTTTAAATTTTTATTTATTTATGATAGTCACAGAGAGACAGAGAGAGAGGCAGAGACACAGGCGAAGCAGGCTCCACGCACCGGGAACCCGACGTGGGATTCGATCCCGGGTCTCCAGGATCGCGCCCTGGGCCAAAGGCAGGCGCCGAACCGCTGCGCCACCCAGGGATCCCTAAAATCTTTTTTAAAAATAAAATGGGGATGATGAAAAATAAAATTTAAAAAATGGGGATGAAAGTAGTGCCTCAGTAATTGTTGTGAATGGTACATACAGGTAAAGAAATGAGAATATGATGCTATGTAGGTCATACTGCGTGTCATATGTTAGTCTAGGCACTATATTGATAGTCATTAATTTAATCCTAATTCCAAGAGGTGGGCTTTATCATTCTCCATTTTATAGATGTGGAAGTTGAGGCTCATAGAGGTGAAGTAACATATTCAAGGCCGTTATAGCTAGGAGATGACAGAGCTAGGGTCTGGCTGGAAAACCCCAACTCTTAGCCACTAATAGCTCTAATAGCTCTTCTTAAAAGTAGCGCCTGGAGCACAGTAGGCAGTATGGTAAGTGGCTTATTATCTCCCCACCCCCACCCCCGCCTCCCGCCTTTTAAATTTCTGCCCCTGGGTTAAACTGGAACGATTTTTTTCCCAGCGGGATCAAGACCACAGGCGTGGAAAACTAGAACTGCTCACCTGCGCCACCCAGTGGGGAGACTGATGGTGACCACTTCCAAGTTGAATTTTTCTTTTTTCCAAGTTGAATTAACATCCTGCCTCCCCACCTCCCTCCGTAAGGATTTTAGCCATTATCTATCAGTCTATATAGGAGCAGAGATGAGAGGGAGAACAAATGTCTCCGCACACCCAAAGCTGAGGATTCGGTGGGATGAAGAAGCGAGAGGGTTTGGAAAGTGGAATTAGGACTGAGGAATGCAGATAGGAATGGGGCCCCAAAGACCCTGACTTGTCGCAATGGCTCTCACCAGCTGAGAAAGGCATGAAGGCAGGGCTCTTCTTGAAAGACTGATTGGCATCCAGAAAATGCTCGGGGTTGAATTCCTGGGGCGTCAGGAACTGGTTGGGGTCATAGTGGACTGTGTTAAGAAGGGTGATGATATCCGTGCCCTGTGTGGGTGGGGAGGAAGGATCAGTACGGTAGAAGATGTAGGAGATTGTCAAGCTGAAATCTCCACCCCACAGGGCTGGAGGTCCCAGGGACTTGATAACGAATGGGGCGTGGAGCATAGGACTCCAGCAGCAATTCAGGAAACGTGTGTCCCTGTCTGGGGTCCCAAGTGATGGGTGCTGGAAGCTGTGTTGACAGGGATGGGAGCTACCTCTCCTTGTCAGAGCAGATTTGGGGTTTCTGGGAATAGGGAGTGTTCTTTCAGAACAGTGTTTAGTAGGCACAGGGGTTCCCCAGGATGAAGTCTTGGGGATGCTGGAGAGAGATCCTGGGAAGTGGAACTGTCATGAGGAAGGGGTCTGGGGTTCAGGTCAGGATCCAGTCCATTATAGTACTGAATAGGGTCCTGGGAAGGGGCTGCGGTTCTGGATTTAAGAGCCTCAGATGTCTGTTCCTAGGGGCATGGGATGCCGATCACTAAGGCCCGGGGTACTGATTGCTAGGGCCTGGGATCCTCCTTGCTAGAGACGAGCATGCCATTCGCAAGTCTGGGATGCCTCTTCCTAGTGCGCCCGTTGCCAGGTGCCCAGCACACCTTGGGTAGCAGGAAGCCGCGAAAGGGTGTGTCCCGAATGACGCGGTGCGGCAAGTTCATGGGGATGACGTCCGCGAAGCGCTGCACCTCGTGGATCACCGCATCCGTGTAAGGCATGGCCGCTCGGTCCTCCAGCGCCGGCAGCCGCGCGCGTCCCACCACGCGGTCGATCTCCTCCTGGACGCGGGCTGCAGGTGGAGGAGGGACGGGGCAGCGCAGTCAAGGGCACCCAAGGGCTCGACTGGGCTGGGGAGAGGCATGTGTGGGCGGGGTCCAGCCAGCGCTTCCCAGTAGCGGCGCCGCCGCTGAGAGGCCGGTGATGGTTAGCGGAAGCCTCGAAGGGGAGGGTTGGTTTGAGAGACGTAGGTGAGGGCGAAAATTTGGTTGGTGCAAGGGCTCCTAGGGGCAGGTTGTGCTGGGGGTGGGGGGCCTAGGGGCTGCCTGGAGTCAGGTCCGGATGGGGCTGCGGGGGAAGCTGAAGGACCAGGTGGGATGGAGGGTGGGTCGAGTGCGTGGGCTCGCGAAAGCCCCGGGAGACTGGGGTGATGCAGGCGGCGTGAACTCCGATAGACTGTGCCGAAGGCCAGGGTTCCACGATCCGGCCACAGGCTGGGTTTGGGGAGCTGGGGTCCCAGAGCATGCTGTGTGGGCGGGTGGTCAGGCTGACGGTTCCTGGCTGGCCCTGCGGCGGAGGCTCGGGCCCAGGCTCTAGCCGACTGTGATCGGGGCTCGAGGCTGGATGCGTGCTGTGTGGACCCGGTCAGAGGTGGGCCGCAAAGCAAGACCACGAGGGCGGGGTGCGGGTTCCCGCAGGCTGTGCGGGCCACGGGAGGGGGCTTGGGAGTTTGGCTGGGGGTCTCAGGCTACCCAGGAGGCCTGGGCTAAGTGGCATGCGGGGCGGGGCCGTGCTCTTTGGTTGTGGGCAGGGCTTAGAGGTAGGTGAGTGCCAAGCAGGTGTGCCCCGCGGCGCTGGGTGCAGGATCTCCGGGTCAGGCTTGGGGCGCGCGCACCTTGCACTTTCGGGTACTTCATGAGCACAAGGAAGGCGTGGCGCAGCGTGGTGCCCACGGTCTCGGTGCCACCGAAGATCAGGTTATGTGTGGTCATCAGCAGGGTATCCATGTAGAAGTGGCTGTGCGGGTCCTGCTTCTCCTGCGGGGGGAGAGGAGTGGGGGTCTGAGCCCTGAGAGATCCCGCCCGGACGCTGACCCCAGGCTGGGAGTCTGTGCGACCCGCTTCCCACAGCCCTGCACGACACCTGCTGGGTCTCACTTCAGTCCCTCCTCGGTTTAACTTTGTTTCCTCGGGGAAGCTGGGGAGCGCGGAAGGGCTGGGTAGAGGCACTCCTAGCCGCCAGGCCCACAATTAACAGATCCTTAAGGACTTCTTAATGAGCTGTTAATTGGCAGTGGCCCCCAGTGGCTCCGGGGCTCCATCCGGGCAGAGCTAAGTGTTTCAACTTCACTCCCCAGATGCAGGGAGATCATTCTCAAACCTGCTCAGCCCGGGATCCGTGTTGGTTTGAGGCGGGGGCGGCAGGTCAGACCAGAGACGACACTTCCAGGCCAGGCTTACTTGTGCCATTTTGTTGAGGAAACAATCAATGAAGTCCCGGGGACAGCTGGGGTCGAGGGAGTCCTGGTGGTCGCGGACGCTGCGGGCGATGAGGTCTTTCATGCACCCAAAGTTCTGGAAAAGGCGCCGGTGTGGCCCAGGTATCCAGTCCAGGAGGCTCGGGAAGATGTTGTACAACTGGGGATGAGGGAGAGTGGGAGGGGCTTGGGGGATCAGGCAAGGTGTGTGTGCGCGTGGCTGCCAGTGAGGGCAGGTGGAGCAGGTGGGCACGGGCGGGATCTTGTGGGTCAGCTGGGTTCCGGAGAGACCGAGGTGGGACGCGGGCTCTGGGCGTCTACGGCAACGTGGTGGGGAGACCGACCTTGGCAGGACCCGGTGGTGCGGCGCGGGGGGCGGAGCCAGACGGGAGGGGGCGGGGCCAGACAGTCCATCACCTCGTCTCCCCGCCCGCTGTTTCCCCTTTCCCGGGACAAGATGAACCCCAACCCCCAACCCCGTCCCGCCAGAGCTAGGCCTCCTGACCTCTCCCCAGGGGCCGCTCATGATTTGGAAGTTGTCATTAATGAGGCGGATAATGGTGAGCAGACGCTCATCATCGTAGTCAAAGCGGCTGCCGAAGATCACCGAGCAGATGATGTTGGACACGGAGCGGCTGAGCACAAACGTGGGGTCGAAGGGCTTGCCTGAGAGCGAGGGGCAGAGTGGGTCAGAGGGTGCATTGGGCAACACACCAGACCCCGTGCGGCAACAGCGCCAGAAGGCACAACACCCCGCCCAAAAATGACAGTGTGACTTGCAGCACAGATGGTCACGGCCGTCTAACATCTAACACCCCAGGTGCTACTGCATGTTAGATGTACTTGGCAACACGCCAGGCAGGACAGAACCCACAACATCCTGTCCTGGTGGACAACACCACTGAACAACAGAACAGACTGTTCTTTACCGTACGACACACAGCACACACCAAACAATGTGCATGCAACATACAACACAACATAATATCCCATCAGCACCTGATAACACTACAACCTCACCCAGTAATGGCACAGCAACACAACATCTAACACCCAATGATCTGAAGACTGAACAGATCACAGAAAATAACAAGTTAGTCATTATAACAACAGTCCAGGAAACTGAGTCTGGAATTAGAGAGACATAGTTTGGATTTTGGCTTGGCCTCTCAGTCTCACTGTGGACCTGATGAACTGACTTCCCTTCTCTGAGCCTCATTTTTCCTGTCTGTAAAGTGGGCTTGATGACAGTCTTCTCGTGGAGCTGTTATAAGGAGTCCGTGAAAGTGTGGCTGGCTCGGATACCTGGGTGGCTTAGTGGTTGAGCATCTGCCTTTGGCTCAGGTGGTGGTGATCCCAGGGTCCTGGGATCGAGTCCTGCATCAGGCTCCCCATGGGGAGCCTGCTTCTCCCTCTGCCTGCCTCTGCCTCTCTGTGTCTCTCACGAATAAATAAATAAAGTCTTTTAAAAAGAGAGAGAGAAAGAGAAAGAAAGAAAGAAAGAAAGAAAGAAAGAAAGAAAGAAAGAAGAAAGAAAAAGAAAGAAAGAAAAAGAAAGAAAGAAAGAAAGAAAAAGAAAGAAAAAGAAAGTAGCTGGCTAAGGGCCTGGCTCATCCAGAGCCTGTATAAATCAGGGTGGTGTGATAGACTGAATAATGCCCCCCCCCCCAAATATCCTTGTCCTCAACTCCAAGGACCTGTGAACACGTGATTAAGTTAAGGATTTTGAGATGGGGAAATTATTATTCGAGTGGGCCTAATGTAATCACAAGGGAGGCAGAAGGGTCTGAGTAACGAAAGGTGATGTGATGGAGAGAAGGAGAGAAGAGAGGGAGAGATTTTGGAAGATGCTATGTTGCTGGCTTTGAAGATGGGGGAAGGGACCACGAGGCAGGGATGCAGAGAGCCTCTTAGAGCCTGGAAAAAACAAGGAAATGGATTCTCCCTTAGATCTTCCAGAAGGAGCCAGCCCTGCCAACCGTTTTAGTTTTATGGACTTCTAGAACTATATGAGAATAAATTTGTGTTGCTTTAAGTCAGTAAGTTTGTAGCTTTTTTTTAAAAAATAGCAGTCTTTGGAAACTAACTTAGGCAGTCATTATTCCTTTATTTATTTATTATTTTAAGATTTTACTTATTTATTCATTAGAGACCCAGAGAGGGAGAGATTGAGAGGCAGAGACACAGGCAGAGGGAGAAGCAGGCTCCTCGCAGGGAGCCCAACGTGGGACTCGATCCCGGGTCTCCAGGATCAGGCCCTGGGCTGAAGGTGGCGCTAAACCACTGCGCCACCTGGGCTGCCCTATTCCTTTATTTATATTGTATCATTTAATCCTGCAGCATCGCTGGCCACATTTGCTCCCCCGGCCTCCCAAAGCCAGCAAGATTTGGAGATCAGGGTAGAGAGCTGTTTACCTCTCTGCTTCAGTTTCTTCTCCTGTAACTTGGGGTTTATAAGAGGATCTCCTTCTTAGGTTTGGGTGATTGTTCAAGGAGGTAGTATGCACAAAGTCCTTAGAACAACGCTGGCATATGGTAGGCACCATGTAAGTGTTGGCTATTTCCATTTTTTTAAGTAAGCTCCAAGCCCAGCATGGAGCCCAATGTGGGGCTTGAGCTCATGACCCTGAGATCAAGATCTGAGCTGAGATCAAGAGTTGGATGCTTAATCAACTGGGCCTCAGGTTCATTGCTTGCAATAACTTCCCAGGATTTTGGGGGGAGGTGACATGTGTTCATACATATGAAGAGTTTAGTATAGTGCCTGGTGTCTAGGAAGCGCTCAGTAAATGGGCATTAGTGTGTTGAGGGTGGACCTTAGTGTCAGTAAGACACAGGTTTAAATCTTGGCTCCTCCACTGGCTAGTTTTATTATTTCAAGCCAGTTAGTTGACCTCTCTGTGCCTCAGTTTCCTTATCTGGAAAAAGGATCGCTCAGAGGCTTAAGGGGGTTATGCATGTAAGTGTGCTTAACACAGGGCCCCACAAGTGGAGCATTCTCAAGAGTGTCATCATCATCATCATCATCATCATCATCACCATCCACCACAATGATAACAACTGCATTCAAAATACCACACAGAGGGGGCACCTGAGTGGCTCAGTGGGTTAACTGGTGGACTCTGGGTTTCCACTCAGGTCAGGTCATGATCTCAGGGTAGTGAGATGGAGCCGCGGGTAGATTGCCACACTCAGTAGGGAGTCCGTTTGAAGATTCTCTCCCTTTGCACCTCCCTGCCCACTCTCCCCCCCCCCCCTTCATGATAAATAAATCTTTAAAACAGAATACCTTGCAGAGACAGCACAACAGAGCGGCTACCATATGACCTATCCTGTCGCTATACATCAAGGAACACAGCACCTGAAACCGATCCACCTGCAGGGGTCACCACTCTTATTGCGCGCCAAGTGAGGAGCCTCCAGGAGTTTTGAGTTCATGCCTACGCTATCTGGCAGTCCTGACCACTGAGGAGGATGGATGTGAGTTAGGGGTATCCTACTATGTTCGGGGACCCCAACCTTCAGTTTTCCTTAGCTCTGCCAGCAGGAAGCTGCCTTCCTCCAGGATCCGCTCCTCAATGCTTCTCTTCCCCATCCCGAAGTTCCTCAGAATCTGGACGGAGAACCTCCTCAGGACTTTCCACCGGTCCCCGTTGGAGAAGGCGATGCCTGGGGAGAAAGGGAGGGGCCAACTCAACTGATGACTTGTCCCCAAGACTACTACCATCCAAGTCTCCTTTCCTGATGACTGCTGGGAGAGAGGCTGAGAATTTGGAATCAACCCCCTATGTCCACCCTGGGAAGTTCTACCTAACCCTCCAGCCTGGGTCAAGTGCCACCTCTGAGCTTCCAGAGGGTCCTGGGCTTCCTCACCATGGTCCTGATCACTCTGCCTCTGTTTCCTTCATCACAGACCTGATCTTTCTGAACTATCACCATCTAGCCATGGGGCTATCTCCTTCCCTAAGCTGTGAAGGTGGGGGTGAGAATGGAGGGAGGAAGGGGCTGTCTTGGTCACCACTGTGTCCCTAGCATTGTCCACAGTGTAGGGCTTACCACACCGGAGGTGCTGGTGGTGATTGCTTAAAAATTAATGAAAGCACAAATAAGGGAGAAAAGCAAAGGAAATAAACACTGAGGAACAAGACAGATCCTCTTCGCTTCGTTCCCTGGACTCAGGATCTTTGCACAGTCTGGTCCTTCTTCCAGAACACTCTTCACTCTTTGTCTGCTCCTGACTAGTGATCTTCATCTTTTAGGTCTCAACTTAGAGGTCCCTTTCTCCAGAAAGCTCTTGCTGGCTCTCCCTCCCTGGCTGGCTCAGGTGCTTCCTCTGGGCTCCCACAGTTCCCCTGGCATCCCGCATTCCATTGTATGTGCCATAGTCTGGCGGTGGGGCTAACAGTAGGATAAGGTCTCTGATGTGTTTGTTTCTGATTGCCCTGGAGCAAGCAGAGAACTAGATGCTAAAGAAGAAAAAAACCTCAGTGATTTTCTTGCATTGCCTGCATTATCTCATTGATTTGTAACAGCTTTCTCATGCTAGCGGACTCAGGGTCAGAGAGGGGAAGCCACTTATCCAAAGCTACACAACCAGTAAGCAGCAGACCCTGTTGTTTCTTATCCTCTGTGGTATGTATTGAATTAGATGGTAGCTATTTTTAGTAACAGGTAACGTATGTATCCAGATGTCCTCTGTGTGAAAGTAGCAAGGTGACTTTCTCAAATGCTCTGTGTCCACCTCCTTGCATTTGGTGTACCTGGACAGGTGAGGTCATAAGGTCAAGTCCAGGAAGGGGACATGAAGGTGGAAAGTGTATTCAATACACAATAGGTGGATTTTTGTTTTTAACCAGAGCTCTTGACTTCCAAATCCTGGAGCAGCTGGGACCCATCTAGTGAAGGGGACGGGGGAGCCCTAGGTCTTCTTTAGGGGGAGAAGAATAGTCCAAGGTACAAGTCTCCAGGATCTCCTTTCCAATCAGAGAAACGTTCTGTCAACTTACTCTTTCTTTATCTCCTTTGTCATTTATTGGTCCCTGTCACATGGCTTTCTTTGAATAAAAGATTAATGTTAAAAAAAGAAAGAGGGGATCCCTGGGTGGCTCAGCTCAGTTTAGTGCCTGCCTTTGGCCCAGGGCGTGATCCTGGAGTCCCGGGATCAGGTCCCACATCGGGCTCCCTGCATGGAGCCTGCTTCTCCCTCTGCCTGTGTCTCTGCCTCTCTCTCTCTCTCTCTCTGCCTCTCATGAATAAATAAATAAGATCTTTAAAAATAAATAAATAAAGAAAACCCACAAGACAAGGTGATTTCCAAACCTAAAGAGGACAGGATATTGAGATAGAAGAGGTTTGGGGTTGATATGAGTTGCTGGATGGGTGGATCTGGGTTTGGATCAGGAAAGGGATGACAGTGGGGGATGAGAGGTGATTATGGGACTCATGATAAACTGAGTGAGGTTGCTGATGGGAATGGAGTTGTGTAGATTGGGAAGGAATGGTAGATTGGGGTGGAGTTTGAGCTTGGGCTTGGGTAGATATGTGCCAGGGTTGGTTTTGGTGATGGTAGTTTGATTAGGGTTGAAAATGCAACTGGGAACTGAAAACTTCAATAGTTGATGAAGATAGAATATAGGGCTGCAGAGAAAAGTGATGGTGGAGTTCAGTTTGAAGGGTTAGGATGGGGTTGATAACAGATTTTAATGTGGGTACTGGGAGAGGGTTCATAATGGGAATGGAGGGAGGGAGATGTATCAGTGTTGCAGATAAAGATGAAATTGAAGATGGAATGGGGAACATGGAGGTAGGGTTGATGAGGACCGGGTTGAGGTGGGCAACGTGGGCTGGGCCAGATAATTTGGCCACTTGACTGAGATGGAAATTTGATCATGTGGTTAGGCTGGAGGTAGGGATTGGAATGAGAATGGGATTGGAGTTGGATGGGGATGGGGATGGGGATTGGTATAGAAGTGCATTTCAGGGACGCCTGGGTGGCTCAGCATTTGGGTGGTTGCTTTTGGCTCAGGTTGTGATCCCGGGATCCGGGATTGAGTCCTCCATCGGGCTCCCCACAGGGAGCCTGCTTCTCCCTCTGACTGTGTCTCTGCCTCTCTCATAAATAAACAAATAAATCTTAAAAAAAAAAAAAAAAGAAGTGCATTTCAAGATGGTGGTGGGATGTGGGGATGGAGAAGGTGGAACAGACAGACTCTAGACTAGCGCTGTCTGGCTCCACCCAGCTGGTGTCATCGGTGAGACCAATAGCCCTGAGTATAACTAAAATTGGGAGGACATTCTCCTACTCTTGTCCCTTCCCTCAGTGTAGAATGAGTTGGGGTGGAGAAGATGGGGAGCAGGCTTACCATTGCCCTTAGTGAAGTTGAAAAAGACAGGGTAGTCACCACGGCCACTAAAATCCTCCCCTTGGTCCACAAGGGCCTCCTTCACGGCTTGGTACCCACTGAGGACCACCACGCGTCTCGGCCCCAGGTACACTGTGTACACCGAGCCATACTCCTTGCTCAGCTGGGAGTAGGAAGACAGACGTCACAGGGGTGTTTGGGGCCCTGAGACCCCTCCCCCAGTTCCTCCCCCCTCTTCCAAGCCTAGATCCTTGCACCTTGGTGAGAGAGGTCAGCATGTCTTGGGAGCGAAGCTGCAGCAGGTTTCCCAGGAATGGGAGGGGTCTGGGGCCTGGGGGCAGCTGGCTCTTGCCCCTTGAATTGAGGATCAGGAACAGAAAGGCGAGAGCCAGGAGCCCGAGCAAGATGGCTGTGCTCACACCATCCATGGTGAAAGCAGCTGCAGGTATCTGGGTGTGGGGCAGAAGAGGAGAGGGTGGGATTGGGGAGAGAGTGAGACCCCCTCACTCCACATCTCCTGGGACTTGCCTTCCCCAGGCCCTAGAAGTGATGGCAGGCAAAGAGAAGAAAGGAGGTAGAGAGAGGTAGGGATGGAGAAAGGCCAGGGGATGAGGGGAGGGAAGTGGGGAGGTGGGGAGGGAGAGAGGGAGCGCACACAGAGACAATAGAGGCAGAGACAGTCAAAATACAGAGAGATTGACAGCAAGAGAGACAGCAACAGAATGGAGACAGACGGAGAGACAGAGAGAGACACATGGAGATAATGAGGGATACAGGGAAAACCAAGTGAGTTATCTGAGTATCTATAGATGTCTGCCAGTCATCTAGCTGCCTGCCTGCCTGTCATCATCTGTCATCTATCATGAGACCGAAACTTATGCAGAGACAGTGATAAGAGATACAGACACAGGGGGGCAGAGACAGACAAATGAAAACACAAAGCTAGAGAAAGAAGAGGGAGATAGAGAGACACACACTTCCCGGGAGACATAAAGACAGACACGGAAAGAGAAAGGACAGGAAAGAGAGACAGAGCTGTACTGAGACTGAAGGGGAGAAAGTGACAGAAGAGGGAGATGCACAGACAGACAGACAGACAGGCACATGGAACATTAGACAGAGACGCACAGAGACAGAGAAAGAGGCAGAAGCAGAAGCGGAGGGACGGAGTCCAGAGAGACATACCACCTGCTGGGGAAAGCACAGTCCCTGGAAGTGCCGGCGCTCAGCCCCGCTGAGAGCTCTAGAACGTGGCAGACGAACGAACAGAGAGCCAGGAAAAAACCCAGAAAGACAGGCCCAGAGACCTCGAGACCCCTCGGAAGAGGTGATAGGGAAGATCCCGGCCAGTCTTAGCGACAGGGAGATGAAGCCGGTGACCCCTCTCTTGAGAGCCATCCTCCTCTGTGACCTGCACCAGGTCCTTTACCTGCTGAATTTTGGGGGGCAGCCGAGGTGTGATCTGCTCCAGATCTGTGCCCAGCCGCTCTGGGTATGCCTAGGGGGTGGGGGCTGCTCTTAAATCATCTCTGTCCACACCCCTTGCCCCCCGCCCCTAGGTTTTCCAGTGACTTTTAATCCCTTCCATTTTCTTGCCTTACCTTTCCAGTGGCCCAGGGCTTGGGGCTCGCAGCCAGCTGGAGTGATGCCTCGGTGGGTGCCACCCCTTGGGAGCCCTCCAGTGGCCTCTTTGGGGCTGACCTAATCTCTCCTTTACTGTGATCAATAGTAGCCCTTTGCCCTACAGTAGGGCGAAATCTTTTCCATTTTTTTCTTTAAAGACTTTACTTATTTATTTTGAAGAGAGAGAGAGGGTGCAAGTGGGGAGAGGGGCAGAAGGAGAGGGAGAGGGAGTATCTGAAGCTGGCTTCATGCGGGCTCACACTGGGCCGGATCTCACCACCCCAAGACTGTGACCTGAGCCTAAATCAAGAGTCGGAGGCTTAACCAACTGAGCCACCCAGGTACCCCAAACTTTTCCTTTTTTTGCCATTTGGGGCCCTAGGTCTCATTTTGGGTTGGATCTGGGGTTTCGGGGCTCGGCAGAATGAGCCAGGGATTGGGGCAGGATCTGTTCGGTGTTTTGGGCACTTGGTCTGTTTCTCTGGGTTCAAGTTCTTTCCTGCCCCTGACTGGTCATGTGACCCAGGCAAGTTTCTTTCTGTTCTGGACTGGAGTTCTCCCACTCTCTGGCACCTGTTCACAGCTCTTCTGGCCATCCTCTGTCTCTCACGGTTGGTCTCTGAAATTCTGTGTGTGTCTCACTTTGCTTCTGCTTCTGAATCCTTTGGTCTCTCTTTATGTCTCTCTCATTCTTGCACCCTGTGTGTTTCTGGGTCTCTCATCTCTGTTCTATTTTTTAAAAAATTATTTATTTGACAGAGAGAGAGAGAGAGAACAAGCAGGTGGAACAGCAGAGGCAGAGGGAGAAGCAAGCTCATCCCTGAATGGGGAGTCCGATGTGGGGCTTGATCCTAGGACTCTGGGATCATGACCTGAAAGGCAGATGCTTAACTGACTGAGCCACCCAGGTGCCCCTCTCATCTTTGTTTTGTCTCTAATTCTCTCTGTGATTTTTCTTTTTCTCTCTGCTTCCCTCTCCCTGTAAGTCTTTCTCAGTCACTGTCTCTTCCTTGACCCTCTGGGTATCTTTCTCTTTCTGTCTCTCATGCCTCCATGAATCAGATTGCAGTGGGCAGTGTTGAAGTGGGCTGAGATTGAGGGAGGATTTGGAGGAAGTTGGAGAACAGACCTCAGATTTGTTTGCTTTAAGCTTTTATTTTATTTTAGAGAGAGAGTGAGAGCGGGCCAGGAGGGGCAGAGGGAGTGAGGGAAAAAGAATCCCAAGCAGACTCCACACTTAGCATGGAGCCTGATGTAGGGCTCCATCTCATGACCCTGAGATCATGACCTGAGGCAAAATCAAGAGTGGGGCAATTAACCAACTGAGCCACCCAGGTGCCCCTAAAGATTTTATTTTATTTTTTATTTAAAGATTTTTTAAATTTATTCATTCATGAGAAAGAGAGAGAGAAGCAGAGACACAGGCAGAGGGAGAAGCGGCTCCACGCAGAGAGCCTGATGTGGGACTCGATCCCGGGTCTCCAGGATCACACCCTGGGCTGAAAGCAGGCACCAAACTGCTGAGTCACCCAGGGATCCCAAGATTTTATTTTATTTATTTATTTATTTTTAAATTTTTATTTATTTATGATAGTCACACACACACAGAGAGAGAGAGGCAGACACAGGCAGAGGGAGAAGCAGACTCCATGCACCGGGAGCCCGATGTGGGATTCGATCCCGGGTCTCCAGGATCACGCCCTGGGCCAAAGGCAGGCGCCAAACTGCTGCGCCACCCAGGGATCCCAAGATTTTATTTTAAATCCCGAGATCAAGAGTCTCATGTTCTCCCAATTGAGCCAGTAGGTTTGACCTCATACTTGAATGATTCCCCTGCAGCCTTCTGCCTACACTGTCTCCCCCCACTCTCCTCAGCCCCCACCAGCGGTGCCTGCTCTGGGTTCCTGCCCCAGAAACTGGCAAGGTCAGGAGGGCAGGCTGCAAAACATGGATCTAGGCTAGGACTCCAGTGCTAGGAGTTAGGGTGGGGAAGAGAGCCCCTGAGGTTAAGAGTCTGGGAGGCCAGGTGGTATGTGGGTGCCCCCACAGGTCTGTGGGTATACACAGTGTTTGCCTTTCCCATGAAGATGAGGAAGTGCTTGAAGGTCCTGAGAAACTTGACACCTGAGGTCTCAGGCACATGGCAGGATGGAGGTGGGGCCCATGCTGTTGTTTAAGTTCCAGAGAGGCTGGTTAGGGCAAGCCCTGGAAGAGGGGTGAAGGCTAGATTATGGGATTATATATCTCCAGTTTCCCTTGGCATCTACTCCTACTTCTGGGGCAAGGGGCAGGACTGGATCCATCTGAAGCCTATAAATTACTTTTCCTTGACCCTAAAAGTGAGTTGAGAGGGTCCAGATGGGACTGCCTCACTGGGGAACATGGCACTCATAAGGAGGGATTTTAAGGGGCTTTGAGTTCTTATAGTCTGACTTGCTCTCCTGCTACAGAGAAAATGTGGGATAGGGGGGCTGTGTTGTAGGGTTTCTCAACCCTGGTACTATTGACATTATTTGCTGGATAATTATTTGTGTGTGTGTGTATGTGTAGCGGGGAGCTATCCTGTGCATGGTAGGATGTTTAGCTGTATGTCTGGTCCCTGCCTATCTCTCTGATGCTGAAAGTGAAATTAGAGGTTGACCTACATGCAAGCTAGACGGTTCTAAGAGGTTCCAAAAGTGGCCTCACATTTTGCCTATAAGCCATCCTACAATGAAGGGGGCTCAGAGGAAGGTTACACAGGACTGGTCAATAACTATGATATAGAAGAGCTGTGGCTTAGGGTAATTAATGAGGGAAATTATGTTAAAGTGTTTCAGAAGCCCCTTTTATTATCTGATTAAATCTTTCATGCAGTGGAAAGATACCGAGAAAGATTAAAAAATGGCAAGTATTCGAAGAGTCTTAAAAAATTATAGATTTTGGGATGCCTGGGTGGTTCAGTGCCTAAGCATCTACCTTTGGCTCAAGACATGATCCTAGAGTCCTGGGATCAAGTCCCACATTGGGCTCCCCTCAGGGAGCCTTCTTCTCCCTCTGCCAATGTCTCTGGCTCTGTGTGTCTCATGAATAAATAAATAAATAAATAAATAAATAAATAAATAAATAAATCTTTAAAAAAATAAAAAATTATAAATTTTGAAATACTTTCAGAAGTGCAGAGAAGTTGGAGAGTACAGAAAAGTTTTGCTTACCCTTCATCTAGCTTTCTCTCATGAGAACATATTGCAAAATCATGGTACAGTGAGCAAAATTAAGAAATTAGCATTGATACAATACTACTGACTCAGACTTTATTCAGACTTATCAGTTCTTCCATGAATGTCCATTTTCTATTCCAAGATGTCATCTAGAATTTCACATTGTGTTTAGTTTTCGTGTCTCCTGAGGCTCTTTCAATTTATGAATATTTATAAATTCCCCATTGTATATTCTTAGAATGAGGATTTTTTGAAGTTTATTAAGTAATCTCTATACCAAACATGGGGTTCGAACTGACAACTCCGATATCAAGAGTCACACATCAAAAAAAAAAAAAAAAAAGTCACACATCACACTCCCCTCCCCTGACCGAGCCAGGCAAGTTCTCCCTTAGAATGCTGATTTTTAAAAATTTGGTTTGGGGGTACCTGAGTGGCTCAGTTGGTTAAGCATCCGACTCTTGGTCTCAGCTCAGAACTTGATCTCAGGGTTGTGGGTTCAGGCCCCACATTGAAATTTCCATTTCACTTGGTTTTAGAAGAGGACTTTGAGTCAACTAAGTGCTTATCTCATAACCAAATCCTCTCAACTTCTAATTCATTTGAAAATCCAGAGCTGTGTCCTTTGGGGGGGGTCCCCCTTCCTCGCTCCCTAACACACAGCATCTAGTATGGATGGCATATTGGATGACATTCATGTCAATTCCTCAACCTTTCATGACCCTGAAACTTTAAACAGGTCAGTTAATTTGCTGAATGTGCCACCCATTCTCTCAGAAAGAGCTCGGGGAGATGTTGGGCAGCCTCAAAGCTGCAAAGTCATGAGTTGGAGAGAAAGGAGACTGAAGAGCAGACAGAGGGGTAAAGAATTAGACTAAAAGTTCCAGTAGGGAGTTTTTGCAACTGCTTGGCATGGGCACTGACCAGCAGCCTTTGATAGTAGGTATAACTGCCAGAACCTAGTGGGTGATTGCCAGTGTTAGAGCTGCTGACTGAATAAATGAAGGCACTGATTTCCTGTCACGTGCTTTCTAAGCACTCTAGCTTGGATGTCAAGGAATAGGGAGAGTCTGGGGAGAGATGGCCCAAGGCAGGCTTCATCATCCAGTGGTGGAAGGGAACTCCTCACAGGTCCCAAGCACAGTCGATGAGACTTTTTTCAGAACCTCACACCTGGACAGTATCATTCAGAATTGGAAACCCCGTGGGCTGCTCTGCACAGAAGCCATACTGGCTGCTGTGTGTTGGGGAGTGAGGATGGGGGACCCCCAAAGGACACAGCTCTGGACTTTCAAAGGGATCAGAAATTGAGAGGATTTGCTTATGAGATAAACCTTGTCTAATACCACGTGGAACAAGATTTTAAAAAATCTACACTCTAAGAATATACAATGGTGAAAAGATACTCTCTTTAATAAATGGTGCTAGAAAGACTGGACAGCTGCATGCAAAAGAATGAAACTGGACCACTTTCTTACACCATACATGAAAATTAACTCAAAATGGGTTAAAGACCTAAAATTAAGACCCCAAATCGTAAAACTCTTAGAAGAAAACATAGGCAGCAATTTCTTTGATATCTGCCTTAGCAATATGTTTCTAGATATATCATCTGAGATAAGAGAAACAAAAACAAAAATAAGGGACGCCTGCGTGGCTCAGTGGTTGAGTGTCTGCCTTTGGCTCAGGGCGTGATCCCAGGGTCTAGGGATTGAGTCCCGCATCGGGCTCCCTGTGTGGAGCCTGCTTCTCCCTCTGCCTGTGTCTCTGTCTCTCTCTGTTTCTCATGAATAAATAAATGAAATCTTTAAAAAAAAAGCTAAAATAAACTATTGAGACTATACCAAAATAAAAAGCTTTTGCACAGCAAAGAAAACCATCAACAAAACAAAAAGGCAACCTACTGTATAGGAAAATATATTTTCAAATTATATATCTGATAAGGAGTTAATATAAAAAATATATAAAGTGCTTATACAACTGAATGCTAAAAAAGGAAACAATCTGATAGAAAATGGGTCGAGGACCTGAACAGACATTTTTCCAAAGAATACATCCAGATGGCCAATAGACACATGGAAAGATGCTCAACATCACTCATTATCAGGGAAATGCAAATCAAAACCACAATGAGGGGCACCTGGCTGGATCAGTTGGAAGAACATGTGACTCTTCACCTCAGGGTGGTGAGCCCCACGTTGGGTGCAGAGATTACTGAAATAAAACCTAAAAAAAACATAATAGGTTATCACTTCACACCTTTCAGAATGACTAGTATCAAAAAGATAAGAAATAGGGGCACCTGCGTGGCTCAGTTGGTTAAGTGTCTGCCTCCTGCTCAGGTCGTGATCCTGGGATCCTGGGTTTGAGCCCTGAGTCATCCTGGGATCCTGGCTTTGAGCCCTGAGTCTGGCTTCCTGCTCAGTGGGGAGTCTGCCTCTTCTCCTCTGCCTCTCCCCGCCCTCCACTCAGGTTCAGTCTCTCTCTTTCTCAAAATAAATAAATACTTTTTAAAAAAAAGACAAGAAATAACAAGTGTTGGTGAGGATGTGGAGAAAAAGGAGCCCTCATGTGCCATTGATGAGAATGAAAATTGGTGCAGCCACTGTGGACAACAGTATGGAGGTTGCTCAAAAGATTAAAAATAGAATCGCCATATGATCCATCAGTTCCAGTACCAGGTATTTACCCCACAGAAAATTAAAACACGAATTAAAAAAGATATATATACCCTTGCAGCATTATTTACAATGGCCAACATATGGAAGCAGCCCCAGTGTCCATCAATGGATGAATGGATAAAGAAGATACGGTATATATAAAATGGGATATTAGTCACAAAAAAGAATGGGATCTTGCCATTTGTGACAATATGGATGGACCCAGAGGGTATTATGCTAGCTGAAGTAAGTCAGACAGAAAGACAAATACCATAGGATTTCACTTATATGTGGAATCTAAAAAACACAACAGGGGATCCCTGGGTGGCGCAGCGGTTTAGCGCCTGCCTTTGGCCCAGGGCGTGGTCCTGGAGACCCGGGATCGAATCCCACGTCGGGCTCCCGGCGCATGGAGCCTGCTTCTCCCTCTGCCTATGTCTCTGCCTCTCTCTCTCTCTCTCTGTGTGTGACTATCATAAATAAATAAAAATTAAAAAAAAAAAAAAACACAACAAAGAAACAAAAAAAAAAAAAAGCAGAAACAGACCCATAAAGACAGAGAACTAATGGTTTATAGAGGGAGAAGGGCAAAATGAGAGAGGGGCAGTGGGAGGTACAGGTTTCCAGTTATAAGTCATGGGGATGAAAGGTACAGCATAGGGCATGTAGTCAAAGGTATATTTGTGCTCTGCACTCTTCTGTGCAGAGCAGCCTGCTGGTTTCCAACGCTGAATGGCTCTGTCCAGGTGTGAGGTTCTGGAAAAAAGTCTCATGATAGCATGAGCTACACTTGCGGTGAACATAGCATCACATATAGAGTTGTCCAATCACTATGTTGTATACCTGAACTAATGTAACATTGTGTGTCACCTGTGCTTCAATTAAAAAAATAAAATAATCTGCATGCTGGGTTTAGCTCCACAGACTGCCTTCTCTATTCTTTTTTTTTTATTAAATTTTTTTTGTTAACTTTTTATTTATTTATGATAGTCACAGAGAGAGAGAGAGAGGCAGAGACATAGGCAGAGGGAGAAGCAGGCTCCATGCACTGGGAGCCTGACGTGGGACTCAATCCCGGGTCTCCAGGATCGCGCCCTGGGCCAAAGGCAGGCGCTAAACCGCTGCGCCACCCAGGGATCCCCTTTTTTTTTTTTTTTAAGATTTATTTATTTATTCATGAGAGAGAGAGAGAGAGAGAGAGAGAGAGAGAGAGAGAGGCAGAGACACAGGCAGAGGGAGAAGCAGGCTCCACGCAGGGAGCCCAATGTGGGACTCCATCTCGGGACTCGATCCCGGGACTCCAGGATCACGCCCTGGGCCAAAGGCAGACGCTAAACCGCTGAGCCACCCAGAGATCCCCCGCCTTCCCTATTCTTTAACTCATCTGCATGGTTCACTCCTTCCTTCAGATCTCAAATCAAATTCTCTTCCTCACGGAAACCTTTCCATCCACCTTATGGAAACCAGGCAACTTCATTCCTCTGCAGCTATTAACTGCTGTATCTTCTTGAGGCGCTCACCGCTCCCTGATGTTAGAATATGTGTGTGTGTGTGTGTGTGTGTGTAAGATCCCAGAGGTGAGTGACAGAGCAGGTCAGGAGGACTGTCTCAGTGTCTGCTGGGCTGGCGGTGGCTGCCCACTTCAGATGGGGCACCTGCTCTCAGCCCCCAGTCCCCTCCCAGCCCAAATCACTTGCTGGTGGCCCATCAGGCCCCTTGGGGGCATTTGAGTGTAGGGAATGATAGGTATTAAAGGGTATTAAATGCCAGGCTGAGGAACTCGGACTTTGTTTCCTAGGTCCTGGAACACGGTTGCTGAATGATGAGACCCGTTGCACACAATGTTTGACTCTCGGTTTACTAAAGAAGAATTTAGGAATCTCCTGACTGAGGTCTAAGGCAGAGACCCTCAGGCTGTCTGTGAGAAGAGGAGGAAGGAGATGAGCTTACCAGGGAATAACTGAGTGTGCAACTGGGACAGTCACTCCATCTGAATTGGTCTTCATGATAGAGGACGCCGTCACTTTCCACCTATAGCATTGTACCTCTCTCCTCCTGCCTCTAGTCTCCACCTCCTTGATGGAGTTTAGATCAATCTTCCCCAATATCACCATGTCTTTAGTTCATCCATTAATCAAGTCAACAAACGTTAACCAAACATCAACTAAGCATAAGCACTGGAGATAGAGCAAAGAATAAAACAGACAAAAGTGCCGTGCTCTCAGGGAGTGGACGTTTTAGCCGGGCTACCTCATGTGCGCAGCTGTGGGTGTTTCTCTGGGCTCCATCCCTAGAGGTAGAACTGCTGGCTTGGACTTGGCATTGCCGAATTGCTCTGCAAAGCAGTTGAACTAATGTATACTCCCACCAACAGTGGATAAAAAAAGATTTCTGGGGCACCTGGGTGGCTCAGTCTGGTAAGCAGTTAAGCATCTGCCTTCAGCTCAGGTCATGATCCCAGGACCCTGGGATCACCCCACTTTGTGTCAGGGCTCCCTGCTCAGCGAGGAGCCTGCTTCTTCTCCCTCTGCTCCTCCCCCCTTGCTCGTGCTCTCCCCTTTCTCTGTCAAATAAATAAATAAAATCTTTAAAAACAAGATTCCTGTGTTGTCATTCAATACTCGATCCTGTCAGTTATAAAATTTTGCTAATCCAATGAGTGTGAAATTCTATCTTGCTTTCATTTACTTTCCTCCGATTGGCTGGCTGCTGAGTTGAGTCTGTGTGTTGGCCATTCAAATTCCTGCCTTGCGACTGCCTCTGAATATCTTTTGTGGTTTTTTTCCTTATTGGTTTATAGGAGTTTATTATTTAGTCTAATCACAAATTCTTGGTTGGAAGGTCCCCTTTGAAGGACTCAACCCCTGGCTGGGTCAGGCCCCCCCTAGGATGATCTTACTTTATGATTAACCTCAAGAGCAATGCATTTGGTACTCTAATTACATCTGTAAAATCCCTTTTGTCATATAATGTAACATAGTCATGGGAGTGACATCCTATCCTATTCACACGTCCCACCCACACTCAAGGGAATGGGATTATATGAAGGTGTGTCCTTGGGGATCATTTTTAGAATTCTGCTTACCCCACATATTATAAGAAGTTTAACATTTTTTTTTCTTCTTAAAGGAGTAGTGTTTGATCTCATAGATTCCCTCCACTGTTTTTGTTGTTGTTTTGTGCTTCATTCATTGCTGCTATGATATTATTTCTTTCCCTTCCCCTTTTAGAATGGATTGGTCTGTTATTTTTTTAAGTTCCCTATATTGGATGCTAAACTCTTTAATTTGCAGTTTTCCTATTTTCACAGATAAGCACTTCCCTTGAAAGTCTGCTTTACCTACCTCCTCTAAGTATTGAGATGTAGATTCATCTGTAAACATTTCTAATTTCCAATATGATTTCTATTTGGTCCATCCATTATAGAGCAGCATGCTTTAACATTTTAAAGCATTTTGTGTGTGGTCTTCTCTCTCTCTTTAAAAGATTTTATTCGTCTGTTTGACAGAGAGAGCACGAGTGAGTGAACACAAGCAGGGGGAGCAGCAGGCAGAGGGAGAGGGAGAAGCAAGCTCCCTGCTGAGCAAGGATCCTCAGGACTTCATCCCATGACCTGAGCTGAAGGCAGACTCTCAACCAACTGAGCCACCCAGGCACCCCTGGTCTTCTCTTTATTGTTAATGATTTTTCTTTCTTTCTTTTCTTTCTTTCTGTATTGTGAGTAGACTGTATTGTCTATAATATTTCCTCAACATTTTTGAAGGTTTATGTCTTGGCCTGGTTTGGCTAATATTTGTAAAACCTCAAATGTGATTGAAAGGAATGAGGACAGGACGTCTAGGTGGCTCAGCAGTTGGGCATCTGCCTTCGGCTCAGGGCATGATCTCGGAGTTCTGGGATCGAGTCCCACATCAGGCTCCCTGCGAAGAGCCTGCTTCTCCCTCTCCCTGTGTCTCTGCCTTCTCTCTGTGTCTCTCATGAATAAATAAATAAAATCTTAAAAAAAAGAAAGGAATGAGGATTCACAAATGAAGAGGAATCTATAGTTGTTAATTGATTTAACCTAATTATCTTTTTCAAATATTCTAACCTTTATTAATTTTTTATCTGTTTGATTTCTCAATGACTGATAGCATTAAGATCTTGTAATTTAGAGCTATATTGTTATATGTCAGGATTTGTATATTTTCATGGTGCATTGTTCCTTTTAACACAATATTCCTGTTTTTCCTAATAATTCTGCTAAAATAAAAAAACAGAGACCAGCCCTGAAAACACCCTGACCAGTCAAAACCAGTGCAGACATTAAAAACTAAGCTTCATGCAGCTTATTTTGCAATATTAACTTGACCTGGGTCATTCCTTGCTTATGCTTCTGGAAATCATGTGTAGAACTTGACCTGTCGCCCAAGGTTGATATAAGGTAACCACTGACCAAGGATTAAGAAAATCTGGTGACGGGCACTGAGGGGGGCATTTGACGGGATGAGCACTGGGTGTTATTCTATATGTTGGCAAATTGAACACCAATAAAAAATAAATTTATATTAAAAAAAAATCTTCAGGAGGGGATCCCTGGGTGGCTCAGCGGTTTGGTGCCTGCTTTCGGTCAGGCTCCTTGCAAGGAGCCTGCTTCTTCCTCTGCCTGTGTTTCTGCCTCTCTCTCTCTCTGTCCCTCATGAATAAATGAATAAAACCTTTAAAAAAAGAGAGAGAGAAAATCTTCAGGGGCACCTTGGTTGACATCTGACTTCGGCTCAGGTCATAATCCCAAATCCTGGGATAGAGCTGCCCCACCCAAGTCTGACTCCTTGCTCAGCGGGAGCCTCCCTCTGCCCCTCCCGCTGCTTGTGCTCTTTGTCTCTCTCAAATAAATAAAATCTTAAAAAAACTTTCAGTCCTTTAAGAAAATTCCATTACTATGACCAATCACTGTGAAGAATAAACAGTCACTGCTGTCTCACTTTATTATTATTATTTTTTTAGATTTTATTTATTTATTCATGAGAGACGAGAGAGAGAGAGAGAGAGAGAGAGAGAGAGAGAGAGAGAGAGGCAGAGACACAGGCAGAGGGAGAAGCAGGCTCTGTGCAGGGAGCCCTATGTGGGACTCAATCCCGGGACTCCAGGATCAGGCTGAAGGCGGCGCTAAACCACTGAGCCACCAGGGCTGCCCTGCTGTCTCACTTTATAAGCTGCTTTTCAGCAATATACCCCTGAGCTTCATTCCATATTTGGTTTGGATGCTCCTGGTTTGCAAACTCTTTCTGGTGTGTGCACAATAAACTTCTATTAATTGCTACTTCAGCAATTTATTGGTTTTACTTCTTTCATTCCTGCACTTTTGACATTCTCTTTTGCCATAATGTCAACTTTATTTTATTTTATTTTATTTTTTTCAACTTGCTGTTATGTCTTCTCCTACTTACTGATATTTATCCTTTCTGTGCCATGTGAGTTTTATTTTTCAAATAAAATAATATAATAAAATATAATAATTAAAATAGCTTTATTTATTTATTTTAAAGAATTTATTTATTTATTTATTTATTTATTGCACAAGCATGGGGAGGGGCAGAGGAAGACTGAGAGAGAGAGAATCTCAAGTATATTCCCCGCTGAGCACAGAGCCTGACCTGGGACTTGATCTCAGAATCCTGAGATCATGACCTGAGCTGAAATCAAGAGTCGGACACTTAACTGACTGAGCCACCCAGGAGACCATTTTATTCTGTCTATAAAGGGGATCATGCAGGACGCACCTTATGCCTGATTTCTTTGGTTCAATATTATCCCAGGACAGTGCAGTGAATAAGAGTGTGGGATCTGGAGCCAGTCTGCACTGGCCTGAGTTATTAAATTTCTCTGTGCCTCAGTTTACTCATCTGTACAATAAAGATAATAGCAGCAACTAACTCTTAGGGTTGTTGTAGGGATTCAATCAACTGAAAATTTAAAAGCACTTAGAACAGTGCTTGACATGTAGGGACACTTTCAAGGGAGGGAGAAATAGCCATCATCATATGCAAGATTACATAGGGACTTGTGGCAAAGCCTGGGCAAGATCCGTACACCCCTGCCTTCCCTAACTATTCCTTTCCCTAAACCCCAGAGATGCCTGAGATTTCAGTTGAGAGCTGAGCTGGGTTTAGCTGCTAAGTGGGGAGTAGCACTTCCAAAGTGTAGATGGAGGTGATTCCTTTCATGGCCTCAATACTATTTGCAGTCACATCCATGTTCTCCATTTGCTTTCAGATTTGGGGCTTAATCTTCATTCCTTCTTCTCTGTTGTCTCTCCATGTGTAATGGCAGGCAGCCAACCTCAAAACCTTCTCCTTCAGGAGCTCTTCGTTAGCAAACCAAGCTGGTTCCAGCCATCCTCTTTCTCACAGCAGTGACTGGGAAGGATTTATGATGACTGGTGGAAAGAAACATCATTTTTTTTAAGAAGAGATTTGCTACCAAGGAGAAGCTACGGATGTCCTTTGTAAAGATGAATGCAGAATAATCTTGGAGTCTAAATTTTTGGGTCCCTCATGATTCTAAGATTTGGGAAGTTTGAGATTCTCCGATGCTTCTTCTAGGACTAAAATTTGTTTCTAAGCGTCAAGGATGTCTCATCTTGAAGAATTATAAAACGAACAATTTGTGAATTGTCGAGGGTGAAAGTGCACTGATGTCTGCCACTTATTTTGAAATGTATCAAAACACAGATGAATTAGTGGAAGGATCAGAGTATGTATAGGTGGATGGGTGTGTGATAAAGCAAGTATAGTAATACTGACTATAGAATCTAGGTAGTAGTTTACTGTATGATTCTTTCAACTTTTCTGAGTATTTCCAAACTATCATAAGAAAATGTTAGGAGAATATGATGCTATTCACTTCTGTTCTCTTAGTAGAGACAGCTGATTGCCTTGGAAGAGTTAATTATTTGAGATTTTCTTTCTTTCTTTCTTTTCCTTTCTTTTTTCTTTTTTTTTTTTTTTTTTTTTTTTTTTTTTTTTTTTTTGAGAGAGAAAGTACAAGCAGGGAGTGGAGGAGCAGAGAGAGGGGAAAAGGTAGATTCCTTGTTGAGCAGAGAGCCCGATGCCGGGCTTGATCCCAGGACCCTATGATCATGATCTGAGCTGAAGGCAGGTGCCCAACTGACTAAGCTACCCAGGTGCCCTGATTTGAGATTTTCAAATGGGAGTTGAGCCAGCACTCAAGTCTGCTGGTAGGATGTAACGGAGCTTGACAAAGGCTTTTCTCCCCAAAGATCTGGGGTTAGGACTTCTTTTTTTTTTTTGGAGGGGGTAGGACTTCTGTTGCCAGTGGCGAAAATCTAACTCAAGCTAGTTTATTTATTTATTTATTTATTTATTTATGATAGTCACAGAGAGAGAGGCAGAGACACAGGCAGAAGGAGAAACAGGCTCCATGCACCGGGAGCCCGACGTGGGATTCGATCCTGGGTCTCCAGGATCGCGCCCTGGGCCAAAGGCAGGCGCCAAACCACTGCGCCACCCAGGGATCCCTAACTCAAGCTAGTTTAAACAAAAATGGGCATCTATTTTGGGAGCTCTGGATTCAGGCTTTATGTGATGTCTTCAGGATTCTGTTTTTCTTAATCTCTTTGTACTCTGTTTGTTTGTTTATATTAAGTAGTCTCCACGCCTAGCATGGAGCCCAATGCAGGGCTTGAATTCACAACCCTGAGCTGAAATCAATAGTCAGATGCTTACCCGACTAAGCCACCCAAATGCTCCATTTCTTTCTAACTTTACTGTCTGGTAGGTATTATCTCTGCCATGAGAGGAGAGCTACTGCAAGTATGAGGCTTACCTTGTCTTTGGTAGATTGTTTCGTTTTCAAAATGTCTTCTTCCTCCCCACTGGCCTTTTCCTTAGGAGAGGATTACACTTTCCTGTCCCTGCTGACACGCTTGGTCATGTAACTCACTTTGACCATGTCTCATGTTGGCCCTCTTTGTGCCTATAGGTCTTGTCAGGTTCCAGCAACTATTCCTTCCCTTTGTACCTTCAGGGATACAATACAGCCTCACTGTGGCTAGTTTACAGGTATTCCACTATGCCTTGTTGGATTTCTCTCAATTTTGCAAATAGTCCTTTTATTAAACTCTAATGACCCCATTGGTGTGTGACTCACCTTTCCTGCTGGGGTCTTGCATTCCATTGTATGGCTGCTCCATAATTTGTATGGTTGGTCATCTGAGTACAGTTATTTCCACTCTTTCTCTATTATACAAAGCTGCAACACATAAACTTGCACAAAGGTCATTTTGCACACATTCGTGTAAAACTGTAGGATAAACTATTAGATGAGGAATTGTTGAGTCAAATAATACATATCTTTATAATTTTGGATGATATTGTTAAATCATACTCAGGGGTTGTACCAACCCACAACTCCACAAGCAGTGGATAAAAGTGAGGGTTGCTGGTTTAGACTAAGTCTTTAACCCTAAATGTTTTGAAAACTGTCCTGGAGGCTACTAAGAATTCTCAAGATAGGGATACCAGATTTCTGGTTAATAATAGATGGGTATCTGGAATAAACTGAATAAATGAGGTGTGTGAATGTATTTGTTTTCCATCTTGGAATCTCTGATCACAGTAGTTAAGAGAAAATTTTGAAGGTTCATATTAGAACATTTTTATTTATTTTTTTAAAAAAGATTTTATTTATTTATTTGAGAGAGAGAGCCAGAGAGAGCACAAGCCAGGGGAGCAGCAGCGGGAGAAGGAGAAGCAAGCTCCTGACATGGGACTATATCCCAGGATCCCAGGATCATGACCTGGGCCAAAGGCAGATGCTCAACTAACTGAGCCACCCAGGCACCCCAAACATTTTTATTTTTAAGGGACTATGATTTTGTGTACAATGATTATAATATTTCAAGTCTTTGGTACTGAGACCATGGTTCCCAGATTTCATGAATCTTTATGCCATCTATCAAAGATTTGTGAAAGGGAGTTTGTGAGTCAAAGGTTTTCAGCTTCTTCCCAAGAGACAGTGCACATGGATGATTATGGTCCGAACAGGCACTTGTTATTAATGTGTTTGTTATGAAACAAGACATATGGATTTTGGGTTTCCTCCTATTCTCCCACCTTCCCCCATGGAAATCATCTGAAACTGGAACCTGAGCTGTTCACACAAATCTGAAAATGTTTGGAATCGGATAACTATGGTGTATTATGAAACACACAGGGCTCTGGAGGTTAAGTTACTACTTTACACTTGACTTTTCTTTTGCCTGTGTGTAGAATGAGAAAGGGCAAGAAAGAGCCAAAAAGATCTAGTTGAAGTCTGGGTATGGCTACTTTTTAGCTGTGTAATCATGGCTATGTTATTCAATGGCTCTCAGACTCCATTTCTTCACCAACAAAATAAAAAGAGGGACACCTGGGTGGCTCAGTGGTTGGGCGCCTGCCTTTGACTCAGGTTGTGATCCCAGGATCCGGGATTGAGTCCTACATTAGGCTCCTGTGAGGAGCCTGCTTCTCCTTCTGCCTCTGTCTCTGCCTCTCTCTCTCTTATATGTCTCTCATGAATAAATAAATAAATCTTTAAAAAATAGCCATAGAGAATCAAGAACCCCAAAGTCATCAATTTGCCTGCGCCACCATGATATGTTTTGCTATCCCAAGTAGGTCTCCCCAGCATGGCACTCCTGTCATCTCAGAAACTTCTCACCCAAGTTTGGTAAAATTCGGCCCTTTCCCTATGTATGGAAACCATGGTGCCTTGGCACACTATCCTCACCACCATATCCTCCTGGCTCTGATATTTATATTTCCTTCTACCACTACCAGATTGCATGGTTCTTTTTCCCTCAACCAAGACCTTAGCTGGTTTGGGTCATTTATGGGTGATGTGACCTTAAATTTTGTGTCTGAATTATCTAAATCTTCAATAGCTTGATTTTTTTGCAATTATTGTAATTTTTCATGAATGTTTCCAGTTGGACATACAAGTCCTGAGGAGTATCCAGAGACTCATCTAAGTGACAGATATGTTTCTCATGCCCCACTTGTGTATCAGCAATCCAATCTTTCCTTCCTAATCAGATCACCCATCCCATCTAATAGTGTTTCTTTGCCCATTGGTATAGTAGGATGAGAAGCCCAAAATGTTGAGATATAATTTCAACCTCCCCTTTTTAAAAAAAGATTTTACTTATTTATTTGAGATAGAAAGAGAGAAAACATGAGTCGAGGGGGGCAGAGGCAGAAGCAGGCTCCCCACTAAGCAGGGAGCCTGATGGGGGGCTCGATCCCAGGACCCTGTGATCACCACCTGAGCTGAAGGCAGACACTTAACTGACTGAGCCACCCAGGTGTTCCTCAACTTCCTTTTCAGTTGAATCAATGCCAGGTGCTCTGTTGAAAGCTTTCCTCTTTTGGGAAGTAAGCTCTCTCAAACTGCAGAGCTTAAGATTTAAGGGGGTAAAAACCTGCAAGTGAGTTATTAATGAAAGGTACTATGCTCCATTCCACCACTGATTCTTGAATCCTGTAGAAGAAATAGGATCATACATCAGTCACTTATTCAAAGTATCTACTTTGGTCTCTGCTGGTGGCAGGCTAGGCTCTCAACACTGGAAGTAAGGAGGTTAGCCTCACTGAGGTTAAATCCATGTTGTTCAGTTCATGCATAGTCCTCACTCTTGACACTGTTTTGATGTGGGCCTACTAAGGAAGCACTTAGGTGGCTGGAGGCAGAGGCTGAGTGAAATCCACAGTA
This sequence comes from Vulpes vulpes, assembly GCF_048418805.1. Classification (NCBI taxonomy): domain Eukaryota; kingdom Metazoa; phylum Chordata; class Mammalia; order Carnivora; family Canidae; genus Vulpes; species Vulpes vulpes. The sequence goes on from NC_132780.1 coordinate 9,722,359, forward strand.
TGGATCACTCTGTACATCTGATTACTGAGCATAAACTACACTGGATGTACTTTACTGAGCATTCATATCAGGAAAAAAAAACAAAAACAAAAACAAAACTTCATATTCTAAGGCCATTCTGAGAGTTCTGTCCAAATGCCTCTTCCCCAGATCTGCTTTTCATCAATCTTTTTGTTTGTTTGTTTGTTTGTTTGAAGTCCCTGAGCATTTGGTTAAATGATCTACAGCTTCCCACTAATTACTATATATTCATACTTCTGCCCATCTCCCAGTCAGGTCAAATATACTGCTCAAAGTTCTCACTTCCTCGCTTCCTTTCAGGAGCAGCTCTAACTGAATTTTAATGCTTTGGCAAGCAGTCCATTTTCAGTTGGTATCAACATATCATTTAGAAACATATTTAAACCAGGTTTAAGGTGTTTTTCGTGTGTGTGTGTGTGTGTGTGTGTGTGTGTGTCTTTGATCAACTGATTGTAAGAAATCTCCCCATGAAGCCAAAGTTATAGATGAAAAGAGAAGACAATTCACTAGGAGTTGGTGTCAACCAAACTGGAGCCAACTGCTCCTACAACTACCTTGTTCATATATCCATATGTCATTTCCACTTGACAATAGATTATTGCTGCATACATCCAACTTTGTGGCTTGAGAGATTAGATAATACTCATCTTTGAACACCTGGGTGGCTCAGCTGGTTAAGCATCTGACTCGATTTTGGCTAAGGGCATGATCTCAGGGTCCTGGGATCGAGTGCCATATAGGGCTACCCACTCAGCAGGGAGTCTGCTTGTCTCTTTCTTCCTCTGCCCCTCCTTCTGCTCACTCTCTCTCTAAAATAAAGAAGTAAATCTTAAAAAAAAAAGATAATACTCAGTTTATGATAGCACAGATTATGTGGTCATTTAATGTTCCAAAATCAGGCCTTCAGTCTTCGTTAGGGGTCACTAGCAAGCTAGGGACTGTTTCTCCAGGGAATAAATCTGCTAATTCCTCCTAGTGGATAATCTTTATGGATTATCTCGAGTCCAAGGGGGAACCCAGCTTAGAGAGATAGTAGAGGACAGTGATGAAGAGTCTTGGCTTTGGGATGCCTGGGTGGCTTAGTGGTTGAGTGTCTGTCTTTAGCGTAGGGCCTGACCCTGGAGACCTGGGATTGAGTCTTGCATCGGGCTCCCACATGGAGCCTGCTTCTCCCTCTGCCTGTGTCTCTGCTCTCTCTCTGTGTGTCTCTCATGAATTAATAAACAACATCTTAAAAAGAAAAAGTCTTACTTTTTCTTGTTGTAAAATGAACATAAACCAGTGGTGTGCTGGAACTGGCCAGTACCAACTCCCGAGAGCCACTGTGCATCTTTTCTCAATTCCACTGTTTAGTGACTTTATGTTGAGTCAATAGCTTGAAATCAGCCAGAAGACAGAGCATCTCCCTGCCCCGACTGCTGAAAGTCAGCTATTAGACACTTCCCAGTAGATCACTGATACTGTCCGTTCCTTTCACATTTGTTGTAAAGATACGATGATACCACGCAAGGGATATGGTTATCATGTCTACTGACATGCCCAATAAATGTTAACCCTTATCATTATTATTATATGGGTAAGACAAAACAGTCACCCCAAAATTTTTATTATTATTATTTGATTGCTATATTTTAGGACAGCCGTAGATGGTATTTGAGTCTCAGGCCAAAGGTCTCAGGATGGAGGAACCTGGGTTGATGAGACATATATGACTCAACAGATAAACCGGTGTTGAGCCTGAGCCCCTAAGATGTGTAATGCACAAGAGCAAGCACCCAGAGGCCAGACTGCCCATGTGACTCGGCAAGTTACTTAACCTCTTTTTGCTTCGTGTTATTCATGTTATTGTAAAATGAGGGTAATCACAACATCTCCTTTGGGTGTTGTAAGGATTAAATGGATTGAGAGGGCAGTGCTTGACAGGAGGCGCTCAGCACGTGTTAATGGTTCTTTTATCGCTCCTGTCACTGGCAGTTTTCCAAGCTTTTACCATCTGGTTTCCATTTTGACCTAAAAGTGAGACTTTTGAATGAGGAGATAGAAGTCATTACCATCCCCACTTCACAGAAGGGGAAACAGTGACCAACTGTGGGAGCTAGGATAGTATAGGGTGTGGTGACAGATCCTGGGCTAGAAGCCAGCACTTTTGCCTCCCTGACAGCTAGGCCTCTTAGAGCTACTTAGCCTTCCAACTAATATCATGAATTGAGATTTTTATTAAGTGGGGAGTAGCTTTTCAAAATTCTGGAGCTGGGCACGGGCAACAGTTTAGTCAAAGAAGAGCAGGGCTTTGTTGACTCAGAAGGTGATTCAGCTCAGCACCTCTGCTGAAATCTGGTCACACCTACTTTCTCTGTTAGCTCTGCGATTATAGGATTAATTGTTTCTCCCTCTTCCCATCCATCCTCTCCCACCTACTAATCAGCCAGTCACATGTCCTTCTCTGGGATGAGCCCTGGGCTTACAGAACCAAGCTGAATTTAGAATAGCCTCCTCCTTCTTTATAAGCAGTGGTGGGAAGGATTTTTGATGGGTGTTGGGAAGAAATACCAACCTCTTCGGATAGAAATCTGCCATTCTAGGGGATCTTCTAATGTAGTGTCTAGATATGAGTGAGAAAGAATTCCTGATTCTAAAATTCAGTGTTCCTGATGCTAAGATTTAGAGGTAGTGGTTCTTTTTTTTTTTTTTTTAAGATTTTATTTATTTATTCATAGAGACAGAGAGAGAGAGAGAGAGGCAGAGACACAGGCAGAGGGAGAAGCAGGCATCATACAGAGAGCCTGATGCGGGACTCAATCCAGGGTCTCCAGGATCACGCCCTGGGCTGCAGGCGGCGCTAAACCGCTGCGCCACCGGGGTTGCCCGAGGTAGTGGTTCTTATTCTACAGCTTTGGTTCTATGTGTCAAGGCATGGCTCATTAGAGAGCAAATATATATATACATATATTAATTATTTATGATAGAGAGAGAAAGAGAGAGACAGGCAGAGGGAGAAGCAGGCTCCATGCACCAGGAGCCCGACGTGGGACCCGATCCGGGGTCTCCAGGATCGCGCCCTGGGCCAAAGGCAGGCGCCAAACCGCTGCGCCACCCAGGGATCCCCTGGCTCATTAGAGAGAATGAAGAAGAGAGGTTGTTTGCTTCTAGGTGTCTTAGTTAGTGGTCATGTTAATAAAGATTTGAGTTGAATTATTACTCAAATCTGTGGTAGAGATATAGGTGTAGGTCAGGGATAGACAAAAGCCTCTCAGATAGCCCTGGGTCAGGACTCTTCTGTTGCAAGTGGTAGAAATTAGATTCAAACCAACTTTAGCAAAAATTGTAATTTGTTAACTCACACTGAGTTTGAATTCAGGGGCTCAGATGAGTCTTCTGGACGCTGTCCATAACTGCATTTTCTGGATCTACTGGTCTATGTATGACTTTGTTCTCTTCTAGGGGTTCCCCAAGTGGTTGTAAGATGGACTTTTACAGTCTTAGGCCTACATTGTCTTTGGCAGATTATATTCCTTCCCTACTGAGCCTTACCCTATGGGCAGATTATATTTCTCACCCTCCTACTTCAGGTTTGCCCATTTAACTTGCTTTGGGTAATAAATTGTGAGTGAAAATGAGCTGGTAAGCATAAACTTTAAGGATTATCTCATTGCTTTGATTTTTCTTCCCTCACATAGCACTGGCCTGTCCCAGGCAAATGCTCCATCTTCAGCATTGGTCCAGCAACGAAGGGGATATGAAGCAAATCCACAGCTAATCAGCAACAAGTATGACTTTGTGAGTACTGTACTCTTGTTGAGTCATTTGTTGGTGCTGGATAACTTAGTCTAAGCTGACTGATACATTGTATTCATGGTTCTAGTTTTTAGAAAAGCAGCAACTCTTTCCCCAGCAGCTGAAGCGAACATTTCAGAAAGAAACCTGAGTAGATCATGTGGCCATCTCTTATGAAAGAGTGGTGGCAGGGAGTGGTGTACTGTGATTGGTCATGCCTGCATTATGATCCCACCCCTACCTTCTCCATCCCAAACCACACGTGAACTTGAGCAAGTTCCCAGTGGAATAAGGGAAGCACTGTTCTCAAAGGAAGGGATATTGATAGACTGTGTCCAGTGCAGATCTCTTCTTCAGTGGAGAGCTGGTCTCCAGGTTAGAATGAGATAAATTTGCCTAGGGATCAAGGAATCTGCTAGGACACTCTAACTTTTCCCCTTTAGAAACTCATTTTTCTTAGAACCCCTCTCATAGATTGGGATGTGTCTGGTTTAAGTCTGATGCCACAAAAAAGACTCCAAGGACCCGAGAGGGAATCTCACTTTGCGGGCAGAAGGGACCTGTAGTAGATAACTTTGCACACATGTTGATGGAAAAGGACTGGTCCAGGCAGGTGCAAGGTAAAAGCTAGAAGAGCCTTCAACTTCACTCATCATGACTTGGGAACTACATCTGAACATGTGACACGTAGTAGAAGAGCCATACTCCTAGAAGCTCATTTTTGGGATTGTAAATATACGTTGCTTGTCAAGAGAGGCAGCCCAACACCATGGTTGGGTGCACAGCTCTGAGATCAAGCTGTCAGGCTCAAATTCCAGGTCTGCCTCTTGCTCTCTGCTCTCTCTTGGCAAATGACTCAGCCTGGCTAGGATGTAGTCTAATTATCTGTGAGATGGATGTAATAACTGTATCTACTTCAAAGGATTGTTGAGAGGATTAAGTGAATCACTAAATGTGAAGCCCTTCAAATAGAACCTAGAGACCATTAGAAACCTGTGACCATTACTTGTGATTATATCAACCAGGCTAAGGCCCCACCAGTTCTCTTGGGCTGATGGCCCAATCATTTTTCTTTCCTTCATTTGGAAACAGACACACCCTCTGCTCAGACTTTTAACTTATTCTTTTTTTTTTTAAGATTTATTTATTTATTCATGATAGACAGAGAGAGAGAGAGAGAGAGAGAGAGACAGGAGGAGGGAGAAACAGGCTCCATGCCGGGAGCCTGATGCGGGATTCGATCCTGGGACTCCAGGATCACACCCTGGGCCAAAGGCAGGCGCTAAACGGCTGGGCCACCCAGGGATCCCTAACCTATTCTTTTGAACAAGTAACTCACTTGATTTCAAATTCAAAATGGATATAAAGTGAAATTACCTTGCTCCAACCTATCCTCCTACCCTTGACGCCCCTCAGCCAAAGGAAACTACTTTAAAAGAGAAAGATTTTATTTATTTATTCATGAGAGATGCACAGAGAGAGGCAGAGATGTAGGTGGGGGGGAAGCAGGCTCATGGGGAGCCCGATGCAGGACTTGATACCAGGACCCCCCAACAAGATCATGCCCTGAGCTGAAGGCAGATGTTTAACCGCTGTGTCATCCAGGCATCCCTAAAGGAAACTACTTTAAAAAAATATTTATTTATTTTAGGTAGGCTCCATGCCCAACTCACGATCTGAGATCAAAAGTCGCATGCTCTACTGACTGAGCCAGTTAGGTGACCCTAAAGGAAGCTACTTTAAATAAACTATTATCTTGTATATATTTTGCTATTTTCTGCTCAATTTTTTTGCTTTTTTCTTTGATAACTATAAATTACATGCAGTAATGGGCATGGATGTTGAATGAATGGGCTTGAAGAATTTCTACACTTGTATAGACCATGTAGATACTACTCAGAATATTTCTAATACTTTGGAAGACTCTTCTGTGTCCCATCCAGTCATTTTCACCCCCGAAGCAACTATTGTCCTGACCTTCACAAATTTGTTTTGCCCATTATTTTTGAAATTCACATAAATGGAATCACAGAGTGAGTATGTTTTCATTTTTGTATGTTTGCTTTTTTCACTTAACATATCTATGATAATAATTCACATTGTCGCAGGTACCAGCACATTGTAGTGGGTACTTTTTAAAATTGCTATGCAGAATATCATTGTATGAATAGGCTATTGTTTCTTATCTACTCTACAATTGATGGACATTTGGGTTGTTTCCAATGTTTGGCCATTTTGAACAACTCTGCCGTGAACATCCTAGTACTTATCTTTTGTGGGACATGTATACGCATCACTCCTGGTTTATACCAAGGCTTTGCTTCCTCGCTGGTTAAGCATATGTTTAGTTTTAGTAAACGGCCAGTTTCCTAAAGGATTGTATGACTATACATCCCCAACAGCAAGGTATGAATCTTCTTATTTCTCCACATCAATGGCAAACCTTGGACTTGCCTGCTCATTCTAGTTTAGCTCCTCTGTTGGTGTAAAGTGGCATTTATTCCTGCAGTAAACCCGTTTGTCTTTGAAATATTCCATTTATATATTGCAGTATTAGATTTAATATATTGTTTAGGTTTTTTGTTTCTATTATCATGACTGATATTCCCTTTCTTGTAAGCCTTTGGCAAGCTTTTGTCAATAACTTGAGAAGTATTACCTCCTTTTGTATTTTCTGTAAGAGTATTTTTCTCCAAAAATTGTTATTATTTATTTCTTAAATGTTTGGACAAATTGTTATTCTTATTTATTTTAAAATTCCAGTATAGTTAATATACAGTGTTATATTAGTTTCAGGTGTACAATATAGTGATGCAACAATTCTGTACATTACTCAGTGCTCATCATAGTAAGTGTACTCTTGATCCCCTTCACCTGTTTTCTCCATCCCCCCACCTTCCATCCCTCTGCTAACCACCAATGTGTTCTCTATACTTAAGAGTCTGTTTTTGGGATCTCTGGGTGGCGCAGCGGTTCGGCGCCTGCCTTTGGCCCAGGGCGCGATCCTGGAGACCCGGGATTGAATCCCTCATCGGGCTCCCGGTGCATGGAGCCTGCTTCTCCCTCTGCCTGTGTCTCTGCCTCTCTCTATCTCTCTCTGTGACTATCATAAATAAATAATAATAATAAAAAATTTTAATAAAAAAAAGAGTCTGTTTTTTTGGTTGGCTCTTTTTTTTCTTTGTTGATTTGTTTCTTAAATTCCACATATGAGTGAAATCATATGGTATTTGCCTTTCTCTAACTTTCTCTGACTGACTTATTTCACTTAGCATTATACCCTCTAGATCCATTCATGTTGTTGCAAATAGCAAGATTTCATTTTTTTATAGCTAAGTAATATTCCAACATACATATACATATAAAATTTACAGCAGCCAAGATATGGGAGATATATATATATATATATATATATATATATACACATATACACACATTCCAATATAAATATATATTTAAATATATGTAGTATATACATACACCACATATATAAATATATATTTATATTTATTAGTACCTATATATACATATATACCAAATATATAAATATATATGTACCACACATATATTTAAATATGTGTGGTGTATATATATTTATACCACATCTTTTTTATTCTTTTATTTTATTTTATTTTATTTTATTTTATTTTATTTTTATTCATTTATCTGTCAGTGGCACTTTGGTTGTTTCCATTTCTTGTCTGCTGTAAATAAACATAGAGATGCATACATCTTTTCTTTTTTAAAAAAATATTTTATTTTATTTATTTATTTATTTTTTTAATTTTATTATTTTTAATTGATTTCTACACTCAATGTGGGGCTCGAGCTCATATCCCCAAGATTAAGAGTCCTATGTTCTACTGACTGAGCCAGCCGGGTGTACCACATATATCTTTTCAAATGAGCATTTTCATATTCTTTGGGTAAATACCCAGTAGAGGAACTAATGGATCATATAGTAATTCTATTTTTAATTTTCCTCCACACTGTCTTCCACAGTGGCTACACCAGTGTGCATTCCCACCAACATTGTAAGAGAGTTCCGCTTTCCCCACATCCTCGCCAACACTTGTTTCTTGTATTGATTTTAGCCAAATTGTTATTCTTTATCAAGCTTCTTGTAATAGCTTACATCACTGGTTTTCAGTTGTTCTTATCTTCTAGCATATGCTTTTACAAGTATAAATTTCACTCTGAATACTATATTTACATCCAGCTTCTCTAGATGTGAACATCTAATATAAACATAGCACAATTATCAAAACCAGGAAATTGAGATCGATGGTTTCTGTCCTTAAACTTCATGAACCAACCTCTGCTAGCTTCACACTTTTCTTCTGCAGCTTCCCCACCTTTCTCAGCCTACAAAGAACTGAAGGAAGTTAGGGCCTTGCTCTGGATTAGGCTTTGGCTTAAGGGACTGTTGTGTCTGATTTGATCTTCTATCCAGACCACTAAAATTTCCTCCAGATCAGCAATAAGACTGTTTTGCTTTCTTATCACTCATATGTTCACTGAAGTAGCACTTTTCATTTCCTTCAAAACTTTTACTTTGTCTTCACAACTTGGCTAACTGGCACAAGAGGCTGAGCTTTTGGACTATGTTGGTTTTTGACATGTCTTCCTCATGAAGCTTAATTATTTCTTAACTCTTTCTTTTTTTAAAAGATTTTATTTATTTATTTGACAGAGAGAGAGAGAGCACAAGCAGGGGAAGCAACAGAGGGAGAGGGACAAGCAGACTCCCTGCCAAACAGGGAGTCCGATGTGGGGCTTGATCCCAGGACCCCAGTATCATGACCTGAGCCAAAGGCAGATGTTTACCAACTGAGCCACCCAGGCATCCCCTTAATTATTTCTTGATTTTTTTTATTTCTTGATTTAAAGTGAGAAATGTGCAACTCTTTCTTTTACTTGAGCACTTAGAGGCAACTGTAAGGTTATTAGTTGACCCAGTTTCTTTCTTCCTTCCTTCCTTCCTTCCTTCCTTCCTTCCTTCCTTCCTTCCTTCCTCCCTTCCCCCCTCCTCCCTCCCTCCCTTCCCTCCCTCCTGCCTTCCCTCTCTGTCTTTCTTTCTTTTTAAAGTAGGCTCCATGCCCAGCAGGAAGCCCAATGTGGGGCTTGAACTCATGACCCTGAGATCAAGACCTGAGCTGATATCAAGAGTCAGAAGCTCAACCTCTTGAGCCACCCAGGTGCCCCTAATTGAAATTAGGAGCCTAATTTCAATATTTTATTTCAGTGAATAGGGAGGCTCAGAGGAGGGAGATAGATGGGGATGGACTTGACAGTGGAGTACTCAGGACCCACAAAATCTTTACCGATTAAGTTTGCCACCTTATATGGGCATGGTTTGCAGCACCCAAAAACAACTATAATAGCAATATCGTAGGTCACTAATCACAGATCAACATAGCAAATATAAGAATAAAAAACAGTCTTGAAATACTGTGAGAATTGCCAAAATATGACACAGAGACACTTGTGTTCTCACAAAGTGAGCAAATGCTGTTGGAAAAATGGTGCCAAGAGACTATCTCCAGACAAGGTTGCCACAAACTTCAGTTTGGAAAATATTCAATGTCTGTGAAGGACAACAAAATATGGTATGTCTAGATATAGATTGGGGGTTCCCCCACTCTGGATCTCCTCTTTCTGAGATCCTACAACCTCTACCACCAGCTGCTGTAATCACCCTGCATTCTGTCCTCTGATTCTTCAACTCAGAAAACTAACAAGCTTCTGCTTCAGTTTCAGTCCTCCTCAAGGCACTGTCCTCACCTGTCTTCAGGCCCAAAGGTTTCTTTTTTTTATTTTATTTTATTTGTTTATGATAGTCACAGAGAAAGAGAGAGAGAGAGAGAGAGAGAGAGAGAGAGAGACACAGGCAGAGGGAGAAGCAGGCTCCATGCACTGGGAGCCCGACGTGGGGTTTGATCCCGGGTCTCCAGGATCGCGCCCTGGGCCAAAGGCAGGCGCCAAACCGCTGCGCCACCCAGGGATCCCCATGGCCCAAAGCTTTCATAACAGGAAATTCCCTTCTGATCCCCTTCAGTATCTGCCTGCTTTGATCCACTCCCCAGTGATGTCAGGGAAGCAGGTGGTTGCTCTTTTGAACATTTTCTGAGTTGATAGCTGTGACTTTCAGGATGCTTGATCCAGTAGGAGCTTCTCAACCATTACCAGAGTCAGGAACCCTCCAGAGCACTTCTAGAGTATGACTCTCCTCAGTCTCATTAAAACCCTTCCTTTATGAATCTGTCTCGTTTGGCTTTGTCTTCTGTCAAACTTTCTCCCTCTCTCTCCTCCAAGACCTGCTCTGCTCCTGTAAGAAGGCATGTGAGTGGCCACAGGTATGAGCTGTCCCAACAACCTGACAGAAAGGAGCTTGACTTTTGTCTGCTCCTTGGCCTTCCACTGACTCCATTTCAGCCACACTCCCTCAGCCCACCCTGATCTTTGCTGCCATCTGAAACCTGAACACAAACATTTCGCTCTCTGTCCGTAACCCTTGTTCTGCTCACTCTCTGTCTTACTGCAGTGACTCTGCTTGGCCGGGTCTTTGGTTACTGTTCCAAAGAATGCCAAATCAACAGAAGGTCAAGTCTCCCTCCTACTGAAAGGACTGTTTTATTTTTATTTCTTATTTCACACTCAGAATCTTCTGTTTTAGGCTTATAGGGAAGCATTTCAAGAACCACAGGATTATCAGGAACAGTTTCCTGATGTCTCATAAAGAATCAAGGTGAGGTTTGGCAGTCCAGAGTGGTGGTTAAGAGCATGAAATCTAGAGTCAACACAAGCCCATGCAAGGCCCTACCCTGATCAGCTGTGGAGCCCCAAACAACTCACTTTAACCTCCTTGGGTCTTGTTTAACTCCTCTGCAACTGGGGATGCAGGCTTGCTGTGAGGACTTTAAAAAGATCGTGCTCATAAGAAACTTCACACAGTAAGAGAATAAGCTCACTGAATGCTATCATTATCAGCAATACGAGTATTTACATTTGAAAAAAATTATTTTTAAAGATTTTATTTATTCATGAGACACACACACACACACACACACACACACACAGAGAGAAAGAGAGAGGCAGAGGGAGAAGCAGGCTCCATGGAGGGAGCCTGATGCGGGACTCGATCTCGGGACTCCAGGATCACATCCTGGGCCCAAGTCAGGCACTAAACCGCTGAGCCACCCAGGGATCCCCACAAACATTTACATTTGAACCAATAAAGTTTACCAAAGATTCTCACTTGGGAATGTTTTAGAACTAGTTGGAGGTGGTTGGTTTTTCAACTCCATGAATATACTAAATGCCACTGAACTGTTTCCGTTAATAAGGTTAATTTTTTATAAATATTTGTTGATTTATTTTTTAACTTACATATTTATTTATTTAAGCCATACATCCAATGTGGAGCTTGAACTCACAATCCTAAGATCAAGAGTTGCATGCTCTACTGACTGAGCCAGCCAGGCACCCCTTCACTTCAATTAGAAAAAACATTCTCATTTGGAAGAGGGTCATAGATTTCAGCTGCACTTGTGAGCATGAGCCAAGTTTTCCTGAGGGTTTTGGGTCAGGATAAGGGGTAGAGGACAGCAAGTTGACTGGTGAGGTTGGCAGAGGGAGCAGGTGTGGCAGTCACATATGTCTGCTCTGTCCCGTCATCTCGCAAGTCTAAATGTGGCTCGCCAGAGTCTCTCTGCCATGCCCTCTTTGATCCCCCACCTGTGAAACCCATCCTGCAAGACCCAGTTCAAATGACACCACCTCTAGGAAGCCCTCCCAATCCTCAATCCCAAGTACTCAACCATTACAAATCATTTCTAATGAATACTAATGGGATCATTGAAGACTTCGGTTTATCGGGGTCTGCTGTCCCACTAGTCTAAGAAATCCTTAGAAGCAGGGATTGTGCCCAGTTCCCACCATGTCTAAAGTGGAACTCATTATCTCCTTCCTCAAACCTGCTCCTGATCTGTGTCCCCAAACCAATAGACAACATTACCATCTACCCCCACACTGGGCTCCTCCCTCACACAGCCAACACATAACCAAGTAAGAATAGGTTCTTCCTTCTGTATATTTTCCAAACCACGCTTCCTCCCCATGCTCATGGCCTGGTCCTTTGTGTCCTGGAGCCTAAAGAAGCCACTTCTGTGTCTTTGGACCTGCAGTCTCATCTCCAAAAATCTGAACAATCTCCCTGAAACTCAAATTTGAACATTTTGTTCTCCTGCCTAAGACCTTTCTGGGGCTCCCCATCATCTTAGGACAGAGTCTACACTCCCCACCAAGTTGCATAAGATCCAGCAGGTCTGACTCCTGCTGATGACTACAGCCTCATCATTGCCCAGCCCAGATCCTGCCAGCCTAACAGCACCTGACCATGCTCCCCTGCCTTGGCACTTGGATTCCTCTGCCCAGCATGCTCCCTCCCTAATCTCCCCCTCCTGCCTCAAAAACTCTTATTTAGTCCTCTAGTGGCTCATCCTGAACATACAAGGTTGAAGCAAATGCCATTTCTGGGTCCCTACAGATGCCTGTGCCTCCATCCCCATCCTGATCCCTCTGTCTGCTCAACCATCCCCATCCTGACCCCTCTGCCTAGGTCTCCATCCCTCTGATGCCTTTACCTGACCTGCCCTGACCTTTCTGCCTGTGTCCCTGTGCCCACGTTGACCTGTCTTCCCTGCCCTCCCCTGACCCCTCTGTCAGTGCCTTCTCACACCAGCCCTGTACATCCTGAGCTTCACCGACTTGTGGCTACTCTTTCTCCCTGTGGAGTGAGAGCTTCATGAGGGCAGGGCCCAGGGTCACCCCTGTGTCCTCAGCATCCTTCAGCACAGGCTGGCACGGAATGACCAGTTGACTGAGCATAGGTCAGATGACTGGCTTAAGTGTGTTGAAGGCTTAGGAGGCTGGGGGACACCGTGGGAGAGAGAATTTTCAGAGTGGATATTTGAGTTGATCCTCAGAATGCTCTCAGGACACACCTATCACATGCAGGCCTTTTCTGTCTACTGTGACCTTTGAACACTGAGAGAGGCAATACCCTGGAAAAAAGAAATACTTGGTGTTCCAGGAGGGAAATGGAGCTGGGCCAGGGTTGTGTTTGAAAGCAAACACAGGCACAAGCAGATTTCAGACACTGTACATAGCGTGGCCCACGTGCCTATATCTCATGCCAGAATGCACACGCAGAATGCCCAGCCACACACACACACACATAGTCACCAGTACTACGTGCATACATACACATGTGAATGCACAGTCAGACGTCAGGGTGGACACACAGACACACATGCAGACGCCCTCCAACAGGCATACTGCAAAGCATGTACTCAGTTGCTCACAAACAGATACAGAGACTGGCGTGCATTCAGGCACACTGGCCTGCACACACGCACCCTGTCATAAGCTCACACAGGTGTACACGTCTAGACATAAACAGGTATGGATACCCTCTTGTGTGCGCACGCACACTCCACAAAGACAGGGGTGTTCATCGATACAGGTATCAACATGGACACGCTGATACATACGTGCGCTCAGACGGGCAGAGACCCCCAGCATGTGCCCAGAATGACACACATACACAGATGTATAAAGAAGAAGAAACATGACACAGGCCTCCAGGAGAACCTGCTGCACACACTGGCATGAACAGAAAGATCCAGAAGCACACAAGAGGGCTGAAAGGCTGACTTGCAGGATGCACATGACAAGGGGAGACACAAAGATATGGATGGGCAAGGTGCTGTGCCCCCATCAACCCCCAAACAAGCTGAGGGTTGTTTGCACCCTCCTCACACTCCACCGTCCCTCCAGGAGGCCACCTCTGAGGTCAAAGCTCCATTGGAAGCTCCAGGAGAAAGGCTCAGCTGTGCCCCAGAGGAAAGGGCAGGCAGATTCCCACAAGGCTTTCTCTCCCTTCCCCGTTTCCCAAAGGGGAAGTATTCAGAACTTCAGACCAGAGAACATAAAGTCCAGAAGGGGGTTTCAAGAACCGCTTCCTCATGTCCTTCATCCTGAAGATTAATAGGAATAGCTATTACTTATTGGCACTTACTGCCATGTACTTCACAGCCATTAACCCACTGACTCTTCCCATAATGGGGGAAGAGGCAGGTCCTGTCATTGGCCTCAGGAGGCTCAGAGAGATGAGGTGAGTTGTCCAAGGTCCCACTGCAAGAACGGATAAGGGATTCCAATCCACGCCTTAACTGTGCTCTTAACTGCACTCTTAAGTGCTGTACCATTGTCCAGAAAGGGATACTGAGTCTCAGTAAGGGAAAGAGATTTTTCTGAGCTCACCACTAACTCACCCTAGAAGCTGATCCCTGGCCCTTGTACACTCGCCTGGAATGCTCCTGCCTCTGGGGGAGATAGCATGATAATAACTGACTTCACTCTATTTCTAGTGTTACCAACAAGGCCAACCTCACTTGACCTCTCTGTTGCCAAATACTTCTGTCTGCCACGTGCCCTACTCCCTGCTTCAACTCCCAGCTAACGACAGCCAGTCTGAACACTCAGTTCCCTGCCTGGTGCCAAACTCACTGAAAACAAACTCTTGAAATTCTACCTCTATCCTTGCCAAGGAAAACCGGTGGGGGAGGGAGGGGAAGGTGTGGCCTGTGGCCCAGGTGTAGGCTGCCTTTTGGGATTAAGGAGACTCATACCTGCCAAGCCCGTGCTAATCCTTCCCTCCACTACTCCCTCTAAAACCAACAAACAACGTTCCTATCTCTGCTTTGTTCTCTGCCCTCTGTTTCCGCCCCAGAGGACTAAGGCTTAGCGCAACATGCCGGTCTGAGTGCCAACCTCACCCACCTGCACTCAGCCAAAGTTAGCTCTGGCATCTGAACAGGTGAGAGGAAGTTTTGACCATCAGATGCTGCCTCGTGCCCTATGGGGCCCACAGAAGATCAATCCAAGACCCACATGGTGCTTATGTCAGAGCCAGCTGGGACCAGCCTCAGGGCTACATGGTGCCACCCTTGTGACCCCCTGAAGTCAGCCCCTGTGGCCGCCAGGGCCTACCGTCAGACCCTCCTGGCACCAGGGCTGGCTCCGTTAGTGTTCTCTTGGTATCAAGCCCAGTGTCAACTGGCTTTCAATGCTAGTGTCCACTGGGGGCCAGCTGATGCCAGCAGCAGAAGTTGCTAGCATCTCTGTGCACTAGCAACTATTTATTAGCACTTACTGCCATGTACTTCACAGGCATTAACCCACTGACTCCCACATGCCAATCCCATGCCACCCCTTGCTACACTTGGCCTCCACTTGGCCCTCACGGTGGGCTAGGCCAGTCAGTGGAGGTAGGAGAGGACACGGTTCAAATCCCAGCTCCCTACCTGCCACCTCTGTGACCTCAAGCAAGTGCCAGCAGAGAGGCTTGCTCTTGTGAACAGCAAAACGAAGATGATATGAACAAGCCCCACTGCTAGAAGGATTCCATGAGCTCACACATCCACACACTGGCTCTTCACAATTAGTGCTCACCAAAGGATAGTGCCCTATTGTTAAGGAAGAAGGTCACTGAGGAAGGACAGCAAGGCCACCATGTGTTCTTACTCCCACCCTCAGTCTCCAGGGCTTGGCTCTCTCCCCACTCAGTTTTCCCAAACCTCTCCCACTGTGGGTCCCTCTGTGTGCTGCCAGCAGCCCTGCCAAACCTGCAATCACCCCAAAGGGACCTCACACGCCCTCACCCTCCACCTTCTCTTCTCAGGTACTCCCTTTCCACTGGCGGGGAAACCCAGCCCCAGAAAGGGGAGTAAGCACGCAGAGGAGACACAGGAGCCCCTGCCCACCCTCTGTTGTCTCTCCTCAGTATCTCACATATGAAATCGGGAACACTAGTAACCCCACTACTAACAACAACAATGGGGATGATAATCCTAGTGAGCTCCCCGGGACCTGGGTAGAACCAGTGAGGCTTTCTGTAAATTACACCCCTTGAGACACTTGGGACTTTGGGGCACCGTACTGGTGGATGTCATTACTATTTCAAGTCTTGCCCAGTCCCTCTGCCACTCAGACCACAAGTTACTCTTCCTTGCTAAGGGAAGTTCCACTTAAATGTGGCTCTGGACTTCTACCTCTTTCCCAATCACAGAGAGGCAGGGACATTGATCCTGACCTTGCTTTGATGTCCCAGTGGGGATTCTCTGTTCAAAGCAATGGCAGGGCAAAGCCTGGGGCAGGTGCTACTCTTTGATCCTGCCAGACTCCCATATACTCCTCCTCCCAGGAACCCTATCACAGCCAGGGGTCCTCCCTCTCACAAAACCCTCAAATCCAGTCCCTGGGATCTCTCAGTCCAAGACTTTTAAAATTTTTATTTTTAATTTATTATTTCATTTTAAAAAAATATATTATTTATTTACTCATGAGAGACAGAGACAAGGCAGAGGAAGAAGTAGGCAGGGAGCCTGATGCGGGACTTGAAATCAGGACCCCGGGATCATAACCTGAACCAAAGGCAGATGCTCAACCACCAAGCCACCCAGTCTCTCCTACCTTTTTTATTTTTAAGTAAGTTCTACACCCAGCCTGGAGCCCAGCACAGGGCTTGAATTCACAACTCTGAGATTAAGAGCTAAGCTGAGCTCAAGTGTCCGATGCTTAACTGACTAGCCACCCAGGCACCTGATCCCCTCCTAAGACCTTTAAACATGTATCCCTCCTTACCAAAACCCCCAAATCTATATCTACAGACACACAGGCTATCCCATTTCAACACTTTTTTTTTTTTTTAAAGATTTTATTTTATTTATTCATAAGAGACACAGAGAGAGAGAGACAGAGACACAGAGGAGAAGCAGGCTCCCTGCAGGAAGCCTGATGTGGGACTCTAGGATCACACCCTGGCCTGAAGGCAGGTGCCAAACCGCTAAGCCACTCAGGGATTCCCTCAACACTCTTTTAATCTAACTTTCCTTCTTTTTTCTTTCTTCTTTCTTTCTTTCTCTCTCTCTCTTTCTTTCTTTCTTTCTTTCTTTCTTTCTTTCTTTCTTTCTCTCTTTTCTTTTCTTTTCTTTTTTCTTTTTTTTAGAGAGAGAGTGAGGGAGTGCTTAGCTGGGGTAGGGGAGGAGGAGGGCCAGAGGGAGAATGGAGAGAGATAATCTTAAGCAGCCTCCCCAACCAGTCCAGTCCAGCTCAGAGCCTGATGCTGGGCTTATCTAATGATCCTGAGATCATTACCTGAGCTGAAATCAAGAGTTGAATGCCTAACTGACTGAGCCACCCAGGTGTTCTCCCTTCCAACACTCTTAAACCCAGCTCTCTGGATTCTTTTCTCTGGAGACCTCAAATTATACAATGTTAGGGTCCCTTCTCTGAGACTGAATATTCAAACCTCAGGGTGCTCCACATCCAAGTATTCTAAACTCTTCAGTTCTGGAATTTGTCTACTGCTTCACTCAATTCTATGGCCCTGGCGTGGGCCCTCCTGAGGGACAACACACTCTGTTTTGGGGCCTAATCCCTGTTAATCTCCCTGGAGTCCCCTCCTCCTGCCTTGTTGACTGTGTGCCAACCTCAGCAGTGAGCCCAGGGTGTCTGTGTGTGGGTGTAGCTGGAAAGCTGAAATGGCACAATTATATAATCGGCACCAAACTCCGCCTTTCCTAGGTGGTATAAAGGCAAACCACCCCAGCCAGCACCATCTGACTGTCTCTCTCAGTGCCACCATGCTGGCCTCAGGGCTTCTTCTGGTGGCTTTGCTGGCCTGCCTGACAATAATTGTCTTGATGTCTGTCTGGAAGCAGAGGAAACTGGGGGGGAAGCTCCCTCCAGGACCCACCCCACTGCCCTTCATCGGAAATTACCTGCAGCTGAACACAGAGCAGATGTACAACTCTCTCATGAAGGTGTCAGGAGGCAGGGAATGGGTGGAATGGGGTAGGGTTGGGGATCTGCCTAAAGGAGCTGGGACTTTGTGGCAGGGGACGGGAAAGGTTGGACAGAGTCTTAAGAAAGTGGAAATGCGCAGACTGGGCATAAGAAAGAGCAGATCTCGGGATGTCCAGTCCCTTGAGTATCAGAACCTGGGGGAACGCATGCAGTAGGTGAGGACTGCTCTCAGGGCCAGGTCCCAGTGGGGGGCCGCAGCCTCTAAGCACCCCCACCTCCATCAGATCAGCGAGCGCTATGGCCCGGTGTTCACCATCCACCTGGGGCCCCGGCCTGTCGTGGTGCTGTGTGGACACGAGGCGGTGAAGGAGGCTCTGGTGGACCAGGCTGAGGAATTCAGCGGGCGAGGCGAGCAGGCCACGTTTGACTGGCTCTTCAAAGGCTATGGTGAGGAGGCTCCCGGTGGGGGCACATGGTCAGGCATGCTTGATGCCTCAGTTTCTCCACTGTTTTTCTCCTGACTCATTTGCCCAAGGCTATGGCCGGGTTCTACCCCTGCTCCCTCTGTCCTGTCCTTGGTTATTGTGGCCTTTCTCTGGTCTTCTCTAGCTTGACTCAGGGGTCTATGTCTCTACTCCCCCAGCTTCTCGGCCCACCTCCCTGGTCTCTCTCACGGATGCCTCTTCTTCCCCCGGGTCTGGAGGAGCTCTTGGGATTTCTGCTTTGGAACTCGGTCCTCCACCTCTGTGTCCTTCTTTCTCTTCCCCAGCTTCGATATTTCCCCTTGCTTCTGCCTCCCTCTGTCTGCCTCTTGGTTCTTGGTGTGAGAATCTCACCTTGTTTCTGCTTCACATCCCATGCTTCTATCTCTGGAAACCGCTTCTCCTCTCTCCAGACCCTCTCTGTTCTTGCTCTGTATTTTCCCCTTTCTCTGGCTCAGGGTTAGAATCCTTAATGGTTTTTACTGCCACTTCCCAGATCCCCAGGAATATCAGATGCCTCCTCCCACCCCATCGCTTTGTGTTTATGTGTCTCCGTATCTCGTTTTCTCTGAGCATCTGACTTGTCTCTCTCCTTCCGATTCTTTTTTTCCAACCCAGTCTCTGTTTCAGTATTGCTCTGACCTTGAGTTGTATCTCTCTTCGTCTCCCCTACAACCCATCCTTCCCCACCTCCTGCTCTCTGCCCACTTCTGTCCACCTCTGTCCCCCATCTCCCCCCCACCTCCTGGCACCCCCATGCTCCCTCCTCAGGCGTGGCGTTCAGCGACGGGGAGCGGGCCAAGCAGCTCAGGCGCTTCTCCATCACCACACTGCGGGACTTTGGAGTGGGAAAGCGCGGCATTGAAGAGCGCATCCAGGAGGAGGCAGGCTTCCTCATTGAGGCCCTCCGGGGCACACGAGGTGAGTGAGCAGGAGGGAGAGAGAAGGAGGGCCACACTCACACAGGCATGTGCTTTCTCCTCCAGGAAGGGGACTGGATTGGGAGAAGGGATCCAGGCTCTGGGATCCTGTGCTAGAAGTTTGGCTCCTCACTCCAGGGCCCTCCCCCAATTCTCAGGCTGGCATCAGAGCACCCAGTTGATGCTTTCCCAAACTGCTGTCTCTCCCCACCCCCTACCCATTCCCCAGGTGCCTTCATCGATCCCACCTTCTTCCTGAGCCGAACAGTGTCCAATGTCATCAGCTCCATTGTTTTTGGGGATCGCTTTGACTATGAGGACAAAGAGTTCCTGTCACTGCTGCGTATGATGCTGGGGAGCTTCCAGTTCACAGCTACATCTATGGGGCAGGTAACCCATCTCAATCTGGCTCTACAACACTACCACTGCCAAATGCTCCCCCATGTGGAAAACAGCTGCTCCAAACTGCATCCTCCTCCAGACAGGGTTCCGTCAAAGCCACTCTTTGACAGTGGAATAGTTATACCAGAATACCCAGTTTTCAAGGACACTTGGACATCTCAACAGATGCTCCCCCCCACCAAAAAAAACCCCAAAACTGAAACCAAACAAAGAACAGTCTGCAGGCAAGGTACACGTTATCAGCCCAGCCATACTGCCTGGGCATGTGTTCCTATCCCAACTTACCTATTGGCTCCCTTATAAGATAGTCCATTTTTCTATCTTAATATCTTAACACCTGAACAAGTGACCACCTCAGCCCACCTCCCAAATACATGAACACCTGGTGTTCTAAAACACAGCCCACCAAAATCATTTGGTATTTACACAGGTCCCACACCAGCCCGCTTGGCTACCTAGATAAGTGTCCCTACAGAGCCCCTTGAAACACCTGAACATCTGGACAGGTGCCCCAGCTAAGAAGATCCCAACACATCTAAACACTGGATAGATGGTTCCTCAAACACCCAAATCGTGTCCCCTAACCCAGCTGACTCACATAAGTGCTCCCCCATCAGCCCCTGTGAATATCTGAAATACATGAACTACCCCACCTCATCACTTGCATACCTGCCCCCACTTTAATACCTCAACACCTGTACAGAAGCCACCATTCCATATCCCCTAAATATCTAGATAGTTGTCTCCAACTGAACCTACTTGATACCTAAAGACCTAAATAGGTGACCTCCCCTGCCCATATCAGTCAGGAAAAAAAAATAGGTAGACACCTGGATAGTCGTCTCCTAATTCAACCTCACCTGAATATATGTGAATACCTAGATGTGTTCTCCAATCCAACCTCACCTGAATACCTGGAACCTGGATGTGTGTCCCAATCCTTCTCACTTATATTCTGAGACAGGAGCCTCACACTTAACTCACGTGAAAACTTAGATATCTCCTCCCATCAAGCCCCGTATAAATAAAAGTCACCTGGACAGGTGCCTTTAATCCAGTGCCTTCCTTGCCCCAAGAAAGGTCCTGCTCCCATCAGGACCTACCCACTGACAGCTTCCCATCCCTTCTTCTCTCCCCATCCTCAGCTCTATGAGATGTTTTACTCAGTGATGAAACACCTGCCAGGGCCACAGCAACAGGCATTTAAGGAGCTGCAGGGTCTGGAAGACTTTATATCCAAGAAGGTGGAGCAGAACCAACGCACACTAGAC
The DNA here is from genome assembly GCF_048418805.1 of Vulpes vulpes. Classification (NCBI taxonomy): domain Eukaryota; kingdom Metazoa; phylum Chordata; class Mammalia; order Carnivora; family Canidae; genus Vulpes; species Vulpes vulpes. Next base: position 9,743,101 of record NC_132780.1, read on the forward strand.
CCCAACTCCCCTCGAGACTTCATTGACTCCTTCCTCATCCGCATGCAGGAGGTACAACCCAGCAGCATTCCTCTTTTGCGGACAGCCTGCAAAGCCAGGCAGAGGGAAACCAGGCTGGGATGGGGAGAGCAGAGGCCCATTCTTATCATCCCCCTGATAACATCCTCACCATCCCAAGTGTAATAACCCTGGCTGCTCCATCTATGAGCACGTGCCCATGGGTAGGACCTGCAGGTGAACCATTAAGCAACACTTGTGTACCGTGTGCTTGCTGTCTGCATCCCTCTCCTTCTAATATTCCCTACCATAAAATTGTGACGCCGGGGCTGATGAGTAAAGGACAGATAGGCAGCCAGGTAAAGAGTGTGGAAGGGGGTTTTGGGCAGAGCCAGCAGCCTGAACAAAGCCTTGGCTGGACTGAGGTCCTCTCCCCACCTCTGGTCTGGATCTAAGAGAGGTGGGTCCACATGGAAAGATCCCGGAAGGGCTCTGAGGGCCCTGAGGGGAGTGGGTCTGGCCTGAAGCCCTCTCTCCCTGCAGGAGCAGAACAACCCTAACACGGAGTTTCACTTGAAGAACCTGGTGTTGACCACACTGAACCTCTTCTTTGCGGGCACTGAGACAGTCAGTACAACCCTGCGGTATGGCTTCCTGCTGCTCATGAAGCACCCAGATGTGGAGGGTAAGCCGGGGAAGGGGGGCAGGCAGTGAAACAGTGGCCACAGATCCTAACACTTCCTCTGAGTCCACTGTAATGTCCCCACCTTTCCCAGGGCCCAGGACCCTAAGGATGCTCTGTTATCCAGCTATAGGTGATATTTTGCTGATAAGCATCAGCTGAGTTTCACTCGCTGTGAAAATGTTGAAAATACCTGAACTGACTGGAAGTTCGGTGCCGAGTCAACTGTATGTGAGACCACATACAGCTTGAGACCAGGTGAATAGGATGCTTCACCAACAATGTTTATGGCCAAGATCTGTTTTGAATGGTCTACATCCATGTTACAGATAGATACACATATTTGGACTCTCATCCCCACCCTGAGACCCCCAGATACCTAAACACTTTCCCCCTCCTCCCACAGCCAAAGTCCATGAGGAGATTGATCGGGTGATTGGCAAGAACCGTCAGCCCAAGTTTGAGGACCGGGCCAAGATGCCCTACACAGAGGCAGTGATCCATGAGATCCAAAGATTTGGAGACATGATCCCCATGGGCCTGGCCCGCAGAGTCACCAAGGACACTAAGTTTCGGGAATTTCTCCTCCCCAAGGTACTTTCCTGTCTGGCCTACAGGGACCTCCAGCCTGCTCCTTGCGACCTAGCATCTCCCATTCCCCTTAGAAGCTTCCCAGCCCCTGTCCCACTGTCTCAATCAAACACTCCCCCAACCACCATTTATTTCCCTTCAACCCACCCACTCAGAGATTCTTGAATCCTTTATCTTCCCCAGAGCTCCTGCCACAGGGCATATAAGCCCCATGTCCCCAAACTTTCTCTTTTAAAAGACACGAACCTCATTTCTAGACCTCTTCTCTCAAGGGCATGAATCTCATGTCCCCCAGACATCTCACCTAGAGAGGCACAAACTTGATATCTCTCAAACTTCCTGTCTCTGGGAGCATGAACCCATATCCTTTCAACTTCCTGCCTTGGAAGACATGAGCTCCACATCCCCCATACCTTCTGTCCTAAGAGACACAGAATCTGTGCTTTTCAAACTTCTCTTGTCAGGAGACATGAACCCCATGTCTGCCAAGCTTCCTTCTAAGCACCCACATTCCCACACCTCCCATTTCTCATCACCTAGGGCACTCCAATTGTCCCTCCAACCTCCATGCACTTTGAGCACACGATACCCCCACTCTACCTTATCAGATCCCTCTCTCCTCCTTCACCAGGGTACCGAAGTGTTCCCTATGCTGGGCTCTGTGCTGAGAGATACCAAGTTCTTCTCCAACCCCCAAGACTTCCACCCTCAGCACTTCCTGGATGAGAAGGGGCAGTTTAAGAAGAGCGATGCTTTTGTGCCCTTCTCCATTGGTAAGAGACCACTGTCTGCTGCCAAGCCACTGCTCCCACCAACAGGGCCTCCTTCATCCCAGCTCCCTCTCTAAGGTGTAGCCTGGTGTCTTTCTCCAGCTTGGAAGTCCCTCTCATGCTCTACCTTGCAGCCCATAAGCTGCAACCACCATAACTACTTGAGCTCAAGTAAAAGGATAGAGGTGATCATACCCGTTTCAGAGAAGCAGAAAAATCAAAGCCCTCAGTGAATCAGAGATTTGTCCAGAGTCATTTACATTCTTCTTTAGGTTGGGAGGAGATGAGAGCCCAGCAGCCATATCTGAGTGTATACTTGAAGGGAAGGGGCACATAAGTTTCCCATTGCTACAGACTGCTAGCTCACCCCCATCTCCTGTGCAAGGGAAACTGATGCTCAGAGAGGATTAGAGATGTCTCTGAAAGTCTCTCAGGCCACGATATTGCAGCACCTCCTCCCTGGGTAATGCAGCTGGGGATGGACAGTGGGGCAAGAGGGCAGTGAGAGCAGGCCTTACCTCCAGCTCTCCCATTCTGTGTCTTCAGGAAAGCGATACTGTTTTGGAGAAGGCCTGGCTAGGATGGAGCTCTTTCTCTTCCTCACCACCATCTTGCAGAACTTCCGCTTCAAGTCCCCGCAGCTGCCCCAAGACATCGATGTGTCCCCCAAACATGTGGGTTTTGCGACCATCCCACGAAATTACACCATGAGCTTCCAGCCCCGCTGAACAAGGGCTGTGCAAGGGCCGGGGTATGGGGAGAAGCAAAGGGGAGTGGGGAACAGGGGTGTAGCTACTGGGTTTCTGCGGGGGTGGGGCTAGTAGGAGGGAGGTGGCTTTTAGGGAATGATAGGGCAAGGTTAATAGGAGAGGAAGAGGAAAGGAATTGACTCCATCTATTGATCTTGTTAGAGATGGATCCTTAAGAGGTGGGGTAAGAGGAAGGGAAACTTTATACTATACTGTTAATAATAATAATGCGTATTATTTATTGAATCAAACTCTGTGTTAGTTCTGTGCTAAAAGCGTCACACACTTACATCACTTAATGCTCACAAACCCATCTGCCAGTGTTCATGCCCATTTTACAAGTGACAAAATCTAACTGATTCCCAAGGAATCTACAGCAAGAATGAAAAATTCTTTTAATAAATGAGTTTAGTAAGGTCACTAAGCACATAAAAGTCTTTTTCTGTTGTTTTTCTGTATATTTTAGGACATAAAAATTACACAATAACATGTAGAGTCACTGAAATACTTAAGTATAAATCTGACAACACATGTGCCAAGCCTGTACGGCGAAAACCACAAAATACCGATGAGGGAAAGAAAATATTTTTTAAATAAAAAGAGATACCATGTTCATTGATTGGCGGATCAGTACAGTAAAGAAGAAAGAAGAAAACTGATGTATAGGTGTAACATAATTACCATAGAAACGACAGCAAGATTTTTTTGGTATGGATTTAGACATTTATTTGAAAATTTATATGGAAAGGGCAGCCCTGGTGGCCCAGCGGTTTAGCGCTGCCTTCCCCCCACCCGGGGTGTGATCCTGGAGACCCCGGATGGAGTCCCACATTGGGCTCCCTGCATGGAGCCTGCTTCTCCCTTTGCCTGTGTCTCTGCCTCTCTCTCTCTGTGTCTGTCTGTCATGAATAAATAAATAAAATCTTTAAAAAAATTATATGGAAAGGCAAAGGAAGAGAGCTAAAACAATTTTAAAGAAGGATGAAGTGGAGAATCACACTTTCCAATTTGTTCCCTTGGGAATCAATAAAAGCTCTGTTTAGAGATAAGTTTGTAGCCTTATATTTTCTTATTGGAGAGGAAGGAAGTTTAAAAATTAATGTACTAAGTGTCCATCTTTAAAAGTTAGGAAAAGAACAATACAGAAAACTCAAAGATAGTGTAAGGAAGGAGACAATAGATATTAATGGAGAAGTTAATGGAAAAAACTTTTAGGTTGTTATGAAGAGTATGGATTCAATATCTATTGTCAACTTGGCTACACTACAGATTCCCTTCTTTTATTTTGATATAGTTACAGACTCATAAGAAGTTGTAAAAAAAAAAAAAAAGTACAGGGAAGTTCTCTGTATTGTTTCTCCAGCTTCCCCCAATGGCAACATTTTGCATGACTATAGTACAATATCAAAAGCCAGGAAATTGATGTTGGTAGGTCTACAGAACTTATTCAGTTTACAAGTTTTATATGCACTTGTGTGTGTTTCCATGCAATTTTATCACACCTGTAGATTCAGGTAACCACCACTCATATCAAAAACAAAGGTCTGCTATACAGGGTATGTAAAGAACTTTCAAATGACAGCATAAGAAAACAACCCAGTTTAAAAATGGGCCAAATTTTTGGACATGTGCTTCACTAAAAAGATATATGAATGACAAGCTCACAAATCAATGCTCAACATCATAGTCATTAGGGAAATGCAAATTTAAACCTAATGAGATACCCACACACCTATTAGAATGACTAAAATAAAAAATACTAATAACACCTCATATTGGCAAAGATGTGGAGCTGCTGGAATTCTTATTATTGCTGATGGAAATGCAAAATAGTACAGTTAACTCTAGATAACAATTTGGTGGTTTCTTTAAAAGCTAAATGTACATTTAATTCAGATGACTTGGAATCCCATTTCCAGGTATTTATTCTTAAAAAGTAAAAGTTTGGGATCCCTGGGTGGCGCAGCGGTTTAGCGCCTGCCTTTGGCCCAGGGCGCGATCCTGGAGACCTGGGATCGAATCCCACGTCGGGCTCCCGGTGCATGGAGCCTGCTTCTCCCTCTGCCTATGTCTCTGCCTCTCTCTCTCTCTCTCTCTCTCTCTCTCTGTGACTATCATAAATAAATAAAAATTAAAAAAAAAAAAAAAAAAAGTAAAAGTTTATGTGCACACAAAACTTGTACTCGAATACTTATAGCAACTTTTCCACAAACTTGAAACAACCCAGATGTTCTTCAGTGTTGAACAGAGGAGCTGACTGTGCCACATTCAGGCAACAAAACTACTCAGCAATAAAACTAACAAATGTTGATACACAACTTGGATGAATTACAAAGGCATTGTGCTAGGTCAAAGAACCCAGTCTGAAAAGGTTATATAATGTATTATTCCATTTATGTGAAATTCTGGAAAAGAATCAAAATAAAAAATATTGATGCAGAGAATACATCTATGGCTGTCAGAAGGTAGAGGTGGGGTAAAGATTTGAATAAAAATATAACACAAGATAACGCTTTGGGCTGTTGAAATTATTCAGCATCCTGTCTGTGGTGGTAATGATAAGAATCTATGCATTTGTGAAACCCCATAGTAAAAAGCAGGTTTTACTGCATGTGAAAATGTATATTTTTTTAAAGAGTAACTAGGACTTTTTTTTAAGTGAGCCAAATCTGTGGGGAGATTATGGGGCAAAAATCTTAGCTGCAGATGATCTAAAACGTTCTGTTAGTTGAGGTCACTTGAGTCATGTGACTTTTTTTTTTTAATTCACGAGAGACACAGAAAGAGAGGCAGAGACACAGGCAGAGGGAGCAGCAGACTCCCTCTGGGGAGCCTGATGTGGGAATCAATCCCAGGACTCTGGAATCATGTCCTGAGCCAAAGGCAGATGCTAAACCATTGAGCCACTCAGTCATGTGACTTTTTAAAAATGATTTATTTGTTTATTAGAGAGAGAATGCACAGGGGGAGGGACAGAGGGAGAGAGAATCTTAAGCAGACTCTGTGCTGAGCATGGCACCCGACTCAGTCTCACCACCCTGAGAGGAGAGCCCTGAAACAAGAGTCAGATGCTTAACAGTCTGCACCACCCAGGTGCCCTGATATGTGGCATTTAATAATCCTATCTAGGGATCCCTGGGTGGCGCAGCGGTTTAGCGCCTGCCTTTGGCCCAGGGCGCGATCCTGGAGACCTGGGATCAAGTCCCACGTCGGGCTCCCGGTGCATGGAGCCTGCTTCTCCCTCTGCCTGTGTCTCTGCCTCTCTCTCTCTCTCTCTGTGACTATCATAAATAAATTTAAAAAAATTTTAAAAAATCATAAATAAAAAAAATTAAAAAAATAATCCTATCTATAAAGGCTTGACTAGAGAGCCTCATGAAACTGTGAGACAACAGATACTGGAAATTGAAAGGACTTCCTCCAAAGCTCACTTCAATAGAGTTTATGGAAGCCAAAGGTTAGGCTTTGGTGTGATGCCATGTTAAGTGTCCTTCCAAAGGAATGAAAATTGTGCTAGAAAAAATGTACAAGAAAACATCAAGCAACTCCAAATTGAAGTCTGGACAATTTCCAAAATAATTATTCAATGCTATTCAAAATATCAAGGTCAGGGATCCCTGGGTGGCGCAGCGCTTTGGCGCCTGCCTTTGGCCCAGGGCGCGATCCTGGAGACCCGGGATCGAATCCCACGTCAGGCTCCCGGTGCATGGAGCCTGCTTCTCCCTCTGCCTGTGTCTCTGCCTCTCTCTCTCTCTCTCTCTCTCTCTCTGTATGACTCTCATAAATAAATAATAAAAAAAAAAAATCAAAATATCAAGGTCAAGAAAAACAAAAGCTGAGAATCTATTCCAGATTAAAGAAGACCAAAGACATTACAACTAAATGTAATGCATGAGGTAGCCCAGGTGGCTCAGCAGTTTAGTGCCGCCTTCGGCCCAGGGCCTGATCCTGGAGACCCAGAATCGAGTTCCACTTTGGGCTCCCTGCATGGGGTCTGCTTCTCCCTCTGCCTGTGTCTCTGCCTCTCTCTCTGTGTCTCTCATGAATAAATAAATAAAATCTTAAAAAAATAAATGTAATGCATGGTTTTAGATTAGATCCTGAAGGGAGGAAATATTTTGGATATTTACCCCTTATCAGGTATATGGTTTACAACATATTTTCCCCATTCTGGAGGTTCCCTTTTCATTTTATTCATTATCTGTTTGTTGTGCAGAAACTTTTCAGTGATGTACTTCAACTTATTGATTTTTGCTTTACAACTCAGTGAATGGAAAATACACACACACACACACACACCATGGAATGTCACTCAGCCTCTCTCATACCTCAGTAGCAAAAAACGCCTCAAAATAAAAAAAAGAACCCCCCAAAACAAAAAATACCCACCAGATTAAAAATTGGACAGAGGACATGAATAGATGTTATTCAAAAAAAGACATACAGTGGTGCCTGGGTGGCTCAGTCAGTTAAGCAACTGACTCTTTTTTTTTTTATTTTTATTTATTTATGATAGTCACAGAAAGAGAGAGAGAGAGAGAGAGAGAGAGAGGCAACGACATAGGCAGAGGGAGAAGCAGGCTCCATGCACCGGGAGCCCGACGTGGGACTTGATCCCGGGTCTCCAAAATCATGCCCTGGGCCAAAGGCAGGCACCAAACCGCTGCGCCACCCAGGGATCCCAAGCAACTGACTCTTGATCTCAGCTTAGGTCTTGATCTCAGGTTGTGAGTTCAAGCCTTGTATTGGGTTCTATGCTGGGCATGGAGCCTACTTAAAAAAAAAAAAGACATACAAATAGCCAACAGATGTATGAAAAGGTGTTCAATATCACTATTTATAAGAGAAATGCAAATCAAAACCACAAGGAGATATTATTTCAAACCTTATAGCTATCATAGATACAAGAGAACAAATACTGACGATGATGTGAACTGGAACCCTTGTGACACCATTGGTATGAATGTAAATTGGTAAACCATCAATTTATTTCCACGATGGAAAACAGAATGGCTGGTCCTCAAAATGTCAAAAATAGAATTACCATGCAATCCAGAAATCCCACTTCTGGGTTTATATAAAGAGGAAACGAAAACACTATTTCCAAGATATCCAAGAGATATTTGAATTCTTGGGTTCATTGCAGCATAATTCATAGTAGTCGAGATATGGAAACAACCTAAATGTCTGTGACAGATGAATGGGTAAAGAACCATGGCGGTGATTACTTTATAACACTTCAGTCAGGTTGAATTAATCTCCTCATGTGCCAAGGGGTGCACTGGACATTTTACCCTATAACCCAGAGGATCAGGATCCTCGCAGTAACAGAGGCATGAGCAGCAGTAGCATAGGAACGTGAGGGTTCTGGTGAGCAGTCCACTCTTAGAGTGTGGACCTCAGTATGCCACGTAAAGCGGCTTTTTTCCTCTTTTCCCTCTCTCTCTTTTTTTAGCTCCCCAGAGATGACTCTTCCCTGAGTGGTCACTCAATGGACCCACACATCACAGAGTATAGTCCCTTCCTCTGAGTGCTCTATATCTGGGGCCAAAGCCTGGTTGGGACATACAACTAATCAGTTACAGGATATAGTCTTTCCCCTGAGTCTCACATGAATCACAGCTTCATTCTGAGACGCACAAATAAACCCAGGCCAAGACACATGGTCCATGGCCACTTAAGGAGACCCTATGCCATAGTCCTGTCCTGAAATGGCTGTTAGTGGGACTTTCAACTTAGGTCAGCTATATCAGAGTCTCAATAGTACTCAACAGTGCAACATAAGACAGTACAGCTCTGCTTACCATCAACTTATCTTGTGTGCCAGTCCTTAGCTTGTCTTTTGATTTAGTGATTAACATGATAAAAGGGCAAAGAGAGGGAGGAAAGCAAAACTTGAGTTGGCCCCAAACCAGTCCAGCTCCTAGAATTCCCAAACCCACTCTGGCAAACAGGAGAAAGAAGGGGGATTCCCTTTTAGGAACTCACAACCCTCAATTAACTCACACCCAGAAATACCTGGAGCAGAAGACTGGAGCAGAAAAGGCACCACATTCACCAACTTCTTTTCGGAGTCTAACTTCTATCCCACTTACTACTAGAACCTTCTCTTCTATTTCTAGGCACTCTAGGTACTCTAGAGAGTGTCCTGGGGGAGGAAAACATCCATTCTTACTTCTCCACGTTTTCTCCTGAGGGCCATGGGATTTCATACCTCCTGTCCCTATAGCATTTTGTCAAAGGATCATAACCATATCCAGCATGTGGTTTGTTTACTCAGCTCTGAACAGCTGGTCAGGCAAGAGAAGAGCTGGGCCAAAGAGCAGTGGATTTGAAAGAGTGACTCAGAAAATGCTGGAGGAGTGGAGGCCCCCATAGCACCTAAAGTGGGGATTCCCACATGTCTCCATGCAACTCCATGGAGGAGACAACACAGCCCAATTATCTAGATGAGGCAGCTGAATGGGATGTGATGGAGAGAGAAATACGTAATAGAATTTAGGAAAAGGATAAGCTAAGAGGGAAGAAAACAGGCAGACTCCAACAACACAGTGCCTAAGGTGTACCGAAAGACAGCTACTACAACTGGGCCGGATGGATTTCTAATGATTATGCAACTCAGGTGTAGTACTTAGTTCCTGAAGCCCTAGTAAAGTAATAAGCTCAGCATGGCCAGGAACAATGACTCAGTTGGAGGCACCTAGGACCTCCCTCCCCATCATCTCCCTTGGGCTTGATGCAAAAGGCCCTGATAAAACCTGGGGGCAGCTGTTGGTGGTGATTCAAGAACCTAATAGACCTGGTCACTGCTGTGTGGTTCTCAGGTGTCTTTCTCAGTACCTTCAGGCCATAGCTCATCACCTCTGTAGCCAAAAATAGAATTACCATGCAATCCAGAAATCCCACTTCTGGGTTTATATAAAGAGGAAATGAAAACACTATTCCCTATTGTGTTGTGTATTACAAAACACAACTCTTGTAAGAAATTTCCTGGGTGTAAATACATGATAACGCAAAAAGGGCAAATGCTCATAGCTGCCACCTGAATTCACTGCATAATTTTTTAGAATTTCTGTTTAATTTTTTTCATAATAAAATATTTGGGAAAAAAGCAGCAATGAGATGCTATCTTACACCCATCAGATTGGCAGAAATGAGCATTAACAGTGTTGTGTGAAGATGTGGTGAAATGTGGTGGAAGTATAAACTGGGACGACTACCTTGGAGAGTAATTTAGCAATATCTAATAAAGCTAAAGATGCTCATATTTTATGACCTAGAAATTACACTTATAGTATATAACCTAGAGTTTCATGTGTGCAATGAGATATGTGTAAGGGAAAAAAAGATATGTGTAAGGATGGTTCTTCCCCCTAATTTTTTATTTTGAAACATTAAAAATATTAAGTTGCAAGAATAGTACAACAAATCCCTCTATACTCTTTTTTTTTTAAATTTTTATTTATTTATGATAGTCACAGAGAGAGAGAGAGGCAGAGACACAGGCAGAGGGAGAAGCAGGCTCCATGCACCAGGAGCCCGATGTGGGATTCAATCCCGGGTCTCCAGGATCACGCCCTGGGCCAAAGGCAGGCGCCAAACCGCTGCGCCACCCAGGGACCCCCCCATCCCAATCCTATTTGTCAAAATACACTCACAATTTTCTTCCAATTTCTGGCTCCATCTTCTATCCCAAATACTCTCCAATTTGGCCAGTCTCCAATACTTATTCTCCATCTAAATTCTACAGATCCAGGGTGCCTGGGTGGCTCAGTGGTTGGGCGTCTGCCTTTGGCTCAGGTTGTGATCCCAGGGTCCTGGGATGGAGTCACCTACCCGGCTCCCCACAGGGAGCCTGCTTTTCCTTCTGCCTATGTCTCTGCCTCTCTCTTTGTGTCTCTCGCGAATAAATAAATAAAATCTTTGAAAAAAAATAAAATAAATTCTACAGATCCAATCACCAAATCCAACACATTGTGTAACAACCCAACCTCAAATCAAACTGAAATTCAACTTCATAGGTATGCTAAGGAGAGACATGTTACATGTGAAAGAGTTCAAATTGAACTTTATCAGTTGAAAATTACAATGTCTGAAATAAAGAACACAACAGAAGGGATTTATACCAGACTAGAGAGTGTATAAGAGGGGCACCTGGGGGCTTAGTTGGTTAAGCATCTGCCTTTGGCTCAAGTCATAATCTCAGGGTCCTGGGATCAAGCCCCATGCTGGGCTCCCTGCTACTCAGTAGGAGTCTGTTTCTCCCTCTCCCTCTGCCCCTCCACCCCACTCATGCTCTGTTTCTCTCAAATAAATAAATAAAAGCTTAAAAAAAAGAAAGCGCAGAAGATTAGAACACTCAAAGCCATATTTATCAAAACTATAAAAATAAACATGGTGCTAAACTGTGAGATGATTAACATGTGAAATTAAAAGTCTCAAAAGAGAAAACAAAGAAAAGTTAAATGCAAAAAATATGGATAAAATATTCCATAATCGCTCAAACTGAAAACTCATCGTAAGCCTCAAGCACAGGGTATAGAAAGAAAACTACATCAAGGCACAACACAATCAAATTGCTTAAAACTAGTGATAAAGAGAAAAATCTTGGGCAGCCCCGGTGGCTCAGCCATTTAGTGCCGCCTTCAGCCCAGGTCGTGATCCTGGAGACCCAGGATTGAGTCCCACGTCAGGCCCCCTGCATGGAGCCTGCTTCTCCCTCTGCCTATGTCTCTACCTTTCTCTCTCTGTGTCTCTCATGAATAAATAAATAAAAAATCTTAAAAAAAAAAAAAAAGAAAAATCTTGAAAGTAGCCAGAGGGAAAAATACCTGTTACATACAGAAGACTAAAAAAGAGGAAAACCCGCTTATAGTTGGAAACAATGCAAGCCCCTGGACTGTAGAGTAGCATCTTTAAAGTCCTGAAAGGAAAAAGTCATGAAACCCCCCAAGACCCAGAAAAACCAAAGGCCATCTATCTAGAATTTAAGGCCCGAAGAAAAGTGTCAAAAAATGAAGGAAAGTAGACTTTGTAAAGTCTACAAAATTGGAATGAAATCATCACCAGCATATTTGCACTACAAAAAATTATCAAAGGAAGTTTTTCAGGCAGAAGGAAAATGGTGCTAATGAAGATATGTGTCTACAAAGGTCATAAGAACTGCAGAAATGGTAAATATGTATGTAGATATAAAGGGCTTCTTTTTCTTCTTCTTCTTTTTTTTTTAAGTAGGCTCCATGCTTAGCATGGAACCCAACATGGGTTTTGAACTTACAACCCTGAGATCAAGACCTGAGCTGAGATCAAGAGTCTGACACTCAGGAGTCCGACACTCAACCGAATGAGCAACCCAGACACCCCAACTTCTTATTTTTAAAAACTCTTTAAAAAGTATTTGTGTGTTAAAGGCAAAAAATAATGATGACATATGTAGGATTTCTAACACATGCAAAAGTCTTGACAATAGCACAAAGGCCAGGAGGAAGATAATTTCACAATACTATGTTCTTACAGCATGCAAGACGTGGTACATATTACCTGAAGGAAGACTGTGATATGTTCAAGATAGATAATATAAACCTAAAGCAAACACTTGGAAAACCAGATTAACAACTAGTAAATAGCACTACCGTGTATTATGAATTACCCTTAGGGTTTTACATTTATAAAATGAATCATCACCATAACATATAGGGTAGATACTACTTTTACCCTCATTTTATTTCTTAAGTAGGTTCCACATCCAATATGGGGCCCAAACTCATGACCCTGGGATGAAGAGTCTCAGGCTCTACCAACTGAGCCAGCCAGGCACCCCAGCCTCATTTTAAAAATTTTATTTATTTATTTATTTATTTATTTATTTATTTTATTTACTTATTAGGGGGGGGGGTATAAGCAGAGAGAGGAACAGAGGGAGAGGCACAAGAAGACTCCAAAATGAGCATGAGCCCAATGCAGTTCTGATCCCATGACCTGAGGTCATGACCTGAGGCAAAATCAAGAGTTGGATGCTCAACAGAGCCACTCAGGTGCCCCTCTAGCCTTATTTTATTAAATATTTTACTCATTTATTCATGAGAGACACAGAGAGAGAGAGAGGCAAAGACACAGGCAGAGGGAGAAGCAGGCTCCACGCAGGGAGCCAGCCCGATGCGGCACTTGATCCCGAGACCATAGGATCATGCCCTGAGCTGAAGGCAGATGCTCAACTGCTGAGCCACCCAGGCATCCCTCTAGCCTCGTTTTAAAGAAGAAAATTAGACAAAGAAATTTATATCTCTGTGCCTTGATCTTTGATCCTTCATAACTTGTGGGTAGACAAATGTATCAGGTGACCCTGTAGGGTTTAGTTAAGTGATGTTTCATTGTTGTGTGTCATTTTGATGTCATTACATTGCAAATTATCTTTTGGTTTTGCACTGTGTGACAGATTATTCCAGCCACATGCTGTTATTATTCAGCTCTGTATTTTGTACTGTGACACTGTGTCTTATGAAGTGTTCTGGGCTTCCCCGTGGTTACTCTTACTGTTGGGCTTTGTTGTGTGCCAAAATACACAGTTGTCATATTTGCTGTGTTTGGTTGCTATGTGTTCTTATGATGTTTTGTGGGGCCTTCTGAGCTACTACATACTTACGAGGCTTTGTTGGGCTATATCTTGCGCAGCCATGTGCATGTTCTGTGCTGCCAGTGATATTTCTGTAGATTAGTCCTATATTATATGAACCAGTTTTGTGGCTGCACAGACTGTTTTGTTGCACCCTGGGCCTCCTGAGTGATGGGGAAACCAAAGAGCATCCCACTTTCCTTATCTCCCACCCGTAGGCCAACCTTAGACTCCACTTTAGTGCTGAATCACTCTTTGTGCAACGCCATCTGCTCTGTGTTTTTCAGCGGATGCTTTGACCTTGAAAATAAGCATCTGGTGTTCATCACTGGCTCCTCTAAGACAAATTCCAGATCATCAAAAACCTCTAGGGCAAGATTGACCATCTTCTGATCTTCTGTCCAGGAAAGGTTAGAGATCTTTGAGAACTTGAGGACAAAAGTTATGGGACTGTGGGGTAGGGCAATCAAGAATGGGGAACAGAGAGTTTAAGGTAGGGGGAGAAGGCACTAAGGATCAGGTGATACTGGGGTAGGGAGACACCAGAGTCTGAGGTGGAGTGAAGATTAACCCCACAGAGCAGGTGTTGGAGACACCTCAATGATCACTTCTTGCACCTCACCTCTAACATTCTGACTGACCTCATCATTCCCCACCTGATATTCCAGCACCTCTTTCCAGGTCTTACCTTTCCACTCTCTCCCGGCCACCCCTTTTTAATATGACAGAACCCTTCTTTTTTTTGGATCCCTTGTGTTCCTACCTGCCTCTCTTGCCCCTGCCCCACCCCCAGATGTACAGCCTCTTCCCTCAGCCTCCTAGGCTGGCGGCCCAGGCCACATCATCACCTCTTCCAGAGCTGGGAGTGCCTGAAGCACCTCATCACTCAGTGTTCTTGAACCTCAGGCCTCCGTCTACCCTCTGCCCGGGACTCCATCCACTGCTTCCTTGCCAACATTGCACAGGTATTAACTGTTTGGCAGTCCCATCTCTGTCTGCAGGCTCTGCCACAGGGAGGGGACTGGGAACCCAACCTCAGGTTGAGCAAGCTCAGAAAACAGGATGAAGTGTTTTGAGATCTTCCTTCTCACTACCCTCAGGCGGAGCCCGAACATCTAGCCATTTGGGTCTGGAAAAATCAGCCAAATCACCCAGGTCCTGGTTTACCAATTCACACCTGATGAAGAAGTCATTAAGGCACCCTTTGAGTGGGATGTGTTTAGCCATACACCTCCACATTCCTCAATTCCGCCAAGGAAAGGTGTGTGTGTGTGTGTGTGTGTGTGTGTGCGCTAAAAGACTTTGTTTATTTATCCTTCAGGAAGCACTAGAAGTGCAGAAGCCCCCCCCACACAGCATGAAGACAGTTACAAGTCTCCCACCCAGGGGGCCTTCCCAGCTCCCCTACCACACACCTAGAATTTCAAAGGCTCCTGCTTTTCCCTTCTAACATGCCCCCTTATCACACTCCATATTCCCCAGGACTTCTTCAGATTCTGCCCACAGCCAAGTGAAGTATCTGACACTTCCTTGTCCAGAAGCCCCACCCACATACCCAATTCTAAGCTCCCCAAACTCACCCATATTTCCAGGACTTCATGACCTGTCCACCCACACACACTCCCTAGAAACAACCTGGTTTCTCAGCACTGTGACCCAATGCAACCACCTACCACCATACCATTTGTGAATCCATTACCCCAGTCAGCACCATCCCTTCCCTCCCAGTCTGTGGCAAATCCCAACAAGTTCCTATGGGCCTGCCTCCTGCTTCTAAAAACAAGTACAGATTCCCCCTAGCTACCCTACATGTCCCTGAAGAGAGGCCCAACCTCAATGACACCACCTGCCTCCTCCAGGCCTCCACCCACAGTTCTTAAGCAGCAGGAGATCCACCCCATGGTGGGGTATGCAGAGCTACCGGTGCTGAGGACCACCAGGTCTTGCCTTACATTAATCCTAAGATAAATCCAGAGGTACAGGGCTTGCAGATGTCATTCCTCTGAACTTTCCATCTGTGTCTCCAGGGACACGGTATTCCTCGGCTTTATGCTGCCCAATGTGTGTCATGTACCAGCCTCCACTGGGAACCTGTCAACTGGAACCTGGGCCTTGGCACCTAGCATCCTGGGGCTCCTGGAGCCTTGGCAACTGGCATCCTGAGACATAGCAACCATACTCTTCCCCAGGATCCCCTCCTGTGCTGAGCAACCTGGAACCCATTCTGAAATCTCACGCCTCCACAAGGCCAGGTTTCTTTTCTCAGGACCTTTCTCCAGAACTTGGGGCCCATGGACTATCCCCAGGTATTCTGAGTCTTCTCCACTACCCCAGGAGACCAACTCAGGTACCCAGATGCCTTTCTTCAGGAGGGGGAGCTCAGACTCACACCTCAGACCCCCCCACTCATACATCTCAGCTTTAGACCTGCACACAGCAGGTCTTGAGACCCAGACACCAGCTCCCTTGACACTCTGCTCAGGTCACATGTTCCATTCCCCTCTCAAGTCCCAAGGCCTCCAGCCCTGGCAAATATGAGAGCTCTGCTTCCGGGAGTTTGTACCTCACATCATACCACTGATTTTCTCCTCCTCTATTGCAGAGCTCAGATGTCATCACCCTCCTTGGTACTGTTTGCCACAACCTCAGCCAATTCTTGATGCCCCAGGAGTTCAACTGTGGGCACTTTCTGGATGCTAGTCAGTCCTTCAAGAAGATCCCTGCCTTCATGCCATTCTCAGCTGGTGAGTGTGGTCAGGGTGGGAGTCACAGCCTTGGAATGTCCAGATTCCCATTCTCCTACCTCCACCCCAGCTCTGATTCCATTCTCCACTCTCACTGCTTCGTTTCAAGCTAGGGAAACACAGAAAGCTTCAAACAGTGTCTGCTTCCTGTGCTCAGAGACACCTCCAGCTCTGACTGTCCAGTTTTGTAGTTACAGGCAGGGAATGACAACTTTGAGGTAGAGCTTACATGAACCTTGTCATCTGGCGCAATAGAACTGGTTATAGTTTTTCATATTTAGTACACTACTAGATTGGGAAAAAATATTGATGTTTACATAGTTGCGGAAAAATGGAATAATTGTAAGAGGTAACAGATATTGCTAGCTGTGTGCACCTAGCACATACGAGAAAGACTATAGAGGCCAGGTAGGTCTCTGCTTCTGCATCTTGGCTCTGTCACTGTTAGCTGTATGGCTTTATTTTTTTTTTTGTAAGTTTATTTTTTATTGGTGTTCAATTTGCCAACATACAGAATAATACCCAGTGCTCATCTCATCAAGTGTCCCCCTCAGTGCCCGTCACCCATTCACCCCCACCCCCTGCCCTCCTCCCCTTCCACCACCCCTAGTTCGTTTCCCAGAGTTAGGAGTCTCTCATGTTCTGTCTCCCTTTCTGATATTTCCCACTCATTTTCTCTCCTTTCCCCTTTATTCCCTGTCACTATTTTTTATATTCCCCAGAAGAATGAGACCATATAATGTTTGTCCTTCTCCGATTGACTTATTTCACTCAGCATAATACCCTCCAGTTCCATCCACGTTGAAGCAAATGGTGGGTATTTGTCATTTCTAATGGCTGAGGAATATTCCATTGTATACATAAACCACATCTTCTTTATCCATTCATCTTTCGATGGACACCGAGGCTCCTTCCACAGTTTGGCTATTGTGGACATTCCTGCTATGAACATCGGGGTGCAGGTGTCCTGGCGTTTCATTGCATATGTATCTTTGGGGTAAATCCCCAGCAGTGCAATTGCTGGGTCATAGGGCAGATCTATTTTTAACTCTTTGAGGAACCTCCACACAGTTTTCCAGAGTGGCTGCACCAGTTCACATTCCCACCAACAGTGCAGGAGGGTTCTCCTTTCTCCACATCCTCTCCAACATTTGCGGTTTCCTGCCTTGTTAATTTTCCCCATTCTCACTGGTGTGAGGTGGTATCTCATTGTGGTTTTGATTTGTATTTCCCTGATGGCCAGTGATGCGGAGCATTTTGTCATGTGCTTGTTGGCCATGTCCATGTCTTCCTCTGTGAGATTTCTGTTCATGTCTTTTGCCCATTTCATGATTGGATTGTTTGTTTCTTTGCTGTTGAGTTTAATAAGTTCTTTATAGATCTTGGATACTAGCCCTTTATCTGATACGTCATTTGCAAATATCTTCTCCCATTCTGTAGGTTGTCTTTTAGTTTTGTTGACTGTATCCTTTGCTGTGCAAAAGCTTCTTATCTTGATGAAGTCCCAATAGTTCATTTTTGCTTGTTTCTCTTGCCTTCATGGATGTATCTTGCAAGAAGTTACTGTGACATAAGATACCTAGGAATAAACCTAACCAAAGAGGTAAAGGATCTATACCCAAAAAACTTCAGAACACTTCTGAAAGAAATTGAGGAAGACACAAAGAGATGGAAAAATATTCCATACTCATGGATTGGAAGAATTAATATTGTGAAAATGTCAATGTTACCCAGGGCAACTTACACGTTGAATGCAATCCCTATCAAAATACCATGGACTCTCTTCAGAGAGTTGGAACAAATTATTTTAAGATTTGTGTGGAATCAGAAAATACCCCGAATAGCCAGGGGAATTTTAAAAAAGAAAACCATAGCTGGGGGCATCACAATGCCAGATTTCATGTTGTACTACAAAGCTGTGGTCATCAACACTGTGGTATCGGCACAAAAACAGACACATAGATTAATGGAACAGAATAGAGAACTCAGAAATGGGCCTTTAACTCTGGTCAACTAATATTCGACAAAGCAGGAAAGACTATCCACTGGAAAAAGGACAGTCTCTTCAATAAATGATGTTGGGAAAATTGGACATCCACATGCAGAAGTATGAAACTGGACCACTCTCTTGCACCATACACAAAGATAAACTCAAAATGGATGAAAGATCTAAATGTGAGACAAGATTCCATCAAAATCCTAGAGGAGAACACAGGCAACACCCTTTTTGAACTCGGCCACAGTAACTTCTAGCTGTATGGCTTTGAGCAAGTCACAACCTCTCTTCTTATCTGTCATTTCAACTCAGACCCTGTTCTCACGCCAGGGAGTCGGATGTGCCCTTGTGGCTTGGACAAGTCCCCGACGCACGTGGAGTTCTTCGACTACCTCCCTCACCGTCATTCTGCACAGCTTCTCGCTGCAGCCGCAGGGGGCGCCCAAGGACATCGACGTGGCCCCAATTGATTCTTGCCGCAACAGGCTCGCCTAGGCTCTTAATGCGCCTGCGCAAGAGCTGAGGTTTCCACCACCACCACCACCCGCCCCCCGCCCCCTATTGGCTACTTTCCCTCTTGTCACACTCTCTTGGCTGCATCATCTTTGCCATTAAAACCTCCTACCCTCTCCACAATCAGTCTTCCACATGCTCTGCCCCCCTCCCATGGTGACTCGCCACCCTGAAGTCAACAAAAGACCCCGAGGAGGAGAAACCTATGTTTTAGCCACTTGGAGACCCTGAAACTTGTGTCTCTCATCTTTCTCTGGAGCTTTCGACACAGTGGGCCCGAGTTTAAGAAAGGAGGATCATCTGTCGCCAAGGAGAGTGAGGTCACCTCTACCGGTTCTGGCTGCAGGGAGAGGGGTCTCGTGGAGCACAGCTGGAACTCGTGCTCTCACCTGAGGAGAGCCATGGTGCAGAATCAGGGTCCATGGAGGCAGGCTGGGGTGGGGTGGTGGTAAGGACTGCGAAGGACTAAAGAGGAAGGGCAGAGAAAGGAGAACCAAGGTGGAAGCGGGGCGAGGGGGCGGGCAGGGAACAGCAAGGTACAAGATATTCTGGTTAGAGAGAGGATAGGAGAGAGGGAGAGGCAGAGAAAGAGGCACGTGGAAATCGAGAAACAGAAAGCAAAAAATTGACACAACAGAAAGAGAATAAGAAGTCACCTGTTACCCCTAACAAATCCCCTAGGATTCGAAATGCTTGAAACATATGTCCCCAGACAGACTCATGAGAAAATGAGCCACCCAGGGACGGAATCACTTGCAGGGTTACACAGTCAGGGCTGGGATTTAAACACCCAACTTGTCTGACACCAGTGTTCATGATATTAACCCCTGCTTCTCAATAGGAAAAGAAAAGGCAGGGCATGATTGCCAGGTCCTGGGATCAAGTCCCCCATTAGGGTCCTTTCTCAGAGGGGAGTTTGCTTCTCCTTCTGCCTATCTGCCCTGCTTGTGCTTGCTCTGTGCACTCTCTTTCTATCAGGTAAATAAAAAAAAATCTTTAAAAAAAGAAAAAGCAAAGGCAAATAGTATTCATTTTCATTGGTCAGCACCTTGTCATACCAGATGGTTAATGTTTAAAACATCACCCTGCAGCTAATAGGTGCTGGGCACTCTACTAGTTAGTAGAGTTATGTTGATGAACTTCTTGCTTTTTTTTCTTTTTGAACTCTGGCTTGATTTTTTAAGGGTTTATTTATCTATTTGAGAGAGAGATAAAGAGAGAAAGCAGGAGCAGGGGGCAAGGGGGAAGCAGGCTCTGAGCTGAGCAGGGAGCCCAATACAGGTCTGAGGGCCCTGGGATCATGACCTGAGCGGAAGGCAGATGCTCCACCAACTGAGCCACCCAGGCAACCCTCTGACTTATTTTGGGTAACATATTTATTTGAGTAAGAGCCCTTTTTGTCTCCTCAGAAACATACAGGGTAGACTAGGGGTAGGGACTAGACTTGGGTCCCCTCAATCCTGACCACAAAATCCAGCATTCTTTTTTTAATTATTATTAAGATTTTATCTTTTAAGTCAGCTCTACACCCAATGTGGGGCTTGAACTCACAATTCAGAGATCAGGAGTCACAAGCTCCTCCAACTGAGCCAGCCAGGTACCCCTAATAGCTACCTCCAGAAGAAGAAGAAGAAGAAGAAGAAGAAGAAGAAGAAGAAGAAGAAGAAGAAAAAGCTAAAACTCTGTGCTTCTTGATTAGGATATCTTGCAGGAATGGGGAGGGAGGATGCTCACTACTAAGACCAGGCCAAACCAGTTTGGACCAAGAAGGACCCCCCAGTGCCAAAATTTCAGCAACTTTCCCTTCATTATAATACTAAAAATCACACAAGGGTAGAGGTGTTTTTTTTTTTTAAGATTTATTTATGTATTTGAGAGAGAGAGAGAGCATGCACGTGTGTGAGTGCTAGTGGGTAGAGGGGCAGAAGGAAAGGGAGAGAGAGAATCTCAAGCAGACTCCCTGCTGAGTGCAGAGCTCTACATGGGCTTGACCTCAAGGCACCCAGACCATGACCTGAATTGAAACTAAGAGTCCAACACTTGGGATCCCTGGGTGGCGCAGCGGTTTGGCGCCTGCCTTTGGCCCAGGGCGCAATCCTGGAGACCCAGGATCGAATCCCACGTCAGGCTCCTGGTGCATGGAGCCTGCTTCTCCCTCTGCCTGTGTCTCTGCCTCTCTCTCTCTCTCTCTCTATCATAAAAAAAAAAAGAGTCCAACACTTAACTAAGCCACTCTGCACCCTGAAGGGTAAGATTTAACATGTTAATTAGACATGTAATATAAGAAGAAACATAACCTTTTAGTATGCGGGTACTAATAAATCCCCACTTCTACCTGCATAGAAGTCCTGCTTTTTCCACCTAAGTTTCTTTAAAAAGACTTCCTGACCTCATAGAGTCAGCCTGAGGATTCTTTCCTTTGTGTTGCCTCCTTGGTGCTCCAGCATAAGCTCTGATAAAGCTTTGCTTGTGCCTTTAAATTTTGGGTTCAGCCTGGTTTCTCTTGTTCCTAGGTCCAAGGACCCAAGTCCAGTAACCTTTTCAAACAATATTACATCACAATTGAAAAGATCTGACAGTTTGGTGCTCATTAATATTCTCAGGAATTCAAAGTACAGTATAACTAATCTCCAAAATTTTCCTACACATTCAAGTATTAGATACACAGATATCTTCGTAGTTTACAGAAATTATTTAAAAGGATTTATAAGGGCCTCCTGGGTGGCTCAGTGGTTGAGCACCTGCCTTCCGCCCAGGGCATGATCCTGGAATCCCAGGGATTGAGTCCCACATCAGGCTCCTGACATGGAGACTGCCTATGTCTCTGCCTCTCTCAGTGTCTCTCATGAATAAATAAATAAATAAAATCATTTTTAAAAAAGGACTTATAAAACATTTCTAAACATCTAAAAATGATCCTTGTGATGGCTGTCCCACCTTCATTGTGTTGCTTCCAGTTGTGAGCATTCTTTTCTGAGGAGGTTGAGCTGAGTAAGGTATAAGAAGGTACTTTCTTCAAACTATAATAGGACATTTATTTGCATGTGACTGATACAGGAGAACTTGATTCTTGTTTCATGGAGTTGAAGAATGAATCTCACTGACAAGAAAGTGAGCAAAGCCATAGAGGTTTATTAAGCAGAAATACAGAGAAAATTCTCAAAAGTGAGAGAGCTCCCCATAGGGTTGCCACTGAGGACTTTTATGGTCTTTTATAGGAAAATGACAAGGGAACTTGGTAAATTTCTCATCAATATCAGGGTGGATTTGTAAGTATCATGTCTATATTTAGAAAAAAAAGGTGGGCTTGTAACAAGTTTTTTTTTTGTAAATGTCATGAGCACAAAGTGTTCCCTTCTCTACAGTCAATATCTCCTCCATAACATTTCTCTGCATCTGGGATTTCTGTGATTACTTAGTAGCCATTAAAGGGGGATACTCCCTAACATTTTGGAGCTAGAGAGCTGGGTTTATTTTTTTCTGTTTTTACTGTCTTATCTCTGTTTTCTTGGGAGTGGATAGAAGCCTGACTCTGGGGACTTTTCCTTATCTTTCCCTGCCTAGCCCCATCTGCCCCTAACTCGTTCGTACATCATGACTTTTATTTCCAGACTAACTTTTATGCCATAATTCCTATATTTTCAACCGAATCATTCTCACTGGTATGCACACTGTCACCTAAATTAAATATATGTAAAATAAATGTCATTTTGGTCTTACCAATCTCTATGCGATGTATTAGGTTGACCTGAGCAATCACAAAGGCCAAGTTATTCATCACTTTGAGGTAACTTTTTTTTAAAAAAAAGATTTATTTATTTATGATAGAGAGAGAGAGAGGCAGAGACACAGGAGGAGGGAGAAGAAGCAGGCTCCATGCCGGGAGCCCAACTCGGGACTCGATCTTGGGACTCCAGGATCGCGCCCTGGGCCAAAGGCAGGCGCTAAACCGCTGAGCCACCCAGGGATCCCCGAGGTAACTTTTCTTTTTAAAGATTTTACTTTATTTATCCATGAGAGACACATAGAGGCATAAACATAGGCAGAGGGAGATGCAGGCTCCAGAAGCCTGTGCGGGACTCAGTCTTAGTACCCTGGGATGATGACCTGGACCGAAGGCAGACGCTCAACCACTGAGCCACCCAGGTGCCCCTGAGGTGACTTTTAATCCTCTTTTTTTAGTGTGTCAGTAAATCCTTCTGATTTTTAGTTTATACTTCTTTGTTGTTAGATTTTTTCTTTTCTTTTTTTTTTAGTTGTGGAAAGAACGTTCAACAGAACTACCTTCTTAACAAATTAAGTGTACAGTATTGCCAACTATAGACACAATGTCCTGCCTCAGATTTCTAGAATTTACTCAGCTTCAGCAAAGGAAACTATTCCCACTGAAGACCAATGCCTCTTTTTCCCCTTCCTCCAGCCCCTGGCAACCACCACTCTACTTTCTGCTTCTATGAGTTTGACTATTTTAGATTCACCCTACAAGTGGATTCACATATTATTAGTTCTTCTTTGATTGGCTTATTTCACTCAATAAAATCCTTAAGTTTCATCTATGTTGTCACACATGCAAGGATTTTCTTCCGTCTTATGACTGACTAATATTCTATTGCATATTGCATACACACACATTTCCTTTATCCATTCATCTATCAATGGATATTCAGATTGTCTATATAAAAATTTTGATCTTTTGGGGATCCCTGGGAGGCTCAGCAGTTTAGCACCTACCTTCGGCCCAGGGTGTGATCCTGGGGCCCCGGGCTCGAGTCCCATGTTGGGCTCCTTGCATGGAGCCTGCTTCTCCCTCTGCCTGTGTCTCTGCCTCTCTCTCTCTCTCTCTCTGTCTCTCATGAATAAATAAATAAAATCTTAAAAAATTTTTGATCTTTCTTCAGTGTTATGTAGCTTTCAGCATTTAAGTTCTGTGAATGTGTTGTTAGATTCTGTGCATGTGTTGTTAGATAGTTACGTATATTATTTTTTTGGAGTGACTGTAAATGGTATTGTGTTAATTTTGATTTCATAGAGTTCTTGCTAGTGTATAGAAAGCAACAACACAAAAATTTTTTTTGGTATGTTTAGTGACTTTGCTAAAGTCGTTTATTAGGAGGTTTTTTTTTTTTTTTTTTTTTTTTTTTGGTCATTGTTGTAGATTCCTTGGGAATTATTTAAGATTTGCCACCTGTAAATGGGCATAAACAGTTTTCTGTTGCATAGCCATGTGAGCATTAGGTGAAGTAAATGTGTTAACACTTTTGCATGGACCCAACAGAGAATATTTGCTCAATAATTTCCCTTCCTCTCATCCCACCTCTGAAGAATCTATGTTTTCCAAGGTGAATAAAGCCCATTCCTTTCCTCTTCCTCTCCCATCCACTCTGCCCCTCTTATTTCATTAATCCACCTCCCTCCTGCTAGCCTCGCCCTCCAATAACCCCGCCACTCTCAGTAGCCACGCCCCTCTACCTATCTCTGCTTTGCTCCCCCAACCAGCCCTACCCTCCCAAAGCGCTTGTTCAGCAGGGCTGGAAGCTCATGGTGTAATTTCGTGGGATGGTGGCTAAGCCCACGAGCTTGGGGGACACGTCGATGTCTTGGGGCAGCTGCGGGGACTTGAAGCGGAAGTTCTGCAAGATGGTGGTGAGGAAGAGAAAGAGCTCCATCCTAGCCAGGCCTTCTCCAAAACAGTATCGCTTTCCTGAAGACACAGAATGGGAGAGCTGGAGGTAAGGCCTGCTCTCACTGCCCTCTTGCCCCACTGTCCATCCCCAGCTGCATTACCCAGGGAGGAGGTGCTGCAATATCGAGGCCTGAGAGACTTTCAGAGACATCTCTAATCCTCTCTGAGCATCAGTTTCCCTTGCACAGGAGATGGGGGTGAGCTAGCAGTCTGTAGCAATGGGAAATTTATGTGCCCCTTCCCTTCAAGTATACACTCGGATATGGCTGCTGGGCTCTCATCTCCTCCCAACCTAAAGAAGAATGTAAATGACTCTGGACAAATCTCTGATTCACTGAGGGCTTTGATTTTTCTGCTTCTCTGAAACGGGTATGATCACCTCTATCCTTTTGCTTGAGCTCAAGTAGCTCTGGAGGTGGCAACTGATGGGCTGCAAGGTAGAGCATGAGAGGGACTTCCAAGCTGGAGAAAGACACCAGGCTACACCTTAGAGAGGGAGCTGGGATGAAGGAGGCCCTGTTGGTGGGAGCAGTGGCTTGGCAGCAGACAGTGGTCTCTTACCAATGGAGAAGGGCACAAAAGCATCACTCTTCTTAAACTGCCCCTTCTCATCCAGGAAGTGCTGAGGGTGGAAGTCTTGGGGGTTGGAGAAGAACTTGGTATCTCTCAGCACAGAGCCCAGCATAGGGAACACTTCGGTGCCCTGGTGAGGAGGAGAGAGGGATCTGATAAGGTAGAGTGGGGGTATCGTGTGCTCAAAGTGCATGGAGGTTGAAGGGACAATTGGAGTGCCCTAGGTGATGAGAAATGGGAGGTGTGGGAATGTGGGTGCTTAGAAGGAAGCTTGGCAGACATGGGGTTCATGTCTCCTGACAAGAGAAGTTTGAAAAGCACAGATTCTGTGTCTCTTAGGACAGAAGGTATGGGGGATGTGGAGCTCATGTCTTCCAAGGCAGGAAGTTGAAAGGATATGGGTTCATGCTCCCAGAGACAGGAAGTTTGAGAGATATCAAGTTTGTGCCTCTCTAGGTGAGATGTCTGGAGGACATGAGATTCATGCCCTTGAGAGAAGAGGTCTAGAAATGAGGTTCATGTCTTTTAACAGAGAAAGTTTGGGGACATGGGGCTCATATGCCCTGTGGCAGGAGCTCTGGGGAAGATAAAGGATTCAAGAATCTCTGAGTGGGTGGTTTGAAGGGAAATAAATGGTGGTTGGGGGAGTGTTTGATTGAGACAGTGGGACAGGGGCTGGGAAGCTTCTAAGGGGAATGGGAGATGCTAGGTCGCAAGGAGCAGGCTGGAGGTCCCTGTAGGCCAGACAGGAAAATACCTTGGGGAGGAGAAATTCCCGAAACTTGGTGTCCTTGGTGACTCTGCGGGCCAGACTCAAAGGGATTATGTCTCCAAATCTTTGGATCTCATGGATCACTGCCTCTGTGTAGGGCATCTTGGCCCGGTCCTCAAACTTGGGCTGACGGTTCTTGCCAATCACACGATCAATCTCCTCATGGACTTTGGCTGTGGGAGGAGGGGGAAAGTGTTTAGGTATCTGGGAGTCTCAGGGTGGGGATGAGAGTCCAAATATGTATATCTATCTGTAACATGGATGTAGACCATTCAAAACAGATCTTGGCCATAAACATTGTTGGTGAAGCATCCTATTCACCTGGTCTCAAGCTGTATGTGGTCTCACATACAGTTGACTCGGCACAGAACTTCCAGTCAGTTCAGGTATTTTCAACATTTTCACAGCGAGTGAAACTCAGCTGATGCTTATCAGCAGAATATCACCTATAGCTGGATAACAGGGCATCCCTAGGGTCCTGGGCCCTGGGAAAGGTGGGGACATTACAGTGGACTCAGAGGAAGTGTTAGGATCTGTGGCCACTGTTTCACTGCCTGCCCCCCTTCCCCGGCTTACCCTCCACATCTGGGTGCTTCATGAGCAGCAGGAAGCCATACCGCAGGGTTGTACTGACTGTCTCAGTGCCCGCAAAGAAGAGGTTCAGTGTGGTCAACACCAGGTTCTTCAAGTGAAACTCCGTGTTAGGGTTGTTCTGCTCCTGCAGGGAGAGAGGGCTTCAGGCCAGACCCACTCCCCTCAGGGCCCTCAGAGCCCTTCCGGGATCTTTCCGTGTGGACCCACCTCTCTTAGATCCAGACCAGAGGTGGGGAGAGGACCTCAGTCCAGCCAAGGCTTTGTTCAGGCTGCTGGCTCTGCCCAAAACACCCTTCCACACTCTTTACCTGGCTGCCTATCTGTCCTTTACTCATCAGCCCCGGCGTCACAATTTTATGGTAGGGAATATTAGAAGGAGAGGGATGCAGACAGCAAGCACACGGTACACAAGTGTTGCTTAATGGTTCACCTGCAGGTCCTACCCATGGGCAAGTGCTCATAGATGGAGCAGCCAGGGTTATTACACTTGGGATGGTGAGGATGTTATCAGGGGGATGATAAGAATGGGCCTCTGCTCTCCCCATCCCAGCCTGGTTTCCCTCTGCCTGCTTTGCAGGCTGTCCGCAAAAGAGGAATGCTGCTGGGTTGTACCTCCTGCATGCGGATGAGGAAGGAGTCAATGAAGTCTCGAGGGGAGTTGGGGTCTAGTGTGCGTTGGTTCTGCTCCACCTTCTTGGTTATGAAGTCTTCCAGACCCTGCAGCTCCTTAATTGCCTGTTGCTGTGGCCCTGGCAGGTATTTTATCACTGAATGGAACATTTCACAGAGCTGAGGATGGGGAGAGAAGAAAGGATGGGAAGGACAGGCGTCAGTGGGTAGGTCCTGATAGGAGCAGGACCTTTCTTGGGGCAAGGAAGGCAGTGGGTTAAAGGCACCTGTCCAAGTGTTTAGGTTATATATGAGGCTTGATGGGAGGAGATATATACATTTTCATGTGAGTTCAGTGTGAGGGCTCCTGTCTCAGAATGTAGGTGAGAGGGGATCCCTGGGTGGCTCAGCAGTTTAGCGCCTGCCTTTGGCCCGGGCGTGATCCTGGAGTCCTGGGATGGAGTCCCGTGTCGGGCTCCCAGCTCATGGAGCCTGCTCCTCCCTCTGCCTGTGTCTCTGCCTCTCTCTCTCTCTCTCTCTCTCTCTCTCTCTCTCTGTCTATCATGAGTAAATCAATAAATAAATCTTAAAAAAAAAAAAAGAATGTAGGTGAGATGGATTGGGACACATCCAGGTTTCAAGTATTCAAGATTTGATGGGAGACACATATCTAGTTGTTTAAGCATTCATATGTGGATCTCACAGGTTTGAGGCAATTATTCATAGTGGATCTGAATTGAGGGCTTCTGTCTAGGTTTCAGGTATTAAGTGGGGCTGGTGTGCAGGTGTTTTAAATGTGGGTGGAGACATCTGTTCATGTGTGTGAGTTATTCATATGGGCTAATAGGGGGCATATCTGCAGGTGTTTGAGTGAGCTGGATTGGGGGATACTTTTTCAGTGTTTGGGGATCAGTTTACCCAGGTGTGTTTACACATTTAGGGGGCCATTACTGGAACCTGTCATGATGTTCAGATATTTATCTGGGTTTGTAGGTGGCACTTACTAGCTATTCTAGTGGGCCAGTGTGGGACATCTGTGTAAATATCAAATTATTTTAATGGGCTGGATTTTATAGCACCTGGTGTTTGGGTGTTCGGGAAATGGGCTGAGGAGGTTATTTGTCCAGGTGCTAAGATACTCAGGCGGAAAGATGGAATATCTTAATAGGGAGCAACTATTAGATATTAAGGTTAGGTCGGGATGAGAACACCTACCCAGGTGAGAGAGCTGGTATGAGGATGTGTTTCTTGTCTGCAGGCTCTGATGGTCTTCTTCTTCTTTCTTCTTCCTCTGTTCCTCCTCCTCCCCCTTCCCTCCTTTCCTCCTCCTCCTCCCCCTTCCCTCCTCCTCCTCCTCCTCCTCTTTCTTCTTCTTCTTCTTCTTCTTCTTCTTCTTCTTCTTCTTCTTCTTCTTCTTCTTCTTCTTCTTCTCCTCCTCCTCCTCCCCCTCCCCCTCCTCCTCCTCCTCCTCTTCCTCCTTCTCCTCTTCTCCTCGTCCTCCATCTATTTCCACTTTACTGTCCCTTCCAATTCCTCTTCTTCCTATTCCTTCCCTCTCTTCCTTCGCTTCCTCCTGTTCCTTCTCTTCCTCCTCTTTCTCCTTCTTCCCCTCTTCATTCTCCTCCTCCTCCTCTTTTTGGTGAGGATCTACTGTTGAGATATCCAGGTGTCTTTGGAAACTGGGTCCTGGACACATGTCCTGAGTTCTGATGCAACGTTCAATTGTCCAAGAATGGGGGCTGTTTTTTAGAATACCCTACTAGAGAAGGATGCAGTTTGGGGCAGCTGTTTTCCACATGGGGGAGCATTTGGCAGTGGTAGTGTTGTAGAGCCAGATTGAGATGGGTTACCTGCCCCATAGATGTAGCTGTGAACTGGAAGCTCCCCAGCATCATACGCAGCAGTGACAGGAACTCTTTGTCCTCATAGTCAAAGCGATCCCCAAAAACAATGGAGCTGATGACATTGGACACTGTTCGGCTCAGGAAGAAGGTGGGATCGATGAAGGCACCTGGGGAATGGGTAGGGGGTGGGGAGAGACAGCAATTTGGGAAAGCATCAACTGGGTGCTCTGATGCCAGCCTGAGAATTGGGGGAGGGCCCTGGAGTGAGGAGCCAAACTTCTAGCACAGGATCCCAGAGCCTGGATCCCTTCTCCCAATCCAGTCCCCTTCCTGGAGGAGAAAGCACATGCCTGTGTGAGTGTAGCCCTCCTTCTCTCTCCTTCCTGCTCACTCACCTCGTGTGCCCCGGAGGGCCTCAATGAGGAAGCCTGCCTCCTCCTGGATGCGCTCTTCAATGCCGCGCTTTCCCACTCCAAAGTCCCGCAGTGTGGTGATGGAGAAGCGCCTGAGTTGCTTGGCCCGCTCCCCATTGCTGAACGTCACCCCTGGGGAGGGAGCATAGGGCTGAGAGGATGTGGGTAGGGGTGTGGACAGAGGTGGACAGAGGTAGTCAGAGAGCAAGAGGCAGGGAAAGATGGGTTGGGGAGCGATTGGTAGGGAGACAAGGAGAAATACAAGTCAGAGAGAAATACTGAAAGATTTAGAGACCAGGTTGGAAGAAAACAATCAGGAGAAAGTAAAGGACGTAGAGATGTATGACCTGGGTTTCAAGCAAGAGCTCCTCCCAAACCCAGAGGAAGAAGAGGCATGGGTGAGAGAGAACAGGGGGATAGGCCGAGAAGCAGGAGGAGTAGAGACACAGACACCCTGAGTCAAGCTAGAGAAGACCAAGGAGAGGCCACAATAACCAAGAACAGGACAGAGGGGAGCAGGGGTAGAACTTGGCCATAGCTCTGGGCAGGTGAGTCAGGAGAAGAAGAGTGGAGAAATTGAGGCATCAAGTGTACCTGACCACGGGCCCTCACCCAGAGCCCCCTCACCATAGCCTTTGAAGAGAGTGTCAAAGGTGGCCTGTGCGCCTCGCCCACTGAATTCCTCAGCCTGGTCCACCAGAGCTTCCTTCACCGCCTCGTATCCACACAGCACCACGACGCGCCTAGGCCCCAGGTGGATGGTGAACACCGGGCCATAGCGTTTGCTGATCTGATGGAGGTGGGAGTGCTTAGAGGCTGCAGCCCCCACTGGGACCTGGCCCTGAGAGCAGTCCTTACCTACTGCATGCGTTCCCCCACATTCTGTTACTCAAGGGGCTGGACATCCCAAAATCTGCTCTTTCTTGTCCAGGACCCTGACGCCCAACCTGCACATTTCTACTTTCTTAAGAATGATCCAACCTTGCCCATCCCCTGCCACAAAGTCCCAGATCAATTAGGCAAGCCCCCCAGCCCCACTCCATTCCACCCATTCATTATGTCCTGACACCTTCATGAAGGAATCAGACATCTGCTGTATGTTCAGCTGCAGGTAGTTCCCGATGAAGGGCAATGGAGTAGGTCCTGGAGGGAGCTTCTCCAAGAGCTTCCACTGCCTCCAGACAGACATCAAGACCATTACTGTCAAGCAGGTGAGCAAAGCCACCAGAAGGATCCCTGAGGCCACCATGGTGGCACTGGGCAAGACGGTCAGATGGTGCTGGCTGGGGTGGTTTGCCTTTATACCACCTGGGAGAGAAGGGTGGACTTTGGTTCTGTTTGTTAATTGTGCCATTTCATTTCCCAGATATAGTGCCTCCCCACCTCCACCCCTGGACTCACAGCTGAGCTTGGGACAAGACAGCAAGTCAGAAGGATGGGACACCTGGGAGATTAACAGAGTGGAAGGGCCCTTAGGAAGGGTCACCTGAAGTCTATAGACTTGGGTGAAGCAGTAAGCAAATTCTGATTCTTAAGATTTTGGAAATATAGATTCAGACTCCTGGACTTTGGATTTGAGGTAGAGTGAGAAGTGATCCAAAAATTATGGATTAGGGCATCTTTGGAGACAAGAATCCAGAGAATTGGGTTTTTGTTGGAATGGGACAGCATGTATGGTTGTAGATTTGGGATTTTTTGAGGGAAGAGGGATGTATGGTTAAAGGCCATGGGATGAGAGATCCCAGGGACTGGATCTGAGGGTTTTGTGAGAGGGAGGACCCCTGGCTGTGATAGGGTTCCTGGGAGGAGGAGTATATGGGAGTCTGGCAGGATCAAAGAGTAGCACTTGCCCCAGGCTTTGCCCTGCCATTGCTTTGAACAGAAAATCCCTATAGGACTTCAAAGCAAGGTTAGGATCAGTGTCCCTGCCTCTCTGTGATTGGGAAAGAGGTAGAAGTCCAGAGCCACATTTAAGTGGAACTTCCTTTAGCAAAGAAGAGTAACTTGTGGTCTGAGTGGCAGAGGGACTGGACAAGACTTGGAAATAGTAATGACATCGACCAGTACGGGGCCCCAAAGTCCCAAGTGTCTCAAGGGGTGTAATTTACAGAAAGCCTCACTGGTTCTACCCAGGTCCCTGGGGAGCTCACTAGGATCATCATCCCCATTGTTGTTGTTAGTAGTGGGGTTACTAGTGTTCCCGATTTCATATGTGAGATACTGAGGAGAGACAACAGAGGGTGGGCAGGGGCTCCTGTGTCTCCTCTGCGTGCTTACTCCCCTTTCTGGGGCTGGGTTTCCCCGCCAGTGGAAAGGGAGTACCTGAGAAGAGAAGGTGGAGGGTGAGGGCGTGTGAGGTCCCTTTGGGGTGATTGCAGGTTTGGCAGGGCTGCTGGCAGCACACAGAGGGACCCACAGTGGGAGAGGTTTGGGAAAACTGAGTGGGGAGAGAGCCAAGCCCTGGAGACTGAGGGTGGGAGTAAGAACACATGGTGGCCTTGCTGTCCTTCCTCAGTGACCTTCTTCCTTAACAATAGGGCACTATCCTTTGGTGAGCACTAATTGTGAAGAGCCAGTGTGTGGATGTGTGAGCTCATGGAATCCTTCTAGCAGTGGGGCTTGTTCATATCATCTTCGTTTTGCTGTTCACAAGAGCAAGCCTCTCTGCTGGCACTTGCTTGAGGTCACAGAGGTGGCAGGTAGGGAGCTGGGATTTGAACCGTGTCCTCTCCTACCTCCACTGACTGGCCTAGCCCACCGTGAGGGCCAAGTGGAGGCCAAGTGTAGCAAGGGGTGGCATGGGATTGGCATGTGGGAGTCAGTGGGTTAATGCCTGTGAAGTACATGGCAGTAAGTGCTAATAAATAGTTGCTAGTGCACAGAGATGCGCTAGCAACTTCTGCTGCTGGCATCAGCTGGCCCCCAGTAGACACTAGCATTGAAAGCCAGTTGACACTGGGCTTGATACCAAGAGAACACTAACGGAGCCAGCCCTGGTGCCAGGAGGGTCTGACGGTAGGCCCTGGCGGCCACAGGGGCTGACTTCAGGGGGTCACAAGGGTGGCACCATGTAGCCCTGAGGCTGGTCCCAGCTGGCTCTGACATAAGCACCATGTGGGTCTTGGATTGATCTTCTGTGGGCCCCATAGGGCACGAGGCAGCATCTGATGGTCAAAACTTCCTCTCACCTGTTCAGATGCCAGAGCTAACTTTGGCTGAGTGCAGGTGGGTGAGGTTGGCACTCAGACCGGCATGTTGCGCTAAGCCTTAGTCCTCTGGGGCGGAAACAGAGGGCAGAGAACAAAGCAGAGATAGAAAAGTTGTTTGTTGGTGGTTTTGGTTTTGCTTTGTTTTGTTTTTGTTCATTGGCTAGGAATGTTTGTTGGCTTGTTTTCTTTTTTTAAGATTTTATTTACTTATTTGAGAGAGAGCGTACACACAAAAGTAGGCAGAGAGGCAGGGAGAATGAGAAGCTGCTGATGTGAGGCTAATCTTAGGACCCCAGGATCATGACCTGAGGTGAAGGCAGATGCTTAACCATCTGAGCCACTCAGGTACCCCTGTTTGTCATGAAAAGCTTGGCTGGACTACTAGCACAAGCCTGGCAAGTGTCAGTTCCCCTAATCCCAACCAGCAGGTTGCACAGCAGTTAAGAGCACAGTTAAGGCGTGGATTGGAATCCCTTATCCGTTCTTGCAGTGGGACCTTGGACAACTCACCTCATCTCTCTGAGCCTCCTGAGGCCAATGACAGGACCTGCCTCTTCCCCCATTATGGGAAGAGTCAGTGGGTTAATGGCTGTGAAGTACATGGCAGTAAGTGCCAATAAGTAATAGCTATTCCTATTAATCTTCAGGATGAAGGACATGAGGAAGCGGTTCTCTAAACCCCCTTCTGGACTTTATGTTCTCTGGTCTGAAGTTCTGAATACTTCCCCTTTGGGAAACGGGGAAGGGAGAGAAAGCCTTGTGGGAATCTGCCTGCCCTTCCCTCTGGGGCACAGCTGAGCCTTTCTCCTGGAGCTTCCAATGGAGCTTTGACCTCAGAGGTGGCCTCCTGGAGGGACGGTGGAGTGTGAGGAGGGTGCAAACAACCCTCAGCTTGTTTGGGGGTTGATGGGGACACAGCACCTTGCCCATCCATATCTTTGTATCTCCTCTTGTCATGTTCATCCTGCAAGTCAGCCTTTCAGCCCTCTTGTGTGCTTCTGGATCTTTCTGTTCATGCCAGTGTGTGCAACAGGTTCTCCTGGAGGCCTGTGTCATGTTTCTTCTTCTTTATACATCTGTGTATGTGTGTCATTCTGGGCACATGCTGGGGTCTCTGCCCGTCTGAGCGCACGTATGTATCAGCGTGTCCATGTTGATACCTGTATCGATGAACACCCCTGTCTTTGTGGAGTGTGCGTGCGCACACAAGAGGGTATCCATACCTGTTTATGTCGAGACGTGTACACCTGTGTGAGCTTATGACAGGGTGCATGTGTGCAGGCCAGTGTGCCTGAATGCACGCCAGTCTCTGTATCTGTTTGTGAGCAACTGAGTACATGCTTTGCAGTATGCCTGTTGGAGGGCGTCTGCATGTGTGTCTGTGTGTCCACCCTGACGTCTGACTGTGCATTCACATGTGTATGTATGCACGTAGTACTGGTGACTATGTGTGTGTGTGTGTGGCTGGGCATTCTGCGTGTGCATTCTGGCATGAGATGTAGGCACGTGGGCCACGCTATGTACAGTGTCTGAAATCTGCTTGTGCCTGTGTTTGCTTTCAAACACAACCCTGGCCCAGCTCCATTTCCCTCCTGAAAAACCAAGTATTTCTTTTTTCCAGGGTATTGCCTCTCTCAGTGTTCAAAGGTCACAGTAGACAGAAAAGGCCTGCATGTGATAGGTGTGTCCTGAGAGCATTCTGAGGATCAACTCAAATATCCACTCTGAAAATTCTCTCTCCCACGGTGTCCCCCGGCCTCCTAAGCCTTCAACACGCTTAAGCCAGTCATCTGACCTACGCTCAGTCAACTGGTCATCCGTGCCAGCCTGTGCTAAGGGATGCTGAGGACACAGGGGTGACCCTGGGCCCTGCCCTCATGAAGCTCTCACTCCACTGGGGAGAAAGAATAGCCACAAGTCGGTGAAGCTCAGGATGTACAGGGCTGGTGTGAGAAGGCACCGACAGAGGGGTCAGGGGAGGGCAGGGAAGACAGGTCAACGTGGGCACAGGGACACAAGCAGAAAGGTCAGGGCAGGTCAGGTAAAGGCATCAGAGGGATGGAGACCTAGGCAGAGGGGTCAGGATGGGGATGGTGGATCAGACAGAGGGATCAGGATGGGGATGGGGGGGGCACAGGCATCTGTAGGGACCCAGAAATGGCATTTGCTTCAACCTTGTATGTTCAGGATGAGCCACTAGAGGACTAAATAAGAGTTTTTGAGGCAGGAGGGGGAGATTAGGGAGGGAACATGCTGGGCAGAGGAATCCAAGTGCCAAGGCAGGGGAGCATGGTCAGGTGCTGTTAGGCTGGCAGGATCTGGGCTGGGCAATGATGAGGCTGTAGTCATCAGCAGGAGTCAGACCTGCTGGACCTTATGTGACTTGGAGGGGAGTGTAGACTCTGTTCTAAGATGATGGGGAGCCCCGGAAAGGTCTTAGGCAGGAGAACAAAATGTTCAAATTTGAGTTTCAGGGAGATTGTTCAGATTTTGGGAGATGAGACTGCAGGTCCAAAGACACAGAAGTGGCTTCTTTAGGCTCCAGGCCTATAGAGGACCCGGCCATGAGCATGGGGAGGAGGCGTGGTTTGGAAAATATACAGAAGGAAGAACCTATTCTTACTTGGTTATGTGTTGGCTGTGTGAGGGAGGAGCCCAGTGTGGGGGTAGATGGTAATGTTGTCTATTGGTTTGGGGACACAGATCAGGAGCCAGTTTGAGGAAGGAGATAATGAGTTCCATTTTTGACATGGTGGGAACTGGGCACAATCCCTGCTTCTAGGGATTTCTTAGACTAGTGGGACAGCAGACCCTGATAAACTAAAGTCTTCAATGATCCTATTAGTATTCATTAGTATTTATTTGTAATGATTGAGTACTTGGGATTGAGGATTGGGAGGGCTTCCTAGAAGGTGGTGTCATTTGAACTGGGTCTTGCAAGATGGGTTTCACAGGTGGGGGATGAAAGAGGGCATGGCAGAGAGACTCTGGCAAGCCACATTTAGACTTGCGAGATGACGGGACAGAGCAGACATATGTGACTGCTACACCCCCTGCTCCCTCTCCCAACCTCACCAGTCAACTTGTTGTCTTCGACCCCTTATCCTGACCCAAAACTCTCAGGAAAACTTGGCTCATGCCCACAAATGCAGCTGAAATCTATGACCTTCCCAAATGAGAATGTTTTTTCTAATTGAAGTGAAGGGGTGCCTGGCTGGCTCATCAGTAGAGCATGCAACTCTTGATATTAGGGTTGTGAGTTCAAGCTCCACATTGGATGTATGGCTTAAATAAATAAATATGTAAGTTAAAAAAATAAACAAATATTTATTTATTTTTAAAGATTTTATTTATTTATTCATGAGTGACACACACACACACACACACACAGAGAGAGAGAGAGAGAGAGAGAGAGAGGCAGAGAAGCAGGCAGAGGGAGAAGAGGCTCCATGCTGGGAGCCCGACGTGGAACTCGATCCTGGGACCCCAGGACCACACCCTTGGCCGAAGGCAGGCGCCAAACCACTGAGCCATCCAGGGATTCTCCCAACAAATATTTATTAAAAAATGAACCTTTTCAATGGAAACAGTTCAGTGGCATTTAGTACATTCATGGAGTTGAAAAACCAGCCACCTCCAATAGTTCTAAAACATTCCCAAGTGAGAATCTGAGGTAAGCCTTCTTGGTTCAAATGTAAATGCTTGTATTGCTGATAATGATAGCATTCAGTGAGCTTATTATCTTGCTGTGTGAAGCTTCTTATGAGCAGTATCTTTTTAAAGCCCTCACAGCAAGCCTGCACTCCCAGTTGCAGATGAGGTAAACAAGACCCAAAGAGATGGAAGTGAGTTGTTTGGGGCTCCATGGCTGATCAGGGTAGAGCCTGGCATGGGCTTGTGTTGACTCTAGATTTCATGCTCTTAATCACCACTCTGGACTGCCAAACCTCACCTTGATTCTTTATGAGACATCAGGAAACTGCTTCTGATAATCCTGTGGTTCTTGAAATGCTTCACTATAATCCTAAAACAGAAGATTCTGAGTGTGAAATAAGAAATAAAAATAAAAAAGTTCTTTCAGTAGGAGGGAGACTTGACCTTCTGTTGAGTTGGCATTCTTTGGAAGAGTAACCAAATACCCGGCCAAGCAGAGTCACTGCAGTGAGGTAGAGAGTGAGCAGAACAAGGAGTTTGGCTGGAGAATGAAGTGTTTGTGTTCAGGTTTCAGGTGGTAGCAAAGATCAGGGTGGGCTGGAGGAGTGTGGCTGAAATGGGGTCAGCGGAAAGTCAAGGAGCAGAAGAAAGCAAGCTCCTTTCTTTCAGGTTGTTGGGACAGCTCGTGCCTGTGGAGATGGGCAAAAGACACAGTTATTTCACAGAAAAGGAAATATAAATAGCCCATAAAGTATGGAAAGATACTTAACCTTACTAATAATCAGGCAAATTAAAAACTATAATCAAATTGAGGCACCGTTTTGGTGCCCACTAAATCACCATATTCTGAAAGTGTCTGATAATGGCAACTGATGGATATGGCAGGATGGAAACTCTTTTCACAGAGGGTAGAACTATAAATTATGTGATGTTGGAAAAGTTTGCTTTACTGAGGAAATTTGACTCAATCTTCCTCCTACATGTGTATATCCTGAAGGTATTTGTGCAAGTTTGCACCAGGAAATGTATAAAAATATCATGAAATCATGGAATCGGAAAAGATCCCGAATAGCCAGAGGAATATTGAAAAAGAAAACCAGAGCCAGGGACGTCACAATGACGGATTTCAAGTTGTACTACAAAGCTGTGGTCATCAAGACAGTGTGGTATTGGCACAAAAATAGACACCTAAATCAATGGAACAGAATAGAGAACCCAAAAGTGGACCCTCAACTCTATGGTCAACTAATATTTGACAAGGCAGGGAAGAATATCCACTGGAAAAAGGATAGTCTTGGGGATCCCTGGGTGGCTCAGCAGTTTGGTGCCTGCCTTCAGCCCAGGGCGTGATCCTGGAGTCCCGGGATCGAGTACCGCATTGGGCGTCCTGCATGGAGCCTGCTTCTCCCTCTGCCTTCATCTCTGCCTCTCTCTCTCTCTCTCTCTCTCTCTCTCTCTCCCTCATGAATAAATAAATAAATAATCTTTAAAAAAAAAGGACAGTCTTTTCAATAAATGGTGTTGGGAAAATTAGCCACATGCAGATGAATGAAACTAGACCATTTTCTTATACCACACACAAAGATAAACTCAAAATGGTTGAAAGATCTAAATGTGAGACAATCCATCAAAACCCTAGAGAACACAAGCAACAACCTTTTTGAACTTGGCCACAGTAACTTCTTGTAAGATACATCTATGAAGGCAAAGGAAACAAAAGCAAAAAATGAACTATTGGGACTTAATCAGGACAAAAAGCTTCTGCACAGCAAAAGCTAACAAAACTAAAAGACAACCTACAGAATGGGAGAAGATATTTGCAAATGACATATCAGATAAAAGGCGGATGGCAGATACTAATCCAAGATCTATAAAAAACTTCCTAAACTCAGCCGCCAAGAAACAAACAATCCAATCATGAAATGGGCAAAAGACATGAACAGAAATCTCACCAAAGAAGACATACACATGGCCAACAAGCACATGAGAAAATGCTCTGTGTCACTTGCCATCAGGGAAATACAAATCAAAAACATAATGAGATACCACCTCACACCAGTGAGAATGGCGAAAATTAACAAGACAGAAAACAAATGTGGAGAGGATGTGGAGAAGGGGGAACCCTTTTGTACTGTTGGTGGGAATGCCAGCTGGTGCAGCCACTCTGGAAAACAGTGTGGCGGTTCCTCAAAAAGTTAAATATAGAGCTACCCTATGACCCAACAATTGCACTGCT
The DNA here is from genome assembly GCF_048418805.1 of Vulpes vulpes. Taxonomy (NCBI): domain Eukaryota; kingdom Metazoa; phylum Chordata; class Mammalia; order Carnivora; family Canidae; genus Vulpes; species Vulpes vulpes. The sequence goes on from NC_132780.1 coordinate 9,781,342, forward strand.
GGGGATTTACCCCAAAGATACAGATGCAGTGAAACGCCAGGACACCTAGACCCCAATGTTCATAGCAGCAATGTCCACAATAGCCAAACTGTGGAAGGAGCCTCGGTGTCCTTGGAGAGGTGAATGGATAAAGAAGATGTGGTGTATATATACAATGGAATATTATCCAGCCATCAGGAAGGACGAATACCCACCATTTGGTTCAGTGTAGATGGAACTGGAGAGTATTATGCTGAGTGAAGTAAGTCAGTCGGAGAAGGACTATCATCATATGGTTTCACTCATACTGGGAATGTAAGAAATAGTAAAGGGATTATAAGGGAAAGGAGGGGAACTGAGTGAGAAAAATTAGAGAGGGAGACAAACCACAAGAGACTCCTAACTGGGAAACAAAGGGTTATAAAAGGGGAGGTGGGCAGGGGGTTGGGGTAACTGGATGAAGGGCACTGAGGAGGGCCCTTGATGGGATGAGCACTGGGTGTTATACTATATGTTGGCAAATTGAACTTCAATAAAAAATAAAAAGCATCATGAAACCACTCCAAATGCCCATCAACAATAGGATGGACAAATACACTATGATATTTACATAAAGTGGGCTCATTCCAATGGCATATGTATCAATAAATAAAAATGAATTACAGCCATACAAAACAACATGGAATTGCAGAAACAATATTGAGCAGGGGGGAAATCACAGAAGAATATGTATCCTATGATTCTGTTTATGTAAAGTTTAAAACAGGTAAAACTAATGTAATATCACCATGTATTAAGGATGATTCATATGTGGGAAAACTTTAAAGAAGGACAAGAGAATGATAAATAGGAATTTCAGAATGGAAATTGTTTATCAGGGAAGGCAAGAGATATGATTGGAAAGGGACAGAGTGGATTTCTAAAGTTGTAATGTTTTATTTCCTGGGTGAAGAAAGTGTTCATTTTCTTTTCTTGAAAAAGTTCTTGCATATTTTATACAATAATTAGTATGTATGATAGGTGTAGTGGGTGGAAGGGTGGCCCTTAAAAGGTATGTCTTGTGTTCTAATATCCAGATCTTGTGAATGTTACCTTGTTTGGAAGAAAGACTTTGCAGGTGTAATTAATTTAAGGATCTTGAAATGAGGAGAACATTGTGGATTATTTGAGTGGGCCATAAATCCAATGACAAGTTTCTTTATAAAAGAAAGGCAGAGAGAGGGATGACAGACAGAATTGAAGACAGACACACAGAGGAGGAGGCAATGAGAAGACAGGAAAAGATCGGAGTGATGTAGCTAACAAGTTGAGGACTGCCAGGGGTTGCAGGCAGCTGGTGGAAGCTAGACCAGAGGCTTGCAATGCATTATGGCAGTCTTAAGAACTCATTCAGTAAGCTTTGCCGAAAAAGTAACCATTTAAAAACTAGACAATAATAAATATATGTCTGTTGTTGGGCATCTCTATTCTCTTTTGTTTATTTTCTAAATCTTTATTTAATTTTTATTTTTTTAGAGAGAGAGAGTATGCATGGGGTGAGGGGGAGAGAGACTCCCAAGCAAGCTCCAGGCCCAGCAGGGCTCAATTCCACAACCCCAGAATCAAGACCTGAGCCAAAATCAAGAGTTGGACACTCAACTGACTGAGCCACCCAGGCATCCCTGTTCTCTTTTGTTTTAAATTGAATGACTTTATTACTTTTCCCCCCTTAATGTTGAAATGATACACACTGGTTATTAAAGTAATTTAAACAGAAAAGGCTAAAGAAAAAAGTAAAACTCAGAGTAAGTTATCCTTCAGAAACATTTGCTCCTTCTCCACATCCTCATGGGTAGAGTGTATGTCTTCACATTTTGACCTTGGGTGTGGCCCAGTGACTTGCTTTGAGTTACAGATGTGGAGTGATCAAAGATATGAAAGGCACTTGTATAGTTGAATTTTCACTCCTGCATCTCTGCCATCACCATGAGAACGGGGCTGGGCTAGGCCACTGGGCATGAGGAAGTGATGGCCATAGGGAGGGGAGCCACCTAGCCAAGCTGAGCCCATATTGACAAACCCCCAGCTAACCCTCAGAAACCCAAGTTCAATAAATACTTATCCTGGAATGAAATATTGTGCTTTGTGGGATCCCTGGGTGGTGCAGCGGTTTAGCGCCTGCCTTTGGCCCAGGGCGCGATCCTGGAGACCCGGGATCGAATCCCACGTGGGGCTCCCGGTGCATGGAGCCTGCTTCTCCCTCTGTCTGTGTCTCTGCCTCTCTCTCTCTCTCTCTCTCTGTGTGTGTGTGTGTGACTATCATGAATGAATAAATAAATAAAATCTTAAAAAAAAAAGAAATTGTGCTTTGTTACCCAGGAAAAGGTAAGCAGGTCAACCCTAAATCCCCTCATAGATATAAGACTTTCTATTTAGATGAACTCTCTTCCAGAACTTCCTGAGTGCACATAAATATATGTTAGTACACAATTACATTTACTGTTCCCTTTGCCTGAAACCTTGTTCCCCAGCATCTTGTGACAGGCTCCCTCATAATATTCAAGGTTCATCTGAAGTTGGGTTTCTTTTCTTTTGCAGCTTCATTTATAATTGACGTGTAGCACTGTGTAAATGGAAGATGAACTACATGATAATTTGGTGCACATATATACTGCAAAATGATTACTAGGATAGAGCAAATTAACACATTGCCCCATATAATCACTATTTTCTTTGGTGGTAAGAGCATTCAAGATTTATTGTTTTATCAACTTTCAAGTATGTAATATAATGTACTGTTGTTAAGTGTAGTCACAATGCCATACATGAGATCTGCAAAACTTGCTTGTCTTATAACTGGAAGTGTGTACCTTCTGATCAACATCTCCCCATTTCCCCTGGTCTCCAGTTTCTGGAATCACCAGTCTAACCCGTGTTTCTAGAAATTGGGGTTTTTTTAGATTCCACATGTGAGATCATGCAATATTTATTTTTCTCAGTTAGAGTAAACCCTAATGAAACTATGGACTGGAATTAATAACAAGGTAGCAAAACTCCCTCATCAGTTGTGATTTCTTCTCACTAGCTACATTCCAAGCACTTACTTGTCACATATAGCTAGTGGCAATCATGCTGGACAGCGCAGATCTAGAGGAAGACTAAGTAACACCTCCACTCCTGTTCTCTTGGCCAATATGGGAAAGGGAAGTTTGTGATTAGGTATCATTAAAGTCATTTTTTTCAGTGGTTAAAGAAAGTCTTGATAGCTCACCCCTTGGGAGTGGTGATGTGGTCATCCTCTCTCAACGAGTCTGTTTTGCACACCCCTCTTACATTGGGAGAGTTCACTAATGCTCATAATGTTGAAGTAGAGGGAAGAAACCCCAGCTGCTGAGAACCAAGAAAGTTGCCCAGGTAATATCTCCTTTTCACTTATTATTATACCAAGTGGAAAATAAAAGAGACTTTGTTGAACCATTTTTAGTAATTTTTTTTCAAGTTCTAGATCTTTTTCTTATTGGAGGAAAAGGACAGATTAATTTAGTTACGGCTTGGTAAGAAAAATGGAGTCTTCTGTTTGTCCAAATATTTCCAGAAGATAGTTTCATAACACAAATATTACACTACAAATTATGATGTAATTTTACATGTCTAAATTTCAGTTTTGACTTTTTATTTGTTGCTTAGTATCTTATTGTATGAGATATTTCAGTCCCCTATAGATGGATGTTGGAAGAGCCTGTCTCAACATGCAGTCTTTTGACCTCCAGTCAGCATAAAATGATTCTTGGGCTTGGATACTTCCTTACTAAGAGATAGGGAGCCTAAATAGCTTGTGCTGGGCTTATCACTTTGGCTAGGAATATCTGTTTCTGTTTAAGTTCAATGAATACTCCTTTGTTCTGCTTAAGCATGTGTCAGATGACCGCTGGCCAACCCCACTGCTGTATCTGTCTCCACTGGATGGGGACAAGGTCTTTCCATATGGCACAAGAGAGGTGAACCAGAGGTGAATCGTCTTGTATCACCTGCTAGAAGACATCTGCTGGCCATGGGGGATGAATGGGCATCTTAATGTCTCTCCTCTATGTCAATTCACCATTGTTCCATCCAGTACTTGACTGCACTGTATTTTCCTTAGCAACTCTGATACCAAGATTCAGTTGGCAAACGTGTTGTTTGGACTTTTATTCTTGGTGGTTGTCATGGCAATGGTTTTTCCTAACGTTCATGTAGTTGAGTCCTTTCCTGAGATTGAGTAACCAGTGCATGGTGTTCTGCTCCCTTGGGATTGATAACCAATGCATGCTGCTCTGTTAGAAAATGCATATGTGGATTATTTATTTTTGTCTTTATAAACACAGTTGAAACAAACATTCTTGTGTTTCCATCTTTGCACATTTTTCTGAAGTATAACTGTTGGGTCAAAATGTATGTACAGAGAAGATATTTCTAAAACCAGAGATAATTAGACAAATCACCAAAAATTAGAATTTTATTTCAAAAGTAGTAATTTCATTATTTTTTTAAAAACCTGAATCCAAGGGCAAATGCATAATGAAATCTCTTTACCCAAAACCAAGAATAAAGGTCAGCATCTTCTTTGCATGACAGGTTTATAGAACCAATGAGAAAAGTTCTAAATATAGAGTAGGTACATGGGTGAAGGATATAAACTAACAACTCATAAAAGTAGAAATGCAAGAATATACACACAAAAGTCCTCATTACTAATCAAAGAGACAAAAACTTAAACCATAGTGTATCACCTTTTCGTGATCATTCAATTGACAAATTTTGAGAACAATGTGTCTCATAAGGGAGCAGTATGGAAAGTTCAGGTAAGGAAATGATAAATACCAAACATGAAGGTGGTCAAGACAGTGACAGATATGGATAGCGAGAGCCTTTCACACATGACAGAGTTCAAGTCTCAAGATCTCCTGGATGATTCCATAAAGAATTCAATTTGTTGGGCAGCCCGGGTGGCTCAGCGGTTTAGTGCTGCCTTCAGCCCAGGGTGTGATCCTGGAGAACCGAGATTAAGTCCCATGTCCGGCTCCCTGCATGGAGTCTGTTTCTCCCTCTGCCTGTGCCTGTGCCTCTCTCTCTCTCTCTCTGTCTCTCATGAATAAAATCTTTAAAAAAAAAAAAAGAATTCAATTTGTTTTTATTGGTGATCCATCTAACTACCCAAGGGCAGAACCAGCCTCTAATAGCTGCCAGCTCATCAGCAGCCCACTCAAGAAAAGAAAAACAAAGTTCAGAGTCCCCACATTGTGTAACTTTTCCATCTGCCTCTATCACCTTTCTGTTATATAACTCTAGTCTTTGCCTTTGTTAGATGAAACCCATCTAATTACTGGTTTTCCTTGAGACCAGTAAGTAACATGCTGGACTGTGAGCCGTGTGGCCAGTGACTGGCTGTATCCTGATTACCTTAGTGTCAGTAGATCCCAACAGTATGTAGGACTGAAGAAGGAATGTGTCTGGAATCACTGGGTGGCTTGTTACCCTGGGGATGTCTCCTCATGAAAGAAAGTAAAGGGCCTTTGAGGGTCTACAGCTCTTCTGTACTTCACCTATTTCATGTATTGGACTTGCACACAGGAATATTTGGCATAGGATTTTCACAGCTAAGAATGTGTAATGACCCTTGGACTATATACTTGCTAGGTGTGTTGATAGCTCTAAAACTACTCATGGAAAGAGCAGTAGGGCTATAGTGATGTGTGTTTGTGTATCTATGTCTGTGGTAAGCATGGAGACGTGCATCCCAATCCCCCTTCGAGAAGAACTTACCGTTCAGCTGCAAGGAGAGCAGTAAGCTGACAGCCTTCTGCTCCAGCACCATCAGGATCTACCTTAGCTTGGAGCAGAGTCCACGCTCTTCCAAGGAAGCCCCAGCCAGTGACTGAAGACAGTTGGGGCATGGGGCATGACCATTTGTGCCCAACATGAGGCACCCCTAAAAGACAATCTTCAATCCCGATGTACTTTTTTGATGGAATGAGACTGTCAGCTCTGCATGGAGATCCGTGTCTCTTCTTGCCCAATTTTTCTTCATTTTTCATTCCACAAATGTGTTGCATCTACACCTGTGTTTGAAGATCTTTCTGACCCATTCTGTTTCTTACCTCTCTTATCCCTCCATGAAACACTTTCCCTCTTTTTTTTTAATTAAATTTTTATTTATTTATGATAGGAACACAGTGAGAGAGAGAGGCAGAGACACAGGCAGAGGGAGAAGCAGGCTCCATGCACCGGGAGCCCGACGTGGGATTCGATCCCGGATCTCCAGGATCGCGCCCTGGGCCAAAGGCAGGCGCCAAACCGCTGCGCCACCCAGGGATCCCAACACTTTCCCTCTTAACATCAAGCCAACATCTGCTTCCCAGAAGACCCAATGGACATATTGTGTGTAAGGAATGACATTTGTTGTTACTTCCCTACCCCATCTCAAAATCCCTTCCAATTCTGGGAGAATCTCCTATTGTGAGATTCTTGGTCATGGGCCAGGCTTTGTCATCCACCATAGCAGCTAAAGGGGCCATTTACTCTTCTTCACCAAACCCTGAGCCCTAAGGCTTTAACATGTGACTAATTGGATAGTAAGTCCTTCCTGGAACTTTGAATCATGAGGAAGTAACACAAAATCACAAATACAATGAGGAAGTTGTCCATAGTGGCAGCAATGAGTCAAGAGTCCCATAGCAGTGGTTCGGTGTCCAGGGTCACAGGGGTCATGGGGGGGGGGGGCAGTGGCAGCAGCAGCTGCTGGCTGTTAACTCTTTTTTTCCCACTCATATTCTGAGCCAAGGTCTCTCGAATTCACAAAATAATATGAACTTTTTAAAAAATTTTTATTTATTTATGATAGTCACACACACACACACACACACACACAGAGGCAGAGACACAGGCAGAGGGAGAAGCAGGCTCCATGCACCGGGAGCCCGACGTGGGATTCGATCCCGGGTCTCCAGGATCGCGCCCTGGGCCAAAGGCAGGCGCTAAACCTCTGCACCACCCAGGGATCCCAAAATAATATGAACTTATTGATAGTCTTACAGCAGCCAGCAGCCTTATATACTTAAGTAGCCAAATTTTGTTCATGTTCCCTAAAATTACAAAGCCAATTATTGTGGGGACTCATGTGCCCAGAACACGTGAAGTTAAAAGAGATTCCAAAGGATGAGGTTTCATCTCTGCCCTCTTTCTTTCCCACCCCTTATCCTATTCATCAGCAAACCCTGCTGGCTCCATCTTCACAGCAGATTCCAAATCCACTCACTTCTCCCTGCCTGTACAACAGGTATCTCTGGGCAGCCTGGGTGGCTCAGAGGTTTAGTGCTGCCTTTGGCCCAGGGTGTGTGATCCTGAGGACCCAGGATCGAGTCCCGCATCGGGCTCCCTGCAGGGAGCCTGCTTCTCCCTCTGCCTCCATCTCTGCCCCCCCTTTCTCTCCCTCTGTCTCTCATGAATAAACAGATAAAAATCTTTTTTAAAAAACAGGTATCTCTGCTTCCTTACTCTCAGCCTATTTTTATGCAGCAGCTAGAATTTGCTTTTAAAATATGAGTCAGTGTAGTCACCCTGTGCTCACCATGAACCATCATCTCACTCAGGCTAAAATAAAAGCCCCAAGTCCTTACTGAGGACCACAAAGCTTTACACAATCTGGCTCTGTAATCCTCTGCCTTCTTCCCATTTACCTCTACTCTTCCTCTTCCACTCCAGCCAGAATCCCCTTGTGGATTCTAGAACATGCACACATAGCCTACTGCTTTACAACTTTGTTATTTTTAATCTCCATGCCAGAAACACTTCCTTTCCAGATACCTGCATAACTTGCTCCTCCAACATCTTGTGAGACATACCCTGTCTTGATTCTAATTCCAATTCCAGAATCTCTTCTGTTGTAACATACTATATCATTTATTTGTTTATTATGTTTATTCTTCATTGTCTACCTCTCCCACTAGAATGAAGTTTGGTCTGCTTTGTTCACTGATGGATCCTAAGTACTTGAAGAGAGTATTGGCACAAGTTGGGTATTCAGTAAACATTGGTCAAATAAAATGATGCATGAGGGAAGCATGTTGATGGAGTTTGGAAATATGATAATAGAAGTTGGAGTGGCTAAACTCTTCTTCAAAATAGAATGAGAAGAATTTGGAACTGGGAGTTGTGATAGAAGTTCTCTCCAGACCAGGAAGGCAGTTTTAGAGGGAGAGATGAGTGATGGGGGTGGGAAGTAAAGAGGTAGGAATATGGTTGAGAATGGAGTATTAAGGGAGTGGACCATCAAGTGGGTAATCTCTGGTAGTGGACTGCTAGGAAGGATAATAACAGGGATGTCTAAAAGGTCATTTTAGTTTTTTCTATGCCCTACAGTGATGATACACACAACACACAAGAAACCTGCTGCTCACAACAGCCTTGATACCATGGTTGCTTTTATTTTATTTTGTTTTGTGTGGGAGATGATAATTAGGAAGAATGGTCAACTACATTTGAGTCACTATCACATAAAGACAGAATCTACAAGAATTTGGTGGAGACCAAAAACACACTTAGAGGGGGCTGAAATCTTGGACAGCGCACTCCTTTTCCACTGGATGCAGCTGATGCACATCTCTATACTTGCAGGTGACCCTCACTGACCCGCAGTCCCATGACAGTAGGAATAGTGCCTTCTCTTTGAGCTGTTGTTGGGATTTTTTTTTTTTTTTAGATTTTATTTATTCATGAGAGACAGAGAGAGGAAGAGACATAGGCAGAGAGACTCGATCCCAGGACCCCGGGATCACGACCCTAGCCAAAGACAGACGCTCAACCACTGAGCCACCCAGGTGCCCCTGTTGTGGGAATTTATGGAGATGATGAGGTGGTGCACTTGTATCGGTGGACAGAGCTCTGTTCTCTGACGGTTCCTTCTGCGCCCAGTAGGGGGCGCTCAGCGGGCCTTGAGGCAGAGCTCGTAAATCGGAGGGATGTTGCCAAAGCCTGAGACCCTGGGTGTGATGTCGATGTCAGCAGGCGGCACCAGCGAGTGTAGAGAGAAGTTCTGAAGGATGGAGGTGAAGTAGAGAAAGAGTTCCATGCGGGCCATGGCCTCACCAAGGCAGATACGCTTTCCTGTGGACGCAAGAGAGGGTGGGAGGACGGCTCATATCTGTATTGCTATGAGGAGGGCCTGGGGAGCGTTCTGGCCCCATCACATCTCAGAACGTCCGCAGCCCCTCTGGGGTCATGATAATACCATACCTACTTTGTGGGGTTATAAAGACTCAGTGGGCTCCGCTAGGATCTGCCACTTATAGGGGTTCAACACGTGGCAGCTACTTCTCTAATGGCTTGGTTTCATCAGATGCCACGATGGAATGGTTCTTAAAATATCCTTGAATTTAGGGACACCTGGGTGGCTCAGTGGTAGAGCATTTGCCTTTTGGCTCAGGTTGTGATTCCGGTGTCCTGGGGTGGAGTCACCCATTTGGCTCCCTGCAGGGAGCCTGCTTCTCCCTCTGCCTGTGTCTCTGCCTCTCTTTCTGTGTCTCTTATGAATAAATAAATAAAATCTTAAAAAAAAACAAACAAACCCTTAAGGGGCACCTGAGTGGCTCAGTGGTTGTGTCTGCCTTTGGCTCAGGTCTTGATCTCCAAGTCCCACATCGGGCTCCCCACGGGGAGCCTGCTTCTCCCTCTGCTTATGTGTCTGCCTCTTTCTCTGTATCTCTCATGAATAAAAAAAGAAAAAAAAATTCTTGAATTTGAAGTTTCTGTTCATTTAAATTTTTCAAAGGTTTATCAAATGCCTACTAGGTGCCAGACACTGGTGAGGAAAAAAAAGAATAGAAAAGAAAGCTCACACTTAAATAATGCTTACTATTTGTTGGTCACCCTTTCAATGGTTTGGAGAAATAAATCTCCATTTTACAGACAGAGAATGGAAGTAACTCACCTATGACTCTACACTTTGTAAAGAGAGGGGAGGGGTAGGTCCTGTTTCCTAACCACTGCACTGACTCAATATGGCTTATACTTAAAATACTATTGTAAGGGATTATGTCATGGGTCACAAGCTACTGTTCATTAGGCAAATCCACCTTCTGCCTGTTTTTGTACTGCCTGCAAACTGTTAAAAAGACAACCACAGGCCCCAAATAAAGTCACTTATGTTAGATCAAGTCATCAAACCAGAATCAAAATCTAACCTTATGGCAGTTTCAACCTCGCCCAGAAATGTAGTCTTAACTATTTAGTCAGAGATTTTTTGATCAACTTCAATGAAGTGATCTGTCACATGGGCCCTCTCCAACCCAAAGGAAGATGAGGTAATCCATCTAATAAGATCTTGCCATCTGCAATGACATGGATGGAACTAGAGGGTATCATGCTAAGCAAAATAAGTCATTCAGAGAAAGACAAATATCACATGATTTCACTCATATGTAGAATTTAGGAAACAAAACAGAGGATCATAGGGCAAGGGAGGAAAAAATAAAATGAGATGAAATCAGAGAGGGAGACAAACTACAAGAGACTCTGAATTCTAGGAAACAAACTGAGGGTTGCTGGAGGGGAGGGAACTAGAGGGGATGCAGTAAGAGGGTGATGGGCATTAAGAGGGGCATATGGGGGCACTTGGGTGGCTCAGTTGGTTAAACATCTATCTTCAATTCAGGTCATGATCCTCCGGTCCTAGGATAGAGCCCCACATCAGGCTCCCTGCTCAATGTGGAGCCTACTTCTCCCTATCCTCCATGCTTGTGCTCTCTCAGTCGCTATCTCTCTCTCTTTCAAATAAATAAAATCTTAAAAAAAAAAAGGAGGGTATTTGATTAATGAGCACTGGATGTTATATGCAACTGATGAATCACTGAACTTTACCTCTGAAACTAATGACACACTATACATTAATTAACTAAACTAAAAAAAAAAAAAAAAAAAAAAAAAAGAGCTCCTGCCCTTCCTCCAGGGGAATGTGACCTTTCCTTTAACAAGCCTTTCGTTTCTTTTTCTAATAACTTTTTGCTCCCCCTTCCCATAAAGAACTTCCATTTCTACAACTCCTGAGGCTCCCCTCTACTAACTAGGTGGAATGCTGCTTGATTCATGAATCATTTAATAAAGCCAATTATATATTCAAATTTACTCAATTGAGTATTTGTTCTTTAACAAAACTAAGGATGCTTTTCTCATCTTTAAATGGTTGAAAACAATTGAAAGAAAAATAGTATTTTGTGACATGTGTGAATTCAATGAAACTCAAGTTTCTATGTCCATAAGTGAAGGTTTTTGGCATCACTGACATTCTCATGCATTTTCATACTGTCCATGGTCATTTCTGCAGTACTATGGGGCAGCTGAATAGTTCAGATTGCATAGTTCAGACTGAGACATTATGGGTGGTGAAAATTAAAATATTTTCTATTTGATCCTTAACAGAAAAAGTTTGCTGATCTCTGTTTAGTGCTGTTCTTTTTCTAATTATCAGAGTCAGTGGTTTTAATATGATTCTGGGATTCTGGGAAATAACATTCAACTTCCCATTCAAACCTGAATGTCAAATATAGACCAATCGTTGGGGTGAGGGTTATATCTAGCATATTCCCTGGGGGTGGGGAGCAGGGGACTCAGACCATAGAAACCTACCAGAAGAAAAAGGTACAAAGGCTTCATTCTTCTTGAAGCGGCCCTGATCATCCAGGAAGTGTTGTGGATAGAAGGCATCTGGGTAGCGGAAGTATTTGGGGTCTTTGAGAACAGAGCCAAGCAGGGGGAACACATCAGTACCCTGGGGTGAAAAAGGGGGACAGTTAGGAGAAATCAATGTTGGAAGATGGAGCAGGGAACTAGGAAGAGAGGGGATGGAGGTGGAGGGAGAAGGAAAGGGTAACAATGAGACCCAACTCCACCTTGGGCAGAAGGTAGCCTCGGAAATGAGTGTCTCGGATAACATTATGGGGGACACCCATGGGTACGATATCTGTCAGTCTCTGTATCTCATGGATCACAGCATCTGTGTAGGGCATCTTGGCTCTGTCATCCACACTTGGGATCCGGTGTGGTCCAATCACCTGGTCAATCTCTTCATGGATCTTGGCTAGAAGAGGCCAGAAAACATAGCAGACAAGGACACAGGAGGTGTTTGTGGAGGTCAAGGCTAGGCTCACGGGTTTGTATCTTTAGTACCTGTGGATCCCAAGGGACCACACCGTGTATGTTTGCATTGCCTCTTTATTCTTAACATCTGAGACATTGGTGGGGTTAAAAAATACTCATCAGCCTACTAGGAGGCACACAGCTTGGGAGCCTTCCGTGCCTGCTGGGATGTTTGGTCTTTATCTTAAAAGATCTAAGGAGCAGGGCAGTGTCCTGGTCCCAGATGGGCTGTCATACAGGTTTTTAGCAGGATGGGAAAAAGGTACAAAGCCAGGACAGGACTGAAGCAAGTGACAGCAATTATGAAACAGGAATTAAGAACACTATTGGTGTAGTTACCCCTCCCTGTACTTCCTGGATGAGTGACTTTGAGGCAAATGACTTTACCTTCTGAGTCTCTGTTTCTTTACCCTCTAAATGGATGTGATGGTCCAACAAGCTCATAGAATTGTAAAATTTACATGAAATCCAGTGTGCAAGTAACTAGAACAGTGCCTAGCACATACCAGGTGTCCATTAAATATCTGATTATTTAGATATTTAGTTGTTGTTATGAATATTATTATTTAGATACTTAGTAAAACACAACTTGGACAATGGGGGAAAAACTAGTAAAGTTTGATGGAAACAAGTTAGTCTTTTCCATCTTCTATACCAGGAGAAATCTGTTGGCTTGTTTTGGGGGAAGACTTTATTTGTAAGTTTCTGCATTAGAAGAGAAAGCTGTCAAAATTGGGGGTTTTCCTTAAGCAAAGAATGAGTTCCTCATCACTAGTTAACCAACGAGATCAGATTTTAATTTATCAGAGATGGATCCTATTGGATTCTGGCACTACAGTCAGCTAAATAATGACCATCAAAGATATCTACCTCCTAATCCCTGGAACTTGTGCATGTTACCATAGAGGACAAAAGGGACTTTGAAAACATCATCAAGTTAAGGCTCTTAAGATGGGGAGATTATCCAGGTTGGCCCTAAATATAATTACAAGTGTCTGTATAAGTGCAAAGCAGAAAGGTCAGAGTCAGAGGAGATGTGGCAATTGAGGCAGAGAGATTTGAAGATACTACGCTGCTGGCTTTGAAGATGGAAGAAGGGTCATGAGCCCAAGAATGCAAGGAATACACTCTTGATGCTGAAAAGGCAAGGAATCTAATTCTACCTTGGTTCCACCTAGTGAAAGCCCGTGTGAACTTCTGAAATCCAGAACTATAGGATAATAAATCTATGCTACTTTAGGCTACTAAGTTTCTGGTAATTTATTACAGTAGCCATAGGAAACTAACACAGGCACAAAGTAGAAGATTAATTAAATGACCTTCTAAATCAGAGATTGTAAGATCCCATAGCCTGAGATGCTTAAGTGTGAAGAGTGTAGGACCCTGGGTTTCTAAGGTTTCAAGATTATGTATTCTTCCTCCTTGGGAGCGAGAGTCACCAGGTAAGCAGCTCAGGTGGACACTCACCTTCTACCTCAGGATGCTTCATCATTAGCAGTAATCCATAACGTAGTGTAGAGCTCACAGTCTCTGTGCCAGCAAAGAAGAGGTTGAGAGTGGTCAGGACCAAGTTCTTGAGGTTGAATTCTGTGTGGGGATTATTTGTATCCTGAAAACAAGAGGGATAGGACACAGAATCACCCTCTTCTGTCATTATCTTCTTATTTTCTCCCTTTGTTAAAACACAATAGATGGGTAAACCAAATGACTATCTGGGAGAAGAAATAGCCGAGCAAAGGTCCTGGGGCAGGAGTGTGCGTGGTATGTAGCGGAACAGCAAGGAGGAGGCCAGTAGTGGTTGGAGTAGACAGTGGAGAGAATGTGAGGAGAAAAAAGTAGAGATTTGAAAGTTCTAGGACATTAAGCTATATAATTATACACTTCCAAGTTTATAACAAAAAAATCAAGAAAGGTTTGTATAATAAAAATATACATAAAAATGCCTAAAATTCTAAGACTTTATGATACAGAAGTATTAAGCTTCTAAATATCTGTATCTCTAAGACTTTTAAATTTAAAGCTTAAATTTTAAAGCTTTAAAATTTAAATTTTAAGCTTCTCAAATTCTTAAAGCCTAAGCTTCACAGATTCTAAGACTATAAATACTCATTCTGGTTTTCTTTATTTGTAAGTCTCTGGCAGTTGTAATCATAAATGATTTAAATGGCTTAAGTTTCAAGGATCCTTGCTCCTGCAGTTTTGAGATTCAAAGTTTATTTTAAAAGTGTAAGACTTTATGTATGCCTTTACAGTTTCTAGATCTCATTTATAAATAAAAGTCAACCATGTGAAACAATGCTTGCTCCTTTGTCTCCAACATGTTTGCAAATTAAAGTTGCAGGTGCTAGGGAATAAGATGATGAGAAAAAAAAGGATTGGAGAAAGGGGAAGGGGTACCTGGTGCATCTTGATGAGGAAACAGTCAATGAAGTCCCTAGGGTTTTGTGGATCAAGAGATGCTTCATTGATCTTCACTCTAGAGGCAATGAAGTCCTTGAGTTCTTCTATCAAGTAGTAGATGCGATTGTGTCTTCCTGGCAAATATTGCATGATTCCAGAATACATGTCATATAGCTGTGGGGAATAGGCAAAGGGGGTTTGTCAGCAATGGGCGCCTGGGGCCAGCATAGGCATCTGGAGTCAGTGACCTGGGCTGAACATCCAGTACTGGGTCTGAGGATTGGGTGAGTCCATTTGCTTCTTGGAGATTTGGGATGTATTGACACTTGCCTCCCAGGATTGTGGGGGGAGGATTAAGTGAGGTATTGGCAGGTGCTTAGTTAACTGAGATTGGGGGTGGGCAGGGAGGTAGTTGGTGGGCACCTGTGCCCAGGGTGTGCTCATCTCAATGAAACTCTCGTTGATCATTTGCAGCAGCTTCAGGAACTGCTTGTCTTCGTAGTCAAAGCGGCTTCCAAAGACGACAGAACTGATGACGTTGGAGACAGTGCGGCTCAGGAAGAAGGTGGGTTCGATGGGAGAACCTGGATGATGGAAATTATCTAGGTTGGAGACAATGATTAGAAGCATGGGATGGGGAATCATTCAGGGATGGAGATGAGTCCTGGCTCCACTGCCTAATAGCATGTGTTAGTTACTTCATTTTTGTGTTTTGAGTCTAGATCTCCCAGTGTGCAAATTGGTTTAGTAACCACTCAATCTGAGGCTTCGATGTAATTATCCATGTGAAATGCTTTCACAGTCCTTGTCATGTTTAAGTAAGCACTCAAGAAATGTTGATGGAGTTTAATCATTACTTTTTTGGTATTAGTATTTAACTGTATTTGTGCTGTAGAGTCACAGATTTGGGAAAGAAGTCATGCCACGGGACACATTTTTAAAAAAAGGATGGCTGGATTCTGAGTATCTCTATCAATGATTCCATTTGAGCTATTAAGAAAATTCTTCCGTTGGCCTCGGCTGCACATCTAAAACAGGATCCTAGATCAGGGATCAATTTCTCCAGAACAATGCTCATATTCACAGATACACAATTTTGCAAATAATTTCTGGGGGTACATGGACATTCAAAGCCTTTACATAGACTGCTTAATCAGCATCCATGAAAACTAGGAGAAAAACTCTGATTTAGAGAAATTTATCTCTCTATACCTTATTTATTCATATCTATATTGCTTAGCAGCTTTGTCTTTTTTCCTCTAAATCCCATTGGTTCCAGACCTTATTTGGGGGCAAGGATCAGATTCCTTAAAAAATAGAATCAAATGGGCATAGAATTTCAGATTTTCAAGATGAAAAAGTTCTAAAGATCTGTTTCACAACAATGCAAGTACACTGACAAAGACACTTAGGAATGGTTAGGATGGCAAAATTTTATATTATGTGGTTTTTATGATAATTGCATGTATGTATTTTATGTATACATATATATGTAATTAAATTTGATCCTGTCACCAGAAAAAGGCACTAATTTACATATTGCAGAAGTCTGCACATGATTTCAGGAGCTCACAAAATCCCTGAAATCCACTGATTAACTCTTCTGAACTAGTGGTCTTTAAGGGGCTTTCATGTTAATTTTAACGTGGAACCTAGCTGGAAATCTCAGTAAACCTTTAGTCTTTTTCATCCTCTACCATTCTAGAGCTTTCCTCTGCCAAGGCCTATCTTCTCACTACTGAGCTCTATATAGCCATTCAGTCACCTTTTAGCCCTGCCCCTGGTGGCCCCCATACCTTTGGTCTTCCGTAATTCCTCTAGTAAGAAGCCAGCCTCCTCCTGGATCCTCTCCTCAATGCTCCGCTTTCCCATTCCGAAGTCCCGAAGAATGGTCAGGGAGAAGCGTCGGAGGATCCTCCATCGTTCTCCATTAGCCAGAGCTACACCTGCCAAAATCTCTGTGTCAGCCTCCTGCCTACCCTCCCCTTCCTGTGTCCAACTGTATGCTACACAAGGAGGACAAATTATGAAAGCAATATTAGAAACACATATTAGACTCTTGTCTCAAGGAAGCCCCTCCCAACCTCCCAGGCTTGATGGATTGATTATTGTTCCCTCCCTACAAGACTCTCAAAAGCAGGAAAGGAAGTCAGGCTAGGAGTGATTGGGAGAGATCAAGGAGAATTTCTTATAGGATAAAGACCTAGAACTGGATAAATAACTGGTTAGATGCATAGGAATGTGGAGGAAGGTATAAGTAAAATGTCATATACAGTACCCTGGAATGGAGAACTACTTCTATTTTCTATATACCACTTGGATTCTGTAGATATATGCATACATGTACGCAGAAGCTCACACCTGTACATCAATAGACCTACCCAAAAGGAGCTACCCTGTAGTAAGAAACATTTAGAAGTTACCAGATGTACATGGATTGATAATTAATTTTTGGAAATTTAATGAAATTATTTTGGTGGATTAATGAACGGAAGGAAGAATTTTTGACTGGGATGACTGATAATGACTGATAGTGGATGAAAGGCTCAATGGATGAGTAAAGGATTAATGGATAGATAGTTTGCGATGAATGGATAAATGATTGGAAAGATCTGTGCATTGAAAGACTAAAAGATCGGTAAATAATGTAAGGGTTAATGAATGGATGGGTGGAATGATGGATAGATGGGTAAATGGAAAATTAATTCATAGATGTACAGATAAATTGGATAGAAAGAAATTTGTACAAAAAGGCAAATTAATAAATGGCTGTTTTTGGCGGATGTATGGATCAATGGAAAATTAGATAAATGGAAGGAAATATATAGCAATAAATGGGTGGATGGAAGTAGGGAAAGAATTACATGAGGCTGCTTGGAATTGCAGGGTGTGAGCAGTTAGAGATGGATATGTAGGACACACTAGAAAGATATCAACCTAAATGGAGGTGGCAGAGATCTATGGGCTGGGTATGTGTGTATGTATAGAGAAATGAGAAGTAAGGTTGGCTGTAAGGGCTTCAGTGGGTACACAGTGTCACTAATCCATTAAAAACAAATAATGCAGCAGATACTGAAGAATCAGATGGTTTGGGTTGAAAACAAAATGGTTCTCCACTTACTGTGTAGTATTACCTAACATTTCCACCCTCACTTCCTCATTTGCAAAATTAGTAAGACATTAATAGTTCTTTCAAAGGAGTCAATGCAATAATGCAGGCTGTGCAACACTGCAGAGTACTTATCAAAGAACCTGGGACATAGGAAGTATATTATAATCATTTTGTTGCTGTTGTTGTTGTTGCTGTTGTTGTTTTTACTTACCATGACCTTGGAAGTTTCGCTCTATTGAAGCCAGTTCTCCACGGCCACTGAACTCATCTGCTCGGTCTACTAAGGCCTCCTTCACTGCCTCATGTCCACATAAAACAACTACTGGCCGGGGACCCATGTACACGGTGAAGATTGGGCCATACTTCTCCCTGAGCTGAGAGTGAAGGAAGGCATAAGAGAAGGGAGCTGATTGGAGCACCAAGTACAGACCAATCAAGGACTTTAGGGTGGACATTTCAAGTGGTACAAATGTAGGTGAGTCTTGGGCTTGGAAGGACCATTGAGACAAAAAGCACAGATGCGTTGGCTTCTATGATGCTGGGTAAGACCCCCAATGCCTCTAAAGTCTTAGTTTCCTCATCTGTAATATGGTGGACCTGGATGAGCTGAACTCCAAGATCTATGCTTCTTTCTCTGCAATGCTCAATTTCTAGAACCCTAAGATTTCATGATACTAAATGTCAAAGTTCTAAGTCCAAAGGAGTGCACAAGTTCTTGTGTTTAAGGGTGTAAGGTGCTATGATTCCAAAGTCCTGAGTTTGTGAGAGTCTTAAGGTCCAGTGTGCCAGGAGTCTGTATTCCTAGAGTCTAAGATTTCAGAGTTTCAGTATTCTAAAGTTTATGGAGTCTAGTTTCCAAGAGTCTGTGTTTTAGATGCTAGAAGGTTATACGTGTGTGTGTCTATATAATTAGTTGCTTCCAATTCTGTGAGAAGAGTAATTAGACTTACCTTCATAAAAGACTGAAAAGTGGCATCAGTACGGACTTGCAGCACATTCCCCAGGAAGGGTATTGGTGTGGGACCAGGGGGAAGCTTCCCCCCCTTGCTGTTCCGTTTCCAGGCAATGAGGATGAGTAGACAAGACAAGGAGAGTGCCAAGAAGATGGTGAAGGCCCCTCCTAGCTCCATGGTGCCAGGTTGAGGGGTTGTGTCCAGGACACCAGATCCTGCTTAAATATGTTCTGGGAAATCAGCTGTACAGAAATCTGAACACCCTGAGATTCATGTTTTCCGGGTATGGAGGCCATTAGAGAGGATATTGCTTTATCTGGGGGAGGTGGTGGTTATATAACTTATAATCTCCCACCTGAATAAAGATGGATTGAATTCACCCAGGGAAATCCACTGGGGCCATCCCTCTTTCTTCATATTTCCAGTCTCTCAGCTTGATCCCTAGTTCAAAAAGTCTTGGCAGGATATGGGAAGCTGTTGAACATCATTTTTAGGCTATTGCATTTAGGAATCAGACAATCTGGGTTCAAAATTCCGCTTCACCTTTTCTTCATTGGTGAGTTGCCTAAATCTCTTGGCCTCAGTTTCTGGAATCTATCAAAAATAAGGTAGTCATACTGTTTTAGAAAGTTTTTGTAGGGACATCTGGGTGGCTCAGTGGTTGAGTGTCTGTCTTTGTCTCAGTTCATGATCCTGGGGTCCTGGGATCAAGTCCTGCATCATGCTCCCTGTGGGAGGCCTGCTTCTCCTTCTGCTATGTCCCTGCCTCTCTCTGGGTGTCTTTCATGAATAAATAAACAAAATCTTTTTAAAAAGTTCTTGGTAGCAATGAAACGCCGGGACACCTGCACCCCGATGTTTCTAGCAGCAATGTCCACAATAACCAAACTGTGGAAGGAGCCTCGGTGTCCATCAAAAGATGAATGGATAAAGAAGATGTGGTTTATGTATACAATGGAATATTACTCAGCAATTAGAAACGACAAATACCCACCATTTGCTTCGACGTGGATGGAACTGGAGGGTATTATGCTGAGTGAAATAAGTCAATCAGAGAAGGACAAACAGTGTATGTTCTCATTCATTTGGGGAATATAAAAAATAGTGAAAGGGAATATAAAGGAAGGGAAAAGAAATGTTGGGAAATATCAGGAAGGGAGACAGAACATAAAGACTCCTAACTCTGGGAAACGAACTAGGGGTGGTGGAAGGGGAGGAGGGCGGGGGGTGGAGGGGAATGGGTGACGGGCACTGAGGCGGACACTTGACGGGATGAGCACTGGGTGTTTCTCTGTATGTTGGTAAATTGAACACCAATAAAAATTAATTAAAAAAATAAAAAATAATAAAAAGTTCTTGGTAGAGAACAAAGATGACTCCTTTCTCTTTGCCAGACCCCAATTAATAATTAAAAAATATAGTAAGATGAAGATTCAGAATAGCAAAAGAAATAACTCAATTGAAAGGATCTTTAAAAAAGATTTTATTTATTTTTAGAAAGAGAAAGACAGAGTGCAAGCAGGAGGAGGAGCAGAAGGGATGGGAGGGGGAGGAGAAATAATCTCAAGCAGATTCCACACCAAGCACAGAGCCCAATGTGGAGCTTGATCTCACCCCCTGAGATCATGACCTGAGCCCAAACCAAGAATCGGATGCTCAATCGATTGAGTCACCCAGGCACCCTGAAAGGGTTTTATTCAGTCTTGTTTCTCCTCAAGGTGATATTAAATAGTGATAAAGATTACTCATGTTTGTTTATCAGGACCTTGCTGGTATGTGTGTGTGTGTGCGTACGTTGATTTCCAAAGTCTAAGATATAGAGACGATCTCTGAATCCCAGTCTCCAGAGGGGAAGACCATCTCTAGAATCATGGTGAACTGATTGTTCTCTGTAAATGATGATTTTTAACTCTTTTTGTACCAAATATTTGTAAATTTGTACTGTCCTGAAACAAAATTCTAGTGTATTATAACCTACCTATATGTGTTGTTAAAATCAAATGCCCTTCTCATATGTCCTGATTCTCAGATATGGAAAATGAATCCCTTAGGGAACCTGCCAGTTTTGGAATAAGGCCTGGCTGGCTGATTTGAGGCATCTTGTGTCCAAGAGAAGTGGTAGGGATTCTGGGAAAACAGAGTGACTCACACAGCACCATCTTCTAGATTTTCAATGGGCTGCTATGATGTCTTTTCTGGGATAAGAGTTAGCTCTAGGCTGCCTCCTAGGACCCTCCCAGCTCTGGCTTCTCCCTTCCATTCTGACCTCCCCCACAACACACACACCCTTACACCTTCAGGACTAGTTCCTTAATTGTTTGTGATGGTGGTGGTTGAGTCTTGTCTTCTCATTAAGACAGGAAAGGAGAGGTGTTCTTAGAGCAGTCCCTCTCACCATCCCACTCTAGGCAAGAAGCCAGGAGTGAAGGCGCTTGAACTCAATGGTGTAAGCAAGTTAAAGAGTCAAAATAGCTGCAGAGAAACATAAGGAGAGGCTGATTGTGCCAGGTTTCGTGTGATGGAGATAGAGACCAAGACTAGAGAGAAACAAAGAAAAAAGAAGGGTACAAGGGAGCCCTGGCATCAGCTCTATGCTCAGCCTGGAGTTGGCTTATTCTCCCCCTACTCCCCGCACCACCCATGCATGTACACACTCTCTCAAATAAAAAAAATAAGTAAAATAAAATAAAATAAAATAAAATAAAATAAGTAAAATATTAAATAATATTTAATATTTTAAATATTAAATATCAAATAAAAAATAAGTAAAATATTAAAAGAAAAGAAAGAAGTGTGCAGAGAACTAGAACTAGAGTGAGACCAAAATAGAGCAGAGAGAGGGGGAGAGTGGGAGAGAGAATGAGTCAAAGATAGGTATCAAGGAAGACACAGAGACAAAGAAAATTCAAAGAAACCGAGAGAGGGAGAGACAATCAGAAAAATATATATATAGGACAGGAAGAAAAAAAAAAAGCTTCAGTGAGACTGAGAAAGAGACATATGGTCAAGGAAGAAGAGACAAGAGGAACCCAGAGAGCTAGTGCTCTCTCTCTTCTTTTCCTCCCTCTCTCATTATTAAAAAACCATTGACTCAGAGGTAGAGATGAACAGGGAGAGAGAGACAAAGACACAAAGAGATACGAAGAGAGACAAACACAGAGCAAAGTGAATGGAGAGAGAATGATTTGGGGTTCATGGGATATGAGCATGAAATGGAGCCTGGATCATTTTATGTCGAGTCACATGGCTCTCCTCTGGGACCAAGAAATACTGTGATGCTACTGAGGATGTCATTATTTATTTATTGTCATCCTGTGCCAGGCACTGAGCTGTGTGTTTGACAAGCAGGGTACCTTCTAACGCAAACGTCCAGCTTACAGGATAGGGCATATGGACAATGCTATACAGGGGGCAGCACTCTAACGTGTCTGGAGACTGACAGACATGAAGCCCCTAGGAAAGTGAACCTCCCTCTTGGAGCCTTTGTCCTCTGTATTTGGGAGATGACAATAGTACTTCCCTCATAGGGTTTTTAAAATTTGGCCCAGGATAAAGAACTCAAGTAATGTGAGGTTTTTAGCATCATCTGACAGTTATAAAATGGCAGGATTCTAAGATTCCCTGAATACACCTTGGATAGTATCTGTGCCTCAGTTTTTTTATCTAGGAAATGGGGCAAATGACTGTTTGATCTTTTGGGTTTGGGGGACTACTTGGTGAGTTATGGCACACAACAAGCACTTAATAAATATCAGTTCAAATGAAAATTAGAGCGCCGCTGGGCATGAAGCCAGGATTAGGAAAAGCTGAGTGGAGAAAGGACACAGGAACCTGAAGAAATCTATTAGCCTCTCTTTGGCTGTAGTACAAGGGAGAGTACCTAGAATTGAATACTTTTTTCTAAGGAGATAAGATTAGGGCCTGGAGAATTTCATGCATTGTCTAAGAAGACCCATTATAGGAGATGTTTTATGGGATCATTCCAAGACTGAGCTTCTTGAAGCTGGCTTTTTTTTTTTTTTTTAAGATTCCATGGTTCTCAGAATCTGTTGTTCTAATGTTTGAGGATTCCAGAATTCTATGATTTTCAGCTTTCAGTGTATAGATTGTTCTAGTTGGGAGTAGGGATGAGCTTTAGAAAAGGGAGGAGTTGGGATGCCTGGGTGGCTGGGCAGTTTTTGGTGCCTGCCTTCAGCCTGGTGCATGGTCCTGGAGACCTGCGATCAAGTCCCATGTGGGGCCGCCTACATGGAGCCAGCTTCTCCCTCTGCCTGTGTCTCTGACTCTCTCTGAGTCTCTCACGAATGACTAAATAAAATCCTAAAAGAAAAGGGAGGAATGTGGAAAAAGGGGCAGGATGACCTCTCATTCCATTCTGGATGTTTTCATTCAGAGCAGAAAGGTACAGCAGGTACATACCTGTTGTTCTCAGTCACAACCAAAATAAACTTGTAGAATCTTTGGAACCAAATCCTGGATGGTGAATGCGGCACAGAGATCATTTTTTCTATTGGAAAGTGGGAAGGATAGTGAATGGAGCTCCAAATTTCTTTCCTTCTGCTAAGAAAAATTATTTGAAACATGTGAATAAAGAAAAAAATGATTTATGGGCCCTTTTCATGTCAAGTTAGGCATATTTTCTAACAGGCCCATTTAAAGATAATCTCATCCCCAAAATGGAATGTTACTTTGTTTGCACAATTAATCAAGGTCTAAGCTTTTTACAGTTCTGCAAAACTGCTAAGTCACGATGACTATCTTTTCTGTTTGGTAGAGAAGGTGACCTTCCACCAAAATTTTAAAAAATAATAATGCCATTAAATCAGACATTAGCTAGTTTTGTATTTAACTCAGAACTTCTTTTTTTCCTATAAAAAATCCTAGTGTTTCATTTGTCTTTTTCTTTTTAAAGATTTTATTTTTTTAATTTTTTTAAAAACAGTTTATTTATTTATTTATTCATGAGAGACACAGAGACAGAGGCAGAGACATAGGCAGAGGGAGAAGCAGGCTCCATGCAAGGAGCCCGATGTGGGACTCGATCCCGGATTCCGGGATCAGGACCTGAGCCAAAGGCAGACGCCCAACCTCTGAGCCATCCCGGCATCCCAAGATTTTATTTATTTATTCATGAGAGACACAGAGAGAGAGAGAGGCCAAGACATAGGCAGAGGGAGAAGCAGGCTTCCTGCAGGGAGCCCTATGCAGGACTCCACCCCAGAACCCCAGGATAATGCTCTGAGCTGAAGGCAGACATACAACTGCTGGGCTACCCAAGCATTCCTCATTTGTCTTTTGAATCAGCTTTGTTTATATCTAGTTCCCTAACTAATGGATTAAATAATCTTTGGCACATATTCATCTATTTTGAGAATTATGTTTTTATCATTTGAAAATTATCCTTCCTTTATTTCCCTCATTTTCTTCTTCTCTTCCTTCTTGTCTCCCTTTACTTTCCCCTCTTCACTCTATTACCTCTGTTTTCTTCTCATCTTTTTCTCTCTCTATCCCCTACTCCCCCTCTCTTTCCTCTTTCAAATACCCTCCCCTCTCTATCTTCCTTCTTTCTTCCTTAATTCACTCTCTCAACGTACTGCTTCCCTCATTTTGTCATTTCTCTTCTCTTTCTTTCTTTCTTTCTTTCTTTCTTTCTTTCTTTCTTTCTTCCTCCTCCTTCCTCTATCCCTCCTTCCATCAAATAGTGTTACATGTGCACGACTGGAATGCCAAAGGAAGACAAAGAAGAGAGACATAATAGGACAGTAGTAATATTACAAGAAAGGACAGTTATGTTTTTTCCAAATGTGATGACAGACACCAAACCACAGATCCAAGAAAATAAAAAACCACCAATGGATTAAAAAAAAAAAAACACACATGTAAGCATATTATATTCAAATTTCAGGAAACCAAAGACAAAGAGAAAATTTTATAGGTAACCAGAAGAAAAAATGCACCTTACCTATGAGGAACAAGGATAAGTATCATAACAAACTTCTCTTAGAAATCATGCAAAGAAGAAAAAAATGGAGGGACACCTTTTGAGTGTTGGAAGAAAAAACTGTCAGGCAAGAATTCTATATATAGCAAATACATCACTCATAAATAAGGCAGAGGGCAGCCCAGGTGGCTCAGCCTAGGGTGTGATCCTGGAGACCTGGGATCAAGTCCCACATCGGACTCCCTGCATGGAACCTGCTTCTCCCTCTGCCTGTGTCTCTGCCTCTCTCTCTCTTTCTCTCTCTGTGTATGTCTCTCATGCATAAATAAATGAAATCTTAAAAAAAATAAGGCAAAAATTGTAATAGTGATACATGGTGACAGATGGTAGCTGTATACATGGTGAGGATAGCATAATATATAAACGTGTTGAATCACTATATTGTACACCTGAAACCTAACATAATGTTGTGTGTTCACTATACTCAAATTAAAATAATTTTTAAGGAAAGGAGAAATGGAGAGTTGGTTTTTAAAAAGATTTTATTCTGGAGCAAACTGATACTGAAGACAATAAGTCTCTCTGAGGCAGTCCACAGGTCAAACAATACCAAGATATTTATGCAAATATTTTAATGCTCTCATTTTTGTTATCTTAAATGGATTCACAAATATTTTAAAATTTTCTCCACCTCAATTGTCACTACAGTAATAAAAATAGACCTCACCCACATAAACTAAAGCTCTTTGGGTTCCTCAATAAGAGACTAAATAAATAGTAACCTGAGAACCATCGCTTTTGAACAAAATTACTTTTTTCCCTAAAAAACACCCAATTGTGCACATACACAATTGTATTTCTCTGTCATTACTGTCCCTAGTCTGAACTATTCATATTAATTCTAATTTTTAACCAAAGCAACTACTGTCTATTTCACAGAGAAAACTGGCCGTGGGGAAAGAGATAGTTGAGAACTGTCTCTCATATCGGCATTTCAGCCGATCAGTAAAACTTTCAATACAACTTCCTACAACCCTGTACATCCCTTTTACATCTTTTTAAGTGACAAAACAGGGGTGCCAGCGTGGCTCAGTTGGTTAAGCATCTAACTCTTGATCTTGGCTCAGGTCTTGATCCCAGAGTCTTAATCTCAGGATTTGGAGGTCAAGCCCCATGTTGGGCTCCACACTGGGTGTGGAACTTACTTCAAAAAAATTAAAAAGTTACAAAATGAACCTGTTTATTAAAGTGGCTGTAAGGGGATCCCTGGGTGGCTTAAAGGTTTAGTGCCTGCCTTCGGCCCAGGGTGTGATCCTGGGGTCCCGGGGTCAAGTCTAGGCTCGAGTCCTGCCTGGAGCCTGCTTCTCCCTCTGCCTATGTCTCTGCCTTTCTCTCTCTCTCTCTCTCTCTCTCTGTTATGAATGAATAAATAAAATCTTTAAAAAAATAAAAATAAGGTGGCTATAAGTCATAATAGCTCCATAGCATGTAAAAATAAAAATAAAATTTACGTACTTTTACAATCATGCTTAGTAACCACTATTGCAAGATTGTGACTATCCATTAAATGTTAATGTAAGTCCAAGGTTTCAAGACTTCAGAAATTACTTCAAAATAACATACAAAAGACATTATTACTATTGAAATAAAGTTTTTCAGAATAATGATTCAATTTAATTGAATAAAAACTTACATTTTTAAATATCATAACCCTTATGTGGGAAGTAATGCTAGTTTTGACCCAAACGGCTATGTGCTTGGATCTGCAAGTTATTCCCCTCGCTGCTGTAACAAACAAGTCCAAAATCTCGTTAACTCAGGACAAGAAGGTTTATTTCTTACTTACATGAAACACATTCTGATGTCCCTGGTCCTAAGCTAGCTACAAAGGATATTGGGAAATGTAACCTTATATACCCACGAGAAAGAAATGGGGTTGGTGAACACTTAGTCAATTTCTGTCACAATGCCTTTTTTTCTTTTTCTTTTCTTTTTTTTTTTAAAGATTTTATTTATTTATTTATTTCAGAGAGCGCATAAGCAAGAGTGGGGGAAGGGCAGAGGGAGAGAGAGAAGCAGGCTTCCTGCTGAGCAGGGCACCCTATGTGGGGCTCAATCCCAGGACCCTAGAATTGTGACCTGAGACCTTAGCCCAAGGCAGATTGTTAACCAACTGAGCTACCCAGGCCCCTCATAATTTTCTTTTTTAAAAAAAGATTTTATTTATTTGAGAAAGAAAGCACAAGCCAGAGGAGGTGCAGATGGATAAGCAGACTCCGTGCTGAGCCTGACTGGGGACTTGGTCTCAGGACCCTGAGATCAGGACCTAAGCTGAAGTCAGATGCTTAACTGACTGAGCCACCCAGTTGCCCCTCTTTTTCTTTTCATCACGGTATTTTTTTACTGTCCTGATATAAAGATAAATAATAGTTTCAACATGCTTTTAATTTATTTTGAAGCAGGATGATGCTTTCCGGAATGTGACACTATTTCCAAACTGGACTGCATGGGTATTTCTTTCTTTCTTTCCTTCTTTCTTTCTTTCTTTCTTTCTTTCTTTCTTTCTTTCTTTCTTTCTTTCTTTCTTCTTTCTTTCTTTCTTTCTTTCTTTCTTTCTTTCTTTCTTCTTTTTTAAATTTTTTATTGGAGTTCAATTTGCCAACATATAGCATAACATGCATGGTTATTTCTGCTAAGAGGGTTTTGCACACAATTTCAGGGATTCCACAGAGACGCTCTAATTCTAGTTATGGACCCTAGGTAAATATTTTCCTGGCAAGAGGAATGTTAATTACCTCTCCTATAAAGAGGCAGCCAGGGGCTCTAGGTTGTATCTAGGAACACCAGCCCAGAACTTCCCAAGAGATCAGCCTGCCTCAGACTCAATGGGACTCCTACCATGTGATTTAAGCTTCTCAGAGCTGAACCCATAATCCCTATATTAGTTTCCTAGGGGTGCTCTAATAAGTACTACAAACGAGGTGACTTAATACAACAGATATTTATTCTTTCACAGTTCTGGAGGCAAGTCCAAAAGCAAGGTATCAGATGAAGAAGATGTATATACACACACAATGGAATATTACTCAGCCATTAGAAATGATGAATACCCACCATTTGCTTTGATGTGGATGGAACTAGAGGGTGTTATGCTGAGTGAAGTAAGTCAATTGGAGATGGACAATCATTATATGGTTTCACTCATATGGGGAATATAAAAATAGTGAAAGGGATTATAGGGGAAAGGAGAGAAAATGAGTGGGTAAAATCAGAGAGGGTGACAGAACATGAGAGACTCCTAACTCTGGGAAACGAACAAGGGGTTGTGGAAAGGGAGGTGGGCAGGGGGATGGCATGACTGGGTGACGGGCACTGAGGGGTGCACTTGACCAGATGAGCCCTGGGTGTTATACTATATGTAGGCAAATAGAACTCCAATAAAAGAATATACAAAAATACTCCACTACATACTACACTCAAACAAACAAACAAACAAACAAAAAAACCCAAATCAAGGTATCAACAGTGTCATGTCCTCTCTGAACGCCCTAAGAGATGATTATTGCTTGACTATTCCTAGCTTCTGGTGATTGCTAGCAATCCTTGGTGATCCTTGGCATTATTCCAATCTCCACCTTCATCATCACATGACATTCTCCCTGTGTGTGCATGACTACACATTGTATTCTCCTCTCTGTGTCTGTGTCTCTGTTTTCTCTTCTTATAGGATGCCAGCCATTGGATTAGGGCCTACCCTAGTCCAGTAGAACCACATCTTAAGTAACTGTATCTGCACAGACCCTGCTTCCAAATAAGAGCATATTCTGAGGCTCTGAATGGGCATAAATTGGAGGGTATGTACTATTTAACCCAACACAATACCATATCCTTCTTCTGATCCTTTACTGCACCCCATGCACATAGTCTCCTGGGACACCTCCAGCAGGAAACCAGCCTCCTCCTGGATCTGCTCTTTTCCCCCATTCTTCTTGAATTTTTTGCAGAAAATTCAAGAAATAGTGAAAGATCTTCCCAAGTTCCCTGTCGACCAGTTGCATCTCCTAGCACCTTAAGGTCTGGTTTTGTTTCTTCTCACTCAAAAGCCAGGGTTGGGGATATGCTAGGAGCTATCTTAGATCCTTCTTTTAGGAATCTCCCTCTTTCCTTCATGTGCCCAGCTTCATGGCCAGCCATGCTGTAGGAAGAGTGGAGTGGGGGCAGCGACAGACCCTTGTATCAGATCTTTGAGGGGCCCCTTCTTCTTTACTCTCTTTCTATCCCTCACAGCCCAGGAGGCTGAAACCCGGGATAGGAGCCCTTCCAGTAGAGAACATAGAGTGGTGGCTCAGGCAGTGATAGGGAGTGATAGGGAGTGATAGGCAGTGATAGGCAGTGTTGGGATGAGACGGGTGTATGAGTGATGAGGAAAAGCCCAGCCTAGGTCATCTGGAACCGCCTGGAATCCTGTTTTTTTTATTCTTCTTGCTGTGCCTTCTCCCCATAAGAGCCCAGCTCATTGGTACTTCCCCCTCTTCCTCTTTTCTTCTAAAATTGGACAAAGAGACCAGACCTCAACCTTCTCATTCCTAAAAAAACAAAAAGATAGCTCAGGACTCAGTGATAGGGTCACACTGAGAGGGAGAGAAAGTGAATCAGTTAGTGTGGAATGTCCTGGTGAAGGTGACATGGAGAGGGGGAAGGATCAAAGCTCGTAGGGATAGATTCAAACAAAGACTGGGTGGAAGGATGTATTACTGAATGATGGAAAGGAGGATGAATGGTTGGGGGGATGGATGGATGGACAGCAGGATGGGTGGACAAATGGAGAAGAATCACGGGATGTGGGTGAACTGATGGATAAATGAATGGGAGGGTGGCAATGGCAAATATGTAGAAGGTTGCCTGTACTGGTGAAGGGAAGGATGAAAAAATAAATGCACTGAGAGATGGATGAAAGGATATAATGATTGAAGAGTGGATAGATGGCTAAATGGATGCCCAGTAGGAGAGAGGAATGGAGAAGTGTAGGATGAGTGTATCAGAGGACATAGGATAGAAAAATGGATGGTACTGGAAGCCAGTACTGTGATGTTTGCCTTGTTGGATGTGAATGGAAGGAAGTATGCCTGGATGATGGGCAAACTGAAGGGAAGGCTTAATGAACCAGAGTGGAGGGGAAAGGCTTTTTGAAACTGGTGAAGGGCAGTGAAGGATGAATGGGTAGATAATAGAGTCTGGAGGTATATGGTTCCTATAGATTTGGGGTTAGGGACGATCAGTTACAAAGTCACAAGAGAAACAAATGTGGTATCTGTTAGTATCAGAGACCCAAAAATAGCAGTGGTTTAAGCAAGGTAAATATATCTCCAACATGTCACTATGAATGTCAGCAGTCAGAGGCTTATATGGCAGCTCCAGCGTCAAGAGCTTATGTTTCTTTTTTTTTTAATTTTTATTTATTTATGATAGTCATCAGAGAGAGAGAGAGAGGCAGAGACACAGGCAGAGGGAGAAGCAGGCTCCATGCACCGGGAGACCGACGTGGGATTCGATCCCAGGTCTCCAGGATCGCGCCCTGGGCCAAAGGCAGGCGCCAAACTGCTGCGCCACCCAGGGATCCCCTAAGAATTTATGTTTCTTTTGTCTTTCACTCCACAATTTCCCAGGGCAATGCCCTGATCCTCTCAGCTCACTATATCATGTGCTGGGTCTGCATACCCACTAGCAGGACGAGGAGGCCCAGGAGTGGAAGGCACAACCTGGAAGTGGTCACACCTCACCCTCTCATCCCCAAATCTCATTTGGGCACAGTCTCAATGTCATGCCTAGCTGCAAAGGAGGTTGGGAAATGTAATATTATTTTGGATGGTTCTTGAGTTGAGCTCAAATTCAGAGATTCTATTACTAAGGAAAGAAGTGGTAAATGGGTGTAAGGGGATAATTAATAGCATTTGCCATGGCTATCAAACCTGGGGCTGATAACGAAACAAAAGAAAAACAATCTGCAAATAGCATGGCTGATATTCAGCTGATGCACTCATCGTTATGAAGCTCTGGGATAGGAAATGGGGGTCCCAGACAAGTTCCCATACATGGCAGAGACGGATACTTACTTTGAGCATGTTGCCGCTTTTATTCACATGCTTCCAGATTATAAAGCTCACCAGGACAGACACGTGGCAAAAAGGAAAAGGGTGAGGACCTCTCAGATCTCCAAGTTACCAGGAAGAAGGAACTGTCCTTGGCCACGGGCCCTGGCTAAAGAGATCCTGAGACTCAGATTCTTTAGTAACCTAAATACCTTTGGATTAAAATCCCTGGGGGTTGGATCCCACGTGGGAGCTTGCCATGGCTGTGGAGATTATGTAACTTCTAGTCTCCTCTGAGCTCACCATTGAGTGCAGTGTCTTCATCCCTTCAGCTCCTCTTTGCTAACATCCACATACTCCAAGTTTGTCCCCTGAGAACATGTCCAAGGTCATGGACATTCTAGGGTCTGGGAGAACCAGGTTTGCATTGTACCTCTGCTCCTTTCTTGGTAAGTGTGATCTGGAACAAGACACCTAATTTCTTTGAGCCTCAGTTTCCATTTCCATAAAATGAGAATGCCCATAACAGTACCTCCCTTGCCAAACCTGGAGGTTTTTACGGATTAAATGTATTTAAAGCCACAGCACAGTGCCATTACTATCATTCAACAATCAACTCTAACCTGGGCTCCTCAGCCTTTTGGAATCTCTTCTCAGGGAGGAATTTACTGTAAGTGGGGCTGATGGCTCGGTCAGGGAGGCTGAGCAAGGCTGAGTGAAGGCTGCGGTAAGTGGCAGGTTGTGGGGAGACGACAGGATAGACTATCAATGGGTGCTGGACCAGGAGGGAGAAGTGGTGGGGGCTGCCCGTTGCTGGGCCTCTTCTGTGCGCCAGCGCTGTGCTAAATTCCTGACTGTTACACTCTCACAGATCTTCATGTGTTTGTGCATCATTCCTATTTTATATACAAACAGGCCGAGGCTCCCCCAGGTTACTAGCTCTCAAGGGCAGTTAGGATTAGCATGTCCATTTGCCCCTCCAGGAACTATCTCCCACCAGTGACTTGCCTGGGGTCCTCTCCTTGAAGAGGGAAGGTTTGGGGATGGGATCGGCTGGTATGTATCAGAGAGGGGGTAAGAATTAGGGAGGCTGTGAGTGGGGTGAGGGGTCCCTATAGCTGAAAGGAGGTTTAGGATGGTAGCTGCTTACAGTTTTTCTCCAGTGGGTGGGACACTGACCTACTGAATTTTCAGGAGCACCAGGGTGGACCAAGAGTCCCCAGGAAGCGGGGAGAACCGTAAGCATTGTTTCCCTTGTTGAAGCCCCATAACAGCAGGCTGGGCAGATACCAGACATCCTTCTTCTTCCTCTTTTTTTTTTTTTTTTTTTTTTACCAGACATCCTTCCGTCCTCAGATTCCTCAGCTCAGCTGAATTGGATGATTCCCCAAAGTTTCCATCACCACTTTGTTTGCACTGCTTCACACTTTTTCTAGGGGCTGGGGGAGAGCCCTTGTGCCTGCTTGCCTGTCTCCTCTGGGGAAGCTCCCCATGACTATAGCCTCTGACCTGTTTATTCTGTTTCCAGGTGAGGGAGGCAGTTATCTGATCTCTGCACCCAATCCAGGAAGAATGAGGCTGGGTTGGTGGGCTGAGAAAGAAAAAAAGAGAGAAAGCTAAGAAAGGTGAGACAAAAGAAAATGTTCCTTCCTGGTCACCTCCTCACCCCCCACCGCCCCTATTCATAACAAACAATTACATAATCAGCCCCATCCTACACAGCAGGAGCCAGAAGGGGAGGGGTCTGGGCAAAGAACAAGTGTAAATAAGAAGGAAGCAAAGAAAATGATCTTAGGGTGACAGAAAAGCAAGAGAGAGAAAGAGTGGCAGGGGATGGAGAGAGAGAGAGAGAGAAAGAAAGAAAGTCTCAGAAGAGAGAGATAAGAGAGAGGTGGGGGGATCCCTGGGTGGCACAGCGGTTTGGCACCTGCCTTTGACCCAGGGCGCGATCCTGGAGACCCGGGATCGAATCCCACGTCGGGCTCCCGGTGCATGGAGCCTGCTTCTCCCTCTGCCTGTGTCCCTCTCTCTCTCTCTCTCTCTCTCTGTGACTATCATAAATAAAAATTAAAAAAAAAAAAAGAGAGAGGTGGGGAGAGGACAGGAGGGAGGGGCCAACTGGGACCCAGAGCAATGGGGAGAAACAATCAGAAAAACACATGAGAGAGAAAAAAAAAAAAAAAAAAAAAAAGAAAAACACATGAGACAGAGACAGAGCCCTGGAGGGAAAGACACAGAGAAAGGAAGACCCAGAGCAAAGGACACTCACTCAGAGATGTGCAGACAGAGAGAGAGATGTGGACACAGGGAGAGATCTAGGGGAGCAAGAAACAGAGCTTCAGAGAGATGATCCCATCAAAGGCCTGGCGACCTGGCCAAGCCTTGTGAGCATCCAGCAGACATTATCTTTCTAGTCTATGTTGTGTTTTTCTAGTCTATGTTGTGTGTCGGACTGGATCCCTTGTAATCCCAATCACAAGCCTCAATGACAAAGGGCACCAGTTAACGCTTACAGAGCTTTGAAGATGTCCCAGGATGGTCTAAGCACTCTACACACATCGACCTAGTTCCACAGCAACCTGACGCCGCCGTAGGGACAACTATGAGCTCCTTTTCACAGACAGGGAGACTGAGGCATGCAGAGGGTTAAGTCAAGGTCACCAGCTAGCAGTCAGGAGTCAACACCCAGGCAGTCTGGCCCCAATCTGCCATGTTGAGTTCTCCAGTTTCAAGAGAGAGCTGGGGACCCTAAAGTCCTGGTCCTTAAATATGCAAAAAGTGAGAGTTCTTAGCCTGGAGTCCCAAGATTGATGGAAGGAGCTTCTTGCTTCTTTCTTCTTCTTCTTCTTCTTCTTCTTCTTCTTCTTCTTCTTCTTCTTCTTCTTCTTCTTCTTCTTCTTCCTTCTTCTTCTTCTTCTTCTTCTTCTTCTTCTTCTTCTTCTTTCTTCTTTCTTCTTCCTTCTTCTTCTTCTTCTTCTTCTTCTTCTTCTTCTTCTTCTTCTTCTTCTTCTTCTTCTTCTTCTTCTTCTTCGAGGAAGTGTCAGGTTTGATCAGGTTGGTAGTGACATGAAATAGACTAGACCAGGCAAAGGTGGGTAGAGGCAAGCTTTTAATGGAAGCACTCTTGGGCGAGGTCCGCGGATCCGCAAGGGAATGAAGCCAGGGAAGTCGCGCCCAAAGGGAGTACATGCAAGCTTTTTAAGGGGAGGGGTAAGGGATTGTGTCTGTATGGAGTGATAGGTATTAGGGCATATTACTAGTGGAGTCAGTACGGGGCGATAACTGCTTATGCCCATATAATGAGGGTTTGGGTAAGGTGCGGTTCCTGTTTCCTGCATTAGGTCTTGTTTTTCCCGTAATGACGTGCCCTTGGGCGGTCTGCAAGTGGCGGGAATGTTCCGAGGAGAGGGTAACAAGATGGAGGGGCCACCGCCATTTTGTTGGTGTCTCCCAATTCCCCATGATCTCGATGGCCCAACAGGAAGAACCCAATTTTTTTTTTAAAGGTTCTCTGCTTTTTTTTTTTTTTAAGATTTTATTTATTTATTCACGAGAGACAGAGAGAGAGAGGCAGAGACACAGGCAGAGGGAGAAGCAGGTTCCCTTTGGGGAGCCTGATCTGGGACTTGATCCCAGGACCCTAAGTCAGAGGTAGACACTCAACCCCTGAGACACCCAGGTGCCCCTCCACCATGGTTATTGTGAACCCTACATGTTGAGCACTGTTCTGAAGGATAGGGTGGGGGTCCACGGAGACCAAAGCAAACAATCACCACAATGAATAAATTGGTGAGAATCTCTGTCCTCAGGGATGTTATTTGGACAGGAAGAGACACTGAATGCTCCGGGAGTTCTTCTTCTTCAGAGTTCTTCGAGATGGCTTGCTCTTGCCTCAAGGCTTTTGCCCTTGCTGTGCCCTCTGCCAGGAATGTTTCTCCCTGTACCTTCCTAAGGTTGACTCTTAGAAGTCACCTCCTCAAAAAAGCCCTCCCTGACTACCCAATCTCCAGCAACCCTCATCAGGCAGCATCCAACATATTTCCTTGTTTCATTTTCTTCGCAGTGTTTAACGCAAGCTGAAGTCATTGTATTTATTCAATGTGCTGCTTGCTCTCCGTAAGCCTCCCTCACCTGCTAGAATTTAACAGCCTTCACAGGGGAGGGATTTTTTTAGTGTCAGGTTCTTTGCTACAGCCTCTATGCATACAGTAATATGTAGTATGTGCTCACTAAACCTTTGTCGGTTGGTAATGGCAATAACTCATGTATAAACTCATGTATAACCCTATAGACCATGAGAGGCTCTATCTGCCTTTCTCGGGAGTATTAACTCAGTTAATCGCTCTGCAGGCCTTGGAGGAGGGGGTTGTGGATGGAGACAGTGAGACAAAGAGCTTAAGAAACTTGCTCCAGGGACACCTGTCTGCCTTCAGCTCTGGGCGGGATCCTGGAGACTGGGGATAGAGTCCCACATCGGGCTCCCTGCATGGAACCTGCTTCTCCCTCTGCCTGTGTCTCTGCCTCTGTCTCTCAGGCACAAATACAGAATCTAAGAAAACACAGAACAAAGGTTAAGAACCAGATCCCAAAATATGGTGAATTAACAAAGAATGCCCAGGCTGGAAATACTTTTGGGAGGGAAACTTCTTTCCTTAGATTTCACCAGAATATTACAGGGCTGGGTGCTGGGGACACAGCAGTGACCTAGGCAGCTTAGCACCTCCCCCTCATGTTGCCTGGAGGGGAGACAGCTGTTCCCTAGGCAGGTGAACCTCTCTCCAGGTCTCACTCCTGCTGACATGGGCTTGCTCAGGGACACATATCCAGCCCTCAGCTCTCCTCACCTCATATTTCCCGGCTTGGGGAAGATGGGAGTGAAACTGCCACTAGGCTCAGGAGATACCTCCTTAGGGGAGGAATGAGAGGGAAAGGGACAGGATGGAGGAGCCAGCAGACAGGAGGACAGGGAGGAACAGAGGAAGGCTGGCTGTCCAAACTCCCTGACATCTCACCATCCCAGCCCACCCACCTCTGCCTGTGCCTCCCATCCCAGGCCTGACCCCTCTGTACTGTCGCTCTTGGGGGCAGGTTTGTGTGCTCTGTAAGGGCAGGAACCCCAGCCGTCTCCCTCTTTGCTGTGTCTCTGCTGCTCCAAAATAAATACTAAGGGACAACTTAAAAAGCAGAGAGCAGACTCCTGGAAAATTCCAGGGGAGAGATGAGGAGGCCTGAGTTGGTGCTGGAGAGGTGCACAGGGGTGAAGGCAGGTGACCCTCTCTTTTCCTCCTCCCAGCTCCCTCACACCACCCTCCCCACCCCACCTCCCATCCCTCCTGTACCCCGCCTTCCTGGCCCATTCCCGACAAGGCAGGACCTCTGATTTCATAATCTCATTTCTGGCTCCTGCTGTTGACACTGTTTCCTTTAGAAACAAAACAAGCGCCAACCTTGGCCGAGGCTGGCCCCTTCCGCACCCTCACACAGATCTGGCCCTGCGGGGAGGAGAGCGCATACCAGAGCAGCAGAGTGGGCTGTAGGGCAGTTAAGGCCATTGGAGGGTCTCCCGGCCCGGCAGGCCCCCGTCGAAGAGGGTAACCCGGGGCTCGTGCGCGCCCTGCAGGAGGAAGGCTGCAACCTCAGGGCCCGGCGGCGCGGAGGAGGCGGGGAGGAGGCGGGGAGGCTGAGGCGGGTAGGTCAGCTGCGGCTGCCAGGTTTCCCCGAGCAATCACCAGCAATCACCACCGTCTTTGCTGTGTCCTGATGTTTAGAAGGGCCACACCTGACTTCTTTCTCTGCAGTCTGCCTTCCCCCAAGTGAAAGCGCCATTGGGTACCCCGGAGGGGGGACCATGAGGAGACAAGAGGGAGAGGCTGTCCAGGGCAGCAGGGGAGGAGTGCTGAATGCTGGGACTACCATAGGACCCAATGAGTTTTTAATATCTTTTTATTGTTTTATTTTGGCAAAATACACATAACAGGGTTTACCATTTTAACTACCCGAAAGTGTACAATTCAGTGGTATTAACTATAGTCACAATACTGTGAAACCATCATCACCTCCTAGTTCCAGGACATTTTCACCACCCCGAATGGGAATCCCAAACCTATCAGACAGCCTCTCCCCAGTGCCCTCCCCAGCTCTTGGCAACCACTAGTTGAAGCTCTGTCTCTATGAACTTGTCTATTATGGACGTTCTGTGTAAATGAAAGCATATATAGTTGGCCCTTGAACAATAGGTTTGAATTGCATGTCCACCTATATGTGGATTTTTTTCAGTACAGTACGGTGCTGCAAATGTGTGTTCTCTTCCTTATGATTTTTGTAATAACCTTTTCTCTAGCTTCCTTTACTGTAAGAATACAACATATACTGCATCTAACACCCCAAGTATGTGTTAATCGACTGTTTGTGTTATTGGTAAGACTTCTGGTGAATAGTAAATATTAGTAGTTAAGTTTGGGGGAAGTCAAGGCTATGTATGGATTTTCAACTACAAAGGAGGTTTGAGTCCCTAATCCCCATATTGTTTAAGGATCAACTGTGATATATGGTCTTCTGCGAGTGGCTTCTTTTACTTAACATGTTTTTAAGGCTTTTGATATATTGCAATGTTGTAGCATGCATCAGAATTCTGCTCCTTTTCATGGCTGAATAATATTCCTTTGTATGGATAGACCACATTTTGTTGTCAATGGCTGTTTGAGTTGTGTCCACTCTTGGTTGTTGTGAATAGATCTGCTACAAACATTCATGTTAAAGCTTTGGTTTGAACATCTATTTTCAAGGACCCAATGCTTTTTGGATTATTATGTTGGGTGAGTTGGCAAGTGAATTCCACTGATGTGGATATTAGTTTGTATGTTGTTATTTCCATCTCTGCCTTATTTTCCTTTACTTTGGAGCTAATGTCAACTGCCTGTCTAGTTCCAGTGCAGGAAAATAGAATTAGCAAACCCCATTTATTTTTTCTCCTTTTCTAGCATTGTGTTTGTTTCTGTAGCAGCAGTGTACCAATCCTTCCTGTATATTTCCTTTTTGCTGGAAAATGTATGTTGAATCCAACTTTCTATAAAAATTAGAGAGGTGGGGGTTCATGGGTGGCTCAGTTGGTTAAGCATGAAACTCTTGGTTTCAGCTCAGTTCATGATCACACAGTTGTAAGATCGAGCCCCAGATCAGGCTCTGCATTCAGTGCAAATTCTGCTTCAGATTCTCTCTCCCTCCCACTCACTCTCTTTCAAATAAATAAATAAAATATTTTAAAATATTAAAAAGAGAGAGGAAGAGAGAGAGGGCCACCTCACCCAAGGTCATGCCCTTCCTGGGACAGCCCACTTCAGTGAATGATGGAGATGTGGGGCAATTCTAATGGTCTGTATTTGCTCCCGAGAGCCCAGGAGTTGGCCAAGGCTGATGTTGTATCTACAATAGAGCTTAACTTCTCCCTCCACCCACTCCTGCTTCCTTCTCTCCCTTCTACAGTTGTTGGCTAATCCCAATAACACTCCCTAATAGATATCCTGCAAACAAAACTCCATATCAGGATCTGCTTCCCAAAGAACCCAACTTGCAATACCCATGAACTTCATGAAGACAGTCATGTAAGTAGTTAGACGTTAACTGTGTTTTCCACTGGGAGAGCACCCATTGTTGCGGACACATTAAAAAGTACACTCAGGACTTGCTTACTACCTGCTGGTTGGCTGGCTGTCATGTGTCTTTCCTGTTGTTATGTACCACATCTAATTCATACACGGAGGGAAACATAGAAGGAATCTGGAGAAAGAGTCTGAGAACTGATACCATTTCAGGAACTTTTAAGACCTTTGAGACTCTTCAGAAGCCACCAGTTTCCTTGGCCTGGATTGTGATGACCCAAATGAATTCAGGTGAGCTTGCCAAGGATATCACTTCTGTGTTGTTCTTCTCTCATATTCTAAGCCATGTAAACTGTAAAACTTGTAAGTATGAAATAGTTGAGACTAGGTAAACTGGGTAGCTAGGATACAGGTGGAAACTCGGCTATCACCATACAAACAAACATGCCTGATGGGTGCAGCTAAACCATACCCGCACGGCCTATTTCGTCAGATTAGGATGTGAGCCTGATACATGTTATAATCAGCTTCAGGTGACATAATGAAAGACAATAGACTGTGGGTGAAACAACATTTATTTCTCACAGTTCTAGAGGATGGGCAGTCCAAGACCAAGGTGCTAGCAGATTCATTTCTCAGTGAGCACCTTCTTCTGGCTTATAGATGACTGCCTTCTCCTTCTATCCTCATACAGTGGAGAGAGGATACATGGTGCCTGCTGTATCTTCCTCTTTTTTTTTTTTTAAGATTTTATTTATTTATTTCAGAGAGAGAGCATGAGAGCCTGCACATCGGGGGAGAGGCAGAGGGAGAGAGATAGCCTTTAAGCAGACTCTGCACTGAGCATAGAGCCCATCATGGGGTGATCTCACAACCCTGAGATCATGACCTGAGTCCAAACCAAGAGCTGGACACTTAACTGATGGCACCACCTAGGTGCCAACCAGACATTCTGCTTCCTCTTCTGATAAGTACACAAATCTCCCCCCCTGGAGGCTCCACTAACATGAACTCATTTAAACCTAATATCCTCCTAAAGGCCCCATCCCTTAATACCCTCACATTGGTGGTTAGGACTTCAACCTTTTAATTTGGAGAAAACGTAAACAGTACACTATCGGTGTTTTCTAGTTAATCACTTGAGATCTCACATACCTATATTAGCAAGAATCCAGTGTTTACATCTCCTTCCCAAATTATCAAGGAATCCAGGGGTTTTTCTCCCAAAGACATCAGTTTTTATTCCAGAAGCCAGGCAGAAAACAGGATTCTCCCCTGGGTTCACTCTCAGGGGGTATGCAATGGGAACTGCTGTGGCAATGCCTCCTCTGTCTGCATTAGCCAGGTTCCAGCATGGCATAGATGGCGCACTCACAAGGCTTCACCAAGGGGAGCTCAATGGTGGGCTTATCTGTGGACCTGTGGGCATGGCTAGGGGAGCCAGTGCTCAAGTAATAGCAAGAGCCAGAGGTGGTAATTATCTCTGAACCTGAGGAGCAAAGAGAGAGACCCATCACTGGAAGCCAGCCAGAGCTGGAGCGATGGAAAAGAAGCCAGGGATCTGTGACTAGACAAAGATGCAGCTATTGCCAAAACCATGGTGAACCAGAGAAGGACCTCTCTTTTCTTCTAGGACCTTCCCTTAGCTGAACCCAATTAGTAGAACCCAAAAGCCAAGGGGTGCAGTGGATGATCAGAGTCAGCTCTTGATTTTGCCCCAGCAATTCGGCTCCCTGTGAGGAACCTGCTTCTGCCTCTACTTGTGCCTCTGCCTCTCTCTTTCTCTCTGTGTCTGTCATGAATAAATAAATAAAATCTTATAATAAAAAAAGGGACTCCTGGGTGGATCAGTGATTTGAGTGTCTACCTTTGGCTCAGGGCGTGATCCCAGGTCTGAGGATTGAGTCCCGCATCGGGCTTCCTGTGAGGAGCCTGCTTCTCCCTCTGTCTGTGCCTCTGCCCCTCTCTCTCTGTGTCTCT
Organism: Vulpes vulpes; assembly: GCF_048418805.1. Taxonomy (NCBI): domain Eukaryota; kingdom Metazoa; phylum Chordata; class Mammalia; order Carnivora; family Canidae; genus Vulpes; species Vulpes vulpes. The sequence goes on from NC_132780.1 coordinate 9,821,541, forward strand.
CATGATCTTACCCCAACATTGAGCATGCTCTTCTCGGCATGCAGACAGCCACCTTCTCCCGGTATCCTCACATGGCCGAGAGAAGAAGCTCTAGAGTCTCTTCCTCTTCTTATAAGGTCACTATTCCCATCCTGGGTCTCCACTCTCATAGCTCCATCTAAACTTACTTTCCTTTTTTATTTATTTATTTTAAAAAAAATTTTTTAAACTTACTTTCCAAAATAAATAAATAAATAAACAAACAAACAAACAAACAAACTTACTTTCCTAACAAGTGCCCCAGAGAACAGGGTTGAGGGACTGTCTATAGACACAACTGTCTATAGACCTGCACACTTACCCACTAGTCTATAGACAGTTGTGCACACTCTTGGTCTCCAAGATTATAGCTCTTGAAGTTCAAACTCCCATCCTCTGCTGTTGTTCCTCAGAGTACGCTCATTGTGCTTGAACGCTGGGACAGAAGTGTTGCTGGAAAACACCAATGATACACCACAATGGAACAAGTCTCCACCACACATTTCCATGTCTTAATATTGAGAGCTTGATCCAGATTTCATTCTTTGGAATGCTACAGCACAAACAGCTCTCAATTCTCAGCAACTCACTGAACAACGCAAGTTTATTTCTCACTCATGTTATGTGTCTGAGGCTGAGCCTCAGCTCTATTCATCTTGTTGTGCTGGCACCATGCTGAAGAAACGGCACCAAGGTGAGGCATGCTCTTTAGATGGAGAGGTGGAGATCAAAGACTGAGATGAACCACAAAGCATGGTTAAAGCCTCTGTTCAGAGGTGGGATACAAAACCTCCTTTTCTTTACACTGACCAAAGCAAGGCACATGACCAAGCCAGACAGTGTGCATGGGGAGGTAACCACACTCACAGAGGCCCTTGGAGTCATGTGGCATCTGCTGAATGGGCATGTTCTCACCGAGGAGATTGGGTGGCCGTGAACGATAAGAGTCTACCACAAGTGCCTTGCAAATTGCCACCTTCCCTAGAATAGTTCTGCCTACCAGCAATTTTGGAGTGAGACAGCCTTCCATGAAGCACAAATGAAACTGTTGAATGCTTCTGTCAGAACACTGGCTGCCTATTCTTTCATATTTGTTTAGTTGAGAAACATGACTTAGGGGCACCTGGGTGGCTCAATGGTTGACCATCTGCCTTTGGCTCAGGTCATGATCCCAGGGTCCTGGGATTGAGTCCGCAGCAGGCTCCCCACAGGGAGTCTGCTTCTCCCTCTGCCTGTGTCTCTGCCTCTCTCTCTCTGTGTGTCTCGTGAATAAATAAATAAAATCTCAAAAAAAGAAAAAAGAAATGTGACTTATGGTGCACATGGATGGCTCAGTCAGTTAAGCATCCTTGATTTAGGCTCAGGTCATGATCTCAGGGCTGTGAGATTGAGCCCCGTGTCGGGCTTCCTCCTGGGCAAAGAACCTGCTTAAGATTCTCTCTCCCTCTGCCCCACTTCATCCCTTTCAATCAATCAATCAATCAATCAATCAATATCAGGAGATATTTCAATACTAGGAAATGTAGTAACATAAACCATCACATTAATAGATCAAAGGGGAAAACCATATGCTCTTACTATGGCTAGACAGTGCTCCCGGTACTGCAGATACTGCAGAGAGTGACATTGTACTGTAGAGGAAGTAAACAAGAAACAAATTAACACAGAAACAAGGTGTTGGCCAGTAAGTGTATCAAGAAAATAAGACAGAGTAAGAAAATTAAAAGTAATTTAATTGGAGGGCTACTTTAAATAAGTTTATTCAATCTTACAAAGAGCCTTTATGCAGAGGTCTGGAGGATGAAAGTGAAGGCAGCTGAGAAATGAAGAGGAAAGAGAATCACAGGCAAAAGAACATCAAGTGCAACAGCCCTCAGCCTGAAAGGGCTTCCAGGGTTCAGGAAACAGAGAGATCAGTGGGACTTGAATGTGGTGATTGATGAGGGATAAGGCAGAGGATGACTCTGGCTAGGTCTGGAAGCCATGGGAATGAGTCTGGGTTCTTTGTTTGCTTGTTTGTTTGTTTTAAAGATTTTATTTATTTTTTTCATGAGAGACACAGAGAGAGAGACAGACAGACAGAGACAGAGACAGAGACAGGCAGAGGGAGAAGCAGGCTCCATGCAGGGAGCCTGATGTGGGACTCAATCCCGGATCTCCAGGATCACACCCTGGGCCAAAGGCGGCGCTAAGCCGCTGAGCCACCCCAGCTGCCCAGGGTTCTCCTGTTTGAATCATTCAGCCCCTCAAAATTCAAAATCCAGGAAGGAGTACTTAATGGATCTGATGTGGGTCATGTGGCCCAGGGGAACATGTATGGGCAACTTGGTCAACCCCAAGTAGATTTTATCTAATAGGGATTGGGAAGTACCCAGAGCTAAATACAGATGCTGATACCTGAAAAGAGGGGAATGGGATCTGGGAAAGCCCAAATCAAAGATATCCATTGTATTACTTCAGTGGCACAAGAGCTTCACCCCCAGTGAGTAAAAATACATATTTCTCCATAGGAGCAATTATTGGAAAATGATATCAACATGAATCTCTCCTTCCTGGCTCTCTGTGATGCTGCCACCTCATCAGCTTTTGTACATTTGTTTCTCCCTCTGTTCAGGCACCCTTTCTTCTCGTTCCATAGAATTCCTTCCTCTGCAGCATCAGATGCTTTGGAGAGGTTTGTGGAAGTCCCCAGTTCTTCAGGACTGGGAGAAACAGCCAACTGCCAGAAAGCCAACCACTCCTCAGCACCATGAACAGTGGCCCACAAACCTCCTTTTCCTTCCCAAACTCTTTCAACTTTATATGTCCCTAAGCCGTTTGACACTCCTCCAGTCAGAGGGAGAATCTGATGCCCCTTCTCTTAAATATGGGTATGACTTCCCAACTTGTTTCTATTTGAGTTTGGTGGATGAAGGGTCTGATTGGGCTGGTGAGGAAGCAAGGTCCAACTAGAATAATCTCCCTTTTGATGAACCCAGTTAGGGAAATGCAAGTAAAAATACCAAAAGTGCTTTCATGGAACCCATTATGGGAATTAGGACTGTATCTAAATATCTCCCTCTGGAAACTCATAGCCTGTTCTGCTTCCCTCAACATACCAACTTATTCCCCTTTCTGTAGATCAACTTCTTCTAGATGGTTTTTAAAGATTTTACTTATTTATCTGAGAGAAAAAGAGAGAGAGCATTCCATTGTGTGCAAATGGGGGGAGGAGCAGAGGGGCGGAGAGAGTCCCTGTTGATCATGGAACGTGACCTGATGTTCAGTCTCATGACCCTGAGATCATGACCTGAGCTGAAACCAAGAGTTGGATGCTTAACCAACAGAGCCACCCAGGTGCCCTGTTCTAAAAGCTTTCAATTTGTGAACCCAGAAACTATAGCTCAAGTGTATCTCTGGCTTTCCCTGACATTGCGTCTTACTCAAGCAAAGTGACGTTGGTAAATAGTGTCAAAAAAGAGAAATTGACTGATCTTACCCATGGATTGGTTCCTGTCCTGTCACCATGTCAGGTCATCCTTAGTCCAAATCATCGTGGCCAAAATGGTGTGGTAATATAGTAAAAATTATATCAATGGAAGAGACTAGGGGTGGGGAATAATTTCAAAATGTCCCTCTGGCCAAATTTTTGTTAGTCTCATTGCCCATCCAGCCTCTAGATGGTTGCCTTCTTTTGGCGCAGATGTGGAAACTTTGACCAAGAGGACAGAGTCACATGATATAAATCACGGAAACTTATGCGGAGGGAACCATCCAGCCTTTTTCTCAGAGGCAGATGCTGAGACTTTGATGGCTTCCCTTTTGGCACACTTTTCCAAGTATCTTCTCTGGACTCTCTCCTAAAGTGCTGAATCCTTCAGGGTTCCTAAAAACTGTTGTAGCAAGAAAAACCTGGGGCAAGGGGCAGGGAAGGGGTCTACAAGGATGGACTCTGGCAGAACTCATATTGCTAATGGCTTAAATGAATGTTTCGATATGTGAATAAAAAAAAAAACCAACAAGTGGATGACTTAGGAGGAATGGATACTCTAATACATGTGGAACTGGTGGAAAGTGTGGACCTTTGGAGAAGAGTCGCTCTAGAGGTAAGAAGTGGTAGAAGTGCTCAGAACAAGCTATAGGTGAGACTCTGCCATCTTGAGCAGAGAAAGATGTCTTGGAAGGCTGTAAATGAGTCATAGACCCCATAGCTGCTGATAACTGACCTCCAAACATTCTATCCTTCCTTGTCAGTCACTCAAGACTCAAAGTCCAAGGAATGAGCACTTGGTGAATATAAATTAGATCATGTGCCTGCCTCTGGCTGTACAGTGGCTGGGTGAGGGAAGAGCCTTACTCCCTGGGAAAGACTAAATTGTTCCAAAATTTCATTATTCTGTTATAAGACTATACACCCACATCCTTTGCCAAGTGCCTTTGCAATACCTGCCATTTGGGACAGAATATATAGCCCAGCCCCACTGATGTTGAGCTTGATCCTATGACTTTCTTTAACCAGTAGAATGCAAGCAGATGCTTTAAAACTGCTGGCCCAGGTTGAGTAGCTTCTTATGCTACTCAAGAAAGAGCATGCCTGAGGTAGCAGCTTCCCTTTCACCTTGGGCCCCAGAAGGAAGGACTCCAGATTTTCAGTTAGATTCAGGTCTTAACACAAAGAGATGGAAAAATATTCCATGCTCATGGATTGGCAGAATTAATATTGTGAAAATGTCAATGTTACCCAGGGCAATTTACACGTTTAATGCAATCCCTATCAAAATACCATGGACTTTCTTCAGAGAGTTAGAACAAATTATTTTAAGATTTGTGTGGAATCAGAAAAGACCCCGAATAGCCAGGGGAATTTTAAAAAAGAAAACCATAGCTGGGGGCATCACAATGCCAGATTTCAGGTTGTACTACAAAGCTGTGGTCATCAAGACAGTGTGGTACTGGCACAAAAACAGACACATAGATCAATGGAACAGAATAGACAACCCAGAAGTGGACCCTGAAATGTATGGTCATCTAATATTCGATAAAGGAGGAAAGACTATCCATTGGAAGAAAGACAGTCTCTTCAATAAATGGTGCTGGGAAAATTGGACATCCACATGCAGAAGAATGAAACTGGACCACTCTCTTTCACCATACACAAAGATAAACTCAAAATGGATGAGAGATCTAAATGTGAGACAAGAGTCCATCAAAATCATAGAAGAGAACACAGGCAACACCCTTTTTGAACTCGGCCACAGTAACTTCTTGCAAGATACATCCACAAAGGCAAAAGAAACAAAAGCAAAAATGAACTATTGGGACTTCATCAAGATAAGAAGCTTTTGCACAGCAAAGGATACAGTCAACAAAACTAAAAGACAACCTACAGAATGGGAGAAGATATTTGCAAATGACATATCAGATAAAGGGCTAGTTTCCAAAATCTATAAAGAACTTATTAAACTCAACAGCAAAGAAACAAACAATCCAATCATGAAATGGGCAAAAGACATGAAGAGAAATCTCACAGAGGAAGACATGGACATGGCCAACATGCACATGAGAAAATGCTCTGCATCACTTTCCATCAGAGAAATACAAATCAAAACCACAATGAGATACCACCTCACACCAGTGAGAATGGAGAAAATTAACAAGGCAGGAAACAACAAATGTTGGAGAGGATGCGGAGAAAAGGGAAGCCTCTTGCACTGTTGGTGGGAATGTGAACTGGTGCAGCCACTCTGGAAAACTGTGTGGAGGTTCCTCAAAGAGTTAAAAATAGACCTGCCCTACGACCCAGCAATTGCACTGTTGGGGATTTACCCCAAAGATTCAGATGCAATGAAACGTCGGGACACCTGCACCCCGATGTTTCTATCAGCAATGGCCACAATAGCCAAACTGTGGAAGGAGCCTCGGTGTCCATCGAAAGATGAATGGATAAAGCAGCTGTGGTTTATGTATACAATGGAATATTACTCAGCAATTAGAAACGACAAATACCCACCATTTGCTTCAACGTGGATGGAACTGGAGGGTATTATGCTGAGTGAAATAAGTCAATCGGAGAAGGACAAGCAGTGTATGTTCTCATTCATTTGGGGAATATAAATAATAGTGAAAGGGAATATAAAGGAAGGGAGAAGAAATGTTGGGAAATATCAGGAAGGGAGACAGAACATAAAGACACCTAACTCTGGGAAACGAACTAGGGGTGGTGGAAGGGGGGAGGAGGGCGGGTGTTGGAGGGGAATGGGTGACGGGCACTGAGGTGGACACTTGACGGGATGAGCACTGGGTGTTTTTCTGTATGTTGGTAAATTGAACACCAATAAAAATTAATTAAAAAAAAATAAAATAAAATAAAAAACCACAAAAAAAAAGATTCAGGTCTTAACAAACAGACTTTCTGGCAGATATATACACATTATGTATATACACATATATATGGTTTGATAATGGATTATATATAACATATATATATAATGTTTATATGTATTTTATATATGTATGTACTATATATATAATACATTATCAAACCATATGGACACACCTACTACCTTGCGTGGCACATAAAAGGTCATTTCATTCATTCACTTATTCATTCATTCACTATCTTCCTGAGTCTTTTTGTCACACTATTACCCACTATTCCCCCTCCTTCTAGTCTTGCCCTTCCTTTCTTTAGTCTCTCCTCCTCTCCTTCCTCTTTACCCAATTGTTTTCCTCCTCCTGTTGCTCCTGTGTCTCTCTTGTCATCCATTCTCTGACACCAATTCAGTGTTCTGTAATTTGATTCCATTCTGATACTAATTGCCTGGGGTTAGCATCAGATTTCACAAATTTAAGGGTTCTATCCCACAAGACTGCCCCTCTTCAGACACTGCAAGTTTTGGGTGTCCCCAAGCCACCCAGACTTCTACCTAGCTGGCTACAAATTCAGGGCTTCCTACAACCCTCTCATTAATTCACTAATTCACCAGAACAACTCACAGAACTTACTGTACTTAGGACTACAGTTTTACTATAAAAGATGCAACTCAAGAGCAACTAAATGAGGAAGGCACACATAAGGCAAAGTCTGAGAAAGAGATGCAGAATTTCTGTGCCATCTCCTTGTGGAATATGGGCATCCTCCCAGCACAATAGTATGTTCATCAACCAGGTGAGGACAAACTAGTTTTTATCTGGGTGTCATCATAGAGGAGTGGTTGATTAAATCATTAGCCATGTGATTAAACTCAGTCTCCAGCTCCATTCTCCTTCCCAGAAGACAGGCTAGTTTAAAGTTCTAGTTATCTAATCATGTAGTTGGTCATCCTGGTTGACCAGCCACCATCCTGTCTCAGGGTCCACTAGGAGTCACCTCATTAGCATAACAAAGTCCCAAGAACCAGGGATAACTACTATATATATTTTAACATATTTCATCTCATTTTCTTTCTTTAAAATTTGTCCTATTTGTTTCCCATAAAAAGACTGAATATATAGGGAAAAAGGATCCAGTCCCTCTCCCTGGTCCAGTAGGAGGAGGAGTCAGTCTCCATACCAGGTCCCTATGGGGGCAGGAGGATTTGATCTGCTTATTCAAATGACAAAAATAAAGGCCAGATCATCTTTAAATATCTCTTCCTGATCTAGGCTAAGAGAGATGTCTAACTTTTCAGCAGTGAAGCTATAAAGGACTGAGTTGCAGGTAGAGAATATCCTGGGGTTAAGTGATTTTAGGAGCTTTATGCAAATCTCTTTCCCCAAGAAAGTCTGGAATAAAACCCTCTGTGCACTTTAGTGAACAAAAAAATCTCTTTTTAGAATAAAGACTCTCATTCCAAGTTTTCCTGGCCCTAGCTAGACTTGTCTTGGGGGTGAATTATTGCTAAAACTGAGACTTCTGCAGGAAGCACTTCAACAAGAGGGAGGTTACAGGGGGAGGTTCCAAGTTTTGCCCACCCCACTGATCTCCTTTGAGATATTGGAGAACCACTTCCTTTCTTAGATTCTAATGTCCAAGATGTAGGGTTGGTCTAGATAACGTCTTCCAGAATCAAGACTAGTTTAGGATATTTACTATTCTCCCAAAGCTATTTTAAGAGTCAAGTGTGATGATAACTTCAAAAGTGCTTTGTAAATAGAAATACACTGTAGATGGCCAGTCAGTTGGGGATGTCTTTTGCAGTCCCCTTGAGTGAAAATCTTTGCCCTAAATCAGTTCTCTATGTCTTCTCATTTGTTTCTTATCTTTGCCAGTTCTGCTCTCTCCTCATAGAGTTTATCAGTGTCTGTCATGATTTTGTTCATTTATTTTCTCTTCCACTGAATGTCAGTTCCAGTATGGCAGGGGTGTCTCTCGGGTTTGCTGCCTAATCCCCACCTCGACAACCTAACATTTATCTGATGAAAACTGGAGGCCTTATAAACTCCTCCCCTCCCCAAGTACTTTGGAAACGTTTAAACCTTCATCAAGTGTTTTGTTTTGACTTGTTCTATAGGCAAAAATAAAGTCCCTTGTGAAAGGCAACTTCTTTGTGAATATTACAAAGGAATTAACAAATATGTACTTTGTAAAATGGAAAAATCACTTTAATACAATGCACCCTGCCACTCTGCTAAGATCTTTTGTAAATAGAAACATTTTTGTTACAAAATGGAATTCTTGTAAATGCTGACGTGCTTTGTAAATGTGAAACTATTTTAAAAACTACAAAATGTTCTGTAAACAAGGAGTTCTGTATGCTACAGAACACTCTGCAAACTTCAAAGAGTTTCCTGAAGGCAAACAATATTCTTCAGTGCAAAATGATCTGTCCACATCAAATTCCTTTGCAAGTATAAAGTGCTCTTCAATTGCAAAACACTTTATATTTTGGAGAGATAAAGAAATTGCTATATGCTTTATAATAAATATTGACAAGGGGCGAAGTCTCTTACATAGTATAAAGTACTGAGCACACTAAACTACAAAGTAATTTGTAAATAAGTACGTTTGTTGTCCTGCTTTGTTAAATATGAGATTTGTTGATTATTCAATGTTATCTCTTTTCCCTCCTCTGGATCCTGCGTAGAATTCATAGCTGCCTTGGCCAATGGAATGCACAGGAAGTAACACTGCTAGACTTCCAAGGCAAGGTGCTAGAAGGCAGTAGTTTCCACCTGGCTCTCTCTGTGCTCCACACTCCACTTAATGATTCCCTGTGAGATTCCCTGCCAGCAACCCAATCTCATCCCTACTGAAGGATCTCTGGACTATTCCATCAGCTGCTCTTGAGCAAACTCAATCCCATAGCACAGTCATCTGCCAGAGCCCTTGGAAGAAAGACCAATGTCCTGTGTTGCTCCGAGTGTTAGAGTGTAGTTTCCACAGCTTTCTTTCTGACTACCTGCTCCCATTGAGCCTAAATCTTGCTGTCTATGGCTCCGATAGGGAAGGGAAGAAACACTGGTTAGGTCCACATGTGACCTCAACCATGATCCATCCCTCAGTTGGGAAGGTGCAGCTCAGACTCTCTAAAGACCATAATGCGAGATACAGTAAGCCCCTCACCCACCCCAGATCCCAGCCTCCCTTCTCCTGAGCACTGGTGTGATGCAGCTGCCTGGAGCTGAGGCAAAGAGGATGGAACAGGGAAGGGGGGATACTCTGGCTGACTAGGATCCCCTATCCTCACATCCATCCTCTCAGATATAGGAACTAGCTACCCCTCCCACCCTGCTCTATGAAACTGCCTCACTCCAGACATGCCTTGAATGGTCCCTCAGCATGGGGCAAGAGGAAAACCTAAGCACGGGGCTGATGGGACAGGTCACCCCTCTCCATGGAACCCCAGTGTCAAGAACTCAGCTTTGGGAGTCATTGGGCTCTGGTGTGTCAGGCTCTACCTTCAAGACAGTGATTTCACCTCCTGGAGGATTTATTTACTTGTCAGACACTGCAATGATACTCACCTGGTGCCAAGCACTGTTCTTGACACTGTCACTACTGTCTCATTTAATCTTCAACACCACCTGTGAAGAACATCTGGGAGGGGAGGTCTGGCCCTGCCCTTCCAGAGCCTCAAGTGAGAAAGCAGAAACTGAAGAACACCTGCCTTCCATTCCCTGATGAAGAGTAAAACAAACCCAGGGTCACCTTGCACACAAATGTCCACAGCAGCACTGTTGACAAGACCCAAAAGGTGACAACCCACATGCCAATTAGCTGATAAAAGAATAAACCAAATGTGGTATTTCCATACAGCAGAATATTATTCGGCCCTCAAAAATACAGTTTCCTTTTTGGGTGATGGAGATGATTGGGAGCTACACCAGAGACAATGGTTGCATGACACTGTGATTGTACTAAATGCCATTGAATTGTCACTTTAAGATGGTTAGTGGTTAATTTTATGTTATGTGAATTTTACCTCAAAAAAACAAAAACAAAAACAAAAACATGGCAGCACAGATACCCATTTGGTCCAGAAAGAGTGGAACTTTATTTTGATCTAATTGGTTTTGGTGAATAATATCGGAGAAATATGGGAGATATTTAGGAGTCATACAGCACAGGGTGCTGAGAGCTGAAGTGGCTTTTTCAACTCAAGGAAAGAACGGGAGGGTTGAGGGGTGGTTGGGTATAGGTGTGGGCCTCAGCTTCCCCAACTATGCTATGGATGGTGATAACACCAAGTTAGTGAAGGCATTTCTTGGCCCTGAAACCCAAGATTTTACCATCCATCAACAGTGCAGGCCATCTGGGGATTAATGGTGAAGATAGCAGGCTGGACAAAGGAGAGACTAGAGAAAGGACTTTCCCCAGGGGAGAGTGAGCAGAGAGGAGTCAGGATGCCTCCACAGATTTCCTGTGGGCAGAGGTGGGGGCTAGATGGAAGGGCTGTGATGGGATCTGCATCCTTTCTCCCACTCCCTGGAGGGCAGGAAGCAGAGCTGGAACTCAGGGGGCATTTGTGCCAACTCATTCCTCTGAGGCCTGATGTCAATGTCTTCCAGGGCCTTGGGAGATCCCAAGGTGAAGTTCTGCAGCACTGAGGTCAAGAACAGGAAGAGCTCAGAGCAGGCCAAGCTCTTGCCCAAGTAGAGGTGTCTTCCTGAGGGTGTGATGGGGGGATGTGTCATTGGAGGAGCCCTTGGGAGCACTCTGTTGCTCCACCGCCACTCTCCTGGGATATTTGCATGTTCATTTACATAACTTTACATGTGAAATACTTCTCCTTTTCTTGTCCTCAATACTAAAAACACCAGTGTATGTGTGCACACAGGTTTCTATCTGGTCCCACCTCTTCTCAGCCTGTCCCATACTGTGACCTCCCCTGTGTCTCTTGGTCCCCAGTCTTGGCCTGTTAGGAGTTCTCTATCTTTCTACATGCTCAGCTGAGCCAATCTTTTGAGAAAATGTGCAAATAGTGGAAAGAATCTTGCTAGTATGCTCTGGGTATGAGGAATCATGAGAAAGATAGAGGAGAATTGAAATCTCTGGGGTCCTGGGCCTAGACCAATATGCAGTAGGCGGGCACAGTACTTAACAGGTTATGAAGATATAGAACTACTTCTGAACCCCCAGTGTGTAGCCACTGCTCTAAGCTTCTGAATGTCCCACCTTGGCCTCTTCCAAGCCCCCAGACCCTGCCCACAATCAGCAGCTAACAGCATAAGCCTCCCAGACCCAGTCCCCATATCCCAACCAGTGGCAGTTCTGATTGGTCAGTGGGCCCCATAATGTTTGATAAACATTCAGAATCACACCTCTGCCTCTCATATCTCCCTGCAGGATGGGGTCAATGACACAAAAATGTCCTGTCCAGATGGAGCCTTCAATATCCCACTGACTTTAGCACAGGCCTGTTTCTACTGGCATAGCCAAGGGTGGGCAGCAAACATGTCCCTGGGCTGGGCCACAGTGTGTACTGCATCCTGGACCCACACCGTCAGTGGGAGAGGGAGGCGGCCCAGAGAGCTGCCTTTCACAGTGTGGTGAAGGGAACGGTAGTTCACAAATAGCCATGGCCCATTTCTGGGTGCATGAAACATCTCTGCCATGTTGAATTTGGATACGACTTGCTCTGTCCAGTGAAATCAGGGCTAAATTGATGTGTGTCTTGGAGGTGTGCACATGTCAGGACAGGCTCCAATTTCTCCCATCTCTACAGGACTGTGATGGCCTGGGGTGGGCATGTTGTCTGAGCATGAAATTCACGTGGTGGTCTTAAACTGAGATGTTCATGTTGTTTATCACAGCCTCACATGTCCTGACTTGCCTCTACAGGACAGCATGATCCAACAGTAAAACACCTACTATTTTTTTAACATTTTTAAAAAAGATTTTATTTATTTATTCATGAGAGACACAGGCAGAGGGAGAAGCAGGCTCCACCCAGGGAGCCCCATGTGGGACTTGATTCTGGCTCTCCAGGATCATGCCCTCGGCTGAAGGTGGCGCTAAACCGCTGAGCCACCCGGGCTGCCCCTATTTTTTAAACAGATCAAAAGAGAAAAACAATTTGACCATCATGACAGGAGCAGAAAAGTTATTTTAGAATACACACACACAAATTCCTGATTAAAATGTTTAAAAATGGGGGTGCTTGGGTGGCTCAGTCCAACTCTTAATTTTGGATCAGGTCATGATCTCAGAGTCCTGGGATGGAGCCCCGGGTTGGGTTCCACTCTCAGTATGGAGTCCTCTTGAGATGCTCTCTCTCCTTCTGTACCCTGCACCCTGCTCTTTTGTGCATGCTCTTTCTCTAAAATAAATAAATAAATCTTTTTTAAAATGTTTGAAAATGAGTAACCTGATGTAAAGTAGAGGCAGAAAGGGTTTTTCCTTAATTGGATATAAAATGGAGAAAAATATATGATAGAATAACCAAGGGCACTTGGGTGCTCAAGGAGGTTAGAGTCTGCCTTTGGCTCCCGTCATGATTTTCAGGTCCTGGAATCCAGCCCCATACCAGGCTCTTTGCTCAGAGGGAAATGTGCTTCTGTTTCTCTTTCTCCTGCCCCTCCTCACTGCTTGTTCTCTCTCTCTAACAAAAAAAAATTTTTAACTTACAAAAGAAAGAAAGAAGAAAGAAAGAAAGAAAGAAAGAAAGAAAGAAAGAAAGAAAGAAAGAAAGAGAGAAAGAGAGAAATAAAGAAAGAGAATAACCACAAAATACCTGGAAAGGGCTATACCCAGCAGTAAGCTTAATAGAGGAAAAGAAAAGATTCCTGCAGAATGTTAAGAATTAGACAAGATTGCTCACTATCACTACTATTATTTAACATGATTCTGGAAGTCCTGGCCCACGGAATTAAGGAAAACATATGGATTAACATAGGAGAATACTAAGTCAAATATCCTCAGTGCAGATTCTAACACCAATTATCTGGAAGACCTAAGGGAATAAATGAAAAGCTGTTCTCTATAAAAGTGATATAAGGAAATTGTCGAATTTTGACAAAAATATCCTACCAAAAAAAAGTCCACGGGATTTCTGATATACTAATTAAAACCATTTAAAATACTATATTAAAAGAGTGCTATGGGCTGAATTGTGTCTCCCTCCCAGCCCAATCCATATGTTGCCCCATACCTATCAGTATGATATGGTATTTGGAGAAGAGAAATTTCAGAGGAAACTGTTTCAGTGAGGTCACAAGGGTGGGGTCCGTATGATGGGATTAGTGTCTTTAAAAAAGAGGAAGAGACACCAGAGCTCACTCTCTCTGCCATGTGAGGACACAGCAAGAAAGCAGGCATGTGCAAGCCAGGAAGAGAGGCTTCGCCAGAACCCAACCATAGTGACACCCTGATGTTAGATTTCCAGCCTCCAGAATTATGAGAAAATAGGTTTGCTGGTGAAGCCCCCCAGTCTGTGACATTTTCTTTAGGAAGCCTGAGCTGAGGGACACCTGGGTGGCTCAGCGGTTGAGCATCTGCCTTCTGCTCAGGGCGTGGTCCGGGATCAAGTCCCACATCGGGCTCCCTGCATGGACCCTGCTTCTCCTTCTGCCTATGTCTCTACCTCTCTCTCTCTCTCTCTCTCTCTCTCTCTCTCTGTATCTCATGAATAAATAAAATCTTAAAAAAAAAAAAAAAAAGGAAGCCCAAGCTGAGTGAGACAAAGAGGCTGTATGATCAAGAGCCACAATCTCCTCCTGTGTTTCTTAGAAATAAATTTAGCAAGAAATACGCATAACTTAATTAAGAAAACAAAAGTCCAAGATGCCACCAAATCATACAACAGTTGATTCAATGGACATACTATCTTTTTGTCTCGGATATATCAAATTTCTCAAGTTGTCAAAGCCATCCAAATTAATCTGCAAATTTAAGTTGATCCTAGTAAAACTCCAGTGGGATTTTTTGAGACCTTGAAAGAAATTTCTGAAGTATACTGGGAAGAAAAACAAGGGCAGCCCGGGTGGCTCAGCGGTTTAGCGCTGCCTTCAGCGCAGGGCGTGATCCTGGAGACCCGGATCTAGTCCCACGTCGGGCTCCCTGCATGGAGCCTGCTTCTCCCTCTGCCTTTGTCTCTGCCTCTCTCTCTCTCATGAATAAATAAATAAAATCTTAAAAAAAAAAAAAAAAGAAAAGAAAAAAAGAAAATGCGTTACAAAAACCATGTAGGGGCATCTGGGTGGTTCAGTGATTGTCTGCCTTTGGCTCAGATCACAATCCTGGGATCCTGGGATTGAGTCCTGCATTGGGCTCCCTGCAGGGAGCCTGCTTCTCCTTCTGCCTGTGTCTCTGCCCCTCTCTGTGTGTCTCTCATCAATAAATAGATAAAATGTTAAAACAAACAAACAAACATGTAACTATCTAAGTTAGAGGGGTACCTGGGTGGTTCAGTGGTTGAGCGTCTGTCTGCCTTTGGCTCAGGGCGTGATCCTAGGGTCCTGGGATGGAGTCCGCAATCAGGCTCCCCAACAAGGAGCCTACTTCTCCCTCTGCCTGTGTCTCTGCCTCAATCTGTGTCTATCATGAATAAATAAATTAAATATTTTTTAAAAACTATCTGAGAAATAAGAGTAATGGAGGGGGACTAGCCCCTGTAAAATATTAGAACATATTACACAGGTATAATAATCCAAATAGTATGGTAAAGCTAGAAAAGACAGATCAGTGAATCATTGTGGATATGGGTCAGTGTAAGTAAGCCAGAAATAGACCTAAGGAGATTTAAAATGCTAGCATATGATAAATTTCAAGTCAGTGGCTAACAGTCGAATTATTTGAAAGGTGAATCAAGGCACTTGCATAGCCACAAAAGTGAGTAGATACTGCTTCCATTTTTATGCCCTAGGGCTTGGATTTCAACAACTGGCTAATAAATAAATAAATAAAATTTTCAATTAAAAAATAAATAAATTCACTATCTTCTTTTCCCTTCTCTACTTTTCTCTTTTTCTTCTTACCTTTCTTTTATCTACCTACCTATTATCTAGCTGTCTAACCATCACCTACCTTTGTGTGTGTGTGCATATATTTAACAAAAAATGTGGAAGGACATCCTCTATGATATTAACAGGTTTGGATTTTGGAGCTCCTCTCTACTTGCTAGATGGGATGCTTCCCAATTCATGAATCACTTAATAAAGTCAATTAGATTTTTTTGTAAAGTCTGATTTTGGTAGTGAATTACAGGTGATTTTCACTTTCAATTTTATAGCCTCCTTGCTTGTATAAAAATTAGAAAAACACAATAAAGTTATTTTTATTTTGAAAGAAAGGCTCAAATGCCTTTCCCAATTCTTAGCACATAGCAGATGCTCAGTAATGGATCATTCATTTGTCTATTCTTTGTGTGTGCATGTGTGATTATGTGCATGTCTTTGTCTTTCATTTCATCTCTGTCATTGACTTCGTCTCTATCTTCTCCATTATACCACCTCCTTTTCCTTCTCCCCACACCATCTTTGTCTTTGCAGATTTTTTGCATTCCCCCCACCCCGGATCCTCATCTTTTTCAAAAATCTTCACCCAGTGTTTGGGGCTTGGACAAAGGGAGAAAGTTACACAAAAAGGAGGTGGTGAGCAGGAGTTCTAGATAGGTGGGGAAGGGCCCAGCTTACCCAGGGAGAATGGGTTAAAAGCCTCTTGTGTCTTGAAGTGGCCCTCTGCATCCAGGAAGTGGCCAGGATGGATGACTTCTGGTTTCTCAAAGGAGCATGGGTCATGGAGGACAGAGCTCAAAATGGGATACACAGTAGTATCCTAAGAGATCATCAAAGCCAAGAGGACCCAAATGGGCATAAATAAGGAGTGGCTGAATCAATTATGGCACATCCACAGTTGATAATGAGCTTCATTCACTGGATGCCTCTATAGCTAATGGCCGATATATTGAATAATTTTGCCCCATTTTGTTAATAGTTGTGTCCCAAGCCTTCAGGTATTCCCAAAGACTATCCTGTCTCCTCTTCCCCAAGACCCTTTGGGCTTCTCCATAATCCATCAACTAAAAGGTTCACATTTGGCTCAGCAGAAGCCTCCAAGACCCAACTCAAAAAAATAAGAGCCAGGATTTACAGGTATATCTCAGAGACATTGCAGTTGTGGTTCTAGACTACCACATTAAAGAGGGTAGTACAGTAAAGTAGATAAAATGAATTTTTTTTTTAATTTCCCAGTGCCTATAGAAGTTACGTTTACACTCTGCTACAGTCTCTTAGGTGTGCAATAGCACTGTGTCTGAAAAAGTTTTAATAGTAAAAATTAATTAATTTTGGGCAGGCTGGGTGGCTCAGCGGTTTAGCACTGCCTTGGGCCCAGGGCCTGATCCTGGAGACCCGGGATTGAGTCCCACATCGGGCTCCCTGCATGGAGCCTGCTTCTTCCTCTCCCTGTGTCTCTGCCTCTCTCTCTCTCTCTCTCTCTCTGTGTGTGTGTGTGTGTGTGTGTCTCATGAATGGATAAACTCTTTTTAAAAACTAATTAATTTTGAAACACTTAATTGCTAAAAAATGCTAACCATCATTTGAGCTTTCAGCAAGTCATAATCTTGCTGATCAAAAGTCTTGTGCAATGTTGATGTCTGCTGACCAATCAGGGGGATGGTTGCTGACAGTTGGAGTGACTCTAGTAATTCCTTCCTTCCTTCCTTCCTTCCTTCCTTCCTTCCTTCCTTCCTTTATACTAAAGTAAGCTTTAGTAAGCCCCAGTGTGGGGCTTGAACTCAAGACCCTGAGATCAAG
The DNA here is from genome assembly GCF_048418805.1 of Vulpes vulpes. Lineage (NCBI taxonomy): Eukaryota > Metazoa > Chordata > Mammalia > Carnivora > Canidae > Vulpes > Vulpes vulpes. The sequence goes on from NC_132780.1 coordinate 9,838,713, forward strand.
AATCACATGCTCTACCAACTGAACCAGATGGGAGCCCCTGGTTGTGGCAATTTCTCAAAATAAGATAACAATGAAGTTTGCATCACTGATTGACTCTTCCTCTCACAAACAATTTCTCTGTAACATGTGATGCTTTTGCATATCATTTTATCCACAGTAGAACTTCTTTCAAAATTAGAATCAATCCTCTCAAACCCTGCCACTGCTTTATCATATAAGCACATGAGTATAAGAATATGTGGTATTCTAAATCTTCTGTTGTCATTTCAACAGTTTTAACAGCATGTTCCTTAGGAGTTGATTCCATCTCAGATCACCTGAACAAATATAATAATGATGAAAATATTTCAAATATTTAAAAAATTACCAAAATATGACACAGAGACGTGAGGTGAGCAAATGCTGGTGGAAAAAATGGCACTGAGAGACTTACTTGATACAAGTTCCCACAACTTTCAATCTGTAAAAACCCAATGTCTGCAAATTGCAAAAAAGTGACATGCAATAAAGTGAGGTATGCCTGTATTCTCATGGGTTAGTGCTCATTAGGAGATTAGATATTGTGACTATTACCCCTAGGTATATCTATGCTTGAGAACACGTGCAGCCACAGAAAAAAATGACTTAGAATCATAGGTATTGACTTGCAAATATATTGACAGCATACTGTTGATATATTATAAAAAGGAAAGACACACACAAACACACAATAAAAGATAAGTTGCACATTGCAATGATATGCACATGAAGACAGGAGGGAAGAAGACAGGCACACTGGACACAAATCTCAAAGTGATAGAAAAAAATAGGAACTGATCTGGGGCACACCTGGGGGGCACACCTGGGGGGCACACCTGGGGGGCACAGTCAGGCCTCTGACTCTTGGTTTTGCCTCAGGTTGTGATATCAGGGTCATGAGACAGAGCCCCGTGTTGAGCTCTGCATTCAGCCCATAATTTGCTTAAGGCTCTCTCTCTTCCTCTGCCTCTCCTTGCTTCCTCTGCCCACCCCTATTCTCTCTCTCTCTCAAATAAATAAATAAATCTTTAAAAAATATAAGCTGTCTTTGTATGTGTATATGTAAGGTACATGTTCATATAAACTTAAAGAAATTATGGAAAGAGAAACATCAAACTTTGAATTTTTCTTATGAAGGAGGAAGGTAGGGGAGATGACAAATGGCTTTTTAAAAAGACAGCTCTATTATATGACATATATCAATAAGAATATGGGTTTTTTTAAGCATACCGAGGCAGAAGCAGAAAAAGAAGGTGACGAAGAAGAGGAAGAGGAGGAGCTGGGAGGGGACATTTATAAAATCTCTCTCCCTCCCATAGAAGTCTGGAATTTAAAATTCCCATTGTAGTCCAACAAACTAGAGACATGAGCCATAAGACTGCACCAAGATTCTGTGGCCTCACCTTAGGGAGATGATAACCGTGGAAGTGAGTGTCCTTGGTGACATAGTGGGGAATGCCCAGTGGGATGATGTCACTGAATCTCTGAATTTCCTGGATGACAGCATGTGTATAAGGCAGTTTTGCCAGATCCTCAAGGGTGTGAGCCAATAATTCTGTCAATCTCCACCTCAACTTTCTCTAAATACAGCAAGGGTGGAAGGAGAATAACATCAATGAATGCCAATGATGGTGAGCTCAACAAAGTCACCCAAAAGATGTCCTGCAGGCTGGCGGGTGTGTGTGTATGTATGTGTCTTGAAATCTTTCCTAAGATATTGGGTTATTATTGTTCCTTCTAAGTGAAAGCACTGAGAAAGAAAGTCAATGGCTTCATTGTGGAAAAGTCTTGCCTGATGTTTCCACTCTTAGTTAGGAGTGGGGGTCACTTGGGTAAGAATGGATGAAGAAATTCATTAAACACTTAAGGCTAATTTTTTTAAATGGATGTGGCTGGGACTGTCATATCCTTTTGTCCCAGTGACTTGTTATATGACTTGAATAAGCCACTTCCTCACTCTGGCCCTGAAATTGATTACCTGCAAAATAGGGGAATTTGATTAGATCAGAATTTCTCTAAGTCTGATCTGCAGACTGTCAGAAGAAGAACCAATTCAGGGGCTTTTTAATTAGTTGTACATCAACAGCATACTCCAAAGAGTCCCGTTCTTTGTCAACCTCCAAATGTTCTGCCTAGAGCCATGTGCCTTTGTAGACTGCAAAATGCTTTGTGAATGATACTCCTTGTGACTGGAGCACACTTCCTAAACTATAAAGCATTTTACAGCTCACCTTAGATAATTTATAAGTATGAAAGTACTTTTCTTTTTTTAAAAAAAATTTTATTTTATTTATTTATGATAGGCACACAGTGAGAGAGAGAGAGAGAGAGGCAGAGACATAGGCAGAGGGAGAAGCAGGCTCCATGCACCGGGAGCCCGACGTGGGATTCGATCCCGAGTCTCCAGGATCGCGCCTTGGGCCAAAGGCAGGCGCCAAACTGCTGCGCCACCCAGGGATTCCTGAAAGTACTTTTCTAACCATAGGGTGCTCACTGAATGAAAAACATTTTGTAAACTCTAAATTACCCTGTCAACTTCAAAGTCTTTTGTTAGCAGCAAAGCTTTATAATAAGTTGCTGATCCCTACAGGAGTGGGTCTTTGCTGACAGAAGTTGTTGGTCTTCACCCATCACGTGACCACCTTCCAGCAGGGTTGCAAGACCCTCAACTCTTTCTGACCCTCATTCACCATAAGTCCAGTTCACCTAAAACATCAGGTTCTTAAAAGAACCCCATACAAGAGAGTGGTACTGGAGCTCTGTGCTGGCGAAGAACAACGAGAGCATTGTGTAGATGAGGTTCGGTTCGTATAGTGGAACTCACTCTCAGGATCAGAGCTTTCCTGGGGATAGTGAGAGACAATCTTTAATATCTCCCCTTGCAAAGATTCCCAAATTGATCCACCAGGGCCTCCCTCACTGCTCTGTACCCACACAGGATGATGACAGGCCGGGGTCCCAGGTAGACTGTGAAGACATCCCCATACTTCTTCCGCAGCTGTGGAGGCAGGGTCCGGCTCTCACTCATTCACTCAAGACAAGAGTCTCCACCCTCACACCTGGATCACAACCTCCAGCCTAGCCTAACCACTGTCGTCCTTCCCCATCACATATTTATCAAGGAAGAATTGAAACCTGAACTCGGTGGCCTCCTTCAAGCCTCCCTCGTAAGCCCTTGCCCAAATGTTCTCTTCTCTCAGCTTCTCCAAGAACTCTCAGCTTTGATTTTTCAAAATGACAGAGACTCCTTACATGTGAGCTCTGGTACCTCTCCTTTCCAACACCTGCAGGACACAGCTCAAAGCTTCATGTCTATCATCATTTCTTCTTCCAATCTACCTTCCCTGCCTTCCTTCTTTTTTTTTAAGATTTATTTATTTATTTATGATAGACACACACACACACACACACAGAGAGAGAGAGAGAGAGAGAGAGGCAGAGACACAGGCAGAGGAGAAGCAGGCTCCATGCCGGGAGCCCAATGTGGGACTCGATCCCGGGACTCCAGGATCGCGTGCTGGGCCAAAGGCAGGCGCTAAACCTCTGAGCCACCCAGGGACCCCTCCCCCCGCTTTCCTTCTTATAGAAATTCCAGAAGCTTCTTTAGTGGGCATATTGCGCTAGATGGCAGATCAAGGCTGGAAGAAGACATTCCCAAGCTGGCCTGCAAAATCCCACCCACAGTTTGACCCCCCACTCCTGCCTTGCTCCCTGTGAGCTGTTACCTGTCCACCCACTTCTTCCTTTCCACCCCCTTTCCCCTCCCCATATCACAGCCTGGAAGGTCTTGAGAAAGCCCTTGTGGTCTATGTGCAAAATGTTCCCCAGGAAGAGCAGAGGCCAAGGTCCTTGAGGGAGGCAGCCTCGGGAAGCTGGGTGAGCCCAGAGTAACAAAAGGCCAACGAAGACAGTGAGGAGCAGGAGGGCTGATAGTGCCATGGTCCTGGTTGTGCCTGCCTTCCATCCTGCCATTCTTCTTAAAAGGGAGACTAATCTGTTGCTTGTCACGTTTTTTTCCCTGTGGTCAGTGGGGGCGACTGTGCCATAAATCTACCTTGGCACAGCTCTTGATAACTCTCCAGTGCAACAGGAAGTCCAAAGCTGGCAGAGGCTGCAGAAGCCAGGAAGTTTAACATCTCAAATGGGTCCCAGAGTCAGCTTTCCATTGGCCCTTGGCTAGCTGGAAGTGTCTTAGCAGGCAATGCCCTTGAACCTGGAGTCCTTTCATGAAGGAAGGAAGGATAGTGGTGCCAGCTGGTGGAACATGTAGATTCTGGTGGATGGTTGCACTGCAAGGATGGCTCTTGACCAGCTTTCTCAGAGGGTGGTATTGCATCATGAGGGACTGAGAATAGCTAGAAGGCAGAATTGGGGCATCCTGTCTTCATTTGTTCTGGGTATCAAAAAAGAGTAAGATATGAAGACAAAGGCAAATTCTGGGACACCTGGATGGCTAAGTGGTTGAGCATCTGCCTTCAGCTCAGGGCATGATCCCAGTCTGGAGATCAAGTCCTGCATCGGGCTTCCTGTGAGAGCCTGCTTCTCCCTCTGTCCATGTCTCTGCCTCTTTCTGTGTCTCTCATGAATAAGTAAATAAAATCTAAAAAAGAAAAAAAAAAAGAAAAGGAAAGGAAAAAGACAAGGTCTGATGGGGGAAGGCTAACTCCATGTTGGGTGCATTTGGGGTTGCCTGATTTATCCATCCATCCAACCATCCATCCATCCATTCATTCCTCAGCAAATATTTTGCCTTTTCAGAGCTGGCATTGTAGTGAAGAAGTTCTTACCTCCCAGAAAGATCCCTAGTGACCTGACAATAAATGGGTCTCACACAAAATGGCATGGCTCACCACCTGACCAGGGGATGTCAGGCTTTTGATGTTTATTTGAGTTTCAGAGAATTGAAGGGCACTGTAAAGAAACCAGTTTAGGCATGATTCTAGATTAGAATCATGGGCCTGGAGCCCATGGGCCAAGGAGCCAAGGAGCCCTTTACACAGAGGGAAGCAGTAAGGAGAGTCAGTAAGAATGAGGACAGTAGGGTACAGCAATGGTCTACAATGTGGATGAATCTCAAAAATATTATCCTGAGTGAAAGAAGCCAGACACAACAGAGCACATATTGTATGATTCCATTTACATAAGATACACAGAATAGGCAAAGCCACAGAGACCGGAAGCAGATTGGTGTTTGCCAGGGGCCGAGGGGGAAGGGAAATGGAGAGTGACTGTTACTGGGTAAGGGGTTTTCTTCTTGAGTGATGAAAATGTTTGGAACTCGATAGTGGTGGTAGTTGAACAAAATTGCGAATGAACTCAATGCCACTAAATTATACACTTTAAAACACTTGTTTTATGTGATGTGAATTTTACTATAATTTAAAAATATAATGGGGGGTTGTGGTTAGGTGAAGAATTTGAGTTTGAGAACCAGGGAGACAGAGTGTGAATCTTGCTCCTCCACTCCCAGCCATATGATCTGGGAAAACTGATGCCAGTGCCTGGCCTTTGTTTACTCGTCTGTAAAACACAATCACTGTACCCATCCCATGGGACTACTGGAAGGAAGATTCAAGTGAGCTCACATAGGCACAGATCACGGAGCACAAATGGTTGCTCAGTGGAGGTGGCGGTTGTTCTGAGGATGGGAGGAGTCACTGGGGGAAGCTGTGGTTTGGGAGGCAGAAATGCAGAGAGCACCTGAGTCAAATCTCCCCTCTTAATCCCCAGCTTCTAGCTCTACACCACATATGTAACTCTATTAACAAAGGAAAGAAAACACCCCCATGAGTCTTTACAAGAGCTGCAGAATGATGGGGTGAGATGAGATGGCAGAGAGGAATTTCCCAGGGAGGCAGCAATCAAGGAGAGGAGGGACACTGGCTGGAAGTGGGTCTTTCAGTGGCAGGAAGACCCAGAGAGAGGCAAGCAGCTGTTCTCTGAAGTAGTGGACATACTTCATGATCCTGGATCCATGATCCTTTGACCCCCCCTTCCCTCAGCACCCTCCACGAGACAGAAAGCTGATCTGGTACACTGGGGGCAATTTGCCCACACCTATCTCCTGGGGTGTGAGGTCAATGTCCTCAGGGGCCTTGGGGCTGGCCACAGAGAAGTTCTGGAGAATGGTGGTGAAGAAGAGGAATAATTCCATGCGGGCGATGCCTTCACCAAGACAAATGCGCTTCCCTGTGGGCACAGAAGATCATCATTGTGGGCACTCAGCTGATGTACATCGTTTGCCCTGTCACATCCCAAACCCATATATCTGTGTCCATTGCAACAGATTTGTCTGGGATTGCCCTTTGACCTGAAATTCAGGGTGGACTTTTAGGGAGTTCCCAGGCCCTCTGAAACCAGGTGCAAACATTTGGGTGGATTGGCCTTGCACATGATACCAGGAGAGAGTCTCTAGTTCCTGTTAAAAGGGTTTCTAGAGGATTCAGTGGCCCCTCAGAGAATGTGTGTGTGTGTCTGTGTGTCTGTCCGTCTGCCTCCACACGTGTAGGTGTGTGCACATTTCTGACAACATTTTTAATGTCTTTCATTTCTAATGTGGGGAGAATGGTACCCATCAACTAGGGCTATCATGACGTTAAAGAAATTAGTATTTGTAAAAATTCTCAGACTAGTACCTGGCCTGTACTAAGGATACTGTAGGTGGTTGTTGCTTTGTGTTTCTTTCTAGGTGTGTGTGGTGGGGAATGTGTGTGTGTGTGTGTGTGTGTGTGGTAGGGAATATGTGCATTGGGGAGCAGTATGTGTGTGGAAGGGAAGGCATGCGTGTGTGTGGGAGTGTTTGTGTGTGTGTGTGTGTGTGTGTGTTTGTGTCAGGGAGTGTGTTGTGGCCGGGAGTGTGGGGGGAAGTGTGTATATGTGTGGTGGGGAGTGTGAGTGTGTGGTAGGGAGTGTGCATGTGGGGGAATGTGCATGTTTGTGGCAGGGAGTGTGTGGGTAGTCGGGGGGTAGTCGGGGGGTAGTGTGTGTGTGGTAGGGAATGTGGGGGGTGGTGAGAGGGTCTGTGTGTGGTAGGAGTGTGTTTGTTTGTGGTTGGAGTGTGCATGTGGGGGAGAGTTGTGTGGTGGATATTGCGGGTGTGTGGGGATTATGTGTGTGGTGAAGAGAAGGCGTGTGTTGAGAAGTGTGCATGTGGGGGGGGAGTTGTGTGGTGCAGAGTGTGATTGTGTGGTGGGGAGTGTGTGGAGTGTGTGTGTGTGGTGAGGAGAACGGGTGGTGAGAAGTGTGCATGTGGGGGGGAGTCGTGTGGTGGGTTTTGTGAGTGTGGTGGGGAGTTTATGGGGGTGTATGTGGCACTGTGTGATTGTCTCTCTGAGTTGTCATCTGAACTCAGTGTGGGAGCCATGGGCTTCAAGAGTTTTGGGGGAAAATCAAGCTGCACATGAAGTGGGAGTCTATGGCTTCGGGCCGACTCCAGAGGTGTGAAAGCCCCCAGTAGGTTACAGAGCTTGGGCTTGTCGAGAAATGAGGACACAGGGCATGGAAACCTCAGGCAGAGATGCTGAAAGCCTGCTCCTTTACTTCAATGGCTCTTAATCTGCAGGCTGGCCACCTTGGAAAGACCATTCCAGACATTCCTAGACCTTCCATTGGGCTTGTGTGGAGGTTTCTTGAAGGGGGGGGTGTATTCCATATCTTTTTTGGCACATCAGAAGTGAGGACATAGGAACTTAGGAAAACTCAGGGCAGGGTTAGGTCTTGCAACTCGTTCTGTCACCCAGTTCTTTCCAGAACAGCCTGGCCCTACTCTCTCCCTCTCACCCTGTCTTCCTCATCCCTGGGGCTGTCCAATGGGACACCTTTGCTATCCTTTTGGCTCTAACATCTTTTTAGGCTCAGTTTGCCTTTCTTTCTCCCCATGGCGAGCTTGCCTCAGACTTCTGCTCTGTCTCTATCTCCTATCTGACTTCTGTCTCCCTCATCTTTTGCCCACATTCTTCAATCTTAAACTCGCTGTCTCTGTCCATTTGATTCTGATTCCACTTGAAACTCTCTCTCTCTCTCCCTCCTTTTCTGTCTCCCTCTCCTCTTTCTCACTCTATCGTCTCAGGCTCACTCTGTCTCTGTCACTATGTCCCCCGTCACTGACTCCCTCTGTGTCTCTCTGTTTCTCACTCACTCCTTCCTTCTTTGTCTGTCTGTCTCTGTCCTTTTCTTTCTCTATATCTCTGCCTTGATTCCGGGGTCCTCTTCTCCCCCCAAAGGATGAGGAACCCGGGCATTGGGGTTTTCTATGCATGAGGCCAAAGGGTGGAGAGTTGGGGATAGAGACAAGTCAGAGCACATCAAGACACTCTCTGGCCCCCAGTGCCAGCAGGATAAATGCAACTACCTCCCAGCTTTCAAGGCCCTCCAGCTGAGCGATTCACCCTTGACCCCCTCTATAATCTATACTCCAGGCTCCCTGGGCTCATCTAGCGTCTCAAATTGCCATGCTGTCTCCACCCTCAGGTTTTGACCTTGCTCTGCCTGGACCACTCTTTCTAGTGGCCAATTGATATTTATCCTTGATCTCTTAGCTTTGAAGCCAGTATATCAGGGAAGCTTTTATCATGAACCACTAAGAGTAGTCAGTCCTTCCTATGTTGCGTCTCCAGAGCCCCTTTTAGAGCATCTATCACAATTAGGATTAATTATAATAATAATCACCACTTCTATGAGCACTTACTTTGTTCCAAACAGTCCTAATCACATGGCAAGCATTAATTAATTTAATTAGGTACATTATTGTGGCCAAATGACAAATGCCCATTTTCCCTGCTGGATGATAAATTTCCCAGAGCAGAAACCATGTCTCCATGAGACTTGTCCAGTGCATTATCTTCAGCCTCCAGTAGAGTACTGAGCTCAGAGTAGTGCTCCCGGATATTTCATGCCAAGGTATAGAGAGGTTAAAATACTTTCCCATGGTCCAACTTACCAAGATGTGCCTTTGGAACATGATCTTACTTCTTAAACCCCCCTGGGTTGTAATGAAGATGGAGCAGATTAAAGCAGGTAAAGCAACTGGCACATACTAAATGCTCCATAAGCAAAAATCTCTCCTGGATTGTTTCAAGGAGGGGGTGGCATCTGCACTATGGTATCTGGGAAAGGGAGTGTGGGCCTGGCTTACCTATGGAGAAGGGGATAAATGCTTCATTCTTCTTCAGTGCTCCATTGGCATCCAGAAAGTGGTCAGGGTTGAAGACATCTGGTTTTTCAAAGTAATGGGGATCATTGAGAGCAGAGTGCAGGATGGGAAATACTTCAGTGCCCTAAGGGAGGGTCACATGGTCAGAAGATATTGTCATTCCCTTCCTCAACCCATTTGATTAAAAAACAAAAGCAATAACAAACAAACAATAACAACAGGTCAAGTACAGAGATTAAGAGCACCCAGACTGGCCACATAGGAGAGATGTGGGAGCCCAACTGGCCTCACCTTGGGAATAATGTACCCTCTGAAGGAAATATCTTTGGTGACCATATGGGGCACGCCAATGGGGAGAAGGTCCCCAAATCTCTGAATCTCGTGGATGACTGCATCAGTGTATGGCATTTTGGCTCGGTCATCAAGGGAAGGAAGACGGTGTGGGCCAATCACCTGGTCAATCTCCTTGTAGATTCTCTCTGCATAGATGAGTGGGACCAGGGAATCTCATTTTTAAAATTTATTTATTTTTATTTAAATTCAACTAATTCACAGAGAGTATATTAGTATCAGAGGTAGAGTTCAGTGAATTGTCAGTCTATATAACACCCAGTGCTCATTCATCATGTGCCCTCCTTTATGTCCATCACTCCATTACCCCATCCCCCCACCCATCTCCCCTCCAGGACCCTCATTTTATTTCCTAGGGTTAAGAGTTTCTTATGGTTTGTATCCCTCTCTGATTTCATCTTGTTTTATTTTTCCCTCCCTTCCCCATGATCTTCTGTTTTGTTTCCTAAATTCCACATATGAGTGAGATCATATGATAATTGCCTTTCTCTGACTGACTTATTTCACTCAGCATAATACCATCTAGGGGAACTTCATTTAAAAAGACATTTCAGGGACGCCTGGGTGGTTCAGCGGTTGAGCGTCTGCCTTTGGCTCAGGGCATCGAATCCCACGTGTCAGGCTCCCTGCTTGGAGCCTGCTTCTCCCTCTGCCTGTATCTCTGCCTCTCTCGCATGCTCATGAATAAATAAATAAAATCTTTAAAAAAATAGAAAGACATTTTAGCAGGGATACTGCTTTCTATGGACAAATGAGTCAGGAACAATATATATAATATAATAAAGGATTAGGTCATTGACACCCCTCAGAGCCACCAGCCTGGGGTAGGGGAATGAGAATGGGAGAATTAAGGAATGAAATCTTGGGGATCCCTGGGTGGCTCAGCGGTTTGGCGCCTGCCTTTGGCCCAGGGCGCGATCCTGGAGTCCCGGGATCGAGTCCCACGCCGGGTTCCCAGCATGGAGCCTGCTCTCCCTCCTCCTGTGTCTCTGCCTCTCTCTCTCTCTCTCTCTCTCTCTGTCTCTCTATGTCTATCACGAATAAATAAATAAACAAATCTTTAAAAAAAAAAAGGAATGAAATCTAGTTCATAGGACAGATGGATGCACGCACAAACGAATGAGCCGATGAGTCAATGACAAATAGTTCACTCGATTAATCACTGTTTTAATTTTTTTTTTTTTTAATTTATGATAGTCACAGAGAGAGAGAGAGGCAGAGACATAGGCAGAGGGAGAAGCAGGCTCCATGCACCGGGAGCCCGACGTGGGATTCGATCCCGGGTCTCCAGGATCGCGCCCTGGGCCAAAGTCAGGCGCTAAACCGCTGCGCCACCCAGGGATCCCCTAATCACTGTTTTAAAAGATCAACAGATGAAGCAATTAATCCACATAAAGAAAAAAATTAATCCACATAAAGAATGGGAGTTGACATCGTCGAATTAATCATTGATTAAAGAATCTGAGTACACAGGTTAATAAATAAATAAAAGGACGGACAGGTGCATGGACGGCTGGGGAGATAGAGGAGTCAGCCTGTAAACGATGGGAAGAAACAGTGGGAGAACATACTGACACACTTCAGCCATCCACCCACAGGGCTGGCTTAGTGCGGGATTCATTGAAAACCTGAGTGCTACAGGTATAGGAGAGGAACTCCGCCTCTCTCATTCAGGAGGCACCTCAAGGGGGTTGGGGTAACTCGGTGGCGGGCACTGAGGGGGGCACTTGACAGGATGAGCACTGGGTGTTATACTATATGTTGGCAAATCAAACTTCAATTAAAATAAATAAATAAATAAATTAATTAATTAATTAATTAAAAAAAAAAGGAAGGGCCTCAGCCCCACTTCCGCAGCCCCCAAAGGGGTCACAAATCCCCCCTGCCCCGGCCCACCCACCTGTGATGTGGGGGTATTTGAGCATGAGTAGGAATCCGTAGCGGAGCGTGGTGCTGGTGGTCTCCGTGCCGGCGAAGAAGAGCGAGAGCGCCGTGTCTATGAGGTTCCGATGGTGGAACTCGCTGCTGGGCTCGGCCTTCTCCTGGATCCGAGGGGGAGCGGGGGGCTTGGCTGCGCGCTCCTCCCTCGGGGCGCCCTCCCCTGCTCGGGGTCTCCCGCAGGGTCTGGACCGCCTTCCTTTTCCGCGCCCTCTGCGCGCCCAACCGCGAATCCCTCTCCGCCTCCGCGCGCTGCCTGGGCTCCAATCCCTCTGCCATCCCTCTGCTGCGCGTCCCCCTTTCGCTCCCAGCCTCTCTTGGCCTCTGTGAGTCCTGTCACCTGTTGCTGGACTTCTGTCCCGCGTCCTGCGCTTCCTGTTTTTCTCTCCCTCCCTCTGTCCTCCTTTCCCCTTTTTAACTCTTCCCCTCGTTTCCTTTCTGCCTCTCCCCCCTCTTTCCAAGATCCCTTGGCATCCCGCGTCCTTCCCCCCCATTCCCTCCCCCTCGCCGCTGGCTTCTGCCCCCCCCCCCCCATCCTTTCCTCCCTCCCTGCGTCTCCCATTCCCCTCCCGCAAACCCCACTTTGTCCATGCGGATCAGGTAGGCGTCGATGAAGTCCCGCGGAGCGCTGGGGTCCAGGGTTTCCCGGTGCTTCTCCACCATGCGGGCAATGAAGGCTTTGATTTCCTGCAGGTTATTGTAGACCTGCCTGTGTGTGCCAGGAAAGTACTTCAAGAAGCTGTGGAAAAGCTCGAACATCTGCGGGAAAGAAGGGGGGGCTGTGAGATCGTCCTGGGGCTGAGCTGTGGGTCCCGGGGGGGGGGGGAGAGCTCCCTGGCCCTGACACCCCGGAAGGGGTGGTGGTGGATATCATCTCCCTGTGTCTGTCTCTCTTTTTCGGTCTCCCTTGTCTCTGTCTCTCACCCACTCACTGATTCTAAGTCTCCTTTGATCTGTTCTCCTCCCATTTATTTTTAAGATTTTATTTGTTCATGAGAGGCAGAGACAGGCAGAGGGAGAAGCAGGCTCCAGGCAGGGAGCCCGATGTGGGACTGGATCCCAGGACTCCAGGATCAAGCCCTGAGCCGAAGGCAGGTGCTAAACCGCTGAGCCACCCAGGAATTCCCCAGAAAACTTTTTCTTAATCGCTCCTTCTAGGGATAACCATTGTTAACTCTGGCGAATCTCCTTCCAGAGTTTTCTCTTGGTGGTTTTCCATGGAAGGGGAAAAGTGAAATCACCTATTGGGCTTCTTCCAAATACTCACCTTGGGCCCCATTCCAGATTTTTGGATCAGACTCTCCAGTAGGAGGTCATGGGAATTTGTATTTGTGACAGTCCTATGCATGAATCTGAGATATGCTACTAGTTAAGAAACATAGTCATAGTGCTCTGAAGTTTAATTTCCTTCCTTCCTTCCTTCCTTCCTTCCTTCCTTCCTTCCTTCCTTCCTTCCTTTTTCTTTCTTTCTTTCTTTCTTTCTTTCTTTCTTTCTTTCTTTCTTTCTTTCTTTCTTTTTCTTTCTTTCTTTTTTTCTCTTTCTTTCTTTCTTTCTTTCTTTCTTTCTTTCTTTCTTTCTTTCCTTCTTCTTCTTCTTCTTCTTCTTCTTCTTCTTCTTCTTTCTTCTTTTTTTTTTTGAGAGAGAGAGAGAGGGAAGTTGGGGAGGGGCAGAAGGCGAGGGAGAGAGAATCTTAAGTAGGCTCTATGCTCGGCGTGGAGCCCAAGGGAGAACTCCATCTCACAACCGTGGGACCAGGACCTGAACCGAAATCAAAGAGTTGGATGCTTAACCAACTGAGCCACCCAGGTGCCCCCGAAGTTTAATTTTCTTAACTTAATATACAATTAGGGTATTTCCAGGTTCATTGAGAAAGAGAAATCACACTATTTTGTTATAAAAGAAGAGCATATTACTTTACAACCTGAGAGACATTTAAAAGAAAGAAAAAAAAAAACAGAGGAAGGAGAATGGGGTAAACAAAGAAATGTCATTCCTTTTTTCATATATCCTTTGAACTGCTTCAAGGGAGGGGCTTTGCCAAAGACAGAGGTGAAGATTTTAAGAAATTGGGGACAGAAGAGTAGAGAGCTTGATATCCTGATTCATATTCTGTCCCCTTGTCTCTTCATCTCAGCCTCGTCATACTAGGCTCCTGCCTGTCTCTTGTCCCTCCCTCCTGCCATCCAGCACTCAGTGCCCCTGTCCCTCCTTGTTGTCTCTGCTCCTCTTCCAGCCTGTAGGTGCATTTCTGGGCCCCCAAAGCAGATTGCCCCTCTGCCTTGCCCCAGATGTCCACCTCATGCCCACCCTCCCACTCCCTCTCCCTGACCTGGCTGGAGAAGGAGCTGATGAGTGCGAAGGACACATAGAACAAGTTCATCAGGCGCAGAAACTCAGGGTCTTTGTAGCCAAAGCGTTTTCCAAAGACAATGGAGCAGATGATGTTGGCGGTCATGGAGTGGAAGAAGAAGGTGGGGTCTTGGAGGGCTCCTAGGAGGAGGCAGCACAGGTCATGGGACACAGACTCAAACAGAGGCCTTGGGAGCATTTGGCTACTGTGCCATGTCTGTGTGTCTGCCCTCCCTCACCCAGTGATGGTAAAGAAGGGGAGACAACAACAGCTAACACACACTAGCCCAGATGATGTGCCAGGCCCTATTCTAAGCACTTCATGTATTATTTCATTAAATTTCCCACCACAATCCTGGGAGGAAAGTGTTGTTCTGTTATTATTTCCATTCCACAGTTGGGCAGAGAGGTTGAGTAACTTGCCCAGTGTTACCCAGCTCCTAATCCCTGGGATTGGGATTCAGACCCAGGCAGCCCAGCTCTAGGGACTGTCCCTCTCCGGCCTCAGCTCTGACCCTGGGAGCAGGGAGTTAAGTCCCAGGGACACAGGGATGCAGAGCAGGTGTTCAATCACCTGTGCAAAGTAAAGAACTCTGTTCTCCCTATCCCTGGCCTGTCACTCCCCCTTCATCTCTTCTTTCCACCTCCAGGGCATTCTGGTCTCCAGGGAATTGTCCTGCACTTATTAGTTGCTGTCTGTATACATCCTGGCCTCCCTAACTATGCCCAGGTTCAATGTGTGATCAGCCTCTCTCTCTGCGGGTCTCACCTGTCCATCTTCTCTTGGTCCCCATCAGAGCCTTTTCTGAGCAAGTCTGTCTGTCTGTCTAATTTTCTCTGCCTTGGTTTCTTTCTGCCTCTCCCAGGCTCTTCCAGTCTCTCTCTGTTTTGGTCCCTCCCTCTCTGTCTCTTTCTCCTTTCCTGTCTCTCCAGCTGAGTCACTCTGTATCCTCTGGTCTGCTTCTTTGTCCTCTGTCCCTAGTCCTCTACAGCTCCATGTGTTTCTACCTCTGCCTTTCCCTCCCAACCTCTGCATTTATGTCCCAAAATATCTCTATTGGAAGGACCCTGTCTCATAAACACCTTTTTTTTTTCATAAACACTTTTTTATGGAGAATCTCAAATCAAGCAGAAGTGCTTTTTTGACAGCTTGTACAGCTGTCTGAGAGTGGAATGCCCCGGCTGCCCTCCTTGCGCACTGCCAGCTCATCAGCAGTTCACCCAAGGAAAGGAAAACCCAGTTTATCATTTTTAAAGTATCTGTCATTTTCCCTTTTCTCTCTCTGCCTTCTTTTTATAAGTCCTATTTTTGTTCTTGATAGATACAATTAATCCATGAGTTGGTTTCTCTGAATTCAAGTAAACAGCATACTAACACCTAAAGTTTATGCCTTTGAGTTGTTCTCAACACTATACACTCTACATCTCTCTGGCTTCCTGTGTTCCTCTCCTCCCCATCACTTCTATCCCTCTGTCTGATGGTCTCTTGGGATCATTTTCTTTTTTTTATGATTTTATTTATTTACTCATGAGAGACACACAGAGAGAGGCAGAAACATAGACAGAGGGAGAAGCAGGCTCCCTGCAGGGAGCCTCACGTGGGACTCGATCCCAGCACCCTGGGGTCGCGACCTGAGCCAAAGGCAGACGCTCAACCACTGAGCCACCCAGGTGCCCTTGGGATCATTTTCTATCTCTACCTCTCTTTCTCTGTCCATGGATACCCCCTATGTCTTTCTGTTGCCATGCACCCCGCATAGCCATCACACAGGACTCACCCTCAGTTTTCCGCAGCTCTTCCACCAGACACTGAGCCTCCTCCTGAATCCGCTCCTCCACACTCCGCTTCCCCATCCCGAAGTCCCTCATGGTGGCCAGAGAGAATCGGCGAAGAGTCTTCCAGCGTTCCCCATTGGCAAAGACTACACCTGGGTGTGTAGAGAAGGCATGGGTTGCCTAGGAGACTGGAAGGAGACCCTGTGTCCCTGTGCACCCCTTATCTTCTCTTCCCAGATTCATCCTCCCCAATTCCCCTTCTCCAGCATTCCCTTCCTGCTGCCTTTGAGGCCCTTACCGTATCCCTGGAAGACTGGCTCCACTATAGCAATTTTTCCCCGGCCAGAGAAGGCCTCAGCATTGTCCACCAGGGCCTCCCGTATGGCGTCTATCCCACATAGCATGACCGTGCGTCTTGGCCCCAGGTACACCGTGAAAACATCCCCATATTTCTCTTGGAGCTGCAAAGCATATCCACACCAGGGTTACTATTAGTCCATATGCACCTATGCAGCCATCCCAGTTGTTAAACCATAAAAACACTTACACATAGATTGGTCTTGTGTAAGACAAGACCCTCCAGCCCAGGGTGCCTTTCCCCTTCCCAGGACCTAGCAACTGAAGGATTAACCAATGGCCCAGCCAGGGTCTGCATGGTTGGTGCCCTAAGCAACACAGATGGTTAAATATCTCTCATTCCTACTCATACCTGTGACTCTAGCCAGATCTCCCCAGCATTGAAATTGAAGGGTCATACTTCTTGTGACCCAAGGTCAACCTGCTGTCTGCCTCCTGACTATTTCCCCTAGGGACCTTCCCTGAACCACCTACCCGGTAGACAGAAAAAGGAAAACAATGGCTTCTGGGATGATCATGAAATCTGAGGAATCATAACATCAGTGCAGCCACTTGCAAAACTGCTCAGTGGTATTTATCAAAACTAAACACATGGATACTAAGTGATTCAGCAGCTTCACTCCCAGATGCCTGCCCAACAAAAATGTGCACATAGGTTCACGAAAATATAATCAGTAAGATCCATGGAAGCTCAACAACACAGAGAGAGAATAAATATATAATAATATATTCATGCCATGGAGTACTACGTAACAATTACAAAGAACCTGCTCTATAGCCAACAACATGAATGAAACTCACAGGCATAGAGTTGAGTGAAAGCAGCCAGACACACAAGTGTCCATAATTCATAATACTATTTATTTATTTATTTATTTATTTATTTATTTATTTATTTATAAAGAGAAAGAGTGCAAGTGTGCAAGCAAGGGGGGGAAGGACAAGGGGGGGGGACAGAGGGGCAGAGGGAGAGAGAGAGAGAGAATCTTAAGCAAGCTCCACGCCCATTGTGGATCTGGATGCAAGGTTCAATTTATGATCCTGAGATCATGACCTGAGCTGAAATCAAGAGTCCGATGCCCAAGCAACAGAACCCAAGGCACTCTGGTCATAATCCTATTTATATGAAGTCAAGATAGTGGGAGGGTGGTGATCGGAAGGAGATTTCTGGGGATAAAACGTATTGTTATGTATCTGTATGTCAATTACATGAGTATGTTCATTTGAGAGAATTCACTGAGCTGAACACATGAGTTGTGCACTTTTAGGGTAAACCTCAATAAAAGTTGTCTTAAAATTATGAAAAGTTAAGGGGTGCCTGGGTGGCACAGTCAGTTAAGCATCAGACTCTTGATTTTGGCTCAGGTCATGATCTCAGGGTCATGAGAGTGAGCCCCAAGTCAGCTCTGGGCTGGGCATGGAGCCTGCTTAAAATTCTCTCTCTCCCCATCCTTCTGCCCCTCCTCCCACTTGTGTGAACATGCACTCTCAAATGAGTAAATAAATAAAATCTTTTTAAAAATCATTAAAAGGTTAAGTTTACTGAGAAATCTCTCATACTGATCTCTGCAAAGCCTCCCTACTGGTCTCCCCACTTCCATTCCCATTCCCTTACAATCGGTTTACCACCCACCCCACCCTACCCTGAAGCCAGAGTAGTCCCATGAAAATGTAAATTAATTAATACCCCTAATCTGCTCCAAACCCTCCAGTGGTCCCACTGCACAGAGAGTAAGATCTGAGTTCTCAGGGCGCCTGGGTGGCTCTGGAGTTGGGTGTCTGCCTTTGGCTCAGGGTCATGATCCCAGGGTCCTGGGATGGAGGCCCTCATCAGGCTCCCTGCTAAGGAGCCTTCTTCTCCCTCTCCCTCTGCTGTTCCCCCTGCTGGTGCTCTCTGGCTCTCTCTCCCTCTCTCTCAAATAAATAAATAAAATCTTAAAAAAAAAAAAAAAAAAGATCTGAGTTATCCACCATGGCTCCGTCACTCCTCTGCTTGTCCTCTCTCTTTCCCCTTCACTCATTATTCCAATCCTGCCTTCATGTTGTCCTGAAAAAATGCCGAGCTTGCTCTTGCCTCTTCTCTTGCATCTTTCAGAGTCTCTGCTCACTGAGACTGAGCCTTTCCCTCACCATTCCATCTATAGTAGCTCCACACTTTCTAAAATAGCACCCTGCTTTCTTTTAATCATAGCTTTTGTCTCCCTCATATTTCCTTGTCTATCTTCTATGCTCTGTCCAAAGTCATATCATCAATGCCTAGAATATTCCCAGGCACACAGAAGATGCCCAGGAAATGATATTGAATGAGCGAATAAATTAATAAGTGGATCAAAGTAGCTGCCATTTAATGAGCACTTAAGTATACACCAGGCTCTATGAAATATGCCACCCATCCTCAACAATGTTATGAGTCATGCCTTCTTATCACTATCTCATTTTACAGAGGAGGGAACTGAAACTCAGCGAGAGTTGAATCTAGAAAACAAAATCCACATCTATTTGTCTCTAGAAAGATCTGGGAAAGTATTGGAGAACAGAGGAGGAGCGGGGCCACCCTCCCCAAGCTGTTTCATCATGACACCCACTAGGTAATTCTCTTCCTCTCTATCCCAAAGATGATATGATAATAGAGGATCATGGACCCCTAGGGAATCCTGGAAGGTCCATGGAAGAGATTTAGGGGGTCTGGAACTCTCAAAATTATATGCAAAAATGTTTATGGACATTTGAAGGGGAGGGAGCCCACAGCTTAACCAAATTCTCAAGGTATTTTGTGATCTCCCAAAATATTAGGCAGTTCAGTCTAGGAGAGCATTGGAGATGAAGATATGCCATGTTGGACCTCAGTGTTCCTTCCATGCAGTCTCAGGTGTGTGACTGCAGACAAGTGTCCTTCTCGGGCTGAACCTCACAGTCCATACCTCGAGGATGGGGGTAGCACCTTACCTAGCCCGCAGGGTCGTGGTGAACCAGACCTGATGAATTCCTGCAGCAATACAGATAAATTCTAGCCACGTAATTTTGAGCGAGGAAATCAAGCCCAGGAGTCTACAGGAAAGCACGGTGCCCTTGTGATGCACTGAAGACAATGAGAATTAAATAATATGTACCTGGTGCTTCCACATATGTGGGAAAATTCTCTCTGGTAAGCAAAAGCAAAGGGATGAGAAGGCCAAGATTCAGGAGTGTGGTCATCATGAGGCGAGGTGGGGGTGGGGGGACAGTGAACAGGGCAGCAAGGGGCAGCTGGAAGCTGGTGATCCAGTTCCTCTGTTGGGAAGTGGATTCATGGTGTGGATGATATTATTAAAAAATAAATGGATAATCAAACAAGAAATCATGCCAGGAAAGCTGTGATCGGGAGCCTGGTAAACCCTCCAGAGTTAGCTATTACAGCTCATTCATGGTCATTATGGCTAAGCGCTCTGTGCATGGCCTCCTGTCCTCACCTCTCCTCCTGCCAGCACTGACCTGGGCTAGTCTTAGACCTCTTCTGTTGGCAGAGGAGAGTTCTATATTAGTGGTGACACCATCCCTTTTTTCTCTCTCTTTCAGTGCCCAGGTCAATCCACGGAGGGTGGCAGGCACCCAGATACTCCACAGAGGGTGGCAGAAGAATGGAGTTCTACACCATGGCTCGCACCCAGACGCCTCTTCACGCCCACTTGCTCACTGCAGGGACATGGCCCACACACTCCAACTGAGCAGAGACACCTGACTACCTGACCACCATCCAGCATGCTTCACCTCCATGCCCCTTCCTCACCCCACCCCCTAGGGTGACAAGATGCCCTCACTCCTGGTGAGTGATCCCCAAATACGGAGGCAGGGAGCAACCCTCAGACCCCATCCAATGTGCATCTCACCCTGAGGAAGGATTTGAGTAAGCCTTTTCTGTCCATCTGAAGAAAGTTCCCCAAGATGGGCAGAGGACGGGGGCCTGGTGGGAGGTGGCCATAAGTCTTTGGGCGGCCCCTGGCCATCAGAAGCAAGAGCCCCGTGAGGAGAGCAAGGAGGAGAAGGACGCTGAGCTCCATGGTTTGGTCCAGGTGCCTTCCTCCCAACTGCAGCCTCGAGCTGAGCCTTTTATCCGGAGCCTGCCTCCCCACCAAGTTATGTAACTTCATCCCTTCCCCGCCTCTCCTCTCATCATGGCCAGGAATGTGAACTTGAAGGAGTGGTGATTACAGACCCATATTTCCTGCTCAGGCAACCCTACCTGTTGGTACAATGTGATAGTGATTCCAAAGTCCACATGAGGATGTGTATGGCACACAGTTGTGTTTGTTTTGCAGGTATGGGTGAGCATGCACTGTCCACTTGGGTGCTTATGCTTGCATTTGCTCTCCCATACCTCTTTGCACCTGTGTGTATGCCTGTACGATTTTATATGTGAAGCAGTGTTTGTATTTATGTGAATGCGCTGATGTGTGAATCTACATGAGGTTGTTTATATATTTTTGCAAATGTATGGTTTTATGAGGCTTCTTATGTGAGGAGATGTTTAGCATTTGGGTGATGGTGGCGATGTACATCCTTGTGTGTGAGTCTTTGTGTGCCCACGTGTTTGTATCTCTGCCCTGTCCCTGTCTCTGCAGGGCCTTCAGATGCTCCATGTCTACCTCCAACCCTCCTTCCTTCACCCGCACTTTGGCAACAGCCACAGCTAGGAGTGATGGGGCGACAGGAGAGGCGGGGGAGGGAAGAGACACAGAATTGGTGAGAGAGACAGAGACTGAGGCCCAGCAGGTATAGTGTTCAGGCTCCCTGGCTCTCTGGTTGCTCTGTGCAGTGCCTGACACTTCTCTCCCTGCGATTGGCTCTGCCTTCATGGTAGGACACTTCTCTGATCCTTTCTTTGTGACTCTCTCTCTTTCTCTTGCTATCTCCCTCTGTCTTGGTGTCTCTGTTACTGCCTTTAGACTCTAAGCTCCAGGAGCACAGAGACTAGGTCCATTTTGGTTGAAGTTCCCCTCGGCCCATGTCTGTCTCCATCATCATCACTCTCGGCCTCTGGCAGGATCAGTCTTGTATTTACCCAGTATGTGACTGAAGGTGGCCACATCCACCTGTCATGCCCCGGGCCTGGCTTTCACTTCTCTCTCCTTCAAAAGGAAATGGGCAGGGGGTGGGGTGGGGACACCTGGGTGGCTCAGTCAGTTAAGTATCTGACTCTTGATTTCAGCTTGGGTCATGATCTCAGGGTCATGAACTGGAGCTCCATGTCTGGCTCTGCACTTAGCAGGGAGTCTGCTTGAGGTCTCTCTTCCCTGCTGTTCTCTCTCTCTCTCTCTTAAATAAATAAATAAATAAATAAATAAATAAATAAATAAATAAATAAATCTTCAAAAGGGAATTGGGGGGAGATGAGGCAGCATCTGTCTTGCAATGTTGGGTCCCTTTGCGGGACCCAGGACCTTGACCCTAGCAGTTGACTCACACTCCTCTGACTCAGGAGAAAAGGACTGATAATCCTGATATATTGAATTCAGGGGTAGAATCTGCACTTTCCTGACCTGGGAGAGGTGCCATCACGGACTCTCCTGACCCAAGTCCTGGCTCCTGGTGTGCCCTGTGATCTGGCACTGAACTTGGGACTCTTTCCAGCCCCAGGGAATGCTGATGGGGACCCATGAAGTGCTTTACACAGAATAATTCATTCAATCCTCACCTTTTGAGGTAACTATGGTTGTCATCCCCACTTTGTAGATGGGGAGAGCGAGGCACAGAGATGTTGAGAGTGTTACTCAAAGTCACACAGCAGGCTGTTCAATATAGTAGCCACTTGCCACATGCAACTATTAAGCACTCATAATATGGCTAGCAGAAAATGTGAAATTTAATTTTAAGTAGAAATTGATACTCAGTTCAGTTCTTGGAAAACTTCTAAGTACATTTAGAACAACTTAGGTATGTGAATCTACTTTTTCAGTTATAAATCTCATGAAATCTAAACACAGATCAAGTATTTCTTTTTTTCTTTTTTAGATTTTATTTATTTATTTATTTGAGAGAGAGACAGAGACAGAGACAGAGCACGAGCAGTGGAGGAGGAAGGGGCTGGAGAGGGAGAGGCCAACTGGCTGTATGCCAGGACCTGGGATCATATCCTGAACCAAAGGCAGATGCTTAACTGACTGAGCCACTCAGGTATCCCTAGATCAAGTATTTCTGAAGAAAAATCAAAGTCCCAATAAAAATGCCCTATAAGTGCAAAATACACACCAGATTACAAAGACTTACAATGAGAAGAAGATATGCCAAGAGGCAGAGGCCAAGAAATAGACAAGGACTATGAGGATGGAGGCAGAGAAAGGGAGGGCGCAAGAGAGACAGCAAGAGAACAGAAGAGCAAGAGAGAGGCAGAGTTACAAAGACAGAGGGACAGGGTCTGTGGGGGGCACAAGCAGAGCTGGTCTCAACGAAAGAACTGGTTTTCTTTTTTTTTTTTCTTGAAGGTTTTATTCATTTATATGAGAAAGAGTGCACACACAAATGGGGTGAGGAAGCAGACTCTCTAATAAGCAGGGAGCCTGACGTGGGGCTCGATCCCAGGACCTGGGGATCATGACCTGAGCCAAAGACAGACGTTTTATTGACTGAGCCACTTAGGCACCCCAAAAGAGGTGGTTTTCATATATGAAAATCTGTGGGGTTTTTTTCATTTTTAATAGCTTTCCTGAGATATAACTGACATATGATAAGCTGCATGTAAAGTACAATTTGGTCAATTCTGAAATATTGCACACCTGTGAAACCATCATCACAAACAAGACAATGAAAGTTTTCTCATGACACCTTTGTACACCTCCCTTCCCATTTTTAATCTCCTCTCCAGGCAACCACTGATCTGTTGTTCATTACTAGAGATTAGCGTGCACTTTCTCAATTCTCTTCTTTAAAGATTATTTATTCATGAGAGACATAGAGACATAGGCAGAGGGAGAAGCAGGCTCCCCACAGGGAGCCCAATGTGGGACTCCATCCCAGGACCCTGGGATCACACCCTAAGCCAAAGGCAGACACTCAACCGCTGAGCCACCCAGGCATCCTTGCACTTTCTCAATTCTATGTGAAGTGGAACCATGTGATATGCACTATTTTTTGCCTGCCTTCTTTCCACTTGGTATCATTATTTTGAAGTTTGGGGTAAGCTGAAAATTAGCCTGCCAAATATGTCATTGTCCTAATCCCCATAACCTGTGAATGCTACCTAATATGACAGAAGGGATTTTGTAGATGAGATTAAATTAAGGACCATCAAATGAGGTGGGAGCCCTCAGAATCACCTAGTGAACTGGTTAAAACCCACATTCCTTTGTTCCTGCCCACTTGCTGTGTATATCAGTTTTCTGGGGCTGCTGTCACAAAATACTGCAAACTCGGTAGCATAAACAACAGAAGTGTATTCTCTCCAAGGGCCAGAGGCCAGAAGTCCAAGATCGAGGGGGTAGCAGGATGGTGCTCCCTCCAGAGGATTGAAGGGAGAGCTCATTGCTTGCCTCTTCCAGCTTTCAGTGGTTGCCAGCATTCCTTGGCTGTGGCTCCACCTCTCCATCTCTGCCTCTGTCTTTACATCACCTTGTCCTCTGATGCGTGTGTCAAATCTCTCTCTCCTCAAAGGACATGCATGGTTGGATTTAGGGCCCACCTAGATAATCCAGGATTATCTCCCCCACATTAGGACCCTTACCTGGGATTCCTGGGTGGCGCAGTGGTTTGGTGCCTGCCTTTGGCCCAGGGCATGATCCTGGAGACCCTGGATCGAATCCCACGTCAGGCTCCCGGTGCATGGAGCCTGCTTCTCCCTCTGCCTATGTCTCTGCCTCTCTCTCTCTCTGTGACTATCATAAATAAATAAAAATTAAAAAAAAAGGACCCTTACCTAAAATCATATCTTCCCAGACCCTTTTTCTTTTCAAAATATAGCTTGCAGAGATTGGGGCCTAGGATCTTTGGGTACCATCACTGAGACAACCACACTGGGCATCGGCTCCTCTTTCATTCTCTACAGGGTTTCTGATGCCCATTGAAGCTGAGCCCCTCAACATCAAGAGAATGCCAGCTCCGAGCTGCAGGATGTTTGGCAGCCCTGAGGTCCTTCCTTGAACGCCACACAGGGATTGACAGACCAGCTCATACCTCTCCTCTCTGGGCTTCGGGCCGCACCACAGCCACGCCTGGCTTAGGGGCACAGAGCCTCTGTGGTGGGAACCTGATCTCAAGTGGGTGGATGATGATGGGGCTTAGGATATACATGGCTCTGGGAGGGAAGCTGGGGCTTCAGAAGTGGGGAAGTCACAGGCTCTGTCTGAGGCTGCCACAGAACCTTCCTAGCAGCCTTGGCATAAAAGATAAGCATTTGGGAAGTGGCAGGGGCTGTACAGACTCACATCCTGGAAGCAATGGCTCCAGAAACCTAAAAGGGTTGTGCAGGCTGGTACAAGCTGAGAGGCAAAGGCCAGGG
Source organism: Vulpes vulpes (assembly GCF_048418805.1). Classification (NCBI taxonomy): domain Eukaryota; kingdom Metazoa; phylum Chordata; class Mammalia; order Carnivora; family Canidae; genus Vulpes; species Vulpes vulpes. The sequence goes on from NC_132780.1 coordinate 9,863,121, forward strand.
ATGGGCCCGCAGGAGGCATCTGGGCCTCCCACCCCTGCTTCCAAAAGGGTTATCATAAAAGTATGCAAAGAGCAGCACACAGCCTTACAAAGGAAACCCACGGCAGGTGCAGTGCTGGTGTGGTGGGAAGCACAGGCACTCTAATGACAAAAGACCCTTACATTTGAGCCCATGACTTGCTAGCTGTGGGACTTGGGCAAGTTACTTAACTTCTCTGTACCTCAGTTTCCTTGTGTGTAAAATGGGAGAAATAGCAAAGCCACCACACAAGATTGTTGTGAAGACTAAGAGGATCTCTGTAAGGTGCTTAGCACATAGTAAATGCTCAACAAAGCCAGCTGCTACTGAGCATTTGTCTCTAATTGCCTCATTTTATAATGATGAGAAACATAGAGTAAGTACTGTTATCATCTTCATTCAGGTTATACTGGGATCATTCAAGTAGACCAATGATGTAATCAGTTGGCCAGTTAAAGAAGGTCAAGTACATGAAAATGAATGGGCTCATCACTCATCATCAGGGAAATGCTCATCAAAACCAGAATGAGATCATCTCACACCTGTTAGGATGGCTGTTATTACAAAGACAAGAAGCAAGAGCACCTGGACAGCTCAGTCGGTGGAGCATGTGACTCTTGATCTTGGAGTTGTGTGTTTGAGCCCCACATTGGGTATAAAGATTACTTTAAAAAAAATTTAAAAAGACAAGAAACAAAAAGTGTTGGCGAGGATGTGGAAAAAAGAGAACCCTTGTGTACCATTGGTGAGAATGTAAGTTGGCACAGCAAGTGTGGAAAACAGTATGGAGGTTGCTACCATAAAATTAGCAATTGCACTTCTGGATATTTACCTGAAGAAAATGAAAACACTAACTCAAAAAGATATCTGAACACAAACACATACACACACCATTTATTGTAGCATTATTTGCAACAGCCAAGGCACGGAAGCAGTGTGTACTCTGCTGTTGCACGGTTCAGTGTCCTATAAATGTCACTTAGGTCAAATTGGTTGATAGTGCTGTTCACTGCTATTATATCCCGCTGAGTTTCCACCAGCTTGTTCTATAAGTTATTCAAAGAAGGGTAATCAAATCTCTGAATATAACTGGGATTTGTCTATGCCCCCCTTGCAGTTTTATTTATTTATTTATTTTTGCTTAATGTGTTTTGAAGCTCAGTTATCAAGGGCATACACCTCCGTGATTCTGAGTCACCCCACACGCATGCGAGTGAGGCAAGGTCAATGCTTTATCTGAGTCTGAAAGTCAAAGCTGCCAGGCCAACCTTTACCCCATACACCTCTATCCAGGAAGGGGGAACTGACAATTCTGATACTTTGAATTCAGGGGTAGAATGTGTACTTTCCTGACCATGGAGAGGTGCCACTGTGGACTTTCCTAACCGAAGGCCCTGGCTCTTGCTGCGCTGTGTGATTTAGCACTGAGCTTGGGGCCTCATTTCAACCCCAGGAGGCATGAAGTGCTTCACATAGAGGAACTCACTTAATCCTCACCCTCTCAGGGAGGTATTGCTGTCTTAACCCAGAGAGGTTAAGACCTTGCCTAAGATCACACAGCACTCTTGAAGTAGAATCAGGTGTCAAATCCAGTCTCATTTGCAGAACATGCTATTCAATCGCTTCACTCTGCTGCCTTCCTGAGAAGCACAGAGGCACAGAGGCACAGATGGAGAGGCACGAAGACACATGGAGAGATAGCAGGCAGTGAAAGGCAGAAGGAAAAAGAAAAGATAAGAGATAGAAGAGGACAGTAAGTTCTGGGGAAAAGGGATTCTTTGGAAAAATAATCAAGGGAGAGACTAGATTAAACAAAGGCAAACTGGTTCCTTTCTTGCAGGACTTTTCAGGGATCTTAGAATACTAATTTCATTGTTAATAGCCCATCAAGAGGCAAGGAGAGTCAACAGTAGCTCCTCAACATATCTTTCATTTTTTTCTTTCTTTCCTTCCTTCTTTTTTTTTTTTTTTTTTTTTTTTTTTATTTCTTAGACCACCTCCAGGTCTAAGGATCTGAATAGACACACTCTAGGACATGCTCATGTGTCAGAATAAAGCACTAATTTTTAGAGTCAGACAGACTCAGTCTGAAATCTCAGCTTCACCCTATACTTGTCATGTCAAAGACACTTAGGCAAGTATCTGCTCCTCGTGAGTCTCAGGTCGCCTCCTGAAGGTGGTGTAGGTACCTAGCCTGTCACTATGAGGTCACTATGAGGATGGAGATGCGATCCAATACTCGTGGCCTACCACATAGTAAGTGCTCAATGAATGCACGATGGCTACAGGAGAGACCCAGAGGCTGAGGCTAATGGGAGCAGAGGATCAGACAGGCCCAGGAGGAGGGACTTGTGACGTGACCGAGAGGGCAATAGAGTGAGAAACCTGATGGTGAAATAGTGAGACACATGGCGAACATTCACTCATTGATCCAACAAATATTTATCAGGCACCTGTGTGCCAGGCACTACTCTAGGCACCAATTAGGGAGGCCGCAGGGAACAAGACAGGTAAATACCTGACTCTAAATACAGAGCTACATGCGAGTGAGAGGGACATGACAATGAGACAGAATAAATACAGAGTAATTCAGAGTGACAGGGTGATATTCAGGCATCATACCCTCATTTGTCCTTGCTGGTCATTTCTCCTCCAGCGCCCATTGTGGTGGGTCAGTGCCTGTGCCTGCTGAGCGTAAGGCAGTGTGAGGGCAGCACGTTTCCCTATCAGGGCAGGAGGCACAAGGATGGAACCGTGATACCTGAGGCTGTGAAAGGAAAGATGTGGCAAAGAGGGAGGTAGAGAGATGATGAGATGGCCAGAGAGACACAGGAGCCCAGAGACTGAGGACGAACAGACAGACAGACACAGGGAGACATGAAGTCTCACTAAGAGACAGAATGGAAAGATGTGGGTTCTGAGGATTAGAGAGGGGCAGGGGGGACTAGCAAGGGGCTGAGTGACTAGCGAGGGGCTGAGGGACTAGCAAGGGACTGAGGAACTAGTGAGGGACTGAGGGACTAGTGAGGGGCTGAGGGACTAGTGAGAGGCTGAGGGACTAAAGGGGCTGAGGGACTAAAGGAGCAGAGGGACTAGCGAGGGACACAGGGAGCCAGTGAGGGGCAGAAAGAGTGAGTGGGGAGCTGGGGCAGTGAGAGTTAGGAACCTAGCTGAAAGGCTGAGAGAAAGGCCAATGCATCAAGGCCCAGTGGTTAACTTGGGTTCAAGTCCCAACCCTAGCATTTTCTGTAGGACAGCTGGAGGGTTACTTAACCTCTCTGTGCCTCTCTCCTCACCTGTTAAATGGGTATAAATTATGCTCACTCTCCACCCCCAGGAATGCTGTGAGATTTCAGTTATATGTGTAAAGCACTTAGATAGACCCTGACACATAGTGTGCACTCACTGAACATTTGGGGGTTTTAAAATATTTTATTTATTTATTCATGAGAGACACACACACACACACACACAGAGAGAGAGAGAGAGAGAGAGAGGCAGAGGCAGAGGGAGATGCAGGCTTCATGCAAGGAGCCCGACGTGGGACTTGATCCCGAGTTTCTAGGATCACACCCTGGGCTGAAGGGCAGGCGCTAAACTGCTAAGCCACCCAGGCTGCCCTGAACATTTGTTTTTCTGCCAAAAGCCAATTCATGCAACAAGAAGTTTGCTATAAATCTTCTTTTGTTCACTTACACATCACAATGCACTATGGTGCCATGGGCTCTTAGGATAATGTTTTTAACTGCAAAATATTGAATTCATGAAATAAGCCAGACATAAAAGGTCACATATTGCCTATAATTCCATTGACATGAAATGTCCAGAATAGGCAGATCCATGGACACAGAAAGCAGATCCGTCTTTACCATGTACTAAGGGAGGAGGAATGGGGAGTGACTGCCTAATGCTACAGATTTTCCTTTTGGAGTGATGAAAAAGTTCTGGAACTAGTTAGCGGTGTGGTTGTACAATGTCATGTGTGTACTTAATGCCACTTAGCTTAATTTCAAACAGTTAAAATAGTAAATCTTATGTGTAGTTTACCATAATTTTTAATTTTTAATTCCTAGAATTCCCATAAAATTAATTTTATTGAAAGTTATCAGATTTTATTGATTTTTTAAAAAATATTTATTTATTTATTTATTTATTTATTTATTTATTTATTTATTTAAGAGAGAGCAAAAGCGAGGTGTGGGGAAGGGCAAGGAAGGGGCAAGGGGAAAAGCAGACTCTGCTGAGGAGAGAGCCAGAGGTGGGGCTCAATCCCAAGACTCTGTGATCATGACCTGAGCCGAAGGCAGATACTTAACTAACTGAGCCACCCAGGCGCCCCCAAATTATCAGATTTTAAAAATAAGTCAAATGTGTGATGTAGTATGTTCTTCCTCATAAACACATTAGATAACAAGATCTGGTCATGGGTCGACAGCACCATAATTTCAGGGTAGTAACAAGTCTAAATGATATTTCAAGAGATTAGATATAGATATAGATACAGATATAGATATAGATATAGATATAGATATAGATAAGTGTAGCTGAATTCTGTGTGTGGGTCCCCTTGCTCCTACACACAAAATCACAGAATGTCAGAATCAGAGAGGAGCCAAAAGAGGCCATCTATCTTGACCAGGGGTGGCAGACACATGGCCCTCCTTAGTATACTTCCACTTCCTTGGTCTTTGCCCACAGCAGGCAGCACCAATCAATCCCAGCACTCTTGTGCACTAAACCTCAGAATCCTTCCCAGACTCCCATTATCAAATGAGCAAAGTTGACACATGAGCTGAAGCCCATTTGTAATTCAAGATCTAGACCAAAAGCTCTGTTATCAGTCTATCAGTTTTCCTGATGGAAAACTTGAGATCCAGAGATGTGGAGAAAATTGTACCTGGTCATATAGGAAACGAAGAGGTATAGAGTGGGATGATTTGGGACCCAGGTCTCTTGAGTCCCATCCAAGGATGCTCCAAGACCCTCAGCCCCCACAGATTCCAGAATGGAATGAAACTTGCTCCAAGTCTCCCTTGCTGCATGTGAATGGGAAAGGTGTCATTGAAGTCCTGGGAAGAAAGGGGCCCTGAAGAAAAGATGTCTTGGCACCTGCTGTTCCCTCTGCCTTAGATATTGTTCCCCATACTTCTCACTTCTGCTGGCTCATGCTTATTTATCACTTATGTCTCAGATTAGATGGAATCTCCTCCAGAAAGCCTTCCCTGACCTTCAGACTGTGGCAGGCACTGCCTCTGTGTGCCACAATTGCTTGAGCTTCAGCCCTAACCCCTCTTCCTATATCTCTCCACCTCCCAGAATTGTCCACTCTGAGCTGATGCTGTCTTGTGACTGTTTCATCTCCTCCTCTGGATTGAAAGCTCCATGAAGGCAGGTCCCAGGGCTCCTGGTCACCCCTGTGTCTCAGCATCACCCATTATAGGCTGGCATGGTGCAGTGGGTTCAGTACACATCAATCAAATGACTGTTAAATTTGTCACACTGGGTCATCAGTATCTGGTGACAGGTCTGTCTATCCCACTAGACTGTGAGCCCATAAGGACAGTACTGGGCTATCTTGGCCCTTGCTGTGTCTCTAGTACCCAGAAAAGAGCTGGACACAAGATCAGAATTCATGGCAGACATTTGAATTGAATGACAGGGTCTTGGAGAAAGGGCTATGGGGTGGTGGTGAGGTGGCTTCAGCAGGTACCTACACCCAAAACATGTCCACCTGCTTCAGGTTTTCAGCTAGAAACCCTAGGAAGTCCTAGAGTCTTGAAGTCCTCATCCTGATAGTCAAAATTATGACTAAAAATCATAGATAATATTGGAGAGAGGGCACCAAATCAGGAAGGTGGGGTCAAAGGGTGTGCCTGTGCCAGGACCAGGAGGTGTCAACTGCCCCAGTCTACCTTCTTCATGGCAGCTGGAGTGATACCTTCCAAGTATGCATCTGGCCATGCCACTCCCCGCTCAAAATCATTCCATGGCTCCACAGTGCACTCAAGACAGAGTTCAAGTTAATTTTTTAAAATATCATTTATTTATTTGAGAGAGAGAGAGAGAGCACAGGAGAGCATGAGCAGGGAGAGGGGCAAAGCGAGAAGCAGGCCCCCCACTGAACAGGGAACTGAAGGCAGGGCTCAATCCCAGGACTCGCGGATCACGACCTGAGCCAAAGGCAGATGCTTAACAGACTGAACCACCCAGGCAGCCCCAGAGTTCAAGTTCTTAACGTAAATAAGAGGACCTCACATTGCTAGCCCCTCCTGGGGGCTCCAGCCTTGTGTCTAACCACCTCCATAGGCTCCAGCAGAATGCAACATTTTCAAGTTTCTCCAGAGCACCAAACTCTCTTGTCTCTGGATCTTTGTTCATGCTTTCTTCTTTACCTCTTCTCTCTCTAAACTGATCAACTTCTATTCATCTCAAATATCAGCGTAGATATCTCCAGGGAACCTTCTCAAAACCCTCCTACTTGTCTTGGTCAAGAACCTCCTCTGGGCTTTCCCCATCAGCCAGAAGAGTCAGTAGTATAATGGGAGAAGCACAGGGCTCCTAGAAATCCAGAGGAGGATCCTGACCTACTCTTGAATGGTGGTGATGGAGGGAGAGTAGTGGTTACAGACTTCCTGGAGGAGTGGATGTCTGAGCTGAGACATGAGTAGCAGCAGGAGTAGTATTTAGTCAAGCTAAAAAATGGGGAAAGCATATTCCATTCCAAAAGTTTGGCCCAGGTGAAGGCTCTAAGGACTTGTGTCAGGGAGGTTGTGCGGCATCTAAGAGGCATCTATTACATTGTAGGGGAGGGAGGAAGGGAGAGGGGGGAGGAGGGATTTCTGCCAGCCCTCCTCCTAGCTCTCTGAAATACAGAGCTTCTGGTGGCAATTTTTGGTGTTTGGTCTTGATCTTGAATTATAAATGGGCTTCAGCTCGTGTGTTAACTTTGTTCATTTGATAATGGGAGTCTGAGAAAGATTCTGAGGTTTAGTGCACAAGAGTGCTGGGATTGATTGGTGCTGCCTGCTGTGGGCAAAGACCAAGGAAGTGGAAGTATACTAAGGAGGGCCATGTGTCTGCCACCCCTGGTCAAGATAGATGGCCTCTTTTGGCTCCTCTCTGATTCTGACATTCTGTCGTTTGTATGTAGGAGCAAGGGGACCCCCACACAGAATTCAACCAAGAAAATTTGCTCACTCCCACTCTTGACATCTTTTTTTTTGCCAGGATGGAGACAACCAACACTACTTCAGATATGGGTTCCAGATCCCCCTGAAGTACCCACAGGTTACTCAGCCTCTCAGCCTGATGTCTTCAAAGCTGGGTACAAGGATCTAGGACTCCTAGTATGTTCCTGGGGGCATGGGAGAGTATCATTTTAGAGGATGCAGGGTGATTGCCATTAATGCAATCCTGGGCTTGAAGTCTGGGAAGTTGAAGGTGGGACAAGATGCCCAGGGCAATAGGCCTTCCCATGATCACAACTTTTTCCCATCCTTTTCTGAGCGGAGCCAGGCTCATGCAGAGATTGACTGGTTGGTGAGGAGAGAGACCACGCTGCCTGGAGGACAGGGCCTGGGTGCCAAATACTGGCGTTGTCCTCCCCAATATCCTGAGGCTCCTAGACATCATACTTCTGCATGTACCCTATGCTCTCAGCCAGGACACCCACTCCTGGGGATACCACATCCCCACGGTACAGGCTGAATATGGGTCCTCTGAGTTCAGCTGGTGTTTCAAATCTCCTGGGTAGAGCTGCCAGACTGGGCCTTTCAGTATTTGATTCCTGGGTCCTTCCAAGGCCTGATCCCCACCTCACCTCCTTCAACCCAAGCAGAGATGAGATTGCCAGCTCCCCAATGGAGTGCCAATGTGCCACAGTTGAGAACTAGAGCTCTGGAGTCATCTTGAATCCCTGTATCACCACTTCCCAGCTCTGCCACTCTGGACAACTAAATCAATCTCTTTGGACCTCAGTCTCTTCTTCTATATAAGGGGTACAATTGTACTACCTACACTGTGTGGTTGTGAGGATCCAGTGGCTTAACGGAGAATAGTAAATGCTCAAAAAATTTAGCTATTTGGTTTTTTTTTTAAGATTTTATTTATTTACTCATGAGAGGCAGAGAGAGAATGAGAGAGGCAGAGGGGGAAGCAGGGTCCATGCAGGGAACCTGATGTGGGACTCGATCCCAGGTCTCCAGTATCAGGCCCTTCCCAGGCCTCCAGGATCAGGCCCTAGGCCGAAGGTGGCACTAAACCACTGAGCCACCTAGGCTGCTCCCTATTTGTTGTTACAACCAGATGTCTATCACCAACACCAGTGCCAGAGTGATCTAATAAAACTTGTTAGGTCACATTCCTCCTCTGCTTAATCCCTCATGGCTCCCATCTCACTTTGAGTGAAACCAAGGAGCCTGCAGGGCCTCCAGCCCCCCTCTCTGAGCTCATCTCCCACTCTCTCTTCCCAGCTCACTCCAGAACATTTCGCCTCCTCATTAGCCTTGCATATTCCAGGTCCTCTTTCACCTCAGGGCTTTTGCACTGGCTGTTTCCCTGACCTGGCATGCTCTTCCCTCGGACACCTTAATGACTCACCCTCTCCTCTCCTCAGAACTTGCTCAGATGTCACCTTCTCAGGCCTTCTCTGGCTCCCAAATGAACAACCGTTTGCACAGTTTATCAAGCATTGTATAGTTTTTATACTCTGTCTGATTTGGTCCGAGTGGGGCATTGTGTCTGTCAGGAGGAGGGGTAGTAAAGGTGTCACCATGAAAGAGAGATGAGGCTCCTGGCTAAGGAATTGCCTAGAGAGAGAAGTCCCAATTCCATCATTACCATCTATGAGCACAGAATGTCTTGGATCAGGTCCCTAGAAGCGGACTCTGAGATGGAGATACACACACAGGAGGTTCACCAGGGAAGCTTCTAGAGTGCCACTTGCAGGAAAACCAAGCCAGCAGGTGGTGGTGGACTGTGACTCAGCTGTACAGAGAACCCAGTCAGTCCTATGGGGAGCTCTGGGGCTATGGTGCCCTAAGGACTGTCCCAAACTGAAGCAAGCAAGGAGCTGGCTCATACTCCTGCATCCACCAGTGGCTGGATGTGCCTTTCTTTGGGGAGGAGTGCCGACTTGGTGAGGAAGCTCCCTGTAGCCAATTCTCAGAAAGCAGTCAGCTCTAGGCCATTAGCAGTGGACACTCCCAGGAGCTAGGAGTGAGTGTCTCAGTCACAAAGCAGGTCTGGGAGACCACCATAGGGACCACTACACAGGGCAGGGCACCAGTGATGGTCCAACTTTCACTAAGTATTTGGCAGTGTCATATCAACCAACAACTGTCAAATAAAGCACGGCTTCTCCTCCTTCCCTGGCAAAGAAACCTTCTCAACCACCTAGAAAGCAAGGTTTGATCTGGATATTCTCAGAGTTCCTCAAAGGAATGTGACCATTCAGAGTGAGTCACTCTGGCCCCAGGTTCACCTCTATTTCCTTCTCACCTACAGCTCCATCCTGTTCCTCAGCCCATGTGAGCCAGTCTCCCTCCACACCCATATCCAGTCACCCCTTGGCCATCTGTCAGGCCAAGGTGTGCACTTGCCAGGGGGGGTCAGACTGCCCATGGAGGATGGAGCTAGGGAAGAGGCATCTCAGGCTCTGGACATCGACTTGAGGCCATCATACAAGGGAATTCTACACATGTGCAAGGGGAAGTCCAGAGCAGGGTCCCAGGGTCCCAGAAGGCACACAAGCTCCTTCCTCCTTGCGGCCATAGCTGGAGGAGGTCAGAAGGCCTAGATCTATTGTTTTCTTCTTTTTCTTCCCTTCTTCTTTAAATTGTGGTAAAAGACAGACAACATAATATTTACCATTTAAACCATTTTTAGGGCAGCCCCGGTGGCTCAGCGGTCTAGCACCGCCTTCAGCCCATGGTATGATCCTGAAGACCCGGGATCGAGTCCCACGGCGGGCTCCCTGCATGGAGCCTGCTTCTCCCTCTGCCTGTGTCTCTGCCTCTCTCTCTCTCTTTGTGCCTCTCATGAATAAATAAAATCTTTAAATAAAAAATAAACCATTTTTATGTGTACAATTCAGTGGCATTAGTACCTTCACATTTTGTGCAACCATCCCCACTGTCCATCTCCCAAATCAGCATCTTGCAAAACTGAAATTCTTTTTTTAAAGATTTTCTTGATTTATTCATGAGAGACATAGAGACAGAGGGAGAGATATAGGCAGAGAGAGAAGCAGGCTTCCTATGGGGAGCCTGACGTAGGACTTGATCCCAGGACCCTGGGTTACAACCTGAGCCGAAGGCAGATGCTCAACCACTAAGCCACCCTGGTGCCCCCCAAAACCTGAAATTCTTATCCATTAAACACCACCTCCCCTTTCCCCTTTCCCCGGACCCTGGCAATGACCACTCTTTCTGTCTCTGTGACTTTGACTACTGTAGGGATCTCATGTAAAAAATAAAAAATAAACAGACAGTATTTGTCCTTCTGTGACTGGTATATTTCACTTAGCATCATGTTCTTGAGGTCAATCCGTGTTATAGCGCACCTATGAATTTCCTTCCTTTTCAAGGCGGAATATTATTCTATTGTAAGGATGGGCCCTATTTTGCATATCCATTCATCTGCTGGTAGACATTTTAGTTACTTGCACCTTTTGGCTATTATGAATAATGCTATTATGAACATGAGCATGCAACTATCGCTTCAAGTCTCTGTGTTCACTTTTTTTGGGTTCATGCCCAGGCCTGGGTCTGTTCCTGAGACACCCCTCAGACACCCTCTCCAGGCCTGAGTTACAGCAGAAATACAGGCATACCTCAGATATATTGCTGGTTGGGTTCTAGATCACCACAACAAAGCTAATAGTGCAATAAAGTGAGTCAAATTAATATTTTGGTTTCCAGCGCATATAAAAGTTACACTACAGTCTGTGATAAGCATTAAGTGTGTGATAGCATTACATCAAAAACAATGAACATACCCTGATTTTGAAATACTTTATTGCTGGGATGCCTGGGTGGCTTGGCAGTTGAGTGTCTGCCTTTGGCTCAAAGCGTGATCCTGGGTCCAGGGATCGAGTCCTACATTGGGCTGCCTGCAAGGAGCCTGCTTCTCCCTCTATGTCTCTGCCTCTCTAAGCGTCTCTCATGAATAAATAAATAAAATCTTAAAAAAATAAAATAAAATAACTTCACTGCTAAAAAATGCTGACCATCATCTGAGCTTTCAGTGCATCGTATTTACTGATCACAGATCCCCAAAACAAATATAATAATCCCAAAAAAGTCTGAAATATTTTGAGAATTACCAAAATGTGACATAGAGACATGAAGCAGGCAAATGCTTCTGAAGAACTGACAGGGCATCTGGGTGGTTCAGTCAGTTAAGCACCCGCCTTCAGCTCAGGTCATGGTCCAGCTCAGGTCATGATCCTGGGGTCCTGGGATTGAGTGCCCCACATTGTCTGGGACTCCCTGCTCAGCAGGGAACCTGGTTCTCCTTCTCCCTCTGCCCCACCCCCTTGTGCATGTTCACACTCTCTGTCTCTCTCTCTCAGGTAAATAAATAAAATATTGGAAAAAAAAAAGAAATGCACTGATAGATTTGCTACACACAGGGTTGCTACAAACCTTCAATTAAAAAAAAAAAAAAGCTATGTCTGCAAGGCATGGTAAAGTGACATGCAATAAAGTAGGGTGTGCCTGCATCAGATTTCAAGGACCTGCAAAGTCTCCGTGAGACTTAGGGTAGGTGGCATGATCCCTCGGGGGTGTGAAGAGGCTGTGAGTGGTGCCAGGGAAGAAAGCAACTTGCCAAGAGAGTGCCCATACAGTGGTCCCCAGTGGCCTGAATGTTCCCAAATGCCCTTAGTACTGGCTGCATGCTTACTTATTTGCTGGAACTGACTGTAGAGTACCCTTAGAGAGGTTAAAAAACCTAAGACATGCTCAAAAACAATCCAAAGAGCTACAGATGGTATAGAATAGCTACATGTTCTCAGAAGGGGCTGAAACATGTTCTTGAGGTCAGAAGTGACGTAAATAATACCAGGACAGCCACTAGCCTTTATGGTGCCCCTCTGTGAGAAGGGCACCGCCTCCAGGCAAGTGGCCTGTTGAATGCATGGCATGAAAGGGGGGGCCCTTTTGAGATTTTAGTCCTATTTGTGCAAGGCACAACTTTGTGACCTCATGCATAACTCTGAGTAATAACAATCATTTATAGAGTGCTTACCATATGCCAAGTGATCTCACTACTTCACCTACTCCTCTGAATAGATACTAGCATGCCCACTCTGCAGATGGACTTCCTGAGACTCAAAGAGACGTCACCTGCCCAGTCACCTCACTGGGAAGTGACAGAGCTGGGATTCAGAGACCACAGTCTCCCCACACAGCTGTTGCTGAGGGCCAACAAGACCAGGCAGCTTTGGGCCATCGTGCCAGAAGCATACCTCTGGGGGCTTTCCTGGGTGGGCAGCCATAAACATCTAGACCAGCTCCTCCCATAGAGCACCATGGTACTCCTGCTGCTCTAATCTGCCTTCCTTTATCAATTCTAGGACTCTCTCCTTCCAGCCCCAGAGGCTCCTGGGTGCCAGGGAGCTTTTCAGAGGAACTCTGCTTCTCTGCCTTTCTCTGCAGCTAAGCATCCATGCTTTTGTCCAGACCAGGGGCTGCTACGTGGCTCCAGGGAGGACACCTTCCCTCTCTTTAACATAAGCGAGTGGTGTTCTGATTGCTGGTTCAGAAGACAGATGCTACAGGCCAGACTTATGTAAGGAGGGTGAATAGAGAGCCCAGGTGTGTTCCAACCACAGTTGATCCTGCCTCAGGAAGTGAGGATTATACTAATCCTTGAAAAACATTTTATAAAAAGCTTTAAAATTTTTTTCATTTGCTAAAAATAAAAACTTCTAAAAAGTAAGTATAACCCTCAAATTCTAGATAAAACAAATAGCACGTTTAATTCAAAATAACAAATGTTCTTTAAATGACCACTCTTGTTACAGCTATCTGAAAATTAGAAGCTATGTATTAGCTTCTAATACATAGCTAGTAGCATGTAGTATTTTTATTTAAACTAGTTTTTAATTATATATAATGCAAACACCTGTTAGAAAATAAATCAAGCAGATGGGACGCCCAGGTTGCTCAGTAGTTGAGCATCTGCCTTCGGCTCGGGTCATGATCCCGGGGTCCTGGGATTGAGTCCCACATCAGGCTCCCTGCAGGGACCCTGCTTCTCCCTCTGCCTATGTCTCCACCTCTCTCTCTCTCTCACAGAGAGAGAGGCATGAATAAATTTATTCTCATGAATAAATAAAATCTTTTTTAAAAAGAAAGAAATCAAGCAGAGCAAGAACATAAAATGAAAGTAAAGTCTTCCTCCTGATCCTGTCCTATTTCCTAGATTCTAAGTCCTACAACCTAGCAATAAGCACAGTTAATGGTTTCTTGCGTATCCTTCTAGAATTTGCCTAAGCAAATGCAAGTGTAAATATGAAAATACGTGTTTTACAAATATCCACTTAACCACGCATCTTGAACATTATACTATTGGAGCACATAGAGTTCTAACCCATTCTTCTTAACCACTGCATGGCGTTCTATTGTGGATGTACCATGATGTATCCACTCATTCCCATAGCACGCGATTGTTTTCTGTTTTCACCTGGCTCCAGTGTACATTGTTCTGCATGGGTCTTGGGCCACATCTGGGAATATTACTGAAGGAGCAATGGCTAGGATTTCTGGGTCACATACATCCACTGGGTCACATACATCCACTGCCTGATTTTACGGACCACTATTGAAAGATAGAAGGACACAGACTCAAGGATGATCTAAAGCAGTGACCACGAATCCATGGTATCCCATCTGACTTTGTGGCATATTTACAACATGATTGAGTCTGGGGTCTTTGTAAGCCACAGCACTTCAAACATGAGCACTCTGGGAAGATACCAGAAATGCCATTGTTGGAGAGGCGGAGCAAGCTGGTGGAGGAGTAGGCATCCTCAACTCACCTGGTCCCACCAACTTACCTAGATAACTTTCAAATCATCCTGAACACCTACGAATTCGACCTGAGATTTAAAGAGGTAACAGCTGGAATGCTACAGAGAGAAGGGTTTTCGCTTCTAGCAAGAATCATCTAGGGTGAAATTTACTTAGGTCATGGTTGATATTCTTAACTCAGCCCACTCATACAGCCACTCTGCACTGAGCAAAATGACTAGAAGGAAAAACTCACCACAAAAGAAAGAATCAGAAACAGTACTCTCTGCCACAGAGTTACAGAATTTGGATTACAATTCGATGTCAGAAAGCCAATTCAGAAACACAATTATAAAGCTACTGGTGGCTCTGGAAAAAAGCAAAAGGATTCAGGAGACTTCATGACTGCAGAATTTAGATCTAATCAGGCTGAAATTAAAAATCAATTAAATGAGATGCAATCCAAACTGGAGGTCCTAATGATGAGGGTTAATGAGGTGGAAGAAAGAGTGAGCTACATAGAAGACAAGTTGAGGACTAGGAAGAAAGCTGAGGAAAAAAGAGAAAAACAAAAGACCACGAGGAAATGTTAAGGCAAATAAATGATAGCCTCAGAAGGAAGAATCTATGTATAATTGGGGTTCCAGAGAGCGCTGAGAGGGCCAGAGGGCCAGAAAGCATATTTGAACAAATCATAGCTGAGAACTTCCCTAATTTGGAGAGGGAAAAAGGCATTCAGATCCAGGAGATAGAGGTCCCTCCCCAAAATCAATAAAAACCATTCAACACCTCAACATTTAATAGTGAAACTTACAAATTTCAAAGATAAAGAGAAAATCCTTAAAGCAGCAAGAGACAAGAGATTCCTAACTTATATGAGGAGAAATATTAGATTAACAGCAGACCTCTCCACAGAGACATGGCAGGCCAGAAAGGGCTGACAGTATATATTCAGGGTACTAAATGAGAAGAACATGCAGCCAAGAATACTCTATCCAGCAAGGCCCTCATTCAGAATAGAAGGAGAAATAAAGAGTTTCCAAGATAGGCAGAAACTGGAAGAATATGTGTCCACCAAACCAGCTCTGCAAGAAATATTAAGGGGGACCCTGTAAAAGAAATAGGAAGCCCAAAGAAATAATCCACAAAAACAGGGACTGAATAGGTATTACAATGACACTAAATCCATATCTTTCAATAGTTACTCTGAACGTGAATGGGCTAAATGATCCCATCAAAAGACACAGGGTTTCAGACTGCATAAAAAAGCAAGACCCATCTATTTGCTGTCTACAAGAGACTCATTTGAGACCTAAGGACCCCTACATCCTGAAAATGAAAGGTTGGAGAACCATTTACCATTCAAATGGTCCTAAAAAGAAAGCAGGGGTAGCAATCCTCATATCAGATAAATTAAAGTTTAACCCAAAGACTGTAGTAAGAGATGAAGAGGGACACTATATCATACTTAAAGTGTCTATCCAACAAGAAGACTTAACAATAATGAATATTTATGCCCCTAATGTGGGAGCTGCCAAGTATGTCAATCAATTAATAACCAAAGTAAAGATATACTTAGATAATAATACACTAATAGTAGGAGACTTCAACACAGCACTTTCTGCAAATGACAGATATTCTAAGCACAACATCACCAAAGGAACAAGGGCCTTAAATGATACACTGGACCAGATGGATTTCACAGATATATACAGAACTTTCCATCCAAATGCAACTGAATACACATTCTTCTCAAGTATACATGGAACTTTTTCCAGAATAGTCCACATACTGGGTCACAAATCAGGTCTCAACTGATACCAAAAGATTGGGATTGTTGCCTGCATTATTTTCAGACCACAATACTTTGAAACTAGAACTCAATCACAGGAAGAAATTTGGAAGAAACTCAAACACGTGGAGGTTAAAGAGCATCCTACTTAAAGATGAGTGGGTCAACCAGGAAATTAGAGAGGAATTCAAAAGATTCGTGAAAACTAATGAAAATGAAGATACAACTGTTCAAAATCTTTGGGATACAGCAAAAGCAGTCCTAAGAGGAAAATACATTGCAATACAAGCATCCCTCAAAAAATTGGGAAAAACTCAAATACACAAGCTAACCTCACACCTAAAGGAACAGGAAAAAGAACAGCATATAAAACCTACACCAAGCAGAAGAATAGAGATAATAAAGATTCAAGCAGAACTCAGTGAAATAGAGACCAGAACTGTAGAACAGATCAACAAAATCAGGAATTGATTCTCTGAAAGAATTAATAAGATAGATAAACCATTAGACAACTGTATTAAAAATGAAATAGAAAAGACTCAAATTGATAAAATCGTGAACGAAAGAGGAGAGATCACAACTAATACCAAGGAAATACAAACAATTTTAAAAACGTATTATGAGCAGCTATACTCCAATACATTAGGCAATCTAGAAGAAATGGATGCATTTCTGGAAAACCACAAATTACCAAAACTAGAACAGGAGGAAATAGAAAACTTGAACAGACCAACAACCAGGGAGGAAATTGAAGCAGTCATCAAAAACCTTCCAAGACACAAAAGTCAGGGACAGATGGCTTCCCAGGGGAATTCTATCAAATGTTTAAAGAACAAACAATACCTATTCTACTAACGCTGTTCCGGAAGATGAAAAGGGATAAAATACCTCCAAACTCGGGATCCCTGGGTGGCGCAGCAGTTTGGCGCCTGCCTTTGGCCCAGGGCACGATCCTGAAGACCGGGGATCGAGTCCCACATCGGGCTCCCGGTGCATGGAGCCTGCTTCTCCCTCTGCCTGTGTCTCTGCCTCTCTCTCTCTCTCTCTGTGACTATCACAAATAAATAAAAATTTAAAAAAAAATTGTATTTAAGAAAAAAATACTTCCAAACTCGTTCTATGAGGCCAGCATCACCTTAATTCCAAAACCAGGGGACCCCTGGGTGGTGCAGCTGTTTGGTGCCTGCCTTTGGCCCAGGGCGCGATCCTGGAGACCCGGGATCGAATCCCACGTCGGGCTCCCGGTGCATGGAGCCTGCTTCTCCCTCTGCCTATGTCTCTGCCCCCCACCTCTCTCTCTCTCTCTCTGTGACTATGATAAATAAATTTTAAAAAAATTTTTAAAAAATTCAAAACCAGACAAAGACCCCACCAAAAAGGAGAATTATAGACCAATATCCCTGATGAACACAGATGCAAAAATTCTCAACAAGATACTAGCCAATAGGATCCAACAGTACATTAAGAAGATTATTCACCATGACCAAGTGGGATTTATCCCTGGGAAGGGACAGGTTGGTTCAAAACTCGTAAAATAATCAATGTGATAGATCACATCAACAAGAGAAAAAACAAGAACCATATGATCCTCTCAATAGATGCAGAGAAAGCATGTGACAAAATACAGCCTCCATTCCTGATCAAAACCCTTCAGAGTGTAGGGATAGAGGGAACATTCCTCATCATCTTAAAAGCCATCTACGAAAAGTCCACAGCAAATATCATTCTCAGTGGGGAAAAACTCAGAGCCTTTCCTCTAAGATCGGGAACACGACAGGATGTCCACTCTCACCACTGCTATTCAACATAGTACTAGAAGTCCTAGCCTCAGCAATCACGCAACATAAAGAAATAAAAGGCATTCAAATTGGCAAAGAAGTCAAACTCTCCCTCTTTGCAGATGACATGATACTGTACATAGCAAACCCAAAAGACTCCACCCCAAGATTGCTAGAACTCATACAGCAATTCGGCAGTGTGGCAGGATACAAAATCAATGCCCAGAAATCAGTGGCATTTCTATACACTAACAATGAGACTGAAGAAAGAGAAATTAAGGAGTCAATCCCATCTATGATTGCACCCAAAAGCATAAGATACCTACGAATAAACCTAACCAAAGAGATAAAGGATCTATATCCTAAAAACTACAGAACACTTGAATATTGTGAAAATGTCAATGCTACCCAGGGCAATTTACATATTTAAAGCAATCCCTATCAAAGTACCATGGACTTTCTTCAGAGAGTTCGAACAAATAATCTTAAGATTTGTGTGAAATCAGAAAAGACCCCGAATAGCCAGGGGAATATTGAAAAAGAAAACTAGAGCCGGGGGCATCACAATGCCAGATTTCAAGTTGTACTACAAAGCTGTGATCATCAAGACAGTGTGGTTCTGGCACAAAAACAGACATTTAGATCAATGGAACAGAATAGAGAACTCAGAAATGGGCCCTCAACTCTAGGGCCAACTAATATTCGACAAAGCAGAGAAGACTATCCACTGGAAGAAAGACAGTCTCTTCAATAAATGGTGCTGGGGAAATTGGACAGCCACGTGCAGAAGAATGAAACTAGACCATTCTCTTATACCACACACAAAGATAAACTCAAAATGGATGAAAGATCTAAATGTGAGACAAGAACCATCAAAATCCTAGAGGAAAACACAGGCAACACCCTTTTTGAACTTGGCCACCAGCAACTTCTTGCAAGATACATCTATGAAAGCAAGGGAAACAAAAGCAAAAATGAACTATTGGGACTTAACCAAGATAAGAAGCTTCTGCACAGCAAAAGAAACAGTCAACAAAACTAAAAGGCAACCTACAGAATGGGAGATGTTTGCAAATGACATGTTAGATAAAGGGCTAGTATCCAAGATCTACAAAGAACTTATTGAACTCAACAGCAAAGAAACAAACAATCCAATCATGAAATGGGCAAAAGACATGAACAGAAATTTCACAGAGGAAGACATACGCATGGCCAGCAAACACGAGAAAATGCTCCGCATCACTTGCCATCAGGGAAATACAAATCAAAACCACAATGAGATACCACCTCACACCAGTGAGAATGGGGAAAAATAACAAGACAAGAAACAACAAATGTTGGAGAGGATGTGGAGAAAGGAGAACCCTCTTGCACTGTTGGTGGGGATGTGAACTGGAAGGATCCCTGCGTGTCTCAGCGGTTTAGCTCCTGCCTTCGACCCAGTGTGTGCTCCTAGAGTCCTGGGATTGAGTCCCACATCGGGGTCCCTGCATGGAGCCTGCTTCTCCCTATTCTGTGTCTCTGCCTCTCTCTTTCTCTGTGTTTCTCATGAATAAATAAATAAATTTTTACAAGACTATCTTAAAAAAAAAAAAGGGAATGTGAGCCGGTACAGCCACTCTGGAAAACTGTGTGGAGGTTCCTCAAAGAGTTAAAAATAGAGCTACCCTACAACCCAGCAATTGCACTGCTCGGGGTTTATCCCAAAGATACAGATGCACTGAAAAGCCAAGACACCTGCACCCCGATATTTATAGCAGCAATGTCCACAATAGCCAAACTGTGGAAGGAGCCTCAGTGTCCATCAGAAGATGAATGGAGGGCAGCCCCGGTGGCGCAGCAGTTTAGTGCCCCCTGCAGCCCGGGGCCTGATCCCGGAGATCTGGGATCAGGTCCCGCGTCGGGCTCTCTGCATGGAGCCTGCTTCTCCTTCTGCCTGTGTCTCTGCCTCACTCTCTCTGTGTGTGTGTGTGTGTGTCTCTATGAATGAATGAATGAATGAATGAATGAATGAATGAATGAATGAATAAATAAATAAATAAATAAATAAATCTTTTTAAAAATTAAAAAAAAAAAGATGAATGGATAAAGAAGATGTGGTCTATATATACAATGGAATATTACTCAGCCATTAGAAGCGATTAATATCCACCATTCGCTTCGAGGTGGATAGAACTGGAGGGTATTATGCTAAGTGAAGTAAGTCAATCAGAGGACAATTATTAAATGGTTTCACTCATACGAGGAATATAAAAAATAGTGAAAGGGATTAAAGGGGAAAGGAGAGGAAATGAGTGGGAAATATCAGAGAGGGTGACAGAGCATGAGAGACTCCTAACTCTGGGAAATAAACAAGTGGAAAGGGAGGTGGGTGGGGGGTTGGGGTGACCGTGACGGCACCAAGGGGGGCACTTGGCGGGATGAGCACTGGGTGTTATGCTATATGTTGGCAAATTGAACTTCAATAAAAAATATACACCCCCCCCCCGTTCTGGGTCCTAGAACCATAAACAGGGTAAAAATAAAGTCTGTATAACACTTGGAGCTACCTAAATAAAATTTAAGCAGGTTAAGGTTATTTAACCTGTTCTAGAAGGATTTTTCCCCACACATTTCAAGGAATATGGGCATATGTAGAAAAGAATTTAATTCTGTTAAGAAAACACAACCTAGAGAAACCGGGTCTATTATAAGCATGTTCTGTGCAATATTGAAAGATTGTACTATTAAGAGGTACATGTTTCTAGAAATTAAAAAAAACAAAAGTGCCATTGTTTAGCTCCTCCTTGGACAGAGGGGTGGTTTTGCTTCTCAGATGGAGCTGTCCACATTCTCTAAGATGACCACCTAGGATGCACCTGCCCTCACAGGTAGATAAGAGAATATAGCATCCTGGCTCACGGGAGAATGAAGGTATATGTTCAAGAAGGAAATCAGGAAAGATTTAGCTAAGGGGTGCCTGAGTGGTGCAGTTGGTTAAGCGTTGGACTGTTGGTTTTGACTCAGGTCATGATCTCAAGGTCTTGAGATCAAGCTCTGCATAGGGCTCTGCACTCAGCGCAGAGTCTGCTTAAGATTCTCTCTCCTTTCTCCTCTCTATGCTCACTTTTCTTCTCTCTCTAAAAATAAGTAAATCTTGCTCACAGTAGCTGCCCCTTTCTGGATGGTCACACTGAGCTAGTACTCGCGCCTGGAATCAGGTCGCAATCTCAGCTGCACCTGCAGCCTGCCACCACCTCTGGACCATGGACCTCCACAAAATGAGCAAGCTTCGGGCCTTCTTGAAAATGTGTAAGCAGGATCCTAGTGTTCTGCACACTGAGGAAATACACTCCGTGTGGGAGTGAGTGGAGAGCATGGGGGGTAAAATACCACCTGCTATTCATAAAACTAAATCAGAAGACAATATCAAGGAAGAAAAAACAGATAGTAAGAGGGTGGAAGAAAACATAAAGACAGACACATAAAAAAAAAAAAAAAAAGACAATCAAGTGAGAAAGTGATCTAGAAATTGACAATGAAGCTGTGATTGAGCCAGATACTGACGCCCCTCAAGGAATGGGAGATGAAAATGTAGAGATAATTTAGGAAATGATGGATCAGGCAAATGATAAAAAAGTGGCTGCCGCCATTGACGCCCTAAATAATGGCGAACTGCAGAAAGCCATTGACTTGTTCACAGATGCCATCAAATTGAATCCTCACTTGGCCATTCTGTATCCCAAGAGAGCCAGTGTCTTCATTAAATTACAGACGCCATGGGGCAGCCCCGGTGGCTCAGCGGTTTAGCGCCGCCTTCAGCCCAGGGCGTGATCCTGGAGACCCGGGATCGAGTCCCACGTCGAGCTCCCTGCATAAATAAATAAAATCCTTTAAAAAAAAATTACAGAAGCCAGGGATCCCTGGGTGACTCAATGGTTAAGTGCCTGCCTTCGGCCCAGGGTGTAATCCTGGAGTCCCAGGATTGAATCCCATATCGGGCTCCTTGCATGGAGCATGCTTCTCTCTCTCTGTGTGTGTCTCTCATGAATAAATTTTAAAAATCTTTTTTAAATAAATAAATAAATTACAGAAGCCAAATGCCATTCGAGACTCTAACAGAGCTATGGAAATAAATCCTGATTCAGCTCAGCCTTACAAGTGGTGAGGGAAAGCACACAGGCTTCTGGGTCGTTGGGAAGAAGCAGGATATGATCTTGACCTTGCTCATAAACTGAATTATGATGAAGATGCTAGTGCAATGCTGAAAGAAGCTCAACTGAGGGCCCAAAAAATTGCTGAACATAGGAAAAAGTATGAGCAAAAACGTGAAGAGCAAGAGAGCAAAGAAAGAATAGAAAGGGTTAAGAAGGCTCAGGAAGAAAATGAGAGAACCCAGAGGGAGGAAGAAGCCAGATGACAATTAGGAACTCAGTATGGCTCTCTCCTAGGTGGCTTTCCTGGGGTAATGCCTAGTAATTTTCCCGGAGGAATGCCTGGAATAGTGGGTGGGGGGTGGTGGTGCCTGGAATGGCAGGAATGCCTGGGCTCAATGAAATTCTTAGTGACCCAGAGGTTTTCGCAGCCATGCAGGATCCAGAAGTTATGGTGGCCTTCCAGGATGTAGCCCAGAATCCAGCAAATATGTGAAAATACCAGAGCAACCCAAAGGTTATGAACCTCATCAGTAAATAGCCAGCCAAATTTGGAGGTCAAGCATAACATCTTTCTGACAAATAAAGCCCTTGCTGAAGGAAAAGCAACTCTGATCACCTAATGGATGTCGCAATAATACAAACCAGTGTACCTCTGACCTCTTGAAGAAGGCTGGAGTGCTGTGAAGCGAATCCCTACCCCGCAGCCCCACCTGCAACTGAAACATTCTACAGTGGTTTGCCATTAGGGTATCCATTCAGATAATGTTTTCCTACTAGGAATTACAAACTTTAAATATTTTTTTTTAAGATTTTATTTATTTATTCATGAGAGACACAAAGAGAGAGGCAGAGATACAAGCAGAGGGAGAAGCAGGCTCCCTGCGGGGAGCCCAATGTGTGACTTGATCCCAGGACCCTGGGATCACGCCCTGAACCAAAGGCAGCTGGTCAACTGCTGAGCCACCCAGATGTCCTTCAAACACTTTTTAAACTTTAAAAATATTTAAAAACATTAAAAGGGGGTGTTAGTAGTCCCTACATTTCTCTACTAATTATTTCCGTTTTTCCCCTTTGGATTATTTGGGCAAGGAACACACTTCAGCATGGAAGATTTATTGCTCAGTTTGAGTGAAATAAAAGTTTATTAGCAGGAGGCAAATATAACACTTAAATAGATGAAGTTTGAGTCGGAGATGTGGTTACTGAGGCATTTTGACTTGTCTTTTTAAATGCTTTATTTTTGAGGGTACCTGGGTGGTTCAGTTGCTTAAGCATCTGCTGTTGGCTCAGATCATGATCCTGGAGTCCTGGGATCAAGTCCCATGTTGGGCTTTTTCCTCAGCGGGGAGCCTGCTTCTTCCTCTCCCTCTGCCTGCAGCTCCCTCTGCTTGTGCTTTCTCTCTCTGTGTCAAATAAATAAATAAAATATTTTTTAAAAATTAAGTGCTTTATTTTTTAAACACAATTTATTTGTATAAAACCATTGGGACCATCAGTATTACAGTAGGACCTTGGGAGGGACCAGAACTGCATAGCAGGGCAGCAGCAACCTTACTCCTTTTATATAGTGTGCACCCTTGTGCAGATGCATTTAAATCTTATACTGTGGTGAAGGGATGATTTCTATAATGTACAGTAGAATTGGATTACTTAGCTGTGTTCTTGTCTGATTTACAATATAATTGTTTTGCATTATTTTCACATAGGGGAAACAAGGGAATACTTTTCTTTTTATATTTCTGTGGGTTTTTTAAAAAAGAGTTTATTTATTCATGAGAGACACACAGGGAGAGGCAAAGACACAGGCAGAGGGAGAGGCAGGCTCCCTGTGTAGAGCCTGCTGTGGAACTCAAGTCCAGGACCCCAGGATCACGACCTGAGCCAAAGGCAGACACTCAACCACTGAGCCACCCAGGTGCCCCTATATCTGTGTTTAGACTGATCTTTCCTGGCCAGAAAATACCCATCTCTTTGTATGCTTTTTACTTGTTTACACCGCCCCCGCCCCAGTACTCTTTTGGGGCTTAAGATGGTCCTTTTTCATGGACATCATCACTACTATCATCATTCACAGCACAATTGTGCAAGCATATGTAATGCTGGGTTTAATATATAATACATGTAGTGATTATGTAATAATACCCACAACAGCTGTAGTTTCTTACTTGGCCAAGCAATTTCATATTTAAGTGTTAGGTTTCCACTTTGGCAAAATCTTACCACGTCAAAAGATGCTGGAAGGAGGGATTCCCTCTGGTGTTCAGTCTTCTTCTTAAGACATACCTATTGCAGTTGGAGTTTATCTTATATTATTCATCTTCGTGTTTTGGAGAGTATGAGGTTTGAATTCATTGATATACAGAGGGGAACCAAACTTCTTGATCCAACATGAATTATAAAATTGATGAGATCCATGGTTCTTCATTGTAGATTTGATGACATTATGAGTCACCACGCTCCTATTTAGCACCATATCCCCCACCTCTTCTTTTTCTCCCTTCCTCTACTCCAACAATAAAGGAATGATAGATTTTCTGTTGTACATTCAACTCCTACATTAATTAAGACTAAGTCCAAGTGCTGTACCAGGAAATGCTAGCTTTCTACCTATCTTTCCATTTAAAGTGGTGGTGTTTAAAAACAGTTTCAAGGGATGAGGCCCTCTGGACTTTGCTTATTTGAAGAATCAGTGGTAAGAGCAGTGAAGAAAATTCCATGGAATACATTTCTCATATAGCACATTTCTGCAGTCATAAGTAAGTTGATTTGGTTTATAACCCTTTGCAGTATGCAAGCAGATAGAAATGCATCTGTTATATAAGTGAGAAAAGGCTGTATGCTAACTGAGCATGTTTTTTAAATCCTTTAAAAATACTCAGCATAGGGGTGCCTGGGTGGTTCAGTGGAGCATGTGCCTTTGGCTCAGCTCTTGATCCCACAGCCGTGGGATCTCTCTGTGTGTCTCTCCTGAATAAATAAATAAAATCTTTAAGAAAACTCAGCATATGGCAGCCCCGGTGGCGCAGCGTTTTAGCGATGCCTGCAGCCCAGGTGTGATCCTAGAGTCCCAGGATCGAGTCCCACATTGGGCTCCCTGCATGGAGCCTGCTTCTCCCTCTGCCCGTGTCTCTGCCTCTCTCTCTCTCTCTCTCTCTCTCTCTCTCTCTCTCTCTCTCATGTGTCTCTCATGAATAAATAAATAAAATCTTAAAAAAAAAAACTCAGCATATAAACTTGCATTTGAGCTTGCCAGTGTTTTTTATTGCTGTTGTTGTTAATATGTGTTCTCAAATTTTCTAATGTGTGCTGTGAATAACTCAATAACCCTTTCCTTTCTGGTTCCTTATTTGATTTACTTAATTATATATTACTTAAGTACATTCTAACATTGCAGATATTACCATAAACAGGTAAAAGTAAAATTGGTCTTCTGAAAATGTGTCCCAGGTCCTGGAGAGATCATGACCTGAGCTGAAGTTAGACACCTAACCGACCGAGCCACCCAGGCGCCCCTGACTTAAGTTTTTATTTTTAAAGATTTATTTATTTACTCATGAGAGACACAGAGAGAAATAGGCAGAGGGAGAAGCAGGCTCCATGCAGGGAGCCCAGTGCGGGACTCGATTCCAGGACTCCGGGATCAGCCCCGAGGCAAAGGCAGACGCTCAACTGCTGAGCCACCCAGGCGTCCTGAAATCTATTTTTTAAGATCAGCCTAAAAGGCTCACTCTCTGCTGTCGCCCTGTAAAGGGGTGAGTTATACCAAAGATGATTCTTGGCCCAATGAGTGCAGGACAGCCTAGTTGACGCTCCTTGTCCTGGCTCAATTATTTAAAAAAAAAAAAAATTGAGGTGCCTGGGTGGCTCAGTCAGTTGAGCAGCCGACTCTTGATTTCAGCTCAGGTTGCGATCTCAGGGTCATGGGATGGAGGCTCATGTTGGGCTCCTTACTCCTCACTCAGTGGGGAGCCCACTTAAAATTAGCTCTCTCCAAGCATCGGTGCCTGGGTAGCTCAGCAGTTGAGCATCCCCTGTCTGTGTCTCTCTCTCTCTCATAAATAAATATATCTTTTTTTTAAATTAGCTCTCTCCCTCTCCCTCTGCCCCTCCCCCAACTCTCTCTCTTATATCTTGTCTCTCAAATAATAAAAAATCTTTAAAAAAACAAAACAAAACAAAAGATTGTATTTTTAAGTAATCTCTACATCCAACATGGAGCTCAAACACAATCCCAAGATCAAGAGTCCCAGGCTCACCAACTGAGCCAGTCAAGCATCCCATGGCTTAATTATTTATAGCGCCTCTTTGGCTCTCAAAACAATCCTGGTGCAGACAATAAATTATATGGTTTCTAATTTAAATGAACTTTGATTTTACAGCCCATTTATCTGGGGGGGAAAGTGGCTTTAGGAGCTTTAAGAGTAAGTAGTTAATATCATAAGTAGGTTGAATGCGAGAATCATGGGCTCTTCAAACAACCAAAATATTAACCACTTACTCTGTGACAGGCAATGCTGTCAGTATTTTACAGTGATTAATTCAATCCTTCCACAGCTTCAAGAGGTGAGTACTGTTCTCTCCACTTTGCAGCTGAAGGAACTGAGGTACAGAGATTACCCCTGATAAGTGGGAAAGCCAGGATTTGAAATGCCCTGCTGTTCTGTGCCAGTCTCAGCCTATCAAGAATCAGTGTTGTGGTTGGGCTGGCCCTTGTAATTATTATTAGGATTGCAAGATGCCGTTCAGGAAATGGGAAAAATAAAGATTGCTTACAAGACCTAGCAATTACATAGCACACCTGGGGCCACACAGTGAGGTTGCAAGAAGAGAGGGAACCCATGGGCCTGGGGTTCTGCTTTTATTGGGATCTTACAGGTGGTGGCCTATTTTGTAGACTCACTCTTTATTGGTGAATTTGGAGCAGAAGAGCAGAAATTTAAATCAGGGGAAGAGAAAACAAAAATAAGTGGCCCAAATGGTCAGTTCTCAAAATCAACCAAGATCTCATTAAAGAATCTAAATAGGGGGAGGTGGCCTGACTACCTAGGCCTATGGCTGGCACTGTGCTTATTTGAGAGAGCCATTGAACTAAATGTCTCAGGAACCAAATCTTAAATCAGGCACTTGCATTACAAAATGGAAAAGAAAAAAAAAATGTGTCAAGGTTTACACTATAACACACCCTGTGATGCCAAGTCTTCAGAGTCAATGGTGAGGCCATTAACTGCTTGGGTTGCAGATGTGCTAAATCAGAGGTAGGGCACATAGTAACCCAGAATGTACTTTTTAAAGATTTATTTATTTATTTGAGAGAGGGATTGGGGGAAATAAAAGAAAAAGAAAGAGAGAGAATCTGGGAAGCCTGTGTGGCTCAGTGGTTGAGCACCTGTCTTTGGCCCAGGGCATGATCCTGGAGTCCCAGGATCAAGTCCCACATCGGGCTCCCTGTGTGGAGCCTGCTTCTCCCTCTGCCTATGTCTCTGCCTCTCTCTCTCTCTCTCTCTCTCATGAATAAATAAATAAAATCTTCAAAAAGAGAGAGAGAGAGAGAATCTCAAGCAGACTCCAAGCTGAGCGCAGAGCTAGACATGGGAATCGATCTCCACTCTGAGATCATGACCTCAGCCGAAATCAAGAGTCAGACACTGAGCCACCCAGGTACCCCTAAACCCAGAAAGTATTATAGTAGCAAATCTTTTTTTTTTTATAATAGTCACACACACAGAGAGAGAGAGGCAGAGACATAGGCAGAGGGAGAAGCAGGCTCCATGCACCGGGAGCCCGACGTGGGATTCGATCCCAGGTCTCCAGGATTGCGCCCTGGGCCAAAGGCAGGCGCCAAACTGCTGCGCCACCCAGGGATATAGTAGCAAATCTTATAAGAATTATGCAGGAAGCAGTTTGAAATCCAGTCTGTAGACATTGCCTCAACTTGAAAGGGTCTAGCCCTGAAAATAGGTCAGTGACCCTGGGGGAATCTGTTCAAGTTTAAAGATTTTATTTATTTATTTGATAGAGAAAGAGAGAGCACAAGCAGGGGAAGCAGCAGAGGGAGAAGAAGCAGGGTCCCTTCTGAGTAGGAAGCCCAATGTGGGGCTCAATCCCAGGACCTTGAGACCATGACCTGAGCCAAAGGCAGATGCTTAACCAATTGAGCCACCCAGGCACCCTGAGAACAGATTCTTATGAAGCTTATGCAAATAACTATATTGCCATGAAAATAAGAATACTCACTGAGAGTTTCCAAATTCTGGATGGATCAGGTAGGAAGAAAAGGTAAGTGTCTCATCCTCATTCCCAAAAGTATATTTTACTAAATTGCTGTAAGTCATAGTAAGCCTAAGAGAAAAAGTGTCCTTAAATCTAGAAAACAAGAATAAAGAACCAGCACTCTTTCAAAGAAAACGTCATAAAAAAATTGTAATCATCCTCATCACCCCATTCAGTCCTATATAATTAATTCTTGATCTAAACTTTTGCTAACAGTTTTATGAATCCAGTTTTTCCTTAGAGTTCTATCTATTCTTACCCAGTATAGTCATCTGATCTGAAAGTTATCAGAAACCTGTTCTTGTAAGAGGTCTTTTCATGAATCTCTTTGAAGATGAAGCACTTTTACAAAAGCATCACAGGAAAACAATAACTATAATGACACAAAGTCTTAAAAATGTCCTTGGTTAAAGATCTGACAAGAGGGAGCCTGGGTGGTTCAGTGGTTGAGTGTCTGCCTTCGGCTCAGGGCATGACCCTGGGTCTGGGGATTTAATCCTGCATTGGGCTCCCTGCAAGGAGCCTGCTTCTCCCTCTGCCTATGTCTCTACCTCTCTCTGCGTGTCTCTCATGAATGAATAAATAAAATCTTAAAAAAAAAAAAAAGATCTGATGAGAGTTCATTATAATGCAATTGATAAGAAAATTTATTTCTGTGATAAATAATATTTTAAGTTGATAATTGGAATTATGACTGATAATAGTACATATCTGATTTTTTAGGATTCATGTAATTTCTGGAACACTTATATTAATAACATATATCCATACAAGGATACTCATTAAGAAATTTGGCATTATTTCTTATTTACATTGCTTCCTGTGCAATTTAACATGTCAAATAAGCCCAGTTAATGCAATACCTCTCTTTTTATAAGGAGAAAGAACAAATCCTTTGAGATGTTCCAGGGACCTTCTGAAACATCTCAAAGTTATTTCCAAGGTCAAAAAGACTTTAGTTTTTATTTGAAGATTTATTTATTTATTTATTTATTTATTTATTTATTTTGAAAGAGAGAGCATGCATAAGTGGGGAAGGGAGGAAGAGCGAGAGGGAGAAGCAGATTCCTCCCTGAGCCCCCAGATATGTGGCTTGATCCAAGCTGAAGGCAGACGCTCAACCAGCTGAGCCACCCAGGCACCCCTCAAAAAGACTTTAGAATTAGATTTTGAGAAGTTTGTGAAAAATATCAAAAGGTTTCAGACACTTGACTAAATAGGATCACAGACCATTGTGAAACAATTCTTAATTATCTAATAACAAAAGTGACAAAATATTTTTTTTAAGTAGGCTTCATGCCTGGCTTGAAATAGGGCTTGAACTCATGACCCCAAGATCAAGACCTGAGCTGAGATCAAGAGTCAGACACTTAACCAACTACACCATCCCAGAAGCCCCAAAATGACAAAATACTTTTAAAGCAAATATGGAAGGCTACATTGCTGTGAGCAAAACTTATCTCTTTAAATATTGAGATTCAGTTTTGTTAAGTTATCAAAGACCTGAGTAAGACATGAAGCACAGGAAATTTTCCTTAAATTTTTTATTTATTTAAGTAATTTTTCCACCCAATGTGGGGCTTGAACTCACAACCCTGAGATCAAAAGTCACACACTCCTCTGACTGAGCCAGCTAGTTACCCCCACAGGAAATTATTTAGATAGGACACAAACTTTTTGCTTTCTAGGCAGATTACTTAAAATGTAAAGAAAACCTTTCACAATTTTTTTATCAGGAACTAACAAATACTTAAAGAAAACGTAGTCCTTTCAGCAGATGAAAGAAAATTGCATACGCATATTATTGATATTAAAGTTCTTTTTTTAAAAATGTTTGTAGGGGATCCCTGGGTGGTGCAGCGGTTTAGCGCCTGCCTTTGGCCCAGGGCGCGATCCTGGAGACCCGGGCTTGAATCCCACGTCAGGCTCCCAGTGCATGGAGCCTGTTTGTGTCTCTGCCTCTCTCTCTCTCTCTCTCTCTCTCTCTCTCTGTGACTATCATAATTAAATAAAAATTTTAAAAATAATAAATAAGATGCTTGTAATAACAATTTGATTTTTGCCAACTTGACCACATAAGGTAAAATTCTCCCTTTCTTTTTTTAAATATTTTATTTATTTATTCATGAGAGACACACAGAGAGAGAGAGAGAGGCAGAGACACAAGCAGAGGGAGAAGCAGGCTCCATGCTGGAAGCCTGATATGGGACTCGATTCCCAGACTCTGGGATCATGCCCTGAGCCAAAGGCAGATGCTCCAACCTCTGAGCCACCCAGGCATCCCAAATTCTCCCTTTCTTTCTCTCTCTTCCCGACTTTCTATACCATTTTGTCCTTTATTTTTCCTCTTTCTCATTCTGAAACAAACAGCTTTGCTTTAAGACAAAATCACTTTCATTCCCTTAATAAAAATGCATTTCCAAGGGCTCCTAAGAGGCTCATTAGCTGAGTGTCTGCCTTTTGGCTCATGTCATGATCCTGGTGTTCTGGGATCAGGTCCTGCATCAGGCTCCCTGCAGAGAGCTTGCTTCTCTCTCTGCCTGTGTCCCTGACTCTCTCTGTGTGTCTCTCATGAATAAATAAATAAAATATTTTAAAAAATGCATTTCCACACTCCCTTATCTTTCTTACTCAAAAATTCATCCTACTTTCCTTGCATACAAAGAGGTTTCCCTTATTATTTCTAGTAGTTTTTTTTTAATTTCTAGTAGTTTTAAATTACATTTATTAGAATTTTTCAACTCTTAAAACCTTAATTTCTAGTGAAAACTGAGAAGCAATTGTGACCTGCCTCTTATACCAGCATTTTTAGATCAGCAAACTTATTAATACACTTCATAATTTCTAGAAACATACATTTCCTCAAGGCAGTTTTCAACATGGCACAAGATATGTTTACTAAGAGAGGCAAGTATTTTTATTTCCTCTGTAAGAAGAAGTCAAAAAACAGGTTAACTTAAACTTGTTTAGCAATTTGTGGTTTTGTATTCTATCTTATTTGGAAATAATCTAGATATTCAATGAATGTCCCACCACTTAATTTAACTTGTCAAAATTCCACAAAGCTTCAAGTTACCCAAGAGATTTGGGAAAATTTTTAAAAATAATCTCTACACCCACTGTAGGGCTCAAACCCACAACCACAAAATCAAGAGTTGCAAGGTATGTTTTTTTTATTTTATTTGTTTATTCATGAGACAGAGAGAGAGAGAGAGAGAGAGAGAGAGAGGTAGAGCCACAGGCAGAGGGAGAAGCAGGCTCCCTGCAGGTAGCCTGATGTGGGACTCGATCCCGGGATTGGGATCATGCCCTGAGCCAAAGGCAGATGCTCAACTGCTAAGCCACCCCAGTGTCCTGCAAGCTATAGTTTTTTATCTCAGTTTCCACTTCTCATTTTTCTCCTGTTGCCTTAATCATATATGTTGTCACCAGGAAGTTTTGGGTGATATCACCATGAGCCCTCTTGGTAAGTGGCCACTTTCCTTTCCAGGGTGTTCCAAGAGACCTCTCCAGGAGTGGTCTACTCCTGCCTCCACTAGCGTGATATGTGCAGTCTTTGGAGAAAGCCCCCTAGGCTTCTGGAGTCTTAGCATGTTGGTTTGCATGGCCCAGGAAGAGCCCTTGGAGTTTTGCATTTACCAAGGAGCTAGTGTGCCTCCCTGGAGTCCTTAGACAGCACTGGCATCAGATGTTCAGGACATAGGTATCTGTCCATTAATTTTTTTTAGCAACGTCATGCCAGGGATTGGACCCATAAAATCCCATGGGGTCAGGAGACCAAAGATTGACAGTAGTAAGTAAAGTGATAGGACAGAGACCACAGACTTTGGTCATGCTCTCCCTCTGCTGGTGCCATTGATTCCTAGTTGTGATGCTAGTTCATTCCTCTGGGTTAGGACACATAGCCTACATGTGACCCATTGATTCAGTGGATTGTCACGGCAGCTGTGACCTTTTGGGTTGGAGACTACAGGCAACACAAGACAGAAACAAGTTGTGAAAGCACATAGCAGCATGACAGACCGTCCCAGCAAGCAGTGCTCCTTTCCTCGATGGTTAGTCACCTGAGTTAGGTGGTTAGTAAACAAGTTCCAGTTAAAGGGAATTTGCCATTAATCACAATGGCAGTTATGCAACCCCACCGACTATGCCAATTGTTCTGTGCCATTCTCATCCTGTCAGTAATCAGTGTTGTGGTTGGGCTGGCTCTTGTAGTTTTTATTAGGATTGCAAGATGCCCTTCAGCACTAACCATCAAGAAATTTTGAAAAAATAAAAGATTTATCACTTATAGGACCTGGCAGTTACACAGCACACCTGGGGCCACACAGTGAGATTGCAAGAAGACAGGGAACCCATGGGCCTGTGGTTCTGCTTTTATTGGAGTCTTAAGGGTGGTGACCTAAGGTTTTGTGGACTCACTCTTTATTGGTGAATTTAGAGCAGGAGAGCAGAAATTTAAAGCGTAGGATGAGAAAAAAAAAAAGTGGCCTAAATAGTGAGTTATCAAAATCAACCAAGATCTCTAAAACCAAGGAGACTGAGTAAGGGCAAGTGGACTGACTCTTTCTCTACACGTGTGGCTGGCAGTGGGTTTATTCAAGAGTGTCAGGGTTCATACTGTACCTGCCTCACAATGCTATGCTAGCTCTGTAGTGATGGGGCCCACAATATGGAGCTCTATATTAATAATCACAACATGTATTTATTGAGTGCTCACATGGACCATCTTATTTAAGCTTTACAACTGTGGGGAAAGTATGAAAAGTCCTATTTAAGGTTTGTTTCCAATTACTGATTTATTTACTTTTAATTATGGTAAAACACACATAATGTAAAAGTTTACCATTTAACCATTTGTAAGTGTATAGTTCAATAACATTAAGAACACTCATATTGTTCTGCAACCATCACCACCTTCGAATTTCAAAACTTCATAAGAGCTCCTGGGTGGCTCAGTTGGTTAAGCATCTGCTTTCAGCTCAGGTCATGATTCCAGGCTCCTGGGATCAAGACCCATGTCAGGCTCCCTACTCAGTGGGGAGTCTGCTTCTCCCTCTCACTCTGCTCCTACCCTCCACTCATGTGTGTTCATGTTCTCTCTCTCTAATAAATAAAATATTTTTAAAAAAATCTTTCATCTTGCAAAATTGAAACACTGTACCCATTAATAGCTGACTCCTCATTTTCCCCTCCCCCCAGCCCCTGGCACCTACCACTCAATTTTCTGTTTCTATGAATGTTTCCATTCTGGGGACCTCATATAAGAGGAATCATGCAGCATTTATCCTTCTATGTCTGCCTAATTTTATTTAGCATAATGTCTTCAAGATTCATCCATACTGTATGTGTCAGAATTTCTTTCCTTTTTGAAACTGAATCATAGTCCTTTGTATGGCTAGACCATGCTTTGTTTATACATCCATCCCCTATGTCAGTTTTATTTATTCACTCACTCAACCAATTTTACTTGCTACCTAGTATGTATCTAGGACAAGAGCTACAAATAAAACAGACAACATTTCCTGCCTTCAAAGGGTTTCCAGTCTGGAGAGTTTGGAAACAGTAAATAAACAAACAAAATATATGTACATCAGATGGGTGGTAAGTACTGTAGTCAAAAATAAAGTAGAAAGGAGACAAAGCAAATGCTGGGCAGAGGGGAGGTCCCCCTGAGAAGGAGAGTATTTGAGCAAAGACCCAGACAAGGTGAGGCTGGGAGTCATTTGGCTATGCTGAGGGAGAGCATTTCAAGCAGAAGAGCTAGCCAGTGCAAAGGTCCTGAGGCAGGTGGGCATGGTGTGTTCTCAAATAGCAAGGGGACCTCAGTAGCTGGAATTGAGTAAACAAGAGGAGGATATGTAGGTGAGGAAAAAGGCCTTACTCAAGGTCACACAGTGAGTTGGCAGCAGACCTACAACTTAAATAGGGTCTACCTGACCTCAGAGCTCAAGTTTTTAGCCATAACATCATTTTGTCTCCCAAATAACCCAGAAATCATTTCCAGGAAGTGGTCATTTACTTTGTACTAATGCTGTGTTTGTACATGACAAGCATTATTATGTATGACTTGATACATGATACAGAAACTCCAAGAGGTGAAGGAAATGGAAGGGCAGAATTGAAGGCGAGTCTATCTAAGATTTAACTCCATGCTCTTCCTGGGTATTGCTTCATTGACATATGTAACTATGGAGTCCTTAAATTATGGAAATTCCTGCATTTTAGGAATCTTGGGGTCAAGACTGACATGGTTGTAATGCTGGTAAATAGCCACTATTACTGGGAGGATCTATCCTCATGGCTCCCATATGGATCTGACCCACCCCAGCACCTTCAGACCTCCCCAGAATCCAACACCTAAAGGGTTAACACTGGGCTCAGCCTCCCGACTCTGCTCCTCCCACCTATCAGGTGCCTATCTTTATTGTACACATTTCAGACACCTGTAAAATCACCCTTACTTGGACCTATAATGTGTCATTTCTGAAAGGAGGTGGGATCTTCAGCTCAAAGAATTAACATCAAGTTCACCCAACAAAGGTATAGAACATGGGGCCAAAGCCAAGGCGTCTTCTCAGTAGACATTTCTGCATGCAGGTCTCATCTGAGCCCACCTCTAAGGGCAAATACAGACTCTGGGCACCACGCCCTTAATCTCTGGAGGAAATCCTTTCAGAAGGAGGCCTTAAGGTCAGACCCTGTGCTCCACCCTCTGCAGCATTACTGGAGCCTACTAATATCTGCTTGTGTGGTCCACCAAATTACTTCAGCTATCAGTCCATTCCTTCCAATGAAGGGACAGTCATGGGATCCTGTCCTGCTTCTTCTGGTGGACCCTGGTCAACACACTACATGCCCCTCTGAAGTTTGCCTTCTGTGTGGCTGCGGCAGAGGCCTCTGCCTACAAACACCAATACCCAGCGTCCCTCCTCTCCAGGGACACATGCTTGGACAGCATTTCCCAACGTACTTTGCAGGGAGGTGTGGTCATATGATACATTCCGGCCCATGGGATGTGAGCAGAAGTCGTGTTTTCTGACGATTGCAAATCTACTCTCCAAGAACCTCCCACGTGCGATGCTCTTCCTCGCTCTTGCTGGTTGAGTGACAAAGACTCTGTAAATCCAGGAGAGGATGAGCCCACAAGACAGAAGGAGCCTGGGTCTCTAAATGATCACATGAAAGTCCACCCACCAACTATGTACAGCTAGCTAGACTTCACATAAGTGAAAAGTAGACTTTTATTGAGTTAAGTCAATGGACTTTGGGAGTCTGTTACAAAAATTGGTATTATTTATCCTAACTAATTCAGTTTTGTCAGTAACTTGACAAAATCACCTTGTCTCTCTATGAAATGGGAATAATGAGACCCACAGGTTGTTGAGAAGGTTAAGTAAGATGATATATGAGTGGGGCATCTGGGTGGCTCAGTTGGTTGAGTGGTCTACCTTCAGTTCAGGTCATGATCCCAGGGTCCTGGGATGGAGCCCAGTGTTGGGTTCCCTGCTCAGTGGGGAGTCTGTTTCTCCCTCTCATTCTGTCCCTCTCTCCCCACTGCCCATGCGCTCTCTCTCAAATAAATAAAATCTTTTTAAAAGTGGGAGGGGGTGCCTGGGTGGCTCAGTCAGTTAAGCATCTGCCTTTGGCTCAGGTCATCCCAGGGTCTTCAGATCAAGCCCCAAGTCAGGCTCTCTGCTCAGTGGGGATCCTGCTTCTCCCTTTTCCTCTGACTGCTACTCTACTTAGTTATGCATTCTATGTGTGTCAAATAAAAAAATAAAATATTTAAAAAGAAAAAGATGGTGTATGAGTATCTCTGGGACATAGTCATTTCAATTCAATATGTACTCATCCTTTCCCTTTCTTCCTCTTCTAATATGCGCACAAGAGAGGCTACTAAAACACAGGGACTTCCATAAGTGAGGTATCACAGGAGTCTCGGGATGTGGTGCTCTGTGAATGGGCAGGAGACATAGACTGTGGAGGCAGGGGCATGGCTGAAGTGACCTCTGAAGAACTCCATATCTGATGCTTAGAAATTAAAATATCTCTCCTGGGTCTAAATGAACAGAACCAGAACAATCTCAAAATAGCAAGTGACTGCCAAAATGTAGATTTTCCAAGAGACTGGAAAATTAGCAGCCTGGGTTCTTATCCTGGTTCCAGAATGAACCTTTACTTTCCAGAAGAATCACCAGGAGAAAAGCCAGCAGATATGAAAATGGATGGTGTTTTGGGGATCTGGTGAAAAGCATGGGTTACTTAGAAAAGAGACATGCGGGAAAGATGGTGGGAGAAGGGTCTGGGGTTCAAGGATGCAAGTCTCCGGGATCCCTGGGTGGCGCAGCAGTTTGGCGCCTGCCTTTGGCCCAGGGCCCGGGATCGAATCCCACATCGGGCTCCCGGTGCATGGAGCCTGCTTCTCCCTCTGCCTGTGTCTCTGCCTCTCTCTCTGTGTGTGACTATCATAAATAAATAAAAATAAAAAAAAAAAGGATTCAAGTCTTCAATGTCAGGCTGAGAAGTGACTGTCATCCAAAGGATGATGGGGAGCCATGGAAGGTTTTAAGCAGGAATGACATGTTCTAGAAAATTCACTGTGGATGGGATCAGTGGATGGTAATTTCCATGACTCCACCAGGAATGTAGGAAGACAGAAGGGGCAGTAGAGGGGCACTGAGTGGCTCAGTTGGTCAAGAATCTGGCTCCGGATTTCAGCTCAGGTCATGACCTCAGAGTCCTGCAATAGAGTTTACTTGTCTCCCTCTCCCTCTGCCTCTCCCCCCACTGGAAAAAATAAATATACCTTTTTTTAGAAAAAGAAATGGACAGTAGAGAAGCACAAGCTCAGTAAACATTCATCTCCCTCTCCATATTAGACATTTGAGAACCACGGGAAGGCATGGTGAGGAAGAGGAAGAGGGTATGAATAGGGACAAAGACTGGACAGCCCATTGTCATCACCTGAACAAAGACAGTTAGTTGCTGCTTCTGATAGGTGATTGCCACTCCATTAGGGGCCTATTGTAGCTCAGAGGTTGCTGCATGGGGCTCCCAAATTCTTGGAAAAATATAGAATATGGATGCATGCCATGTTGGGAAGGATGAGTCCTTTGGATGACTGGGTAGTGGCTGGTTTCCTGGCTTGACTGTCTAACCTGGAGAGCCGGGGGCGGGGGGGGTTGGGAGGCAAGTATGGGGAAGGAGATCCTGCATAGCCACCTGTTGTTTTCATATGAGAATCACTTTTTATTTTTTTATTTATTTATTTTTTTTTGAGAATCACATTTTAAAGAACTCATTTGGGGTTAGAGCCCTGATTCCCATCCTCTTAAAATGCGGTGGTGGGGGTGGATGGTGGGAGAGGAATTCTGAGTCCTTGTGTGTTGGCAAAAGTTGA
Source organism: Vulpes vulpes (assembly GCF_048418805.1). NCBI lineage: Eukaryota > Metazoa > Chordata > Mammalia > Carnivora > Canidae > Vulpes > Vulpes vulpes. Next base: position 9,900,533 of record NC_132780.1, read on the forward strand.
TGGGGGTAGGAAATACGGAAGGAGAACATCATGCAAGACTTCTTCTTCTTCTTCTTCTTCTTCTTCTTCTTCTTCTTCTTCTTCTTCTTCTTCTTTCTTTGTGCAAGACAACTTCTATTTGCCTTCCAGATTCACTCTCTGCCCTCTTCCACCTTGCTCTGGGCACCAGAGGCTGGATTGCATGGACAGTCTGATTCCAGTTGGGTGTGGCTAAAGAGAAACCACAACAGAAAATTAGAGGGAAGGAGGGAAGAGGGGAAGGATTGATGCTATGAGCTGGATTCATATGTGGAACCCCTAACCCCTAATCTCTCAGAATTACCATGAGCGAAAATGAGGCCATGAGGGTGGGCCCTAATCCAATCTGACTGATGTTCTTATAAGAAAAGGATATTTGGGGACACCTGGGTGGCTCAGCGGTTGAGCATCTACTTTCATTTCGTGGCATGATCCTGGGTCTCGGGATCAAGTCCTGCATTGGGCTCTCTGCATGGAGCCTGCTTCTCCTTCTGCCTGTGTCTCTGCCTCTGTCTCTATGTCTCTTATGAATAAATAAATTAAATCTTAAAAAAAAAGAAAAGGATGTTTGGACACACAAAGAGACACCAAGGGCACGTGCCCATAGAGGAAGAAGCACACAGCAAGAAGTTGCCATCCACAAACCAAGAAAAGAGGCCTTGCCAGAAACCAACCCTACCCACACCTTGATCTTGAACCTCTAGCCTCCAGAACTGAGAGAAAACAAATTTCAATTGTTCAAGCCACTCAGTATCTGGTTATAGCAGCTCCAGCAAGCTGACAGAGTCCCTTTATGAAACTCGCCCCAACTACCTGGCTAGAGGGTACCACTGGTTTCCCACTAGAGCCCCCAGCTCAGTCACCAAGATCTAGTAACCAAGATTTTGATTCCATTCTATTGCTTCCTATGTCTTTGGTCCTTTGACCATTTGGCCAACGAGAATATTTTACAATTACCACTTCATGGGAGGGATGACACAATACATGTAGAAGAAAGAGGAGTCATTTCTTTGTTTTTGAGTTTCTAAAATCTACCACAATGGGGTAGAAATCATTCAGGAAAGAATGCAGTCACTCTGAGCCCTAAGTTGATGGGGATTTTCTGGATTCTGAGGTGAGGAGTGGAAATGAGTGGGAGAACATTGTTCTCCCTGAAAAAAGGAGAATCAGTTCCCTCTCTCCTGTCCACACACCTTCCTGGACATGGCTGTTCTGGTTCAGATAGAACTGGGCTCACACTGATTGGTCAAGACATTGGTCATCAGGGGCTTTGGCCTAGAGATAGGGACATCTTAAAACCCAATTCTGTTGTAGAAATTCTGATGCAGAGGTAAAACTCAAGGCAATGGCAAGAAGGACCGACTGGGTCAGAAGCTGTCTTGTGTCTCCATCCCTAACCCCCTGCTTCACATATCAAACTCCCAGCCTCCAGTATCTCAGAACTCAAACTTATTTAGGAATTGGACCTTCGCAGAGGTAATTAATTAAGACAAGGTCATACCAGAGTGGGGTGGGCCCCCAAATCCAATATGGCTGTGTTCCTATGAAAGGGGGAAATTTGGATATAGACAGGCACACAGAGAGACCAGTATGTTAAGATGAGGGCAGAGATCAGGGTGATGATTCTGCAAGCCAAGAAATGTCAATGACTGCCATCAAACCACCAGAAGCTAGGAGCGAGGCACAGAGCAGGTTGTCGCTCTGTGCTGGGTGGTAAATGCTCTAAAGGAAACCAGAGCTCAGGGACGCTGCTCTGGGAAGTCAGACAAGGGGATGACACATGGCAGTGGAGCCTGGTGACTGCCTGCACCAAAGACACCCCCAATCTCTTTCATCTTCCTTGTTTTTAAAGACTTTATTTTTATGAGAGAGAGCACAAGTGGGAGGGAGAGGGAGAGGGAGAAGCAAGCACCCTGCTGAGAAGGGAGTCCCACACAGGGCTCCACCCCAGAACCCTGAGATCATGACCTGAGCCACCCAGGCACCCTAAGCTCCTTTAATCTTGTTCTACCATAGTTCAGCGGTTCTCCAGTGCAGACCCCAGATAAGCACTAGCAGCAGCATCTGGAATTGTTAAAAATGCAAATTCTCAGTCCCTACCCTGGACCTACTAAATCAAAACCTCAGGGAGGGGAGGACCCAGCAATCTGTGTTTTACCAAGGTCTCCAGGTGAATCTGATGGAAGACCACTACTCTATGGTGTTTCCCAGACCTTCATGGTCAAAATATAGGAAGGACTTTATACTTTTTTTTTTTTTAAGTAGGCTCCTTACCCAATGCAGGGCTCGAACTCACAACCCTGAGATCAAGATCCAAGATCAAGAGTGGACACTCCACCAACTGAGGCACCCAGGTGCCCCAGGGCTTTATACTCCTTGAATCATCCTTTCTGGTGTAAGACATGGCCATAATGGAAGCCCTCTGGCTGTCCAAAGACCTCTGGCCCAGAAGCAACTTGAATTCTGGGCATTCAACATGGTTTAATGGAGCATAAGTGCTTGTGGTATAGATACTGGAGACAGGCTGCCTGGGTTTAAATCCCAAAGTTGCCACAGACCAGTTGTGTGGCTTTCAATAACTGATTTTTTGCTGAGCCTCTCCTATCGTATGGGGGGATCATTACTATATCAATCACATGATGTTATTATGAGAATTCATCATGTTATTATATGCCCTATGCCCCATAATACTAGCTTAATTATCTTAATATTTTCATATTGATAGAAGCTACTATTTGTTCACCAAGCCTTGCATTAAATGCTTTCCCTATAATACCACACTGAATCCTCATGATACTCTTGTCATAGGTGTGTTTTATATAGAGATGTTCCTTTTATAAAGGAAGAACCTGAGGGCAGACTGGTAAAGTCAGGTGGGCTACAGGTGATGGAATGGGAATTCTAACTCAATCTGATCCACAGAGTCTCAAGTCTCAATCACTTCTCAAGAGCACTGGATTTCTAAAAGTTCCCGTCTTCTGGAAAGACCAGCCTCATCTCATGGCTGGACGACTGATCTGCCATAGGAATGGAGAATGTTCTCGCCCTGTTTGTAACCTCTCCAGAGTTTCACAATCACTCAGGCAGGTAGCAGAATCTCCATAGGAAAAACAAGGAACACTATGCCCAGAGGCAGATCCAGCCCCAGAAACAGGTGTCCAGAAAGATATACACCAGATACTTCATCAGGCATTTTATATCATTGTCTCTGAATCATCCTAACAACTCAGAAGTTGATACTATGATTGTCCCCATTTTATAAAGGAATAAAGGCTCAGAGATAGTGAATGTTCACATCTCAGCTAGGAAGCCGCAGAGCAGAATTCAAACTCAAGGCTAATAATCATTCCCCAGCCCAGCTTCCTGCGTTGCTGGGAGACAGCACCACTTGGTGGTAACAAAATAAAAGGTAATAGCTAACAGCATTTGCCATGTGCCAGGCAGTTCTAAATGTTTAATTTAGATTTAATTTAAATTGAATTGTTTAATGCCTCCTAACCCCAATTATTAATTACCCTTAAATGGAGGTGCCTAATAATAACCTCCACCCCTCCCCATGTTTATTTTACTTTGTTTCTTTGAAAACAAAATATTTTTAGGGGCGCCTGGGCGGCTCAAATGTTTAAGAGTCTGCCTTTATCTGGGGTCATGGTCCTGGAGTCCTGGGATCCAGCCCGCATCAGGCTCCCTGCTCAGCGGGGAGTCTGCTTCTCACTCTCCCTCTGCACTCCTCCTGCTCATGTTCTCTCTTGGTATGTCTCTGTCTCAAATGAATAAATAAAATCCTTTTTAAAAAAAAAAGGTTTTTATTGTGGAAGATTTCAAGCACATACAAAGGTAGATATACAATATATCCATCATCCTGTTTCAGCAATGATCAACTTATGGCCAATCTTGACAATCCTCTCCCCACAACCTCCCAAAAATCTGGATTGTTTTAAAACAAAGCCCAGACATTGTATCAACTAGCCTATAAATATTTTTAGTTATGTATCCCTAGGAAGTATCCCCATTTTACTGTTGGGGAAACTGAGGAATCAAGACGTTAAGTGACCTGACCAAGGTCTCTTTGCTGATGGGATGCAGAGGCTGGATCAAACGCCGGTGATCTGGTTGCAGAGACTTTCCCTTTAACCATGGTGATGCCTCTGGATGACAATAAGTCTGCTATTTCTTTTCAAAGTTTTCAAATTGCTTCTCAAATTGCCAAAATTAGAATACAGTAGAGATGAAAGTATTGTATCCATGTTAACTTTACTTAAGTTGATAACTATGGCAGCTATATTGGAGAATATCTCTGTTGCTAGGAAATGCACACCAAAGGATTTAGGTGTAAGGGGCCACGTTGTGTGTGATTGACCTTAAATGATTCAGAAAAAGTATAAGGTAGATAGATGAGAAAGAGAGACAGGACAAATTATATTGGAAATGGGGGAAGATGTTAACCAGTGTGAATCTGTGTAAAGAGTACAATGGGTGTTATTTGTTATATATATATATATATTATTTTTATTAAATTTTTATTTATTTATTCATGAGAGACACAGAGAGAGAGAGGCAGAGACACAGGCAAAGAAGCAGGTTTCTCAAAGGGACCCCAGTGAGGGACTCAATCCCAGGACCCCAGAATCACACCCTGAGCCAAAGGCAGACACTCAACCAGTGAGCCACTCAGATGCCCCTGTACTGGATTTATTTTTGAAACTTTTCTGAGTGTTTGAAATCACTTCTCCTCAAAAGTTTTAGAATTTAGAAAAATAATGGATACTATATATAATATTGTTGGACCCTGGCTCACGGGTGCCAACGTGTCCCGGTGGACGCCCCAGAGACTCAGACCCCAGACAGGCAGATGCAACAAGCAAGAGGGTTTATTGAACGTTTGCGCGAACGGGCTCTCCGCCTCCGAGGTGGCAGAGCCCCGATTAGCAATTACAGGCATCTTTTAAAGGCAAAAAACCGCGGGAGTAGCATAGCATTCGGGTTATGACATGATTGATTTCTTTGAAGGTCAACACGACCATGTTCAGGGACTTTCCCAGTCAGGGCGAGGGGGGGATAGTTTTTTTATCTCGGAAAAACAGAATGTTTTCGTTGCTTGAATTCATGGGAGGCGCCTGGATGAGCTGCCTCAGGGTTAGGCCTGGTCCCACTCACGGGGGTGGGGGTGGGGGGGGTGGGGGTGGGGGGTTCTTCAATATATGATTCTATGTGTGTTTTCAAACAGGCAAAAGTACTCTAGATGACAGAGGTCAGAACAGTGGTTCCACTTGGTGGGTACCTACTGGAAACAAGACAGAACACAGCCACGCTGGGGTACCCCCAAAATTCTATTATGAACATGTCTCATACAGCCGTGTGCTTAATTAAAGGTTTTGCACTTTGGGCACCTGGGTGGCTCAGTCAGTTAAGTGGCCAACTCTTGATTTTGGCTCAGGTCATGGTCTCAGGGTCCTGGGATCAAGCCCTGCGTCAGTGCTTAGCAAGGAATCTGCTTTAAGATTCTCTCCTCTCCTGCTCGTGCCCTCCTCACGCTCATGTGCACTCTCTCTCTCGTTCTCTCAAATAAATAAATAAACAAATAAATAAATAAATAAATAAATAAATCTTTATGCTTTGCACTTTATGGTATGTCAATTGTACCTACATAAAAATGAAAGCAAAGAGACAGGGCAGTCCCGGTGGCCCAGCGGTTTAGTGCTGCCTGCAGCCCAAGGCATGATCTGGAGACGTGGATCGAGTCCCACGTCAGGCTCTTTGCATGGAGCCTGTTTCTCCCTCTGCCTCTCTGTCTCTGTGTGTGTGTGTGTGTGTGTGTGTGTGTGTGTGTGTCATGAATAAATAAATACAATCTAAAAAAAAAAAAAAAGCACCAGTATAAGAAAATGAATAGGCAGGGCCCCTGGGTGATGCTGTAGGGGGCTGTCTGACTCTTGGTGTAGGCTGGGGTCATGATCTTAGGATCTTGGGATCGTGAGATTGAGCCCCACATTAGGCTCCAAGCTCAGCGAGGAGTCTGCTGAAGTATCTCTCTCCCACTTCCCCTCCCTGTGCTCGCTCACACTCCCTCTCTCTCTCAAATAAGTAAATAATATCTTTTATTAAAAAAAGAAAATAAGCAGACAAGTTACCTACTGGGAGAAAATATTCAAAACACCCATCTCACAAAAGGCTTGTACCTTGAATATACATAAAGAACTCCTACAACTTGGTAAGAAAAAAAAAACTAACAAAAAGTAGCTAATAGGCACATGAAAAAGTGTTTCGTATTATTAGTCATAAGGAAAATACAAGCTAAAACCACACTGAGATACAACTCCACAACCTCTAGGATGACTACATTGAAAAAGGCAAACAATACCACACACTGGGAAGGATCCCCAGAACTGTTGTACATCACAAATGGGAGTAGAGAATAGCACAACTGCTTAGAAAAATTTGTTCAAGTTTCCCACTGAGCAGGGAGCCTGATTGAAGATGTGATCCCAGGACCCTGAGATCATGACCTGAACTGAAATTGAGAGTCAGACACTTAACCAACTGAGCCACCCAGGTGTCCCTTTAATTTCTTTAAAGCGAAACAACATGCAACCAACCTAGATTAATTCCAAAGCATTTTGCTAAGGAAAATAAGTCTTTTAAAAACAGAATTCAGGGGATCCTTGGGTGGCGCAGCGGTTTAGCGCCTGCCTTTGTCCCAGGGCGTGATCCTGGAGTCCCGGGATCGAGTCTCATGTCTGGCTCCTTGCATGGAGCCTGCTTCTCCCTCTGCCTGTGTCTCTGCCTGAGTGTGTGTGTGTGTGTGTGTGTGTGTGTGTGTGTATGATGAATAAATAAATAAATAAATAAAATCTTAAAAAAAAAAAAAACCAACAGAATTCATGGAGTGTCATTCCATTTGTTTGAAGCTCTAGAACAGACAACACTAATTTAGCTGGGGAGAAAAACAGAACCGCTCTTTTGGAGACCCTGACTGGAAAGAATTTGAGATAACTTTTGGAGGTGATGATAGAGTTCTATATTATGCATTTTATTCTATGTCAATTTTACCTTAAAAACATAGTTTTTTTAAGCGATGCTGTTGACACTCAAGAAGTGTTTGCAGTAAAATGTCTCGATGTCGGCCATTTAGTTCAAAATGCTGGAACAGGGATCCCTGGGTGGCACAGCGGTTTAGTGCCTGCCTTTGGCCCAGGGTGCGATCCTGGAGATCCGGGATCGAGTCCCACGTCAGGCTCCTGGTGCATGGAGCCTGCTTCTCCCTCTGCCTATGTCTCTGCCTCTCTCTCTCTCTCTGTGTGTGACTATCATAAATAAATAAAAATTTTTTAAAATGCTGGAACAAATTGGGATGTGCAGGGTTTGAGCAGCCCGAGGCTGATGAATTAATTTTTTACTGCACATGGCCCTACTCCTGCCTCTCCAGGGCCCGGATGTCCCTCACCAAGGGATGTGCTCTGTCTTCCCACCTATAGCATAGAAAGAGAATAAGATAGCTACTTGCACACTGCCCAGCACACCAGAAGCCCCAGTGACAGTAACACTAACACACACACAGCACTGCAATATACCGGGCATGGGTCTGAATCCCTCATTTTATTCTCACCTCAAACTTATGACATAACAACTATGATGATCACCATAGTCTACAGTTGAAGGAACCCCAGCATCGACAAGTTGAGTGACTTATCCTCAGTCACTTAGGTAGTTAGGAGTGTCACCCATTGCTCTGAGGGAGAGAGCCTCCACCCTAGAGGAACCATGGGACATCCCATCAAACAAAAGGAAAGATACAGATTTGCAGGAAGGGTGCTGTTTTGGTTACATGTAAAGGAAATAGTGTTGGGGTGCCTGGGTGGCCCAGTCGGTTGAGCACCCAACTCCTGATTTAAGCTCAGGTCTTGATCTGATATTGAGTCCCGCCTGGGGCTCCACTCTCAGTATGTGTCTGCTTAGGATTCTCTCCCTTCTGCCCCCACCTCACTGCATATACCCATGCATATCTTGCTCTCTTTCTTCAAAAAAAAAAAAAATGAAACAGTCTTTTCACAGGCTCAAAGCAGGAGACCATGTGAAAAAGGATCAACATCAGAAATTGACTAGAAAATGAGACCCTGAGAAGGGTCTTGTCGACCTAGAACTCTTAACGTTAAGTTAAATGTAGAATTGTGTGTTCAGAAACCCCTTATCCAAAGTTCTGAACCTCGGTTGGAAACGGCAGTTGCTTCTCCCTATCACAGAGCCTTAGATCCACCAGGCAAGGTGGGGAAGTGTTTCATTCTCCCCCTCATAACTTCAAACAGCAAAACTTGAGATAATCAGTGATTTATTTTTTTTAATTTTTATTTATTTATGATAGTCACACACAGAGAGAGAGAGAGGGGCAGAGACATAGGCAGAGGGAGAAGCAGGCTCCATGCACCGGGAGCCCGACATGGGATTCGATCCCGGGTCTCCGGGATCGCGCCCCGGGCCAAAGGCAGGTGCTAAACCGCTGCGCCACCCAGGGATCCCTAATCAGTGATTTAAAGCACAAGGTTGGGGATCCCTGGGTGGCGCAGCGGTTTAGCGCCTGCCTTTGGCCCAGGGCGCGATCCTGGAGACCCGGGATCGAATCCCACGTCGGGCTCCCGGTGCATGGAGCCTGCTTCTCCCTCTGCCTATGTCTCTGCCTCTCTCTCACTGTGTGCCTATCATAAAAAAAAAAAAAAAAAAGTTGTTTAAAATAAATAAATAAATAAATAAAGCACAAGGTTTTCTCAGTAAGAAAGCAGTAGTCGCTGAAGAAAGGAAGTCATTGAGACATTTCCAGTGGACCTTGGGAGGAATACTGATTCCTATTAATATTGCAGCTGGGCTTTAACACGCGGTTATGCCAGCCTGCTGAATAACCAGGCAATTATTACTTTTTCATCAGGAGCTAATTTTTACCTTCTGCATTGAAATTTCAAATAAAATGCTCAGTACTTTGCAGCGATATGTGAAGATTTAGCAAGATTATGTAGGTCAAGGTCTTAATACAACATGGCCTGGCACGTAAGTAGGAAGCCCTCAGTAAGTATTAACTACTAATGTTGTTAGAAGTATTATTAACATTATTTTCCGGGTGCCTGGGTGGCTCCCTCGTTCCGTGTTCTGAGCTGTCAATTTCAGCTCAGGTCATGATCTCAGGGTCATAAGACTGAGCCTGGAGTCAGGCTCTGCACTCAATGCAGAGTCTACTTGTCCTTCTCCCTCCCCCTGCTAGCTGCTCTCTCTCTCTCTCTCTCTCTCAAATAAATAAATAAATAATTTTTTAAAACATTACTTTCACACAGATCATTTTGATGGGCTGGAAACCCCACCCACCTCCATGCACACTAGCCCAGTCGCATTGTCACACACGGTCCTTATGAGAAAGGGCCTTTTGCCAGATCATCTAGGTTCAAGCTCCTTTGCTTCTGAGCTGTGTGAACTTAATTGCCTCTCTGAGCCTCGGTTTCCTTATAGATAGGATGGGACTGACTCATGAATGTAGTTTCAGAGGGATTTTGTGAGAATTAAACAGGATATCATTATCATTATTGTTAAGATTTTATGTATTTATTCATCAGAAACACAGAGAGAGAGAGAGAGAGAGAGGCAGAGGGAGAAGCAGGCTCCATGCAGGGAGCCCGATGTGGGACTCGATCCCGGGTCTCCAGGATCACGCCCTGGGTTGAAGGCGGCGCTAAACCGCTGAACCACCCGGGCTGCCCAGTATTATTATTATTATTATTATTATTATTATTATTAATTATTACTACTACTACTACTAACTCTCCCTCCGGGTTTTGCCTTCTACCTCTCCAGCTATTTCTGTCGGCAATTCACGCTCGAAATCCCCCCACCTCCCCGCCTCCGCCCTCACCTGGGGCAGTCATTTGTGCGCTCACAGCGCCATCTGGTGGTCCGGAGGGTCTGAGCCTTGGGGCAAGTGCGAGGCGAGGTGCCGGTGAACGCGAGGGTGCTGGGCTGGAGAGGGTTATAGAGCCCTGGGAAGTTAACCTGCGGTGGCTGAAAAGAAATCGTGGTTTGCGTGTGGGAGATAGAGGGTGCCCTTGTGCACCCACCCCTATGTATGGGTCTGAGCTCTGTGAACGCGTGGGTGCGTCCGTGTAAGGGTGTATGTGAAGGGCAGTTGAAAAGTCTGAGACATACCTGGAGGCTTCTGAGTATGAAAGACAAGGTGTTCGCAGGTCCCTCAGAGGGGGTGTATCAAAGCTAGGTCTGGGCCCCAACTGAGTATCTGTGTTGTTGGGACGCTTGCGTAAGTGTGAGTATGTGAGTGTACCGCATGGACCAGATACCTCCCTGAAAACCAAGAGAAATGCAAAAACATCTGAAGTGGCTTTCATTAATGATATCATGATAATATTGATGCTGTTATTCTGAAATCCTTGGATGGATATAAATATAGACTATGGATATGGATATATAATACTAACATAGGTATATACAGATGGTATTGATACAGATAGGCAGTATAGACATATATAGTATAAAGGTGACATAAAATATAGATAAAAGGATAAATTTTGTAGATGGAGATGACACAGAGGTAGACAATTTAAACAGGTGGTATAAATACAGTACAGACATATGATACAAGGGATTATAGAGAATATAAAGCAGGTAATTACCATTAAGCAGTAACTACCATAAAGCAGTTAATCCCATTAAAAGCTAAGATCTTTAGCTTCAGAGAAAGGGGGTCCTTAAGTACAGTTTGTCTAGAAAAAGCCAGAGAAATGCTTGATTCCTCTATTGCTTTATCAATTTTCAAATAATGAATTGGCTCCATAGCATCCTTCAAAGATAACCCATGAGGTTCTTTGGAGTATCATGATGCTAATTCCCTGATATGCTTGATCAGAATGAGAGTTTTATGGCTATGTCAGAATCTAGGGAGGAAATCTGAACAAATGCTTAGAAAGGTAAGCAAAGGAAAGACAAGGAGTTATTAACTCCAGGAAAAACCAGCCTGTAGACAAAGGAAAATGTAGCTGTAGGTCACTACGTGGCCCATCTGTGAACTCTATTACACAGTCATGATAATGTAAACACTAAATATTGATTTAACTAGAAATGGAGATAAATTTAACTGAGGGACTGTGAGGAAGGGAAGGAGTGTTCTCTGAAGGCATCTCAGGATTTGGTCCAGGAAGGAATTCCACTGGAGACTGGAGTCCCTGCATCTCCTTTGTCCTCGTGTGGAGGGCTGGAAATACTCATCACCCCCATAGATGCCCATGCCCATCCCCAAATGTTCTCCCTCCCATGGTGAAAGAGACTTTGCAGGTGTGATTAAATTAAGGATCTTGAGATGGGGAGATTATTCTTGATCATCCTGGTGACCTGGTAATCTCAAGGGTCCTTATAAGAGGGTGTCAGGAGGGTCAGAGTCAAAGAGGAGTGATGCAGTCAGGAGCCAAGAAATGAGAGCAGCCTCTAGATGCTAGAAGAGGCTGGAACAGGTTCTCCCTGGGGCCTTCAGAAGGAACCAGCCCTGCTGACACCTTGACATTAGCCCTCTAAGACTCATTGCAGTTGTCTGACTTTCAGAACTGTAAGAGAATAAATGCTATTTTAAGCAAAGTTCGTGGTCATTTGTTACAGCAGCAATAAGCAATTAATACATCCTACTATCAAATCCGTCTGAAATGGGATGAAAGGAATGCCCTAGATCTGAATGATCCTCAACCTCCAGCTCCTCCCTTCCATACCCCTTTTGTGGCTTTTGAGGCAACAAAGAGCTAGGGGAGTCCATCTGGCTTAAACAGCCTTGTCCCCATATCAGACTACATATACCTCACCTCCTGGCCTTTGCCCAAGCTCTCCCTGTTCCCTGGTGCCTGGTTTGAGGTTTCATTGAAGATCTAAGGTTAAGATTCATTCTGAGGCTTCAATCAGCGCAGTTAGTTTGTACCTGGAGTCAAGACTGCTGACTTTTACCCTCTTGGAATGTCCACTGATGGTGAGATTATCCAGGCCCTGCTCATTTAGTCCCCGAACAAGAAGCCAAACTGTTGTAGCATCTGATTTAGGCTTCCCTGAAGTCACCACAGCCATGCCCTTGACTCCTGGAGAAATCTCCCAAGAGATTAAATAACTCATTCAGCGCTTGCCATTAAGTGTTTATCTTCAAAGGAAACTGTGCCAAAGTCCTTGGTATCAGAATGTCAACAGGGAGAGGTTCCCACCCATGCCTCCAGCTCCCCCCACCCACCCCACTCTTTGCACTTGTTTGCCTGAGTGGATGACATTGTGAAAGCCACTTCCTGACTCCAGTCCCAGGCTCTCCTTCGCAAAACAAAGGTGATGGGTGAGAGGGTCTCTAATGGGGTTCCAAGATTAAAATTCCACGATTCTGAGAGCCCAGAGTCCCCAGGCAATGTGGCACAGGTTGGATTCAGACTAGAGCTCAAGGCTTACGCCTGCCAGTTATCAGTTGTGTGCTCTTAGGAAACTGCCTGAACACTCTTGAGTATCAGTTTCATCTGTAAAATGGGGATTAAATAAGGCAATGCCTCTTGAGTGCATGACACAGTACCTGGCACCGCACCCACTCCATATGCCATTGCTATCATTTGTGATCGTTATTTATAATTAGGTCTGTGCTAGTGGTGCCCAGCAACTTAGGGCCAAGCATTCATCAGCACACACCGTCCTGAACACTCTGGGTTGTGATATATTAAGTATGGCCAACTCCTTTATTAACACAGGTCACAACAGGTCAGAATGTACAACAGAAAACACTGACCTCTCTTCAAGGTGGAGGCCAGTCCTTAAGCTGGGATACAGACACACCTGCAAGGGTCCAGGAAAATTGTCCACCAGATAAGCAGACCCAGGGAAAAATTAAAGGAAATTAATGCCCAAATCCTCATCCTCCCAATGTTCAATTCCCTAAACGAATCTGCCTGAAAATGTCCCTGGCTGTGTAGGACTTAGCCATTTCCTATTTCAGTCCTTCCCCCACTTTTTAATTTTTTTTTATTTCTTTAAAAGATTTTATTGATTCATGAGAGACACAGAGAGAGAGTCAGAGACATAGGCAGAGGGAGAAGCAGGCTCTCCACAGGGAGCCCAATGTGGGACTTGATCCCAGGACCCCAGGATCACAACCTGAGCCAAAGGCAGATGCTCAACCACTGAACCACCAAGGTGTCCCCCTCATCCACTTTTTTTTTTTTTAATACAAAAAGCAAAAACTCTAACTTCCCTCACAGCCTCAATTCATACTCTCAGGGCAGAAAAATCCTCTGGTAACCAAAGAAAGAGGCGTAGAACACTGATGTTGGTGTTGAGAAAGGGAAGAACTCTAATGACTGGATGATGAATCCTTGTGCAAGTCTTTGCTTTTCGGGTTTTTGCTTCCAACACTTTGCATTCAACAAAATTGGGGGAAGGGTAGACAAACTATCAGCTGAGAAATCATTAAACTATGTTTTGGAGTTAGATCACAATTGATTTCTGGCATATGGCTTAAGAGTTTAAAGAATTAAAGGACACCGCTATACTGATATTTGTTGGATTCCCATCTGTTTTATGGAATGAACACATTTTCTCCATGCTTGCTTAAAAAGAGAGAAAAAGGGGACATACTCATTTTTCCCTGGATATCTCCTATGAATCCATGAGATATACATGTTAATAAGCTCCCATTTGTTTTTCTCCTATTAAAAAAAAGAGAGAAAGACAGGGAAAGGAATGAAACTTTTTAAAACAAAAACAAACATAAGAAAGAATACCAGACCAATCTTATGCCAAAAATTTTTAAGAAATAAATTAAGTAGATAAATTCCTGAAAAAATAATAATAATAAGGGGCGCCTGGGAGGCACAGTCATTAAGCAACCAACTCTTGGTTTCAGTTCAGGTCATGAGCTTAGGGTCCTGAGATGGAGCCCCCCATCAAGCTCCGCACTCAGCACGAAGTCTATTTAAGGCTCTCTCTCCCTCTGCCCCTCCCCCTTCTCTAAAATAAATAAATAAATCTTTAAATATTAATAATAATAGAACTTCCCAAAACTGACATAAGAAGAAATAATAAACATGAATAATAAACATGAATAGTCCCATAATGATTAAAGAAATTGAATCCATAATTAAAATTTCCCCTCTACTGTTTCTGAGAGCCCCACCAGGGAATTTTGGCAAACAGTTAAGGAAGAAATAAAGCCAACCTTATACAAAATCATTCAGGGAAAAAAAAATCATTCAGGGAATAGAAAAAGAGCAGCTTTTAGGAGGCCTGGGTGGTGCAGTCAGTTAAGCATCTGACTCTTTACCTCAGCTCAGGTCTTGATCTCGGGGTCATGAGTTCAAGCCCTGTACTGAGCTTCACATTCCACATGGAGCCTACTTAAAAAGAAAAGATAAAGAGCATTTTTTTGTGCAGCCAGCAGAAACATGATACCAAAATCTCACTAAGACAATATAAGACAATAGGACGCTCAGTGGTTGAGCCTCTGAGCAGGGAGCCTGCTTCTTGCTCTACCTATGTCTCTGCCTCTGTCTCTGTCTCTTATGAATAAATATATAAAATCTTTTTTTAAAAAAAAGACGATTCATTTACAAGTCAATCTCACTAATGAACTTAGATGTAAAAATCACAAATAAAATATGAGCAAATAGGATTTAGCAAAATATAAAAAGGACAATATATGACAGTTCAGTTGCCTTTGTCCCAGAAAGGATCATTTAACATTAGAAAATCATTCAATGTAATTAACAGGAAAAAAGTTATATGATGATCTCAATGGATCTAAAAAGTATTTGACAAAAAATGTAACACCTACTCATGATTTTATTAAAAAAAAAAAGGGATCCCTGGGTGGCGCAGCGGTTTGGCGCCTGCCTTTGACCCAGGGCACAATCCTGGAGACCCGGGATCAAATCCCACATCAGGCTCCCGGTGCATGGAGCCTGCTTCTCCCTCCGCCTGTGTCTCTGCCTCTCTCTCTCTGTGACTATCATAAATAAATAAAAATTAAAAAAAAATTAAAAAAAAAAAAACAACTCTTAGCAAACTAAGAATAAATGCCTTAATCTGATCAATTTTCTTGTACCAAACTGCATAACGAATAGTGAAACATTGCAACTGTTCCCTTTGAGATTGGCAGCAAGTCAAGGATGCCTACTTTTCTTATACACTGTGCTGGAGGATTTACCCTGTGCAATGGGGATCCCTGGGTGGCGCAGCAGTTTGGCGCCTGCCTTTGGCCCGGGGCGCGATTCTGGAGACCTGAGATCGAATCCCACGCCGGGCTCCCGGTGCATGGAGCCTGCTTCTTTCTCCCTCTGCCTATGTCACTGCCTCTCTATCTATCTCTCTCTCTCTGTGTGTGACTATCATAAATAAATTTTAAAAAAATTAAAAAAAAATTAAAAATTAAAAAAATGCCCTGTGCAATTAAGCAAATAGATAAATAAATGGCATAAGAGTTGGTAAGGAAGAAAAAAATGTGCCATTACTTGTAGATGACATAATTTGCACATATATATATACAAAAATTAACAAGTGAACATAGATTTCTGGATACAAAATCAATATATTCATTCCTTTTTTAAAGATTTTATTTATTTATTCATGAGAGACACAACGAGAGAGAGTGGGGGGCAGAGACACAGGCAGAGGGAGAAGCAGGCTCCATGCAGGGAGCCCCATGTGGGACTTCATCCCGGGTGTCCAGGATCAGACCTTGGGCCAAAGGCGGCACTAAACCGCTGAGCCACCCAGGCTGCCCAATATATTCATTTCTAAATGAAAGCAACAATTAGCAGATGGCATCTTATTTTTTATTTTGTAAAGATTGATCTATTTATTTTAGAGAGAAGGAGAGAGAGAATCCTGAAGCAGCCTCGTTGCTGAGCACAGATCCTAACATGGGGCTTGATCCCAGAACCCTGAGATCATGACCTAAGCTGAAATCAAAAGCTGGCTATTCAACTAACTAAGCCACCCAGGCATCCCACAGATGGCATTTTAAAATAACATTTATGGGACGCCTGGCTGGCTTGGTTGGTGGAGCATCCACTCTTGATCTCAGGGCTGTGGGTTCAAGCCCCATTTAGGGTTTAGAGAATACTTAAAAACAAATCTTAAAAATATATAAATATGGGGCTCCTGGGTGGCTCAGTGGTTGAACGTCTGCCTTTGGCTCAGGGTATGTTCCTGGGGTCCTGGGATTGGGCTCCCTGTGGGGAGCCTGCCCTCCCTCTGCCTATGTCTCTGCCTCCCTCTGTGTGTCTGTGTGTCTCTCATGAATAAATAAATAAAATTTTTAATATGCATATATATAATAAAATAGCATTTAAAAATATCAAACACATAAGAACAAACCTAACAAAAGCTATGCAATAACACAGAGAAAAGCAAAGCAATATTGTTGAGATAAATTTAAAAAGACAAATACATGGAAAAAAGAACTGTGTTTCCAGATTGGCAGACTTAATATTTGAAATGTGTCAGTTCTCCCGATGGATCTGTAGATTCACTCTAAATCAAAAGGTTATTTTGTGGAATTTGATAAGCTCATTCTAAAATGTATATGCACGGTACACCTTAAACTTACACAGAGTTATATGTCAAGTATATCTCAATAAAGCTGGAAAATAAAAATTAAATGTATATGGAAACACAAAGCATCAAGAAAAGCCAAGGAGTGCCTGGCTGGCTCAGTTGGTGGACCATGTGACTCTTGATCTCAAGGTTGTAAGTTTGAGCCCCATGTTGGGTGTAGAGATTACTTAAAGATCTAAAAAAAATCTTTTTAAAAAATGAAGAAAGAAAAGCCAAGACACTCCTAAATAGGAACAAGGTGGGAGGATTTCCTCTATTCGGTTTTAAATTTTATTATGAAGCTAGAGTAATTGGGAATGCTGTGCAGTTGCCATAAGCATGAACAGAGACCAATGGATGGAAGAAATTGGGCAACCCAATATAGGGACCCACATTTGGACGATGCCAGAGATGGCATTATGGAGCAATGGGAAAGGTACTGTCTTTTCAATAATGGGACTGAGACAATTAAGTAATGCAGAAAAAGGAAATTCAGTATCTACCTCACATCACCCCAAATATCAATTCTAGGTGGATCATGGGTCTAAATATGAAAGGCAAAACATAAAGGTTTTAAAAGATAATACAGGAGTACATCAAGGAACAGATGGCATTCCAAAATAGGACCCAAAAAAGCACTAAAAGGGGCTCCTGTTTGGCTCAGTCAGTTAAGCTGTTAAATGCTGCCTTTGGCTCTGGTTATGATTTCAGGGTCCTGGGATCAAGCCCCACATCAGCTCCCTGCTCCACGAGGAGCCTGCTTCTCCCCCTGCCTCTGCTTGCCACTCTCCCTGCTTGTGCTCTCTGTCTCTCTGTTAAAAAAATAAAATATTTTTTTAAAAGCACTAACAATAATGGAAAAATTGATAACTGGGATTACATTGAAAAATAGTTCACGATGGGGATGCCTGGATGGCTAGTCAGTTAAGCGTCTGTCTTCAGCTCAGGTCATTATTCCAAAGTCCTGGGAAGGAGCCCCACATCAGGCTCCCGTCTCAGCAGGGAGTCTGCTTCTCCCTCTCCTTTTGTCTCCTCCCCTCTGCTCATGCTCTCTCTCTCTCTCAAATAAATAAAAATAAAATCTTTTTAAAAAGATAGTTCACCATGAAAAGAGCGAAAAATTAAGCCATAAGGTGAAGAAGACATTCACAATAAATAACCAACAAAGAGCTCAGATCCAGAAAATATAAAGAATTCCTAGAAATCAGTCATAAAAAGAAAGACAACCTAAAAGAAAACTGGACAAAATTTACAACAATAGACATTTACAAAAGAAGAAGTTTAAGTGGCAAATGAACATATCAAGAGATGGTCAACCTCATTAACCAATAGGAAAGGCAAATCAAAACCACAATGGAGGGCCACTTGGGTGGTTCATTTGGGTTAAGTGCCTTCAGTCCAGGTCATGATCTTGGGGTCCTGGGATGGAGCCCCCCTCCTGCCCCTGCCAAGCCCTAGGGTGACCTCCACATTGAGCCAGAGTCCCCTACTCAGCAGGACGTCTGCTTCTCCCACTCTATCTGCCCCCCAACCCCCACCCCTATCCTCTCTCTCTTTCAAAAAAACAAATAAAATCTTTATTTTTAAAAAGATCCACAATGAAAAAAAAAAAAGACCCACAATGGAGCAACGTCTGGGTGGCTCAGCGGTTGAGTGTCTGTCTGCCTTTGGCTCAGGGCGTGATCCTGGAGTCCCGGGATTGAGTCCCACATCCGGCTTCCTGCATGGAGCCTGCTTCTCCCTCTGCCTGTGTCTCTGCCCCTCTCTCTCTCTCTCTCTTTCATGAATAAAAAAAATAAAAAAATAAAAGCTTTCCGTCTCTTACTTAAAAAAAAACAAATATAATTTTGTTTCTTGTGTTTAATAATTGCATATCAAATTATGTAATGACATCTGTTTCGGCATTTGCATACAAATAATAGTTCAAATAAAAACCCAATTCAGGGACACCTGGCTGGCTCAGTAGATAGAGCATGTGACACTTGATCTCTGGGTTATGAGTTCAAGTCCCATGCTGGGTGTAGAGACTACTTAATAAAATCTTAAAAAAAAAAAATTTAGGAGAAAAAAATGTTAATTTCTTAGAGCTTAATAGTCACAAGAAACAAATTTTATTTAACATTTCCTTATTTGGGATCCCTGAGTGACGCAGCGGTTTAGCGCCTGCCTTTGGCCCAGGGCACGATCCTGGAGACCCGGGATCCAGCCCCACATCAGGCTCCCGGTGCATGGAGCCTGCTTCTCCCTCTGCCTGTGTCTCTGCCTTTCTCTTTCTCTCTCTCTCTCTGTGACTATCATAAATAAAAATTTTTTTAAAAAAAACATTTCCTTGGGATCCCTGGGTGGCGCAGCGGTTTGGCGCCTGCCTTTGGCCCAGGGCGCGATCCTGGAGACCCAGGATCGAATCCCACATCAGGCTCCCGGTGCATGGAGCCTGCTTCTCCCTCTGCCTATGTCTCTGCCTCTCTCTCTCTCTCTCTGTGACTATCATAAAAAAAAAAAAAAAAAAAAAAAAAAAACCATTTCCTTATTTACATATATTTGTTGGACAGAAATATGATGAATAATCACTAAAAATTATTTAAGCATAAAAATATTTTAGGATATGAGGCATCAGGCTGGCTCAGTCAGAAGACCATGAGACTCTTGATCTCAGGGTCATGAGCTCAAGCCCCATGTTGGGTATAAAGATTACTTAAATAAATTAATATAATATATATGCATGTATAAAATTCTATGGTGGTAATGCAATGAAATACAAGTTCAAAGACAAAAAAGAACTATAAAATTAGAGAAAAACATGCTTATGTCTTTTGTAAATGGTTAATGGTAGATCTCAGTTCTTGAAGACTCCACTGGAGTCTTTAATATTTTAAGAAGTGGCACACCTTTTACTTTTATTTTTTATTTTTTTCACCTTTTATTTTTAAATGTCAATATTTACAATACACCAATGGTAATAATTTAAACTGATGGAAAAAAGTTTGCCATCTACTTGAAAGTGTGAAGATACAAAATTTTAAAAAGGATTTTATGAACTACATAAGCAAAATAGTGAGAAGACTACTGCTTTTCAGGTATCTGAAAAGGAACTCAGGCAAATTGTGGCACCAAATTCAAGAATTCACAGAGCAGGATCCCCAAAGCTATGGTTTTAAGCAATATTCAACTCTTGTTATAAAATTTACAGTATTGATAAAAACTTCCTCGAAAATAGTTAAGTGAAAGTAGAATCATCTCCAGCGATCCCCAAGGCTGGCACAAAATCCCAAAAGGATAAATTTAAATACAAAATAAAATACTAGCCACACATCATTTTTTAAAGATTTTATTTATTTATTCATGAGAGACACAGAGAGAGAGGGGCAGAGACATAGGCAGAGGGAGAAGCAGGCTCCATGCAGGGAGCCTGATGTGGGACTCGATCCCAGGACTCCAGGATCATGCCCTGAACCAAAGGAAGACGCTCAACCACTGAGCCACCCAGATGTCCCAGCCACACATCATTTTTGAAAAATATAAAATACGAATTTTGGTGGGGAGTCAGTTGAGAACCTGTGCTTCCTTTCTTCCACCTCTCCAAGGGTGGTTCTCACTTTATGGTGGCAGGTGGCCTTCCTCTTTCCCAGGCCCTCATCCTCAGTTCTTTGATTCCCTTTCCTCCTCTGCCCCATGTCCAAAAGCTGGGATTCCTAGGGGCTAGAACCCAAAGTCTTGCTCTCTCTCTCCTGGTGAGTCCAGCCACTCATAGGCTTTAAATGCCACCTCTGTCCACTAAGTGTGGAGCATCATACCGATTTGGTGGTGGCCAGCAGCACCGGTGGTGAAAGAATTCACCCAAGGCAGAACAAAGAAGATAGAAGATTTTTTTTAAATACACTGCAAGGGCGCAGCCAGCAGGACAGCAAAAGAGAGTATCTGTGTGCCACGTGGCAGTAGTGAGGGACTATAGTTATAGGGTAGAGTGAGGGAATATGGCGATGTATGGAAATCTTCCCTTTTATTGGTAATCTTGGGAGCTGTGCCTGGTTTTAAGTAGCCCATTGGGGCATCCCTGGTGGCTCAGCAGTTTAGCGCCGCCTTCAGCCCGGGGTATGATCCTGGAGACCCGGGATCAAGTCCCACGTCGGGCTCCCTGCATGGGGCCTGCTTCTCCCTCTGCCAGTGTCTCTGCCTCTATCTCTCTCTGTGTGTCTCTCATGAATAAATAAATAAAATCTTTTTTTAAAAATAAATAAATAAAAAATAAGTAGCCCATTGGTCAGTTAGGGCCTATGGCTTAATGAGCTTATTTGCATTAGCTCTGTAGTCACTGTGGGCCCTTTTGCCTTGCTCAAGTTTCCATTGCTCAATCCTTTTGCCTAAAAGCAGCCTCTACACTAAGGACCCCCAAACCTATGCCTGCTGCCCAGATCCCCTGCCTGTTCCCTTTCCACTCCATCCACAAAGACCCTGCTGGGCCTCCAGGCTACCTCTCAGGTCTCAGGACAGGCTGTTTCCCCACCTGGAATGTTCACTCCCTCTTTCTACCCAACCCCTACCCTCCCTGGAGGTGAGAAACCAACTGCCCCGTCTGCTCCCCAACACATTGTGCTGGAATCATCATCAACAACCCTGAGCTCCTCCAATCCCCTGTGTTACCCTCTGAGCCTCCCAACAGGCTATTCCCTCTGCAGAAAACACTCTTGCCCATGATCTTCTATACTCATTCTTTGGATTCACATATGCCCTACTCCAGGAAGCCCTCCCATTCCCAGGCTAGCAGGTACTTCCTCTGGGCTCCCACAGTCCCCTGTGCCTCCTGGATCCCAGTTCTGATCACACTGGGCAGTAAATAATGGTTAATCTGTCCTCCCCCTGGACTGTGAGCCCCATGAGGCAGAGCGTTATGTCTCCACTGTGACCTCAGCATCATCCAGCCAGGCCTGGACACAGAGCTGGCTGGCATCAACCCTGGATGTAACCAGCTGAGGCCCGGGTTCTCCAGGGCATTCAGCATCTGGCACGGGCAGAGGGGCCTTCTGCATCTTCACCTTCTCATCGCCTCCACTTACTCTGGAAGCTAGAGCAAATTGAAATAAAACAAGGGATTAAATGCAGATGGGATTTACTGAAGATCTGGAGACCACGGGTGCATACAGGGAAATGTGACTTCCCTGAAGTAAGACTAGGAGCCAGGAACCCCCTGACCCTGGACCCCACCTTTTGTCAGCTCTCCAAGGGTGGGTCTCACTTCATGGGAAGATAGAAAACAATGGAACCGGTCCAGGCTGGTTCCTACAGGCAAACTGAGAACATCAGTGACCTCAGGAACTCCTCCCGAAGTCATGACCTGGCAGGACCAGGGAGCAAGGAGCTGAAGGGAGACAGGGTATTCTTTTTCTGTAGTCTGAAATTTTTAATGAGCTCATAATCCTCTACTATGTGTATAACTGACTATGAAAAATTATAGGAGATAAAGGCACTGAGTTCAGGCTGGCTGTTGTGCAGTTTGGGCACCACGCCCAGCTCACAGCAAACACCCAGAGCAAGATAGCAGCGAACTGTAGTGCCCTGTTGACTGTCTGCCAGGGTTGGCCATTAATCAGGCGATGCCCTTCATCCTCTGAGGGAGGCACTAATATACCATCCCCATTCTACTGAGAACAGGAATAGAGAAAGGTCATGTCACGGGCCCAAGGTTATATAGCTCAAGGCCAGCCCAAGGTCATATAGCTTAAGGCCAACGCGGTACTTGAACCCACGCAGCTCTCCGGCCCCACAGGACAGGTGAAGAGGAGGAGGAGGGCAGGGAGCAGTCAGTCCCTCTAGGGTTCTCCTCATCCCGCTCAGCTCCAACCCAAAGCAGACACCTGTGTGGCAGAGGGCGCCCCCGGGTGGAGCGGCAGAGCGAGCTCGGGGGTGCAAGGACACGTGCAGATGGGGGCAGAGCCGTTGCAAGGAGCGGGGGTACTTTCAGATTTTGGAAAGGTGGGGGTCAAAGAGGGGCTCCTTCATTTCGTCATCACCACCCAGAGCGACAGGTCTGTACTGGACAGATGGTGAGTAAGGATCTCTCAAACCCAGAGAAGGGACAGGGAGGGAGGGAGGGACAGGAGTGTAGAAACAGCCCAGAACAGTAAGCGCTTAGGACCTGCTGACCTTGAGGATCTTTCTTCTGCCCCTATTTCCTCTTCCATCAGTAATGTGAGGAGAGTAGGATTTGTGCATTTTGTTGGAGGAGCCCAAAAGGGATTCCCCAACCCAGCCAGGGACTGAAGGGGAGGAGTCACACTTGATATGTACTGAGCCTTTATTTATTTATTTATTTATTTTTTTTTTTTTTTTTTTTGTACTGAGCCTTTAAAGCTGCAGGTTCAAAGGTGGACAGAAAACCCAGCCCCTACCTTCACGGGCTTACCAAAAGGTTTTGTGTGTTGTGTGTGGGGTCAGTGCAGTATAGCACCTATACAGCATTTGATGGGTACTACATCTCTGGGAGTATTATGAGCCCATTTACCAAAGACAAAAACTGAGAGATTGAATAACTTGGCCAAAATCACACAGAGACATGGCAGTGGCAGGGCATAGCTGCGTTCAGCTGACTTCTGTTCCCAGAAGTTCCCTCCAAAACTCAAATTTGGACTTCCGTGTCATCCCCACACCACACCACCTCCCCAAACATTTCCTGTTCATTCTGTTCTCTTTTTTTTTCTTCTTTTTTAAGTAAGTTCTATGCCCTACATGGGGCTTGAACCTAGGACCCGATCAAGAGCCATATACTCTACCCACTGAGTCAGCCAGGTGCCCTTTCCTGTTCCTTCTGAATGCAAAGCTTTTAAGCTAGCTCCCTTGCTGCCCTGGCTTCAACTAACCAATTTTTTTTTTAAGATTTTATTTATTTATTCATGAGAGACACACAGAGAGAGAGAGAGAGGCAGAGACATAAGCAGAGAGAGAAACAGGCTCCATGCAGGGAGCCCAATGTGGGACTCTATCCCAGGACTCCAGAATCATGCCCTGGGCCTAAGACTCAACCACTGAACCACCCAGGCCTCCCTCTAACCAACCAAATCTTAAGACGCTGCCCTCCACCCTTCTTCCACTCCCCAGTCTCCACCAACCGGCCGAACCACATATTTTCCTCCACCAAGACAGCTCTTGCTTTATGAGAATTCCAAAGTCAGCTGCTGAAACTGGGACATTTTTATCTCATTTAATGTGTCTTCCTGATCAGGTGCCACATCAACAGGGTGCCCAGGGGTGAGGAAGATGCCCTGTTCCCACCCTCATCCAGCTTTGGGCTTGGAAGTACACCCAGTGTCAGGCAAATGATCACAGATGGGTAGTTTTAAGAGCCTTGGCTTCAAGTGGAGAGTGGACCAGAAGAGGATCCTGGGAGCCTGGAGCTCTGGGAGGGGACTAGGGTGAACCCAAGAGGGGAGAGCAGAGTGAAACCAATGCTGTAGGCATAAGGAACCAGACTTCCATGACTTGACATTTGAAATGAGGAAGTTATGGTGTCCAGCTGGCTCAGTTGGTAGATCATGTGAGTGATCACATTTCAAGGTTGTGAGTTCGAGCCCCATATCAGGTTTGGGGACAACTTAACAAAATAAATAAATAAAATGAAAAGAGGAACTTCTCAATTAAGTGAAAGATGTAGTGCTGTCTGCAAAACTGAAATATCCCAGAAATTAATCCAAAGGGAAAATGGATGGCTTTGCATCAAACCCATTCACCAAGGGCAGCCCGGGTGGCTCAGTGGTTTAGCGCCACCTTCAGCCCAGGGCCTGATCCTAGAGTCCCAGGATGGAGTCCCACGTCGGGCTCCCTGCAAGGAGCCTGCTTCCCCCTCTGCCTGTGTCTCTACCTCTCTGTGTGTGTATGTCTCTCATAAATAAATAAAATCTTTAAAAAAAAAAAAGCCATTCACCAAAATACCTCCCCGGAATTAAATCAAGTGAACCAGAGTGGCAAATATGGATATAAACTAATCTCAAAAACGGAAGAAAAAGGCTAGTTTTTTAATCTGCAAAGGAATACTTTCCCAAGTATGGTGTAAGGATGCACAGATATGTGTAAAAGATAAAAACCAAAAAAGATATCTCAGGCACCGAGATATTACCTGTAAGAGAGCAGTGCCCTGGGAGAGGGAGGGAGTGAGGAATATAACATTTAGGAAGGGACACAAGAGACCCCAGTTCCCTCGGGAACATCTTATTTCTCTAAAGAAATAAATGGTTAAAACTAAAATGTAATAAAAGTGGGTGTGCACACACAGTTGAGCAAGGCAATTTCTCTGAACCTGTCCTGTCTCTGTATTTGAAATAATTCTTTCTAAAACAGAAGAAAGCGTGGCTGGTAGGGAGCCCACTGATAAATGGGTACAGACATGGAGGGGAGGGGGCCGCGTCCATGAAGACCTGCAATTTTATTGTCCTCCGCCTTTGGTTGTCTTCCTATTGTGGATTTGTGGGAGCAGTGCCTTATTTTTTTACTACCACCCCATCTCCCTAGCGTCCCTTCCACTCCCCACAGTTTATGGTCATAGAAGATATATGAAAACAAAACAAAACAAAAGAAGGTATATAAGAGCAGAGAATGGGGTGCTATGGAAGAGGGATGGGATCTGGGGATGGGATGAGGGAACAGCAGTAGAAGATTTATGAAAAAAGAAAAGCACAGTGGGACACCTGGCTGGCTGGCTCCGTCTGTAGAGCATGTGACCCTTGACCTCTCGAATCCTGAGTTCAAGCCCCACATTGGGCATAGAGCTTATCTTAAAAAAAATTTTTTTAAACAAAACCAAAATATAAAAATCACAAAGCTTCCAAATAGTGTCATTTTTTTAAAAGATTTTATTTATTTATTCATGAGAGACACAGAGAGAGGCAGAAACACAAGCAGAGGGAGAAGCAGGCTCCCCGCAGGGAGCCCAATGGGGACTAGATCCCAGGACCCCAGGGATCATGCCCTGAGCTTAAGGCAGATGCTCAACCGCTGAGCCACCCAGTCGTCCCCAAATAGTGTCATTTAGACCAAGTTCCCAAACCAGGGCTTGATACTTAATCTAACTGCAGTTTTAGCCTCCCCAGAAATACAGACTTACCCCAACCTCCCCCAGAAATGTAGACTTAACCAGTCAGTCAGGGACTTTTCAATTAGCACCATGAGTCTGCCACTTGGACCCTCTCCAGTCTCCAAAGAAAGATGAGGTAATCTCCACGATAAGACCCTTGCTTTTCTCCTAAGGGAAAGCCACCGTGCCCAAAACGATGGAATGAGGCTAATAACTTGCTTGCCCCACCCTTCTTCTGTAAAAACCTTCCATTTTGTACATTTCTGGGGAGCACCCCTGTATTTGCTGATTGATGAATCATTTAATAAGGCCAATTAGAGCTTTAAATTTTACTGAGTTTAATTTTTGTTACTTAACAGATTAATGAATATTGCTGCTTTGCTTCCTGTGACACAGTCAATTCCCAGATGTTACTCACAGCCAAGGGTGCTCTTAGAATCTAGGGAAGCACCAGGGCAGGGGTGCCAGGAAGGAAGCAAGACTCATCCTTAACTTCTCCTTTTGCCCAGTTCTGGGTGCTGGGTTGGGAGGCTTTGAGGGAGGGGAAGGCTAGGAGAAGAGAGAATCAGGGGGAAGGTGTGGGAGCCAGAGAGCAGAGCGGGTGGATCCTGGCTTATCCCCACACAAGTCAAGTTCTAAAACCATAAGGCTTGGAGGATCCCAAGCAAAATAACTGCCCCCACCCAGCAATTTCCAGAACCCACCTACTCAGCCTGCTGGACCCCTAGGGATGGCAGCCTCTAGAGTGATCTAACAAAACGCATTCAGTAGGAGCTGAACTTAAAGAGAGTCACTCTCCAACCTCACCCAGCCCAGATCAGAGGGTATCTGAGAAGTAGCTGGTAGTGGAGAGGGGTCAACTGTCGGCCACCCAGGGTGAAGAGAGACTGGGATCCACCAGGGATGATTCCACTACTGTGAAATCTATTTTGGGAACCAGACTTTTTTGCTCTTTAGACTCAAGAATTTGGAAACCTTGATTGCTCCTTACACAAATTTGAGAATACTAACAAATTGTATTCATTCATTCAACAAAATATTTATTGGGCACCTACTGTGTGCCAGACACTGGGAAGTCCCCACCCTTCATGAAGAAGGCAGAATAAAAATGTAAATGCAGGGCACCTGGGTGGCTCAGTGGTTGAGCATCCACCTTTGGCTCAGGTCATAATCCTGGGGTCCTGGGATCTAGTGCTGCATTAGGTTCCCAGTAGGGAACCTCTTTCTCTCTCTTCCTCTGTCCCTGATTCTCTCATGAATAAAAAAGTAAAATCTTTTTTAAAAATGTAAATGCGTATATACATGCTCAGGCTATGATGAAATTTTTTATGTGTATAACAAACACATTCAAAGAGTCCTATATGCCAGGCACTATGTTAAGTGCTTTAAAAACTTGTTTCATATTTGTTAAATGCCTTATTTATCAAATTGGAGCAGGGTTTGGGGTTGAGAGAGAGACAGCTAATCCAGTTTGTGTGGTCTGGGAAAGTCTCATGTGGACAGAACTGGCCTTGAGCTGAGAACAGAAAATGAGCCAACTTCAATCTCCAGATCAAACATTTTAGCCTGAGAGCTAGTACAAAGGCCCTGAGGCTGGCTTTGGTGTTCAAGAAACTGAAAGAAGGGGACACCTGGGTGGCTCAGCGATTTAGTGCCACCTTCAGCTCAGGTCGTGGTCCTGGGGTCTTGGGATCGAGTCCTGCAATGGGCTCCCCGCACGGAGCCTGCTTCTCCCTCTGCCTCTGTCTCTGCCTCTCTCTCTCTCTGTGTGTCTCTCATGAATAAATAAAATCTTTTAAGAAATAAAAAAAAGAGGGGATCCCTGGGTGGCGCAGCGGTTTGGCGCCTGCCTTTGGCCCAGGGCGCGATCCTGGAGACCCGCGATCGAATCCCACATCAGGCTCCCGGTGCATGGAGCCTGCTTCTCCCTCTGCCTATGTCTCTGCCTCTCTCTCTCTCTCTCTCTCTCTCTGTGACTATCATAAATAAATAAATAAAAATATTTAAAAAATAAATAAATAAAAGAAAGAAAGAAAGAAATTGAAAGAAGGCCAGTGTGAGTGGAGTTTCATGAGCAGAGAACAGAGTGAGCCAAGATGATGTCAAACTTTGCAGCCAGTGGACAGATTCTGAAGAGCGTTGTAGGCCATCAGTTGAGGCTTGAGTTTTATTACCAGGGTAGTGGTTAAGTCTTGTCTTGGAGTCTTTTTAGAATCTTGGAGACTTGGAAGTTTTCTTATCTATAAGATCTTGTAAAAAAATAAATAAAGGGAAACCTCACTAAAATGAAGTCGGGAGGTTGGACGGGGAGAGCTCTCACACCCTACCACTCAAAGTCAATTACATATCCAACAGGAAGAGAAGAACCTTGCCCTTGCCCACTTTACTACACTGGAGGGAGAGAAGAAGACTTTGATGAAGTTCTGGAATATAGGTGAGGTCCGGAGCCGACGACCAAGAAAGAATTCTTGAGTCTTTGGTGCAAAATGGTAGTTTTATTAAAGCCTGGGGACAGGACCCGTGGGCAAGAAGAGCTGCTGCCCTGGGCCTGTGAGGGGTGCTAGTTATATACCCGGGAGTCGGGAGGGGTTTGAGGATACTGCACTCTCTAAGGAATTTTGGAAGCAGGGTTTCCAGGACCTTGAGGGGGTAGCTATTGTTGGGAAAAGGGCACTTATTACCGTCTAATAAAGCCGGAGTCATGAGACCCTGCAGATGTATATCAGTGGGCCATGTGTTTGGGGGATGATTGCCAACATGTGTCTT
The DNA here is from genome assembly GCF_048418805.1 of Vulpes vulpes. Taxonomy (NCBI): domain Eukaryota; kingdom Metazoa; phylum Chordata; class Mammalia; order Carnivora; family Canidae; genus Vulpes; species Vulpes vulpes. The sequence goes on from NC_132780.1 coordinate 9,928,962, forward strand.
GGGGGGTAGAGATAAAGGAAATTTCTTTTTTTTTTTTAAGATTTTATTTATTTATTCATGAGAGAAACACAGAGAAAGAGAGAGAGAGAGAGAGAGAGGCAGAGACACAGGCAGAGACACAGGCAGAGGGAGAAGCAGGCTCCATGCAGGGAGCCCAATGTGGGACTCGATCCCAGGTCTCTAGGATCACACTCTGGGCCGAAGGCAGGCACCAAACCACTGAACCACCCAGGGATCCCTGAGAGATAAAGGAAATTTCTAAAGGAATTTGTATATGTGAAAGTAGACTCACAGGATCCTGGGGGTTGGGCTTAGGTTGCCCTTTGCCCTTAGCAAAGTATGAACATTAAGGCTGTTGAGTCCCTGCCTGTTTCAGGGATTTGTCAGTGTGCTGCCTGGGGCTTGTGCTTTGTCCTCAGCTAGCCCTGTTCCCCATCTTGGCTCCTCCCCACCTGGATAGCCCAGCCAATGACAGGCAGTCACAACCAGCCAGAGAGGAGCCACTATACTTCCAACTCCCAGTTTGTTCCAATGAATTTTTTGTTTAAACAGCCTTCCTGGGCTCCTGGGTGGCTCAGTGGCGGAGCCTCTGCCTTTGGCTCAGAGTGGATCCTGGGTCCTGGATCCCATTCTACCCCAAGGGAATTTGCTTCTCCCTCTGCCCATGTCTCTGTGTCTCTCATGAATAAATAAATACAAACTTAAAAAAATAAAAAATAAAATAAAATAAAATAAATAAGCAGCCTTCCCAACGCCCCCACCCCTTCCTCTATAAAAGAGCACACCTTGGCTTTGTTCTCTGGATTTGCCTATCTGTGCTTTGGCGGTTGCTGCTTTCCCTGTAATGCGATTCTCTGCTAATCCCAAATAAAGCCATATTTTGCTAATAAAATAATTGGAAGTTTTATTTTTAAATTTAACATTTGTAATCAAAGTCACCTTAAAACATTAGACTCTTAGGACGGGTGCAGTCTTCTAATTTCTATCTTAGGCCAGAGCTGCTTCCCTCAAAAAGCTGGCCACAATGCTCCCTGCAGTCTCCTCTGGTCTTGATTCTAGCCTCTGACATCCAAGGCGTGTGCCCTGAAACCAGGGAAGGAGAAATGAGAAGGGTAGCCTACACTTTGTTGCCACAAAATAGGTGCAACATTTGCTAGAGTTCCTTAGTTCCTCCTTTGCCTTGTTCTGGAGGGTTCCACAAGGTCCCCAAACCAACCTCTAACCTTTCTGGCCACTGGAGCTTTAGTCTTGAGACAGCCAACAGGCATCTCAAACTTAATTAAACCAAATGAGAATTCCTGATTTCCTGACTTCCTGCAAAACCTGTTCCATTCTGCTTCCCATAGGTTCCCTCATCTCCTTTTTCGCCTCTAGAAAAGGCATCACCATCTTTTTCCACTTGCCCAAGGCAACAAAACTAGGAGTAGGGGGAAAAAATCGTTTCACTAGAAAACATCCTCTTAGGTTATCAAATCCCTGTTTTGTTTCCTGTCTTATGCAATAGTCTCTTCTCTCTCCTATAATAGGCTTCTAGAAGAAAACCTCTCCTTACCTAACACCAGAACGGTTTCTATTTAACAGGTTGACCTTGATTCCTTCCTTTACTGCCAAACGTAATTTGTCAGCAAATCTGGCAGGCTCTACCTCCAAGTACACCTCAAATGTATCCATTTCTTTCTCTCCCCACTGTCTCCCACTCTACTCCAAGCCACCAGCATCCCTTGCCTGGACTTCGCTCACCCTAGATTCTTGGCTTTTTCTCCACCTGCTCCCCAGTCGCCCACAACTCATTCACTAGGGGGTAGCCAAAAATATCTTTCTAAGTGCAAAAAGAAAACTAATCTGGGAGGTGGTGGGCCATAATCAGTGCCTGGGGTGGGAGAGGGGGTAGTTGACTGGGAAAGGGCATGAGGGAGATTTCTGGAAAGATGGTAACTGTATCCTATAGGAGTCAGGGACACATAGAAATAAGCAGTTGTTAGGATGTCTGGGTGGCTCAGCAGTTGGGCATTACCTTTGGCTCAGGGCGTGATCCCGGAGTCCTGCTTTGGGCTCCCTGCAAGGAGCCTGCTTCTCCCCCTGCCTATGTCTCTGCCTCTGTGTGTGTGTGTGTGTGTGTGTGTGTGTCTCATGAATAAAGAAATAAAATCTTAAAAAAAAAAAAAAGAAATATGCAGTTGTTGAAAGGCATCTTAAACACGCTTAAGATTTGTGCACTTCACTGCATGTAAATTTACCTGGGAAATGCTCGGAAAACAAATATTGAACTCCAGCAAATGATGCATGCTGCTGTGTTCAGAAGTGAAGTGTACTGGCGCCCGCAACTGTCTGAAATGCATCCAAAAAAATAAGATGGGTGGATGGGACAAGATGAATAGGTAAGCAACACAGCAAGGATAGTAAAATGTTACTGGTGGAATCTAGGTGGTAAATATACAGGTGTCTACTATACGTTTGAAAGTTTTCATAATAAAATGTTTAATGAAAGTACAAAGCAAACTAAGTAACTGTTTTGCTGGAAACCCTGCACCTGCTTCCTTTTGCAGGAGAAATACAATGCTGGTTGTTTTCCAGGTCCCTGCATACCCCCGGGGGATGATTTCATCTCCCACATTCAATCTTCCAATGCAACAAATATTTATTGAGCACCTACTGTGTGTACAGCTTTGAACCAAACAGCCTGGACCTGACATTGTAACTGTCTTCCACAATGAGCTCACTGCCCTGGCAAACCTTTGAACAACTTGAAATTATTGTAATTTGTTACTGCATTTGCATATCAATGAGCTCAGGGAAGGCCAAGCCCTTCTCTCTTACCTGCATCTCCAGGTCTAGACAGTCTTGTTTATAGTTGGACCTCGGTGACAATCGGTTGAGAGAATATTAGCTAACCTTTACGTGATGACTTGGTATATACGCACCTGGCCCTGTCTGTAGTTGTTTACACGTGAACCTATTAATCCTGAAACGATCCCCATTCTACAGGGGTTAACAGAGGCACCCAGGAGCTAGGCCGTGAACTCAACGGTCTGGCCTCAGACAGCATGTTCCCAACCACTAGACGAAACTGCTAAGTGAAGGAATGAGTCCATCAATCATTCAGAATGGCTGGAGTTCAAATCCCAGCTCTGGCAGCTTGTTGGCCGTGGCCTGGGGCCAACCGATTTATCTCCCCAACCTCGGATTCCTTACTGTTGAAGGTCAAGTCCTCCTCCTGCTTTACCGTAAGGAGGTTAAGATGCTGCAGGAAACTGGCTCAAAGGCGCGCACAGGCGCACGCGAAGTCCCACCCGGACAGGCGGGAGCCGGGGAGGGCGGCGCGGGCTCCCCGCTTCGGACACGGGGTGTGGCCTCCTGGAGGCAAAGTCTCCGGCTTCCAGGTTCCTCCAGGGGGCCCACGCCCTACCTGGGGCCCTAAGCGCTGTCCCCGCCCCGAGCCTGGGGGACCCAGTAGCCATCCGTGCGCCAGCGGGTCCCCGCACCAGGCGGACCCGGCGGGGCGCGAATCCGGCCCGGAGGTCGCGGGAGGGGCTGGCTGCCCCGCCCCCCGCGCCCCGCCGCGCCCCGAAGGAGCCGCCCGGCCCCCGCCCCCGACCCCGACTGGCCCGGCCTCGTGGAGCGTCCGGCAAGCGGGAGAAGGAGCCGACCTGCCCGATGGAGGCGGCCGGCACCTGGACGCTGGGGCTGGCGCTGCTGCTGCTGCTGCTGGCGCTGGCGCGGCCCCGGACCCGCGGCCACCTGCCCCCCGGGCCCCCGCCGCTGCCGCTGCTCGGGAACCTCCTGCAGCTGCGGCCCGGGGCGCTGTACTCGGGGCTCCTGCGGGTGAGGGGCCGCGGGGACGCCCCGGCTGGGGCGGGGGCCAGGGCCCAAGAGGACGGGGCCCCAGGGCAGGGAGGCCTTGGGGCATCCTCGGGGAGGCAGGCCGCGGGTGCAAGGGCAAAGGGACTAGGGGTGTCCTGGGGCGGAGGGGGGTGGGGCGGGGGCAGCGCTCCAGAGCTGAGGGGGCCCAGTGGAAGGGGGTGCTGGGGAGAGAGGACCCCGGGATGCGGCCCGGCCGAGAGGGGCAGAGACCTCTGCCCGCGAAATCCTGGAGAGGATGAGCCGGGAAGCAGGGCCCAGCGGCAGGGGTACGGGGCAGAGGGGTCCACAGAATCCCTGGGATGTGATAGAAGCGGGAGATTAAAGCGGGAGGCCGCAAGCTGGTGCTGGGATGCTGGCGGGTTTATCCCTGGGGGAGAGGTAACTGGGGAGGGGCCGAGAAGAAAAGGGAGGAGGGGGAGGCTTGGCTGGAGGGTTCCAGGTGCAAGTGTGCTGAGGATCTGGGCGCCGCAGTCCTGTGGGGCTCAGCTAGGAGGGAGCTGGGAGGTCCCGGGACAGCGGGGAAGGAGCGGGGAGGAAGACCGAGGGAGGCAGTTCTAACCTTTGGGGGGCTGGGGGCAGAGGTCTCTGTCAGAAGGAGTCTGGTGGGGGGAGCTTCAGGACATGGGGAAAGGGATGGGGGTCTTGGGGAAAGATGGGGCAGGTGCCCACATTATCCACTCCAGAATTTGAAGGTTTAGCAGAGTGATTTAAAAAAAGGGGGGGAGGTGGCTAGTTTTGAGGTAGAGGCAGAGCTGAGGCTTTAGGAGAAGCCAGAGTCTCAGGTGTCTTATTTTTGCTGCATATGTCTAAGTTGGGGGGTAGGGGTGGTTCTGGGTTGTCCCAGGGTCCAAACTTGGGGCTCTGTAGGAGGTAAGGGATTGGGGCTTTATTGGTGGAAGGGACCTGGGAGCCTGATGCAAAAAGAGAACTGAGCCTCCTGAGGGGGCTATTTCTGTCTGGGGGTGGGGCAGTTTCCTCTTAGATGTCTCATCCAGTGACAGGGCCATGATGGGGACATCTAGACAGAAAGAGGCAATAGGCCTGCCCCTCAAAACCCGCCCCATATCCCTCTCTGCCCGCAGCTGAGTAAGAAGTATGGCCCGGTGTTCACCGTGTACCTGGGACCCTGGCGGCGCGTGGTGGTCCTGGTTGGGCGCGAGGCTGTGCAGGAGGCCCTGGGAGGTCAGGCCGAGGAGTTCAGTGGGCGGGGGATGTTGGCAACGCTGGACGGGACCTTTGGCGGCCATGGTGAGTCATGAGCAGAGCTGGGGACTGCTGGCTCCTTCGCTCAGAGCCTGCCACCACTTACTGGTGTGACTTCTGTGCATGACTTAGTGTCTCTGGGCCAGTTTTCCTCATCCATCAAGTGGGGTGATGATACTGCCTATTACAAAGAGTCATCCTGAGGATTGAATGTGGCCTGGGTGTGGTGTGGTGGTGTTCTCACTGCTCCAGGTGAGGAGCCCAGGACTGGGAGGCACAGGGAGAGCTTTCTAGGCACTCGTAATGGGTGGGAACACGTAATGTGTAGAAATGAATTTCAGCTAAGCCTGAAAGTAGAAGCCTGGTGTTGGGGGCACTGTGGGGACACAGCTGTGACCAAGAGCTTGTTGGCCAGTGGGGAGAAAGTCCTGTGCCAGGCTGGGATGGGGGAAGGTAGAGGGGTCAGGGCCAAGGTAAGGAAGCCCTGAGATTACTGGAACCAGAGGAGGTGTCTGCCCCAGCCTGTTTGATAGGAGATGTCCAGGGAATCTTGAAAGACAGGTTGTCTGAGCGCCGACTCCTAGGAGTGAGAAGGGTGTTCCAGGCAGAGAAGTAAAAAACCCTGGAGGTGAGAGAAGCAGCAATCATTCATTCAGTTGACAAAATCTGTTTTAAAGACTTTATTTATCCATTCACAAGAGACACAGAGAGAGAGAGGCAGAGACACAGGCAGAGGGAGAGGCAGGCTCCATGCAGGGAGCCCGACGTGGGACTCAATCCCAGGACTCCAGGATCACGCCCTGAGCGGAAGGCAGATGCCCAACTGCTGAGCCACTCAGGCGTCCCCCAGTTGACAAATTTTTATTACGCCTGACCCTATAGTGGTTACTGGGGACACAGAGGTGACCAAGACAGATGTGGTGTCCTGTCTCACTATAGGAGAGATAGGCTTGTCCTAGGCCTGGAGGGAGGAAATAGAATTCTAAAATGAGAGGTACAGCTCTGAACACAGGACACAGGGAACTGTACTGGCCCAGGTGGAGGGAGGAGAGGAGGCCTGGGAGGAATCAAGGTAGGCTTCTCGGAGGAGATGGCAATCCCAATGAGACCTGAGGATGAATGGAGTTAGTTGAGTGAGGATGGAGAGGTGAGTGATCCAGGCAGAGGCAACAGTAGAGGCAGAGGCCTCGAGGGGGGATCCTGATACCACTGAGGAAGTGAGAAAAAGCCAGAGCAATTGTAGCTGGGTGAGTAACAAAGCTGGTGAAATGGGTCGGTCACGCAGGGCCTGAGTCACACCAGAGTGCTCAGCTTTGGGATTTTCTATAGATGGAGGGAGGGGAGTCATAAGCAAGATCCTCAGGTCACTGTGCAGGAGCCTGGAGAGGAGACTGTGCTGTCCTGGGGCTGGGGGTGTGGGGAAGGGAGGGGGTGGTTGGAAGAGGCATCCAGGGCTCTCTGGCCAGGGACCAGGGGACAGTGGGCTGAGACAGGAAGGAGGAGAGGTGCTGAGGCCAGTTGGGGACACACTGGGAGAGTGGACGGGGGACACCCTGGAGGAGGCTTCCAGGAGGCCACTAGGGTATGGCATTGTCCACTTGGGACCTTGAGCTCAGAGAAACAAGGTTTGTCCAGAGCAGACCCTTAGCTAAAGGACAACAGTCCATCCTCCTCTCTCCTGGTTCAGCTTCCAAATGATGTGGGGCAGGGGGCCCAGGAGCACTCTGTAAGTGTTGGGAAGGAAGGAAGGAAGGAAGGAAGGAAGGAAGGAAGGAAGGAAGGAAGGAAGGAGGGAGGGAAGGGTGCTGGGTGGTTCAGTAGGTTAAGCATCTGCATCTACCTTCAGCTTGGGTCATGATCTCTGGGTCCTGGGATTGACCCCTGCATCAGGCTCCCTGCTCAGCGGGAAGTCTGCTTCTCCCTCTGCCTCTCCCCTGCTCAATCTCTCTCTCTCTCTCTCTCAACTCAAATAAATAAATTCTTTAAAAAAAAAAAAAAAAGGAGGAGAAAGGAAGAGGAAGATGGATGGATGGATGGATGGATGGATGGATGGATGGGTGGGAGAAGTTTTCACTCATCCTGGTTCATCACAGATCACAAGGAGCCTGGATAATCTCAGTTACCAGCTTCCCAGGAGAATGTCCCCTTCTGCCCCAAGGGTAGGCATTTATTGAGCACCTACTGAGTCCTCAACCCTGGCTAGGCTGGCATGGACTCAGGACAGGGCCTGCAGAGGCCCCGGCCCACCCCACCAGGTCACCTCACTGGGAAGGAGTAGTGCTGGGGAATGGGGAGAGGGGCCAGTCCATCCTTGAGTCTAGCCTTCTGTACAGGGGTTTTCTTCTCCAATGGGGAGCGGTGGAGGCAGCTGAGGAGATTGACCACGCTGGCCCTGCGGGACCTGGGCATGGGGAAGCGAGAAGGCGAGGAGCTGATCCAGGCCGAGGCCCAGCGTCTGGTGGAGGCATTCCAGGGGACGGAAGGTCAGCAGGGTGGGGTGAGCCCGGGGTCCCCTGGGGTGCCCCTGAGCGTGGGGAGGGCCTTCCTTCCGGGGCTCTGCTCACCACCACTGGCTCCTCCACCTTCTGTCTCTGTCCTCCCGTCTCCCGGGGAATCTCTGTGTCCCCAGTACTGTCACTTCACTCTTTCTGTTTCATTTCTTTCTCTATTCTTCTGCTTTTCTCTCCTGTAGGTCTGTCTCTGTCTTTGTCTCTCCTCGTCTGGCTCCGTATCTGTCCTTTGGCCCAGTCTTTCCAGCCTGTCTCTCTTGCATGTCTGTTTCTCTGCGTCTTTCCCTGTGGCTCTGTCCGTCTTTCTTGCCCTGTCTGTCTCTCTGGATGCCTGTCTCCTTCCAGTCCCCCTCTCCATCACGGCCCTCCTCTCTGCCCTCTCCCCCCAGGACGCCCATTTGACCCCTCCCTGCTGCTGGCTCAGGCCACCTCTAACATCATCTGCTCCCTCACCTTCGGCCTCCGCTTCCCCTACGAGGACAAGGAGTTCCAGGCCGTGGTCCAGGCGGCCAGCGGCACAGTGCTGGGGGTCAGCTCCCCCTGGGGCCAGGTAAGCGGGTGGGGCCCCTCTCCAGCCACCTTCCCCAGAGGTTCCTGCCACGGTGTCCAGGTGACCCCCAGAGGGGCCCTCCACGCTGGTGCAGGACCAGGCCCCAGGGGAACCGCTGCCCTTCTCCCCACAGACCTACGAGATGTTCTCCTGGCTCCTGCAGCACCTGCCCGGCCCCCACACACAGCTCCTCAGCCACTTGAGTGTCCTGGCCACCTTCGCCGTCCAGCAGGTACAGCGACACAAGGAGAGCCTGGACACCTCGGGCCCCCCACGCGACGTTGTGGATGCCTTCCTGCTGAAGATGGCAAAGGTAGGGAAAGGTCAGGGTCGGGGGCCTTCTGAATGAGGCTGGTGGCTTGGCTGGTCCCAACTCCCGGATGGCTGGGAATCTATCAGGCCTCCCTCTCTCTCTTCTTCCCCCTTTCTCCCTCTCTCTCTCTCTGACCTTATGCCCCTGTGCAGGCTCCACGCCCAGTGGCCTGCCACCAGCAATCCTCCATGTCACTGTACCCCACCCCCACAGGACATGTCATGTCAAGTAGAATCATTTAATTATGGAACCTGGCAATATCAAATTATAGGAATAAAGTCCACTTCCTTAATTATATTAGAACAGGGGCGCCTGGTGGCCCAGTCAGTTAAGTGTCTGCCTTCACCTCAGGTCATGATCACGGGGTCCTGGGATCAAGCCTCTCATTGGGCTCCCCTCCCTGCTAGCAGGGAGTCTGCTTCTCCCTCCCTCTCAGCCGCTCCCCCTGCTGTGCTCTCTCTGCGTGTCAAATAAATGGATAAAAAAATTCTTAAGATTTTATTTATATATGGGAGACAGAGAGAAAGGCAGAGGCAGAGGGAGAAGCAGGCTTCCTGCGGAGAGCCCAATGCGGGACTCGATCCCAGGACCCGGGAATCACGCCCTGAGCTGAAGGCAGATGCTCAACCGCTAAGCCACCCAGGCATCCCAAACATTTTATTTTAAAGTAATCCACACCCAAACGTGGGACTCAAACTTACAACCCCAAGATTAAGAGTTTCACATCTGAGGAAAAAAAAAAAGTTTCCCACGCTCTTCCCACGGAGCCAGCCAGGCGCCCCTGCCTTTGCCACTTTTAAGTGTCAAGTTCAGTAGTGTTAATTCCATCCACAATGTTGTGTAGACAACTCTTTATGGTTAAACAGCAGCTCCCCAGTCCCCCTCCCCAGCTCCTGGCAACCACCTTTCTGTCTCTGAATTTGCCAACATTAGGGACCTCATTATTTAGCCTTTTGCAACTGGCTTATTTCCCTTAGTGAGATGTCCTCAAGGTTCATCCAGGTCGTAGCAGATGACAGCATTTCCTTCCTTTTTAAGACTGAATCCTTATTCCACATTTGGCTTACCCATTCATCCCTCAGTGGCCACTTGGGGTGCTTCCCCCTTTTGGCCCTTGCGAATAATGCTGCAGTGAACATAGGTGTACAGATACCCCTTCGAGACCTTGCTTCCCACTTTCTGGGGTACATGCTCAGAAATGGGATTGCTGGATCACATGGCAATACTATTTACATTTTTTAAGGAACCTGATACCATTCTCCATAGCAGCTGCACCATTTGGAGCCCCATCGTTGGTGACAGGGCTCTAGTTTCTTCACTTCCTAACCACATGTCATTCTCTGTTTGTTTTGTATAGCGGCCGTGCTCTTTCATTTGCAAAAACATTGCAACCAAAAAGAACTAATATATCAGGAGTCCACTTCCCCACTTGCCCAAACATTTATACAAACCCCCTGACAAAGCTTGAACTTGCTGCGTTGCGCTCCGGGCGTGGCTGTGCGGTCTCTGTTCCCTGTGGCCTGAGTTCTCTGAGCCCCTCTGCCTGGTTTCTCCCAGGAGGAGCAAGACCCGAACACAGAACTGTCGGACAAAAACTTGCTGATGACGGTCATTTATCTGCTATTCGCCGGGACGGTCACCGTCAGCACCACGGTCCGCTACACCCTCCTGCTTCTGCTGAAGTACCCTCAGGTCCAAGGTAGGAGGCTTGTGCACCAGTCAGCCTTGGGGACGGAAGTGAGGGCTCAAGAGAAAGAATGTTCAGGAGAACGAACAGCCTGATCCAGAGCCTAGAAGCGAGAATGAGCCCAGCATCGGGGATGTGTAAAGAGCCAGAAGCTGGGGGGCTGCTGGTTGCAGTTTGAGGTGTAGTAAAGTGAGAGATGAGGCAGGAGGGGTGCTGGTGGCTCGGTCGGTTAGTGTCTACTTTGGGTTCAAGTAATGATCTTGGGGTCCTGGGATCAAGCCCCATGTCTGGGTCCCTGCTTAGTGGGAAGCCTGCTTCTCCCTTTCCTTGCCTGCTGCCCCCCTGCTTGTGCTCTCTCTCTCTGTGTCAAATAAATAGGTAAAATCTTTTTAAAAAGAAAAGAAGACAAGAAAAGAGGCAAGAGACCTCTCAGGGCTGTGTCGCCTTGGTGGTACCTCATTTGCCTGATCCTGAGCAATGGGGAGCCATGGAAAGATGCTGAGGAGGGGAGAGCAGGGTCAAATTAGCATTTTAGAAAAATCCTTTGGGCTGAAAGAGGTAAGATGTGCAAGAGGATGGCAGGAGCCCAGGGAAGAAGACGAGGACAGTCCTGGGCAGGAGAGGACAGTTCTGGACCAAGCTGTGGGGCGGGAAGAGGAGTCGGGTGGGCAGTTAGAGAACAACCCGGGAGCCCCAGGGAACTAGGGATCCGGGGACCATGGAGCCACCCTGAGACAGAAAGAATGAGGAGCTGTTTCAGAGGAGACACTGAGGCCAGTTGACAAGTGTGAGGGACCTGGGGCCACCTGTGAGGAGGTGAAACAAGACACCTGTTTCAGGACTGGAGACAAAAAACAAACTGGGGTCCTTGTTCTCAGGGTCCTTCCTGAGTTCAAGCAGCATGTTGAGCATAGGGTTTGCTGAAAGGAGAGGGAGGGTACCTGGCTGGCTCAGTTGATAGAGTGTGTGACTCCTGATCTTAGCGTTGTGACTTCGAGCCCCACGTTGGGTGTAAGGGAATAAAAAAGCTTGGGGTCATCAGGGCACAGACAGGAAGTGAAACTGCAGGAAGGGTACCTGCCTGAGAGGCAGAACAGGCCATGAGCTCCAGGGAAGCCCAGGATTTTGCAGTCAGGCAGCTGCATTAAATGTTGTCAGGCCAGTAGGGTGGGCTGACCTGGAAGATGGGGCTTAGGGTCTGGTGGCCTCAGTGGAAGGGAACCCACTGTGACTTCAGCTCTCTGGGCCTCGGTTTCCTCATCTGGGAAATGGGGATGGATAATGGTACCCACCTCACAGGATTGCTGTGGGAATGGAGAGAGGAGAGACCTTGTGCCCAGCACACAGGACATCAGGGACCCAGGCTCAGCAAAGCCTGGGGGACTCCTCCTCCTCCTCCCCACCCGCCAGCCTCCCCCAAAGCACTGCCACCCTGAGAAGATGGGGCTTCGGAGGGTAGGATCACAGAGCCCCACCCCACCTCTGACCTGGGGGCCCTCTCTTCCTGGGTGCAGAGCGTGTGCGGGAGGAGCTGAGCCGAGAGCTGGGGGCCGGCCGTGCACCGGGCCTGGGGGACCGAGCCCGCCTCCCCTACACCGACGCGGTTCTGCATGAGGCGCAGCGGCTGCTGGCTCTGGTGCCCATGGGGGTGCCCCGCGCCCTCGCGAGGACCACCTGCTTCCGAGGGTACACGCTGCCCCAGGTGGGCCAGCCGTCGGCCACGTCCAGGCGCTGCCTCGCTCGGCCCGAGTCTGTGGCTGGCTGTGTGTCTGGCTTCTTCTGATTATTGGTCTCTCTCTCCTCTCTGACATCTCCTCTTTCTCGGGGTCCCTCTCTCTGCACCCCTCTCCCTCTCTGTTTCTTTCTGTGTGCATTTCTCCTGCCTCTGACTGTCTCAAGGCCTCAGTCCAGAGGATTAGGATACCCTCTGTCCCACAGATACCCTAATTCTACCTTCTTCCAAGGTGTTTGGGACAGTCACATGCCAGAGGCCACAGACAGGGAAACAACTTGAGAACTGAGGGCCAGAGTCGCATAATCATGAGTCCCCGGCCCTCCCTCCACTCCCCCTCCCCCTGCCCCCCTCTCTCCCCCACATCCCCCCCCCCCAGCTCATGCTCTCCGTTAGAGAGCAACTCATCACCAGCACCACCAGGGGGCGATGACTCCCCGGAAACCCCAGGCGCCTTCCCACCAGCAGCTCCCTCCTTGAGCTTCATTGTAGAATCAAACCCAAAGCAGTTAGACCTAGTCCTGGGTTTTCTGGTCCCGGTGTTTTCGCGCTGGTGGCACCTCTCCACAGGCATCAATGACTGAGGACTTGCTCTGCACCAGGTATTATTCTAAATGCCTCACAAATATGGTTTAATCTTGGGAGCAACCCTATGCGATTATCATGCCCATTTTTACAGATGGGGAAACTGGCCTTGGAAGAGTGGGAAGACTCGTGGGGGTCACCCAGCCTACGGTGGTACAGGCAGGATTTACACCCAGGGCCTGTGCTTTAGCCACAGCTATTGGCCTCGTTTTGGTAGCCACAGCGTGACCCCATCTTCTCCTGGAGCCTCCCTCCCCTTCCCAGCTCAGACCATGCTAGCCATGGTCCCCGGCAAAGGCGGTCCCTGTCCCTCACACTTCCTCCACTGCACAGCCCTGGGATCTCAGTAACTGCTCCCGGCTGCCACCCAGGGGCCCGGGGTGGGGCGCCTTCAACCGACAGCCCTCACCTACCCACCCTTGGCCTTACCTCTGGAAGTGGGAAAGAGCTGGACTCGGGCCAGGTGGCTTAGGACAACCACAGATGAATCACAACGTACCCTCAAAGTTTAAAAACAAAATTGACAAAGGACTAGCCCCGCCATGTCCAAATGCTATGTTGGGCAAGTTGTTTCAGTTTGGGGGAGCAACCTCTGTTTTCCCATCTTTGAAATGGGAATCATGTTAGAAATTGCTTCGTAGACTCGTTAAAAAGATTCAGTGAGTTTGAGTGTGTGTGTGTGTGTGTGTGTGTGTGAGAGAGAGAGAGAGAGAGAGAGAGAGAGAGAGAGAGACGTACCTATTGCACAGGAGGTAGTCCCTGGCCCATAATAAGCCCTTGAAATATATTGATGCCATTGTGCCATGTGAACCGGTGGCCTTCCAGACTCTTGTGTTCTGCCCTCGGGCCTGGTGGGGGAAGGATATTTGTCATTTGATTATTGCTCCCCGCTCAGGGCACCGAGGTCTTCCCCCTCCTCGGCTCCGTCCTGCATGATCCTGAGATCTTTGATGAGCCAGAAGAATTCAATCCAGATCGATTCCTGGATGCAAACGGACGGTTCCAGAAGCAGGAGGCATTCCTGCCCTTCTCCTTAGGTATCTGCTGGGGCGCTCCCTGCTCACCTGCGGGTCCCCCCCACCCCTGGGTGTGAGGGGGGCTGACCCAGTCCCATCCCCCTTGTTCCCTTCAGGTAAGCGGGTCTGCCTGGGAGAGGGCCTGGCGCACGCAGAGCTCTTCCTCCTCCTCACCACCATCCTGCAGGCCTTCTCCCTGGAGAGCCCGAGTCCGCTGAGTGCCCTGAGCCTCCAGCCAGCTGTCAGTGGCCTTTTCAACATCCCCCCAGCCTTCCAGCTGCGAGTCCGGCCCCACTAACCTTCCCCGACCCCCACCATGTGGACCAGATGAAGGAGGGAGCCCTGGGAGATTGGTGGCCCCCTGGTGGATGCGGGCATCAACTTGGTTGTGTCTCCGGAGCCCCCCAGGCAACCCGGAGCTCCTCTAGAGTCACTCACACAGATAATCGGCCTACATGTCCCCAGGGCCCTGCTTACTCAGCCCTTGCAGCTGTTGAGACACACAGCCCTCGGGCCACCAGAGCCACGAGGCCACTCTGACACATAGGCTTCCTACAGGCATAGATTGACTTTGTCTGGAATCGTGATGGCGTGCCTAGATAACACACCATCCCCTACGTGACACAACTGCCCTGGATTCACAACCCACATGTGGGAATTTGGCTCCCACCTTCATAAGCCACAGAAACAGCTGCTGTGTTGGGCCCACAAGCCTTCTTCACCCATCCACCCGCCAATTCTGGGAGCCTGGTGTACAGAGGTGAACATGCCGCTTTCTGGGTCACGTCCCCACACAGAGAGACCGTCCCTGAGTTCAGGCCCAGCATCCCCTCTCTTGCTGTCACAGCACCATCCAGGCAGATGACCACTGCTGTCCGCATGTCCCCAGTACTGAACCACACAGCTAGCCCACACAGGATGCCGTCCCACTCCCAAATATCTTCACTCAGACACACCGTTCTTGGGGGGGCACATCCCCACCTCCTCCAGGCCTTCAGCCCTCAAGGACACCCCTCTTTCCGAGCACCTTCATCCTCAAATTCTCCCAAATATAAGCGCAGCGTGCAACTATGCACACAGGCCTGGGAAGCAAGTCAACTAGGACACACTGGACCCTCTGCTCAGAGAAACACCTCCCCCTCCTGCTGCTTATGTAACCCTATTAAAAGCCTCCCCTAAAAAAAAAATAATAATAAAATAAAATAAAATAAAATAAAATAAAAGCCTCCCCTGCCTGCCGCTCCTCCCCCCACACACACTGACCCACCTCCCCTCCCCAAGTCCCAGTTAGACCCAGTAGAAGGGGCTAATGACCCAGTAGGGGCCAGATTCCAACTCCCTGGGTCAGAGAAGAGGCCAGCTCTGACATCCCTGTGACTTGAAAGTCCCCATTTTGCAATAAAAGTTCATTTCTGGCCCTAGGTCTGGCCCATGGCAGGGCCTGGAGTGCCTGTGACAGTGTCTGTCATTGTGAGTAAGGGGTGGGAATGGGGGGTCCGCCCCTCCCTCCAGGCTGGGGGGAGCTAAAAAACAGGGCTCCCGCCTGCCCTGGCTGTTGACATCAGTACCAGATGTGGATATGGGGGGAGGGGGGCCTGTCCTGGGCCTGACTTCCGGTGAGGCAGATGTGGGGAGGGGGGTGTGGGCAGGGAGAAGGTAACCCAAGGAACTGCAGGCTTGTGGTTAGGCTTGTGGGGGGCCCAGCCTGGGAAGGTGGGCAGGTGAGGATCCTGATCCAGGCCCTGGGAGCTCTCCCAGTCAATCGGTTGGTCGGTCCGAAAGCAGCTGGAGCACAGTTCCTAACCCAGCTCTGCCCCTCACAGGCTCCTTTCCTCCAGCCTTTTCTCCACCAGGAAGGCAGAACCATCTTTTTATGTGTTAGTTGCCTAGTAAGGAAGTTTTCCTGCACACAGAAGTAGAGAGAACAGTACAGTGAACCCCTGTGCCCATCACCTGGGCTCCTTTGATAACTGGCAACTTTACTAGTTTTATTTCTGCTACCACTGTACTACGATTGTTTTTATTTTATTGTTTAAAAATGTTTTTAAGCTTTTGTTTCTAAGTCCTCTTTCCACCCAACGTGGGGCTCAAACTCAAACACCCCACCCCACCCCAAGATCAAGAGCACACGCTCCACTGACTGAGCCAGCCAGACTCCGCTGTTACTGTTTGAAAGCAAATCCCTGGGCAGCTCAGTCCGTTAAGTGTCCCACACTTGGTTTTGGATCAGGTCTTGATCTCAGGGTCCTGAGATGGAGCCCCAGGGCAGGCTCCAAGGCCAGTGGGGAGTCTGCTTCGCCTTCTCCCTCAACTCCTCCCCCAAATCATGTGCTCTCTCTCTAATATGTTGTAAAAAGCAAACCCCAGAGATCACTGAATATGCATTTCTCATAGTAAAAGACGTTGCCCCCACAACACAAAGTTTTATGACAGTTTTCAAATATGCAGCAGACCTGAGGGAATGACACAGCAATGCCTGTGTGCTCCTGCCCTGACTCTCCCACGACAAGTCCACCATCCTGCCAAGCGTACTTCCATCCACCTGTCCTTCCAGCTAATTTTGTAGGTGTTTCAAAGTAAACCACAGACATCTTCCCCTAGATGCTTCAGCAAAGCATATAACATTAGCTATGAGTTTCCTTTTTAAAAAAATCTATTTATTTATTTGAGAGAGAGATGACAAGTAGGGGGGAGAGGGAGAAGCAGAAGCAGACTCCCCACTGAGCAGGGAGCCCAATGCAGGGCTGCATCCCAGGACCCTGAGATCATGACCTGAGCCAAAGGCAGACACTTAGCCAACTGAGCCACCAGGGCACCCCCCTCTTTTTTTTATTTTATTTTTTGTTTCCTTTTTAAAAAGTGTTTCATGAAGGATGCCTGGCTGGCTTAGTCCGCGTAGCATACAACTCTTGATCTTGGAGTTGTGAGTTTGAGCCCCATGCTGAGTGTACAGATTACTTAAAAATAAATTAAGTAAGTAAGTAAATAAGTAAAATTCATACTGAGGGAAATCTGGAATCAGAAATATCATCACTGGGATCCCTGGGTGGCTCAGCGGTTTAGCGCCTGCCTTTGGCCCAGGGCGCGATCCTGGAATCCCGGGATCGATTCCCAGCCTGCTTCTCCCTCCGCCTGTGTCTCTGCCTCTCTCTCTCTGTCTATCATGACTAAGGAAAGAAAGAAAGAAAGAAACAAAGAAAGAAAGAAAGAAAGAAAGAAAGAAAGGCCATCACTTAGGGAAGGACAGACTGTGCTACATCAGTATGAAAGCTGGCATGAATTAGGATCATTTCAGTAGCAAGTAAAAGAAAATCTAAATTCAAAAGGGCTTAATAGGAATTATTGGACCCCAAAGTGAAAATGTAGAATTAGTGTGGTCTTCAGTTTTGTGTGTCCGGTAAAATACATAAAACATCATTTTAACTATTCATAATTGTGTAAGTCAGTGGTGTTAAACATGTTCACAATGCTGTGTAACCATCACCATCATCATCAAAAATGTTTATATTGCCCCCAAAGTCTCTTTATTAAGCAGTAATTCCTCTCTTTCAATTTATTTTATTTTAAGATTTTTATTCATTTGACAGAAAGAGCACAAGCAGTGGGAGCAGTAGGCAGAGGGAGAAGGAGAAGCAGCCTCTCTGCTGAGCCAGGAGCCTGATGCAGGGCTCAGTCCTGGCACCCCTGGAACATGACCTGAGCTGAAGGCAGACGCTAACTGACTGAGCCACCCGGGCACCCCTCAATTAAAAAAAAAGGATTTATTTGTTTGAGAGAGCTCAAGAACATGGGGTGGGTGGGGCAGAGGGAGAGGGAAAGAGAATCTCTAGCAGAAACCCCCACCCCCAGCGCAGGGCTCCATCTCCCAATCCTGACACCATGACCTGAACTGAAATCAAGAGTAAGACCTTTAACCAACTGAGCCACCCAGGTGCCCCACCTCCTTTCAGTTTTTTTTAAAGTCAAGGCAAACTTCACTCAACTCACAAATAACCGAACACGCAAACTATATTCACCAATTCCCTGACCATCTCATAAGTGTACTCAGTAGTTGGGTTTTGTTCAAATAAGGATCCAAAAACTCACCACACGGTGCCATCCTTTGAACCTCTCAGGTCTTGGAAATTTGTAGCCATTCCTCAACTTGTATATGCCACTTGTTTCTTAAAGGAACTAGGTCACTTGTCCTGTACCAATTTTCACATCCTGGATTTGGTGGACACCATCTTTGTGGCACCACTCAAGATGTCTTTCCATTCCAGGAATTCCCTGTAAAGTGGGAATTAGATCAGATTCTGGCTCATTCTGGCAAGAGCTTCTCACTGGAGGTGCTGGGTCCCTTCCTGGTGTATCATGGTGCAATAATCTATGGCTCGATGTACTGTGGCCAGGTCTTGATCTCTCTGTGAGAGAGTTTCCCATCAACGTTTCACTTACTGGTCTTGGAGGGATCCTCTGACACCAAATCAAACCAAGTTTCTCCCCTGCTCGAGCCCCACCCATCCACCCCCACCCCTGCAGTGGGGAACCCTCCTGCACTGTTGGTAGCAAGATAAACTGGTATAGCCACAATGGAAAACTGTGGAAGTGTCTCAAAAAATTTAAAATGGAACTACCATTATGACCCAGCGATCCAACTTCTGGGTATATATTCAAAGGAAACAAAATCAGTATGTCAAAGAGAGATCTGCACTCCTGTGTTCATGGCGGCAGTCTTCACAGTAGCCAAAACAGAAATAACCCTAGTGTCCATCAGCAGATGAATGGATAAGGAAAATGTGATATATATGTGCGTGATGGAATACTATTGAGCCATGAAAAGGAAGAGACTCCTGCCATTTGGCAACAACACGCATGGACCTCGGTGCATGTGCTAAGTGAAAAAAGTCATACAGAAAGACAAATACTGTATGGTCTCACTTATATGTGGAATCTAAAAAATAGCTGAACTCAGGGAAACAGGGATGTAATGTACAGCATGGAGCCTATAGTTAGTACGGCAGGGGTGCCTGGCTGGCTCACTCACAAGGGAATGTGACTCTCGATCTTGGGTCCTGAGTTTGAGCCCTATGTCTGAGGGTAAGGTTTACTCAGAAAGAAAAGAAAGAAGGAAGGAAGGAAGGAAAGAAAGAAGAAAGAAGAAAAGAAAGAAAGAAAGAAAGAAAGAAAGAAAGAAAGAAAAAGAAAAGAAAAGAAAGAAGAAAGAAACGGAGGAAGGGAGGAAGGGAGGAAGGAAGGAAGGGAAGAAGTTCTGTATTACACATTTGAAAGTTGCTAAGAGACTAGGTCTTAGAAGTTCTCATCACAGGGCCCCTAGGCAGCTCAGTTGGCAGAGCATGCGACTCCTGATCTCAGGGTTGTAAGTTTGAGCCCTGCATTGGGTATAGAGATTACTTAACAATACAAATCTTAAAAATAAAATAAAAAGAATATAAATCTATTTTTTTTAAAGATTGATGGATTGATTTACTCATGAGAGACACAGCGAGAAGCAGAGACATAGGAAGAGGGAGAAGCAGGCTCCCTGCAAGAAGCCTGATGTGGGACTTGATCCCAGGACCCCAGAATCATAACCCGAGCCAAAGGCAGACGGTCAACCACTGAGCCACCTAGATGTCCCTAAAAATATAAACCTTAAAAAAAAAAAAAAGTTGTCATCACAAGATAAACTCTTGCATTGGTTGGTGGCAGATGGTAACTAGAATTGTTGTGGTAATTTTTTAGAAATAGACGCAAATATCGAATCACTAGTTGTACACCTGAAGCTAATGCCCTTGGTAGGCCAAGGCCCTCCCTGACCTTATCATCCATTCCAGATGCTCAGTTCTCCTTGAATTTCTTCACGTGCCTGCCTCCAGGCCTTTGAACTAGCTGTCCCTTCTCCCTAGAAGGTCCTTTCCTCCATGATACACTTGCTAATTTATCTTAATCATAACCTCAGGGGGCTCTTCCCTGACCACCCCGTTTAAAATGGAACTCTCCGGCAGCCCGGGTGGCTCAGCGGTTTAGCGCCTGCCTTTGGCCCAGGGTGTGATCCTGGAGTCCCAGGATCGGGTCCCACGACGGGCTCCCTGCATGGAGCCTGCTCCTCCCTCTGCCTGTGTCTCTGTCTCTCTGTGTGTCTCTTATGAATAAATAAATAAGATCTTAAAAAAAAAAAATGGAACTCTCACCCCTTGGAATTCCCTTCACTACTTTGTTTTTCTTTGCTGCCCATACTGTGCCTTGATAAATTTTTATCTGGTTGTGGTCTCTCCTTCCCTGTGAAATATGAACCCCATGGGGGCAGACGTTCCTCTCGCCCGCTGTGGAACCCCCAGTCCTGGGCACAGGTGACATTTCTGTTCACCTGTTCATCTCATTTTGTTAAATGCATCCGAAAGCAAATTGCAAGCACATAGTAGGTGCTCAGCAAATTTTTCTTGAGTGAGCAAACACAGATACCAGTTGGCAAGGCACACAGCGAGGTGTACAGAGAGCCCTAGGTGTGGAGGGTCCCCCAGCGTATTTAAACAGGTGGGCAGGGCAGCCTGGGTAGCTGAGTGGCTTAGGGCCACCTTTGGCTCAGGGTGTGATTCTGGGGACCCAGGATCGAGTCCCACATCGGGCTCCCTGCATGCTGCCTGCTTCTTCTTCTGCTTGTGTCTCTGCCTTTCTCTCTGTGTCTCTCATGAATAAATAAATAAAATTTAAAAAAAATAAAATAAACAGGTGGGCAGAACTTTGCACAAAGTTTGCACCACTCTCCAAAAAAGCCACGATAACTTTTTTTTAAAGATGTTACTTATTTACTTGAGAGCAAGAGCAAGATACATCACAGAGGGAGAGGGAAAGGCAGACTCCCCGCTGAGCAGGGAGCCCGACCTGGGGCTTGATTCCAGGACCCCGGGATTATGACTTGAGCCAAAGGCAGACACTAAACTGACTGAGCCACCCAAGCACCCCAAAAGCCGCGATAATCAATTGGCCCCTTTATCACAGGCCTTTTATAGGCTGATGGGGATGCAGTGGTGACCAAGATAGACCCTGTCCTTGTTCTTTCAGAGCCCACAGAGCAGCAGGACAAGACAGACAGCAGATACATAATGTGGCAATAAATATATCATGACTACCCATGGGGCGTTGCCAGAGGAAAGGACAGAAGTATTGAGGGCAGACAATGGGAGACCTAGGGTAGACTGGGAAGGGCCAGCAGAGTTGTAATGGGGGGGATGACTGACATGGGGGTGCAGGAGGTGGGGACAAGGCTTCGGGAGGATGTTCCAACACCAGTGAGCTCAGAGAGAAGCCTGGGGACAGGAGAGGGGGACGCAAGTTGATGCCAGAGGACCTGAGGTAAATAGTTTAAGATTTTATCTTGGGGGTACCGGGGTGGCTCAGTGGTTGAGCGTCTGCCTTTGGCTCAGGTCGTGATCCTGGGGTCTGAGGATCAAGTTCTGCATCTGGCTTCTCGCAGGGAGCCTGCTTCTCCCTCTGCCTATGTCTCTGCCTCTCTCTGTGCGTCTCTCGTGAATAAATAAGTAAAATCTTACAAACAAACAAACAAGATTTTATCTTGAAAGGTTTGGGGCAAAGGAAAGAAAAAGTCTGATTGGGATTGAGAAACATTTGTCTTGTGACAGGTTAGAGGGAGGGAGAGTGGTGGTGGCTGGAAGACCAGGAAGGAGGTCAGGCTGGACCAGGGTGAGGTCACAGGGAGGAGGGCAACGCCAGGTGGGAGAAAGGTCTCTGGAGCTGGGTCCTCCACAGGGACTTAGTAACTTACTGCAAGGTGGGGAGATGTCCAAGAGGACCCCGAGAGTCTGGCTTTGGTGGTGGGACAGAAGCTGAGGCCCTCAGTGAAGTGAGACACACATAGGACAGCTCAGGGATGCTTTAAGTGAAGAGCACTGAGTGCCAGACTGAGGAGCTGAGAGCTCAACCCCGGCACAGTGGAGACTCACGGTTAAGCAGGAGAGGGACGGGGTCAGATTTTTTAAAATAAAGATTTTATTTTTATTTGTTCATGAGAGACACAGAGACAGAGAGAATGGCAGAGACACAGGGAGAGGGAGAAGCAGGTTCCATGCAGGGAGCCTGACGTGGGACTTGATCCCGGGTCCCCAGGATCATGCCTTGGGCTGAAGACGGCACTAAACCGCTGCGCCACCCACCCCGGCTGCCCAGATTTTTTTTTTTTAAGATTTTATTTATTTTCTCATAAGAGACACACAGAGAGAGGCAGAGACACAGGTGCAGAGGGAGAAGCAGGCTCCCTGTGGGGAGCCTATTGTGGGACTATATCCCAGGACTCTGGGATCATGACCTGAGCTGAAGGCAGATGCTCAACCTCTGAACCACCCAGGCATCCCGACAGGGTCAGATTGGAGTTTCAGAACCGACAGGGGTGGGCAGAGCACACCGTATACCAGCAGAACCGGGAGCACAGAGATGAATGTCCGACCTCCTCCTGCGCAGACACCCAGGCTTGCAGAGGACCCCCACCCCCATGTGCAAAAACAAAGAGGGATGGGAAACAGATAAACCGCAAAACCGACACACACAGGCACCGGATCCATCTGCAAGGACCAGGGTGCACAGTCCCACCAGAGGGAGACAGCCTGAAGGAGACAACAGATGAGGGACAAACAGATGACAGGCAAACGCTCCAGGGCACCTTGTCAGCTGTGTTACCGCGTGCGAAGACCTGCATGTGTCCTGACCCAAGACATCCTCCCTCTGGCTTACCAAGTGGGCTCTCTCCTTATTCCCCCATCTTACAGAGGGACACACAGAGGCTCAGGGAGGCCAGTCACTTGCAAGGTCACACAGCGAGAGGCAGAGCTGGGATTCCAACCCGGCTCTTTGGGCACCCCTAGTGAGTGCCCCCACCCTGGTGTCCTGATTCTCTGCCCTCCTGGGGTGGGTCTTTTTTTTGTTATGAGGACCCACGTCTGCCCTGAGTCTCCGCAGGGGATGCCCACCCAGCTGCGTCCTCCCCTTTCTGGTTTCTGAGTTTCTGCGGGCCCGAGTTCCTGATCCGGCTTGTCTGAGCGGGTCCGTGGGCCAGCAGCGCGCCCCTGCACGCCTCCCGCTGTCCCAGCCTCCAGCGTGGATGACATCTGAGTGTGTGTGTCCCGCGAGGAGCTGAGAGTGTGAGGGGGAGTTCCTGGCCGGGGCTGGGCTGGGGGGTGGAGGCAGAGGAGGGGGCTGTCTCAAGGGCTGAGAGAGGAGTGGAGTTCTGGAAGAATGTTTACCAGACACTGGAGAGCTGGAGGGACAGCGCCCAGAGCCGGGATAGAGAGCCACCCGCACAGCCTCCCTGCCCGGCAGGCCGGGATCGGGGTTCAGCCTTTGGGGACCCCTTCCCCCTCCGCAGCCTCCCTCCGATCCCCTTTAAGACAGGGCCGGTCGTCCCCTCCCCGAGTTAACCCCTCCGAGCCCGGTGGCCCTGGGGGCGGGGAAGGGTTGCCCGAAGCCTGGGAGGGAGTAGGAGGCTGGGAGCGAGGAAGGCGCCGCTGAGCGAGGGGCCCGCCGCGGCAGGCAGGCAGTGCCAGATCCGGGGAGTCCGCAGCCGGGGGGAGGGCCGGGGACAGCCCGGCCCTGCCCCCTCTCCCGCGGGGTGCCCAGCAACTTCTGAGGAAAGTTTGGCATCGTTTGCGTGGTGCCCCGAGGATGGGCAGGGTCCCGCTGGCCTGGTGCTTGGCGCTGTGCTGCTGGGGGTGCCTGGCCCCCTCGGGTGAGTGGTGGGGGCCTGAGGGGGAGGACCCCGTGGCCTGGCTGGGGCAGGAGGGAGCGGCGTGGGGGGTGGATGGCAGGTGTTGGGGGAGTCTGGGCTGGCTCCAGGAGCGTCTGGGGGACAGCGAGAGGGAGACAGGGAGGCCCAGAGAGCAGCGGAGAGAGGCCGGGAGAGAAAGGGGCTCAGAGAGGAACAGGACCAGAAACAGAAACTCCGAGGGTCGGAGTGGGAAAGAGGTGGACATAGAGGGCTGGAGCGGGGCTGGGCTTGCCTCGGAGGGCCCTAGGGAGAGGGGCTGAGCTGGGGGCTGCCCCGGAAGGAATCTTCCAGAAAGGAGTAATTAAGTCGGGCACTGGGTTGAGGAGGGCTGCGGAGCTCTAGGGGAAAACCCTCCTCGCTGTCACCCCCACACACACACTTGTCCTTACCCCGTCACTGCCTGTCTGCTCCACCTCTGGGCCAAAGTTCTCTGGTGCTGGCTCTATCTCCACCATCTCTGTGAGATTCATTTCTCTGACCTGGTCTCCATCTTTATCTCTCCCTACTTTCTAGATGTCTCTATGATGTCTCTTTCTCTGTCTCTGTCTGTGTCTCTGTTTCCTTCAGTGTCTCTCCCCCAACTTCCTTCCCTCTCACTGTCTCTCTCCTCATCTCTCATCCCCTGTGTCTCTCCAGTCTCTGTTCTTTGCTGTCTCTGACTCCTCTTGCCTGACTTTGGCTTCTCTCCGTCGCTCCTTCCCTCTTCCTCTCTCTCTCTCTCCTCTCCCTCCCCACCTCTTTTTCATCCTCACCATCCACCAGCCGGATCTAGCAAGTCCCTAGAGACCCTAAGGGAGGGCAGCAGGGGTGGGGGAGCCAGGGGGCTGGCCCTGCTGGGCAGGCCTGGCAGTCCAGGGGCGTGGGAGGCTGCCAGACCCGGGCCTACTTCCCCACGGACCAAGGATAGGGGCCCCTAGGAAGGATGGAGGCCAGACCCCAGTCCCCTGGGAAGGCTCCCATCCCCCCCCCCCCCCCCCCCCCCCCCCCCCCCCGCCAAGCCTCCACCCTCCACCGCCCCCCCCCCCCCTGAGGTCACTTTACAACTACGTGAGCCTAAGGGCCTGGCGGGCTGGGAGGAAGCAGGGGTTCCTAAGCTCAGTCTTCCCTGTCTCCCGTCTCCCAGCAGGCACACAAGCTGAGGCGGACCCCTTTGTGGGGAGTCCAAGGAACATCACCGGTGCCCGGGGACTCACCGGGTCCCTTCGGTGTGAGCTCCAGGTTCAGGGGGAGCCCCCCGAGGTGACCTGGCTTCGGGATGGACAGGTGCTGGAGCTGGCGGACACCACCCAGATCCAGGTGCCCCTGGGTGAAGACGGGCAGGAAGACTGGAAGGTGGTCAGCCAGCTCAGGTGCCCAGCCTCCCCCTGACCGGCTTCACCCCTCCTGATCCCTATCCTCCCCCACTGCCACCTGCAGCACGTGGTGGGTGAAAAGCTATGGGCAGGAGCCCCACCTGGGCTAGGACCCTGCTGTGGCCACTCGCTAGCCCTGTGGCTTGGAGCATGTGATGTAACTCTGGGTTTCACTTTCCTGTTCTGCAAGACAAGTTAATAATACTACCCACTTCTTAGCTCTGAGGAGTTCCTAGTCCAAACCCCCTGTTTCAGTTCTGATTACCCCCGCCCAGTGTCCAGTACTGACCCTGACCCTTTCTCTCTCTCCTCTTGCCCGGTTAGAATCTCATCCCTGCAGCTCTCAGACGCCGGGTGGTACCAATGTGCTGTGGTCCTGGGAGGAAAGACCTTCGTGTCGCAGCCTGGCTACGTTGGGCTGGAGGGTGAGCCCTGGGCTCAGAGGCCATGGGAGGGCGAGAAACCTGAGTGATCAGTAGGTGCTGGTTGTTTTCCAGGTCCCTGATACCCCCGGGGGGATGATTTCATCTCCTACATTCAATCTTCCAATGCAACAAATATTTATTGAGCACCTACTGTGTGTACAGCTTTGAACCAAACAGCCTGGACCTGACATTGTAACTGTCTTCCACAATGAGCTCACTGCCCTGGCAAACCTTTGAACAACTTGAAATTATTGTAATTTATTACTGCATTTGCATATCAATGAGCTCAGGGAAGGCCAAGCCCTTCTCTCTTACCTGCATCTCCAGGTCTAGACAGTCTTGTTTATAGTTGGACCTCGGTGACAATCGGTTGAGAGAATATTAGCTAACCTTTACGTGATGACTTGGTATATACGCACCTGGCCCTGTCTGTAGTTGTTTACACGTGAACCTATTAATCCTGAAACGATCCCCATTCTACAGGGGTTAACAGAGGCACCCAGGAGCTAGGCCGTGAACTCAACGGTCTGGCCTCAGACAGCATGTTC
Organism: Vulpes vulpes; assembly: GCF_048418805.1. NCBI lineage: Eukaryota > Metazoa > Chordata > Mammalia > Carnivora > Canidae > Vulpes > Vulpes vulpes. The sequence goes on from NC_132780.1 coordinate 9,954,501, forward strand.
CCAACCACTAGACGAAACTGCTAAGTGAAGGAATGAGTCCATCAATCATTCAGAATGGCTGGAGTTCAAATCCCAGCTCTGGCAGCTTGTTGGCCGTGGCCTGGGGCCAACCGATTTATCTCCCCAACCTCGGATTCCTTACTGTTGAAGGTCAAGTCCTCCTCCTGCTTTACCGTAAGGAGGTTAAGATGCTGCAGGAAACTGGCTCAAAGGCGCGCACAGGCGCACGCGAAGTCCCACCCGGACAGGCGGGAGCCGGGGAGGGCGGCGCGGGCTCCCCGCTTCGGACACGGGGTGTGGCCTCCTGGAGGCAAAGTGTCCGGCTTCCAGGTTCCTCCAGCGGGCCCACGCCCCACCTGGGGCCCAAAGCGCTGTCCCCGCCCCGAACCTGGGGGACCCAGTAGCCATCCGTGCGCTAGCGGGTCCCCGCACCAGGCGGACCCGGCGGGGCGCGAATCCGGCCCGGAGGTCGCGGGAGGGGCTGGCTGCCCCGCCCCCCGCGCCCCGCCGCGCCCCGAAGGAGCCGCCCGGCCCCCGCCCCCGACCCCGACTGGCCCGGCCTCGTGGAGCGTCCGGCAAGCGGGAGAAGGAGCCGACCTGCCCGATGGAGGCGGCCGGCACCTGGACGCTGGGGCTGGCGCTGCTGCTGCTGCTGCTGGCGCTGGCGCGGCCCCGGACCCGCGGCCACCTGCCCCCCGGGCCCCCGCCGCTGCCGCTGCTCGGGAACCTCCTGCAGCTGCGGCCCGGGGCGCTGTACTCGGGGCTCCTGCGGGTGAGGGGCCGCGGGGACGCCCCGGCTGGGGCGGGGGCCAGGGCCCAAGAGGACGGGGCCCCAGGGCAGGGAGGCCTTGGGGCATCCTCGGGGAGGCAGGCCGCGGGTGCAAGGGCAAAGGGACTAGGGGTGTCCTGGGGCGGAGGGGGGTGGGGCGGGGGCAGCGCTCCAGAGCTGAGGGGGCCCAGTGGAAGGGGGTGCTGGGGAGAGAGGACCCCGGGATGCGGCCCGGCCGACAGGGGCAGAGACCTCTGCCCGCGGAATCCTGGAGAGGATGAGCCGGGAAGCAGGGCCCAGCGGCAGGGGTGCGGGGCAGAGGGGTCCACAGAATCCCTGGGATGTGATAGAAGCGGGGGATTAAAGCGGGAGGCCGCAAGCTGGTGCTGGGATGCTGGCGGGTTTATCCCTGGGGGAGAGGTAACTGGGGAGGGGCCGAGAAGAAAAGGGAGGAGGGGGAGGCTTGGCTGGAGGGTTCCAGGTGCAAGTGTGCTGAGGATCTGGGCGCCGCAGTCCTGTGGGGCTCAGCTAGGAGGGAGCTGGGAGGTCCCGGGACAGCGGGGAAGGAGCGGGGAGTAAGACCGAGGGAGGCAGTTCTAACCTTTGGGGGGCTGGGGGCAGAGGTCTCTGTCAGAAGGAGTCTGGTGGGGGGAGCTTCAGGACATGGGGAAAGGGATGGGGGTCTTGGGGAAAGATGGGGCAGGTGCCCACATTATCCACTCCAGAATTTGAAGGTTTAGCAGAGTGATTTATAAAAAGGGGGGAGGTGGCTAGTTTTGAGGTAGAGGCAGAGCTGAGGCTTTAGGAGAAGCCAGAGTCTCAGGTGTCTTATTTTTGCTGCATATGTCTAAGTTGGGGGATAGGGGTGGTTCTGGGTTGTCCCAGGGTCCAAACTTGGGGCTCTGTAGGAGGTAAGGGGTTGGGGGCTTTATTGGTGGAGGGGACCTGGGAGCCTGATGCAAAAAGAGAACTGAGCCTCCTGAGGGGGCTATTTCTGTCTGGGGGTGGGGCAGTTTCCTCTTAGATGTCTCATCCAGTGACAGGGCCATGATGGGGACATCTAGACAGAAAGAGGCAATAGGCCTGCCCCTCAAAACCCGCCCCATATCCCTCTCTGCCCACAGCTGAGTAAGAAGTATGGCCCGGTGTTCACCGTGTACCTGGGACCCTGGCGGCGCGTGGTGGTCCTGGTTGGGCACGAGGCTGTGCAGGAGGCCCTGGGAGGTCAGGCCGAGGAGTTCAGTGGGCGGGGGATGTTGGCAACGCTGGACGGGACCTTTGGCGGCCATGGTGAGTCATGAGCAGAGCTGGGGACTGCTGGCTCCTTCGCTCAGAGCCTGCCACCACTTACTGGTGTGACTTCTGTGCATGACTTAGTGTCTCTGGGCCAGTTTTCCTCATCCATCAAGTGGGGTGATGATACTGCCTATTACAAAGAGTCATCCTGAGGATTGAATGTGGCCTGGGTGTGGTGTGGTGGTGTTCTCACTGCTCCAGGTGAGGAGCCCAGGACTGGGAGGGACAGGGAGAGCTTTCTAGGCACTCGTAATGGGTGGGAACACGTAATGTGTAGAAATGAATTTCAGCTAAGCCTGAAAGTAGAAGCCTGGTGTTGGGGGCGCTGTGGGGACACAGCTGTGACCAAGAGCTTGTTGGCCAGTGGGGAGAAAGTCCTGTGCCAGGCTGGGATGGGGGAAGGTAGAGGGGTCAGGGCCAAGGTAAGGAAGCCCTGAGATTACTGGAACCAGAGGAGGTGTCTGCCCCAGCCTGTTTGATAGGAGATGTCCAGGGAATCTTGAAAGACAGGTTGTCTGAGCGCCGACTCCTAGGAGTGAGAAGGGTGTTCCAGGCAGAGAAGTAAAAAACCCTGGAGGTGAGAGAAGCAGCAATCATTCATTCAGTTGACAAAATTCTTTTTAAAGACTTTATTTATCCATTCACAAGAGACACACAGAGAGAGAGAGGCAGAGACACAGGCAGAGGGAGAGGCAGGCTCCATGCAGGGAGCCCGACGTGGGACTTGATCCCGGGACTCCAGGATCACGCCCTGAGCGGAAGGCAGATGCCCAACTGCTGAGCCACCCAGGCGTCCCCCAGTTGACAAATTTTTATCACGCCTGACCCTATAGTGGTTACTGGGGACACAGAGGTGACCAAGACAGATGTGGTGTCCTGTCTCACTATAGGAGAGATAGGCTTGTCCTAGGCCTGGAGGGAGGAAATAGAATTCTAAAATGAGAGGTACAGCTCTGAGAACAGGACACAGGGGAACTGTACTGGCCCAGGTGGAGGGAGGAGAGGAGGCCTGGGAGGAATCAAGGTAGGCTTCTCGGAGGGGATGGCAATCCCAATGAGACCTGAGGATGAATGGAGTTAGTTGAGTGAGGATGGAGAGGTGAGTGATCCAGGCAGAGGCAACAGTAGAGGCAGAGGCCTCGAGGGGGGATCCTGATACCACTGAGGAAGTGAGAAAAAGCCAGAGCAATTGTAGCTGGGTGAGTAACAAAGCTGGTGAAATGGGTCGGTCACGCAGGGCCTGAGTCACACCAGAGTGCTCAGCTTTGGGATTTTCTATAGATGGAGGGAGGGGAGTCATAAGCAAGATCCTCAGGTCACTGTGCAGGAGCCTGGAGAGGAGACTGTGCTGTCCTGGGGCTGGGGGTGTGGGGAAGGGAGGGGGTGGTTGGAAGAGGCATCCAGGGCTCTCTGGCCAGGGACCAGGGGACAGTGGGCTGAGACAGGAAGGAGGAGAGGTGCTGAGGCCAGTTGGGGACACACTGGGAGAGTGGATGGGGGACACCCTGGAGGAGGCTTCCAGGAGGCCACTAGGGTATGGCATTGTCCACTTGGGACCTTGAGCTCAGAGAAACAAGGTTTGTCCAGAGCAGACCCTTAGCTAAAGGACAACAGTCCATCCTCCTCTCTCCTGGTTCAGCTTCCAAATGATGTGGGGCAGGGGGCCCAGGAGCACTCTGTAAGTGTTGGGAAGGAAGGAAGGAAGGAAGGAAGGAAGGAAGGAAGGAAGGAAGGAAGGAAGGAAAGAAGGAAGGACGGAGGGAAGGGTGCTGGGTGGTTCAGTAGGTTAAGCATCTGCATCTACCTTCAGCTTGGGTCATGATCTCTGGGTCCTGGGATTGACCCCTGCATCAGGCTCCCTGCTCAGCGGGAAGTCTGCTTCTCCCTCTGCCTCTCCCCTGCTCATTCTCTCTCTCTCTCTCTCTCTCTCTCTCTCTCTCTCAACTCAAATAAATAAAATCTTTTTTAAAAAAAAAAAAGGAGGAGAGAGAAAGAGGAAGTTGGATGGATGGATGGATGGATGGATGGATGGGTGGATGGATGGATGGATGGATGGGTATATGGATGGATGGATGGATGGATGGATGGATGGATGGATGGGTGGGTGGAAGAAGTTTTCACTCATCCTGGTTCATCACAGATCTCAAGGGGCCTGGATAATCTCAGTTACCAGCTTCCCAGGAGAATGTCCCCTTCTGCCCCAAGGGTAGGCATTTACTGAGCACCTACTGAGTCCTCAACCCTGGCTAGGCTGGAATGGACTCAGGACAGGGCCTGCAGAGGCCCCGGCCCACCCCACCAGGTCACCTCACTGGGAAGGAGTAGTGCTGGGGAATGGGGAGAGGGGCCAGTCCATCCTTGAGTCTAGCCTTCTGTACAGGGGTTTTCTTCTCCAATGGGGAGCGGTGGAGGCAGCTGAGGAGACTGACCACGCTGGCCCTGCGGGACCTGGGCATGGGGAAGCGAGAAGGCGAGGAGCTGATCCAGGCCGAGGCCCAGCGTCTGGTGGAGGCATTCCAGGGGACAGAAGGTCAGCAGGGTGGGGTGAGCCCGGGGTCCCCTGGGGCGCCCCTGAGCGTGGGGAGGGCCTTCCTTCCGGGGCTCTGCTCACCACCACTGGCTCCTCCACCTTCTGTCTCTGTCCTCCCGTCTCCCGGGGAATCTCTGTGTCCCCAGTACTGTCACTTCACTCTTTCTGTTTCATTTCTTTCTCTATTCTTCTGCTTTTCTCTCCTGTAGGTCTGTCTCTGTCTTTGTCTCTCCTCGTCTGGCTCCGTATCTGTCCTTTGGCCCAGTCTTTCCCAGCCTGTCTCTCTTGCATGTCTGTTTCTCTGCGTCTTTCCCTGTGGCTCTGTCCGTCTTTCTTGCCCTGTCTGTCTCTCTGGATGCCTGTCTCCTTCCAGTCCCCCTCTCCATCACGGCCCTCCTCTCTGCCCTCTCCCCCCAGGACGCCCATTTGACCCCTCCCTGCTGCTGGCTCAGGCCACCTCTAACATCATCTGCTCCCTCACCTTCGGCCTCCGCTTCCCCTACGAGGACAAGGAGTTCCAGGCCGTGGTCCAGGCGGCCAGCGGCACAGTGCTGGGGGTCAGCTCCCCCTGGGGCCAGGTAAGCGGGTGGGGCCCCTCTCCAGCCACCTTCCCCAGAGGTTCCTGCCACGGTGTCCAGGTGACCCCCAGAGGGGCCCTCCACGCTGGTGCAGGACCAGGCCCCAGGGGAACCGCTGCCCTTCTCCCCACAGACCTACGAGATGTTCTCCTGGCTCCTGCAGCACCTGCCCGGCCCCCACACACAGCTCCTCAGCCACTTGAGTGTCCTGGCCACCTTCGCCGTCCAGCAGGTACAGCGACACAAGGAGAGCCTGGACACCTCGGGCCCCCCACGCGACGTTGTGGATGCCTTCCTGCTGAAGATGGCAAAGGTAGGGAAAGGTCAGGGTCGGGGGCCTTCTGAATGAGGCTGGTGGGTGGCTGGTCCCAACTCCCGGATGGCTGGGAATCTATCAGGCCTCCCTCTCTCTCTTCTTCCCCCTTTCTCCCTCTCTCTCTGACCTTATGCCCCTGTGCAGGCTCCACGCCCAGTGGCCTGCCACCAGCAATCCTCCATGTCACTGTACCCCACCCGCACTTGACATGTCATGTCAAGTAGAATCATTTAATTATGGAACCTGGCAATATCAAATTATAGGAATAAAGTCCACTTCCTTAATTATATTAGAACAGGGGCGCCTGGTGGCTCAGTCAGTTAAGTGTCTGCCTTCACCTCAGGTCATGATCACGGGGTCCTGGGATCAAGCCTCTCATTGGGCTCCCCTCCCTGCTAGCAGGGAGTCTGCTTCTCCCTCCCTCTCAGCCGCTCCCCCTGCTGTGCTCTCTCTGCGTGTCAAATAAATGGATAAAAAAATTCTTAAGAGTTTATTTATATATGGGAGACAGAGAGAAAGGCAGAGGCAGAGGGAGAAGCAGGCTTCCTGCGGAGAGCCCAATGCGGGACTCGATCCCAGGACCCGGGAATCACGCCCTGAGCTGAAGGCAGATGCTCAACCGCTAAGCCACCCAGGCATCCCAAACATTTTATTTTAAAGTAATCCACACCCAAACGTGGGACTCAAACTTACAACCCCAAGATTAAGAGTTTCACATCCGAAAAAAAAAAAAAGTTTCCCATGCTCTTCCCACGGAGCCAGCCAGGCGCCCCTGCCTTTGCCACTTTTAAGTGTCAAGTTCAGTAGTGTTAATTCCATCCACAATGTTGTGTAGACAATCTCCAGAACTTTTTTCATCTTATCAAACTGAAACTCTTTATTGTTAAACAGCAGCTCCCCAGTCCTCCTCCCCAGCTCCTGGCAACCACCTTTCTGTCTCTGAATTTGCCAACATTAGGGACCTCATTATTTAGCCTTTTGCAACTGGCTTATTTCCCTTAGTGAGATGTCCTCAAGGTTCATCCAGGTCGTAGCAGATGACAGCATTTCCTTCCTTTTTAAGGCTGAATCCTCATTCCACATTTGGCTTACCCATTCATCCCTCAGTGGCCACTTGGGGTGCTTCCCCCTTTTGGCCGTTGTGAATAATGCTGCAGTGAACATAGGTGTACAGATACCCCTTCGAGACCTTGCTTCCCACTTTCTGGGGTACATGCTCAGAAATGGGATTGCTGTATCACATGGCAATACTATTTACATTTTTTAAGGAACCTGATACCATTCTCCATAGCAGCTGCACCATTTGGAGCCCCATCGTTGGTGACAGGGCTCTAGTTTCTTCACTTCCTAACCACATGTCATTCTCTGTTTGTTTTGTATAGCGGCCGTGCTCTTTCATTTGCAAAAACATTGCAACCAAAAAGAACTAATATATCAAGAGTCCACTTCCCCACTTGCCCAAACATTTATACAAACCCCCTGACAAAGCTTGAACTTGCTGTGTTGCGCTCCGGGCGTGGCTGTGCGGTCTCTGTTCCCTGTGGCCTGAGTTCTCTGAGCCCCTCTGCCTGGTTTCTCCCAGGAGGAGCAAGACCCGAACACAGAACTGACGGACAAAAACTTGCTGATGACGGTCATTTATCTGCTATTCGCCGGGACGGTCACCGTCAGCACCACGGTCCGCTACACCCTCCTGCTTCTGCTGAAGTACCCTCAGGTCCAAGGTAGGAGGCTCGTGCACCAGTCAGCCTTGGGGACGGAAGTGAGGGCTCAAGGAAAGAATGTTCAGGAGAACGAACAGCCTGATCCAGAGCCTAGAAGCGAGAATGAGCCCAGCATCGGGGATGTCTAAAGAGCCAGAAGCTGGGGGGCTGCTGGTTGCAGTTTGAGGTGTAGTAAAGTGAGAGATGAGGCAGGAGGGGTGCTGGTGGCTCAGTCGGTTAGTGTCTACTTTGGGTTCAAGTCATGATCTTCGGGTCCTGGGATCAAGCCCCATGTCTGGGTCCCTGCTTTGTGGGAAGCCTGCTTCTCCCTTTCCCTGCCTGCTGCCCCCCCCTGCTTGTGCTCTCTCTCTCTCTGTGTCAAATAAATAGGTAAAATCTTTTTAAAAAGAAAAGAAGACAAGAAAAGAGGCAAGAGACCTCTCAGGGCTGTGTCGCCTTGGTGGTACCTCATTTGCCTGATCCTGAGCAATGGGGAGCCATGGAAAGATGCTGAGGAGGGGAGAGCAGGGTCAAATTAGCATTTTAGAAAAATCCTTTGGGCTGAAAGAGGTAAGATGTGCAAGAGGATGGCAGGAGCCCAGGGAAGAAGACGAGGACAGTCCTGGGGAGGAGAGGACAGTTCTGGACCAAGCTGTGGGGCGGGAAGAGGAGTCGGGTGGGCAGTTAGAGAACAACCCGGGAGCCCCAGGGAACTAGGGGATCCGGGGACTATGGGGCCACCCTGAGACAGAAAGAATGAGGAGCTGTTTCAGAGGAGACACTGAGGCCAGTTGGACAAGTGTGAGGGACCTGGGGCCACCTGTGAGGAGGTGAAACAAGACACCTGTTTCAGGACTGGAGACAAAAAACAAACTGGGGTCCTTGTTCTCAGGGTCCTTCCTGAGTTCAAGCAGCATGTTGAGCATAGGGTTTGCTGAAAGGAGAGGGAGGGTACCTGGCTGGCTCAGTTGATAGAGTGTGTGACTCCTGATCTTAGCGTTGTGACTTCGAGCCCCACATTGGGTGTAAGGGAATAAAAAAGCTTGGGGTCATCAGGGCACAGACAGGAAGTGAAACTGCAGGAAGGGTACCTGCCTGAGAGGCAGAACAGGCCATGAGCTCCAGGGAAGCCCAGGATTTTGCAGTCAGGCAGCTGCATTAAATGTTGTCAGGCCAGTAGGGTGGGCTGACCTGGAAGATGGGGCTTAGGGTCTGGTGGCCTCAGTGGAAGGGAACCCACTGTGACTTCAGCTCTCTGGGCCTCGGTTTCCTCATCTGGGAAATGGGGATGGATAATGGTACCCACCTCACAGGATTGCTGTGGGAATGGAGAGAGGAGAGACCTTGTGCCCAGCACACAGGACATCAGGGACCCAGGCTCAGCAAAGCCTGGGGGACTCCTCCTCCTCCTCCCCACCCGCCAGCCTCCCCCAAAGCACTGCCACCCTGAGAAGATGGGGCTTCGGAGGGTAGGATCACAGAGCCCCACCCCACCTCTGACCTGGGGGCCCTGTCTTCCTGGGTGCAGAGCGTGTGCGGGAGGAGCTGAGCCGAGAGCTGGGGGCCGGCCGTGCACCGGGCCTGGGGGACCGAGCCCGCCTCCCCTACACCGACGCGGTTCTGCATGAGGCGCAGCGGCTGCTGGCTCTGGTGCCCATGGGGGTGCCCCGCGCCCTCGCGAGGACCACCTGCTTCCGAGGGTACACGCTGCCCCAGGTGGGCCAGCCGTCGGCCACGTCCAGGCGCTGCCTCGCTCGGCCCGAGTCTGTGGCTGGCTGTGTGTCTGGCTTCTTCTGATTATTGGTCTCTCTCTCCTCTCTGACATCTCCTCTTTCTCGGGGTCCCTCTCTCTGCACCCCTCTCCCTCTCTGTTTCTTTCTGTGTGCATTTCTCCTGCCTCTGACTGCCTCAAGGCCTCAGTCCAGAGGATTAGGATACCCTCTGTCCCACAGATATCCTAATTCTACCTTCTTCCAAGGTGTTTGGGACAGTCACATGCCAGAGGCCACAGACAGGGAAACAACTTGAGAACTGAGGGCCAGAGTCGCATAATCATGAGTCCCCGGCCCTCCCTCCACTCCCCCTCCCCCCGCCCCCTCTCTCCCCCACATCCCCCCCCCCAGCTCATGCTCTCCGTTAGAGAGCAACTCATCACCAGCACCAGCAGGGGGCGATGACTCCCCGGAAACCCCAGGTGCCTTCCCACCAGCAGCTCCCTCCTTGAGCTTCATTGTAGAATCAAACCCAAAGCAGTTAGACCTAGTCCTGGTGTTTTCTGGTCCCGGTGTTTTCGCGCTGGTGGCACCTCTCCACAGGCATCAATGACTGAGGACTTGCTCTGCACCAGGTATTATTCTAAATGCCTCACAAATATGGTTTAATCTTGGGAGCAACCCTATGCGATTATCATGCCCATTTTTACAGATGGGGAAACCGGCCTTGGAAGAGTGGGAAGACTCGTGGGGGTCACCCAGCCTACGGTGGTACAGGCAGGATTTACACCCAGGGCCTGTGCTTTAGCCACAGCTATTGGCCTCGTTTTGGTAGCCACAGCGTGACCCCATCTTCTCCTGGAGCCTCCCTCCCCTTCCCAGCTCAACCATGCTAGCCATGGTCCCCGGCAAAGGCGGTCCCTGTCCCTCACACTTCCTCCACTGCACAGCCCTGGGATCTCAGTAACTGCTCCCGGCTGCCACCCAGGGGCCCGGGGTGGGGCGCCTTCAACCGACAGCCCTCACCTACCCACCCTTGGCCTTACCTCTGGAAGTGGGAAAGACCTGGACTCGGGCCAGGTGGCTTAGGACAACCACAGATGAATCACAACGTACCCTCAAAGTTTAAAAACAAAATTGACAAAGAACTAGCCCCGCCATGTCCAAATGCTATGTTGGGCAAGTTGTTTCAGTTTGGGGGAGCAACCTCTGTTTTCCCATCTTTGAAATGGGAATCATGTTAGAAATTGCTTCGTAGACTCGTTAAAAAGATTCAGTGAGTTTGAGTGTGTGTCTGTGTGTGTGTGTGTGTGTGTGTGAGAGAGAGAGAGAGAGAGAGAGAGAGAGAGAGACGTACCTATTGCACAGGAGGTAGTCCCTGGCCCATAATAAGCCCTTGAAATATATTGATGCCATTGTGCCATGTGAACCGGTGCCCTTCCAGACTCTTGTGTTCTGCCCTCGGGCCTGGTGGGGGAAGGATATTTGTCATTTGATTATTGCTCCCCGCTCAGGGCACCGAGGTCTTCCCCCTCCTTGGCTCCGTCCTGCATGATCCTGAGATCTTTGATGAGCCAGAAGAATTCAATCCAGATCGATTCCTGGATGCAAACGGACGGTTCCAGAAGCAGGAGGCATTCCTGCCCTTCTCCTTAGGTATCTGCTGGGGCGCTCCCTGCTCACCTGCGGGTCCCCCCCACCCCTGGGTGTGAGGGGGGCTGACCCAGTCCCATCCCCCTTGTTCCCTTCAGGTAAGCGGGTCTGCCTGGGAGAGGGCCTGGCGCACGCAGAGCTCTTCCTCCTCCTCACCACCATCCTGCAGGCCTTCTCCCTGGAGAGCCCGAGTCCGCTGAGTGCCCTGAGCCTCCAGCCAGCTGTCAGTGGCCTTTTCAACATCCCCCCAGCCTTCCAGCTGCGAGTCCGGCCCCACTAACCTTCCCCGACCCCCACCGTGTGGACCAGATGAAGGAGGGAGCCCTGGGAGATTGGTGGCCCCCTGGTGGAGGCGGGCATCCACTTGGTTGTGTCTCCGGAGCCCCCCAGGCAACCCGGAGCTCCTCTAGAGTCACTCACACAGATAATCGGCCTACATGTCCCCAGGGCCCTGCTTACTCAGCCCATGCAGCTGTTGAGACACACAGCCCTCGGGCCACCAGAGCCACGAGGCCACTCTGACACATAGGCTTCCTACAGGCATAGATTGACTTTGTCTGGAATCGTGATGGCGTGCCTAGATAACACACCATCCCCTACGTGACACAACTGCCCTGGATTCACAACCCACATGTGGGGATTTGGCTCCCACCTTCATAAGCCACAGAAACAGCTGCTGTGTTGGGCCCACAAGCCTTCTTCACCCATCCACCCGCCAATTCTGGGAGCCTGGTGTACAGAGGTGAACGTGCCGCTTTCTGGGTCACGTTCCCACACAGAGAGACTGTCCCTGAGTTCAGTCCCAGCATCCCCTCTCTTGCTGTCACAGCACCATCCAGGCAGATGACCACTGCTGTCCGCATGTCCCCAGTACTGAACCACACACTAGCCCACACAGGATGCCGTCCCACTCCCAAATATCTTCACTCAGACACACCGTTCTTGGGGGGGCACATCCCCACCTCCTCCAGGCCTTCAGCCCTCAAGGACACCCCTCTTTCCGAGCACCTTCATCCTCAAATTCTCCCAAATATAAGCGCAGCGTGCAACTATGCACACAGGCCTGGGAAGCAAGTCAACTAGGACACACCGGACCCTCTGCTCAGAGAAACACCTCCCCCTCCTGCTGCTTATGTAACCCTATTAAAAGCCTCCCCTGCCTGCCCCTCCTCCCCACACACACACTGACCCACCTCCCCTCCCCAAGTCCCAGTTAGACCCAGTAGAAGGGGCTAGATGACCCAGTAGGGGCCAGATTCCAACTCCCTGGGTCAGAGAAGAGGCTAGCTCTGATTTCCCTGTGACTTGAAAGTCCCCATTTTGCAATAAAAGTTCATTTCTGGCCCTAGGTCTGGCCCATGGCAGGGCCTGGAGTGCCTGTGACAGTGTCTGTCATTGTGAGTAAGGGGTGGAATGGGGGGTCCGCCCCTCCCTCGAGGCTGGGCGGGAGCTAAAAAACAGGGCTCCTGCCCGCCCTGGCTGTTGACATCAGTACCAGATGTGGATATGGGGGGAGGGGGGCCTGTCCTGGGCCTGACTTCCGGTGAGGCAGATGTGGGGAGGGGGGTGTGGGCAGGGAGAAGGTAACCCAAGGAACTGCAGGCTTGGGGTTAGTCTTGTGGGGGGCCCAGCCTGGGAAGGTGGGCAGGTGAGGATCCTGATCCAGGCCCTGGGAGCTCTCCCAGTCAATCGGTTGGTCGGTCCGAAAGCAGCTGGAGCACAGTTCCTAACCCAGCTCTGCCCCTCACAGGCTCCTTTCCTCCAGCCTTTTCTCCACCAGGAAGGCAGAACCATCTTTTTATGTGTTAGTTGCCTAGTAAGGAAGTTTTCCAGCACACAGACGTAGAGAGAACAGTACAGTGAACCCCTGTGCCCATCACCTGGGCTCCTTTGATAACTGGCAACTTTACTAGTTTTATTTCTGCTACCAGTGTACTACGATTGTTTTTATTTTATTGTTTAAAAATGTTTTTAAGCTTTTGTTTCTAAGTCCTCTTTCCACCCAACGTGGGGCTCAAACTCAAACACCCCCACCCCACCCCAAGATCAAGAGCGCACGCTCCACTGACTGAGCCAGCCAGACTCCCCTGTTACTGTTTTAAAACAAATCCCTGGGCGGCTCAGTCCCTTTAGTGTCCCACACTTGGTTTTGGATCAGGTCTTGATCTCAGGGTCCTGAGATGGAGCCCCAGGGCAGGCTCCAAGGCCAGTGGGGAGTCTCCTTCGCCCTCTCCCTCTACTCCTCCCCCAAATCATGTGCTCTCTCTCTAATATGTTTTAAAAAGCAAACCCCAGAAATCACTGAATATGCGTTTCTCATAGTAAAGGACGTTGCCCCCACAACACAAAGTTTTATGACAGTTTTCAAATATGCAGCAGACCTGAGGGAATGACACAGCAATGCCTGTGTGCTCCTGCCCTGACTCTCCCACGAGAAGTCCACCATCCTGCCAAGCGTACTTCCATCCACCTGTCCTTCCAGCTAATTTTTTAGGTGTTTCAAAGTAAACCACAGACATCTTTCCCTAGATGCTTCAGCAAAGCATAAAACATTAGCTATGAGTGTCCTTTAAAAAAAAAAAAGATTTTATTTCTTTATTTGAGAGAGAGATGACAAGTAGGGGGGAGAGGGAGAAGCAGAAGCAGACTCCCCACTGAGCAGGGAGCCCAATGCAGGGCTGCATCCCAGGACCCTGAGATCATGACCTGAGCCAAAGGCAGACACTTAGTCAACTGAGCCAGCAGGGCACCCCCCTCTTTTTTTTATTTTATTTTTTGTTTCCTTTTTTAAAAAGTGTTTCATGAAGGATGCCTGGCTGGCTTAGTCCGCGTAGCATACAACTCTTGATCTTGGAGTTGTGAGTTTGAGCCCCATGCTGAGTGTACAGATTACTTAAAAATAAATTAAGTAAGTAAGTAAATAAGTAAAATTAATACTGAGGGAAATCTGGAATCAGAAATATCATCACTGGGGGATCCCTGGGTGGCTCAGTGGTTTAGCGCCTGCCTTTGGCCCAGGGCGCGATCCTGGAATCCCGGGATCGATTCCCAGCCTGCTTCCCCCTCTGCCTGTGTCTCTGCCTCTCTCTCTCTCTGTGTCTATCATGACTAAGGAAAGAAAGAAAGAAAGAAAGAAAGAAAGAAAGAAAGAAAGAAAGAAAGAAAGGCCATCACTTAGGGAAGGACAGACTGTGCTACATCAGTATGAAAGCTGGCATGAATTAGGATCATTTCAGTAGCAAGTAAAAGAAAATCTAAATTCAAAAGGGCTTAATAGGAATTATTGGACCCCAAAGTGAAAATGTAGAATTAGTGTGGTCTTCAGTTTTGTGTGTCCGGTAAAATACATAAAACATCATTTTAACTATTCATAATTGTGTAAGTCAGTGGTGTTAAACATGTTCACAATGCTGTGTAACCATCACCATCATCATCAAAAATGTTTATATTCCCCCCAAAGTCTCTTTATTAAGCAGTAATTCCTCTCTTTCAATTTATTTTATTTTAAGATTTTTATTCATTTGACAGAAAGAGAGAGCACAAGCAGGGGGAGCAGTAGGCAGAGGGAGAAGGAGAAGCAGCCTCTCTGCTGAGCCAGGAGCCTGGTGCAGGGCTCAGTCCTGGCACCCCTGGAACATGACCTGAGCTGAAGGCAGACGCTAACTGACTGAGCCACCCGGGCACCCCTCAATTAAAAAAAAAGATTTATTTGTTTGAGAGAGCTCAAGAACATGGGGTGGGTGGGGCAGAGGGAGAGGGAAAGAGAATCTCTAGCAGAAACCCCCACCCCCAGCCCAGGGCTCCATCTCCCAACCTGACACCATGACCTGAACTGAAATCAAGAGTAAGACCTTTAACCAACTGAGCCACCCAGGTGCCCCACCGCCTTTCAGTTTTTTTTAAAGTCAAGGCAAACTTCACTCAACTCACAAATAACCGAACACGCAAACTCTATATTCACCATTTCCCTGACCATCTCATAAGTGTACTCAGTAGTTGGGTTTTGTTCAAATAAGGATCCAAAAACTCACCACACGGTGCCATCCTTTGAACCTCTCAGGTCTTGGAAATTTGTAGCCATTCCTCAACTTGTATATGCCACTTGTTTCTTAAAGGAACTAGGTCACTTGTCCTGTACCAATTTTCACATCCTGGATTTGGTGGACACCATCTTTGTGGCACCACTCAAGATGTCTTTCCATTCCAGGAATTCCCTGTAAAGTGGGAATTAGATCAGATTCTGGCTCATTCTGGCAAGAGCTTCTCACTGGAGGTGCTTGGTCCCTTCCTGGTGTATCATGGTGCAATAATCTATGGCTCGATGTACTGTGGCCAGGTCTTGATCTCTCTGTGAGAGAGTTTCCCATCAACGTTTCACTTACTGGTCTTGGAGGGATCCTCTGACACCAAATCAAACCAAGTTTCTCCCCTGCTCGAGCCCCACCCATCCACCCCCGCCCCGGCAGTGGGGAACCCTCCTGCACTGTTGGTAGCAAGATAAACTGGTATAGCCACAATGGAAAACTGTGGAAGTGTCTCAAAAAATTTAAAATGGAACTACCATTATGACCCAGCGATCCAACTTCTGGGTATATATTCAAAGGAAACAAAATCAGTATGTCAAAGAGAGATCTGCACTCCTGTGTTCATGGCGGCAGTCTTCACAGTAGCCAAAACAGAAATAACCCTAGTGTCCATCAGCAGATGAATGGATAAGGAAAATGTGATATATATGTGCGTGATGGGATACTATTCAGCCATGAAAAGGAAGAAACTCCTGCCATTTGGCAACAACACGCATGGACCTCGGTGCATGTGCTAAGTGAAAAAAGTCAGACAGAAAGACAAATACTGTATGGTCTCACTCTCATGTGGAATCTAAAAAATAGCTGAACTCAGGGAAACAGGGATGTAATGTACAGCATGGAGCCTATAGTTAATACGGCAGGGGTGCCTGGCTGGCTCACGCACAAGGGAATGTGACTCTCGATCTTGGGTCCTGAGTTTGAGCCCTATGTCTGAGGGTAAGGTTTACTCAGAAAGAAAAGAAAGAAGGAAGGAAGGAAGGAAAGAAAGAAGAAAGAAAGAAAGAGAGAAAGAAAGAAAGAAAGAAAGAAAGAAAGAAAGAAAGAAAGAAAGAAAGAAAGAAAAAGAAAAGAAAAGAAAGAAGAAAGAAACAGAGGAAGGGAGGAAGGGAGGAAGGAAGGAAGGGAAGAAGTTCTGTATTACACATTTGAAAGTTGCTAAGAGACTAGGTCTTAGAAGTTCTCATCACAGGGCCCCTAGGCAGCTCAGTTGGCAGAGCATGCAACTCCTGATCTCAGGGTTGTAAGTTTGAGCCCTGCATTGGGTATAGAGATTACTTAACAATACAAATCTTAAAAATAAAATAAAAAGAATATAAATCTCTTTTTTTTTAAAGATTGATTGATTGATTTACTCATGAGAGACACAACGAGAAGCAGAGACATAGGCAGAGGGAGAAGCAGGCTCCCTGCAAGAAGCCTGATGTGGGACTTGATCCCAGGACCCCAGAATCATAACCCGAGCCAAAGGCAGACGGTCAACCACTGAGCCACCTAGATGTCCCTAAAAATATAAACCTTAAAAAAAAAAAAAAAAGTTGTCATCACAAGATAAACTCTTGCATTGGTTGGTGGCAGATGGTAACTAGAATTGTTGTGGTAATTTTTTAGAAATAGACGCAAATATCGAATCACTAGTTGTACACCTGAAGCTAATGTCCTTGGTAGGCCAAGGCCCTCCCTGACCTTATCATCCATTCCAGATGCTCAGTTCTCCTTGAATTTCTTCACGTGCCTGCCTCCAGGCCTTTGAACTAGCTGTCCCTTCTCCCTAGAAGGTCCTTTCCTCCATGATACACTTGCTAATTTATCTTAATCATAACCTCAGGGTGCTCTTCCCTGACCACCCCGTTTAAAATGGAACTCTCGGGCAGCCCGGGTGGCTCAGCGGTTTAGCGCCTGCCTTTGGCCCAGGGTGTGATCCTGGAGTCCCAGGATCGGGTCCCACGTCGGGCTCCCTGCATGGAGCCTGCTCCTCCCTCTGCCTGTGTCTCTGTCTCTCTCTGTGTCTCTTATGAATAAATAAATAAGATCTTAAAAAAAAAAATGGAACTCTCACCCCTTGGAATTCCCTTCACTACTTTGTTTTTCTTTGCTGCCCATACTGTGCCTTGATAAATTTTTATCTGGTCGTGGTCTCTCCTTCCCTGTGAAATATGAACCCCATGGGGGCAGACGTTCCTCTCGCCCGCTGTGGAACCCCCAGTCCTGGGCACAGGTGACATTTCTGTTCACCTGTTCATCTCATTTTGTTAAATGCATCCGAAAGCAAATTGCAAGCACATAGTAGGTGCTCAGCAAATTTTTCTTGAGTGAGCAAACACAGATACCAGTTGGCAAGGCACACAGCGAGGTGTACAGAGAGCCCTAGGTGTGGAGGGTCCCCCAGCGTATTTAAACAGGTGGGCAGGGCAGCCTGGGTAGCTGAGTGGCTTAGAGCCACCTTTGGCTCAGGGTGTGATTCTGGGGACCCAGGATCGAGTCCCACATCGGGCTCCCTGCATGGTGCCTGCTTCTTCTTCTGCTTGTGTCTCTGCCTTTCTCTCTGTGTCTCTCATGAATAAATAAATAAAATTTAAAAAAAATAAAATAAACAGGTGGGCAGAACTTTGCACAAAGTTTGCACCACTCTCCAAAAAAGCCACGATAACTTTTTTTTAAAGATGTTACTTATTTACTTGAGAGCAAGAGCAAGATACATCACAGAGGGAGAGGGAAAGGCAGACTCCCCGCTGAGCAGGGAGCCCGACCTGGGGCTTGATTCCAGGACCCCGGGATTATGACTTGAGCCAAAGGCAGACACTAAACTGACTGAGCCACCCAAGCACCCCAAAAGCCGCGATAATCAATTGGCCCCTTTATCACAGGCCTTTTATAGGCTGATGGGGATGCAGTGGTGACCAAGATAGACCCTGTCCTTGTTCTTTCAGAGCCCACAGAGCAGCAGGACAAGACAGACAGCAGATACATAATGTGGCAATAAATATATCATGACTACCCATGGGGCGTTGCCAGAGGAAAGGACAGAAGTATTGAGGGCAGACAATGGGATACCTAGGGTAGACTGGGAAGGGCCAGCAGAGTTGTAATGGGGGGGATGACTGACATGGGGGTGCAGGAGGTGGGGACAAGGCTGCGGGAGGATGCTCCAACACCAGTGAGCTCAGAGAGAAGCCAGGGGACAGGAGAGTGAGATGCAAGTTGATGCCAGAGGACCTGAGGTAAATAGTTTAAGATTTTATCTTGGGGGCACCTGGGTGGCTCAGTGGTTAAGCGTCTGCCTTTGGCTCAGGTCGTGATCCTGGGGTCTTAGGATCAAGTTCTGCATCCGGCTTCTCGCAGGGAGCCTGCTTCTCCCTCTGCCTATGTCTCTGCCTCTCTCTGTGCGTCTCTCGTGAATAAATAAGTAAAATCTTACAAACAAACAAACAAGATTTTATCTCGAAAGGTTTGGGGCAAAGGAAAGAAAAAGTCTGATTGGGATTGAGAAACATTTGTCTTGTGACAGGTTAGAGGGAGGGAGAGTGGTGGTGGCTGGAAGACCAGGAAGGAGGTCAGGCTGGACCAGGGTGAGGTCACAGGGAGGAGGGCAACGCCAGGTGGGAGAAAGGTCTCTGGAGCTCGGTCCTCCGCAGGGACTTAGTAACTTACTGCAAGGTGGGGAGATGTCCAAGAGGACCCCGAGAGTCTGGCTTTGGTGGTGGGACAGAAGCTGAGGCCCTCAGTGAAGTGAGACACACGTAGGACAGCTCAGGGATGCTTTAAGTGAAGAGCACTGAGTGCCAGGCTGAGGAGCTGAGAGCTCAACCCCGGCACAGTGGAGACTCACAGTTAAGCAGGAGAGGGATGGGGTCAGATTTTTTTAAGTAAAGATTTTATTTTTATTTATTCATGAGAGACACAGAGACAGAGAGAATGGCAGAGACACAGGGAGAGGGAGAAGCAGGTTCCATGCAGGGAGCCTGACGTGGGACTTGATCCCCGGTCCCCAGGATCATGCCTTGGGCTGAAGACGGCACTAAACCGCTGCGCCACCCACCCGGGCTGCCCAGATTTTTTTTTTTTTTTTAAGATTTTATTTATTTTCTCATAAGAGACACACAGAGAGAGGCAGAGACACAGGTGCAGAGGGAGAAGCAGGCTCCCTGTGGGGAGCCCATTGTGGGACTATATCCCAGGACTCTGGGATCATGACCTGAGCTGAAGGCAGATGCTCAACCTCTGAACCACCCAGGCATCCCGACAGGGTCAGATTGGAGTTTCAGAACCGACAGGGGTGGGCAGAGCACACCGTATACCAGCAGAACCGGGAGCACAGAGATGAATGTCCGACCTCCTCCTGCGCAGACACCCAGGCTTGCAGAGGACCCCCACCCCCTTGTGCAAAAACAAAGAGGGATGCGAAACAGATAAACCGCAAAACCGACACACACAGGCACCAGATCCATCTGCAAGGACCAGGGTGCACAGTCCCACCAGAGGGAGACAGCCAGAAAGAGACAACAGATGAGGGACAAACAGATGACAGGCAAATGCTCCAGGGCACCTTGTCAGCTGTGTTACTGCGTGCGAAGACCTGCATGTGTCCTGACCCAAGACATCCTCCCTCTGGCTTACCAAGTGGGCTCTCTCCTTATTCCCCCATCTTACAGACGGACACACAGAGGCTCAGGGAGGCCAGTCACTTGCAAGGTCACGGGGCGAGAGGCAGAGCTGGGATTCCAACCTGGCTCTTTGGGCACCCCTAGTGAGTGCCCCCACCCTGGTGTCCTGTTTCTCTGCCCTCCTGGGGTGGGTCTTTTTTTTTGTTATGAGGACCCACGTCTGCCCTGAGCCTCCGCAGGGGATGCCCACCCAGCTGCGTCCTCCCCTTTCTGGTTTCTGAGTTTCTGCGGGCACGAGTTCCTGATCCGGCTTGTCTGAGCGGGTCCGTGGGCCAGCAGCGCGCCCCTGCACGCCTCCCGCTGTCCCAGCCTCCAGCGTGGATGACATCTGAGTGTGTGTGTCCCGCAAGGAGCTGAGAGTGTGAGGGGGAGTGCCTGGCCGGGGCTGGGCTGGGGGGTGGAGGCAGAGGAGGGGGCTGTCTCAAGGGCTGAGAGGAGTGGAGTTCTGGAAGAATGTTTACCAGACACTGGAGAGCTGGAGGGACAGCGCCCAGAGCCGGGACAGAGAGCCACCCGCACAGCCTCCCTGCCCGGCTGGCGGGGATCGGGGTGCAGCCTTTGGGGACCCCTTCCCCCTCCGCAGCCTCCCTCCGAGGCCTCTTTAAGACAGGGCCGGTCGTCCCCTCCCCGAGTTAACCCCTCCGAGCCCGGTGGCCCTGGGGCAGGGAAGGGTTGCCCGAAGCCTGGGAGGGAGTAGGAGGCTGGGAGCGAGGAAGGCGCCGCTGAGCACTGAGCGAGGGGCCCGCCGCGGCAGGCAGGCAGTGCCAGATCCGGGGAGCCCGCCGCCGGGGGGAGGGCCGGGGACAGCCCGGCCCTGCCCCCTCTCCCGCGGGGTGCCCAGCACCTCCTGAGGAAAGTTTGGCATCGTTTGCGTGGTGCCCCGAGGATGGGCAGGGTCCCGCTGGCCTGGTGCTTGGCGCTGTGCTGCTGGGGGTGCCTGGCCCCCTCGGGTGAGTGGTGGGGGCCTGAGGGGGAGGACCCCGTGGCCGGGCTGGGGCAGGAGGGAGCGGCGTGGGGGGTGGATGGCAGGTGTTGGGGGAGTCTGGGCTGGCTCCAGGAGCGTCTGGGGGACAGCGAGAGGGAGACAGGGAGGCCCAGAGAGCAGCGGAGAGAGGCCGGGAGAGAAAGGGGCTCAGAGAGGAACAGGACCAGAAACAGAAACTCCGAGGGTCGGAGTGGGAAAGAGGTGGACATAGAGGGCTGGAGGGGGGCTGGGCTTGCCTCGGAGGGCCCTAGGGAGAGGGGCTGAGCTGGGGGCTGCCCCGGAAGGAATCTTCCAGAAAGGAGTAATTAAGTCGGGCAGTGGGTTGAGGAGGGCTGCGGAGCTCTAGGGGAAAACCCTCCTCGCTGTCACCCCCACACACACACTTGTCCTTACCCCGTCACTGCCTGTCTGCTCCACCTCTGGGCCAAAGTTCTCTGGTGCTGGCTCTATCTCCACCATCTCTGTGAGATTCATTTCTGTGACCTGGTCTCCATTTTTATCTCTCCCTACTTTCTAGATGTCTCTATGATGTCTCTTTCTCTGTCTCTGTCTGTGTCTCTGTTTCCTTCAGTGTCTCTCCCCCAACTTCCTTCCCTCTCACTGTCTGTCTCCTCATCTCTCATCCCCTGTGTCTCTACAGTCTCTGTTCTTTGCTGTCTCTGACTCCTCTTGCCTGACTTTGGCTTCTCTCCGTTGCTCCTTCCCTCTTCCTCTCTCTCTCTCCTCTCCCTCCCCACCTCTTTTTCATCCTCACCATCCACCAGCCCGATCTAGCAAGTCCCTAGAGACCCTAAGGGAGGGCAGCAGGGGTGGGGGAGCCAGGGGGCTGGCCCTGCTGGGCAGGCCTGGCAGTCCAGGGGCGTGGGAGGCTGCCGGACCCGGGCCTACTTCCCCACGGACCAAGGATAGGGGCCCCTAGGAAGGATGGAGGCCGGACCCCAGTCCCCTGGGAAGGCTCCCATCCTCCCCCCCCTCCAAGCCTCCACCCTCCACCGCCCCCCCCCCCCAGGTCACTTTACAACTACGTGAGCCTAAGGGCCTGGCAGGCTGGGAGGAAGCAGGGGTTCCTAAGCTAAGTCTTCCCTGTCTCCGGTCTCCCAGCAGGCACACAGGCTGAGGCAGACCCCTTTGTGGGGAGTCCAAGGAACATCACCGGTGCCCGGGGACTCACCGGGTCCCTTCGGTGTGAGCTCCAGGTTCAGGGGGAGCCCCCCGAGGTGACCTGGCTTCGGGATGGACAGGTGCTGGAGCTGGCGGACAGCACCCAGATCCAGGTGCCCCTGGGTGAAGACGGGCAGGAAGACTGGAAGGTGGTCAGCCAGCTCAGGTGCCCAGCCTCCCCCTGACCGGCTTCACCCCTCCTGATCCCTATCCTCCCCCACTGCCACCTCCAGCACGTGGTGGGTGAAAAGCTATGGGCAGGAGCCCCACCTGGGCTAGGACCCTGGTGTGGCCACTTGCTAGCCGTGTGGCGTGGAGCATGTGATGTAACTCTGGGTTTCACTTTCCTGTTCTGCAAGACAAGTTAATAATACTACCCACTTCTTAGCTCTGAGGAGTTCCTAGTCCAAACCCCCTGTTTCAGTTCTGATTACCCCCGCCCAGAGTCCAGCACTGACCCTGACCCTTTCTCTCTCTCCTCTTGCCTGGTTAGAATCTCATCCCTGCAGCTCTCAGACGCCGGGTGGTACCAATGTGCAGTGGTCCTGGGAGGAAAGACCTTCGTGTCGCAGCCTGGCTACGTTGGGCTGGAGGGTGAGCCCTGGGCTCAGAGGCCATGGGAGGGCGAGAAACCTGAGTGATCAGTAGGTGCTGGTTGTTTTCCAGGTCCCTGCATACCCCCGGGGGATGACTTCATCTCCTACATTCAATCTTCCAATGCAACAAATATTTATTGAGCACCTACTGTGTGTACAGCTTTGAACCAAACAGCCTGGACCTGACATTGTAACTGTCTTCCACAATGAGCTCACTGCCCTGGCAAACCTTTGAACAACTTGAAATTATTGTAATTTTTACTTCATTTGCATATCAATTACCTCGGGAAGGCCAAGCCCTTCTCTCTTACCTGCATCTCCAGGTCTAGACAGTCTTGTTTATTGTTGGACCTCGGTGACAATCGGTTGAGAGAATATTAGCTAACCTTTACGTGATGACTTGGTATATACGCACCTGGCCCTGTCTGTAGTTGTTTACACGTGAACCTATTAATCCTGAAACGATCCCCATTCTACTGGGGTTAACAGAGGCACCCAGGAGCTAGGCCGTGAACTCAACGGTCTGGCCTCAGACAGCATGTTCCCAACCACTAGACGAAACTGCTAAGTGAAGGAATGAGTCCATCAATCATTCAGAATGGCTGGAGTTCAAATCCCAGCTCTGGCAGCTTGTTGGCCGTGGCCTGGGGCCAACCGATTTATCTCCCCAACCTCGGATTCCTTACTGTTGAAGGTCAAGTCCTCCTCCTGCTTTACCGTAAGGAGGTTAAGATGCTGCAGGAAACTGGCTCAAAGGCGCGCACAGGCGCACGCGAAGTCCCACCCGGACAGGCGGGAGCCGGGGAGGGCGGCGCGGGCTCCCCGCTTCGGACACGGGGTGTGGCCTCCTGGAGGCAAAGTCTCCAGCTTCCAGGTTCCTCCAGCGGCCCCACGCCCCACCTGGGGCCCAAAGCGCTGTCCCCGCCCCGAACCTGGGGGACCCAGTAGCCATCCGTGCGCCAGCGGGTCCCCGCACCAGGCGGACCCGGCGGGGAGCGAATCCGGCCCGGAGGTCGCGGGAGGGGCTGGCTGCCCCGCCCCCCGCGCCCGGCCTCGCCCCGAAGGAGCCGCCGGGCCCCCGCCCCCGACCCCGACTGGCCCGGCCTCGTGGAGCGTCCGGCCAGCGGGAGAAGGAGCCGACCTGCCCGATGGAGGCGGCCGGCACCTGGACGCTGGGGCTGGCGCTGCTGCTGCTGCTGCTGGCGCTGGCGCGGCCCCGGACCCGCGGCCACCTGCCCCCCGGGCCCCCGCCGCTGCCGCTGCTCGGGAACCTCCTGCAGCTGCGGCCCGGGGCGCTGTACTCGGGGCTCCTGCGGGTGAGGGGCCGCGGGGACGCCCCGGCTGGGGCGGGGGCCAGGGCCCAAGAGGACGGGGCCCCAGGGCAGGGAGGCCTTGGGGCATCCTCGGGGAGGCAGGCCGCGGGTGCAAGGGCAAAGGGACTAGGGGTGTCCTGGGGCGGAGGGGGGTGGGGCGGGGGCAGCGCTCCAGAGCTGAGGGGGCCCAGTGGAAGGGGGTGCTGGGGAGAGAGGACCCCGGGATGCGGCCCGGCCGACAGGGGCAGAGACCTCTGCCCGCGGAATCCTGGAGAGGATGAGCCGGGAAGCAGGGCCCAGCGGCAGGGGTACGGGGCAGAGGGGTCCACAGAATCCCCGGGAAGTGATAGAAGCGGGAGATTAAAGCGGGAGGCCGCAAGCTGGTGCTGGGATGCTGGCGGGTTTATCCCTGGGGGAGAGGTAACTGGGGAGGGGCCGAGAAGAAAAGGGAGGAGGGGGACGCTTGGCTGGAGGGTTCCAGGTGCAAGTGTGCGGAGGATCTGGGCACCACAGTCCTGTGCGGCTCAGCTAGGAGGGAGCTGGGAGGTCCCGGGACAGGGGAAGGAGCGGGGAGGAAGACCGAGGGAGGCAGTTCTAACCTTTGGGGGGCTGGGGGCAGAGGTCTCTGTCAGAAGGAGTCTGGTGGGGGGAGCTTCAGGACATGGGGAAAGGGATGGGGGTCTTGGGGAAAGATGGGGCAGGTGCCCACATTATCCACTCCAGAATTTGAAGGTTTAGCAGAGTGATTTATAAAAAGGGGGGAGGTGGCTAGTTTTGAGGTAGAGGCAGAGCTGAGGCTTTAGGAGAAGCCAGAGTCTCAGGTGTCTTATTTTTGCTGCATATGTCTAAGTTGGGGGATAGGGGTGGTTCTGGGTTGTCCCAGGGTCCAAACTTGGGGCTCTGTAGGAGGTAAGGGATTGGGGGCTTTATTGGTGGAGGGGACCTGAGAGCCTGATGGAAAAAAGAGAATTGAGCCTCCTGAGGGGGCTATTTCTGTCTGGGGGTGGGGCAGTTTCCTCTGAGATGTCTCATCCAGTGACAGGGCCATGATGGGGACATCTAGACAGAAAGAGGCAATAGGCCTGCCCCTCAAAACCCGCCCCATATCCCTCTCTGCCCGCAGCTGAGTAAGAAGTATGGCCCGGTGTTCACCGTGTACCTGGGACCCTGGCGGCGCGTGGTGGTCCTGGTTGGGCGCGAGGCTGTGCAGGAGGCCCTGGGAGGTCAGGCCGAGGAGGAGTTCAGTGGGCGGGGGATGTTGGCAACGCTGGACGGGACCTTTGGCGGCCATGGTGAGTCATGAGCAGAGCTGGGGACTGCTGGCTCCTTCGCTCAGAGCCTGCCACCACTTACTGGTGTGACTTCTGTGCATGACTTAGTGTCTCTGGGCCAGTTTTCCTCATCCATCAAGTGGGGTGATGATACTGCCTATTACAAAGAGTCATCCTGAGGATTGAATGTGGCCTGGGTGTGGTGTGGTGGTGTTCTCACTGCTCCAGGTGAGGAGCCCAGGACTGGGAGGGACAGGGAGAGCTTTCTAGGCACTGGTAATGGGTGGGAACACGTAATGTGTAGAAATGAATTTCAGCTAAGCCTGAAAGTAGAAGCCTGGTGTTGGGGGCACTGTGGGGACACAGCTGTGACCAAGAGCTTGTTGGCCAGTGGGGAGAAAGTCCTGTGCCAGGCTGGGATCGGGGAAGGTAGAGGGGTCAGGGCCAAGGTAAGGAAGCCCTGAGATTACTGGAACCAGAGGGGGTGTCTGCCCCAGCCTGTTTGATAGGAGATGTCCAGGGAATCTTGAAAGACAGGTTGTCTGAGCGCCGACTCCTAGGAGTGAGAAGGGTGTTCCAGGCAGAGAAGTAAAAAACCCTGGAGGTGAGAGAAGCAGCAATCATTCATTCAGTTGACAAAATCTGTTTTAAAGACTTTATTTATCCATTCACAAGAGACACAGAGAGAGAGAGGCAGAGACACAGGCAGAGGGAGAGGCAGGCTCCATGCAGGGAGCCCGACGTGGGACTCAATCCCAGGACTCCAGGATCACGCCCTGAGCAGAAGGTAGATGCCCAACTGCTGAGCCACCCAGGCGTCCCCCAGTTGACAAATTTTTATCACGCCTGGCCCTATAGTGGTTACTGGGGACACAGAGGTGACCAAGACAGATGTGGTGTCCTGTCTCACTATAGGAGAGATAGGCTTGTCCTAGGCCTGGAGGGAGGAAATAGAATTCTAAAATGAGAGGTACAGCTCTGAGAACAGGACACAGGGAACTGTACTGGCCCAGGTTGAGGGAGGAGATGGGGCCTGGGAGGAATCAAGGTAGGCTTCTCGGAGGGGATGGCAATCCCAATGAGACCTGAGGATGAATGGAGTTAGTTGAGTGAGGATGGAGAGGTGAGTGATCCAGGCAGAGGCAACAGTAGAGGCAGAGGCCTCGAGGGGGGATCCTGATACCACTGAGGAAGTGAGAAAAAGCCAGCGCAATTGTAGCTGGGTGAGTAACAAAGCTGGTGAAATGGGTCGGTCACGCAGGGCCTGAGTCACACCAGAGTGCTCAGCTTTGGGATTTTCTATAGATGGAGGGAGGGGAGTCATAAGCAAGATCCTCAGGTCACTGTGCAGGAGCCTGGAGAGGAGACTGTGCTGTCCTGGGGTGGGGGTGTGGGGAAGGGAGGGGGTGGTTGGAAGAGGCATCCAGGGCTCTCTGGCCAGGGACCAGGGAACAGTGGGCTGAGACAGGAAGGAGGAGAGGTGCTGAGGCCAGTTGGGGACACACTGGGAGAGTGGACGGGGGACACCCTGGAGGAGGCTTCCAGGAGGCCACTAGGGTATGGCATTGTCCACTTGGGACCTTGAGCTCAGAGAAGCAAGGTTTGTCCAGAGCAGACCCTTAGCTAAAGGACAACAGTCCATCCTCCTCTCTCCTGGTTCAGCTTCCAAATGATGTGGGGCAGGGGGCCCAGGAGCACTCTGTAAGTGTTGGGAAGGAAGGAAGGAAGGAAGGAAGGAAGGAAGGAAGGAAGGAAGGAAGGAAGGAAGGAAGGAAGGAAGGAAGGAAGGAGGGAGGGAAGGGTGCTGGGTGGTTCAGTCGGTTAAGCATCTGCATCTACCTTCAGCTTGGGTCATGATCTCTGGGTCCTGGGATTGACCCCTGCATCAGGCTCCCTGCTCAGCGGGAAGTCGGCTTCTCCCTCTGCCTCTCCCCTGCTCAATCTCTCTCTCTCTCTCTCTCAACTCAAATAAATAAATTCTTTAAAAAAAAAAAAAAAAAGGAGGAGAGAGAGAGGAAGAGGAAGATGGATGGATGGATGGATGGATGGATGGATGGATGGATGGGTGGGAGAAGTTTTCACTCATCCTGGTTCATCACAGATCACAAGGGGCCTGGATAATCTCAGTTACCAGCTTCCCAGGAGAATGTCCCCTTCTGCCCCAAGGGTAGGCATTTACTGAGCACCTACTGAGTCCTCAACCCTGGCTAGGCTGGAATGGACTCAGGACAGGGCCTGCAGAGGCCCCGGCCCACCCCACCAGGTCACCTCACTGGGAAGGAGTAGTGCTGGGGAATGGGGAGAGGGGCCAGTCCATCCTTGAGTCTAGCCTTCTGTACAGGGGTTTTCTTCTCCAATGGGGAGCGGTGGAGGCAGCTGAGGAGACTGACCACGCTGGCCCTGCGGGACCTGGGCATGGGGAAGCGAGAAGGCGAGGAGCTGATCCAGGCCGAGGCCCAGCGTCTGGTGGAGGCATTCCAGGGGACGGAAGGTCAGCAGGGTGGGGTGAGCCCGGGGTCCCCTGGGGCGCCCCTGAGCGTGGGGAGGGCCTTCTTCCGGGGCTCTGCTCACCACCACCTCTGGCTCCTCCACCTTCTGTCTCTGTCCTCCCGTCTCCCGGGGAATCTCTGTGTCCCCAGTACTGTCACTTCACTCTTTCTGTTTCATTTCTTTCTCTATTCTTCTGCTTTTCTCTCCTGTAGGTCTGTCTCTGTCTTTGTCTCTCCTCGTCTGGGTCCGTATCTGTCCTTTGGCCCAGTCTTTCCCAGCCTGTCTCTCTTGCATGTCTGTTTCTCTGCCTCTTTCCCTGTGGCTCTGTCCGTCTTTCTTGCCCTGTCTGTCTCTCTGGATGCCTGTCTCCTTCCAGTCCCCCTCTCCATCATGGCCCTCCTCTCTGCCCTCTCCCCCCCAGGACGCCCATTTGACCCCTCCCTGCTGCTGGCTCAGGCCACCTCTAACATCATCTGCTCCCTCACCTTCGGCCTCCGCTTCCCCTACGAGGACAAGGAGTTCCAGGCCGTGGTCCAGGCGGCCAGCGGCACAGTGCTGGGGGTCAGCTCCCCCTGGGGCCAGGTAAGCAGGTGGGGCTCCTCTCCAGCCACCTTCCCCAGAGGTTCCTGCCACGGTGTCCAGGTGACCCCCAGAGGGGCCCTCCACGCTGGTGCAGGACCAGGCCCCAGGGGAGCCGCTGCCCTTCTCCCCACAGACCTACGAGATGTTCTCCTGGCTCCTGCAGCACCTGCCCGGCCCCCACACACAGCTCCTCAGCCACTTGAGTGTCCTGGCCACCTTCGCCGTCCAGCAGGTACAGCGACACAAGGAGAGCCTGGACACCTCGGGCCCCCCACGCGACGTTGTGGATGCCTTCCTGCTGAAGATGGCAAAGGTAGGGAAAGGTCAGGGTCGGGGGCCTTCTGAATGAGGCTGGTGGCTTGGCTGGTCCCAACTCCCGGATGGCTGGGAATCTATCAGGCCTCCCTCTCTCTCTTCTTCCCCCTTTCTCCCTCTCTCTCTCTCTGACCTTATGCCCCTGTGCAGGCTCCACGCCCAGTGGCCTGCCACCAGCAATCCTCCATGTCACAGTACCCCACCCCCACAGGACATGTCATGTCAAGTAGAATCATTTAATTATGGAACCTGGCAATATCAAATTATAGGAATAAAGTCCACTTCCTTAATTATATTAGAACAGGGGCGCCTGGTGGCCCAGTCAGTTAAGTGTCTGCCTTCACCTCAGGTCATGATCACGGGGTCCTGGGATCAAGCCTCTCATTGGGCTCCCCTCCCTGCTAGCAGGGAGTCTGCTTCTCCCTCCCTCTCAGCCGCTCCCCCTGCTGTGCTCTCTCTGCGTGTCAAATAAATGGATAAAAAAATTCTTAAGATTTTATTTATATATGGGAGACAGAGAGAAAGGCAGAGGCAGAGGGAGAAGCAGGCTTCCTGCGGAGAGCCCAATGCGAGACTCGATCCCAGGACCCGGGAATCACGCCCTGAGCTGAAGGCAGATGCTCAACCGCTAAGCCACCCAGGCATCCCAAACATTTTATTTTAAAGTAATACACACCCAAACGTGGGACTCAAACTTACAACCCCAAGATTAAGAGTTTCACATCCGAAAAAAAAAAAAAAGTTTCCCATGCTCTTCCCAGGGAGCCAGCCAGGCGCCCCTGCCTTTGCCACTTTTAAGTGTCAAGTTCAGTAGTGTTAATTCCATCCACAATGTTGTGTAGACAATCTCCAGAACTTTTTTCATCTTATCAAACTGAAACTCTTTATTGTTAAACAGCAGCTCCCCAGTCCCCCTCCCCAGCTCCTGGCAACCACCTTTCTGTCTCTGAATTTGCCAACATTAGGGACCTTATTATTTAGCCTTTTGCAACTGGCTTATTTCCCTTAGTGAGATGTCCTCAAGGTTCATCCAGGTCGTAGCAGATGACAGCATTTCCTTCCTTTTTAAGGCTGAATCCTTATTCCACATTTGGCTTACCCATTCATCCATCAGTGGCCACTTGGGGTGCTTCCCCCTTTTGGCCGTTGCGAATAATGCTGCAGTGAACATAGGTGTACAGATACCCCTTCGAGACCTTGCTTCCCACTTTCTGGGGTACATGCTCAGAAATGGGATTGCTGGATCACATGGCAATACTATTTACATTTTTTAAGGAACCTGATACCATTCTCCATAGCAGCTGCACCATTTGGAGCCCCATCGTTGGTGACAGGGCTCTAGTTTCTCCACTTCCTAACCACATGTCATTCTCTGTTTGTTTTGTATAGCGGCCGTGCTCTTTCATTTGCAAAAACATTGCAACCAAAAAGAACTAATATATCAAGAGTCCACTTCCCCACTTGCCCAAACATTTATACAAACCCCCTGACAAAGCTTGAACTTGCTGCGTTGCGCTCCGGGCGTGGCTGTGCGGTCTCTGTTCCCTGTGGCCTGAGTTCTCTGAGCCCCTCTGCCTGGTTTCTCCCAGGAGGAGCAAGACCCGAACACAGAACTGTCGGACAAAAACTTGCTGATGACGGTCATTTATCTGCTATTCGCCGGGACGGTCACCGTCAGCACCACGGTCCGCTACACCCTCCTGCTTCTGCTGAAGTACCCTCAGGTCCAAGGTAGGAGGCTTGTGCACCAGTCAGCCTTGGGGACGGAAGTGAGGGCTCAAGAGAAAGAATGTTCAGGAGAACGAACAGCCTGATCCAGAGCCTAGAAGCGAGAATGAGCCCAGCATCGGGGATGTGTAAAGAGCCAGAAGCTGGGGGGCTGCTGGTTGCAGTTTGAGGTGTAGTAAAGTGAGAGATGAGGCAGGAGGGGTGCTGGTGGCTCGGTCGGTTAGTGTCTACTTTGGGTTCAAGTAATGATCTTGGGGTCCTGGGATCAAGCCCCATGTCTGGGTCCCTGCTTAGTGGGAAGCCTGCTTCTCCCTTTCCTTGCCTGCTGCCCCCCTGCTTGTGCTCTCTCTCTCTGTGTCAAATAAATAGGTAAAATCTTTTTAAAAAGAAAAGAAGACAAGAAAAGAGGCAAGAGACCTCTCAGGGCTGTGTCGCCTTGGTGGTACCTCATTTGCCTGATCCTGAGCAATGGGGAGCCATGGAAAGATGCTGAGGAGGGGAGAGCAGGGTCAAATTAGCATTTTAGAAAAATCCTTTGGGCTGAAAGAGGTAAGATGTGCAAGAGGATGGCAGGAGCCCAGGGAAGAAGACGAGGACAGTCCTGGGCAGGAGAGGACAGTTCTGGACCAAGCTGTGGGGTGGGAAGAGGAGTCGGGTGGGCAGTTAGAGAACAACCCGGGAGCCCCAGGGAACTAGGGATCCGGGGACCATGGAGCCACCCTGAGACAGAAAGAATGAGGAGCTGTTTCAGAGGAGACACTGAGGCCAGTTGACAAGTGTGAGGGACCTGGGGCCACCTGTGAGGAGGTGAAACAAGACACCTGTTTCAGGACTGGAGACAAAAAACAAACTGGGGTCCTTGTTCTCAGGGTCCTTCCTGAGTTCAAGCAGCATGTTGAGCATAGGGTTTGCTTAAAGGAGAGGGAGGGTACCTGGCTGGCTCAGTTGATAGAGTGTGTGACTCCTGATCTTAGCGTTGTGACTTCGAGCCCCACGTTGGGTGTAAGGGAATAAAAAAGCTTGGGGTCATCAGGGCACAGACAGGAAGTGAAACTGCAGGAAGTGTACCTGCCTGAGAGGCAGAACAGGCCATGAGCTCCAGGGAAGCCCAGGATTTTGCAGTCAGGCAGCTGCATTAAATGTTGTCAGGCCAGTAGGGTGGGCTGACCTGGAAGATGGGGCTTAGGGTCTGGTGGCCTCAGTGGAAGGGAACCCACTGTGACTTCAGCTCTCTGGGCCTCGGTTTCCTCATCTGGGAAATGGGGATGGATAATGGTACCCACCTCACAGGATTGCTGTGGGAATGGAGAGAGGAGAGACCTTGTGCCCAGCACACAGGACATCAGGGACCCAGGCTCAGCAAAGCCTGGGGGACTCCTCCTCCTCCTCCCCACCCGCCAGCCTCCCCCAAAGCACTGCCACCCTGAGAAGATGGGGCTTCGGAGGGTAGGATCACAGAGCCCCACCCCACCTCTGACCTGGGGGCCCTGTCTTCCTGGGTGCAGAGCGTGTGCGGGAGGAGCTGAGCCGAGAGCTGGGGGCCGGCCGTGCACCGGGCCTGGGGGACCGAGCCCGCCTCCCCTACACCGACGCGGTTCTGCATGAGGCGCAGCGGCTGCTGGCTCTGGTGCCCATGGGGGTGCCCCGCGCCCTCGCGAGGACCACCTGCTTCCGAGGGTACACGCTGCCCCAGGTGGGCCAGCCGTCGGCCACGTCCAGGCGCTGCCTCGCTCGGCCCGAGTCTGTGGCTGGCTGTGTGTCTGGCTTCTTCTGATTATTGGTCTCTCTCTCCTCTCTGACATCTCCTCTTTCTCGGGGTCCCTCTCTCTGCACCCCTCTCCCTCTCTGTTTCTTTCTGTGTGCATTTCTCCTGCCTCTGACTGTCTCAAGGCCTCAGTCCAGAGGATTAGGATACCCTCTGTCCCACAGATACCCTAATTCTACCTTCTTCCAAGGTGTTTGGGACAGTCACATGCCAGAGGCCACAGACAGGGAAACAACTTGAGAACTGAGGGCCAGAGTCGCATAATCATGAGTCCCCGGCCCTCCCTCCACTCCCCCTCCCCCCGCCCCCTCTCTCCCCCACATCCCCCCCCAGCTCATGCTCTCCGTTAGAGAGCAACTCATCACCAGCACCACCAGGGGGCGATGTCTCCCCGGAAACCCCAGGCGCCTTCCCACCAGCAGCTCCCTCCTTGAGCTTCATTGTAGAATCAAACCCAAAGCAGTTAGACCTAGTCCTGGGTTTTCTGGTCCCGGTGTTTTCGCGCTGGTGGCACCTCTCCACAGGCATCAATGACTGAGGACTTGCTCTGCACCAGGTATTATTCTAAATGCCTCACAAATATGGTTTAATCTTGGGAGCAACCCTATGCGATTATCATGCCCATTTTTACAGATGGGGAAACCGGCCTTGGAAGAGTGGGAAGACTCCTGGGGGTCACCCAGCCTATGGTGGTACAGGCAGGATTTACACCCAGGGCCTGTGCTTTAGCCACAGCTATTGGCCTCGTTTTGGTAGCCACAGCGTGACCCCATCTTCTCCTGGAGCCTCCCTCCCCTTCCCAGCTCAACCATGCTAGCCATGGTCCCCGGCAAAGGCGGTCCCTGTCCCTCACACTTCCTCCACTGCACAGCCCTGGGATCTCAGTAACTGCTCCCGGCTGCCACCCAGGGGCCCGGGGTGGGGCGCCTTCAACCGACAGCCCTCACCTACCCACCCTTGGCCTTACCTCTGGAAGTGGGAAAGAGCTGGACTCGGGCCAGGTGCCTTAGGACAACCACAGAAAAATCACAACGTACCCTCAAAGCTTAAAAACAAAATTGACAAAGGACTAGCCCCGCCATGTCCAAATGCTATGTTGGGCAAGTTGTTTCAGTTTGGGGGAGCAACCTCTGTTTTCCCATCTTTGAAATGGGAATCATGTTGGAAATTGCTTCGTAGACTCATTAAAAAGATTCAGTGAGTTTGAGTGTGTGTCTGTGTGTGTGTGTGTGTGTGAGAGAGAGAGAGAGAGAGAGAGAGAGAGACGTACCTATTGCACAGGAGGTAGTCCCTGGCCCATAATAAGCCCTTGAAATATATTGATGCCATTGTGCCATGTGAACCGGTGCCCTTCCAGACTCTTGTGTTCTGCCCTCGGGCCTGGTGGGGGAAGGATATTTGTCATTTGATTATTGCTCCCCGCTCAGGGCACCGAGGTCTTCCCCCTCCTCGGCTCCGTCCTGCATGATCCTGAGATCTTTGATGAGCCAGAAGAATTCAATCCAGATCGATTCCTGGATGCAAACGGACGGTTCCAGAAGCAGGAGGCATTCCTGCCCTTCTCCTTAGGTATCTGCTGGGGCGCTCCCTGCTCACCTGCGGGTCCCCCCCACCCCTGGGTGTGAGGGGGGCTGACCCAGTCCCATCCCCCTTGTTCCCTTCAGGTAAGCGGGTCTGCCTGGGAGAGGGCCTGGCGCACGCAGAGCTCTTCCTCCTCCTCACCACCATCCTGCAGGCCTTCTCCCTGGAGAGCCCGAGTCCGCTGAGTGCCCTGAGCCTCCAGCCAGCTGTCAGTGGCCTTTTCAACATCCCCCCAGCCTTCCAGCTGCGAGTCCGGCCCCACTAACCTTCCCCGACCCCCACCATGTGGACCAGATGAAGGAGGGAGCCCTGGGAGATTGGTGGCCCCCTGGTGGAGGCGGGCATCCACTTGGTTGTGTCTCCGGAGCCCCCCAGGCAACCCGGAGCTCCTCTAGAGTCACTCACACAGATAATCGGCCTACATGTCCCCAGGGCCCTGCTTACTCAGCCCATGCAGCTGTTGAGACACACAGCCCTCGGGCCACCAGAGCCACGAGGCCACTCTGACGCATAGGCTTCCTACAGGCATAGATTGACTTTGTCTGGAATCGTGATGGCGTGCCTAGATAACACACCATCCCCTACGTGACACAACTGCCCTGGATTCACAACCCACATGTGGGAATTTGGCTCCCACCTTCATAAGCCACAGAAACAGCTGCTGTGTTGGGCCCACAAGCCTTCTTCACCCATCCACCCGCCAATTCTGGGAGCCTGGTGTACAGAGGTGAACGTGCCGCTTTCTGGGTCACGTCCCCACACAGAGAGACCGTCCCTGAGTTCAGCCCCAGCATCCCCTCTCTTGCTGTCACAGCACCATCCAGGCAGATGACCACTGCTGTCCCCATGTCCCCAGTACTGAACCACACAGTAGCCCACACAGGATGCCGTCCCACTCCCAAATATCTTCACTCAGACACACCGTTCTTGGGGGGGCACATCCCCACCTCCTCCAGGCCTTCAGCCCTCAAGGACACCCCTCTTTCCCAGCACCTTCATCCTCAAATTCTCCCAAATATAAGCGCAGCGTGCAACTATGCACACAGGCCTGGGAAGCAAGTCAACTAGGACACACCCACCCTCTGCTCAGAGAAACACCTCCCCCTCCTGCTGCTTATGTAACCCTATTAAAAGCCTCCCCTGCCTGCCGCTCCTCCACACACACACACACTGACCCACCTCCCCTCCCCAAGTCCCAGTTAGACCCAGTAGAAGGGGCTAGATGACCCAGTAGGGGCCAGATTCCAACTCCCTGGGTCAGAGAAGAGGCCAGCTCTGATGTCCCTGTGACTTGAAAGTCCCCATTTTGCAATAAAAGTTCATTTCTGGCCCTAGGTCTGGCCCATGGAAGGGCCTGGAGTGCCTGTGACAGTGTCTGTCATTGTGAGTAAGGGGTGGGAATGGGGGGTCCGCCCCTCCCTCGAGGCTGGGCGGGAGCTAAAAAACAGGGCTCCTGCCCGCCCTGGCTGTTGACATCAGTACCAGATGTGGATATGGGGGGAGGGGGGCCTGTCCTGGGCCTGACTTCCGGTGAGGCAGATGTGGGGAGGGGGGTGTGGGCAGGGAGAAGGTAACCCGAGGAACTGCAGGCTTGGGGTTAGGCTTGTAGGGGGCCCAGCCTGGGAAGGTGGGCAGGTGAGGATCCTGATCCAGGCCCTGGGAGCTCTCCCAGTCAATCGGTTGGTTGGTCTGAAAGCAGCTGGAGCACAGTTCCTAACCCAGCTCTGCCCCTCACAGGCTCCTTTCCTCCAGCCTTTTCTCCACCAGGAAGGCAGAACCATCTTTTTATGTGTTAGTTGCCTAGTAAGGAAGTTTTCCAGCACACAGAAGTAGAACAGTACAGTGAACCCCTGTGCCCATCACCTGGGCTCCTTTGATAACTGGCAACTTTACTAGTTTTATTTCTGCTACCACTGTACTACGATTGTTTTTATTTTATTGTTTAAAAATGTTTTTAAGCTTTTGTTTCTAAGTCCTCTTTCCACCCAACGTGGGGCTCAAACTCAAACACCCCACCCCACCCCAAGATCAAGAGCACACGCTCCACTGACTGAGCCAGCCAGACTCCGCTGTTACTGTTTTAAAGCAAATCCCTGGGCGGCTCAGTCCCTTAAGTGTCCCACACTTGGTTTTGGATCAGGTCATGATCTCAGGGTCCTGAGATGGAGCCCCAGGGCAGGCTCCAAGGTCAGTGGGGAGTCAGCTTCGCCCTCTCCCTCTACTCCTCCCCCAAATCATGTGCTCTCTCTCTAATATGTTTTAAAAAGCAAACCCCAGAAATCACTGAATATGCGTTTCTCATAGTAAAGGACGTTGACCCCAAAACACAAGGTTTTATGACAGTTTTCAAATATGGCAGCAGACCTGAGGCAATGACACAAGCAATGCCTGTGTGCTCCTGCCCTGACTCTCCCACGAGAAGTCCACCATCCTGCCAAGCGTACTTCCATCCACCTGTCCTTCCAGCTAATTTTTTAGGTGTTTCAAAGTAAACCACAGACATCTTTCCCTAGATGCTTCAGCAAAGCATATAACATTAGCTATGAGTTTCCCTTAAAAAAAAAAAAAGATTTTATTTCTTTATTTGAGAGAGAGATGACAAGTAGGGGGGAGAGGGAGAAGCAGAAGCAGACTCCCCACTGAGCAGGGAGCCCAATGCAGGGCTGCATCCCAGGACCCTGAGATCATGACCTGAGCCAAAGGCAGACACTTAGCCAACTGAGCCAGCAGGGCACCCCCCTCTTTTTTTTATTTTATTTTTTGTTTCCTTTTTTAAAAAGTGTTTCATGAAGGATGCCTGGCTGGCTTAGTCCGCGTAGCATACAACTCTTGATCTTGGAGTTGTGAGTTTGAGCCCCATGCTGAGTGTACAGATTACTTAAAAATAAATTAAGTAAGTAAGTAAATAAGTAAAATTCATACTGAGGGAAATCTGGAATCAGAAATATCATCACTGGGGGATCACTGGGTGGCTCAGTGGTTTAGCGCCTGCCTTTGGCCCAGGGCACGATCCTGGAATCCCGGGATCGATTCCCAGCCTGCTTCTCCCTCTGCCTGTGTCTCTGCCTCTCTCTCTCTCTGTGTCTATCATGACTAAGGAAAAAAAGAAAGAAAGAAAGAAAGAAAGAAAGAAAGAAAGAAAGAAAGAAAGAAAGAAAGAAAGAAAGAAAGAAAGAAAAAAAAGAAAAGAAAGAAAAGAAAAGAAAAGAAAAGAAAAGAAAAGAAAAGAAAAGAAAAGAAAAGAAAAGAAAGAAGAAAGGAAGGGAGGAAGGGAGGAAGGGAAGAAGTTCTGTATTACACATTTGAAAGTTGCTAAGAGACTAGGTCTTAGAAGTTCTCATCACAGGGCCCCTAGGCAGCTCAGTTGGCAGAGCATGCAACTCCTGATCTCAGGGTTGTAAGTTTGAGCCCTGCATTGGGTATAGAGATTACTTAACAATACAAATCTTAAAAATAAAATAAAAAGAATATAAATCTTTTTTTTTTAAAGATTGATTGATTGATTTACTCATGAGAGACACAGCGAAATGCAGAGACATAGGCAGAGGGAGAAGCAGGCTCCCTGCAAGAAGCCTGATGTGGGACTTGATCCCAGGACCCCAGAATCATAACCCGAGCCAAAGGCAGACGGTCAACCACTGAGCCACCTAGATGTCCCTAAAAATATAAACCTTAAAAAAAAAAAAAGTTGTCATCACAAGATAAACTCTTGCATTGGTTGGTGGCAGATGGTAACTAGAATTGTTGTGGTAATTTTTTAGAAATAGACGCAAATATCGAATCACTAGTTGTACACCTGAAGCTAATGCCCTTGGTAGGCCAAGGCCCTCCCTGACCTTATCATCCATTCCAGATGCTCAGTTCTCCTTGAATTTCTTCACGTGCCTGCCTCCAGGCCTTTGAACTAGCTGTCCCTTCTCCCTAGAAGGTCCTTTCCTCCATGATACACTTGCTAATTTATCTTAATCATAACCTCAGGGTGCTCTTCCCTGACCACCCGTTTAAAATGGAACTCTCGGGCAGCCCGGGTGGCTCAGCGGTTTAGCGCCTGCCTTTGGCCCAGGGTGTGATCCTGGAGTCCCAGGATCGGGTCCCACGTCGGGCTCCCTGCATGGAGCCTGCTCCTCCCTCTGCCTGTGTCTCTGTCTCTCTCTGTGTCTCTTATGAATAAATAAATAAGATCTTAAAAAAAAAAAAATGGAACTCTCACCCCTTGGAATTCCCTTCACTACTTTGTTTTTCTTTGCTGCCCATACTGTGCCTTGATAAATTTTTATCTGGTTGTGGTCTCTCCTTCCCTGTGAAATATGAACCCCATGGGGGCAGACGTTCCTCTCGCCCGCTGTGGAACCCCCAGTCCTGGGCACAGGTGACATTTCTGTTCACCTGTTCATCTCATTTTGTTAAATGCATCCGAAAGCAAATTGCAAGCACATAGTAGGTGCTCAGCAAATTTTTCTTGAGTGAGCAAACACAGATACCAGTTGGCAAGGCACACAGCGAGGTGTACAGAGAGCCCTAGGTGTGGAGGGTCCCCCAGCGTATTTAAACAGGTGGGCAGGGCAGCCTGGGTAGCTGAGTGGCTTAGGGCCACCTTTGGCTCAGGGTGTGATTCTGGGGACCCAGGATCGAGTCCCACATCGGGCTCCCTGCATGCTGCCTGCTTCTTCTTCTGCTTGTGTCTCTGCCTTTCTCTCTGTGTCTCTCATGAATAAATAAATAAAATTTAAAAAAAATAAAATAAACAGGTGGGCAGAACTTTGCACAAAGTTTGCACCACTCTCCAAAAAAGCCACGATAACTTTTTTTTAAAGATGTTACTTATTTACTTGAGAGCAAGAGCAAGATACATCACAGAGGGAGAGGGAAAGGCAGACTCCCCGCTGAGCAGGGAGCCCGACCTGGGGCTTGATTCCAGGACCCCGGGATTATGACTTGAGCCAAAGGCAGACACTAAACTGACTGAGCCACCCAAGCACCCCAAAAGCCGCGATAATCAATTGGCCCCTTTATCACAGGCCTTTTATAGGCTGATGGGGATGCAGTGGTGACCAAGATAGACCCTGTCCTTGTTCTTTCAGAGCCCACAGAGCAGCAGGACAAGACAGACAGCAGATACATAATGTGGCAATAAATATATCATGACTCCCCATGGGGCGTTGCCAGAGTAAAGGACAGAAGTATTGAGGGCAGACAATGGGAGACCTAGGGTAGACTGGGAAGGGCCAGCAGAGTTGTAATGGGGGGGATGACTGACATGGGGGTGCAGGAGGTGGGGACAAGGCTTCGGGAGGATGTTCCAACACCAGTGAGCTCAGAGAGAAGCCTGGGGACAGGAGAGGGGGACGCAAGTTGATGCCAGAGGACCTGAGGTAAATAGTTTAAGATTTTATCTTGGGGGTACCGGGGTGGCTCAGTGGTTGAGCGTCTGCCTTTGGCTCAGGTCGTGATCCTGGGGTCTGAGGATCAAGTTCTGCATCCGGCTTCTCGCAGGGAGCCTGCTTCTCCCTCTGCCTATGTCTCTGCCTCTCTCTGTGCGTCTCTCGTGAATAAATAAGTAAAATCTTACAAACAAACAAACAAACAAGATTTTATCTTGAAAGGTTTGGGGCAAAGGAAAGAAAAAGTCTGATTGGGATTGAGAAACATTTGTCTTGTGACAGGTTAGAGGGAGGGAGAGTGGTGGTGGCTGGAAGACCAGGAAGGAGGTCAGGCTGGACCAGGGTGAGGTCACAGGGAGGAGGGCAACGCCAGGTGGGAGAAAGGTCTCTGGAGCTGGGTCCTCCACAGGGACTTAGTAACTTACTGCAAGGTGGGGAGATGTCCAAGAGGACCCCGAGAGTCTGGCTTTGGTGGTGGGACAGAAGCTGAGGCCCTCAGTGAAGTGAGACACACGTAGGACAGCTCAGGGATGCTTTAAGTGAAGAGCACTGAGTGCCAGACTGAGGAGCTGAGAGCTCAACCCCGGCACAGTGGAGACTCACGGTTAAGCAGGAGAGGGACGGGGTCAGATTTTTTAAAATAAAGATTTTATTTTTATTTATTCATGAGAGACACAGAGACAGAGAGAATGGCAGAGACACAGGGAGAGGGAGAAGCAGGTTCCATGCAGGGAGCCTGACGTGGGACTTGATCCCGGGTCCCCAGGATCATGCCTTGGGCTGAAGACGGCACTAAACCGCTGCGCCACCCACCCCGGCTGCCCAGATTTTTTTTTTTTAAGATTTTATTTATTTTCTCATAAGAGACACACAGAGAGAGGCAGAGACACAGGTGCAGAGGGAGAAGCAGGCTCCCTGTGGGGAGCCCATTGTGGGACTATATCCCAGGACTCTGGGATCATGACCTGAGCTGAAGGCAGATGCTCAACCTCTGAACCACCCAGGCATCCCGACAGGGTCAGATTGGAGTTTCAGAACCGACAGGGGTGGGCAGAGCACACCGTATACCAGCAGAACCGGGAGCACAGAGATGAATGTCCGACCTCCTCCTGCGCAGACACCCAGGCTTGCAGAGGACCCCCACCCCCTTGTGCAAAAACAAAGAGGGATGGGAAACAGATAAACCGCAAAACCGACACACACAGGCACCGGATCCATCTGCAAGGACCAGGGTGCACAGTCCCACCAGAGGGAGACAGCCTGAAGGAGACAACAGATGAGGGACAAACAGATGACAGGCAAACGCTCCAGGGCACCTTGTCAGCTGTGTTACCGCGTGCGAAGACCTGCATGTGTCCTGACCCAAGACATCCTCCCTCTGGCTTACCAAGTGGGCTCTCTCCTTATTCCCCCATCTTACAGAGGGACACACAGAGGCTCAGGGAGGCCAGTCACTTGCAAGGTCACACAGCGAGAGGCAGAGCTGGGATTCCAACCCGGCTCTTTGGGCACCCCTAGTGAGTGCCCCCACCCTGGTGTCCTGTTTCTCTGCCCTCCTGGGGTGGGTCTTTTTTTTTGTTATGAGGACCCACGTCTGCCCTGAGCCTCCGCAGGGGATGCCCACCCAGCTGCGTCCTCCCCTTTCTGGTTTCTGAGTTTCTGCGGGCACGAGTTCCTGATCCGGCTTGTCTGAGCGGGTCCGTGGGCCAGCAGCGCGCCCCTGCACGCCTCCCGCTGTCCCAGCCTCCAGCGTGGATGACATCTGAGTGTGTGTGTCCCGCGAGGAGCTGAGAGTGTGAGGGGGAGTGCCTGGCCGGGGCTGGGCTGGGGGGTGGAGGCAGAGGAGGGGGCTGTCTCAAGGGCTGAGAGAGGAGTGGAGTTCTGGAAGAATGTTTACCAGACACTGGAGAGCTGGAGGGACAGCGCCCAGAGCCGGGATAGAGAGCCACCCGCACAGCCTCCCTGCCCGGCTGGCCGGGATCGGGGTTCAGCCTTTGGGGACCCCTTCCCCCTCCGCAGCCTCCCTCCGATCCCCTTTAAGACAGGGCCGGTCGTCCCCTCCCCGAGTTAACCCCTCCGAGCCCGGTGGCCCTGGGGGCGGGGAAGGGTTGCCCGAAGCCTGGGAGGGAGTAGGAGGCTGGGAGCGAGGAAGGCGGCCGCTGAGCGAGGGGCCCGCCACGGCAGGCAGGCAGTGCCAGATCCGGGGAGCCCGCAGCCGGGGGGAGGGCCGGGGACAGCCCGGCCCTGCCCCCTCTCCCGCGGGGTGCCCAGCAACTTCTGAGGAAAGTTTGGCATCGTTTGCGTGGTGCCCCGAGGATGGGCAGGGTCCCGCTGGCCTGGTGCTTGGCGCTGTGCTGCTGGGGGTGCCTGGCCCCCTCGGGTGAGTGGTGGGGGCCTGAGGGGGAGGACCCCGTGGCCTGGCTGGGGCAGGAGGGAGCGGCGTGGGGGGTGGATGGCAGGTGTTGGGGGAGTCTGGGCTGGCTCCAGGAGCGTCTGGGGGACAGCGAGAGGGAGACAGGGAGGCCCAGAGAGCAGCGGAGAGAGGCCGGGAGAGAAAGGGGCTCAGAGAGGAACAGGACCAGAAACAGAAACTCCGAGGGTCGGAGTGGGAAAGAGGTGGACATAGAGGGCTGGAGCGGGGCTGGGCTTGCCTCGGAGGGCCCTAGGGAGAGGGGCTGAGCTGGGGGCTGCCCCGGAAGGAATCTTCCAGAAAGGAGTAATTAAGTCTGGCAGTGGGTTGAGGAGGGCTGCGGAGCTCTAGGGGAAAACCCTCCTCGCTGTCACCCCCCCACACACACTTGTCCTTACCCCGTCACTGCCTGTCTCCTCCACCTCTGGGCCAAAGTTCTCTGGTGCTGGCTCTATCTCCACCATCTCTGTGAGATTCATTTCTCTGACCTGGTCTCCATCTTTATCTCTCCCTACTTTCTAGATGTCTCTATGATGTCTCTTTCTCTGTCTCTGTCTGTGTCTCTGTTTCCTTCAGTGTCTCTCCCCCAACTTCCTTCCCTCTCACTGTCTCTCTCCTCATCTCTCATCCCCTGTGTCTCTCCAGTCTCTGTTCTTTGCTGTCTCTGACTCCTCTTGCCTGACTTTGGCTTCTCTCCGTCGCTCCTTCCCTCTTCCTCTCTCTCTCTCTTCTCTCCCTCCCCACCTCTTTTTCATCCTCACCATCCACCAGCCCGATCTAGCAAGTCCCTAGAGACCCTAAGGGAGGGCAGCAGGGGTGGGGGAGCCAGGGGGCTGGCCCTGCTGGGCAGGCCTGGCAGTCCAGGGGCGTGGGAGGCTGCCGGACCCGGGCCTACTTCCCCACGGACCAAGGATAGGGGCCCCTAGGAAGGATGGAGGCCAGACCCCAGTCCCCTGGGAAGGCTCCCATCCTCCCCCCCCCGCCCCCCCCCCCCGCCAAGCCTCCACCCTCCACCGCCCCCCCCCCCCCCCCCCAGGTCACTTTACAACTACGTGAGCCTAAGGGAGGGCCTGGCGGGCTGGGAGGAAGCAGGGGTTCCTAAGCTCAGTCTTCCCTGTCTCCCGTCTCCCAGCAGGCACACAGACTGAGGCAGACCCCTTTGTGGGGAGTCCAAGGAACATCACCGGTGCCCGGGGACTCACCGGGTCCCTTCGGTGTGAGCTCCAGGTTCAGGGGGAGCCCCCCGAGGTGACCTGGCTTCGGGATGGACAGGTGCTGGAGCTGGCGGACACCACCCAGATCCAAGTGCCCCTGGGTGAAGACGGGCAG
Source organism: Vulpes vulpes (assembly GCF_048418805.1). Taxonomy (NCBI): domain Eukaryota; kingdom Metazoa; phylum Chordata; class Mammalia; order Carnivora; family Canidae; genus Vulpes; species Vulpes vulpes. Next base: position 9,996,714 of record NC_132780.1, read on the forward strand.
GAAGACTGGAAGGTGGTCAGCCAGCTCAGGTGCCCAGCCTCCCCCTGACCGGCTTCACCCCTCCTGATCCCTATCCTCCCCCACTGCCACCTGCAGCACGTGGTGGGTGAAAAGCTATGGGCAGGAGCCCCACCTGGGCTAGGACCCTGGTCCTAGTGGCCACTCGCTAGCCCTGTGGCTTGGAGCATGTGATGTAACTCTGGGTTTCACTTTCCTGTTCTGCAAGACAAGTTAATAATACTACCCACTTCTTAGCTCTGAGGAGTTCCTAGTCCAAACCCCCTGTTTCAGTTCTGATTACCCCCGCCCAGTGTCCAGTACTGACCCTGACCCTTTCTCTCTCTCCTCTTGCCCGGTTAGAATCTCATCCCTGCAGCTCTCAGACGCCGGGTGGTACCAATGTGCTGTGGTCCTGGGAGGAAAGACCTTCGTGTCGCAGCCTGGCTACGTTGGGCTGGAGGGTGAGCCCTGGGCTCAGAGGCCATGGGAGGGCGAGAAACCTGAGTGATCAGTAGGTGCTGGTTGTTTTCCAGGTCCCTGATACCCCCGGGGGGATGATTTCATCTCCTACATCAATCTTCCAATGCAACAAATATTTATTGAGCACCTACTGTGTGTACAGCTTTGAACCAAACAGCCTGGACCTGACATTGTCACTGTCTTCCACAATGAGCTCACTGCCCTGGCAAACCTTTGAACAACTTGAAATTATTGTAATTTGTTACTGCATTTGCATATCAATGAGCTCAGGGAAGGCCAAGCCCTTCTCTCTTACCTGCATCTCCAGGTCTAGACAGTCTTGTTTATAGTTGGACCTCGGTGACAATCGGTTGAGAGAATATTAGCTAACCTTTACGTGATGACTTGGTATATACGCACCTGGCCCTGTCTGTAGTTGTTTACACGTGAACCTATTAATCCTGAAACGATCCCCATTCTACAGGGGTTAACAGAGGCACCCAGGAGCTAGGCCGTGAACTCAACGGTCTGGCCTCAGACAGCATGTTCCCAACCACTAGACGAAACTGCTAAGTGAAGGAATGAGTCCATCAATCATTCAGAATGGCTGGAGTTCAAATCCCAGCTCTGGCAGCTTGTTGGCCGTGGCCTGGGGCCAACCGATTTATCTCCCCAACCTCGGATTCCTTACTGTTGAAGGTCAAGTCCTCCTCCTGCTTTACCGTAAGGAGGTTAAGATGCTGCAGGAAACTGGCTCAAAGGCGCGCACAGGCGCACGCGAAGTCCCACCCGGACAGGCGGGAGCCGGGGAGGGCGGCGCGGGCTCCCCGCTTCGGACACGGGGTGTGGCCTCCTGGAGGCAAAGTCTCCGGCTTCCAGGTTCCTCCAGCGGGCCCACACCCCACCTGGGGCCCAAAGCGCTGTCCCCGCCCCGAACCTGGGGGACCCAGTAGCCATCCGTGCGCCAGCGGGTCCCCGCACCAGGCGGACCCGGCGGGGCGCGAATCCGGCCCGGAGGTCGCGGGAGGGGCTGGCTGCCCCGCCCCCCGCGCCCCGCCGCGCCCCGAAGGAGCCGCCCGGCCCCCGCCCCCACCCCGACTGGCCCGGCCTCGTGGAGCGTCCGGCCAGCGGGAGAAGGAGCCGACCTGCCCGATGGAGGCGGCCGGCACCTGGACGCTGGGGCTGGCGCTGCTGCTGCTGCTGCTGGCGCTGGCGCGGCCCCGGACCCGCGGCCACCTGCCCCCCGGGCCCCCGCCGCTGCCGCTGCTCGGGAACCTCCTGCAGCTGCGGCCCGGGGCGCTGTACTCGGGGCTCCTGCGGGTGAGGGGCCGCGGGGACGCCCCGGCTGGGGCGGGGGCCAGGGCCCAAGAGGACGGGGCCCCAGGGCAGGGAGGCCTTGGGGCATCCTCGGGGAGGCAGGCCGCGGGTGCAAGGGCAAAGGGACTAGGGGTGTCCTGGGGCGGAGGGGGGTGGGGCGGGGGCAGCGCTCCAGAGCTGAGGGGGCCCAGTGGAAGGGGGTGCTGGGGAGAGAGGACCCCGGGATGCGGCCCGGCCGACAGGGGCAGAGACCTCTGCCCGCGGAATCCTGGAGAGGATGAGCCGGGAAGCAGGGCCCAGCGGCAGGGGTACGGGGCAGAGGGGTCCACAGAATCCCCGGGAAGTGATAGAAGCGGGAGATTAAAGCGGGAGGCCGCAAGCTGGTGCTGGGATGCTGGCGGGTTTATCCCTGGGGGAGAGGTAACTGGGGAGGGGCCGAGAAGAAAAGGGAGGAGGGGGACGCTTGGCTGGAGGGTTCCAGGTGCAAGTGTGCGGAGGATCTGGGCACCACAGTCCTGTGCGGCTCAGCTAGGAGGGAGCTGGGAGGTCCCGGGACAGGGGAAGGAGCGGGGAGGAAGACCGAGGGAGGCAGTTCTAACCTTTGGGGGGCTGGGGGCAGAGGTCTCTGTCAGAAGGAGTCTGGTGGGGGGAGCTTCAGGACATGGGGAAAGGGATGGGGGTCTTGGGGAAAGATGGGGCAGGTGCCCACATTATCCACTCCAGAATTTGAAGGTTTAGCAGAGTGATTTATAAAAAGGGGGGAGGTGGCTAGTTTTGAGGTAGAGGCAGAGCTGAGGCTTTAGGAGAAGCCAGAGTCTCAGGTGTCTTATTTTTGCTGCATATGTCTAAGTTGGGGGATAGGGGTGGTTCTGGGTTGTCCCAGGGTCCAAACTTGGGGCTCTGTAGGAGGTAAGGGATTGGGGGCTTTATTGGTGGAGGGGACCTGAGAGCCTGATGGAAAAAAGAGAATTGAGCCTCCTGAGGGGGCTATTTCTGTCTGGGGGTGGGGCAGTTTCCTCTGAGATGTCTCATCCAGTGACAGGGCCATGATGGGGACATCTAGACAGAAAGAGGCAATAGGCCTGCCCCTCAAAACCCGCCCCATATCCCTCTCTGCCCGCAGCTGAGTAAGAAGTATGGCCCGGTGTTCACCGTGTACCTGGGACCCTGGCGGCGCGTGGTGGTCCTGGTTGGGCGCGAGGCTGTGCAGGAGGCCCTGGGAGGTCAGGCCGAGGAGGAGTTCAGTGGGCGGGGGATGTTGGCAACGCTGGACGGGACCTTTGGCGGCCATGGTGAGTCATGAGCAGAGCTGGGGACTGCTGGCTCCTTCGCTCAGAGCCTGCCACCACTTACTGGTGTGACTTCTGTGCATGACTTAGTGTCTCTGGGCCAGTTTTCCTCATCCATCAAGTGGGGTGATGATACTGCCTATTACAAAGAGTCATCCTGAGGATTGAATGTGGCCTGGGTGTGGTGTGGTGGTGTTCTCACTGCTCCAGGTGAGGAGCCCAGGACTGGGAGGGACAGGGAGAGCTTTCTAGGCACTGGTAATGGGTGGGAACACGTAATGTGTAGAAATGAATTTCAGCTAAGCCTGAAAGTAGAAGCCTGGTGTTGGGGGCACTGTGGGGACACAGCTGTGACCAAGAGCTTGTTGGCCAGTGGGGAGAAAGTCCTGTGCCAGGCTGGGATCGGGGAAGGTAGAGGGGTCAGGGCCAAGGTAAGGAAGCCCTGAGATTACTGGAACCAGAGGGGGTGTCTGCCCCAGCCTGTTTGATAGGAGATGTCCAGGGAATCTTGAAAGACAGGTTGTCTGAGCGCCGACTCCTAGGAGTGAGAAGGGTGTTCCAGGCAGAGAAGTAAAAAACCCTGGAGGTGAGAGAAGCAGCAATCATTCATTCAGTTGACAAAATCTGTTTTAAAGACTTTATTTATCCATTCACAAGAGACACAGAGAGAGAGAGGCAGAGACACAGGCAGAGGGAGAGGCAGGCTCCATGCAGGGAGCCCGACGTGGGACTCAATCCCAGGACTCCAGGATCACGCCCTGAGCAGAAGGTAGATGCCCAACTGCTGAGCCACCCAGGCGTCCCCCAGTTGACAAATTTTTATCACGCCTGGCCCTATAGTGGTTACTGGGGACACAGAGGTGACCAAGACAGATGTGGTGTCCTGTCTCACTATAGGAGAGATAGGCTTGTCCTAGGCCTGGAGGGAGGAAATAGAATTCTAAAATGAGAGGTACAGCTCTGAGAACAGGACACAGGGAACTGTACTGGCCCAGGTTGAGGGAGGAGATGGGGCCTGGGAGGAATCAAGGTAGGCTTCTCGGAGGGGATGGCAATCCCAATGAGACCTGAGGATGAATGGAGTTAGTTGAGTGAGGATGGAGAGGTGAGTGATCCAGGCAGAGGCAACAGTAGAGGCAGAGGCCTCGAGGGGGGATCCTGATACCACTGAGGAAGTGAGAAAAAGCCAGCGCAATTGTAGCTGGGTGAGTAACAAAGCTGGTGAAATGGGTCGGTCACGCAGGGCCTGAGTCACACCAGAGTGCTCAGCTTTGGGATTTTCTATAGATGGAGGGAGGGGAGTCATAAGCAAGATCCTCAGGTCACTGTGCAGGAGCCTGGAGAGGAGACTGTGCTGTCCTGGGGTGGGGGTGTGGGGAAGGGAGGGGGTGGTTGGAAGAGGCATCCAGGGCTCTCTGGCCAGGGACCAGGGAACAGTGGGCTGAGACAGGAAGGAGGAGAGGTGCTGAGGCCAGTTGGGGACACACTGGGAGAGTGGACGGGGGACACCCTGGAGGAGGCTTCCAGGAGGCCACTAGGGTATGGCATTGTCCACTTGGGACCTTGAGCTCAGAGAAGCAAGGTTTGTCCAGAGCAGACCCTTAGCTAAAGGACAACAGTCCATCCTCCTCTCTCCTGGTTCAGCTTCCAAATGATGTGGGGCAGGGGGCCCAGGAGCACTCTGTAAGTGTTGGGAAGGAAGGAAGGAAGGAAGGAAGGAAGGAAGGAAGGAAGGAAGGAAGGAAGGAAGGAAGGAAGGAAGGAGGGAGGGAAGGGTGCTGGGTGGTTCAGTCGGTTAAGCATCTGCATCTACCTTCAGCTTGGGTCATGATCTCTGGGTCCTGGGATTGACCCCTGCATCAGGCTCCCTGCTCAGCGGGAAGTCGGCTTCTCCCTCTGCCTCTCCCCTGCTCAATCTCTCTCTCTCTCTCTCTCAACTCAAATAAATAAATTCTTTAAAAAAAAAAAAAAAAAGGAGGAGAGAGAGAGGAAGAGGAAGATGGATGGATGGATGGATGGATGGATGGATGGATGGATGGGTGGGAGAAGTTTTCACTCATCCTGGTTCATCACAGATCACAAGGGGCCTGGATAATCTCAGTTACCAGCTTCCCAGGAGAATGTCCCCTTCTGCCCCAAGGGTAGGCATTTACTGAGCACCTACTGAGTCCTCAACCCTGGCTAGGCTGGAATGGACTCAGGACAGGGCCTGCAGAGGCCCCGGCCCACCCCACCAGGTCACCTCACTGGGAAGGAGTAGTGCTGGGGAATGGGGAGAGGGGCCAGTCCATCCTTGAGTCTAGCCTTCTGTACAGGGGTTTTCTTCTCCAATGGGGAGCGGTGGAGGCAGCTGAGGAGACTGACCACGCTGGCCCTGCGGGACCTGGGCATGGGGAAGCGAGAAGGCGAGGAGCTGATCCAGGCCGAGGCCCAGCGTCTGGTGGAGGCATTCCAGGGGACGGAAGGTCAGCAGGGTGGGGTGAGCCCGGGGTCCCCTGGGGCGCCCCTGAGCGTGGGGAGGGCCTTCTTCCGGGGCTCTGCTCACCACCACCTCTGGCTCCTCCACCTTCTGTCTCTGTCCTCCCGTCTCCCGGGGAATCTCTGTGTCCCCAGTACTGTCACTTCACTCTTTCTGTTTCATTTCTTTCTCTATTCTTCTGCTTTTCTCTCCTGTAGGTCTGTCTCTGTCTTTGTCTCTCCTCGTCTGGGTCCGTATCTGTCCTTTGGCCCAGTCTTTCCCAGCCTGTCTCTCTTGCATGTCTGTTTCTCTGCCTCTTTCCCTGTGGCTCTGTCCGTCTTTCTTGCCCTGTCTGTCTCTCTGGATGCCTGTCTCCTTCCAGTCCCCCTCTCCATCATGGCCCTCCTCTCTGCCCTCTCCCCCCCAGGACGCCCATTTGACCCCTCCCTGCTGCTGGCTCAGGCCACCTCTAACATCATCTGCTCCCTCACCTTCGGCCTCCGCTTCCCCTACGAGGACAAGGAGTTCCAGGCCGTGGTCCAGGCGGCCAGCGGCACAGTGCTGGGGGTCAGCTCCCCCTGGGGCCAGGTAAGCAGGTGGGGCTCCTCTCCAGCCACCTTCCCCAGAGGTTCCTGCCACGGTGTCCAGGTGACCCCCAGAGGGGCCCTCCACGCTGGTGCAGGACCAGGCCCCAGGGGAGCCGCTGCCCTTCTCCCCACAGACCTACGAGATGTTCTCCTGGCTCCTGCAGCACCTGCCCGGCCCCCACACACAGCTCCTCAGCCACTTGAGTGTCCTGGCCACCTTCGCCGTCCAGCAGGTACAGCGACACAAGGAGAGCCTGGACACCTCGGGCCCCCCACGCGACGTTGTGGATGCCTTCCTGCTGAAGATGGCAAAGGTAGGGAAAGGTCAGGGTCGGGGGCCTTCTGAATGAGGCTGGTGGCTTGGCTGGTCCCAACTCCCGGATGGCTGGGAATCTATCAGGCCTCCCTCTCTCTCTTCTTCCCCCTTTCTCCCTCTCTCTCTCTCTGACCTTATGCCCCTGTGCAGGCTCCACGCCCAGTGGCCTGCCACCAGCAATCCTCCATGTCACAGTACCCCACCCCCACAGGACATGTCATGTCAAGTAGAATCATTTAATTATGGAACCTGGCAATATCAAATTATAGGAATAAAGTCCACTTCCTTAATTATATTAGAACAGGGGCGCCTGGTGGCCCAGTCAGTTAAGTGTCTGCCTTCACCTCAGGTCATGATCACGGGGTCCTGGGATCAAGCCTCTCATTGGGCTCCCCTCCCTGCTAGCAGGGAGTCTGCTTCTCCCTCCCTCTCAGCCGCTCCCCCTGCTGTGCTCTCTCTGCGTGTCAAATAAATGGATAAAAAAATTCTTAAGATTTTATTTATATATGGGAGACAGAGAGAAAGGCAGAGGCAGAGGGAGAAGCAGGCTTCCTGCGGAGAGCCCAATGCGAGACTCGATCCCAGGACCCGGGAATCACGCCCTGAGCTGAAGGCAGATGCTCAACCGCTAAGCCACCCAGGCATCCCAAACATTTTATTTTAAAGTAATACACACCCAAACGTGGGACTCAAACTTACAACCCCAAGATTAAGAGTTTCACATCCGAAAAAAAAAAAAAAGTTTCCCATGCTCTTCCCAGGGAGCCAGCCAGGCGCCCCTGCCTTTGCCACTTTTAAGTGTCAAGTTCAGTAGTGTTAATTCCATCCACAATGTTGTGTAGACAATCTCCAGAACTTTTTTCATCTTATCAAACTGAAACTCTTTATTGTTAAACAGCAGCTCCCCAGTCCCCCTCCCCAGCTCCTGGCAACCACCTTTCTGTCTCTGAATTTGCCAACATTAGGGACCTTATTATTTAGCCTTTTGCAACTGGCTTATTTCCCTTAGTGAGATGTCCTCAAGGTTCATCCAGGTCGTAGCAGATGACAGCATTTCCTTCCTTTTTAAGGCTGAATCCTTATTCCACATTTGGCTTACCCATTCATCCATCAGTGGCCACTTGGGGTGCTTCCCCCTTTTGGCCGTTGCGAATAATGCTGCAGTGAACATAGGTGTACAGATACCCCTTCGAGACCTTGCTTCCCACTTTCTGGGGTACATGCTCAGAAATGGGATTGCTGGATCACATGGCAATACTATTTACATTTTTTAAGGAACCTGATACCATTCTCCATAGCAGCTGCACCATTTGGAGCCCCATCGTTGGTGACAGGGCTCTAGTTTCTCCACTTCCTAACCACATGTCATTCTCTGTTTGTTTTGTATAGCGGCCGTGCTCTTTCATTTGCAAAAACATTGCAACCAAAAAGAACTAATATATCAAGAGTCCACTTCCCCACTTGCCCAAACATTTATACAAACCCCCTGACAAAGCTTGAACTTGCTGCGTTGCGCTCCGGGCGTGGCTGTGCGGTCTCTGTTCCCTGTGGCCTGAGTTCTCTGAGCCCCTCTGCCTGGTTTCTCCCAGGAGGAGCAAGACCCGAACACAGAACTGTCGGACAAAAACTTGCTGATGACGGTCATTTATCTGCTATTCGCCGGGACGGTCACCGTCAGCACCACGGTCCGCTACACCCTCCTGCTTCTGCTGAAGTACCCTCAGGTCCAAGGTAGGAGGCTTGTGCACCAGTCAGCCTTGGGGACGGAAGTGAGGGCTCAAGAGAAAGAATGTTCAGGAGAACGAACAGCCTGATCCAGAGCCTAGAAGCGAGAATGAGCCCAGCATCGGGGATGTGTAAAGAGCCAGAAGCTGGGGGGCTGCTGGTTGCAGTTTGAGGTGTAGTAAAGTGAGAGATGAGGCAGGAGGGGTGCTGGTGGCTCGGTCGGTTAGTGTCTACTTTGGGTTCAAGTAATGATCTTGGGGTCCTGGGATCAAGCCCCATGTCTGGGTCCCTGCTTAGTGGGAAGCCTGCTTCTCCCTTTCCCTGCCTGCTGCCCCCCCCCTGCTTGTGCTCTCTCTCTCTCTGTGTCAAATAAATAGGTAAAATCTTTTTAAAAAGAAAAGAAGACAAGAAAAGAGGCAAGAGACCTCTCAGGGCTGTGTCGCCTTGGTGGTACCTCATTTGCCTGATCCTGAGCAATGGGGAGCCATGGAAAGATGCTGAGGAGGGGAGAGCAGGGTCAAATTAGCATTTTAGAAAAATCCTTTGGGCTGAAAGAGGTAAGATGTGCAAGAGGATGGCAGGAGCCCAGGGAAGAAGACGAGGACAGTCCTGGGCAGGAGAGGACAGTTCTGGACCAAGCTGTGGGGTGGGAAGAGGAGTCGGGTGGGCAGTTAGAGAACAACCCGGGAGCCCCAGGGAACTAGGGGATCCGGGGACCATGGGGCCACCCTGAGACAGAAAGAATGAGGAGCTGTTTCAGAGGAGACACTGAGGCCAGTTGGACAAGTGTGAGGGACCTGGGGCCACCTGTGAGGAGGTGAAACAAGACACCTGTTTCAGGACTGGAGACAAAAAACAAACTGGGGTCCTTGTTCTCAGGGTCCTTCCTGAGTTCAAGCAGCATGTTGAGCATAGAGTTTGCTGAAAGGAGAGGGAGGGTACCTGGCTGGCTCAGTTGATAGAGTGTGTGACTCCTGATCTTAGCGTTGTGACTTCGAGCCCCACATTGGGTGTAAGGGAATAAAAAAGCTTGGGGTCATCAGGGCACAGACAGGAAGTGAAACTGCAGGAAGGGTACCTGCCTGAGAGGCAGAACAGGCCATGAGCTCCAGGGAAGCCCAGGATTTTGCAGTCAGGCAGCTGCATTAAATGTTGTCAGGCCAGTAGGGTGGGCTGACCTGGAAGATGGGGCTTAGGGTCTGGTGGCCTCAGTGGAAGGGAACCCACTGTGACTTCAGCTCTCTGGGCCTCGGTTTCCTCATCTGGGAAATGGGGATGGATAATGGTACCCACCTCACAGGATTGCTGTGGGAATGGAGAGAGGAGAGACCTTGTGCCCAGCACACAGGACATCAGGGACCCAGGCTCAGCAAAGCCTGGGGGACTCCTCCTCCTCCTCCCCACCCGCCAGCCTCCCCCAAAGCACTGCCACCCTGAGAAGATGGGGCTTCGGAGGGTAGGATCACAGAGCCCCACCCCACCTCTGACCTGGGGGCCCTCTCTTCCTGGGTGCAGAGCGTGTGCGGGAGGAGCTGAGCCGAGAGCTGGGGGCCGGCCGTGCACCGGGCCTGGGGGACCGAGCCCGCCTCCCCTACACCGACGCGGTTCTGCATGAGGCGCAGCGGCTGCTGGCTCTGGTGCCCATGGGGGTGCCCCGCGCCCTCGCGAGGACCACCTGCTTCCGAGGGTACACGCTGCCCCAGGTGGGCCAGCCGTCGGCCACGTCCAGGCGCTGCCTCGCTCGGCCCGAGTCTGTGGCTGGCTGTGTGTCTGGCTTCTTCTGATTATTGGTCTCTCTCTCCTCTCTGACATCTCCTCTTTCTCGGGGTCCCTCTCTCTGCACCCCTCTCCCTCTCTGTTTCTTTCTGTGTGCATTTCTCCTGCCTCTGACTGTCTCAAGGCCTCAGTCCAGAGGATTAGGATACCCTCTGTCCCACAGATATCCTAATTCTACCTTCTTCCAAGGTGTTTGGGACAGTCACATGCCAGAGGCCACAGACAGGGAAACAACTTGAGAACTGAGGGCCAGAGTCGCATAATCATGAGTCCCCCGCCCTCTCTCCACTCCCCCTCCCCCGCCCCCTCTCTCCCCCACATCCCCCCCCAGCTCATGCTCTCCGTTAGAGAGCAACTCATCACCAGCACCACCAGGGGGCGATGTCTCCCCGGAAACCCCAGGTGCCTTCCCACCAGCAGCTCCCTCCTTGAGCTTCATTGTAGAATCAAACCCAAAGCAGTTAGACCTAGTCCTGGGTTTTCTGGTCCCGGTGTTTTCGCGCTGGTGGCACCTCTCCACAGGCATCAATGACTGAGGACTTGCTCTGCACCAGGTATTATTCTAAATGCCTCACAAATATGGTTTAATCTTGGGAGCAACCCTATGCGATTATCATGCCCATTTTTACAGATGGGGAAACTGGCCTTGGAAGAGTGGGAAGACTCGTGGGGGTCACCCAGCCTACGGTGGTACAGGCAGGATTTACACCCAGGGCCTGTGCTTTAGCCACAGCTATTGGCCTCGTTTTGGTAGCCACAGCGTGACCCCATCTTCTCCTGGAGCCTCCCTCCCCTTCCCAGCTCAGACCATGCTAGCCATGGTCCCCGGCAAAGGCGGTCCCTGTCCCTCACACTTCCTCCACTGCACAGCCCTGGGATCTCAGTAACTGCTCCCGGCTGCCACCCAGGGGCCCGGGGTGGGGCGCCTTCAACCGACAGCCCTCACCTACCCACCCTTGGCCTTACCTCTGGAAGTGGGAAAGAGCTGGACTCGGGCCAGGTAGCTTAGGACAACCACAGATGAATCACAACGTACCCTCAAAGCTTAAAAACAAAATTGACAAAGAACTAGCCCCGCCATGTCCAAATGCTATGTTGGGCAAGTTGTTTCAGTTTGGGGGAGCAACCTCTGTTTTCCCATCTTTGAAATGGGAATCATGTTAGAAATTGCTTCGTAGACTCGTTAAAAAGATTCAGTGAGTTTGAGTGTGTGTCTGTGTGTGTGTGTGTGTGTGAGAGAGAGAGAGAGAGAGAGAGAGAGAGAGAGAGACGTACCTATTGCACAGGAGGTAGTCCCTGGCCCATAATAAGCCCTTGAAATATATTGATGCCATTGTGCCATGTGAACCGGTGGCCTTCCAGACTCTTGTGTTCTGCCCTCGGGCCTGGTGGGGGAAGGATATTTGTCATTTGATTATTGCTCCCCGCTCAGGGCACCGAGGTCTTCCCCCTCCTTGGCTCCGTCCTGCATGATCCTGAGATCTTTGATGAGCCAGAAGAATTCAATCCAGATCGATTCCTGGATGCAAACGGACGGTTCCAGAAGCAGGAGGCATTCCTGCCCTTCTCCTTAGGTATCTGCTGGGGCGCTCCCTGCTCACCTGCGGGTCCCCCCCACCCCTGGGTGTGAGGGGGGCTGACCCAGTCCCATCCCCCTTGTTCCCTTCAGGTAAGCGGGTCTGCCTGGGAGAGGGCCTGGCGCACGCAGAGCTCTTCCTCCTCCTCACCACCATCCTGCAGGCCTTCTCCCTGGAGAGCCCGAGTCCGCTGAGTGCCCTGAGCCTCCAGCCAGCTGTCAGTGGCCTTTTCAACATCCCCCCAGCCTTCCAGCTGCGAGTCCGGCCCCACTAACCTTCCCCGACCCCCACCGTGTGGACCAGATGAAGGAGGGAGCCCTGGGAGATTGGTGGCCCCCTGGTGGAGGCGGGCATCCACTTGGTTGTGTCTCCGGAGCCCCCCAGGCAACCCGGAGCTCCTCTAGAGTCACTCACACAGATAATCGGCCTACATGTCCCCAGGGCCCTGCTTACTCAGCCCATGCAGCTGTTGAGACACACAGCCCTCGGGCCACCAGAGCCACGAGGCCACTCTGACACATAGGCTTCCTACAGGCATAGATTGACTTTGTCTGGAATCGTGATGGCGTGCCTAGATAACACACCATCCCCTACGTGACACAACTGCCCTGGATTCACAACCCACATGTGGGAATTTGGCTCCCACCTTCATAAGCCACAGAAACAGCTGCTGTGTTGGGCCCACAAGCCTTCTTCACCCATCCACCCGCCAATTCTGGGAGCCTGGTGTACAGAGGTGAACGTGCCGCTTTCTGGGTCACGTTCCCACACAGAGAGACTGTCCCTGAGTTCAGCCCCAGCATCCCCTCTCTTGCTGTCACAGCACCATCCAGGCAGATGACCACTGCTGTCCGCATGTCCCCAGTACTGAACCACACACTAGCCCACACAGGATGCCGTCCCACTCCCAAATATCTTCACTCAGACACACCGTTCTTGGGGGGGCACATCCCCACCTCCTCCAGGCCTTCAGCCCTCAAGGACACCCCTCTTTCCGAGCACCTTCATCCTCAAATTCTCCCAAATATAAGCGCAGCGTGCAACTATGCACACAGGCCTGGGAAGCAAGTCAACTAGGACACACCGGACCCTCTGCTCAGAGAAACACCTCCCCCTCCTGCTGCTTATGTAACCCTATTAAAAGCCTCCCCTGCCTGCCCCTCCTCCCCACACACACACTGACCCACCTCCCCTCCCCAAGTCCCAGTTAGACCCAGTAGAAGGGGCTAGATGACCCAGTAGGGGCCAGATTCCAACTCCCTGGGTCAGAGAAGAGGCTAGCTCTGATGTCCCTGTGACTTGAAAGTCCCCATTTTGCAATAAAAGTTCATTTCTGGCCCTAGGTCTGGCCCATGGCAGGGCCTGGAGTGCCTGTGACAGTGTCTGTCATTGTGAGTAAGGGGTGGAATTGGGGGTCCGCCCCTCCCTCGAGGCTGGGCGGGAGCTAAAAAACAGGGCTCCTGCCCGCCCTGGCTGTTGACATCAGTACCAGATGTGGATATGGGGGGAGGGGGGCCTGTCCTGGGCCTGACTTCCGGTGAGGCAGATGTGGGGAGGGGGGTGTGGGCAGGGAGAAGGTAACCCAAGGAACTGCAGGCTTGGGGTTAGGCTTGTGGGGGGCCCAGCCTGGGAAGGTGGGCAGGTGAGGATCCTGATCCAGGCCCTGGGAGCTCTCCCAGTCAATCGGTTGGTCGGTCCGAAAGCAGCTGGAGCACAGTTCCTAACCCAGCTCTGCCCCTCACAGGCTCCTTTCCTCCAGCCTTTTCTCCACCAGGAAGGCAGAACCATCTTTTTATGTGTTAGTTGCCTAGTAAGGAAGTTTTCCAGCACACAGACGTAGAGAGAACAGTACAGTGAACCCCTGTGCCCATCACCTGGGCTCCTTTGATAACTGGCAACTTTACTAGTTTTATTTCTGCTACCACTGTACTACGATTGTTTTTATTTTATTGTTTAAAAATGTTTTTAAGCTTTTGTTTCTAAGTCCTCTTTCCACCCAACGTGGGGCTCAAACTCAAACACCCCCACCCCACCCCAAGATCAAGAGCGCACGCTCCACTGACTGAGCCAGCCAGACTCCCCTGTTACTGTTTTAAAACAAATCCCTGGGCGGCTCAGTCCCTTAAGTGTCCCACACTTGGTTTTGGATCAGGTCTTGATCTCAGGGTCCTGAGATGGAGCCCCAGGGCAGGCTCCAAGGCCAGTGGGGAGTCTCCTTCGCCCTCTCCCTCTACTCCTCCCCCAAATCATGTGCTCTCTCTCTAATATGTTTTAAAAAGCAAACCCCAGAAATCACTGAATATGCGTTTCTCATAGTAAAGGACGTTGCCCCCACAACACAAAGTTTTATGACAGTTTTCAAATATGCAGCAGACCTGAGGGAATGACACAGCAATGCCTGTGTGCTCCTGCCCTGACTCTCCCACGAGAAGTCCACCATCCTGCCAAGCGTACTTCCATCCACCTGTCCTTCCAGCTAATTTTTTAGGTGTTTCAAAGTAAACCACAGACATCTTTCCCTAGATGCTTCAGCAAAGCATAAAACATTAGCTATGAGTGTCCTTTAAAAAAAAAAAGATTTTATTTCTTTATTTGAGAGAGAGATGACAAGTAGGGGGGAGAGGGAGAAGCAGAAGCAGACTCCCCACTGAGCAGGGAGCCCAATGCAGGGCTGCATCCCAGGACCCTGAGATCATGACCTGAGCCAAAGGCAGACACTTAGCCAACTGAGCCAGCAGGGCACCCGCCTCTTTTTTTTATTTTACTTTTTGTTTCCTTTTTTAAAAAGTGTTTCATGAAGGATGCCTGGCTGGCTTAGTCCGCGTAGCATACAACTCTTGATCTTGGAGTTGTGAGTTTGAGCCCCATGCTGAGTGTACAGATTACTTAAAAATAAATTAAGTAAGTAAGTAAATAAGTAAAATTCATACTGAGGGAAATCTGGAATCAGAAATATCATCACTGGGGGATCCCTGGGTGGCTCAGTGGTTTAGCGCCTGCCTTTGGCCCAGGGCGCGATCCTGGAATCCCGGGATCGATTCCCAGCCTGCTTCTCCCTCTGCCTGTGTCTCTGCCTCTCTCTCTCTCTGTGTCTATCATGACTAAGGAAAGAAAGAAAGAAAGAAAGAAAGAAAGAAAGAAAGAAAGAAAGAAAGGAAGAAAGGCCATCACTTAGGGAAGGACAGACTGTGCTACATCAGTATGAAAGCTGGCATGAATTAGGATCATTTCAGTAGCAAGTAAAAGAAAATCTAAATTCAAAAGGGCTTAATAGGAATTATTGGACCCCAAAGTGAAAATGTAGAATTAGTGTGGTCTTCAGTTTTGTGTGTCGGGTAAAATACATAAAACATCATTTTAACTATTCATAATTGTGTAAGTCAGTGGTGTTAAACATGTTCACAATGCTGTGTAACCATCACCACTATCCTCAAAAATGTTTATATTCCCCCCAAAGTCTCTTTATTAAGCAGTAATTCCTCTCTTTCAATTTATTTTATTTTAAGATTTTTATTCATTTGACAGAAAGAGAGAGCACAAGCAGGGGGAGCAGTAGGCAGAGGGAGAAGGAGAAGCAGCCTCTCTGCTGAGCCAGGAGCCTGATGCAGGGCTCAGTCCTGGCACCCCTGGAACATGACCTGAGCTGAAGGCAGACGCTAACTGACTGAGCCACCCGGGCACCCCTCAATTAAAAAAAAGGATTTATTTGTTTGAGAGAGCTCAAGAACATGGGGTGGGTGGGGCAGAGGGAGAGGGAAAGAGAATCTCTAGCAGAAACCCCCACCCCCAGCGCAGGGCTCCATCTCCCAATCCTGACACCATGACCTGAACTGAAATGAAGAGTAAGACCTTTAACCAACTGAGCCACCCAGGTGCCCCACCTCCTTTCAGTTTTTTTTTTAACGTCAAGGCAAACTTCACTCAACTCACAAATAACCGAACACGCAAACTCTATATTCACCATTTCCCTGACCATCTCATAAGTGTACTCAGTAGTTGGGTTTTGTTCAAATAAGGATCCAAAAACTCACCACACGGTGCCATCCTTTGAACCTCTCAGGTCTTGGAAATTTGTAGCCATTCCTCAACTTGTATATGCCACTTGTTTCTTAAAGAAACTAGGTCACGGGATCCCTGGGTGGCGCAGCGGTTTGGCGCCTGCCTTTGGCCCAGGGCGCGATCCTGGAGACCGGGATCGAATCCCACATCGGGCTCCCGGTGCATGGAGCCTGCTTCTCCCTCCGCCTGTGTCTCTGCCTCTCTCTCTCTCTCTGTGACTATCATAAATAAATGGAAAGTTTAAAAAAAAAACAATTAAAAAAAAAAAAAAGAAAAAAGAAAGAAACTAGGTCACTTGTCCTGTACCTATTTTCACATCCTGGATTTGGTGGACACCATCTTTGTGGCACCACTCAAGATGTCTTTCCATTCCAGGAATTCCCTGTAAAGTGGGAATTAGATCAGATTCTGGCTCATTCTGGCAAGAGCTTCTCACTGGAGGTGCTGGGTCCCTTCCTGGTGTATCATGGTGCAATAATCTATGGCTCGATGTACTGTGGCCAGGTCTTGATCTCTCTGTGAGAGAGTTTCCCATCAACGTTTCACTTACTGGTCTTGGAGGGATCCTCTGACACCAAATCAAACCAAGTTTCTCCCCTGCTCGAGCCCCACCCATCCACCCCCGCCCCTGCAGTGGGGAACCCTCCTGCGCTGTTGGTAGCAAGATAAACTGGTATAGCCACAATGGAAAACTGTGGAAGTGTCTCAAAAAATTAAAAATGGAACTACCATTATGACCCACCGATCCAACTTCTGGGTATATATTCAAAGGAAACAAAATCAGTATGTCAAAGAGAGATCTGCACTCCTGTGTTCATGGCGGCAGTCTTCACAGTAGCCAAAACAGAAATAACCCTAGTGTCCATCAGCAGATGAATGGATAAGGAAAATGTGATATATATGTGTGTGATGGGATACTATTCAGCCATGAAAAGGAAGAAACTCCTGCCATTTGGCAACAACATGCATGGACCTCGGTGCATGTGCTAAGTGAAAAAGTCGGACAGAAAGACAAATACTGTATGATCTCCCTTACATGTGGAATCTAAAAAATAGCTGAACTCAGGGAAACAGGGATGTAATGTACAGCATGGAGCCTATAGTTAATACGGCAGGGGTACCTGGCTGGCTCACTCACAAGGGAATGTGACTCTCGATCTTGGGTCCTGAGTTTGAGCCCTATGTCTGAGGGTAAGGTTTACTCAGAAAGAAAAGAAAGAAGGAGGAAGGAAAGAAAGAAGAAAGAAGAAAGAAAGAAAGTAAAAGTAAGAAAGAAAGAAAGAAAGAAAGAAAGAAAGAAAGAAAGAAAGAAAAGAAAAGATAGAAGAAAGAAACGGAGGAAGGGAGGAAGGAAGGAAGGAAGGGAAGAAGTTCTGTATTACACATTTGAAAGTTGCTAAGAGACTAGGTCTTAGAAGTTCTCATCACAGGGCCCCTAGGCAGCTCAGTTGGCAGAGCATGCAACTCCTGATCTCAGGGTTGTAAGTTTGAGCCCTGCATTGGGTATAGAGATTACTTAACAATACAAATCTTAAAAATAAAATAAAAAGAATATAAATCTTTTTTTTTTTAAAGATTGATTGATTGATTTACTCATGAGAGACACAGCGAGAAGCAGAGACATAGGCAGAGGGAGAAGCAGGCTCCCTGCAAGAAGCCTGATGTGGGACTTGATCCCAGGACCCCAGATCATAACCCGAGCCAAAGGCAGACGGTCAACCACTGAGCCACCTAGATGTCCCTAAAAATATAAACCTTAAAAAAAAAAAAAAGTTGTCATCACAAGATAAACTCTTGCATTGGTTGGTGGCAGATGGTAACTAGAATTGTTGTGGTAATTTTTTAGAAATAGACGCAAATATCGAATCACTAGTTGTACACCTGAAGCTAATGCCCTTGGTAGGCCAAGGCCCTCCCTGACCTTATCATCCATTCCAGATGCTCAGTTCTCCTTGAATTTCTTCACGTGCCTGCCTCCAGGCCTTTGAACTAGCTGTCCCTTCTCCCTAGAAGGTCCTTTCCTCCATGATACACTTGCTAATTTATCTTAATCATAACCTCAGGGTGCTCTTCCCTGACCACCCGTTTAAAATGGAACTCTCGGGCAGCCCGGGTGGCTCAGCGGTTTAGCGCCTGCCTTTGGCCCAGGGTGTGATCCTGGAGTCCCAGAATCAGGTCCCACGTCGGGCTCCCTGCATGGAGCCTGCTCCTCCCTCTGCCTGTGTCTCTGTCTCTCTCTGTGTCTCTTATGAATAAATAAATAAGATCTTAAAAAAAAAAATGGAACTCTCACCCCTTGGTATTCCCTTCACTACTTTGTTTTTCTTTGCTGCCCATACTGTGCCTTGATAAATTTTTATCTGGTTGTGGTCTCTCCTTCCCTGTGAAATATGAACCCCATGGGGGCAGACGTTCCTCTTGCCCACTGTGGAACCCCCAGTCCTGGGCACAGGTGACATGTCTGTTCAACTGTTCATCTCATTTTGTTAAATGCATCCGAAAGCAAATTGCAAGCACATAGTAGGTGCTCAGCAAATTTTTCTTGAGTGAGCAAACACAGATACCAGTTGGCAAGGCACACAGCGAGGTGTACAGAGAGCCCTAGGTGTGGAGGGTCCCCCAGCGAATTTAAACAGGTGGGCAGGGCAGCCT
Organism: Vulpes vulpes; assembly: GCF_048418805.1. Classification (NCBI taxonomy): domain Eukaryota; kingdom Metazoa; phylum Chordata; class Mammalia; order Carnivora; family Canidae; genus Vulpes; species Vulpes vulpes. The sequence goes on from NC_132780.1 coordinate 10,014,929, forward strand.
GGGTAGCCGAGTGGCTTAGCGCCACCTTTGGCTCAGGGTGTGATTCTGGGGACCCAGGATCGAGTCCCACATCGGGCTCCCTGCATGGTGCCTGCTTCTTCTTCTGCTTGTGTCTCTGCCTTTCTCTCTGTGTCTCTCATGAATAAATAAATAAAATTTAAAAAAAATAAAATAAACAGGTGAGCAGAACTTTGCACAAAGTTTGCACCACTCTCCAAAAAAGCCACGATAACTTTTTTTAAAGATGTTACTTATTTACTTGAGAGCAAGAGCAAGATACATCACAGAGGGAGAGGGAAAGGCAGACTCCCCGCTGAGCAGGGAGCCCGACCTGGGGCTTGATTCCAGGACCCCGGGATTATGACTTGAGCCAAAGGCAAACACTTAACTGACTGAGCCACCCAAGCACCCCAAAAGCCACGATAATTAATTGGCCCCTTTATCACAGGCCTTTTATAGGCTGATGGGGATGCAGTGGTGACCAAGATAGACCCTGTCCTTGTTCTTTCAGAGCCCACAGAGCAGCAGGACAAGACAGACAGCAGATACATAATGTGGCAATAAATATATCATGACTACCCATGGGGCGTTGCCAGAGGAAAGGACAGAAGTATTGAGGGCAGACAATGGGAGACCTAGGGTAGACTGGGAAGGGCCAGCAGAGTTGTAATGGGGGGGATGACTGACATGGGGGTGCAGGAGGTGGGGACAAGGCTGCGGGAGGATGCTCCAACATCAGTGAGATCAGAGAGAAGCCTGGGGACAGGAGAGGGAGATGCAAGTTGATGCCAGAGGACCTGAGGTAAATAGTTTAAGATTTTATTTGGGGGCACCTGGGTGGCTCAGTGGTTGAGCGTCTGCCTTTGGCTCAGGTCGTGATCCTGGGGTCTTAGGATCAAGTTCTGCATCGGGCTTCTCACGGGGAGCCTGCTTCTCCCTCTGCCTATGTCTCTGCCTCTCTCTGTGTCTCTCGTGAATAAATAAGTAAAATCTTACAAACAAACAAACAAACAAAAAAGATTTTATCTTGAAAGGTTTGGGGCAAAGGAAAGAAAAGGTCTGATTTGGGATTGAGAAATATTTGTCTTGTCTCCTGGTGTAGAGGGAGGGAGAGTGGTGGTGGCTGGAAGACCAGGAAGGAGGTCAGGCTGGACCAGGGTGAGGTCACAGGGAGGAGGGCAATGCCAGGTGGGAGAGAGGTCTCTGGAGCTGGGTCCTCCGCAGGGACTTAGTAACTTACTGCAAGGTGGGGAGATGTCCAAGAGGACCCTGAGAGTCTGGCTTTGGGGTGGGACAGAAGCTGAGGCCCTCACTGAAGTGAGACACACATAGGACAGCTCAGGGATGCTTTAAGTGAAGAGCACTGAGTGCCAGGCTGAGGAGCTGAGAGCTCAACCCCCGCACAGTGGAGACTCACGGTTAAGCAGGAGAGGGACGGGGTCAGATTTTTTAAAATAAAGATTTTATTTTTATTTATTCATGAGAGACACAGAGACAGAGAGAATGGCAGAGACACAGGGAGAGGGAGAAGCAGGTTCCATGCAGGGAGCCTGACGTGGGACTTGATCCCGGGTCCCCAGGATCATGCCTTGGGCTGAAGACGGCACTAAACCGCTGCGCCACCCACCCGGGCTGCCCAGATTTTTTTTTTTTAAGATTTTATTTATTTTCTCATAAGAGACACACAGAGAGAGGCAGAGACACAGGTGCAGAGGGAGAAGCAGGCTCCCTCTGGGGAGCCCATTGTGGGACTATATCCCAGGACTCTGGGATCATGACCTGAGCTGAAGGCAGATGCTCAACCTCTGAACCACCCAGGCATCCCGACAGGGTCAGATTGGAGTTTCAGAACCGACAGGGGTGGGCAGAGCACACCGTATACCAGCAGAACCGGGAGCACAGAGATGAATGTCCGACCTCCTCCTGCGCAGACACCCAGGCTTGCAGAGGACCCCCACCCCCTTGTGCAAAAACAAAGAGGGATGCGAAACAGATAAACCGCAAAACCGACACACACAGGCACCGGATCCATCTGCAAGGACCAGGGTGCACAGTCCCACCAGAGGGAGACAGCCAGAAGGAGACAACAGATGAGGGACAAACAGATGACAGGCAAACGCTCCAGGGCACCTTGTCAGTTGTGTTAGCAGGTGCGAAGACCTGCATGTGTCCTGACCCAAGACATCCTCCCTCTGGCTTACCAAGTGGGCTCTCTCCTTATTCCCCCATCTTACAGACGGACACACAGAGGCTCAGGGAGGCCAGTCACTTGCAAGGTCACACAGCGAGAGGCAGAGCTGGGATTCCAACCCGGCTCTTTGGGCACCCCTAGTGAGTGCCCCCACCCTGGTGTCCTGATTCTCTGCCCTCCTGGGGTGGGTCTTTTTTTTGTTATGAGGACCCACGTCTGCCCTGAGTCTACGCAGGGGATGCCCACCCAGCTGCGTCCTCCCCTTTCTGGTTTCTGAGTTTCTGCGGGCACGAGTTCCTGATCCGGCTTGTCTGAGCGGGTCCGTGGGCCAGCAGCGCGCCCCTGCACGCCTCCCGCTGTCCCAGCCTCCGAGGGTGGATGACATCGGAGTGTGTGTGTCCCGCGAGGAGCTGAGAGTGTGAGGGGGAGTGCCTGGCCGGGGCTGGGCTGGGGGGTGGAGGCCGAGGAGGGGGCTGTCTCAAGGGCTGAGAGGAGTGGAGTTCTGGAAGAATGTTTACCAGACACTGGAGAGCTGGAGGGACAGCGCCCAGAGCCGGGACAGAGAGCCACCCGCACAGCCTCCCTGCCCGGCTGGCCGGGATCGGGGTGCAGCCTTGGGGGACCCCTTCCCCCTCCGCAGCCTCCCTCCGAGGCCCCTTTAAGACAGGGCCGGTCGTCCCCTCCCTGAGTTAACCCCTCCGAGCCCGGTGGCCCCCAGGGCTCCGGCCTGGTGGGCGGAGGCGGAGGGGGGGCCAGGGGCGGGGAAGGGTTGCCCGAAGCCTGGGAGGGAGTAGGAGGCTGGGAGCGAGGAAGGCGGCCGCTGAGCGAGGGGCCCGCCGCGGCAGGCAGGCAGTGCCAGATCCGGGGAGCCCGCAGCCGGGGGGAGGGCCGGGGACAGCCCGGCCCTGCCCCCTCTCCCGCGGGTGCCCAGCAACTTCTGAGGAAAGTTTGGCATCGTTTGCGTGGTGCCCCGAGGATGGGCAGGGTCCCGCTGGCCTGGTGCTTGGCGCTGTGCTGCTGGGGGTGCCTGGCCCCCCCGGGTGAGTGGTGGGGGCCTGAGGGGGAGGACCCCGTGGCCGGGCTGGGGCAGGAGGGAGCGGTGTGGGGGGTGGATGGCAGGTGTTGGGGGAGTCTGGGCTGGCTCCAGGAGCGTCTGGGGGACAGCGAGAGGGAGACAGGGAGGCCCAGAGAGCAGCGGAGAGAGGCCGGGAGAGAAAGGGGCTCAGAGAGGAACAGGACCAGAAACAGAAACTCGGAGGGTCGGAGTGGGAAAGAGGTGGACATAGAGGGCTGGAGCGGGGCTGGGCTTGCCTCGGAGGGCCCTAGGGAGAGGGGCTGAGCTGGGGGCTGCCCCGGAAGGAATCTTCCAGAAAGGAGTAATTAAGTCGGGCACTGGGTTGAGGAGGGCTGCGGAGCTCTAGGGGAAAACCCTCCTCGCTGTCACCCCCACACACACACTTGTCCTTACCCCGTCACTGCCTGTCTGCTCCACCTCTGGGCCAAAGTTCTCTGGTGCTGGCTCTATCTCCACCATCTCTGTGAGATTCATTTCTCTGACCTGGTCTCCATCTTTATCTCTCCCTACTTTCTAGATGTCTCTATGATGTCTCTTTCTCTGTCTCTGTGTCTCTGTTTCCTTCAGTGTCTCTCCCCCAACTTCCTTCCCTCTCACTGTCTCTCTCCTCATCTCTCACCCCTGTGTCTCTCCAGTCTCTGTTCTTTGCTGTCTCTGACTCCTCTTGCCTGACTTTGGCTTCTCTCCGTCGCTCCTTCCCTCTTCCTCTCTCTCTCTCCTCTCCCTCCCCACCTCTTTTTCATCCTCACCATCCACCAGCCCGATCTAGCAAGTCCCTAGAGACCCTAAGGGAGGGCAGCAGGGGTGGGGGAGCCAGGGGGCTGGCCCTGCCGGGCAGGCCGGGCAGTCCAGGGGCGTGGGAGGCTGCCAGACCCGGGCCTACTTCCCGACGGACCAAGGATAGGGGCCCCTAGGAAGGATGGAGGCCGGACCCCAGTCCCCTGGGAAGGCTCCCATCCTCCCCCGAAGCCTCCACCCTCCACCGCCCCCCGCTGAGGTCACTTTACAACTATGTGAGCCTAAGGGCCTGGCGGGCTGGGAGGAAGCAGGGGTTCCTAAGCTAAGTCTTCCCTGTCTCCGGTCTCCCAGCAGGCACACAGGCTGAGGCAGACCCCTTTGTGGGGAGTCCAAGGAACATCACCGGTGCCCGGGGACTCACCGGGTCCCTTCGGTGTGAGCTCCAGGTTCAGGGGGAGCCCCCCGAGGTGACCTGGCTTCGGGATGGACAGGTGCTGGAGCTGGCGGACAGCACCCAGACCCAGGTGCCCCTGGGTGAAGACGGGCAGGAAGACTGGAAGGTGGTCAGCCAGCTCAGGTGCCCAGCCTCCCCCTGACCGGCTTCACCCCTCCTGATCCCTATCCTCCCCCACTGCCACCTCCAGCACGTGGTGGGTGAAAAGCTATGGGCAGGAGCCCCACCTGGGCTAGGACCCTGGTGTGGCCACTTGCTAGCCGTGTGGCGTGGAGCATGTGATGTAACTCTGGGTTTCACTTTCCTGTTCTGTAAGACAAGTTAATAATACGACCCACTTCTTAGCTCTGAGGAGTTCCTAGTCCAAACCCCCTGTTTCAGTTCTGATTACCCCCGCCCAGTGTCCAGCACTGACCCTGACCCTTTCTCTCTCTCCTCTTGCCCGGTTAGAATCTCATCCCTGCAGCTCTCAGACGCCGGGTGGTACCAATGTGCCGTGGTCCTGGGAGGAAAGACCTTCGTGTCACAGCCTGGCTACGTTGGGCTGGAGGGTGAGCCCTGGGCTCAGAGGCCATGGGAGGGCGAGAAACCTGAGTGATCAGAACGTGCTGGAAAATTCAGGGTGTCCCCCGGGGACATGCAGCCTGGGAGTGTCAGCGATCTTTGGGGGTCAGGAATTACTGTGGAATCTCTGAATTACTAGGGGCAGGACTGGGTGAGATGATCTGTCCCTGGGGCGGGGTGGGGTGGGGGACGTCTTGGGGGTTGTGGCATGTCCTAGGGTCATAGTGGGGGTAGGACATTCTGGGGATCGGATAAGGGGTCAGAGGTACAATTTAACCCTCACCCCCACCCCTGGGGCCCTCACTTTACTCATTGGTAAAATGGAATGAGAAGCCAGACATTTTAGAAAAGAGACATGAGGGACTCAGATGTCCCTCAGGTCAGACACTTGGCTGGGGCATCGGATACTGGGATCCTGTGTTCTGAGGGTAGAGGCCTGAGGGGTCAGACATCTGAAGGAAGTTTGGGTGTCCTTCGGGATCAGATATGGGGGGGCATAGAATCTGCAGCCTGCAACCTCCTAGCTGTGAGTTAGACACCTGGGAAGGGGGACTCAGAGGGACCTCAATGACTACCACCCTCCCCAGGCCTGCCTTACTTCCTGGAGGAGCCGGAGGACAGAACCGTGGCTGCCAATACCCCCTTTAACCTGAGCTGCCGGGCCGAGGGACCCCCAGAGCCTGTGGATCTACTCTGGCTCCAGGATGCCGTCCCCCTACCTCTAGCCACGACCCACGGCGCCCAGCACACGCTGCGCTTTCCAGGTAAGCCTGGGGTTGTAGCCAGCTCAGCACCAAAGGCCAGGCAGGATGGGAGTGGGGAGCATGGGCACCTCCCGTGCCTCTGTCCCTCTGTCCTTCATTGTCTGTCTCATTGTCCCCCCCTCTCTCTTTCTCTCTCTCTCTGTTTTCTCTCTGTCTGAGTCTCTGTCCCTGCATCTCTGTCCCTATCGTGTCCCTCTGTATGCTTCTCTGGCTCCTTCTGTCTCTCTGTCATCTCGTTCTCTGTTTCTCTTTTTCTGCTTCTCTGTATGTGTCTGTCTCCCTGTCCCTCTGTCTCCTCATTCATCCCAGCCTGTCTGAATAGAACCCTTTGTCCTGGGTTTCCTCTGAGCTGCCCCATGGCCCAAATGTGTGTGTGGGCCTAATGCCCCGTTGTCAGCCCTTGACCCTAAGCAGGGCACCGGAAGTAACCCTGCCCTCCTCTCCTCCACCTCCTTCGACCTGCCCACCTCTGGATCTGAAAAGCTTCACTGAGGCAGGCCAATCTGAAAGCAGAGACAGAAGAGAGAGTGAGACAGTCACCGGGAGAGAGAGAACAAGAGACACGGGAAGGGACAGGCCATCTTAACCTAAGATGGAGAGAGAGACAGGACAGGGAGGTCTGAGTAGCAGTAGAGACTCTCCTAGTTCCAGGGTGACCATCCCCTTCAGCACCGCATCGATGAGCAGGACCTCACTTGGGATCACAGAGCAGTCAGAGGCAGAGCTAGGGCCACTGGATGCAGAGGTCCCCCCTACCACGCTCACTGAGGAAGGAGAGATTGGGGAACACAGCCGGGTTAGGATCAGGCAGAGGGAGGCAGCTGACCCTGGAGGGCTTCAGCTTCTGGCACCTCCAACCTGCTGCCTCATCTGCAGAGATGGGAGGGGAACCTCCTGCCTGAGGGTCTCCCCAGGCAGGAGAGGGAGGTGTCCACATTCTCAACATTCCGGGGACCCTGAGTGTGCAAGGATGAGGTGGTGAGCATGCCAGCCCTTAGAGGGGTGACTCAGGCCCCGTGGCTCTGGGGTCTGAGTCAACCTGGCAGGACCCTGGAGATGGGAAGGGAGTGGGGGATGGGCCCCGCACCCCATCCCAGGAAGGAGAAATGCCCCCACCACACCCCTCACCATCCCAGGAAGGAGAAATGCCCCCCACACACACCCCTCGCCACGGGCATGAGAGGGCCTGCGTGTGTATCAGTGTGTGGTAGAGCTGTAGGGGGAGGGTGTCTGTGTGTGTGTCTCTGTGTGTGTGTGAGGTCTGGGTGTGGATGCATCCATGTCCCACTGGATCTGCGTCTCTGTGTCAGTGTCTGTTGGCATCAACCTCCTTGGATGAGGCTGCGCTTTAGGGCAGGCCAGCTTCTATGGATTTTTAGTGTGTGCACGCACGTGTGTGTGTCTAAGAATACCAGTGTCAGCCTGGTGTCCATCCTCCTTTGTGTTTGTGTGTTCACAGGTGTGACTCATTGTGTGAAGGCGGAGTGTGGGTGTGGGGGTGGGGTGGAGAGATGGCAAAGTGAGGGAAGGCAGTGTTTTGTGGCTACTTAGTATATACCTCCCTGCAGAGAGGTGACAATGTCACCTCACAGGTGTGCCTCTTTGGCTGTGAGTGTGTCTTGGTGGGGGCATCTGTATCCTTGTGGAATCAGGATGTATCGGTGGACAGCTCGGCGTTCCTCGGTGTGTTGCTACTGACTATGGCTGTCCGTGTGTATTTATGTCTGTGTCCGTGGATGTCTCTGTGGTTTCTCGTATGTGTCACAGGTGAGTGTGTTGGTCTGTGACTCTCACACGGACCCTGTATCTGTGCGTGTGTGTGGGTGTGTGTGTGTCTGTGTGTATGAAGGAGAGAGATTCACAGCAGGCAGCAACAACTCACGGCAGCTTCTGTCCTGTTTCCCTGTGCATCAACCCCAGCCCTGATTTCCTCTTGGGCCATAAACTTGCCAACCAGCGTGTATGTGTGCGTCTATGCCGCCTCCGTGCACACGGCAGCTGAGTGTCTGCATCAGTGTTTATGCAAGCGTGTGTTTTTGTATAGTCTGCATCCCCGTATATGTGTCTGAAGCAACCTGAGTGTCCAGCTGTGTTTGAAGGACTGGCTGGGTTTGTTTGCAAGCAAGTCAGCATCAACCTCATTCATGTCCTGGTGTGTATCCGCGGGGCTGCCTCAACTTCCATGTGCGTGTGTTGCTCGCTGTGTGTATTTCGGCCTGGGGGAGGCTTCCGTGTTTGTCAGCGTCAGCCTGGCACATTGTGTTGCTGGGTGTTTGCAGTCAAGGTACCCATGTTTGTGGATATGTTTGTGTGTGTGCCCCGATGTCAGCCCCTGTGTACATGCCTGCAAGTCGCTGAGTGGATATTGGTGTCCCTGCACGTTTGCCATCAGCCCTTCGTCGCTTAGCCAGTGCCCGGTTTTCTGTTTTTGTGCCAGTAACGGCCCCTGTGTGATTCACTGTGTGTGCTGGGTGGGGGCGGGAGGGGGGGCTGTGTCAAGGAATTTTGTCCGTTTATGTGTGTCTGTCCCTCGATCTCTGACTCAGGGCGTGCCCTCTCTCCTTCCATCCCTCTGATTCCCTCGGAAAAAGCGCGGGGGAGGGGGGAGGAGGAGCGGAGAGGGAGAGGGAGAGGGACAGTGCATCTGGAAAGCACATCTGGAGCAGGCCCGTTCCAGCCGCGGGGGCAGAGCCCGCTGGAGGGGAGAGGGTCCCAGGGCCCCTCATCCCTGCTCTCCCCGTCCTCGAGGTGCGCGCCGGGCCGAGGAAGGGGGATCCTGGGCCGCGGCCCCCCAGGCCGCCGGAAGTGCCGGAGCGGGAGGGGGGCGCCCCGGTGACTCAGGCGGGGGCAGGAATGCTGCGGTTGGAACGGGACCGGGTTCCAGAACTCCCTCCCGCCCCAGGGCTCCTCGGGCGGGCGGGCGGGCAGCGCCAGCCCCCGCATGGTGACCCTGGCGGGCCCCCACGTGCCAGGTGGCTGGAGCGGCCCCAGGCCCCCCCCTCGGGCAGCCGGCCCGGGGCGCTCCTGCCCCTCCCCCGCCGGCGGGGGCTGCGGCCGGGCACCTGACCTTGGCGGGGAGCTGCGGCCCGGGCAGCGGCGCTGGGGAGCGCCCCTGCCCACCCCCTTCCGGCCTCGGCCGACTTTCCCCGGGTGCGCTCCCTCTGCCGACTGAGAAAAGGAAACTTTGTGTCTGTCTGGTGGTGGGAACACAGGCGCGCGCGCACACACACACACACACACACACACACGCAGACCGAGCAGGAGACGCACAGGCATGCAACACCCATAGACACACACAGACCTGCGGTCGCACGTGCGGACTCAGACTTGGTCCTCCTCCATCCTGTCACCCACCGTGTGTGTGTCTCTATTTCTCTGTGTGTGAATCTGTGGATGTTGTATAGCTGTGTATGTGTGTGTTTGTGTGACTGTGTCTCTCAGTGCGTGTCTTTGTGCCGCTGTGTGTCTGCCTGTGTTCCCACCAGCCCCACACTGCGGAGGGGGGCCAGTCCACCCCCAGACACCCAGAAACAGGTACTCAAGACACATATTGGGGCATCTGGGTGGCTCAGTTGGTTAAGCATCTGCCTTGGGCTCCGGTCTTGGCTCAGGTCTCGGCTCAGGTCTGGATCCCAGGACCCTGGGATGGGCTCCCCGCCCAGCAGGGAGTTGGCTTGTGCTCTCTCTCCCTACCTCTCTCTCTCAAATAAATAAATAAATAAATAAATAAATAAATAAATAAGACCTTAACAAAAGAAAAAAAGACACATATTAAATCACTTACCCGGAGAATTACACAAGCTCACATTTCTACATGCATACATACATACCCAGAAACACTCATAAGTACACAAAGGCATACGCATAGATTCATTCACTCGTTCAACAGGCACTTATGGAGTACCTACTGTGTGCAAGGCCATTGTAGGCCCTGGGGCAGACAGCAGGGAACAGAAGAGATAGAAACCCCCGCAGTCCTGGAGCTGAGAAGTAGCTGAGTGAGCAAGATATACAGGTAATAGGTAAAGGTAATAGGTAATACGTACAGGTAATAGGTAAAGTATGTGGTGATGAGAAGAGCCAAAGAGGAGAAGTAAAACTGAGGAGCCGGTAGATGTGGACGTGAGGTCCCAGCTCTCAATAGGGCAGCCAGGGACAGAGCCAAGGAGAAGGGGGGGTCTGGGTACCAAATGTGAAGGAGGGCGGGAGGGAGCCATATGCACATCTGTGGGAAGACTGATCCAAAAAGAGAGAACAGAAATGCAGAGTTCCTGAGGTAGGAACATGCCTGATGCCTGTTTTCCAGAAACACCCGGAGGCCAGGGAGGGAAGGAGAGGGAGGGGAGCTGCTAGGAGCTGAGCTTTGAGCTTTAAAATGAGCAAACACCTCTAGCTTTACACACATCCATGAGGGTGCTCCTTTGGTGTGTGCCTGTTAGGGATCTGTGCCACTACGTGCATCCGTGAGGCTCTATGTGATCCTGTGTGCGTGTGCACATGAATGTGTGTGTTGGCGTGTGTCTAGGTATGAGTATGTGTGCTTTTGCAAGTGTGTGTATAACTGTGTTGGTGTATGTGCCTGGTGTGTCTATTTGTAACTACCTCTGTGCACACGCATAAGTATGTGTGTTTTAGCATGTGTGTTTCTAAGTGTTGCCTGTGTGAGTATATGTGTGTGTGTCTATGTGGGTTTTTATAAATCTGTGTGCTAAGTGTGTATATATGTATGTGTGTCTCTATCTGTATGGGTGCTGGGGTGCATCAGTAGGTGTGTGTGTTTATGTGGTGGAGCATTAGGACTGAGGCCATCAGCCTCTCCTTGGGCTGGCGATGGAGGCCTGTGCTCACAATTCATCCCGCCCGCCCCCACAACTCTCCCTTCAAGCAGGTGCCCATGTGGGCCGCCCTGACTCTATCAGGCAGGGCATGGTAGGAGGTGGCCCAGCATGCCTGGGAAATCCTCCCTCCCCTCTCTGACACTGGGCCTCTCTTTCTATGACTCCCCAGGCTTGAACAAGACATCTTCTTTCTCCTGTGAAGCCCATAATGCCAAGGGGGTCACCACATCCCGCACGGCCACCATCACAGGTGACAGGAAAGGGAGCTGGGGAGCTGGGTGTCAGAGGATGTGGGGTCTGGGCCAAAGGTTGGAGCTGAGGTAAAGGGTAGGGTGGGGGTGGAGGGGAGCTTGGGCAAAAGCCCCCCAGGGTTAGTCCTTCCCCTCATCTCTCCACAGTGCTCCCCCAGCGGCCCCGCAACCTCCACCTGGTTTCCCGCCAGCCCACAGAGCTGGAGGTGGCTTGGACTCCAGGCCTGAGTGGCATCTATCCCCTCACGCACTGCACCCTGCAGGTGAGACCTCACATTTGTTCAGCCCTCCTTCCACCACACAGAAGCCCCCATCTCCTCCCTGGGAAACCCGCCCTCCCAACCATTCATGTGTTGAGAAGCAGCAGAGCCTCAAGTCCCACCAGATGTCCTGGGTTCAAATTCTGGCTCCCCCAGCACTGGCTGCAGGAGCTTAGACCGTGACTTAACATCACTGGACCTCAGTTCTCTCATCTGTAAAATGGGCAGATAGGCTTGCTGTAAGAATTCAATAAGTGAATGTAGACAACAAACTTAAAATAGCATCTGGAATATGGGAAATGCATAATAAGCTATCACCTGTTCTAACTTTTTTTTTTTGTATTAGTAATATTGACTCTGGCCAGAGTAGGAGTCCTGAGACAGCAGGGCTCAGAGCCATCTCTTTCACCATCGGGTGCCCACAGCCTTGTGCTTCTCCCATCCCAGCCCCGATCACTCTGGGTTGTCACTATCTGGGGGTAAGTCTATCCCCACACGAGACTGGGAGCTCTGGGAAGGCTGGTCCCGGCTATCTCAGTCACCACTGGGTCCTCACAATTGCCCAGCGCTAACCTCAAATAGGGCACCTTTTTTTTCTTAAGATTTTATTTATTTACTCATGAGAGACACAGAGAAAGAAGCAGAGACACAGGCAGAGGGAGAAGCAAGCTCCTCAGGGGGAGCCCAAGGCAGGACTCCATCCCAGGATCCCGTGATCACGACCTGAGCCAAAGGCAGATGCTACAACCACTGAGCCACCCAGGTGCCCCTCTAGTAGGGCATGTTTGCTGGAGGAGTACGTGACCTGAAACGCTCTTGACCCAGCTTTCGGCACCAAATTCATTCCAATTCTTTTTTTTTTTTTTTTTCATTCCAATTCTATACTAAGAAAAGCAAATGCAGATCTCTGAGTACAAGACAAAGTTCTGGCCTGATGTTTTCTGAGATTTGGAAATTGGAGTGAGGCTGGGATAGTGCCTGCCAAGACAGATGACAATAATTAATAATGACCAGCTTTTATGGAGCGTCAGTTCTTTACGCACACCCCCTTGTGTGTTTATGGAGCAGGGTCTATGATTACACCTGCTTTCCAGATGAAGAAACTAAGGCTCAGGGATCCCTGGGTGGCGCAGCGGTTTAGTGCCTGCCTTTGGCCCAGGGCGCGATCCTGGAGACCCGGGATCGAGTCCCACATCGGGCTCCCGGTGCATGGAGCCTGCTTCTCCCTCTGCCTGTGTCTCTGCCTCTCTCTCTCTCTCCCTCTCTGTGTGTGTGTGACTATCATAAATAAATAAATAAATAGATAGATAGATAAATAAATAAATAAATAAGAAACTAAGGCTCAGAGTAGTTAAACAACCTGGCCAAGATTACAGGTGGGAAGTGGCGGAGGTGGGATTCAAACCCGCATCTCCCCAAACCCATACAATCCCCTTCACCTCCTTATCCTTAGAGTCCATTGAGAGCCAGTGCTCCATCGAGTAAGAGCCATCCTTCTTTTAATTACATGCCCCAGACATAATCTCATTCACTAGTCATTTTAACCCTAGAAAATAAAAAAAAAATAGAAAAAATTAAAACCCTAGAAAATAATCTGCTAATCTTCCCGTTTTCAAGGTAAGGAACTGAGGCCCAGAGAGGGGAAGTGACCTACCCCATTGGCCAAAAAGGATAAAACTGATTCAATCACCGAGACTGGGCCCATTTGGGAGACCTCAAATGCCAGGTCAGGCATCAGCCGTACCCCTAACCCACATGTGTCCAGTGGCAAAGGAAAGCAGAAGTGTGTCCTCTTCCTTCTCCAGAGCTCACTTCCTGCTGTGCCTGGCCTGGGTGGGAGGGTTCGAACGGGAGGGTTACAGGGAAAAGAGAAGTGGGAGTGGGCACTGGGAGGCTGACTGTCTGGACTTAAGTCCCTCTCTCCCCTTTGCCCCAGCAGAGGTTCCCCTTCCCATCTGTCACTGCAGGTCAGAGAGCAGGCCTGGGGACAGCTCCCCCCCACCCATCCTGTTACCCACCAGCTGCCCACTCCCTACCAGGCCTCATGGTGCTATCCTCACCACACAGGACTCTGTGTGGCTTCGGGCAAGCTGCTGAACCTCTCTGGGCCTCTGTTTCCTCATCTGTGAAATGGGAATGAAAAAAGAATTTGACCTCAGAGGGTGGTGGTAAAAAGCCAGTGAGTTCATCTAGGATTGCGCTTGTATCAAGCAGGGTGCTTGACACAGGGTTGGCCCTCAAATGTTAGCTGTTGACAGGGTGTGCAAAGCAGCTTACATACGGTATGTCATTAAGTCTCACACCCTGCCAGGTAGGGGGGACTCGTGGATGCCCATTTTCCAGAGATAGAAATGGAGACTCAGAGAAGTAAAGACACCCCCTCTAGGTCACACAGCAGATGATAATCAAGCCAGGACTTGGATCCAAAGAATCTTGGGTCCACACCCATAAGCAGTAAACTCCTTCTGAACACACAGTGTGGCAGTGTGGGTTGGGTCTCCTGGTTGCTTCCTGAGGGGGGATGGCAGCGTCCTTACCGTGTGGGACTGTGCTTGTATGGCTGTAGAGGGTGTGTGGTTCTGTGTGGCAGGGCTGTACAAATATATTGCCCAGCTGTGGCCCCTGCCATGCCGATCATGCTATTCCCGGGGACCAGATGAGCCTCCCAGCCTGTGCTGCTGTGTAGGGTGTGCAGAGTTTGACATTTGTATTCTGGCAACCTCTCACGCACACAGAAAATAATCACGGTAAGCACTCAGTGTGCACAGGTTCTTCTAAACGCTTACAAGTTAAATGCTTCCAAGTCAACCCTGCAAATCAGGGAACCATCACTATTATCCCATTTTATAGATGAGGAAACTAAGGCACAGAGAGAGCTAGGTGCTGGTAGAGGCTGGATTAGAATATCAGATCCAGCATCCGTGCTTAGCACTGAGCTACACGGCCCCTCTGAACAGGGGAGAAGTATTGTTACTATCACCCATGTTCTTTTTTTTTTTTTTTTTAAGATTTATTTATTTACTTATGATAGACAGAGAGAGAGAGAGAAAGGCAGAGACACAGGCAGAGGGAGAAGTAGGCTCCATGCCGGGAGCCCGACACGGGACTCGATCCCAGGACTCCAGGATTGCGCCCTGGGCCAAAGGCAGGCACCAAACCCCCAAGCCACCCAGGGATCCCCTATCACCCATGTTCTTAAATGGACATCCTCACTGTGAGCGGGGCAAAGGTTTTGAAGATAGGTTGGGGTTTAGTTCCCAACATCGTCAGTGACAAGCTGGTGACTTTGGGCAAATGATTCCATCTCTCTGAGACTCAATGTGTTCATCTGTCAGTGGAGATGCACACAGTACCCACAGGCAGGGCTGACGTCAGGGTCAAATGAATTCAGATGTGTAAAGGGATTTTCTTTTTATTGAGCTGTAACATACACAATGTACATAATCTTTCATGTACACCTAGATCCTTTATTTTTTTAAGATTTTATTTATTTATTCATGAGAGAGAGAGAGAGAGGCAGAAACACAGGCAGAGGGAGAAGCAGGCTCCATGCAAAGAGCCCAGTGTGGGACTCGATTCTCGGACCCTGGGATCACGCCTGGAGCCAAAGGCAGATGCTCAACCGCTGAGCCACCCAGGAGTCCCAATCCTTTTTTTTTTTTTTTTTTTTTTATGATAGTCACACACAGAGAGAGAGAGAGAGGCAGAGACACAGGCAGAGGGAGAAGCAGGCTCCATGCACCGGGAGCCCGACGTGGGATTCGATCCCGGGTCTCCAGGATCGCGCCCTGGGCCAAAGGCAGGCGCCAAACCACTGCGCCACCCAGGGATCCCCCCCTTTTTTTTTAAAAGATTTTTTTATTTATTCATGAGAGACACACAGAGGGAGGCAGAGATGCAGGCAGAGGGAGAAGCAGGCTCCCCACAGGAAGCCTTGCGTGGACTCAATCCCAGAACTCCAGGATCACGCCCTGAGCCAAAGGCAGACGCTCAACTGCAGAGCCACCCAGGCGTCTCCACCTAGATCCTTAAACATGAACGTTCACGTATTGTCATGAGCCTCCAAATCACCACCCACCAGCTCCCCACAAGTATCCCTCAGCCCCTAGAGGTGCCCACTCTTCTGATTTTTTTAAAGATTTTATTTATTTATTCATGAGAGACACAGAGAGAGGCAGAGACATAGGCAGAAGGAGAAGCAGGCTCCCTGTGGGGAGCCCGATGTGGGACTCAATCCCAAGACCCCAAGATCACGCCCTGAGATGAAAGCAGATGCTCAACCACTGAGCCACCCAGGCGTCCCTACTCTTCCAACTTTTGCCTGTGGTTGAATGTCATTGTCATTCTATTGATGCTGACCACCTGCCACACGCTGTGCAGCTTGTCCTACTTTCAACCTTTAGGCAGCCCTGGAAGGTGCTTGCTCCTCCAAGCCCTCATGTTCCAGATAAGGAAACTGAGGTTCAGAGAGGGGAAAGTCTTGCCAGAGGTGGCTTTTACAAGTGATGACAGAGCCACACTGTGCAACTGGGTGGTCTTGCTTTGCAAATGCAGGTGCCCATGTTACACCAGCATGGAGCTCACACACACACACACACACACACACACACACATCCTTGCAAAGTTGTGTAATCACACTGGGACCACCACCAACGACTTGTGTGACTACCTCTGAGATTTCGTGACGATCCTGTCCTCATGCCCCTTCCCTGTCCCCAGGCTGTGCTGTCAGATGATGGGGTGGGTGTCCAGCTGGGACAGCCAGACCCCCCGGAGGAGCCTCTCACCTTGCAAGCATTTGTCCCCCCTCACCAACTTCGGCTGGGCAGCCTCCATCCTCACACTCCTTACCACATCCGGGTGGCCTGTACCAGTAGCCAGGGGCCCTCACCCTGGACCCACTGGCTTCCTGTGGAGACACCAGAGGGAGGTAAGAACGGGCTGGTCGGAGGTAGATGTCATTTGCAGCCCTGCTGGACCATGCTCACAGCAGTGCCACCCCCAGCAGCTCTTGTCCCCCATTTACCCCATGTGGCCTCGGTCCTTCCCATCCAGTCCCTGACCCCTCAGCATGGCCCACTGGCATCTCTCCCAGACCTCTTCCCTCTGCTTCCGCTCATGGGAGGCCTGCACGAGTTGCCCACGCGCATGCCCTTTGCACCCTGCCCCTGCTTCCTGGGAACAGGGGAGGGGGCCAGGAAGAGGTGGGGGTGCCAGCTTCCCCTCTTCCCTGTCCTCCAGTGCCCCTGGGTCCCCCCGAGAACGTTAGCGCCTTGCGGAATGGGAGCCAAGCCCTCGTGCGTTGGCAGGAGCCAAGGGCGCCCCTGCAGGGCACCCTGTTAGGGTACCGGCTGGCCTACCGAGGCCAGGACACCCCCGAGGTGGGTGCTGCTGGCTGGGCTGGGGCGGAATGGCTGGGTGGAGGGAGATGGGGAGGACAGGATACGGGTGCAGTTGGGGTAATACGAGATCACACTACACCTAGGAGGGCACATCCTGGGAAGGGGTCCAGGCAAGGGGTAGGGAGTGGGAGTGGCTTTTACAAGTCATTATGAAAAACATTTCAGTAGACTTACAAATGTACTATCATGATTTTACAGCAGATAATTGTATAACATCTTGAAGAAGGGGTGACTTTTCCTAATTTGCACAAAGGTGGTCTTGGAGCAAGCAGCACCCTGGGTTGGAGAGGTGGGTGGGAGAGAGAGGGTGGGGGGTTAGGAGGGGATAGAGAGAGGAACGTGGGTGGAAAGATGAGGGTTCAGTCCCTCACTTGCTAGCACTTGACGATGGGCTGTGAATGAGGCAATGGCCCAGTCCCCGTGGAGCTGATGTTGGAGTGGGCATGGGGATGGAGAATGGAGGTGGGGATGACAGTGAGGGATGATGGGTCGGAAGAGGTAGGGGTGAAGGGCTAGGGGGTAGGGAGGGGGCTTTGAGAAAGACAGGGACTTAACGGTGAGGGTGAAGTCTTAAGAGTTAGGGGCGGCGGGGTGGGGGCTTTACCTTGATGCTACATCTGGACATCCTAGGTGCTCATGGACATAGGGCTAAAGAGAGAGGTGACCCTGGAGCTGCAAGGGGATGGGACGGTGCCCAACCTGACAGTGTGTGTGGCAGCCTACACTGCTGCTGGGGATGGACCCTGGAGCCTCGCTGTGCCCCTGGAGCCCTGGCGCCCAGGTAACTCCAAAGTCCTGCTCAACCCCCTTCAACTGATTCACGAGGACCCTGTCGTGCCCAGATAGCCCTGACTTGCTCCCTGTACCTTTCAGTGTTACCCCAATCTGGGCTCTTTTCCTACCCAAAACCTTACTGAGAGTCTCACCGGTGTCACACCAGTCTTACCCTCTCTGAGTATGTCCTCCCTCTGTCCTTTCTCCTCACAGGGCAAGGACAACCAATCCACCAGCTGGGTAAGGGCTTCACACCCTCTTGCCTCCCTCCTTTCCCTTCATGCCCAGTGAGGACCCCATCACCACAAACATACCCATTGACATTTCTTTCATGTTTCTCAAACTCATCATTCTAATCTTCTACTTCTCGGGTTTATGTGGTCCTTGATGTTGTCAGGAATGGCCCCCATACATTGTAGGTACTCAATGAATGGTGGATGGATGGATGGATGGATGGATGGATGGATGGATGGATGGGTGGATGGATGGGTGGGCAAGCAGATGAGCTATCCCCCTCAAATCCATCCCTCTCAAATATTTCTCCAGCAATTCTCAAAGACCCATTGTACCCTCCTAGCACTATTATAGTTCATCTCTTGTAACTCAACCTACTATTCTTAAGGATTCCTTATGTGCCTTCCTGCATTTCTTTGCATACCCTTTCCACACTAATGCCAGCCTTCTGTCCCATTCATCCTATTATTGTCCTTCATTCCTCACACATGCCTCCCAAACCCAGTGCACACCCACACTTCTCATTCACAGACTGCACACTTTTTACACACTCGCCGTATATCCCACATTGCAAATACTGGAAAATTTTGGATCCACACTATCCCACACTCTTCAATTCTCCCTGCACACAGGGAGTGATGCTCCTTACACATTACTCCCTCAACACTCGCCAATCCTAACCCGTTCCCACTCTGCACACACCCACACCAAACTCCTGGGACACTCAGCACGTACTTACCCATTTCCATCCCTTACATACCCATTCCCACCCTTTGACACCCCATTTCATCTCCTCCCATGCCCACACTCCTCTCACAGCAACGTTACATTCTTACCAAAAAGTTGCTCATGAGGTGTATCTAAAATGCCTTAACTACTCCTCACTCACATACCTCTAACTCCTCCAATACCCATCTGACATTCTGTGCACCCTTCTTTTGCACATGTATTTCACTTCTATCCCTCGCTTAATAGAAGCCCCTCCATTATCAGTGCATGTTCCTCAAGACCATTCCTTGGCCGTTTGTCCATGAGCCTCATACTCCTTGTATACTCCTCGCATGCGCTCCACACACCCATCCTACACTCCACACATCCCCTCCCCTGCTCACACAACTTGTGTGTTTTCCACACCCAAGTCCATCTCCCTGGATAAGTAGATGTGCCTACCTACTACATGTGTCATTAGATATTTCCACATCTGTCTCCCTCCAACATTATATCTTTGGGTCCTGGGGAGCAGGATCCAGGGCTTTATCCATGACCTGTGTGCCATACCCCCTGACAGTGAGTGAGCCCCCAGTCCCTGCCTTCTCATGGCCCTGGTGGTATGTATTGCTGGGAGCAGTTGTGGCTGCCGGTTGTGTCCTCATCTTGGCCCTGTTCCTTGTCCACCGGCGGAAGAAGGAGACCCGCTATGGGTGAGTTGGAACTACGTGAGTAGGGAAGCTAACTTGGATGGGATGGAGAGGCTGGAGTCAGGGAGACCATGAGGAGGCTGGTGTGAGATGAGAGATTACCAAGAGTCGGAATGAGGTCAAGGGTCTGGGTAATAAATGGAAGGCAGAAGGTAGAAGTCCAAGCTATACTCAGCAAATGCTGGAGGAGAGGGCGGGCAGGGCTTGGGTTTTGTTTTTTTTTTTTAATTTTTATTTATTTATGATAGTCACAGAGAGAGAGAGAGAGAGAGAGAGAGGCAGAGACATAGGCAGAGGGAGAAGCAGGCTCCATGCACCGGGAGTCTGATGTGGGATTCGATCCCGGGCCTCCAGGATCACGCCCTGGGCCAAAGGCAGGCACCAAACTGCTGCGCCACCCAGGGATCCCCAGGGCTTGGGGTTAAGGGTGGTGTTCACTTTCACTGTTGTCCGAGAAAGGGGGTTCCACCTGGTTCTGCCCTGCCCTCACCTCCTGCCTATTCCCCCCAGAGAGGTGTTTGAACCAACAGTGGAGAGGGGTGAGCTGGTGGTTAGGTACCGTGTTCGCAAGTCCTACAGTCGCCGGACCACTGAAGCCACCTGTAAGTGAACCTCATGCCTCCCTGCCCTGGTGTGGGGATGACAAGTGTAGAGATTGGGGTCTGCCGGGCTTCTTTCGATGCATGAACCCAGAGTTTCCAAAGACCCCGGAATACTAGGATGTGAGAACCATAGACTAAGAACAACAGAATTGTGAAACCACACAGATCCTTAAAATAACAGGGTCCTAGACAATAAATTATAGAAAGACCAAACTTTAGGGCCACAGGATCCTAGAACAGTATAATGATGATGACGATAATGATGATGATGATGGCAATGAAGAGGACAAGGATCGTTAGATAATTGTAAAGCCAATAATGACAGCCAGCCCTAGCACTTCCTATGTGACAGGTGCTGTTCTAAGTGTCCCACACGTCATTGAATTGAATCCTCACGACAACCCAATGAGGTAGGTAAGTCACCCTCCACTTTCACAGATGGGGAAGCTGTGGTACAGAGTGGTTAGTAACTTCCTCAAGGCCACACAGCTTTTAAGTTAGACAGTTGGGCTTTGAACCCTGGTCATTTTGCTCTGAAGTTCAGCCTCTTAACTACCTCTTGGAATTCTAGAATGTTAGAGAGTGGAATCGATCTTGGCTGAAACAATCATAGGCTCAATATCATAGACCCTTAAGATCTGGAAAGCCATATGCTCTAAGAGTTCTAGACATTCTGTAAACTGTGGTATTTTGAAGGGTCCCAGCTAAGGAAGGACCTCAAGGCGCACCTTGTCAAATCTCTTCATCTTTCCAGCTGGGAGAAACTTAAATCCAGAAAGGAAAGAGACAGAGTGATGTCTCTTCCCAGGACACAGTGAGAAGGCTGCCGGGACCCCAGGGAGATATTGGAAGGGGCTGGGAAAGACATTTATTTAGGAGAAGCAAGAATAAGAAGCAAGGAGGTCATGGCGCTCTAGTGGGGTGACATGCAGCAGCAGTTCTCAGAGTGTGATCCAGGTCCCTGAGGGTCCCTGAGACCTTTGCAGGGGGTCCATGAGGTCAAAACTATTTTCATAATAATTCCAAGATGTTATATGCCCTTTAACACTCTCGTTCTCTCACATGTGTTCCGTGGAGCTTTTTTTAGAAGTTCTCAGATGTGTGATGGTTGACACTCTATTGGTTGACAAATGTGTGTTGGTTTATTCTTGTGTTTGAAAAATCTATCCATTTTAATTTTGAATACAGTAAGTATTGACCCATATAATCCCCCTGAATGAAAGCTCTATGTAGTCCTCAGTAATTTTTTTAAATATTTATTTATTTATTTATTTATTTATTAGACACAGAGAGGGAGAGAGAGAGGCAGAGACACAGGCAGAGGAAGAAGCAGGCTCCATGCAGGGAGCCTGACGCGGGACTCGATCCTGGGTCTCTAGGATCACGCCCGGGGCGGAAGGCGGTGATAAACTGCTGAGCCACCCGGGCTGCCCAGTCCTCAGTAATTTTAAGAAGGAGAACAGGTCCTGAGGCCAATAAGTTTGAGAACTGTTGCCATATAGCAATGAAAATAAATTGCAATTACACACAACAACTAACTACATGACAACTGTCTCATAGACACCGTGTTGAATGAAAGAAGCCAGACATGAAAGAAAACATAGTATGTGATTCCATGTTTATGATTATATTCCCAAACAGAGATGGCCAATCTATGAGAAGAGAAGTCAGGAAGGTGGCCACTCTTAAGAGGGCAGGTCATGGTCTGTTCTTGACCTGGGTACTAGTTATATTATTGTGTTTGCTTTGTAGAAATCCACTGAGCTGGGGTGCCTGGGTGGCTCCGTCACTTGAGCATCCAGCTCTTGGTTTCAGCTCAGACCATGATCTCACGGTTCGTGAGATCGAGCCCCATGTGGGCCTCCCCACTCAGCTGGGAGTCTGCTTAAAGATTCTCTCCCTCTGCCCCTCCCTGCTTCACTCGTGTGCACTCTCTCTAGAAAAAATAAACTTTTCACCTGGGTGGCCCAGTTGGTTAAGCAGCCAACTCTTGTTTTCAGCTGAGATCATGATCTCAGGGTTGTGAGATTGAGCCCTGTGTCAGGCTCTGTGCTCAGCAGGGAGTCTGCTTGGGGTTCTCTCTCCCTCTCTTCTGCCCCTCCCCCTGACTCATGCATGTGCAAGTGCTCTCTCTCTTTCTCAAAAAGAAATCACCGAGCTGCTTGATGAGGATTTGTGCAGATTATATTTCAATAAAAAGTCAAGAAATGTTTTTGGCAGGACACTGACCAATCAGGGTGCCCACTGGTGCAAGATTATGTGCCAGGCTCTAACCCTTTAGCTGGTCTGGGAGAAGATTCAGGGGGTCTAGAGGAAGAGCGAAGGTGATGTGTGCTCAGGGCAGTAGCTGTTTTTGAATGAACGTAGAAATATTTCAATATTTTAACAATGGATACATCCCTCATGATATCCAAATGTTACCTGAGTGTCAGCCCTGCTGCATGGCTCTGTCCACCCCCATCTCCCATGCAGTGAACAGCCTGGGCATCAGTGAAGAGCTGAAGGAGAAGCTTCGGGATGTGATGGTGGACCGGCATAAGGTGGCACTGGGGAAGACCCTGGGAGAAGGTGAGTCCTCCCCCTGCCCCCTCACCCAGAGTACACACACACACACACACACACACACACACACACACACATCCCCCTGAACCATGAAGTCCTTCACTTCCCCACCCCTACCCAGTCACAGGAAATGCAGTCCCCGCAAGCCCCCCTGAGGTCAAAATCTCCCTCTGGTCCCCCACAGGAGAATTTGGAGCCGTGATGGAGGGCCAGCTCAACCAGGATGACTCTATCCTCAAGGTGGCTGTGAAGACAATGAAGAGTGAGTCTGTACTTGCGTGTCCACGTGGATGGGACCCTTACCCCCTAACTGTAGGCCTTTTCCCTATGCCCCCAACGAGGCCGAAGAGCAGAAAAGTGAGTAGCAAATTAGCCCTGTCACAGAATCCCAGGGTTTCTGGGCAGGAAATGGAGTCCACGCTAGGTACTTCAAAAGAAGGAATTTAATATGGGGACCTTTACTACAAAGGCATAGGAATGACATGGAGCAGTGAGGCCACCCGGAGATTAGCAGCAACAAGGCCTGAAGGGCAGAGGGAGGAAGTGGTGTCACCAGAGCCTACAGCCGGGCACACATGGTGGGATTTGGGATCACAGATTTAGGGGCTGCCTTGTGGAAGCTTGAAACACACAGCTTTCACCAAGGCAGTGCTGAAAGCAGTAAGGGACAGGGTGAAGTACCCTGACTTCTCCCCCTCCACCCTCCCACCTGCCAGTCTCCCATCAGTGCTTCCCATTGGCAAACTCCAACAGGAAAACAGTATGGAAGGGAGCCTGGGAAATCTAGTTTTTGGGGATCAGCCCCCTGAGTTACCTAACAGAACAGGAGAAGGTCTGGAATGAGGCACACCTGGCTTCATTGGCCAGCTGTGTGATCTCAGGCAAGTGACTCTGCCTCTCTGAGCTGCCTGCCGATCTTCATCTGGAAAAAAAGGATCATAATGTCCTTGTTTCCTAGGGTGAGCCAAAGCACTTAATGCTGGGAACTGTATGTAGTTATGTGCAATGAATGTGGAGTGTGGCTGTATTATTTACATGGTCAGAGACGGTGGGAGCCAGTCCAGGGTCACACAGCACAGGAAGTCTGGGACCAAGCCCCTTCCATACAGGGAAGAGGCACTGAGGGTCAGGCTGCCGCTGGTGGTGAGGGAGGAAGGATCCTTCCTGCATCACTGGGGCGAAAAGCCTGGGTTGTGGGGTTATCAGTCTCTCCCCATTCATTCATTATTGAGCACTTCTTTGTACCAGGTTATGCTCTCCACCTCGGTTTGAATCCAGCCCGGTGACCTTGGGCAAGTCGCTTTGCCACTATGAGCCAGTGTCCTGAGTTATAAAAAGGGAGAAATCTTATGGATCCCCAGGGAAGCAACCTAGCATGGTGTGTGCACAGGGACCTCAGAGCCGGACCACCGGGCTTCTGATTCTGCCTAATTTACTTGGCAAGCTGCGTGTGCCCTTAGGCAGATTTCCTGACCATTCTGTGCTTTGGCTTCCCCATCATTAAAACAGGGAGAACCTCAGAGGGTTAAATGAGTTAATATATAGAAAGTGCTAGAGTGTGGCACCAGGTACTTAGTAATCATGTTTGATGAAGAGGATGATGATGAAAGAGAGGAGGGGAGAAAGGGTCCTCCCTCCCCTCCTCCTTATCCACCTTTCTCTCTCCCCCAAGTTGCTATCTGCACAAGGTCGGAGCTGGAGGATTTCCTGAGTGAAGCCGTCTGCATGAAGGAATTTGACCACCCCAACGTCATGAGGCTCATTGGTGAGGGAGGGGCAGATTTAGGGGGCTCTACAGGCCCCATCCAGGGCACTCCAAAAGGAAGACCCCTCCCTCTTGCACTGGGAAGATCAAACCTCTAGGCTCTCTGCTTCCCCCTCCTTCAGAGTCAGCAAGCTCCCCCCCTCCTTCTTTCTCTCAGCTTGGAATGTGACCTCTGACCTTTCCCAGAAATAGCTGAGGTCCCCAGGAGGGCTCTGGAAACTTCCCTGGGAACAGTGCTACAATCGGCTTCTCTGAAGCTTGGTCCTTGCCACCCCACCCCCTCCCACCCCCAACAATTTGGAAGATTTGAGGGGGAGGGAGAGACAGAGTGGAGGGAGGGGATGTCTTCCCCTCTCTGTCCAACTGGAATGACAGGGGCTGCCTGGGGGTGGGGGGGCTCAGGCGTCTGTTTCCAGGGTTCCGAACGAGAGGGCTTTCCGGCACCGGTGGTCATCTTACCTTTCATGAAGCATGGAGACCTGCACAGTTTCCTTCTCTATTCCCGGCTTGGGGACCAGCCAGTGGTGAGGGACATTTCCTTGTCTGGTCTACAGGTGTTAATTGAGCACCTGTTAGGTACCCAGCACTGATCAGACCATGGTGACCAAGAACTTGCCCTCATAGAGCTGTCTGCCGTGAGGGGTCCAGGCAACAAATAAGTTAACAAATAAATAAGCAAGATAATTTTAGGTGCCAGGAAGGAAATAGAGTCAGATGAGCCACAGAGAGTCCAGGCAGTTAGTTTGGGTGGACAGAGAAGGTCTTACTGAGGAGGCAATCTTGAAGGAAGAGGCAACCAGCAGGAGATGGGGAGACCTGGAAGGAAGGGGCGCTGGCAGAGGGCACAGCATAGGCAAAGGCTTAGAGGTGGGAACAAGCATAATCTGTCTGAAAACCAGAAAGGAGGCCCCTGGCTGGAGTGAAGGTCACATGTCCCAGGCAATGACATTAGATAGACTTGGTGGGGAGGGCAGGAGGAGATTGTACAGGGCCTTATTGGAAAGATGTTAGATTTAATTCTTGGAGCCATGGGACACCACTGCAGGGAAGGAGGGAGGGAGGAGTCCTGGATCTCAGGGTCTTGGCCGACCTCGACTCCCTCCTGCTCTGCCCCCAGTTCCTGCCCACTCAGATGCTGGTGAAGTTCATGGCAGACATCGCCAGTGGCATGGAGTATCTGAGTACCAAGAGGTTCATACACCGAGACCTGGCCGCCAGGAACTGCATGTGAGTGTTGAGGCTTCCAAAGATACCCCCTCACTCTCTCCTTCAGTGAGCTGCCTCCCTCTTCCATTCCAGGATGGAAGATGGGTCTAGACATACATACCCTTCAGGCAGGCCAGAACTCAGGACTGCGATAGAAAGGTCAGCAAAGGGATTGAAGGAGCCTTCCCGGAGGAGGTGTGCCTGGAACTGAGATCCTGGAGAGGGGTACTTGGATGTGGAGGAGAGGCAAGAGGGAAGGTTCAGTGGGTGGCATGAGATGAGCAAAGGGGCAGAGATGACCAATGATGGTGGTGGCACTGAAGCCTCATCTCTGTTTCCCTCCCTGCTGAGTGTCTTGCCTGGGGCTGCCCTTAGGGAGGCGCCACATTGAAGAAGGGGACCAGACACCACCACCACCTCTGCCCTGCCCACAGACATGCCAGAAAATAGGGCAGAACTAAACTAAGGTGAGGGTGGTGTGTATATATATGAACGCAGGCTTAGACTATTAGTTTCATTACAATATTGGACTCCTAGAAACTGGAGCCGGAGAATTAGAACCTTCTGCAAGATGTGTGAACGTTCGCAACTCCCAGGAATAGGAACACTTCTTTATTTCCCTCAATTTCTTTTTTATTTTTTTAATTTTTTAAAAAATATTTTATTTATTTATTCATAGACACAGAGAGAGAGAGGCAGAGACACAGGCAGAGGGAGAAGCAGGCTCCACGCAGGGAGCCCAATGTGGGACTCGATCCCGGGTCTCCAGGATCACACCCCAGGCTGCAGGCGGCGCCAAACCGCTGCGCCACCGGGGCTGCCCCTCAATTTCTTTTTTAGATTTTATTTATTTATTCATGAGAGACACACAGAGAGAGGCAGAGACATAGGCAGAGGGAGAAGCAGGCTCTCCACAGGAAACATGATGTGGGACTTGATCCTAGGACTTCAGGATCATGACCTGAGTCAAAGGCAGGTGCTCAACCACTGAGCTACCCAGGTGCCCCTCCCACAATCCTTTATGTTGAAAAAGTCCAATCCCATAAAGGGGTTGAAAGAATTATACAGTGGACACTCATATACCATCCTTGCAGAGATTGTGCCACATTTTTCCTATCTTCTCTTTTCCTCTTTGCTCAACTCCTTCAAAGTGAGTTGCCAAGATGGTGACGCTGGACCCCCAAATCTTTAGTAGGTATCTCCTAAGAATGAGGATTTACATGTAAATGATTACAGATCTGTTGTCACACCTAAGAAGATTAACCATACTTCTGTAACATAATTTCCTACCCGTCCAGTCCATATTCAGATTCTTCAGTTTTCCTCCAAAATGTCTTTGAGGGCTGTTTTATTTTTGCACCAAATCAGGATCTATTCAAGATTCATTTCCACTGAGTTTGGTTGTTACGGCCCTTTGGGCCTTTTTAATCTGAAATAGCCTCCCCTACCACCACCTTTTTTTTTTTTTTTTAAGATTTTATTGATTCATTCAGGGGAAAGGAGTACACATGTGTGCCAGGGGAGGGGCAAAGAGGGAGGGAAAGGGATAAGCAGACTCTGCGCTGAGTGTGGAGCCCTGTGTGGAACTCAACACAGGGCTCATTCTCATGATCCAGAGGTCATGACCCAAGCTGAAACCTAGAGTCAGATGCTTAACCAACTGAGCGACCCAGGCGCCCCCTATGTTTTATATTTTTACAGCATATTCTTTGGAAGAGACCAGGCCATTTCTCTTGTGGGATGTGACATATATGTATGTGTTTCCTTGTGGTGGCATTTGCCTTATTCCTCTTTTCCTGTATTTCCTGTTAAGTAGAAAATGTATAGGGTTCAATAGACTCAGTGAAGTGGAAATTCCTTTCCTTCTGCAACTTGGGCTGATCCTCATCAAGCCCCCCCATGGAACAATGACACTGAAAATCAGAGTAGACAACCCATTGCGGGGGTTTTTTGTTTTTATTCGTTTGTTTATTTTTTAGACAACCCATTGTTATGCACCTGTGCTTTTTCTTTTTAAGATTTTATTTATTTATTCATGAGAGACGCACAGAGAGAGGCAGAGACACAGGCAGAAGGAGAAGCAGGCTCCATGCAGGAAGCCCGATATGGGACTCGACCCTGGGACTCCAGCATCATGCCCTGAGCCAAAGGCAGACACTCAACTGCTGAGCCACCCAGGCATCCCACACCTGTCGCTTTTAAGTTAAAATATTAAGAGGTGCCTGGTCAGTTCAGTTGGTGGAGTGTGCGACTCTTGGTCTCCAGGTTGTTACTTTGAGCCCCAAACTGGGCATAGAGGTGACTTAAAGAAAATCTGAAGGGGTACCTGGCTGGCTCAGTAAGTAGAGCATGCAACTCTTAATCTCAGGTTGTGAGTTTGAGCTGCATGTTGGGCATGGAGCCTACTTAAAAACTAAAAATAAAATAAAATATTTTCTTAAAAGGAAGTTCTTGGGATCCCTGGATGGCACAGCGGTTTGGCGCCTGCCTTTGCCCAGGGCGTGATCCTGGAGACCCGGGATCGAATCCCACGTCGGGCTCCCGGTGCATGGAGCCTGCTTCTCCCTCTGCCTATGTCTCTGCCTCTCTCTCTCTCTCTCTCTCTCTGTGTGTGTGACTATCATAAATAAATAAAAAATTTTTTTTAAATTATTTTTTTTTAAAAAAAAGGAAGTTCTTGGGGCACCTGGGTGGTTCAGTTGGTTAAGCATCCAATTTTTTTTTAATGATTTTATTCATTTATTCATGAGAGACACAGAGAGAGAGAGAGAGGTAGAGACATAGGCAGAGGGAGATGCAGGCTCGCTGTGGGAAGCCCGATGTGGTACTTGATCCCAGGATCACACCCTGAGCCAAAAGCAAATGCTCAACCACTGAGCCGCCCAGGTGCCCCAGCCCACGTCTTTGTTTGCTTGTTTTTTTTTTTTTAAGATTTTTTTATTTATTTACTCATGAGAGATACAGAGAGAGAGGCAGCGACATAGGCAGAGGAAGGAGAAGCAGGCTCCATCCAAGGAGCCTGATGCAGGACTTGATCCCAGGAATCTGGGATCATGCCCTGAGCCAAAGGCAAACGCTCAACTGCTGAGCCACCCAGGTGTCCCTAGCCCACAACTTTGTACATATTGGTTAGTTCCTTTTTCTTTGCTCTGTGGTATTCCTTTATACAGATGATGTCCCACGACATTCTGTCTCTTAATCTGGGTGGCGGTTACATGGGTGTGTTTATGAAACTTCATATGGAGGGAACAAGAAGCAATACATTTCCCTTCCATCTGGGGTTGACAGATCCTCACCCCCAAGGACAGCCAGAGTGGGAAATGGAAGCGGAGTCTGAGAGTTGAGGGCAGGCTTCCTGGTAGAGGGGGCAATGCGGTCACCCTGTTCCTCTCCCCAATCTGGGCAGGCTGAATGAGAACATGTCCGTGTGTGTGGCGGATTTTGGGCTTTCCAAGAAGATCTACAATGGGGACTACTACCGCCAGGGACGCATCGCCAAGATGCCAGTCAAGTGGATTGCCATCGAGAGCCTGGCTGACCGTGTCTACACTAGCAAGAGTGATGTGGTAGGTGCACCCTTGAGAGGAGCGAGGGTCAGTGGCCTGTTCATCACTCACTGCAGTGGGGAAGCACAGGGGCCTGACCACATGGGCTAGGCATGTCTGCGGTGTGGTGGGAGTCTGTGAACGGTGGTGTGGACATGCTGGGGATATGTACAGGTTCATGCGTGCGTGGTGGCAAGTTCATACAGGGGACATGTGGCCAATTTAGGTTGGGAGAGGCAGAGGTAAGTATACATGTGTGTACAGCCAGGGTGTGGAGGGTGACACGAGACCATGTGTCTATGAAGTGTGTAAATGTGTGCATGGAAGTTACCTCTGTGAGTGTGCAATGTACCAAGATAGCTATGTACGCATGTGTACATATATGTGGGTGTACCCATGAACCTATGTGTTGGGGGGTGTCTCTGTGCAGGAGAGGCCAGCTAATTCTCTCCCTTCTGCCCCCCCCACAGTGGTCCTTTGGGGTGACGATGTGGGAGATTGCCACACGGGGCCAAACCCCATATCCAGGAGTGGAAAACAGCGAGATTTACGACTACCTGTGCCAGGGAAACCGACTAAAGCAGCCTGTGGGCTGTCTGGATGGACTGTGAGGATCCTTAGGACCCCCTCACCCACCCCCGTCCCATCCTAGATTTCACTCCAAAACCCAGAGCACCCCACATGGCCCCAACCCTCTAAAACTTGCACAGAATCCCTCAGGCTGTTCAGGAACCCACACTGAGACCCCCCCCACCCCCAAAATTCTAATTCACCCCAGACTCCTGAGCACCCATATTTCTCCAGTGCTCTTCAACACCCAGGACCCTCTGCCAGCCCTCCAGTTTGCCATATTGGGCTTCTCCAAACTCACAGGTCTCCTCTGAGATATCCTCAGGATCCTTTAGGACAGTGCTTACCAAACTTTGCTGTCTTACAACACGCAGAGGAGAGCAGAACATTTATCCAGCACTTTGAGGGCAAAGTCTGCTCTAGCAAACCCCCCCTAGAACACTACCCAATACCGAGGGAGGTTCCCCAAGACCCTTTCCAGCTCCCGCGTGTCCCAGGACCCCCCCTCGGAAACTCTTGAGAATTCCCAAACCCCAAACTGCTAAGGTTCCTTCCAGTTCCATAAAATGCCCCCAAACTCCCAGAATGCTCCCCTTCTGAGCTCCTGCTCAGTCTCCCACCCCTCATTTTTCTGCCCTAGGTATGCCCTGATGTCCCGGTGCTGGGAGCTAAACCCCCGGGACCGGCCGAGTTTCTCAGAGCTTCGGGAAGATCTGGAGAACACACTGAAAGCCCTGCCCCCTGCCCAGGAGCCGGAGGAAATCCTCTATGTCAACATGGATGAGGGTGGGAGTCATTCTGAACCACTTGGAGCTGCTGGAGGAGCTGATCCCCCAACTCAGCCTGACCCCAAGGATTCCTGCAGTTGCCTCACCGCAGCTGAGGTCCATCCTGCTGGACGCTATGTCCTCTGCCCTTCTACAGCCCCTGGCCCTGCCCTGCCTACCGACAGGAGCTCCCCAGCTCCTCCAGGGCAGGAGGATGGAGCCTGAGACATCGCTCCACCTGGGACTCCTTCTCAGGACCCAAGCTAGGCACTGCCACTGGGGGAGCCTCCCCCCCCAACTATTTCACCACTCCAGGCCTCATCCTCGACTATAGCCTTCTCTTACTACCCTATTCCACTTCCATCCCAGATGGATCTTCTCTTTTCTTCATGCCTTAGTGTCCCCATGTGTAAAAGGAAGCGGTTGGGCTGCAATCCCTGCAATCCCCTGCAATCCCTAGAATATGAGTCCTCCCAGGTCTCATATTCCAAGATTCTAGATTTCTAAGGTTCAAAGAGTCTAGATGTAAAGGTTCTAAGTTTCAAAGATGTTATTAGTCTTTGGCTCTAAGGACTTAAAATCCCAAAGTCTCTAATTCTAAAGTGCTAAGGTTCCAGACATGGAAGTTGCGAGACCTATATTCTAAGGTTCTGAGAGTCTATGGCTCTAGATTTTTTGGATTCCAGGATTCTTTTTTTTTATTATTATTCCAGGATTCTTGATAAAGCCCACAAGATTTTAAGTTCTGAAGCTCTAAGATTCAAGTTCTAAGACCCAAGGCTCTATGATTCTAGATTTTGTTTTTCTAGGGTTCAGAGTCCTTAGAGTATAAGATTCTAGATTCTACAATTCTAGACATGGAGATTCTAAGGCCTAATGTTTTAAAATTTGATGTTCTAAGCCTCTTAGACTGTAAATCCTCTGGCTGTAAGACTCTATATCGTAAGGCTTCTAGATTATTGTCTTCTCAAGTTCTAAGATTCTAATAATGGTTAATTATAAGTTCCAAGGCTTTATGATCCTTGAAACTCTTATTATGAGATTCTGGATGCTAAAGATTTAAGATTCTAAAATCTGCCATTCAAAAGTTCTAAGAGTCTAAAGATGGAGGCCCAGAGGTCTAATGTTCTAAGATGTGGTGTTCTAAGACTTAGTCTAAGAACCTAGATTCTGTGTCTAAGATTCTAGACCATATGCTTCAAGATTCTAGATTATTAAACTCTAAGATTCTAATGTTGTTCTGTTCTATGTTCCAAGACACTCTAGACTCTATTGGTCCAAGATTCTGGATCCTTAGCATCTAAGGTATAAGACTACAGTTAGTTGTGACTAGCTAGATACCAAAGTTCTAATCGTTTCCAGTGTTGGATATATTTAGTTTCTATGCGGCATTCCACCTGCCTAGGATTTTAGTTAAGGGTCCAAGAATCTACAGTTCTAAGTCTTAAGATCCTAGGCACTGTAGTTCTAAGATTCAAATACTGTCAGATTCTAAAGGTCTACAGGTCTAGAATTCCAAGGGATGATTCCAAGGTTCTAATTTTATAGATTCTTCTGTTTGACTCTCCCCTTCTGAGCCACCTCTGCTTCCTCCTCCCCTTAAGCCTGTGCAATAATGCATTAGGGATGCCTCCTTTCCCCAGGGGGCGATTTCCCTCCTTTTGGGCCATGCTGCCCCCGCCCTGAGCCAGTCCCTCAAGCCCCCTGTACAGAGGTGTGGACTCTGGCACTTCCAGAGGGGCTCAGATCACATAAAACTTTATAACCACACTTCTGTCTCCTCTTGTTTCCACTCAGCTGCCATGTGGCCCCCTCTCCCTGGCAACTTCCCATCAGTAAAAAGAAGGGTTTGGTGGGGTCTTGGAGTTCTTCCTTTACGGAGAGGGCAGAAATGAGCATCCATATAAACAAAAAGACATGCAAACAGCAGCCTCTCCCTAGTGAGGAACAGGCACTCAGAGACTCCCTGTTAGACACACTCTCCTCCGCACCCCAAAGTAGCAAACCCATTAGGATATACTCAGGCATACCTGGACACGAATAAGAGAGATGTTGAAATTCAAACACATGTAGTAACAGATGCAAAAGATTATACAGACACAAACATATTTACAAACATATGAAAGGCAGATATACTCACCAGGAATAGGAAGAAACCCGAGTAACACAGATTACAAGGAGTACACACAGAGCACAACAGGTACTCACAGACTCAAGTGTTCAAATTCACAATGAAACACAGGCACAGGACACCTCCGATCATCACGGGCCCACAAAGGGATTCCTGCCAAGGCAAACCCACTGTGCTTTGCATGCATCCTGGGCCCGCGATCCCGCGTGCACCCGGCAGCACAGGGAGAAACCCTTGCCAGCGCCCGGACGCCCCCCGGTGGCGGCTCCTGAGAACCGGGGATAGTTCAATCCGGGCCACAAACTTTTTTAGAACAAACCCTTGTGGGAAGCTGGGAGGAGAGAGGAAGTCGGACGTGGGCGAGGGGCGGGGTGTCTGGACTGGAACCTCCGGGCCCACGTGAGTGTCTGCCCCGTTTCTGAGTGGGTGCTGTGTGTCGGGGTTGCCGTGTCAGCTCGTAGCGTAGCTTGTCCTTTGTCTTTATCATTCGGTGCCGCCTGCCAGTGCGGACCTTAGCGGCCCCGTCTACGTTCCCCTTAACTGATGCATCCAATCTGACCCACGGCCACTTGTTTATCTGCGTCGCGTGTGTTTTTGTCGAAGTAGAGGTGGTGTGCGTCTTCCGTGGGCTTAACGGTGCGGCTTAGCGGGCAACGGGCGTTTGCATCGCACTCCCCCCCCCCCCCCCATTGTGTATCTTTGCAGAAGTTTTGTGTCTTTTGAGTTAAGAGGCGACAGGTGGTGGTGCAGCGCGGTAGACACTGCGAAACTGGCGTTGGCCCTTGCGGCGTGAGGCTGAACTACCAACCTGTGTGTCTGAACTTGTCAGTGTCAGACGCCAAACAGCCAGAACTACTCGACCGCGGTTTAGAGGATTTGGAGTGGAGACCCGCGAACTCCTGGAGGTCTTCCCGGAGGGGAAAGGCTCTATGGTCGCGCGCAGAGCGCCCACTCCACGTAAGATCCCAACCATAGAGAACGGCGGCGGCGAAGCTACGATCGTGGCAAGAGGCGCCCCTTGAGATCAAAGGGAAGAGGGTGCGATTTCCTTTACAACTTTTCTCCCGTGTGTTTGCTTAGCCTCTTTCACACCCGCGGGACTCTCGGAAGCCAAGTTTCCTTTGCATAAAGGCGATGGAGTTAGAAGATGGATCATTTGTCTACTTTTTCTCGTCGCTCCCCCCCCCCCCCCCCCCCCAGCGACATTTGCGAGGCCGTCCGGGGAAGAACGGCCAATCTGGTTAGCTTTTTCCAGCGAGCCCAACTGTACCCGCTTTATAAGATAAAACAGTCATCGCGATTGGCGGGCAGATTGTTTTGAAACCGCCCTAACGGCAAGGGGCGGGCCCTTGGCGAATTCATCTTTCCGGTTTCTTAAAGGCGACAGTGGAACGGAGGCGGGGGGAGTGGGTCGGCCGACCCTCCGTTTGATTGGTTCTAGTCGTTTTACCCGCCTGGACTCCTCTAGGGGCGGGAGATCGCGACCAATCAGGGTAGGTGTTACAGGAGACCGCAGTTTGATGAAAGGACCGCTCAGGAAAGGCCGAGAGTGTGTGTCTGTATATGTGTGTATGTGTTGGGGTGCGGTGGGGGTTCATTCTAAGATCTCGTCGCTGATTGGGCCAAGTCTTTACTCCTTTTTCTTCATTTGACCCTACGGGAGCGGGCGCGCGGGCGCTACCCAGTCACCGCGTGCTCCGCCTCCCGCCTTTTCCCGCCCTCCGCCCTGGCGGCGGCAGCGACGTAGGCCAACGCTTCCTCTCTGGCGGCTCCAGAGCCCTTTCATTGCCGTTCTTTTGAAAGCTATGCTCTGATTGGCTGAGCCTCCAGGCCCGCGCCCGTTGTCTCCAGGCGGCGGCCAATCGGCACCCGTGTTGCATCGCATGGAGACACGGAGGAGGGGGAGGCGGCGGCGGCGGCCATTTTGAGCCGCCGCCGCCATTGGAGCGGGCCCCCCCCCCTTTCCCCCTTCGCCTCCTGACAGGAAAGGTTTAAGGGGGACAGAGCCCTGGGAGGCCGGGCCGGGCTCGGGGGCCGCCCCGGGGGCCCGGGCCATGGATGTGCGCCGTCTGAAGGTGAACGAACTTCGCGAGGAGCTGCAGCGCCGCGGCCTGGACACTCGCGGCCTCAAGGCCGAGCTTGCTGAGCGGCTGCAGGCGGCGCTGGAGGCCGAGGAGCCCGACGACGAGCGGGAGCTCGAGGCCGACGACGAACCGGGGCGACCCGGGCACAACAACGAGGAGGTCGAGACCGAGGGGGGCTCCGAGCTGGAGGGGACCGCGCAGCCACCGCCGTCCGGGCTGCAGCCGCACCCGGAGCCTGGCGGCTACTCGGGGCCGGACGGACATTGTGAGAGTGCGCGGGGCGGGGGTCGGGGAGCCCGGAGTCCGGGCCGAGGAAGGGCTGTGGGACGCGGAGTCCGGCGCCTGAGGTCGGGGAGACGGTCTGAGAATTGGGGGATCCCGCTGCCCGCCGCTGAGAAGGATCTAGGGCCGTGGGCCTCGGGACGACGAGAGGGTGGACCCTGGCATTCGGGGCAGGGGAGATACTGGAGTGGGGGCTCTGGGTTTCGGAGATGAGGAAGGTCCGGTGGGGGGAGGGGGGGCGTAGAGGATTCCGGAGCCTAGTGCTCGGAGACCGGAAGCTGTGGTTTCTGGAGCCGAACAGTCGGAAGAACAAGAGGTTTTCTAATCGGGGACTGAGGAGGGTCTTGGAAATGACGATTATTTCAGGGTTTGGAGCTGGGTGGGCTTAGGGACTCTGCTAAGCCCAGCGTCTCGGCTGCGCGTCGGGAGCCGTGTATTTTAGAGCTGGGAGAGTTTGTGAGAATAGAGGATCTTGGAGTTTGCTGCTGGGTGGGGTATGGGGAATTCTCTTGTTTGGTACTCGGATGGGTTGGTGAAATGG
The DNA here is from genome assembly GCF_048418805.1 of Vulpes vulpes. Taxonomy (NCBI): domain Eukaryota; kingdom Metazoa; phylum Chordata; class Mammalia; order Carnivora; family Canidae; genus Vulpes; species Vulpes vulpes. Next base: position 10,049,947 of record NC_132780.1, read on the forward strand.
AGGTGCTGGTGTCTGGCCAGGAGAGAGCTGATGGACTGGGTGCTCTGGTATTTGGCTAGTGAGCTTTTAGGGAATGTGGGAGACTACCATGTGTTTGGACTGTGGAGGACCCACCTATTTCTGAGGATGGTCTGGGGGTCTCAGGGCTGGAAGGCCAATGTTGAGGCAGGGCCAACTTGGGCATTTGGTGCTGGGAGATCCGGGGACCTTCTGGTTGACTTCCAGAGGAGGTAGGTATGGGGATCCCGGGTCACTGGAGGCAGGCAGGAGAGGGAAGAATGCTTCGCTGGGCAGGGAACCTAGAGGTATTGAGCTGGTAGGTTCTGAGGACAGGTAATTTCAGCAGCTACTGCTGAATGGTTTTGGTTTAACACTATGGATTGTTTGAAGAACAGGGGGTAGCTGGGGGTGGGGTGTGGCAGAGAACAAATTGGTGGAGCTTGAAGTTGATGGAGTATCTGTGGGACAGAGGATCCTTGTGTCCAGCACGGGAGTGTATATGTGGTCTAGCATAAAATGGGAGGGAGGAGACTCTAGAATGGAAAGATAAAGAAAACCTGTTGACTTGGCTAGGGGCCTCTGGATGGAGTGAGGGGAGTGTTTCTGAGGCTGAGTGTCTTGTCCATGACAAAGCTCCTTGGTCCCCAGAAACAGTTATATGCGTGCCCGGGGATTGGGGGTCTCTGGTGTGTGTAATAAGGAATCATTGCATGAGCCAGAAGTTATGACTCAGAATGAGAAAGGACAGGGTAGATGTAAGATTATCTGAAGATAGAAGACCCTGGAATGGAAGGGAAGAACTCTGGAGTTGGAAAAGCGTAGTTTTCTAACAGGACTGGGGAGCCGGGATTGGAGAAGTTAAAGAGTAAATAGAAAGGACTCTGGCATCCAGCGTTTGTGGTTTCTCTGAAAAGAAGGTGCTATGGGGGTGAGAGAAGAGACAAGAAATTGAGTTGGCATTGGATGTTTACTGACTTGGTTCATGAGAGGTGGGACATCCTGGAGTAAAGATTTGCAGTGGGGGCAGCCTAAGGATTGTCCAGGACCCATGTGCCTCTGCAGGGAAGAATACTTCCCCTTGCAGAGACCTATGTAGGAAGAAGTGGCCAGGGTACTTGTCTAAGGCAGGAGAGACCTGCCAGGAATGCCTAGGAGGAAGGGCCAGTGGTCAGAGGTGCCTCAGAAGAGGGCATGTTAGACTTAGACGGACATTGTTTTAAGGATGGCTCTATGACTTGCGAGCCCTAATTTCCTTGTGTGTACAACAGGGGTAATTACAGTGCCCCCAGGATTGCTATGAATGAGGTCACATGTGTAGGGGTTTTAGCACTGGGCCTGCCTATTATTGGGAGGCCGATGTTTTAAAGAGCGGAGGACCCCACAATCATGGCTTATTAGGGTGAAGCTTCCTCCTTGAGCACAGGAGAAATTCTTAAGAAGAGATGTGAATATTTGTGGGAAGAAGAGCACTGTGCTTGGAGCCCCAGAAGAAAACCAAATGGTTTGATAAGCCTGCCCTGTGTTCCAATTAAGGAGATATTCTATTTCTTCTTTTTTCTACTAACCCCTACAGCAAAATCCTCTGAGGCCGCTTCAGGCCCCACTGCAACCCTTCCTTCAAGCTCTGGTAAACAGGGCTGTAGCAAAAACCACGTGATCTGTTACTTTCCTCCCTTTGGGCTGCACCTGGTTTGTCCCCAGATGTATTTGTCCTCTGAGAAAGGATCCAATCAGTTAGCAGGTGGAGAAGAGTCTCCTTCCCTCTGCTCCTGTGGGTTCTGGCCCTAGAGGCACCTAGCAAAGCTTGCTCCTGGGTGGAAAGCCAGCTTGCTGCTCATCCTAGGTTTCCAAACTTCTCTCTGGGTTTGGCTGTAAGGGTCTTGAGTTTCCTACTCTGGTTTTGGTCTTACCTCGGAGCTTTCACGTGTTATTCTAACCCCAGGAATGTTTTCTCTATTCTCGTCACTGAGCTCTCACCTATGTATTCTCTGAGCTGAGGCTTATCTTACTTTCTGGGTCCCTGTCTTAATTTCTGTATAGACCTGAACACAATTAGAATATGCTTTTTGTCTCTTAAGTATTTGTTGAACGTACATCCATTTCACTAAACTGAAGGCTTCAGCGAGGCAAACTTATTCTTAGCTGTACCCCAGGGTCTGGTGTATAGTATGCACTCTATGGATAGTTAATATTATTCTTATAAGTTTCTATTCTTCGTCTTATTCCATAATATACCTTCTCAAAACCCTTCCCATCTAGCTCCAAATATTTCAGGACTTATCCCTAATGAGTCTAAAAGGCCACTGTTATTCCTCCTGTTTTCTTAACAGTTCCTTTCCCCTTCCCCCCACCCCAGTTCCCCTTCAACTGGTATGGTTACCCTTTTATCTTTGCAGCTATCGTGGGGTGGAAGGGATTCGTAGAGAGGGTGGACTGTGCAGATGGTAGTGAATTGGGTCCAGCAGAGGACTCATATGTGCCCTGAGCAGTTTTTAAGGTTGTGCTCTACAGCCAACTCCCTACACATTATACCATGTCAGAGTACAGCCAGACTGGTGGTTTTTTAACTGTGCTACGTGGAATCCAAGGTGACTGTAGAGTTGCCCCAGCCTTGGAGTGGGGACTTAGGGAGTAAGGTCAAGCTGGATACCTTCTCTGACCTTCCCATCTCCTCACTTTAACCAGAGCAGTTCTACTTCATTTGGTTTAGTTTGTTGGGATTCTGTAAAGCCCAGTCACAGATGCATCACCAACCATTTGAGGGACTAGAGGGCATGTCCTCAGGCAGCTGGGGCCACTGACTGCCCAGATATGTTTCTATCTGAAGGCATTGCCACACCTCTTAGCCTCTGGCAGGCTATCCCCAGTGGGGATGACATTGTGTAGCACCAAAAAAGCCACCTCTGGTCCCAAGAAGCACCTTCTAACTGGCCACTTTTTGTTTTAAGATGTCATGGACAATATTACCAGGCAAAACCAATTCTATGAGAGCCAGGTCATCAAGCAAGAGAACGAGTCTGGCTACGAGAGGAGACCGCTTGAAATGGAACAGCAGCAGGCCTATCGCCCAGGTGGGAAAGTGCACATGTATACTTCTTGTGAGGGAAATAAGATCTGTACGTGGCTCATCCCCTCTGCTGAAAGCCTGTCTTTCCAGAGAGATTTTGCATCTTCCTCTTGGGCAGTCCATTTGGGCTCTGTCACTCTGGCAAGGTTCTTCTGAAGGAGAGAACTTAGTCCTGCTCCCAGGTGTTAAGAGAGGGGAGTGGTATCTGTTTTCAGATGTTAGTATCAATACTGGGGAGAGTTTAGACTCGGGCCAGTATTTAAGTCTTATTTAAAATCTTAGAATGTAGCATTCAGCAAGGACCTTCTAAATCTAGTCCAGTTGTTCCCATGTTCTGAAGAATATTGTTCCAGGAGATATCATTAGGGACTTCCCAGGAAAGGGTTCCTTGGCCAAAATGTATCTGGAAAATGCAGCACGTGCTGTCCCATCCCTGGGAGAGTCACTGTAAAGGCTCTGAGAAGTCCTGGACTGAAAAAAAAAAAACAAAACTCTGTGTCACATTGTTTAAACTCATGGTTTCCCAGATGTGTAAATACGTCTTTTCAACAAAGTTCCCTGCAGTGTCAGTTTGGGAACCACAGATGGTACCTCAGCTCTTGCCTCTCATTTTACAGACTGGGGAGGTGGCTTGTCTGATGACAGAGTTGGGGTTAAAACCCAGGAAACTGGAGTCCAGGCCACTGCTCTTGGTTAATGAGGAGCATTCCCAACCATTTGTGTCCTACTGTTTGAAAAGCAAGCTCCCACTGTTGAGTAATGATGGAGCCAGGACTGCCTCCCAGCTTGTGCTCCTTTCACTGTGTTGTGGCCCCAGTGCCTTTTCTTAGTGAATCTAGTTGAATGTATCTAATTTCATTCTTGGTTCATCCACAAAGTGAAATGCCCAGACATTTCTTGTGGGTGGCTCAGGATTGATTGATTGATTGATTTTAAGATTTAATTTATTTGTTCATGAGAGATAGGCAGAGAATAGGCAGAGGGAGAGGCAGGCTCCTTGTGGGGAGCCCGATATGGAACTCGATCCTGGGACTCCTGGATTGCGCCCTGAGCTGAAGGCAGATGCTCAACCTCTGAGCTACCCAGACGTCCCTGGCTTAGGATTTTAATCCTAAGAGAGAGGCAGGCAGAGAGGCAGAGACACAGGCAGAGGGAAAAGCAGGCTCCGTGCAGGAAGCCCGATGTGGGACTTGATCCCGGGTCTCCAGGATCACACCCCAGGCTGCAGGCGGTGCTAAACCGCTGTGCCAGCGGGGCTGCCCATGGATTTTAATTTTAATGTAGGTTAAACTGTAGATTCGTGTCAGGCTCTGTGACACTCGTGGGATCTTTGGCCCAAGGAGAGAGTCAGCCTGAGACTGGGCCTTTCCCTTGGTTTACAGCATGTTATCCTATCCTGACTTTCTATTTGTGGTGTGACTTAATAAGGCCGTCACACCTATAGGCTGGCTTAAGTGTAGACCCCTCCCCCTTCCCAGGGGTGATTCTGGGCTTTGTGGTAGAGTGATTGAAGCCAGTGGAGTTAGCTATAGGACCACAGTGTCCTGTTGAATTGACCTCCCCCCTCCCTTTCCCTTGCCAGACTGAAGAAGCTTTGTAAGAACTGAGGTGGAAAGGTTCTCTGGGAGGAGAAATTAAAGAATGTCAGATCATGGGATCTCAGCTTAAAGGAATCTTAGAAATTTTCTAGGGCTGTCTCCCACTTGGTATGGGCCAAGGTAGCTGCTAGCTTTCATGGGGCCTTTGGCAAAGTAACCAGAGGCAGCCATTCCACCTTTGGGTGGGCCTGTAAGAGAGCTTGCCTTTATTTAGTGCTGAAGCCCCTCTCCCTCCCCATGAGGCCTGAGAATCATCTGGCTGACATTGGTCACCCCATCAACAGTCAGTGCCAATGTGCCTGGCTAGCCATCTCCGGCCTCCCTGTGCCCTGGCTCTGTTCTGCAGTGCAGCCTCCTTGGCTTCCTTGGCAGGCTTCTATTGAACCCAGCAAGCTGCTTATGCGCAGTCCATCATCACTGTAGTCAGGATCCTGTGAGCATCTCCTAAGGTTGGGGGACCAGAAAAATGATAGCTAAGGAGTTTCCCATCTTGACCACCTGGATTTGTCCTGACTGTAGAAGTGAAGACCGAGATGAAGCAAGAAGCACCCACCAGCTTCCTCCCGCCCGAAGCTTCTCAACTCAAGCCAGACAGACAGCAATTCCAGAGTCGCAAGAGGCCTTACGAAGAAAACCGGGGACGGGGGTACTTCGAGCACCGAGAGGATAGGAGGTGGGTGTGTGAGGTGATGGTAACCCCTTTTCCAGTGGGTTTCTGTGCCTGTAGCCTGGTCCCCATGGGGACCTTTGTACTCAGCCAAGGGAGCAGAGCTCTTCCTGCCCTTACACATTTGCTTAGTCCTCCAGGCACTCACTGCCAGATTTAGCTTGGCTAAATTTTTGCTCCTTCCCTCAGCTCTTCCCTCCTTGTTACCTGCAGGGTGAAGTCCAAACACTGCCTTTCACGTGTGAGATGCCAGCCTCCCTTTTCAGTCCTTTTCCTCACTGCCTGGTCTTCCTGCACGGTGTCCTACTATTCTTCATGGCTGCTTAATATTCCCTGATGGAAAAGATTTATTTTTCCTGACTCTTTTCCCAAACACACCCTTCTGTCCATCTCTCATTCATTCATTGTCACACTCATGCTCTTTTCACAAGGTACCTGCCTTTGGGCTGAACACAGATACGTGATTTGGACGGTGGGTTTTACCTTCTTTTGATCCCAATCTAGGGCCTGAGACAGGCGCATATGTAAGTAAGTCACCACCTAGAGGGGCCAGTAGGCAGGGTGTGGTTCAGTGTCGGATCAGAGTGAGGAGTGGCCTATCTGCCCTGGTCATTTTCCTTTCCTGACAAGCTCTCCCTATCCCCCTGCCCTTGCACCCCCTTCCGTTTCTGCACGAAGATTTTTCTGATCACGGAAATTTAAAAATGACCATTTCTTCTCTAGTTATGTGGACTAGTTGTCTGACAGGTTTTATTTCCTACTTGGTGGAGTCTGTTCTCTCACCAGCTTGTGACTCAGACAGGGCCTGGGTCTGTTGGCTGCGACTAAAGGTAGGATGCAGAACTACCTCCAAGGAGTTTCTCCCAGTGCCTTCTGCAGAGCAGAGGCCTAGGCTACTAGTCTGTGGAGAGAGAGAAGGAATACTTGCTCTGATTTGTGGCTGGCAGGGATAGCTTTCTAGGATGGACTTAGTGTGTGCTGCACTCCTTCTTTGTACAGGTCTTTGTGCTAGCCCTAGACTGGAAGGGCCAGAAAGGCATTCCACCGGAGGGAAGCCTCCCGGGTGGGCTTTGGTATTTGATCCGGGCACATGGTGGACAAGGGTCTGATGTTCCAGGCAGGACCCTGGGCATTAGGCCCCATTCCTTCCACATCTCTCCTTTATTCCTATAAGGTGGAAACCAGCAGTATTTTAACATTAGTCCCTTTTTGGTGTTTTTGTTTTTGTTTTAAGATTTTATTTATTTATTCATGAGAGACACTGAGGGAGAGAGAAGCAGAGACACAGGCAGAGGGAGAAGCAGGCTCCATGCAGGGAGCCCGGCGTGGGACTCGATCCTGGGTCTCCAGGATCAGGCCGTGGGCCGAAGGCTGCAACAAACCGCTGAGCCACCTGGGCTGCCCCCTTTTTGGTGTTTTGATGGAAGATGAGTCTCATTCATAATTTAGGACACTTGACAGAAAGACTGAAAAAATGGGTCATTTCAAACACTTGTGGATGTGGAGTCTTAGGAAGATGTGGACAGATGGTGATCACTGGGGTTGATCTGAGCCTTTGCACATTTCCCTTCCTGGCTCAGTCCCCTCTGGGCTACTGTATCCTCTCATCAGCAACAGAACCCAGTGTGGAGGCAGCTCTCGACACTCCCAGAGTGTGGGTCAGAATCTTGGAGTATGCGAGAAGAGTCATCTTTGAACAAGCTGGCCAGTTAATTGTGCCGGCCCTTTCAAGCAGAGCATGCCCCCTCTAGTCCCCGTCCCCACCCTAGGAGTTAACAGTCATTGCTCTCATGGCAAGGGTGTGAGGTGGCCGAGTTCTTTTGCTAACCTCTGTGGGAAGAAACTGAAATCCAGGAAGCAGTCTGGAGGATACTTGTAAATTCTAACAGAACCTCCATTTCCCTTCCTCTCTGCTTATCCAATCCTTCTTATGGGACTTAATCCCTTTTTCTGACAGGGGCCGTTCTCCTCAGCCTCCTGCTGAAGAGGATGAAGATGACTTTGATGACACCCTTGTTGCCATCGACACATGTGAGTCCTTGGGATGCCTGTCTAATTCTACGTTGTAGTCAGTATTGGGAGACTGGTATGAGAGAAACGAGGCTCAGGAGTGAGGTATTGGTTCAGAGGCCAAAGGTCTCCTCCCACTTTTAGCTGGTATCCTGGGCAGATCATTCTGCTTCTCTCCCTTTCTCTTCAGGGAGGCATAATCCTGCCCTGATGAACTCAGAGGACTTTCATTGACACTCCTCAGAATGGGTACGAGAGCATTTGGAAAACCCCGAACACCCAAGGGGTTGTCATCTAATCAAGAAGGGAACCTGAGTGCAGCTGAGGAAACTTAACTCTTTGACTACCAGTCCACCAGTTTCCATCTGCTGCTCACTTTCCTGGTGAAACCAATGCCACCTTGTCCTCTGAGGCATTAGCCTGGCCCGCCCTGTTCTCCGTCCTCCAGTTTCTTTCCACTGGATAAGTGGCTTCCCCTTGACTGTGCATCAGAACCCTAGGTGTAGTGGTGATAATAGGCCCTGCCTCTCCTCAGACAGGATCTCAGCGGTAGAACTTGGGAATCTGACTTTAAAAAGAAGCCCAATCAGGTCTGAGAATACTTTCAACAGAGCAGAAACTCACCAGTAATTCATGTATTTCTTTACTTAGCTCGTGTTTATAGAGCAGTGGCTGTGTACTTTGGAAGAGAGACGGACTTCTCTTACACAGTCCCCTCTATCACAGGATCTCAAAGCCTGTATGCCCAGAGTAAAACCAAACTTTTTTTTTTTTTTTTTTAATTTTTATTTATTTATGATAGTCACACAGAGAGAGAGAGAGAGAGAGGAGCAGAGACACAGGCAGAGGGAGAAGCAGGCTCCATGCACCGGGAACCCGATGTGGGATTCGATCCCGGGTCTCCAGGATCACGCCCTGGGCCAAAGGCAGGCGCTAAACCACTGCGCCACCCAGGGATCCCAAAACCAAACTTTTTTAAAAGTACAGGATGGCAGTGATCAGTGAAGTGGTGGCCGATCAAATGCCAAATGTACAGACCACAACTTGCAGCCTTTAAAAAAAAAAAAAAGGCAGCCTGCTGGATGGGATGGTCAGGAAGGACTTTCTTGGAGGTCTGACTGGCTCCTTAAAGAATGGGAAGAATCAGAGCTCCAGCAGGAGAGTCTGAGGCCTGCAAAGGAGGTGGGAGCCTGCAGTATACTTGGACAGTGGTGCCCGAGTGGCAAGTGTAGATCCAGGTCAGATGTTTGTGTAGCTGTTGGCAGCAGGAATCTGGCTCCCAAACTGATTGCATTAGCATGGAGAAATGGTTAAAGTGTATGGCTGTGAGATCAGCCTTTTTTTTTTTTTTAATGCTAAAATTCTTTGAACATGTTAGGTACTCTTCCTATCAAATGTACATTCCTTCCTGCAAAGTGCATTTGTGTACAACTTCTAGGGGTTCACCTAATGGCCATCTTTGGCCTCACCAGATGGAGAGCCCAGTTCCTATGTCTAATGGCAGCTTTGATCCTGTGCAGGCCAGTTTGAAGTAGTCTGGAGCCTTGCTACTAAATGGGAGAATGGCTGGCTGGTGTTGGTTTGTCATGAACCATACTATGTCTACTTGTGTACTCTGGTTAACACTTTCGGAGGACTTACCTTTGCCTGTGCCTGTGCCTATCCCTTTCTTGGATCTTTAAAATATCAGCCGACTCCTGGCTTTTTCCTCCACAGATAACTGCGATCTCCACTTCAAAGTGGCACGAGACCGGAGTAGTGGCTATCCTCTCACAATTGAGGGCTTTGCCTACCTGTGGTCAGGAGCCCGTGCCAGCTACGGAGTCAGAAGAGGCCGTGTGTGTTTCGAGATGAAGGTGAGTGGGAGGAACAGACAGGTTAGGTACAGAAAGCATGTCCATCCTTTAGAATGAGCCTGTCATTAGGTACTTTGGTCAGAGCCATTATTATTATTATTTTTTTTTAAGATTTTACTGATTTATTCATAGAGACATGCAGAGAGAGAGAAAGAGAGAGAGAGAGAGGCAGAGACATAGGCAAAGGGAGAAGCAGGCTCCATGCAGGGAGCCCGACGTGAGACTTGATCCTGGGTCTCCAGGATCACACCTCAGGCTGCAAGCGGCGCTAAACCACTGCGCCACGGGGGCTGCCTGGTCAGAGCCATTATTATAAAAAGAGATTTAATAGAGCATAGACTGCATGTCAAAGCAAAAAAAAGCATGGTGGACTCTAGAGAGTTATGCCATTGCTAAATGTCCCATTGGGAAGACAAGCCAATCATACATTACCTCATTGAGCTGATCTTTCCTTGGTGGGATTTTTTTTTTTTTTTTCCCTCAGTAGGATTTGATCCAGGTATTATACAGCCAACCTTACTAGGGATGACTGGTTGTAAAACTGGTAAAAAGAGTTGTTTGGAAGAAAAAATGAGCTAGAAAGAATGTAAGTGGGCCCTTAGAGAGAGGCCAGAAGGAGACCTGGGCAAAGAACAGTCCTGCTACCAGGCAATCCTCTGCCATCGTCTCCCATGGTGTGTGACAGGTTATATTTAGGAAAACAATATGTTCTTATGTTCAATGAAATTGAGACAGCACAGAAGAGTGTAGGGTTAAAAATAAAAACAAACAAACAAAAAAAAAACAGAAGTTAGACTCAAACCCTCCCAGTCCCTACTCTACTTTCCAGAGAAAATACGTGTTAACAATTTCTTGCACGTCCTTTATTTATCCAAACTTGTTTAGAATCACTAATATTTACAGAACCATTGACATGCACTAGATAATGGTGCTGGGCCCTTTACATGGACATCTGCATTAATCCCCAAGATACCATCATGAAACGGGCACTGTTCTTCCCCCTTTTTTAAGAGGGGCGAGTTGACACTGATACCATTTTTTATTGACTAAGTCTGTCAGTTGTGAGTTGCACATTGTTTTGTTTACCGCTCAGAAACACTTGTCAGTAAAACTGCCAGAGTGCTGTCTTACCACATCAATTATAAGATCTGCCCTGATTTGGACATGTCAAAATGTGGAAAACGTGCATCCAAAAGGTAGCAAAGTAGAGTAACTTTACAGAAGCTACCAATTAATACACATAGGTGTAGGTGTTAGGCAGTCTAACCTGTAAGGTAAGTCAGAGGCGAGGTTCATTCTTTCTGCTTCTTGTACTTAGTACTGTGTCTTGGACAACATGTTCCATACCGATCCCTTAGCCCTGGTTCATTCTCTGGCTGCTTCACCTATTCTGTGGCATGGATGTGCTGTAACGTGGCAGTGCCTTACTGATGGTTTGAGGGGGGTGGTTGTTTTTCATATAAATAGTATCACATTGAATATTTGTGTGTGGGGGGTGTGGTCATACATACACCTATGGGTGCATCTGTAGAGTAAACTGGAAGTTGAATTGCTGGGTTATAGAGCATATGCATTTGCAGTTTTGATAGAGGTTGCTAAATTGCCCTCCAAGAACATGGTGCCAATTTATCCTTCTACACTAAATATGAGAGTCCCCGTTTCCCACACAGCATGTTAAAATTTAAAAAAATTACTGTACTTTGAAATGCCTATCTCTGTGGCCCTATACTTCCTGAGCCCTTCAGTGGCTCTGCTTTCAGGCCCTTCTGAGCAGCCTCAACACCTTTTCCCCAGCAACAGAAGCCACTTCTAATTTTTAATGCCTGCATGCTTCTCTCTTGTATTGCCTTATAACCTGCAAGTCTCTGAGCATCAGTTCTGAGTCCTCTAATTCTTTGTCCCCAGATCAATGAGGAAATCTCCGTGAAGCACCTTCCTTCCACAGAGCCCGACCCACATGTTGTCCGCATCGGCTGGTCCCTGGACTCTTGCAGCACACAGCTGGGTAAGGGGAGGTCAGCCTAGCAGGCCAGAGAGTGGATTCTCAAGCTCCCTAAGCTCCTCTTCCCAGCGTGGGACTCAGAACACAGCTAGCCTGGGGTGGAACACCTGCCTGTCTTCAGGCATATAAGATTCAACTGAAAGGACTACAGTCATCTTAACTTTTCTATGAAAAATGTATTCATCTTTAGGAGAGGGTCCAAAGTTCTCTTCAGAAGTCTGATCCTTTTCTTTCTTAAAGATTTTATTTATTTATTCATGAGAGACAGAGAGGCAGAGACATAAGCAGAGAGAGAAGCAGGCTTCCTGTGAGGAACCCAGTGTGGGACTCAGTCCCAGGACTCTGGGATCACACCCTGAGCCAAAGGCAGGCTCAACCACTGAGCCACCCAGGCATCCCTGATCCCTTTCTTTAGAAAAATCAGTTGTCTTCTGTCCTCAAACCATGCTGAAAAGAAGTTCCTCAAGCCCTGTTTGATTCTGTCTGGGGTTTTCTGTGCAAAGCCAAACCCAGAGTAAAAGAGGAAGCAGGGGGCTGGTTGGCAGAGAGAGGCGGGGGCTGACCATTGAGAGGTTTTGAATGTTTAACAGGCCTCCAGGCCTCAAGTGACATCCTGGCCCCGGGTGGCTGATTTCAATGACTATTGCTGAGACCTTTTGCTTTGGTCATAAAAACATTCTGATTATGAAAGTAGTACGTGCTCTTTGTAAGAATTCAGGCCACATGGAAGGGGGGGTGGGGAATGAAAATCCTCCCAAAACTGTGAGATAACAACCAATGTTAACATTTTTATCTACAGTCTTCTGACCAGTTCTTTTGTTCTTTGTATATCTCAAACTGGGTCACACTATGTGTACTATCTCATAGCCTGGTTTCTTTTTCCTACTTAATAGATGCCAGGCATATTTTTGTAAATAAGTAGAGCTGCTTGACCACTACACAATTTTCCATTTTATAGTTGTGTCACTTACTTATTAAGTGTTTTGTGGATCGTGTAAGTTGGTTACAATTTTTTTCTGTTAAACTCTTGAGCCATCCTTGTGTGATGATCTGACCATTCACTTAAGACTGACCCTTAAATGTAGAAATGTTAGGTAAGAAGGAGTGCATAGTTTCATTTGGATAGATATTCACACTTTTTACTTCAGATGCCTATGTCCTCTTGATTTCCCTCTCTCTCTTGGTTTTTGGGTGTAAGCGGTGGGTAGTTGATACAGGTAAAGATTCAAAACCCAGAACGGTCAGATGTCCAGGGCCAGCAGCTGGTATGTTGAAGCACTGGGCTTGGAATTCATACCTGTTGGTTCCTGCTTTTCTGGCAGGATGCGCCTTGGGTTCCTGGCCAATGATTTCCATACAACCCAGGTGTCAGGCAGGGCCCTCAGGATCTCACTCCTCCTCCCATTGGCAGTCTTAACCAGCCTTTGCCTGTTTGTTCCATCAGGTGAAGAGCCTTTCTCCTATGGCTACGGAGGCACTGGGAAGAAGTCCACCAACAGCCGGTTTGAGAACTATGGAGACAAGTTTGCAGAGAACGATGTGATTGGCTGCTTTGCGGTGAGTCCCGGCAGCCTGTGGGAGGGGGCAGAACCAAATGTTGGTCCTATCAGCCAGACCCGTAGGCTTCTTTCTTAGAATACCTCTGTCCATCGTCTGCCTCGTGTCCAGCGTCTTTTGCTTACAGCTTTTTGTCTCTCTTTACCAAACTGGAATGCTGGCTGGCTTTTTGGGCAAGGTGCTGCCATTCTCCTTTCTCTGGTCTTCTGTGCGAAGCTGTCAGATGGCACCTTGGAGAGGTTTGGGGACATCAGATGTGTGTAGCCTTTCCTCCAATCCTAGATACCAAAGGGACATTTTCTGAACAAACTGAGGATTTCTTTTCTTTCTTTGCTGTGGAATACCCTACCTGCTCTCAAGGGCAGTGCTGTTGGCTCTCGCCCCACTGTCGCATCCTCTCATTCCCAGACCTCTCCCTTCCTTCATATCACACTGGTGGAGCCAGACTTCCCACAGTGCACTGTTTTCTAGAAGGATGGTGGTGGGAGTAGATGCAAAACAGAACAAGATAGAGTGCGGCTCCCCTGCAGTCCAACTTCAGTCCCTGAGAACAGTGACTGACCCTTGACTTTGCTGTACACTATGGCTGCCAGCTGTGGGGCCAGACTCACTAGACCTAATTCTGCTTGTCCATTCAGCCCTGGGCAGCCCCCCTCCCAAATAACTCCCCAAGTATTTCAGCATGCTTTCAACGAGAGTCGACCCCTACCTCAGAATTGTGTGTAGGGTCAGTAAGCCAATTCTTTAGAAATACTTCTAACAATGCCTGGAGCATATTAAGTGTTCAGTAAATATTACTTAACGTTTTTATCATTAGGTGTTCTAGACATTGTAGAGCGTGTCACAAGACCTCAGGTGGGGTGGCTACCTGGTGCTTCCTCTTGGTCTTGTTCTCCTCCCTCCCTCTTACTTGTATCCATGTACTGTTTTGTTTTTCCTCATTCTCACTTTAAAATGATTTCAAACTCAAAAGTCCTAAGAAATCTCAGTCCTGCCCAGATTATAACATTTGCCAATTTGCCTTTACCATTTCTTAAACATATATGCATATGTGTCTGATTTGTATCTGGTCTACTTGAGAGTAGGTTGCCTATCTCATGTCTTTAGTTTTTAATCCTTCAGCCTGCATTTCCTAAGAATAAAGCTGCTGTCTTAACCACAATAGTTATCAAATTTAACATTGATGTAATGCTATTATCTACTCCACAGGCCGCATTAAATTTTGTCAGTTGTCCCAACAGTATCCTTAGAGCAATTTTGTTCCTCGTCCAGGATCCAGTCCAGGATCACGGATTGCATTCTCAAAGCTTTTTTTTAGTTTGAAATAGTTTATCAGTTTTCTTTTGTTTTTCATGACCTCATTATCATTTTAATAAAAAACATGTTTTCTTCATTAAAAATTCACCACATTTATGCTCTATAAACTGCTCTAAACCTTGCATTTTTTCCCCATTTAACAGTCAATCTTGGCTGTCTTTCCTTCTCCACACAGATAGTATAGCTCCAGCTCAGTTAAAAACATTTTTGAATAGTTAATGAGTTCATATGGCTTCCAAAGATATCAAGAGAGATATATCAAAAGATACGCAGTGCAAAGTCTTCTGCAGACCTTCCCCTTCTGCCCATTGTTCACATACCCCCTCCCCTCACAGGAACCCACCAATCTTAGGATTTCTGTATCCAAATACAAGAAAGATGATTGTCATTTTTCTTTTGTGCAAAAGATAGCATAGCATACCTGTTATTCTACATTGTTTTTGCTTAATTATCTTAGAGATATTTTTTTTTGTCACTACCTAGAAGACTTTTTGTTCTTTCACATAGTTTGCAGTCATTGTGTGGACCTACCATATTCACACAATCAGTTCTCCATTAGTTGGCATTTGATTAGTTTCTTTTTTATTAGGTGGTGCCTAATATTCTGGCACAGGCACCAGTTTACCCTGCATTAATTTAGCCAATCTCCTGTCGCGATGGCTGGGGAAGCTGTTTGCTGGGGTAGTCAATGCTGCAGTGACAGGTTTTCCTTTTCCCACTTATCAGAGTATCTTGAGGATCTTTTTGTGTTTCCACACTTGGATCTCCTCTGTCCCATAGTCTCTCCCACTTCCCCATTGGAGCACAGTTGGCAGTGCTGTGTTAAGTGATTTGTATATACATCTTTGCGTTCTTGTGGGAATCCACCTGAAGTGTTTATTTCTGAAAGTGTAATTTCTGGGTCAGAGGTGGGTTTTTAATTTTTGATCACTGCCACCAAGACCATGCTCCAAAGAGGCTGTGCCAGTTTAACATGTCACCAGCATGTTAGGGCAGCATCCCCCATACTGTCTCCCATCTGAGCATGAGGCTCTGAGTCTGTGCCATTTTAGAACTATAGGCCTTGACTCTTACTGCAGCTAGATCATTCAGCCAGGGACCCCTCTACTTCTGTTTTTAAGATTCTATGCCCAGTTTCCTTTTTTTCAAAGGGTGCCATAACTTTTTAAAAGGCTTGGGGTGAGGGGTTGGAGGATGTGTGAAAACCAGTGGCCTGAGGGAAGCCAAGGGGAGCCCGTTTGTGTTAGATCTTGAGTTCTCAACAGTCACAAAACACAGGACAAAATGGCTGCCAGGCAGTGAGAATAAGATAACCCATTTCAGCAGACCGTAAGGAGTAATGTACTGGGAGTCTTAGGGACAACACAAGGAGGTGTGAGAGATGAGGCTGCAAAACTGATGGGCTCTGAATAACACTGGGCATGATGACTTTGAGGTTTGAGACCCTGGACCAGCACCATGTATTCTAGCAGGAGTGACAGGACCACACTTGCCTCTTGGACAGGTGGCCCCAGCAGTGGTAGATTGTCAGTTGAGGGAGCTGGTTTCTGTACAATATGGTAAATTTCCTTAGTAAAGCTGATGACCTTAAGGAAGGCTGACCCCCTCCCCCGGATGTTCATCTCCATGGTGGAGCAGTGGGGACCTGGGCCACTCTTGCTCAGGTAGGAAGATATGGCAAGGATCCTGCTGCAGGGATTGGGCAGGATTCACTCTGGCAGATGTTTGTGTGTCTACTCTGCATGGCCTTGACCTCTGTGAGCACTTAGAGATGAACAGGTAAGCACTATATAGAGCTGTGTCCTGTGAGCACTGAGGACAGTGGTGAGGAAGCTACTTAGGGAAACGGATCCTCACCCCTTCTTAAAGGACAAGTCCCAAGGTGGCCTCCCCATCAAGGAGGGAAGGAATATCACATCTTGGACTTTTATATCAGGAACCTGACCTTGTACTTGGCTTTAGTCTGGCATCTGATGACAAGTTTTGAGTCTCTCTTAAATGTAAACCTTTACCCTGCACCCAGAGTGATCATTTTGAAACCACTTTGACAGACCATTCCCTGTTCGAAAAAGGTCAGGGGCTCTGCTCTGCCATCAGCATGGAGTCCACACTCCTGAGGTGATTGAGAGCCCCTCACAACACTGAGGGCAGCCCATGATGCCTGGCATCATTGCTCCTATTGACCCACTTAATCCTCAGAACAACCCTTTGCAACATAAAATCTTGTCACCCCACCCCACCCTTGTTTGACAGGGAAGCTGCAGATGAAACCCCAGGGTCACACAGTGTGTAAATAGGAGAGCTAAAACAGCCTGCCTTCCCAAACGGTCTGAACCACTAAGTTCTAAGCTCCAGCTGCTCCACAAGAACTCCGTAGTTGTTGAATGAACAGATATACCTGACTTTCCCGCTGCACCTGAAGTTACTTCTCCCTCATCTTTTATGCTTTAGCCAGGCTGACCCTTTGTTCTCTCACCATCAGATTTATAAACAAGCCACACTTCTCTGTAGGACACTCTCCTTCCACCGAAGACTTGGCTCGTTTCCATGTATTGTTCAGGACTTGGCTTACAGGTTTCCTCCAAGAATTTTGCTCCCAGATAGGTGCTCTTACCGAATCAGGATGGTGTTCTTGTCTGATTCCCCACTAGGCCCCGAGCTCTGTCAGGCCCAGGTCACCATAGACGTGTGCATAAGGAAGAGCAGGAGCTGTGCAACATGTGTTGAACAAACATGAGTGCATGTGTAGAGCTGGGCTAGACTCAGAAGGCCCTGTTGTGGCTTGCTTTCCATCTGTTCTCTTCGCAGATTGCCCTGACTGGGCTTGAGGAGAGACAGAATCGTCTTTTCCTTCACGATTATCTCAAGCTCGGCACAAGACTTGGCACTTCCTAATAGGACACATGTCACATCCCCTGGGTTTGGGGGCAAGGAGGGCTTTGGTTGCACTTTCTCAGCGGTTCCCTGGTGGTGCTTCATGTATCTGTGCTGGGGGAGGGAGGCCCTTAGATGTGGGCAGGCGGCTAGGTTTCCACTCCCTGTGTCTGCTCCCACCCAGCTTTGGCTCCTAATGCCTAAAGCCAGAGCGTTGCCAGTTATCTTCCTTTGGCTTTTTCTCCTAGGACTTTGAATGTGGAAATGATGTGGAACTTTCCTTCACCAAGAATGGGAAGTGGATGGGCATTGCCTTCCGAATCCAGAAGGAAGCCTTGGGGGGTCAGGCCCTCTACCCTCATGTCCTGGTGAAGAATTGTGCCGTGGAGTTCAACTTCGGGCAGCGGGCAGAGCCCTACTGTTCCGTTCTCCCAGGCTTCACCTTTATCCAGCACCTTCCCCTGAGTGAGCGGATCCGGGGCACTGTTGGACCAAAGAGCAAGGCAGAGTGTGAGGTGAGTGGGACTGGAAGACCGAATTGGAGGCCACCACTCAAGAGCCACGTCCGCTGCCAAGGCAGAGGGGAGACACGGCAGCCAGGTGATGAAAGGGGCACAGCCTCTCTTGAAGGAGTAACTGTGGGGCCAGGGACCTCTCCCTCCAGGCTTCCCAGAACTAGGAGAGAGAGGTGAGGGTGGTAGGTGGGGCTTGGGCTGAAGAGGGGAGGGGCTGAGCTAAGAGACCTAAATCTTGGAAGGGTTCCCAAGGAAGTTGTCATGTGGCTTCTTCCACACTGCATTTTCAGGGAGTCCAAGACTGTCCAGGAACAAAAAATGACAGTTGATCTTGGGGGTGATTTGGCTGCAGAAGCTGTACTGGCGAGCTTTGCTCTCAAAATAATGTTTCCTCAGATACATAAGTGATTTTATGTTTATTCCAAAAAAACAACACTAAACATGAAGATTAGTATCCAGTAATTCCACTGTCTGCAAATAAGTTCACCGATAGAGTTTTCAAGTTTATGCTGTCCTTTTTGCTGTGCTGGGTGCCTGTTTTATACACACACACTTATAATTGAGATTGTAAAGTATAAGCATTTTGATATCCGCCTTTTTCACTCAATATTATTTTGTCAGCTTTATCCTATTACATGAACCCCTTTTTAAAATCTCATTTTTAATGGCCTTACAAACGAATCATTCCCCTCTTGGTGGGCATTTAAGTTGTATCTAGTGTTTGGCAAATTCTAAATGTACTAAATAAATAAATGCCATGCTTGTACTCCTGTGTATAGTCTGTCCCTTTCTCAGACTCCAGGAAGGTTGTACCACTACTCACGGCCATTACATGTGCCATTCGCAGTGCATGACCCTCTCTGGGCTTTTCCCTGTCAGTAGCCACTTAATCCTGCCTGAACAAAAACGTAAATATTCATGATAATAATACGTGATTTTGTGCTCTCCCCATGTGAGGCCTTCTGTTAAGCATCTGACCCCTCATGTCTTTGAATCTCAACAGCAGCACTGTGAGGTAGACAGTATTATTGCTTCTGTTTTCTGGAGGCAGCCATGAGGTTTAGAGTTACCCTTGAGGTCACCAGTGAGTGAAGGTGGTGCCAGGCTGCCATACCACCTGCTGCTACTGCTGCAGTGTCACTCTGTCCCATTCTTGTAGATTCTGATGATGGTGGGCCTGCCTGCTGCCGGTAAGACCACATGGGCCATCAAACATGCAGCTTCCAACCCCTCCAAGAAGTACAACATTCTGGGTACCAATGCCATCATGGATAAAATGCGGGTAAGCATGGTTCCTTGTTTCTTTGTAACCACTTCCCACCCCTCAAATGCTGCCTGGCAGCCAGGACCACCCAGCGTTTCACCACCCTCTGCCTGCAGGTGATGGGCCTACGCCGGCAGCGGAACTATGCTGGCCGCTGGGATGTCCTGATCCAGCAGGCCACGCAGTGCCTCAACCGCCTCATCCAGATCGCCGCACGCAAAAAACGCAACTACATTCTAGATCAGGTATTTACTGGTGACCATCATGTCCCAGGAAAGGGAAGGGGTCTGTTGAGTGCCTCAGAATTCTCTGGTCCTTTTATTTTTTTTCTCCAGAATGTCTGGGACTGCAGTGCTGATCAGGGAGTCAGCCATACATGATGACACAGTCCCAGACTCTTAGCATAGTTGTCTGAGCCCAGTCTGTGGGTAAGGTCTGAGGTCATGATCCAGATGTAGCTCAGGCTCTCAGCAGCCCAAAGAACATCATCAGGTAAGAGCTATTTAGTGAAATGGAAGGGACATGGTTTTCTGAGCTGGACAAACCTCGGCTTAAATCCAAGCTGTGCTACTTCCCAGCTGAGTGCCTGTGGGCAGCTGGCTTCATCCTTCAAATCTCAGTGTCCTGGTTGGGAGAGATCATAATGGTGCCCACGTAACACACGTTTTGGCACATAGTAGCTGGAGATTGTTGTTAATTGCTCTACAAAATAGGTATGTCCTAGCTTCTGTTAGCCTGGTTTTTGTTTGTTTTTAAAGATTTTATTTATTCATGAGAGACGCAGAGAGGAAGAGGCAGAGACACGGGCAGAGGGCGAAGCAGGCTCCATGCAGGGAGCCCAATATGGGACTCGATCCCAGATCTCCAGGATCACACCCTGGGCTGAAGGCGCTAAACCACTGAGCCACCCAGGCTGCCCTGTTAACCTGTTTTTATGACTGTTGGATACATACCTAAGTATGTATTTTCTACCAGTTATGAAGAAGGTTCTTAGCATCAGGCAATCTAAGAACCTTTGAAATTAAACCATAATTTTGTATGCAAGCAGAGATATGTCCTTTAAAAAAAAAAACTGGACATGGGCAGTCCCGGTGGCGCAGCGGTTTAGTACCGCCTGCAGCCCAGGGCGTGATCCTGGAGACCCTGGATCGAGTCCCAGGTTGGGCTCTCTGCATGGAGCCTACTTCTCCCCCTGCCTGTGTCTCTGCCTCTCTCTCTCTCTGCATCTCTGAATAAATGAATAAAATCTTTAAAAAAAAAAAAAAAAAAAACTGGACAGTTTTGAGTTAGGATAGGAAGATTGTTCATGGCTTTCAGCATTCTCAAAAGAATGAGTGACCCAAACATGGTTAGGGATCCCTTTCTCAGAGTAATGAATTCCTTAGGTTGGGCGCCTTGAGACGTCCTTCTTGATACTGTCCTAAAGGCTGTCTCAAGTAGAAGATCCTATATTTTGGGATCTCTGAACAAGCCTCTGCTCCCCTTAACCTTGTGCACGGGCTTTCTTAAAAATCTGTGAGTGCAAATACGAGTAGCACCCCCCCACCCCTACCCCACCCCAGCCCTTACTGGAGTGCCTTCCATACATGTAGCCCTGGATACTTGATTACCATGAATTCAAAGAATTCTTGATGAGGGTGGAGCTGGTGGGGGTAGGCTTGTCAGAAGGGTGGTTGGAAACTCCAGGGAACCAAGTTGGCTTTGTGTAGGAGTGAGCATCTTCTACAAAAACAATTGAGCAGGAACTCCAGATTGGGCTTGTGGACACACGGAGATTTGGGGAGAGTGGTGCCCAGAAAGCACAGAATTTCTGTGCTCATTCCCTATATCTTGCCCTATATATCTTCCACCTAGCTGTTCTCGAGTTACATTCTTTTCATAATAAACCAGTAAGTTGAAGTGTACAGTGGAAGAAATGAAGTCTCATAGCCAGCATTTGAAAAGAGCACATAGTAAGAAACTAGGTTTTTTTAAGTAATTTTTTTATTTTTATTATTTATTTATTTATTTAAGATTTTATTTATTTATTCATGAGAGACACACACACAGAGAGAAGCAGAGACATAGGCAGAGGGAGAAGCAGGCTCCATGCAGGGAGCCTGATGTGGGACTCGGTCCTGGGACTCTGGGATCACGCCCTGTGCCTAAGGCAAACGCTCAACCACTGAGCCACCCAGGGTTCCCCTAAATAATTTTTTTGAAGATCTATTTATTATAGAGAGGGCACACAAGTTGGGGGAGGGGCAGAGGGAGAGGAGTGGGGAGAGAGAAGCCAACTGAGCCAACAGCAGCCAACTATGCCTGCTGAGTGTGGGGCTTGATCTCACGACCTTGACATCATGACCTGAGCTGCCATCAAGAGTCAGACACTTAACCAACTAAGCCACACAGGTGCCCCAATGAGAAATTAGTTTTTAAAGATAAAAAGAAGCTATTAGCTGGTGATAGTTTTTTATGGTAGACAAATTAAAAGATCCTGAGAAGTTAAGTGTTGAGTGGAAATATGTGGTTTGCTGATGAAACCCCATACAACAAAACCTTAAAAGTTGGCCAAGGCTATGCCACACCTTTGGCTCTCTTACATGATGGTGGACATGTGAGATTCACCCTAGATGTTGCTTTTCTAAAAGATGGACCTGAAAGGTGTATTTTCATCCAGTGAGCAATGCTGCAATCATAAGATTGAGCCCTGAAGACTCCCATTTGTAAAGAACACAAGAAATGAGACACCTGGGTGGTTCAGTGGTTGCGTCTGCCTTTGGCTCAGGGCCTGATCCTGGATCTAGGGATTGAGTCCCATATCAGACTCCCTGAGAGGAGCGTGTTTCTTCCTCTGCCTGTGTCTGTGTCCCTCATGAATAAATAAATAAAATTAAAAAAAAAAAAAGACATGATCCTATAATACTAAACTTTGATAAAAATAAGTCATTGAAAAAAAAATTAAAAATTAAAAAAAATTTTTTTAAAAATTTAAAAAAATAAAAAAAATAAGTCATTGAGCTAATGAAAAAAAACACAGTTGAGCACAGGATAGTCTAAGGGCCACCCAAGGTTACTGTCCCAGCTCAGCCCCATTCATGATGCATATAGCCAGCCTTTTCCCCCTTTAAAAGACTTTGTCTTTTATTTTTCTTTCTTTCTTTTTTTTTTTTTTTTTTAATTTCATTCTTCTACACCCAAGGCAGGGCTCAAACCTATAACCCCAAGATCAAGAGTTACATGCTCTACCAACTAACCCAGCCAGGTGCCCCAAAGACTATGTTTTTTAAACAGGCCTCACTTTGCCACATACTTGGGGTATTTTGAAAGTGTAGTCCACCTTGACCTCAGTGTGACTCCGGGTCCTGAAAAATAGAGAGCTGCACCCTGAGGATTCCTTGTTTGGATACCCAAGAATCCTTGCCCTTTTTTTTTTTTTTTATTTTTTTCCTTTCCTCCGTTTCCTAATTAAATCATTTGTGAAACCCATTTCAAATATGTGGCCCAGTGGAGAAGGATTATAATCCTAGGGGAAAATGGTCTTTAATGTCTTCAATATTTAATGTATTCAACATTTCAAGGTGGGCTTTCCCTGGAAGTCAAGCCCCCAGCATCTCAGCCAGGCACAGAACAGCTGAGCTCTGAAAAGACTCACTGTTGGCCTTCTTGGTTTGTGCTAGCTTGTTCAGGGACAGGGTCCAGGGCTGTACCAGGTGCACCTGTACTCTTCAGGGCTGCTGGCCTCCTGGTGGAGGGACCTGCAGGTCAAGTCAAGTGACCCAAGCCAACAGATAGGCAAAATAACCTAAACTCTGAAGGAGGAACAGGAGAGTTCTCTGATTAACCACAGATTGGAGGATTGAATAGGGGCCTGAAGCTATAGATTATTCAGGCCTCAGAAGAGGTCTGAAGCCGGTGGTTTGACCTATTGTGGGCTTAAGCCCCAGAAGTGGGTTCCAGAAAACCGTGGAGGTAGGATGTAAGATTCAGAGCAGAACCCTGGCCAGATGCTGGCACTTCCCACTCCACCAACTTCAACAGTGAGGGATAAGTCCGATGTATAGCTGAATCCTGAGCTAGATAGAACTCCCAGAGCAGAGACCGTACTGCCGGCAAAATCCCTACAATTTTAGCCTAGGGCTATCTTTTCCTTTTCCCCTCTGATTTTTTCTAAGTGGTCAGACCTCCCCACATTTGGCTCTCCCGAGGTTGGCCTCAGAAATGCTCATCCTTAGAGGGAAGGAGAAAGAGGCTATGTGAGCCAGAATTCTGCCTTTGGCCAGAATCCCAGCCCCTATCCCAGGCTGTCTCTCTCAGGTGTGTTGGAGCCTGGACCTATATATCATGATGATTTCAGTCCTCTTGATATGGGGGTGTTAGAGCTGTGGGACATCTGAGGAGGACAAGAAAAAAAATAGCTGGATTGGGGGGGGGACGCTGAGGCCTCATCAGAGAAAGGAACCTATTTGAAGTAATGTAGTCAGTTTACTGGTAGAACAGGTTTCAGCTGACCTCCCAGAAAAATCACAGCCAAGAATGGTGGGGTCTATGGTGGAAAATTAGGAAAGCTGTCTGGAAATGGGGTGCCTGGCCAGGACATGGACGATGATAAAAGGAGTTGAGACTTTGTCCTGAGGGCAGTGGGGAACCAGGATCATGTTTTCATCAGAGAGGGACATGGCTAAAGGTGAACAGAGAAGTAGGAGGCCACATTGCCTCAAGTGCTCTTTAGGGCCCTTTCTTACCCATGGAAAGCCTCTGGAATGAGTTCCCGCCTGGTCTGCCGCTGGCCTACCATAGAGCTTTGAGATGGTGCAGAGCAGGGGCAGGAACTCTCCTGAAGGCTTTGAGAAGGCCTCTGCAGGGCCATGTATGAGGGCCCTAAACCATTCCCCAGAGTTGAGGGCTGCAGGCAATGAGTTCTCTTAGGGCTCTCACAGCACAGAGCCAGGCCAGGCAGTAGTAATCAGAAGCAGAACTGGATGTGACAGCATTGCCAACCCTGTCTCAGTCATCAGAACCTGTGGTATTAGTCCTAGTCCTGCTTTGCATCCCCGTTGATGAGTGCCATGCCTTCCCGTGAGACAGAAACCTAGAGCTAAGAGGAGAGGTCCAGAGTAAACCGCCTCTTGATGGCAGTTGTTGTAGAGAGGGAGGTGTTTCACTTCTCACCTTCCCCATTCCCAGAGCCTCAGCCTGTTGCATTGTTGACAATTCCAGACAGTTCTCTTCTCCATTTGTGGTTCCTTCCACTGGGTTTACCTCCAAGCCCAGCGTTCTTTTGTCACTGACTTTGTCACCGGCTTTAAATGTGCTCCTCTTGGGTCCAGCCAGGTTCCTGTCATGGCCAGCCTGACCCTACTAAGCTCTGGACAGGAGACAGTGGGACTCTCACAGCCGTAGTTATTTCTGCTACTGTATTTCTCCCTCATTCCCCCAGACCATCATACACCAGAACTGCCCACAGAACTTCTTGGAGAAACTCAATTCCTGTCCTTTGGCCCACTTCGCTGGGGATTGAGGATAGCTGGGGAGCCAGGGAACACAGCCCCAGACCTTCTTAGAGTCAGCATCTCTAAGCAGGGTGGGACTGGGAGAAGCAGGAGCTGGGCAGAGGGATCCCACACAGCTGGAAGAGCTGACCTAGCTGTTGTGCTGGTCTCCTAGCAACAGCCACCAGCAGCCCCCAGTGACCATAGCATTGCTGGGCCAACCTAAGGGCTCTGACCTCACTGTGTTTGCTGTAGCAACAGCCACCAGCAGCTAACTCCCTTTCCTCCAGGAAGCCAAACATTTGGATTTCTGCTGGCCTGGTTCAGACTCTCTTCTTCCCTTCCCCAAGACCAGGAATAAGGGGAGGGAGAGACACTCTTAAAAACACTCGCCAAGTGTGTTCTCAGTACCTCCGTTCCAGAGTGTCTGAGGACCCATCCCTCAGAGTCTAGCCACTTCCCAGGATAGGGGCTGACTATTATTAGGAGTCCAGTGTACTCCACCCCCACTCCTCCCACTCCCATGAAGCTTCAAGGACTAGCCTTCTTGACCACATTGCTTCTATTTTCTGCCCCCTCATCAGCACATTTACAGGGCAGGTCTGCCCTTGGAAAATCTCCAGGAGGTGTTTATCCCTGTCCTTGGGGTTTGAGGCAGTCAAAATAGGATCATTTCTTATGGGCAAGAACCGTGGAATGGGTTGTCCACAGAATGGTCTGGAGCCACAGTCACTCTGGCTTTTGTGCCAGGAGAAAACCTCATTATTTAGCTGGAGGAGGCCAAATTCTATCTTGTTATGATCAGATGCCACCTTGTTTTGCTTTTAGGAATGAGTCCAGGAAGAGCAGTGGGAAGAGGGACTTTTCCTCTGTAACCTGATGTGCCTCTTAACCACTTGTGGCCCACGACCTCTCCAGGGGCCAGTCTTCAGGGCCCAGATCCCAGCATGGGTGTGTGCTTGCAGCATAGACTATCCTCCTCCCTCTCCTTGAAGGGTGGAACATTTTCCCTGGGGCACAGGGAAGAACATCCCTGCCTGTTGTGTGTCAGGATCAAGGGTCTGATTGGTTTAGAGAATAGCTGCACCCACAGCCCAGATCTTCCAGCAGATGTGCACTGGGGTCCTTGGCCTCTGGCCGACCTACAGCCCAGTATCCTCTTCCTTGTGCCTTGGGAGAGGATCTCTTGTGTCTTGTCTTTTCTTCTAATTTAACTTTCCTTGGTCCTTTCCATTGGGAAGCCTCTCCTGGGACAGTGTCAGTCCTATTGGCCATATTTTCAGATCCACCCTATGTGTGTTGACTTGGAACTTTCCCTGCCCCCTCCTTGCCACATGCCAGACACTCACATCTGCAAATCCTCATCAGAGCCAAGAGGATGAAGATCTGATCCCTCTCTTTCAGATGAAGAAATTTGAGACACAGGCTAATTAGGTGACTTGTCTACAGTCTCACAAATAGTAGAAGGCACAGCTGGGATTTCAAACCCCAGCTTCTTCCCCAAAGCCTGTGTTCTTTCTACCCTGTCTCACTGTACCTGCCTTTTAGAGTATGAGCAGGGTGAGGGAGAGAGAGAATCCCAAGCCCACTTCATGCTGAGCACAGAGCCTGACTCAGGACTCAGACCCACGACTCTGAGATCACGGCCTGAGCCAAAACCGAGAGTCAGATGCTTAACCAACTGAGCCACCCAGGGGCCCCTGTCCCTGCCTTTCCTTTTTTTTTCTTTCTTTTTAAGATTTTGTTTATTCATGAGAGACACAGAGAGAGAGGCAGAGATACAGGCAGAGGGAGAAGCAGGCTCCATGCAGGGAACCCGATGCGAGACTTGATCCCAGACTCGAGGATCATGCCCTGAGCTGAAGGCAGATTCTCAACTGCTGAGCCACCCAGGCGTCGTCCCTCTGTCCCTGCCTTTCTGATGGGAAGTCACTATTAACTTGATATTCCCCTAGTCTGGATCACTTCACGTTTACTTTACAGTGAGACTAACCATGGCATACCTCCCTCCCCAGTAACAGCCATAACAACAGTGGCTCCCATTTGTTGAATGTTGGCTGTGAGCCAGGCCCTGGGCTAACCAAGGACTTTTACTCAACATGAATTCCTGAAGTCTTAATAGTGACCATATGACATTCTTACTATTTTCCCCTTTCAGGGCTTGAGACTCATTAAATGCAAAGTCTGTTGATTTTACAGACAAGTAGGTTGAGTGGAACTTGTTCACCCAGGGCCATAGGGGTGTGACCTGACCACACTCTGACTTAGGTTAGAGTTGGGATATGCCAAGCCACCCCCACACACACTGCCTGCCTCTATCAAGACAGCTCCCATGCTGGAGGCTGCCTCAGAAACCCCACTCAAGGTCTTAATTGTGTTTGGGGCAGTTGTTCTATTATCCTTTTCCGCTCAGTCTTTAGCAGCCCTGGCAGGGAGGCATTTCATCTGATTTACAGATGAAGCAACTATAAGGACTGGCCAGAGTGAGTTAATGGCCAAACTAGGACTTGAGCCTGGGCTTTTCCACCCTATCAGGATGGAAATACAGTATTTTTTGTGTCTCTTGGTACCTGCCCCTCAAGGGCTTTTCCCTTGAGTCCCTTTCAGAGCCACTAAAAGTTGTTCAAAAGCAGGTATTCCTCAGGACTCCTAATTCTCTTCAGTGTCTTAAGTTTGGATAGGGAGGATACCTGTATGGTGCCTGGGTCCCGTCTCCAGAAACGAGTTTGGTAATTCCTGAGTGACATTAGGGCTATTCTCTTTTCCAGTAGCATCCAGGTGATTTGGGTGTACAGGCTGAATCTGTGAGCCCTGGGGTGCCACAGGTCTGGGTCTCAGTTCAAAGAGCACATAGAAGGTACTCAGTAAATGGAAGCTGTTGGCAACTGCTACTCTTGGTCAGGTGTGTTCTAGAGCACCACGTTGTGCCAGCACCAGCCCAGGACACACCTGTGCATCACCTAGAGGAAGGGAACAGAACGTTAGCAGCAAAACTGCACTTGTGAAAAAGCATGGGCTGTTGCCTTGTCCCGCTCTCTGGGTAGAAGCCTGTGGGTAAGCCTGATGGCTTTAGAGAAGGACTAGGGGAATAAAAGAACCACAGTGTTGATGACAACAGTCCACAAAACTGTCAGAAGGGGCTGGTTAATTATGGCAACCATTCTGTAAATATTATGTAGCCATTAAAAGAGAACACTGGCACAGAAAAACGTTAGAGAAACATTAAGTGAAAAAAGCCTTCCAGAGAGTATGTAGCATGATTCCACTTGTATTAAAAAATCACACACATCGGGATGCTTGGATGGCTCAGCAGTTTGGCGTCTGCCTTCAGCTCAGGGCATGATCCCGGGTGCAGGGATCAAGTCCCATATTGGGCTCCCTACAAGGAGCCTGCTTTTCCTTCTGCCTAGGACTCTGCCTCTCTCTCTGTGTCTCAGAATAAATAAAAAATAAAAAATAAATCTTAAAATAGAATAAATAAAGTTTATTCTTAAATTTATTTATTCTTAGAATAAATAAAATCTTAAAAATCACAAATCTGTGCTGATTTCAACAGCACATACACTAAAATAAAATTGGAACGATACAAAGAAAATTACCATGGCCCCTGCTTGAGGATGACACGCAGATTCGTGAAGCGTTCCATATTTTAACTATGAGCAATTTCCCATGTGTACCTCTAAGATTTTTCCATCATATCTCAAAGTAAATGCTTTAAGAAAGAAAAAAATTCATACAGATCTTTCTAGAAATACATAAATTCAATTCGGGTCATCTCTGGGAAGGAGGAATGGCAGTAAGCGAATAAAGGGATTCTTACAGTAAATTCTTATTCCTCTGAAGTTTTTACCATGAGCCTGTGTTTCTTTGGAATTGGGGAGAGGGTATGAAGTGGCGTACCAAGAACAGATAGGAGTTAAAAGCCTAACCATTGGGAACCTCCCCATGTCCTGTCAGCAGCTATCAGCAGCTGTCAGCAGCCGCTTTCCCAAGTCCCATTTTCTGAGGACCGGCTCAAGAATATTAAGAGCAGTAAAAAGAGCAGTTTCCTGAGTTTTTCTGCTTAGGAGAACTATCATTCTTTCTCAAATCCTGGTCTACATAATACCTGACAGAAGAAAAAGCCCAAGTTGTAATGTACCATCTCTTGCCTCTTCTGTTATCTCCCCGTAGACAAATGTTTATGGGTCAGCCCAGAGACGAAAAATGAGACCATTTGAAGGCTTCCAGCGCAAAGCCATTGTAATTTGTCCCACTGATGAGGACCTAAAAGATCGAACAATAAAGCGAACCGACGAGGAAGGAAAGGATGTCCCAGATCACGCGGTCCTAGAAATGAAAGGTAGGAGATGAGCCGCTCCCAGGGGGCCAGCACATCAGGCTCCTCCAGAGAAAAGCTCCTTCTGCAGTCCCTTCCTCCCCAGCTCCTGGCTTATTCCTTTTTTGATCTTGTCCATTCTTCCCTTACTCCTGTTCTGCCCTTCCCTGTCTGGTGCAGCTGTGAATGGAAGAGCTGCTGGCAATCTTGTAGCACAATTTTCAGACTAGTTGGGGCTGGGGCAGGATGAGGGAGAAGATGTGTGGGAAAAGATAGTGAGAGCCCCGCACTCAATACCACCATGGGGTACTAAGCAGGCTTCAGTCTCCTCCTCTGTAGAAATAAGAATGCTGGTTCCACGTGCCTGGCCCACCTCCTGGGGAGGCTGGAAGGAGTGTTTAAATTTGGTGGCACTTAGCCACCTCTTCAGAAGAGAGGAGGGTCTTTGTTAACTCTTGGTCATTGTCAGAAAGATTGAGACTCTTCTCACTTTGTTACTCACTTCTCATCCCCTCTGCCATCTCCCTTCTGGCAGGACAGTGTCCTGGGGGTGTAGGGGACCAGACCTCAGAAGATAATGACCTCTCTTCCCTCTGGGGCCCTGCCTTCTTCCTAGCCAACTTCACATTGCCAGACGTCGGGGACTTCCTGGATGAGGTGCTGTTCATTGAGCTGCAGCGGGAAGAAGCAGACAAGCTGGTGAGGCAGTACAATGAGGAAGGTCGCAAGGCTGGGCCACCCCCTGAAAAGCGCTTTGACAACCGTGGAGGTGGTGGCTTCCGTGGCCGAGGCGGTGGTGGAGGCTTCCAGCGCTATGACAACAGAGGCCCACCAGGGGGCAACCGAGGAGGCTTCCAGAACCGAGGGGGTGGTAGTGGTGGAGGAGGCAACTACCGAGGAGGTGAGACATCTTAAACAGGGCTCTCTCCGCTTTTGGCTCCCAGAGCAGGGTTGGGCTTTGTGACTGCTTACTCAGTCAATAGATGAGATTTCTGTAGGACTAGCTATGGGCTGAATTCTGGTGGAGAACCACAGCAAGTCCAATTCTGGGCCCTCAGGGGAACTCTCCTGCTGTCTTGCTTCCCCTGGGCATTGCTCCTGAAGCCCATACCCCTTTGCAGGTCACTCTAGTGTCATTGGTGAATCTTCCCTTCCATTTGACCATGAGTTTATTGCCAGGATTGGGTTCCAGGTCAGGACCTAGTACAAGATCAATGTTAAGACTGTTTTGGGTACTAGGTGTTAAATAGAGAAGTGGGCTGAAAAAGGTTAATTTGCCCAGCTAAATCCAGAGATGGGACCAAGTGGTCCAAAGCCCAGGCTTTCTGTCACTAAGTTCTGCTGTCTCTGAAGCAAAGTGTATGATGATCTAAGTAGCATGCCCAACTCTGTTTCCGTGTTATGCTAGATGATTCTGGGGACACAGCCATGACCCAGACAGACACATCAGCCTGTAGTGACAGTCCAGAAGGATTCTGGGCCGAGTGGCAAAGATCAGGGTTAGTGTGGGCTTGACTGATACCTGATCCAGCCTGGGAGGGAGCTCAGGAAAGGCTTCCCAAAACCAGTGGCTAAGCTGAGGTCCAGAAACCTGTTGGAGCTGGCAGGGGGAAGGATTCTGGGCCCAGCCACATCTGTTCAATGACTCAGGAGAGACCGGCTGTGTCCTCGGTACTTAGTTTCCCTCTTCCTGACCACCCCTTCTGATTGGTTCAACAGCCATCGAGTTGCTGGGGACACAGTAGAAACCCAAACAGCCCTGGTCCCAAGCTCACAGTCTAGTGGGCAAGACAAGCCTGTCTGCAGATAGCGATGACTGAGTTATTAAGGCTGCACGGCGGTGGGGAGGAGCCTGGGGGTCTGAGGGTTCGGAGCGACCGGACCTTTCCCTGGCTTCTCCGATACAGGCTTCAACCGCAGCGGAGGTGGTGGCTACAACCAGAACCGCTGGGGTAATAACAGCCGGGATAACAACAACTCCAACAACCGAGGCAGCTACAACCGGGCTCCCCAGCAACAGCCACCACCCCAGCAGCCGCCACCACCGCAGCCGCCACCCCAGCAGCCGCCGCCACCGCCCAGCTACAGCCCTGCTCGGAACCCACCAGGGGCCAGCAGCTACAACAAGAATAGCAACATCCCTGGCTCAAGCGCCAATACCAGCACCCCCACTGTCAGCAGCTATAGCCCTCCACAGGTGAGAGAACACGTGTGTGTGTGTGTGTGTGTGTGCGCGTGTGCGCGCGCGCATAGGCCAAAGGAGGTGGACCTGGGGAATGGCCAACATGTGCTCAGCCAAGATGGCTCTCTGCTTTTCCCTCCAACCCTGCCCTTCTTCCTGGCAGTGCTTTTGACTGTGACGGACCCTAGACTAGATGTTCCTTCCAAACCCAGATAAATTGGGAACCTACCCATTTTCCCAACCCCTTAGGGTTGTGTGCTGTGAGCATTGGTTGCTCCAGCAAGTAAATTTCTCGTGGTGGTGTAGCCTCTGCTAAATCCTGGAGGAAGTACTTGATTGGGTTTCCTTTTCCCTAAGTTGGAGGAAGGAGCCAACCCCCTTATCTCCAGCATATGGAGACAGACCCTAAGTTTGGGACAGACCCTAAGTCTTGCCCTGGGCCCTGAGAGCTTCACTCTGGAGCAGCTTCTGGCTTGGTTCCAGTTCTCCAAAAGCCGGTGCTTGGGCTCTGGAATGCACAGGCCCCTGTTAACCAGAACAGTCCATAGCTGTTTCGTGAGTGTCTTTCAGATGCCAGGCCTGAGAACAGCTGCCAAGAGACAGATGAATGGCTCCCAGTCCTGGTCTAACCAGAATATTTCCTAGAACAGGATGGGAAGGCACAGATTCAAACCCCAGCCCCACAACATCTTGGTTCTATAACCTTGCACAAACAGTTTAACCTCGGTGGACCTCATTTTTTTCATGAAGGACTAGAGCTGTTAGTAGAACTCATTTTCGAGGTTTGTTGCAAGGGATGGGTGGTATTACAACTTTGTGGGTAAGACTCTGGAACTAGACAGACCAGAGGCTGAGTCCCTGCTCCACCTCTTTTTACTGTGTGACTTGAGCTCAGTAATTTCCTTCCCTGAGCTTCGGCTTCTTTCTCTGTAAAGTGAAGCTAGTAGAACCTGCCCCACAGAGTTGATGGGGGGATTAGATGGGTTAATGATACCATCTGCACGTGGGAAGCACTTGGGAAATTGCTACTACTTTTCTCAGCAGACCTTCCCAAACAACTACCACCATTTATAGAGTAGCCAGTGGCTTGTACACTCAGGCTTACTGAATACACAAGGAAATCTGAAGGGGTAGTTCTGTTGTAATTATCATTTTACGGGGCGGGGAAGCAGTGGAATTTCAGAAGATGCTTCTGCCTTGCTCCCCCAGGGTCTTAGAGCTGGGAGTAGAGCCCAAAACACAACCCTACCTCCTACCCTGTCTCAGCACGTCACAGAGCTGACCCATTTCCTCAGCCTTCAAATAACCTCCACCAGGGAAGTTCCTTTGTGGCCCACTGCTTATAAAGGTCCTTTCTCCATCCCAGCTGAGCTATTTCACAGAGCCCTGGTTTTCCCCCCTATTTTCCAGCCGAGTTACAGCCAGCCACCCTACAACCAGGGAGGTTACAGCCAGGGCTACACAGCTCCACCACCTCCACCTCCACCACCACCTGCCTACAACTATGGGAGCTATGGCGGCTACAACCCGGCTCCCTACACCCCACCACCGCCTCCCACTGCACAGACCTACCCTCAGCCCAGCTATAACCAGTATCAGCAGGTAGGTGCCAGACTCGGGAGGGAGTCTGGGACTTGGGGGGCGGGTGCATATAGAGAGACTTTTGGGGGACCCACATGAATGTGTATTCCGTGATTGGAGTCCCTATTTATTCCTGCTGCAAAGATGGACTGGCCTTGAGCTGGCATTCATCTGATGTAGCCATTTCATTTGGTCAACACTTCTGCACTGGCTGCTAATAAATAACTGTATCTGAACCTCTTCTCCCCAGTAAAGCCAGCAAATGGCATAGTAGAGGCCTCCAAATCCTGCTTCAGCACCATGGCCAGTGTCCATTCCCTTGGTTGATGCTAGACCATCATACCTGTTACTGTTTTGAATATGGTATCTACCTACACCTGGAAGGACATTAGGTTGGCAGGCCAGGAGGTCTGGGCTGTAGCCCCTGACTCCCCAGCGATGTGGCATTAGGTCAGTCACATGTCATCCCAAGGGACCTTGATTTCTCTGTCAGGGGACCCGTGTGTTGGCTATCGTCAGCACGCTCATCTCTGCCCTTGGTGAGAGTGGGGTCAAAGCAGCAGCCATATGTGGACCTAGGTAAGGACAACCTGGTGCTCTTGGTTTCTCTCTCCAGTATGCTCAGCAGTGGAACCAGTACTATCAGAACCAGGGCCAATGGCCACCATACTACGGGAACTACGACTACGGGAGCTACTCCGGGAACACACAGGGAGGCACGAGCACACAGTAGCCAGTGTGCTCTGGAGGCCCCTGCCGGCTTCCTCCACCAGCGCCCACCTCGGCCCCCTCGTCTACCCACCCTGGGTCCTGTGGTGCTGGGGGACGGGTCATCCCAGGGCTGCCTCCTTTCAGCCCACTGCCTCCCCTCTGAGGGGCTTCTTCCCCAACACAGGGCTGGGCATTTTTCTCTGGATTCAAACAGGCAACAATGACCTTTTATTTTCTGTTTGTCCCCTTACCTTCTTCCTCCCCCTCTTCCTCTTCCTCCTCTTCCCTTCCTCATTTTTGACTAAAGACACATACCCCCCTTGGTCATACAGTGAGGCTACAGTGGCTGAGGGGGGGCCCTTCTGCCCTCCTCTCCCAGCCCTGCTCCAGCCCCTCAGCTTCCAGACCCTCATGCAGTTGGTTGTACATTCTTCCAGGAGCTGTTTTACTGTCTACTTTTCAGGATTAAAAAAAAAAAAAAAATCAAAAACTTTAAAAAAAAAAAAAAACCCCACAAGTTTAAAAAGTAAAATGTGGAGGGAGGAAGCAGTGACAGATATTTTTTGGTAATTATGCTTTTTTTTTTTTTTTTTAATTTTTAGAATATCTGTTTTTACTGTGGCTGTTGATATTTCATCAGGATAACCATTTCTTTGCTGAGTTCAGGTGACTGAGGAAGAGCCACACCCTCAAAACAAAACAAAATACACACAAAACAAAACCACAGAATCATCTTTAACCTAACTTTTTATACGATGTCTCAGTTTCCCGTAACCTTGCACACAAGCTTCTGTGTTGAGTTGAATTGTAACTGCTTTTTGTATTTGGAGAGAGTGTGACTATTGAACTTGAAACCTTTTATTCCGGGCGTCTTGGTAGTTTCTGGTGGGATTAAGCGGGTGAGAGGGAAGAAGGGGAGGTTAGGGGGGGGCTCCTTCCCTTCAGAACATGAAATTTCTCCCACCGCCTCCTCTCCAGAGGTCTCCCAGGTGCCAGACCTAAAGGTTTTTCCTACAATGATCCTCTGATTATTTTTACTCCCCCCTTGACCCGTATGTTTTAACAGGATTTTAACAAACTGCACTTATTAAGAAATGTGTTTGCTTTGTTTTGTTTTCTTTCAATAAACGACATGGCACCTCCTAGCAGGAAGGAAGCAGGGTTGAAACCCTGAAGTGTTACTGCAGTTGGCCTTTAATTGGGGTGGGACCTTTTCAAGGGGACATTATTTACTCATCCATTAAACACCTACTGAGGGATGCCTGTGCCTGGCCCTGTTTTTGGTGCTGGGGATGCCCCCCCTTAAACCTGGGGCTCTCAGTTTAAAATCCACTAGTTCATTTTAAAGTGGTTCCACTTCTGGTCCACTCACAGCCCCAAATCTCTCCTGGAATTTGTGTAAAGAAGGCATGGCAGGTCCCTAGGTAGAGCTGATGGGATGGAGACCAGGGCTAGACTGTTGGGGGTTATCATTGGGTGTGACTGCCCATCTGCTTTGGTCCTGGCCGCACTCCTGGATCCAGGCCAGTGGGGATTCCAGGAACTTTTTTTATCCAGCAACTATGTGTTAGGTACTTGCTCTATGCCTCACTCTTTCAACAGTGCTGGGAATATAGCATGGTTAGGGCAGTCCTGAGCCCTGCTCTCGCATGTCTCCCAGTCCAGAGGTAACACAGACTTGTCATCAGACGGTGACAGCACCAAGTGGTCAGCTGTGAAAGCCTGAGAGTGGGGAGTGTGGTAAGGGGAGATCTTCCTGGAGAAGGGAACAATTTTTTAAATAGCCAGGGTAGAAAGACTGTGATTGCATCGCTATAGTCCAGTATCCTCCTTCCCCAGCAACTGGAGTCATTTTCTTTATCACTTTGGGATATATGGTGTTCCTGGCCCCATGTGAGGGACAGTGCTGGGACACAGGAGTGCCATCTCAGTCCCATCCCTTCCCTTACAGGAAGACCTCAGAGCCTTAGGAAAGCAATGGCTGCAAAAGGAGGAAGGCTGACTAGTTTGGAGGTCAGGGATGAGGCATCTGAATGTGAGGTGGAGCCAAAATTGGTGGCCAGTTAGACTAAAAGGGACTCTAGAGTGCCTCCATCTGCCTGCTCAGGGAGAGCAGGAGGGGAAGGGCCTCAAGTCTATCCAGGAAGTCCCCTTCTTTGCAGGTCCACGTGTTGGGCAACAGCACCCTCTGCTGGCCTCTCTGGGCAATCTCAAGTGGCAGTGCCCACCTATCAGCTGTAACAAATGGGCGTCCAGATTCCTTATCCTGGCAATGCAAATGGGAAGTTTTTCAGCTCCAGTCCACACGGCGTGGATCAGTGCACCAGCCTCCTCACAGACCTCCCTTACCTCCAAACCCTTACCATGATGCTTTCCCTGCCCCAACCCCGCCACCTGAAGGATAAAGGAACACAAGCTACTTAGTGTGGCTTAGGAGGCCCTGTGTGCCTGGTCTCCAGTGACCTTTCTGGCTTCACCTTTTGCTACTCCCCCTTTTGAACTTCAGACTGCTGGTTTGTTCTTGGGGAGTCACAAATCTCAATCCAAATGCTATCAACTCTGCTTTGGAAAAATGCACATGCACATGGAATTTTGCAAAAAAATATTCAAGAAGTTCTCAGATCTTCTGCAGTCCAACCATGGCCCTTAAGTTATAACTTTTTTATTCCTTAGCCACACAGAAAGCCTTGCAGTAGCCAGAAACATCCATGCAAGGTCTTTGCCTTGCCCTTTCTGCTCCCTAAAACCTTCCACTTTAATTCCTATTCATCTTTCAGGTCTCAGCTTGAGTGTCCCTTCTCTCTAGAAGGAAAACTTCGTAACCCTCCAGGCAACCCCAGGAGAGCCTGGGCCAGTCAGGGTACTCACCTGTGATAGGTCTGTCCACTTTGTTGCTAACACACCTGAATGAGTCAGTACCCATCACCCAGAGCAGATCCAGGACCAGGGTTATCACCCTTCACATCTGCAATTCTTCAGGTCCTGGAACACACTGGGAAGTTCTATCTGATCTCACCACCCATATCGTGCTAGTCCGGGACTGGTTTTGATGACAGAAGTAAGAAACAAAGCTTAGTAGATACTCTTTGAGGTGGTGAAGGAAAAACGGATGGAGTCTAAACCAAAGTTCAAATCTTCAAGAGGCTCTGGACTATGGCCATTCAACCATCCATCCCAGAAGTAAGCATGCCAGGCTCTGGAGTCAGCGGTGAGCAGGTTGAACGATGGGTCACATCCTTTCTGATAGTGCAATTCCGCAGCAGGTCGGATGGGGGCGGGGGGGTTGGGGCAGGGAAAATCCACTGACCCGGGCGCCCTTTAGGTTCCCGGCTGCGGGGGGGGGGGGGGCGGGGCCAGGGGGCCACGCATGCGCATTGGAAGGTCCGCCTTCAGCCCGGAACTGTTGTTTGGGACTCCGCCGAGCACCCGGCCCCCGGAGTGTGCTCACCCGGAAGTGGCCGCCCAGGGCTTGGGCCCGGGATTGGCGTGCAGACCCCACCGCGGCGGCTAATTAGTAGAGAATCAGTATGGAGGCCGTGGCGACCGCGGCGGTGGCGGCGAGGGAACCCGATGAAGGTGAGGTCCTGGCCACGCGGAGGTGGCGGGAGGGTGGGCCTGCGGTGTCACTGGGAAATGATTCCCCGTCGGCGCGCAGGAGGACTCTTTATAGGGGGACGCTTGCGGGTTTACCAGTCCCCCTCGCCACTCTGTCCGGATTGATCCCACTCTTGTCGCGGGCTGCCGCCCTCGCCCCTTCCCCTCCCCCGAAACTCTCCCCTAAAGAGTTCCAGGCCAGCCCTTTCCATGTGCCAGGCTAACCCGACTCCTCACCAGGTATCAGGTCAACCCACACCTGGCCCCTGCCCCCCGGCCAGTCAACCGTGGCTCTCAGTTACCCCCTCCCTGCGTCGCACTGCCCCTTGCCTTGCTCCAGGCGGGCCTTCCTCTTGTCCCACGCAGACTCTGCCGATGCCACATGTACAGCTCCTCCGCTTCGTTCTCATTCCCCCGAAGGCCGCAGTGCCGTCTGCGTTCTTAGGTCCCTACTCCGTTTCTGTGCTCCCTCCATCTCTCTCCTTTGCATTTTCATCTGTCTCCCCTGATGCCTTCCCATCAGTATCTAAAACGCCTTCCTTCTGCTCATCTTAAAATTTCACGCCTGGGACCCTTGGGTTTCTCAATGGTTGAGCGTCTGCCTTCTGCTCAGGTCATGACCCCGGGGTCCTGGGATCGAGTCCCTCATGGGGGCGGGGGTACTCCTCGCAGGGAGCCCGCTTCTCTCTCTGCCTGTGTCTCTACCTCTCTCTGTGTGTCTCTCATGAATGAATAAATAAAGTCTTTAAAAAAATTCCATCCCCCTGTTTCAGATTCATCGCAGGTGGTGGGAGATGTAGTTGAGAGGTTGGCTGAAACATCACTGGCCAAGAATTGGTCATTGTTGAAGCTGGATGATGGGTATATGGGTATATTGTATTCTCTACATTTGTGCATGTTGGAAATTTCCCATTAAAAAAAAATTTTTTTGCTTAACCTAAAAAAATCTATCGCTCGATTCCATGGGCCTTACAATACCATGTATCTTCTCCAGAGTCCTCCACACCTGCCTCCATTTCTTCACCTCCCACTGACTTGCAGTCCGGACTCTGCATCCACAAACTGCTCTGATCAGGGTCACCAGTGACCCCACCCCCCTCGGTGTAGTTAAAAGGAGTCACTCCAGTCAGGTTTTCTCTTATTAGACCACTTGGAGAATTCAGTGCCATCGACCCCTCCATCCTTCTTGAAAGCTGTCCTTTGGTTGGTTGGTTTCCTTCTTTCTGAGATTTATTTATTTATTTGAGGGGGAGGGCAGAGGGAATCTTCAAGCAGCCTCCCCACCAAGTGAGGATCCTGAAGCCCAACTCCACGCTCTGTCTCATGACCCATGAGATCACGACCTGAGCCAAAACCAAGAGTTGGACACTCAACCAGCTGAGCCACCCAGGGTCCCCCTTTGGTTTCTGTGACACCACTTTTTGCCTTTCCCTTCTCTCTCAGCTCCTCCCACTCATCCTCTCACAGTTTCCTATGGCTGCTGCACCAGAGGACCACAAACTGGGGTCATCTTAAAACAGAAATGCATTTTCTCACAGTTTTGAAGGCGAGAGGTCTGAAATCGGTACCATGAGGCTGAAATCAAGGTATCAGCAGGACCGTGGAGGGCTCCCTCAGAGGCCCTTCCAGCTTCTGGTGGCTCCTGGCATCCTTGGCATGTGGCCACATCACTCTGATCTCTGCTTCTGTCCATCTCCACGTGGCCTTCTCTTCTCTGTATATCCAGTCTCCCTTGGACTCTCTTATGGACCCTCCTCATGACATGTAGGGCCCACCTGGACAAGATAATCTCCCTGTCCCAGGATCCTTTAACTTCATCACATCTGTAGAGACCCATTTTTTGGCCATAAACAGTCACACAGGCTCCAGAAATTAAAGCGTGGCTGTCTTTCCGGGGCGCATTTTGTAGCCTTCCATGGCCTTCTTTGTAGGCATGGCTTCTCCCCATCCAATCAGGCTCTTTCCTAGCCTACTCTTTTCCCATCCTCACACACCCCTTGCCCTCCCCAAGAGCTCTCATTTCCTTTGGCTTTGGTTCTTGACTTGGTTCTGCTGACTCCATGGCTCTATCCCCAGCCCTATACTTTTCTCCTGAGAAGTCTCTAGACCCACATACCAACAGTCTCTTAGATGTCTCCCCTTGGAAGTCCCCTGGGCCCATGTCCCAGACTGGCCTCAGCATCTCTGCCTGCCCCCGCCCCAAATCTGCTCCTCATCCATTACTGTCTCAGGGACAGTCTGATTAGTTCCCAGACCAGAGCCCCAGACCTGAACTGGTTGCACCCCTCGCCTCCCAGCCCTTCAGCGCCATGGCTTGTCTACTCAGCTTCATGAGCATCTTTCTAACCACCAACAGCCTCCTGTGCCCTCCTCCACGGCCCCTGCCCTGGTTCAGCTTAGTTTTCTCTGGTCTCAATGATTAAAACCCTCTCTGAAACCCACTGCACTTGTAACCCTCGCCCCCTCCCTCTTCCCTGTCCCAGCCAAACTGCCCAAAAGAGTTGCCTGTACTTTCTGTCTTCTCTTATTTCCTGCTTGCTCAGCCTCGCTCCAGTTCCTACACATTTTGAGAAGCAGCTCTCAACAAGGTTTGCCTAGCGCCCAGTTTGCCTGTTACTAGTACCTGTTGTCTTTGACCTTCCTGTCTTCCCCATCATACTGGCTGTTCCCTGAGGGCAGGAGTTGGGCTGGCTCATTCCCATGGATCTTCAGCATGGCCCAGTTCAGGGCCTCACAAGATTTGGAGTTGCTGAAAAGTGGCTAGATGAATGTATGAGTGAGTAGGAGAGAGCGAGGGAGTGAGTGAACAATTTAGTGGATGTGTTAGTGAACAAGTGAAAAGGCAGGGAATTGAGTAAGTCAGTGAATGAGGTGGTGAAGGACCAACTTAACACACCACACTCCTGCCTCAGGACCTTTGCACTGGCTGTTCCCTTTCTGTGGAACTGTCTTCCCCAAAAAATGTCGTAGCTCAGTCCCTCAATACCTCAGGTTTCTACTGTCACTTTTTGGCAAGGTCTTCTCAGACTGCCCCATTTAAAATTGCAGCCTGGGGTGGCTCAGTCAGTTAAGCGTTTGACTCTTGGTTTAGTTTCAGGTCGTAGGATCGAGCCCCATGTTGGCTTGTGCTCAGCACAGAGTCTGCTTCAGATTCTTTCTCCCTTTTTCTCCCCCTCCCCACCTCCCTCTTCCCTCTTTCAAATAAATTAAATTGCAGCCTGCCCACCACTGACCCCATTCCCTCCTCCTTCCCTCTTCATTTTTTTTTAAAAAGGAAAGGCTTTATTTAATTTAATTTTTTTAAGATTTTATTTATTTATGGGACCCTGGGTGGCGCAGCGGTTTGGCGCCTGCCTTTGGCCCAGGGCGCGATCCTGGAGACCCGGGATCGAATCCCACGTCGGGCTCCCGGTGCATGGAGCCTGCTTCTCCCTCTGCCTGTGTCTCTGCCTCTCTCTCTCTCTCTCTCTCTCTCTGTGTGTGTGTGTGTGTGTGTGTGTGTGTGACTATCATAAATTAAAAAAAAAAAGATTTTATTTATTTATTCATGAGAGATACAGAAAGAGAGGCAGAGACACAGGTAGAGGGAGAAGCAGGCTCCCCTCAAGGAGCCTGATGCAGGACTCGATCCTGGACCCCAGGATCATACCCCGAGCCAAAGGCAGACATTCAACCCCTGAGCCACCCAGGTGCCCCTCTTCATTTTTCTACATAGTTCTTAGAACCATACAACAGACTGTATGTTTGCTAACACATCATACGTTTTCAGTAATGCTATTTTTCATTGTCCATGTCCCCTATTAAAATGTCAATTTTGTGCTTACTACGGTATCTTTAGAACCTAGAACAGTGCCCAGGAGATAGTAGGTGCTCAGTAAATGTAAAATGAGTTCTTTCTACCCACTCCACCTCTCCCACATTCCCATCCCAGGACTAACAAATCTTCCCTCTCTCCATAGACTGTACACAGGCCAGTACTGGGCACTGGGGAGAACTGAGCTGGACACCTGTCCCACCCAGACCCCAGAACAAGGTGGAAGCAGCAGAGAGAGCACCAGGGGCCCCGGATGATGGCTCCCCTGGGGCTGAGAATGCGGCGGTGAGTGCCATGCTGCGTGCTGTGGCTGCCAGCCGCCTGCCTGTGTGTAGCCAGCAGCAGGGCGAGCCTGACCTGACTGAGCGGGAGAAGGTGGCCATCCTGGGCCAGCTATACCACGAGAAGCCACTGGTGTTCCTGGAGCGCTTCCGCACAGGCCTCCGAGAGGAGCATCTGGCCTGCTTTGGCCACTTGCGCGGTGACCATCGTGCAGACTTCTACTGTGCCGAGGTGGCCCGGCAGGGCAGTGCCCGACCCCGTACCCTGCGCACCCGCCTGCGTAACCGACGCTACGCTGCCCTGCGTGAGCTCATCCAAGGTGTGGGGACAGGTGGGCTGGGTGGGTAGGGATACTGAGGCAGAGGAAGTAAGAAACAGGATGCAAGGACAGAGACATGGGCAGAGGTCCTGGGAGATAAGTTTTGAGACACAGACACAGGGAGGTTGAAACAGAAACATGAAGTGATGAGGCAAGATAGGTAGAGACAGGAACCCAGGGAAGAGAATGGGACAAGCAGTGAAAAGGGCCAGAATTTAGTAGACGACATCAGTGGATCACAGACACAGAACCCAGCACTATGATGGCTGGTTATCCCTCAGGGAAACACGATTCCCTACCTCACACCATACACAAAGGTGCTGAGGAAACCCAGGACAGTATGTCTGTGACTCTGGGGACACAGAGGCCCTCCAAAACAAAGCACACATGTGAAGGCCATGAAGGAAAACACCCATACCTTTTTGACCACAGCAGAATTACAAGCATCTTTCTGAACAAGGACACCAGAACTGAAGTTGAAAGATGAGAGCACACAAAGCAGAGAGTGAGTGAAGATTCTGGTTAGGGAAAAGACCCAGGCCCTAGAGCAAGGGAGGTGGAGAAGATAGGACTCCGTGACAGGCAGAGAGTGAAGAAAGATGGGAGGGAGGAGAATCGAATGAATGGGGTAAGGGGGTGACAGACACAGAACCCAAGAGGAACAGGAGGCAGAACAGCAGAAACAGACTGAGGGAGAGAGGCTGACAGCCAGGGAAATGGAGAGAAACACTATGGTGGGAAACATCAGAAACAGATGGATGAGGGGGACGATTAGAACAGGGATGGCCACAGACCCCAGTGCTGCAGAGGCCAGGATTCTGGGCAGATTCTTGCCCTGGGCCCTGAAAACGGGGCTGAGACCTGTGGGTAGGAGGGACTGGGCAGATTTAACTGTTTTCTGAGGGTCAGAGCCACCCTACAGGAACAGGCAGCCAGGGGAGACTCAGAGATACTGGGTTTGAGGGTGGTGGGGAAGCCAAGCCCACCTGAGGGAGGGCTACTGAGAAGAGCACTCTGGGAGAGAGGTGAGATCTGGGGTCTGGAAGACCACCAGGGATGCCCACATCTGGCATGTCCAGCTTGTGCACAGACAGCCACACATAGTCTACATCCTGGCTCCTGTGTGCAGGCCACTTGGCTGTGGCATCCTACACGCCGACTCCCAAACACGCCCAGTCATGCATTCAGGAGGCTGTGTATACCTGTGTGACCATGGACACCAATGGGCAGGGATGTATGAACTCTGCCCAGGCATAGTTGTGCACAGGCCCCAGGCCACCGGTGCTCGGGGGCCAGAATGTACATGGCTGACCATGCACGCATGAGTACATGTGCTGATACAGGGCTGATTGCGCACACATGCTCAGATGCATGTGCAGGTACTCCAGTCACGTGACCTCAGTCCCCTGCACGTTTCCCTGCGTGTCTGAATGTACACACATACGCTTGCACTTGTGCGCTCATGGCTCCCTACAAGCATGATCATGGACATGTGTCTGCTCAGACATGCTCATCCTGCACCCAGGCCCCAGCTTCATGCATAGACCCCTGACCCCTTACGCACCCTGTCTCTGTGCAGGCGGCGAGTACTTCAGTGACGAGCAGATGCGGTTCCGGGCCCCACTGCTATACGAGCAGTACATCGGGCAATACCTAACCCAGGAGGAGCTTAGTGCCCGCACCCCAACCCACCAGCCGCCCAAGCCCGGCGCCCTCGGCACACCTGCCTGCCCGCTCTCCGACCTGCTGCTCCAGTCCTACCAGGAGCGGGAGCTGCAGCAGCGGCTGCTCCAGCAGCAGGAGGAGGAGGAGGCCTGCCTGGAGGAGGAGGAAGAGGAGGACG
This sequence comes from Vulpes vulpes, assembly GCF_048418805.1. Lineage (NCBI taxonomy): Eukaryota > Metazoa > Chordata > Mammalia > Carnivora > Canidae > Vulpes > Vulpes vulpes. Next base: position 10,092,789 of record NC_132780.1, read on the forward strand.
ACAGTGATGAGGAAGGTGAGGGACAGTCCCAGGGAGCCTCCCAGGCTGGGCCTCTGACCTACAGGAGCAGACCTCACGTCCCTCTCCTCCCTGGATGGCCTGAGTGCCCAGACTATTCCCAATCCTTCCAGCATCTCTGTTCCCCACTCCCCAAAGGCACCCAGTAATCACTCACCTCTAGGCCATTGTTCATGCTGTTCCCTCTGCCGGGAATGGCTTCCCTTTACCACACTCCAGGTACCAGGTCCTGACCCTGTTCTGCAGCCTCCAGAGCACTGTACTGTCATTGTGTCTGGCATGGACGCCAGGAGGGCCGGGCTGGGGCTGTCTTGGTCACCACTGTATTCCTAGTGCCACCAGGACAGAGGAGGCGGCTCCCAGGGTCTGAGTGTTCAGCACCTCCCCAAGTGGCCTGCTCACATCACCCCCACTGTGGGTGTCCACCCCTACAGACCAGAGCCCCAGCAAAGACTCAGAAGCCTGGGTGCCTGACTCAGAAGAACGGCTGATCCTGCGGGAAGAGTTCACCAGCCGGATGCACCAGCGCTTCCTGGACGGCAAGGACGGGGACTTTGACTACAGGTGACTGGGGCCCCACTCCCCTTCCCCCAGCCTGGCACCCCACAGCCCTCACTCTGCTCAGATGGCATGAGGGTTTCACATCAACCAGAGATTGGTGGGTGTCCTTGGTTGAGCTTTGTCCATCTCTGAATCTCCGTCCCCTCACCTGATGAAGGGACTAAGCAGGGCTGACGATCAGCTCAAACTGGATAAAACATTGAAATATTTCCATTCAGGTGAGTGGTGGTGGCCTTGTAGGATGCCACCACCCCAGGCCTCCCCAGGTGTCTCCCAGGCACCCCAGCTTCTTCCTCAGACTTCCCTGTGCCCAGGAAATAACCCCTGGCAGTCAATGCCTGGCACAGGGGGTACTTTGGGGGCTGCCCCCACAGTGCTGCTCGTTGACATCCCCATTGTAACCCCATGGCAAGACACACAGCCACTGCTTTGGAAAGGATTCTTGCCATCAGTGAAAAGGACACAGGAGCAAAGTATCCAAGATAAATGGTTTTGACAAGTGAGGCAGTCTCGCCTTGTGGGTGTGCCAGCCAAGGGCCGGCTTCAGACCCAGCCCCAGCAACACACGAACAAGTGGAGCCTCACCGGCTGATTGGGGAGCGCCATTGCCACGGCCCCCGGGAGCATCGCGAGCCTGATCTAGGGCTACCCCCACCCCACCACCCAGCTCTAGAGGCAAGGCTGGTTGATCCACTGCCAGCTGTGGTAGAGCCTCTGTGCTTGAGTTCCCACACAAAGCGGGGCACAGAGTTCCTGGGCCGTGGGGAGCCCTCAGAGAGCCAGGTGCCCATGAGGAAACTGGGTATGACGTAAGGGAGAAGAGTGAGTGGTGAGCAAAGCCCGTCCCCTTGGAAGGGCCACTGCTGGGCAGCAGGGCCAGTGGGTCCCTCATCTGCATTCAGCTGCTGTGTGCTGAGTACCTGCCGTTTCCAGACTCGCGGGCTAAAGCAGTGAACAAAACCAACAAAAGGGTTCCCTGCCCTGAAGAGAGTCCCACTCTAGTGAGGAAGCAAAAGAAGTATTTAGCATCTAGTACTGATGGGCCCGTAAAAAAAATGAAGGCAGGGTCCAGGGGCGGGGGGTTGGGAGTAGGGATGAATGGCCAGGGAAGGCTCTCCAAGCAGGTGATGCTTCAGCACAGACTTACATGATGTGAGGGGTAAGCAACATAAATATCTGGGGTGAGAATGTTCCTGGCAGGGAGAACAGCAGGTGCAAGGGCCCCGAGGTAACTCGGAGGAACAGCAAGGTGGCCTAGGTGGCTGGAGCAGTCCACGAGGGGCGAGGTAGGTGGTCTCATCAGAGGTTGCAGGACCAGATTAGACAGCTTTCTGCACCCATGCAAGTGTGGTGGAAGTCATGGAAGGGTTTGGTGTCGAGCCAAGGGTCCTCGACAATTCAGGATCACTGGTCACCTTAGGGTAGACATTTCTCAGCACTGTTGGCCTATTGGGCCAGATGATTCTTCATGTGGAGCATCATCCTGTGCACAGTAGGGTGCTGAGTGGCTTCCCTGGTGTCGAGTCCCCACATGCCAGTAGGAGCCCCCTAGCTGTGACAACCAAAGTGTCTCCAGTTATCCCCAAACGTCCCCAGAGGGGAGAATCTTCCTGGTTGAGAACCACTCGGGAGTGTGAGTCCTCCTGTAACCACATCTTCCAGCTTTTTGAGAGAAACCAGAAGTTTTTTGTTTAAGATTTTACGCATTTATTCATGAGAGACACAGAGAGAGAAAGAGACAGAGACACAGGCAGAGGGAGAAGCAGGCTCCACGCAGGGAACCCGATGTGGGACTCGATCCGGGGACTCCAGGATCACACCCTGGGCCGAAGGCAGACGCTTAACCCCCAAGCCACCCAGGCGTCCCAGAAGCCAGAAGTTTTTATGTAAAATCTCTGCTTTGGAAAATGTTGCCTTTTGTTTGAAGCTCTGAGAGACTCTGTGCCACCCCTCCAGGGGTCAGCTCTCATTTACAGCTGCCAGCATATGGCCTTTGATCTTGGGGGCCCACAGAGCCAGCCCCTGACAGCCCCCTCCCTCTGCAGCACCGTGGACGACAACCCCGACTTTGACAACCTGGACATCGTGGCACGGGATGAGGAGGAGAGGTACTTCGATGAGGAGGAGCCTGAGGACGCACCCAGCCCAGAGCTGGACGGGGACTGATGGCCTGGCCACCTGCCCCACCCACGACTCCCTCTAGGGCACAGCCTCGCTGGCTCTGGTGCCATCCCAGCTGACTCCCTGCCCCTCTGTGTGTGGGGTTCCCTGCTTCCCCCCCTTCCCACCCACCCCCCGCCCTCCAACGCCCACTCCGCCTGTGTCTCACTGTCTCTCTGGCTCACTCGCTTTTTCTTCCTGCTTTTCTCTTGCTTTCTGCATCCCTTCCTCCCTCTGCACCTGTCTTTCCTCTCTGCCTTTCTCTCTGTCCCCTTCCCTGTGCCTCTCTCCCCACGACAGGGCCCAGGCCGAACATCCTCCCCTTGAGCGAGGCCAGTGGGCCCCTTGAAGCTGTAGGCCTCGTGAGGCCAGGTGGATGGAAGTGCCCAGTGCAGGGTCTGGGTCTGCCCCCAACCTCTCCCCTGAGCCTCTGTTTCTCCACCTCTGCACTGCGGCTCTTGCCTCCTTGCCTCTGTTCCATCCTGTCTCCTTCAGCCTCGCTCCGGGGCTCTGGCTCTTCCTACCTGTACGCTCCCATCTCTCGTGCTCCACGCCGCCTCTGGCCCTCTGTCTGCCTCTCAGCCTTTCTGTCTCTGGTTTCCATGTGGTCCCCCCAGAGCCCTGACTGCAGAGGAAGGTGGCTACCAGCAGTCACCTCTCCGCCAGGACCCCGGCTTGGGAGGAGGATGCAGGGGCATCACTGGGGCCACGAGCCTGCCAGCTTGGGTGTGGCGGGAGAGGGCAGGGGGCTCTCCCCTGTCAGCCCCACACCCCCGTCTGCTGGCCACAATGTTCCCTTCCTTCATTTCCTCCGCCTCCTTCTCCCTCTCCTGTTTACACTCCCTGAATACGCACAGGCTGTTATCATGGGTCCTGAGTCATCCCACACACAGCCTGCCCCAGCATCCCTGCCCCCAGCTGGCCACAGGGCCCGCCCCACAGAGCCCCCTGCCGCCCCGGGCTAATGGGAGCCAGATGGCCTCCCGGTGACTCAGCCACTGGCCTGTGGGAACCCAGGCGTCCCGCCTTCCCATGCCCCGACACCCGGCTCCTGCTACCCCAGCAGACACACATGTGGAGACAGGGTCAGCTTCTTGTGTGGGGGTGGGCGGCACAGGCCACAGGTCAGAGAGGCGGGGCCTGGGGACCCTTTGCTCCTGGAAGCCAGAATGGTGGCACCTCACCATAGCCAAGCCCACAGGACCCTCAAGACCACTTCAGGCAGGCAGCCCAGCGTAAGGGGAAGACCCCGAGGCCTCCTGGGGCCACAGCTCTTGACCCTTGGGCGTCAGCTCTGCCCTCTGGGTCAAGCAGGACTAGAGCCAGACACAGAAAGTGAGAGCTGGCCTAGAGGCCGAGGGACATTCACATGGAGAGACTTAAGTATGGAAGCATCCAGTGACTGAACAGCCCTGTCCTTTGCCGGGCCCGGCGCCACACTTCCTCCTCCAAGCAGCCCTGTGAACCGGGGACTCCCCTCCATTTCATAGGTGAGTCAGGGGAGGCCAGCAGGGAGATGTCACTTGGTGAAGGCCGCCCGGCCAGTGGAGATGGAACACTGGGTCTAGGACCTCACAGGTGCTGGAGACCATTGTCGTAGGCTGCGTGTCAGGAAGACCAAGGAGGAGCTGGCTGTCAGGACACCAGCCGCTAAGCTTCGCCCCCTCCCCACGCGCTTGGCACCGCCCCACAAGGGCTCGGAACCGCCTGGATGGCGTGTAAGTCGGCACCTGGACCCGAACCATCACGGCGCCCCTGCGCCCCACGTACCGCCGCGTCGCTGCCCCGGCTCCCAGAGAAGCGCAGCGTCGGCCGCCGGCCCGGCTTGCCCCTGGGGTATGTGTGTGCCCGCAGCCCCGGAGAGTTTGCTAACACAGGAGCAGCCCTCCGTGATGTGTGCGGGTTTCGTCCGTCTGTCATTCGGTCATTGATGCTGTTTGTGATATGCTTTGCCGGACGTAGATTCGTTACATAATAAAGTGATGAGGGACAACAGCAGCTGAGTCAGAATTAGGGTTAGTCAGATGGCGGAGACGGGAGCGTTGGCCGCTGAGACAGAGGTGGGGCCAGTGGAGAGGGCCTGTGGGAGACACACCCCCGACACAGCCCGCTGCGACCTGGAGGTGCCCCGGGGGGCGCCTGGCCCTCCGCCCCCAGCCCTGGGTCGGGGTGGACGGAGAGGCTGAGTCAGGGAGGGAGAGCCCCTCCGTGGGCATCCGGCCCCCACCCCGTCTCCTGTGTGTCCTGGCTGGCCCTGCCGGCCGCCACCCGCACCCCTGCCTGACCCCCCTGCATCTCCTGCCTTCTCATCCTGTCCCTCCCACCGCTGCCCCCCTCCCCTCCCTCCTCAGCCCCTTGGGGCTCCCCGGCAGCTCTGATCTCGCATCATTTCCCACCTCCCCTCTAGCCCTCTACTCTCCGCACCCCTCCCCGTCAGTCCTGCCCAAGAAGCCGCCACTCTTCTGGCTTCCCTCCCGTTCAGCCCTCCACACGCGTCTCTGCACCTCGCAGACCAAGCCTGTGCCTTCTTACCAGAGGCTCCACCCCCTTTTCTCCCTCTCCCTGGGGTCCCCGGCCTGCCCCCTCACCCCTGGCGGCTAGTCCCTCTTCCCAGACCCTGGGAAGCCCAGTGAGGATGTTCAGGTCAGAGGGTCACTGGTGGCCCCTGGGAGCCCAGGATGAGGGGTCGTCGCCACACCCCCATCCAGAAAGGGGGCGGGAAGGGGCAGTGAGGCTGTGGCCTGTCTGGCCAGAAGGAAGTGTCTGCGCTGTGGCCTGGTCACCCCCGCCCCCAGGACCTGCTGGGCTGCCGCCGCCCCCAGGCTGGGGCCGAGTAAACACAGCCGCCGGCAGCTGGGATATTTATACCAAGGTCCGGGCGCGGGTCCAGTGCCCACCACAGCCCCTGCCCTGCCCGCCTGCCACAGCCAGCCCCGAGCCAGCGTGGCACCAGCCGGCAAGGGGACACACCGCAGACGCAGCCTCCACTCAGCACAGAGGCCACTGGGCGTGTCGCTTGGGATGCCAACGGCTTCCCTGGGGACACACCATGCGCCCCCCCCCCCCCTTGCTCCGGCCCTGGAAACACCAGCACAAAACGCAGACCTGCAGGACACAGTGCCACCCCCCTGAAAACTCAAAACACCTCGAAGATCACATGATGCAAAATAGAGACCCACACAACAGCTCACACACCGAAGTCACCAGCCCACGTGTGGGGAGACAAAACGCAAACACCATCTGCTCCTAAAGCTGAGGATACCAGTCCCTGAATGGACAGACGGACACACACACACACACACACACACACACACGAGGAATATGACAGCAAGCATGCTGGAGACACACCCCACAGACGCAACGTGCTCCGAATACCAGTGATGCACACACTGATCCCAAACATCACCCAGAAACAAGCCGCCCACAGCACGCAGACGCTGCGAACTGCCGCACACAAGCACTGGAAAGCCAGCTCCCATAGCAAACTCCTGGAAACACCTTTCTCGCAGACGTGTAAACATGCACAGAAAACATCCGCATTTCAAGTCAAACTTCCCGCAGAATGCACGAATTTACGCCCCAAGAACAACAGCAAAGGTGCTGAGAAAAAGCTCAGACACACAGCCCGCCCCAGGAGACGACCCACTCCTGCACACAGACTTGCTGAGACACACAGTGTCATGTCACAGAGCCCAGAGAGAACACCAGCTTCTAGACCGAAACACAAAACTCGGACCCACGGAGGGGACACGTGCTGGGGACACACTCTGACAGTACCTGCCCACACTCAGCACAGCTGGAGGGCATCTCAGGGTGGTTAGAAACCCCCATGCTAGACACAAAACTCAGAGCACAAAGCTTGCGCGTGCGCGCACACACACACACACACACACACACACAGGGGTCCTGAACGTGTTCAAATATATATTAGAAACACAAGATACCAATCAGGTTTGGAGCAAGGGGCTTTAAAAAAAAAAAAAAAAAGGAAGGGGCTTTCTCTCACCCCCCTCCCCCACCCTTGCTCCCCCCACTCCGTCCAGATGACCTAGCTCCCAGGCCTCTAGGGGAGGGGGCAGGAAGGCCTGAGCTGGCCTCCCCGCCCGCTTCCTGCCCCCGTGGGGGCCGGACGGGAAGCTGGGGCTCCGGCCGGAACCCAGGCTCCCCCCACGACTTCCCTCCCCTCCAGGGCTGCCCGCAGAAGTGGGGGAGGGGAGCGGGGCGCCCCGAACCCCCGGTCCCGCCCCGCGCTTGGCTAGGGGCCAGGACTCCCTCGTCCCAACGGCCCCCAGCGCCCCTGCGGCCGGAGGTGCCGGGTAGCAGGGCAGGGGCCGCCCGCAGGCAGTCCAGGAAGGTGCTGAGCCCGCAAGTTTCCCTTCCTGGGCGGCCTCCCCGCCAACTCAGCCAGGCCGGCAGGTGGGCGGGGTGTGTCACGAGGGCGTGGCGAGGGCTCAGGCGACCGCGGGGCGTGCCACCCCCGGTGTGCGGCCAGGACTTGTCCTCGGGCCCAGGCACGGGCTGGGCGTGCGAGGGCCGCGACCCTGGGGGTGTGTCTGGGTGTGTAGGACTGCTCCGTCTGGGACCCGGGGTGTGACAGTGTGTCTGGGTATGACGGGCCAGCTGCTGTCTGCCCGGCCTCGTGGGACTCCCCCGGCCTGAGTGTGTGGGGCCAAGAGATGTCAGACTGAGTGGGCATGACAGGCCTGCAGTCTGTGACCCTGACGTGTGTCTCTATGTGTGGTGTGTGTCTGGGTGGGACTGGGCTGTGTCAGGTTGTGTGCGCGTGCACTGTGCCTGTTTGTGAGCCTGACCCCATGGAGGATGTTTGTGTAACTGCTGGTGGGTCCGGGCAGGAGTCTCTGTTCCATTTCCTGACGGGGCTCCGATGCTGGGAGGTGCATGTCTGTGCGTGGCACTGCCTCTAAATCTGTATCCGGTGCGCACTGGTCGTGACTGTGACCCTGCCGAATGCATTTGTGCGGCTGTGTTCTGCTGTGTGCCGGGGGGGCTCCAGACTGGGCTGTGCACATGTAGTGGGTGGCATTCATGGGCTGCGTCCACCAGGTGTCAGGAGTTTTTGTGTATCCCCTGTGGCTCAGAGAGGTGAAGGTGTCTGGGGAGACTGTGGGACACTGTCCATATAACAACCTGTCCAGAGTGTGAACGCGTGTCTAGCTGTGCCGCATTTTCACAGGGCTCCAGTGGCTACGGTCTGTGTCACCACGTGCTTGCAAGTGTCTCCACACAGGAGGCTGGTGAAAATGGTAGCATGTCCTTACACAGTGACCCCCACCCAGGGTGATCCCTGGGCCAGGAGCAGAACAGGACCGGGCCCTGGGGAAGGGCAGGAGACAGTGGGAGGAACCAAAACCTGGGACACAGAGGGGAAGCTGCAGAGGCAGAGAAAGAGGAAGGAGGAAAGAATTCATGGGCAAGCCCCTGACAGATGGGAAGAGACAGGGCAGCAGATGGAGGGCCACCCTGGCTCAGGGCACTGGCATTTCCACTTGGACAAATGGTCGCCCTGCAGCTCCCCTTACCCTCATTCAGTCGAGGGACCCTCTGAACCCCGAAGTCAAATCACACTCCTCTTCTGTTCCAAACCTGATGTGGCACCCATCTCCCTTGAAGTACAAGTTCTCACAGGCCCCCAGAGGCCTGATGTGAACCGGGAAGCAGTCCCAGTGCAGGGGTTTCGGGCCTAGATCCTCAACTCAAGCTGTTTCGGTTCGAATCCTACCTCTGCCACGTGCCAGCTGTGTGACCTTAAAACGTAGCAAACCTCTCTGTGCCTCAGTATTCCCATCTGTAAAGTGGGCAGCAAAGGGTCTCTGTAGCAAGAGCTGGCAATTTTTTTCTGTAAAGGGCTAGATAATAACTATTTGTGACTGCATACAGTTTCTACTCAGCCCTAAGTGATGTACAAAGGAATGGGCATGGCTGTGCTCCAATAAAACTTTATTTACAGACATAGGCAGCAGGCCAGAATTGGCCTGCAGGTAGTAGTTTGCCAACCCCTGCTGTGCTGGGCTGTAGGGCGAACAGGGGAGCTCCTACACCCATACCTGGCAGGGGGACTATTATCACTCTCTGCCCCTTGAGCATTTATCAACTGACTCAGCTCCCAACACCCTTCCCCTTGTCCCTCCCCTCCAACCACATTGGCCTTTCCTCCTAGTGTTGCTCACTCCAACTTCATCCTCATGGCCGAGCTCTGCCTCCGCTCTTCCTACCAAGAACACACTCCCTGAGGGCTCCCTCCAGACTACCTTTTTTTTTACTTCCTTCAAGTCCCAAATGCTACCTCCTCCAAGGAGCCCTCCCTCCTCCTCTCACTCTATCCTGCTTTCCTGTCTTAGTGTCGCTTTCCATATATGTCTACTTCTCAGAAAGTAGGTTACAGGTGGGCAGGACCTATTCCCTTAATCTCTCTGGGCTCTGGCTTCCTCACCTTTACACTGAGTGTTATCTCACATAACACAGCATCTCAGAGCTTTGTTACCGTGATCAATGTGTTAATCAATTTAAAGCATTTGGAACCGAGCACTAAGTGCTCAATAAATAAATCTAGCGTCCACCGGGGAGTACTTGGGAGTTTAGGGAGTGCTCCGCAGGTGTTGGTGGGAGGAAATGAATGAGAGCTACACGAGGGGGCAGATGGAGCGGGAAGCCGGGAACGTCGGGAATGTCGGGAGGGGGACCCAGTCAGGGACCCAACGACACACAGAGACCCCAGTCCTCTCTCCACCTTTAATGGACCCCGGGGATGGGGGGGATGCCTGGGGCGCGGTGTCCTTAAATACAGCCCGGCGCAGCGGGCGGGGGCGGGGCCGGGCCTGCCGGGTGGGCGGGGCCTGCCGGGCGGGGCGGGGCCTCAGCTGCACTTGCAGGAGCGCACGATCATGTTCGACAGCTGCTCCACCTTGGGCTTGCGGCCCACGTAGTACACGATGGGCAGTGGCTCCAGCGCCTGCGGCACGCAGCACGGCGCCGCCGACGCGCCCGGGTTGTGCTGGTTGTACAGGGCCAGGACCTGCGGGCGGGGTCAGGGCCGGGGGTCGTGGGCGGGATGTCCCCACCCGCCCCCTGCCGGCCAACCCCTCCCCCCGCCTCCCTCCGTCTCATCTCGGTCGGCTGGGCGCTCAGTCTCGGCCTCTCCGCATTTGCCACCCTTGCCCGGTCTTCGGTCTCTGTCTGGCGGGCGGTCTGTGGACTCCGGCCTCTTGCTCCCCTACCGTCTCCGGCTCCCTCTCCTTCCGTCCTCCCGCCTCCCGCACGCGCCGCGTCACTCAGCCTCGGTGGAGACGAGGGTCTCCCCAGACATCCGTCTCCCGCTGCGCCTCGTCTCTACCTGCTCAGACCGTGTCTCCATCCCCTCCGATCGATTTCCCGGTCTCTCTCCACCTCTAAGCTGGCCAGTTCCCCTCTGTCTTTACCTGTTCGTCTCCCTCCACTCCCTGGGTCCCTGCTTGCTCCCCAGCCCGTGGCCAGACGCACCTTGCTGTACTGCGTGTCCAGGCTCCAAATGTAGGGGCAGGGCCCCAGGCAGAAGTTAGCGTGGTAACCCTTGGGCTCATGGATCCACTTCCAGCCCAGATCCTTGCGGAAGTCAATGTAGAGCTGCCGGACGCAGCAGTTCTTCTCCGTGGAGCTGCAGGCGGGAGGGAGGAGGTGGGGTCAGGAGGGGCTGCTGCAAGGGCGGCCGCCCCCGACCCACCCCGGGAGGACACCTCGGCTGCCCCCAGCACAGTCCCCATCTCGGTCTCCCCTGCACCGCCTGTGACAATTACGGCAATAACAGCAATAGCAACAATAAGCACTAACAGTGACAGCACTCAGGCTAGTCCAGCGCCGCGCTAAGTGCACCACAGTAAACCTTATCTCCCGCAAAGCTCAGAACAAGCCTGTAAGAAGCCAAAGGACTGTCCACATGCACTGAGTTCGATGTGAGCAACAAATGTTTGTTGATCCCGTGTGCTTGGCTGGAATCTACTAGGGACTCAGTACAAATGAAACAGAAATCCCTGCCTTCTGGGGCCACATGCTAGGGCTTGTCATGTTGCTCCTCTGAACAGGGCTCAAACACCACTCAGGGCAAATGCCCAAGTCCTCACCAGGAACCACAAGGTGCTTCCTGGTCTGCCTGGCTGATCTCAACTCCCTCCCCACTTTCCCTGACTCCAGCCACACTAGCATCCTCCCTGTTCCTCAAACACAGCCCTGTCCCAGGACCTTTGCACTTGTTCTTCCCTCTTCCTAGCTTGTTATTCTGACAGATACCCACCCTGGCTTGGTTCTGCAGTTCATTTAAACATATGCTCAGATGTCTTTTACACAGGGAACCTCTCCTAGAACACTGGATGACATGCAGCAGGTGGTCCATAAATATCCAAAATACCAATCCAAATGATCATGAATTCCACTCAGTGTAATAATGGCATTTTAGTTATGGAAGAAAATTTGACAATGTCTGTATCTGAAGTAGGGCAAATCTTTTTTTTTTTTAAGATCTTATTTTTGGGGACACCTGGGTGGCTCAGTCCAGTTGAGCATCTGCCTTTGACTCAGGTTATTATCTCAGTGTCCTGGGATCGAGCCCCACATCGGGCTCCCTGCTCAGTGGGGAGCCTGCTTCTCTCCCTTCCTCTGCTTCTCCCCACTGTGCTTTTTTTTTTCTCAAATTATAAATAAAATCTTATTTAAAGAAGATATTTAATTTTTAAGTAATCTCTACACTCAAATGTGGGGCTCGAACTCACAACCCTCAGATCAAGAGTCACATACTCTACTGACTAAGCCAGTCAGGCACCAAGTGGGACAAATCTTGATACCTGTTGAAGCTGGATGAGAATTCATGGGACTTCATTATACTATATCTTGGTTGCTTTTATCTACATTTCAAATTTTCCATAATAGAAGAAAATTTTAACCAGAATGGAAAAATAGTCTCCAATATCTAGTTTTTTTCCTCTTCCTCTATTTTCCATTTTTTAAAAAAAGATTTTATTGACTTATTCATCAGAGACACAGAGGGAAGCAGAGACATAGAGGGAGAAGCAGGCTCCTCACAGGGAGCCCAATGTGGGACTCTATCCCCAGACCAGGGTCACGCCCTGAGCCAAAGGCAGACACTCAACCCCTGAGCCACCCAGGCATCCCCCTCTATTTTCCTTCTCAAAACTTATTGCCACATGGGGCACCTAGGTGGCTCACCTGGGAGAGCATGCAACTCTTGGTCCCTGGGTTGTGAGTTCAAGCCTCACGTTGAGCTCAGAGATTAAAATATATTTTTTTAAGTATCTATTTATATAATATATTTTATACAATATATGTGTGTGTTAGGTTTTTTAAAAACACATTGGAGAATAGTGATGTATAACACTCTACTGTTCTGGACTCATAATCTCTGTCCCATGCTCAGAAGTTAAAGCCAATCCTATGCAGCTGGAGGCCCAGGCTCCTGCTTGTCTGGAAGGAACTGGGACGTTTTATGTGCTGGCTTCTGGGGCCATGGCTGAGCTGGGCAGGGACCGTGGCTAAAAAGCTTGATTCACGGGCAGCCGAGAATGCTTTATATTCCAGGTACATAACGTATGAAAGAAACACTATGCAAAGCTACAAGTGCAGTATGATCCAAATTCTGTTTTGCATAAAAGGACTGGAAGGAACTATATTCAAATGTTGACTTTTTAAGTGTGGTGGTATGATGGGTAATACCTTTCTGTATTTTCCAAATTCTTTTTTTTTTTTAAGATTTTATTTATTTATTCTTGAGAGACAGAGACAGAGAGAGAGAAGCAGAGACACAGGTAGAGGGAGAAGCAGGTTCCATGCAGGGAGCCCGATGTGGGACTCAATCCCAGGACTCCAGGATCATGCCCTCAGCTCAACTGCTGAGCCACCCAGATGTCCCTGTATTTTCCAAATTCTTAACAGTGGGTATGTGTTACTTTTAAAATAGGAAGAAAGGAAGGAAGGAAGGAAGGAAGGAAGGAAGGAAGGAAGGAAGGAAGGAAGGAAGGAAGGAAGGAAAGAGAGGGAAGAAGAGAGGAAAAAACATGCAGTGCCCTCTCCACATCCACACTACTAAAGTACTCTACAATTTGGGCAAAATAAAAAATATATGGCTATGTATAAGTGTTTCAAACAGAGACTATCTCTGGAAGGAGACACGAAGCCAAGAAAACTGGCTGCCTCCTCTTCAGAGAGGGGCGGGGGTCAGAGCTGGAGGGTCTCTGAGAATCCTTTCTAGATTTGGTCCACATTCACCTATTTACCCTTTCGAAAATTAACCAACAGAGAATGAATTATCTCCAAACCCCTTATAAGAGGCAGGCCTTATTATTATTCCCATTTGAAGGGTGAAGAAACTGAGCCCTGAAGGAGGGAGTGCTGCCTGCCCACACACAGAGGGTAAGTGGAGCTTGGGGCTGGGTTCCCACCCAGGAGCCTGAGCATGGCCATGTCAGCTCAAGCAGAGCGGGAAGAGGTGATGATACAGCATTTCCTGGGGCAAGACAAGGCCTCCACAAAAGCCACAGAACCCTGAGAAGGGAGCCAGGAAACCAAGATCCCTATGAGCTCAGCCTGGTCCCCCGCCCCCATCTGGTTGAGCCTCAGTTTCCCCATATGTCCAGAGACACAGGGGATGTTAGGTCAAGTGAGGTGCTGTTAAGGGCCAAGGAGGTTATCAGGGAGTCCATGTTTGGGTTCAGCAAGGATCCTGAGCTCCTGGGGCTCCTGGGTGGCTCAGTGGTTGAGCGTCTGCCTTTGGTTCAGGTCATGATCCCTGACGGAGGGATCAAGTCCCACATCAGGCTCCCGGCAAGGAGCCTGCTTCTCCCTCTGCCTGTGTCTCTGTCTCTCTCTCTGTGTCTCTCATGAAGAAATAAATAAAATCTTAAAAAGGGGGGGGGGATCCTGAGTTCCCAAAACCATAGGCACATATGTGTGCATTTATAGACCTATTTTTGGTGAAATTTCCTGGCTTTCAGTTTCTCAAGGGGGTCCTAAACTCAAAAAAGGGAAAGAACCCTCGTCCAGAATAATCTTTCACTTCTGGCTCAACTCCAGCTGCTGGGGGTGTTCTGAGGTCCTGAGATTTGAATAGTCTGTGACTCTTATCACCTACCTGGGACATTCTCCATGTGGGGTCCCCACAGCAGCAGATGTACCACCTGCAAACTTGTGCAAAATGCAAATTCTCTGGCCCCACCCCCAACCTAATGAACCAGAAACTGGGGGTGTGCTTGGGCTGGGGGACAGTAGGCCATACTTAACAAGTCTGCAGGTGACTCTGAGGCGCTGGGTAACCCATTTGTTCAGGGCAAGTCTGAGGCCTCTTGCAAAGCTTCTAAGTATACTCTGTGTTCAACATGGAGCTTGAACTCACAACTCTGAGATCAAGAGTCACATGCTCTACTGACTGGGCCAGCCAGCCCCCGCCCCCACCCCACCCCCGGCTTGAGAAGCTCTTGCAGAGCCTTTCTGCCATCAAGTCAGGGCTGGATAGGTAAAAGAAACCCGCTTGGGGACCCGGGACAGGCCAAAGGGCGTCACATTGTCCTTGGGTGCCGGGGAAGGGTTCAGGGAGGCTAGTTGCCACAATCTCACATCACGGCCAAATTCACTGCATCTCTGCCCCTCCCACCATCTCCTCTCCCGCTGGATGATTTCAAAGTACAGACCATCTACCATGTCATATCATCCATAAATATTTCCCCACACATCTCCAAGAAAATCAGGAATCTTTTCAAACATAACCACAATACCACATAAAAAATAATTCCCCAATTATTCCTTGATATCATCAAACATACAGAGTTCATAGTTCCCCAACTGTCTTGCAAACATTTTTTTTGTTTTCATTCGCCTGCAGAAATAAAGATCCAAGTAAGGTCTACAATTGGTTGATGTATCTATTCAGATCCTTTTAGAAATCTACAGAACTGTCTACTTTGCCCCCCAACACCTAGCTTTGCATTGCATTTGCTGAAGAAAGTGGGTCAGGTTTCCCACAATCTAACCGTTGCTGACTGCAAGCACATGGTGTTGTTTAACATGTTCCTCGGTCCCTGCGTCTCTGGAAAATTGGTAGTTGGATCTACTGCCTTGATCAGCTACAGGTTCAATTTTTTGGTCCAATTTCCTAGGTGACACTGTGACCCTACCTAAGGAGGCTCACATGGCTGGCTGCCTCCCTTTGTTAGATTTATTAATGTCACTAGCACTGAAGACCTCAATCCGTGCATTCATTCACAGGGTTGCGGGTCTGAAGGCTGGGGCTGCGCCTGGGAGCAGAACTGACTTTCCAACAGGAGAACAGCATATAAGAAAGCCCAGAGGTACCATCACAATATTAGCCAGGGGAGGGACAAGGTCAGGTTATCATTCTAATTCTGCAACACCTGAATCTGAATTTCCACATTTTAAGGAAGCCAATTTTTCAACTTTCTTAGATTGCAATATTCCAGCATCTTAGGGTTCTAACCCTCCAGCAGCATTTCCAACTTGCTAGGATTGCCACATTCCCACTCTAGGATCTTGCCATTTATGAATTCCAACATTTCATTATTGCATATACCAGCGTTCCATAATCCTGAGCCCATCACTCAAGAGGTCCAAGCTGCCACCTCCTCAGATCCCAGCCTTCTGAGATTCTAACATTCCAACACTGAGCCTCACCCCTCTAGGATCCCAATACTCTGGCTTTCTCCAACCCCAACATTTGTGGATGCTAGTATTTCAACATAGGCTTCCACCATTCTGAGCCCAATAGTCAAAGACTCCAATCTGCCAGTGAATGGCACAGGACTCCAACATGTGCGATCTTCTAATTCTGAATCCCCAAATTCTAGGAGTCCCCAACATTCTGTGAGTCCAATGTTCTCAGGTTTCAGTCAGTAATGCTGAATCCTAGTGCCCTACAGTCCCAACATTCTAGAACGCCAACCTTCCCCCCTTCCCCGAACTCCCACATGCTCCTTGTCCCTCGTTCCAACTGTCTGATTCCAACACACCGGCGAGAAAGCAAGCTGATCTCAACACTAGGGCCCCCCAGAGCACACACCATCCCACCATTCTAGAACTCGGGCTTTGTCCTCTGAGCCTTCCAGGCTGGAAGAGATGCCACCCCACAAATAGCACCAGCCAGGTGCCCTATGTGGCACACCTGGTCAGCCTAGGAGGCCAGGTCGAAGGCAGAAAGGTCACCTGAAGCAGTAGTTGGTGTCCAGGGCCCGGCGCTGCCGGGAGCTGTGCAGGTGCTGGGCCCTCTCCAGTGGGGTGGCCATGAGGAGCAGGAAGGGTCGGTTCATGCCATGAATGGTGGCCAGGTCACCTCGGCGGCTGGAACTGAACCCTGCTTTGGTTTGGAGTTGGGGGTTGTGGGGGAGACAGAGACACACACTCTCAGATGGATGAATAGGGACAGGGGTAGCGGGAGGAAGACTCTCTCTCTCTCTTACACACACAAACACACACACACACACACACACACACACACACACACACACGCTGGCATGGGGCTGGGCCAGGGAGATGGGCCTCACCGTTAATGTCTACTTGCAGTGTGTTATCTTTGCTGTCACAGGAACAGTGGGCACTGAGGCGAAAGCCTTCGACTTCCCCTGTGGGAGTGGGGAGGGGGAAGCCAGTATGAGGTGTGGCTCACCCTGATGCTGCAGGGGGCGGGGAGCAGCCCTAGGCGCAGGGGTGGGGTGGGGTCCGGGCTCCTGCCTGCCTCTTCCCCCGGCCTGCCCCCCGGCCTGCCCCCCTCTTAAGAGTTCCAGTTCTTGGCCTTGCTTCCTCCTCCTCCTCCCACTCCTCCTCCTCCTCCTCCTTCTCCTCCTCCTCTTCCTCCTCCTCTGGGTCTTAGCTCAGAGGTCACCTCCTCCAAGAGGCCCTCCAGGACACAGGCCCCTCCCCCACAGTGGCACCACTTTATTTTCTCCATAGTACTTACCCTCTCTGACACTGGCATCTGCCTATTTATTTTCCCTCACTGTTTTCAGTGGAAAGCAGGACACCTGGGGGCAGGGATTCCTGTTTTCTTGCTCCCCGCTGGGCCTAGCCCACAGTCATAAAAACAAACATCTACTGCAAGGCCCTGTTCCAGACACTCTGCGAGCATTATCTCCTTAAATCTTCACCAAAGCTCCCCATTTTACAGACACGGAAGCCAAGGCCACAGAGGGGAGATGACTCGCCCCAAGTGGGAAAAAGAGATAAGGCTGGGATGCAAACCAACAGGGCAGCTGTGGGAGAAGTTTCTTGAACGAATGAGTGAGTGATTTCCTAAGCTCCTACTAGGTGCTGGGCTCTGTCCTTGGTGCTGTAGCTTCAGCAGTGATCGAGACCAGCCCTTGTCCAGCGGCCCAGGACACTCCTCCCAGCTCCCACCTGCTCCTGAACCCCCTACTCTCAATACCTGGCCGAACCACCACTAACCCCACAAGTCTCAACACTATCCCCTTCCCCCAGAAAGCCCTCCCAGACCCCCTCGGATGGGTCCAGGCGCCTGCTCCTGACCCCCACAGCACTCAGGGCCTCCCCACCCTGACACTGCTCCTTCAGATCATTGCTGCCACCTCAGGCTTTGCTAAGACTGTCTAGGTGTCTGAAAGTGACTGTGGGCCCCCGGAGGGCAGGACCTAGAAGTGGTACCCCCAGCATCACCCCACACAGGGCCAGTCTCAGAGCAGGGACCTACTGGCACTTGTTGAGGGGAGGCATGAAAAGAGGGAGATTAGGAAAGGTGATGTGGGTGCTGTGGGCTCAGACGGGCAAGACAGACAGTCCTCTCACAGACACATCAGATGTGTCAGGCTCTCCCTGGACTCAGGTTCTGCCTTGAACGCTCCTGCCGCCCTTGTTTCCTGGGCTGGTTCCATTTATCCCTCAAATATTAGCTCCAATGTCCCATCCTCCAGGAAGCCCTCGTGACCTAAGACTGGGTTAGGCAACTCCCTTGGGCTCCCCTTCCCAGCCCTACTCAGTTTTCAGGTCTTTCCCTATTTCCCCCACCCCAACAGTGGACCAAGAGCTCCATGAGGTTAAGGCTGGGGTTATTTGGGTCACTGCTGGATCTCCGGCGTCACACAGCACAGGGCAGGTGCCCAGGAAATGCAATAAGCGTTCATCGCTCAAGTGCGAGGGTTTGGGAGGAAGGCTCTTGGCTCTTTGGCACCAACATGGGGTGGCAGCTGCTAGGCAGGGCGGCCCCCAGACAAAGAAGGGGATTGATCCCATTATAAAACAAGGGTGGGGCAAAGAAGTGGTTCTCACCTCCATGGCTCAGCCACTGCCTCACGACTCCAGTGACATCAAAAGACAGCCATTCTGGCGTGTCGCTGGGCGCCAGCAGCCGGTTGCTGAGGTAGCGCCAGGAATCGTTGCTATATTTCTGGGGGATGATAAATTGGGGCGGGGGGAGACAGTGAGTAGATGCTGCTCCACACCCCTAAATACACTGTCTGTACCCTTACTCATTCTGCTCCACCAGACAGGCCTCCAGAGAATCCCACAGACAGCCCCCCCTAGACATCCATGCTTGTGGGGCCCCTTTAGGAACCACCCACCCCCAGAGCGGCCCTGCGAGAAGAGAGAGCCCCGGGGCCAGGGGGCCAAAGCACCTGGACAGCCCAGCCTCTGCCCTGAGCCCCTGCGGCGCCCTCCCCAGGCCTGAGTCCTCTCACTGGTGAAATACCAGGCCCCTTTTGGCTTGGACAGCCTACCACGCTAAGATCGTCCTTGTACATCCTGAGGTCCACTGAGCATACAACTCTGCAAATTTAGGGGCGCCTGGGGGGGGGCTCAGTCAGTTAAGCGTCGCCTTTTTTTAAATTTTTATTTATTTATGATAGTCACACACAGAGAGAGAGAGAGAGGCAGAGACATAGGCAGAGGGAGAAGCAGGCTCCATGCACCAGGAGCCCGACGTGGGATTCAATCCCGGGTCTCCAGGATCGCGCCCTGGGCCAAAGGCAGGCGCTAAACCGCTGCACCACCCAGGGATCCCCCAAGCGTCTGCCTTCTGCTCAGGTCATGGTCCCAGGGTCCTGAGATCAGGTTCCACATCAGGCTCCCTGCTCAGCGGGGAGTCTGCTTCCCCCTCTCATCTCCACCTGTGCTCTCTCTCTCGAATAAATAAGTAAAATCTTAAAAAAAAAAAAAAAAAAAAAAGGTTCTGCAAATCTGATGCCCTGACTTCTGAAACTCTGTAACTTTCTAGGGGCTATATATTTGAAAACATTCTGGATCTTCAGGACTCCGTGGTAGCACCCCAAGAATTACACATTCAATAGGCCTGAGAAGTCCTATGTGGATGTTCTCCACACCCAGCACTCGGACATGCCCCAAAATCCAGATGCTGCAGACGCCTGACACCCACATGCAATGATCCTCTGGGGCCAGGCACATCACTCCAGGCACTGGCTGCATAGAGTGGAGTTCTCTAGACTCCAAGAAGTTAACAACAGACAAAATTCCTTTGTTGTAAGAGCCAACCACCCACCTAAACCTAACGTTCCATACGACGTGGATTCTAGGTCTCATAACCTTCTAGAGACTCCAGCCCTTCCAGACGCCCCCATCTTCCTGGAGACTCTAAACATTCTAGAACAGAACTATCCAAAGGAACTTTCTCTGATGATGGAAATGTTCTTTATCTGTGGCATCCAAAATAGCAGCCACTAACCACATGTGACTACAGAGTACTTGAAATATGGCCAGTGAGACTGACAAATTGAATTTTTTCTTTTAATTTTAGTCAACTTAAATGGCCATGTGTGGCTAGTGGCTCCCCTATTGGACAGAACGGTTTGAGAGCCTCTAACCTTTCAAGATTCCAGCCTTCTAAGTGTTTCACACCCTAGGGGGCTAGAAGTCTGAAAGTTTCAAAGAGCCCTACGATTCCATGGTATGCACACCCCTATTCTCCAGGGTCTATGTGGACCCCGGAACCCACGAGCCATCCTGCCGCCCACCTTGACCCAGTGCGCATGGCCCACCTCCAGGGCCTAGGCCCCCACCTGGTACAGCTCCACATGCTGCTCTGCTTTTAACTTGAGCCTCAGCAGGCGCAACTCTGCCCGGGAGAGCAAGACAGGCTCAGGCACTGCTTCTCGGAGCTCTGATGTGTTGAAGAGCATATATATGCTGTGCGGACTTTTCTTGACTTTCTCATAGATTTCTAGGCAGGATGAGCAAAGAGGATGGATGTCAAGGGTTGGGCAAGGGCAGGCAGCTGGCACACCCCAAGTCTACGAGCATGAGCTCCAGGGCTGACAACCCTCAGAACCTGTTTCTGACTCTTAAGCTGTGTGATCTTGGGCAAATGACTCCCCCTCTCTGGATTTGTCTCCTCTATAAAACAGGATCCTAACCATCCTTCTCTCCCATCATCTGTAGAGTACCCAGGCATCCACTTGGCACATGGCAGTGGGGGGCTGCTGTGTTTGCTCAGTCCCCCTCCCCCCAGCACTTGGAGCCTCAGATGCAAATTCAAGTGGTGCAGGATCAAGGGCATTTGGATCAGACCTTGCTTGCCTCTGCTGCCTTCCAGCTCTGTGACTTTGAGCAAGTCACATTCCTTCCCAGAGCCTCACTTCCCTGCTATTTTTTGGGAACCAGCAACCACATCAAGCTCCCTAACTTCCAGCAGGCCCCAGACCGAAGCGCTGTGTAGCTTTGGGCAAGTGAATTCTACTCTCTGAGCCTGAGCCTCATCTGTAAAACGAGGACGGACCACAGGGTTATAGTGTGACATAGGTGAGATGACACAGATAAAGCATGTAGCAGAGCCTACACATGGGGGTGGTGCGCGCTCATGTGTGTGTTAAAAAGTGCTCACCACTTGCCAGGTGCAATTTATAACTTTCCAAGCGTTAAGACATTTAAACTTCACAACCGCCTCAAGAGAAAAAGATGATCATTATACCCATTTTATAGATTGGCAACTGGGTCATTTGCCCCACGGTGACATAGGTAGGGAGCTACAGAGCTGGGATTCAAACTCAGGCGGTCTGGTCCCAAAGACTGTGCTCTTAACCCCTAGGCTCTGCTGCCTCCCTGCTATTGAGCCATTATTATTACTATTATTATTATTATGAAATCCTTCTTCCCTTCTCTTCCTCCATCAGCTAGTTAGACAAGGCAAAGTTCATTCTAGGTAGGAATGGCTTCAGGGGCAGGGGGACGGAGAAAATTAGGAAGAGTGCTCTCTAGTCTAGGAAGTTAGGGATGAGCCCGCAAGCCATGACCTTCCACTACTGGGGAATACGCTTTAGGCCTCTGCAGTGGGGGTGCAGAAATGGTGGAGACAGGATCTGAGGAGAGAGGGCGATGGAAACCCCTCCCATGGGCTCCTGCCCCTACTCCTCCCTAACTCTAGCCAGGCTAGCCCGGCCCCCACAAAGCAGCCCTATCTCGACCCAGGCCTTATTCAGCAAACCCCAAAGGAAGGGTGGCGCAGGAGCCTGGAAGGAGGTGGGGGGGGGGGGCGGGCAGAGAGGGAGGGGGAGAGAAAGGAGGGGCAGGACCCGTCAGAAGGAGGGATGGAGACGGGAGAGACTTGGAGACCCGAGGAGCAGGGCGGAGGAGAGAGAGAGAGAAAGAGGGAGGAGACAGCACCGGGGAGAGCGTGCATGGAGATGCAGGAGAGAGGAAAGGCAGAGATGGGGCAGGCACACACGGGAGAGACACGGGGTTTGGGGGCCAGATGGAGGCAGCCTGGGAGGGGAGGCGAGGATGGAAGGTGTCAGTGTTAAAGAAAGGTGAAGCGACCACGGAAGAGGTGAGGCCGAGCTGTGGGTGGGGAGGGGCGTCATCTGGTTGGAGCTGCCACCCAGGCGTAGTGGGACCCACAGGTGCACCACTCAAGACAGAGTGTGCGAACAGGGCACCCCACCCCACCAAATCTCCACGCCACGCGGGCCACCTGGGTCCCCGCGTGGGCGCCGGGGGGCGGGCCCAGCGGCAGCCCCGCCCCGCGCAGGGGTGAAGAGGGCGGGAGGCGCCGCAGCCGCGAGGGCGGGGACCCGACCTGCCCCGTCTCGCCCCAGGCTCCGCGCGCGATCCCCGCCCCCCGGGCACGGGAAGGAAAAGGAAGGGAGGACGAGGCGGCCGGACGCTGGGGTTTCCCCGGCCTCCCGGAGAGGAACTGGGAATCTGGGGTCCAGGCTCTCCCCGTTCAGCTGTGCGGGGTCCTCCTCCCCCCGCCTTCCGGGAGGGCAGGCTCCACCCTCCGCGCGTGGCACCCACGTGGGGCTCCCTCACCCCGACCCAGTCGGTTTTCTCACCCCGATCTTGCAGAGTCGCACCCACCCACTTCTCCCCCGAGGGCTCGAGTCCTCACTCAGCCCACTTCCTCCCCTCCCGCGGCGTGGGGGGCTCGCTGCTCCCCGCACGGCGCTATTTATGTCTCCTTGCACCCCCTCCCCGTCCCCCTTTCCCCTGTTTGTCTCTCTCTCTCTAAACCCCTTCCCACCGCCCAAGTGTCCTGGGGGCTCGCTCGGCTCACGTCCCTATGCCAAATACTCGGGGCACCTGGCGCGCATCCCGGGGGGCTCCGCTGCCCCCCCGCTGGGACCTCCCCCCACCCCACGACCTCGGGCCCCCTTCTTCCCCGCACTCAGCAGCCCCCCCGCCGCGTCTCTGTGGGCCCCCCCCATCCCCGCGTGTTCCCCGCGCCCGCTGCGAGTGGGGCCGCTCTTCACTTCCCCGGCACCTCGGGGCTTCGCTTCACCTAGTTTTTCTGTCCTTGAATTTTCTCGCCTCGTGACCCCTGGGCCCTGGGTCAGCTTTCCCCTCCCGACTCTCCTTTCCTTTCTCAAATGCTGGGGACTTCGCTTCTCCCAAAGCGGGCTCCCTCTCTGCAGCCCTCACCCCAGGACCCCCACCCTCTAGTGCCCGGTGGCGAGGGAAGCCCTTCTATCCTTCCACACCCCCAAACTGCTTCTCTCCCTCTAGGGGGCTGCCCCACGAGCCTGCGTGTTCTCACGGCCCTCTAGGAGCGGTCCACTAAGCCCCTATCTCCTCCTCTCCGGGCCAGATACCCGGGGGTTAGGGAGCTCAGTGCTGTCCTCTTTGAGACCCCCTCCCGCGTTCCCGGCAACCCCGGGGGTCCTCTTCCTCTAGCCGGTTTCCTCTGCCAGTAGTTCCCTCCCCGTGACCCCTGCGCTCCGGCGCCCCCTGGGGGCTCCCCTCCAGGGTCCCCGGCCCCCTGAGCTCACTGTTGGTGTTTTCCACCATTAGCACGCGGGTGACCTCCTTGGCGTAGTAGTCCGCCTCGGGCTCGGGCTCCGGCTCGGCGCTCTCCCCCGCCACCCGGTCGCGGGTGCTGTTGTAGAGGGCCAGCACGGCCTCGGGCAGCGGCCCGGGCGGCACCTCCCCCTGGCTCGGGGGGCTGGCGAGCCGCAGCTTGGACAGGATCTGGCCGCGGATGGCCTCGATGCGCTTCCGCTTCACCAGTTCCATGTCGATGGTCTTGCAGGTGGACAGTCCGGCGGCCGGCCGGCCGGGCGTCAGCACTAGTAGCCGCAGCAGCGGCAGCAGCAGCGGCAGCAGCCGCAGCCCGGAGGGCGGCATGGGGGAGGCGGCGCCCCCGGCACTGCCGAGAGCGCGAGCGGGGCTGGGGAGGGAAAAGGGAGGCCCCGCCCCTACAGGGGCTGGGGGGTCTCCCGAAGAAAGGTAGGAGGGTCGGGGTTGGGGGTGGGGTAGTTGAAGCCCTCAGCGAGAACCGAGCGGAGGTGGAGGGGAGGCTCTGATGGGCGGTTTCTCGGTATCCCAAGGAAAAAACCGAGATGGGCGAGATCTGGTACCAGAGGTGGGTGGTCCTGAGCAGGGGGGTTGAGGCAGGTCCGAGAGAGGTCCCGTCTCCCGGATCCCGGAGAAGGGTCCTTGGATGCGCGGGGGCTCAGGAGGGAGGCTGGGGGTGGGGGAGCGGCGTGCAGGGGCGTGCGCCCGAGGTCTGGGGTCAAGTCTTCGCGGGAGTCCGGGTTGGCGGCTCCTGAGGGCTGGTCCGGAATGGGGGCGCCGGGGGGGGGGCGCCGTGGAGGGGGCAGGGAGGGAGCAAGCGTCCGAGGCGGCGGTGGGGGCGGTCT
Organism: Vulpes vulpes; assembly: GCF_048418805.1. NCBI lineage: Eukaryota > Metazoa > Chordata > Mammalia > Carnivora > Canidae > Vulpes > Vulpes vulpes. The sequence continues at coordinate 10,116,629 of NC_132780.1, forward strand.
GGGGTCCCCAAGTCCTGCCTCCTGGCGGGGCAGCGCCGCGCCAATCGGTCCCCGCGCCTCCGGCTCCCAGCGGCAGCGGAAAAGTCTCAAAACTTTTTTTCCTCTTCTCCCAACCAGCTCGTCCCTCCTCCCGCTCCTCCTCCCCCTCCTCCCCGCAGTGGCGGCGGCGGCGGCGGGGGCGGCGGCGGCTCGTCTCAGACTCTGGGGCCTCGGGCTGCTCCTCGGCGGCTCCTTCCTCCGCTCCCGGCCGAGGCCGGCCCGCGGGCGGCTCCGAGCCGGGGGGTGCCCCGGAGGGGGCGTCCCCCCTGCCCCCGGCCGGGGGCCTCGCTGTCTGGCGGATCCGCGGCGGGAGGAGGGGGTGGGACGGCCCGGGGCGCGAAGGGCGGCGGCGGCGGCGGCGGCGGGGACCGGCGGCGGCGGCGGGGGGTTTTGAAGCCGCCCCGGCCCCACCCAGGAAGCGCGCGGGGCGGGGGCGGCCCCCAGGGGGAGGACATGGGGGGGCCGGGCCACCGTCCTCATCTCGCGTGGGCGGGCTCCGAGGGGGGTCCCTTAAGCCCCGGGGGGAGGGGGCGGGCACCCCGGCTCCGCCCCGCGAACGGGGTGCTGCCTCCTGGCGGCTGAGCGCGACCCTAGCGGGCCAGCGGGCGGCGTGTGCTCCCAGGGCTGCGCGGGGTCACGGAGAGAAGGAGGACCTGGCGGGCGGGCCCCATCAGGGGTTGGGGACACCGGGCACGGGGGATCCGAGAGCGGGGACCCCAGCGGACAGAGAGTGGGAAGGCTGACAGAGAGTGGACAGAGAGTGGGAAGAGGGTCCGCCGGAAGACGGGGTCCCACGGGGGGAGGGGCACAGAGGAGAGACCCCCCAAGGAGACAGGGCCCTAAGTGGGGGAACCCAGAGTGGGGAGGGGGACAGAGACTGAGGTAGAGGGTAGGGGAAGTGGGTATGTCAGAGGTGGGGGCCTGAAGGAGGGTGTCAGTGGGAGGACAGGGCACAAGGCACCTGGCCGGTGACGGAAGTCAGGAGGGCACCCACACCTGTAAGAACCGCTCTCCTTTATTGAGCATTTGCAGGGCAAACCAGCCTCCTCTCACCTGACCCCCGCCCGCCACCCCGCACACTCACTGTCCCCATTTTACAGACAAGGAAACTGGATCTGAGGGGGTGGCCACCGGGCTGGAGGTGCTAGTGGGGACAGAAGCCACTGCCGTACTGGCTGGGGTCAGACCCCACAGTGTCCAGAGCCCCCGCTTCTGACCACGGCGTCCCACCAGCCCCGTCCCGGCAGGTGGGCAGCGGTGTGGCCCGCCAGCGCAGGCAGGGTCAGCACTCCACCCCGTAGCGGTCGAAGTGGCGCAGCAGCAGCCCCAGCTCCAGGTGGACCAGGCCTCCGGCCGCCGTGTGCAGCCGGTAGCGGTCGGCGCCGCTGTAGATGGCATCCCCGTGCAGCAGCTGAGGGCCGCCACCCACGAAGGCCCGAGCCAGCTGCTCCCGCCAGCTGCCCAGGGGCCGCCACGTGGGGCAGTCCAGCCGGTGGGTGCCTGGGCTGCTGGGCACGTGGCAAAAGCCGTAGCCCGCCAGCTGGCAGCGGCCGAAGCTGTCCTGCGACCACACCTGGAGATGGAGCCGGGGCCAGCCTGCAGGGTGGGAGGGAAGGAGGAAGGACGGAGCGATGGAGGCCCCCGGCCCCCTCCCCACTGGGTTTCTGCCCCAGCCTTCTCTCTGGACTCCCATCCATGAGGCAGCCAAAGGGATCTTTCCGAATCTCTGTTCCTCCCCTTCTGAAAACCCTTCCATCGCTCCCCAGTGCCCTCATAGAAAGTCCAACCTCCGGATCTGGCCTCAAATGACCTCCCTTCTGTGGCCTCCTCTTCCGTGTCCCCCTATCAGGGCAGCGCAGTCCCCAGGTGAGCACTTTGGGCCTAGTCCCAGATACCTCCCCTCCTCCCTCACCATGGCCCACCCTGTGCTCTCTGAGCCCAGGGCCTCCCTTCTTGGCTCTCCAATGCACCTTCCACCTGGCAGCTGGAAGCATCTTTCTCCCACTTCCATAGGTTTCTCAGTGTCCTGAGAACACCATTCACGTCCTCGACCTGGTAGGCTGGAGATCTGGCCCCATTTCACCCTCCTTCCTGTGCCCCTCTGCTCTAGGCCCTATTCTAGAAGCTGGGGACACAGTGGTGAACAGAGCAGACAAAAATTCCTGACATCCTAGACAACGAATGTAGTAAATAAGCAAATTATAGGGTATGTCAGATGGTGATCACCGCTCTGGAGAAAAATAAAGCTGGGTATGGTGGGGGTGGGGATGCAGTTTTAGAAAGTGGGTGAGCAAGGGAAGCTTCACGGAGAAGGTGACATCTGAGCAAATGCTTAAAGGAGGAGAGGGAGCAGGCCATGTGGATGGACATCCAGGGAAGAACGCCCCCGAGAGGGAAGAGCTGGTGCAAAGGCCCTGAGATGGGAGCTGCCTGGTGGGGCCAGCTGGCTGGAGCCAACTGAGAGGGAGAGGGAGAGAGGAGGTGACAGACCAGATTGTGCAGGGCCTTATGATCGACAAAAAGGCTTTGGCTTTTACCCTGAGTAAGAGAGGGACCGTGGAGAGTTCTGCATAAAGAAGGAATGTGCCCCAACTTGGGTGTTCACAGGGGACAGACTCTGGGGGCAGGGTGGGAGCATGGGCAAGAGGTGAAGGTAGGCAGACCAGGGTGCCTCGGGAGAGATGTATGGGGGGGGGGATTAGGATACATTTTAAAGGCAGAGCCAAAGGGATTTTCTGACGGAGGGGGCGGGGCGGGGGGTGTTGAGGAAAGAGGAGGCAAGGATGGTGCCCACGCTGGAAGACGTGAGGTCTGCAGAGCTGAAGGGCAGCTGCCTGCCTCACAGTCCCAGCTCCTCCTGGCCCTTCTCAGCAAAGATGATCAAACCTCCCCTCCTCCAGGAAGCTCTCCCGGAACTCCCTGGCAGTCAGGCATCTCCTCTGGGCTCCCCTACCCTCTAGGATCCTCCCATCCTCGATGGGCCCACTCTGGGCCACCCCTGTCTGGGGACAGGTCTGTCTCCCCCAGGGGGATGGTGATTCCCACGAGGACAGGGCTGTGGGATGAAGGGGGGGGCTGTCTCAATCACCAACATTTCCCTGGCATCACCCAACACAGGCTGGGCACCAGGCAGACACTCGGTAAATATTATTTATATTGTTAAAATACATGGCGTGTTTACCTAGGCTATTTCCTAGAATCCACTCCTCTCCAGTGATCTAAATTTTCCACGAGGAAAGGTTTTCTGATACCCTTCCTCCCCCGCATACTGTTTCCCCCTGTGAGCAGCTGAGCTGGGCTGCAGGGCTGCAGAACAGCTCGGCTACCAGCCCTGCCTCTCTCCCTCGCAACCCCTCCCCGCTTCCTCCTGATTGAAGATTCTTGTTTGTCTCTTTGAAAGCCACCTCCCTTCTCTCCCTGGTCCCCACCTCCCCCTCGCCCCCCTCACCCCCAGAGCCCTGGCCTCTGGCCTATAGTCCTATACCCTCTAGCACCAGTCTGCAGGCCCCAGCTCAGCCTCTCCCAGGCCAGGCCTGGCCAGGAAAGGGACCCAAGGGCCTAGGGAACAGGGCTGGGACTTGGGGGCACCACTAGTCATCCCCCCACCCCCTCAGCCTGGCCCAGGGCTTGTGCTGGGGACCCACCTTGGAGGCCTTTCGTGGCGAAGTGCAGGTCGATGGGGTGGGACCAGTAGGCCATGTCCCCTACTTGGGGGGTGTCCACCTGTGTCTGGCCCTCCCGCACGCCAGACAGGAGCTTCCACGCTGCCCCTGCAGGGAGGGGTGGGAAGCAGACATCAAGAAGGGGAGGCTACTGCAGCTGGAGGACCCTGTTTCTCCCTGGCAGTGGGGGAGGCGGGGAGTCAGGAGTTACAAAGTGTGGACTCCAGAGTCAGATGTCTGGGTTCAAATCCTGGTCCTACTTCTTTCTGCCTGTGCAATCTTGGGCGAGTTACCTGTCTTTGCCTTGGTCTCCCCTTCTGTAAAATGGGTATAATAACACATCCCTCATAGTTTTGTGAAAGGATTGAATGAGCCAATACACAGAAAGCCCTCGGAACAGTGTCTGGGGCACAGTGAGGACTGGATAAGCGTTGGATGGCATTTTGTTACTCTTCTCACCCCATGTTAGAGGCCTCGTCCAAGGACTAAGATGGGGCCCAGGGTGGCCTTCAGGAGCTTGAGCACATGGTGAAAGGCACATAGTAATAGCAATCCTCCTGGGGTGACAATAATAGCAAAAGCCAGACGCTGTGCTAAGCGCTTTAGCCATGAATTCATTTAATCTGCCCTCTGGGGCTCTTAATCCCCACCCCACCCCCCAGTTTAGACTCCCCCCCCCCCCCCCCGAGCCCACAAGGCCCTGCTTGGTCTGGCCTCCTGTGCCCCCTTCCTGAACTCATCTCTCACCACTCTCCCCATCCCTCACTACCCTCTAGCCTCACTGGCCTGATTTCTGTTCCTCTTCCTCAGGGCCTTTGCACCACCTCTGGCTTCTGCCCAGAAAGCTCAGCTCCTGGATGTGCCTGGTTTTTTCCTTCAGGGATCGGCCCAAGTGTGCCACTCTCACAGAGGGGTGCCCCCCCACCCTCCTATCCGAACACTAGTCCCTATCACGTCATCTCCTCTCATTTCTTCCCATAGTGACCACTGTCAGTGATCCCTGTGCTCATTTCCTTACCTGCTTTTTTTTATTTTTTATTTTTTATTTATTTATGATAGTCACAGAGAGAGAGAGAGAGAGAGGCAGAGATACAGGCAGAGGGAGAAGCAGGCTCCATGCACCGGGAGCCTGACGTGGGATTCGATCCCGGGTCTCCAGGATCGCGCCCTGGGCCAAAGGCAGGCGCCAAACCGCTGCGCCACCCAGGGATCCCTCCTTACCTGCTTTTTAAAAAAATTTTTGTCTCCTCTACTGGGAGCCCCAGGAGAGCATGCCTCTTCTACACTGCTGGGTCCCCGGGACCTCAAACTCTGATCTTCGTACACAGAAGGTGCTCAGTAAGTGTTTGTTGGACAAATAAGTGCTCCTAGGAGGTGGGTGTTAATAGAATCGCCATTTTACAGGTAAAAAAAACAGACTCTGAGAAGGAAAGTCACTTGGCCACTTATTCCATGAACACTTAGTGAACGCCTCTGTGTGCAAGCACGGTCATCCAGGCTGGAGCACAGCAGGAACGCAGCTGCCCAACATCCTGTGGTGGTGCTGGACTCAAACTGTGATCTCGACTGCAGGTCCAAGCCCTTTATGTGGATGCCCCTGAGCTTGCTGCTGGATTAACTGTCCCCCCCCCCAACTAAGAAACCCCCTAAAATAATAAAAATCATGTCAGTTATCCCTCCCTTCTGGGCCAGGAAAGTACCAGGCTCTTCACATACGAGATTTCCCAACACCCCTCTGAAAGACAAAGATTCCCACTTTCCCACTTTACAGATGAGGAAAAATGAGACTCCAAGAGGGGGCAGCAACTGGCCAGGGTCACAGAGCAGGTGAGTGGTGGGGTCCAGACTGGAAACCAAGTCTGACTCCGTAGCCTGCATCTTATGTGCTGAGCTGCAGGAACCCCCTTTCCCTGGGAATCTCAGCCAACATCCTACCTGCCAGTGAAATTGCAAAGGGCCCAGGCCCTCCAGAGAGGATGATGGCAACAGCCACTCATTTCGTGAGCATTTACTCTACGCTAGGCAGCACACCCGAGGCTTTACTAAGAGAAGCCCATTCGGCTTTTATATAAGCCAGGCAAACACTTAACTGGGCCAGGCCCTCTTCTCAGTGCTCTTGATTTTCATTTAGTCCTCAGGACAACCTCATGATGTAAGTGCTGTTGTTATTCCCATTGTACAGATAAGGAAATCAAGGCAAAGATGAGTGCCCAAGGCCACAAAATTAAAACGCAGTTTAACTTAACACTCAGTCTGCTCTTAACCTCAACACTCTGTTGCCTCTTAGCTGCTATTAGCTTCATTTTTAGAGAAGAAAGCAGAGAGGTCAAGGCCAAAGGCCACCAATCAATAAGTGAGGGAGTTAGTATTTGAGCCTAGATCTGGTGGCCCATGGCCCTGCTTGTTACACTGGCTACTATACTGCCTCTGATGGGAAGCCCTGAAAACGGGGGCCTCTGAAGTCCCTCCTGGGCCTGTGTGAATGAAGGTGGATAGCTGATCCAAGGGGCTCCTACATCCTCACAGAGAATTATGAATACAGGAGGGTGGCCTCTTCTCTGTACAGCGGGGATGGAGGCCCACTTTACAGTCAGAACTCAATAAAGCAAAGAAAGCAGAGTAGGGGAGGGACCCAGGGCACCCCTAAGACCAAGTCCCGTGGGGTTAAGCAGCCTAGTGTTTTGAGGATTGGGAGTGTGTGTGTGTGTGGGGGGGTGTCTAGCCCCATCTTCAGGGGCTACGTGTTCAGAGATGGGTGCCAGAGCCCCCAGAGGGAAGGGATGGGAAGAACAATGTGAGAGTCACACCGTCAGAGTATGGTTGTGGCTAGGAGTCCTGGGAGCCAATGGAAGATGCGGATCAGGGACTAGGCCAGGGCAGGTCAAGGAAGAAGGGCAGAAACTCGGGGCGGGGAAATGAGCCAGGCCCGGGAATACCTGTGTGGACGCCCCACTTGCAGAAGAGGCTACTTTCCGAGAAACCGGTGGCCCCCATGATCTGCCCGATGACGTGCACCTCAGCCATGGCCCTGAGGGAAAAATAATCACAGCCCTGTGAAGTGTGTACTATCACCGCCAACTTGACAGATGAGGAAACTGAGGCCTACCAAGTAAGGCGTAGCACTAGCATTCCCGGCTAGTTTCGTCAAACTACTGAGCTTGCAGTCCTAACCACGATCCTGACCGCCTCCCCAAGAGAGCCCCGGAAAAATGAGGGGGGCGGGCCGAGAGCTGGCCGAGGAGCTGGCTTCTAACTAACTACCCGCCTCTGAGATAACTTCTTCCTTCGGCTCAGCGCGGCGGAAAACCCCGCCCCAAGACCCTGAGGCCCCGCCCACAGGCGCAAAGCCCCGCCTCTTCGCGTCCGAGCGCCGCGAGGCGCATGCGTCTTAAGTGCAGGGCCGCCTGAGCCCCGCCCCCAAGCCCGCGCATGCGTTATTCCTACCTCAGAGCACCTAACGGTTAGGTGGAGCGAAGCAGCAGCGTGGGGTGTAGTTCATGCGCCTGACCTGTCCCTCTGTCGGCGGACGCCGACTTCCTAGGCTTGGCTCGCGCCTCTCCCACGAGCTTCCTGGCAGCGAGACACCCGAGGCGCCGGTCCCTCCGAGGCTGCGCCCGCCGTCGGGCTCCCTGGTTGTTGCTGGGGCAACCACAGCCTCCTCCCCTAGCCTGGCACCCGCCTTGCGGGCCGTTAATTGGCCCGAGCAGTGAGCGGGGGCGGGGCTAAGGTGTGATGGACGTTTTCTCTCCCCTCTCTCTCCATTTTGGGAAGAGTGGCTCTCCCAGCGCGACTCGTGGTTCCGCCATGTGGGGCGTGGTCGGGCCGCTGCCATCTTGAGTGTGGCTGAGGAAGCCTGCGCGCCAACTGCTAATCCCGGCCATGCTAAGACTCTCCCAGCCGGGACAGAGATCAGACACTTGAGCCAGGAGCAAGGGGGAAGCTCCCTGAGGTCAGGGCGTGCATCCCCCCCGTCCCCCGCCTTATCATGAAAAAAAAAAATCCTTCCTCCCTCAGAGAGACTCAAGCTTGGGAGGGGGTTTTCCTTCCTTTTTTTAGAGTTTCCCTTGGCTCCCCGAGTACTGATAAATGCAACTTCCCTCTCCGGAAGGCCGCCCAGTTCGCTGTTACTGATTCTGAGCAAGGATGGGGAGCGTGGGGGAAGGGGTATGAGAAATGAGGAACCGAGGCCCCTTTATCTGCAGAAAACCTAGTTCTTGGAGGCTGGACTCCGCCAGTAACTTGTCATGTGACTCTGCCCAGCCCCAGGTCTCAGTTATCTCATCCGTGCAATGGGTGTAAGTAGTGACCGAGTCAGAGACACTGATTACCTAAGCATTGTATCCTCCACCCTCAAAATCCACTTGAACCCCTAGTCTGTCCCTATTCCTCCAGCCCAGACCAGGATTCCGAAGGAGGCTCATGTTCCTATTTCTAGCAAAATGGGACTACATGAGTAGTCACCACCTCAAAATCATAAATGGGGGGGGGGGGGTAGTTAGTTCGGTGGCTCAGTGGTTAAGCCTCTGCCTTTAGCTCAGGTCATGATCCAGGGTCCTGGGATCCAGCCCTGTTGGGCTCCCTTCCCAATAGGGAGTCTTCCTCTCCCTCTCCCTCTGCCCCTCCTCCCCAATTCATTCTCTCTCTCTCTCTCTCTCTCCTTGCAAATCAATTCTTTAAAGTTACAGGTGGGGGGGGGCAACATCTTAATAGGATAGTATTTATAGGGCAGCCTGGGTGGCTCAACGGTTGAGCCTCTGCCTTTGGCTCAGGGCATGATCCTGGGGTCCTGGGATCGAGTCCTGCCTCTTTATGTCTCTCATGAATAAACAAATAAAATATTTTAAAAAAAGAAAGAAAATGGTTCCCAGGTCAGCTACCTAGATTTAAGTCTTAGCTCTGCCCCTTCTGTGTAACCTATAGCCTCTCTGTACCTTGGTTTTCTTTTCTGCAATGTGAGGATGAACAATAGGATCCACTTTGTTGGACTGTTGTCAGGATTCGATGAATTAATGTATGAAGTTGTTTTAAACTATGCCTACAGATTTTTTCTTTTTTTTTTTTTTTAAGATTTTATTTATTTATTCATGAGAGACGCACAGAGAGAGAGGCAGAGACACAGGCAGAGGGAGAAGCAGGCTCCATGCAGGGAGCCCGAGGTGTGGGACTCGATCCCCGGACCCCAGGATCAGGCCCTGGGCTGAAGGCGGCGCTAAACTGCTGAGCTACCAGGGCTGCCCTTTTCTTTTCTTTTCTTTTCTTTTCTTTTCTTTTCTTTTCTTTTCTTTTCTTTTCTTTTCTTTTCTTTTCTTTTCTTTTTCTTTTCTTTTCTTCTTTTCTTTCTTTTCTTCTTTTCTTTTTAAGTAAGTGCTATGCCCAACTTTGAGGCTAGAGCTCACAACCCCAAAATCAAGAGAGGCATGTACTTCTGACTGAGCCAACCAGGCACCCCTGTCCACAGATTCTTTGATATGCCTTCATTCTTTCATTATTATTATTATTTTAACTTTTATTTATTTAAGTAATCTCAACACCCAACGTGGGGCTTGAACTCAATCCCAAGATCAAGAATCTCATGCTCTTCTGGCTGAGCCAGCCAGGCACCACTGATAGGCCTTCTTTCAATACACGGAAGCTGATTCCTTTCCCCCTTGATTACAGGTTGCACTTAAAACTCACTTCTAGCCAATACAGTGTGGCAGAAGTGTTGCTGTGTGACTTCCAATACCAGGTCATAAAAGGCATTGAAGCTTCCTCCTCGCTCTTTCTCTTGGGTGGTTCACTGTGAGGGAGGTCAGCCACCATGTTGTGACAGCAGAGAAGCAGCCAGTGGAAAGACCCAAGTGGGGCAGAACCGGAGCCTTCTGCCAACAACCGGCACCATGCGAGTGATCCACGTTGGAAGTAGATCTTCCAATCCCAGTGGGATCTTCAGATGACCACAGCCCTGGCCAGCATGAGACTCCTGGAATTAGAACCACCCAGCCAAGACACTGACACTGATTAGCAGAAACTATGTCAGATGATAAATGTTTGTTTTAAGCCACTAGGTTTTGGGGACTGATTTGTTATGAGGCAATAGATAACTACTACAAATTGTAATGAGTCTGGGACGGTGCCCGCCAAATAGGAAGTAACTGTTTGCTATTATTGATGGGTTTTCTTATTGGTGTGTTATTACTGAAGTGGAATATTTCACATCCCCTTTCTTTTTGCAACAATATTTTACATATCTTTTCCAAGAAGCAAACTGAATAATTAATTATTCAGTTATTATTCTGAATAATTTTTTACTTTTTAAAAAAAATTGTGATAAAAAGGCACATAAAGATTTACCATTTTAGCCATTTTTAGGTGTACAGATCAGTGGCTTTGAGTGCATTCACATAAATGTGCAACCGATCTCTAGAACTCTTGTCATCTTGCAAAATGGAAACTCTGTACCCACGAAAGAACAAAGTCCCTGGGGCAGCCCAGGTGGCTCAGTTGGTTAAGCATCTGACTTGGTTTCGGCTCAGGTCATGATCTCAGGGTCATGAGATGCAGCTCTGCATTGGGCTCCATGCTAGGCATGGAGCCTGCTTGAGATTCTCTTCCTCTTCCTCTGCCCCTCCCACCCCCCACCCCTGCTCTCTTTCTCTCCCTCTCTCCCTCTAAAAATATATAATAAATAATTTTTAAAAATGAAAAACAACATCCCAAGATTATGTTTTCTGTTGGTTGCCAGAGGGAAGGGAGATGGGCAAACTGCATGAAGGGAAGTGGGAGACAGAGGCTTTCACTTGTGGAATGAATGAGTTGGGGGTGGAAGGTGCAGAATAAGGAGTACGGTCAATGCTATTGTAATGACTCTGTAGGGTGACAGATGGTAGCCACATTTGTGGTGAACATAGCAGTTGGGTCTAGAGCATTTGGGTCACTATGTTTATACCTGAAACTAATGTAACATTGTGTGTCAACTATACTCAAAAAATGAAAAAAACAAACAAACAGGGGCCCCTGGCTGTCTCAGTTAGTGAGGCCTGTGACTCTTGACCTCGGCATCATGACTCAGAGCACCATATTGGGCTTACCCAAAAATACATAAATAGATAAATAAACAAACTACAAACAAAACCCACCACCGCCACCAACCCCCTCCTTTTCCTCCAGGTCCTGGTAACCACCATTCTACTTTCTATATTAATATCACTACCTGGTGCCTCACAGAAATAGAATGATTCAACAGTTGTCCTCAGGGTTAGTCCATATTGTCGCACATGTCAGAATTGTCTCCTTTTTGTTTCATTTATTTTATTATTATTATTATTATTATTATTATGTTATTATTTTTATTTTTATTTTTAAGCAGGCCCCAGGCCCAACATGGGGCTTGAACTTACAACCCTGAGGTCAAGAGTCTCAGGCTCTACTGACTGAGCCAGTTGGGAACCCCTGAATTTTCTTCCTTCCTAAGACTGAATACTATATACCCCATTTTCTTCATCCAGTCATCTGTGGATGGACCCTGGGGTTGCTTCCATCTTTTGGCTATGGTGAATAAGGCTGCCACAAACAGGGTGTACAAATATCTCTTCAAGATCCTGCCTTCAGTTCTTCAGGATCTTGTAGAATTGGTGGGTCATATGGTTATTCTATTTTTTTTTAAGATTTTTATTTATTTATTCATGAGGGACACACAGAGAGAGGCAGAGACACAGGCAGAGGGGGAAGAAGCAGGCTCCTTGCGGGGAGCCCAATGTGGGACTCAATCCAAGGACTCTGGGATCACACCCTGAGCCAAAGGCAAATGCTCAACCACTGAGCCACCCGGGGTCCTAGTAATTCTATTTTTAATTTTTGGAGAAACTGCCATACTATTTTCCATAGCAACTGTACATGTTGTTTTACATCTTGCTTTTTTTCACTCAGTGATACATCTTAGAAAGTTATCCATGTTCGCATGTAGAGATCCAACTCACTTTTCCCCCCAAAATAACTGTTTTGAAGTATAATCTATGTGTAGAAAAGTGCAGAAATCATAAGTGAACATCTGGATTCAATTCCATAAATGCACCTGATAAACAGAAGTCAGCTCAAGGAAAGAACATGACCTTTCCCCACAGTGCCCCAAGGGTAACTACTAACTGGACTTCTAACAACATGGATTAATTTTGCCTGTTTTTTTTTTTTTTTAAGATTTATTTATTTATTTATGATAGACATAGAGAGAGAGAGGCAGAGACACAGGCAGAGGGAGAAGCAGGCTCCATGCCGGGAGCCCGACGTGGGACTTGATCCTGGGACTCCAGGATCGCGCCCTGGGCCAAAGGCAAGCCCTAAACCGCTGAGCCACCCAGGGATCCCCAATTTTGCCTGGTTTTAAATTTTATATAAATGAAATCACACCGTATGTATTGTCAGGCGTCTTCTGTCTTTTGCGCAGCATTTCGTTTGTGAAACTCATCCACACTGTTGCACGTGGCTGTAGATTTTTCCTTCCCTTTGCTGTATAATTTCCTTTATGTGAAGATGCTACAACTTATTTACCTATCAGTTGGTGGAAATTTGTCTCGTGGTGGACATACAGTCGCATCTAGTTGGAGTGGAATTTCTGGGTCACAGGATATACACTGAGTGATAGAAGAAACAGCTCCAAGATTTGGTGGAAAACTGAGACTGGTGGGAATTCACACCCTGTCCCCCACCCCGCATCCTACAAATAGGGATTGTAGGGCTACTTTGTGCCAGGTGCTGTTCTAGGCTCTGATGAACAAAAAGGATCAAATCCCAGCCCTCCTGATCTGACCCCGATGTAGAAGAATTCAAACCACAAACAATAGAAATCTATGCTTCATGGTGACAAGCTGTATGAAACAACCGCCAGAGCAGGTTAAGGAGCTAGTGACAGGTTATCTCTCCCAGATCAAAACAATCCTGCTCCAGGTCCCCGTCGTCTACCCTCTGGTGGGTCTCCCTGCCTGTCTGCCAGAAACTCTGGCTGAGCCAAGTGCACTTGCAGACACCATCTGCTCTCCCTGGGAGTGGGGCCGGTGCCAACTCCAGCGTCTGGACTCTTGGCACAGAGCCCTGGAGCCCTGGAGCCCTGGAGCGAGGGAACTCTGGCCAGCCCCACATCCAGAGGGAAATCCTTCAGTTTGGCGGGGGCTGGTGAGATGGAGGGCCCCTGGGAAGGAGAAGCTGGTGCGAGCTGGGTGGGCTCCAGGAGGGAGAGGGTGAGGAGGGTCTCTTACTCAGGCTGATGGAGACACAAGTGGATAATGATACTCATAAGCATCATCAAACATATCCAGAGTGCCCACGTTTCCAGACTTTGGGTAAATGTGGGATGTTGGTTATCGCCCCTGATGTGAGCGCTTTATGTAAGAGGCAGGGAGTGTTGAGCCCATTTCACGGATGAAAAACTTAGGGTTCAGAGGCGATGCCATCATCCAGAGGCCACACAGCAAGCGCCTTGAAGAGCCTGGAAGGCCCCTTGGGCCTGTGTGGGTCCAAACACTGATCCCTGACCATGCCTTCTACCACCTGATCACCAGGTGGGCACCTGGGCCTCCTTTCCCTGGAAACTGCCCCGCTGCCGCTGCCCCCTCCCGTTCCCTTGGGCCAGCGAGGAACACAGCCCTGGTCGTAATCTGCCCACCCCGGCGCCGGTTGTTCACCTCGGCCAAGTGAACCCACACCTCTGGACCTCAGCCTCTTCATCTGTAACGGGGACGGCGATGCAGCTGCCCGGAAGCAGCAGCGCGATGATGACTGTGAAGCCTCTACCGCAGGGCCAGGGGTCCGGGCTTAGTCTGCACCCAGGGAACCGGGGCGAGCGCCCGCCCTCTCTGCTCCCGGGCCCCCCGCGTACCCCAGGACGGTAAACGACTGCGCCTCCTGGGCCGTCCTGGGCAGTGAGCGTGAACGTGTCCATGCACCGCGCTAAGAGCACCGCGCACCGTTAGCCGCCCTGGCTGCTATCATTACGGGCGGGGCGGAGGCGGGCCGGGCCGGGAAGGCCTGGAGGAGCGGGGCGCCCCCTCCTCCGCCCCGCAGCGCGTGGGCCTGGGCTGGGGCGGGGGCGCGCTCAGGGCCCCGCGCCTCCGAGCCCCCCGCGGGCTCCCGCACCCCTGGGCCCGCAGGGGTTGCGCGCTGGGCGCTGACGTCGGCCTTCAAGGCCCCCTCCCCGGCCGCGGCGGAGGGCGGAGCCGCAGCCCGCAGCCCCGCCCCCATCCCCGCCCCCGCGCGCTGCGGGCCTGGGGCGCCGAGCCCGGAGCCGGCCGAACGCGCAGACCCCGCGCCCCCAGGCCGGGTCCGGGGCGCGCGGGGCTCCCGGAGTTCCGTCGCCTGCGGGCCGCAGGGTCGGGGCGGCTGTCGGTGCGGGGGCCCGGGAGGTCCCGACGTACGGCCGCGGTGAGTGAGGGGCGCCGGGGGGCGGCACGGTGCTGGGGATGGGAGGCAAACCCTTGGTGAGGAGGTGCGCCCGAGCCAGGTTGGAATGAGGCGGGAGGCTTGGGGGCCCGCGGGGGGCCGTGGGGTAGCAGTATTCCTTGTGGTTGAGTGTGTACGAGTGTGGCGGGTTGGGGCTGTTATGGGGGGAATCGTGCAAAGGTGGATTCTGGTCAAACAGGAAGTGTGGGGGCGCTGGTGGGTGTGCGGGCAATCGTGTAGCGCCACGGATGTGGGTGGAGTAGGAGAGGGATGCGTGGACCGGGTGTTTGGGGCAGGTGTGCAAGGGAAGTGAGTGATGGGAACAAGGGAGGGTGTCTGGGGTGCATGTGTGGGAAGCCTGCGCTTATGTGTGCAAATAGGGGGTCTGATGCTGGGGGAGCTAGGAGTGTGCAAGGGGTCATTTGGGATGAGTGTGTAAGGAGGTTGGGGGCTCCAGAGGGGTATTTAATGGGAGCTGATGTTCAGGGTAAGTATGCAGGGACCCCTTTGGGAGATGGGTGCCTGGAGGTGGGGGTTGGGCTTGCCTGGATGAGTGTGTGTCGCGGGGTACTGGTGTATTCAGTGTGCAGACCTATAGGCACACGGGACGTGTAGTTCGTGGGGCGAGTAAGTGTGCAAGGCACGGTTTGGAATAGGTGCGCAACAGGTATGTGGTTTTTGCCTGGAAGACAGAATCCCACATTTGACTGTCGAGCCCGCCCCCCCACCGCCCCATTCTCTTCACAACTTGGCCCAGCCTCTTTCATTCCGTGGGCCTCAGTTTTCCTCTCTGTAAAACGAGTCTGAGGGTCAGTGAACTAACTAGTCTCTGCCAGGAATCTCTCCAGAGTCAGGGGTCAGAAGAAACATGAGGAGACTTTTACAACTTTCTTTTTTCCTCTTTCCTCTACCTTCAGGAAACCTCTCCGGGAGCCTCTCCCTAGCCATGGACAACCCCAGTCTTCGAGAGCTCCAACAGCCTCTGCTGGCAGGTGTGGGCTGTGGGCCCCCCATCCAGAAACCTGGTGAACCCCAGCTGGGGCCTCCCTTTCGGGAGACGGCTTTTGCGGAGTCCCTGAGGGGCTGGCAGTTCTTGCCCCCACCTGTTCCTTCTGTGAGCGCTGGTCTTGGGGAGCTAGGGCCCCCTGACCTTGAGGTAGGAGCACCAGGCTTTATGGGAGCGGGTGGGGGTGGGGGGCGGCTGGACTGGGCTGGGGGTATCTACCTCCTGCCTGGAGTCTTAATTCTTCGATGCCCAGTTGTGGTTTTTCCAGATCTATGCCTCCCCTGGTTTCTTTACCTTTTTCTAGATTTGTCACTCATCTTTCTTTCCTCACCTTGGCTATCTTCCCTCTGATTCTGGCTCCCCTGTTCTCTGTCTTTCCCTCTCTCTCTGGTCCTGATCTCTTTTCTTCAGATTACCGTGTTAATTTGTATCATTTCTTTTTCCTTGTATATAGTGTGAAGCTTGTCTTCTATTTATTTCTTTCTTTAAAAGATTTTATTTTATTTTTTAAGATTTTATTTATTTATTCAGAGAGAGAGAGAGAGAAGCAGGCTCCATGCAGGGAGCCCAACGCCGGACTCGATCCCGGGTCTCCAGGATCACAATCCAGGCTGCAGGCGGCGCTAAACCGCTACGCCACCAGGGCTGCCCAATATTTTATTTTTAAGCAATCTCTCCACCCAGCTTGGGGCTCGAACTCATGACCCTGAGATCAAGAGTTACACGCTCTACTGACTGAGCCGGCCAGACTCCCCACTTGTCTTTTATTTCTTACACTTGGTTTTCCAAGTTACTATTCCTGTAGAAGAAATCACCCCAAAACTCAGTTGCTTAAAACAGCAACAATCATTATGGCTCATGGTTTCCACGGGTCAGGAGTCTGGGAGGGCCTGGGTTGGGTGGTTCTGGCTCGGTGTCTTTCATGAGGTTGCAGTCAGCGGCTGGCTAGAGCTGAACCAGTCCAGGGCTGAAGCAGCTGGGAGCTGAGTGGGTGTCTCTCTCTTAATGTGTAGTCTTGGGGCTTCTGCATGAGGCTCCCCTTGTGGGTTGGTTTGGGCCTCCTCACAACATGGCAGCTTCAGCACAGTCCGCATCCTTCTGGGCCTCCGGCCTCCAGCACCAGTGCTTCGGCGAGGCAGAAACTACCTCACCTTCCCTGACTTATGTTTGGAAATCATGTGGCATGACTTCTACCACATTCTACCAATTATGAGTGAGTCACAGCCTGCCCGGTCTCAAGGAGAGGGGACAGAGACCTCAGCCCTTGGTGGGAAGAGTATCATCACTCACACTATAAGAAGAGCATGTGGGATGGGAGACGGTCGTGGTCATTTTTGGAAACGCGGTCTGCGTCGTGGTGGCAGTTAGCGTCACTTTGACATTGTATGTATGTGTCTGATGATTCCATTCTTTGAAGATGTTGGGGGCCTTATTATTTTTGCTCTTTAGGGTTTGTTGTGTGCCTGGTTATCTTTGGACTGTATGCTGGTCATCATGTTTGAAAAGCTATTTTCAGGAAAGATTATTTTGAGGCCTAGACGGAAGGTACACACCTTTCTCCAGAGACGGTTTGGTTTGCTTCTGTCAGCTGCCTGGGGGCACTACCAGTTAGAGATCACTTTGAATTTAGTTCATGTTTTTTTTTTTTTTAATTTTTTTTTTTTTTTATGATAGTCACAGAGACAAAGGCAGAGACATAGGCAGAGGGAGAAGCAGGCTCCATGCACCAGGAGCCCGATGTGGGATTCGAACCCGGGTCTCCAGGATCGCGCCCTGGGCCAAAGGCAGGCGCCAAACCACTGCGCCACCCAGGGATCCCCGTAGTTCACGGTTTGACTGAAAGTTTTTTTTTTTTTTTCTGGGATTGGCACTCGGCTGCAGGGCAAAAGAGGCCTTCTCTGTTCATTTGACCTCTCTGCTAACTTTGTTTTTATTTTCAGTTTTGGCCTTAATCTTGGGAGCTATTTAATACAAGATTAAAACAAAAAGCAATACCATTTTTTAAAAGATTTTATTTATTCATGAGAGACACAGAGAAAGGCAGAGACATAGGCAGAGGGAGAAGCAGGCTCCCCGCAGGAAGCCTGACGTGGGTCCTGATCCCAGGACTCCAGGATCACACCCTGGGCTGAAGGTAGATGCTTAACCACTAAGCCACCCAGGCTTCCCAAAGCAATACCATTTTTTAAAAAAAACTCTAAAATTTATCGTTTTCAGCTGGCAGGTTTGTCCTAGTAACGTGGGCCACCAGAGCTCTCTTGATCTCCAACTTTTTGCCTGTTCCTGTCCCGATTGGTGTCTACCTCCACTTTGGGGGCTTTTAGTTCTTCAATTGCAGTATCCGTGAGGGGACCTGTGAAGTCTTTGGAATTGCACATAAAACTTTGGGTGTGGGTGGGGTTCTTTGGAGACAGGGTACAGAGCTTCCCCTCAAAGGGGTCCAGGGTGTAGAAAGTTAAGAGCCAGTTTCCTGGAACACTTTCCTCTCTTGGGTGTTTCCGGGGAGGCCCTGGTATTGGTCTTTGGGGGCTATGGGGAGCAGAGCAGGGGGGCAGGGAAGGTGGGTGGTGGTGCCCACGCAGGCCCTTTATCCTACCCATAGGATGCATCATCCAGCGACAGTGATTCGGACTGCGACGGGGGCAGCCTTCTCTCCCCGCTCCTCCCCCACGACCACCTCGGCTTGGCTGTCTTCTCCATGCTCTGCTGTTTCTGGCCTGTGGGCATCGCTGCCTTCTGCCTGGCCCAGAAGGTCAGTCGTGGGTGGGGCTGGGAGCGGGCTGGATATAAGGGGAAAGTGCCTTCGGAACAAAACAGAGGTGCAATGCGAGGGTGGGGTGGGCAAAGCGGGGAGAAGGACGTACAGAAACGTGGAAGGGTAAACCGAGCGTTTCAGAGCGAAAGGCCCGAGTGGTGGTTAGGAACCTGAGCCCTAGTCCCAGGTGTGGCACACTAAGATTTTGGGGGCGAGCCACTTAACCTCCCTGTGCCTCTTTTTCGTCGTCTGTGAAATGGGAATAATCCCCACCCCTGGGTCATCGTGGGGCTCAAATGAGTTGGAGCAGGGGCACAGGGTAATAGGCGGGTACTTTTATTAGCCACCTGGGCTCCCCTGTCCCCAGCTGTCTGACCCGCAGGGGCCGCTCCCAGTCTTTGGAATCTATGAATGCGTCCGCGGGTGGGGGGGGGGGGCTGCGGGCGGCCGGGTGGGACGGGACGGGGGCTGCCTGAGTCACCCCTGCCCACGCCTCCACAGACCAACAAGGCTTGGGCCATGGGGGACGTCCAGGGCGCAGGGGCCGCCTCCCGCCGCGCCTTCCTGCTGGGGGTCCTCGCCGTCGGGCTGGGCGTGTGCACCTACGCGGCCGCCCTGGTGACCCTGGCCGCCTACCTGGCCTCCCGAGAGCCGCCCTAGCTGCCCCTGCGCCCCTGCTGCGAATCAGGGCCCGGGAGCCGGGGCGTCGGCGGGCGACGTGGAGCAGCCGGGGGGAGGCGGCGGCGAGCCCCCCCTTCCGGGCCGCGGCTGAGATTAAACTCCAGACGCTCTCGCAGCCAAAGCTGTGTGTGTGTTGTACTGGGGGTGGGGGTGAGACCGGGGAGGGGCCGTCCCCGGGGTGCTCCCCGAGGCCTCGGAGGGGAAGAGGGCTCCCCAGCTTGCAGACTGCTCTCCCCAGTGTAGCCCTGTAGCAAATAAGCGCTGGGCCCAAGGGCTTACTCCTCACCTCGGCCCAAGAGACAGCTCTTTGAGCCCCCCCTTACCCCCCCTTCTCTGCCCCTGGGAGCTTTGGGGAAGGCCGAATGGGCTCCCCCCTGAGCTCCTTCCGCAGCAAGAGGCAGAAACTCCACTCAACAGCAACAAACGGGAAGGAGCCGGAGGCAGAACTGGACTCTGGGGCTCGTGTGAACCGTCTGATCCCTCCGTCTCTTGGGCCTCCTTTCCTGTGGGTTTCCTTCTGGGAGGGGGGGTGGTGAGGATGGCCCCAGGAGCTTAGGCACCCCCGTGGGAATCACAGGGCCAGGCCAGGAGCAGACCTGAGCGCCCACTGAGCGGGCCCGGTGGGTGACCGAGTGATGGCAGGACAGGCGGTTTGGTTTTCTCACTGTTTAATGCCATTCTGGTGGATCTTCCTAGAAGAAAACGCTCTCCCACTTGGCGTTCTCCTGAGCCTCACGGAGCACAATTTCAAGCTTGAAGACTTTGATGCTTTTTCCTTCTTGGTTACTGGGGACGAAAATGACACAGGCTCCAAGGGGGCAATTGTGGGAACTGTGTGAACTAGTTCAAGCATGTGAAGCACGCAGCAGAGGGCCCGCCAGACATATAATTTTCACTGTAAACCCCCAAATGTCAGTGCCCCATGGAATCTGGTGACCATGTGGCCCAGCTGTGGGACAGTCCCTCCTCATGGGATGCTCTTGCGTTCTTGGCTCTGGCCCACTAGATACGGGGGCGGAGACCACAGCAGACCAATGTTGACTAGCCCCCTATATTTTCACACACCTTAGGGGGTGCTATACCCATGAGAGTCCATGGGCCTCGGCCACTTCTGGCTACAGATGGGGAGCTGTGGTCCTGGGTGTGCTGGTGTCTCTCGGGCTGGTCTGAACACTGAAAGGCTCTGGGGCTGGCCTCTGAGCAGAACCCCTGCTCCATCACCAACTAGCTGGTACCTCCAGCAGCTGACTGACCTGAGCTTTTTTCACGTTAAGACAGGATGCTGTGCCCATTCCCCCCCGACCCAGCTCTTCCCTCTCAGGTCCCCACCTGCTCTGCTCCAGCCACCAGAGCCACACTGGAGCCTCACCACCTTCCACAGGCCTCCTCCGGGGCTTCCCTTGGATGCCTCCATCCCCTGGGCATCCCTTTTAAAAATTCACCCTCCTCAAACCCCTCTTTCCTGCTTTATTCATAGCATTTACCACCTGATAAACACTGATATTCTTTGCCCATCACCCCACTGCTTCCTGAACCTGGGGGGGGGGTCATCATTCACCCCTGAGTCTAGCACCTGGCAGGGCCTGCACACAGCAGGTACCCCAGTATTAGACTGGTGGTTGGGGAAGGAAGGGCTTTCCCAGGTCGGAAATGCTTTCTTGGGGGCCGGGGTCCTGTGCCCCAGGCCCACGAGCTCATCCGGGCACACGGACTGAGAGGCGAGGCTAGCTGCTGGTTTATTTTCCACGGAGGTAGTGGGTGGTGGCGGTGGCTGCGGCCACGGCCACGGCGGAGGGGCGCCCTGCCCCGGCTTGTCTTAGCTCTTGGAGTAACGCCTCTGCAACGATTCCCGGTAGAAGCGGAAGACGTGTTGTGAGGCGGCCTGGGCGGCGGCCAGGCACTGCTGGAGCTGGAGGCAGAGAGAGCTGCTGCTGCCGGGGCCTCCCTGCTCCCACCCAGCGGACCCCACAGCTTGCCCTGGCCTCAGCTGGTTCCCTGAGCCCCAGACCTCCTGCCTCCCCTGCAGTGGCCTTTCTTTCTTCCCCATTTCGTGGGATCTTTCTTAGAGGGGACACAGAAAGAGGTGAGGGCTTCAGGGGTCCGATTCTGGCAGCTCCAGGAGCATGGACGGTGGGACCAGGCATCCTGACCCCTGGACAAAGCCTCAACGTGGCACAGCCCCAACTGGAGATCTAGAACTTTTGAGCCACAGGCCCTGTGGTGCCAAATCACCCTTGGGATGCCAAATCTGGGACCCCAGATCCTGACCACCACACATTCCTAGGTTCATAGGAAGCCCAGGTTGGAGGTGCTCTCGGAGACCGGAGTGCCGGAATTCTGGGGGCATGCTGAGCTGGAAGGGGAGGGCTTTCAGGTGCCTCCCCTCCTCTGCTCTCCAGACTACGGCTTCCCTTTAAAATTCCCACAAGGGTTTCTGTGCCTGCATCCAAAAGGGATGTAAAAAGGCGCTCTCCTTCAGCCTCCCGGAGTCCCGACAAGACCTCACGTCAGGAGGGAGGGATCTGGCCTCCACCCCATCTCCACACTGGTACCTCAGCAGCGGAGTAGAGCCCCTTGGTGGTGGACATTAGCAGCTTCCGTTCCACGCTGTCCAGCGCAAAGGTCAGGACGGCCCGGGCCTCCTAGAGACGAGGGGTAGGAATGCCTGGACTCTCCCCTCAAGCACAGGCTCAGCTGGTCCCCAAGAAGGGACCTGCCTTTCCCACAGCCCACACTCCCAAGTGTGTCAAGTGGAGGTGTGTACACTGCCCGTTTCCCTGGACAACGCTCTTGGCCTTTCCTTCTTCAGAAGCCCCATGCCCCCATTCCACCCACATGGTTCCAACAGGGGCAGCCGCACGGCCAGTCATCAGCTGGTACCTCTCAGCCCCCTGCTCTCCTTCCCTGCTTTGTACCACCCAGGCTGGAGGCTGGCAAACTATTTCCCAGACTCCTTTGCCAGTTAGGGGCCACCAGTAATCTGGAGGAGCGGCTGAAGGAGGGAGGACCGCATCCTGTCCTTGCTCTGACAGGAGCAGGGGCTATGGCTGTGGCAGTTCCCACAGGGCCACAGAGGCCGGAGTGGGCTCTGGACTTCAGCTGCCGGGGCGAAGCCAGGACGCCTTGTGCGCACCCAGAACCCACTGTGACTGTGTCTCCTGGCAGCACGGAGTGGGAGCACCCTACTGGCTTCTGGTCTCTGGGTATCGCCCTTCTTCCTGGTTGCTCCTTCGACTCTTCCAACACTATCATAACCGGTTCCCTCAGTGGATTCCTGTCTGAAATACCTCAGGTGGGTTCTGCTTTCCCGCCAGGATGCACCCATCACGGTACCAGGTGAGGATCTTGGAGGAACCCCCAGGGCACTGTGACCTTGAGCTGGTGAGGAAAGTCTAGAGTTCTGGAGGCTGGTCATAGCCTTGGGCCAGGGGCTGTCTAGAGAACGGAACCAAATGGAACCAACATGCAGAAGACAGCAGACACTGAGAAGCAGAACAAGGGCATCCTCAGGGTGTTTGAGGCCCTGGCTCCAGCTGGACCTCTGTTCTGAGGCCCTCTGTCCCGAAGGTCAATATGTTCCCTTTTAACTGAAGTGGGTCCGAGCTGGGGTGCTAGCACTCGCCCTGATGAACGAACCCGAACTTGCCAAATGGGACTGACATGACAAGTGTTCCGGGAAGTGAGGCCCAGGGGAGGAGTGTCTGCTTGTGGCCGTTCACCAGCCACGGCCTTCAAACTTACCTTCTCTTGTTTGGCTGTGGGATCCAGCACGAGGGTGCCATCAGAGTTCAGAGCACAGGTGACCCCACAGAAGAGGGCCCGCATGGGCACACCTGCATCCACCAATGCCATGCAGGCGGCGTTCAGGCAGCAGGCCAGGAGCTGGGTGCCACAGGGAAGGGTTAAGAAGCGTTCCCACTATAGTGGTGGCCAGAGTAGGTCTATCCCTCCATTCACCCCGCCGCTGCCGGTGGGCCCACTTCACTAACTGATCACAGGAAGGCGGCGTACGGCACAGTGGCTCGAAGTGGTTTTGGGGTCAAGTGTCCTCAGGTTCCTGACCCGCCTTTGCCACCTCTCAGCGGTGTGAGCCTGAGCAAGCGACTTATTCTCTCTGAGCCTCAATCAGGGGTCATAAGGATACTCAACAGATTTGTACCGGGCGGGGGGTAGGGGGGTAGGGGAAGAGAGAAACCTTCCACAATCGCATAGGGAGCTTGAGCAAGCGACTTATTCTCTCTGAGCCTCAATCAGGGGTCATAAGGATACTCAACAGATTTGTACTGGGCGGGGGGTAGGGGGGTAGGGGAAGAGAGAAACCTTCCACAATCGCATAGGAGTTCCTCCACACGCCCCACCCAAGCCCTCTGGAGAGGGCCTGCCATCTCCACCAGTGGCAGGGCCAGGCCTGGAGCCTGGGGATCTGGAGGCCGCCACCACCAGTTGACAGCCTGACAAGGTGACAGAGGGAGGAGCAGTCATCTTTAGGGGTGAGGTGTGGCTGTGGCACGCGCAGGCGAGCTGAGGCTGGAGCCTAACAGCCAGCCCTGCCTCAGTTTCCTCTAGTCTCTGCACCCAGCCCCATCACAGTGGCCAGGAGTCGAGCTTTAGGGTCAGTCGGTCCCATCTCTGCCACTGTCCCTGTTACCTCCCCTCTGGCCTTCAGTTTCCTGCTCTGGGAAACGGGGCCTGCTCAAAGCTGGGCCACGCAGCTGCAAGCCCCTCTAGAAATGCCCATTTCTGGCCCTCAGTCCCAACCTCTCACCGAACCACGGGGATCTACGGTCGAGCTGCTGACCCAACTCCTCTGCCCGCTCAGGACTCCCCACTCAAGGTCAGAGGTCAATGGCACAGGTTTTGTAGGCAGTCAGGCCTGGGCTTGAGTTCTGCCCCTGCCGCCTTCCAGCTGTGTGACCCTGGGTAAGTGACTTCCCCTCTCGGGGCCTGTTTCCTCACCTCAAACATGGGAACATAGGAACTCCCATCTGCCCGGGGCCTCGGGCTCTGGGAGCACATGGCTTGGGCTCAAATCCTGGCTCTGCATTATTAGACAGGAGCTGACCTTCCTGGGCCTTAGTTTCCCCATTTGGGCCATGGGGGATTATAGCGGCACCAAACTGTCGTGCCGTGAGTGACACGGATGAAGTGAGTTAACATGTGTAAGGCACTCAGACCAGTGCCCGACGCGTGGTGAGCACTCAAGCTGTGTTTGCTATTCTTCAACAAGAGGGTGCCTGTCAAGTGTTTGGAGGCCTCCTGGCTAACAGAGCAAGGGAGGCCACCACGGAGATTCTGGAGGACTTCCTGGAGGAGGAGGCCTGGGGGGAAGGATACAGAGCCAGCATCACTGACGACCTGCAGCACCACAGTGATGGAGGTGCGGGGGTGCAGCGTTCCCAATACCACTGCTTCACATGTGTTCCTGATCAGTCGCTCCCGGCTCTTCTCCGCAACGCCTGGGGAAAATCAGGGGTGGGGCGGGGCGGGGTGGGGTTGTCAGCCTCTTCCCTTCCTTCCATCTGGCTCACCTTCCTCCACACGCCCCACCCAAGCCCTCTGGAGAGGGCCTGCCATCTCCACCAGGGCTGGTGCAGGATCCTGCACGGATGACAGAGGACCCCCAGTGGGAAGGAGGCAGGGCCTGACCGGACCCACCCCGCCCCACCCCTGCCCCCTCCAGCATCCAGCAAGGGAGCCTCTTGGGGGAGGAAAACCCTGAGTTCCTCTGTCCCCTGCCGCTGCCCACTCCCGTCCTGCTGAACCCAGCCTCAGCGTAAGGGGGAGAGTAAACGGGTGGAAAAACAGGTTAGTGGAAAGAAGGGGAGATGGAGCCAGGAAAGAGGAGTAGGGAGGACAGACTAGGAGGTGGGGGACAGACAGGAGGCCGAGAGCCGGGGAAAGGCGCAAAGAGCTGAGGGTGGGGACGGCGGAGGGGAAGAAGGTGGAGCTCCTGCCGCCCATTACCAGGCAGCCCGATCTTCGGCCTCAGGATCACCTCCAGGGTGGCCTTGTTGAAGATCTCTTTGCTGACTTTCACCTCGGCTGGCCCGTACACGCCCGCCAGGACTGACGTGTCCCCTGGGGAGAGAGCAGGGCAGGTCTCATGCACACCTTGCCTTCCTGGGGCTGCAGGGGTCAGGGTGGGGGCACCAGGGCAGTGAGCTGGCGGCTGGCCCACCTTTTGCTGGAAGTGGTTCTTTGAGCACTGGCTTCACTCGCGTCTCTGCCTACGCTTCTTCATCTGGGACATGGGGATGATGGCAGCACCTAACCTTGTAGTGTCGCGAGGATTAAACGAGGTCATCCACGACAAACACTGCGGCTATGGCCCAGTGCACCACTGACTTTAGCTATTCTTAACTTTAACGGGAAGTTCTTCCCGAGGGCTAACCTTCCTCCTCCTTACTGCAGTTGGTCTCAACTCCTCACAAAGCTTCCTCCAACCTGGCTCTCTTCCCTCGGGCTCACGTCCCCAACTCTGCAGTCATCGGGACCCTTGAGAGTGAGAAATACCCAGGAGTGGTCCTGAGTGGGCACGAATGGGGTCCACGGAAGTAAGACCTGAGAAGCAAAAGCCTGGCTTCAGGGAGTGCCTGGTGGCTCAGTCGGTTGAGCATCTGCTTTTGGCTCAGGTCATGATCTCAGGGTCCTGGGATCGAGCCCCAAGTGGGCTGATCTTCTCCTTCTCCTGCTCCCCCTGCTTGTGCAAGCATGCACGCTCTCTCTTGCTGTCAAATAAATCTTCAAAAAAACCAAAACCAAACAAAAAAAGCCCCCCAAACCCCTGACTTCTGGTCCTGCCTGCTTCTTGCTAGCTCTGTAACCTTGGCTGATTGTACTCACTTCTCTGGGCCTCAGTTTTACCATCTGCAAAATGAAGAGACTGAACTACACCAGTGGCTGTTGAAGCTTTTCTTGCCATAACTCTCAATTAAAAAAATGTATTTTCTGGCACCACCCCAAATTCATGCAAATCTCCATGTGTGGACACGCAACAAAGGCCTCATAAAACGCCTCTTACCATCACTGCTCTGACACTCTAATGCTTTCTACTCTACTCTAGTTCATTTAATTTTATTTATTTACTTTTTATTTATTATTTATTAAAGATTTTATTTATTTATTCATGAGACACACAAGGGGCAGAGACAAAGGCAGAGGGAGAAGCAGGCTCCATGCAGGGAGCCCGATGTGGGACTCGATCCCGGGACTCCAGGGTCACACCCTGAGCTGAAGGCAGATGCTCAACTGCTGAGCCACCCAGGCGTCCCAACTTACTTACTTTTTTTATTTTATTTTTACATGGGGCTCAAACTCACAGCCCTGGGATCGAGAGTCGGACGCTCCTTGGACAGAGTCGGTCAAGCGCCCCTACTCTATTCCAGTTAAAAAGTACTGCCAACCGCAGCAGTGGTCCTGAACCCTGGCTGCACACTCAGAATCACCGGGGCACTTGAAAAGACGTCCAGCCCCCTCCCCCAGAGATCCTAATTCAGCTGCCGGGTGGGGCATGGGCACTGGGAGCATAAGAGCTCCCACGGGTCATTCTGACGTGCAGCTGGGCCCACAGTCTGCAGTGGGAAAAACAGCTTGAGCACAGCTTTGAAACACTGCAAACAGAATCTCTGCAGCGGTTACAGATGGAGAGGGGCCAGCCTTAGCAGGTGTGCGGTGGATTCTGGGACCCTGCCTTTTTAACAACCCCATCAGAGATTTGGAGGCCAAAGGCGGGTGGGACGTACTTTCCAGGGTCTGCCAGGGGTCCCAGAGTTTGGGAGTTTTAGAACGTGGAAGGCGTTAACCCTCCTCAGTGTTTCTGAAGTCTAAGAAACTCCAGGCATATCATTTTAGCAGAAGAGCAAAGTCTCCAGGAGGGCCTGGGAAGGTCCCCAGGGTCAGGGCACGTTTTCTGGGTTGGGGAGAAAGAGCTGCACCAGAGCTGAGGGATTCTCTTGGCTCCAGGAGAATCTGCCCTTAGAGGGGAACTTAACCACACAGGACGAGATCCACACGTTGCTCTTCATTCTTTTCTGGATGAGCTGCCCGTGGCCCCCATGAACCTAGGAGACCCTCCCTCTCATCTTCTCAGGGACATGGCCCCAGCAATTTTCTGGAGCAATTCAAGGAATTCTATATTCTTTGGATCCACATCCATCTTCAACTCCTGCCCCATTTATCTGATCCTCTCCCAGCAAAGCTCTCAAAGACAAGTCTGACTTGCTGTCTTTTTCTTCTCCTCCCTGACCCCACCACTCCACCGGAACAGCTCTTGACAGCATCACAGAGGACATAGGTCCGGACTGTCCACCGACAGGTCTGGAGGACAGATGCAGCTGGTGGGCCCTTACATCTCAAACACTTCTCTGAGCCCCTCTGAGGTCAGTGTCCTCAGGTCCTGAGGTCAGTGGTTTTTCCTCCCACCTTACTGGCTGCTTTTCTCTGGTCTTTTCCTAGCTCCTCACAGGTTAGAAAACCCTGGATTTAGTCTGTGACCTCTTCTCTTTCCACCTACGCTTGTTCTCTTGATTTCATCCAATCAATAGTGTGAAACACCATCTATAGCCAGAGAATTCCAAATTATATATTCAGGTTGAGTCTCTCTCTTTTTAAGATTTTATTTACTTATTTGACACAGAGAGAGAGAGAGAGCGAGCGAGCGAGCATGCACAAGGGGGGAGCAGCAGGGAGAGGGAGAAGCAGGCTCCCCACTGAGCATGGAGCCTGATGCTGGGCGGGATCCTAGACCCTGAGATCATCATGACCTGAGCTGAAGGCAGACGCTTAACTGACTGAGCCACCCAGGCGCCCCTGGGTCTCTCCTCCAAAATGCAGACTTCTATATCCTATTACCCTGTCCATATAGTCACTGTGATGTCCACCAGGCACTGCAAACTTAATGTTCCAAATTGAACTCCTCATCTCCCAGTACAGCTGATTTGGAAAAAAAATCTTGGTGTTATCCTTCTCCTTCTCACACTCCAACACTGAACCATCTGCAAGTTTTGTGTTTTACTTTCAACATACATACACCCAGAATCTCACCACCTCCACTGCTTCCACTCTGGTCTGAGCCACCACATCTCCCCTTCTTTCTCATATCTATACAGTCAACACTGCAGCAGAGAG
Source organism: Vulpes vulpes (assembly GCF_048418805.1). Taxonomy (NCBI): domain Eukaryota; kingdom Metazoa; phylum Chordata; class Mammalia; order Carnivora; family Canidae; genus Vulpes; species Vulpes vulpes. The sequence goes on from NC_132780.1 coordinate 10,144,308, forward strand.
ATTCTGTTAAAATATATTCAGATCATGTCAACCCTCTGAGCAAAACATGGAAGCAGTGGCCCCCAGCTCATTCATTATGCATCACATGACAAGCAATCCTCCTTAGCTCTCCCCAGCCTCCTCACTGCTCTGGCCACACAGTCTCCAGACTATTCCTCAAACACACCAGACAAATCCTTGCCTCAGGGCCTCTGCCCCTGCAGTTCTTCATCCTAGGTATGCTTTTCCTCCTGGTTATCTTCAAGGTTTGCTTCCTTACCTTTAGGTCTTTATTCAAATGTTATCATCTCATCAAGGCCTTTCCTGACTATCCAGTTAAGATCGCAACCCTCTCTGGCACACCCTATTTCCTTTCCCTACTATAATTTTTCTCCATAGCATCTTCCTACATATTTTTTTAAAAAGATTTTATTTATTTATTCATGAGAGACACATACACACACACAGAGAGCCAGAGACACAGGCAGAGGGAGAAGCAGGCTCCATGGGGGAGCCCGACGTGGGACTCGATCCTGGGACTCCAGGATTGCGCCCTGGGCCAAAGGCAGGCGCCAAACCACTAAACCGCTGAGCCACCCAGGCTGCCCTCCTACGTATTTTTTTTTTTAAGATTTTTAAATTTTTTTTTATTTATTCATGATAGAGAGAGAGAGGCAGAGACACAGGCAGAGGGAGAAGCAGGCTCCATGGGGGAGCCCGACGCGGGACTCGATCCTGGGACTCCAGGATCGCACCCCGGGGCCAAAGGCAGGCGCCAAACCACCGAGCCACCCAGGGATCCCCTTCCTACATATTTTACTTATCTTTTGTCTGTCTCCTAGACTAGAACATAAACTGTTAAGTCACGGCTTTAAAAAATTTTTTTTAAGATTTATTTATTTATTCATGAAAGACAGAGAGAGAGAGAGAGAGAGAGAGAGAGAAAGGCAGACAGAGAAGCAGGCTCCATGCAGGGAGCCGGAAGTGGGACTCCACGAGTCCAGGATCACGCCCTGGGCCAAAGGCAGGCGCCAAACAGCTGAGCCACCCGGGCATCCCTTTAAAATGTATTTTATCCACGTATTCCCAGGGCCTAGGACAGTGCTTAATGCGAATACACATGTGTTCAATGAAGGAATGAATGAAAACAGGTTTTGTACCTGGGTAGAAGGTAATGCCCCTAGTGAGGAGGCTGAAGCATGTATGGGGGTGATTCTTAGGCTATCTTCAGAGGAATATTCACCCGGGGCAGGGAGCTGAGATGCATTTGGTCATGGGAAGGAGATATTTTACCCAATAGGGAAAGCCTGCCCCAAACCTAGGGATATTTACACGTATGGAGAGATGTGTATTGCTGTCAAAGGGATATATACCGCACTGGTGGGGAAGAAGGGGGACAATAACTCTCAAATACTCTGAAAAGTATTTATCTGGACAAAAAGACATGCCGCAGTCCAGAGAGTAATGAAGCCGGTAGTGTTGATTTGCGGGTCTATTTACGTGACTGGGCAGGTTTGCCGCAGCCTGGCGTGCATGGACCCGGGGTGTCCGCGGGGGAGGCGGGAGACGAATTTAATCAAGGCAAATATTTACTCTGCTGAGCGCCTCTCTCCTCGGAGTATTTACCACGGTGGCGATACCGTCTCCCTTCTAGCCGGGAGCGCAGGATACGTTATTCCGGCATATCCGGGAGTATCCTCCCGGGCAAAAAGAACTGCACCACCCGTGCAGGAGGGACACTTACCAGCTAGTGGCACTCCTCTGCATGGTAACCTGTAACCTTCCAAAACAAATACGACGTGGCGAACGTGGCACAGGCAGTATTTGCCTAGGTTAAGTCCTTACCTTGCAGGAAAGAGGCAGAGCCATCCGGCCGGGACAACAGGTTCTGCTCACAAGCAAAGTGCCGGAGGCTGCAGCCCGGGCCCCGAGGGCCGGACTCTGTTCCAGACTCCGCGCAGGTCTTCGCGGCCGCCGGCAGCGTCCCCTCCATCGCCCCAGACCCCACGTGCAGCTGCGGAACCTCGCTTCCGCACAGGAGCGCGCGCGGGCGTCCAGCCTGCGTGCCCAGTGCGCACGCGCAGGTCCGGGGCGCCAGGACCCGTTCCCGCACGTGGCTCCGCGTTTACTAACAATCTGGCCCCTCCCACTCCCGCCTCGCAAGCCCATTGGAGAGTAGCGAAGAGAGGGCGGGCCTTGGCATGGACTCGTCCTACCCGAAGCCCCCGCGCCCTAAAGCCCTAAGGCTCTGGTCAGGTTGTCCTCTCCTTTGCCTGTTACAGAAACAACTAAGATGAGGTGATGAGAGTAATTTTGGCAAGCTAGATTGTTTGTTCCTCCCGTACCCGTGCCCCGGAGACTGCAGGGTGGGTCGCTGGTGGTTTCTTGGCAGGGCGGTCCTAGCATTTGAGTCAGGCTCATGAAGGGGCAGCCCCCAGCCTAGCCGAGGAGAGGGGCGGAGCTCTGAGGGGTTGTGAGCCAAGATGGCGGTGGCGGCGGCGGCAGCGAGGGTCTGGGGCTCGAGTCGAGGTTTGGGCCAGGCTGGTCTCCTGCTCCTGCGCCGGCCTTGGGCTCGGGGGCTGGCTAGATCTGTGAGTACCTGGGGAGTTTTTCCCGAGGGAGAACAGGGATGTCAACGCCGTCTTCCGACGTGGGGTCCGTGCAGGGAGTGAGCGGAGGGCTGTCACAGAAGGGACCGGGGCTGAGAGAGCTGCTCCGTGAGGACCTTCGGGAAGAACTTCCACTCCCTCAGGAGAGGAGAAGTGAGGCAGCTCCTCTGTGGGCCCGGAGAGAGGGAGACAACTTGGAGAGAGAGACGGAGTTCCGCTTTAGTTGCCACTCATGCCCACGGGGGGCCGCGTGGAGGGACACGGTAGGACGGCGAGGCATTGCCCCGCAGGCGTTGGAGACTGCGACTGCCCGAGGCTGAGGCTTCTGGGTGTGGCTCCCCCTCAGGAAGGAGAAAGAGAGATCAGGTTCTCCGACGCGGGCTTTTATAGTGCGCTGCGTTTGTTTTACTACTGTTCTTTTTTTTTTTTTTTTTGAGATTTTATTTATTCATGAGAGCCAGAGAGAGGCAGAGACACAGGCTGAGGGAGAAGCAGGCTCCCTGCAGGGAGCCTGATGGGGGACTCCATCCCAGGACCCCAGGATCAGGACCAGGGCGGAAGGCAGACGCCCAACCACTGAGCCACCTGGTCATCCCACCCACATTTCTGGGTAACACTTGAGAGATGCCTCAATTCTTATCAAAAGTGTCAGAATTCCCTTGGGTTGATGCTGCAAACTGTAAGTTCACACAGCGGAAGTCTAACTGGAAGCTCGTTCAGAGGGAGAGAGGCCTTGGGCTGCGGAAGAACCATGAACTGAAATTTCCCAGGTCAGAGAGTAGTGTTTGGGAAGGCGGGTTCCTGTCCCCCACATGCTGGACAGAGGACTGCCCCTCCGGACCTCAAACAGAGGGGCGCGTTCCCCTTTCTAAAATGCTAACTGACCGCATCCTAGGGTTGTGGTAAAAATCAAGTATGTAATGTGCTGAGAACTGGACCTGGTATTTGATACAAGCAATAGGAATGTTGGTCACTGTTGTTGAAAGTGAGGGTGGAGGGAAGGGAGAGAAACTGACCTTGGAGATCAGGAGAAGAAAGGAGGTGACCTTGGTCGGACCTGAACAGGTGAGGGCCCTTGGTGGGAAAAGCGCCAAGATTTTGTGGGGTTGGGTCTGACCCTCTGATTCCCTAATCCATTAGGGAAGGAAGATAGAATCTATGGGAAGACACTTTAGGGAGAAGAGCAGGGAAGGAGCGGGGGAGAGAGGATGGGCCAGGTTTGAGAGGAGGGAGAATAGATAGGAAAAGGAGTCCTCAAAGCAGGTGATTATGGGAGGGTTCCTGGAGCAGGCTGGGGGTGGGGTAGCCTCGTGCCTTTAGGCGGTTCTTTGTCACTTTTTTTTGGAACAATCAGATCCTGCCTGTCCAATCCCAGTCCTCCTTAGTCCATTGGCTGGGCCTGTGGGGAGGAGGTGGGCAGGACTAGGGCAGAAAGTAGGTAAAGGTCATTTGAGGCTGATTAAATGTTTCCTTCCTGGTTCCCTCTCCCTATTACTTTTCCCTCTGGACTCCCCTCTTTTTGGTGGGTGATGGGATAGGGGTTTTGGAGGGGTCTTTCAGATATCTACCTTTTATATTTTATTTTAAATTTATATATTAAAAGTTTTAAAAATATTTTATTTATTCATAGAAACAGAGAGAATGAGAGGTAGAGACACAGGCAGAGGGAGAAGCAGGCTCCATGCAGAGAGCCTGACGTGGGACTTGATCCAGGATCTCCAGGATCATGCCCTGGGCTGCAGGCGGCGCTAAACCGCTGCGCCACGGGGGCTGCCCTAAATTTATGTATTTTTTATAGTCTTTGTTTTTTGTTTTTTTTTTCTTCCCCACTTTTATTTTTCCCACTTATTTTTTGAAAAAGATTTTATTTATTTATTCATGAGAGACACAGGCAGAGGGAGAAGCAGGCTCCATGCAGGGAACTAGAGTCTTATGCTCTACCAACAGAGCCATCCAGGCACCCCTCTCCTACTTCTTTTTTCTAAGATTAAAAAGGAGACTTTTGAGTGAAGGGAAGGAGTAATGGCATTTAGTCAAAAGATTTTATTTTATTTATTTTTTTTTCTTAAATTTTTATTTATTTATGATAGTCACACAGAGAGAGAGAGAGAGAGGGGCAGAGACATAGGCAGAGGGAGAAGTAGGCTCCATACACCGGGAGCCTGACGTGGGATTCGATCCCGGGTCTCCAGGATCGCGCCCTGGGCCAAAGGCAGGCGCCAAACCGCTGCGCCACCCAGGGATCCCCTCAAAGAAGATTTTAAATAAGTATTTTAAATTTTTATTTATTTAGAGAGAGAATGAGAGAACACACGTGCACATGAGTGGGGTTGAGGGCAGAGGGAGAAGCAGACTTCCCACTGAGCAGGGAGCCTGATTTGGGGCTCCATTCCAGGACCCCAGGATTATGACTTGAGCCCAAGGCAGGGGGTCAACCACTGAGCCATCCAGGCATCCCTAATCAATTTAGGGGTTGATTATGGACCAGGATCTATCCACTGGAACATTTTGCGACGATGATGAAGTTTTGGATCTGTGCTGTCCAGTACAGTAGCCACTTAACTACACATGGCGACTGAGCTCTCAGAATGTGATTAATATGGCCCAGGAACTGACATTTTCATTTTTTCTAATTTTAATGAGTTTAAGTCGCCACAAGTAGCTGGTGGCTGCCACATTGGATGGTGCAGTTTCAGCCCATCAAGGCTGAGCCCAGAGATAGTGCTTTGGAGGAAGGTTGAGAGGCTGTGTTGTAGCTGACGGATGGGTTGTTGGTGCAGGGGGGTTGGGGGAAAGGCTGGGGCTGTCTGACTTCATCTCTGCCTGCTTACCTCTCCCCATTCATCGCTTTCTTGACTAAACACCCTGTAGCTCAGGGAGGCATTTGCCTGGTCCTTCCTCCCTCCTTCCCCCTCCAGTTGATAGCAGATGTTTTAGTGCTCAGGGAGAAGAGGAGAAAGGAAACCTAATTGTCAAGGAGTCCTGAGTCTCTCAGCCACCACCCCAGAAAGCAAGAGGGACCCCAGCCATGTCACTTCACTTCTTTGAGCTTAGCAGGGGGGATGACTGGAGTCCCTCCTCTGGGAGGGAGGGAACACCTAGAGTTCAGTCTGTGTGGATCATCAGTGATGATGTTTCTTCCACCCAGCTGTCGGAGGCAGCCTGTTGGGGACCCCAGTGCTCTAGCGCCCTGTGCATTATCTCCCAAGTGGTGGTGCCCAGTGTGTGCTGAGGCACGAATGGAGATGGTCATTACCAGTTCCTAACCATATGGGTCCATCTCCCTCTTGACTGGTGTCTGAAGGAACTAGCCTGCGTTTTTCACATCAGGAAATGCTTTATGATTTACACTGCCATTGCACACCATTATTCTATCTAATACAGCCACACTGCAAGGTGTTTTCTCCTATGATGAGTGGGGAAACCGAGGCCCAGAGAGGTGAGGTCTGAACTTGGAGTTCTGGACTCTGAAGCCCAGTTTCTCCCCATAGTACCAGGCTGCCAGGAGAAGCCATAGGGCTTTGGTTCAAGTCTTACAATATGCTGCTGAGTCTGGCCTTGGTGTGTATGAGCAGCTTCTGCCTGGGGCCTTCCGGGCTGGAGAAGCTGGGGTGGAGGGGCCAGCCTCAGTTCTCACTGTGCCCTTCCCTCCCTGAGCTTTAGCCCCACTGGTCCTTTTTCCTTCCCTTGGATAAGCTCTGTCCACCTGGAGGCCTTTGTAGGAATATGGTCCTTTAAGTGTCGGCTGAGGGCCACTTCCTCAGAGAAGCATTCCTGACCCCTTCCCCCCTACCCCGTCCCCCAATGTCCATCTGTATAATGGGGACAGCAGTAGTACCACCCTCAGAGGTGTGAAGATGAAGGGAAATGGTTCTTAGGAGGCACTTCCCATGTATCCCAAGCATTCAGTAAGGTCTCAAAAGTGGGGGGCTGCAGTTCTTCTCCGGGGATAGTAAATCTGGTGTGGTCAGAGAAAGGATGTCCTCCCTCGGGGCTTTCCACTAGCAGTGCCCCAGGCGGCGTAGTGCTGTGGAAGCCCCTGGGTCTGAGTGACCTTAGCTATCTTAGATGCAGAGGACTCAGTTCGCTGGCACATCCACAAAACTGTCCACGACTGGACCCCACCTTTCTCTCCAGGCTCCTAAGGCAGCTGTAGTCAGGCTGCCTGGCTTCATAGGCTGACATCATTCGTGATCTCCCTGCCCTTGAACGAGTCCCTTTACCTCTCTGAGACTGGGGCCATCTCTGTTCTACAGAAGTGAGGCAGTAGTGCCTGCCTCACTGGGTTCAGAGAGCACAGAAGTGTCAAGGAAGTGCTTTATGTGGCACTGAGTTAGCTCTTGTTACTAACTTGCCACAGCCTTACAGGTCCCCAGGGTCTCCCAGTATCTCTCCTCTTGCCTCGGCCTTTGTAGTTCCAGGGGACTGGCACCTTCCTCCCCTTTGTCTCTGCCTGGCTCACCCCTGCTGGTCCAGCAGGCCTCAGCAAAATTCCCCTTCTCCAGAAAGGTTTTCCTCATGTTCCTTCTGATGCTGGTAGCACAAGTTCCACCTAGAGCCCCAGTAGGTACTTTGTACCCACCTCACCCCAGGCCTGTGGAGTAGCAGTTCTCATCCTTTCCACAAGGGGACGCAGGCTCAGGGACACGCAGGGACGCTGCTGCTGGAAAGGAGACCGAGCAGGCAGTTTAGCCCTGGAGTCCGTCACCCTGCCCTGCTGCGTGGTCAACCATTTGGCTGTCGTGGCCCTGACTGTAACCTATGTGTTCAGGGTTGGTCACCTGGCTCTCACTCGCCTCCAGCCCGTTCAGGGCCTGGCCTGGTGCTATTTGGTAGCTACCTGCTTGACAGTAAGGATCATCAAATACAATACGAGCTGCCTGTGTTTGCTGAGTGTTGGTTATGTGCAGGGCTCCAGGCTGAGTGCTCTGCACACACCACCTCCTTTCGTCCCCGTCATGACCTGTGAGATTGGTGGTCATACCCCAGCTTCTGGAGGAGGAAACAGGCTCAGGGAGCTCTAGTTATGCAGTCAGGAGGCTGCAGTCTACTCTGCAGGGAGTCTTAACCTTAACCTTGGCAGCCGCACCAGAGGAAGTAGCCCCGCAGGGGGCACCTCAGTACCTGCTGGGCAGTCGGACCATCCAGAGCAGGCCTCTCTGTTTCCTGTGTGGCCAGAGGGGATTAGCAGGAAAGCTTTGTGCAGATCTCTGTAGCCTCTGCCATTGTAAGTTACTGGCCACCAGGACAAAGCCATCCCCACCCCCCACCTCAATCTGAAGAAAAAGTGGGTGGAGTCACATCCTTCCTCGTGGGCATTTTACCACCCCTCCCAAGGGGGAGCATTTCCTCAGGGCTGGCCGCTCACCCAGTGAGCACAGCGCCCCAGCGTTTCCACAGGCCCAGGAAGGAAAGGCCCCCCCCTGCACTCCCACAAGGCCTGAGGCCAATGTGGGGGTGCGCCAGGGTGCCCGGATGGCAGCTCTCCAGTCTCCGGAGGCAGGCAGAGTCCTGCCCTGACAGCCCAGTCTGTTTTCAGTCCTCTGCCTTCTGCTGGCCCCTAAGCTGCCGCCCTTGGGTTCCATGGTCTGCTGCTACACTCCGGTGTGTCCTGCTGCCAGACCTTCTCCCCAGTTCTTCCCTGTCCTCTTCCCAAAGAGCCAGTCATTTTCTGTTTCCCGTTCCTAGCCATCTGAGATTTTTATTTTCCTTTTTACCAAGTTTTGACCTCATAATATGTCCCATGCCTGTCCTGAGCCTTTTGTGTGCCTCATGTCAGGAACTTTCTGCAACAGCCCTATGCAGCCTTTCCACGGATGGGGAAATTCACAGGGACAAGGTGGTTTTTGTTGTTGTTGTTGTTTATTTGTTTTTTAAAGATTTTATTTATTCATGAGAGACACAGAGAGAGAGAGAGAGGCAGAGACACAGACACAGGCAGAGGGAGAAGCAGGCTCCATGCAGGGAGCCCAACACGAGACTCGACTCCGGGATCACGCCCCGAGCCAAAGGCACACACTCAACCGCTGACCTACCCAGGTATCCCAGGGACAAGGTGTTTTGCAGAGAACCACACAGTGAGCTAAGATCCTGGCACCCACGTCAGTTGGCCTGAGGCCAGCGAACCTAACTGTTCATTCATCTGTCCCTTCATTAATGGCCTGTCCAATGTCTGCTGTGTCAGCCGAGTTGGACCCGCTCCCTGCCTTCACTGAGCTTGTGGTCTGTGTGGGAGGCAGTCACAGACTGCAGATCCTCCAGGGGGACGGAAAGAAAAGGTCTGACAGGGTGGGTGCTCAGGAGGGGAGAGGCGTGCAGGTGGCCAGCGTTCAGCTGCTTCCCTCACAAGCGCAAGGGGAGAAGTCTGCTGCCCGTTGTCAGGCCTGGACCTGCCCTGCCATGGGGAGTGTCATTTCCTTGATTTCCTCAGAGCCACAAATGCAGATAAATGCCCCGGTGCTCATACTTCCCCCCTGGATGCTCAGATGCTCTCCTGGGCAATGAAAGGAGGGGGAGTGGGTGGCATACCTGGACACACCCGTGTGAGATCTAGCGCCTGGAGGACTGGGCCACGCTTGTTGAGCTCCTCTTGGAAGTGAAGCCTCAATCACTGGTGGCCCTGGGCAGGGAGCTGTAGATGAGCAGGCCATGACCGGGGCAGCAGTGGCAGTTGGGGTGAGGAGCAGGGCCTTGGGGTCTGAATGTGAGCCCAGCCTGAATTGGAAAGCTCAGTCCTGACTCACAAATTTTTAGCTCTGGTGCAGGTGATTTTTGCCTCCCAATATCTTGGCTTCCTCCTCAAGGGCCATCGTAGGTATTTTGTACCTCAGAAACGCTCTGAGCACTCAGTGAAGTTGTGGGTACAGAGCTCAGCTGGCAGCCAGCAAGTCCTTGATGCAGGGGAGCAGTGGCAGTGGTGAGACTTGTTGAAGGCTGCCTAGCTCCAGGGCCGAGAAATGGGGTTGGTACACATCCCATAGCACCTTGAGGCTTCTCAGTGATCTTACCCAGGGCTTTCCCAGCCAGCTGAGGAGGTGCTGTGCCCCCCACAGGGCCCCTTCAGCCACTCTCTGGGATCCGCAAGTGATATCCAGTCCCTCACTTTCTGCCTTTTGCATGTTCTGTGACCCCGGCCTCTGGGGCTCCTTCCCTGACTTCTAGCTGTCCCCGGCTCTCAGCTCTCAGGTTGCTTCTTTAGAAACTGGCTCCTTTCCGCTCTGCCATGTTCAAGGCTTCTTTCTGGCAAAGACGAATCAGCCTCAGCCATACTTGCTGGGCAGCAGTGACAGATGTCTTGCTTCTTTTAGGTCCCCAGAACACAGCACAAGGCTCGGAACAAAGCAGGTGCTTAAATATTTGTTGAAGGAGTCAGTCTGGGCCTGGAGGATGGGGGTTAGGACTGGAGTTCGGAGATCACTGAAGTGTGGAAGTTTGCCGGGGGGCCAAGGGGTAGGGCATGACAGATATTCTAGTGAAGAGGTGGGTGCAGCCCTGTGGGGGTAGAAGTGACAGTTAATACTTTCCCAAGCATTTGCTCAACTTCTAAGTCCTCTCCTGTTGTGTATGATCTCCCTTAAGCGTCACGGCAGCTCCATGAGGTGGTCTCCCTTTTACAGATGAGAAAGGAGAGACTTGGAGAGGAGAAGTCACTTTCCTATGGTCACCTAGCAAGGGATCTGAACCCAGGCAGGCCGACCCTTGAAAGCTCACAGACGTGCTCTATTCTGGGCAGCTGCTCTGGTTGTGCAGAGTCAGCGAAGAGCCCATCTGGCCAACTTGAGGGCACTGGGTGTGTGTGTGTGTGTGTGTGTGTGTGTGTGTGTGCGCGCGCCTGTGGTGGCAGTGGGAGACAGAGAGGGGGTGTCTGGCCAGACTGGGGGGGCCTTTGATGCCTAGAGTTTGGGCCTCTGGGAGAATGGCTGCTGGTTCTTGAGCCAGCCACTACTCTACTGAGTGGTTTGATCCTTACAGCCACCCTGTAGGATAGAGCGTATCTGTGCCCAAATATTACAGATGAGGAACCAAGACATAAAGAAGTTCTAGTAACTTGCCCAAGGTCACACATGAAGAACGTGGTAGAGCTGGGATCCACACCCTGTGCGTCAGGCCCCAGGATCTTCTGGGGCCGTTGGTGGCTTAACCACCAGGCCATATTGCCTGCTGCTATGAGGTCGAGTCAGGGGAACCTCTGCTGCTCCTGACATGGGTATCCCCATCACCACCCTCTTCTCTCTCTCCCCAGCACCCCCAGAGACAGGAGCAGCAGCACTTCCCGTCCCTGGATGACAAGCCCCAGTTCCCGGGGGCCTCAGCGGAGTTCATAGACAAGCTAGAGTTCATCCAGCCCAATGTCATCTCTGGGATCCCCGTCTACCGCGTCATGGACCGGCAGGGCCAGATCATCAACCCCAGCGAGGATCCCCACGTGAGAGGCCCCCTCCTTCCCACCCTGTGCCCCCCACGCCCAGGTCCCTTGTCCATCTCCTCTCTGATCCCAGCTGCCCCACATCTGTCTGTGCCTCCATCCGCAGCTGCCCCAGGAGAAGGTGCTCAAGTTCTATAAGAGCATGACTCTGCTCAACACCATGGACCGCATCCTCTACGAGTCCCAGCGGCAGGTGCGTGGACTCAGGTTGGCGCTGGGGGGTGCTGGGAAAGACGCGAGGTCACCCTGCCTGTTGTTGGGCCAGAAGATAACTCCCAAGGAGGAGAAGGTGGGATGGAGATCCTTTGTCTTGGGATGCTTAGAGTTCTTGGAGCTCTGTTGGTACTCTGAAGGAGGAGTGTGGGAAGGGTGCTGCAGGGGGATGGACCAGATCTCTAAAAAACCCTCCTATGTTCCAGGCTCGGGGCATGGCTGTGCTGGGAAGGGACAGGCAGGAAGACTTGATGGGCCTTTCACTTGGGAGCTCACAGTCCTGAGAAACAGAGTGACCCTCTGTGCTTCCTGGGGTGCCCATGTCAGATGTGCTGTGAGCCTCAGCCGTGTCCGTATCCGTGGGCAGAGACCCGGTCAGAGCAGTGTCAACAAAGAGACCATTTATTGACTCAAATAACTTCAAGTCCAGAGGGTCCTGTTTCAGGTGTAGCTATATCCAAGATGCTCAATGTTATTAGACCTGTTTCTCTGTCCAAGTGTCTTTTCTACTGTCTTGGCTTCCTTCATTCTCAGGCAGCAGTGATCTCTGGAAAGTCTAGGCTCCAGGACAGGTGGCAGAGAAGGGATCAGGGTAGGGGCTCTAGAGCAGGACTTTATAACTGAAGTCTTCCTTTGGTCACTCTCTAGCTTTGTGGCCCTGGGAAGGTTGCTTACTCTGTCAGGTCTTTAGTTTTCTCGTCTGTACTTCATTCATGGCATTGGCTTAAAGACAAGTGGTGGCATATGTAATGGCCTCAGGAAGAGCGACACTGGTGTTTAGCCAGCACACAGTAGATATTAGCTGTTATCACCCTGCCACCTCACAGCAATTACCCTTTCTGCTTAGCAGTAGAGATAGAATGTCTGCTTCCTAATGTTCCAGCAAAAGGCCAGGATTAATGCTCACTGCCTGGGCTTTGGTCACAGACCCTGCTGTGAGCCTGCCCCTGGCCAGGAGGACCATGTGTCCATCCCTGGAAATCAAGTAAAGATAGCAGTGGAATCTGTCCCGCCCAGGGGTTTCTGTGGGAAAGGGGGGAAGGACGTTGGGCAGTGGCCACCCAAGGGCCCAGGAGTAGGTCAGGAGTAGGGGTGGGCTTGAGAATCTGCATTTGTGTCACCCCCCCAGACCATCCCCCTTGGACTAAAGCCTGAGGCCCAGTGGCTAGGGCAGTTCTGACCAGACTCCCTCTCACAGGACATTATGTGCAAGTTTTTCCAAGTTAGGGTAGTACCTGTACCCTGAAACTTGCTCAGAAACTTCCCATGGCTCTCACAGCCCACAGGGGCAGGTCTGGCCCTTCCTGTTCCCCTGTGGCCTCAGCTCTCTGCACCCCTCTCCACAGCCTTATCACTAGGCCAGGCCACCCCTCCCACCCTCTCAACATGCCCGGGCTCCTTCCTGCCTGTGTTGGCTGCACAAACGGGCTTTGGAATCCAGCCAATATGGGTCCAGTCACAGCTATGACTTTGGGCAGCGATGTTTCCCATCTCTGCCTCAGTCTCTTCAGGATGTTGACAAGTGGGGATAGCAAGGTAGGGGTAGGGATTCTGTGAGGCCCAGCACATAAAGCCCCTTGTCCACTGGCTGCCACAGAGGAGGCCTCAGTAAGATCAACTCATATGTCAAGGCTCAGCTTGTATTAGCTAGGCTTCTCTTTAGCTGTAACTAACGGACCTCCCCTTGAGCTCCCTCCAAATCCCAACAGAAACAAATGCAATAGCTTAAACAGATTAGTTGGGTTTTTGTCTTCTATAAAGTAATTCTGAGAACAGGTGGTTTGGGGCTGGTATGGTGGCACCACGATGTCACTGGAGACCCAGCTTTGGCTTCTAGCCTCAAGGGCCCTTCATGAACCAAATGGCCGCTGGAGCTCCCTCCATCATGCCTCATTCCAGGCAGGAAGTGAAGGAAGCTGGCAGGTCAGACATGGCATGTCCCAGGTATCTCCTCATACTCCCCTTTCTAGAACTCTGCAGACCGTCCCACCCAGTAGCATCTGACACTGCACTGGTCCCTCCCAGCTACAAGGGAGCCCAAGCCCAAAATGTGGTCTTTTTTTTTTTTTTTTTTTTAAGATATTTATTTATTTATTCATGAAAGACAGAGAGAGGCAGAGACATAGGCAGAGGGAGAAGCAGGCTGCGTGCAGGGAGAATGATGTGGGACTCAATCCCAGGATCCTGGGATCACGCCCTGAGCCAAAGGCAGATGCTGAACCACTGAGCCACCCAGGTGTGCCCAAAATGTGGTCTTTCCATCCAGGCAGTTGCTGCCTGTGGAATGAGGTCTCGGTTAGCAAATGGGAAGGGAGGTGGGATACTGGGGAGGCAAACTGTGACCTCTGCCACCAGCCAGGTCCTGTTTCCTGGGTGGGAGGGCACTCAGGCTCCTCCCACAGCACTCTTCACAGCTCTCCCAGACCTTAAGCAGCCAGCATCCGCCCACGTGGCTGTGGGAGGTCAATTAACTTTTAATTGGCTCCCCACTTAGAAGAAGGTAGTATTCATCTAGTTCTCCCACCACATGGAAAGCCATCCCTGTAGAACACATGAGGACTGGGCAGAGGGCTCTTTCACCTGAGCTCTCACTGTTCACATGGTGCTGGGGAGCCTAGTTCTGGCTCTATGCCAGAGGTTCTCCAACTCTCCAGCTGGACTTCACTTTTTAGCCCCAGATCTACCTGGCTTCTTGCCTTTTATGTCGTACACCAAATTCAGCCTGTCCAAACTTGACCTGGGCGACCTTTTCCCTTAGAGCGGTTTTCAGCAAAGGGTGCCACCATCTACCCATCTGTTCAAACTGGAGACCTGCTTCTCCTTCCTGTCTCCTTTCTCTGCCTCACCGAACTTTCTCCCATCTAATTTACTTTGTCCCTGTGGGTTTAGTTAGAAATCCATTCTGCTACTTGGTGCCACATCAGGAGCCCAGACTTCCTACCTTTCTGCTTTACCATCGTGGGCGAGTTGGTTTTCATCCCACACTTGTTGCCTCATTGTCACAAGATGGCTGCCCCTGGTCCAGCCTCACAGCTGTGTGCCAGGCAGAAGAAGGACTGGCGCCAGCTACACCCATCTCTTTTTTATCAAGAAAGCAAAAGCAGACCTGCACTTAAGTCTCTGGCCAGAACTGTGTCCCGCAGCTACCTCTGGTTATAAGGGAGATTGGGAACCTGATGTTTGACTTTTCCAGGCTCTGAGATTGGGGGGCTCAGGAGAAAGGAGTCCATTCAGGGCACTGGTGTGGCCAGCTGGTAGGGTCTGCTGCTCCCTGGCGCTCTGACTCTGCTTAAGACTCACCCCTCTGCTCCTCCTGCCATGGCCAGGCCAGGCCAGGCCACCACCCCCTCCTGCTTGGCTGGGCTGCATTCCATCCCGTCTCCACCATCCCTTTCCCACCTGACTGCCAGAGAGACCTTTCTAAATGGTCACTCCCCTGAGGAGAGCCGTGGGTGCAGTTCTCAAGGTAAAATTCAGGTGTGCCATTCACAGCTTTCCTGGTATTGCCTCTCCCACGTTGCCTGTCCGCACTCCTCCCACTTACTATCCCAGCCATTCCTGCCTCGTGGCCTTTACTGCTTCCTCTGCCTGGAAGCCTGCATCTACTCCCAGCTTTGCTGGGCTCAGGCCTTTCTCCTTGGTGCCCCTCGTGGTGGGCTGGACAGCCATGTGGGCTTCCCTATCACAGCTCCATCACTCTGGTTTTCACCAATCTGGCAGTTCTGTGAAGGTGGGAGCCCCAGTGGGGCCAGCCCAGGAAGTGTCTGGTGATTGATGAAGTCTCCAGAAGTTGGTTCAGTTATTTGGATGGTTCCCTGCCATTGGCCAACATAACTGAGCCCAGGCCCTCCTGCACCCCCCAGGGCCGGATCTCCTTCTACATGACCAACTATGGCGAGGAAGGGACGCATGTGGGGAGCGCAGCAGCCCTGGACAACACGGACCTGGTGTTTGGCCAGTACCGGGAGGCAGGTATGTCTGCTCTCCAGATTCTGGAGGCCTGAGTCTGTGGTCCCCACGGAGGCAGGTCAGCCCAGTGCCTCCTGGTGGGAAGGCTAGTCTCACATCAGCTAGCCATGTGCTGGTCCAGGAGCAGCGTGATGCCACAGAGGTCTAAGGAGCTGGAGGAAGAGCTTTCCGAGCAAGAAAGAGTGAAGCCGGGGGCAGGAGTTTGTGGAGGCAGGCTTCCTCCATCTGGAGGCCAGGCAGCACTGTACGGAAGAGCCTGTGCTAGTGGCTGCTCCATGCTCTGCCGGCTACCAGCTGTCAGATTTGGGGCAAGTCCGTTCCCTTCTGTGAGCCTCCGTGTTCTGGTCTCCGATACAGAACTGATGATGGTACTGTGACCCCTGCCCTGGGGGTGCTGGTAGCATGCAGTCAGGACAGGCCTGGCTCCAGGGTGGGCACACACGGGGACCCATCCATAGTATGGGGCACTCCTGGCCTCTCCCAAGCACCGTGCCCTTTAGGGAGCAGAGCAGGTGGGAGGGACCTGGCAGCTCCAGGGAGGATCTGGCCCCTTCTGAGTGAGTGAGTGACAGGAGGGAAGGGTTGGAGAGGAGATGGAAGTATGAAGCAGACCCATGAGCACTGAGGGGTGATGGGGGGGATTCGTGGGGCAGGGGATACAAAGCCATCAGCACATGGCCTGGCACTGGGTAAGCGCTCAGAGTTGGAGACGATGTGCAGGCCTCTCACCTGCACCCTCACCCTCACTTCAGCAGGGATGCAGGCTGGTGGGGCAAGCTGGTCCACGGCGGTCCTTGGCTGCCCTGCAGGAGGGAGCCCTCCTGTGCTGAGGCCTCTGCAAGGAGCCCCTGAGTCTGAGCAGCTGTGTGGGATGCACAGTCGCTGGGGAAGGAACTACTGAATCCTGTACCTGGCCTTGACTCAGCAGCCACTCCCCTCTCTCAGTCCCCAGTGATGAAGTGGGGAGAGCAACGGTGCTCAGACCAGTAGCTGGCACTCACTGAGCTCTCATAGGCTACGGTGCTGTTCTAAATGCTGGAAGCAGTGGGGGCTCTACTGCCTTTTACTTGCCTAGACCCCGCTGGAGGAAGGAGCCGCCCAGCAGCCATGTTTCCTTGTCTGAGTCAGGTGATAGAAAGCCCGGGACATGTAGTCCCAGTACCCAGGCCACATGCCTTATGGGGTGGAGCAGGGGTCTCCAGGAGTCAGCCCTCACTCACTGCGTACGCGGGGCTGTTTGGTATGAACCAAGGATGTACATGGATTGCCGACCATGGTAACTGGGCAGGAAGGGACACTCGTGAAGAGGAGCTCAGAGACCGCACCGTTTCCATCTAGAGCAGTAGTTGCCACAGGGCCTGCGGTTTCCTGGGCCAAGTCAGAACCACCCAGGCCCTGGGGCCAGGACGCTATGTTTGTAATGTCCCCACCCACTGATTCTCATGTGGTGGGCCACGGACCGCATTGTGAGGAAGCCCCTTCCACACAGCTCCCTTTTCCTGTTTCAACCAGAGCATCCCCCCTTTGATCTGTTTTATATACGGTGTGGGCACTCTGTGTGAGTGTGTGTTGCATGACAGGAAATCCCACATCTAGTTACATGAATGGTGAAAGCTGAAGTCACGCCCAGCGCTCCTCACCCCAACCTCCATTTCAAGTGCAAGCTTGCAGAGCCAATTGTCTGGGCGATGCTTACTGTGTGTGTGGGTGTGGGGTATCTCGGAGGTGGCACCCCATTAGCTGGTAAATAGACCTACTCCCTTCCACCGCCTACCCTGCTCTTCTGCAGGCTTAGTCGTGAAATGCAAGTTTTGTGTGGCCCCGGGCACTCTACTCCACCACTTGTCACTTCGTGGTGTGACCTCAAGCTGGTTAAGGGAGCTCTCCTACCTCAGTTTCCTCATCTGTAAATGAGAATAATCTCACCACCCTCAGGGGGTTGTTGTTAATCAAGTTAACCTCTGGAAAGTGCTTGGGATGAAGGCGCCTGTCACGAAACATTATTCTCATATTGTGGTTAATTTTTTTTTTTCAAGATTTTATTTATTTATTTATGAGAGACACATAGAGCCAGAGAAACAGGCAGAGGGAGAAGCAGGCTCCCTGCAGGGAGCCCAGCCTGGTGCAGGACTTGATCTCAGGACCCTGGGATCAGGACCTGAGCCGAAGGCAAATGCTCAACCACTGAGCCACCCAGGCATCCCTCATATTGTAGTTATTCAGGGAAGATGTGCACAGCCTGCACAGAATGTGACTCCTGTAGAATGTGACCCCCATTATGTCACCATGTGAAGAAAGAGTTCCTTTAGTAAAGGAAAAGATTTGGAAATGCCTGCGCCAGCCAGCTGCTCTGTAATGCTCAGGTTCTGGGTGTTTCTACCGGTGTCCTGGAACCCCAGCCTGGCCCCTCAGGTGCAGGTGTGACAATCCCCTCCCTTTTCAGGTGGCCCATAGTGGGTCATTGCTCATCCCAGGACCATCTCAACCAACTCCTGTCCTCTGACTTAGCAGGCAAGACCCCCTACACCCAGAGCGGTTCCGTTTGGTGGTGAGGGTTTGTTTGAAGGAAGGATTTTACCATCATAAGCAGATTCAAATATTGTCTCTCTGGTTCAGAAGTTGTGCACCAGCAGCCTGTAGTTTTGTTTGGTTAAGAGAATGACTTCTGAAGTAATTTTATTAGTTGAAACAGAAACAGCAGGTAGTTTCTCATTAAAAAAAAAACAACAACTGTAAGCCAGATTTTGCCTTCTTTTGAAGACCTGGGCCACCCAGCATCCCTGAGCAGCTGTCAGGTGGCTGGAACACTGACCTCCCTTTGGGGACAGGCCTATGCTTTCTAGTCTGCCCCCCTGCCTGGTTGCCACAACCATCTGAATCTCCCCTGTAGGTTGAGGCCAGTTCCTTTCCGGTACCACCAGGGAGGACAGGGAGCCAGAGCCTGGACAGAAAGAAGCGTGTCCTGGGACACCCCCATTCCCCCCCCCCCCCCCCCGCCTCCCCGCAGGCTCACACAGCTGCCTCCCCCCTCCCCCCAGGTGTGCTCATGTACAGAGACTATCCCCTGGAGCTGTTCATGGCCCAGTGCTACGGTAACGTCAGCGACCCGGGCAAGGGGCGCCAGATGCCCGTGCACTACGGCTGCAAGGATCGCCACTTCGTCACCATCTCCTCTCCATTGGCCACGCAGATCCCGCAGGGTGAGGACTCGGCCCCTTTGCATCCCTTGTGGGGGTCAGAACGCTGGTCCGGTTCCAGGCTTTACAGACTCCGTTCATCTGGGAGCCCCTTCAGGAGAGCCCTGGCGTCCTAGACTGTATCCCATCCCGTTCATTCATCCGCTCACCCTCACCGGCACAGCAGCTGTGCATGACTAAGCGGATACCAACTTCCTTGCCAAGGGTTGCCCGGCAGGCAGTGAGGAGCAGGGACTCAGGTGTGGCTGTGGCCCCAGAGCTCGGGTCTTGCCCCCGACCCTGCTCTGCCTCAGTCCTTGGAGTTTGACTACCCCCGAAGCTTACTCTGGAAGTCCACAATACCTAGAACAGCTAGTCTTTTCCTCAAAAGTGACAGCTTGGGAAGTTGACCCCACAGGGGAGAGGCTTGCATCCACAGGCTTGGAGACCCTGGAGCCTGACCTTGCTCCCTGCCCTCTGGATCCTGCCATCCGGTTGGTTGAGGGGTCCAGGGTTGGGCTGGGCTCCGCCCCACAGTGACCAAGAATCACGCATTGGTGTGTCCCTGGGGCTCAGCAGTGGGCTGCTTGGAAAGCCCAACCTTACCTGTCAGTTCATAGTGCTCTGGGAATGAGGAGCTGTTTGCACCTCTGAGGTGGGAGGCAGGTAGGACGGCTTTGTGAGGGGATGTGGCACATTCCTTGAAGGTTGGTAGGATTTCCAGGAGGCTGGGCCCTGGCCCTTACCTTCCATTTGAGTGACCATTAAGCTGCTTAGTGGGCCAATATATGGAGTCCCTATTTGTAGGCTATCATGTGAGGCTCAGTGAACAAGAGACAGACAACACCTCAGCCCTCCTCCATGTGGGGGAGACCAGCAGTAAGCATGCAGGAGGGGCACTGGGAGCAGATCAGGGCTGAGAAGTCCTGCAGGGAGAAACAAAGCCGATAGGGAGTCCTGTGTGTGGCATGGAGGAAGGTGGGGGTCACACCACAGGTGGCATTTCAGTACAGACCAAGAGGAGCTGGGGAGGAAGCCACGTGGGGTCTTGAAGCAAGTGCTTGCTTGAGGGGCAGGAGGAGCCTGCGGAACTGGGGGCAAGGGGTGGGAGGTGGCGGCAGGATGGGCTTAGAGGTTCAGGAAGGGTTCAGATACAGGGGAAACTGGGCCTTTGACCTTTGCCTGGAGTGGAATGGGAGCCTTAGGAAAGAGAGCCCCTGGGGTGGAATGTCAGCCTGGTTCACACTTTGACCATTTTTAACTTGCATCTGGCCATCTGCCATCCTAGGGTAATGGGGTGGGGGTGGGGAGGCCAGTGAGGAGGCTCAGGCCTCCTCAGGCCTGGGAACTCAGGCCAGAGGTGACTGGTGGAGTAGATTGCCTTGAAAGAGGCAGAGGGCCGGGGTCAGATTCTAGCCAGGTTGTGAAGGTGGAAGAGGTGTGGGGGGTAGCACAGCCCGGAGTCAGAGGAGCCTGTGGAGCTGGAGAGGGCAGCGGCTGTCAGCTGAGAGGCAAGAGTAGGGTTGAGGCAGGTTGTGGGGTTGGGCGAGAGGTCAGAGCTGGGTGGGGTGGGGAGAGCATGTGGCTCTGCTCCTGCTCACCCCCTTCTCTCCCTACAGCGGTGGGGGCAGCCTACGCGGCCAAGCGGGCCAACGCCAACAGGGTGGTCATCTGCTACTTTGGGGAGGGGGCGGCCAGCGAGGGGGATGCACATGCCGGCTTCAACTTCGCCGCCACTCTCGAGTGCCCCATCATCTTCTTCTGCCGGAACAACGGCTATGCCATCTCCACGCCCACCTCGGAGCAGTACCGCGGGGACGGCATTGGTAGGGGCCCAGCAGGCTGCTCCCCAGTCTGCCTGCATGCCCTCCCTCCCACCCCCTGGGCCTTTTCCTCCTGGTGTTTGGAACAAGGAAGGTCATGGGAATGCTGTTTTGCTTGCTCCCCTTTCCTTCCCTCTCCCTGCTCTCTGCTCATTGTCCTCATCTGAGTCCCGGGGTCCAACCTGTCTCTCTGTCCCCACAGCTGCCCGAGGCCCGGGCTATGGCATCATGTCCATCCGTGTGGACGGCAACGACGTGTTCGCTGTGTACAATGCTACCAAGGAAGCCCGGCGGCGGGCCGTGGCAGAGAACCAGCCCTTCCTCATCGAGGCCATGACCTACAGGTGCCTGCCTCCCCTCTCTTCCCCTGCGGTCTTGACACCATCTCCCCTGCATTGGTCACTGTCCCCAGAACATGACCCCATGACCTGTGTTGGATCACCTTTGTTGCCTTTATTCTATTGCCATCCCTTCTCCTCTCATCCACCGCCCCCACCCCAGTCCTGACCCACAATGGGGGGCTTCAACCTGAACCTGGCCCTGTCCACTGGCAGGATCGGTCACCATAGCACTAGTGACGATAGCTCAGCCTACCGGTCAGTGGACGAGGTCAATTACTGGGACAAGCAGGACCACCCCATCTCCCGGCTGCGCCACTACCTGCAGAGTCGGGGCTGGTGGGATGACGAGCAGGAGAAGGCCTGGAGGAAGCAGTCCCGCAAGAAGGTGGGGGCCTCCTTCTGTTGGAAACCCATGCCTCAGGGGACATGTTCTGGGGTGGGAAATGGTGGAGAATCCTGGAAGGACTGGGGGACACGTTATTGGGAGGCTCAGGCATAGCCCAGTGATGCCCCTAAGTGTGGTCTGCTACAGTGGGCTGCCTATGTTCCTCTGCCGGTTCTATCTGTGTCCTTGGCACGATGCTTGCCCTCCACGCCCTCATATCTGAGCAGGGACATGGAGGACCATTGTTAGAGGGTAAGTGAGGGTTAGGTGACCTCGTTAGGGGCAGTGTGAGTGTCCCACCCGGGTCCACGCACGGCCCTCGATGGCCTAGGGAGCTGGGGCACTGTGCCCAGTGGTTAGGACCACCCTGGCTTGGGCCCCGAGGACATCACTGAGGCGCGTCCCCTCTGTGCCTTGGATTCCTTGCCTCTAAACTGCCTGCCGCCTAGGTCTGCTGAGAGGCTAAACCAATTCTTGCATTTAGGGCAGTGCCCAGTGGTGCAGGAGAGGAGAGGCCAACTTTGGGGGGAGTTGACGGGGTTGTTAGTTCTCACCACTGCCAGATCCTCATCTCTGTTTATATGGGAACCCAGGTGCTGGGGGGTAACCCCTCTCAAGCGCTGATATCCCACAGGCTGCATGTCTACTATCCCCCATCCCCCAGGTGATGGAGGCCTTTGAGCAGGCAGAGCGAAAGCCGAAGCCCAACCCCAACTTGCTCTTCTCAGACGTGTACCAGGAGATGCCCACCCAGCTACGCAAGCAGCAGGAGGCCCTGGCCAGGCACCTCCAGACCTACGGGGAGCACTACCCCCTGGACCACTTTGAGAAGTGAGGCCCACTCTTCCCCCACCTCAACTACCCCAAGGGGCAGCCCCACTCTGGGGGACCAAGGGAGTGGCAAGATGCTACCCTCCTTCCAGGGCCAGCTCCCTCCAAAATACTGGGGCCAGGGCTCCAGTCCCCCATCCCCACTCCTCCAGGCTGTTACCTGGGGGTGCTCCAGTGGCCCCTCTTTGCCTGTTACAGTGCCTTCTCCCAGGGGCTGGGCCAGGGTGCCTCCAGGACTGGAAGCCCCTCTGGGGTGGGCGTGGTGGGTCAGCCTGTGGAAGTCACTCCTCAAAGTGAGAGGTGGTCAGCAGGTGGCCAATAAACTCTGTATTTGGCTCTGTACCCCCTGCTGGTCTGTTCCCTGGAGATTGGGAGGTGGGAGGAGAGCCTAGCACGACTGGTTGGGGACCACCCCTTGTTTCCCCCTTCTACATAAAGGAGGTCAGGCTGTTGAGAGGTGTACTTCCCCCGGAAACTTCAGCAAGCTGGAGAGTCCGGTTCAGCAGACCGGGTGGGGGTGGGGGCCCTCCCGAAATGGTCTCCTGGTCTGCCTTAGGTGGAACAAGCAGCTGTTCAGCAACGTAACTGGGAGGCCATCAGAGCTGGCTCTGTTCAGTAAGAGTGAGGAGGGAGTCCAGTGTGAAGGTCAGGGTGCGGGTGAGCTCTACTCTTGTCAACTCCTCCGGGGCCCCACAGGCAGAAGGACGACTCTAGGTCTGGGTAGGGGGTACATATTTTTCAAAAACAAGAAGTAGAAACAGTCTGTTGCCTTCTGCTGCCCAGCTCCTTGCCTAGGGGGACCCAGAAAGGGCTCAGGCAGTCATGAGTCTAGGATTCCTCCCTCACACCAAAGCCCAGAGGGAGAAGCTGAGCCAGGGATGGGCACAGAGGTTCCGGCCAGGCCCACCCTCCCCTCCCCAGCTCTCCCGAGACTCAGCACTGGAGCTTAGGGTCCTGCAGCTGTTTCCAGAGTCGAATGCTGTTCTGGGGGCTGAGGGGCTGCGCCAGCAGCAGGTCCCGGAGAGTACAGGGGTCAGCAATGCGGTCTGCTGGCCAGGCTGTGAGGAAGCCTTTGTGATCCCTGGGTGCCAGGCCCAGGGCACGGAAGCACAACCCAGTGTAGACATCGTCGAAGGGGAAGGGGGCCACACGGGCTGCTGCCTGTAGCAGCCAGGGTGCCAGGCGCCCAGCAATGACATAGCCCCCTCCGCTTGCATAGGCTGGGTAGCCACCTTTAAAGAAAGATTTAGGCACGTAGAAGGGTCCTCCGGGCTTCCGGAAGGGTTTGGCTTGGGTAAACACCTCACCAAGGTAGAGGCCTCGGGCCCAGCTGGGTGGCAGGGCCTGCAGGTGGTCCAGAAGGGCAGGTGTGTGTACGAAGGCATCATCCCGAGCTTGCAGGATGAAGCTCACGCCCGGGCAGTGGCGGCCCAGCCACGCCAGCAGCAGCAAGTCTTTGAGCGTCTGATTGAAGGGGACGTCAAGAAAGTCCCAGAGCAGCAGGTCGCTGTAGCGGTGGCTCTCCCAGGTCACCAGGGAGCTCAGGTCAGGCCCCCCCTCACCCTCCGGCGACCCCAACAGGAAGAGCAGCCGGACTCCAGGCGCCGGACTCCCCCACGTCTCCCTCACAGCCTGCCGCTCCTCAAAGTGCCCTGGTTCTGACTTGACAGCCAGCAGCAGGTAGGGGACGTTGGTACCGGAGCAGCTGGCCACTTGGCCTCTGCCACTCCCTGGCCGCCACTGTGGGAAGCTCCGGCAGGCTGCTGACAGCAGGAAGCGCTGGAGGTCCGTGGGGTAGGAGGCAAAGTCTGGGATTTGGGCAGCAGCGGCAGCCCCCCAAGCCCGGCAGCCCCCTGGCTCAGCGCTGTCCCCCCTGGGCAGGGACCCCAGCTGCCACTGCTGCTGGTTCCAGTAAGCAGAGAGCAGTGGGCCAGTCTGGCCCAGCCGGGCAGAGAGGTTAGCTGGCAAGGTGGGCTCGGGGCTGGCTGGCGTGGGGCCTGGTGCCGTACCCCGGGGTCCCCAGTAGGCCTTGCTTAGCCGAGACTCGGATGTCCACTCGATATACACCTTGAGGCCCAGGAGCGTGAGCAGCGCTGACAGGCAGAGAAGGCACTTGGGGCAGCGCATGACCCGGAGCCTGGAAGGGGTGGCCGCGGGAGCTGCAGAGAAGCCACAGAGGCCTTTGGGGTGCAGGAATGGGCAGCAGTCTCCGCCAGCCCCCCTGTCCAGCCCCCTGTAACCGTTTCTCTTAGCCTCAGCCCCAGTCCCTAAACCCGCCCCCGCCCAGGACCTGGCTCTTCCCTATTCCTGGACCTCAGAACCTAGTTCCAGTTCTTTCGACACCCTGCTCTTTCAGCCCAGCCCAGCCTAGCCCAGCCCAGCCCCTTCTTCCGACCTATTCCGCAACCCTGCCCCAGGGACTGGGGACTGGGCCATTCTAGCCCCTCTTCGTTCCCTCACCGGGAATCAGAATCACAGGGTCAGCTCTTTCACCTTCTAGAAACCCAGCCTCCCTCGTTCCAACAATCCCCACCCCAGGGAAAGGGGGGCCGGGGACCTGCTCCCTCCTCTTTACCTCTGGGTACAGCTCCCGCCCGCGCCGCGTCCGGGCCCTCTGGTCAGGCCCTCCCTCGCTCCCTCCCTTCTGCCCCTGCTGTGCAGCGGTGCTGTAGTCGGAGCCCAGCCCAGCCAGTCCGGAGGGGCGGGGAGGGAGGCAGCCAGGGCCCCAGGGGCCGGGAGGGGCCGGGGCGGGGCGACGGAGGGGAGGAGAGGAGAAGGGAAGGGAGGAGAGGGAGGGGGGAGGGCAGGAGGCCAACCTGAGGGTTGGGGCTCTGGCGTGTTGGGGCTGGTTTTCTGGTGAGACAGTGGGGAGGTGCAGGGTGGCCAAGGCACAGATGGGGGACCCGGCGAGGCCTGGTGGGGAGAGCCAGGGGCCTGGGAGAGTTTGAGGGAGGGTGAGGCTGAGGGCCAGGCCCGAGCTGGGCTGGGCAGTAGCGAGATGGCCCAGGGACAGGCAGAGTCCCAAAGTGGCAGAGCTGGGCGGGGAGGTGGGGGGCTGGCGCCTGGCCGCTGCGGCGGCGGCACTGGCGGCAGTGAATGTGCTAAGGGGATGGGTCGGCTGTGCCAGAGATGGGGTGTGTTGTGGCCGCAGGAGTCGGTTGGCGGTGGGGAAGGGGCTGGTGGGGAGGAGAGATAGGCTGGGTAGTGGGGAAGGCAGGATGGGGGGAAACCTCCCCGGCAGGTGGGGGCAGAGAGAGGAGGGACGGAGGGGGAGGCGAAGAGAAGAGGGTAGGGAGAAAGGGTAGGGAGGGAGGCGGAGCTGGATGCCCCTGTGTGGGAGGAGAGAGAAGTCACAGGCAGGTGGGCGACAGACCCGGGTGGGGTTGGGAAGGGCGCCAGCGATGGCCAGAGCCGAGGAGGAGCTGGAGGGGCCCTGATGGGAGGGAGAGGGGAGGGGGGCCAAGCTGGAGGGTGGGGTGGGGGCACTGGGGCACTCCAGCTGAGCTGACCCTGGCACCTCCTCCGCCCCTTTTGGTGCCTGGTGTTTGCCTAGTGGGGCGGGGATCCATCCCTATCCTTGCTCTGGCCCCGCCCACAGCTGTACCACGACTCTGGTACAGCTCACATCCGGCCCCTTGGGACTGGAGAAGGTGCTTGCACGTGTTTGCATCCCTGCCCTCCGGGGGCCTCTGCTGTTGGGGCTGCAGCAGCTGTCTGGGGAGGCGAGCAGGCGGGGCCTCCTTTATCTGGGACCTCCTAGAACCTTGGGCCTAAGGGTGGGACCAAGGGCCCCACCGAGCCTGGGCCTGACCCCCTTTGTTCCACCCTGGGTTGGGAGGACGGTCTGGATCATCTCTTCCTTGGCACCTTGTCTGTCAGCAGCTGCTGATTATCTGTCCAGAGCTGATTTCCAACTCCCAAGTTTGAGTAATGGAGCCCATGGGAGAGGCTGGAGGAAGAGAGTGCAGAGGAAGTGTCTGATGTTAATGCAATAGAAGTGAGAGTGGGAGTGAGAGTGGAAAGGCAGCAAGCCAGGGCCCCAGCCTCCCCCCACCCTGGGCCTGGGAGAGGTGGCAAGCCCACCCCCCCCCCCCCCTCCCCTGCCTCGAGCTGCCCTGGCTCTTCTAACTTCTCCCAGGGGTGCTGGCACTGCTCCTCCTGGGGGTAGTTGGGAGTCTCGGTAGGGTTTGGGTTGCTATGGGCATTAGTCTGGGTTCAGTCAGGAGGAGAAAACCACCAGCAGTTGGAACAGGGAAAGTCCATCATCAAGAGTGACTCAAGAGGTGCCTTCTTGGGGAACACGGTTTGGGGTGGGAGTGCAGCTCCAACTTGAGTAACTCAGCCTCTCTGAGCTCTGGGTCCCCCCCCCACCACAAGATTATGCCAGTAGTGGCTCAGCTCCTGACCTCAGGAACTGGAGACCACGCTTGAGTCCAAGTTTGAGCCAGCGGCCTGAGAAAGCCTCTAGAGTCGCTCAGCTACACGAGCTAGTGAACTCCGTACCTCTAGTAAGTGCCCAGACATGAACTTGGCCCTCACTGGTCTAACACCCTTGTGTCCCCACCCCCAAGTTTCTGACAGTAGGTTTGCGAATCTTGCAGTTCTTCTAGTATGGAGGCCGCCCCCTCTGGGTCCTGGTGGGAGGCTGTGTCCCAGAGCCTCCTGAAATGTGGCCCTGCATGGCTGTGGGTCTGGTGAGAGCCGGGTCGCTTGTGATGAGTCTGAGCAAGAGCAGACACCTGGTTCCAAGGCATTGGCCCGGAGAAGGGAAGCACAGGCAGGCTGTTGGTCTCCTCAGACACTGAGGAGGGCATGGATGCTCGAATGCCTGGGGGGTTTGAGATCATCCGTCTTCACGGCGCCCAGCCAGATGATCCCATTCCAGATTTCAGGGTCCCTCTGTGTACCAGTCAGTGCCCTCACTCGCACATGAGAAACTTGTCGAGACTGCGGATTACTGTTGTCACTTGGTGACCTGCAAACTGAAATGAGTGTTTTCAGCAGTGTCAGCCCCACGCTACAAGGAATTTGGGGACCAGGCATAGTTCTCCCCTGCTCTGAGCAGAGCAAACAGACCTGAGACTGTCATTGTCTGTGAGTGCTCAAGGGCACTTCGCAAAATGTGTCCAGCATCTGCCTATCTTTAGAGTTGTCATTACTGTCACAGTAGTCAGGTGCCGCGGCCGCAGGGCTCACATGCTTCAGTTGGCACCTTGTGTGTCATCCGTGTCCCCTCCTCCCCTCCAGTGCTGGACTGTGGTGCCACCACACATGCACCCCAGATTTCTACACCCCACTTCCCACTGTGCCCCAAAGGCAGGAGCCAAACCAGCCCAAAATCCCCTCCTTGTGAGCCTGTCTCCTGGAACGCACCAGATGCCAATGCTGCGTCAGTGTGGATCCGATCAGGAAAGAAAAATTACACAGCTGGAACAGGTAAAGTTTAATATAAAGAATTGTTGACTTTAACATCGAATTGAAATAAAGGGTTCACGGCTAAGGTGCCTTGGCATTTGCTGAAAATACTGTTCTGGGACACAGTGGAGAGTCTTTCCCAGGGAGGTGCCTCCTCCGTGGGGCAGGGTGGGGGTTGGCGCTGCTTTCTGAAACTGCTGGAGGGGAGGCCAGGAGACAGGCACAGAGCAAACACACCAAAGCAAAGGCCTTCCTCCTGTAATCCCTCTGGTGCCCTCTACTGACAAACCTTATCATGCCACTTAGCAGAGGAAAATTATTTCAACAGCCCAAGTCTGTTTTCAGGGAGCAAACAAGAAAGCTAATTTGGAGTGGAATCAATAAATGGATAACCAGGGCGGGGGGTGGGGGTGACTGGGTGACGGGCACCGAGGTGGGCACTTGACGGAATGAGCACTGGGTGTTATTCTATATGTTGGCAAATTGAACACCAATGGAAAAAAAAATAAATTTTAAGTAAAAACAAAAAAAAATGGATAAGCGGGAACAGTGTGGGCGGTGGGGGGGTGCCCTGGGCACTTAGCACAGGCCAGGGATGCTGCAGCCTGTGGTGAGCGGGGTGAGGTCACACAGGGAAGAACCTCCCCAGTAATGTGCCAGTAATGCCCCTACCTCAGCCAGGGTCTGGACAAGAAATAGCACGTTCACTAAGGATACTTTATTTTTTTATTTTAAAAAAGATTTTATTTATTCATCACAGAGACAGAGACATAGGCAGAGGAAGCAGGCTCCTCACTGAGCAGGGAGCCTGATGTGGGACTCGATCTCAGGACCCTGGGATCAAGACATGAGCCAAAGGCAGATGCTTAACTACTGAGTCACCCAGGCATCCCAGGATACTTTTTAAAAAAATATTTTATTTGGGATCCCTGGGTGGCGCAGCGGTTTGGCGCCTGCCTTTGGCCTGGGGCGCGATCCTGGAGACCCGGGATTGGATCCCACATCAGGCTCCCAGTGCATGGAGCCTGCTTCTCCCTCCCTCTGCCTGGGTCTCTGCCTCTCTCTCTTTCTCTGTGTGACTATCATAAATAAATAAAAATTAAAAAAAAAAAGATTTTATTTGAGAGAGAGAGTGTGCACACAGAAGCAGGGGGAGCAGCAGAGGGAGAAGTAGAAGCAGGCTGAGAAGAGTCTCTGGACAAGAGAGGAGGGTTTCTTGACATGGTAGTGGGCAGGGGGGAGTGCAGCTCCCTGGGGCTGCTTACTTCCCCCAGGCCTGAGGAGGCAGGAGGCAGCTGCGGGAGCCCAGGAGAGAAGCACGTAGGAAGAGCTGCCTGACAGGATGACAGGTGATGTGACCCTTCAGCCAAGGGTGCAGCCAGCCAGAGCCCCCGAGGTGGGGAGTTAGTACCCCAGCCTCCCGCTCTCCCCTCTGACCTGCTGGCGCCACCCTAACCCCCAGAGGAGTGAACCTGGCCGGAAGCTACAGTAACAGAACTGTCAGCTCCTCCATGAGCCCACTGCCGTCCAGCCTGATGGGGAGGAGCTGAGGGCTAGGCAGGGATGGGGCTGGCTATGTCCCGATACTGCTCCTCCTGCCCCAACTTGAGGCCCTGGGCCCAGTCGGCCCCCACCACCTTGCAGTCGGGCAGCATCTCCTCCACTAGAATCTGCGTGAGGCCCGGGTTGGACACGGCAGGGAGGTCTGAGATGTCCAGCTTACGTAGGTTCCTGAGAGGAGGAAGGAAGGGGCAAGGGGGAAGCCCGCATAAGGGAAGGGGCCTCTGTGTGCGGGTGGGGGTGGTGGAGGTGGAGGGGGCACACCAGCCCCCACTTCTGCCCCCAGCTCCTTAAAATTAAAGTCCTTAATTGTCCAGAAACAGCTAGATCTAGGACATCCACTGTGTTAATTACAACTGGAAGCTCTGGCTCCTCCCATTCCCAACAGTATAAATGTCATGGGGTTTTCACTTAAAAGGAAGAAAAAACAGGAGTGCTTCCTCCCTCCCCACCCGATTCACTGCAATTGATCTGTGCTGACCTCCTGGTGTGCTCCAGGCCAGGCTATGGGGATTGCCCGACTGCCCCCCACTCCCCTGCCCCCTACTCCCCGCTTTCCAGTATCTGTGTCAGGTGCCCCCCCCCCCCACTGCCCTGGGCTTGGGGCCCAGCCTGAGTTGAGGTCTCACTGGAGGTGGTGCAGGCAGGCGAGGCCCCGTTCAGAGATTTTGGGACAACCGGCCAGCGAGAGCTCCTGCAACGAGTTGGCCAGTGGGTGGAGGCGGCTGAGACACCAGTCATCCACGTGGGGGCAGCGTTGCAGCCACAGGACCTGGAGCTCCTTTAGGGCCACTGTAGGGGTGGGGTTGGGGGAGAAGTGTTGGCACTGAGGGCCTTTCTGGAACCCACCACACCAGGGCAAATGCATGGCGCTCCACTTCCGCCCCACTCACAGAGGTTGTCCAGGCCTTGGTAGTTGACAGCACAGCCGCTGGCATCGACCGCCTCTATAGGCACCATCTGGAGCTTCAAGAAGTCAAGAGAGAAGTGGCCACGCGCATCTGACCGGATCCACTCCTTGCCCTGAAACCTGGAAGAGGACAGAGGGGGTGAGAGCAGGGCACCTCCCCCGGCCCCCCGCCAGCCTTCTGAGGATGCTCTCCAGCCCTGGCTGGTGGGTGACAGGTCATATCCTGCAATTCAGCCTTCATATTTCGGGGCTCCCCAGGTCCCCTGACATTCCCATCAGAGATAGAATGTTGGCCTTTTTAAAAAAATTTCTTTCAAGTAGGCTCCACACTCAGCATGGAGCCCAATGCAGGGCTGGAACTCACCACCCTGAGATTGACATGTGAGCTGAGGTCAAGAGTTGGCACTCATTTGATCCCCATATTTTATCTTTTTTTTTAAAGATTTATTTATTCATGAGAGACACACACGGTGGGGGGGGGGGGCAGGCCCCACGCGGGAGCCTGATGTGGGACTCGACCCCAGATCCTGGGATCACACTCTGAGCCGAAGGCAGATGCCCAACTGCTGAGCCACGCAGGCATCTGCCAAAGGAATATTTTAATTGGAGCCAAGTGAGGGGCAGGTGCACGAGCTACTTTTTCAGAAAAAGGGGAGAAAAGCCAAAGTGGGGAGGAAGGAGGAGAAAGGAAAGAAAAGGAACACGGACATTTACTGAGTTTGTGTGCTGTGTCAGGCCTGTTCCCAGCGCTTTTTTTTTGGACTCATACTTAGTCTTTCTCATCTTTAGTTTTCCTTTAATCATCCAATGAATTTATTTATTATAAATTTATTTTTTATTGGTGTTCAATTTGCCAACACATAGAATAACACCCAGTGCTCATCCCGTCAAGTGCCCACCTCAGTGCCCGTCACCTAGTCACCCCCACCCCTTCCACCACCCCTAGTTCGTTTCCCAGGGTTAGGAGTCTTTCATTTTCTGTCTCCCTTTCTGATATTTCCTAGCGCTTCTATTGCAAAATACCTTTGAATCTTTGCAGCAAACCCTGCAGGTCTGATACCACCGCAGAAGCCCAGGGACAAGGCCCAGCAGGGGGCAGACCCGAGCTCCCTCCCGGGAAGTCCGAAGAGCCTCAGGCTTGGGGCTCCGCCTCCCCACCTCCACCCCAGACGCTTTTGCCCTCATACTTGACAGCGCCTCCCAGCTTCAGGATGAAATAGGCACCCGCAGCGTAAGGACCGTAGCGCTCTTTGATGTAGGTGAAGGGCCTGTGGAGAGAAAAGTGGCTGAGGGTGAGGCCGGGGGACCACGGCACCCCATCATCACACTCCGATGCTGCGAGGGTCAGCATCCACAACACCAGCACTGAGCCAGGCCACAAACATTTACTGAGCATCTATTAAAAGTGCCGGGCACCCAAAAGATAGCGGTCCCTATCCTGAGGCTAACTGGCAGAAGGAAACGGATAACAACCCAGAAGTTAAGAGCAAACCGCAGAATCAGTTCCGTGATGAAGGTAACACAGAGGGACTGACTCGGGAGTAGCCTGGGCCGGGGTGGGGATGGAGAAGGCTACTTTAGTTTGGGTGTTAAAGAGATAACTTCTTGCAGGAGGTGGCGCTCCAGCAGAGATTTGAGTGGTGGGAAGAAATTCAAAGGTCAAGGCAACAGCTAGTGCAAAGGCTCCAGAGGCTCAAATCAGAATGGCGGAACAAACAGCAGTAAGGTCCCCATGCTGGTGGGGGTAAGGGGAGTCCCCGCTAGGGGTCTCCACGCCCAGATCTTAGGCCTTGGAGTCTGATTTTGATTCTAGTTGCAACAGGAAACCAGTTGAGGGTTTTAAGCAAAGTGGTGCTTTCTATGTTAGTTTCTTGAGTCCTTCGGATGATTTATAGACCATACCAGACCGGAGGGGGCAAAAGATGACCCATTCAGGAGATTACTGCCCTCAACCAACCATAAAACAAAGGGGCTCAGACCAGGCTACCAACAGCGAGGAGGTTAACAGGCCATCTGGGACCGTCTGGTATTGTATCAGTGTGGAGTACTTCCGGGTGTGGAAGACAGAGAAGCAAGAAGAATCAGGGAAGACGCCTTAGAATTTGGCCTGAATACCTTGGGAATAGTGCTGCTGCTTCCTGGGATGGGGAAGGCTTGGGGGTGGGTTGACTTTCTTAGGGGGAAATCAAGGGTTTGCCATTAGTCGTGTTAGGTTTGAGGTGTCAGTGAGACCTCCAGGAGATGGTGGGCAGCGGGGCCCCTATATGAGCTGCAGCCCTTGGGCCTGGATCTGAGTTCTGCCTGGTAAGGCCCCAGCAGCAGGGTCTTGTCCATCAAGGGTTCTCACCGATTTTTCTGGTGCATCTTCCACGCCTGCTTTCGGAACAGGTACTCCCTGAGAGCCTGCACGTCGTAGAAGCGGTCAGCCAGGAACTGCAGCAGCGACCTCCCCTTTTGCTGATTGCCCTCCGGGGCTGCCGCGCTGCTCAGGCCTCGGATGCCCCTGGTACCGGCGTTCCATAGTGGCGCCACAAGGTGCAGAGGCTGGGGAGGACAGGAAAGGACAGGCTGAGCCTGGAGCCTCCTGTGAGAGAGCAGATCCCCCTGTTCTTGGTCCATGAACCTCACCCCACTGCACGCTCCCATCCCCACTGCTTCTTCCTAGCTCACCAAATTCTCCTTTCAGAACTTCCAAATTCTGCTTTTGAGATCCTCCAAATTTCCCCATGTTTCCCCCAAGTCCCTCCCCTTAACACTAAATTCTTTTTGATTTGGCCAAACATCCTGGTTCTTCCCAATTCTCCCCTCATCTTTTCCCCAAACTCTTATTTTTGTTTCAGGTCCTCATTATCTGACCTCTTAATTTCCCACAAAATACCCCCTTATTTTATCCAATTTTCCCTGGAGTCTTCCGGAATAACCTACTTCTTTCCCAAAAATAATTTAATTTCTCTCCAAACCACCCTTATCTCTTTTTTTTTTTTTTTAAAGATTTTATTTATTTATTCATGACACACACACACACACAGAGGCAGACACAGGCTCCATGCAGGAGCCCGACGTGGGACTCGGGACTTGATCCCGGGTCTCCAGGATCAGGCCCTGGCTGAAGGCGGCGCTGAACCGCTGAGCCACCGGGGCTGCCCCTTTAACTTACCTCTTAAAGCCCCCAAACTCTTCCTTCAATCTCCCTCCAGTCTTAGCGTGCTCCAATTTCTTTTTTGCTTCACCCACATTTTCTCGGTAATTTGCCCAAATCCTTATTTTCCCTTAAATTCCTACGTCTCCAACCTCTCACTTTACTTTTCCCTAAATCCATTCCTTGACTTTACTCAAGTCTTTCTTCCTAAATTCTCTCCACGAATATCACAAATTCTCCCCTTAATTTCCCCCAGGTCTTTCCTTCGGAATTCCCAAATTCACCTTTTGGCACCTGTCCCTCACCTCCATCATCATCCCTTTGGTTTTCCATAGAAATCCCTACCTCTCCCATGAGCTCCCCTCACCCGTACCCTTCCGCCACCTACCCTAGGCCCTCGACCCCAGCTTCTCCACCAAACCCACCGCAACCTCCCCGTCAGCGGGTCCCACTCGCGCCGTCCGACTCCCAGCGCCCCTCTGATTGGCTGGGTGCGCCATCGGAACGTGCTCCCTGCTCCCCCATTGGCTTGTCTCCGCCAAGTCCCCGCCCCGCTTCCTCCCTAAAGCGCCCCGGCTGTCAGCGGCTCGCTCAGGTCGGTCGTTCCCGGCTCCCGAAGGCCGCGTGTCTGTGCTTCCAGGGCGACCCGTGGTAGGAGAGGCCTCCTACTCTCCTGCCCGCTCCCTGGGTGTTGACAGAAGCCCTGACGGCGAAGGCAGCGCAGCGGACCTCAATCTCGGGGCTCTAGGAGCTCCGGTCACTTACCGCCCTGGGCGCCGCCATCTTGCTGGGATTACGTAACCGGAAGGGATCAGTTTTTCTTAGTCCACCCACTGGGTTCAGCCGGAGGCTTCTTTTTCTATGGCCACGCCCCCTCGTATTTCCCAACTCTCCTCTTAAAGGCACCCGGGCACTTTTTACTTAACTGGTTTAGGGATTGCTCTGAGCACCGTTTCCAAGGGCATTAAGTGAGACTCTGCAGCCTTTCCCTGGGAGAGAGGGTCAGTCCTTCCTGTTAGATACCCTCCTTCCGACTGTACTCACAGCCCCCCTGAGCTTGCCTCTTGCTCCAGCTTTTATCATAAGGCTGCTCTGTAATGACTAGGAGACTGACCGAGTCATTCTTGATGCCAGGGATCAGGGAAGAAAAAGGTCTGTTGGGTGGTGAGACTAGACTTTAGGGTAAGAGAGGTGAGATCTCAAAGTATTGTGATGTGTTTGCGATTTCATTTTGGAGTTCAGCGCTCTCTTTCAGCGTGAAGATTTAATGTGAAGTCTTGTGGATGGAATTTTCATTCATTCATTCATTCTTTCATTCGTTCGCAGAGATTTACTGAGCACCTACCACGTGGCTTTACACTGTTTTGCTGAGGTTACTATGGTGAACAAGACAGACCAAGCCCTTATCTTCCGGAGCTAACATTCCAGGCTGGGAGAGGATAGACAAGAAACAAATGAGTAAGCAAGATAATTCAGATAACGTTTGATAAGCAAATAAGAACAAGCAGTATAATAGGCAGTGATTAGCGGGTAAGGGCATTGGCAAAGGTCTCTCTGAAGAGGTGATATTTAAGTGGAGGTGAAGGATGAGAAGGAAACAGCTGTTTAACGATCTGGCGGAAAGCTGTTCCTGGCAGACAGGTAACAGCCAGTGCAAAGGCCCAGGGGTGGGGAACCAGCTGACAGAAGTAGAAGACCAGGTCAGAGAGGTGGGCAGGAAGCTGACTGTGAATACAAGCTGACTTGTATTCTCAGGGACATATTATGATCTGACTTATGTTTTTTGCTTTAAAAATTTTTTTTAAAGATTAAAAAATTTTTAGGGATAGAGAGGGAGTGAGTGAGGTGAGGAGCAGAGGGAGAGGGATAAGCAGGTTCTGAGCTGAGCACAGGGCTCAACATGGGGCTTGATTCCACAACCCTGAAACTATGACCTGAGCCAAAATCAAGAGTCATATGATTAACCATCTGAGCCACCCAGACGCCCTGATTTATGCTTTTTTTCTTTTTAAAAACATTTCTTTTTATTGGAGTTCAATTTGCCAACATATAGCATAACACCCAGTGCTCATCCCATCAAGTGCCCCCCTCAAGTGTCCATCACCCAGTCACCCCAACCCCCTGCCCACCTCCCTTTCCATCACCCCTTGTTCGTTTCCCAGAGTTAGGAGTCTCTCATGTTCTGTCTCCCTCTCTATTTCCCACTTATTTTCTCTCCTTTCCCCTTTATTCCCTTTCACTATTTTTTATATTCCCCAAATGAATGAGACCATATAATGTTTGTCCTTCTCCAATTGACTTATTTCACTCAGCATAATACCCTCCAGTTCCATCCACATCGAAGCAAATGGTGGGTATTTGTCGTTTCTAATGGCTGAGTAATATCCCATTGTATACATAGACCACAGCTTCTTTATCCATTCATCTTTCGATGGACACCGAGGCTCCCTCCACAGTTTGGCTATTGTGGACATTGCTGCTAGAAACATCGGGGTGATTTATGTTTTTTAAAGATCATCCTGTTAGGTGAAAACAGACCTTAGGTGTGAAGAGTGGGAGTGGGGGCTGGCAAAGAGGCAACTGTAGAAGTCCAGGCAAGAGATGATTGGAGACAGGAACAGGGATTTGGCACTAGGAAGTGGTGAGATATGCTCAGATTAGGAGTCTGTTTTGAAGGTTGAGCCAATAGCTCCAGAACGAAAAGGGTAGAGATGCCACTTAGGGAGATGGAGAGACTGGGAAAGTGACATATCTGAAAGGCAGGTGTGGTGGACTGAATATTGTCCCCCCGCACCCCCCCCCCCAAAAAAAATTTTATGCCCTAATCCTTGGAACTTGTGAATCTGTTACCTTATATGGTAAAAGGAAGATGCAATCAAGTTAAGAATCAGGAGATGGGGAGATTATCCTGGGTGATCAGGATGGGCCCAAAGCAATGACAAGAGTCCCAGTTAGATCGAGGTGCGGGGTCAGTCAGTAGGAGATGTGACGGTAGGTGCAAGAGTGATACAAGGAAGGGACAACGAACCAAGGACTGTGGTGGCGGCAGCTTCTGGAAGCCCATGGCAGGGCCGGCGCTGACAGTGATGGTATCTGTGGGCAGGTCCAGGGTCAGCAGAACTGGCTGCTCAGCTGTGCACTGGTAGCCTTGATGGGGGAGCACAGGGCTAGCTGAGGACAAAGCACAAGCCTGGGGTGGCACACTGACAACTCCTTGAAACAGGCAGAGGGACAGTCCTGAACGACTCAACTGCCTCGATGTTCATACTCTAAGGGCAAAAGGCAACCTAAGCCCGACCCCTAGGATCCTGTGAGTCTACTTTCACATATACAAATTCCTATAGAAATTTCCTTTATCTCTACGTCCCAAGATACATGTTGACAATCATCCCCCAAGCACGTGGCCCACCGTACATCTGAAGGGTCTCATGACTCAGGCTTTATTAGACGGTAATAAGTGCCCTTTTCCCAACAACAGCTACCCCCTCAAGGTCCTGGAAACCTTGCTAACCGAAATTCCTTAGAGAGTGTGCTATCCTCAAATCCCTCCCGGCTCCCGGATATATAATCAGTCACCCCTCCCAGGCCCGGGGCAGCAGCTCTTCCTGCCCACAGGTCCTGTCCCTGGGCTTTAATAAAACTACCATTTTGCACCAAAGATGTCTCAAGAATTCTTTGTTGGTCATTGGCTCCGGACCTCACCCCACCAAACCTCAATTATATTCCAAAACTTCATCAGCCTGGACACTGAGGTGCCACAGCTGAGGGATTGGGGTTCCTCCGGCCCACTAATCGGGATGCTCTAGGGTGGCCCAAGTGGAGAAGACAAGGTCCAAACTGGGGCAAGCCAAAGAGTGAGGAGGAGTGGTGGGAGGGGCCCAGAAGAGGGGGATAAAGGAGGCCAGGCTTCCACAGACACCCAGCACCCACGAGGGGTTAGGTTTGAGTTGGGGTCAGGAGGGGTGGGAGTTGCTGTGGCTGGACACTTATGGGCAGAGTTGAGGTTAGACTTTAGAAGGAAGAAAATCCTCACGAGGCCATGAGTGCACACCAGAACTTGGACTTTGAAATGCTGACCCAGGCACCCCTTCATGCCCTTTGCTCCCCGTTCCCTTGCTGGCTCCTTAGGAGACCGGGTCAGTCTGGACCTTGCCACTTGGTGCTCCTGGCTGCCACTGCACAGAGACTATGGAGCTGTGGAGGCAACTGAATCAGGCAGGACTGGTGCCCCCTGGGCTGGGCCCACCTCCCCAGGCCCTGAGGGAGCCCCCCGCAGTGGGGAGAGCTGGCCAGACCCTCACATCTCCAGCGGCAGACACTGCAGGTGCCAGGGAGGGTCTGCTGTGGCTCTGGGAGGAGCTGGTGAGTGAAGGGTTTGGAGATGCAAGAGATGGGGCACAGATGGGGGCAGGGAGCGAGACTTGGTGATTTTTTTTTTTTAATTTCTTTCTTTCTTTCTTTCTTTCTGATAGTCACAGAGAGAGAGAGAGAGGCAGAGACACAGGCGGAGGGAGAAGCAGGCTCCATGAGGGAGAAGCAGGCTCCATGCACCGGGAGCCTGATGTGGGATTCGATCCCGGGTCTCCAGGATCGCGCCCTGGGCCAAAGGCAGGCGCCAAACCGCTGCGCCACCCAGGGATCCCGAGACTTGGTGATTGAAGGGCAATAATGAAGTTGTAGGGGGCCAGAGATGGAAGGACAGAGATTGAGAGACAAGAATGGAGAAACAAGCAGAGAGAAACAGAGACAGAGATCCAAAGAGAGAGAGACAAGAGTAGAGAGAGACAGGGACAGCGAGACCCAGAAAGGGAGAGACATAGAAGGCAGACACTGAGACTCATTGAATCTGAGACAGAGACAGAGACAAACAACGGTGGGCAGAGACAGAGAGAGAGAGAGAGAGACAATAGGGGAGGCACAGAGACACAGGATGAAATGGAGAGACAGAGGCCGAGGCCCAGAGCGCCTGGGAGAAGCCGGCTGGCCGGCAGGGTCCAGGGCACAGTGAGGACCTCCCCATGTGCTGCAGGCCCTGGTATCTATCTATCTATCTATCTATCTATCTATCTATCTATCTATCCGTCTATCTATCATCTATCATCTATCTACTTATTTATTTAAATTTTATCTATTTATTCATGAGAGACACAGAGAGAGGCAGAGAAACAAGCAGGTCCCTGAAGGGAGCCCAATGTGGGACTCATCCCAGGACCCCGGGGTCATGACCTGAGTCACAGGCAGATACTTAACCCCTGAGTCACCCAGGTGCCCCAACAGGCCGTGATTGTGGTTTTTTTTTTTTTTTAGATTTTTTTTATTTTTATTTATTTATGATAGTCGCACAGAGAGAGAGAGAGAGAGAGAGAGAGAAAGAGAGAGGCAGAGACAGAAGCAGGCTTCATGCACCGGGAGCCCGACGTGGGATAGTCGCACAGAGAGAGAGAGAGAGAGAGAGAGAGAGGGAGGCAGAGACACAGGCAGAGGGAGAAGCAGGCTCCATGCACCGGGAGCCCGACGTGGGATTCGATCCCGGGTCTCCAGGACCGGGCCTTGGGCCAAAGGCAGGCGCTAAACCGCTGCGCCACCCAGGGATCCCCAGGCCCTGATTGTTAAAGAGAGGCTGGCCTGTGGCCCCCAATAAAGACGGTGGAGGGGTGGGGGTGGGAAGGAGAAAGTGGGGGTCAGGTGGGAAATCTCAATCCAAAGTCGGGGGGGGGGGGGGGGGGGGGAAGCGGGCATCCTCTGCATCCTCTGGCATAACCTGCTGGAGGCAGGTCAGGGAGATTGGAGATGCAACCTGGGTGGGGGATGGGGGATGAGGAACCAGATCAGGTACTGGGAGTGATCAGATGTGGAGGATGGGAGATTAAAACCGGATTTTACAAGGAAGTGCACAGATGGGCCCAGGAGAAGGTTTAGGAGTTGGGCTAAAGTTCGGTCAAGCAGAGAATCTTTGCCAGGACTCTGAGCAGGTTTGGGGGCTGGGGGGGGGGCACGCTGACCCCGCACCCACCCCCCACCCGCCCTCTGGGGTCGGATGCCCATGACTCCCCCTTCCCATTGGCAGGGACACCTTCGCCAGGTGGACATCCAGCTGCTGGGTCAGCTTTGCAGTCTGGGGCTGGAGATGGGGGCGCTGCGAGAGGAACTGGTCACCTTCCTGGAAGAGGACGAGGAGAGCCTCATCGAGGAGGAGGAGGACGAGGAGGAGGAAGAGGAAGAGCCTGAAGGGAAGCAGAAGGAGGGACACCTGGGGGCCTCCTGCTCAGCTCTGCGCTACCAGCTCCCAGACTTCGAGATGACGATCTGAGGCCCTGCCCCGTGCTTCTGAGAGCCGCAAGAATGAGATGCAAATATATGCAAAGGAGGGGGCATTTGCAGGTCAAATCAACCTCCCTACCTGGACTGGGAATCAACACGCTCGTTCTTGAGCAAATGCCTTCCCTGGAGATTTCTGCATCTAGACTGAGGAGCTGGCCTGTGAGCTGTGGGTGTTTGCAGCTGATGTGGGAGGTTTGCAGAGAAACCTCCCACAGGTGTATTTGCAGGTGAACTGCCAGTGTGTTGCCGGGGACACGTGGGTCTTTGCAAATAGGATGGGAGATGCTTGCCGGTGATCCAATATGGTGGCCACTGAGCCCTTGAAATGAGGCTAGTCTGAACTGAGGCGTGCAAGGGCTTAGTATGATGAAAAGAATATAAAACATTTCAATAATCCAAAGAATTTGTTGAAATGCTATTTTCCACATAATGAGATAAATAAAAATATTACTAAAACGAATTTCACCTGAGTATTGAACAATTTTTTTTAATGTGGCAACATGTATATAATAAAATTTACCATTTTAGCCATTTTAAGTGTACAGCTCAGTGATAGTAAATCCATCCACCTTGTTGTACAACCATCACCACTGTCCATCTGCAGAACTCTTTGTCTTATAACCCTGAGACTCTCCCCAGCCCTTGGCAACCAACATCCTACTTTCTTGTCCACTCTAGGAACCTCATAGCAGTGGGATCACACAGTATTTTTTTGAGTCCAGCTTATTTCACTTAGCTTGATGTCCTCAAGCTTCATTCGTGTTGCAGTGAGAGAGGCAACATCTCCTTCCCTTTTGTGGCTGAATAATATTCCTCAATAGAAACACACCACATTTTGTTTATCCATTTTTCTCTCCGTGGGCTCTTGGGTTGTTTCCACCTTTTGGCGACAGTGAATAACTTTCCTGTGAAAGAGGATACATGAATATCTGTTCAAGTCCCTGCTTTCAATTCTATGGGGTATGAGTCCAGAACTGGAATTGCTGGATCATATGGGAATTCCACGTTGATTTTATTTTATTTTATTTTATTAATTAATTAAGTTATTTATTTATTCATGAGAGACAGAGAGGCAGAGACATAGGAAGAGAGAGAAGTAGGTTCCCCACAGGGAGCCTGTCAACCACTGAGACACCCAGGCGTCCCCATGTTGATTTTATTTTTAAAGATTTATTTGTTTTATAAAACAAGATGAAACCAGAGTGGGAGACAAACCATAAGAGACTTAATTCATAACTAACTGAGGGTCACTGGAGGGGATGTGGGTGGGGGCATGGGGTAACTGGGTGATGGGCATTAAGGAGGGCACGTGATGTAATGAGCACTGGGTGTTATGTAAGCGTGATGAGTCCCTGACTTCTGCCTCTGATACCTATAATACATTATATAATAATTAATTGACTTTTAATGATATTTTTTAAAGAGAAAAAATATTTAAGAGAGAGAGAGAGTGTGAGCAGGGGGAGGGGGAGAAGGAGAGGGAAAGCAGACTCCCCACAGAGCAGGGAGCCCCACACGGGGCTCGACCCCAGGACCCTGAGATCATGAGCTGAGTTGAAATCAAGAATCAGACGCTTAACCCACTGAGCCATCCAGACACCCTTCCCTGTTTGATTTTTTAAAAAGATTTTTATTTATTAATTCATGAGAGACACAGAGAGGCAGAGACACAGGCAGAGGGAGAAGCAGGCTCCATGTGGGACTCGATCCCAGGATCCCCCGGGGTTGCAGCTTGAGCCAAAGGCAGACGCTCAACCACAGAGCCGCCCAGGTGCCCCTGCTTATTACATTTTGAAATACGGCTGCTAGAAAATGTAAAATTATGTACGAATCTCCTGTTGTATCTCTACCACACAGCACTATTTACACGTTTGCAAACGAGATGTGGGTGTGAGTGAGCAGATGCACAGGGAGGGTTTCTAGAAGTTCCCAGCTTTGTTGCAAATGTGTCAGAGCTTCCCCTGCAGGAGGCAGGCAGATACCTGTGGATGGCGGTGGAGGAGAAGCCCACAGGTAACTATTCCGGCCCTTACGTTTGCAGGAAAGAGGCCCTGAGTCAGCAGGTGGAGGGCTCCTGCCGGAGGAGAGACATCTCTTCAGGGGAGGCGTGTGGACATTCACAAAATCATTATTTCCCGGTGAAGACAAACAAGTGCTTACATTTTTGCAATTCTTCATCAGAACACTTTCTAGTTGGGAGCGAGGATGTTCCCAGAGAAAGGAGATGCTGGCGGAAGAGGTGCTGAACCCCTGCCCCTGCTTACTTCCTCCTTAAAAACAACCTGCTGCTCTTTGTCCAGTGGGGTCCTTCAAGACTGGGGATGGGCAGACGTGCAGGGGACTTAAGGGGTCCAGGATCCATCCCCAAGCCGGTCCTCCCTTGCCAACCTTAGCCAGGTCTACAGCGGCTGGGAAATCTGCTGTGGGGGTAGGGAGAGTGTTGGCAGTCAGACCCCAGCTCCTAGGGAAGGAGAAAGACACCCCAAGAGGGTGCAAATGAGCAGAGCCCCTCTCTCTCCCGAGAAGCTCTGGGAGGAAGCTGGGGGTGGTCTGGGGTCTCTGGGCAGCTCTGTCCAGAGTGGGAGTCACGAGGGCTGAGGCTGTGGCTCCAGTGCTACTGGGGCTGGGTTGCTTTTAGGAAGGAAAGGATGGGGGGGCACTGAGAGGGAGATGGGAGGGGCCCCCTGGGAGTGCATCATCCTGGGTTATCTGTGCGAGTCCTAAATCCAGTGGGAAGTGGAAGAGGAGAAGACACACAGGGGAGAAGACCACATGAAGACAGAGGCCAAGGTTGGCCCAAGAATGCCGACGGCCCCCAGAAGCTGGAAGAGGGAAGGAACAGAATCTCTTCCAGAGTCTCTGGAGGGAATGTGGTCCCGCTGATGCTTTGGTTTTGGTTTTTGGCCTCCAGAACTGTTGTAGGATAAGGCTTTTCTTGTTTCAAGCCACAAATGACCAAGCATGTGGTCATTGGTCATGGCAGCTGCAAGAGACTAATGCCCTGTCCCCCTCGAAGGCGAGAAAACCATCCCCCCAATAGGAATGGGGAGATCTGTCTCCTCATCATTATCTCCCTGGTCCCTCAGATCCTGTGGAGCCCTGAGGGGACACGGAAATGCCTGTGGATGTCACATCCCCAGCCCCCTCCCCTCCCCCCATCCTCCATCTTGTTCTTGGCCCAAGCCCACTGTGCACAAGGACAGTCACTAACTGTCATCCCTCCTGGCTTCAGACACAGGCACTTTCTGTGCAAAGGGCTCTCCCTTACGTCTGGATCCTGGCATCTGCTGGAGGGACAGGACCCAGGCTTTCTGGGTGAGGAGTTGCTCAATGTCACCTCCAGTGGGGATAGGATAGGCTAGGGGATGGTTTTTGCTGCCTCTTTTTTGAGGGTAATTGTAGATTTTTATATAGTCAACGTGTTGCATTGATTTTTTTTTTTAATGTTAGGATCATCTCCAATTTGGTCATTGATCTGGCCAGAGCGAATTCCAGGTGAATTTTTTTCTAAAGAAAGGAAACTCAAAACTGTCCCGTTGGGGATTAAAAGACAGTCAGGGCTCACCATTTCTTTCTTTTTTATTTTATTTTATTTTATTTTATTTTATTTTATTTTATTTTATTTTATTTATTCATGAGAGACACAGAGAGAGGCAGAGACACGGGCAGAGGGAGAAGCAGGCTCTATTCAGGGAGCCCGATGTGGGACTTGACCCCAGGACCCCAAGATCACACCCTGAGCCAAAGGCAGATGCTCAACCACTGAGCCACCCGGGTTCCCAGGGCTCACCATTTCCGTAGATTGTTTGTGGCTTCAGCTGA
Organism: Vulpes vulpes; assembly: GCF_048418805.1. Classification (NCBI taxonomy): domain Eukaryota; kingdom Metazoa; phylum Chordata; class Mammalia; order Carnivora; family Canidae; genus Vulpes; species Vulpes vulpes. The sequence goes on from NC_132780.1 coordinate 10,187,226, forward strand.
CGTGGCATTCACATGGGGGACTGAACACATCCGTATGCCCTGTGAGGCAGGGCTGGCTTCCCGGGCTGGCAATCTGCCATCACGCAGTCACTCAGGAGGGCCTGTGGCCAGGTGTAACACTCTGCTTTTGCCATCTTAAAATTATTAACGATTTTTAAGCGAGGAGCCCTGCATTTTCACTTTACATAGGGTCCTGCCATTTATGCAGCTGGTTGCCCCAGGAGTGACCCACCAAGGACTCAGCCTCCTCTAGGATGCCACCATCCATGCAACGCATTGGGCAGCCACGAGGGGGCAGCACCACCACAGGGTCGCCTGGACGGTGGGCCCTGAGCGCCACCAGCAGTTTGGCATTTTTTCTTTTGTTTGTCTCCTCATAGGTCTCTGTCTCCACCCCTTTCCCCTTCAAGGTCTCCCCAGCTCACAGAGGGAATGTGCTCCAGCCCTGAAGTACTTTACAGATACACATTCGAAAAAAAGATTTTATTTATTTATTCATGAGAGACACAGACAGAGAGGCAGAGACACGGGCAAAGGGAGAAATAGGCTCCTGGCAGGGAAGCCTGATGCGGACTCGACCCCAGGACCCCAGGATCACACCCTGAGTCAAAGGCAGACACTCAACCACTGAGCCACCCAGGCGTCCCAGATACACAGTTTTGACTCCACAATCCAAGGTTGGGGCTGGTGATCACAACTCTTTGCCTCAAACGTGACGGGCATTAAATAGACATAACAAGGTCTACACTAACTATTGGTCTTAGGAAAATAGTGCAGAGGCTATTGGGAGATTGCTCATGTGTCGCGGTGATGGGGAAGGGAGCAACCAAGTCCCCGTTTTCCAAGAGGGAAGATGTTAGCGCCTAAAGGTGAAAAATCACTAAGTAGCCTCAGAGCGTGTTGAGCAGAGATGAGGGGCTTCCTGCAGGGGAGCTGGAGCTGTTCCCCCACATCTCCCCGAAGTGGCCCCAGACAGAGAAGCCAGAGCTTTCCTGGGATCACTCTGAGGCACAACACACAGCGACACCGGCTTACCACGGCAACGTCCAGTGTGGTCGCCAAGACAAGACGAAGGAACGTCCCTCCTCCCGGGAGGGAGCCCCAATCGGTTTTGCTCCCGGTGTGAATACCAGGACTAGAGTAATCATCCCATCGTTCGAGCCGCAGAGGGGCTGCATGACCACGAGCTCACGTCTCCCTGGGGTTTCGGGTCATCCCCATCAAAATAGGTCTGCTCTGGGCCAGCCATACACAGCTGATTAAGATTAGTCCCAGAAGCCCACATTTCTTCAGTCTTTGCCCATATAACATATGATGGGGACTGACTTCTCTCTCTGTCTCGCCTTTTTTGACATCAGGGGGATGGAATGAAAAACTCAAAATCTGGGGCATTTGGGTGGCTCCTTGGTTGAATGTCTGCCTTTGGCTAAGGGCGTGATCCCGGGGTCCTGGGATCGAGTCCTACGTCGGGCTCCCTGTGTGGAGCCTGCTTCTCCCTCTGCCTGTGTCTCTGCCTCTCTCTCTCTCTCTCTGAATCTCTCATGAATGAATAAATAAAATCTTTAAAAAAAAAACCCCAAACAACACTTGTTGTTGTTCCTCTGCTCAAAGCCCTTCTGTTGCTCACCTGTGAATCACATCAAACCCCAAAGTCCTCCCCGCAGCCCACAGGTCCTACGTTGGAGCTACTAGGAATGCTGGTTTGCAAGAAGATGCCAGCAGGTCTGTCAAGTTAGCGCCTGAGTCGAGAAAGTCTTGCAATGAAGAAAATGTCAGCGGAAATCAACAGGGCGCTTAGTGACGTGGACCGTCCGCCTTCTGGGCCAGGCTCCTCCCCTCCTTGCAGACAACCCTTTGAGTAGCACTGCCCCTACCCAACCTGGCTCCTGCCCATACTGTGCTGTCCTCCTCACCCCATGTGTTCCGGCCACAGGGGCTTTCTGACCCTTCCTCAACTCTCACGCAAGCTCGGGTCTCCCCCTGCTCCCCGGCATCTATTCCCTTTCCAGGAAATCATCTTTGTCTGGAGACTCGCAGGACTGCTCCCGCCCTCTCTTCCCATCTCAGATGTCACCCCACCATGAAGGATTTCTTTTTTTTTTTTTAAGATTTTATTTATTTATGCATCACACACACACACACACACACACACACACACACACACACACAGAGAGAGAGAGAGAGAGAGAGAGAGAGAGGCAGAGACGCAGGTAGAGGGAGAAGCAGGCTCCATGCAGGGAGCCCGATGTGGGATTCGATCCCGGGTCTCCAGGATCGCACCCTGGGCCAAAGGCAGGTGCTAAACCGCTGAGCCACCCAGGGATTCCTCCAGTGAAGAATTTCATTGACTTTCCTATACAAAGGAACAGGATCTCCCCGTGAAACCCTCACTCTATCTTCTTCACCCTATTTTGGTTCTCTGTTCGATGGCTTTAGAGGACAGAAATTCTGCCTTTTATATCTTTTTTCCCAGATAAAATTGACATGTAACGTTGGATTAGTCTAGGTGTACTGCACACTGATTCGATATATGTATACACTGTGAAGTGACCACCGCAATAAGCATAGTTAATGTCCATGACTTCGTGTAGTCATACTTTTTGCTCTTAGCAAATTTCAAAAATGCAATGCAGTATTTTTTTAAAGGTTTTATTTATTTATTCATGAGAGACACAGAGAGGGAGAGGCAGAGACATATGCAGAGGGAGAAGCAGGCTCCATGCAGAGACCCCGATGCAGGACTCCATCCTGGGACCCCAGGATCATGCCCTGAGCCAAAGGCAGACGCTCAACCACTGAGCCACCCGGGTGCCCCTGCAATGCAGTATCCTTAACAGAGTCACCACGCTGTGCATTACGCCTCTAGGACTTCTGCATCTGGAAGATTTGATCTTTTGATCACCTTTACTCATCCCCACCGCCCCCTGCCCCTCAGGCAAGGCAACCGCCGACAGTTCTCTGTCAGATTCCACCTGTAAGCAAGATCATAGAGTATCTGTCTCTCTTTGACTCGCTGGCTGCTCTTAGCACAATATCCTCATCCATGTTGTCCATCCATGTTGTCACAAAAGGCAAGAGTTTCTTCCTTTTTGTGGCTGAATAATATACCATCGTATGAGATCCCACCTTTTCTTTACCCATTTATTCCTCAACAGACTTGTAGGATGTTTCTGTCTCCTGCCCTTTGTGAATGATGCCGCAGTAAACCTGGGGGTGCAGGATGTTTTTCAGGACGTGATTTCATTTCTTTTGGTCATATACCCAGAAGTGGAACCGTTAGATCAGATGATAGTTCTATTTTTAATATTTGGAGGACTCACCATATTGCTTTCTGTGGGTTTTTTTTTAAGTTTATTTATTTATTTGAGAGAGACCAAGAGAGAGTGCATGAGTGAGGGGGAGGGGCAGAGGGAGAGAGAGAGAATCCTAAGCAGACTGTCTCCACAATCAGTCCGGAGCTCAACTCTGAGCTCAGTCCCAGGAAGCTGAGATCATGACCCTGAGCTGAAATCAAGAGTCAGATGCTCAACCAACTGAGCCACCCTGGCACCCCCAACTCCGGGCACCCCTCTTTCTATATTTTTGGGTATTCCAAATTTTGGATATTAATCCCTTACCAGACATATGATTTAAAATGTCTCTCCCACTTGGTGGGTTGCCTTTTCATTTTCTCATGGTTTCCTTTGCTGTGCAGAAGCTCTTCAGCTTGATGAGGTTCCACTTATTATTTTTGACTTTCATTGCCATCCAGAAAACTCATTGCCAGGTCTGATGCCAAGGAACTTACTGCTTGTGTTTTCTTCTGGTAGTTTCATGGTTTCAGATCTTATATTCAAGCCTTTAATCCAATTTAACTGAATGCACATGGTGCTCCTGATGGAGCTCTCACTCTCCTGGATCCACTGCTCCAAAATTGTTGACACTTTGTCGGGTCGTTGTAACAGGAGGGCAGTGCATGCTCTTGAGGGTGAAAACTCTTTACATTTGACCTAATTTGAGCCCGTTGAATTCATACACCATTTCTGAATCTGAGTACTTTCAAACCAAAGCAACTGATGGTGGGAGAAACATGTCCTCACCAGGGAAATTTGGGTTTATATTTGAAATAGTACATAGGGGCGCCCGGGTGGTTGAGCATCTGCCTTTGGCTCAGATCATGATCCCAGAGTCCTGGGATTGAGTCTTGCATCAGACTCCCCGCAGGGAACCTGCTTCTCCCTCTGCCTGTGTCTCTGCTTCTCTCTGTTTCTCTGATGAATAAATAAATAAAATCTTAAAAAGAAATTTACAGGGTAGCCTTGAGGGCCCAGCGGTTTGGCGCTGCCTTCAGCCCGGGGTCTGATCCTGGAGACCCGGGATCGAGTCCCACATCGGGCTCCCTGCGTGGAGCCTGCTTCTCCCTCTGCCTCTCTCTCTCTCTCTCTCCCTGTCTGTGATGAATAAATAAATAAATAATCTTTTAAAATAAATAAATAAATAAATAAATAAATAAATAAATAAATAAATAATTTATAGGAAAGGAGCCAAGAACATACAGTGGAGGAAGGGCATGTAATATCTTCAGAAAAGGCAAAGGTTTTCTTAAACACAAGGGAGCTTCAAAGGCCACACAGAACACCAGACTCAGGAATCTTCCAACCTGCTCATCTAAGTTGTCGCCCTCATCATCTCCTGTCCTCATTCTTTTTTTTAATTTTTAATTGTATTTATTTATACATTTTATTTATTTATTCATGAGAGACACAGAGTGAGAGAGAGAGCAGAGACATAGGCAGAGAGAAACAGGCTCCATGCAGGAAGTCCAATGTGGAACTTGATCCTGGGACCCTTGGATCATGTCGTGAGCCAAAGGCAGATGCCCAACTGCTGAGCCATCCAGCCCTCCCCTCATTTTATTTATCATTATTTTTTAAAATATTTTATTTATTTATTCATGAGACACACACACACACACACACACACACACAGAGGCAGAGACATAGGCAGAGGGAGAAACAGGCTCCATGCAGGGAGCCACACGTGGAACTCGATCTTGGGACTCCAGGATCATGCCCTGGGCTGAAGGCAGGTGCTAAACCGCTGAGTTTTAATGAGTATTCGTATTTATTTTATTTTTATATTAAAAGAGTATTTTAAATTAGGCTCCATGTAAGCATAGCACCCCACAGGGGGCTTGAACACACAACCCTGAGACCAAGACCTGAGCTGAGTTCATGACTTAGACGCTTAAACAACTGAGCCTAAGAACTCTTTAAAAAATATTTATTTATTTATTTATTTATTTATTTATTTATTTATTTGAGAGAGAGAGAGAGAGAGATAGAGAGAGAGAGAGAGAGGCAGAGACAGAGGCAGAGGGAGAAGCAGGCTCCATGCCAGGAGCCCGGTGTGGGACTCCATCCCTTGGGCCAAAGGCAGGCGCCAAAGTGCCGAGCCACCCAGAGATCCTGTTTTTGTTTGTTTGTTTGTTTTTGTTTTTTAATGAGTTCTACTTGGGGCCTGAGCTCACCATCCTGAGGAAAGAGTTTCATGCTCTAGGTATTCAGCAACCCGGTCGCTCCCTTTTCTTCTTCTTTCTTCCTTTCCTCCTTAATTTCTTTCTTTCCTTCCTTTTTTTTTAATGTCACATCTTAGACTCTTTGGCTGTCCTGAATCCCTCAATCTGCCCCCTCCCACACAGCTGCTCCTCTACCCATCTTTCCATCCCTGCTCAGCCCTTCTCCTCCCACCTTGGCCTCTCAACTCCTGAGAATCCCTGGAGCCTCGAGCCTCTTCCCCGTTATGGACTCTGGAGGGGCTCAGAGCCCCATGAGCTGCCATGGGAGGCTGAAACGGGCTGGCTGGGAACACAGAATGAACCTCACCCACCAACACTTTGTATTGGTCACACCCAGAGCTTCCTCTTGGAAGGCAGGAAGGTTTCAAGGGCCCCAGGGATCTTCACCCCAATTTCTTCCTTAAATCTGTGAAAAATTATGGGGAAAAACTCATAACATTACATTCCCTACCATTCACTGGGAACCAGGATACAGATGAGCAGGGGTATCAATATTCTCAGGGGCGTACAATGCATCTCTAGCACCTGCTCATTTTGTAACAGAAAGTCTGCACCCACAGTTTCCTGTTTGCTCCTCCCTGCCCCCACCGGCCCCACATGTCTTCTTTCTGTTTCTATAAATTTGACTATGACGGGCAGGACATACAAGTGGAATCATAGGGTATTTGTCTTTCTGCGACCTGCTCATTTCATGTGGCAGCGGGTCCAGAACTCACTTCTTCCTTAGGATCCTTCCAGCTCGTTCCACTGGAGCTGGATGCCGCATGATCTTTCTCTGTTCCTCTGTGCGTGGACACGGGGGCTGCTTCTACATCTTGACTCTTGTGAACAACACTGCGATGAACAGGGATGAGCGGGGATCCCTTCGTACTGTTGGCTTTCAGTTCTTACAGATGTAAAATGAGTAAGGAGATGGCTCCATCACACGGTAAGTCTATTTCTTAATTTGGAGGAAACCCGGCACCGTGTTCCAAGCTGATGTCTGATGTGCCATTTTACTTTTTCACTAACATTTGCCAGGGTTCTGATTTCTCCAGATCCTCACCAACACACATTAATTTATGGTATTTGGGTTTGGGGTCCTTTTGCTTATTGTTGTTTTTTTTTTAATTTTTATTTATTTATGATAGTCACACACAGAAAGAGAGAGAGAGAGAGAGAGAGAGAGAGAGAGGCAGAGACACAGGCAGAGGTTGAAGCAGGCCCCATGCACCGGGAGCCCGACGTGGGATTCGATCCCGGGTCTCCAGGATCGCGCCCTGGGCCAAAGGCAGGCGCCAAACCGCTGCGCCACCCAGGGATCCCTTGCTTATTGTTGTTGATGGTGACTATCCTGATGGGTGTGACTTGATATATATTTGTGTTCGATTTGCTCTGTGTAATGATTAGCGATGTTGAGCGTTTCCTCAGAAGCTTGGTGGCCACTGTATACCTTTGGAGAAATGTCTCTTTGACATTTTTGCCCATTGTTGATTTTACTGATTTTTTTGTATACCTTTTTATTGGAGTTCCATTTGCCAACAATAGTATAACACCCAGTGCTCATCCTGTCAAGTGCCCCCCTCTTTACTGATTTTTTAGTTATTAAAATATTTATTAAAAATTGTATTTATTAATGAGTGCCTGGGTGGCTCAGTGGTTGAGTGTCTACCTTGGCTTCATGTCATGATCCTGGCATCCTGAGATGGAGTCCCAAATCGGGCTTCCCACGGGGAGCCTGCTTCTCCCTCTGCCTAAGCCTCTGCCTCTGAGCATGTCTCTCATAATACATAAATAATCTTTAAAAATATTTTATGTATTTATTTGTTAGAAAGAGGGCACGAGAGGGCGAATGAGCAGAGGGAGAGGTAGAAGCCAACTCAATGCTGGGCACAGATCCAAATGAGGCAGGCTCAAACTTCCAGGGCAGCCTCAGGACCTCCGAGGTGCTCTGGGGAGGGTCATTCCACTCACATCCTTTCCCCTCCGCAGGGTTTCTCCTGACCCAAGGGGCGCGTTCTCATGAGCCCTCTGAATATCACCATCACCCATCCCAACATGGGTCCCTTGAAGATGAGTTTGCGGGGAGCTGTCCCTACCCCCAGCTCAGTCCTCAAGAGGCTGGCTCTACCCTGGTCAAATTTGGGATATATGGCTTACAAGTGGTAGAGATGCTTTCAACCAGTTCAGAGTTCTCTGTGACTGACTTTGAACTTCTCCGGGAAAGATGACACATCCCCAGAGCCTCCTGGGCTGCCGTGTCCCAGACCATCAGCCTTGGAAACCACCTCCACCCCCATCCTCCATTCAGCAAATATCACCCAGGTTGCGTACCCATCCCTCCCCAACCCCTGCCAAGCCATGGAGCTCTCTATCTAATCACCCTGGTTTTCCCTCCTCTTCTTCGGTGCCTTGCAACAGACCCTAAGCCACACAGGGTTAGAAGGAAATCAGCCTAGGATGGAGCAGTAAGGTTGCAGACATGCCATTGTCTGAAAGGAACTTTATTTGCTCAGTATGTGAAACAAGAAAGAATCGAGGCTGCGAAAACAAACACGCAAACAAACAAATAAAAAAAAACAAACTGTACTGAAATCAAGGGGGCAGCCCGGGTAGCTCAGCTGTTTAGCGCCCGCCTTTGGCCCAGGGCGTGATCCTGGAGAACCGGGATCGAGTCCCACGTTGGGCTCCCTGCATGGAGCCTGCTTCTCCCTCTGCATGTCTTTGACTCTCTCTCTCTCTCTCTCTCTCTCTCTCACTCTCTCTCTGTCTCGGATGAATAAATAAAATCTTGAAAAGAAAAAAAGAAATCTGGGAGACATAGATTCAAGAAGAACCAAATGTGCTCTGGGTGCTGTGGGGGTGAGGGGCTCAATTGATGAAGGTAACACCATAGGCTTGTAGAAGTTCTTCTGAAACAATTAGGATCGATGCAGCATAAATAACCGGCTTGGCCACATAGAGATGGTGTCACTGGGTGGAGTTCAGCGAAATAAGCTTCCTTGTGACAACTGTGGCAGAACGGAGCTGTGTGTTGGTTGGAACGGGCTGCAAGTTCATGTGACATCCAGACGTGGTAGCGGATAGGATCAACTTGTACATTGGTCTCCGGCCTCCATGTCAGGCTGCTGAGCATTAGGGTTTCAGTATCAATGTTTGCACCCACAGTTGTGAGCCAGTGTTGTTTGTGAGAGGATAGAATGGGCCAGGCTCGGGGAGAGCGGAGCGTGCACACAAGCCTCCAGTGGCAGGAGATAAGCGAGGAAAGTCCTTTGCTCTCCTCCGGGTGCCAAGTATCCCCCCAACGAATGCAGGGTGAGTAGGTGTAAGAGTAGCTAAACGACAACCACAGCTGTGGGCTCAGAAACCATCTTTTTGTGTAGAAAGTAATATAGCTTATTGAGGAAGACTTCAACAATGAGATTGTGTATAATGGACGCAAGAGAACTCAGGACATAAATAAGGGTCTTCTTCACCATAAACTGGCACATCTTTTTGAAACAACCCAGGAGCTCCCAGTGGTTGTCCGGCCATGTCACGAACAATGCAGGAACATAACTTCTTATCTTGGCCAGGACAAAGGTAGCTACAACTTCCACCATTAATTCTGTGAACCACAGTTTGATATTGAGCATAACTGACCTGTTACAGAACATAGGCAGTGTCCCCTTGTGTGCTCCGGTCCCAAGGAAGATGTGAAGCCTCGAGACCAGCCTTTAATAGTCACTGCTATAGAGTAGGAGCTGGGGACGAGTTCTCGGTGTCTCTTTTCTGGAGGAGTCGTGCCAGTTTAGAATTATCCTTTCCGTTTATAAAGCTTGTGAGCCCTCTGAAAATAGGTTGAAATAGGTCCTAAAAGTAGTACAAATCAGTTTATTGGTAAATTCATATGACTACTAATAATTTACAAATGATATGAGAAATCAATGACCCTGTGGCCTTTTTATAGGCTCCACAAATGAAAAGAAAATCACTCCACCAATAAAAATAACCCCATAAAGTTTGAAATCGGATATTTTTTCTTTTGAAATCGGATGTTTTTTATCTCAAACATCTCAATCGGATGTTTTTTATCTCAAACATCTCAATTTGATATTTTTTTAATCAGATGAGTTTTATCTCAAACATCAATTGGATGTCCTTTATCCCAAACATCTTGCATGTTTTTTATCTCAAACATCTCAATCCGATGTTTTTTATCTCAAACATCTCAATCGGATGTTTTTTATCTCAAACATCTCAATTTGATATTCTTTTAATCAGATGAGTTTTATCTCAAACATCAATTGGATGTTCTTTATCTCAAACATCTTGGATGGTCTTTTTTTTCTTTTTTTTTTTTTTCTTGGATGTTTTTTATCTCAAACATCTCGGATGTTTTTTATCTCAAACTTCTCAATCAGATGTTTTTTATCTCAAACATCTCAATTGGATATTTTTTATCTCAACAAAAGCCATTGTCGTTTTTTCCCCTTATGCCTCCTAATATTGCTTCTGTGAGAGGGTTGAAAAAAACCCCTTGTCCTCTTGTTTATACATATTTTGGCAAAATGTAGGTATTTTCAGTTTCAATATTTTGTGAAAAACTTCAAAAAACCCTGTTCTTTATCACACACACAAGCTGGCCAAATACAGGATTTATCGTGGCAATATTTTGTGAGAAGCTTCAGATAACCTTGTCATTTTTATACATATCATAGTGATACATAGGTACCTTTTGTTCCAATATTTTGTGAAAAGCTTCAAAAAAAAAATCCCTCTCCTTTTCTACACATATCCTGGCCAATATAGGTATCTTTTGTGACAATATTCTGTGAAAGGGTTCACAAAACCCTGTCCTCTTTTTTCCGCATATCTCGGCTGAACATAGGTATTTTTTTAATACTATTTTGTGAAAAAGATTTCAAAACCTTGTCCTCTGTTTTACACGTTTCCTGGCTGAACCCAGTTATTTTTTGTGACAATTTTTATGTGTGACAGGCTTTCAGAAACCATATCCTCTTTTATACATGTATCCTGGTCTAACATAGACATTTTTTTGTGACAAGATTTTGTGTAAGGCTTCGAAAACCCAGTCCTCTTTCCTACACATATCCTGGGCGAACGTAGATATTTTTTGTGGCACTTCTTTATGACAGGTTTCAAAATCTCTGGCCACATTTTTACGTATATCCAGTTTTAAAAAATGAGATTTTATTTATTTATTTATTTATTTATTTATTTATTTATTTATTTATTTGAGACGGAGAGAGACGTAGTGGGAGATGCACTGTCCCTGTGGGGAGCCTAATGGGGACTCTTTCCCAGAAGCTCGGGAACAGGGCCTGAGCGTCTCCTCAACCACTGAGCCACACAGGTGCCCCACATACATCTCTATTGTTACATGTCAGTCTCCTTCACTTTAACTCCTGGCTAGGATCCCACCGTAGGAGTAAACTCGTTGCACTCCTGAAAGGCTGCGAGTTGAAACCAGTGGTTGGTGGCTCAGCGGTTTAGTGCTGCCTGCAGCCCGGGGCGTGATCCTGGAGACCCTTGATCAGTCCCACAAGAGGCTCTGCATGGAGCCTGCTTCTCCCTCCGCCTATGTCTCTGCCTCATTCTCTCTCTGTGTCTCTATGAATAAATAAATAAAATCTTAAAAAAAAAAATAAAGAAACCACTGGTTTGACTATCACAGCTAGATTTCCGCATCCTGGAACATGTTTTCTTCCACACGGGCTGAAGAGTTTCCCTAGGAGATGTATTCATGCCCCAAAGTAAGAATAGTTGGGCAGCCCGGGTGGCTCAGCAGTTTAGTGCCACCTTCAGCCCAGGGTGTGATGCTGGAGACCCGGGATCGAGTCCCTCGTGGGGCTCCCTGCATGGAGCCTGCTTCTCCCTTTGCCTGTGTCTCTGCCTCTTTCTCTTTCTGTGTGTGTGTGTGTGTGTGTGTGTGTGTGTGTGTGAGTGTGTCTGTTTCTGGTGAATAAATAAAATCTTGAAAAGAAAAACGAAAGAAATCAAGGAGTTACAGATTCAAGAAGAACGAAATATGCTCTGGGGACTGAGGGGTGAGGAGCTCAATTGATGAAGGTAACACCATAGGCTTGTAGAAGTTGTTCTGAAACAATTAGGATCGATGCAGCATAAATAACCGGCTTTGCCACATAGAGATGGTGTCACTGGGTGGAGTTCAGCGAAATAAGCTTCCTTGTGACAACTGTGGCAGAACGGAGCTGTGTGTCGGTTGGTTCAGGCTGCAAGTTCATGTGACATCCAGACGTGGAGGCGGATCAGACCAGCTTGCACTTTGGTCTCCGGCCTCCATGTCAGGCTGCTGAGCATTAGGGTTTCAGTATCAATGTTTGCACCCACAGTTGTGAGCCAGTGTTGTTTGTGAGAGGATAGAATGGGCCAGGCTCGGGGAGAGCCGAGCGTGCACACAAGCCTCCAGTGGCAGGAGATAAGCGAGGAAAGTCCTTTGCTCTCCTCCGGGTGCCAAGTATCCCCCCAACGAATGCAGGGTGAGTAGGTGTAAGAGTAGCTAAACGACAACCACAGCTGTGGGCTCAGAAACCATCTTTTTGTGTAGAAAGTAATATAGCTTATTGAGGAAGACTTCAACAATGAGATTGTGTATAATGGACGCAAGAGAACTCAGGACATAAATAAGGGTCTTCTTCACCATAAACTGGCACATCTTTTTGAAACAACCCAGGAGCTTCCAGTGGTTGTCCGGCCATGTCACGAACAATGCAGGAACATAACTTCTTATCTTGGCCAGGACAAAGGTAGCTACAACTTCCACCATTAATTCTGTGAACCACAGTTTGATATTGAGCATAACTGACCTGTTACAGAACATAGGCAGCGTCCCCTTGTGTGCTCCGGTCCCAAGGAAGATGTGAAGCCTCGAGAGCCAGCCTTTAAGAGTCACTGCTATAGAGTAGGAGCTGGGGACGAGTTCTCGGTGTCTCTTTTCTGGAGGAGTCGTGCCAGTTTAGAATTATCCTTTACGTTTATAAAGCTTGTGAGCCCTCTGAAAATAGGTTGAAATAGGTCCCAAAGTAGTACAAATCAGTTTATTGGTAAACTCATATGACTACTAATAATTTACAATTGATATGAGTCATCAATGACCCTGTGGCATTTTATACCTCCACAAATGAAAAGAAAATCACTCCACCAATAAAAATAACCCCATAAAGTTTGAAATCGGATATTTTTTTTTTGAAATCGGATATTTTTTATCTCAAACATCTCAATCGGATATTTTTTTAATCAGATGAGTTTTATCTCAAACATCAATTGGATGTTCTTTATCTCAAACATCTTGGATGTTTTTTTTTTTCTTTTTTTTTTTTTCTTGGATGTTTTTTATCTCAAACATCTCGGATGTTTTTTATCTCAAACTTCACAATCGGATGTTTTTTATCTCAAACATCTCAATTGGATATTTTTTATCTCAACAAAAGCCATTGTCCTTTTTTCCCCTTATGCCTCCTAATATTGCTTCTTGTGAGAGGGTTGAAAAAAACCCCTTGTCCTCTTGTTTATACATATTTTGGCAAAATGTAGGTATTTTCAGTTTCAATATTTTGTGAAAAACTTCAAAAAACCCTGTTCTTTATCACACACACAAGCTGGCCAAATACAGGATTTATCGTGACAATATTTGGTGAGAAGCTTCAGATAACCTGGTCATTTTTATACATATCATAGTGATACATAGGTACCTTTTGTTCCAATATTTTGTGAAAAGCTTCAAAAAAAAAAATCCCTCTCCTTTTCTACACATATCCTGGCCAATATAGGTATCTTTTGTGACAATATTTTGTGAAAGGGTTCACAAAACCCTGTCCTCTTTTTTCCACATATCTCGGCTGAACATAGGTATTTTTTTAATACCATTTTGTGAAAAAGATTTCAAAACCTTGTCCTCTGTTTTACACGTTTCCTGGCTGAACCTAGTTATTCTTTGTGACAATTTTTATGTGTGACAGGCTTGCAGAAACCATATCCTCTTTTATACTTGTATCCTGGTTTAACATAGACATTTTTTTGTGACAAGATTTTGTGAAAGGCTTCGAAAACCCAGTCCTCTTTCTTACACATATCCTGGGCGAACGTAGGTATTTTTTGTGACAATTCTTTATGACAGGTTTCAAAACCTCTGGCCACATTTTTACGTATATCCAGTTTTTAAAAATTGAGATTTTATTTATTTATTTATTTATTTATTTATTTATTTATTTATTTATTTATTTGAGACGGAGAGAGACGTAGTGGGAGATGCACTGTCCCTGTGGGGAGCCTAATGGGGACTCTTTCCCAGAAGCTCGGGAACAGGGCCTGAGCGTCTGCTCAACCACTGAGCCACACAGGTGCCCCACATACATCCCTATTGTTACATGTCAGTCTCCTTCACTTTAACTGCTGGCTAGGATCCCACCGTAGGAGTAAACTCGTTGCACTCCTGAAAGTCTGCGAGTTGAAACCAGTGGTTTGGGGGAGCCCAGGTGGCGCAGCGGTTTAGTGGCGCCTGCAGCCCGGGGCGTGATCCTGGAGACCCTTGATCAAGTCCCACATCAGGCTCTGCATGGAGCCTGCTTCTCCCTCCGCCTTTGTCTCTGCCTCATTCTCTCTCTGTGTCTCTATGAATAAATAAATAAAATCTTAAAAAAAAAATAAAGAAACCACTGGTTTGACTATCACAGCTAGATTTCCGCATCCTGGAACATGTTTTCTTCCACACGGGCTGAAGAGTTTCCCTAGGAGATGTATTCATGCCCCAAAGTAAGAATAGTTGGGCAGCCCGGGTGGCTCAGCAGTTTAGTGCCACCTTCAGCCCAGGGTGTGATGCTGGAGACCCTGGATCGAGTCCCACGTGGGGCTCCCTGCATGGAGCCTGCTTCTCCCTTTGCCTGTGTCTCTGCCTCTTTCTCTTTCTGTGTGTGTGTGTGTGTGTGTGTGTGTGTGTGTGTTTCTGGTGAATAAATAAAATCTTGAAAAGAAAAACGAAAGAAATCAAGGAGATACAGATTCAAGAAGAACCAAATGTGCTCTGGGGACTGTGGGGGTGAGGAGCTCAATTGATGAAGGTAACACCATAGGCTTGTACAAGTTCTTCTGAAAGAATTAGGATGGATGGGATCCCTGGGTTGCGCAGTGGTTTGGCGCCTGCCTTTGGCCCAGGGCGCGATCCTGGAGATCCGGGATCGAATTCCATATCAGGCTCCTGGTGCATGGAGCCTGCTTTCCCTCTACCTATGTCTCTGCCTCTCTCTCTCGCTCTGTGTGACTATCATAAATAAATAAAAATTAAAAAAAAATTAAAAAAAAAAGAATTAGGATGGATGCAGCATAAATAACCAGCTTTGCCTCATAGAGATGGTGTCACTGGGTGGAGTTCAGCGAAATAAGCTTCCTTGTGACAACTGTGGCAGAACGGAGCTGTGTGTCGGTTGGTACAGGCTGCAAGTTCATGCGACATCCAGACGTGGAGGCGGATCAGACCAGCTTGCACTTTGGTCTCCGGCCTCCATGTCAGGCTGCTGAGCATTAGGGTTTCAGTATCAATGTTTGCACCCACAGTTGTGAGCCAGTGTTGTTTGTGAGAGGATAGAATGGGGCAGCCTCGGGGAGAGCGGAGCGTGCACACAAGCCCCCAGTGGCAGGAGATAAGCGAGGAAAGTCCTTTGCTCTCCTCCGGGTGCCAAGTATCCCCCCAACGAATGCAGGGTGAGTAGGTGTAAGAGTAGCTAAACGACAACCACAGCTGTGGGCTCAGAAACCATCTTTTTGTGCAGAAAGTAATATAGCTTATTGAGGAAGACTTCAACAATGAGATTGTGTATAATGGACGCAAGAGAACTCAGGACATAAATAAGGGTCTTCTTCACCATAAACTGGCACATCTTTTTGAAACAACCCAGGAGCTTCCAGTGGTTGTCCGGCCATGTCACGAACAATGCAGGAACATAACTTCTTATCTTGGCCAGGACAAAGGTAGCTACAACTTCCACCATTAATTCTGTGAACCACAGTTTGATATTGAGCATAACTGACCTGTTACAGAACATAGGCAGTGTCCCCTTGTGTGCTCCGGTCCCAAGGAAGATGTGAAGCCTCGAGAGCCAGCCTTTAAGAGTCACTGCTATAGAGTAGGAGCTGGGGACGAGTTCTCCGTGTCTCTTTTCTGGAGGAGTCGTGCCAGTTTATATTATCCTTTACAAAAAAAAAAAAGAAAAAAAAAAAAAGAATTATCCTTTCCGTTTTTAAAGCTTGTGAGCCCTCTGAAAATAGGTTGAAATAGGTCCTAAAAGTAGTACAAATCAGTTTATTGATAAATTCATGCGACTACTAATAATTTACAATTGATATGAGTCATCCAGACCCTGTGGCCTTTTTATAGGCTCCACAAATGAAAAAAAATCACTCCACCAATAAAAATAACCCCATAAAGTTTGAAATCGGATATTTTTTTTTTTTGAAATCGTATGGTTTTTATCTCAAACATCTCAATTGGATGTTCTTTATCTCAAACATCTTGTATGTTTTTTATCGCAAACATCTCAGATTTTTTTTTTTAAGATTATTTATTTATTTATTTGTGATAGAGAGAGAGAGAGAGAGAGAGAGAGGCAGAAACACAGGCAGAGGAAGAAGCAGGCTTCATGCCGGGAGCCTGACGTGGGACTCGATCCCGGGACTCCAGGATTGCGCCCTGGGCCAAAGGCAGGCGCTAAACCGCTGAGCCACCCAGGGATCCCCCCATCTCAGATATTTTTTATCTCAAACATCTCAATCAGATGTTTTTTAACTCAAATATCTCAATCGGATTTTTTTTTCAATCAGATGTTTTTTATCTCAAACAGCTCAATGGGATGTTTTTTATCTCAAACATCTCAATTGGATGCTTTTTTATCTCAACAAAAGCCATTGTCTTTTTTTCCCCTTATGCCTCCTAACATTCCTTCTTGTGAGACGGTTGAAAAAAACCCCTTGTCCTCTTGTTTATACATTTTTTGGCAAAATGTAGGTATTTTCAGTTTCAATATTTTGTGAAAAACTTCAAAAAAACCCTGTTCTTTATCACACACACAAGCTGGCCAAATACAGGATTTATCGTGACAATATTTTGTGAGAAGCTTCAGATAACCTGGTCATTTTTATACATATCATAGTGATACATAGGTACTTTTTGTTCCAATATTTTGTGAAAAGCTTCAAAAAAAAATCCCTCTTCTTTTCTACACATATCCTGGCCAAATATAGGTATCTTTTGTGACAATATTTTGTGAAAGGGTTCACAAAACCCTGTCCTCTTTTTTCCACATATCTTGGCTGAACATAGGTATTTTTTTAATACTATTTTGTGAAAAAGATTTCAAAACCTTGTCGTCTGTTTTACACGTTTCCTGGCTGAACCTAGTTATTTTTTGTGACAATTTTTGTGTGTGACAGGCTTTCAGAAACCATATCCTCCTTTATACATGTATCCAGGTCTAACATAGACATTTTTTTGTGAAAAGATTTTATGAAAGGCTTCGAAAACCCAGTCCTCTTTCTTACACATATCCTGGGCGAACGTAGATATTTTTTGTGACAATACTTTGTGACAGGTTTCAAAACCTCTGGCCACATTTTTACGTATATCCTCTTTTAAAAAATTGAGATTTTATTTATTTATTTATTTATTTATTTATTTATTTATTTATGAGAGACTGAGAGAGAGAGGTAGAGGGAGATGCAGTGTCCCTGTGGGGAGCCTAATGGGGACTCTTTCCCAGAAGCTCGGGAACAGGGCCTGAGCATCTGCTCAACCACTGAGCCACACAGGTGCCCCACATATATCCCTATTGTTACATGTCCGTCTCCTTCACTTTAACTGCTGGCTAGGATCCCACCGTAGGAGTAAACTCGTTGCACTCCTGAAAGGCTGCGAGTTGAAACCAGTGGTTTGGGGCAGCCCAGGTGGCGCAGCGGTTTAGTGCTGCCTGCAGCCTGGGGCGTGATCCTGGAGACCCTTGATCAAGTCCCACATCAGGCTCTGCATGGAGCCTGCTTCTCCCTCTGCCTGTGTCTCTGCTTCTCATTCTCTCTCTGTGTCTCTATGAAAAAATAAATAAAATCTTAAAAAAAAAAAGAAACCACTGGTTTGGCTATCACAGCCAGATTTCCACATCCTGGAACATGTTTTCTTCCACACGGGCTGAAGAGTTTCCCTAGGAGATGTATTCATGCCCCAAAGTAAGAATAGTTGGGCAGCCCGGGTGGCTCAGCAGTTTAGTGCCACCTTCAGCCCAGGGTGTGATGCTGGAGACCCTGGATCGAGTCCCATGTGGGGCTCCCTGCATGGAGCCTGCTTCTCCCTTTGCCTGTGTCTCTGCCTCTTTCTCTTTCTGTGTGTGTGTGTGTGTGAATTAATAAAATCTTGAAAAGAAAACCGAAAGAAATCAAGGAGACACAGATTCAAGAAGAACCAAATGTGCTCTGGGGACTGTGGGGGTGAGGAGCTCAATTGATGAAGGTAACACCATAGGCTTGTAGAAGTTCTTCTGAATGAATTAGGATGGATGCAGCATAAGTAACTGGCTTTGCCACATAGAGATGGTGTCACTGGGTGGAGTTCAGCGAAATAAGCTTCCTTGTGACAACTGTGGCAGAACGGAGCTGTGTGTCGGTTGGTACAGGCTGCAAGTTCATGTGACATCCTGACATGGAGGCGGATCGGACCAACTTGCACATTGGTCTCTGGCCTCCATGTCAGGACTGCTGAATGTTGTGCCCACGATCGCAAGTGCCAGAAACCACCAAGGAGCCAACCCCGATGCCAGTGCTCGAGGGTTTGTTAGCAAGCTCGAGCTAGGGTCCAAGTATACCCATCACAGCGGAGCAGGGACTTGGACCCCAAAGGTGGGTTACAGCTGGGTTTTTGGGCTGGTCCAGGGGATTTCCAGAAGGGGTGGAGGAATTTTTTTTCATTGTGATATGGGACTTTCTATCAAGAACCTTCTGCAGTTTTTCCTATAAGTGAAGTGTGGTAATGTTCAGCCCTTGGTCTCAGAGGCCTGAGATGGCTGCCGAGGCTAAGGTGGCTGTACTTGTGCTAACGCTAAACTTGAGGTGGAAGGGCCTTAATTTTCTCGGCTTCCATATTTCCCGCTCTCAGAGGAACCTAAGGAAGGACCCAATCATGGGTCCAGGTTGCTCTCAGTAACAAGGTCCATGGTCGATATTGCTGTGTGAGTACCATGATGTGAAGTGTGCGGACTCTGGCTTGGACAAAAGTAACTAATCTATTGATAACGCAGGGCCCGAAGGTAAGGAGAAGGAGGATAGTGAGGGGCCCGGCTTGGGTGGACAGCAAGGTCGTGAGCCAGGGGGAATGATCGAACCAAGATTCGAACCACCTTTGTCGCTGTTCTCGTTCCCGTTTACATGTAGCCAAACCTTCTCTGACTTTTGCCATAGATTCCCGGACTATTCCTGAGTGGTCAGTAAAGAAGCCACATTCCTCATTTAAGGCAGCACATAACCCCCCTTGTTGTAAGAAGACTAAGTCTAATCTCCTTCTGTTTTGAAGGACAACCTCAGACAAAGATGTTAGGGAGTCTTGGAGGTGGGAAATAGAGGTTTCTACCCATTCTATGCCTCGATGGACTGCTGCTCTGAGGCTGTCATAGTGGGAGGTGGGTACTGCTAGTGAAGCAAACCCTGTCCCTGCACCTGCTAACCCGATTCCCAACAGCGATGGTGATAGCCGAGATGGGCTCTCCTCTATCCCTCTGTGGGTACCGGCGCATCTGAGTGGTAGATAATTGTAGGAAGTAGCTGAACTAGCACACAGAAACCCTTTGTCCGATTTAGAATCTGACCATGAAAACAGGGGGTTAGGCCTGTAGAACATGCCCACCGACCGTCTTGAGGAGGTAGGTGGTTGTCTAGGCAAGATATAGATTTTGTCTCATTACATATGGACTGGTATTGGGGTGATGGGGTGCCTATACAGAGCCCCTGGCCTGACATTGCTTGGAAAGTGAGTCCTAGAGTCTTTTGATGCCATCTCCAGGCATTAGGGCCGGAGGTTGTACTGACAGAACATCGCAATTCCCTCATAGAAGAGAGGCCGGATGTCAGAGCAGAGCCCGCAAGATCGGGTAAGATTGGGCTTGGTTGCATTGAGGAACCTGTAAGCTTGGAACATCAGGTCCCAAAGTGGATGCTGAGAGGGGCTGAGGAAGGGAGGGTCTTGTGGGAAGGAGGCCGGGACGGGAGTGATAGTGTGTGCATCAGGGCTTTTTGGTCCTAGAGTCAGTGTCCTTCTCGGCCTTTCGCAGGGCTAGAATCTTGGTAGGTCCTGCTTTGGGGGGTGAAAATGGTTTTAGCCAAGGAGGGGGATTCTCGATCATGTCCTGCCCGGTCAGGATGTAGGGCACCTGGTCAGGGTGGTCATCAGATTTATTCCTGAAGTTCACGGACTTAACCTGTAAGATAATAGGAGCTGGAAAGTTCCTTGTAGGGGCCACCCCACCTCAAAGGTTGGCCATTCTGACATGCAGCAAGCTTGAAAGTCTTCTCTCCGCATGTCTGTGCTCAGGTGATGAGCTCTTTCCCTAACGTGGGAGGAGTGGGAGAGCATAAGAGACAGGGGGGTGGTTTGTGTCTGCCCCATTATGTCCCCAGTCCACACCAAGGCCCAGACATTATGACACTTAACAAAGACGCGGCCAGACAGACAAGCGCACACACAGTTAACAAGGACACGGTACAAACGTTCCGGGGCGGCCGCGGAGACAAACAGAAGGTAAACCGAAGGGCTGGCAGCCCGGCCCTCCTCACAGATGGGGACTTCGTCCTCCCGGCGGGGGCAAGAGACGTCTCCCAAGACTCCCGGGCCACGGCCCGCCAGCGCGTCCGCCTAAGCCGGTGTCAACCTAACACACATTGGAACTCCGACAGGTAGAAATACAGTATAGAGCTCGCAGAGAATATGCGCGAAGGTGGAAAATTTGAGCGCGCTCACCCCGCGTGGGACCCTCCAGGTCGGGCCTGGGGGCCTCCCTGACCCGGACTGCCCGCAAATGTTGTGCCCGAGATTGCGAATCCCAGAAACCACCAAGGAGGCGACACCGATGCAAGCACACGAAGGTTTATTAGCAAGCTCGAGCCTGGATCCTCGTATACCCGACACAGAGGAGCAGGGACTTGGGCCCCGAGGGGGGTTCCAGCTGGATTTTATGGGGTGGTCTTGGGGATTTCCAGAAGGGGTGGAGGAATTTCTTAGGCTCTGGTTTCATTCCAATATGGGACTCTCGGTCAAGGGTGTTCTGTGCTTTCTCCTGTAACTGAAGGAGGGTAGAGGCCCGTTCACAGGGGCCTGAGGTGGCTGGTGAAGCTTGGAAGGCTGTAGGTACTAGTGCTAAGGCTAAACTTGAGGTGCAATGGCCTTAATTCTCTTGGCCTTTTCTCCCTCTCTCTCTCTCTCTCTCTCTCTCTCTCTGTGTGTGTGTGTGTTTGTGCGTGTGTGTGTGTGTGTCTGATGAATAAATAAAATCTTGAACAGAAAAACAAGAAATCTGGGAGACACAGATTCAAGAAGAACCAAATGTGCTCTGGGGGCTGTGGGGGTGAGGGGCTCAATTGATGAAGGTAACACCATAGGCTTGTAGAAGTTCTTCTGAAACATTAGGATCGATGCAGCATAAATAACCGGCTTTGCCACATTGAGAGGGTGTTACTGGGTGGAGATCAGGGAAATAAGCTTCCTTGTGACACCTGTGATATAACGGAGCTGTGTGTCGGTTGGTACAGGCTGCAAGTTCATGTGACATCCAGACGTGGAGGCGGATCAGACCAGCTTGCACTTTGGTCTCCGGCCTCCATGTCAGGCTGCTGAGCATTAGGGTTTCAGTATCAATGTTTGCACCCACAGTGGTGAGCCAGTGTTGTTTGTGAGAGGATAGAATGGGCCAGGCTCGGGGACAGAGCCGAGCGTGCACACAAGCCTCCAGTGGCAGGAGATAAGCGAGGAAAGTCCTTTGCTCTCCTCCGGGTGCCAAGTATCCCCCCAACGAATGCAGGGTGAGTAGGTGTAAGAGTAGCTAAACGACAACCACAGCTGTGGGCTCAGAAACCATCTTTTTGTGTAGAAAGTAATATAGCTTATTGAGGAAGACTTCAACAATGAGATTGTGTATAATGGACGCAAGAGAACTCAGGACATAAATAAGGGTCTTCTTCACCATAAACTGGCACATCTTTTTGAAGCAACCCAGGAGCTTCCATTGGTTCTCCAGTAATGTCAAGGACAATGCAGGAACATAACTTCTTATCTTGGCCAGGACAAAGGTAGCTACAACTTCCACCATTAATTCTGTGAACCACAGTTTGATATTGAGCATAACTGACCTGTTACAGAACATAGGCAGTGTCCCCTTGTGTGCTCCGGTCCCAAGGAAGATGTGAAGCCTCGAGACCAGCCTTTAATAGTCACTGCTATAGAGTAGGAGCTGGGGACGAGTTCTCGGTTTCTCTTTTCTAGAGGAGTCGTGCCAGTTTAGAATTATCCTTTACGTTTATAAAGCTTGTGAGCCCTCTGAAAATAGGTTGAAATAGGTCCCAAAGTAGTACAAATCAGTAAATTTATATGACTACTAATACTTTGCCTATGATTTGAGTCATCAGTGATCCTGTGGCCTTTTTATAGGTTCCACAAATGAAAAGAAAATCACTCCATCAAATAACCCCATAAAGTTTGAAATTGGATTTTTTTTTTTGAAATCGGTATTTTTTATCTCAAACATCTCAATCAGATGTTTTTTATCTCAAACATCTCAACTGGATTTTTTTTTTTTCAACTGGATGTTTTTTTATCTCAACAAAAGCCATTGTCTTTTTTTCCCCTTATGCCTCCTAACATTGCTTCTTGTGAGAGGGTTGAAAAAAAACCTTGTCCTCTTGTTTATACATATTTTGGCAAAATGTAGGTATTTTCAGTTTCAATATTTTGTGAAAAACTTCAAAAAACCCTGTTCTTTATCATACACATAAGCTGGCCAAATACAGGATTTATCGTGACAATATTTTGTGAGAAGCTTCAGATAACCATGTCATTTTTATACATATCATAGTGATACATAGGTACTTTTTGTTCCAATATTTTGTGAAAAGCTTCAAAAAAAAAAAAAAAAAAAACAAACCCATCTTCTTTTCTACACATATCCTGGCAAAATATAGGTATCTTTCGTGACAATATTTTGTGAAAAGTTCAAAAAATCTGTCCTCTTTTTTCCACATATCTTGGCTGAACATAGGTATTTTTTTTAAAAATTTATTTATTTATGATAGTCACAGAGACAGAGAGAGAGGCAGAGACACAGGCAGAGGGAGAAGCAGGCTCCATGCACCGGGAGCCCGAGGTGGGATTCGATCCCGGGTCTCCTGGATCGCGCCCTGGGGTGAAGGCAGGCACCAAACCACTGCGCCACCCAGGGATCCCGTATTTTTTTAATACTATTTTGTGAAAAAGACTTCAAAACCTTGTCGTCTGTTTTACACGTTTCCTGGCTGAACGTAGTTATTTTTTGTGAGTATTTTTGTGTGTGACAGGCTTTCAGAAACCATATCCTCTTTTATATATGTATCCTGGTCTAACATAGACATTTTTTTGTGACAAGATTTTGTGAAAGGCTTGGAAAACCCAGTCCTCTTTCTTACACATATCTTGGCTGAATGTAGGTATTTTTTTGTGACAATAGTTTGCGACAGGTTTCAAAACCTCTGGCCACATTTTTACGTATATCCTCTTTTAAAAAATTGAGATTTTATTTATTTATTTATTTATTTATTTATTTATTTATTTATGAGAGACGGAGAGAGAGAGGTAGAGGGAGAAGCAGTCTCCCTGTGGGGAGCCTAATGGGGGACTCTTTCCCAGAAGCTCGGGAACAGGGCCTGAGCCCTGCTCAACCACTGAGCCCCCCAGGTGCCCCACATATATCCCTGTTGTTACATGTCAGTCTCCTTCATTTTAACTGCTGGCTAGGATCCCACCGTAGGAGTAAACTCGTTGCACTCCTGAAAGGCTGTGAGTTGAAAGCACTGGTTTGGCTATCACAGCTAGATTTCCGCATCCTGGAACATGTTTTCTTCCACACGGGCTGAAGAGTTTCCCTAGGAGATGTATTCATGCCCCAAAATAAGAATAGTTGGGCAGCCCGGGTTGCTCAGCAGTTTAGTGACGCCTTCAGCCCAGTTTGTGATCCTGGAGACCCGGGATCGAGTCCCACATGGGGCTCCCTGCATGGAGCCTGCTTCTCCCTCTGGCTGTCTCTCTGCCTGTCTCTCTTCTCTCCCTCTCTCTCTCTGTGTCTCAGAAATAAATGAATAAAATCTTTAAAAAAATAAACCTACCAAACCAAGGAAGGCTATTTCTGGTTCTGGAGCAAGGGCATCCTTCATGAGAATAGATATTTCCAGATTCTCTCTCTGAGGGGTTCTACTAATTCACCCATCTACAATGAAAATAGAAGAATTTTAGTTTCCTAGATCCTCACCACACTTGGTCATGTAATAAGGCCCTGGATACTACACACTCTTTGCCTTGCCTTAGGAGAACACGTTCACGGAATACAAAGTGTGAGGGGGACTCCTGGGTTGTTCAGCTGTTGAGCCCCTGCCTTTGGCTCCGGGAGTGATTCTGGAGTCCCGGAATCCAGTCCCACATCGGGCTCCCTGTATGGGGCCTGCATCTCCCACTTCCTGTGTCTCTGCCCCTCTCTTTGTGTGTCTCTCATGAATAAATAAATAAAATGTAAAAAAAAAAATACAAAGTGTGAGGACAACTATATATTGCTGTAGGAAACAAAAATTCAGTAACTTTTGATGGCTCTCATTTCACTATAGAATTTTTGCAGCCTTCAGGGGGAAAACATGGAGTAGGTAAGTACCTCTCTTGAAAAAGCCACTTGGAATCCACTCTTTTTGTGAAGATTTAAGCCCATGTCTCTCAGTAATTAGAGGGCAAGCTACACAAGAAGGGTATAGAATATTGGAGCAGTGCAAGCAGCTTGGCCTGTACATACGTAAAATGCTGCAATACAGTTTTTCCAAGCAAACAAGGCAACTTTATGAATATTTGCCACATACTACACCAAAGAGCAACTTTCAGTAAATACTCATAGATGTAATGCTCTGTAAACTCTGTGCTATGAAGTCAGAAGTCCGATTACAAGGGTGTCTAGAACATCACCATCTGAATGGAAACCACCTTTTAAAAAACTTGTGCTTGAAGGAGAAATTATAACGGCCATTTCAAAATTTGTAGAACTAAAAGTAAAAATACTTTCCGTAGGGACACCTGGGTGGCTCTGTGGGCTAGGCGACACTTGATTCCAGCTCAGATCTTGATCTTAGGCTCCTAGATTAAGCCCACCATTGGGCTCCACACTGGCCATGGAGCCTACTTAAAAACAAAACAAAACAGCTTTCTTTAGAACACATAGGATGCAACTGAGGTGGGCTTCTGAGCAAATTTAAAACACTAAATTGCTTAATAGGAAAGGATGAAAGGTTGGTTGTTTCTGAGATAATGATCCACTGGTTGAAGTAAGAGAAGGAACGAAGTCAAAGGAAAAAGAACGTAAGAGGTAAGCAAGAAATACAAAATTCTAGATATGGTTTTTCTGACCGCGTGATCAGGAAAAAAAAAAGAAGCAATGTGCAGGAAGCAATGTTAGGAATCAAAAAGGGAAAAAAAAGACAATGGCCTTGAAAGAGATGATGAACATTTTGATTTCAAGCTTTGGTATTCATTTGTGGAGTGATTACCTACAAAAAAGGACCAAACTGGGTCAAAATGGAAGAAAAGCATGAATAGCCGTATGAGACATCCAACAAACTGAGTTTTACTATTTTGGAACTGTTTCAACTGGTAGGAGAGATTTTTAAACATTCATGACTCCATTCTAATCTGACGCATACTCCTCCAGAAAAGAGAAAGAGAAAACATGTCCCCAGCTCTTACTCTGGGGTACAGTAACTTTGACCCCCAAACCAGAAAAA